>NC_140423.1:38478877-41106377 GCF_965140295.1 Lepidochelys olivacea | reverse complement strand
CTTGCAGAGGAGCAGAGAAAGACAGATTTTGGTGTTAGGATGGTACCAAATCTTGGCTCAGCGATTTTACTGATTGCTGTTTTAAGTGAGTAGATTTCATATTTTCCGGAATCTTTCCAACCATCCCCCGGAATTCTCTCATCGTCTCTCCCTCCCTCTTGCAAACACGGAACAGAATGGGGGATTGGCGAGAGAGAATTTACCCCTAAACTCCCTTCAAAGTGTCATGCTCACTGAATTAATTCTCTTGCTGGTTTCCTCTCCTAGGTGCCCCCGGCAGAGCCGAGATCCGGCAGCCGGTCTCAGCAGAAGCGGTGGAGGGAGCCGAACTGAACCTCACCTGCTCCCACGCCTCAATCTCCAACGAAAATGTGTTTTGGTACCGGCAGTTCCCTAATCGAGCGCCCCAATATATAGTCTCTGGCTACCAGGGACTCTTTAATAGCAGCGACCCGGAGGGAGCTTTGCACATCCCTAAAGACAGAAAATCCAGCGCCCTGGCCCTGAGCAGGGCGCGGCTGGCAGACGCAGCGGTGTATTACTGCGCTCTGAGCGACACAGTGTGACAGCCAGGGGCTGCCCCCGTTCAATAAACACCGCACTCCGGGCTGTGTGTGTAGGCGGTGGGGCGGGGGGATATGGGGTGTGCTTCCATGTTGGGGAGAGGACAGGGACGATCAGGGAAGGCAAGAGATGACTAAAACTTTTGGGGCCAAATTTACAAAGGTCTCTGTGCGCCTATTCACTTAGGCGACTAGTTTGATTTGAGCCTTTAGAAAGGTTCTAAGAAAATCACCTTCAGAGAGAACCATGAAGCACAATAAGAGGTTAAAAAAAACCCCATGGATATAAACCAACCTTTCCCATGACATCATCACCTCTGTTGTATTATTTGAATCTGAATATTATTAGCGTGTGAAAAGAAAGAAAGAAAGAAAGAATACAGCCGGATTATTTATAAAACAATCACTATGTTGCTGGGGCAGGTCCTGGCCTGGCTGATTGCACCCCTCTGGAGGGGCCGGAGTGATTCCCAGCCCTGGGACCAGCCCTGGCTGCGCTGCTGGCTCAGCCCGGCAGACACAGTTGCCTCCCAGCAGGACTGGTGAGTGTGGCCGGGAGGCAGGGCTTGGGGGAGTGGGTCTGTGGGGAGTATGGGGGGGTGCTGGGCTGTGAGGGGCGGGGAGGATGTGTGTGTAAGGGCACCAGGGAGTGGGGCTTCTGTGGGTGGTGCTGGGCAGTTGTGGTGGGGCTGTGGGCAGGGGTGGTGTTGTGCAGGTCACTGTGCATTTGTGGGTGGGTCGGGGGGGGGGGGCGCTGGGCATAGTGGGTATAGGGGCCTCTGGCCATAGGGAGTTAGGTGGTGTTGGGCAGGAGGGGGGCTGTGTGGTGTGGCATAGGCCCACCGCCTGATGGGAAGGGGCATGCTGGCAGTATAGGGCATCTGACAACTGCCAGTTTGTAAACAGTGCCCTTGCATTGGGTAGAGTGGGGCCACCCCTGCCATGCCATGCCCCATTCCCCTGGCTGGTCCCTCTCTCCAGGGACTGACCTCCCCATCGCCATGCTCCATTGCCTCCATGGGGCCCCACAAATATGTTTGGGGCCAGGCCCACAAAAGGTTAATCTGGCCCTTCCGAGGGATAGATAGTTGAAAGGGAAATTCCTGTGTTTTGGGATAGATGTGTGTACAGAAATCAGAACCCCCCATTTGATACCATGATTTCCCTCCCCTGCACACACTTTGCTCCAAGAGGGCAATACGGTGTCTAAGAAATAGTATAAATGACAATATTTTCCCACCCCACAGGTTCTGTTCCTTTTTGCCACCAACCCACCTGCCCCTAAGCCCTCAAATGCAGGCATCTCTGTCAACACCCATCAGAAGCAGTTGCAGAGCAGAGACAGTCACATCTATGTAGTCAGCTGTATGGGATTTATGGTGGTGGGGTCCCTAGCTCAGAGATTGCATAGACCTTTGTGAGACCTTGCCTGGTGTGTGAAACCATTCTCTTCCCTGTACAGAGGCAAATCAATTATTTTTGGTGTGAGGATTTAGCACAGTGGTTTCCCCAGACTCACTGAAACCCACGATACATTTAACATGGGTCTTGGTCTTGGCTGTTAGGATCCTGTCTGTGCAGAGTAAGATTCCATTAGACAACCTGAGAAAAGTCTTTTCTTCCAAGCGATAATCCTGTCTCTATCACTGCATTTGTCTATCACTCTATCACTGTTCATTATCTCTGAGTTTATCTATCCTGTTTCCAATATGATTGTGGGCATCCGAGATGTTTCCATTATATCTGTGAGTATTTGTTATGTTCACATTGTCTCTGAGTATATCTATTGTGTTTCTATTTATTTATTGCATCTAGACAGAATGTTTCCAATATCTAAGTATGTATCTATTATATTTCTATGATATTAGTGTCTCTGTTATGTATCTAATATATCTGTATGAATCTATGTGTACATTGCCTCTGAGTGTATCTGTAATGTTTCTGTGAAATCTGAGTGTCTCTATTATGCATCTAACATATTTGTATCTACTATGGGTGCATTACACCTGAATGTATCTATTATGTTTCTATTGTCTGAATATAACTATTCTGTTTCTATTATATCTTTATCTACTTGATTTTTCCATTACCTATATATGTATCTATGATGTTTCTATTGTATCTGAGTGAAGGTATTATGTATCTATTATTTATATATTATGTCTAAGTATATCTATTATGTTTCTGTTATATCTTTGTCTATTATTTTCCATTTTCTCTGTGTGCATCTATTTTGTCTCAGAGTGTCTATTTTGCTTCCATTGTCACAGTTCTCATTTTGTACTGCTTTGCGCCATGCACAGAAGGGACCTATGGAGACTCAGTGACCCAAACTGAAGGCAGCCTTACCATCTTATAAGGAGACAGTATGTTTCTCAAATGTAGTTACAAGTCTGTTTCTTCCTATCTCTTCTGGTAGGTGCAGTATCCCAGCCAGTCCCCCAGGCTACTCCCGAGGTTCGTTGAAAGGGAGGACTCAGATAAAGGGATCAGGAGAGGGTTCAACGATACACAGGATGAAAGGCAAAAATTCTTCCCTCTGGGGAAACCTTCCAGTGAAGCCAGGGACTCCACTACCTATTAATGCACCATGAGAGACATAAGGAAACGGATCAGGTGTGGAAAGGAGCAAAAACCACACACAGGAACCTGCAGGCTGGGGTCTGGGAGTGATTGGGAAGTCATGGGGACTCGGGGTATTTTACATATAAAGAATATAGAATAACATTTCTCTCTGGCACTGCTCATTATTCAGCCCTGTGATTTCCCTTAAAGCAGATGTAAGGTTTCTAGCATTGTAGGGAATAAGATAAAACACAATTTAACTTAACAGGAATATTTCTAAACAGAAGGTCCCCCTTGTGATACCCATAATAGATACACAAACACAGACACACATTATAAACTTAAAAGCCCTTACATATATACATTGTGTATACACACATGCTTAGAGTAATATGATAGATAGATAGATTTTTTTCATAAACCCACCCATATCATGCAGGAAGAAATACCCACCTACACCATAGAAATGGTTGCTTGATTGGCTGCAAAGATATGAGAAACGTTGCTTCTGCTACTAAAATTTCCCAACAGTGAGATTATTTTTGCCAAGTGGGGGCAATGTTGCCACAGACAATAAAACAAAAAACACTGTATTTTCCTGGCTGGTGAGTTCTCTTCTCTCTTACCATGGTCCCTCCCACCACCGCCCCTTGTAATCCTCCAAACAGCTTCCACCTCGAAAAGCACCAGTTCTGAAGCACTTTAGGGCTTGGCTACACTTGCAAGTTAGAAAAACAACAAGGAGTCCGGTGGCACCTGAAGAAGTGAGGTTCTTACCCATGAAAGCTTATGCTCAAATAAATCTGTTGGTCTTTAAGGTGCCACCAGACTCCTTGTTGTTTTTGTGGATACAGACTAACATGGCTACCCCCTGATACGTGCAAGTTAGAGTGCATTAAGTCAGCCCCAGACACCCTAACTCCTGAGGTGTCCAAGCTGGCAAGGCACGTAGGGCATCCAGACTCCGCGGCTGGAGTACCCCTGGTAATCCACCTCCATGAGAAGCATAACGCTTGCTGTGCCCCGGCTGGAGCACCGCGGTGCCAGTGTGGATGCCCTGGCCTGTTAGTGCACTCGGATCGGCCTCCAGAAGTGCCCCACAGTGCCTGTTCTAGCCACTCTGGTCATCACTTTGAACTCTACTGCCCTGCCCTCAGGTGACCAACCATCTGACCTGCCCTTTAAATTCTCCAGGAATTTTGAAATTCCCCTTCCTGTTTGCTCAGCCAGGCATGGAGTGCTCTCAGTGCATCTTTTCAGGTGACCATGCCTCCACGCACTAGGTGATCCCCAGCATGGAGCAATGGTGAGGTGCTGAACCTCATCAGTGCTTGGGGGAGGAAACTGTCCAGTCCCAGCTGTCCAGTCCCAGCTGTAGGAATTACGATACCTTCAGGCAGACATCAAGGGACATGATGGAAAGGGGCCATGACCGGGATGCACAGAAGTGCAGGGTTAAAGTGAAGGTCCTGCAGAGTGCCTACAAAGCACGGGAGGCAAAATGCCACTCTGGTGCTGCCCCCACAACCTGTCATTTCTACAAAGAGCTGGACTTGATACTTGGGGGCAACTTCACCTCCACTCCGAAGACCACCATGGACACTTCAGAGGCCGTAGCAGCAGAGAGTTCAACAAGGCAGGAGGAGGAAAGCAGATGCGAGGGTGCTGAGCAGGAGAGGGATAGCCAGGCATCCCTAGATGCATGCCGTCAGGAGCTGTTTTCAAGCCAGGAGGAAGATAGCCAGTCTCAGCGGACGGTGCTTGGTAAAAAAAAAACAACAAAAACAAACAAAACAGTAGAGGAGGTGCCCAATAAGTGGCTTTTATTTTGGGAAGGTAGTTGTTGGGTACAGGCTCTTGGGGTGGGAGGGTTGCAGAGTTAGGGCTGCATGCATGCCTACGTATGGAATACGGGTTGATGTGCTCTCTCACATCGCAGTAATCGGCCTCAATGATCTCTTCAAAGTTCTTATGCAGAAGCTGGGCCATCCTCCTGTGCAGATTCCTTGGCAGAGCTACTGTGTTCTTTGTCCCAGTAAGTCTAACATGTCTGCACCACTGTGCTGTGAGGGGTGGGGGGGACCATTGCTGCACACAGGCAAGCTGTATATGGGCCAGGGCAGAAGCTGCATTTTTGCAGAAGACCCTCCCTTGCTTCCCAGGTCACCCTCAGCAGTGAGTTATCTTCCAGGACAAACTTATGCTGTGGAAAATGAGGCGACAGTGTTCAGTATAGGGCCCCCCTGCAGCTGTTGGCTCTCCCGAAGACACAGAATCCTAGAGGACGGTACAGCCGTGAAACAATCAGTCCCCCTTCCTCCTGTGCTTACTCACCATTTTGGGGCTCCTGTGGGTTATGTGCACTAGCTTTGGGATGGGCAATTTCTGCTATTGTGTACACTGTACTTGCCTTTAAGTATGGACAAATCATTGCTCTGTCTGGTGTGAACAATGCTGCCTCTGTTAAGTGTTGCATTTTGGCTTTACAGATGCAACCTTGAGATCCCAGCCATCTTTGTTATTAACAGCGGAAAGACTCCAACAAATTAGGATGTGACAGTGAAGAAGCAAAGACGACTTGCTGCATGAAGTCATGCAGCAGTCCCTTAATGAAAATCAAAAAGTGCAGGAGTGGCAGGAGACTGTAAGGAGGCTCTGCCAGCAGAATGTGGATAGCCAGCACCAAAGCAGGAGCAGCTGCTAAGCATCATGGAGTGCCAAGCGGACTTGATACAGGTGCTCATAGCACTGCAGATGGAGCACATCTGCGGCCACCCACCCTTGCAGCCCTTGTCCCAAAACTCTTTTCCTTGTGCCCCCATGTCACCTCCAACCCACTTTGCTCAACATCCGGGTTCTTATCACCACCAGTTGCCTCCAACACCTGTAGCTTCACCACCCAGCCCTGCAAACTACGACCTTTACCCACCACACTCAACCTCCTTCACCATACAGTAAAGCCATCCTGAAGGGCAGCACTGATTGCACGGCACTCCAGATGGGAAGGCAGAGTATGATAACAGGACATATGCAAATCTGTGATTGTCCCATTCCTCACCCCACCTCCTTCCCTCCTCCCACACAGCACAGATGTGTCATGCCATGTCTGTTTCACAAGCAGTTGTGTTTCTTTTAAATACTTGAATTTTCTTTTCAATTAATGTATTTTTTGGCTTTGAAAATATTCTTTATGATTGCGTTAAGTAAAACATACCTAGCCCAGGAAAGCAACAGGTACGGCAAGTCAGGGCATCATACACAGCAAACACAGGTTCCTGCTAACATTGGAACCACTGCACTTCACTCCAGTGCAGGGCACCAAACATTAATGGTGGCTCTCAGCATCAGATTTCTCCCTCAAGGCATCCGTAATCCTTACAGCCCTGTGCTGGGCCCCTCTAATAGCCCTGCTCTCTGGCTGTTCACATTCAGTCCCCAGGTGTTGAACCTCTGAGGTCTATGTCTGAGTGAAGCTTTCACCCTTCCCTTCACAAATGTTATGGAGGGTACTGCATGCAGATATAACCGCAGGGATGCTGTCATCGGCCAGGTCCAGATTCCCATAAAGAGAGCACCAGCGGCCCTTTAAATGGCCAAAAGCACACTCCACAGTCATTCTGCACTGACTCAGCCTGTTGTTGAGCTGCTCCTTGCTGCTGTCAAGGCTCCCTATGCAGGGTTTCATGAGCCATGGCATTAAAGGGTAAGTGGGGTCTCCAAGGATCACAATGGGCATTTCGACTTCCCCAATGGTGATCTTCTGGTCTGGGAAGAAAGTCCCAGCTTGCAGCTTCCTGAACAGGCCAGTGTTCCGAAAGATGCGTGTGTCATGCACCTTTCTGGACCAGCCTGCGTTAATGTCAATGAAACACCCACGGTGATCCACAAGCACCTGGAGAACCATAGAGAAATACCCCTTCCAATTAACGTACTCAGAGGCTAGGTGGTCTGGTGCCAGAATTGGAATATGAGTCCCATCTATTGGCCCTCCGCAGTTAGGGAAACCCATTTGTGCAAAGTCATCCACAATGCCACGCACGTTACCAGGAGTCATGGTTCTTCTTAGAAGGATGTGATTAATGGCCCTGCAAACTTGCATCAACATGATTCCAACAGTCAACTTACTCCAGACTGGTAAGTGACCAATCAGTAGCTGTCTGGAGTTGCCAGCTTCCAATCCCTCAGACAGAGACAAACACCTACAGGATCTCTATCAAGCATTCTTAAAACTACAATAACCACCTTAATTGAAGAAACAGATAGACAGAGCCAGAAGGGTACCCAGAAGTCACCTACTACAAGACAGGCCCAACAAAGAAAGTAATAGAACATAACTAGCCATCACTTAGAGCCCCCAACTAAAACCTCTCCAGTGCATCATCAAGGATCTACAACCTATCCTGAAGGATGATCCCTCATTCTCACAGACCTTGGGAGACAGGCCAGTCCTTGCTTGCAGACAGCCCCCGAACCTGAAGCAAATACTCACCAGCAACTACACACCACACAAGAAAAACACTAACGCAGGAACCAAACCCTGCAACAAACCCCAGTGCCAACTCTGTCCACATATCTATTTAAGGGACACCATCACAGGACCTAAACACATCAGCCACACCATCAGGGTCTCGTTCACCTGCACATCTACCAATGTGATCTATGCCATCAATGCTAGCAATGCCCCTGTGCCACGTACATTGTCCAAACTGGACAGTCTCCACACAAAATATTAAATGGACGTGTGTCAAGGTTCCTTCCCCACTCTGAATTCTAGGGTACAGATGTGGGGACCTGCATGAAAACCCCCTAAGCTTACTTTTACCAGCTTAGGTTAAAACTCCCCAAGGTACAAATTAGTCTACCCTCTGCCCTTGGATTTCCACTGCCACCACCAAACTTTATCTGGGTTCCTGAAAAAATGGAGTTTGGACACGTCTTTCCCCAAAAAATCCTCTCACCCCTTGCACCCCACTTCCTGGGGAAGGTTTGGTAAAAATCCTCACCAATTGGCATAGGTGACCAGAGACCCAAACCCTTGGATCTGAGAACAATGAAAAAGCATTCAGTTTTCTTACAAGAAGACTTTTAATAGAAATAGAAGTAAAGGAATCACCCCTGTAAAATCAGGATGGTAGATACCTTACAGGGTAGTTAGATTCAAAACATAGAGAATCTCTCTAGGCAAACCTTAAGTTACAAAAAAAGACACACAGACAGGAATATTCATTCTATTCAGCACAGCTATTTTCTCAACCATTTAAAGAAATCATAATCTAACACATACCTAGCTAGATTACTTACTAAGTTCTAAGACTCCATTCCTGTTCTGTCTCCGGCAAAAGCATCACACAGACAGACAGACCCAGACCCTTTGTTTTTCTCCCTCCTCCCAGCTTTTGAAAGTATCTTGTCTCCTCACTGGTCATTTTGGTCAGGTGCCAGCGAGGTTACCTTTAGCTTCTTAACCCTTTACAGGTGAGAGGATTTTTCCTCTGGCCAGGAGGGATTTTAAAGGGGTTTACCCTTCCCTTTATATTTATGACAAAATGAATCTGACATCAGGAATTATAATATTTAAAAACCAGTAGGAGAACACTTCAATCTCCATGGTCACTCAATAATAGACTTAAAAGTGGCAATTCTTCAACAACAACAAAATTCAAAAACAGACTCCAACGAGAAACTGCAGAACTGGAATTAATTTGCAAACTAGACACCATCAAATTAGGTCTGAATAAAGACTGGGAGTGGACGGGTCATTACAAAAACTAAATGCATTTGTTAGTCTCTAAGGTGCCACAAGTACTCCTCATTGTTTTTACAAAACTAATTTCCCCTTGGTAAATACTCACACCTTCTTATCAACTGTTTGAAATGGGCCACCTTGCTTACATGGGCCTCATTAGCACTACAAGAGTGTTTTCCCCTCCTTGTCAAGTGTTGAGAATATCCCACTTCCACCTTCATTGAATTGGCTCTTTAGCACTGACCCCCCCACTAGGTAAAGCAACTTCCACCTTTTCATATGCTGTGTATTTATACCTCCCTACTGTATGTTCCACTCCATGCATCTGATGAAGTGGGTTTTAGCCCAGGAAAGCTTATGCCTAAATAAATTGTTAGTCTCTGAGGTGCCACAAGGACCCCTCGTTGTTTTTTGCTGATACAGACTAACACAGCTACCACTCTGAAGCCCATTTCCCGTCTGTGCCCGTATTTGCCACGTGGGGGCGGTGCTGTGACAGAGAAATAATTCCAGAAACAGCTTTCTTCTCTCTGAATAACTCTGAACTTTCCTGACCTCAGCCCAGCCACCTCTGCTCTTTCAACGCCCCGATCTCGGACAGCCCGATTCAGAAACCTCTTCCTAGCAGAGAAAGCCAGATCGAGAGGGAGACAAAAGTTCTTTCTCTTCCCTACAGATGCTGGATACAGAGGGAAATTAATTCTTCCTGACTTTGGCACTTGGCACCACGATTCTTTTTGTCCCAGACCCGCTGAATCCCAAGGATGCGTTCGTCTTGGGTCTCAACTGTTTTCATCGTGTCTGTTCTAAGTGAGTGAGATTTCCTTCCTCAGCCTGATAACCTGTGATGGATCCAGGCGATAACTCCGTCTCTCTGGCTGGACGTGTCTCTGAATATGTGGTCATTATAACTGCCTGCATCTGTTCGGGTTCCCGTGTACCTGAGTGTAGCTGCTGTCTTTCTGTCATCGCGCGGTGTGTCTATTGTATCTTCCTGTGTTTGTCATGTTTCATTAGCTCTTCATAAGGTGCCATCCCGTGGCCCCAATTCTTCTCTTCTCGAAGCTGTCAGACACAAAGACAAGTCAGTTTTTATTGGTCCAGGGAACTATCATTGCTTTGTTGCAGAATCATTAAACCCAAGGACACCTTAGCCTTGGCTCGCAGCTATTTTAATCATGTCTCTTGTAAGTGAATCGTTTTTCTTTAATCCTTTAAATTTTCCAGGGTCTAAGATCGAGTGGGATCTTATTATATTTGAGTGTTTACGTTATATTTATGCACATTGTGTTCCTGTTGTGTTTATATTATGCTGGAGTGAAGGCATTATGTTTATGTATTAGATGTATACTATCGCCCAGTGTGAAAACATTATATATACAGTCAGCTAGAGTAGGGACTAGATAGATAAAATATGTTACACATTATCTCTCTAGTACCTACTATAGCTTAGTGTATATGTTTATCTTAAATCTCTGTGTAGCTGACAGATGTCTCCCATCTGAATGTCTATGCTATGTTTTTACTATAAGCGTTTCTCCTATATCTTAGTGCAAATATTTTTCTTTTATACTAAATTTACATTGTTTCTATTTTCTCTGTGTGGGTCTGTCATATTTCTATTAAATCTGATTGTAAATATGATGGTTTTGGGTGTATCTGACTGCAATTGTGGTAATTATGCTGTTACATCTGTGTGTGTGTGGGTATGTCACGTTTCCATTATATCTGGAGTCAATATGTTGTACCCATTATCTCTGTCTGTGTTTATTATCCTCTCCCCACCACAGAAGAGACCTATGGAGACTCAGTGAGTCAGACTGAAGGGAGCCGTATCATCTCCCAAGGGGACCCGGTGCTTCTGAATTGCAGCTACGAGACTTCTTTCAATGTTTTCCCCTTCTGGTACGTGCAGTACCCCAGTGGGCCCCCCCAGCTCCTCCTGCGGGACACGGGAAGGGAAGACTGGGATATGGGGATAGCGAAAGGGTTCAACGCTACACACGATGGACAGAAAAAAACCTTCCACCTGTGGAAACCGTCCAGCGAACTGAGTGACTCCGGGATCTATTACTGCGCCGCGAGCAACACATTGACTCGGACCAGCAGGAGAGCTGCGCAAAAACCGCGCAGCGTCTGTGCGGAGCAGCGGGGATCCTCGGGCACTGGGGTCTCGGCGTGACGCGGGGGCAGAAGGGGGGAAGTCTGCAAACACTGAACTGGAACAGAAACAACTCTCTCTCTCTCTCTCTCTCTCTCTCTCTCTCTCTCTCTCTCTAATTAGGTCTCTGTGTTTCCTTCTTTGCCCTAATCCGGAGTTGAACCATCTCATGAATGATGGTGAATGTCATGAATCACCCATTAAAGTAAAATCAGGAAAGACCAGAACACATCCACACTCTCCACACCCTCCTGAACAACTCCCGTGAAAGCTGCATTCAGCCCTGTTCTTGAAGGAAAGTGCAACCAGACAATCAAATATCACTGAGAGAAAGGCAACGAAGACACAAAATCTGCCATGATCATGGAGGAGAAATTCATGTTCTATAGGAAAACTGGTACTGAGCAGTTCAGGAATCGTTACCTGCCCAGGATAAATGAAGGGAGAGATAAGATAAAATGGATGGATTATCTGGTTATCCATCCATGTAGCCTTTTATCATAGGTTTCAGAGCAGCAGCCCTGATAATTTGTATCCGCAAAAAGAAAAGGAGGACTTGTAGCACCGTAGAGACTAACAAATTTATTTGAGCATAAGCTTTCGTGAGCTACAGCTTGAGCGCTCAAAAGCTTATGCTCAAATAAATTTGTTAGTCTCTAACGTGCCACAAGTCCTCCTTTTCCATTTATCATAGAATTGAAAGGGACCATCTAGTCCAGTCCTCTGCACTCAAGGCAGGACTAAGTATTACCTAGACCATCCCTGACGGGTGTTATCCATCCATCCATCCATCCATCCATCCATCCATCCATCCATCCATCCATCCATCCATCCATCCATCCATCCATCCATCCATCCATCCATCCATCCATCCATCTAAATGGATACATGGTTGGCTAGCATGATTCTTTACAAGATCATCCACCTCTTGGAATAGACAAATTCTATCTCTATGAGAACCAGCAAAGAAAATCTACATCAACCGGTTCCCATCTGTGCATGTATTTTGCTTCGTGAGGGCGGTGTTGTGCCAGAGAAATAATTCCAGAAACAGCTTTCTTCTCTCCGGATAACTCTGAACTTTCCTGACCTCAACCCAGCCACCTCTGCCCTTCCAACGCCCCATCTCCGACAGCCCGATTCAGAAACCTTTTCCTAGCAAAGAAAGCCAGATCGAGAGGGAGACAAAAGCTCTTTCCCTTTCTTGCAGATGCCGGATAAAAAAGCAAATTAATTCTTCCTGGCCTTGGCACTTGGCACCGCGATTCTTTTTGTCCCAGACCCATTGAATCCCAAGGATACGTTCGTCTTGGGTCTCAACTGTTTTCATCGTGTCTGTTCTAAGTGAGTGAGAAGAGATTTCCTTCCTCAGCCTGCTCACTTGTGAAGGAGCCCGGCAATAACTCCGTCTGTCTGGCTGGACGTGTCTCTGAATATGTGGTCATTACAACTGAGTGCATTTCTTAGGGTTCCCGTGTACCTGAGTGTAGCTGCTGTCTTTCTGTCATCGCGCGGTGTGTCTATTATATCTTCCTGTATTTGTCATGTTTCATTAGCTCTTCATAAGGTGCCATCCCGTGGCCCCAATTCTTCTCTTCTCGAAGCTGTCAGACACAAAGACAAGTCAGTTTTTATTGGTCCAGGGAACTATCATTGCTTTGTTGCAGAATCATTAAACCCAAGGACACCTTAGTCTTGGCTCGCAGCTATTTTAATCATGTCTCTTGTAAGTGAATCGTTTTTCTTTAATCCTTTAAATTTTCCAGGGTCTAAGATCGAGTGGGCTCTTATTATATCTGAGTGTCTACATTATATTTATGCACATTGTGTTCCTGTTGTGTTTATATTATGCTGGAGTGAAGGCATTATGTCTAAGTATTAGATTTATACTATTGCCCAGTGTGCATTATGTTATATATATTATGATACATATTGATTTGATGAAAACATAATATTTACGCTAAGGCTAAGTTTTTTTCAAACTGTCTGAGGGATTTAGATGCCTACTCCTGGTTTACTGTTTAATGGGGCTTGGACATTCAAATCCTGCCATTAGGAACTAGCAGGACACCCACCCAGATCTACATATATTTTAAAATTTCCTTTTCTTATTTTCCAGTGGATTAAGTGAGGCATGACCAATCAGTCCCTCAAGACATCCAGCACTCAATCACTCTTTCAAATGGGACCTAGGGTCTTAAGTAACTAAGGTGGCTTCTGAAAATTTTACTCATAGGCCAATTTGATTCCCAGACTAAGTGTCTTGTCTAAAATCACACTGAAAAACTGTGATAAAGCCAGAAGCCTCTTAGGTCTCATGAGTTTCAGTCCAGAGTCAGAAGCATAAGATCACCTTTCTTGCTTTTAAATTTTAAAGTGGGAGAGGAAAATAATGAGCATGTCTTATGTTTCTGTGCATCCCCTTTTGCAAGATAATGAACACAATATACCAGAATGACTTCAATGGAGCTTTGCCAGTATACAGCAACTGAAGGTGTGGCCCAATCAACTCTCATACAAACCTCAGACCTCCATTTGGGGGACTGCTCTTGCTTTTCAGGAGCTTTTCTCTTGTGATTTCAACCTCTCAGGCTGCCTCTGTCAATCCTTACTGAGCTGGTACTAAAGGCCTTGAGAGTGCGGTTACAGTTTCTTCCCCAGAAAATGTCTCTCTTGAGGGGAGTGACTTTGTTGCTGACATTATGTAACTATCCGTATTCGAACCCTTTAGGAATTTGGTGGGAACAGGCCCTGGTGGTTTGCCTTTTACCTTGCTCTGTTGGGTTGTGTATTCTGTGCTGAACCAGAGGGAGAGATTTAGATTTGTTGCGAGTGGAATGTGTTACTCAGACACACTGGGGATGGCTGAGTGTTGTAAAAAACCCTAAAGATAAGGTTGCTAGCTAGCAAGCTCAAATCAAAGCGAGCCAGGGTATGTTTGCTCTAAGTGGAAATTACACCTTCCACACCCAATGTAGACATACACATAGATAGATGGACAGAGAGGTTGTGGAATCTCCATCATTGAAGGTTTTAAAGAGCAGGTTAGACTAACAGCTGTCACAGATGGTCTAGAGATAACACTTAGTCCTGCCATTGAGTGCAAGGGACTAGGCTGGATGACCTCTGGAGTTCCCTTCCAGTCCTATGATTCTGTGATAGAAACTCCAATGTTCCCATGCCACAGCATGAACCTGGAAGCAGGACCAGTGGCTATGGATTGAGCTCTCTGAAATTATTCTTCTCACAGTTACGCTGCTTAGTAGGGATCTTTGTGAGGTTAATGAGAGCTACATAAAGGATGAGGAGAAGGGATGGGGGTGTTCACTCTAAGGCGCCCATGAAATGCATTCTTGGCTCTGTTTTCTTTCCTAGGTGCCCTGGGCAGAACTGATATCAAGCAGCCAGTCACTGCAGAAATGTCTGAGGGAGGAGATCTGAACCTGACTTGCAGTCACCCTTCAGTAACAAATTAATAAATGTTCTGGTACCGGCAGTTCCTGAACCAAGGGCCCCAATATATAAGGCATGGATACTGTCAAGACTGATTCCCCACTCTGGCACTTCGAGTGCAGAAGGTGGGGGCCCACAAAGATTTTAAAAATTGGCCGCTTCAGGCTGGTATTAAACTCCCAAGGTCACAGCTTCTCTCTGACCATGGATGGGTAGATGCTGCCACCACCCAAGTGCAAATCCCACCTCCCCTTTTGAGAACCCAGGAAGGAACACTTGGGGATTCCTTCCTGTGGGGCACCCTCAAGCCCTTTCATGCCCCCTTCCGGAGCAGAACTGAGAAAAAACAAAGGAAATCAGCTGTTGCCACTAGCTAATTAAATAACACGTGGACAGACCTCCTAGGGACACAAAAACCCACTCCTGCTCTTAAAAAGGTAAAATTTATTAAAAACAGAAAGAAAGAAAATACATTTGGAACTTAGGCTTTTTGCTAGATCTTAAAAGAAGCAATTACAAAAAATAAGCATCAAGATAGCTCTCTTGAGGTTCAGGTTAAAGATTACAAGCAAAGCAAAGGCATCTAGAATCTACAAGCCAAGAAATAAACAGAAATAAACCTAACTGTGTCTTTCTAAACATTCCTACTCTATTTACACATTTGGGGGTTCCAAATAAGTAATTCTAGGTATGATCTGATGATTTTTTTTATCATACCTGGTTTAAAGCTTCTCATAGCATAATTGCTCCTTGTTCCCGTCTTTCCCAGAAAACAGGACAGACAGAAAAAGGAAAGTTTTTTCCCCATTTAAAAAAGTTCTAGACCTCCCATTGGCTGTTTTGGTCAGGTGCCCATTCCTTTCCTTTTACCTGAGGGCTTGTTAACCCTTTACAGGTAAAGCAAATAGAGAACAGCTACTAAGAGGAATTTTATAGCTAAGTGGCTGGCTGGGTGTCCATAAAAGGGAACTACCCCCACCCCTTTCATTTATCACAGATTCACTGAAACTGTTCATAGCCCCAACCCAGACAGAGCCTTGCACATCTCTGGAGACAGAAAGTCCAGCAGCTTGGCCCTGCGCAGTTTCAGGCTGTCAGACACAGGGGTATATTACTGTGCTCTGAGAGACACAGTGTGACAGGTGGAGGCGGCCCCCGTGCAATTAATATCCCACTGCTGGGCTAAGCAACGGGGAGCGCCAAGAGAGGGGCAGAGGGAGCTCTGGGAGAGAAGTGAAATGACTCAGGCATTTAAGGAACAGAACAAGGACATTTTACAAAATCCAAATATAGATACATAAACTCCTCCCCTCACAGTCAATCCATTGATGAGTCAAGGTGTCAAAACTTCAGCCCTGCAGGTGGAAGTCCGCCCTTATCCTGACAGGTGCAGTACACTCAGACCCTATCAACATGAGGAAGTTTCATTCTTTTCATACCACAGGTGTTAAGTGATTCAGTTAAACCAGTGAAGGGGTGTGAAGATATTAAAGGTGGCTACTCAACACAATTATCACACTAAAATTTATTTTATACTCCATACCCCGCAAATCTACCCGCATTTCCCATCAATACACCCCATTTTATATCACTAGATCAAATGTTTCCCATCACCACACTATTTCCCATCAGTATACCCCATTGCCCATCAATTTACCATATTTCTCAAGAATACATCATATTACCATCAGCATGCATGATTCCCACAAATATACTCCTATTTCCCATCATTATAGCTGTATCCAATCATTGTATTCCCGTTTCTCATCAATACATTTCCCCCCCCCAAAAAAATACCCTATTTTCCTAGCTATAAATTCAATCCCCACAAATATCTCCTATTTATGATCAATATACCACATTCCAGTCAATATCCCCCTCCATCCCATCAATATACCCGTATTTTCCATCAGGACATCCCTGTTCAGCGGATGCCTTTGACCACAAGGAGGATCTGTTTCATACTTACAATAATATTTTGTCTCTGCATGACCCACCCTTCTGTCCCCTGGTGTCTTATGAACTCTGAGCCTCTTGCAGTCCAACCCCTTCTCTTTCTGTTCGAGCCCTGTTTAAAACACTGTCACTGCAGCTCAAGAAAAATGTCAGATTTGAAGGAACCTCCCACTCAGGAGGCTCTTAGCACCCACACAGACAGCTGAACCGAAACAGTAGAGAACCAACCCGTGATTTTAGGGCTTTACTCTGAAACAGACGGTTTTCTGGTAGCTGTGGGAAATAAAAAGGCGGATCCCCTCCTCATAAATGGGTTTTTTTTTCGGGGGATGATAAGAACAGTTCGGATCAAGAACCATTGACTTCCCACCATGTTCTTCGTCTCAGGGTCAATTATTTTGCTGGTTGTGATTTCAAGTAAGCAGCATTTTCATTTGTCCAGCTTGAAATACTTTCTATTGCCATTTTTCAAAACCCAACCACTCTTGAAACGCCTAGGTTTGAAAGGGTTAAATGTTTAAAAGGGGCTGGACGCATTTAAGGTTAGGGTTACCCCCAAATAACGGGGTATAGGCATCTAAACCACTTAGGTAACTTTAAATATTTTCACCCTAAATGACAGTGTTTAGAATAAATATCTGTTCTCCCCCCATCCCCACCCCCCCACCCCCGGCCTTCCACAAGGGACGTTCGGAGACTCGGTCACACAAACTGAAGGCACAGCTATTGTCAAAGAAGGAGCACCTTTGGTTACTGAGTGTACCCATGAGTCTATCCTATTCCCTTATCTCCTCTGGTATATTCAACACACCCATAAAGCACCGAAGTTATGGCTGAGAGATAAAACGTCAGGGGGTGGCCATGATGAAGGGGACAAGCAGGGGTTCTTTGCTGACCATGTCCAAGACAAGAAATCCTTCCATTTGAAGAAAAGCTCCAGTGAAATGAACAACTCTGCGGTCTATTACTGCGCCTTCAGAGACACAGTGATTGTAACCAGCAGGGGAGCTGAACAAAAATCCACTGAAGCACAGAAAGTCCAAGACTCCTGTCTCTGAAAAAAAGTTATATTTTCATAACTTGACCTCATTGTGGTATGTAAGTACTGTACCCACAGGGAAAACAGAGGAAAGAGCTGTGGAGAGAGGAATGAAAAGAACCAATGGCTGGAAGATAAACCCAGACCAATTCAAATGAGAAATAAATCATACTGTTAAAAATGGGGGAGGGGGAAGAACAAATCACCAAGTCTTAAAAATCAGGACTCTTTGCTTTTCTGGAATCTGTGCTTTTGTCCAACACAAGTTATTGGGCTCAATGCAGGAGTAACTGGGTGAAATTCATACAAGTTCTGTTACACAGGAGCTCAGACTAGATAATCTACTCATCCCTTCAGGGATTAAAAACTATGATTCTACCAATCTATGTACATAAGAATGGCCAGGCTTGGTCAGACCAATGATCCATTCAGCCCCGAGCCCTACCTTTCTACAGTGGCATGTGCCAGCTGCTTCAGAGGGAATGAACAGAACAAGGCAATGTATTGAGTGATCCATCCCCCCTCACCCAGCCCCAGTTTATAGCAGTGCTAGATTTAGGAAGCATAAGGTAGCATCCCTGACCATCCTGGTTAATAGCCATTGATTAACCTATCCTCCATGAATTTATCTAGTTCTTTCATCAAATTAGTTATACTTTTGGCTTTCACAACATCCCCAGGCAATGGGTCGCACAGGTTGACTATGTGTTGTGTGAATAAAGACTTCCTTTTCTTTGTTTTAAACCTGCTGCCTATGAAATTCATTAGATGACCCCTCATTATTGTATTATGACAAGGAGTAAATGACACTTCCTTATTTACTTTCTCCACACTAGTCATGATTTTATAGATCTCAATCATATCCACCCTTAGTCATCTCTTTTACAAGCTGAAAAGTCCAATACCCAGTGGAACCCCCGCTCCCAATTTGGGCAGACTCTGTTAGGCTTTGTTTTAGATGTGGTTCCTTAAGCATTTCTGAGTTATGTGAAGGGCTTAACAACAATTCTTTACTCACTTTCTTCACACCATTCATGATTTCATAGACCTCTATTATATGTGTCAGGGTTCCCTCCCCACCCTGAACTCTGGAGTACAGATGTGGGGACCTGCATGAAAGACCCCCTAAGCTTATTTCTACCAGCTTAGGTTAAAAACTTCCCCAAGGCACAAATCCTTCCTTGTCCTTGGGCAGTATTGCTGCCACCACCAAGTGACAGAGATTCAGGAAAAGGACCACTTGGAGTTCCCATTTCCCCAAAATACCCCCCCAAGACCCTTCACCCCCTTTCCTGGGGAGGTTTGAGAATAACAATTGCTTTTAATAAAAGTACAGACCAGACCCTTTATGTTTAGGACACTAAAATCAATCAGGTTCTTAAAAGAAGAACTTTATTATAAAGAAAAAGTAAAAGAAGCACCTCTGTAAAATCAGGTTGGAAGGTAATTTTACTGGGTAATAAAAAGATTTAAAACACAGAGGATTCCCCTCTAGACTCAACTTCAAAGTTACAAAAACAGGAATAAACCTCCCTCTTAGCATAGGGAAAATTCACAAGCTAAAACAAAAGATAATCTAAAGCATTTTCTTGCTATTACTTACAATTTCTGTAATTTTATATGTATCATTTCAGTAGGAGCTGGGTTACCTGCTTGGTCTCTGTCTTTGTCCCCAGAGGGAACACACAAAGAGCACAAATAAAACCATGCCCCGCCCCCCCAGATTTGAAAGTATCTTCTTTCCCCATTGGTCCTTCTGGTCAGGTTCCAACTAAGTTAATTCAACTGATTAACCCCTTACAGGTAAGTGATTCTGTACCTCTGGCCAGGAGGGATTTGATGTTACTCCATCCATAAAGTTTATTACCCTTCCCTTTATATTTATGACAATATGTAACAGTATGAAACCTCAGCTGGTGTAAATCTGTGTGGATCCATTTATCTCAATGAAGCTATGGCTCTTTAGACCATCTGGGGATATGGTACATTAAATATGAATCCTTGTGGTGCATATTTTTGATTATTTCTCCCCTCTGTCTGCGTTAATGCAGGGTTTTCTCTGGTTTGTAAAACGATGTTTATCGTCACAACCCCCTCCCTCCAAAATTTTAAATAAAATTAGGGAATGGGAACAGCTGGTTTAAATGTTCATGGTAGAGTCAACGGATCTGCAACAATCCACAGTAGCTGAGTATTTAGCCCATAAACGTGGCAAATCTGGAAGGGACCCGTGGTCACCGGTGATTATAATAACAAGTAGGAGCCCCTGTTGTTCTAGGCAAATACAGAACAAAAACATGCATCCTCCTCACTGAATCCACTTACAATCCAAGTGGAAGAGGAGACAACAGGTGGGTGCAGATAAACAGAGGGAGGAATACAAAGGAAACACTGAAAGGACTTTGGGTGACACGACAGGCTGAGGTCTCAGCACAACAGCTGCCTAACCCGGCTCAGCATCACACCAGGCAGGTTTTACAGCTGGCTACTATGGCCGGAGTGTTGTAAAAGAAACCGTGTTAGCGGCTGAGGAAGTTCCCCTGCAGATGTACCACAAGAGGGCCCTGTTCTACCAGCCCCTCACCCAAGTGCAGAGCTGTCATTTCACAGCCCGCTGCTTCCTGTGGTCTCGGATTCCCCCGCAATTTCTTCCCCGCCCTTGCTCTCAGACACCCCGCAGAAGCCAGGGAGCCTAGTTCACGGGCAGTAGCAGGCTGCCGTGTAGTTAGCGCCGTAGGCACACAGCGGAGGAGAGTTGCGCAGCAAAGAAAGTGGGTGGATCTATATTCTAAAGACTTCTTTCCCCACTTGTCCTCACGGCTGGGGAAGGCAAGGGAGACGCTTCCCTCTGCAGCTTGGGGACAAGGTTCTAGCTCACCTGATCCCCTGAAGATGTTCCTCACCTGGGTCTCAGTTGTTGCAATATTTTCCACACTGGGTGAGTAAGATTTCAGGTCTTTTGTGCCAGATTCTTAGCTGCTGTGAATTGTCACAACTCCGTGGAAGACAGTGTAGAGTTACAAGTTTCAGGAGACGCGGATTTCGCCCTAATTTCGTGTTTATAAACCACCAGTTTGTAAATTTTAGCCCGTCCTCTCAGTTTTTGGAAGTTTGGAAGGTAGATAAACATCCCAGGTCTGCTTCCTTAGGTTTAATCGTTCTCCATTTATGCTCGGTTTGAAGGCTTTTTACTTCTGGTCTAAATAGATGACAACAACATGAGGGGACATCAAAGGCTTAATAATCATAAGTAAATTTGGGAATAGAATGAGCAATGACGGCAATAAGGTTCAGTTGAGAGGTACATATTCATTATATTATATTAGAGAAATGTTGTGTGGTATTCTACAGAGGACACTAAGAGATTTGGTGCCAAGCTGTCATTGAACTGGCTTTTGAGTGCCCAACTCCTCAGAAAATCCCATCCACAATTAACCATTTTTTTTTCATTCACAGAACAGACCTATGGAAATTCGGTGACACAAACTGAAGGCACCATTACAGTCCCTGAAGGAAAACCGGTGCTTCTGAATTGCACCTATAAAACGTCTGAGTCTCCAGTGCTCTTCTGGTATGTACAGTATCCACACGAAGCCCCTAGCCTCTTGCTGACAGAGTACGAAGCAACAGAAGAGGAGGAGAGAAAGCGCAGGCGAGGCTTTTCTGCTAAACACGAGAGAAACCCAATATCCTTCCATCTAAATAAAAACTCCAGCCAAGTGAGCGACTCTGCTGACTATTTCTGTGGCTTGAGTGACACAGTGACTGAAACCCACAGGGGAGCTGTACAAAAACCCACTGAGTGGCTGATCTGATAAGTGCTTGTTTGTCAGACGGCGAGGAAGACAGAAGATCAGCCTTTCAGCTGATGTGTATCGGTGTCACTTCACTGGCATCAGTGCGTCAGTGGCCCATTTAAGACACCCATCAAATGCCTCTCCTTCCACACGAGAGGATTAGGATTGCAACTGACGGTGGACATCCTAAGGGGTTTGACTTTAGCAGAATGGTTGGCACTGTATTATCTCTCAAAGGGGTATGGCAGCATCAACCAGTGACCAACCAGCTTTCACAAAGCACAATACAGTATTTAGCACAAAAGCACTACAGAGAAAGCCAGTAAAACACAATAAACTGCCTGCATGGGAAAGCTTGCGAGATGTCACCCATCTTCCACATGGAGATCCCTCAGACACCTGGAATAGGGTTTTGCCTTCTTGGTTAAAGTCTCATGTCAAGTAATGTTTCACAAATGGAAAATTAAAGGCTCACCCAGAACAGACCATGGAACATACAATACTCCTGGGGGAATTTTGCACCACTGTGCACGTGCAGAATGTAAGTGTCCCACAGAATTCCCCTCCCCGCATGGGAAACACGTTCTGCCCCAGAAGTGCTGCAGTTTTGCCTTTTGCCCACCAGAGGCTGCTGTAGCGCCGGAAGAACCAGCAGGATGAAAGCAGAATTTTTTCGCGCAGAATTTAATTTTTGAGGCAGAATTTCCCCAGGAGGAAATATAACAACTCAATGCCCGATTCACACGTAGGACGGAAGCATCACAGCCAGACACTCTGCTAGTCCAGACCCAGTTATCTGGTTTCCCCATCTAAATGTCAAATTACAGTTGATGATCTACATTTACATCAGCCATACCAAGAAGAGGATGGCTCAAGTGAGGGCCAACCCTTGAGTTACTTCAGGTTGACACTTCACACAGTTTGGGGCCTCTGTTCCCCAGCCCTCCTGAAACAGGTAAAACCAGGCCTTGCCCCTTTCCCCGGGGGGGACAAAATTTCAGAGGCTGGGGGTGTTGAGACTGGGTGTTAATTATTCTCCATTGATGCCGGATTTCTCCAGAAACCCGCCCAGTGACCCAGAAACACAAAGAGACAAAGAACACTTAAATGAACCAAAAAGAAAAGGAGGACTTGTGGCACCTTAGAGATTAACACATTTAATCTACAGCTAATGCTCAAATAAATTTGTTAGTCTCTAAGGTGCCACAAGTCCTCCTTTTCTTTTTGCGAATACAGACTAACACGGCTGCTACTCTGAAACCTGTTAAATGAACCAAGTGTCTGTGAACATTCTAGGTGCCCAGGGTCTCTGGCACATCTCAACAAAAGAGTCATTGAGGGTTCTGCAGGTTTCCAAGATCTCACTTCTATCCCACTTGTTTCCTCCGCCCCCTCATCAGAAAAGAAAGAGGAAGACTTTCTAAATCCCTTTCCATAAGATGTTACCTAGGGAGGTGGTAGAATCTCCTTCCTTAGAGGTTTTTAAGGTCAGGCTTGACAAAGCCCTGGCTGGGATGATTTAACTGGGAATTGGTCCTGCTTTGAGCAGGGGGTTGGACTAGATGACCTTCTGGGGTCCCTTCCAACCCTGATATTCTATGATTCTATGATTCTATGATTCTAAGATCAGGCAGGTTTTGCAGATGTGAAACATGGGAGAAAAGCTTCTTAGCTGCGTCGCAAACTTTCCTCTCTTCCCACAAGGTAGCCCTCTTTCACCAACTCAAGTTTCATGCCGAGGTGTCAGAAAGCACCCTCCTTAATTTGGTCTCTGATTCTCCTGAAATCGCTCGTCCCCCTCAAACACCGTGTTGAAGCCGGGGAGCCTACATCAAAGGCAACAGCAGGCTGCGGTGTGGTTACCACCCTAGTCATTCAGCAGAGGAGACCAGCTCCAATAAGACAGAAGGTGGGTATATATTAAGGCATCGTCCAGAGGAACCATTTCTTCCCACCTCCTCTTTACTGCTGGAGAAGGCAAGGAACAAACTTCATTCCTGGGTGTGGTGGAGAAGGTTCTATCCCACTTCATCCCCATAAAATGTTCTTCCTCCGGGTCTCGGTTATTGCGATACTTCCCATTCTAGATGAGTCAGAGTTGAACAATATTTCAGATCTATTCCTCCAGGTCCTCAGAGGGTGTAAAGCAGGTGTTAATGGAAAATCACTAGAATTTATAGGATTTACATCAACTGTGCATTTTCTTCCCTACCTCACCATGTTTTATAACTCCGCCCTCTCCTACTTTACCTGGGAAATTTGGAAGGGAAAACAAGATATGCTGCCACAGAATAGAAAACAACCTGTAACTGAGGGGAGTTAATAGAATTTTTTCACAGGAAGGAGAAAACCACCCAACCCTCCAAAAAAGAAACACAAACTACACACAACGCCAAAAACAAACAAACAAACAAAAAAACCACCCCCAATAGGTCTGGCAGTAACCCATTTTACACCTACTAGCATCTGTCCCCAAATTTCTGTCAATGTCAGCGGTTAATAATCGGACGTTTTGTAAGAACCTATGGGAGTGGAGTACCCCAGTTTTACTGCATTTCAAGAGGATTTGAGTGCCGAAGTCCTTTAGGATCCTCTGCAAATCCTAACCCTCACCATCTTTTATATTTAAGGTGCGAATGGCAATTCTGTCACACAGACCGAAGGCAAGGTGACTATATGTGAAAGGAAAGGAGTACTTGTGGCACCTTAGAGACTAACCAATTTATTAGAGCATAAGCTTTCGTGAGCTACAGCTTATGCTCTAATAAATTGATTAGTCTCTAAGGTGCCACAAGTACTCCTTTTCTTTTTGCGAATACAGACTGACACGGCTGTTACTCTGATATATGTGAAAGGGAACAGGTGTTTCTGAACTGTACCTATCAGACCACCGGCTACCCAGCTCTCTTCTGGTACTTGCGGTATGTCAGCCAAGAGCCCCGGCTCTTTCTGAGAGATGGTTCCACTGACCCGGAGGAAGGCAATGCGAAAGACTTTTCTGCCTATCACAAGGATCGAACCTATCACCTCCGCAAACTTTCCCCCAAATGAGCGATTCCGGTGTCTATTACTGCGCCATGAGCCCCACAGAGAGTCATATACACACACTGGCAGCATAAAAACCAATTCACAGTGTTTGCCAATAACTCCTCTCAGAAACACAGGCGTTCCCTGGCTGGATCAGGCCAGGTTAAAAACAGTCTCCTCTTACTGGAAATGGCCAAAGAATGACACAGGGGAAAGCACAAAAACCTCTGAATTGGGATAATCTGGCTCTATGGAAAATTTCTCCCTTACGCCTATTGGCTAGAGGGTGGTAAATACCCTAAAGCAGGCAGATTTATAGCCAACCCACATGTCTAGAAACCTTTTAAATGTAATTAGGATATTCCCATTACCGTTAGATAATGAGACAATATAGCCTGGACGGGGCACTGATTTGGGGCTCAGGAGACTGGAGATTGAGTTCCTGGCTCGGCCACTTGCATAAGTCACCTCACCTCCTTCTGGCTCACTTTCCCCCCCTGTAAAATGGGGATAAAATTACAGACCACGTTTGTAACCCACTTTGAGATCTAAAGATGAATACACTATATAAGAGCTAAGCATCGCCATCATCGAGATGGGGGAATATAAAATTTAGAACAGAACAGAGGAAAGAGGACTAGAATAAAGTAGAAAACAATAATCCTTTTTTAAGGCTGCTAAAATCTTGACACTAATTACATCCTGTAGCCATGAATTCCACGGGCTAACTGATGGTCACGTTACGGTATTTTCATGATATAAGGTAAGTAGTCTTGGCAGAATTCGATTTTTATATATCATTTAAATCAAATCTGACAATGAACAAATGCTTAAAAATAAAAACTGGTATCCTGTACCTATATATATATATATATATATATATATATATATATATATATATATATATATATATATAACCGTTTATTTTTAAGCATTTTTCATTCTGTCAGATTACATTTTCACAGTTGTGCACAATTACGGATTTTAAACATTTTTTATTTATTTAAATTTTCAAAGATGCAGGAAATTCGGGGTGGGGGCAGACAACTGGTGGGTCAGACAATAATTATTTAATGACAGTAGAGGAGGAGATTCAGAAAGTTAAATCTTTAGGAACATTAAAACACAAAAATAGTGATGACTTGCCAAAATATTCAAAATAAATATCCTTAAATCAAACTCTAATGAGTTCTTTTCTTACTTACTTCTCACTCTCTGTACATTTCAATCATCACGGATGGAAATATTTTTAGTTAGTTTGAGTGTGCCAGTGAAATCAACGTTTACCATAAAAATCTAATTCTTCCAACTCTGAAGATAACCCTTATAAATGCTTCCCCCGGTCTTTGATATACTTTAATGTTAAGGGTTCAACCCTCAGCTGGTGCAACTCAGTGCAGCGCCCCGGGAATCAGTTGGCAAGACACCCCACCCACTCACACATTTGCTCACTAGGTGGCAGTGTTTCACCCGCAAAAAATACATCCCCTCTATCAATGGTACACACAGTATCTCAGCTCCTCTCCATCTCTGAACTCTGCCTTCTACAGTCCCCACCTCCTTTTGCAGCTCAGAGACCGTGAGGAAGAATTCAAGGCAAAGTGCTCACAAGAAAGAGACACTTGCATAAGGTTTGCAGAATGAACAGCTCGAGAGATGCAATATAGATGTTAAAGGCATCACCACAAACACAATAGTCTCACTTTACCCTTGTTTTTTTCTGGTAAAGGAAGAAGTCACAGCTTCCTTTTTGTGCATAGGATCGGGGACGAGAATTATTAAAATACCAAATGATTACAATGAAAAAGTCTCTTACTTTCTCTTTGCTGATTGTATTGGTTTTTGTTTTAAGTGAGTATGGTTTCGTTCCGGGGCATTAACTATTTTATTTTCATTTTATAATCGGTGGTTCTATTCTCTTTCCATTTAATCTATTCTAGTCTATTCCTTACACCTCTCAACATGCCAGTGGCCATATGGGAAACTCTGATAGCTGGGAAAAACCCAAAGTGGAGGTGTGAGGGTTCCGACGTAAAATTATTTACTAAGCAAAATGAAAAAAACAGATGGGATTCCTTTTGTGTAAATGGTTCCTTATTTCTGATTTAAATAAATGTCAACAATAGAAAGAAGCACCATATATTTTTGAGGGGAAGGTAGGTAATTGTGGAAGTAAATTGAGTGAGGTCTTTGCGAATGGTGTTGGATCATATTAAAGAAATTCTGTATTAAAATCACAAATGAGTTTGATGCCCCACAGTTTAAATTCCAGGGTATTACTAATTAAGAGGTCTCTTGGTTTTTGGTGCTGTTTCTCTCCCTCTATGTGTGAAACTTGCAAGCTGCTAATTGTGTTAGTACATTCTAAGAGTCTGTTCTCAAAACAATTCTTCGTAACAACAACTACTCACACAGAGAGAGACTCAAAGCAATACTCTGTAACAACAGAAACAGCACCCAGAGACTCCCCACCCTTTTGTTGTATTTATCTTGATTTGTTAACAATTGTGATTAAAATAGAGATAGAGGATATATATGGATGGATGCTTGATGTGGATAATAACTGAATGATCAGGGAGGTGCCAGCCTAAGAATCCAGTGTCCATTGGCTGAAGAAGGCATCAAGTGGAAATAACCAGAGGACCCCTGGAGGGCAGATTGGAATCCACCCAACAGCCTCAAGAATGGGAGAACCAAAGAACAAGATAACATCTGGCAGCACAGAGCCATCAGGAATGTGCCATCTGCTGGTTGATTCAGCAACAGCATGATGAAGCAATTCCCATAGACTGGCATAGGAAGAAATTCCTATAAAAATGGACTCTAGAAAGTGAGAACTTTGGGGTCTGATTCTGCAAACCAACTTCCAGGAGCATCTGACAAGGCCCTGCTCCCTCCTCATGTCCAGGCCACCTGGCCAGTGGCTTGGCATGAGCAACTCTAAGGCTGGTAACTATGCTAACAACCTTGCAGAACCTATGTGTGTGTGTGTATGAATGAATGAATGTGTGAATTAATATGAAATTGAATGGAATGTTATAGCTATAACTAACTGCTTACTATGATTCTTTCTGTATTCACAATAAATGTGGCATTTTGCCTTTCCCCCTTTAATAAGATCCTGCTGGTTTTTATTTTATTGGTATAACAATGGGGTACACTTGAAAGAATATTTTGTTATGAAAATGTCCTGTTTGGCTGAGATTTTGAAAATAGTGTAAAGCAGTGAGGAGCCCTTCTATGGTTAAATTTGGGGTCCACCTGCCTTAACACATGAAAATTTCAGCCCTAACCAATTTTGTTTTCTTTTGCAGAAAGGACCTGTGCAAACCCAATAACACAACCCGAATGCACCATCACTATCCATGAGGGAAAACCGGTACTTCTCCACTGCACTTATAACTCCTCTGTGGTTCAGCCTCTCCTCTGATACGAGCAGTATCCCCATGAAGCCCCTCGCCTATTGCTGAAGCATCGGGCGAAGAGGAGAAGAGACGGAGGCGAGAGTTCTCTGCTAAACTCGAGAAAGACTCCAAATCCTTCCACCGGGAGAAAAACTCTAGCGAAATGAGCGACTCTGCTGTCTATTATTGCCCCTTGAGAGACACAGCGAGTAAAGCCACCAGGAGAGCTGCACAAAGCCCCCACCGACTGAGAAACACAAAGGACTGAAATAGCTGAGACTTCCGGTGTCTCAGGAACCCAGAGTGCAATCTCTATTCCTTAATATCTCTGTCTTATTCTTTACCTCACGCCTTTGTTTACCCTACCCCTGGGTAGCATTTGGGTTACAATTAGGAGTGGGGGATTAAAGGTTACTATGATTACACCTACTGCTTAGAATGTAGGGTTACATTTATGTGTATTATTGAGGTTAAGGATAAGGGTTAGGGTTAATGCTTTGGGTTGGGGCACAGTCAGGAGCCAGAGGTGTGGAGATTATAGTTAGACCGATTGAGGGTTAGTATTTAAGATTAGGGTGTAGGATTACCATTAGGGATTAGTATTAGTATTAAATTAGGTTTTTGTATATAATTAGAGTTGTGGTTGGTGTAGATAAATCTACCCAGTGTTAGAGTAGGGGTAGAAGTTACTGTTTAATGTTCTGGTTAGGACCGGGGTTATGTTTAAGATTAGGGTCAGGATTAAAGTTACAATTAGTGTTAGAAGAAAGTTAGGGTGAAGGAGTTAGTTTTAGGATTACTGATTAAAGGATAGGTTAGATTGAAGGCTAGGGATGAGTTTATGTTTAGGGTGAGGTTTATGATTAGGATTTATGTTATGGTTAGGGAGAACTCGGGGTTTGGAGTTAGGATTAGAGTGTTGGTTATGGTTAGAGTGAGGAGTTATGGCTAGCATTAGGATTCTGAGTTAGGGTTTGTCAGGGTTCCCTCCCCACTCTGAACTCTAGGGTACAGACATGGGGACCTGCATGAAAGATGCCCTAAGCTTATTTCTACCAGCGTAGGTTAAAAACTCCCCAGAAACATATTCTCATTTGTACCTTGGGTTTAAGTAATGCTGCCACCACCAAGGGATTTAACAAAGAACCAGGGAAAAGGACCACTTGGAGTTCCTCTTCCAACAGCAATCCCCCCAAGCCCTTACACCCCCTTTCCTGGGGACGCTTGAGAATAATAACCAAACCAATTAGTTACAAAATTATCAAAGACCCAAACCCCTGGGTCTTGGAATAATGGAAAAATCAGTCAGGTTCTTAAAAGAAGGATTTTATTTAAAGGAAAGGTAAAAGAATCACCTCTGTAAAATCAGGATGGTAAATACTTTACAGGGTAATCAGATTCAAAACACAGAGGATTCACCGCTAGGCAAAACTTTAAAGTTAAAAAAAAAAACAGGATAAACCTCCTTCTAGCAAAGGGAAAATTCACAAGTTGAAAACAAAAGGTAATCTAAAGCGCCTTGCCTTATTTACTTACTCTTTTTGTAATATCAGAGACTTGTACAGGATGGTTTATAGAAGAAGGAGGGTTTTTTTGACCTGATGCTTCTCTGTTTTCCCCAGAGAACACACCACAAAACCCTTCCCCCGCCCCCCTCCAAGATTTGAAAGTATCTTCTTTCCCCATCTGTCCCTTTGGTCAGGTGCCAACCAGGTTATTTGAGCTTCTTAACCCCTTACAGGTAAGGAGGAATTCTAGGCTACCCTTACCTGTATAGTTATGACAGGGTTTATGACTGAGAATTTGGGTTCAGATTAATATTAAGATCAGGTTTTTATTATTTTTGCACTGTCCTAAACTGTACTCACCACATCTCCCTGCTTCTGGGATTTCTGTCCCCGGTCTGTATCCCACTGTAACCTCAGCACTGCACAAACATTGCTGCATTTATCCTACAAACACCACTTTGATGCTGGGAAGTGTCAGTACTCCCTGCTTTATATATACGTGAAAATGTAGGGACTGAGTGAGGTTTCTAGAAGGTATGTGTGGCGAGTTCACAAAGGAACTTGGGTGTGGTGAAGCTGAATATGCTTTGAGGTGCCTACAGAAATCTCTGGGATTCACAAAACCCAAATCTGGTGTCCACACTCTCTATATAATGAGCTGGGAGAGACAGACACCTCCGAATGGGATCCACAAGAGACAGCAGGCTAGACGGCTCCTCCCTTAAATTAGCCAACAGGGAGATACCAAGCTGAGTGGTGTGTGCTAAGCCAGGCCTCTCTCAGGGAGATAGGTGCCTAAGTCTGGGCTGTGTGTAAATGCCTCTCTAGATTCTCACTTACAAGACTTTTCTTGACATTCAGCTGCAAGAGGGACAGGAGGCGGTCCCTTGTAACTTTTAACCCAATAGTTAAGGTACTCACTGGGCTATGGGATATTCTGATGGGGGGGGGGGGCTACTGAAGCTCTTCCACTGTGGATAAATAATTTTAAAAAGTCTACTGGACTGGGTCCCCCACCTCCCCAGTAAGTGCTTCCATCACCAGGCTACAGACTTATTCCCGCCCCCCCTCCCCCATGGCCATGACTCTTTCAGTGTTTATTCACTGGGGAACAGCTCTTTCAGGCCTGTTGAGGGATCTCTCCCATCCCCCAATATCCCAAAGCCCAGCAGTTGGGATACTCACCTACAAGGTTACAGATCCCTGTTCAAATCTCTTCTGCTGCTCAGGTGGAAGGGGGGACTTGAACCAGGGGTCTCCTACATCCCAGCTGAGTACCTGAAAGACTGGGATAAAACTAAAGAGGGAGGGGCTCCTCCTCACTCTCAGCTTGTGTGTAAACTGCCTGCAGGGGCAGATCTGATAGGTGAGGTCTGGGCACACTTACTTGGCTGGGCCCAGCGGGTGAGTTAGGTGCAGGATCATCCCATATTCCTCCAGCTTGCAAATCACTCTGGCGTTTATGTCTCCACATTCCTGTCATGGCAGTGTGCATACTCATAGGCAAAAAACAGGCACCTAGGGGAAGTTTTACTGAAAAAACATTACACACTGAGTGATTTTAGACCACTACAAGCCTTTGGGGCAGTTGCCCGGGGGGATGTGGATCCCAGTAAGGCCTGATTCTGGGATTTAGGCACCTACCTGACACTTTAGGTGCATAAGTCCCTTTGTGAATCTAGCCCTTGGGTGCAGTGGTTCTCAAACCTTTTTACTGGTGACCCCTTTCACATAGCAAGCCTTTGAGTGTGACCCTTTGAGTGTGACCCTTTGAGTGTGAGTTTTTATAAATTAAAAACACTTTTTAATATATTTAACACCATTATAAATGCTCGAGACAAAGCAGGGTTTGGGGTGAAGTCTGATAGCTCATGATCCCCCCCATGTAATAACCTCATGACCCCTGAGGGGTCCTGACCCCCAGTTTAAGAACTCCTGCTTAAGATGGAGATAGACCCCTCAAGGGATTCAGTGAGAGTCTAGGAGAAAATCTAGGAGATTTTAAAATACTAGAAATCGTCAATATAGCCTCATTAGGCACCTTAGACAATGATTTATCCCTGTGGCGTGTTAGAGCCACCATCCTCTGCAAACCGAGCCCGATGAGTTATTATCGCAGTTATACTTATGTGAATTACTATATGCATGATTTGTAACCTTTATATGAAAATATTTGTTGTCTGTAAAATAAACCAGCTAACAAGCAAAATTTGGAAAATTGTACCAGGATTTCCTGCAGCTGGAAACATGCGGTAAAAGACACTGGGCGAGGTTCTGATCTCTCTCCCATCACCGCAACTCTGGTCTAACTCTATCCGGCGAGGTTCTTAGCTGCTGTAAAGTGTTTCAGCTCCACTGAAATCAACATCTATCCACCCAGGTCTCTCTTTGTGTCTGTCAGCTTTTGTCTTCACCCAGCTTCTTATTCAAGCACATGCCTCGCCAGGGAATCACAGAGCCCAAGAAGTGCATTTCATGTCTAAACATTTTATCTGTTGCATAGAGATACTCGCAGCTATAAAAACCAAACCTTTCTGAAAGCTGGGGTGGGAGGAAAAGCCAGGAAACAGACGGTTTCACAGCGACATCAGACGCAAACCCCACTCCCCTCCCCTCATTTCCTCGGGGGTTGGGCCCTGGGATCAGATCCTCCCCCCTCGACTTTTCAGGGAGAAATCTGGGTCGGTTTATAACATTCAGCCAACAATCCTATTGCTTCCCTGTTGCGTTTTAACTGCCTCTTTCTGACTTTAAAGAGCAGAGTCCGCTAAACAATGGCCATGTGTTTTGTTCTAAACCTTTTTATATTCACTCTGTATCCCGGTAATTGAGCTGTTAGCTTTGTTCATGCAGCCTAGTTCACTGCTAATTAAACCCTCTCTCTCCTCCCCAGACCAGAACCAATCCGCCAGCTTTCTCCATTTATTTGCATCACTCCTTCCTTTTCAGTCTATCTGCTGTTTTGTATGTGTCCCCCAGCACATCTGCCGAGTTTTATTCCCTTTTCCCCCCTTCCACCCTCCGCTTGTCTGTAACTGGTGCATTGTATTGACTTATTTCTTGTCCCAGGTGCTGCGCTGGGTGATTCGGTCCAGTCCAAGGAATCCCAAGTGTCTGGAGTAGAAGGAGGCTTAGTAACATTCAGCTGTTCCTACAAAACCACCGATACTTCTGGTGTCTATCTCTACTGGTACCGACAGTCTCCTAACCGAGCCCCGCAGTACATTCTGCGGAGAGGGACGAAGCTGTACGCTGCTTATGGAGATACTGCGGATTTCGCCCAGGGGAGGTTTTCTTCCCAGGCTGACGAGAGCTCCATACTTCTGAACATCACAGCCCTGGAGCTGGCGGACACAGCGGTGTATTACTGCGCCCTGCAGCGGGCACAGTGACCGAGCCACACAGCGCAGCTGTACAAAAACCCTCCCTTTCCTTTCCATTCACGGGCCCTGCACTGGAGAGAGACCAGAGACAGGCCTACCCAAAGCTCAGCAGTCTCCCCACAGTGACAGTGACAGATACGGCTCTGGTCTAGGTGACAGGAAATTAAAGACATGGGCTGTCCCGGCCCCACATCTTGCTCCCTTGCAGGAAGGCTTCAGGCTGAGGAATATGGTTAAATTCTGTTTCACCCATAGAGACCTGGGCAAATGACTAAGGGGGATATTTTAAATGTATTTAAGTGCCTCCTGGGATTTTCAAACATACCTAGGCACCTAACACCCATTAAAATTAATGAGACTGAGATACCTATTTGCTTTTGAAAATCCCACTAGGTGCCTAAATATCTCTAAGATCTTCCCCCTAGGGCAGTGGCTCTCAACCTTTCCAGACTACTGTACCCCTTTCAGGAGTTTGATTCCTCCTGTGGACCCCTGAGTTTCACTTCACTTAAAAAAAAACTTGGTTACCAAAACAAAAACAAACAAACAAACAAAAAACAACCAACCAACCAACCAAGACAAAGAAACAAACAAAGAAACAAACAAAAAAACCCAGACCTAAAAATACAAAGGTGTCACACCCAAACTATTACTGCAAAATTGCTTCACTTTCTTATGTTGTCTGTGTGAAGTTTTAGTTTCTACTGACTCAGGCCACTGCTTTTTATGTAGCCTGTTGTAAAACTAGGCAAATGTCTAGATGAGTTGATGTACCCTTTGGAAGATTTCTGCGCAGCCTTGGTTGAGAACTAATGCCCAAGTGGGATTTTAAAAAGCACCTATGACAGATTTTTTAAAAGTATTTAAGTGTTTTAAGAAGCAGGCAGTTGCTATCTACATCTTTAGGCATCCAAAATACCACTACAAATCTGCTCTTGGTTTCGTGGGATTTTGAAGACTGCCTAACCAGCTTAGGTGCCTAACTCCCCTCAACTTTCCATTGGAGTGCCTAAGTGCTATAGTGATCTATAAGAATATCTCATTTATCAACACCCATCACAAAAATCCCCTTTGCCCCAGTAATCAGGAAATCACCTAAGCAGGTGGTAAAGTCGCAGGGAGTGAATAATGGTGCTTTATTGGATGAAGGTCACTGGCAATTAACTGCACAACATGTACCTATGTAAGGATGATTACAATTACCTGCCAAAAACAATAATTCATCCAGACTGGTGAGACTTCTTTAGGGCAGTGATCCTCTTTTTTAATTCTGTGTTTGTACAGTGCCTAGCACAATGGAGTTCTGCTCTAAAACTAGGTCTGCTGGAATACACTTAATGTCAGGCATCTCGCACATTGGGGTCCTGGTCCAGGACAGGGGCTGTGTCAATACTCAGTGACAATCATGAGCTTACAGCAGGCGCGTTCTGTGTGGAGAGGAACAATGAGAGGATTGGTTTCAGAGTAGCAGCGGTATTAGTCTGTATTCACACAAAGAAAAGGAGTACTTGTGGCACCTTAGAGACTAACCAATTTATCTGAGCATAAGCTTTCGTGAGCTACAGATCACTTCATCGGATGCTCAAATAAATTGGTTAGTCTCTAAGGTGCCACAAGGATTCCTTTTCTTTTAGTGAGAGGATTGTTTGTAAAGAAGCGATAAACCAACACTTTGTCCAAAGCGCGTAATTCAGGACTGGCTGGTAGGAATCATCTGTTTAAATCAGAAAAGGGTCTCTCTCTCTGCTTGAGCTAAACACCACACATCTAATAAACATTCATACTTTAAGGGCAGAAGGGAGCATTGTGATCATATCCTCTGCTCTCTTGTAAAACGCAGGCAAGAGAATATCACCAACGATTCCTACTTGCAGCCCATGCTTGGCGGTTGATCTAGAGCAACCTGAGAAATGCCATTTAACAATAAGACTTTGTGGTCTCAGAAAGTCTCTGAAATGGCTTTCTTGCTGGCTTTTGATATTTTCTTGCATGGTTTCTTATAACCGCCAGTGGGCCCCCCTGACTCACACATGGTGACATTTCTCTCTATAACAATATCTGAATGAGTCAGAACCTGATTGACAGACGGTCCCTTGTGACTTCAGTATCATAAGACGGACAGGGAAGAGAGGAGGTGGCCTCAGAAAGAGCATATCAAACGTTTAAAGCTGGAATTAACATTTAATAAAACCTTAGATGAAGAATTTTATAATTAACCAAAGACTCCGGGGGGAGTGGGGAGATAAATTTATGCAACAAAAATGCTTTACTGCTGGGACTACAGCTCTATCTTCTGCTTGTTTACTCAGGTCAGAAATGTTTACTTGGACTGAGTTTAGTACGTTATATAGTACGTATGTTACTTAAAAGCTACAGAATTCCTATTATTACAGGGTAGGATTTCAAAAGATCCTAAGAGAGTTGGGCACCCAGCTTCCTTATGGTCTCACTCTACTTATTAAGAAAACAGAATAGTTTAACCAGAACAACAAACTTCATCCAATTTTTCTGGAGGAAAACTTTGTCTTCTTGGAAAACAAAGCTTGGTTTCATAATGGAAGCCAGTTTGTATATAAACTAGTACTGAAATTACAGACATCTAGAAGAAAGAAAAAGAAAGTTCTTTAATGACCATTTATTCTCTTTACAGGTTTTGTTGAAGGCGATTCTGTGTTTCAGTCTCCTCTGGAGGTGACAGTCTCAAAGGGACACGATGTATTCTTACAGTGTAATTTCACCACAGACTTCACCAGCCCGCTCTCTTCTGGTACCGCCAGTATCCGAACCAAGGACCCCAGCGTATCCTGACAGCCTATAAATCTCCTGTTGGGAAGAACGCGTTCACCTCTGGAAAATTCTCAACCGTTTTGTTCGACCCAGATAAGACGGTTCCCTTGAAGATCGAGGCTGTGTCCTTTCAAGAAAGACCCGTGTAGTACTGTGCTCTGAGACCCACTGGGTCAGAGCTGCGTCTCCGGCGCTACACGAAGAGAGCGAGGTGCTCACACACACTGATGGCGGCAGAGACTGTTTTTCTATCTGACCGTTTTTTATAACATATCCCTGCCAAAGTCAGTTCCTTCTGCTCTTGCCATGTCTGGGAGGAAGTTTCCGTTTCTATGCCTGTGTAAAAACAACGAGGAGTCCTTGTGGCACCTTAGAGATTAACACATTTATCTGGGCATAAGCTTTAGTGGGCTGTAACCCACTTCATCAGATGCCTGGAGTGGAAAATACAGTAGGCAGGTATAAATATACAGCACATGAAAAGATGGGAGTTGCTTTACCAAGTGGGGGCTCAGTGCTAACTGAGGCCAATTCAATCAGGGTGGATGTGGCCCATTCTCAACAGTTGACAAGAAGGGGTGAGTATCAACAGAGGAAAAAATATTTTTTGTCCTGACCCAGCCACTCCTAGTCTTTATTCAGGCCTAATTTGATGGTTTCAAGATTGCAAATTAATTCCAGTTCTGCAGTTTCTTGTTGAAGTCTTTTTTTGAAGTTTTTTTTGTTGAAGAATGGCGATGTTTAAGTCCGTTATTGGGTGTCCAGGAAGATTGAAGTGCCCCATTCTTCAGATTTTTTTACCCATGAAAACTTATGCCCAAATAAATCTGTTAGTCTTTAAGGTGCCACCAGACTCCTCGTTGTTTTTGTGGATACAGACTAACACAGCTACCCCTCTGATACTGGGTATCCCTGTATAGTGTTATACCCACCATGCTATGCACACCAAGCCCGATGCATTATTATCTCAGTTATATTTATGTGAATTAGTATATGAATGAATTTACAACCTTTAAACGAAAATATGTGTTGTCAGAAAAACAAACCAATCAACAAACCAAACTTGGAAAATTGTAACAGGATTTGCTGCAGCTGACAACATGCTGTAAAAGACACTGGGCGAGGTTCTGATCTCTGTCCCATCACCTCAACTCTGGTATAACTCTATTGGGACCAATTCTTAGCTTCTGTAAAGTGTTTCAGCTCCACTGAAGTCAGCATCCATCCATCCAGCTCTCTCTTTGTGTCCTTTAGTCTTTCTATTTGCCCAGCTTCTCATGCAAGTAAGTCTCTCTGCTTCCCTGAGGAGGCAAAGAAATCAATTTAATGTCTAAACATTTTATTTATTGCACATAGATGGTCACAACTACAAACTAGGGCTGTCAAGTGATTAAAAAATAATCATGATTAATTGTGGGATTAAAAAAAATTAATCACGATTAATCGTGCGATTAATCTCACAGTTAATAATAGAATAACATTTATTTTAATATTTTTGGATGTATTTTACATTTTCAGATATATTTATTTCAATTACAACATAGAATACAAAGTGTACAGTGCTCACTTTATTTTTATTTTTGGTTACAAGTATTTGCAGTGTAAAAAAAACCAAAAGAAATTGTATTTTTTAATTCACTGAATAAAAATACAGTAGTGCAATCTCTTTATCATGAAAGTTGAACTTACAAATGTAGAATTAAATACAAAAAACCCACCTGCATTCAAAAATAAAATAACGTAAAATTTTAGAGCTTTCAAGTCCACTCAGTCCTACTTCTTGTTCAGCCAATCACTCAGACAAACAAGTTTGTTTACATTTTCAGGAGATAATGCTGCCCGCTTCTTGTTTACAGTGTTACCTGCTGTAGCCAGCTTCACAAGATATTTACATGCCAGATGTGCTGAAGATTCATATGTCCCTTCATGCTTCAACCACCATTCCAGAGGGCATGCATCCATGCATATGATGGATTCTGTGAGATAACAATCCAAAGCAGTGCGTACTGACATATGTTCATTTTAATCATCTGAGTCAGATGCCACCAGCAGAGGGTTCATTTTCTTCTTTGGTGGTTCTTTTTTGATGGTTCCGCATTGGCATGTTGTTCTTTTAAAACTTCTGAAAGCATGCTCCATACCTCATCCCTCTCAGATTTTGGAAGGTGTCAAGGTTCCTTCCCCACTCTGAACTCTAAGGTACAGATGTGGGGACCTGCATGAAAACCCCCTAAGCTTATTTTTACTAGCTTAGGTTAAAGCTTCCCCAAGGTATAAACTATTTTATCTTTTGCCCTTGGACTTTATTGCTGCCACCATCACGCATCTAACAAATATATAACAGGGAAAGAGCCCACTTAGAAACATCTTTCCCCCAAAAATCCTCCCAAACCCTACACCCCCTTTCCTGGGGAAGGCTTGATAAAAATCCTCACCAATTTACATAGGTGAGCACAGACCCAAACCCTTGGATCTTAAGAACAATGAAAAAGCTATCAGGTTCTTAAAAGAAGACTTTTAATTGAAGAAAAAAAAAGTAAAAGAATCACCTCTGTAAAATCAGGATGGTAAATACCTTACAGGGTAATCAGATTCAAAACATAGAGAATCCCTCTAGGCAAAACCTTAAATTACAAAAAGACACAAAAACAGGAATATCCATTCCATTCAGCACAACTTATTTTATCAGCCATTTAAATAAAGCAGGTTTCAGAGTAACAGCCGCATGCATTAGTCTGTATTCTCAAAAAGAAAAGGAGGACTTGTGGCACCTTAGAGACTAACAAATTTATTTGAGCATAAGCTTTCGTGAGCTACAGCTACATCATGCATCCAATGAAGTGATCTGTAGCTCATGAAAGCTTATGCTCAAATAAATTTGTTAGTCTCTAAGGTGCCACAAGTCCTCCTGTTCTTTAAACAAAACAGAATCTAATGCATATCTAACTAGATTGCTTATTAGCCCTTTACAGGAGATCTGACCTGCATTCCTGCTCTGGTCCTGGTAAAAACATCACACAGACAGAGTTTTTTCTCACCTGCCTCCAGCTTTGAAAGTATCTTGTCTCCTCATTGGTCATTTTGGTCAGGTGCCAGCGAGGTTATCCTAGCTTCTTAACCCTTTACAGGTGAAAGGGTTTTTCCTCTGGCCAGGAGGGATTTTAAAGGTATTTACCCTTCCTTTTATATTTATGACAGAAGGAATTTCAGATTCTTCAACCTTGGGTTGAGTGCTGTAGCTATTTTTAGAAATCTCACATTGGTACCGTCTTTTCATTTTGTGAAATCTGCAGTGAAAGTGATTTTAAAATGAACAGTATGTTCTGGGTCATCATCCGGGACTACTATAACATGAAATACATGTCAGAATGTGGGTAAAACAGAGCAGGGGACATGCAATTGTCCCCCAATGAGTTCAGTCACAAATTTAATTAATGCATTATTTTTTAATGAGTCTCATCAGCTTGGAAGCACGTCCTCTGGAATGGTGGCCGAAGCATGAAGGGGCATATGAATGCTTAGCATATCTCGCTTGTAAATACCTTGCACTGCCCGCTACAAAAGTGTCATGCAAATGCCTGTTCTCACTTTCTGGTGACATTGTAAATAAGAAGAGGACAGCATTATCTCCTGTAAATGTCTTAGCGACCGGCTGAACAAGAAGTAGGACTGAGTGGACTTGTAGGCTCTAAAGTTTTACATAGTTTTGCTTTTGAGTGCAGTTATATGAGAAAAAAATCTATATTTGTAAGTTGCACTTTCATGACAAAGTGACTGCACCACACATTGTATGAGGAGAATTGAAAAATATTATTTTGTTTTATCATTTTTACACTGCAGATATTTGTAATAAAAATAATAAACACTTTGATTTCAATTACTACACAGAATACAATTTATATGAAAATGTAGAAAAACATCCAAACTATTTAATAAATTTCAATTGGTATGCTATTTTTTAACAGTGTGATTAAAACAGTGATTAATCACAGTTAATTTTTAAAATCATGATTATTTTTTGAGTTAATCGCATGAGTTAACTTCGATTAATTGACAGCCCTACTACAAACAACACTTTTTGAAAGCTGGGGTGGGGAGAAGAGCCAGAAAGCAGACTGTTTCACAGAGAGATCTGAAGCAAGCATCACTCCCCTCCCCTCATTTCCTCAGGAGTTGGGCATTGGGTTAAGATCTGCCCCCCTCGACTTTTCAGGGAGGAATCTGGATCAGTTAAACACATTCAGTTGATGATCCTGTTGCTTCACTGTTGTGCTTCACTGATGCCTTGTGAATCAAAAACAGGGACCGCTCTGCTGAAATCAAGGGCCCCTGTTTGATTCTAAGCTTTTTTATAATTACTCTGTGCCCAGGTCATTGTGATTTTGGTTTTGTCTCATTGCTAAATAAACTGTTTGTCTCTCCCTAAAACAGAAATGATTGCCTTTAACTATCCAGTACTCTCTCCTTTTCTCTGTGTCTGTCTTTTTATCTCAGTGTCTCAGCTGTCTTTCCTTCCATACTCTCTCGCTCTCTGTTTAGGTTGGGCACTCTGATGGTATATAACTGGTATATTTTTTGTGGCAGATGCTGTGCTGGGTGAATTGATCCAGTCTAATAAACCCAAAGTGTCTAGAGGAGAAGGGGACTATGTGACACTCAGCTTTTCTTACAATACCAGCTATTCTGATGTCTCTCTCTACTGGTAACATCAGTTTCCTGACAAAGGCCCGCAGTATGGTCTCCGAATAGGTGCCAAGGCATACAGCTCTGTCTGGGATTTTGCAGTTTGCCAAGAAGAGATTTACTCCCCAGGCTGATGACACCTCTACAGTTGTGACTATCACAGCCCTGGAGCTGGCAGACACAGCAGTGTATTATTGCACCCTGCAGAGGGCCCAGTGACAGAGCCTCATCCCAGAGCTGTACAAAAAACCCTCCCTTCCCTCACATTAAATTGTCCCCTGTATCTTTTCTCTCTCATCTGTAAACTCTTTGAGGTGGGATAGCATTAATAGGTTGCACAGGATCTAGTACAATGGGGCCCCACCCCAGGTCTGTCTCCTCCTGCTGTCTCTTGTCTTTTACTCAGATTGTGAGACCTTGGGGCAGGGACTCTTTTGTTTTATATTTGTACAGCGCCTGGCACCATGGGGTGTTGGTCCATGACTGGAGGGTTCTACACACCCTCCTACTCAGTAATGGAACCCTTCACTGGGAGCAAGGGGACAATAACTCTCTTTTACAGAGAAGAGCTGTCAGCAGATCTCTCACTGACCAGGAGCTAGGAACAGATAAGGAAGGGAAATACTGGGGGAAACACTTGGGAAATCTGTCTATGCCATAGAAGTGAGAAAGTTAAAATAACTCCCAGCTTGGATGAAGTTTGTAAGAGACCCTAGGAAGAAGACCCTGGCAGAAAATTATAAACCTTCATAAAATCATATAATATCAGGTTTGGAAGGGACCTCAGGAGGTCATCTAGTCCAACCCCCTGCTCAAAGCAGGACCAATCCCCAACTAAATCATCCCAGCCAGGGCTTTGTCAAACCTGACCTTAAAAATATCTAAGGAAGGAGATTCCACCACCTCCCTAGGTAACGCATTTCAGTGTTTCACCACCCTCCTAGTGAAAAAGTTTTTTCCTAGTATCCAACCTAAACCTCCCCCACTGCTTCATGGAGAAGCAGACCCTGTCCTGAGCCATTACGATCCTCAAAAACTGAAATAATTGTGGAAAGGATGTTTAAAGGGAGCCTAAGGCAATGTGTGTTAGGCACATTTAAAAAACCCACTAGGAACCTGGTTGTATCTTTAGGTGCCTAAAAATCTTTGAAAATCTGACCCTAAATGACCACAATCTTGTCTAAGGTCAAATGGGGAATCTGTGATAGAACAGGGAACAATCCAGATCTCCAACGTCTCAGGCTAGTCTAGTGCACTCTGTGACAGCAAATTCCTGCATTTTGGGGAGTTCATACTGTATTAAATGTATGCATCACAGTGGGCCAGGGATTGTATGCAATTCCATGGGGGAGAGAGACCACAGCTCCCCCAAGACCAGAGAAATATGTGGATATGGGGAGGTGATGAAGCAAATTCCCTCAGCTTCTAATACATCCCAGTAAGCACAACCCCCTGGGGAGACATGCACATACTGATCCAAACTGGATGCTGTGCAGACCACCGCACAGAGAATGGATTTCTGAATAAAAACTGACTCAGCGCCTTTTTTCCAGATCCAGCAAATGGACAGGCCCTTCTGTCCATGGGGAGACCCACTCCTTAGGGAAAGATTAGATAGAATGAACCACCAGAGTCATATCTATATCTATATATCTATATTTATAGATAGATATAGATATATATGGGGGGGGATCTGATATACGTATTAGCTTGTGTGCAGGTTCTCTAATTGCTGTTAATACATTTTCTCTGTATTGCTTTTACCTTAAGAATAAAGTGTGCTTGCTTAGAAAAAGGCAGTGTGGTAATTTTAGAGTTTGGGAAATTACCTTAGAAGACAAAGCAAAGCAGAGGTGCTGGCCTGCTTGGGCAGTCTGTGTAACTGGGGACATCACAGTGTAGGCAGGGAGCTGCGCCACCTGGAAATACCCTGGTGAGGAGAAACGGGGGAGACGCTTTTCTCTGAGAAAGAGAAGGAACAGCTGTGGAACCAGAAGCTGGAGAAGGGTGCCAGGAACATGGAGGGGGAATATAGGTGCAATTGCCCAGAACTGTGACTCTGTTCACCAACCTCCCTCTCTGAGGAGGATACCCTAGGATTCACAAGGGGCCTAAGGGAGTTAGGCACCCAAGTCCCATTGAAACTTTTACAGCAGGCAGGTTTTGAAAGATGAGTGGAAAATATGGGTAGAAGAATGTTTTAAGAAGTGCTACATTCTCAATTTCATCCAAGCACCTTAGCTCTGCAATCACTTTCATGAAACATCTAAAGGCTGCATGTACAGCTTCTCTGGGAAGACACCATCCATGATCGATGCCACCAGAAAATAATTTGCTTTTCCCCATGAGTGGGCTGAGAATGCTTTTCTTGCTCCCCCTCCCCTTTTCTATGAGAGGGTGTGGCAGAGCAACACATCCAATAATATTATCTTGGTTTATACAATTACTTTAGTTCCAGCAGGTGACAGGAAGGCCTGAACAGAAAGAGCAGGTTCCTTATTTATAACATGAACAGTTACTTAAAATGAGAAGCAGCAGGAAGTAATTGCAAGTAATTACAGAGCCTAAGCATCAGTGAAGATAATCAGAAGCTACAAAATTATCTGCTTGAATCTACATCTCCATCTTATTCTACTGGTGTCAGGTGAGAGCCATTTTCATTTGGAAGTAGATGTATAAATATTGAGAACCACAACTTTTACAGTATTAGCAAGTAAAATGCAATCTCTAAAAAACCCACAAAAAAAAAACCATGGGGATTTTATGTAATTATTTTGACAAACACTGGAATTGTATTAAAATCAAGTTTTCACTCATCAGGTGTGCTTTGATAGATAGATAGATAGATAGATAGATAGATAGATAGATAGATAGATAGATAGATAGATAGATATTGCAGAAAGAAGGATGAATAAAAATCAAATCCTTAAAATCAAAATAAAAATCAAGACTTTTTCCCCTTTGCATGTGTTGTTGAAAGTTTTTCTGTGTCCCAGTCACTTCCAGAGCTGAGAATCTGCCCTGGACACAATGCAACTTAACAGTGTAAGTCTCCACGACAGACAGAAGCCCCTATCTGTTTTGGTACAGTCAGTATCTGAGCCAACCTCCCCAGGACGTACTGGCATCTTTCATGTCTGCTGATGAGAACAAGTTTGCCCCTGGGAAATTCTCAGCAGTTTTGTACTTGGAGGATAACGATTATTTTATTAATAAAATGTGTCTGACCTTGGAAATTGAAGAGGTGTCTCTCCAGGACTCCTTTGTGAACTTCTGTGTTATCAGACCCACTGTGGAGTAGGGTAATATCTGTAACTGTACAAAAAGTGAAAGGTTGCTCAGGGCAACATAGTGTGGAAGGCACTGTGTTTGTCTGCTTGACAACTTATTTGTCTAAGTTTGGTTCCATGGCCCCCCTATGGGTGGATCTTGTATATTTGCATGGGAATTTTTTTTTTCTCTTTTGATTTAAACAAATTACCTCTGCCATTTGAATCACTGAAGCCTTTAAGTGCTATAAGAACATAAGAAAGGCCATACTGGGTCAGACAAATGGTCCATCTAGCCCAGTATCCTGTCTTCTGACAGTGGCGATGCCAAGTGCAAGAGGGAATGAACAGAACAGGGAATCATCAGGTTTTCCACCTCCTGTCACCCATTCCCAGCCTCTGGCAAACAGATGCTAGGGACACCATCCCTGCCCATCCTGGTTAATAGCCATCGATGGACCTGTCCTCCATGAATTTATCTAGTTCTCTTTTGAACCCTGTTATAGTCTTGGCCTTCACAACATCCTCTGGCAAGGAGTTCCACAGTATGCAACTGTATTTTCACTTTCGATCATATTTCTTTCTGCTATCACTTCATTTGTTGCTCATTGTTTACTACTCTAAATGCTCCTAGATTCTTAGGACCCAATCCAGAGAAACACGTGGGCACTTACTTTACTCTTGTTGAAATCAATGGGCTACACACGTTGCTTAAAATTAAACATGTGTTTAAAGGCTTTGCTATGTCAGGATTTCAGTTTGAAATGCTTAAGATATAAATGATTATTAATTATTGCCTCACTGCTTATGAGTCTGTCTCTCTCATACCGAAGTTGCATCTTTAATTATCTTTCTAGAAACTGTCTCTTTCTTTCCTTCACTCTGCCTTTCTCTGTCTGTGTAACTCTCCTTCTGCCTCGGTTCCTCTGCTCTGTCTGTTTCAGAAATGTGCACTCAGACTATCTATCTATCTATCTATGAACCCGACCTGTCTGTCACAGAAGGAGGCGCTGTGGCAGTCAGCTGCTCCTACAGCACCGGCTATAGCGGTGTCTCTCTCCACTGGTACCGCCAGAGCCCCAGCCAAGCCCCGCAGGACATTCTCCGGGGAGGCGCGAAGGGAAGCACCATCAGTGACCACGCAGATTTTGCCCAGAGGAGGTTCATTTCTGAAGCTAAAGCCACTGCTACAGTTCTGACCATCGCAGGCCTGGAGCTGGCGGACGGAGCTGTGTATTATTGGGCCTTGAATGAGACACAGTGAGGGTCCCCGCAGACAGCTGCACAAAACCCTCCCACATCCCTCACTTGCATTCTTCCCCATCTGTCTCTGCTGTTGAGTTTGAAAAATCTTTGATGCAGGGTCCTTGCCTGACAGGGCCAGCCCAGATCTCAGTTTTATTGTCTAGGTGCCATCACCATGACCGTCAATTTCCAACTGTGTGCAAGGAAACACTTGTTCTCAGCGTTTTAATCTGATTTCGGGTTTTGAACACCAGATTTCCATTAAAAATGAGCACGGACGGATATAACAGATTTTAAAAACCAAAAGGCACCTGTCTGATTATCTGGGCTGACTCCTGCATAGCAGAGGTCAGAGAATGTCATTCCGTAATTCCTGCTTTCAGGAGAACATTTTCAAAACTGCCTTTTCAAAATGGGGCTGTGTCCTACCTCACTTAGGTGCTCTTGAAAAATTTACCATAAGCCCATAACTTCAATCTAAGTTACTTTTTTGACCCCCATCACCTGAGCACCTTACTGCCTTCGATTTATTTTATTTTCACAACACTTCTGTGATATAGGACAGGGCCACGATCTCCATTTCAGGGATGAGGACCTGAATCGCAGAGAAGCCAACAAGTCACCCACCCAACGTCACACAGAATCTCCCAGATTCTAGGCTCCTGGCCTAACCACTTGCCCATCTTTGCTCTCAAACCTTCTTATCAAACTTGTCTTTGAGCTACAATATATGCAGAGGAGCAACTTCTCCCCCCGCCCTCCCTGGCACAGCTGAGAGGTGGGAGAGGGGAGGGCAGTAGCAGCTGCTGTTAGAGTAGCAATACCTGGCTGTAGGTTAAAAAATACCTACTCTTCATTTCAGTAATTCTTCTAACACTGTATTCTTTAATGAGCCACTTGTAATTATGGTTAGGATTTTAAATGAGTTAAGCACCCAGTTTCCTTTGAAAATTCCAGTGAAATTCAACTCCCTTAGGCTCTTTTGAATATCCCAGCCCTACTCACAAGCCAAGAAACATAACAAACACAGAGTATTCGAACAAGCCTGAAGTCTGTACACCAGGAGGATTTTGAATAATAACTGTATTGGCGTCAATGGCCCAGATCCCCAGGTCGTGATTCAACGGGCTTAATTTTGCTTCACTCTGGAGAAAGAACCCTCGGCAAATTTTTTCTCTGGGCTGTGAGCAGGGAGGGCCCTGCCCAGATCTGTGGCAATGGGATCAATGTGTAGTCCCGTGTGTGTGTGGGTGTGTGTGTGTTAACATTTGAAAAAAAAAGTAAAAACCTGCTCGACTTTGTGATTCTTGCTGAGTTATCCTCTCCGAAGTACTAAGAAGAACAAGTTGCTCCTTCTACTGAGCTGCGAAAGAGATCTGGAGGTCAGAAAGGTGACACGTGACAGGAACAAGCCAAAGCCACAGCGGGTGGGGTAAATGCTACCGGAGGGTATTAGCTGTTCCATGGTGAGAGAAACAGGCTTCAACTGGGGTCTATAGGAGAGGACTAAATGGAGCTCTTGCCACAGATTTAATGTCTCTGACTTGATTCTGTGAGAGAAACTTCACCATAAGATTCTGTTCTATTCAGGTTCCTGTATTGCACCCATCATTGTGGTGGCTTGGAGCGCCTGAAGATCTGGAAACAATATATTTAACCATGAATGCTCCAGAAATCCTGATCTGGACAGTAACAGCATTCCTTTCTTTGAGTAAGTGTCAGCTAAAGGGGGAAATGAATATTACAGCTTCTGTTACCCAGTGGATTTGAATAGGCGTGGGCAGCGGGGGGAGGGGGAGCAACTGGAAGACAGGATTTTGGGATTCTGTTCACAACTCAGGGAGGAGTGGGGGTGTCTAGTGAGTTAAAGGAGTGGGTCTGGCCTGGTTTCTAGTCCCACCTCTGGGAGAGGAATAGAGTCCAGAGGTTGAAAGCAGTTAGACTGAGAATCAGGATTCCTGGGTCCTATTCCCAGCCCTGCGTGGGAATCAGGGTCTATGGTTAGAGCATGTACGATTAGGACTCAGGACTCCTGGGTTCCAGTCTCAACTTCACTGCTGCCTTACTAGAAGCTGGGCAAACCAATCCTGTATTCTACGCCTGAGTGGGTCTCTTTGTACAAGATGCGCATAAATAGCCTTTCAATTTCTGGGAGGCCGTGAGTCCTCAAGGGACTCTGTTCTCCTCTCACGAGAGTGGCTGTCGATGTGCAACAATTTTACATGCTTAATTAGAGTGAACTTTTTCTGCATCTCTTTCCTTCCCTGCAGGTTTCAGCCAGGGACAAGGCAGTGTCACCCAAACACAAGGGCAGCTGGTAAAGTGGGGGGGCCAGACTGTCACCCTGGAGTGTACTTTCTCCACTGGATATCAGTATTATTACTTATTTTGGTACAGACAGCGACGATCAGGGAGAATGGATTTCCTCTTCCGAATAGATGAGAGTAACGATGAAAAGAATGGAGCCGGGAGACGGTTTTCTGCACAATTCAGGAAATCCTCAAAATTCTTCAGTTTAACCATTAAAGAGCTAAAGCCGACGGACTCAGCGATGTATTTCTGTGCTCTCGTGGAAGACACTATGAGGCGTTTCATTGGGAGACCTGTACAAAAACCCACCCCTTGGCTTTCTTATCATGAGAAACACAACTGTAGAGGTGTATCCCCAGGCCACAGACAGATGGTTACACCAGGTGATAGGGCTGGTATAACCCACACGACCTGACACCTGTGAAGACTTATGGGCCTCATTCACCATTTTATTACTTCAGATTAACGCCAGTTTACCCACAGTGGGTCTGCTCCCAGCTGCGGTGAATCACTGTGGGTGAAATGGAGTCAACTGGGCCAGGTCCACCACAGGTATAAATAAGCTGTAATTCCATTGGGCGGGATTTCCCCAGATGGGGTAAACCAGCATGGGTTCAATTGGATAGGTACACAAAGGCACAAAATACGGAAGCATGCAGACATACACGCATGCACATGCAAACACAGACATAGAGACATACAAAAGGATATCCACACCGACAAAACCAGTACGCACAACACAGAACTTAAGTCTTCCCACAATGTCTTTAATTTGCGTCTCCCTGAGTAGCAACAAGAAGGACAATAACAATGAAAATGAATAAGAAACCGATCTTCCAGGAAGTGCAGTGGAAGGAATTTGCCCCACGAGTTCTCACTGGCGCTTCAGGGGCAGAACCCAGCACGTTTCCTGTGTCTGTTATGCTGTGTCTGTTATGCATTTCCCGAACCCCTCCCTCTTCTGCTCGGCTGGTCTCGCAGTAACCGTTCCCAGCCCTTGTTCCGAGAAGTTGCCTTTAAGATTCTTCTCGCCGCGACCTCTCAGCTTGTCCGGCTGCCGCTGTCTGAGGCACCATGGAGACGCGTTTCATTCTCAGCCTTTGGGTCTTTAACCAACTAGGTACCAGGGTGCTGTTTTTTGGAAGAAGCTTCATGGAATTAGGCTCCCAACTCCCGTTCTACCCAGAACCCGAACCCTGATTCTAACCCTGACCCATATCCGAACCCCGGCTATCCTTAACCCGAACCCTGATCCTAACCCTGCAATAATGACATTATTGCTGGCAAACATATTAATGCCCAATACCAATGATATCTGCGTGCGTCAAGAGATTTGGAAACCCCCCATTTTACAGCAAGGGAAACTGAGGGATAGATTATCCATCGTCACATACTCAGAGTATGTGGCAGAGCAGGTCTCTGAGTCCCAGAGCAGATCCTTGTCCACAAGCCCATCCCCCTCCCTTAACAACGCTAATATGTCAGCTGCAGGCTGACCTGAACTTACTCTGTTTCGTGGATGTGCGGTGAGTTACCCGAACTCCTCCCTCTTTCTCTCCATTGGTTTATAATTAATTTTACACAGTTGTAGCTGCCCTCACAGACATGACATTTATATTCCTCTCAGGCAGCGGCAATAGCTGGGAGTTTGAAACTTGGTGGATAGAGAAGATACTATGGAGAAGTGTTTTAGTCTCAGCATTTCTATATTCAGCCTCCTAGGTAACTGGGCTGGGATTTCAAGGAAACTAGACAGGGAGTTCCCATTGAACCCTAACCCTCTGCTTAACCCGTACCCTGAACTGTAACCAAAACGGGAATACCACAGCCTGACAGTTCACCCTCACCATAACCCTAAACCCTTGTTCATACCCTCTCCTTAAACCTAACGTTAAACCCCCAACCCTTCTCCTGCCCATGACATTAATGTCTATTGAGTTAGGCGACTAAATCCCTTAGACTTCCTTCAAATTCCCTTAAACTGCAATGCAGGTGGAATCATATCCAGGGCTCAGCTACAGGTGAAATGACCTCGAATGTGTTCGTCTTCTTCCAGGTGCTGCGCTCGGTAACTCGGTTCGGTCCAACGAACCCGAAGTGTCTGGATCAGCTGGAGGTTCTGTGACACTCAGCTGTTCTTACACCACCAGCGTTAGCTATGCCTATCTCCACTGGTATCGTCAGTATCCGAACCAGGCCCCGCAGCACATTCTCTGGAGAGGAGCGAAGTCCGCCAGCGGCCAAAGCGACACTGCAAGTTTCGCCCAGCAGAGGTTTTCTTCCCAGGCTGATGACAGCTCCACCGTTCTGAACATCGCAGCCCTGGAGCTGGCGGACAGCGCGGTGTATCTCTGCGCCCTGAGTCTGGCACAGTGACAGAGCCACATAGGAGAGCCGAACAAAAACCCTCCCTTCCCAGCTGCAGATAATGCTGTGCACATTGGAGTTGGAAGCGGAGTCCCTCCGGAGTTTTGCTGCACTGTTAAAAACACACATTCTGGCTCGGACGTGGTGCTGTCAGATTACTCCTTCCTAATCTCTCCAAAGCGCCAAATTCTTATTCAAACTGCTGTATTAAACCAGGTTTCAGAGGAACAGCCGTGTTAGTCTGTATTCGCAAAAAGAAAAGGAGTACTTGTGGCACCTTAGAGACTAACCAATTTATTTGAGCATGAGCTTTCGTGAGCTACAGCTCACTTCATCAGATGTGTACCGTGGAAACTGCAGCAGACTTTATATACACACAGAGAATATGAAACAATACCTCCTCCCACCCCACTGTCCTGCTGGTAATAGCTTATCTAAAGTGATCATCAGGTTGGGCCATTTCCAGCACAAATCCAGGTTTTCTCACCCTCCACCCCCACACACAAATTCACTCTCCTGCTGGTGCTAGCCCATCCAAAGTGACAACTCTTTACATAATCAAGTCGGGCTATTTCCTGCATAGATCCAGGTTTTCTCACTTCCCCCCCACCCCCATACACACACAAACTCACTCTCCTGCTGGTAATAGCTCATCTAAACTGACCACTCTCCAAGTTTAAATCCAAGTTAAACCAGAACATCTGGGGGGGGGGGTAGGAAAAAACAAGAGGAAACAGGCTACCTTGCATAATGACTTAGCCACTCCCAGTCTCTATTTAAGCCTAAATTAATAGTATCCAATTTGCAAATGAATTCCAATTCAGCAGTTTCTCGCTGGAGTCTGGATTTGAAGTTTTTTTGTTTTAAGATAGCGACCTTCATGTCTGTGATTGCGTGACCAGAGAGATTGAAGTGTTCTCCGACTGGTTTATGAATGTTATAATTCTTGACATCTGATTTGTGTCCATTTATTCTTTTACGTAGAGACTGTCCAGTTTGACCAATGTACATGGCAGAGGGGCATTGCTGGCACATGATGGCATATATCACATTGGTGGATGTGCAGGTGAACGAGCCTCTGATAGTGTGGCTGATGTTATTAGGCCCTGTGATGGTGTCCCCTGAATAGATATGTTTTTTGCTTTAATTTGGGCCCAGAGCAGAGACAAGGGAATTTGTCTTTTTCTGTAGGCTGACAATCACTATCAGAGAATAGGTATTCTATTCCAGCACAGCAAAATTTTACAGCCAAGTTTTGTTTGTTTATTTCTAAACCTCGGGTGTAAAGTTAGTAAAAACAGAGAGGTTAGAATGGCAAAATCCGTGGCTCGACTACAGCTCGAATTAGCCAAATTTCAGGCTGAGGAAAGACAAAGGGAACATGAAAGACAGATAGAACTCATGCAGCTGAAGAAGGAACAAGAAAGGGAGGCAGAACAACACCAAGAGGCTGCCCACAAGAGGGAAATGGAAAAAAAAAAAAGCTGGGAGGAGGGAGAGAAACAAAGGGTCTGTGTCTGTCTGTGTGCTGCTCTTGCCAGGGACAGAACAGGAATGGAGTCTTAGAACTTTTAGTAAGTAATCTAGCTAGGTATGTGTTAGATTATGATTTCTTTAAATGGCTGAGAAAAGAATTGTGCTGAATAGCATAACTATTTCTGTCTGTGCATCTTTTTTGTAACTTAAGGTTTTGCCTAGAGGGGTTCTCTATGTTTTTGAATCTAATTACCCTGTAAGATATCTACCATCCTGATTTTACAGGGGGGATTTCTTTATTTCTATTTACTTCTATTTTTTATTAAAAGTCTTCTTGTAAAAACTGAATGCTTTTTCATTGTTCTCAGATCCAAGGGTTTGGGTCTGTGGTCACCTATGCAAATTGGTGAGGCTTTTTATCCAACATTTCCCAGGAAAGGGGGGGTGCAAGTGTTGGGAGGATTGTTCATTGTTCTTAAGATCCAAGGGTCTGGGTCTGTAGTCACCTAGGCAAATTGGTGAGGCTTTTTACCAAACCTTGTCCAGGAAGTGGGATGCAAGGTTTTGGGAAGTATTTTTGGGGGGCAAAGACGCGTCCAAACAGCTCTTCCCCAATAACCAGTATTAGTTTGGTGGTGGTAGCGGCCAATCCAAGGACAAAGGGTGGAATATTTTGTACCTTGGGGAAGTTTTGACCTAAGCTGGTAAAGATAAGCTTAGGAGGTTTTTCATGCAGGTCCCCACATCTGTACCCTAGAGTTCAGAGTGGGGGAGGAACCTTGACATGGTGGCATATGAGGAGAGATGAATAAAACCGGGACTTTTCAGCTTGAAAAAGAGACGACTATGGGGGGATATGATAGAGGTGTATAAAATCTCTACTGGTGTGGATAAAGTAAATAGGGAAGTGTTATTTATTCTTCTCTTAACACAAGAACCAGGGGTCACCCAATGAAATCAATAGGCAGCAGATTTAAAACAAACAAAAGGAAATATTTCTCCCTGCAATCAACCTGTGGAACGGTTAATGTCAGAGGATGTTGTGAAGGTCACGACTATAACGGGGTTCAAAAAGGAACTAGATAAATTCATAGAGGATAGGTTCATCAATGGCTATTAGCCAGGATGGGCAGGGATGGTGTCCCTAACCTGTTTGCTAGAAGCTGGGAATGAGCAACTGGGGATGGATTACTAGATGATTCCCTGTTCTGTTCATTCCCTCTGGGGCACCTGGCACTGGCCACTGTTGGAAGACAGGATACTGGGCTAGACGGACCTTTTGTCTGCCCCAGTCTGGCCATTCCTATGTTCTTACGGCTCTCAACCTTTCCAAACTATTTGTACCCCTTTCAGGAGTCTGATTTATCTTGCGTACCCCAAGTTATACCTCACTTAAAAGTGACTTTATAAGAAAATCCGACATAAAATAGAAGCTTCACAGCCCACTATTACTGAAAAAATTCTTTTTATTTTTACCATTAATTATAAAATCAATCAATTGGAAATATCGCACTTACATGTCAGTGTATAGAATATAAAGCAGTATAAACAAGTCATTGTTTGCACAGTATGCATCCGATGAAGTGAGCTTTAGCTCACGGAAGCTTATGCTCAAATAAATTGGTTAGTCTCTAAGGTGCCACAAGTACTTCTTTTCTTTTTGCGAATACAGACTAACACGGCTGTTACTCTGAAACCTGTCAGTTTGTACTGACTTTGCTAGTTCTTTTTATGCAGCCTTTTGTAAAATTAGTCTAATATCTAGATGAATTGATGTACCCCCAGGAAGACCTCTAACCCTGGTTGAGAACAAGTGCATTGAAATACCACCACTAGAGAATATAAATGGCAGGGGTCTAGTCAATAAACTTATTTAAAGTATTTTCTCACCCTCTGTTGGTGTTCTTAGTAATACAATAAATCATGTAAAAAACGGAATTTGTTGCAAAATGGTGGTTAAAATTGATGGGTAAAATAATTACAATAAAATAGCTCTTTGTAAATGCGGGTAATGTAAACAAATCATTGGCTCCTAATGTTCCAGAACTAAATCACTGTTCAATCATCAGACAAGGGTCTTCTTTGATGTAATTTGTTAGAAAACCCTCATTGCCTCGCATTTCTTTTCAATAATCCATATGATCAAAACAATGCCTTCCAGGTATATTGTGAAACCAGCTGAATGTTGAAAAGTGTGAATACTTATTGTTGTTTGAAATCACTTTATGTTTAATTTCATAATTTCTATCCAGGGAACAACAATGGCTGAAGAAGAAAAGGCCAAATAAAATAATTATTTCAAGAATGATGTCCGAAACATTCAAAGAAGACAGAGAGTTAGATGTCTAGTTCGCATTGCTCCTTGGACAATCTCAGACTTCATTCAACCAAAAAAAAAAAAAAAACTATACAGTAATATGACCTCCCAGTAACTGCTAATCACCCCAAGATATTTATCCTCACAATCACCCTGGGAGATGGAGAAATATAACAATATCTACTTTACATGTAGGGAAACTGCGGCACAGAGACATTAACTGGCTTGCTCCAGGGCAAACAGGCAGTCGGTGGCAGAGGCGAGAACTGAATCCAGGTGTCCCCAGTCCCAGACCAGAAACTGACTCACAAACCCTCCTTCTTCCTTGAACCACCTCGCGATTTCAACTGCACTCACAAACTTGCCTTTTTTCCTGAACCGCCCAGCGATTTCAGCCGCAGACTAACCTGAACACGGCTTGTTTCCTGTGTCTGCTACGAGCTCCCCAAACTCCTTCCTCTCCCACTCGGCGGGTTTCTGATTAACCGTCTCCGGTCCGAGCTGCCTTCAGGAGACGTGAAATGTAATTTATTTTGCAGCGGCAGCAATATCTGGGAGGTAGAAATTTGGTGGTTGCAGGAGGAGACACCATGGAGACGTGGGTTATTCTCGGTTTTTGGATAGTGAATCTCCTAGGTAACCGGGCACGAATTTTCAGAGAATTCTACGGAAAACTCCTTGCGCATTAAACTCGAAGCACAATCGCAAACTGTCCAGCATAGATTCCCCCTAACCTTAGCCCTTCCCCTAAACGCTAACCTTTTTCTCCTTTGTCACCCCAACCCTACCCTTAATTCCTTTGGCGTTGTTGGCGCATAACGCCCCTATTCCGCATTCCTTTGAATTTCCCCACCCTCAAACTGCCATGCATTTGGAACCGTTTCCATGGGTCAAGTGCAATTGAAAGTGTCACCCGGACCTTGATTGCAGGTGCTGCCCTGTGCGACTCGGTCCGATCCAAGGAACCCGAAGTGTCTGGGTCAGTAGGTGACACACAGCTGTTCCTACGATACCAGTGACACTGCGGGCGTCTCTCGCTTTTGGTACCGCCGGTTTCCCAGCCAAGCCCCTCAGTACATTCTGCAGCGAGGAACAAAGACACACAACGCTTACAGCGACACTGCAGATTTCGCCAAGGAGAGAATTTCCTCTCAGGCCGACGAGAGCTCAACAGAACTGAAAGTCACAGCGCTGGAGCTGGCGGACAAAGCGGTGTGTTACTGCGCCCTGCAGCGCCCACGGTGAAAGAATCTCACAGCAGGGCTGTTCAAAACCTCTCCCAGCCTTGCTGCAGGGGCTGTCACAGACATTAAAACGGGGAGCAGCGCATTGCAAAGATAGAACTTCCCTTAACAGTTACATATTTATTTTGAGAGCTAATTTAAATGTCGCCCTGGGATAATATAATGGGCCTGACATTTATTTAGGAAATTATTAACACAGCTTTGCCTAGTTTAGGAGATTATTTATATCTTTGAAGTGGGGGGGGGGAGAAGGAATCATTTGTAGTAAAAAAGGGTTACAATTTTGAGTGAAATATAGACAAAATGAACTACTGTTAGAAATACTAATTCAGGTAAAATGTGAATTAAAAATGTCATTGAAAAGGGATAATAGACTGTTAAATAGCTCGTTAGGTTAACACTATACTGCCCGTTTGGTGAAATGGGGGTAACATATGCAAATTGAAATATGGGGAAATAGAAATACCGATTATTGGGTAGCGGGCTCCAGCTGCTGTTACCAGCTCCCTAGCGGTCACATCAATACGCCTATCGCAGAGACCTTGAAATTTTGGGCGGATTTCTTTGGAAACTATTTAATTGTAATTCAATTTTCCCAAGAGTATAGGTCGAGAGCCCTGAACTCTAAGCTCGTCGTAGGTGGTAAAATCATCGCCCTCTGCTGGTGGAAAATAGAAACACAGGTTGTCATAATGACAGGTTTCAGAGTAGCAGCCGTGTTAGTCTGTATTCGCAAAAAGAAAAGGAGGACTTGTGGCACCTTAGAGACTAACCAATTTATTAGAGCATAAGCTTGCTAGACTATAGCTCTTCGCTTTAACTCAGGCTGTCGGCAAAGGCAGAAAATGAAAGACAAAAATAATTTAAACAATTCTTTTCAGAGTTCTGGCCGGGCGTTTCAAAGGAGGGTAACAGAGTTGGGCGCCTCATCCCGTTACATTTTTCTTCTGATAACCCCGGACACTATTGCTGGTGACAAGTTCATCCCCCAGCCAAATGATACCTGAGCGTGTCATGAAATATCAACAGTCCCTATATGAGTTAGAAGAAACCCCTCGCTTTTTTACATCTAGGGAAACAGAAGCATGGAGCATTTCCCACAGTCACACACACAGTCTATGGCAGAGCAGGTCTCTGAATCCCAGAGCAGACCATTGTCCATAAGCCCATCCTCCGCCCCTTAACAACACTAATATGTCAGCTGCAGGCTGACCTCAACCCACTGCATCTGCGGTGAGTTCCCCAACTCCTCCCTCTTCCTCTCCGTTAGTTTCTAATGAATTTCCACAGTTGTGTAGCTGCTCTCACAGACTGCAGTTTATGTTCCTCTGACACAGCGGCAATAGCTTTGAGTTTGAAACTTGGGCGGTATAGATAGAAGATACTATGGAGACGTGTTTTATTCTCAGCATTTGGATATTCAATTTCCTTGGTAACTGGGCTGGGATTTCAAAGAAGCCTAAGGGAACCGGACACTCGATTCCCATTGAACCATGAACCTATCTCTATACTTAAGGGTTACCCTAGACTGTAACCAAAACGCGAATGCTACAACCTGACCCTCACCATAACCCTACATCCTTATTCTTACCCTCGCCTTAATCCTAACGGTAAACGCTAACCCTGCCCCTGCTCATCACTGTAAATCCTATGGAGTCAGGCGCCTAAGACTTCATTTTTCAGAGGAACAGCCGTGTTAGTCTGTATTCGCAAAAAGAAAAGGAGTACTTGTGGCACCTTAGAGACTAACCAATTTATTTGAGCATGAGCTGTAGCTCACGAAAGCTCATGCTCAAATAAATTGGTTAGTCTCTAAGGTGCCACAAGTACTCCTTTTCTTTTTAAGACTTCATTGAAATTCCCTTTAACTGCAATGCAGGTGGAATCATTTCCACGGCTCAGCTACAGGTGAAATGTTGTCCATGAATCTGTTTGTCTTTTTTGCAGGTGCTGCGTTCAGTAACTCGGTTCAGTCCAACGAACCCGAAGTGTCTGGATCAGCTGGAGGTTCTGTGACACTCAGCTGTTCTTACACCACCAGCGATAGCTATGCCTATCTCCACTGGTACCGTCAGTATCCGAACCAGGCCCCGCAGTACATTCTCTGGAGAGGAGCGAAGTCCATCAGCGGCCAAAGCAACACTGCAAGTTTCGCCCAGAAGAGGTTTTCTTCCCAGGCTGATGACAGCTCCACCGTTCTGAACATCGCAGCCCTGGAGCTGGCGGACAGCGCGGTGTATCTCTGCGCCCTGAGTCTGGCACAGTGACAGAGCCACATAGGAGAGCCGAACAAAAACCCTCCCTTCCCAGCTGCAGATAATGCTGTGCACGTTGAGGTTGGAAGCGGAGCCCCTCCGGAGTTCCGCTGCACTGTTTAAAACACACATTCTGGCTCGGACGTGGTGCTGTCAGATTACTCCTTCCTAATCTCTCCAAAGCGCCAAATTCTTATTCAAACTGCTGTATTAAACCAGTGGCTTCCATATGAGGAGAGATGAATAAAACCGGGACTTTTCAGCTTGGAAAAGAGACGACTATGGGGGGATATGATAGAGGTGTATAAAATCTCTACTGGTGCGGATAAAGTAAATAGGGAAGTGTTATTTATTCTTCTCTTAACACAAGAACTAGGGGTTACCCAATGCAATTAATGGGCAGCAGGTTTAAAGCGAACAAAAGGAAATATTTCTTCATGCAATGCACAGTCAGCCCGTGGAGCTCTTTGCCAGAGGGCGTTGTGAAGGCCAAGACTATGCCAGGGTTAAAAAAAGAACTAGATAAGGAGGATAGGTCCACCAATGGCTATTAGCCAGGATCGGCAGGGATGGTGTCCTTAGCCTGTATTTGCCAAAAGCTGGGAATGAGCAACTGGGGATGGATCACTTGACGATTCCCTGTTCTGTTCATTCCCCTGGGGTAGCTGGCGTTGGCCACTGTCAGGAGACAGGATATTGGGCTAGATGGACCTTTGGTCTGATCCAGTATGTCCGTTCCTATGTTCTTATGGTTCTCAACCTTTCCAGACTGTAGTTACCCCTTTCAGGAATCTGATTTGTCTTGCGTACCTCAAGTTACACCTCACTTAAAAATGACTTTATAAGAAAATCTGACGTAAAATAGAAGCTTCACAACCCACTATTACTGAAAAAAATCTTTTTATTTTTACCATTAATTATACAATCAATCATTTGGAATATAAATATCGCACATACCTGTCAGTGTATAGAATATAGAGCATTATAAACAAGTCATTGTCTGTATGAAATTTTAAGTTTGTACTGACTTCGCTAGTGCTTTTTAAGTAGCCTGTTGTAAAAGTAGGCAAATCTCTAGATGAGTTGCTGTACCCCCTGGAAGACCTCTTCGTATCTGCGGGGGTACCCCTACCCCTGGCTGAGAACGACTGCATTAAAATGCCACCACTGGAGAATATAAATGGCAGGGGTTTAGTCAAGAAACTTATTTAAAGTATTTTCTCATCATTTATTGAGGTTCTTTGTAATATAACAAATAATGTAAATATGCTAATTTGTTGCAAAATGGAGGTTAAAAATGGTCAGTAAAATAATTGTAGTAAAATAGGTCTTTGTAAATGCGTGTAAGGGAAATAAATCATTGGGTCCTCCTGTTCTGGAAGTAAATCACTGTTCAAGCGTCAGACAAGGTTCTGTTTTTATGTCATTTGTTAGAAAACCCTTATTCCCTCGCATTTCTTTTCAATAATCCATGGGATTAAAATAATGCCTTCCAGGTATATTGTGTAAGCAGCTGCATGCTCTGTTAAAAAGTATGAATACTTATTTCTTTTGAAATCCCTCTGTGTACCCTTCATTTTAATTTTTAGCGAGGGGGAACAACAGTAGCTGTAGAAGAAAAGGCCAAATAAGAATTTTGTTTGAAAACTGAAAGGACACTCTCAGAGTTAGATGTTTAGCTCTCCTTGCTCCGTGGACAAGGTCAAATTTCACTGAATTGCAAAAAAATCGACGTAGTTATATGACCAGTAACTACTGAACATCGCAAGATATTGATCTTAATAAACCCCCTGGGAACTGGAGGAATATTGCAATTTCTATTTTACATATAGGGAAACTGAGGCATAGAGCGATTAACTGCCTTGTCCAAGGGCAAACAGCGAGCCGGGTCGGAGTTGGGAACCGAACTCAGATGTCCTCAGTAAAAGCCCAGAAACTGACTCACAAACCCTCCTTCTTCCCTGAGACTAACCTGAACACGGAAAGCGTTGCAGACATTACAGCTGGGGACAGTGCTCTGAAGGGGACTGTTTACACTGTTTTAAAATGCGCCTTATAGGTCTTAAAAGTCGTTTCTCAGCTACAGCGGGGGCACGTATTGGCCAGGTGTGGTAAAAATGTTTATCCAATTTGGCAAAATGTGGGCTAAAAGTCTGACAATGATTATGCTGTTAAAATTACCCCTTTGAGGTAAAAACGAGAGTAAAATATGTGAAACATGGTGAAAATTAATGGACCCCCGGCGGGGGTGCTTCCTCGAGCGGATTCAGTATTGGAGTCTAAGGCAAACTCGCATGTTGTGCTGATTTGCTGGGGTCTCTCTTTCCCGTGCATCATTTTTGAAAGACCCGCTCGATTAAAGCCATGCTCTGTAGGCTGAGTGGTGAACGCTTGGAAGAGCAGCGTCACCTACTGGTAAAAATTATAGATACATGTTGATTTTTGACCCCTGTTGTTTTAGTATTTTAGGTTTTAATCAGTGACAGCAAAGAGAGGGGAAGAAAGAAAAAAAATAAAGTAATTCTGCTAAGAATTTCAGATGGGATTCCCAAGGCCCAGCTACCTCTGAATTCATGCTGTTCAAATCCCACTCTACATTTTTAATGAACTTTTCTATGGCATTTTCTATGGAATTATATCCCTCTACAGTTGCATATAAGCGCCTGAAAACTGATTATCCTCAGAAATCACATGTGATTTAGAGACGTTATTTGACTCCCTTCCCCCCATGATGTAAGTGAGGAGTTAAAATTACTTGCCATGGGTTAGCAAGAGAATCCAGTTATGGAATCTGAAGTGAACCCAGATGTCCCGAGTTTAAATCCAGGGGCGTTCACATCTAGGTTAACTCTTTCCTTCAAGGTAGGTTGCCATTCCCACGTGTGCTTCAACAGGAGGTTCACCGACACAGGAAACACGCTGAGTTCAGGTCGAGAGTTCCCCAAACTCCTCCTATTTCCTCTCAAGGCTGCTTGTTTGTTTTTATTTTTTAATTACAGTTCCCCAAATGTAGCTGCCTTCGGAGACGTTCAGTTCAGATTTCTCTTCTCAGCAGCATCGGAGAGCCTCAGACTGGGTGGCTGTGGGAGACATCATGGGGACATGTTTTATCCTTAGCATTTGGATAATAAACCACCAAGGTGAATAGACGGAGATTTTCAAAGGAGTGTGGGGAAGTTAGACGCACATTGGAACACAGCTTTTACATTTTCCCTATAAACCCTAACCCTTTCCATGACTCCTAACCCTAAGGTTTAACCTAAGCCCTAATATTATCCTTATGCTCAAACTGAACCCTGAAACGTAACCGAACCGTATCCTGCATTCCCTTGGATTTGGGAGCCTAGCTGCGTGAGAACTCACAGCCTTAAACTGCAATGCATCCAGGAGGGTCTCTCTGTCTCAAGTGCAGTTTAAATTACGCCCTTGAATGTGATGGTCCTGTTGCAGGTGCGGTGCTGAGCGACTCGGTTCCGTCCAAGGAAACCCAGGTGTCCGGAGCTGAAGGCGATACTCCGCTGCTCTTACGCTGCTAGCTATACTGGGTCCGTCTGTCTCCACTGGTACCGCCAGTTTCCGAATCAAGGTCTGCAGTACATTGTCTGGAGAGAACCAAGGATGCCAGAGCTTTCAGTGACACCGCAGATTTCTCCCAGGGGAGGTTTTCCTCCCAGGGGAGGTTTTCTTCCCAGGCTGATGACAGCTCTGAAGGGTTCATGTTTAGCTATTCCACCTGGAAGCAGGCGGGGCACACCTTGACTGTTCTGTAGAAGCAATGCACACATTGCTCTATCCAAGGACAAGGGCTAGATATGAACCATGAGAACTTGATTGTTGGGACAGTAACTGCCGGAGGCTTTCTTAGCCTGGGCTCAAGGCCTGAGAACCAGGATTGTAGTAGCTAAAAGATGCAACTAAGTATATTAATCAACGTCATACATTCCTTTGTGTATCTTTTTGCGGTAGCAGTGTGTAATGCTTAGGGGGGAGAAATATAATAAAAGGAGAAGGTGGAAGGCGGGGGGCAGAACGCCCATCTCAGCTGACCAGCCTGCTTTCTTGCATAAAGCTGTGTTCTGTCTCATCATTGAACTGCCACACAGCTCCACAGCTCTGAACATCGCAGCCCTGGAGGTGGCGGACGGAGCGGTGTATCTCTGCGCCCTGGGTCTGGCACAGTGACGGAGCCACATATCGGAGACGTGCAAAAACCCTCCTGTCCTTGCTGCAGCTGAGGTTAGGCGCCCCCTGAAGCGGGAAGCAGCTCCCCGCTCAGAACATGTCACAACATTACAGCAGAGACTTTTGGGGAGGGATTGTGTTGGTTTGATGTGACCCCTTCCAAAAAAACCCCAAACGGAAACCCTTAGTCCTAGATTATAACACCAATAAGGGACCACACTGATCACCTAGATCCATCTCTCCCTCCCTCCCTGACCAGGTGATTCAGTTCCCTGCCTAGACTGGGATACCCTCAGCAAGCCAGACAGCCCAAGAGGCCAGATTCCTGCGTCTTGCTTTCTCTGCAGAGGGAAAGACCAACGTAATTGTTACAATTACAAGTTACCAGGCAGCTGTTTCTAAGCCAGCACATGTAGTTCTAGGGTGAAAGCTTTACAGAGAAAAAAACATGAGAACAATCAAATAACCTAGCGGCATGCTAACAGGCTTATCAGGAGTCTCCCCGATTCCAACCTAGGCATCAGCCCTTCTAAACCCACAACTGGGTTTTCCCACGTGGGTCATAACTATTTCTGAATTCTGATCCAGAACCAGAACATATAATCTAGTCTTTCCTTTATACAGCTTGGGCCTTGACTCTTACCTACATGTAATAAGTGATAAGAACATAAGAACGGCCATTCTGGGTCAGAACAAAGGTCCATCTCGCCCAGTGTCCTGTCTTCTGACACTGGCCAAAGCCAGGTGCCCCAGAGGGAATGAACAGGACAGGGAATCATCCAGTGATCCATCCCCTGTCACTCATTCCCAGTTTATGACCGACAGAAGCTCAGGACACCATCCCTGCCCATCCTGGCTAATAGCTCACCAGACACAGGCCAACTCCTCAGGCTACAGCTTCAAAAGGCTGGGTTTCTGCTGAGGAATTTGCATTCACTTCTCCCTAGATGTTGCCCAGACAAACACTCAACATCATTTGTTCCCAAAGTCCTTTTTGGTCCTGCACTTTTTGTCAGTGTAGACCTTTGAATGCCCAGGTCCCACATCACATCTCTCCCCTAGAGAGGTTACATACAATCGTGGCCCACAATAATTCATAAAATTTCCATTTCATACAATGGACCCCCCACAGATACTTAAATATAATACACTAAGGGTTTTCAAGGATATTGAAGGAATTTGCCATATCTATCACAACACAGGCCATGGGACTTCCCTGAATTAATTCCTGTTTTTGCAACCACACATCTTTACACGGGGTGGACGGGGGGAAATCCCACCTTGATTTAAAAGTTGCAACACTTCCTAAATTGTTCCAGTGGCTAATTGCCTTCAGTGTCGAAAAATATAATTAAGGGAACCTTCTTCTCACCACCAGATGGTGCAGAGACAGTATAAACACACATTGTAATTTGAAATCCTTCCATACACCCTTATTTTCAGTATTTAATCGGCAGACAATAAAAGCAATTTAAAATAATTCTTCCAAGAATTTTTTTCTGGGAATCTCAAAGGAGACTAATGGAGTTGGGGTCGAAAATCCCATTAAATTTCTCCTTTGAAAATACCACACTGCATTCCTACTAAAGCTATGTGAGTACTAATGTGATCCCAATTACAATATAATTGGAGTGACTCCAGATATTTATACTCAAAATGAGCTAGAGAAATATGATGATTGCCATGCAGAGAAACTGAGGCACAGAGCTATTAAATGGCTCGTCCAAGGTCACACAAGGAATCTGTGGCACAGCCGGAAACCAGGCCTAGCACCAGCGTTCTAACTAACCGCAAACCCAACCTTCCCTCGCTAGCTGTGTCAGCTGCAGACCAAACTGAACCCAGCGTGTTTCAAGGCCCGAACCCCTCCCTCTTCCTTTGGGCTGGTTCCTGATGAACCTTCCCTACCTGCAGCTGCTTTCAGAGGCGTGGAGTTAATTTTTCTGTGAGCAACAACAGCTGAGAACGTCAAATTCGGTGGCTAGAAGAGAAATCATGGAGGCGGGTTTCATTATCAGCATTTGGCTGCTTATTCACCTAGGTAAGCAGTCGGGGGTTCTTCAGCGAATCCTCAGGAAACCAGGTGCCCAACACTCACTCAACTCTAATTCTCAAACTTTTCCTAACCCAGACACTAACTATAAACCGCTACCCTAACACTAAACGCTAACCCCCCTGGACGCCTCTGACGTGCCCGCCTAAAGTGCAGCACACCTGAAACCCTTTCCGTGGCCCAAGTGCAATTAACTTGCTGTACTTGGATTTAAACCTCTTGTTGCAGGTGCGGCGCTGGGTGACTCGGTCGAGTCCAAGGATCCCCAAGTGTTTGGAGCAGAAGGAGACTCTGTGACCCTCAGCTGCGCTTACACTACCAGCTATCCCGGTTCCCTCTCTCTCTACTGGTACCGCCAGTATCCCAACCAAGCCCCGCAGTACATTTTCCAGAGAGGCGCGAAGGGAAGCAGGTACCAGCGCACTGCAGATTTCGCCCAGCAGAGGTTTTCTTCCCAGGCTGCTGACAGCTCCACAGTTCTGGACATCACAGCCCTGGAGCCGGCAGACTCAGCGGTGTATCTCCGCACCCTGCAGAGGACACAGGGAGAGAACCACATCGCAGAGCTGTACAAAAACCCTTCCAGCCTTATTGCAGCTGAAGTTAGGCACACACACGCACTCTGAGGCTGGAAGCAGCGGCCCTTGGCAGATTTGTTGTACAGTTAAGAAACTCATCATTAGGAATAGTTTTGGTGGTGTCAAGGTATTCCTTCTGATTCCTCTCAAAAGCAATTTCCTGTGCAAACATGAGAGTGTAAGAAAATGGCCATCCTGGCTCAGACCAAAGGCCCATCTAGCCCAGTATCCTGTCTTCCAACAGTGGCCAACGCCAGGAGCCACAGAGGGAATGAATAGAACAGGTCATCATCAAGTGATCCATTCCCTGTTGCCCATTTCCAGCTTCTGACAAACAGAGGGTAGGGACGCCATCCCTGCCCAGCCTGGCTAATAGCCATTGATGGGCCTATCTGCCATTAACTTATCTAGTTCTTTTTTGAACCCTGTTATAGTCTTGGCCTTCACAACATCCTCTGGCAAGGAATTCCATAGGTTGATTGTGCTTTGTGTGAATGAGTTCTTGTGTTATGAGAAGGGGTAAATAACACTTCCTTCTTTACTTTTTCTTTACCAGTCATGATTTTATAGACCTCTATCATATCCCCCCTGAGTCGTCTCTTTCCCAGACTGAAAGACTTATTAATCTCTCCTCATACGGAAGCTGTTCCATACCCCTAATTGTTTTTGTTGCCCTTTTCTGAACCTTTTCCAATTCCAATATATCTTTTTTGAGATGGGGCGATCACATCTGCACACAGTATTCAAGATGAGGGCGTACCATGGATTTATATAGAGGCAACATGATCTTTTATCTTATGATCAGTCCCTTTCTTAATGATTCTCAGCATTCTGTTCGCTTTTTTTGACTGCTGCTGCACGTTGAATGGATGTTTTCAGGGAAATATCCACAGTGACTCCAAGAGCTCTTTCTTGAGTGGTAAGAACAAATTTAGACCCCATCACTGTATATGTATAGTTGGGATTACGTTTTCCAATGTGCATCACTTTGCATTTATCAACATTGAATTTCATCTGCCATTTTGTTGCCCAGTCACCCAGTTTTGAGAGATCCTTTTTAGCTCTTCACAGTCTGCCTGGGACTTAACTATCTTGAGTAGGTTTCAGAGTAACAGCTGTGTTAGTCTGTCTTTGCAAAAAGAAAAGGAGTACTTGTGGCACCTTAGAGACTAACCAATTTATTTGAGCATGAGCTTTCGTGAGCTACAGCTCACTTCATCTTGAGTAGTTTTGTATCATCTGCAAATTTTGCCACCTCACTGTTTACCCCTTTTTCCAGATCATTTATGAATATGTTGAATAGGACTGGTCCAAGTATAGACCCCTGGGGGACACCACTATTTACCTCTCTCTCCATTCTGAAAAATACCCATTTATTCCTACCCTTTGTTTCCTATCTTTTAACCAGTTACCTATCAATGAGAGAACCTTCCCTCTTATCCCATGACAGCTTATTTTGCTTAGGAGTCCTTACTGAGGGGCCTTGTCAAAGGCTTTCTGAAAATCTAAGTACACTATATCCACTTTTTCTAAAAACGTGGCTGGAAATTTCAAAGGAACCTAAGAAGAAAAGGAGTACTAGTGGCACCTTAGAGACTAACCAATTTATTTGAGCATAAGCTTTTGTGAGCTCACGTGTAGCTCAGGAAAGCTTATGCTCAAATAAATTGGTTAGTCTCTAAGGTGCCACGAGTCTTCCTTTTCTTTTTGAGAATACAGACTAACAGGGCTGCTACTCTGAAACCTGTCAAAAGAAACCTAAGGGAGTTAGGCACCTCTCTCTCTGTGTGTGTCTGAATTTCTGCTTTGAAATTTCCAAATTTCATTGTTAAGAGTCTGCTTACTTGTATGGTCTTCTTCCAAATGATATCCGAGCGCCTCAAGATATTTATCCTCAGGGTTCCCCAGTCAGGGAGAGAAACAAGACCATCTCTCTTGCAGAGGTAGGGAAAGGGAGTTACAGAGATATTCATTGTTTAGTCCAAGGTCATAGAGGGGGGCCATAGCAGATCTGGGAACCGAAGCCACTGCCAGGTCTCCTGTATCCCACCCGGAGCCTTAACAACCGGTTCATTCTTCTCACCTCAATTTCAGGACTTTTGTCAGCTGCAGACTGAGCAGAACTCACTGCGTTTCCTGTGTCTGTTCAGAGTTTCCCAAACCTCCTGCCTCCCCCACTAGGCCTGTTTCTGATTAACCTTCCTCAGTTGTAGCTGCCTGCAGAGCCCTGAAGTTTAGAGTCCTCTTAGGAGCGGTATCTGGAGCGTCCCATTTAGTCACAATAGGAAAAAAGTAATGGAGCCGTATTATATATTCAGCATTTGGCTATTTAGTCGTCTAGGTAAACAGACTGCAGGTTAAAAGTCCTACGACCATTCAACCCTGTATGAAACCCTGACTGTCCACCTGACTCTAAACCCTACTGCTAACCCTAAATCTAATGGCAATGACAAACCCTTTTCCTTTAGTATAGCCCTAACCTTAACTTAAGGGCCGTCAGGCAACTAAATCCCTTATGGTTTTTCAAAATGTCCAGCCTTACACCCCAATGCACCTGGAATCATCTCGGTGCGTCACGTACAGGTGAAATTATGCCCTTAAATTGAATTGGCTTGTTGAAAGTGCTGCTCTGGGGGACTCGGTCCTGTCCAAGGAACCCCCGCCTCTCTAGAAGAGAAGGAGACGCTGTGACTCTCACTTGTTCTTATGAGACCAGCTCTACTGGCTACGTCTATCTCTACTGGTACCGCCAGTTTCCCAACCAGGCCCCGCAGTACATTCTGTGGAGAGGAGCGAAGCAGGCCACAGGTCAGAGCGATACTGCAGATTTCGCCAAGGGGAGGTTTTCTTCCCAGGCGGATGACAGCTCCACAGTTCTGGACATCACAGCCCTGGAGCCGGCAGACACAGCGGTGTATTAATGTGCCTTGCAGAGAGTACAGTGACAAGGCTACATGGCAGAGCTGTACAAAAATCCTTCCAGCCTTATTGCAGCTGAGGTTAGGCACACACCCTCTGAGGCTGGAAGCAGCGGCCCTTGACAGATTTGTTATACTGAAAAGAAACTCATCGTTTGGAGTAGTTTTGGTGGTGTCCAGGTATTCCTTCCGATTCCTCCCAAAAGCAAATTCCTGTGCAACCATACGAACGTAAGAACGGCCATCCTGGGTCAGACCAAAGGTCCATCTAGCCCAGTATCCTGCCTTCTGACAATGGCCAATGCCAGGTGCCCAGAGGGAGTGAAGAGAACAGGGAATCATCACGTGATCCATCCCCTGTTGCTCATTCCTAGCTTCTGACAAACAGAGGCTAGGGACACCATCCCTGCCCAGCCTGGCTAGTAGCAATTGATGGACCTATCCTCCATGAACGTATCTAGTTCATTTTTGAACCCTGTTATAATCTTGGCCTTCACATCATCCTCTGGCAAGGAGTGCCACAGATTGACTGTGGGTTGTGTGAATAAATACTTCCTTTTTTTGCTTTAAATCTGCTGCCTATTAATTTCATTTGGTGACCCCCTAGTTGGTGTGTTATGAGGAGTAGATAACACTTCCTTATTTACTTTCTCAACTCCAGTCATGATTTTATAGACTTCTATCAGTTTTATAGAGCTATAAACAGTTGCATTATAATATCGCCCTTGAAGAATATTAACGGGATTAAAATAGCCGGGGAATTTGTTTCTGTGTTTACACTGGCCTAGTTGTAAAAAATGTAATGTAAACAAATTTCATTTGTCATGAACTATGTGTTAAAATGTGCGTGGAATATTTTAATAAAATAGTCTCAGTTTTCGATGGGTGTAGTGGGGTTAAATTACCGGTTGCAACTCTAACAGAGTCAGACCACTATTTAAACATAAAACAAAGCTTGTATGCTCGAGTGGTTTGTTAGAGTGCTATCGTTCCCTTGTATTACTTTTAGATAATGTACAGGATTAAAACAATTCTCTGTATGTATATTGGGGGGAAACAGGTTTGATCATTGGCAACTGTTTGGTAAAGTGTATTTTAACGGGGGAGAGAGAGAGAGAGACCGGCTCCCAGTTGTAGAAAAAGACAAACTAATATTAAAATGACAGGTTTCAGAGTAGCAGCCATGTTAGTCTGTATTCACAAAAAGAAAAGGAGGACTTGTGGCACCTTAGAGACTAAGCAATTTATTTGAGCATAAGCTACAGCTCACTTCATCGGATGCATTCAGTGATGAAAAGCTCACGAAAACTTATGCTCAAATAAATTGGTTAGTCTCTAAGGTGCCACAAGTCCTCCTTTTCTTTTTAATATTAAAACAATTGTTGTAAAAATGTGGCAGGAATCTAAGTGAGTTAGGCACCCAACTCTCACTGAATTTATCCATTGAAAATTCCAGATTTCATTGTTAAAATCTACTTACTTATATGGTTCTTCTTAGGAATGATACCGGAGTCCCTCAAAATATCTATCCTCACAATGCTCCAGTGAGGGAGAGAAACATGTCCATCGCTCTTGTACAGTTAGGGAAAGGAAGTCACAGAGATATTAATTGGCTTGCCCAAGGTCAGAGAGGAGGCTCTATAGAAGACCTGGGAAACGATGCCAGATCTCCTGTATCCCAGCCCAGAGCCTTAATCAGCGGCTCATTCTTCTCACCTCAATGTCACCACTTTGTCAGCTGCAGACTGAGCAGAACTCACCGCGTTTCCTGTGTCTGTTAAGAGTTTCCCCAACCCCCTCCCGCCTCCACTAGGCCGGATTCTGACGAACCTTCCTCAGTTGTAGCTGCCTGCAGAGCCCTGAAGTTTAGAGTCCTCTTTGCAGCGGTATCTGGAGGGTCCCATTTAGTTACACAAGGAAGAAAATTCATGGAGCCTTATTATATATTCAGCATTTGGCTATTTATTCACCTAGGTAAACACGCGGAGGTTTCTGAGGAGTCTAAGGAAGTTAAAATTTCTACTACTATTCAACCCTATATGGAACCCTGACTCTTAATCTGACCCTAAACCCTAAAGCTAACTCTAAATGGAATGCCAATGCCAAACCCTTACCTTTAGTCTAGTCCTTAATTTAATGGTCATTGGGAGCCTAAACCCCTTAGGGTTCTTCGAAATTGCCAGTCTTACACCGCCATGCACCTGGAGCAGCCTCGGTGAGTCAGATACAAGTGAAATCATGTCCTAAAATTTCATTGCTTTGTTACAGGTGCTGTGCTGGGGGACTCGGTCCAGTCCAGGGAACCCCACCTCTCTGGAAGAGAAGGAGACGCGGTGACCCTCACTTGTTCTTATGAGACCAGCTCTACCGGCTACGTCTATCTCTTCTGGTACCGCCAGTTTCCCAACCAGGCCCCGCAGTACATTCTCCGGAGAGGAGTGAAGCAGGCCAGAGGTCAGAGTCATACCGCAGATTTCGCCAAGGAGAGGTTTTCTTCCCAGGCCGATGACAGCTCCACAGTTCTGAGCATCGCAGCCCTGAAGCCGGCAGACACGGCGCTGTATCTCTGCGCCCTGGGTGTGGCACGGTGACAGAGCCACATAGGAGAGCCGCACAAAAACCCTCCCAGCCCTGCTTCACTGGATGTTCAGACATTAATGCTGCTTGCAGATCTCCGGAGGGGAACTCCTTCCACTATGTACAACCACATATTTTGGGAAGACAAGGGGACCTCAATGTATCTGTCCTAGCACCTCCCAAGAGTCAAGTACTTATTTAAAGAGCTACATTCAGCTGTCACGCTTGGAGAATATAAAGGGCACGAGCTTAAACCAGGAAACATCTTAGACATTTTTCTCCACAGTTCTCCAGCGGGCCTCTCCGTGTGTAGTGTGGGACGAAAAAAAATTGCTCATTTGTACTAAACTGCGGTGTGCAAATATGTGGATAAAAATGTACATAACAAATGGAATTGAAGTCTTTATTTGTGGTAAAATTAGACGGAAAATGAGTGAGAAAAATATGAAAAAATACTGTTTAAAAATCCTATTTGTGGAAAATGTGGGTTACATGTTATTTAAAAATTGCGGTCAAAATACCTAATTAGGGATGATTCTGACTGGGAGAAGCTGCCCTTTACCACGCCCCCAAAGTGAAACGAGTATTCCAATCGGAGACAAATCCAAGTGATGGGCTGATCGGTTTGGTAACTGACATTCCTTTTTATCGCTCTCTAAAAAAGTACAGCCCCCGTTCGCTTCAAGCGATGCCTTCGATGAGTGTGGTGGGATAATGCCAGAGCAGCGCCATCTTCTGGTGAATCGAATAAATACGTGTTGCGAGTTGAAACCCTCCCACTGTTCTAGAAAATTTGAATGTTCTCCCATTTCAGCCGGAATGACAATAAACATACCAAGACTTTTAAACAATTCTTAGTTAGGAGCCGGACTAAATCCCAGTCTACATAACTAGTCAATACTACATGATTCCCATCACTTTCATATCTGAGTGATTCAAAAGGACTTATCGCCAGAATCTCCATGGTCGGGAAGAGAAATATTATCACTCCTCTGTACAGAGTGGGAACTAAGGCACAGAGAGACTGAGTGAATTACCCAAGTTCACCCATGGAGTCTGTGTGGGAAACTGAGACCAGCTCTCCTGCTTCCCAGAACTCAGCCTTCTGCACCACAGCCCCATCCTTCCTCCCTCCCGCTCAGCACCAGCGTCAGCTGCAGACTACCCTGTATTCAGCCTATTTCTTGGGTCGGTTTAGAGTTTTCCCTCCAAACTCCTCCCTCTTCCTCCAGGCTGGTTTCTGACCGATGTTCCCCAGCTGTAACTGCAGATTCTAGTCGCAGCAATATCTGGGAGAGTCAGACCTGGCTGCTATAAAAGAAACCATGGAGAACTATTTGATTTCCAGCATTTCGATGTTCAATCTCCCAGGTAAACAGGCTGAGATTTTTAAAAGGGCCCAAGAGATTTAGGAGACCAGCTCCCAATCAATTGTAAACCGAACCCTAGCCCTGCCCAACACCCACCGCCTCACCCCATCTCTAACCCTAACCCCAATAATAACCTTGACCCTAATCCTAAAATTAACCTTAACGCCAACTTCATTTCCTTTGGAGCAAGGTACCCAAATCTCCTAGGCTTTTTTTTGCAATCCACAGCCTTAAAGTGCAATGCACTTGGAATCATTTACATGTGTCAGGAACAGCTGAGGTGATGCCCTTGGATGTGATTGTCTTGTTGCAGACTATGATATGGACTGGGTCTGTCAGGCTCCCGGGAAGAGTCTGGAGTCAGTGGCTAGGGTTAACTCTCCAACCGGATCGAGTCAACGGTATTCTAAGGCTGTTGAAGGGTGGTTCACCATCCCAGAGACAATTCTGTCAACACGATATATTTGCAAATTTCCAGCCTGAAGCCCGAGGACACCACCCGCTATTACTGTGCCGGAGACACACAGTGAGGGGAAGCTGGTCTGAGCTCAGACAACAACCTTCCCCTGCAGAGACCGGGGAAGGGATTTCCTGGGGGTGGGATTCATGCTCCACAGCAATGAGAACAGACCTAAAGTATCTCCCTTTATGGACACTGCACAGAGCTGTACTGGGAGACAGAGGTTCTTCCGACTCCATCTCCCCTGGGGAGCGCAGGGAGCAGATGCCCAGCGTGTATTTCACAGAGCAGGAGGGAAGAACAGGTGTATCCGCCCTGGTGCTGTGGATACCCCCAGTGACCCACCAGAGCTTTATGATCAGATATGTTGCAGCTCACTGATCTCTCCTTCTCTCACTGAAGTCAGTGGAGAAGCTGAGCCCAGATAGATCATTGTCTGGAAGGGAGGGGTCAATGATCTATGAGTGACCTTCCCCGTCAGCCCATCGATAAAGGACTTTCTTTGTAATGTGGCCAGCACAAAGGCCTTTGCACCTACAGAGCCTCTCCTAGGCCTTCCGTGGCTAAGTCATCTGATACCCTTCTGCACAGGGGTGACCTTTATCCTCTCTCTGTGGCACTAAGCAATTTGACTGAAATACCTTCTCGAATATTATACCCTAAAGCATAATTTTGTGTGGCGGTTCAATACAGGACAGGACACGGTTTTAGGCAAGCAAGCAGGCTGGTCTGCTGATGGGATTGCCCCTGTCAGCTTTTCCACCTCTTTTATTTCTCTCCCCCCCACGCATCACATACCCCAACCGACCGCAAAAGGCATCAACAAAGGAAATAATATGACTTTGATTAATATTCCTATTTACTAGCCTCTATCTACTACAATCTTTATTCTCAGGCCTTGAGCTTCGGCCGAGGAAGCTTCCCACAGCTGATGTCCTTATTTTGACTTCCCAGATGGTCCATGTTTTCATGGTCCATGTCCTTGGACAGAACAGAGCAATGTGTGCATTGCTCCTACACAACAGTCAGGGTGTGCCCTGACTGTTTCCAGGTGCATGAACGCTACATGAACCCTTCAATTTTGTGTGAAGCATCTTTCTAAAGCATGTTTCCTTACTCATTCTCCAGGTCATCCTGCAAAGGAATGGATCAGTAATAAAACTAATTGCTGGTATATAACAATGGAGTTGACATTCAATACAGAATGGATGGGCGGCTCTTTAATCTTCCATGTCTCCGCTTGAAGTCTAAATCTTCAGGGTGTCCATTACTAGTCTTCAGTATGCTAATTATTGTGTCATCCTTACACACAGTGAGAATGACCTTCAGCTCATACTGGATTTCCTTGCACAAGATTACCAAAGCCTAGGACTCTCACTCAATATTGAGAAGACTAAAGTGCTCTATCAACTTGCTTGAGGCCTTGCACATGACCCACCACAAATCACCATCGAGGGTCAGACTTTCGAGACAGTTGAGCACTTTTGCTACCTCGGTAGCCAACTCTCTCAAAACACAAAAATTGACTGTGAGATCCAGCACAGGATCCAGTGCACAAGTGCTTCCTTTGGGAAATTGCTCCTACGCATTTTCATGTACCGTGTCCTACAGAAAGACACCAAGACCCAGGTCTATAAGACAATTGTTGTTCCTACGCTCCTCTATTGATGTGAAACCTGGGTGACCTATCAACAGCTCCTCAAGAGTCTGGAGAGGTGCCACCAACGATCCCTCCAGATGATCCTTCACATCAAGTGGCAAGATCACTGCACTAACAACAGCATCCTCACTGAAGCCAACATCACCAGCACTGAAGCAATGATCCTCATGCACCAACTTCGCTGGGCTGGACATTGGGTGTGGATGCCAGACTCTTGCCTCCCAAAACAAGTCCTCTACTCTCAGCTCACCAGTGGTCAGAGATCCCATGGTGGACAGAGGAAATGCTACCAAGACACACCGAAAGCGTACTTTAAGAAAACTAATGTAGATGTCATAAGCTGGGAGGAGCAACCCACTTCGAAGAGAAGAGCCTTGCCCTTGAAGCTTAAAAGAGAGAGAGAGAAGGAAGGAAAAGGAAAGAACTTTCTCCCAGCAGGCAGCTGACCTGCCAGGAAATGTCTGTGCCTACTGAGGGCAGATTTGCGGTTCCAGGATTGGATGCCTGAGTCATCCAGAACCCATATGTAAATCCATGGCAGAGATAATCTTTGAATCGAGGGATAGCCAATTGAAGGAATTATAACATTAGCCACAACACTAAAGGGAAGAGAGACAGAGATCTACAGAGAGAGACAGAGACAGAGAAAGAGAGAGAGATTATATTTAGTGGTTTTATATTTTCAGATGTAAGGAGCACAGACTGAACACCCTAAGGTATGTTTCTTTATTGAGGTTGGGGTCTCCAACCCACCGGCCATTAGATGTTTACAAATTGATACAGTGCCACACACCACCTGGTGTCCCCCGTTATATTGTCCCCACCCCCTGGCCCATGCAAATGAGCTCCCTGGGGGTCTGTTCATAGCCCAGCCGCAGGCGGCTCACCCCCCTCAGAGCCAGTGCTGGGCTTCAGCTTCCCATCCTGCCTGAGGAATGAGCCGCCAGCTGTAGACATGACCCCCAGCCTGGCCATCGCCTTCCTTATGAACCTCCCAGTGGGTACGGGTGGAATCTACGCTTCCGCTAGGCGTCTGGTACCACATCTTCCCTAATAACTGCGCCTCTGGAAATGACTGCAATATTTCCCCTTTATTTCCCCCTCTGCAGGTGTTTATTGCCAGGTCAGCCTGGTGGAGTCCGGAGGGGAATACAAGAAATCTTGAGAGACCCACAGACTGACCTACACTGTGTCTGGGTTCTCTCTCACTAGCTACCATATGCACTGGGCTGGGCCTGCCGGGCAGCAGGGAAAGGGCTGGAATGGATCAGAGTTACCTGGACTGGTGGAAACACTGCTTATAGAGATGCTCTCAAAAATCACCTCACCATCACCAAAGACACCTCCAAAAACTAAGTGTACCTGCAACTGAGCGTCCTAAAGCCCAGAGACACCTCCGTGTAGTACTGTGCCAGAGACCCACACAGTGAGGGGAAACCTATTAGAGCCAGCAGTAAAATTAATCTCTCAGAGAACCAGCCATCCTGTGTGAGTCACAGAGAGCTGCAGCTGCCAACACAGTATTCTCTGTGCTTTATTAGTCTTCTGCTTCCTGTGGCTTCCACAGCAAGTTACAAGCCCTTGTGAATTAAACTCCATATCACCCAAAGTCACATAACGAATCAGAGATACCAAGACTGAGAATGGGACCCAGGAGTCCTGACTCCCAGGGCCCTGCTCTACCAGTTTGTCTATTAGTCTGCTCAGAAGTGAAAGGAAAGACCCCAGGAATATTCATACCTAGTCTCAGGCTATAGCAACTAGATAATTCTTCGCTCCCATGGCTGGCAAAATAAACAAGGTGTATTTTTACTGGTGCCTGTGGTAGATCCTAGAGCCCGACTACAGTATTAGAGCTAGGAACAGAGCCCAGGCCTTCTGTTTTGTGGAGGACAAAGTCTGAGTCTGTGACAGGTTGGATCACAGAAATCCCCTTTGGGGCTGCCATCTGATGTGTTGAGACTACCCCTGCCCCTGCTTTTCCTGCCAGCTTGGGACTTCAGTGTCCCACCTTGTTTGAGCTGGACATGCTAGGCTGCTGCAAACCCAGACCCGGGTCTCACCCACACCCCCAAAAGCTGCAGGCTTAACTGAAAACAGCTTAAGAAGTGTTCCTGTCTCTAACACTCAGATGCTCAACTCCCAATGGGGTTCAAACCCCAAATAAATCCATTTTACCCTATATAAAGCTTATATAGGATAAACTCATAAATTGTTAGCCCTCTTTTACACTGATGGATAGATATGCACAGCTGTTTGCCCCTCCCCCCAGGTATTAATCACTTACTTTGGGTTAATTAATAATTAAAAAGCAATTTTATTAAATACTTGAAGTAGGATTTAAGTGGTTCCAAGTCATAACAAACCAAACAAAGTAAATTACCAAGCAAAATAAAATAAAACATGCAAGTCTATGCCTAATACAGTAAGAAGCTGAATACAGATAAAATCTCACCCTCAGATGTTTCAATAAGCTTCTATCACAGACTGGACACCTTCCTAATCTGGGCACAATCCTTTCCCCTGGTACAGCCCTTGTTCCAGCTCAGGTGGTAGCTAGGGGATTCCTCATGATTGCAGCCCCCTTTGTTCTGTTCTACTCCCTTACATATCTTTGCACAAGGTGCTCTCTGGGTTCCCACCCCTCCATCTAAATGGAAAAGCACCATGTTAAAGATGGATTCCAGTACCAGGTGACATGATCACATGTCACTGTAAGACTCCAAGCCCTCATTCCTCCCAGCCTGACTCACAGAGCCACCAACAGTCAATTGTCCTGGTTGAGGGGAGCCATCAAGATTCCAAACCACCATTAATGGCCCACACTTTCCATAACTACAATAGGCCCTCAGAGTTATATTTCATATTTCTAGTTCCAGAGACAAGAATGATACATTTATACAAATAGGATGACCATACTCAGTAGATTATAAACTTTGTAAGCTTTATTTGCTCAAATAAATTGTTTAGTCTCTAAGGTGCCACAAGTACTCCTAAGCTTTGTAATGATACCTTACAAGAGACCTTTTGCATGAAGCATATTCCAGTTACATTATATTCACATTCATTAGCATATTTTCATAAAATCATATAGAGCGCAACATCATAGAGTCATTGGCTCAAGAGTACATTGATTGACAGCAAATAGCCAACACCTCACTCTGGCCCTATGCCTGGAAGGTGCTGAGCCTGCTAAATCTCTTACCCCAGTCCCATTGATAAATCTCTGTGGGTGAAAATCATCTGAGTGATGAGGCAACAGCACAAAGGCCTGACCCCTAGTGAGCCCCACCTAAGCATGAAGTCTCCTTTTAATATTTCACAGGTCCTGTCCTGCCCTCTTTACAGAAGCCAACTTCTCTGGTTTTACCTCATTTCTCCTAAGTGTTGTCTTCTCTGTCTCTGTGCCCCAGATTCAGCCTCATAGAACCAATTCATAACAAAATAAATGTTTACAGAGATCCACTTTTACATGTGCACTTGGCTGCCTAAGTTACACTGCCACCTCCAAACACAAGGTATAGTTCACCCAGAGTAATTTCCCAATCCCATGCAGATGCTTAGAGATGAACAATCTGGATTCTCCCATGCTCTGCCCCACATGGTTCATTTTTAACCTCTGCAAAGCAGCTGGGGTGTGGGGCTGTTCTGATGTACAGCACCTCCTACGTTTTCAGAACAGGGACAGTTTCACATCCCATTTCTAGAGTCTACTACTGCAGCTGATATATAGAACAGGGGAAGAAGACCAATTTGTCAGGTGAGGAGAGCCACAACACAAATAACCTGCTGATGAAGACTCCACAGGAACAGGTCACAAACATGTCACAGGCTGAACTTTATTCATCTCTGCCAAGCCTCGGTGCATGGAATGTTAAGGTCACTTTATGAGCAGATCCCTGACTTAGAACAAGGGGCTGCAGGGACCCAACTCCCAGATCTGGTTGTGTTCCCCCAACCAGCTCCTCCCCTTGCCCAGCTGCTATGGGGTCTCACTGTAGCACAGACTCTCTTCTGTGTGGGGTGTGTGTTTGATCTCCTCTAAATTGATGGGGGATGTGTTTGTTGTGACCTCTTCTCTCCCTGTTCCCTCTTCTCACTCCTCCCATATGCACCTGGTCACAGATATTCTGACCCAGGCGGATCCCTAAGTGAAGCATCCCAGAAAATCCACCCTGCTGAAATGCACTGGGACCGGGTTTAATCCCCAGGTCTGGTTGGTCCCACAGGAACCGGGGAAGGGGGTTTGGATGGCTGATGAGCTATCACAAACCTTCAGTCACAACCCGCTCCTCTCCCAGCCTCCAGGGGCGATTCACCCCCTCCATCTGTTTGTTTTCCCCTTATGTAATATGTACTTGGGATCCCATCGCACTGTGCTGCACAAATGCAGAGTCTTGGATAATCTGATTCCCTCCCTCTGAGACCTACTGAAACTAATAAATCTCATCGGAGTTTGTGACAGGTTTCAGAGTGGCAGCCGTGTTAGTCTGTATCAGCAAAAAGAACAGGAGGACTTGTGGCACCTGAGAGACTAACAAATTTATCTGAGCATAAGCTTTCATGGGCTAAAACCCACTTCATGGGTTGCATGCAGTGGAAAATACAGTGGGAAGATATATATATATATATATACATACACAGAGAAAATGAAAAAAATGGGTGTTGCCATACACACTATAATGACAGTGATCAGTTAAGGTGGGCTATTATCAGCAGGAAAAAAAAACCTTTTGTAGTGATAATCAGGATGGCCCATTTCCAACAACTGACAAGAAGGTGAGAGTAACAGTGGGGTGGGGGAGGGGAATAAGCAGGGGAAATAGTTTTACTTTGTATAATGACTCATCCACTCCCAGTCTTTATTCAAGCCTAATTTAATGGTGTCCAGTTTGCAAATTAATTCCAATTCAGCAGTCTCTCATTGGAGTCTGTTTTTGAAGTTTTTGTTCTTGTAATATTGCAACTTTTAGGTCTGTAATCGAGTGACCAGGGAGATTGAAGTGTTCTCCAAATGGTTTTTGAATGTTATAATTCTTGATGTCTGATTTGTGTCCATTTATTCTTTTATGTAGAGATTGTCTGGTTTGGCCAATGTACATGGCAGAGGACTCTCACCTTCTTGTCAACTGTTGGAAATGGGCCATCCTAATTATCACTACAAAAGGTTGTTTTCTCCTGCTGATAATAGCCCACCTTAACTGATCATGGCAACACCCATTGTTTCATGTTCTCTCTCTCTCTATATATATATATACCCACTGTATTTTCCACTGAATGTATCCGATGAAGTGAGCTGTAGCTCACGAAAGCTTATGCTCAAATAAATGTGTTAGTCTCTAAGGTGCCACACATACTCCTCCTTTCTTTTAATCAGAGTTTGTGCCTCCTATAAGGAGCGGGATATGCAAATGAGAGTGAGAGTTTCCTGTTTAAATCTGTCCTTCTCTCTGCCCAAGCTGCACCCGGAGACACAATACGCAGCCCCCTGGTTCTGTGCAGTTACCAGCCAATTATCGTGAAAACTTTCTCCTCCAACACAAGGGAAAATGAGGCTTTGGCTCCATTTACTTTTCACTGCAGAGGCTTTACAAGGTATTTACTCCCCTTAACTGTATTGGAGAAATAGGGGGATATTACACGGCTGCAGTTGATATCAGAGTGATATTAGAGTCTTTATTCCCAGGTGCCCGGTCCCAGGTCCAGCTGGTGGAGTCCGGAGGGGGTGTGAAGAAGCCCGGAGACTCTCTCCGCCTCTCCTGCAAAGCCTCCGGGTTCACCTTCAGCAGCTACCAGATGAGCTGGGTCCGCCAGGCTCCCGGGAAGGGGCTGGAGTGGGTCGCTACGGTCAGCCAGCCAAGTGGCTCCAGCCAGTGGTATTCCCCGGCTGCTCAAGGCCGATTTACCATCTCCCGAGACAACTCCGTCAGCTCGGCCTATCTGCAGATGACCGGCCTGAAAGCGGAGGACAGCGCCAGGTATCACTGTGCGAGAGACACAGCGACGCCAAACCGAGCAGTGCCGACGCAAAACCCCGACTGCGCCACCTCCCGTGCGCCGCTTGGGGGCAGCAGTGACCATGCAGCTCTGGGCACTGGCAAGAGAAAAGGCATCAGGGTGAATTAAAAGTCTGCCATGGGCTTTTAACCCTCTAATTCCCTGGCAATGTCACCGCTTGCTTCACGATGGGCTCCGTACAGAGACGGCTCAATGCCTGAGCAAACCACAATCAGCTACAGCGGGAGCTATGGGTCAGGCCTGGGATTTTCCAAGCAGACCCATGAGTTAAGGCCCCGCCCCATCCATTTGGAAATCCACGCCCAGCCCCTCAGCTAGTGTGAATCGGGGGAGCTCACCATGTGGCCCACAACCTATGTCCACAATGCAAAAAGATTTTCACAGGGACAAATAACTCACCAGCAGCCCTTCCTCCTCTGAATCTGTCCAGTGGGGCTAGTTATGTGACTTCTAGGGCAGAGACCAGGAGAGTTGATTGGAAAAGCTCAGGAAGAGACCCCTGCACAAACAGGAGCTGATCCCATTGGTGAGGGGCCAGAGGTCACTGGGGTCAGAGAGAGCAGTGCTGGGGTCTTTGCTTGGTGGCTGCTGCCCTGGGCTCCTCATTCTCCTCTAGGGTCCATATGGGTGACCTACCACAAGGGCATCTGTCTCTAGTGCGAATGGCAAGACTTTTCTCAGACTGATTCCCTACGCCCAAACCAATTCTATCGCTTGCCCACAATGGAGGGTCAGACTTTTCTCAGTGACACTGATCATACATTAAATGCCCCATGGGTAAGGAAATTGGGGATGATTTATTGACCGCACCAGGGATTTTCAATGAAACCTAGAGAAATTAGGGGCCAAAATCTTACCCAGAGCCTCACTATTCCAGATTACCTTGACTCAGGGTCCCAGCCTATGACTATGGTGAGAATGCAGACTTAGAAAGGGAGATCGGTTTTCATAAAGCCTTGACCCCCACAGGCACAGAGAGTCGCATCTTCATCTGCCTTATTCTCTAGCCAAAGAGTCTCATATCTAAAGGGAAGATCCACCAAAGCAAATTGAAACCAGGGGGTACCTTCCCTTTGAGTACAACAGTCTGTGGATGAGACTTTGGAATCAAGATACGCATGTATGAGCTCAGGCAAAGTGGTAGTTAATTTCTGTGTTAGGCAAAACATATTCAGGATCTCACTATGCACTGCGGTGTGCTGTACAAACATACTGCCTCTCTCTGTCTGACTCCCAGGGCAAGAGTTTGTGACTCTTATAAGGAAGGGGATATGCAAATAGGGGTAACAGTTTCCTGTTTCAGTCAATGTCTCTCTCTTCCCAGGCTGCACCCGCAGAGACAATCTCCAACCCCCATCTCTGTGCAGTTACCAAACAATCCCCTTAAGAATGTCCCCCTCCAACACGAGGGACAGTGAGGCTTTGGCTCCATTTAGTTCTCCATGTAGTAGCTTTGGAAGATATTTCCTAACTTAAATGCACTGGAGAGGCAGACAAATAGTTTATATTTGCTATTTTGATACTAATATTTCTATCGTCTCTTTATTCCCAGGTGTCCAGTCCCAGGTCCAGCTGGTGGAGTCCAGAGAGGATGTGAAAAGGCCCGGAGACTCTCTCCGCCTCTCCTGCAAAGCCTCCGGGTTCACCTTCAGTGGCTCCTACATGGACTGGGCCCGTCAGGCTACCGGGAAGGTTCTGCAATGGGTGGCTCAGATCAGTTCCCAAAGTGGAATTGAACAGCTGTATTCCCAGGCTGTGAAAGGGTGATTCACCATCTCCAGGGACAACCCCAACAACCTTCTGTATCTGCAAATGAGTGCCCCGAAAGCCGGGGCCACCAGCCGGTGTCACTGTGCGAGGGACACACAATGAGGGGAGGCGAGTCTGAGCTCAGACAATAACCTCCCTGCTTCACTGCAGGAGGATTTTGCTGTAGGTGGCCTTCATTGTCCATAAAATGGCATGAGCTGAATGAAGACAAAAAAAAGCGAACCAAGGAAGCCTGTACTTGTATTTCGTTCTCCCCCGGGTACTTATACCGGAGGACAAGTGGTGAAGAGATGGACACAATGACAAACGACAGCCCTGCACTTCCTCGACTCCCTCCCCCAGCAGCCTTTGCTCTCACCTAATTTCCCAGATCTTCTGGGTCAGCCAAGCATCTAACCCAAAGGACCATGCTGGCTCCCTTTGAAGCACCACTGGAGTTACTGACACTGCTTTTGGGGTGGGGTGGGGGGCGGGGAGCGGAGGTTTTCAAGCAGAAGAGCCAGATTGTGTCATGTAAGACCTGAATTTTTGGTGTCTGGACCCTAAACCCTGCAGCAACCACAGATAGTCATTTGTTAAATGTGAATAGGGACATGAGTGTTAGTATGAAAGAGGATTTGAATGGGGATTGGAACGGGAAGGGGACTACGTGTATAAATGGGAGTGAGAAGGGGGATATGATTGTGAATGGAAATCCAAATATGAAAGGCTATTTCAGAGTGAGTGTGAATAAGGATATGAATGTTAATATAAATGTGAATGATTAGTATTAATCCCATTAGAGTGAAACCTGTTCTTATGCCCCAATTGATCCTCTCTGCACTCTCCCTCCTGTATTCCACTCCTTATTTGTATAAAAGAGATACATTTACTGACCTGCGTTTCACACAGAATTGTAGAATTTTAGGCTGGAGGGACCTCGAGCGGTCACCTAGTCCAGCCTATGCTCTGAGGCAGAAACAAGTAAATCTAGACCACACCTGACAAATATTTCGCTAACCTGTTCGTAAAAACTTCCAGTGATGGGGATTCCACAACCTCCCTTGAAAGGTGATTCTGGTGCTTAGCTAGCTACCCTTAGAGTAAGAAATTTTCCTTAATATCTAATTTAAATCTCCCTGGCTGCAGATTAAGCCAACTACTTCTTGTTTTAGTTCAATGGACATGGAGAGCAATTGATCACAGCCCTCTTTATAACAGACCTTAACATATCTGAAGAGTGTAATCAGGTCCTCTCACCCCTCCCTCTTCTTTTCTCTAGATTAAACATGCCCCATTTTTGTAACCTTTCCTCATAGGTCAGGTTTTCTAAACCTTTGATCATTTGTGTTGATTTTCTCTGACAGGCCCGCTCGGGCGGGCGCAAAGGGAGCAATTGCCTTGGGGCCTGGGAGATTTAAAAGGGCCCATGGCCCCCAGATGCTACGTCAGTACAGCTGGAGCTTAGGCAGGCTTCCTGCCCACCCTGACTCCTCGCGGCTCCTGGAAAGTGCCAGAATGGCTCTACGGTCCCCGGGGTAGGGGATCTCCGCAACCTGTCCCTGTCCCCAGCGCTGACTCCGCAGCTCCCATTGGCCGGGAACTGCAGCCAGTGGCAGCCAATGGGAGCTGTGGGGGCAGTGCTCAGAGACTCCCTGGGTCCCCCACCTGGCACCAGCCAGCACAGGCACAGCAGGGCTTGTAAGTGTGTGGGGGCCCATTGACTGTTCTGCCCTGGGGCCCGGAATTGCTGTCGGTGGGCCTGGTCTCTGTATTCTCTCCAATTTGTCCACTTCTTTCTTAAAGTGCAGCACCCAGAAGTGTACCCAGTACTGCAGCTGAGGACTCACCAGTGTTGAGTACAGCAGGAAAATTAGCTTTCCTGTCTTACGTATGACACCTCTGTTAATACACCCCAGAATGATATTTGCTTTTTTGTGCAATTGTATCACGTTGTTGTCTCATATTCAACTGGTGATTGCAGCCTGATCTATAGATTATGAATTTAAAATTCCCAATTATTACTTTGAGAGTTGGGAGGTTCTTGTCTCAAGATCAGGCCCAGTACTATTAAAATTATTATACAGTTGGGAACCCCAGTTTTCACAGATGCAACACTCACACTATAGGAAATCTTTTGATTTACAAATAAATAATTTATTAATACATTTAGCAAAGTCACACACACTCTAACTCAGTAAGGTAGATCGAGATAATACAGACAGTACATTTGAACATCCACGCACACCATCCCTTGCAGAACAACCTGAAAAGCTAGCCATCACTTTCCTCATCACCGTCACCTTCCTCATCTTTACCAGTGGCCATCATTCTGGCCCCTCCCAAGGGCTACATCTCACTCTCTCCTCTACTGCCCTGGGTTGCCACTTTTATAATATGTTACACTGATGTTATCAACCATGTCTAATGCATATTCAATAGAGGTTTCTCCCCTCTTCCTTATTTGTATTTACTTCCCTTACCAACGTTAAGGTGTCCTTCTTGTATAGGTTAATTCATTTATTATTTCACCCCCATTATCGTATACATCAATTTGGTACTATGGAACTCTTGCGGTCAGAGTCCAAAACCTTCCAGAAGCTGGTGTCAGTTCATGTTCTGTGATTGGATGAGGGAATGAACAGCATAATTGCCACAGTTACAAATTACCAGGCAGCTGTTTCCAACCAGCACATATATTTTTAGTGTGAAAGCATTACACAAAAACAACAACAACCTACAGCAGAACAACCAAATAACCTACCCACATGCTAAAGGGCATATCAGGAATCACTCCTGATTCCAACCAAGGTGTCAGTCCTTCTAAACCCACAACCACTGTGTTTTTCTCGTGGGTCATAACTGCTACAGAATCAAAACAAATAGTGCAGTCTTTCCTTTATATAGCTTGGGCCTTTAATCTTGCCCATATGTAGTAGGTAATACGAACATAAGAATGGCCACACTGGGTATGTCGATATGTGTACTAATGTGACCCCCAATTACAATATAATTGGAGTGACTCAAGTTATTTATAGTCACAATGCCTAAATGAGCTAGAGAAATATGATGAATTCCATACAGGGAAACTGAGGCACAGAGCTATTAAGTGATTAGTTCAAGTTCACACAAGGAGTCTGTGGTGCAGCTGGGAACCAGGTCTCCAGCCAGAGTTCTAACCAGAAGCCCAGTCTTCCCTCCCTCTCAGCTCTAGGTCAGCTACAAACTAACCTGAACCCCTCCCTCTTCCTTTGGGCTGGTTTCTGATTAACCTTCCCTAGCTGCAGCTGCTTTCAGAGGTGTGAAGTTAATTTTACTGTGAGCAGCAACAGCTGAGAACGTCAAATTCGGTCGCCAGAGGAGAAATCATGGGCACGTGTTGCATTATCAGCATTTGGTTGTTTATTCACCTAGGTAAGAAGTCTGGGGCTCTTCAGAGCATCCTAAGGAAACCAGGCACCCAACTCTCACTCAGCTCTAATTCTAAAACGTTTCCTAACCCAAACACTAACTCTAAACAGCTACCCTAACACTAAACTCTATCCCTGACACTATCCTTAATTTACCTGGGGTTGGGCACCTAAACCTCTTAAACGCCTTTGAAATACCCACCTAAAGTGCAGCACACCTGAAACCTTCTCTGTGGGTCAAGTGCAATGGAACTGATGCCACTGAGTTTAATTCTTGTGTTGCAGGTGTGGCGCTGGATGACTCGGTCCAGTCCAAGGACCCACAAGTGTCTGGAACAGAAGGAGACCATGTGACCCTCAGTTGCTCCGACACTACCAGCTATCCCGGTTCCGTCTCTCTCTACTGGTACCACCAGTATCCCAACCAAGCCCCACAGTACACTCCCCAGAGAGGTGCAAAGGGAAACACGTACCATCATAGTGCAGATTTTGCCCAGCAGAGGTTTTCTTCCCAGGCTGCTGACAGCTCCACAGTTCTGAACATCACAGCCCTGGAGCCTGCAGACACAGCGGTGAATTACTGCTCCTTGCATAGGGCACAGTGACAGAGCTACATGGCAGAGCTGTGCAAAAGCCCTCCTTGCCTTGCTGCAGCTGAAGTTAGGCACACTGAGGCTGGAAGTAGCGGCCCTTGGCTTATTTGTTATAGTGTGAAGAAACTCATAATTAGGAGTAGTTTTGGTGTTGTCCAGGTATTCCTTCCAATTCCTCCCAAAAGCAAATTCCTGTGCAAACATAAAAAAACATAAGAACGGCCATACTGGGTCAGACCAAAGGTCCATCTAGCCAAGTATGCTGTCTCCTGACAGTGGCAAGTGCCAGGTGTCCCAGAGGGAATGAACAAAACAGATAATCATCAAGTGATCCATCCCCTGTAGACCATTCCCAACTTCTGGCAAAATAGGATTATTAGGGACACCATCTCTGCCCATTCTGGCTAATAGCCATTTATGGACCTATCCTCCATGCATTTATCTAGTTCTTTTTTTCATCCTGTTATAGTCTTGGCCTTCACAACATCCTCTGGCAAGGAGTTCCACAGGTTGACTGTGTGTTTTGTGAAACAATACTTCCTTTTTTTGTTTTAAATCTGCTGCCCACTAATTTGATTTGGCGACCCCTAGGTCTTGCATTATGAGAAGGAGTAAATAACACTTCCTTATTTACTTTCTCTACACCAGTCATCATTTTATAGACCTCTATCAGTTTTATAGGCCTCCTTAATATTTGCATTAAAATATCACCCTTGGAGAATATAAATGGGATGAAAGTAGTTGGAGAATTTTTTTTCTCTGTTTACACTGGGGTAATAGTAAGAAATGTAATGTAAAAAAATTCCATTTGTCATTTACTACGTGTTAAAATGTGGATGGAATATTCTAATAAAATATCCTAAATTTTGAATGTGTGTGGTGGGGTTAAGTTAATTGTTCCAACTGTCACAGAGTCAGATCACTATTAAAACATAAAACAAAGCTTGCTTGCTAGCAAGGGTTGTTAGAGAACTATTGATCGCGTGTATTTTTTTTAAATAACGCGCAGGATTAAAGCAATTCTCTCTATACATACTGGGGGAAACAAAGGTTTTATCATCGACAGCTATTTGGTAAAAAGTATTTTAACCGGGGTGGGGGGAAGAGAGAGACAAAAACGGGAGGGGAGTATCATAAATATAAAGGGAAGGGTAAACCTCTTTAAAATCCCTTCTGGCCAGAGGAAAAATCCTCTTACCTGTAAAGGGTTAAGAAACTAAAGGTAACCTCGCTGGCACCTGACCAAAATGACCAATGAGGAGACAAGATACTTTCAAAAGCTGGGAGAAGGGAAAAAAACAAAGGGTCTGTGTCTGTCTGCGTGAGGTTTTTGCGGGGGACAGAACAGGAATGGAGTCTTAGAACTTAGTAAGTAATCTAGCTAGGTATGTGTTAGATTATGATTTCTTTAAATGGCTGAGAAAATAGCTGTGCTGAATAGAATTAATATTCCTGTCTGTGTGTCTTTTTTGTAACTTACAGTTTTGCCTAGAGGGATTATCTATGTTTGAATCTAATTTCCCTGTAAGGTATCTACCATCCTGATTTCACAGAGGTGATTCCTTTACTTGTATTAAAAGTCTTCTTGTAAGAAAACTGAATGCTTTTTCATTGTTCTAAGATCCAAGGGTTTGGGTCTGTGGTCACCTATGCAAATAGGTGAGGATTTTTACCAAACCTTCCCCAGGAAGTGGGGTGCAAGGGTTGGGAGGATTTTGGGGGGAAAGACGTGTCCAAACTATGTTTTCTCAGGAATCCAGATAAAGTTTGGTGGTGGCAGTGGAAGTCCAAGGGTAAAATAGTTTGTACCTTGGGGAAGTTTTAACCTAAGCTGGTAAAAGTAAGCTTAGGAGGTTTTCCTGCAGGTCCCCACATCTGTACCCTAGAGTTCAGAGTGGGGAAGGAACCTTGACAGGGAGTCAAGTTGTAGAAAAAGACAAACAAATATTAAAATAATTGTTGTAAAACCGTGGCAGGGAATTTCAAAGGAATCTGAGTTAGGCACCCAACTCTCACTGAATTTCTCCTTTGAAAATTCTAGATTTCATTGTTAAAATCTACTCACTTGGATGGTTCTTCTTTGGAATGATACCGCAGCGCTTCGAGATATCTATCCTCACAATGCCCTAGTGAGGGAGAGAAACGCGACCTTCTCTCTTGCACAGTTAGGGAAAGGGAGTCACAGAGATATTAACTACTTTACCCAAGCTCATAGAGGGGGTCTGTAGCAGAGCTGGGAACAGAAGCCAGGTCTCCTGTATTCCAGTCCAGAGCCTTAACCACCAGCGTATGCTTCTCACCCCAGTGTCACCACTTTGTCAGCTGCAGACTGAGCAGGACTCACCGCGTTTCCTGTGTCTGTAACGAGTTTCCCAAACCTCCTCCCTCCCCCACTAGGCCAGATTCTGACGAACCTTCCTCAGTTGTAGCTGCCTGCAGAGCCCTGAAGTTTAGATTCCTCTTAGCAGCAGCATCAGGAGCTTCCCGCTTAATCACAATACGAGAAAAAAATCATGGAGCCATATTATATATTCAGCATTTGGCTATTTAACTACCTAGGTAAACAGGCTGGGGTTTCTGAGGGGTGTTTAGGAAGTTAAAATTCCCACTACCATTCAATCCTCTATGGAACCCTGACTCTCATCCTGACCCTAAACCCTTAAACTGACCCTAAATCGAACGGCAATGCCAAACCCTTACCTTTAGCCCAGCCCTAAATCTGATTTAATCGCCTTCGGGCACTTAACACCCTAAGCGTCTTCAAAATTGCCAGTCTCACACGGCAATTTACCTGGAGCCGCCTCAGTGAGTCAGATACAAGTGAAATGATGCCCTTATGAATTCCTTTGTTTTGTTGCAGGTGCTGCTCTGGGGGACTCGGTCCAGTCCAGGGAACCCCACCTCTCTGGAAGAGAAGGAGACGCTGTGACCCTCACTTGTTCTTATGAGACCAGCTCTACCGGCTACGTCTATCTCTACTGGTACCTCCAGTTTCCCAACCAAGCCCCGCAGTACATTCTCCGGAGAGGAGTGAAGCAGGCCAGAGGTCAGAGTCATACCGCAGAGTTCGCCAAGAAGAGGTTTTCTTCCCAGGCCGATGACAGCTCCACAGTTCTGAGCATCGCAGCCCTGGAGCCGGCAGACACGGCGCTGTATCTCTGCGCCCTACGTCTGGCACAGTGACAGAGCCACATAACAGAGCTGTACAAAAACCCTCCCAGCTTCACTGGATGTTCAGAGATTAATGCTGCTTGCAGATCTCCGGAGGGGACTCCTTCCACTATGTACAACCACATATTTTGGGAAGACGAGGGGACCTCAACGTATCTGTCCTAGCTCCTCCCAAGAGTCAAGAACTTATTTAAAGAGCTACATTCAGCTGTCACGCTTGAAGAATATAAAGGGCATGAGCTTAAATCAGGAAACATCTTAGACATTTCTCTCTACAGTTCTCCAGCGGGCCTCTCCGTGTGTAGTGTGGGACCAAAAAAATTGCTCATTTGTACTAAACTGTGGTGTGCAAATATGTGGATAAAAAATCTACATAACTAATGCAATTTTAATCTTTATTTGTGGTAAAAATAGACTGAAAATGAGTGAGAAAAATATGAAAAAATACTGTTTAAAAACCCTATTTGTGGAAAAATATGGGTAACACGTCATTTAAAAAATGCGATCAAAATACCTAATTAGAGATGTGTCTGACGGGGTGAAGCTGCCCTTTACCACGCCACCAAAGTGAAACGAGTATTCCAATCGGAGACAAATTCAAGTGATGGGCTGATTGGTTTGGTAACTGACATTCCAATGATATTGCCAAGAATGACCTTGAGCAGATCACTGCAGACTACGTGGCTCTGGGAAGAAGGATAAAGGAGTATGAGGCGCAAGTGGTGTTCTCGTCCATCCTCCCCGTGGAAGGAAAAAGCCGGGGTAGGAATCGTCGAATCGTGGAAGTCAATGAATGGCTACGCAGGTGGTGTCGGAGAGAAGGCTTTGGATTCTTCCACCATGGGATGGTGTTCCAAGAAGGAGGAGTGCTAGGCAGAGACGGGCTCCACTTAACCAAGAGAGGGAAGAGCATCTTCGCGAGCAGCCTGGCTAACCTAGTGAGGAGGGCTTTAAACTAGGTTCACCGGGGGAAGGAGACCAAAGCCCTGAGGTAAGTGGGGAAGCGGGATACTGGGAGGAAGCATGAGCAGGAGCGTGTGAGAGGGGAGGGCTCCTGCCTCATACTGAGAACAAGGGGTGATCAGCGGGTTATCTCAAGTGCCTATGTACAAATGCACAAAGCCTGGGAAACAAGCAGGGAGAACTGAAGGTCCTGGCAAAGTCAGGGAATTATGATGTGATTGGAATAACGAAGACTTGGTGGGATAACTCGCATGACTGGAGTACTGTCATGGATGGGTATAAACTGTTCAGGAAGGGCAGAAAAGGTGGGGGAGTTGCACTGTATGTAAGGGAGCAGTATGACTGCTCAGAGCTCAAGTATGAAACTGTAGAAAAACCTGAGAGTCTTTGGATTAAGTTTAGAAGCCTGAGCAACAAGGGTGATGTCGTGGTGGGAGTATGCTATGGACCACCAGACCAGGGGGATGAGGTGGACGAGGCTTTCTTCCGGCAAGTCGCAGAAGCTACTAGATCTCACGCCCTGGTTCTCATGGGAGACTTCAATCACCTTGATATCTGCTGGGAGAGCAATACAGCGATGCACAGACAATCCAGGAAGTTTTTGGAAAATGTAGGGGACAATTTCCTGGTGCAAGTGCTGGAGGAACCAACTAGGGGCAGAGCTCTTCTTGACCTGCTGCTCACAAACAGGGAAGAATTAGTAGGGGAAGCTAAAGTGGATGGGAACCTGGGAGGCAGTGACCATGAGATGGTCGAGTTCAGGATCCTGACACAAGGAAGAAAGGAAAGAAGCAGAATATGGACCCTGGACTTCAGAAAAGCAGACTTTGACTCCCTCAGGGAACTGATGGGCAAGATCCCCTGGGAGAATAACATGAGGGGGAAAGATAGCCAGCTCTCCTGGACTCATTTTAAAGAATCCTTAATCCCGATGTGTAGAAAGAATAGTAAATATGGCAGGCAACCAGCTTGGCTTAACAGTGAAATCCTTGCTGATCTTAAACACAAAGAAGAAGCTTACAAGAAGGGGAAGATTGGTAAAATGATGAGGGATGAGTATATAAATATTGCTTGGGGATGTAGGAATGGAATCAGGAAGGCTAAATCACACCTGGAGTTGCAGCTAGCGAGGGATGTTAAGAGTAACAAGAAGGGTTTCTTCAGGTATGTTGGCAATAAGAAGAAAGCCAAGGAAAGTGTGGGCCCCTTACTAAATGAGGGAGGCAACCTAGTGACAGAGGATGTGGAAAAAGCTAATGTAATCAATGCTTTTTTTGCCTCTGTCTTCACGAACAAGGTCAGCTCCCAGACTACTGCACTGGGCAGCACAGCATGGGGAGGAGGTGGCCATCCCTCTGTGAAGGAAGAGGTGGTTCCGGGCTATTTAGAAAAACTGGACGTGCACAAGTCCATGGGGCCGGATGCGTTGCATCCAAGAGTGCTAAAGAAATTGGCGGATGTGATTACAGAGCCATTGGCCATTATCTTTGAAAACTCATGGCGATAGGGGGAAGTCCCGGAAGATTGGAAAAAGACTAATGTAGTGCCCATCTTTTAAAAAAGGGAAGAAGGAGGATCCTGGGAACTACAGGCCGGTCAGCCTCACCTCAGTCCCCGGAAAAATCATGTAGCAGGTCCTCAAGGAATCAATTCTGAAGCTCTTAGACGAGAGGAAAGTGATCAGGAACAGTCAGCATGGATTCACCAAGGGAAAGTCATGCCTGACTAATCTAATTGCCTTCTATGATGAGATAACTGGCTCTGTGGATGAGGGGAAAGCGGTGGACGTGTTATTCCTCGACTTTAGCAAAGCTTTTGACACGGTCTCCCACAGTATTCTTGTCAGCAAGTTAAAGAAGTATGGGCTGGATGGATGCACTACAAGGTGGGTAGAAAATTGGCTAGATTGTCAGACTCAAAGGGTAGTGATCAATGGCTCCATGTCTAGTTGGCAGCCGGTATCTAATGGAGTGCCCTAAGGGTCGGTCCTGGGGCCGGTTTTGTTCAATATCTTCATTAATGATCTGGAGGATGGTGTGGATTGCACCCTCAGCAAGTTTGGAGAATTGGGCCAAAAGAAATCTGATGAGGTTCAACAAGGACAAACTCAGAGTCCTGCACTTAGGACAGAAGAATCCCATGCACCGTTACAGACTAGGGACCGAATGTCTCTGCAGCCGTTCTGCAGAAAAGGACCTAGGGGTTACAGTGGATGAGAAGCTGGATATGAGTCAACAGTGTGCCCTTTTTGCCAAGAAGGCCAATGGCATTTTGGGGTGTATAAGTAGGGGCGTTGCCAGCAGATGGAGGGACGTGATCGTTCCCCTCTATTCGACATTGGTGAGACCTCATCTGGAGTACTGTGTCCAGTTTTGGGCCCCACAATATAAGAAGGATGTGGAAAAATTGGAGAGAGTCCAGCGAAGGGCAACAAAAATGATTAGGGGACTGGAACACATGAGTTATGAGGAGAGGCTGAGGGAACTGGGATTGTTTAGTCTATGGAAGAGAAGAATGAGGGGGGATTTGTTAGCTGCTTTTAACTACCTGAAAGGTGAATCCAAAGAGGATGGATCTAGACTATTCTCAGTGATAGCAGATGACAGGACAATGAGTAATGGTCTCAAGTTGCAGTGGGGGGGATTTAGGTTGGATGTTAGGAAAAAAAAATTCACTAGGAGGGTGGTGAAACACTGGAATGCGTTACCTAGGGAGGTGGTGGAATCCTCTTCCTTAGAAGTTTTTAAGGTCAGGCTTGACAAAGCCCTGGCTGGGATGATTTAGTTGGGATTGGTCCTGCTCTGGGCAGGGGGTTGGACTACATGGCCTGATTCAATTCGTGTTGAGCACCAAAATCTTTTAGATCCTTTAAAACTCCCAGCCGTGAGCTGCGTTCTTGGGTCACACCCAGCTGAGAGGATGTCCTGCAGTGTGACGGTCTTGTTGCAGGTGCTGCACTGGGTGACTCGGTCCTGCCCAGAGAACTCCAAGTGTCTGGAACAGAAGGAGACTCGGTGGCTCTCCGCTTTTCCTATGATACCAGCTCTACCGATTACGTCTATCTGAATTGGTACTGCCAATATCCGAATCAAGCCCTCCAGTACATTCTCAAGAGAGGAGCGAAGCTAGCTGGAGGTTTCACTCATACTGAAGATTTTGCCCAGAAGAGGTTTTCTTCCCAGGCTGATGACAGCTGCACAGTTCTGAACATCGCCTCCCTGGAGCTGGCAGACACCGTGATGTATTACTGCGCCCTGGAGAGGCCACTGTGAGAAAGCCACATAGCGGAGCTATACAAAACCCTACAGCACTGGAGGTTGCAGATAGAAAACTGCCCAGCAGCACTCCTGAGGAGAGTGATCACTCAGCTAAAAACACAGATTTTGGAGTGATTTTAGTCATGTCAATTTATTTATTCCAAATCCCCACATTATTAAATCGTTATTTAAGCAGCTGCATTATAATGACACCCCTGGAGAATCACATAATGGTAGGACTGGAAGGGACCTGAAGAGGTCTTCTTGTCCAGTCCCCTGCACTCAAGGCAGGAGTAAGTATTATCTTTTAGACCATCCCTGAGAGGTGTTTGTCTAACATGGTTCTAGAAACCTCCAGGGTTGGAGATTCCACAATATCTCTCCGCAATATATTGCAGTGCTTAATTACCCTGAAAAAGGATTTTTCCTAATGACCAACCTAAACTGCAATTTGGCTGCAATTTAAACCCACTGCGTCCTGTCCTCTCCTTGGAGGTTACACTTTTTCACCTTCCTCCTTATAACATGGTCTATGTAGCTGGTACAAGTGACACAGCCGCATAGCAAAGGGATGCAAAATCCCTCCCTTCCTTGATGCAACTGCGGTGAGGCACATGGAGGCTGGACCATCTGCTAGCCAATTGTAAACACAGAATTTGGGGTGACTGTTGATTTCCATTTTCTTCTTCAACATCCCCTGGGAGATTAAATGTTTATTCAACCAGCTTCACTAGATGATTTTTGGAGACTACCCAGGGGGAGAATTTAACCCAGGAAATCTCTGGAATGCCTTTTCTTCCTTCCCAAGCAGACAGAAATGGGTGTCGCTGTGTTAAAAAAAAATTCTTGGTAACATGTGGCTCTAATATGGTGAGAAAATAAATGTTGTTAAATAGAGATGTTGGTGGATGTGTGGTGTGGGATAAATCTGCCATGAATGGTGAGAACTGGGATTTGAAAAGGAGGCCGATGGATTTAAGAATTTAAAAAAAAAATCTGGATGAAAATTTTAGCCATAATGGCTAATAAATATATGTGAATATATGACAAAATAATACACATTGGACAATATAATCCCAACTCTACATATAAAATTATGTGCTCTAAATTAGCTGCTACCACTCAAGAAAGAGATCTTGGAGTCATTGTGGATAGTTCTCTCAAAACATCAACTCAATGTGCAGCAGCAGTCAAAAAATGGAACAGAATATTGGGCATCATTAAGAAATGGGTAGATAATAGGACAGAAAATATCATATTGGTTCTGTATAAATCCATGGTATGCCCACATCTTGAATACTGCCTGCAGATGTGGTCACCCCATTCCAAAAAAGATATATTTGACTTGGAAAAGGTTCAGAAAAGGGCAACAAAAATGATTAGGGGTATGGAATGGCTGCCATATGAGGGGCGATTAATAAGACTGGGACTTTTCAACTTGGAAAAGAGACGACGAAGGGGGGTATGATAGAGGTATATTCAATTATGACTGGTGTGGAGAAAATAAATAGGGAAGTGTTATTTACTCCTTCTCATAACGCAAGAACTAGGGGTCACCAAATGAAATTAATAGGCCTCAGATTTAAAACGAACAAAAAGAAGTATTTTTTTCACACAGTGCACAGTCAGTCTGTGGAACTCCTTACCAGAGGATGTTGTGAAGACCAAGACTATAACAGGGTCCACAAAAGAACTAGATAGATTCATGGAGGATAGGTCCATCAATGGCTATTAGCCAGGATGGGCAGGGATGGTGTCCCTAGTCTCTGTTTACCAGAAGCTGGGAATGGGTGACAGGGGATGGATCACTTGGTGATTCCCAGTTCTGTTCATTCCCTCTGGGGCACCTGGCACTGGCCACTGTCGGAAGACAGGATACTGGGCTAGATGGACCTTTGGTCTGACCCAGTATGGCCGCTCTTATGTTGTTTAGTTCTTATGACCCCTTCTATCATTATATCTCCACTCCACGAGATGCTTATCAATAAAAAAAAGAACAGGCGAGGCAGAGCTGCCATATTATTATGTCCAGTTTACAGATGGGGAGAGAAGCGCAAAAATATTGGCTGACTTGCCAGAGGTCACCTGGGGCGGAGCTGGGACTCGGACCATGACATCCTGAGCCTACAGCCAGTTACATTAAGCCTAAACCAGCCTTCTTCATTAACCCCATCACTCCCACGAGCCGGGTCGCTCCAGCTGCAGCCCAACCCCAGACTCCAGAGTGTGACCCGGGTCAGGAACGAGTTCCTCAACCTCCTCCCTCTCTGCTGGTTTGTGACCGTCCTCCAGAGAAGTGAAATTTTCCTCTTCGCAGCAGCGGTGGAGGGGGTCAGACCGGGTCGCTCTAGGAGAAGCCATGGAGACGTGTTTTCTAATCACCCTTTGGGTACTGACTCCTCTAGGTAATTGAACGGGGATTTTCCAAGAAACCTGAGAGAGTTTAAGACTCCTAAATTTCATTGAACATTATCCCTAACGCTAACCCCAAACCTAATGGTAATCTTATGCTAAACCCTGACATTGATGCTACATATAACCTTCACCCTCACCCTAATTCAATTCCTGCCGAGCACCTAAATCTTTTAGAGTCCTTTGAAACTCCCAGACATGAGCTGCTTCCCTGGGTCAAGCCCAGCTGAGATGATGTCCTGAAATGTGTTGCAGGTGCTGTGCTGGGTGACTTGGTCCCGTCCAGAGATGCCCAAGTGTCTGGAATAGAAGGAGACTCTGTGACCCTCCGCTCTTCTTACCATACCAACTATACCGCCTCAGTTTATCTGGACTGGCGCCGTCAATATCCGAATTAATCCCTACAGTGCCTTCTCGTGAGAGGAGCAAAGCGAGCTCAAGGTTTCACTGGTACTGTAGATTTCGCCCAGGGGAGGTTTTCTTCCCAAGCTGATGACAGCTCCACAGTTCTGAACATCACAGCCCTGGAGCTGGCAGACACAGCGGTGTATTACTGCGTCCTGGCAGGGACACAGTGACAGAGCCTCACAGCTGAGTTCTACAAAAACCCTCCCCTTCCCGACAGTGCTGGAGGTTGACGACATTAAATCTGCCCAGCAGCTCATCCGAGGAGACTGATCACTCATTTAAGAACACAGATATTAGCTTCATTAAGTTGTTTAAGCAGCTCCATTAAAATGACACACTGGAGAATCAGAATTGTAGGCCTGGAATTGACGTCTAGTCCAGTCCCCAGCACTCCTGGCAGGACTGTTATCTTGTAGACACTCCCCCTTACAGGAGGTGTTTGTCTAATGTGCCTTAAAACCTCCAAGAAGGGAGATTCCACAACCTCCCTAGGCAATTTATTCCAGTGCTTAACCACCCTGACAGGGAGTTTTTCCTTAATGTTCAACCTAAACTACAATCTTGCTACAATTTAATCTCCTTGCTTCTTGTCCTAGCCTCAGAGGTTAATGGGAACAATTTTTCACCTTCCTCCTTGTAACAACCTTTCTTGTACTTCAAAACTGTGATCATGTCTCCTCTCAGTCTTCTCTTCTCCTGACTAAACAAACCCAAATTTTTCAATCTTGCCTCATACTTCATGTTTTCTAGACCTTTAATCATTTTTGTTGTTCTTCTCTGGACTTTCTTCAATTTCTCCACATCCTTCCTGAAATGTGGTGCCCAGAACTAGACACAATACTCCGGTTGAGGCTTTTCAGTAGAACAGAATAATTACTTCTCCTGTCTTGCTTACAACACTCCTGCTAATACATCCCAGAATGATGTTTGCTTTTTTTTTTTTTTAGAACAGTATTACACTGCTGGCTCATATTTAGGTTGTGACGCACTATGACTCCCAGATCACGTTCTGCAGTACTCCTTCCAAGGCCGTCATTTCTCTTTTTGTTTGTGTGCAACTGATTGTTCCTCCCTAAGTGGAGCAATTTGCATTTGTCCTGATTGAATTTCATCCTATTTACTTCAGACCGTTTTTCCAGATCATTTTGAATTTTAATCCTATCCTCCAAAGCACTTGCAGCCCCTCCCAGCTTGGTATCATCCCCAAATGTTATAAGTGTATTCTCTATGCCATTATCTAAATCGTTGATGAAGATATTGAACAGTACGGGACCCAGAACTGATCCTTGTGGGACCCCTGTAATTATTCCTTTTCAGCTTGACTGTGAACCACTGATAACTACTCTCTGGGAAGTATTTTCCAACCAGTTATGCACCCACCTTAAAGCAGCTACATCTATGCTGTATTTCTCTAGTTTGTTAACGAGAAGGTCTTGCAAGACGGTATCCAAAGACTTACTAAAGTCAAGATATACCACATCTACGCTTTCCCGCATCCACAAGGCTTGTTATCCTGTCAAAGAAAGCTATTAGGCAATAAAGGTAATCAATTTAAATCGGCTTCCCAAGGGTCATATACAAGTTTGATGAGTTAAAATAAATAAACAACATTTGTACTAAAAATGAGTAAAATATCACATCAGTTTATACATGTTAAAATATTATAAATTACCAATTTATGGCAACTTGTCAGAAAGAAAGAAAGAAAGAAAGAAAGAAAGAAAGAAAGAAAGAAAGAAAGAAAGAAAGAAAGAAAGAAAGAATATCCATTTGTGGTACAGTAGGGATAAAACAATACGAATTAAAACATATAGATAAATAATACTATTAAAATACTAATTTGTTGCAGAACATGACTTAAAACATGGGGAAAATATGCTGTTAAAATACGCAGATGTAGGTGCGTGTTGATGGGAATAGCTGCCGTTTCGGACTCCCCTAGAGATATATCGCTGTTCAAATTTAAGATAAAATTACATTTCTGGCTGCTGTTTTAAGAAGCTGTTAGCCCTCTTTAGCGAAGGACGATAATACGTGGACAAGGTGATGCTCTCTGTGCAGGCTGTGGTAAAGTAAAGGTAAAGCAGCGTCACCTGCTGGTGCAAAGTGTAAATACACCCTGTCGTTTAAAACACTTGTATGTTCTTTATATTTGAGGTTAATCATGATCACAGCAAAGGACATAGAAGAAAGACATTAAAAATCCTTTCAAGAACTTGGACTGAGATTAAAAAAATGCTATTAAACTTTTCTTTTGAAAAGCTCAAACCTAATTACTGATAAATGTATCCATGTCCTTAAATGAACGCCACAATAATTTCGGAGGGCCTCAGCATATTTATCTTTACAATCCACATTTGGGGCAGAGAAACATAATTTTATAGCAAGGGAAACCAAAGAACAGAGTGGCTAATTCCCTTGATCAAGGTCACAAGGGAGCCAGGCGGAGAGGTGGGAACTGAAGCCAGCTACCCCTGCACCCAGAGATGAGCCTTACCCACAAGCCCGTTCTTCCTCCTACAAGCTCACCACAAATTCATCTACAGACTAACCTGAACGCAGCGTGTTTCCTGAACCTATTAGGTGTTACGCAACTCCCTGCCTGTTCGTCCAGCCCGGGTTCTCTTCAACTTTCCTCAGTTGTAGCCACCTACAGAGACTTGAAGTTTAGTTGCCTACTTCCCCCCTCGCAGCAACATCTGAGAGCGTCAGACTTGGTCGCTGTGGGATACATCATGGAGACGTGTTGTGTTCTCGTTATTTGGATATTTAATCTCTTGGGTAAATGCGGTGGGATTTTCGAAGTATTTTGAGGAAGTTAGGCGTCCAACTACAGTGGAACCCTGAACCTAGTTCTTTTCCAGCCCCTAATCTTTATACTCTGTCCCTAATCCTGACCTGAAACCCCGATCCTAACCCTAGCGGTAAACGCTACATTTTACCTTTACACTTGTCAAGGTTCCTCCCCCACTCTGAACTCTAGGGTACAGATGTGGGGACCTGCATGAAAAACCTCCTAAGCTTATCTTTATCAGCTTAGGTCCAAACTTCCCCAAGGTACAAAATATTACACCCGTTATCCTTGGAATGGCCGCTACCACCACCAAACTAATACTGGTTACTGGGGAAGAGCTGTTTGGATGCGTCTTTCCCCCCAAAATACTTCCCAAAACCTTGCACCCCACTTCCTGGACAAGGTTTGGTAAAAAGCCTCACCAATTTGCCTAGGTGACTACAGACCCAGACCCTTGGATCTTAAGAACAATGAACAATCCTCCCAACACTTGCACCCCCCCTCTCCTGGGAAATGTTGGATAAAAAGCCTCACCAATTTGCATAGGTGACCACAGACCCAAACCCTTGGATCTGAGAACAATGAAAAAGCATTCAGTTTTTTACAAGAAGACTTTTAATAAAAAATAGAAGTAAATAGAAATAAAGAAATCCCCCCTGTAAAATCAGGATGGTAGATATCTTACAGGGTAATTAGATTCCAAAACATAGAGAACCCCTCTAGGCAAAACCTTAAGTTACAAAAAAGATACACAGACAGAAATAGTTATTCTATTCAGCACAATTCTTTTCTCAGCCATTTAAAGAAATCATAATCTAACACATACCTAGCTAGATTACTTACTAAAAGTTCTAAGACTCCATTCCTGGTCTATCCCTGGCAGAAACCAGCATACCGACAGACACAGACCCTTTGTTTCTCTCCCTCCTCCCAGCTTTTGAAAGTATCTTGTCTCCTCATTGGTCATTTTGGTCAGGTGCCAGCGAGGTTACCTTTAGCTTCTTAACCCTTTACAGGTGAGAGGAGCTTTCTCCTGGCCAGGAGGGATTTCAAAGGGGTTTACCCTTCCCTTTATATTTATGACAACACTAAACCCTAACACTGTCCTTATCCCTAACTCTAGTACTAACCTCTAAACCCAGACCTGATCCTTACACCTAACCTTAATTCCTTTCTAGTTAGGAGCGTGGACACATAGGTTCGTTCCTGATCCCCAGCCGTGCGCCTCGAGCCATCTCCATGGGCCAAGGGTGGTTGGAATGACGTCCTTACATGGGATTGTCTTCTTGCAGGGGCTGGGCTGGGCGGTTCGGTCGAGCCCAGCGAAGCTGCAGTGTTTGGAGGAGAAGGAGACAGGATGACACTCAGATGCTTTTACAATACGGACTATTCTGGTGGCATCTATCTCCACTGGTACCGTCAGTATCCGAACCGAGCCCCGCAGTACATTCTCCGGAGAGGAGCGAAGTCCTACAGCAAACTCAGTGATACTGCAGAGTTCGCCAAGAAGAGGTTTTCTTCTCAGGCTGACGACAGCTCCACCGTTTTAACCATCAGATCCCTGGAGCGGGCAGACACAGCGGTGTATTACTGCGGCCTGCCGAGGGCACAGTGCCGGAGCCGCCTAGCAGAGCAGCACAAAAACCCTCCCTTCCTTGTCGCAACTGAGGTTATTGAAGCTGGAGGGAGAGTCCCTCAGAAGACTTGTTACATTGTTAAAAGGATTAATTTCGGGGTGAGTGTGGGGGTGTCAGGTTATTCCTTACACACACACACCCCAAAGTAAAATGCTCATTGAACAATTTACACTAAAAAAGTCCACCCTTGGAGAGTACAAAGGGCAGGAACTTAAATCAGGAAAGCTGTTAGACACCTTCCAGCAGCATATTCTGGGGGAATTTGTAAAAATAAGTTGTAAAAATACCAATTTGTTACAAGTGATTAAAATTGTGATGCAAAATTGCAGTATTAGTTCATAGATAGAGTGAGGTTACCTTTACAGTTCCAAATCTACACTTGTCAAATCACAACTGAACCAGAAGACAAGCTTCTATTTTTGTGTGAAATATTAGAAAACTCCTTATTAGTAGATGCATCGATTCCAAGGCCAGAAGGAACCATTGTGATCATCCTGTGTAATACAGGCCTGAAACAATTCCTAGAGCAGCTCTTTTGGAAAAACTTCCCATTTGGGTTTTAAAATTGCCAGGGATGGAGAATCCACCACAGCCCCTTTGGTAAATTGTTCCAATGGTTAATTACCCTCACTGACAAAAATTAGCACCTTATTTCTGATCCGAATTTGTGTAACTTCAACTTCCAACCATTGGCTCCTGTTATATCTTTCTCTGCTAGGTTGTAGGGCCCATTATTAAATATTTGTTTGTAATAGACCATAGTCAAGTCACCCCTTCACCACCTCTTTGTAAAGATCTTGAGCTTCTTGAGTCTATCACTATAAACATGTTTTCTAAACTTGTAATCATTCTCACAGCTCTTCTCTGAACCCTCTCCAATTTAGCAGTCTCCTTCCTGAATTCTGAACACCTGAATTGGACAAAGTATTCCAGCAACGGCCCCAGCAGTGCTAAATATAGAGTTAAAATAACTTCTCTCTGCTCTTATTTGGCGCTGTATCTCTCTTCTAGTACCTCAGTATAGTAACCATGGCCTGCCCTGCATTTTCCAGAGAGGAGCTAAAAGAGCCAGTGATGCTGCAGGTTTCTCCCAGAAGAGGTTTTCCTCCCAGGCTGATGACAGCTCCACAGTTCTGAACATCACAGACATGAGGCTGGCAGACACAGCGATGAATTACTGACCCCTGCAGCGCTCAAAGGGACAGAGCCACAGAGCAAACCTGGACAAAAAACCTTTCCTTCCTTGATGCAGCGGAAGTTAGGCACACTGAGCCTGGAAACAGCGGGTCTTAGGAGAATTGTTACACTGTCAATAAATACATATTTTATGGTGACTCTACTGGTGTCAAGCTAGTGTTTCCTATTCCCCGCAAACCAAATCTTTATTGAAATCTTTATAGTAATTTATCAACCTTGAATCATAGAATGGGCATGAGGTTATTCTGTTAACATCTTGGGAATTTTTTTCTCTTCATAGACTATCGTATTTTGCAAATAACGCGAAGTAAAAACACCGATTTTTTTTTTAAAAAATATGACTTAAAATAGTGTAGTTAAGTGATTTAAATGAAGATAACCTATTTATGAGCGTGCGTGGGAGATTTAAATGACTAGCTGCAAGCCTGCGACTGTCACAACCTATAAAGCACCTTCTGTTTTGGTGTGATTAGTTAGAAACCTCCTATTGCTTTGTTTGACAGTTTGATAATGCATGTGATTAAAGCAACGCTGTCCAGCTAGATTTGGGGAAAATAACAAGGTAGCACAACCTACTGGTAAAAAGTATAATACACATGTCATTTGAATCTTTCCAGGTTCTATTTATTTTAGATTTTAACCAGGGAGGAAAAAGAGACTTTTAAAACATATTGCAGGAATTTTGCATGAGACTTTTTTAAGGAGCCTCTGTCAACGAGACACCCAAATTTCTTTAAAATCATCCTTTGAAAGTCCCAAACTTCATTCCTGGTAAAGCTATCTGGGTATCTATCTACTTATATCACCCCATCACAAAAAACATCTGAGTGCTTCCAAAGATGTATCCTCACAGTCCAGGTGTGGTAGAGAAATATTAGGATCTCTGTTTTACATATAAGGAAACCTGGGCAGAGAGATTAACTGCCTTGAGCAAGGTCTCAAAGGGAATTTGTGGTAGAGCTGGCAACTGAAACCAGCTCTCCTGAGTCTCAGGTAAGTGCCTCATCCACAACTCCGTCCTTTTCCCTGCAATCTCAGCAGGATGTCAGCTGCTCATCATTGGTACCAATTGTTCTTGTACCAAACCCAAGAGCATCTAATCTGTGGACACCAAAAAAACACCTCCAGCAAAACAGGGTACAGACTGTACAACACGGAGGGCAGAAAGTACTTGCAACCTGGGATTTAAATTATGGCTATTAACAATGAAGAGGCTGCCACCTGTTTCTGAGCTGTTGCACAGTGGTAAATGCTGACTCTTTCTGTGCAAAAATGCACTCTGGAGCTCAGATTGTGAGCTCTTCCGGTCTAGGGGCATCTTCCCCCCCTGTGTTTGTACAGCACCTAACACTATGGGGTCCTGGTTCATCACTGTGACTTACTAGTTCTGCTATCACTACCATCATCATCATCATCATCATCATCATCAGAAGAAGAAGAAGAAGAAGAAGGAGAAGAAGAAGAAGAAGAAGAAGAAGAATAGAGTCTGAAAAGAGAAGTGTGAGGCAACCCAGAATAAACAGGGCTCTCAATATATGATGTTTTATGGCTGAAATGTTCAAATCAGTTAGTGTCTGAAAGCCTCCCAATCTTTAATGTATGGATCCTGACAGCACCTTGTAGGAGAGGAAAGTCCTGTTATCCACATTACAGTTGGGGCACTGTGGCATAGAAAGACTAAAGGTCTTTTCAAAAGCATCTAAGTGATTTAGGAGGGTAAGTCCGTTGGCAAATTAGAAGCAAGGCACAATTTTTAACAGAGAGGGTGATTCATCCTTGGAACAAACTCCCAAGGGAAGTGGTGGATCCTCAGTCTCTTGGGGTCTTCAGATCCAGACTGGACGCGTTTCTGGAGGATATGGGTTAGACACAGATTACTCAAAAAAGGGGTAACAGAGTGAAATTGTGTGGTCTCTGATATGTAGGGGATCAAACTAATCATACATGATCTAGATTTTAGGCTGTAAAATAAATTTTAGAAGGTGGTTTAGGAAACTAGAAAACCATTTACCTAAGGTACGTATGTGGCCCCCATTAGCAGGACCATCACAGTATTTTATCCCCAAAAAACTCCTGTGAGACAGGGAAGTCCCATTTTATAGATGGGGAAACAAAGAACAGAAGGACTAAATTACTTTCCCAGGATTACAAGGGGAGTCTATGGCAGGTCTGGAAATCCAAGTCCCTCCCTGGCCTCTACCTTAGCCATAAAGACCATCCTTTGTTAGTTCCAAGGAGAATAAGATTGCAAGGAGATGGAAAGTTTGCTTAACTCCACTAACCACTAGTGGGTAATGCTATAGATTAATAGATTTAATAGGTACCTAATTGTAGGTTAATAGATTTAAAGGCCAGAAGACCACTAGATCGTAACCCCCTGTATCACATAGATCATAGAATTTCATCGTGTTTCTCCTGCATTGAGACCAACAATTTGTGCTTGATTAAAGCATATATTCCTCAAGTCTCACTGTTGTGGAATTACTGGTCTCCACCTCCAATTGGTGGGATGACACAGCAGTGAGACTTGAGGAAGATATGCTTTAGTCATTTAGTAATTATTATTGGTGTGTCTCAGATATTGCATTATTATAGCGCCTAGCAGCCAAATTTGCAAATGTATTTAGGTGCCTAATTCCCATTGATTTCAATCGTACATACATACCTTTAAAATCTGGCCCTTAGTCCCGCTGTCCCTCAATTCCTCACCTGTAAAATGGGGATAAAAGTCCTTCCTTAGACTATTTAGACAGTAAACTCTGCAGGACAAAAAATGTTTTGTTTTGTTTTTCCGGTGTGCCTGTGTAGCACCCTAAACAAAGAAGTCTTTATGTGGTACTGCTATATAGAGAAAAGTAATAATGATATAATGATAATAAATGTAAAGACCGAACACCCGCACGCCTTCAGCAAGCAAGCAGTTCTCCATCTGTAGAGGATGAAAGTTTAAAGAGATCTTTTGATGAGCAACATCTTGTGATATGTTCAAAAAACACCCTCTTAATCCCAGGTTTCAGAGGAACAGCCGTGTTAGTCTGTATTCGCAAAAAGAAAAGGAGTACTTGTGGCACCTTAGAGACTAACCAATTTATTTGAGCATGAGCTTTCGTAGTGAGCTGTAGCTCACAAAAGCTCATGCTCAAATAAATTGGTTAGTCTCTAAGGTGCCACAAGTACTCCTTTCCTCTTAATCCCCTATTTCCTTTACTGCCATAGCAACCAAACTGCCATGCAATCTTTGCAGATAAGGCAGAAGTGGTGAGGGGTTGAATGCGTGCGGAGGCGCGGTCTGTCGGTGTTATCTCCCCACCGCCAGCGACAGCGGCGAGCTTCGATCTACAAACAGAACAAGAAGACCCTGCAGTCAGAGTGCCATGAGTGGGCGCAGCTGTCTCGTCTTGTCCCTGTTCTGTGAGTAACGCCGCCTGTTGTCTCTTTTAAATGCGATCTTGTTATAGTAACAGCCACTGCCTCCAACTGAAATCAGCACCCCATTAAGCTGTGCTGAGCTCTGTACAGATACGTAGTGAGTCTCTGCCCTAAATAGACAAAGTCTAAGGAAAAAAGAAGTTCTTTTATCCATATTTTACATAGAGATCCAGAGAGAATACAACTGAGAGTTACAACGATGCCTAAGAGATTTAGAGGCCAAATTTCTGCTACTCTTAATGGGAACTGAGTGTCCAAATCTTGTAGGTTTCAGAGTAGCAGCGTTAGTCTATATTCGCAGAAAGAAAAGGAGGACTAGTGGCACCTTAGAGACTAACCAATTTATTTGAGCATGAGCTTTCGTTAGATACAGCTACACTCGAATGCGTCCGATGAAGTGAGCTGTAGCTCACCAAAGCTTCTGCTCAAATAAATGGGTTAGTCTCTAAGGTGCCACAAGTCCTCCTGTTCTTTCTGCGAATCTTGTAGGTGTCTGCTGTTCTCAGCCCAGATGAGTTCCTGAAAGTCACCCAGAGAGTTGGTAGCAGGGCTTGAAGTTAAATCCAGTGTCCTCAGACCCAGCTTAGTGACTTCCATACCAGACCATCTTCCTCTGTCATCACCATTGCAAGCTAACCGACTAAGTCCCGTTCATTTTCCTCTTGTGCTGTGCATCGCTAGCCCACATTTATTGGTTAGTGTTTTATTTAACTCTCTCTCTCTCTCTCTCATTCCCTCCCCGGAGGTGGTATCTGCCTGTCTGAAGTAACCCAGTCCCCCGACCAGAGAGGTGCTGAATTGGCTGATGCAAAGATTCAATGCAAGCATGACATTCCTGACGGGAATTACGATTCCATTTACTGGTATTACCGGAAGGCCAGTACTGAACTGACTTACATCACTCACAGCTACAGTGAGGAGAGAAATTCAGGACGCTGTGGACTCTCTGTTGACCGTGCCAACAGCTCCAGCATTTTAACCATCAGGACTTTACAACCGGGAGATGGTGCTGTATATTATTGTGCCTTGCAGCCCACAATGGTTCACCTCTTGTAACACCCTGAACAATAACCTGCCACTCAAGGAGAGCTTGGTCCAAAGACCATTGAAGACAATGGAAAGACCCCTGTTGAATTCAGTGGTGCAGCTCAGGGGATTAAAGACAACCGTGGGCAAAAATGTCCATAGGAAGAGAATTCTAGTGCCGAGCAATATCGGGGGTTAGAGCTGGACTGAATTCCTCAGGGAAGATTGGCCGAAAGTTAGAAAATAAATAGACACGGTGAGTGAGGCAATATCCACAGAGCTACCGCAGAGCTCTGTGGAGAAAAAGTTCGGCCGATAAAAGATATTAGATCTCCCCCTTCTCTCTTCCTTACCCGGGGCCCACACAGCTACCACAACACTGCAAACGGAATAAAAACGCCGATAATGACAAGACACTGACCAAAGGCAAATGAGTCTTGTAAAGACAAGACATGCAGGTGATGAATGAGATTTGTTAACCCTTCTATGGAAAGTTCATGTCCGTTAATAATGATAAAATCAAGTGGTTAAAAGAATTAAAAGAATTCATTGTCCAGTTCTGGTCACCCATGCTCAAAAAAGGTTAATTCAAAGTGGAAGAGGTGCAGAGGAGGGCTACTCAGACGTTCAGGGAAATGGAAAGCTGATTTTAGGAGACGCAGTTGATTATTTAGCCTAGAAAAACAAAGGCTGACAGGGGATGGGCAGGGATGGTGTCCCTGGCCTCTACTTGCCAGAAGTTGGAAATGGGCGACAGGGGATGGATCACTGGGTGATTCCCTGTTCTGTTCATTCCCTCTGGGGCACCTGGCAATGGCCACTGTCGGAAGACAGGATATTGGGCTAGAAGGACCTTTGGTCTGACCCAGTCTGGCGGTTCTTATGTTCTTATGAGGATCTGACTGCTCTTTATAAATGTATCAGTAAGATAAACACCAGGGAGGGAGAAGAACTATTTAAGCTACTGGACAATGTTTGTAGAAGAACAATGGGTTATAAACTGGCCACGAATAAATTTAGACTGGAAATTAGAAGATGTCTAATCATTAGCGGAGTGACTGTGAGGTTATAGAACAGGTGATAGGAGGAGTGGGCGTGAACAACCAAACTAGTTTTAAAATGGAGCTTGATAAATTTATGAAATGGCATTACCTGAAATGTTCTATGAGCCAGGATGGAGATCCCTTCCAGTCCTATGTCCTACGTTCCTATGGATATTAATTGTTTACCTGAATAACTAAATTTTGTCTTTATTAAAATATTGGAAAAATGAATTGTGTGTGCAAATAAAATCAATATATTAAATATCTCTATATAATATAAATGTTATGAAATATCTGTTTATTTTTACTGTATTTTTGGATACATGAATAAAAAGAAGTTGTCTAAATTTGACAGACCAGAAAAATGACTGTGTAAAAAATCGGTATTTAAAAATAAGTGGCTATATCTCAGAAGAAGGTGAATTTTATGAAATTATTATTCCTTTTAAAATTGTATGTTTTAATTAAAAGATGTCTTCGTTTAGCAGTACAGAAAAATCATTTCACACGGATTGTCAAGAAGAACTTTGTGTGTCTGTTATTGGGAAATTCATTTTCTAATTTATATTTATAATTACAATCCAGAATTTATTAGAATATAAGAAATGAGAGTGCAATACGGGACATGGGAGCACAATACAATACAATACAAGAAATGAGACTAGACTAGAGTAGACTAGAATGTCCTTTAATGACTGGATTTGTTTCTTTAAATCACTGGATGAATATGGACTGGAAAAGATACTTGAAACCATATATCTCAGCTCCTCAAATGCTGTAGGAGACTACCCTACCGAGGCCAAAAGCACTTCAGACATAAAATCCACAGTGGTTGGAGATTTGGTTTCCATGGTGGCTAGTACCTGATAACACATCCATTATCTATCTAATCTATCTATCTATCATATAATCTCTCTCTGCTTTATATCTTAACTCTTATGACAATGAACCACCTCTCTTCCCTTCTTGAGAAGAGATATGGGGCATTTTCTTTTGTCGTCCCTGGGTATAGTGCAATGCTGTACAATTTTCATAAGCTTTATTCTTGTCCACATTCATGGTGCAATATATTCCTATCATGGGCCTGATCCAATGACCCTTGAAGTGGATGGGAAGACGCCTGTTGACTTCAAAAGACTTTGGATGAGGCCAGGATGAGTCACCTTAAATTGAACAAGGCATGCACCTAAAAAAGAAAAGCACCTATTTCCGGTGAGATGAGAGAGCAGCTCATGAAGTTCGTATCAAAGGGTCCTATCTCACAGCAGCGACAAACACCCTGGGGTCTCAGCATGCCTGCGCTTCCCTTGGTACTTGTCCTAACCCTGAACTGGTCCGGTGAGCTTATGAACACCATAGTGTTTAATTCCAGCTTCTATGTCTGTTCTTGGCTGATGTTTGCTTAAAAGACTGAGATGAAATCTGTGTGTCCTCGGGGGTTTTGTAATAACTCCGATGTTACTTTGATGTGTTTAAAGGGCTCACCCAAGGTCAGACAGTCATCCAACCCGTGAGAGAAACAAAGTTGAAGGAAGGGGAATTTGTTACCCTGGACTGTAGCTATAATTCTGGCTTCCCAACGCTGCTCTGGTACAGGCAGGAATCAGGAGGATCTCCACAGTTCATCCTTCAGGAGCGCTCCAGGCATGAAGATTTGGAAGAGAGGTTCAGGAACCGTTTCAAAGCCAAAATTAATAAAACCAGCAGGGTTTTCCCTTTGGATATATCATCGGTTCAGCTGTCTGACTCCGCCACCTATTACTGTGCGCTGATAGACACAGTAGGAAAAAGGATACACCTTCCTTTACAAAATCCCTCCGCCCAGCAATGCACAAAGAAACAGCACTCAGAAGGAGTGGAAAACTGGGGCTTGTCTATACTTGAAAATGAATGTGTATTAAGGTAGGGTGTGAATTTAAAGTTCAACAGAAATTCTTTGAAATATCCACCTGTGGACACTCTTATTCCAGAATAAGAATGCCTTGTTCCTGTTTATCTTAACCCACTTTCAAAGTGGGTTACAGCAAAGCTATTTTTCTCCTGAAACACATTCTTTGAGCCTGTAAAACACGGAACAATTTAAGGCCCTATTTAGAAATAAATGTAAAGGCTATAGAGTATTTTAGAGCAAGGGGGAAACATTTGTCACTGAGAATTTAAAATGAAAAGCAAAGAACCAAACCAAAGAATGAATCAAAAAAGGGAAGAAACATAGAAAACATAGACCGAGATAGAGAACAAGCAAAAAGCACCCCCCAAATCCAGAAAATTGAATGCAAAAAAATCAAACATACAAACAAGCAAAAATTCCCAAAACATACACAGCGACAACATACAGCACAAACAACAAGAACGCAACCACAGAATGCAAAAAGATAAACACAAACAGAATAAACACACAAGCACAAAAGTCTAAAAGTCAGCATAAACCAGGAAAGAGAAAGAAGCCCCTCCCGTCTTCACAAAAACAGGAGAAAGAAAGAAAGAAAGAAAGAATCCCTTTCCTCTTTAAAAATGTACCATACTATATATAAAAAAAAAACTTTTCCAGGATGATTAAAACAACAACAGCAAGAACAGTATGAACTTCAGGCTGCACTTCAGTGGGATGTAGGTATCTAACTCCTTTAGATTTCTTTGAAAATTGCAGCCGAAATGCTTTGCTGGGTGCCTTTTGCAGAGCCCAGGTCTGTGTGAACAGTTGTGCGGCATTTCTCCTTTTCTCTCCAGTCCTAAGGAGGTTAAAGGCCCACCTGGTGTTTGGAAGGATCCGTATTAAGAGGGGAAAGAGCTGTTTGATATCTGGCTGCTCTATGTCTGATCGGAGGGGTGTGAGCGGAGCCGCGATGTGTTACCCTGTGAGCTAAAGACGTCAAAGGCTGGGGAGCTCCATCTTGTCGCTTTTGAAGCCACGCTAACCCAGAAATCGAACTGCTGCCAACCTCCATCCTCTGCCAGCGCCTGCAGAGGAAGGGGCACGTGACTTTTGTATGACAAAGGGGATGACTGAGAAACTCTTGGGTGTTCGTTTTCTTGCAGAGATGAGAAGGGGCTGCTGCCTTCTGCTGCTTCTCAGCAACTTATGCGGAAGTAAACAAAAAACACAATAGCACAGAGCCCTAATTCTGCACTTGCTGTCTGAGTTTGGGTTTGTTCTGGCTTTTTCTTTGGGTTTTTAGGTTTTTGTGTATGAATTTACTGTGTCTGAGTTTCTTGTGCTTTCCGTGTTGATGGAGCTTTTCTGGTGTTTATGTTCTTCTTTTCTGTGTTTGGCTTTTTTCAGTTTGTTCCTTTTTCACTTTTTATTTTATTTTTCAGGTTTTCATATTCGTGGTTTTTTGTTCCTATGTTATGATATTTTTGTGTGTTTTCAGTGTTTATTTTGAATTTAGAGTGCTCCTGTCTTTGTGTTTTTCTTTTCCTCTTTATTTGTGTGTGTGTGTGTGTCTTTTAATGTTGGCTTTCAGGTTTTTGTGTTTAAGTTTTTGTGTGTTTTCTGTGTTTAGGTTGGTTTTCAGGTTTTTGTGTTTGATTTTTGTGTGTGTTTTCTGTGTTTCGCTTCGTTTCCAGGCTTTTGTTTTTATTTTATTGTTTTCTTCATCTTTAACTGGTTGTGAAGCTGTTAAATTCTCTCCAGATTTTCAGTTACATAGAATAATTCTTGACTTGCCAGATACTGTCATTTCACTGTTCAGCCATCTCCGCTGACCTTTATCCTTCTCCCTCATTGCTCCCTTACTGGCAGTTAATCTCTTTGCCTGATTAATACGCTTTATTCTCTCGCCAGCAGTCAGGAGTGATGTGGTGCTGGAACAAGGTGCCCAGGCTTTGGCAGTCCGGGAGGGCGAGGAAGTGGCCTTCCAGGGCCGTGTGAAGGGAGGGGAGATGAACAGCTATTGGATGAACTGGTAGAGAAAGGGGCAGCGGGGCCCCCTGACCTGGGTTTACCGAGAAGGGGACCACTATGGAGAAGGCTTCCAGGGCCGCTTCGTAGGGGAAGTTGATAGCTCCAACAACAGGTTCACCCTCAAGATATGAGCGCAGAGCTGCGAGACAGGGCGGTGTATTACTGCGCTTCCAGTCCCCACGGAGCCACAGCTGTGCTGCGGAGCAGAGCCAAAACTGACAGAGCCGGGGGAGGGCGAAGCATCGCTTGCAAACTACAGACCATGGCCAGCTCTGGGGCAGGAGTGGCTGGGGGATCGCTCTCTCTCTCTCTCTCTCTCTCTCTCTCTCTGTGACGTGTGAAGCTGTCAGGGAAGCCATCTCGACAGAACTGGAAGGAGTGACTCTATCAGACAGCAGTACAGAATTTAGTTCTGTTTATACTAAGTCTAGGTTGGGATCTTTCAAAGGAATATAATTCATTAAAAGCAGTTTTAGAGATCCACGGGTATGTAGTATAGTATAGTATAGTATAGTATAGTATAGTATAGATAGATAGATAGATAGATAGATAGATAGATAGATAGATAGATAGATAGATAGATAGATAGATAGATAGATAGACAGACAGACAGACAGGCAAGTTGTGCTTCTCCTGTGCAGAGGGGGAATTTAAGCCTCATTTTGTAACTCAAAGAAATGGCCACAAGGTGCTGCTATTCACCCATAGTCCATCTTCTGAGACCAGTTAGACTGAAGGAGCTGTCCAAGGTGGAAACCGTCCATGGAGAGTTAAAGAAAAAAAGTGTCAAGAGGCTAACCTGCCGATCTACAGAACACCCTTAACACAAATCTCTGCAGTAGGAGGGAAGGATCTAATCTAATCTCTCTCTCTCTCTCTCTCTCTCTCTCAGAGAAGGTGGGTGACGTAATAACTTTCGTTGAACCAACTTTTGTTGTTGGAAAGAACAAGCTTTCGAGATTCAGAGAACTCCTCCTCAGGTCTGTTTTCCTTCTCCAGACCTGAGGAAGAGCTCTGTGAACCTCGAAAACGTGTCCCTTCCACACACAGAAGTTGGTCCAGTAAAAAATATTACCTCACCCACCTTGCCTCTCTCATACCCTAAAACCAAAAGTTCTGCAACAACTCTCTTTCTCTCTCTGTCTCTGTCTCTCTCTCTGAAAATAAATACATGTGTGTCTGTCTGTCGGTCTGTCTGTCTGCTTTTATGGATTATACTCCTCTGGAGAAATGGTAAGCTAATTTAGTTGCCTGCAATAAATATAACGAAGTTATACACCTACACCGATGAGAAATTGTTTAAGAAAAAAAAAACACTCCTTCCCATTGTCTCCGGGTGGCTTTTCTGGCAGAATTTCTCCCTCTGTCTTTTCACAGCCCTCCCACGAGGGGAAGTGGGTCCTTGGCTGTAAATAGGCCGGACAACAGGGCGGACGTCTCATTCTGTGTGTGACAGCGGTAGAGACGAGATGTGGATCGCCGTCTGCCTACTTCTCCTCAGTGTATCATACTGGCAGTCAGACTGAGTGTTTTCTAACTCACGGGTCTTACTCTGCCTCCACTGTTCTCCTGCTAGGCCCCGTGGCTGGGAACTCCGGGGCCCAGATTCCAGCGTCTGCGTCAGCCAGGGAAGGGCGGCCCGTGAAATTGTCCTGTCAACACAGCACCACGTACACGTACGACGCCCTGGGGTGGTACCAGCAGCTGCCTGGGCAGCAGCCTCTGCTCCTACTGCACAGAAATGAGAGGGGAAATGAATACACGCGCGGTTCGGTGGCCCCTCGGTTCTCCTCCGAGCTCAGCACCCATGTCAAATCGTTCACGCTGTCCATAGACGGGGCGCAGCGGGCTGACTCGGCGGTGTATTTCTGCGCTCTCTGGGATCCACCGGGCTACGGAGCGTCCCGGGCTCCCGACACAAACTGCCGGAGCGGGGGGCGGTCTCGAAAACGAAGGGAGATGAGTCATTTCCCCTGCGTGCACCGGGGGGAGGGGGAGGGGAGCCAAGTGTCAGAGGGCACCAAGAAGTGTGTTATTGTTTACAAGCAGGGGGAAGGGGTCACACACTTTTAAGCTTGTGCAGGCCCACTTTAATGCTAACCCCCAGACTCTCCTTGGATCCTCCATATAACCTCTTCCTGGCCAGAGTCAGCCACATCATCCCCCATTCCCATCTCCTCCCATAACAGGCTCCCCCCATATTTGCCCTCTCCCCAGTGGCTCTTTGTGCACCCCCTAGACCCATTCCCCCTGCCCTCCATTCCTCTGTGTACCCCATTCCCTCCTCTCCCCAGACCAGGGTCCCACATTCTCTTCCCCTGAGAACATAAGAACATAAGAATGGCCACAATGGATCAGACCAAAGGTCCATCCAACCCAGTATCCTGTCTTCCAACAGTGGCCAATGGCAGGTGCCCCAAAGGGAATGAACACAGCAGCTAATCATCAAGTGACCCATCCCCTGTCACCCATTCCGAGCTTCTGGCAAACAGAACCTAGGGACACCATCCCTGCCCATTTTGGCTAATAGCCATTGATGGACATATCCTCCATGAATTTATCTAGTTCTTTTTCGAACGCTGTTATAGTCTTGGCCATCACAACATCCTCTGGCAAAGAGTTCCACAGGTTGACTGTGCATTGTCTGAAGAAATACTTCCTTTTGTTTGTTTTAAACTTGTTGCATATTAATTTCATTTGGTTTCCCCTATTTCTTGTGTTATGAGAAGTAGTAAACAACACTTCCTTATCTACTTTCTCTACACCAGTCATGATTTTATAGACCTCCATCATAACTTCCCTTAGCCATTTCTTTTCCAAGATGAAAAGCCCCAGGCTTATTAATCTCTCCTCATACAGAAACTGTTCCATACCCCTAATCATTTTTGTTGCCCGTTTCTGAACCTTTTCCAATTCCAATATATCTCTTTTGAGATGGGGGCAACCAGATCTGCACACAGTATTCAAGATGTGGGCATACCATGGCTTTATGTAGAGGCAAGATGATATTTTCAGTCCTATTATCTATTCCTTTCTTAATTATTCCCAGCATTCTGTTCACTTTTTTTGACTGCTGCTGCACATTGAGTGGATGTTTTCAGAGAACTAGCCACAATGACTCCAAGATGTCTTTCTTGAGTGGTAACAGCTAATTTCGATCCCATCATTTTATATGTATAGTTGGTATCATCATAAAATTATATAAACATAGAACTGGAAGGGACCTCGAGAGGTTATCAAGTCCAGTCCCCTGCACTCATGGCAGGACCAGCACCATCCAGAACATCCCTGACAGGTGTTTGTCTAACCTACTCTTAATAATCTCCAGTGATGGAGATTCCACAACCCCCCTAGGCAATTTATTCCAGTGCTTCACCACCCTGACAGTTAGGAAGTTTTTCCTAATGTCCAACCTAAGCCTCCCTTGCTGCCATTTAAGTCCAGTGCTTCTTGTCCTGTCCTCAGAGGTTAAGGAGAATAATTTTTCTCCCTCCTCCTTGTAACAACAGTTTAGGTATTTGAAAACTGTTATGTCCCCTCTCAGTCTTCTCTTTTTCAGACTAAACAAACCCAATTCTTTCAATCTTTCCTCATAGGTCATTTTCCAGACCCCTAATCATCCTTGTTGCTCTTCTCTGGACTCTCTCCAATTTGTCCATATCTTTCCTGAAATGTGGCACCCAGAACTGGACACAATACTCCAGCTGAGGCCTAATCAGCAGGGAGTAAAGAAGAAGAATTACTTCTTGTGTCTTTCTTACAACACTCCTGCTAATACATCCCAGAATGATTTTTTTTGCAACAGCATTACACTGTTGACTCATATTTAGCTTTTCCTAGGGGTCCTACTATGACCTCTAGATCCCTTTCCGCAGTACTCCTTCCTTGGCAGTCATTTCCCTTTCTGCATGTGTGAAACTGATTGTTCCTTCCTCAGAGGAGTACTTTGCATTTCTCCTTATGCTTTCCAATGTGCATTACTTTGCTTTTATCAACATTCAATTTCATCTGCCATTTTGTTGCCCACTCACCCAGTTTTGTGAGATCCTTTTGTAGCTCTTCACAGTCTGCCTGGGTCTTCACTATCTTGAGTAATTTTTTATCATTTTGTAATTCTCCCTCTATTTTCGGAGCGGGTGAGCCCCGCCCACGCCCCTCCCCCCTACCAACCAGGACCCACCAGCCCTTCCCCCGCTTCCTAGCGACTCTAAAAGGGGAGCCGCAGGGACAGAAAGGGGGCGCCCGGCACAGCCACTCCAGAGCCCTGCGCACCCCATGGCCCTGCGCCTCGCCCCTGTTCCTTAAAGAGACAGTGACATAGGGTAGAAAACTCGGCTGCTCTTGACCTCTGCTCACCCTCCGCTTTGGAGCAGGAGGGACCGTATCTCGGGCAGGGAGCTGCTAGGTGTGACTGTTGTGTGTGTTGGAGCCATGAGAAAGAGAGACTGCGCATGCACACGCAAATAGGGACACACTAGGTCGGAAAGACAGAGTGAGAGAGGAGGACACAGACTCGGATCCAGAAAAGGGCGCGGGCGCGCACACACGCCCCCCTTTCCCAAGCGTTACTGGGGTGGGTGAGCTCCACCCCCATCCCAGCTCCGGATCCGCTGTTCACACAGAAGCTGCCGTCACCCCCTGGCGCTCCATTTCCCCTGGATAAATGACTGCGGCTCATTGTATTTCCCCCAGTGGTTACAGACTTCCGGGGATCTCTGTGTCTGTGTCTCTGCGCGCTGCCGCTGTTCCCAGGTGAGCTCCGAGCTGCGGGACCAGGGGCTTGTCTGTCTATGGGATTTTCCTCGCCTTGTGCCTCCCTCCTCCTGGTTCGGTGGCTGGGAACTCGCTGACCCAGATCCCGGCTTCCCTGTCAGCCACGGAAGGGCAGAGGGTGGAGATAAGGTGTCAATCCAGCACCTCCTACAGCAGCTGCGCCCTGGACTGGTACCAGGAGCTGCCCGGGAAGCAGCCCCTCTTCCTGCTGGGCAGATACTCCTATGGCTCGGAGCGCAAATCCAGTTCGGTGGCACCTCGGTTCTCCTCCCAGCTCAATACCGGAATGAAGTGCCCCAGAGGGTGGCAGTGTCTGAAACGCAGGGAGACGTCCAGTGGTGGATTTAGTTAGTGGGGGCCTGTATGCAGGTATATTTTCGGGGGCCCCCACTGGAGACTCAGCCAAGAAAAGGAACATGCTTTCTTACCTCCCCAGGTTTTTCATTATTTTTTCTTCATCCTCCTCCTATATTATAAGTAATAGGAAGTAACTGAAAATAAAGTGAGGTACCTTGACTGGGGCAGGGGTCTGGGGTGCAGGAGGGGGTGTAAGAGTAGGGATCTGGGAGGGAGTTTGGGTGCGGGATGCAGGCTCTGTGCTGGGGCAGGGGATTGGGGTGTGGGAGGAGTCAGGGGGTGGCACTTATCTTGGGTGGCACGGCTCCCAAAGCAACCTGCACACCCCTCTGTCAGTGGCTCCTAGGCAGTGGGCCAGGAGGTCTCCGTGCACTGCTGCTGGCAGGCGCTGCCCCTGCAGCTCCCTTTGGCCTGAGTTCCCGGACAATGGGAGCTGTGGAGTCGGCACTTGGGGCAGGGGCAAGGTGTGAAGAGTCCCCACCACCTCCACCAGGAATTTCAGGGACATGCCTGGCACTTCGGAGAGCAGTGTTAGGCAAAAAAAAGGTCTTTTCCTCAAGAATCAGGCAAGCACAGACAATACTGAAGAGAGGGGTTATTCATGGTACTGGGAAGACTGATAAACAGCTTCAAAAATATGGTGCCCGAGTGGCCAGTTATATACATTCTCTTATCAATTCATTTGCATTTATCTGTACATACAGAGACAGACATTGTTACTAGTCAAGAGAGAACCCCGAACAAAGATAAAAATAAAAACAGTACATACATACAGCGGTGGTCCTAATTGCATCAAACATCTATGACTACCTTGTGGGGGAAGGAGGCGGGGTAGGGATGAGTTCTTACAGTTATCCAGTGGGCTGTGAAGGGAGGGTTTGTTCTGTTCTAAGAGCTGAGTTACTGGGCGGGCATTGTCCATATAAGCTTATCACTTGTTTACAGTTGTCAGTGTCCTTGCTACTGAATGCTACTGAATGTGTGTGTGAAGCATTCCTGCTTGTTCTGCGGTTTCTGTCTTAGCTGTTAGCAGCATGGGGCAGAGGGAGGGAAGCAGAGCGGGCAGGGAGCCGCCTTAGACCTGCTGCACTCCTACTGGCAAGTCTCTGTGTGCCCCTTGGTGGGGAGGGGAGCAGTGGGTCTCCCTGCGCTGCCCGGGGTGGGGCCAGTGCGCGAAGCCACCTTATCCTTGCCAGTAACTCACACAGACATGCCAGCAGCTTCCGGGACCCATGTGGGGCCACCAGCCACAGCATACAGGCAGCCTGCCTGCCTGAGCCCTGCCACATTTGGGGGGGGGGACCCTGCCGTTGGGGGCCATGCCACCGCATGGTGTGGTTAATGGTAAATCCGGTCCTGCAGCCAATCCTTTCGAACACAGCTGGGGCAGTACCAAAGTTGAGAGCCTACCAAACCCTACAGGGAGTCAAATCTCTTCCTACCTTTATTTCTTTAGTGACTGGTTTTGATCCTTCTCTTGAATCCCCAGACTCAGAAAGTGAGCTCACTCAGGGAAGGAGTTTGTGCTTCTTATCAAGGAGCAGGATATGCAAATATGGGTCTCAGTTTCCTGTTTAAATCTGTCTCTCTCTCTTTGCCCAGGCTGCACCCAGAAATACAATCCACAGCCCCCTGGTTCTGTCCAGTTACCAGTCAACCTCCCTAAGAACTTTCCTCTCCAAGACCAGGGAGAATGAGACTTTGGCTCCATTTAGGTTTCCTTGTAGCAGCTTTGGAAGGTATTTTCTCCTTGTAAACACATTTCGGAGGCAGAAGGTTTGTGACAGCTCTTCGTACGATTTCTAAGTGTATCTTTATTTGCAGGTGCCCGGTCGCAGGTGCAGCTGGTGGAGTCCGGAGGGGGTGTGAAAAAGCCCGGAGACTCTCTCCGCCTCTCCTGCAAAGCCTCCGGGTTCACCTTCAGCAGCTACCAGATGCACTGGGTCCGGCAGGCTCCCGGGAAAGGCCTGGAGTGGGTCTCGCTCATTTACACTGACGGAAGCAAAAGTTATTACTCAGATGCAGTCAAAGGGCGATTCACCATCTCCAGGGACAATTCCAACAACCTGCTGTATCTGCAAATGACCGGCCTGAAACCCGAGGACACCGCCCGGTATTACTGCGCTAGACGCACAGTGAAATGAGACCTCTTGTTGCTAACACAAAAACCCAGGCTGCGGATTGTCCCTCCTGCCGTGCGCCGCGTAGGGGCAGCAGTTAAACGAATCATACAAGAGGCAGGAGACGCGTCTCAGCCTTCAAAACGAACAGCTTGTGTGTGTGTGTCGTGGAGATGGGCTGCTGCTTTAGATCCCTGGCAATGCCACCCCTTGTTACACATAACCGCCCTGGGGCCTGCAGTGCAGAGACCATCGGAGTCCCCCATAAGCCCTGCTTAACTGGGATACCTTGTAGAGCCACTTTCCCCTGGCAGAAGGGGAACGGTCGATCTTCTCCTGATCATTTCTATCTCCGATACAATGGGCAGTAGCTGTCACCTCGGAGAACAGAAACGGGTGATGGGACTGATCTACAGCCCTTGGGAAGCAATGAAAAACCTTGCCTCTGATTTCACACAGCTATGGTTGTTGTGATCTTAAGACATACATTCACGGTGAGAGCAGAACCACAGCTGGAATAAATGATCACTGACCCACTGGATTCAATGCAGCAGATGCCCCTATTTATGCCGGCTGACGATCTGGGCCTTTTGTTCAAACAGTTAAAACCTCTAATAAACACATGGGTGCTATTTAGCCAATGGGTTCTGGGTGCCTAACTCCCTTAGGTTCCTGTGGAAAAAAAAGTTTTTTCTAAGAAGAGGCGCCATTTCTACCTTTAGAATGAGGTAGTAACCCCTTCACAATAGTGCCCGCTCCTCCGGAAAGAATTAAGGGCTGTGCCCTGGGAGTTTTAAAATGTTACAAAGCAATTAAGATTCCAGTTAATATTGGATCCCTGTCCCGCGAAGACTTTATTAACTAAGTAGAAAACGAGACAACAGACGGAATGCCACAGGAAACCTGGGATAATGTGTCAGCGTGACAGGCACTGGTCCCAGCAAACCACTGATCTGACTGCTCTCTCGCTCTCCCTCCTACACATAGACCCCCCCAAACACACGCACACGTGTCCTATCGCAGCGTGCAGGGAAGGGTGAGCTGGAGCGCTTGTAGGGGGAGAGACCTGGCCTCCAAGCCCACCCGGGCCTGTGAGCTAGTAGCTGCAGTGAGGGACTCTGGATTACAATATTATGTCAGTTCTCTGCCATATTCTCTGTTTTCATTTTCAACCCTAAAGACTCCCACAGCATGAGCTGCACCCATCCCTTCTAAATCCACCCCCCCCGCACCCACATCCACAGCGACCCAGCAGCAGAGCTAGTTCCCCTCCGTTCTGGACCCTCACAACCAATCTCATCCCCTAGCAATACCGGCAGCCCGGCCTGCTCCCCTTTCATCTGTGCGGAACCCCACATCAGCTCACCCCTTAGAGACCCCACCGCCAGCGCCTCCTCCCCCTCCCCCTATACCTAACCCCCTGCTACCCCAGAGCCACTGTCCGCTCATAGAGACACCAACAGCACAGACATCTCCCCTCCCCTCCATACGTAACACACGCTCCCCCTGCACCCCCAGGGCAATGGCTCTCTTGAGTTCTCTCAGGGGGTGGATCCCGTATGCACCCGGTGGCAGACCCTCCTGCCAGCGTTATGCAAAGCGGAGACCTCTCTGGTCCGATTTAAAAAAAAAAAACCAAAACAAAACAGGCTTTCCCCTCTCACAAAGTCCAGGATCTGCCTCAGGGACTCCAGTTCGGACCAGATCCACCTGAGCTCTGCTCTCGAACCGCACCGTGGCTAAGTTGTCCCTGGTACAGCTGCTCCTTACACTGGCCACCCTTTCCTGTGAGCTGGGTTGGGGTTCGCTACTTCCACGCGCTACCCATTATGTGTCTAATATTATGAATTTAACGTGCAATCTCCCTTTCTTCATTTCCCCCCGCAGGGGCCCGCTCGCAGGTGGTTCTGACCCAGTCGGGGACAGCGCTGAAGAAGCCCGGAGAGTCCCATAAACGGCAATGTTCAGTCGGTGGGATTAGCAATTTGGGCTGCAGCATGTTCTGGATCCGGCAGGCTCCCGGGAAGGGGCTGGAGTGACTGATTCACTGTTACAGTATTCAGAGTAGCAGCCCTGTTAGTCTGTATTCGCAAAAAGAAAAGGAGGACTTGTGGCACCTTAGAGACTAACATATTTATGAAAGCTCATGCTCAAATAAATTGGTTAGTCTCTAAGGTGCCACAAATCCTCCTTTTCTTATTACAGTATTCTCCATCTAACAGCTACTCCCCGACAATCCAGGGGCGATTCACAGCCTCCAAGGACAGCTCCAGCTTCTATTTGTACTTGAGCAGCCTGAAACCCGAGGACACCGCCGCGTATTACTGTGGGAGAGACACAGCGAGGGGAAACTTATTATGCGTCCCACAAGAACCAGCAGCTTCCCGAAGGTCCATGAATCGCACTAAGCGGGAGAGGGCAGCAGTTACACCGAACAAAGGGAAGATCTCACAGGGAATTTTCATGCCGCTATTTACCACGGTGGAAACTGAGACCACAGTGAAAAAGTTTTTCCTTCTGCCCTAGAGGTTAAAAGTGGGAAGCCTACCGCTATACTTCTAACACAAACGTCAACGACACCTTTACTTTTCATACCCCTCTGACCAAGACATTATCTGCATTTGTCTTGGTCTCTAGTAAAAAGAGTATTCTCCTTCTGGGTTTGATCCAACGTCCTCTAAACCTAAAAAGAGTATTTGTGTTGATTGCAATGAAGTTCATGTCAAGCCCTAGAACCTTGGCAACTGGTAATTCCTCTCTTCGGGGCAAGTATATTCAAGACCCCAGGACTCTTTGTTAGGCGCTGCACAGACGCACAAACACAAACAAATTTCCCTCTGAGCCTTAGTTACAGTCATGATGACGTTTGTACAGCTTATAAAGGGGGAAATATGTAAATTACGGTGATAGCTTCCTGTTAAAATCTGTCTCTTTCTCTCTGCCCAGGCTGCTCCTGGGAACACAACCCCCAGCCCCTTGTGTCGATGCGGTTACCAGACATTCGCCCTGAGAAGTTTCCTCTCCAACACCAGAGAAAATGCGATTTTTGCTCCTTTTAACGTTCACTATAGCGGCTCTGGAAGGTATTCTTTTCACTGAATCATTGGCAGAGTTAAACGAATATTATATTATTGTGGGTTTTATACCAATGTTTGTAACCTGTCTTTATTCCCAGGTGTCCGGTCGCAGATCCTGCTGGTGGAGTCCGGAGGGGGTGTGAAAAAGCCCGGAGACTCTCTCCGCCTCTCCTGCAAAGCCTCCGGGTTCACCTTCAGCAGCGCCTACATGGAATGGTTCCGCCAGGCCCCCGGGAAGGGGCTGGAGTGGGTGGCTGAGATTCGACCCGATGCATCCAACCAGTGGTATTCCTCGCCTGTTCAAGGGCGATTCACCATCTCCAGGGACAATCCCAACAACCTGCTGTATCTGCAAATGACCGGCCTGAAACCTGAGGACACCGCCCGGTATCACTGTGCCAGACTCACGGTGAGAGGAAATCTCATAGTGTTAATACAAAAACCAGAGCGGAAGAAATCCCATTTCTCCCCTGCGCCACGCGGGGGCAGCAGTAGCGCAAATAGCACCGCCTTGGGGCACAATCGTGAGAAAGAACAAAAGGAGTTAGGAACAACATTTTTCCATTACGTTTTCACCGTTCAACTCCAGAGGGGGATGCAGCCCCCCGCAGTTCAAAGCATAGACCCTTCTCGGAGCGCTACTTTCTCTCCCCAAACCAGAAGCCTCACTGAGACGAATGGGAGACTTCCAGAGAGTAAAGAAAGCAGCACCTGGGCCCTGACCCAAGTCTGAACTTTCCACGAGATATTTCCCTCTGCTCCCTGCACTTTTCAGTGGAGCCGGACATTGCTAGTAATGGGCATGGGTGGAGAATTCAGTCCCAGCCCTCACTCACCGCCGGGGGAATTTTCACCCAACACAGAGCCTCTCAACCCAGTTGGATTTTGTGACCCCCCCCCCCGAGTCACTGACCCCCTCAGTGGCTGGCTATTACACAGCTTCACTGCCCACAAGGTGGGGGCTGCAGAACTGAGCCTCCCACCATCACCTAACTTGGGGGCAATGGTCAGAATTCTGGTCGTGCCACCCGCCGGTACCTGACAGCAGTCAGGGAAGCTAATGATCCAACCAGTTGGCTGAATTCTGAGAGCACCAGCTCAACGAATCCCTGCACTGTCATCACCGACAACCCCAACGTGCAGCCTGGCAACCTTTCATGTCATTGGACAAGCTCTACGCGTGTTACAACTCAATGTTGAGGGTTTGTCGGTTGCCAAGAGTGATTTACTTGGCATTCTTGCTCATGAACATACTAACAACGTCATTTGCTTGCAAGAGACACACATGGCACCTGCTGAAGATGGGCATTACAGTATCAACAGCTTCGACCTGCTGTGCCATGTGGCACACCTGAAGCATGGCTGAGCTACATACGTTCGGTCCAACATTGCACATGCCATTCAGCTAATATCCACCAAATTCTGTGACACCATCCAGACTGGCGGTTTCCGGATGGCAAATGTTTACAAGCCTCCAAATGTCAGCTGGAACCAACAGGTCCTACCAAGCCTGCCACACCTGGCTGTCTACTTCAGAGACCTCAACAGCCATCAGACAGACTGGGGATATAAGGAAGCTAACACTGATGGTAAACAGCTTGCAGACTGGGTATCTCACGAATGATGATAAGCAATGAGGCACGTTCCATTCTACTGACTTGTGCTGGGTCAGTTCAGTACATGGCCATCCTCAGCCTGTAACATGCCAAGTTTTGGATAATTTTCCACACAGCCAACACAGACCCTCGCTGATCCATATTGGGCTACAGCTCCCAGTTGTCAAGAGTTCCAAAAAAATAGTGGTGGAACTTCTGAAAGGCCGACTGGGAAAAATACAGGGAAGTGCTGGAGAAGAGTGTAGTGACAATACCAGCCTGGCATATCTTGGTAAATGAGACCTACTGTCACTTCTGTGGTGCTATTTAAAAAGCAGCCTGCAGAACCACCCCATGCAGTTGCTGTCAGGTCTACATCCCCTGCCTCGATGAGGCTAGAGCTGCCTTGCTCAAGCAGTATGAGGCATCTGGTGACCCACGTCGCTGACCATCTGATCAAATCATTGGACGCTGGTCGCTGAGCCAGATGGGAGAAGATGACGGAGAGGATGAGCTTTACCTGCTCCAGCTGCAAGTGTTGGAGCCTGATCTGATGCCTTGGAGCAGCGCAGCGAGCAGCTGCACTCAGCTACATCCAGCCAGTGACATCCAGCCAAAGTGCCGAACAGCTACTCAAAGTGGCCAGAGCACCTTTGAAGAAACAGGTGTGAAGACAAGTGAGGAATGAATGGCATATGTTTAAACATGTACAGCAGATCAGAAGCTTCCCAGAACCATTCACTGTAACAGAGCTGGAACAGACACTGGGTAGCATCCAGTGTGGAACAGCTGTGGACTATGAAAACATATCTCCAGAATTCCTGAAAAACCTTGGCCCTTGTGCTCAGCTTTGGCTTGTACAATTCTTCACCAGGGTCATCAGTGAAGGCAGGCTACTTAAGATACAGTGCACCACAAAAGTCATTGGCCTCCCAAAGCCTGGAAAGGACCCAAGTCAAGCATCAAGCTATTGTCCCATATCATTACTGTCAGTGTGTTTCAAGCCACAGCAGCGCTTGGTCCTACAGTGTATATTACCCAGTGTGGAGAAAATTTTGAGCCATGACCATGCCATCTTTCACCCAGGGCCATAGCACATGTGACCAAGTACTCATGCTGACCACTATTTGTTGAAAATGGCTTCCAGAGAAACTTGAAAACAGGCGCTGTTTTCATCGACCTAACAGCAGCATATGACACGGTATGGCACACTGGCCTGCTCATCAAGGTATCATGGGTCCTTCTACCTTAGGTCACAGGTGTTGTTGAACTGTTCCTCCATGATAGGAAGTTCAGAGTCCTTATGGGGGATAAGATGAGTGCTTGGAGATGACAGAGCAATGGGTTACCCCAGGGCTCTGTGCTTTTTCCAACCCTGTTCAACCTTTACATCAATGACCTATCAACAACGGAGTCATGAAAGTTCATTTACACAAACATCATCTGTTGCGGTACCCAGGCCCAGATGTTTCCCAAGCTTGATGCCACCTTAAACCAGGACATGGTAAAGTTACCTGATTACTGTAAAACTTGGCACCTCCAGCCAAGCATCATAAAAACAGTTTCCAGTTTGTTCCATCTTCATCACGCCATCGCCACCTGAGAACTGAATGTTTATCTGAATGGTCAGAAGGTGAAGCATGAAGTAGAGCTGGTCTATCTAGGTGGGACCTTAGACCGCACTTTGAGTTACCATGCCCAACTGAAGACAGCAGCTAAAGTTAAGTCACACAACAATCTTCTTAGTAAACTGGTAGGTTCGTCATGGGGTGCTCATGCCACAACCCTGCAGACATCAACTCTTGCCACCTCGTATTCAGTGGAGGAGTCCTGCGCACCAGTGTGGAGCTGATCATCACACACCAAACTGGTGGATACACAGTTACATACTTCCACTTGCATCATCTCTGGCACCCTACATCTGACTCCACTCCCATGGCTTCTAGTTCGAGTAATATCGCTCCTCCCCATATCAGATGAGAGGCTGCCACTGGCAAGTTACTGGAGAAAGTACGTGCCAGCCCAAGCCTGCCACTGCACAATGACCTTTTTTAAGCTGCTAGCCACACGTTTGCTGCCACGTTGCCCATTATGGTCTCATCTGCCACATCAGGATGTTAGGGTGGAAACACTGTGGCAGGAGAAATGGATACCTATTATGATCCCTGTCAAGGCTGTTTCCCCACTCTGACACTTCGAGTGCAAAAGGTGGGGGCCAGGAAAAGACCTTAAAAGTACTTGCCACTAAAGGCTTGCTTTAAAACTCCCCCAGGTTACAGATTCCCTGGCCTCTGACTGATATCACTGCCACCATCCAAATGCAAAAACCTCTTTGAGAACCCAGGAAGGCACACTTGGGAATTCCTTCCTGTGAGCTCTTTTAGCTCTCCCTCTGGAGAGAGCTTGGAAATACCAACTGTTGATATCAGCTGAACATGAAACTTTAATTTCTTAATTCTTCTTAGTAACTGGTTGTGAAGTCTTAGACATGTGCACACAGACCCTCCACCTTCTAGGACACAGGAATCAGATCACGTTCTTAAAAGAGTGATTTTTATTAAGCAAAAAGAAAACAGATCTGGCAAAACATTGCTTGGTTGCTAGGCGTTATGGAGCAACTAAAAAAGGAAGTTTTAAAAGCACAGACAATTGCTTCCCTGGGATTCAGCTTGAAAAACTTACAATACAAGAGGGAAGTTACATGTGCTCAGCACAGAGAAACCAACAAACCCAAAATAAAGCAATAAATCTGATTGCATCTGACTCAATATTCCCTGTTCTACTCACATATCTTTAGTTCAAGATTTAGTCCTTCCCTGGGCATGGATGTTGCTGGATTCTCCATGCCTGGCCCCTGGCTTACTTCATGCCCTTTCAGTAGCTTTGCCTCCCAGAACACAATGGGAAAAGAAAAGGCTGCTGCTTTATTTTGATTGGTTCTCCTGGCCTCCTGCCAACACACTTCCTGCTTCCCTAAGTAGTGGTGGGAGTCTGGGACTCTATGATTTTAACCCTTACAGGCAAGTCAATTCAAAGTGAGGTCTAAAGAGTTAACAACTACTGAGAAAGATTCTAGCTACCTGAATGGCTGGAACTTCCAGAAAATGATATTCCCCCCCCCCACCCCCCTTCATCACCATCCCCAACCAATCTCTCATTGCCTACCCCAAAACCTGCCCACCTGGTTTTGACCTGCCCCATCAGCAATGGTCCCTGTTGAACAGGTTCCAGACTGGGCAAGGTCTCTGTGCAGCATTGCTGGGCCTTTTGTGACAGCCCTTTGTGCCGCAACACAGAAAATGACGTACATTGTCGAGGAATGCCTGCTGACTAGGTTCAGTGATGGCCTAGAAAAACTGCATCACGTCACTGAAGATGCCATTGCTTGGCTAGACGACTATGGATGTGCTAAATAAATACCTAACTTGACTATGAACAGCCCTTAAATACATGTTGGGGGAAGAGTTGTTTTTAAAGGTATTCATGTTTTCCTTATCCAAAAGCGAAATGAGGTACACACTGCTCTGTGCGACAGCCAGACTGTTCTATGAACCAGAGTGCAAATAATTCACATCACCAAGGGAAGGAGTTTGAATCTCTTATAAGGAGGGGGATATGATCATAGGGGTCACAGTTTCCTGTTTAAATCTCTCTCTCTCCATGACTAGGCTACAGGTCAAGAGACAACGAGGAACAATTGCATCCACCTGCCCTCCCCCTAGAATTTTCCCCACTAACATCAGGCAAAATGAGACTTTGGCTGCATTTGCTTTTCTTTGTAGTGGCTTGGAAAAGTATTTTTTCCCGTAGTTGTTGTGACGTTGCACTCCATGTGTTTTATGGAAATATGCTTATGAAGGTGAATATGATGTAACTGGAATATGCTTTATGCAAATAGTCCCTTGTATAGTGTCCTTAGGAAGCTTGTAATCTACTAAGTGTGTTCATCTCATTTGTTTGCTTGTATTATTTCTATATCTGGAGGTAAGAGGATAAGATATAAACTTGTAACACTGTTGTAGTCACACCAGGTGGGGGCCGTCAATGGGGTATTAGGAACTTGATGGCTCCTGTTGACTAGGGCAATTGATGGTAAATGGTTTATTTACCTGCAAGCCTTCCTCTGTATGTGTGGGCCAAACCAGGAAGAATAGAGACTAGGGGTCTCAAAAACATGCGACCATAACACATGTAACTGGAATCCATCTTAGTCCTTGTACTTTTCCATTAATGAGGAAGGGTGGGATCCAAGCACAGACAAAAGATTTCTGCCTTGTGACAAAGATATAGAAGGGGCTGAGTAGGACAAAGAGGGATGCCAGTCATGAGAAACCCCCTGTTTAACACCTGAGATGTCTGCTGGAAATAACAAGGACTGTACCAGGGGAAAGAATTGGGCCCAGACTAAAAAAGAGTCCAGTCTGAGAAGTAAACTTATTGGAACATATTTGAGGCTGAGATATTACCTGTAATCAGTTTCTTAATGTATTAGGCTTAGACTTGCATGTTGTTTCATTTTGTTTTGTGACTTTGTTCTGTCTCTTATTACTTGAAACCACTTAAATCCTACTTTTTATACTTAATAAAATCACCTTTGTTTATTAATATTAATTTATTAATAAATCCAGAGTAAGTGATTAATACATGGGGGAGCAAACAGCTGTGCATATCCCTCTATCAGTGTTATAGAGGGTGGGCAATTTATGAATTTACCCTGTATAAGCTTTATACAGAGTAAAACATATTTATTTGGGTTTCAGGCTTCCAGAAAGACTGAACACTGGGTGCTGGGAAAGTACCTGTTAACTGACAAGCCCCTGGGCTGAGTGAATCTCAGTTTCTGTGAACTGCAGGGGGGTGTGGCCCAACCTCTTGGTCTGCACTGGAGCTGACTGGTGTGTCTAACTCAGCAAGACAGGAGTGGAGGGGAACCTGTTCTGGCAGGGGAGTTTATGCTCACTGGAATCCCAGCACACTGAGTGACAGTCTCGAGGGAGTCTCTGCAACTGAACCCGTCACAGTTGTATTGTAAAGACAGTGGCAGATTTAAAGTTGGTGGGGCCCTGTGCTCAGCTTCATTCCTTCCCCACCCCACCCTGGAGACCCAGCCAAGAAAAAGAACATTCTCTCTTATCTCTCCTGCCCCCGTTTTTCATTCTTTTTTCTTCATCCTCCTCCTATATTATAAGTAATAGGAAGTAAATGAAAATAAATTGAGGTACCTTGATTGTTTTCGTAGGCTAACTTTTTTTCCAGAGACCACTTGAAAATTGGTGAGGGTCTTGGCAGACCACTTAATGAACTTTCCAAATGACTTTCATTTCACTCTGCCCTGCCCCCAGCCCAGACCCCTGCAACCACGTTCTCCCCGTCCCCTCCCACACCATCCTTACCTGTCCAAAATTTTACCACTGCTGAGCATCTGTTAAACAGATGCAGTTGTAAAATGATGCTTTGGCCCCTGGTGCCACCTGTACTTCCAGGTGTCATTGAGGATCCAGCAGCACCCCAAATTGAAAACTTCTTACATGAAAGAAGGATAGGAAGAACAATCACTCCACTTCCCCTTAACACACTATTGGTGCTTCCGTTATGTCCAAACTAAGCTTCTGCCTGAAGTAAGATGTGGCCCTGAAACGTCAACCCCTGTTATCAGAGGCCTGGTATGAGGCCTGAACTAAAGTAATGGTCAAAACTTTACTACCATAAAGCAAAGTTAAGTTGTGATCCAGAGGCAGACCCTGCTTACAAAAGTTGGGAAGAAGGCAGCTGCTAATTGGACATATACACATATCTAAAGGGTATAAAGCACTAATAGGCTAAACATGGGCCAGGATGGCACCAGAACAATCCGGTATGAACACATTCCACAGAGATAATGAGGAACAGGCTGACCCATCCTAAAAGACAGGGTCAAAAGAATAATATGATGGATAGAGTTGTTTGTTCAAACCAACATGTACTAGGAGAGAGACATCACCCCAACAGCAGAGGAGTTGCCCCTCAGTATGTCAGGAGTGATATGTAACTTGTTTGTACCTGTGTATGAGAATGCATCCCTGAGTGTATGTCTTTGTCTGGCCTCGGGGGCAGTGGCAAATCCCGCCACTGACTGAGCCAGTCCATTGTCAGGGAGCACAAACGTACTAGCAGAACTGTAGACATCTGATTTGGGGAGCTAGAGACTGTGTTTCATTTGGCAATAAACCTGGCCGGGTGCCTTCGTACCTTATCGGAGTCTGTGGTCAGTGGGCGAGTCACTCGAGATCTGCTGTGTCAGCAATCTGCACAGAGCTGGGGCAGCACAGAGAGGGAACACCCCCCGCAGCCGACATGTTATCAGCATTGGGCAGAGCAGAGCACCCCACCGGTGACCTCTGATGACAGACATTAGTGGAATTTGACATTTAACTCTCATTACATTTCTCCATCGAAAATCCCAGTTGTCATTGTTAACAAATCTGAGCATGTTTTGAGATTTCTCCTACCCTAATATCTGAGTAGGTCAAGATATTTATCATGACAATCTCCACCTGATGTACAGAAATAGCAAGAAGTTGAGTTTACAGATAGAGACAGTTTTTCTGCCTTTGCCTGAGAAACTGGCCAAGAAACTGGCCTTTGCCTGAGGCAAAGACATCCCCCATCCCACCCCTTCTCTGAAGAACCACCCCTGCCCATTCCATTCCCCCTCCCTTCCTTGCTCGCTCTTCCCCACCCTCACTCACTTTCACCAGGCTGGGGCAGGTGGTTGGGATGTAGGCTCTGGGAGGGAGTTTGGGTGTGGGAGGAGGTGAGGGATCAGGCTCTGGGAGGGAGTTTGGCGTGGGGTGCGGTGCAGGGTGCAGGCTCTAGGCTGGGGAAGGGGTGTGGGGTGCAGGCTCTGGGAGGGAGTTTGGGTGAGTGGTATGGGCTTTAGGCTAGGGCAGGGGGTTGGGGTGCAAGAGGGGGTCAGCAGGTCAGTACTTGCCTTGGATGGCTCCCGAAAGAGATTGGCACACCCCTCTCGCAGTGGCTCCGAGGCAGGGTGATCGCGGGTGTCCGCATGCCCCTACCCACAGCACCGCCCCTGCAGCTCCCATTGGCTGCAGTTCCCAGCCAATGGGAGCTGAGGAGTCACACTCAGGAGGGGAGCAGCACGCGGAGACCCCCCACCCCAGTGGCCACAGGGACATGCCAGCAACTTCCGGGAGCAGCCCTCGGCACAGAGCGAGCAGGAAGCCTGCCTTAGGCCCACTTCACTGCCAGTGGCGGCGGTGGCCAGGGGCCCCTACGCCCTTTTACATTGCCTGGGCCCCATGGCAATTGTCCCCTTCCCCCCACCCTCCCGTCGGCGGGCCTGGACCCATCCCCTGTCGCCCATTCCCAGCTTCTGGCAAACAGAGACTAGGGCCATCCTCCCTGCCCAGCCTGGCTCATAGCTCATCAGACACAGGCTGACTCCTCAGGCCAGAGCATCAAGAGGCTGGGTGTCTGCTGGGGGATTTGCATTCACCTCCCCGTACATGTTCCTCAGAAAAAAAAAAAAAAAAACACTCTACATTTTTTTGTTCCCAAAGTCCTTTTTGGTCCTGCATTTTGTTCTGTAGAGAGCTTTGAATGCCCAGGTCCCATCTCTCCCCTAGAGCGGTTCCATACAATCCTGGCCTACAATAATGCTTAAAGTTTGCATTTAACACAAGGGACCCCAACAATATTTTAACTTAATTCAGTTAAGGCTTTTCAAGGGTGTTGGAGGAACACAGGCCATGGAACTTCCCTGAATTAATTCGTGTTTGTGAAACAAGACCTCTTTTAGGAGGAATCTCCCCCCCACCTTGATTTAAAAGTAATCACACTTTAATTGTTCCAGAGGCTAATTACCCGCAATGTTGAACAATATAATTAAAACAGGTTTCAGAGTAACAGCCGTGTTAGTCTGTATTCACAAAAAGAAAAGGAGGACTTGTGGCACCTTAGAGACTAACCAATTTATTTGAGCATGAGCTTTCGTGAGCTACAGCTCACTTCATCGGATGCATCCGATGAAGTGAGCTGTAGCTCACGAAAGCTCATGCTCAAATAAATTGGTTAGTCTCTAAGGTGCCACAAGTCCTCCTTTTCTTTTTATAATTAAAACAACCTTCTGTCTCTGCGTCACCTGGTGGTGAGAAGTATACACAAGCATTGCAATTTGAAAGCCTTCCATATACCCTTATTTTCCGATTTAAATCGGGAGCCAACAAAAGCAATTTAAAATAATTCTTCCAAGAATTTTGGCTGGGAATCTCAAAGGCGGCTAAGGAAGTTAGGCATGAAAATACCATTACATTTCTCCTTTGAAAATCCCAAACTTCATTCCTACTAAATCTATGTATGTACTTATATGATCCTAATTACAATAAAATGGGAGTGAGTCAATATATTTATACTCACAAGTCCAAAATGAGCTGGAGAAATATAAGTAGCTCCATACAGGGAAACTGAGGCACAGAGCTATTTAGTGATTTGTTCAAGCTCACACAGGGAGTCTGTGGCGCAGCTGGGAACCAGGTCTCTGGCCAGAGTTCAAACCACAACCCCAGTTTTCCCTCGATTTCACCTCTAGGTCAGCTGCAGACTAACCTGAACCCCTCCCTCTTCCTTTGGGCTGGTTTCTGATGAACCTTCCCCACCTGCAGCTGCCTTCAGAGGCGTGAAGTTAATTTTCCCGTGAGCAGCAACAGCTCAGACCGTCAAATTCGGTCACTAGAGAGGGAAATTATGGAGGCACGCTCCATTATCAGCACTTGGCTGTTGATGCACCTAGGTAAGCAGTCTGGGGCTCTTCAAAGCATCCTAAGGGAACCAGGAGCCCAACTTTCACTTAACTATAATTCTAACACTTTTCTTAACCCAAACACTAACTCTGAACCGCTATCCTAACACTAAACTCTATCCCTCACACTATCCTTAATTCACCTGGTGTGGGGCTTCTAAACCCCTTTAACGCCTTTGAAAGGCCCGCCTAAAGTGCAGTACACCTGAAACCCTCTCTGTGGGCCAAGTGCAATTAGCTTGCTGCCCTTGCATTTGATTGTCATGTTGCAGGTGTGGTGCTCTATGATTCGGTCCAGTTCAAGGAAACCGAGATGTCTGGAACAGAAGGAGACCATGTGACCCTCAGTTGCTCCTACACGACCAGCTATCCCGGTTCCGTCTCTCTCTACTGGTACCGCCAGTATCCCAACCAAGGCCCGCAGTACACTCCCCAGAGAGGAGCGAAGGGAAACACGTACCATCATAGTGCAGATTTCGCCCAGGGGAGGTTTTCTTCCCAGGCTGCTGACAGCTCCACAGTTCTGAACATCACAGCCCTGGAGCCTGCAGACACAGCGGTGTATCTCTGCACCCTGCAGCGGGCACAGTAACCGAGCCACATGACAGAGAGGTTGTCAAGGTTCCTCCCCCACTCTGAACTCTAGGGTACAGATGTGGGGACCTGCATGAAAAACCTCCTAAGCTTATCTTTACCAGCTTAGGTCAAAACTTCCCCAAGGTACAAAATATTCCACCCCTTGTCCTTGGACTGGCCGCTACCACCACCAAACTAATACTGGTTACTGGGGAAGAGCTGTTTGGATGCTTCCTTCCCCCCAAAATACTTCCCAAAACCTTGCACCCCACTTCCTGGACAAGGTTTGGTAAAAAGCCTCACCAATTTGCCTAGGTGACTACAGACCCAGACCCTTGGATCTTAAGAACAATGAACAATCCTCCCAACACTTGCACCCCCCCTTTCCTGGGAAATGTTGGATAAAAAGCCTCACCAATTTGCATAGGTGACCACAGACCCAAACCCTTGGATCTGAGAACAATGAAAAAGCATTCAGTTTTTTACAAGAAGACTTTTAATAAAAAATAGAAGTAAATAGAAATAAAGAAATCCCCCCTGTAAAATCAGGATGGTAGATATCTTACAGGGTAATTAGATTCAAAAACATAGAGAACCCCTCTAGGCAAAACCTTAAGTTACAAAAAAGATACAGAGACAGAAATAGTTATTCTATTCAGCACAATTCTTTTCTCAGCCATTTAAAGAAATCATAATCTAACACATACCTAGCTAGATTACTTACTAAAAGTTCTAAGACTCCAGTCCTGTTCTATCCCTGGCAAAAGCAGCATACAGACAGACACAGACCCTTTGTTTCTCTCCCTCCTCCCAGCTTTTGAATGTATCTTGTCTCCTCATTGGTCATTTTGGTCAGGTGCCAGCGAGGTTACCTTTAGCTTCTTAACCCTTTACAGGTGAGAGGAGCTTTCCCCTGGCCAGGAGGGATTTCAAAGGGGTTTACCCTTCCCTTTATATTTATGACAGAGGTGCAAAAACTCTCCTTGCCTTGCTGCAGCTGAAGTTAGACACATTGAGGCTGGAAGTAGGGGCTCTTGGTAGATTTCTTATACTGTGAATAAACTCATAATTAAGAGTAGTTTCGGTGGTGTCACGGTATCCCTTCTGATTCCCCTCAAAAGCAAATCACTGTGCAAAAGTAACAGTGGCCAGACTGGGTCAGACCAAAGGTCCATCTAGCCCAGTGTCCTGTATCCCGACAGTGTCAAATGCCAGGTACCCCAGAGGGAATGAACAGAACAGGGAATCACCAAGTGACCCATCCCCTGTCTCCCATTCCCAGCTTCTGGCAAACAGGGGCTAGCCACACCATCCCTGCCCAGCCTGGCTAATAGCCATTGATGGACCTATTCTCCATGCATTAATCTAGTTCTTTTTTAACCCTCTTATAGTCTTGGCCTTCACAACATCCTCTGGCAAGGAGTTCCACAGGTTGACTGTGTGTTTTGTGAAACAATACTTCCTTTCGTTTGTTTTAAACCTGCTGCGTATTAATTTAATTTGGTGACCCCTAGTTCTTGTGTTATGAGAAGGAGAAAATAACAGTTTTTTATTTACTTGCTCTGAACCAGACATGATTTTATAGACTTCTATCATTTCATAGACCTCTAAACAGTTGCATTAAAATATCACCATTGGAGAAAATAAACGGGATGAGACTAGTCGGAGATTTTGTTTCTCTATATATAGTTGGGTAGTGGTAAAAAAAATGTAATGTAAAAAAATCCATTTTGTCACTTAGTGAGTGTTAAAATCTGGGTGGAATATTTTAATAAAATATCCTGAGTTTTGGATAACTGTTATGAGGTTACGTTACCGGTTCCAATTCTCACAGAGTCAGATAACTATTAAAATACAAATCAAAACTTGTATGCTAGAGTGGTTTGTTAGAGTACTATTGTTCGCTTGTATTATTTTAAATAATACACATGATTAAAGCACTGCTCCCTGTGTATATTTGGGGAAACGGCGGTTTGGTCATCGACAACTATTCGGTAAAAAGTATTTTAAGCAGGAAGGGGAGGGGGAGAGAGAAACGCACACAGCTGTAGAACAAGACAAACAAATACGAAAATAATTGTTCTAAATAGGTGTCGGGGAATTTCAAAGGAACCAAAGGGAGCTATGCACCTAACTCTCTCTCTCTCTCTCTGAATTTCTCCTTTGAAAATTCCAGACTTCCTTGCTAAGAATCTAGTTACCTGTATGGTCTTCTTCTGAGTGACATCGGAGCGCCTCGAGATATCTATCCTCACAATGCCCCAGTGAGAGAGAGAAACATGTCCATCGCTGTTGCACAGGTAGGGAAAGGGAGTCAGAAAGATATTCACTGGCTTGCCTAAGGTCAGAGAGGGGTGTGTGTAGCAGACCTGGGAACCGATGCAAGTTCTCCTTTGTCCCAGCCCAGAGCCTTAACCACCAGCTCATTCTTCTTACCTCAATGTCACCACTTTGTCAGCTGCAAACTGAACAGAACTCACCGCGTTTCCTGTGTCTGTTAAGAGTTTCCCAAACCTCCTCCCTCCCCCACTAGGCCGGATTCTGGCGAACCTTCCTCAATTGTAGCTGCCTGCAGAGCCCTGAAGTTGAGAGTCCTCTTTGCAGCGGTATCTGGAGGGTCCCATTTAGTCACACAAGGAAAAAAAAATCATGGAGCCGTATTATATAGTCAGCATTTGGCTATTTATTCACCTAGGTAAACACCCGGAGGTTTCTGAAGGGTCTAAGGAAGTTAAAATTGCTACTACCATTCAACTCTATCTGGAACCCTGACTCTCAGCCTCACCCTAAACCCGAATGCCAAACCCTTACCTTTAGTCTAGTCCTTAATTTAATGGTCATCGGAAGCCTAAACCCCTTAGGGTTCTTCGAAATTGCCAGTCTTACACCGCCATGCACCTGGAGCAGTCTCGGTGAGTCAGATACAAGTGAAATCATGTCCTAAAATTTCATTGCTTTGTTACAGGTTCTGTGCTGGGGGACTCGGTCCAGTCCAGGGAACCCCACCTCTCTGGAAGAGAAGGAGACGCTGTGACCCTCTCTTGTTCTTATGAGACCAGCTCTACCGGCTACGTCTATCTCTTCTGGTACCGCCAGTTTCCCAACCAGGCCCCGCAGTACATTCTCCGGAGAGGAGTGAAGCAGGCCAGAGGTGACAGTGATACCGCAGATTTCGCCAAGAAGAGGTTTTCTTCCCAGGCCGATGACAGCTCCACAGTTCTGAGCATCGCAGCCCTGGAGCCGGCAGACACGGCGCTGTATCTCTGCGCCCTGGGTGTGGCACGGTGACAGAGCCACATAGGCGAGCCGAACAAAAACCCTCCCACCCCTGCTTCATTGGATGTTCAGAGATTAATGCTGCTTGCAGATCTCCAGAGGGGAACTCCTTCCACTATGTACAACTGCATATTTTGGGTTGAATAGGGGACCTCATGTTATCTGTCCTAGCACCTCCCAAGAGTCAAGTACTTATTTAAAGAGCTACATTCAGCTGTCACGCTTGGAGAATATAAAGGGCATGAGCTTAAACCAGGAAACATCTTAGACATTTTTCTCCACAGTTCTCCAGCGGGCCTCTCCGTGTGTAGTGTGGGACCAAAAAAAAATTGCTCATTTGTATTAAACTGCGGTGTGCAAATATGTGGATAAAAATGTACATAACAAATGCAATTGAAGTCTTTATTTGTGGTAAAATTAGACGGAAAATGAGTGAGAAAAATATGAAAAAAATACTGTTTAAAAATCCTATTTGTGGAAAATGTGGGTTACAAGTTATTTAAAAATTGAGGTCAAAATACCTAATTAGAGATGTGTCTGACGCTGTGAAGCTGCCCTTTACCACGCCACCAAAGTGAAACAAGTATTCCAATCGGAGACAAATTCAAGTGATGGGCTGTTTGGTTTGGTAACTGACATTCCTTTGTATCACTCTCTAAAAAAGTACAGCCCCCGTTCGCTTCAAGCGATGCCTTCGATGAGTGTGGTGGGATAATGCCAGAGCAGCGCCATCTTCTGGTGAATGGAATAAATACGTGTTGCGAGTTGAAACCCTCCCACTGTTCTAGAGAATTTGAATGTTCTCCCATTTCAGCCGGAATGACAATAAACATACCAAGAATTTTAAACAATTCCTCCCAATTCACGAGAGCCGGGGAGAGTTAGGAGGCGTGTTAGGAGCCCGACTAAATCCCAGTCTACATTACTAGTCTATACTACATGTATTATGTTCCCCATCTGAGTGATTCAAAAGGACTTATCCTCAGAATCTCTGTGGTCAGACCGAGAAATATTATCACTCCTCTGTACAGATGGAGAACTAAGGCACAGACAGACTGAGTGAAATTACCAAATTCTCCGAAGGACTTTGTGGCAGACCTGAGAAACTGGGACCAGCTCTCCTGCTTCCCAGAACTCAGCCTTCTCCACCACAGCCCCATCCTTCTTCCCTCCCTCTCAGCAGTAGCGTCAGATGCAGACTACCCTGAACCCGGTCTATTTCTTGTGTCTGTTTAGAGTTTTCCCTCCAAATTCCTCCCTCTCCCTCCGGGCTGGATTCTGATCGATGTTCCCCACGCTGTAACTGCGGATTCTGTTCGGAGCAACATCTGGAAGTGTCAGACCTGGCTGTTATAAAAGAAACCATGGAGAACTATTTCATTTCCAGCATTTGGATGTTTAATCTCCTAGGTAAACAGATTGAGATTTTTAAAAGAGCCCAAGAGATTTAGGCGACCAGCTCCTAATAAATTGTAAACCGAACCCTAGCCCTGCCCCAGCACCCTCCGCCTCACCCCATCTCTAACCCTAACCCCAATAATTGGAGTTACCTTGACCCTAATCCTAAAATTAACCTCAACGCCAACTTCATTTCCTTTGGAGCAAGGCGCCCAAATCTCCTAGGCTTTTTCGCAATCCACAGCCTTAAAGTGCAATGTGCGTGGAATCATTTACATGTGTCAGGAACAGCTGAGGTGATCTCCTTCGATGTGATTGTCTTGTTTCAGGTGCGGTGCTTGGGCGAGTGGATCCAGACCAGGGAGCCCTTCGCATCTGGAGCAGAAGGAGATTCTATGACTCTCAGCTGTTCTTACAATGCCAGTGATACGCGTGTCTATCTGTACTGGTTCCGCCGTTATCCCAGCCAAGCCCTGCAGTAAGTTCTCCGCAGAGGAGCGAGGGGATTCACACTGAGTGATATCTCAGATTTCGCCCAGCAGAGGTTTTATTTCCCAGGCCGATGACAGCTCCACAGTTCTGAACATCGCAGCCCTGGAGCTGGCAGACACAGCGGTGTATCTCTGCGCCCTGCACAGGGCACAGTGACAGAGCCACACAGGAGATCTGCACAAAACCTCTCCTTGCCTTGCGGCAGCGGAGCCTGCAGAAATTAACACCAGAAGCAGCCCCCTTGAAAACGGTTTTTTACCTCATTCAATGCTCACATTTGTGGGCGATTATGGGGCTGTCAATTTAGTTCTTCCACTCCCCCTCCTCCATCAAATCAAGTTCTTACTCAAAATAGCAACATTAAAACACAGCCTTTGGAGAATATAAAAGACCAAGAAATTAAACCAGGAAGCACTTTGGGCATCTTTTCCCACCTCTAAACTGGACAGATACCGACTTAGGGTGCAAAATTACGAAAAGCAAGAGATACTGGAACTGAAACGTGGCTAACTAGTATGACTGAAAAAAAATATAGATTAGAATTACTGTTAAATTCATTTTTTTTTTGCAAAATTAGCATAAAATACATGAATTAAAATTAAATATAGGGTCAATATACATGAATTCAATTTAAATATGTGGTTTATATATACATTCAAAATACCTATTAATTGATACCTGTGGTTAGGTGAAGCTCTCGTTTGAAATGCCCTCAAAAAATCCAATCGAAGTGGAGGCGTGTTTTCTTCTCTTTGTTTGGCTGTTTAAGCACCTAGGTAAAAAGACTCGAATGTTCAATTTTTTTCTGAGAAATTTAGGAGCCCAACCCCCATTGGTCCCGAACCCTAACAATAAACCTCCGTACAAGCACATTCCCTAAACCTCAGCCCTCAGCCCGAACCACGCTCCAACCCTAACCTTAGCCCTGAACTTGCGTTTTACTCAATGAGGCGCCTCAAGGGCTTACGCGTGTTTGAAATTCTGTGTCTTAAACCCGTTCAGTCGGTCAAGCGCAGCTGAAATGAGTCCTGGGATTTGACTGTCTTTTGGCAGATGCTGGGTTGGCTGAATCAGTCCGGTTCAGTGATCTCCGATGCCTGGAGAAGAAGGAGACACGGTGACGCTCGTATGCTCCTGAAGTAGCGGGTATCCTGACTTCTGTCTTTACTTGCTCTGTCGGTGTCCGAACCACATCCCACAGTGCATGCTCCAGAGAGGTGCGAAGTGGTGTGGGATAAATCTGCCACCCATGGGGACAGCTGGGATTTAAAAAGGAGGTCAATGAATTTTAAAAAAAATTCTATTTGAAAAATTTAGCAATTATGGCTAATTAAGGTATATGAATATGTGACCCCCTCTAGCAGCCATATCTTAGCCCCATTATGAAAAACAGGCGCGGCAGAGCTGCCCTATTATCAGCTCCTGTTTACAGATGGGGAGAGAAGAACACAAATATTCTCTGACTTGCCCGAGGTCGCCTGGGGCGGAGCTGGGACTCGGACCATGACATCCTGAGCCTACAGCCAGTTACTTTAAGCCTAAACCAGCCTTCTTCATGCGCCCCATCGCTCCCACGAGCCGGGTCGCTCCAGCTGCAGCCCAACCCCAGACTGCAGCGTGTGACCCGGGTCAGGAACGAGTTCCTCAACCTCCTCCCTCTCCGCTGGTTCGTGACGGTCCTTCAGCGAAGTGAAATTTTCCTCTTCGCAGCAGCACCCGCAGCGGAGCGTGTCAGGCCGGGTGGCTCGAGGAGAAGCTATGTTGAGGTGTTTTCGTCTCACCCTTTGGGTACTGACTCGTCTAGGTAGTTGAACGGGGATTTTCCAAGAAGTTTGAGAGCGTTTAGGACTCCTAAATTTCATTGAACATTAATCCCAACGTTAACCCCAAACCCAATGGTAACCCTATGTCAAATCCTGACATTGATTCTATGTATAAACCTCACCCTCATCCTGATTCAATTCTTGTTGAGCACTTAAATCTTTTAGGTTTCAGAGTAGCAGCCCTGTTAGTCTGTATTTACAAAAAGAAAAGGAGGACTCGTGGCACCTTAGAGACTAACCCATTTATTTGAGCGTGAGCTTTCCTGAGCTACATCCGATGAAGTGAGCTGTAGCTCAGGAAAGCTCATGCTCCTATAAATGGGTTAGTCTCTAAGGTGCCACAAGTCCTCCTTTTCTTAAATCTTTTAGAGTCCCTTGAAACCCCCAGGCGTGAGCTGGGTCCGTGGGTCACGCCCAGCTGAGAGGATGTCCTGCAATGTGATGGTCTGTTTGCAGGTGCTGCGCTGGGTGACTTGGTCCAGCCTGAAGAATCCCAAGTGTCTGGAACAGAAGGAGACTCGGTGGCTCTCCGCTGTTCCTACGATACCAACTCTACGGATTACGTCTATCTGAATTGGTACCGCCAATATCCGAATCAAGCCCTGCAGTACATTCTCAAGAGAGGAGCGAAGCGAGCTCAGGGTTACACTCATACTGCAGATTTCGCCCAGGGGAGGTTTTCTTCCCAGGCTGATGACAGCTCCACAGTTCTGAACATCGCCTCCCTGGAGCCGGCAGACACAGCGGTGTATTACTGCGCCCTGGAGAGGCCACTGTGAGAAAGCCACATAGCGGAGCTGTACAAAAGCCCTGCCTTCCCTGCAGCGCTGGAGGTTGCAGACATTAAAGCTGCAAGCAGCTCTCCTGGGAAGAGGGATCACTCAGCAAAAAACACGGATTTGGTCGTGATCAAGTTGTTTAAGCAGCTCCATTAAAATGGCACCCCTGGAGAAACACAGAATCCTAGGACTGAAAGGGACCTGGACAGGTCTTCTAGACCAGTCCCCTGCTCTCATGGAAAGACTAAGTCTTATGTATTCTAGACCATCCCTGGTAGGTGTATGTCTAAGGTGTCTTAAAAATCTCCTATGAGGGCGGTTCCACAACCAGTACTTAATTCCAGTACTTAATTACCCTGGCAGTTAGGACGTTGTTCCTGATATCCAACCAAAACCTCCCTTGCTGCAATTTAAGCTCATTGCTGCTTCTCCTACTCTCAGAGAACAATTTTTCACCCTCCTCCTTGTAACAACCTTTCATGTACTTGAAAACGGTTACCATGTCCGTCCCCCCCCCCCCCACTTTTCTCTTCTGCAGACCTAATTCCTGATGTGACATTGCACCCCATAAGGCTTTATGGAAATATGCTTATATATATATATATATATATATATATATATATATATATATATATATATATATATATATATATATATATATATATATATATATATGAATATGACATAACTGGAAAAAGTTTTATGCTACATATGCTATGTAACATATCTCTGTATAGGTTATGATCTACTGAATCTATTCCTCCAATTTGTATGCATGTATCATTTTTGTGTTCAAACTTATGAATATTGGCTGTGTACTTGCTTTTTAAGTAGCCTTAGTAAAGCATATGGTCAGCTTCTTGAGAAAGGAATGTGCAAGTTAAGTTCCCAATCAAGAAACACTTAATGTACAATGGATCTCGGAAGGCTCAATCCACATAAGAAGTCTACTTGAGGACGTTCAAGGTAGGATGTGAACCACGGCTGCTACCTGAAAGTTCTGAGTCATTCATGGACATTGACTTGCCCATGTGATTCCAAAACTCCATCTTGTAGCTGGGATTCTACACAGGGGGAGGAAGGGGTGTCCACCAACAAGAGAAAGTCTATTTAAACCCCTGGGAGACCCCTCCATTTTGTCTTTAGTGGCTCAAGAGATAGCCTCTCCACCCCCAAGAATAGCTGAAAGAAACTGGGACAAAGGACAGCACCTACAGGGGGTGTGTATGATTGCTGGACCCAGACTAGAAGGAGACTAGTCTGTAAAAGAAATCTTACTGGAACATCTCTGAGGGTGAGATTTTATATGTATTCAACTTCTTACTCTATTAGGCATAGGCTTGCGTGTTTTATTTTATTTTGCTTCATAATTCACTTTGTTCTGTTTGTTAATACTTGGAACCACTTAAATCCCACTTTCTGTATTTAATAAAATCACTTTTTACTTATTATTTAACCCAGAGTATGTATTAATACATGGGGGTGGGGGCAAACAGCTGTGCATATCTCTCTATCAGTGTAATAGAGGGCGAAGATTTATTTGGGGTTTGGACCCCATTGAGAGTTGGGCATCTGAGTGTTAAAGACCGGAACACTTCTTAAACTGCTTTCAGTTAAGCTTGCAGTTTGTGGGACGTGGTTCAGACCTGGGTCTGTGCCTGTGGCCAGCAAGTGTGTCAAGTGTGTCAGGCAGGGCTCTGGAGTCCCAAGCTGGCAGAGAAAGCAATGGCAGAAGTAGTCTTGGCACATCAGTTGGCAGCCCCAAGGGGGTTTCTGTGATCCAACCTGTAACACCTGATAAATGTGTCCACGTTCTTAAATGAACCCCAATACAAGAATTTCTGAGGGCTTCAGTTTATTTGTCTTCACAATCCACATTTGGGGCAGACAGAGAATATTTTATAGCTAGGGAAACCAAAGCCCAGAGAGGTTAATTGTCTTGATAAAGGTCACAAGGGAGTCAGGGGGAGAGGTGGGAACTGAAGCTAGCTCTCCCTGCACCCAGAGATGAGCCTTACCCACAAGCCTATTCTTCTTCCTACAAGCTGAGCACAATGTGATCTACAGACCAACCTGTATGCAGCGTGTTTTCTGAACCTCTTAGGAATTTTCCAACTCCCTCCTTCTTTGTCCAGCCCGAGTTCTCTTGAACTTTCCCAAGTTGTAGCTTCTTGCAGAGACTTGAAGGTTAGTTTCCTCTTTGAAGCAACATCTGAGAGGGCCAAACTTGGTCTCTGTGGGAGAATCATAGAATCGTAGAACTGGAAGGGACTTTGAGAGGTCATCTAGTCCAGTCCCCTGCACTCCTGGCAGGACTAAGTATTAGCTTAGTCAGGAAGAGAGGTGTTGTATTCTTATTATTTGGATATTTAATCTCCTGGGAAAATCTCCTACAGTCTTGCCAGGATTTCAGCTGCGGACTAATCTGAACCCAGCATGTTTCCTGTGTCTGTTTTGAGCTCCCCCAAACTCCTCTTTCTTCCACTCAGCTGGTTTCTGTTGAACCGTCCCTAGCTGGAGCTGCCTTCGGACACGTGAAGATTAGATTGCTCCTCGCAGCCACGTCTCGGAACATAAAGCCTAGGTCTCTAAGGGAGAAATCATGGGGAAGTGTTTTATTCTTAGCAGTTGGATATTGAATCTCCTAGGTAAATCGACTGGGATTTTCAAAGGACTTTGGGCTCCCATGGATTCTCTTAAACCTATCCCAAATCTTTTACCTCAACCACGCTATAACCTTAACCCAAAATTTAATGCTAATCCGAACACGAACCCTAACCCTAAATCCTAAATCTAAGGGTACATTTGAATGTTAACTCTAGCCCTTATCCTAAATCAGGGGTGGGCAAACATTTTGGCCCAAAAGTCACAATTTATGGCAACTTATGGGTAAAAATAAAAGAAAGAAAGAAAGAAAGAAAGAAAGAAAGAAAGAAAGAAAGAAAGAAAGAAAGAAAGAAAGAAAGAAAGAAAGAAAGAAAGAAAGAAAGAAAGAAAGAAAGAAAGAAAGAAAATCCATTTGTGGTACAGTAGGTATAAAACAATATGAATTAAAAGATATAGATAAATAATACAATTAAAATACTCATTTGTTGCAGATTATGACTTAAAACATGGGGAAAATATACTGCAGCCTGCTTGAGCTTCTTGAGTCTATCACTATAAACATGTTTTCTAAACTTGTAATCATTCTCACAACCCTTCTCTGAACCCTCTTCTCTGAACCCTCTCCAATTTATCAGTCTCCTTCTTGATTTCTGAACACCTGAATTGGACAAAGTATTCCAGCAACGGCCCCAGCAGTGCTAAATATAGAGTTAAAATAACTTCTCTCTGCTCCTATTCGGCGCTGTATCTCTCTTCTAGTACCTCAGTATCGTAACCATGGCCTGCCGTGCATTTTCCAGAGAGGAGCTAAAAGAGCCAGTGATGCTGCAGGTTTCTCCCAGAAGTGGTTGACAGATGCAAAGTCCTGAACATCACAGAACTGAGGCTGGCAGACACAGTGGTGTATTACTGCGCCCTGCAGAGCTCAAAGTGACAGAGCTACATAGCAAAGCTGAGCAAAAAGCCTTCCCTTCCTTGATGCAGTGGAAGTTAGGCAGTCTGAGCCTGGGAACACCGGGTCTTAGCAGAATTATTACACTGCCAATAAATAAATATTTTGAGGTGATTGTACTGATGTCAAGCTAGTGCTTCCTATCCCCCCCAAACCAAATCTTTATTGAAATCTTTACAGTAATTTATCAACCCTGGATCATAGAATGGGCGTGAGCTTATTCTGTTAACATCTTGAGAATTTTTTTCTCTTCATAGACTAGCATATTTTGAAAATAAAGAGTAGTAAAAATACCGATTTTTTAAAAACTTGAGTTAAGATAGTTTTCAGAGTAGCAGCCGTGTTAGTCTGTATTCGCAAAAAGAAAAGGAGTACTTGTGGCACCTTAGAGACTAACCAATTTATTTGAGCATGAGCTTTCGTGGGCTACAGCTCACTTCATTGTTAAGTGATTTAAATGAAGATAACCTATTTATGAGTGTGGGTGGGAGATTTAAATGACTAGCTGCAAGTCTGCGACTGTCACAACCTATAAAGCACCTTCTGTTTTGGTGTGATTAGTTAAAAACCTCCTATTGCTTTGTATGACATTTTAATAATGCATGAGACTAAAGCAACGCTGTCCAGGTAGATTTGGGGAAAACAACAAGGTAGCACAACCTACTGGTAAAAAGTATAATACCCATGTCATTTGAATCTTTCCAGGTTCTATTTATTTCAGATTTTAACCAGGGAGGAAAAAAGAGTCTTTTAAAACATATTGCTAGGATGATGTCTGGGAATTTTTAAAGAGCCTCTGTCAATGAGACATCCACGTTTCATTAAAATCATCCTTTGAAAGTCCCAAACTTCATTCCCAGTAAAGCTATCTGGGTATCTATCTACTTATATCACCCCATCACAAAAAACATCTGAGTGCTTCCAAAGATGTATCCTCACAGTCCAGGTGTGGCAGAGAAATATTAGGATCTCTGTTTTACGTATAGGGAAACTGAGGCAGAGAGAGACTAACTGCCTTGACGAAGGTCTCAAAGGGAATTTGTGGTAGAGCTGGCAACTGAAACCAGCTCTCCTGAGTCTCAGACAAGTGCCTGACCCACAACTCCATCCTTTTCCCTATAATCTCAGCAGGATGTCAGCTGCAGATTCACCTGAACCCAGCGTGTTTCCTGTGTCTTTTATGAGCTCCAAACTCCTCCCTCGTCCCTAGCTAGAGCTGCCTTCGGATATACGAAGATTAGATTCTTCTTCGCAGCCATGTCTTAAAGAACATAAAAAACTAGGTCGCTATAGGAGAAATCATGGGGAAGTGTTTTATTCTTAGCATTTGGACATTGAATCTCCGAGGTAAATAGACTGGGATTTCCAAAGGACTTTGGGCTCCCATATCCCATGGAATCCTAGTCTTAAACCTGCTCCAAACCTTTTACCTCAACCTCGCTGTAACCTTAACCCTAAATCTAAGGCTATCCCCGAACCTTAAATCCTAAATCTAAAGCTACATTCCAACCGTGATGGTTCTCATCCCCGTGAGAAAGAACAAACTACAGGCCACTTGGGAGGGCCCTTTCAAGGTTGTCAAGCAGCTCAATGAGGTAAACTATGTGGTGGAGCTGTCGAACCGGGCACACCACCGCCGGGTGTACCATGTGAATATGATGAAGCCATATTATGCCAGGGGGAATGTGGTGTTGGCCGTGTGTGGACAGTGGGAGGAGCAGGGAGATGACCCTTTAGTAGATCTATTCCCTGGGAACAGAGCTGGTTCCCCCTTGGAAACAATTCCCCTCTCAGATCAGCTAACCCCTGCCCAGCAAGCTGAGGTCAGGGGGGTGCTGCATCTGTACCGACAGCTGTTTTCCAACCAGCCTGGACGCACTAATCTGACTGTCCACCAGGTGCAGACCGGGTCGCACCCGCCGATAAGATGCTCCCCCTTCTGAGTCACAGGGAAAACTGCTCAGGACCTGGAAAGAGAGGTCCAGGATATGCTGGCTTTGGGGGTGATCCAGCCATCGGCCAGCCCTTGGGCCTCGCCGATGGTGCTGGTCCCCAAAAAGGACGGGTTGGTCCAGTTCTGTGTGGACTGTCGGAAGCTCAATGCCATCACTGTATCTGATGCCTACCCCATGCCCAGGCCTGATGAGCTGCTCGACAAGCTGGGAGGAGCTCGGTACCTTACCACCATGGACCTTACAAAGGGCTACTGGCAAGTGCCGCTGGATGCAGATGCCTGGCTGAAATCGGCCTTTATCACCCCTCTGGGGCTCTATGAGTTCCTGACCCTGCCTTTCAGCCTCAAGGGAGCGCCGGCCACCTTCCAGCACCTAGTGGACCAGCTCCTGAGGGGGATGGAGAGTTTTGCCGTGGCGTATATTGATGACATCTGTGTCTTTAGCCAGACCTGGGAGGACCACGTGTCCCAGATTAGACAAGTGCTGGACCGACTCCAGGGGGCTGGGCTGACTGTAAAAGTGGAGAAGTGCAAGGTGGGGATGGCGGAAGTATCTTACCTGGGCCATCGGGTGGGGAGCGGCCGCCTAAAGCCAGAACCAGCCAAGGTGGAGGTGATCAGAGACTGGCCCGCTCCACACAAAAAAAGCAGGTCCAAGCCTTTATTGGGATGGCAGGATACTACCGAAGATTTCTGCCCCACTTTAGCGCCATCACCACCCCCATCACTGAGCTATGCAAGAAGGGGAAGCCAGACAAGGTGGTCTGGACCCAGCAGTGCCAGGAGGCTTTCTGGGTGCTGAAGGAGGCTCTGGTCAGTGGCCCAGTTCCGGCAAACCCAGACTTTGACAAGACCTTTGTGGTGTTCACTGACGCCTCAGACATGGGACTGGGGGCGGTGTTAATGCAGGAGGATGAAAAGGGGGAGAGACACCCCATTGTGTACCTGAGCAAGAGCAACACTACGCGGCCATCGAGAAGGAGTGCCTGGCCATGGTGTGGGCCCTCAAGAAACTAGAGCCCTATCTCTTCGGGTGACACTTCACCGTGTACACCGACCACTCTCCCCTGACCTGGCTGCACCAGATGAAAGGAGCCAACGCCAAACTCCTGAGGTGGAGCCTGCTGCTGCAGGATTACGACATGGACGTGGTCCACATGAAGGGAAGTGCCAACCTGATAGCGGATGCGCTGTCCCAGAGAGGGGACCCCAAACTTCCCCAGGTCACTGGTCAGAGTGACCCCGCTCAGTTCAGTCTCCAAGGGGGGAGAGATGTGACGATGTGAAGCAGCATGGAGGGGGGGAGTGTTGACCTGGGAATGTGCCCTGGGGATGAGAGACCTGAGAGCCTGTCACCTGAGCCAGGAGGGGGAGGGGGAGGTGACACCTCTGCCCAGGAATGTGAACAGAGGCTGCAGGAGGGAGCCTGCTGGGGGGGTTTAGTTTCAGTTTGGGGCTGGGTGGAGGAACTCAGGGAACCCCAGGGCTGGGGTCTGAGCTCCCTTCTCCCCTAGAAGAACTTGACTGAGAGGTCCAGGTTGTCCCCACAAGCTCTGGTTTGGACTGTGTTCCTGTTGTCCAATAAACCTTCTGTTTTACTGGCTGGCTGAGAGTCTCAGTGAATCCCAGGAAGAGGGGTGCAGGGCCGGGACTCCCCCACACTCCGTGACACAGGGCTACCACTCCGAGACCTTTTGATAAGCAACACCTTGTGATATGTTCAAAAACACCCTCTTAATCCCCTATTTCCTTTACTGCCATAGCAACCAAACTGCCATGCAATCTTTGCAGATAAGGCAGAAGTGGTGAGGGGTTGAATGCGTGCGGAGGCGCGGTCTGTCGGTGTTATCTCCCCACCGCCAGAGACAGCGGCGAGCTTCGATCTACAAACAGAACAAGAAGACCCTGCAGTCAGAGTGCCATGAGTGGGCGCAGCTGTCTCGTCTTGTCCCTGTTCTGTGAGTAACGCCGCCTGTTGTCTCTTTTAAATGCGATCTTGTTATAGTAACAGCCACTGCCTCCAACTGAAATCAGCACCCCATTAAGCTGTGCTGAGCTCTGTACAGATACGTAGTGAGTCTCTGCCCTAAATAGACAAAGTCTTTAAGGAAAAAAGAAGTTCTTTTATCCCTGTTTTACATAGAGACCCAGAGAGAATACAACTGAGAGTTACAACGATGCCTAAGAGATTTACAGGCCGAACTTCTGCTACTCTTAATGGGAACTGAGTGTCCAAATCTTGTAGGTGTCTGCTGTTCTCAGCCCAGATGAGTTGCTGAAAGTCACCCAGAGAGTTGGTAGCAGGGCTTGAAGTTAAATTCAGTGTCCTCAGACCCAGCTCAGTGCCTTCCATACCAGACCATCTTCCTCTGTCATCACCATTGCAAGCTAACCGACTAAGTCCAGTTCATTTTCCTCTTGTGCTGTGCATCGCTAGCCCACATTTATTGGTTAGTGTTTTATTTAACTCTAGGTTTCAGAGCAGCAGCCGTGTTAGTCTGTATTCGCAAAAAGAAAAGGAGGACTTGTGGCACCTTAGAGACTAACCACTAATTTGGTTAGTCTCTAAGGTGCCACAAGTATTCCTTTTCTTTGTATTTAACTCTCACTCTCTCTCCCTCCCCCGAGGTGGTATCTGCCTGTCTGAAGTAACCCAGTCCCCCGACCAGAGAGGTGCTGAATTGGCTGATGCAAAGATTCAATGCAAGCATGACATTCCTGACGGGAATTACGATTCCATTTACTGGTATTACCGGAAGGCCAGCACTGAACTGACTTACATCACTCACAGCTACAGTGAGGAGAGAAATTCAGGACGCTGTGGACTCTCTGTTGACCGTGCCAACAGCTCCAGCATTTTAACCATCAGGACTTTACAACCGGGAGATGGTGCTGTATATTATTGTGCCTTGCAGCCCACAATGGTTCACCTCTTGTAACACCCTGAACAATAACCTGCCACTCAAGGAGAGCTTGGTCCAAAGACCATTGAAGACAATGGAAAGACCCCTGTTGAATTCAGTGGTGCAGCTCAGGGGATTAAAGACAACCGTGGGCAAAAATGTCCATAGGAAGAGAATTCTAGTGCCGAGCAATATCGGGGGTTAGAGCTGGACTGAATTCCTCAGGGAAGATTGGCCGAAAGTTAGAAAATAAATAGACACGGTGAGTGAGGCAATATCCACAGAGCTACCGCAGAGCTCTGTGGAGAAAAAGTTCGGCCGATAAAAGATATTAGATCTCCCCCTTCTCTCTTCCTTACCCGGGGCCCACACAGCTACCACAACACTGCAAACGGAATAAAAACGCCGATAATGACAAGACACTGACCAAAGGCAAATGAGTCTTGTAAAGACAAGACATGCAGGTGATGAATGAGATTTGTAAACCCTTCTATGGAAAGTTCATGTCCGTTAATAATGATAAAATCAAGTGGTTATTTAAAAGAATTCATTGTCCAGTTCTGGTCACCCATGTTCAAAAAAGATTAATTCAAAGTGGAAGAGGAGGGCTACTCAGATGTTCAGGGAAATGGAGAGCTGAATTTAGGAGAGGCGATTGATTATTTAGCCTAGAAAAACAAAGGCTGACAGGGGATGGGCAGGGATGGTGTCCCTAGCCTCTGCTTGCCAGAAGTTGGGAATGGGCGACAGGGGATGGATCACTGGGTGATTCCCTGTTCTGTTCATTCCCTCTGGGGCAAGTACCAGTACAAGTATCAGTACCCAGTAATGAATTTCACATGCATTGTCAAGAAGAACTTTGTGTGTCTGTTGTTGGGAAATTCATTTTTTTGTTTATATTTATAATTACAATCCAGAATTTATTAGACTATAGGAAATGAGAGTGCAATACAGGATATGGGAGCACAATACAATACAGGAAATGAGACTAGACTAGAGTAGACTAGAATGTTCTTCAATGACTGGATTTGTTTCTTTAAATCACTGGATGAATATGGACTGGAAAAGATACTTGAAACCATATATCTCACCTCCTCAAATGCTGTAGGAGACTACCCTACCGAGGCCAAAAGCACTTCAGACATAAAATCCACAGTGGTTGGAGATTTGGTTTCCCTGGTGGCTAGGACCTGATAATGCATCCACTCTCTCTCTCTCTCTCTCTCTCTCTCTCTCTCTCTCTCTCTCTCTCTCTCTCTCATAATCTCTCTCTGCTTTATATCTTAACTCTTATGACAATGAATCACCTCTCTTCCCTTCTTGAGAAGAGATATGGGGCATTTCGTTTTGTCGTCCCTGGGTATAGTGTAATGCTGTACAATTTTCATAAGCTTTATTCTTGTCCACATTCATGGTGCAATATATTCCTATCACGGGCCTGATCCAATGACCCTTGAAGTGGATGGAAAGACTCCTATTGACTTCAAAAGACTTTGGATGAGGCCAGGATGAGTCACCTTAAATTGAACAAGGCATGCACCTAAAAAAGAAAAGCACCTATTTCCGGTGAGATGAGAGAGCAGCTCATGAAGTTCGTATCAAAGGGACCTTGTTGCTTTGTTCCTGTTTATCTTAACCCACTTTCAAAGTGGGTTACAGCAAAGGTATTTTTCTCCTGAAACACATTCTTTGAGCCTGTAAAACAGGGAACACTTTAAGGCGCTATTTAGAAATAAATTTAAAGGCTACAACGTGTTTTAGAGCAAGAGGAAACATTTGTCCCTGAGAATTTAAAATGAAAAGCAAAGAACCAAACCAAAGAATGAATCAAAAAAGGGAAGAAACATAGAAAACATAGACCGAGATAGAGAAAAATCAAAAAGCACCCCCCAAAACCAGAAAATTGAATGCAAAAAAATCAAACACACAAACAAGCAAAAATTCCCAAAACACACACAGCGACAATGTACAGCACAAACAACAAGAAGGCAACCACAGAATGCAAAAAGATAAACACAAACAGAATAAACACACACGCACAAAAGTCTAAAAGTCAACATAAACCAGGAAAGAGAAAGAAGACCCTCCCGTCTTCACAAAAACAGAAGAAAGAAAGAAAGAAAGAAAGAAAGAAAGAAAGAAAGAAAGAAAGAAAGAAAGAAAGAAAGAAAGAAAGAAAGAAAGAAAGAATCCCTTTCCTCTTTAAAAATGTACCATACTATAAAAAAAAAAATCTTTTCCAGGATGATTAAAACAACAACAGCAAGAACAGTATGAACTTCAAGCTGCACTTCAATGGGATGTAGGTATCTAACTCCTTTAGATTTCTTTGAAAATTGCAGCCGAAATGCTTTGCTGGGTGCCTTTTGCAGAGCCCAGGTCTGTGTGAACAGTTGTGCGGCATTTCTCCTTTTCTCTCCAGTCCTAAGGAGGTTAAAGGCCCACCTGGTGTTTGGAAGGATCCGTATTAAGAGGGGAAAGAGCTGTTTGATATCTGGCTGCTCTATGTCTGATCGGAGGGGTGTGAGCGGAGCCGCGATGTGTTACCCTGTGAGCTAAAGACGTCAAAGGCTGGGGAGCTCCATCTTGTCGCTTTTGAAGCCACGCTAACCCAGAAATCGAACTGCTGCCAACCTCCATCCTCTGCCAGCGCCTGCAGAGGAAGGGGCACGTGACTTTTGTATGACAAAGGGGATGACTGAGAAACTCTTGGGTGTTCGTTTTTTTGCAGAGATGAGAAGAGGCTGCTGCCTTCTGCTGCTTCTCAGCAACTTATGCGGAAGTAAATAAAACACAATAGCACAGAGCCCTAATTCTGCACTTGCTGTCTGAGTTTGGGTTTGTTCTGGCTTTTTCTTTGGGTTTTTAGGTTTTTGTGTATGAATTTACTGTGTCTGAGTTTCTTGTGCTTTCTGTGTTGATGGAGCTTTTCTGGTGTTTATGTTCTTCTTTTCTGTGTTTGGCTTTTTTCAGTTTGTTCCTTTTTCACTTTTTATTTTGTTTTTCAGGTTTTCATATTCGTGTTTTTTTGTTCCTATGTTATGATATTTTTGTGTGTTTTCAGTGTTTATTTTGAATTTAGGGTGCTCCTGTCTTTGTGTTTTTCTTTTCCTCTTTGTGTGTGTGTGTGTGTGTGTGTGTCTTTTAATGTTGACTTTCAGGCTTTTGTGTTTGATTTTTGTGTGTGTTTTCTGTGTTTAGGTTGGTTTTCAGGTTTTTGTGTTTGAGGTAGGGTTTTTGTTGTTGTTGTTGTTTGTTTGTTTGTTTGTTTTTCCTTTAGGGTGGTTTCCAGGTGTTTATGTTTCAGTTTTTTAATGTGTTTTCTGTATTTAGGTGGATTTTCCGGTTTTTGTTTTTACTTTCTCGTTTTCTTCATCTTTAACTGGTTGTGAAGCTGTTAAATTCTCTCCAGATTTTCAGTTACACAGAATAATTCTTGCCTTGCCAGATACTGCTCAGCCATCTCCGCTGACCTTTATCCTTCTCCCTCATTGCTCCCTTACTGGCAGTTAATCTCTTTGCCTGATTAATACGCTTTATTCTCTCGCCAGCAGTCAGGAGTGATGTGGTGCTGGAACAAGGTGCCCAGGCTTTGGCAGTCCGGGAGGGCGAGGAAGTGGCCTTCCAGGGCCGTGTGAAGGGAGGGGAGATGAACAGCTATTGGATGAACTGGTAGAGAAAGGGGCAGCGGGGCCCCCTGACCTGGGTTTACCGAGAAGGGGACCACTATGGAGAAGGCTTCCAGGGCCGCTTCGTAGGGGAAGTTGATAGCTCCAACAACAGGTTCACCCTCAAGATCCTGAGCGCAGAGCTGCGAGACAGGGCGGTGTATTACTGCGCTTCCAGTCCGCACGGAGCCACAGCTGTGCTGCGGAGCAGAGCCAAAACTGACAGAGCCGCGGGAGGGCGAAGCATCGCTTGCAAACTACAGACCATGGCCAGCTCTGGGGCAGGAGTGGCTGGGGGATCGATCTCTCTCTCTCTCGCTCTCTCTCTCTCTCTCTCTCTCTCTCTCTCTGTCTCTCTGTGACGTGTGAAGCTGTCAGGGAAGCCATCCGGACAGAACTGGAAGGAGTGACTCTATCAGACAGCAGTACAGAATTTAGTTCTGTTTATACTAAGTCTAGGTTGGCATCTTTCAAAGGAGTATAATTCATTAAAAGCAGTTTTAGAGATCCACGGGTATGTAGTATAGGATAGGATAAGATAGGATAGGATAGGATAGGATAGGATAGGATAGGATACATAGATAGATAGATAGATAGATAGATAGATAGATAGATAGATAGATAGATAGATAGATAGATAGATAGATAGATAGACAGGCAAGTTTTTCTTCTCCTGTGCAGAGGGGGAATTTAAGACCATTTTGTAACTCAAAGAAATGGCCACAAGGTGCTGCTATTCACCCATATTCCATCTTCTGAGACCAGTTTGACTGAAGGAGCTGTCCAAGGTGGAAACCCTCCTTGGAGAGTTAAAGAAGAAAAGTGTCAAGAGGCTAATCTGCCGATCTACAGAACACCCTTAACCCAAATCTCTGCAGTAGGAGGGAAGGATCTCTCTCTCTCTCTCTCTCTCTCTCTCTCTCTCTCTCTCTTTCTCTCTCTCTCTCTATCAGAGAAGGTGGGTGAAGTAATAACTTTTATTGAATCAACTTTTGTTTTTGGAAAGAACAAGCTTTCGAGATTCAGAGAACTCCTCCTCAGGTCTGCTTTTCTTCTCCAGACTTGAGGAAGAGCTCTGTGAACCTCGAAAGTGTGTCCCTTTCACAAACAGAAGTTGGTCCAATAAAAAATATTAACTCACCCACCTTGTCTCTCTCATATCCTGAGACCAAAACGACTACAACTCTCTGTCTCTGTCTGAAAGTAAATACAAATGTATCTGCTTGTCTATATGTCTGCTTTTATGGATTATACTCCTCCGGAAAATGGTTACCTAGTTTATTTGCCTGCAATAAATATAACGAAGTTATACACCTACACCGAGGAGATATAGTTTAAGAAAAAAAACCACTCCTTCCCATTGTCTCCGGGTGGCTTTTCTGGCAGAATTTCTCCCTCTGTCTTTTCACAGCCCTCCCACGGGGGGAAGTGGGTCCTTGACTGTAAATAGGCCGGACGACACAGCAGAGGAATCATTCTGTGTGTGACAGCGGTAGAGACGAGATGTGGATCTCCGTCTGCCTACTTCTCCTCAGTAAGTGGTTTAAATTTACTGGCAGTCAGACTGAGTGTTTTCTAACTCACGGATCTTACTCTGCCTCCACTGTCCTCCTGCTAGGCCCGGTGGCTGGGAACTCCGGGACCCAGATTCCAGCGTCTGCGTCAGCCAGGGAAGGGCGGCCCGTGAAATTGTCCTGTCAACACAGCACCACGTACACGTACGACGCCCTGGGGTGGTACCAGCAGCTGCCTGGGCAGCAGTCTCTGCTCCTACTGCACAGAAATGAGAGGGGAAATGAATACACGCGCGGTTCGGTGGCCCCTCGGTTCTCCTCCGAGCTCAGCACCCATGTCAAATCGTTCACGCTGTCCATAGACGGGGCGCAGCGGGCTGACTCGGCGGTGTATTTCTGCGCTCTCTGGGATCCACCGGGCTACGGAGCGCCCCGGGCTCCCGACACAAACTGCCGGAGCGGGGGGCGGTCTCGAAAGCGAAGGGGGATGAGTCATTTCCCCTGCGTGCACCGGGGGGAGGGGGAGGGGAGCCAAGTGTCAGAGGGCACCAAGAAGTGTGTTATTGTTTACAAGCAGGGGGGTTGCACACTTCCTACCTTGTGGAGGCTCAGCGTATTGCTCACCCCGGGGTCTCCTGCATCACTCCCTGCCCTACACAAACTACCAGTCTGCCTCCCTTCCACCCCCACTTTTTTTTCAGGGACTCCCCTGGCTCTTCCCCGCTGGAGTCGCCCCATTATCACCTCCTCCCATACCAAGGTCCCCCATATTTGCCCCATGCCAGAAGCTGGGTGCCCCTCTATTCCCACTATACCTCCCCAATGTAGAATACACTAAAAGACACTATTTTGCATGGTGACGAGTTTCAGAGGGATAGCCCTGTTAGTCTGTTTCAGCAAAAACAACGAGGAGTCTTGTGGCACCTTAGAGACTAACAAATGTATTTGGGCATAAGCTTTCGTGGGCTACGACCCACTTCTTCAGATGCATGGAGTGGAAAATACAGGAACAGGTATAATTATACAGCACAAGAAAAGGCGGGAGTTGCCTGACCAAGTGGGGGGTCAATGATTCAATCAGGGTGGATGTGTCCCATTCCCAACAGTTGACAAGAAGGTGTGAATGTCTACAGAGTAAAAATTACTTTTTGTAGTGCTAAGGATGCCAATTCCATCAGGGTGGATGGCTCATACTCAACAGTTGATGGGAGATTACTTCTTGTAGTGACCCAGCCATTCAGTCTTTATTCAGACCTAATTTGATGGTGTCAAGTTTGCAAAGGAATTCCAGTTCTGCAATTTCTCGTTGAAGTATGTTTTTGAAGTTTTTTTGTTGAAGAATGGCCACTTTTAAGTCTGAAATTGAGTGTCCAGGGGGGTTAAAATGGTTTTTGAATGTTATAATTCTTGACATCTGCTTTGTGTCCATTTATTCTTTTGCATAGAGACTGTCCAGTTTTGCCAACGTACATAGCAGAGGGGCATTGCTGGCACATGGTGGTGTACATTAGTGGATGTGCAAGTGAATGAGCCCCTGATGGTGTGGCTGATGTGGTTAGGTCCTGTGATGGTGTCTCTTGAGTAGATATGAGGACAGAGTTGGCAAAAGGGTTTGTTGCAGGGGATGGTTCCTGGATTGGTGTTTCTGTTGTGTGGTGTGTGGTTTCTGGTATTTGCCTCAGGTTGGGGGGCTGTCTGTAAATGAGGACTGGTCTGCCTCCCAAGGTTTGTGGGAGTGAGGGATCATCTTTCAGGCTTAAACTATCCCAAAGTACAAAGTTTGGATTAAAAGTGACAACATACATAGAGTACATAATCTGCAATATCCCAAATTAAAGTTAATAAATTTAACCATGAAATTAAAATATTAGCATCCAACTATTGGGGTACTTCACTCATAAAAAGTGGGAAGCAAACATAGCAGTGAGTGTAGCTTGTCCCGCAGTAATTGAGAATTTAGGATGGGTTGTGCCTCAGTAAATACAATCCATCGGAGAAGTATTTCAGTTACTTTCCTGTTTCGCTTCTCCATGGCGCTTTTTTATAACTCAGCTATAGGACAGTAGCCGCTAGAACCCACAGCACAGACCTTAGCTAGGGTCTCAGGGGCAGCTAGATGAGGTCGGAGCCAGATTTCAGGGGCCTGCAGCTGACATTTCACAACCAACACAGGGATTTGTTCTTGCCTCTCTCACCAGTTTTCCTGTGATGGGAACTGGGAATCCCACCGTGTAGCGGCCCCGTGTGCGATGAGCGCTCAGTGGAGACACATAGTGAGCGACAGTCTCTGCCCTGAAGAACTTACAAAGAAATTGGAGCCGACAGAGGAAGGGTTCCTCACGGCGCCCTCGTTATACCCATGGGGAAGGAAGTCACAAAGAGAGGAGGGTAAAGTTACTGCTGCTCCGTCTGCTGCTACCACATAGCCACTACGGTCTATTCCTCTCTCCTTTTGAAGACCGGAGCGGATGCAAATCGAGTGACCACATTTCCTGTGAGACACCCCCGGAGCCCCTGGGTCTGCAGAGGACACCGCACAGACACGTGTCTCCGCAGCTCACACCCATCCCCACTTCTCTGCGCCCTCTCCTGCAGAATTGTCTCCAAAATCGTCAGAAAAGAGATGATGCTGTGGCTACCCCTCGCTTTCATGGCAGCAATTCCCAGAGGTGATTCCTTGCCTGGATACAGAGAGAAGCTCAGTATTATGGTGGAGATGATTAAGACTCTATTTTAATTTTGCAGGAGTCCATTCGCAGATTCAGCTGGTGGAGTCTGGGGGAGGTGTTAAAACCACAGGAGAGTCTATCCGCATCTCCTGTAAAGCCTCCGGATTTCCCTTTGGAAACTATTGGATGTTCTGGTACCGCCAGGCTCCCGGGAAAGCGCCAGAGTGGATCTCCTACATTAACCCCGGTAGCACTTCAGCGGACTATGGCCATTCAGTGAAAGGGCGATTCACCATCTCCAGAGACAACCCCAGCAACCTGCTCTATTTGCAAATGACCGGCCTGAGACCCGAGGACACGGCGGTGTATCACTGTGTGAGAGACACAGTGACGGGCAGGGAATCTAACCACGTACAAAAACATCCCCTTTGCAGTCACAGCCCCCTGCGGGGCAAACCCCAGGTGAAGAGTCAGACACACACAGAACTGAACTAAGGAGAAAATGTCCCCAGCGCTGCCAGCAGCGCGGGACGGACAAGACTTTTGTGGGGCTGCAGAGTCAGGTCAGGGCTGGGTAGCAAATATGAGGCAGCCGCTGTCCCAGTCCCTGCCCCTAGGGGGCAGCACCCCCATGTTCTCTGCTGCACACCCGCCCCTCCGGGCAACCAGCGTGCCACCCCTCCCACACCCTGCCCCTAGGGGGCAGCGCCCTGATCCCTCTTCGCTCCTTCACGTCGATGATTCCCAAGCGGCCTCTGGGGGGCGTGAGGGGTCAGCCTTTCTTTGCTGCACCCTGGGTCCCGGGAGACCTTGATGGATTGCGAGCTGTGGCAGGGGGCAGCAAAAGCGGACAGGGTCAGATGTCGCTCGCTGCTGCCAGATCTGACGCTGCCCCTGCTGCCCCACTAGGAAAGAAACCCGGCTGTCCGACCTGGGGCCCAGCCCACTGTCTGATCTCTTAGGGCTAAGACTTTTCCAATGTAGGAAGTTGAAGTTAGGCTCCCGGATCCTGATTGGTGGGTTCCCGAAGGAAAGGGCGGATTTCACAGGCAGCAGCTTCCACTGCTTTCAGTGCATTTGTATCTGCAATAACTGAAGTGAGCTGTAGCTCAGGAAAGCTCATGCTCAAATAAATTGGTTAGTCTCTAAGGTGCCACAAGTCCTCCTGTTCTTTTTGCGGATACAGGCTAACACCGCTGCTACTCTTGTGACCCGTGAACTGGCCCTCTCAGAGGTAATAGTCATAATTGGCCAGGTGAAAACTCAGCACCGCCCTGTGGTTGATAGCTAGCCGCCCTCCTCCCTGGGATATTCGTCACTAGCTCAGCAAGGCTGGGGCGGGGTTTCTCCGAGTGGTAATTTAAATGAGGCGGGGCTATGCAAATTCTCCCCGTGCAGAGACTCTCTTTCCGGGTCTGTCCCACCCGCCCCTGACCCTGCGGCCCGCGGAGAAGCTCTGTCAGTGCAGGGAGCAGCTCCGGACCCGTCCCCAGGGCGAGGACTGGCCGCAGACGCGCAGAGACGATGCGGTGGTGGCTCCATTTTGCTTTCATCGCAGCAGCGTCCAAAGGTACTTCGGATGGCGGGAATCGGGGGGTTGCTGATCCGATTATTGCCATTGATTGACCGGAGCGGGGCAGGGGAGATTCCCCGGGAATAAATTGGGACACACGGATTTTGTTTCCGGTTTCATACCATGTATTTGTCTCGTCTGAGAGGCGGTGGCTGGAAACCTCCAAATCGTTTCCCTTTGTCTCACAAATATAATTGACAGACCAGATGTCCCCCTCCCCCCCTTACATTAGACTGTGGCCAAAGCTGCAGCCGTTGCCCAGACCTGGCCCGAGGGGATTGTTCCCACCCGCTCTCACGCCCCCACCCCGGTTTGTTCCTCAGGGGCCGAGGCGCAGGGGCGGCTGGTGGAGTCCGGGGGCGGGGCTGCGACCACCGGCGGCTCCAGGCGGCTCTCCTGCACAGGCTCCGGATTCGCTTTCAGCAGCTACACCATGCTCTGGTACCGGCAGCGCCCCGGGAAGGGGCTGGAATGGGTCTCCTGGATCAGCGGCACTGGTAGGAGCAAAGATTACACTAACTCCGTAAAAGGGCGATTCACCATCTCCAGGGACAACGCCAAGAGCCAGCTGTATCTGCAAATGAGCCGCCTGGGACCCGAGGACACCGCCCGGTATCACTGCGCTGCTAGAGACACAGTGAGGGGAAGCCGGTGTGAGCTCAGACAAAAACTCGCTGCGTTCAGCTCAGGGGATTCGGGAGCGTCCCATGACTAACATCACCCCCTGAACGCCGGTGTCCCTCACCCACAACTCATAGCCCGCTGCTCACCCACCCACCCACTCACTGCAGCTCCTTAGTGGCGTCCTTGTCCAGAGTAGTGCGTTCTCGGGATGCAAGGTGTGTATCTGTGCCCGGAGGGACAGGAGCTGTTCTCAGAGCACAGGGCAGGGTTATAAACACAGACAGCCGGGGGTGAGAGCAGAGAACTGACCTGAACTCTGCTGGGTTCGCCAGCAAACCTGCGGGTGTCTACTAAGCCGGGCTGCTGCAGGAATTCTTTCACAGCGTATCGTGAGAGAACATGTCTGTCCTTCCTGAGCACTTGGGTGGAAGGGCTGTTCCTCCAGCAACACGTTCAAAGGAAAGGGCTCCAGATTTTTGCACACAACTAGTAGCGTGGTGGGGAGTCTACTCCAAGAGAGGACCTATCCCAAATGTTGGCTCTCTTGCTATCCAGGCTGGAAAGAAAATGCCCAGTTCCGACTTGAATTACACCAAGGACCCAATGGGAGCACTCACTGGTCACTGCCGGCAGAACTGGCAACCCCGGATCGGTGATAACGAGCCTGATTAAAAACAGAAGCGCCTCTACACCAGAGATTCGTTTCTGCGGCCGGGAAATTATCCCTGGATTTCCACACTGATCCTCTTCAGGGTAAGTGTATCTGGTAACGATGAACCGCTACACAAAGGCAAGGGTCCTACTGGACCCCCCAGGGGTTGACTGGTCTTCCCTTAAAGAAGGGAGCATATGCAAATGGAATAACAACATTTCCTGTCACACTCACGCTCTGTCCCTGACCCTGCAGGGGGCAAAAGCTGCAGCCCCATGTGCCTGCATTGAACAAGTCCCACTGGAGATTTTTCCCCAGACTAATCAGAAGAAGATGATCCTCTGGCGGCATGTTGCTTTCATGGCAGCACTGCCCCAAGGTGATTCTGGGCTGAAAAGGTCGGGAGGCCTCAGTGTTACTGAGTACCAGGCTAAAATCGTTCTCTGTTATAGAATCATAGAATCTGAGGGTTGGAAGGGACCTCAGAAGGTCATCTAGTCCAACCCCCTGCTCAAAACAGGACCAATCCCCAATTTTTGCCCTAGATCCCTAAATGGCCCCCTCAAGGATTGAACTCACAACCCTGGGTTTAGGAGGCCAATGCTCAAACCACTGAGCTATCCCTCCCGCCTACCTATGTCCTCAGGTGCCCAATTGCAGGTCCAGCTGGTGGAGTCTGGGGGAGGCCTGAAGATGGCAGGAGAGTCTATCAACAACTCGTGCAAAGCCTCCGGGTTCAGATTTGGTGACTAAGCGATGCTGTGGTACCGACGGGCTCCCGGGGGAAGACCAGAGTGGGTCTCTTATATTAACTGGGTTGGCTCTGACACGGATTAGGCGGACTCAGCAGAAGGGCGATTCACCATCTCCAGGGACAACCCCAGCAATTTGCTACACTTGCAAGTGAAGAGACTGAGAGTCGAGGACAGCGCCCGGTATCACTGTGCGACACACAATGAGGGGAAGCTGGTCTGAGCTCAGTCAAAAACCTCTCGTTCCTGTCACAGCCTCCCTGAGGAAGCACGTCACACCTCAAAGTTCAATCACATGGATTTTAACCAAGTAGAAAATGTCCTCAACTCTTTAGTCATCACGTAGGAAAGTATAATTTTTGGAGCCCGGTGAAGGCTGCAAAGACACGCCAAGGCTGAGTTACATTAGGAGAGCTACAGCCTCTATCCCGGTCTTTGGCACACACCTCGCAACGTCCGCAACAAATGGAGCAGGGGGGCTGCAGACAGCACCAGTCCCCTTCTTTGCATAGCCCCGCCTTACTCCCCTGCGGCTCCTTCTTGGGCACTGACTGCGGCAGGAGTCCTGAGGAAAAAACAGTGTGTGAAGTCTTGTGTCAGTCCCGTCCAGGGGGCAGAGTTAAGATTACATGGGCAACCTGAGTTCTGGCATCTCCTATCGTTCGAGGGCTTGACTTTGCCACCTTAACATTCTTTTAAAGTAGTTTTTAATGCCATTTCCTTCCCGTACAGAAAAATGGAAAAACATAAAAAACACCCTTTCAGTCTATAGAACCATTGACCTTCCCCCAGCTGAGTCATCAGCAGAATTGGCATTTTCAGAGGTGCGCACTCCTTGTCTTAGATGCGCATGCCTCGACCTGGGTTACCAGTGTGCACCTGCTGTCCCGAGCCCTGCCAGTAGGGTACAGCACTTCCCCCCGACCTGAATCGTACTGTGCGCCTTCTACCCTAGTACATACCACTAGAGAGCAGCGCTTGTTCTCTTTGGCGCGCTCCAGTCTGCGTGGGACCTTCATAGGCTGCTGGAATATCGGACACTGCCCCCTTCATTGCTCCCTGGTGGTGAAACATAGGGCTCAGCACTGGGCCGGAGATACATTATTAGGGAAAGATGCTTTAGGGACCCTCCCCCTCACCCCTTTCCCTGCTAGGAGATCTCAAGGTTGACAGCATTTGGGGACATGATGCTATTGCAAAGGGGGTCTTGGAATACCCTCCCCCCTCTCTTCTTGTCAGCTGGAATTGACACTGGCCTATCAGATTACAGGAGATGTAGACTGCGCAGCTGGGTTTCCTGTGCCAAACCAAACATCACATTCACATGTCCCTGACCTTGGAGTTCCCAGAGAGCAACACCGTAATGCTCTGTATGTCTGCAATTACCATCTAACTCCGTCCTCCAAATTCCCATTATCCCTCCAAGTAACCAAAAACTGTGACAGCCTGATTGAATACTCAGGCCTGGGAATTATTTGCTTCTTATGGAAAAAGAGGAAACACTCATTCACCCCCCCCCCCGCCCGCCGTTGGTAAAAGCGGTGCGATCATGTTGTGGGTGACTCTTAAAGGGATGATGTCACTACCCTTCTGAAGTGTTGGTCACTCAGGCCTGGACCTTAGTTATCTCTGGTGGGAAAGGAGGGAGCAAAATAATTTTATTTACTCGTTCTTTCATTTATTCCATTGGTAAATGGGAGTGGTGCAATTTCTGACAGAGCGCACCTACAATGTGAATAACGGGACTGGTCTTCAGTTGTCTCCTGCCCGGGAGCGTGTGGAAATCACCCCGGTAGTTCCCCCAATAGGTGCCCTCTCTAATGTCTGGACACCCGGCCGCCGGCGAGAACTGACAATCCTCTCTTAAGGCACAGGATATGTACAGGGAGGCAGTTGCATTTCCCGGGTCACACCCGCCTCGTCCCTCAGCCTGCAGGAGAGCGAAGCTGCATCCGCTGTGTCACCGCAGTTAAGGGTTAATCCTTCCCGCCGCTAGGCCCTTAAGGGACAGTGAGAGTCGCCCTAACGTTAAGGCACGTGGCTGTTAACGAGCGAGCTAGTCTCTGTCTGAGCGAGATACAGGGAGAGTGCAAGGCTGCGTGTGTTTCAGGAATGGCCGCGGGAGAGCGAGCGCGCTGCTTTGCAGGTGTGGGAAAGCCTCGCTCCCTGTGCCAGGGAGACAGCGTTTGACGCAGGCGTCGCACAGTGTTTGCAGCCTCCTCTGGCTCCTGGTCTCAGGTTTCAGCAGAAGCTGCGGAGGGTTTCAAAGACTCTCCCCAGAGAGAGAAGCCGGTGTCCGGGTCTCCGGCTGTTTTGCTTTGGTCCGAGGCATGATGACCTGGCTCTTAGCTACTCTGCTGGCCCTGGCCCCATGTGAGTACTAGGGAAATGGGGGGGGGGGGGGAGTTTGGGCGAGTGCGGGAGACTCTTTGCTCTCTAGGTCCATTGGTTTATTAATTTATGTTTCCAGGTGCCCTTTCTCAGGTGCAGCTGCTGGCGTCCGGCCCCGGGATGGGGCAGGTCTCCGAGCCCCTCACACTCACCTGCGCGATCTCTGGTGGGTCCGTCTCTGCTGATTACTGGGATTGGTACCGGCAGCTTCCCCGGGGAGGGCTGGACTGGCTGGGAGAGATTGACTGGTACCACCGGAGTGGCTCTTATGCTACGCCCAGTCTCTCCCAGGCCAAATAACTCTCTCAGCTGATTCCTCCAAGAACCAGGTCTACCTGCCGCTCCGCTCGCTGACAGCTGCGGACACCGCCGCCTATTACTGCGCCCGGAGAGAGACAGGGAGACAGAGACAGGGAGCCCCCAGACAGAAAGGGAGGAACCTCTGTGCCCCACCTCCGGGGCTGAACCCGCCTGGCTTGTCCCCTTCTCTCAGCCCCCCTCTGCGAGGGACAAGGTGCGGGAGGCCATCTCTTTCGTTGGACCAACTTCTGTAGCTGAGAGAGAGAGAGATCCACCAGAAGGTATCAGCTCACCCACCTTGGCTCTCCAATATCTTGGGACCAACAGGGATACAGCATCTCTGCATAGTGACAGGTCAGTGTCAACTTCTGCCTGAGAAACACAGCAGGAAAGAGACCCAAAGAAGATCTCTGTGGGGCTCCAGAGTTTGTCTCTGTCCCGCCAACAGAAGTTGGTCCAATAGAAAATATTACCTCCCCCGCCTTGTGTCTGATATCCTGGGACCGTGGTGGCTACAACTGTACTCCATACAGCAGGAAAGAGAGTGAGCCAGCGGGGTCCGGGTCTGCCCTGCTGTGCTGGGCTGTAGATATTTCAGGAGGAGAGAGAGGCGTGTATATATGGGATGCATCTGCCCATGTCTGTTGTGTATCGGATGGACAGTATAGCTCAATACAGAGAGGGGTCTGATAGCTAGCTAAGGGGGTGTATGAGATAGATAGATAGATAGATTAGATAGAGGGGGTGGATGGGGATAAATAGATTAGATTAGATAGTGTGACGGTGGTCCCAGTGGGAGCCAGCTGAGGTCGCTCAATTAGGGTGAATTGCAAACAAACCCGAAAAGCTAGTGGATATTTCAATATTTAGATTTACCCATCCAGCACACAACGGCTTCTGTACTACCTCACTGGTTACTCAGCAGTCCCAACAATGCAGTTCCCTTGAAGTACCCAGCCCCAGGCCTCCACCCAGCTACCCAGGACAAAATATGATGAGGATTCCTGAAAATCTTATTCCATCACACAAAAGAAAAAGTTCTGATCCCAAAGGACCAGCCACACACGCAGGTCAAATTATAACTTAGATCTTACCCAAAAGATCTTAGATCCGATTCCTACTAACTAAACTGAAATTTATTTAAAAAAAAGAAAAGAGAGTGTTGGTTAAAGGATCAATATACTTACCCACATGAATTCAATTCTTGAGGTTCAGATACGGAGCAGAGATGGTGAGCTTGTGTTTGCAAAGAGTTCTTTTGGAAATAGTCCATAGGTTATAGTCCAATATCTGTATTCAGAGTGAAATCCAGTCAATGACTGGGATCTCAATCCTTATGGCTTTGGCTTCCCCTGCATGAAACCCTAGGCAAATCTGAGACAAAAAAAGGTCCTGTAGAGCCTAACTCCGGCCCTGTTCCCGGGGCATCCTGACACCCAATCAGACCGGAGTCTCTGCCCCGCTCCAGGGGCAGGGTGTGGGAAGGGGCATGACTTCGTTTCCCTTCCAAACCCAGCAGCCACGTCATGTGCTTTTAATTGGAGGGTGTATTTAGGTCTTTGTTTGTCTGTATACACCTGTCACAGAGTCCCTGGGTGATGCTCTGGAACTGTTCCCCATGAAGCCAGTCAGGACTCTGGGGAAGTCTCCTTTCTGTGAGCAGCCGGTCTTCAGGACACACAGCTCACACAGCTTCCACCTTCCTGGGTCTGACCTTGGAGCATTCAGCATCCTCTGCCCCTCCGTACGCTTCCCACAGCGAGTCCGCTCAGGCAGGGCTCCTGGGGGAGCCAGAGGGTCCTGCACCCCAACTCTACAGTCAGACGTGACTCTCAGCCAGCCAGTAAAACAGAGGTTTATTAAACGACAGGAACATGGTCTAAAACAGAGCTTGTAGGTGCAGAGAAGAGGACCCCTCAGCTGGGTCCATTTTGGGGGGCAGGGAGCCAGACAACCACGTCTGCACTTCACTCCATGTCCCAGCCAGCCTCAAACTGAAAGTCCCTCCAGCCCCTCCTCTCCTGGGCTTTGTCTCTTTCCCGGGCCAGGAGGTCACCTGATTCCTTTGTTCTCCAACCCTTTAGCTCTCACCTTGCAGGGGGGAAGGGCCCAGGCCATCAGTTGCCAGGAAACAGGGTGTTGGCCATTCTCTGTGTCCAGACCCCTGCACACACCTGCCCTCTAGGGCTCTGCAATGATCATACACCCTTACCCCACTGTGTTAAGGAAAAGTGAGCACATGTGACTCCATTTTGGTTTGGGGCCCACCATTGTTTAAATGCCAGCACATCATACACCAGGAGGAGTAATCCTTAGATATTGAATCCCTGTGAAAATCCTCCTCCTTGTCTCCAGCCTGCCTTGACTCCCAGTATCTGGTTTTTGTCAGTCTCTAACTCCCTGTCTCTTGGCCTTGATGTGAGGCCTCCCATCCTGATAATAAAAGTTACTGATGCATAGCTTTAGGACCATGCTGTGTAATTAACATACTGGTATAGCACGAGGAATGCACCAAGCAGGGATAGGTGGTAGATAAGACAAGGGTTTGTTTATTGGCTAAGGTTTCCGATGCACGAGGGCAACATGCTTTGCTAAAAAGTATATAACCTTTGTATAATCTGCATTCAGGGTCCCCTCCTGGCTAGCAGGGGGGCACCACGCTCGAGCGTAATAAACTTAGTGTCCTTTGGGAACTCTGCACTTGTGGACTTTGTTTCTGTGCCTCAGCCTAGATTCGAACTGTGCTTGTCCTACCAGGTGTAATTCGTAGCACTTGTGTGCGTGTCCTACCAGGTATAATTCGCAGCAGTTGTGTGCGTGTCCTACAAGGTGTAATTCGTAACAACTGTCACAGAGTCCCTGGGTGATGCTCTGGAACTGCTCCCCGTGAAGCCAGTCAGGACTCTGGGGAAGTCTCCTCTCTGGGAGCAGACTGTCTTCAGGACACACAGCTTCCACCTTCCTGGGTCTGACCTCGGAGCATTCAGCATCCTCTGCCCCTCCATGCACTTCCCACAGCGAGTCCGCTCAGGCGGGGCTCCTGGGGAAGCCAGAGAGTCCTGCACTCCAACTTCGCAGTCAGATGTGACTCTCAGCCAGCCAGTAAAACAGAGGTTTATTAAACGACAGGAACATGGTCTAAAACAGAGCTTGTAGGTGCAGAGAAGAGGACCCCTCAGCTGGGTCCATTTTGGGGGGCAGTGAGCCAGACAACCACGTCTGCCCTTCACTCCTTGTCCCAGCCAGGCCCAAACTGAAAACTCCCTCCAGCCCCTCCTCCCCTGGGCTTTGTTCCTTTCCTGGGCCAGGAGGTCACCTGATTCCTTTGTTCTCCAACACTTTTGCTCTCACCTTGCAGGGGGGAAGGGCCCAGGCCATCAGTTGCCAGGAAACAGGGTGTCGGCCATTCTCTGTGTCCAGACCCCTGCACACACCTGCCCTCTAGGTCTCTGCAATGATCATACACCCTTACCCCACCACCTAGATACTTAAGAACTGCATAGGGGAAACTGAGGCACCCCCACAATATTCAGAGGAAACATTAAGAACAGTCCCACTTCGTCACAACACCTCCTTAGTATCTATCTATCTATCTATCTATCTCCATTCATTTGCATGCATCTAGGCATAATGCTTTCTTTCTTTCTTTCTTTCTTTCTTTCTTTCTTTCTTTCTTTCTTTCTTTCTTTTCTTTTCTTTCACAGTCTAATCTATACAACGTTCCGTGCACATAATTGTCTCATCTATTTGTATGTTTCCAATTCCCCACTATCTATTAATCCATCCATTGTTCCTATACCATATTATCTCTCTATACAATCATTTTTCCTCCTTTGTATTATCCCTCTATCCATCCACACTTCCCCTTTACTATTTTCAGTCCCCATCTATGATTTTCTCTACTGTATTATCTAGCAATTTGTTTTTCTGTCTATGTATGTGGCTTAGAGGCCCCTTATCACTCTAGTGAGAGTCAATAGGTATTAGTAATGGTCATTGTGCTATAGTGTTTTCTCCAGCAGATGTCCAGTTGCAGATGCAGCTGGTGGAGTCTGGGGGTGCTATTAGAAATGAAGGGGAGTCCATCCTGCTCTCCTATAAAGGATCAGGCTTCACCTTCAGCAGCTATAAAACGTACTGGTACCAGCAGATCCAGGAAAAAGCCCGGAGTTTGTCTCACTTATTTACACCATGGCTCTGTCCAATGTTACATGGATTCGGTGAAAGGGCATTTCACCCTGTCCAGAGACAAAGCCAAGAGCGAGCTGTACCTGGGAAAGAGCAGCGTGAAATGAGAGGACATCGCCAGGTATCACTGCGCTGCTAGAGAGGCACTGTGCGGGGAAGCCGGTGTGAGCTCGGACACAAACCTGCCACCCCCTCGACTCAGACCCAGTGGGGCAAAGTCAGCTCTATCAGGGGGAGGAAAGACCTGGTGTGCTCAGTGTGAGCAGGGCATAAGTTCTGGCAAGTGAAGTGTAAAAATATAATTAGGAAGGCCAAAAAAAAAAAAAAAAAATTGAAGAAGAGCTAGCCAAACACTCAAAAAGTAATAACTAAAAAAGTGTTAAGTACATCAGAAGCAGGAAGCCTGCTAAGCAACCAGTGGCGCCACTGAACAATCGAGATGCTAAAGGAGCACTCGAGGATGATAAGGCCATTGTGGAGAAACTATTCTTTGCATCAGTCTTCAGGGTTGAGTATTTGAGGGTGTCAAGGCTGATTCCCCACTCTGGCACTTCCACTGCAGAAGGCGGGGGTCTGCAAGGAATCGAAAATTAATACTTGCCAATCCAGGCTGGTAATGCTGCCACCACCCAAGTGAAAACTGCCTTTTGCAAATCCAGAAAAAAAACGTACTTGGGAAGTTTTTTCTGAGGCCCGTCAGCTTTTCCACCCCTCCCTCTGGGAAGCCAAGAAAGAAAACAACAGAAAAGGGGAACCCAGCTGCTCCACCAGCTGATTAACATATGCACAGCCTCTTTACCTCCTAAGACACAGAAATTCAATCATGTTCTTAAAAAAGGGAAATTTTATTGAAAAAAGAAAGAAAACACATTTGGAAAATTAGGTTATTGCTAGATATTAAAAGAGCAACTCCAAGAATTAAGCAGCAAGAATAGCTTTCTTGGGGTCCAGCTTAAAGATTACAAAGCAAACAAAAGCTTCAAAAGGGAGCTAGATAGACTCATGGAAGTTAGGTCCACAAATTGTTATTAGCCAGGCTGGGCAGGGATGGTGTCCCTAGCCCCTGTTTGCTAGAAGCTGGGAATGGGTGACAGGGGATGGATCGCTTGATGATTCCCTGTTCTGTTCATTCCCTTTGGGGCACCTGCCACTGGCCACTGTCAGAGGACAGGATACTGGGCTGGATGGACCTTTGGTCTGACCCAGTCTGGCCGTTCTTATGGTCTTATGTTCTTAAAAGCACCTGAGGTTAGCACAGAGGAATCAACAAGACTGAAAACAAAACAAAAAATAAACCCAATCATGTCTGTCTAAACATTCCTGTTCTACTTACATGTCTGTAGTTTCAAATGAGAAAGTCAAGGTATGACGCTGATGATTTTCATACCTGGCCCACCCTTACAGCACACTTGCTGCCCTGTCCCTCTGCAGCTGAGAGAACAAAGACCCCACCCCAAGCAGTCTTTTCCCAGTTTGAAAGGGTTCAGTTTCCCTATTGGTTCCCTACGTCAGGCGCCAACTCATTTTAAGTTTACCTCTTAACCCTTTACAGGTAGGGCAGTTCGGGTACCTCTGCCAAAGAGGATTCTATACCTAACTGAATGGTTTGGGAGTTACACGAGGGTGCTACCCCCTCCCACCTTCATTAATCACAGAGGGAGATTCCCAAACCTGAGCCATTCTTTTTAGGTGACAAATCTGAGTAACTATCCCAGCTTGAGGTGTCATTAGAGGAGGTTTTGGAGCAAATTGATAAAGTAAACAGCAATAAGTCACCAGGACCAGATGATATTCACCCAAGAGTTCTGAAGGAGCTCAAATGTGACATTTCAGGGCTACTAACTGGTTTGTAACCTATCATTTAAATCAACTTCTGCACCAAATGACTGGAGGATAGCTAACGTGACACCAATTTTTATGTAGGGCTCCAGGGGCAATCCTGGCAATTACAGACCAGTAAGCCTAACTTAAGTACCAGACAAATTAATTTAAACTATAGTAAAGAACAGAATTGTCAAACACATTGATGAACATGATTTGTTGGGGAAGAGTCAACATGGTTTTTGTAAAGGGAAATCATGCCTCACCAATCTACTAGAATTCTTAGAGGGGTCAACAAGCCTGTGGAGAAAGGAGATCCAGTGGATATAGTGTATTTAGATTTTCAGAAAGCCTTTGACAAGGCCTCTCAACAAAGGCTCTTAAGCAAAGTGAGCTGTCATGGGGGAAGAGGGAAACTCCTCTCACTGATCGGTAACTGGTTAAAAGATAGGAAACAAAGGGTAGGAATAAATGGTCTGTTTTCCAAATGGAGAGAGGTAGATAGTGGTGTCCCCCAGGGGTCTGTTCTGGGACCAGTCCTATTCAACATATTCATAAATGATCTGGAAAAAGAAGTAAACAATGAAGTGGCAAAATTTGCAGATGATACAAAATTACTAAAGACAGTTAAGTCCCAGGCAGATTGGGAAGAGCTAAGAAAGGATCTCTCAAAACTTGGTGACTGGGCAACAAAATGACAGTTGAAAATTAATGTTGATAAGTGCAAAACAATGCACATTGGAAAGCAGAATCTGAACTTTACATACAAAAAGATGGGATCTAAGTTAGCTGTTAACACTCAAGAAAGAGATCTTGGAGTCATTGCCAGAAGCTGGGAATGGGCGACAGGGGGTGGATCACTTGATGATTACCTGCTCTGTTCATTCCCTCTGGGGCACCTGGCATTGGCCACTGTCAGAAGACAGGACACTGGACTAGATGGACCTTAGGTCTGACCCAGAATGGCCGTTCTTATTTTCTTATGGGTCTAGGCTGTGAGGTGCTAGCCCCAAAGCTCTGGATTTGCCCTTGTCCCCTGTAGCGTTTGACACCCTTCTGGTCACTGTCAGAACCTCACAATAACCCACCCTGCTCCCAGGGGGCCCTGACACCCATCAGACCGGAGTTTCCTCCCCTTTCCAGGATCAGGGTGTGGGAAGGGGAGGGGAGTGACTTCGTTTCCCTTCCAAACCCAGCAGCCGCGGCTGGGAAGCTGCAATAGACAGAAGTGGCCGCCCCTTGTGTTTGTGCCGTTAAGGGCTAAACCCTCCTTAACCTGACAGTGAGAATTTACCCTGCAGCTCAGCGAGCAATGCCGGTGTGGGTACTGTTTGTGTTCATTGTAGCAGCTTGGAAAGGTGAGAAAAAGTTTGAAAATACAGTGAACCTCAGAGTTTGTGTTTTGGTTGCAGAGGTCTGTATATCCCTGTTTTCTTTCTTTCTTTCTTTCTTTCTTTCTTTCTTTCTTTCTTTCTTTCTTTCTTTCTTTCTTTCTTTCTTTCTTTCTTTCTCTTTCTTATCACAGTCTTATCTATACATCATTCCATTCACAACACTATATCATATCTTTGTATGTGTCTAATCCTCCAGTAGCTATTCATCCATCCATTGTTCCTGTACTGTATTTTCTCTCTATCCATCGCATTTCCCCCTCGACAGTATACTATCTCCATCTATGATTTCCTCCACTGTACTAGCTAGCAACTTTTCTCTCTGTCTATTTCTGTGGCTTAGATACCCCTTGTCACCCTAGTGAGAGTCCACAGGTAAGAACAATGATCATTATGACCATTAACTTGTTTTGTCCGTCAGGTGCCCAGTCCCAGAAGCAGCTGGTGGAGTCCGAGGGGGCTGTTAGAAATGAAGGGGAGTCCATCCGGCTCTCCTGTAAAGCCTCCGGCTTCACCTTCAGCAGCTACGACATGTTTTGGTACCGGCAGAGTCCCGGGAAAAGCCCGGAGTTTGTCTCACTTATTTACTACGACGGGACAGGCCGAAGTTACGCGGCTTGGGTTCAAGGGCGATTCACCATCTCCAGGGACAAGGCCAGGAGCGAGCTGTACCTGGGAATGAGCCGCCTGAGGCTGGAGGACACCGCCCGGTATCACTGCGCTTCTAGAGACGCACAGAGCGGGGAAGCCGGTGTGAACTGAGACAAAAACCTCCTGTCCCCGGGCTCCAGGCCCAGAGGGGTAAAGTTAGCTGCGGGGGCCGGCGGGGCGCACAGACCGGTGGGGCGGCGGGACACGGACCAAGTGCACTGAGAGCAGGGAGGGAAAGGAAACGAAGTGTATGCTGGGGACATCAGGGAGATGTAACTCCGGGGGCACACAGGAAACCTCCAGCCCTACGGAGGTTCAGAGACTCCTGTGACGAAGTGGGACTGTTCTTAATGTTTCCTCTGAATAGTGTGGGGGTGCCTCAGTTTCCCCTATGCAGTTATTAAGTATCTAGGGGGTGGGGTAAGGGTGTATGATCATTGCAGAGCCCTAGAGGGCAGGTGTGTGCAGGGGTCTGGACACAGAGCATGGCCAACACCCTGTTTCCTGGCAACTGATGGCCTGGCCCTTCCCTCCTGCAAGGTGAGAGCTAAAGGGTTGGAGAACAAAGGAATCAGGTGACCTCCTGGCCCGGGAAAGGGACAAAGCCCAGAGGAGGAGGGGCTGGAGGGAGTTTCATTTTGGGGCTGGCTGGGACATGGAGTGAAGGGCAGACCTGGTTGTCTGGCTCACTGTCCCCCAAAATGGACCCAGCTGAGGGGTCCTGTTCTCTGTACCTACAAGCTCTGTGTTAGACCATGTTCCTGTCCTTTAATAAACCTTCTGTTTTACTGGCTGGCTGAGAGTCACCTCTGACTGCGAAGCTGTGGTGCAGGACCCTCTGGCTTCCCCAGGACCCCGCCTGGGTGGACTCGCTGTGGGAAGCGCAGGGAGGGGCAGAGGATGCTGAATGCTCGGAGGTCAGACCCAGGAAGGGGGAAGCCAGGTGAGCTGTGTGTCCTGAAAACAGGCTGCTCCCAGAGAGGAGACTTCCCCAGAGTCCTGCCTGGCTTCATGGGGAGCAGTTCCAGAGCATGGCCCAGGGACTCTGTGACCACTCCCCCCTGGGATAAGCCCCCCTGCAGCTCCCAGGCTGTTTTGCTTCTGTCCCGGAAACGGTGCTGTGAGCCCGAGAATGGGGGGACACAGGGAGCGTGGGGGAGCCCCTCTGCTGCAGCCCAGTCGTCCCCCCCCATTCCAGTGACACCCAACCTGAGCCAGAGTCGCTGCCTGTCAAGGAACGCAGGGAAGAGACCGGGCTGCACGGGGGCAGCCTGATCCCCTGTCCGGATGTGAGACTTTATTTCCCGGCGATGAGGGGCCCCTTGTGTCCCTGGGGGAGGTAGTTACCAGGGGAATCCCAAAGCCTCTTCCGACATCCAGAGACCATTGCTCGCGAGCCTGGAGCGGCGTTTGCTTTCCCGGGGAGGTTTGTCTGCAGCAGGCCGGTCTCAGGCTGCGCTGGGGCATTTCTCACCGGGGTCTCGGCTGTGAGGTGCTGGGAGCAGAGCTCTGGGTCTGCGCTTGTGCCCTGCAGCACCTGTCACACTTCAGGTGGGTGTGAGAACCTCACAATAACCCGCCCTGTTCCCGGGACGCCCTGAAACCCATCAACCAGGAGTCTCCGCCCCCCTTTAGGAGCAGGGTGTGGTGTGGGAAGCGGGGTGACTTCGTTTTCCTTTCAAACTCCGCAGCCACGTCTCGGAGACTGCAATAGACCGAAAAGGCCGCCCCTTGTCTTTGTGCAGCTAAGGCCTAAACCCCTGACCTCATCATACTGACTGTAAGACGTTACCCTGCAGCTCAGCGAGCAATGCCGGTGTGGGTACAGTTTGTGTTCCTTTTAGCGGCTTGGAAAGGTGAGAAAATGTCTGAAAATACAAGGAACCTTCAGAGTATGCGATTTTAATTGTACAGTGTACCTAGGTCTGTCTGTTTGTCTGTATACCCCTCCTTAATCTCTCTCTCTCTCCATCTAGGCATCATCATATATTCTTTCTTTCTTTCCCTCCCTCCCTCCCTCGCAGTCTAATATATACAATGTTCCATTATTAGATTATCTGTTTGTGTTTCTAACCCTCCCCTCGCTATTCATCCATCCATCCATCCATCCATCCATCCATCCATCCATCCATCCATCCATCCATCCATCCATCCATCCATCCATTGTTCCTGTGCTGTATTCTCTCTCTATCCACCTGCACATTCCCCTCTACTGTATTCTCTCCCCATCTGGGCTTTCCTCCACTGTATTAGCTAGCAGCTTGTCTCTCTATCTATTTCAGTGGCTTAGATACCCCTTGTCACCCTAGTGAGGGTCCATAGGTATGAGCAATGATCATTGTGTTTTCTCCCGCAGGTGCCCAGTCGCAGAAGCAGCTGGCGGAGTCCGGGGGGCTGGTAGAAATGAAGGGGAGTCCATCCGGCTCTCCTGTAAAGCCTCCGGCTTCTCCTTCAGCAGCTACGACATGTTCTGGTACCGGCAGAGTCCCGGGGAGAGCCCGGAGTTTGTCTCACGTATTAACTACGACGGGTCGGGCCAGCGTTACGCGGACTGGGTCCGAGGGCGATTCACCATCTCCAGGGACAACGCCAGGAGCCAGCTGCACCTGGGAATGAGCCGCCTGGGGCTGGAGGACACCGCCCGGTATCCCTGCGCTGCTAGAGACACAGTGAGGGGAAGCCGGTGTGAGCTGAGACAAAAACCTCCTGTCCTCGGGCTGAACTCAGCTTCTTTGAGGGCGGAGGGCAGAAACCCGGCGCGCTCGGTGCCGGAAGAGAGGGGAAACTGTGTCACTGCAGGAAGCTCCAGGGAGGAGTGAATCCCGGGGGATGTGTGGGAGGGTTGGGAACACGGGATACCCCTACCGCAGCGCTTACATTAGACGGACACAGATGCCGTGGAGGGAGTGTGGCTTGGGTCTGCCTGCTCCTTTGCCGTGTAGCCTGCAGACTCACGAGACGCAGCGAGAGGAGGAAAGACAGACAGACACACAGCACCTCCCTTCTCCACCCAGCGCATTGCTCGGGGTATGCAAAGGGGAAGATCTCCTCGGCGCCTCATTCCAGCTCCCTTCCCCCGGGCGCTCCGGCTCTCTGAAAGCCACGCGGCTGCAAAGCGCGAACCTCAGCCCGGGGCTTAGGCAGCCACCCTGGGCGTTCACAGCTCTGCAGGGCCAGAGCCGGAGGCAGGATTATTCTTTACGGCGGAACAACGATTAGATATTTCCTGTCGGCACTAGCCCTGGCCCCACGTGAGTCTCTGCGTTTGCATCTGTGTCTGGAGGTATTTGTGCCCCTGTGTGACTATTTGTCTCTGACAGAGAGATTCTTCGCTCCTTGAGCGCCATAGCCAAATGGTGCCCTTTTCGCAGCTGCAGCTGGTGGCGTCCGGCCGGGGAGGTCTCAGAGACCCTCCCGCTCCCCTGTGCAAAAAATAAAGTAAAATAAAAAAATAAAGAACGAAAGAAGTTTTCAAAAGGCAACATAAAAAGCCGGAGGCAATACATAAACCCGCCAAAACCAATGTATAAAATCGGAAAATAACCGAGTGAGAATAAGTACAAACAAAGACGATAAAATAGGAAGACTAAAAACAGACCCGAAAACAACAAAACGCCAATGAACAAAACCCCTCGGACACACCCCGGCACTTTCTAACCTGCAGCAACACACTGTACTGGCATGCCCCCACTCCCACACCCAGGGTTTTTAGGGGCACAGCTTGAGAGAGAGAGAACTTGCAACAAACAATGCGTTCCCCACTTTTGAACATGGACACTGGAGATCATTTATCTTGCAGGAGCTATCAAACTGCATTTTGTCAACAGGCCCACTCACTCCATAGTGTAGGGAAGGGAGGATTGTGTATATGTGAAGCGACAGAAGAACTGTCGGGGAGGGGACATTTTTTGTGTGGAGAAGGAAGCGTGCAGTTTTCATGCTTATCAATGGGTGGACACAAACACTGGGGGGAATCTGGGATTAACAGCCAGGTAAAGTGAAAACTACAAACGGCCTCCTCTATCGGAGGTTACCACGTGTCAGCTAAGGCGCGGTTTACAAATAGCCCAGCTTTTGTAAGTAGAGAGGAAAAGGCTAGAGAGGCTGGCAGGAAGCCACACCCAGAGAGAGACGGAGAAGAGACAGGGGCATTCCCAGAAAAGGACAGAGAGAGAGATCGAGACTCGGCCAGGCCGTGTGGGTGGAGGTGGAGTGTAAGTTACAGGGATGTGGACAGCTCTGGCCCTGTCATTTCCAGAGATTTCAGGGCTTTGTCAGCTCAGGGGCCGAACTGGACATTTGATGCTATTTCCCCCACCCTCCTCTTCAAACCGAAAACCTATTTTCTGCTGCCCTCACGCTGGCACCAGGTAAGAGCTGGTATCTCGGTGGGAATGGCGGCATGGCGGGGGGAGCTCAGGGAGATCCGTCGCTCCCCGCAGCAGCTGGCTACATGTTTATTTGGACTCTCCTATCCTTCTTTCTAGGGGCGCTTTCCCAGCTGCAGCTGGTGGCCTCCGGCCCTGGGGTGGGGAAGGTCTCCGAGCCCCTCACGCTGCCCTGCGCTGCCGCCGGGGTCTTTATCACGGAAGAGTGTAACTGCTGGCCCTGGCTCCGTCAGCCTCCCGGAGAAGGGCCGGAACCCATGGGACGGGTTTGTCCATGGAACGGGGCACGCGCTACTCCCCGTCTCCCCAAGGCCGAGGCACCATCTCTGCAGACAAGAACCAGGTCTCCCTGCAGCTCCGACCCCTGACAGCTGCGGACACCGCCAGGCATCACTGTGCCAGACACCCAGTGACACAGACACAGGGAGGTCTGGGACAAAAAGTGAGCGTTTGAAAATGATAACCGAGCCCATGCAGGGCGATAGAGAGTCCCAGGGAGGGAAATGCAGCCGGAAGGGAAGGGCTTGTTTTGCTGTTGAAAGGTGCAGACATATGAGAGAAAACAAAAAAAAGCAAAAGCAAACCAACTCCCAACAACAACAACAACAACAAAGCAACAAATAAACCCCAAAGTAATCACCAAAGCAGCTAATCAATACACACTAGGAAATGACTACAAACAAACAAACAAAACCCGAATGGACTACACATAAATCAATTCCCAACACACAAAATCAGTTAGCAAACACTTCGCAACAAACGCTAACCAATAACAACACAACAGAATCAACGTGTGATTCTGAATGTCTATTTACTTTCACTAGCGACTCTTTTCGGGTACCGATTATATTTAAAAGCACCGGATACAAAACGTACAAGAAACTTAGCCTACTGCCAATCAATTTTTCCCATGAGAGCGCCCCTCTTAGGGCCACGGAAGATCTGTTGCTTTAAAGAATGAAGGAAACTGCAATTTTTCAAGCTCTTCAGTGTCGAGGTCAGTAAAAGTGTGTGAGAAGGAGGGGAGAGATGAGGAATGGGGGAGGGGGGGGAAAGAGACAGAGGGGGTTGGGGATTTCAGAGGCAGTGAAAGGATCGGGAAGTCTGACTCCCTTAGGGGTTATATTGGGATCTGAGTGCCTAACTCCCTTAGGCAACTTTGGAAATCCCAACCAAGATCAGAAGCAGGGGGTATGGGAAAAAGAGAACGAGACACAGACAGAGAGACTCAGTGTGTGAGAGATTAAACGTATCCACATATACACGGAGAAAGTAAATAGGGAAGTATTATTTACTCCTCATAACGCAAGAACTAGGGCCATGAAATGAAATGAATAGGCAGCAGGTTTAAAACAAACACAAGGAAGTGTTTCTTCAGTCAATGCACAGTCAACCTGAGGAACTCTTTTCCAGGCGATGTTGTGAAGGCCAAGACTATAATAGGGTTAAAAAAATAACTAGATAAATCCTTGGAGTACACGTCCATCAACGCTATTAGCAGGGCAGGGATGGTGTCTTTAGCCTCTGTTTGCCAGAAGCTGGGAATGGGCGACAGGGGATGGATCATCTGATGATTTCCTGTTCTGTTCATTCCCTCTGAGGCACCTGGCTCTGGCCACTGTGGGGACACAGGATACTGGGCTGTAGTGGGTGGGACCCACGATAGCCCTGTGCTACTCAGGTTGCTCTTTATTCAACATTAAGGAAACCACACGGTGAGAGACCCGAGTTCCAAATATCTAGATGAAGACATACAGCGTCTGGCTACTAACCCACACGGCTTCTCTGGCAGGTTCCGGTGGCTCCTGCAGCAGCAGACAGGGGAGACCGCCAGAGGGCTCCGAGACTGTTGATAGGGACAACACCCAGTCCCTACACATCACAGGGAGCAAATCTCCGTGTCTGCGTGTGAGCTACAATTTGTTACAGGTGTCGGCAGAGGTTTGCAGCCCGAGGCTCAGACTTCAGCCGACTCGCCCGAGCTGTCCGAGCTCCGTTGGGTCAGCGGCTGGCCTGGAGATACCTGAAACCTCGCAAATGATTCAATGTGTTTTCCTTGCGCTGGCCTTGGCACCGCGTGAGTCTCTCTGTGTTACCATTTCCATTTCTCTCTCTCTCTCTGTGAGTCTCTGTGTGTGATGTTTGCATTTCTTTCTGTGTGTGTGGCTGTGACCAGGGGGGAGGCAGAGGGAGCCTTTGCTCTCTGGGCATCCCATTCAATGATTATTTTGGACTCCCCCTCCTTTGTTTCTAGATGCCCTTTCCTTGCAGCTAGTGGCCTCCGGCCCTGGGTCGGGGAAGGTCTCCGAGCCCCTCACACTGACCTGCGCTGTCTCCGGGTTCTCCATCAATACTCAATATTCCTACTGGTACTGGCTCCGTCAGCCTCCTGGCAAGGGGCTGGAATCCATGGGATACATACACGCATATAACGGGGGTACCAGCTACGCCCCGTCTTTCCGAGGCCGGATCACCATCTCTGCAGACACCGCCAAGAACCAGGTCTCCCTGACGCTGCGCTCCCTGACAGCTGCGGACACCGCCACCTATTACTGCGCCTGGAGAGACACAGTGACACGGAGACAGGGGGCCTGGCACAAAAAGGGGGCCAACCACACGCATCCCCTGTCGGAGAAAAGGCACCTGACTTTGCCCTTGCGGTCCGCCCCCTTCTGAGGTCACTTTAAGTTGAAGGAGACGCTTTGTCAGAGGCCACCACGAAGCTGGAGAGAAGGAGAGAAAGAGGAAACACCTGCGCTTGTGAATGGGCAGGAGAGAGACTTTGTTACAGGAGTTTTGCAGTTTGGGAAACCACCAATCTGGGCCTGAGGTTGCAACAGACTGTCCTGTGCGCTCCGCAGCTGAACTGGGGAGCTGGGGTTCTGCGGGGCCCCTCTGCCAAATGACTGGTATTTCCTGGCTGCTCTAGCTCTGGCCCATGGAAGGGAGTGGGGGGGAGTGTGAGGCTTTCCTGGTGAGGTAGAGTATTTGTGGGTGTGTTTGTGTAAGCCACACACCTCCTGGGTGTGGTGTCCTGTCCCATCTAGTGGCACCGAGCCCACTTAGAGTGAGATTAATGAGTTTGCTGTACAGCCTTAGCTTACAGCCAAGTGACTTTTAGCTCATGCCCTAGAGGCTCATACACTAAGCACCACAGGTCCCAGGTTCCAACCACCGGGGTCTGTTGGTGTTACTTTTGCACCTGTGTGTGAGAGGAGTTGTGTTGATTCATGTTTGCATGAGAGCATTTCGATGAAGGAGTCTGCGCTTTGAGCCAGATTCTTCGCTCCCTGGAGTGGGGGGTCGTTATATTATTATTTGGGACTCTCCTGCCCCTTTTTGCAGGCCCCCTTTGCAGCTGCAGCTGGTGGAGTCGGGCCATGGCGTGGGGAAGGTCTCAAAGCCCCTCAAACTGGCATGCGACATCTCCTGGAGAGCGGATTTTCTGGCCGAGGTCCTGAGTTTATCTGGGTGATGTACTGTGGTGGGGAAACACCCTCCATGCCGCCTCTCCAAAACACAATGAGCATTTTCAGAGACCCCTCCAAGAACTGGGTCTCCCCTTAGTGCTTAAACTTTCTCCTTTCCTTTATTTTGGCGTTCGGAGCCTAACTCCCTTAGGCTCTCTGGAAAATTCGGCAGGGCAAATAGGCAGCTACTAAACAGACAGAGCCAGTGAGGGAGAGAGGTGGAGAGAAAAGAAACAAACTCACTGTGTGTGTAAGCAGAGGCCCCTGGAGAGAGAGAGAAAGAAAGAAACCGAGAAACTCACTGCTGTGTGTGTAAGCAGGGACAGAACCACATCCAGAGAGGGAAAGAGAGGGGGGAGAGGGGCTGGGCAACAGGGGGTGGATCACGCGAGGATTCCCTGTTCTCTTCATTCCCTCTGGGGCACCTGGCGCTGGCCAGTGTCGGCAGACAGGAGGCTGGGCGAGATGGACCCTTGGTCCGGACCCACCATAGCCCTGTGCTGACTGTGTTGCTCTTTATTGGACATTAAGGAAACCGCACACGTGAGAGACCTGAGTTCCAAATATCTAGATCAGGGCTGGGCAAGCTTTTTGGCCTGAGGGCCACATCGGGTTTTGGAAATTGTATGGAGGGCCGGTTAGGGGAGGCTGTCTCAGGCTGTGCCCCCACCCGCATCTGCTCCCCTTGTTTCTCGCCCCCTGACGCCCCCCCTCCCAGGGACTCCCTGTCCCATCCACCCCCCCCCCCGTTCCCTGATGCCCGGCCCAGGACCCCTGCCCCATCCACCCCCTCCCCCTGTTCACTGTCCCCTGACTGCCCCCCAGCGCCCCAACCAAACCCCTCTCCTTCCTGACTGCCCCCCCCACCTCTACCCTAACCAAACACCCGTTCTCTCTGTCCTCTCACGGCCCAAGAACCCCCCCTACTTCCTAACTGCCCCCCCTTGACCCCTGCCCCCATTCAACCCCCCTCCCCCCTTTCCCTGTCCCCTGACCGCCCCAACCCCATCCACACCCCCGCCCTCTGAGCACCACCCCGAACTCCCCTTCCCTCTATCTAACCCCCCCGGCTCCCTGCCCCCTCACCGCGCAGCACAGAGCACCCCTGGCTGGAGGTGGTACAGCCGCGCCGCCCAGAGCGTTGCGCCGGTGCAGTGCAGTAAATCGCTCTCCGTAACTGCGACCAGGAGCACATTCCTACGCGGAGCAGTTTAATACACTGCAGCCTGGCGCCCTGAGGCTGCGGAGGGAGGGCGAACAGCAGGGGAGAGGCCGGGGGAGAGCCTCCGGGGCCAGGAGCTCAGGGGCCTGGTAGGAGGGTCCCGCGGGCCGGATGTGGCCCGTGGGCCGTAGTTTTACCACCTCTGATCTAGATGAAGACGTACAGTGTCTGGCTACTAACCCACACGGCTTCTCTGGCAGGTTCCGGTGGCTCCTGCAGCAGCAGACAGGGGAGACCGCCAGAGGGCTCCGAGACTGTTGATAGGGACAACACCCAGTCCCTACACATCACAGGGAGCAAATCTCCGTGTCTGCGTGTGAGCTACAATTTATTACAGGTGTCGGCAGAGGTTTGCAGCCCGAGGCTCAGACTTCAGCCGACCCGCCCGAGCTGTCCAAGCTCCTTTGGGTCAGCGGCTGGCCTGGAGATATTTGAGACTTTGCAAATGATTAAATGTGTCTTCCTGTCGCTGGCCCTGGCGCCGTGTGAGTCTCTGTGTGTCTCTGTGTGTGACCGTTTGCATTTCTCTGTGTGTGTGTGTGGCTGTGACGGGGGGAGGCAGAGGGAGACTGCGCTCTCTGGGCATCCCATACAATGATTATTTTGGTCTCCCCCTCCTTGTTCTAGGTGCCCTTTCCCAGCTGCAGCTGGTGGCCTCTGGCCCCGGGTTGGGGAAGGTCTCCGAGCCCCTCACACTGACCTGCGCTGTCTCTGGGGTCTCCATCAATACTCAGTGTCATGTCTGGTACTGGGTTCGGCAGTTTCCTGGAGAAGAGTTGGAATCCATGGGATATGTTTATCCATATATCAGGGTCACGCGCTACACCCCGTCTCTCCAAGACCTGATCACCATCTCCACAGACACCACCAGCAACCAGGTCTCCCTGCAGCTCCACTCGCTGACAGCTGCGGACACCGCCACCTATTACTGCGCCCGGAGAGACACAGTGACATGGAAACAGGGGGCCTGGGACAAAAAGGGGGCCAGCCACACACCTCGCCTCCCAGAGAGAAGACACCTGACTTTGCCCTTGAGGTCCACCCCATTCCGCTGTCCCTGGAAAGAGACGCTTTGTCAGAGGCACCCACGAAGCTGGAGAGAAGCAGAGAAAGAGGAAACACCTGCGCTGGTGACTGGGCAGAAGAGAAACTTTGTTACAGGAGTTTTGCAGTTTTGGAAACCACCAATCCGGACCTGAGGTTCCAACAGGCTGTCCTGTCCGCTCCGCAGCTGAACTGGGGAGCTGAGGGTCTGGTGGGCCCCTCTGCAAAATGACTGGTATTCCCTGGCTGCCCTAGCTCTGGCCCATGGGAGGGTTTGTGTGTGTGTGTGAGTGTGAGAATTTTTCCCCGTAGGGTAGAAAATTTGTGGGTGGGTGTGTTTTACTCCACGAGTAAATAAATTTAAGCCACTGACACCTACAGTGCTTTAGTCTAGACAGTCTCCTGATTTACACTCCTGGAGGAGTGAGAGGAGAATCAGCCTAACTCAGGGGTTCTCACACGTCATTTCACTGTGACCCCTTTCTGACAACAAAAATTACTATACGATCCCAGGACAGGGAATCGAAACCTGAGCCCACCCAAACTCAGCTGCCCCTGGTGTGTGTGGGGGGGCAAAAGCCCGAGCCCCACTACTCTGCGCAGGAGTCCTAAGGCTTCAGCCCCAGGCGGGAGGCCTGTAAGCCTGGGACTCGCCACCCAGGGCTGAAGCTCTTGAGGTTTGACTTTGGCCCCGGGTGGTGGAGCTTGGACTTCGGCCTCAGCAAGTCTAACACCAGCCCTGATGCTCCCATTAAAACATGGTCGGACCCACAGTTTCAGAGCTGCTGCCCTAGAATGAGTGACTGGAGAATTAGTCCTGACAAGACAATGGAATTTCCACTGAGAGTCAGTCGCATCGACCCCACTGGAATTCCTCCTGCTTTACACTGAGGTGCTGGCAGGGCTGGTTCCCCACTCTGGCCCTTCGAGTGCAGAAGGCGGGGGGCTGCAAGGACTCTAACAGTTAATACTGGCCACTCCAGGCTGGTAATGCTGCCACCACCCAAGTGAAAACTGCCTTTTGACAATCCAGAAAAACCTCACTTGGAAAGATTTTTTCTGAGGCCCTTCAGGTTTTCCACCCCTCCCTCGGGGCAGCCCAGAAAGAAAACAATAGAAAAGGGAAGCTCAGCTGTTGTATCAGCTGATTAACATATGCACAGCCTCTTTACCTCCTGAGACACAGAAATCTAATCGTGATCTTAAAAAGGGTACATTTTATTGAAAAAAGAAAGAAAACAACTCTGACAACTCAGGCTGTTAGGGATTAAACACCAAAAATGACTTTCTTTGGGTCCAGCTTAAAGGTTACAAGAAAATAAAAACAAAACAAAAGCACCTGGGGTTAGCACAGAGGAATCCACAAGTCCAAAATGAAGAATTAAATCTAATTGCGTCTAACTAGACATTCCTGGCCTACTTACATATCTGGGGTTCCAAATGAAGAGTTTCTAGGTAGATGCTGATGATTTTTATACGGGGCCCAGACCTTACAGCATGTTCCTGCCCGAGCTGCTTCTGTCGGAGAGAACAAAAGACCCCTACACCCAGCAGTTTCCCCCCATTTGAAAGGGTTCAGCTTCCCTACTGGTGCCCCTGGTCAGGTGCCAGCTCATATTAAGCTTTCCTCTTAACCCTTTACAGGTTAGATTAAACCCCTGGTTGTATGTGAAGTAACAGTATCCCTGTTCTGTTTCTTTTACAGGCTTCGTGGCCGTGGTCACTTTAACCCAGCCGAGTTCTGCCCGGGCAGAGCCAGGCAGTTCCCTCACCCTGGACTGTGTCACCTCTGGGTATAATATCAACGACCACCATTTGAGCTGGATCCGACAAGCCCCTGGGAAAAGTCTGGTCTGGCTAGCAGCCCTCAGGACAGGATACAACCTACATCAGGGATGAGTTCAAAGGGCGGGTTATCCCCTCCACCAATAGTGCCCCTGGCAAGCTAAAGAGAAAGAGTCTCACAGCTGCAGACATGGTGAGCTGCAGACCATGCAAGTGGTCGCTGCCTGGCTTCCTCTCCGACAATATCCCTAGTGGAACTGGCCTCCTCTCACTGAACACATTTTTCTCTTTGCATGAACTTCACCCCCGCCCTAAGGACAGTAAAGGGGCCAAACATCAGTGGAGTCCCACATCAGTCCTCAGAGTGCGGGTTCCTTGCGGAACAGGCCTTCCTCTGCTGCCTCTCCAAAGCTAGAATTTTACCCAGAGGTTTGTGGCTTTGGTCTCTGCAATTTCAACGTGCGTCATTCAAATCAACTTGTGATCAGGAAGCACCATCCTTGCGGGTTAGGCCAGCAGAGTGGGAATCGGGAGAATCTGAAGTTCAGTGTCACAGCCTGGAACAGAAACAATGTGAAGTGAAGCAAGGGACTCCCTTTGTCTGGCTTGTGTGTTTAAAATGAAACCTCTTGAGTGCAAGGCCTGTCTCCTGTGGTGCGTAGGGGCAGCAGCTGACGCACTGGAACCCTGACCTTGGTTGGGACCCTTCAGATGTTACAAAAATGCCAAGAATAACGACCCCTGGATTTGAATGGCAAAAAGGACCCTTACGTGAGACCATCTCACCCAGTGGGTCCTGCATCCAGAAGAAATGTTGAACTGGAGCACTCATGTTTTAAGGAACATGCAGGACAGAGTCACAGATTTTTGAAGCCGGAAAAACCATTCTGAGACCATTGTGCCCCTCTGTGTGACACACATCCCAGGCATTCCTGTAACAAACTTTTCTTTGAGCCACAGCGTGTCTGTTGAGCGGCAGTATATCTGTCTGATATGGGTGACAGTGCTGGACAGGCAGGGAGGTGATCTGGGCTCCAATTCTAATCTGCCACCAGGCTGCAATGGCCGAGAGGGAACAGGAATCCCTTGGTGCAGTGGTCCTCAGAGGGCAGCAGAACCTGGGGAAGGAGACAGACACGTCTATCCCGTAGTGACCACGCGGAAGCAGGAAAGGGTTAGGAAGTGCGAGCATGCGGTGCCCCGGACAATGACCGGGAGTTGGTAACGCAGGTCGGGGGCGGAGACAGCGGTCGCTATACCCGTTACTGAGCAAGCGATGGCAGCAGAGCTCCGAAGGACAGAGATCGAGCCGCTCTCAGTTCTCTGGTCGTCTGTGAAAACCACATGGCTTTTCTCTTTCCTTTTAAATTGCAGCTGAAAGTCTGTGGTTTCCCCACTGCCTGCTGCCTTCTTAACTATAATGAGCAGACAGGGTAATGATCTCAAGAGCTACTATCCTATTGTTAAAAGAAAAGGAGGACTTGTGGCACCTTAGAGACTAACCAATTTATTTGAGCATAAGCTTTCGTGAGCTACAGCTCACTTCATCGGATGCATTCAGTGGAAAATACAGTGGGGAGATTTATATACAGACATGTATCTCACGAAAGCTTATGCTCAAATAAATTGGTTAGCCTCTAAGGTGCCACAAATCCTCCTGTTCTTTTTGCGAATACAGACTAGCATAGCTGCTTCTCTGAAACCTATCCTATTGTTGTAGTCTGTACAATTTTAGGGGATGAGAATTTGAATGAAAGACCCTACCAAAATAAAACTGTCTTGCAATTAATAGCTTTGAAGTGTCTTGTGTGTCTGAGGAGTTTTCACCCTATATAAGCCTGACTTTCAAGAAAACACTGGTCCTTATTTTTAAAGGTAGGTAGATACTAAAATTGGGCTAGGTGCCTAAGTCCCATTCCTTTCAATGGGGGTTTGGTGCCAAACCCGCTTACGACTGTTTTGAAAATCCCAGTAGGCGCCTACTTTGCATCATCACCTTCTAAAGACTTTTTAAAATCTAGCCCAATTGCTTTGCTAGAAAGAGGCAGATTCTCCGGTGGTGTAATTCAGCGTAGCCATGCTGACTTCATTCGCACTGCACACAGACACACGACCTCCGGATCCAGCTCTAAGCCTTTACATTGTTTTTTTATATTTCAAAACAGGGCAATGCTAGCACGGGGTGAGATTCTGTTCCCATTCCTCATTTCCAGTCATATTTTACTCTGTGAGTAGCTCGATTGCTCCGGATTCTCCCCTCGGTAATAATGGCTGCACGCTGGAGTCTCTCCTAATTTACACACGAGTACACAAAAGGAGAGTTACCCCATGACACCCGCAGAGTTAGTCCTGCCTAACACCATGGTGAATGAGACATGATCCAGCCTCACTGAGTACAATGGCCTTATTTCTGCTTTACACCAGAGTGATTAAGAAGACAATTCAGCCCATTGACTGCAGTGAAATTACTTCTGCTTTACACTGAAGCGTGAGGGAGGGGGAATCTCTGCCCCGCACTCACTCCATTGTTACTATTCAGAGAATAAGTTCCTACTCCGTGTTCAGAAATTCTCACCATTTAGACGTGTGACAGTGAAACATTTGTATTGTATAGCCAACGCTTGAAAACGTGGCTTGACCAACATCAAAGATAACTTTCGGTTTAGGATCTTCCATGGCTCCCACCTGGGTAGTATCTGAGCCCTTCACAAACAATGTATATATCCCCACAAGAGCCATGAACGGCAGGAAACCATTGCTTGATGGGGAACGAAGTAAAAGCAAGGCTGAGTGGGTGGTCCAAGGTCTCTGCTCTTTGGAGCAAGCATGTCAACCTTTCCCTGAATGTGGATGGGAAGAAAATTCCCCTACGGTGAGGGTATCCCATAGGTTGCCACGAGAATCAACCTTGCCCCTTCTTTTCAAGCACTGGGTATTGGCTCCTGTTGAAGAACTGAGCTGGATGGACAGGACTGATGCCTTGGAGCAATTCCTCTGTTCCCACCACACAGTGAGTATTTGGCCGCGCAGGTCACAGACTTTGAGCTATTCAAGGGGCCTAAGGGAGCTGGGTTGTAGCTATTTGCCTAACTTCAGGCAATTTTGAGAAATCTCAGCCTGAAGGCAGATCTCCTGCGTCCTACTCCATTAGTCAGCGGGTGGGTGGAGAGTAGGCGGGGAGAGACAGAAGGCAGATGCAAAGCTTCTGAAATGCAGAACCGTTTGCCTTCCCTGGAGGAGATAAGAATTTAGGGCGATAGCTTCAGAGGGAATATTTCACACAACGCCGCTGTGCTAAAGCAGAGATCAGCGGCAGTCATGCTGCCGTTACGCTGTCTTTGCATTATCTCATGGTGCAGCTTGTCAGGTGAGCAGGGAAATGCAGACTCTTGTCAGGTGTTGGGTTTTTGTCATGTCTCTAAGGAACTGATGACAGCACTGGATGGCAGCTCTGGTATTTAACCCAGTCTGTGACCCTGGGCTGAGGGTAAAACTTCCTTTTGTCTGGGCAGGTCATTTTGTGACTGTCATGCATTTTGGAGAGTAGAGGGGCCCCTGCTCTGGTGTGGTATAATCCTGTCTCTGTTCTCTTTCTTTTACAGGCTGGGTGGCCGCGATCACTTTGACCCAGCCAAGTTCTGCCCAGGCAGAGCCAGGGAACTCCATTACGCTGGACTGCACCGTTTCTGGGTACAATGTTAATGACCGTCATATGCAATGGTTGCGCCTGCCCCAGGGGAAAAGTCTGGTCCGGATAGCATCCTTCAGACCAGGCTACATCGTCTACATCGCGGATGAGTTCAAAGGACGGGTCACCCCCTCCACCAGCGGCTCCACTGGCAAGCTAAAGATAGATCGTCTCACAGCTGCAGACACCGCTACTTACTACTGTGCCACAGACGCACAGTGATCGCTGCCTGGCTTCCTCCCCGACAGTATCTCCCCTGGGACTGGCCTCCTCTCCCTCACCCATCTCTCTCTCGCACACGGACTTCACCCCTGGGCCTATGGACAGGAAAGGGCCCTTCAGCAACGGAGTCCCACATCAGTCCTCAAAATATGGGGCCCCTGGTGAACAGGCCCTGTTCTAGGTCTTGTCTAAAGGGTTTTACGTTTTACCCTGAGAGACGCAGGGCTTTGCTGTCTGCAGTTTTAGCTTGTGTTCTTCAAATCAGATGGTGATCAGGGAGCAGCCTGGTTTGCTCCTTAGGCCACTGGAGCCGGAATCAGGAAATGTTGGTTCTGTTCTTGGCTGTGGCACTGATCTACAGGGTGAAATGAAGCAACTGACATCCCCTGTCCCTGACTCCTTTCTTGGGCTTCTCTGTTTAGATTTCAGAGTAACAGCCGTGTTAGTCTGTATTCGCAAAAAGAACAGGAGGACTTGTGGCACCTTAGAGACTAACCAATTTATTTGAGCATAAGCTTTCGTGAGCTACTGCTCACTTCATCGGATGCATAAAGTGGAAAACGCAGTGAGGATGTTTTATACACACTCACCAGCAACCACACACCACACAACAGAACCACTAACCCAGGAACCTATCCTTGCAACAAAGCCCATTGCCAACTGTTCCCACATATCTATTCAGGGGACACCATCATAGAGCCTAATCACATCAGCCACACGCTCAGAGGCTCCTTCACCTGCACATCCACCAATGTGATATATGCCATCATGTGCCAGCAATGCCCCTCTGCCATGTACATTGGTCAGACTGGACAGTCTCTACGTAAAAGAATAAATGGACACAAATCAGACGTCAAGAATTATAACATTCATAAACCGGTTGGAGAACACTTCAATCTCCGTGGTCACATGATTACAGACATGAAAGTTGCGATATTACAACAGAAAAACTTCAAAACCCGACTCCAGAGAGAGACTGCTGAATTGGAATTCATTTGCAAATTGGATTCAATTAACTTAGGCTTGAATAGAGGCTGGGAATGGCTAAGTCATTATGCAAGGTAACCTATTTCCCCTTGTTTTTTCCTACCTCCACCCCACCCACCACTGTTCCTCAGACGTTCTTGTTAAACCCTGGATTTGTGCTGGAAATGGCCCACCTTGATTATCATACACAATGTAAGGAGAGTGATCACTTTAGATAAGCTATTACCAGCAGGAGACTGGGGTGGGGGGAGAGAAAACCTTTTGAAGTGATAAACACCAAATTTTTCGTGGTCTGTGTGTATAAAACATCATCACTGCATTTTCCACTTTATGCATCCGATGAAGTGAGCTGTAGCTCAGGAAAGCTTATGCTCAAATAAAATGGTTAGTCTCTAAGGTGCCACAAGTACTCCTTTTCTTTTTGTGAATACAGACTAACACGGCTGTTACTCTAAAGACATAAGAAGTAATTCTTCTGCTCTCCTCCACACTAATTAGGCTAATTAATGAGTGTTTATGCAAAGTCTGTGGGGAACTTCCTGTTTACAAGCCAACCTCTTTCCCCCTCTCAAATAATCACGTCAAAACAGCAGGGCTGTCACTTGCTTTTACAGCGCAGAATATCGACGTTTAGTTTGGCTGCAGAGGACAGTAAATATGAGGCATATTTTAATTTATCTTTGCTTGATGGCACTTTGTCCAGGTAAATGGAAAACATAGGGGATTCGTGTGATTCTGGGGTATTAGAGATAAATCTGGAATGTCAATATTTATGATATACTTTTCCACAGGTGTCCAGTCGGAGATTCAGCTGGTCCAATCTGGGGCAGAAATTAAGAAGCCCGGCGAGTCTGTGAAGCTATCCTGTAAAACCTCAGGGTTCACTTTCACTTCTTTCTACATGCATTGGATCAGCCAGGCTCCCGGGAAAGGTCTTGTTTGGGTAGGAAGAATTGACCCTGCAGATAGTGAAACAAAATATTCCGAGTCCTTTAAAGGGAGGTTCACCATTACCACAGATAATTCCATCAGCACTGCGTATCTCCAACTCAACAGCCTGAGAATAGAAGACACCGCTGTGTATTACTGTGCTAGACACACACTGAGAAGAAGCTTATTTAAAGCCATGCAAAAACTCTCTGTAGAGAGGAAACACAATATTGTAGACTGAACATATGCTACAGCCTTGCCAGGTCACACATCTACTGCTTATCCCCTGTAGGGCAGTGGAGGGTTATCTACTCTAGGGCGTTCTAGTCTAGTCTATTCTGTTCTTATCTGTTCAGGACGCAGTTCATTTGTTCATAATTATGTGGAATCCATCACTTTCCTTGGAAGATCATTCCACCTTTAAAACATCTCAGAAGTAAGACGTTTTTCCTTGAGTGCACTGAAAAAGACAGAATGAAGAGATAAATCAATATGAAACTGAGGGAATGCCACAGAAAGATGAACATACTTTTAAAGTTTTCCCACAACGTTTTTATGTGAGGAAAACATTTTACTTAAAGTCCATCCAGCATCAAAGAAAAGAAAATTAACATAATTTAAAGATAGCTGTTGCTGGTTTATATTGCTTTAAAACTATAGACTGTCTCACCTGTCATGATTTTCATAAACAGAATCCACAACTGATATATTGAAAATTCCTAAGGGATCTGCTCCCATTCAGAGGAGTTGGGGATCCAAATCCTTAAGGGAGTTTTGGAAATCTCGGTCAAGTTACACCTGGATGCCTTTCTGAAAGATGTATTTTAATCAAGACAAGGAAATGGGCGGAACGCAGGAGCAACTGGAGGAAATTCTCTGGCCTGTGTTACACAGGAGGTCAGGCTAGATGATCCCAGTGGTCCAACCTGGCCCTGGAAATGATGAATCTAGGCAACAGAAAATATATCTCATGTTGGCCGATCTGGGTGCAGAGGTATGAGACAAGGCTAATCAGCTGCTTATTCCTTCTCCCAGGAGGAGGTGAAAAAGCGGGACTAGGGATTGGCAGAGCCTTGGCTCCACTCCCCTACTCAAAGGTCACTTTAGCTGATGTAAGGGACAGGGAGTTATTTAGTGCCCATAATTTCTAGCAGTAAAGGCCTGATCCAACCCTACTGAAGTAAACGAGAATCCGTCCATAACTGGCCTAAGAGGAACTGGATTACACCCTGGGAAGACGAAGGGAGCACAGGAAGAGGTGTGAATCAGAACCGTATCTCTGAGACACAACGCCTCCCAGGGTTAGCCCTGGGCTGGTGCAGATCCTTTCAGGGTTGTGCCTAAAATAAAAGCCTAACTCATTGTCCTCAAAGTTTCCACTAGAGGGGTGAGCGACTCCCCCACATGAGCGCGATGATCAGAAACTGGGCCCAAGTGTCTTGCTGCTTTTGAGTATTTATGCAAAGTCTGTGGGGAGTTTCCTGTTTAAAAAGCCAACCTCTTTCCCCCTCTAGAATAACCACATCGAAACAGCGAGGCTGTCACCTGCTTTTCCAGCCCAGAATATCGGTGTTTGGTTTGGCAGCAGAAGATAATAAATATGAGGCATATTTTAATTTATCTTTGCTTAATGGCAGCTCATCCAGGTAATTTGAGAACATGGGGGATTCAGAGGATGCTGGAATTATGGGGATAAATCTGCTGTTTCAATATTCATTATATGCCTTCCCTACAGGTGTCCAATCGGAGGTTCAGCTGGTCCAATCTGGGGCAGAAATGAAGAAGCCCGGAGAGTCTGTGAAAATATCCTGTAAAACCTCAGGCTTCACTCTCACCGACTACTATATGCATTGGATCAGGCAGACTCCTGGGAAAGGACTGGTTTGGATTGGAAGAATTGACCCTGAAGATGGTGCTACTAGCTATGCCGACTCCATGAAAAACAGAGTCACCATCTCGACAGAAAACTCCATCAGCACCGTGTATCTGCAACTCCGCAGCCTGAGAGCGGACGACACGGCTGTGTATTACTGTGCTAGACACACAGCGAGAGACACCTAGTTCTAGCCCTGCAAAAACTCTCGGCGTGAAGGAAGCACTACTTCAAATACTTTTGGCATGTGAAAATCTAGCAGGGTTATATCTATTCTATCCTCACTAGGGTGCAGTGTAGATTCATCCCTTAGACACAGATACATTTTAGCTGGGTTTATATTAATTCAGGGGTTGGTCCCATCGTTTGATTGTTTTTGAATAATGATTAAGAAATTTAGGATTACAAGCAATGCAAGGGAATACCAAGAAGGCAATTATACACGTATTCAATGACTAACAAACAGTAATACGGACTATATCTCTGTATTCTATTAATGGCTATGTATAGGAAAGACAGTTTTAAAGAAGAGAGAAAAAGTGAAAAATCTCAAATTATGTTAGTAATTATAGACGAGAAAGAGAGAATTTTGTTTAAAGTCATGTGGGAAGAATTCAGGTACAACAGAGAGAAAGAGAGGGTGTGTGTGTGGAGATAGATAGAGTGGGTGTACGAGAACAGATAGATAGATGGGGTGTATGAGGAGAGAGAGAGAGAGAGATAAGGGGGTGCATGGGGATAGATAGATAGATAGATAGAGGGGGTGCATGGGGATGGATGGATAGATAGATTTGATTAGATTTGATTAATTTAATAGAAATTGGGTGTCCAAATCCCCTTTCGCAGCTTTGAAAATCTCAGCCGAAGCGTACGTCTCCCCTTACGGCAGCATGCGGCAGACTCACACTGCATGGCCAGCTAGCAGAGGTTTAAGCAGCCGTGTAGATGGTGAGGCCCAGCTTTGGCGGGCAGAGAAGAAGAAAGTGCCCCCACACCTTTGCCCCCAGGGCATATACCCTACGCAGGCTCTCCGCACACCCGGGCAGTGCCGTCCACCTCAACACTGCGACTGGTAGTGTAGTGTCCCGCTGCCTCCCCACCGCCAGGGCCTGACACTGTGGTGTGGCAAATCTAGACACAGCCGGCCTTGTACTGCGGCAGGTCGCTACACACGCAGTGCCTGTCCCCCACGGGCCGCCCTCAGTGTAGACGTCACCTGAACGTCTGCGACAGCTGCCTGCTAAAACAGCCACCCACTAGATGCCTGGTTTTAGAGCTGATGATAGTCCTTGTTTCAAACCTCAGTGACCTTCCTAGAGGGGTATTACCATGAAAGGGCAACTGCTCCCTCCAGGAAGCGTAGCTGGAGTGCTGTGCAGGTACCAGAAGATGCATAATGGGCTTGTGAGTCTAGCAAGCTGCGAGCAAACCTAGGACTTGTGTCTACCCCCACCCCCCCAATTAAAAACAAATAAACAAAAATCATGACTGAGCAATGTAATGGGGGCCACCAGGAAGGTTTCAGTAGCTTCCTCACAATAACGCTGGCGATTTCACTGAAAAATACACCCAAGTTACTGACATAAATATAGTTCCAAGCATGAAATTCCCCTTGACATATAGGGCCAGCACAAGGTCTATGAAATACTTAATCCTTTGAGGTAGATGGAGCTGTTCCACTTTGTGTGAATAATCAAATATTCATTGGGACAGAGAGAAAAAAGACTGACTCTATAGTATGGTGGTTTTGGCACTCACCTGGAATTTGGGAACTCCAGCTTCAAGTACCCAGTCTGAATCAGGATCTTCCATATCACAGGTAAGTACCCTAATTACCAGGCTAATGGCTATTATGTAAGAACATTGGAACATAAGACCAGTCATACTGGGTCAGACAAAAGGTCAATCTAACCCAGTACAGCAATGGCCAATGCCAGGTGCCCCAGACGGAATGAAGAGAACAGATCATCATCAAGTGATCTATCCCCTGCGGCCTACTCCCAGCCTCTGGCAAACAGAAGCTAGGGACACCATCCCTGCTCATCTTGGCTAATAGCCATTGATGGACCTATCCTCCATGAATTTATCTAGTTCTTTTTTGAGCCCTGTTATAGTCTTGGTCTTCACAACATCCTCTGGCAAAGAGTTCCACAGGTTGACTGTGCGTTGTGTGAAGAAATACTTCCTTTTGTTTATTTTACACCTGCTGCCTATTAATTAGATTGGGTGACCCCTTACTTCTTGTGTTATGAGAAAGAGTAAATAAGACTTCCTTATTTACATTCTCCACACCAGTCATGATTTTATAGACCTTAATTGTATCCCCCCCCTTAGCTGTCTCTTTTCCAAGCCTAAAAGAGTGGGTTTGCTTTCAGAAAGTCCAGCCTGGACATGCAGTGAGTCTGTTTGACTGCACTCCTGAAGGTCATGGGGTTGAGTCTCGCTTGATCTCATAGTGAAAGGCCAAGTCTGGTTCACCCATCTGCAAAACGGGTACCTGATCCATTCGGTTAGGGCAGTGGTTCTCAAAGCTGGTCCGCCGCTTGTTCAGGGAAAGCCCCTGGTGGGCCAGGCCGGTTTGTTTACCTGCCGCGTCTGCAGGTTCGGCTGATCGCGGCTCCCACTGGCTGCGGTTCGCTGCTCCAGGCCAATGGGGGCTACAGGAAGGGCAGTAAGCACATCCCTTGGCCTGCGCCGCTTCCTGCAGCCCCCATTGGCCTGGAGCGGCGAACCACAGCCAGTGGGAGCCACGATCGGCAGAACCTGCGGATGCAGCAGGTAAACAAACCGGCCCGGCCTGCCAGGGGCTTTTCCTGTACAAGTGGTGGACCGGCTTTGGGGACCACTGGGTTAGGGCATTCAAAGGCATGTCGACATGACACTGGCTCCTCACTCTCCTGTGTACTGTTAGCTATGAAACTGATGTGCCTTAAATGAGTGAGCCATTGGCTTGGGAGAACTTCTGATGTCAGGAACCTTCCTGGGAAAGTTTCATTGGAACAAATGTGTTTTCACAGAATATTTTGGTTTTGATGAATTGGCATTCCCCAATTAAAAAAAAAAATGTTTAATTGAAAAATTCCCCACCAACTCTCATGTTTATCCCATTCTAGTGGTTAGTCAACCTAAGATGATAACAGCTCTCAGGTAAGGCAGTAGCAAAAGCTCAGGCTTTTAGCGTTGCGGGTTAAACTCCTGCTGATGACTGTGATACACAGGCCTTGTGCTGCCCCTCTGAGCTGTACGGTTCTTTGTCTCACTTAAATCCTCAGCACTGGCTGTGTAGGGGGATGCATTGGTGTCACGGAGTCCCTGGGCGATGCTCTGGAACTGCTCCCCATGAAGCCAGTCAGGACTCTGGGGCAGTCGCCTTTCTGTGAGCCGCCTGTCTTCAGGACACACAGCTCACACAGCTTCCACCTTCCTGGGTCTGACCTCGGAGCATTCAGCATCCTCTGCCCCTCCGTGCGCTTCCCCCAGCGAGTCCGCTCAGGCGGGGCTCCTGGGGAAGCCAGAGGGTCCTGCACCCCAACTTCACAGTCAGACGGGACTCTCAGCCAGCCAGGAAAACAGAAGGTTTATTAGACGACAGGAACATGGTCTAAAACAGAGCTTGCAGGTGCAGAGAACGGGACCCCTCAGCTGGGTCCATTCTGGGGGGCAGTGAGCCAGACGACCACGTCTGTACTTCACTCCATGTCCCAGCCAGCCCCAAACTGAAACTCCCTCCAGCCCCTCCTCCTCTGGGCTTTGTTCCTTTCCCGGGCCAGGTGGTCACCTGATTCCTTTGTTCTCCAACCCTTTAGCTCTCACCTTGCAGGGGGGAAGGGCCCAGGCCATCAGTTGCCAGGAAACAGGGTGTCGGCCATCCTCTGTGTCCAGACTCCTGCACACACCGGCCCTCTAGGGCTCTGCAATGATCATACACCCTTACCCCACCACCTAGATACTTAAGAACTGCCTAGGGGAAACTGAGGCACCCCCACACTATTCAGAGGAAACATTAAGAACAGTCCCACTTCGTCACATCTCTCCCCCCTTCGAGATCGAACTGAGCGGGGTCACTTTAGCCGTGACCTGGGGAAGTTCGAAGCCACCAACATTCCCATGGATGCCCCAGCCTTCCTTGGTAGGAGTTACACCAGGCCCTTCCAGTTTCACGCCCTCCCTTAGGTCAGGGGTGGTCGATAGCACTCACAGGCCGCATGTGGGAAGGTTTATGCAGCCCATGCCCTTTGGCCACCCCAAGAATGTCTCCCCATTGACCATCACCTTCTGCTCCCACTGGAGATCCGAGGGGCCTGGCCCCAGGAAACTCCACACAGACATATAGGTTGGGACCAGGAGTGGGAGCCTGTCCACATCCCCAACCATCTGGATGACGGAGTCTATGGCCTTGGGACCCAGCAAGGGAGCTAGACACCGGGGCTTTTCCGCAGGGTCCCCTTGGTTCAAATCGCCAGCCTGCTCAAAGGCAGTGAGGTGGCATCCACATCCCCCCCTCCTTAACCAGGGGCAGCAATTTAGTCTCGAGGTTCCCTGCGGAACTGGCCCCCCGGGGTCTATCCCCACTCACCCCGGGGAGGTCCTCTAGGCCTCTCCACCCCACCACCGCCAGTTCATGCTGCTGCTGCTTCTGCAGCTCTTTCTCGGGCTCTCGCTGTCTCTCACAGTCCTCTTGCTCCCTCGGACTCAGCTCCAATCCCGTACATTTTCCGATCCCCCGATGGGGAACCCGATCGTGAAGACCCCCATCTGGTCGGGGACAGGAGTCTTGGGGATGCCTGGCTACCACTCCAGCTGCTCCCAGATCCTGCTATAGCCCCATTGGGGGTCAGGAATCTGTTCCTGAGAGCGGTCATCCTCCTCCAGCTGCACGATGAACTGTGCTTTGGTGAACTTTCCAACGCTCAACCCTCTCTTTTTGCACAGGGTTACAATGTCCTCCTTAAGGAGACGGTGACAGACCATCACTCCGCTCCTCCCAAGTTGTTGTGGACTCACAGGCCCGTGTGTTCTCAGCTCCCCACGGTTTCCAGGGAGAACCCCTAGTGTGCCAGCCCTTCTCGAGGTCACCACCTCTTTGCCAGGGTCGAGCTGCAGACTCCTCCGCCCCTTGGACTGCTCACTGCAATCCCCAGGGGAACCCTGTTACTGCAAAAGTCCTTCTCTCTCCCCGGGCCAAGCTGCAGGCTCCTCTGCCCCTGAGACTGCTCACTGCAGTCCCTAGGGGGACCCCATTACTGCACAGTCCTTCTCGCTGGTCACACACTCCCAGGGGTTAACTGCCCCCCGAAACTGCTCCTCTCTGAGCTTTCAGCATGCCTGGTCCTCGGCAATCCCCCTTCGTGTTACTGCTCCCCAGTCACTTACTGCAGGAAGTGCCATCCACGGGGTGCAGTACATCCCACCGCTGCCACCAGTTGTCACGGAGTCCCTGGGCGATGCTCTGGAACTGCTCCCCATGAAGCCAGTCAGGACTCTGGGGCAGTTGCCTTTCTGTGAGCAGCCTGTCTTCAGGACACACAGCTCACACAGCTTCCACCTTCCTGGGTCTGACCTCGGAGCATTCAGCATCCTCTGCCCCTCCGTGCGCTTCCCCCAGCGAGTCCGCTCAGGCGGGGCTCCTGGGGAAGCCAGAGGGTCCTGCACCCCAACTTCACAGTCAGACGGGACTCTCAGCCAGCCAGGAAAACAGAAGGTTTATTAGACGACAGGAACATGGTCTAAAACAGAGCTTGCAGGTGCAGAGAACGGGACCCCTCAGCTGGGTCCATTCTGGGGGGCAGTGAGCCAGACGACCACGTCTGTACTTCACTCCATGTCCCAGCCAGCCCCAAACTGAAACTCCCTCCAGCCCCTCCTCCTCTGGGCTTTGTTCCTTTCCCGGGCCAGGTGGTCACCTGATTCCTTTGTTCTCCAACCCTTTAGCTCTCACCTTGCAGGGGGGAAGGGCCCAGGCCATCAGTTGCCAGGAAACAGGGTGTCGGCCATCCTCTGTGTCCAGACTCCTGCACACACCGGCCCTCTAGGGCTCTGCAATGATCATACACCCTTACCCCACCACCTAGATACTTAAGAACTGCCTAGGGGAAACTGAGGCACCCCCACACTATTCAGAGGAAACATTAAGAACAGTCCCACTTCGTCACAATTGGTTTGATTAATATTTGCTGGCCCTCTGCAGAGCAAGTCAATCTTATTCTGGTATTTATAACTTGGGTATCTCCTGGTCACCTCATGTAGGCTGGGATTTTCAAAGCAGCCTAAGAGATTTATGCATGCTAATCCCTTTGAATTAATGTGCTTGATTCCCTTAGGCTTCTTTGAAAATTCCATTCCTAGCAACTAGGGTTTTTTCCACCATAGAAAAGCAGCCAGGCTTCAGGAAACCCATTTGCTTGCTCACCGCATTCCAGAGGCCGCCTTCACCTTCGTGTTCCTTATCGTGTAAATAAAAGGGTTCAGCAAGGGGGTGAAGACAGTATTTAGCACTGACACCGCTTTGCAGAGAGTGAGCGAGGAATGCACACTGGGCCTCAGGTACACAAACATAACAGCCCGGTAGAGTATCCAGACTACAGTCAGCTGGGAAGCGCAGGTAGAAAATACCTTCTGGCACCCTGTTGCGGAGGGGATGTGGAGGATGGTGGTTATTATACAGATGAAGGATACCATGGTGAACATCAAGGAACTGAGAATAGCTGTGATCGCAGCCAGGAAACCCAGCAACTCAATGAGGCGGGTATCAGTGCAGGCTATTTTTAAGATCAGCCCAATGTCACAGCAGAAATAGTTGATGATGTTGGAGTCGAATAAGGGCAGATGGAAGACCAGAATAGTTGGGAAGAATATAGCTCTGAAGCCCCCGAATCAAGCCCCTTGTCATAAATATAAAGGGAAAGGTAAACACCTTTAAAATCCCTCCTGGCCAGAGGAAAAACCCTTTCACCTGTAAAGGGTTAAGAAGCTAGGATAACCTCACTGGCACCTGACCAAAATGACCAATGAGGAGACAAGATACTTTCAAAAGCTGGGGGGAAGGAGAAACAAAGCCTCTCTCTCTTGGTCTGTGTGATGCTTTTGCCAGGGACAGAACAGGAATGGAGTCTTAGAACTTAGTAAGTAATCTAGCTAGATATGCCTTAGATTCTGATTTCGTTAAATGGCTGAGAAAATAAGCTGTGCTGAATGGAATGTAGATTCCTGTTTTTGTGTCTTTTTGTAACTTAAGGTTTTGCCTAGAGGGATTCTCTATGTTTTGAATCTGATTACCCTGTAAGGTATTTACCATCCTGATTTTACAGAGGTGATTCTTTTACTTTTTCTTCTATTAAAATTCTTCTTTTAAGAACCTGATTGCTTTTTCATTGTTCTTAAGATCCAAGGGTTTGGGTCTGTGTTCTCCTATGCAAATTGGTGAGGATTTTTATCAAACCTTCCCCAGGAAAGGGGGTGTAGGGTTTGGGAGGATTCTGCGGGGAAAGACATTTCCAAACGGGCTCTTTCCCGGTAATGCACCAGTTAGACGTTTGGTGGTGGCAGCAATAAAGTCCAAGGGCAAAAGGTAAAATAGTTTGTACCTTGGGGAAGTTTTAACCTAAGGTGGTAAAAATAAGCTTAGCGGGTTTTCATGCAGGTCCCCACATCTGTACCCTAAAGTTCAGAGTGGGGAAGGAACCTTGACACCCCTACAGACAGCTGGAGGTAGACTTTGCTGGTCATGATTGTGGCGTATAGCAAGGGTTTGCAGATGGCCAGATAGTGGTTTAAAGACATCACAGCCAGGATGAAGAACTCAGTGCTGCCCAGGAAGAAATGGAAGAAAGCCTGAACGAGGCAGCAGTACATGTAAATTTTAGTCTCAACTGCTGCAAAGGTCTCTAGCATTTTGGGAACCATGGCTGTGGTGTTACCAGATCTCCAGGAATGAGAGGTTGCTCAGGAAAAAGCATATTTGAGTGTGCAGCTTGTGACTGGTCCTCACGATGATCACAATAAGGCCGTTGCTTATGATGACCAGGATGTTCATGAGTAAAATGACTGAGAAGAACACAATGTGAAAACCATGACCAACAGGGAAGCCCCAGAGAATGATAGAATCATAGAATATTAGGGTTGGAAGAGAACTCAGGAGGTCATCTAGTCCAACCCCATGCTCAAAGCAGGACCAACACCAACTAAATCATCCCAGCCAGGGCTTTGTCAAACCTTACCTTAAAAACTTCTAAGGAAGGAGATTCCACCACCTCCTAGGTAACGCATTCCAGTGTTTCACCACCCTCTTAGTGAAAAAGTTTTTCCTAATATCCAACCTAAACCTCCCCCATTGCAACTTGAGACCATTACTTCTTGTTCTGTCATCTGCCACCACTGAGAACAGCCGAGCTCCATCCTCTTTAGAACCCCCTTTCAGGTAGTTGAAGGCTGCTATCAAATCTGCCTCACTCTTCTCTTCTGTGGACTAAATAAGCCCAGTTCCCTCAGCCTCTCCTTGTAAGTCATGTGTTCCAGTCCCCTAATCATTTTTGTGGCCTTTGTCCACATCCTTCTGTAGTGAGGGGACCAAAACTGGATGCAATACTCCAGGTGTGGCCTCACCAGTGCTGAATAGAGGGGAATAATCACTTTCCTCGATCTGCTGGCAATGCTCCTACTAATACAGCCCAATATGCCATTGGCCTTCTTGGCAATAAGGGCACACTGCTGACTCAGATCCAGCTTCTCATCCACTGTAATCCCTAGGTCCTTTTCTGCAGAACTGCTGCTTAGCCAGTTGGTCCCCAGCCTGTAGCTGTGCAAGGGATTCTTCCTTCCTAAGTGCAGGACTCTGCACTTGTCCTTGTTGAAGCTCTTCAGATTTATTTTGGCCCAATCCTCCAATTTGTCCAGGTCACTCTGGACCATATCCCTACCCTCCAGCGTATCTACCACTCCCCCCAGGTTAGTGTCATCTGCAAACTTGCTGAGGGTGCAATTTATCCCATCATCCAGATCATTAATAAAGATGTTGAACAAAACCAGCCCCAGGACTGACCCCTGGGGCACTCTGCTTGATATTGGCTGCCAACTAGACATCAAGCCATTGATCACTACCTGTTGAGCCTGACATCTAGCCAGCTTTCTATCCACTTTATAGTCCATTCATCCAATCCATACTTCTTAACTTGCTGGCAAGAATACTGTGGGAGACTGTATCAAAAGCTTTGCTAAAGTCAAGATATATCACATCCACCGCTTTCCCCATATCCATAGAGCCGGTTATCTCATCATAGAAGGCAGTCAGGTTGGTCAGGCATGACTTGCCCTTGGTGAATCCATGCTGACTGTTCCTGATCACTTTTCTCTCCTCCGAGTGCTTCAAAGTGGATTCCTTGAGGACCTGCTTCATGATTTTGCCAGGGTCTGAAGCGAGGCTGACCAGTCTGTAGTTCCCTGGGTTCTCTTTCTTCCCTTTTTAAATATGGGCTCTATATTTGCCTTTTCCCAATCATCTGGGACCTCCCCTGATCACCACAACTTTTCAAAGATAATGGCCACTGGCTCTGTAATCACATCAGCCAACTCCCCCAGGAACCTCGGATGCATTAGATCTGGACCCATGGACCTGTGCATGTTCAGCTTTTCTAAATAGTCCTTAACATGTTCTTTCACCACTGAGGGCTGCTAACCTCCTCCCCATACCGTGTTGCCCAGTGCAGTAGTCTGGGAACTGACTTTGTCTGTGTCGACCGAGGCAAAAAAAGCATTGAATACTTCATCTTTTTCCACATCATCTGTCACTATGTTGCCTCCCCTATTCAGTAAGGGTCCCACATTTTCCCTGACCTTCTTCTTGGTGCTAACATATGTGTAGAAACCCTTCTTGTTTTCCTTCACGTCCCTTGCTAGCTGCAACACCAATTGTGCCTTGGCCTTCCTGATTACACCCCTGCATGCTCTAGCAATATTTTTATACTCCTCCCTCATCATCTGTCCAAATTTCCACTTCTTGTCAGATTCCTTTTTGAGTTTAAGCTCACTGAAGATTTCACTGTTAAGTCAAGATGGTTACCTGCCATATTTGCTATTCTTCCTGCACATCGGGATGGTTTGTCCCATGAACTCATTCACTGTTGTAGTATTGATCTTCCACATGGGGTCTCTGTCTCCTTCCTCCTTTGAGTTGCGACTCACAGGGACAGCAAAAGGTGCAGTCGTTTGGAGGTGGGAGTTCAGTTCAGCGGTGGTTCCAAAGAATCAGGGAGCGTCAGGGGAGGCAAAAATTGGTTTGGACCAAATGTGAAACTTTTTGGAATTAGTGGAGAATTTAAAAAGTTGTTAAAAATTCCTGTTTGGATCAAAGAAAGTATTTTGTTAGATGCAGGTAGGCACTTAATGGGATTTTTACATTGAAATCCTTTTGAACGTTCCACCAGGCATGTATATGCATCTTTAGATGCCGTATTTCTTTAAAAATCTGACCCTAAATCACTAGTAAAAATGGAATTTAGGATCCTAAGTCATTTTGATTCATCTGAATATTTTACCCGTGACTCCGTCTTTGACCTCCATTTCATTCCTTGATCTTTTCAAATTACAAATCACAATGTAAAGTTTTTCAGACTCTTTTGAAGCGAACCAGCTTTCTCTGTCTGAGCATGTCTTTGAAGACATCTCTTACTTTCTCATTCCTGAGGCTGTATATGAACAGGTTTAGCAAAGGGGTAATCACCTATTCAATGATGTGTGTGTCTGTACAAGCCAGTTTGAAAAGGGATCTTATGTCACAGAAGAAATGGTTAATGACACTGGGGATGCAGAATGGTAAGTGGGACACCAAGATGATTGGGCAGAGAACTGATATAAAGGCTGCCAACCAAGTGCCAATAATCAACTGGACAGGCCATTGCCCATTCATGATGGTGGGGTAATGCAACCGCTTACAAAGAGCTATGTAGCTATCAAAAGACATTATGGCTGCCAGGATATACTCCGAGGTCCCAAGGAAGAAATAGAAATAGGTTTGGGTGAAACACCCACTGATGAATCTTATGTCAGCACATCAAGCTATTTCTTTCATTGGTTTGGGAAGGATGGCCGTGGTGAACCATATCCCTGAGAAGGACAAGTTGCAGAGAAACCTGTACATTGAAGTGTGGAGGCAGTAATCACTCCACACCAAGGCTATGATCACCACATACCACATAAGAATTATCACATAAATCACGAAGAAGAAGTAGGAAGACCAGGATTTTGAATATGGAGTTGCCCAGAAATCCTACTTTGATAAACGAGGTGGGGAGGGTGGCACCCTTGTGTAACTCCCCAACCATTCAGTTAGCTATAGAATCCTTCTTAGCTGCTGTACCCAAATTGCCTTACCTGTAAAGGGTTAAGAGGGAAGCTTAAAATAAGCTGGCACCTGACATGGGGCACCAGTAAGGAAGCTGAACCCTTTCAAATTGGGGAAAATTGCTGGGTGTAGGGGTCTTTTGTTCTCTCCACTGAGAGAGAGACAGGGTAGCAACATGCTGTAGGGTCTGGACCCGGTATAAAAATCATCAGCATCATACCTAGAAACTCCTCATTCGGAACCCCAGATATGTAAGTAGGCCAGGAATGTCTAGTTAGATGCAATTAGATTGAATTCTTCAGTTTGGGCTTGTGGATTCCTCTGTGCTAACCCCAGGTGCTTTTGTTTTGTTTTTGTTTGCTTGTAACCTTTCAGCTGGACCCCAAGAAAGTCATGTTTGGTGTTCAGTCCCTAACAGCCTGAGTTGTCAGATGTGTTTTCATCCTTTTTTCAATAAAATTTATCCTTTTTAAGAACATGATTAGATTTCTGTGTCTCAGGAGGTAACGAGGCTGTGCATATGTTAGTCAGCTGATACAACAGCTGAGTTTCCCTTTTCTATTGTTTTCTTCTCAGCTGCCCCGAGGACGAGTGGTAAAGCTGAGGACCTTAGAAAAATCTTTCCACGTGAGGTTTATTTCTGGATTGTCAAAAGGCAGTTTTCACTTGGGTGGTGGCAGCATTACCAGCCTGGAGTGGCCAGTATTATTTTTGGAGTCCTTGCAGGCTCCCACCTTCTGCACTCAAAGGGCCATAGCTGGGAATAAGCCTTGACACCTAGTATGACTAATTCTTTCACTCTGGTTTGGTTCTCAATCTCCATGGCTTCATTTCTCTCCCTGCTGCATAAAGAAGAGAAGGAAGATACAATCAGCATAATTTCTTATTTACCGTAAAGCACCTCAGTCTACTTCAGATGACATTTTTCAAAGGAGTAAAAGGGACTTGTCCAACTCGCCCTGAAATGCAACAGGAGCTTATTCTCTTTGTGCTTACTCTTGTGTGCTTACTCTCTTTGGTGTGTAATGTAATAAGAACATAAGAACATAAGAATGGCCATACTGGCTCAGACCAAAGGTCCATCCAGCCCAGTATCCTGTCTGTCGACAGTGGCCAATACCAGGCGCCCCAGAGGGAATGAACATAACAGATAATCATCAAGTGATCTCTCTCCTGCCATCCATCTCCACTCTCTGACAAACAGAGGCTAGGGACACCATTCCTTACCCATCCTGGCTAATAGCCATTAATAGACTTAACCTTCATGAGTTTATCCAGTTTTCTTTTAAACCTTGTTATAGTCCTAGCCTTCACAATTTCTTCAGGCAAGGAGTTCCACAGGTTGACTGTGCGCTGCGTGAAGAAGAACTTCCTTTTCTTTGTTTTAAACCTGCTCCCCATTAATTTCATTTGGTGGCCTCTAGTTCTTATATTATGGGAACAAGTAAATAACTTTTCCTTATTTACTTTCTCCGCACCATTCATGATTTTATAGACCTCTATCGTATCCCCCCTTAGTCTCCTCTTTTCCAAGCTGAAAAGTCTTAACCTCTTTAATCTGTCCTCCTGTGGGACCCATTCCAAACCCCCTAATCATTTTAATTGCCCTTTTCTGAACCTTTTCTAATGCCAGTATATCTTTTGTGAGATGAGGGGACCCCATCTGTACACAGTATTCAAGATGTGGGTGTACCACGGATTTATATAAGGGCAATAAGATATTCTCCATCTTATTCTCTATCCCTTTTTTAAATGATTCCTAATATCCTGTTCTCTTTTTTGACTGCTGCTGAGCACTGCATGGACGTCTTCAGAGAACTATCCATGATGACTCCAAGATCTCTTTCCTGATTAGTTGTAGCCAAATTAGCCCCCATCATATTGTATGTATAGTTGGGGTTATTTTTTTCCAATGTGCATTACTTTACATTTATCCACACTAAATTTCATTTGCCATATTGTTGCCCAATCACTTAGTTTTGTGAGATCTTTTTGAAGTTCTTCACAGTCTGCTTTGGTCTTAACTATCTTGAGCAGTTTAGTATTGTCTGCAAGCTTTGCCACCTCTCTGTTTACCCCTTTCTCCAGATCACTTATTGAATAAGTTGAATAGGATTGGTCCTAGGACTGACTGTTGGGGAACACCACTAGTTACCCCTCTCCATTCTGAAAATTTACCACTTATTCCAACCCTTTGTTCCCTGTCTTTTAACCAGTTCTCAATCCATGAAAGGATCTTCCCTCTTATCCCGTGACAACTTAATTTACATAAGGGCATACATTTGGTGAGGGACCTTGTCAAAGGCTTTCTGAAAATCTAAATACACTATATCCACTGGATCCCCCTTGTCCACATGGTCTGCAATGGTCAAATAACAGGTTCAAATGGCATTATTTCCTCAAAGATTATTAATCCAAGATCCTGATGCTATGGGAACATACAAAAACTAGGAGAACACTTCAATCTCCCCGGACATTCAATAACAGATTTAAAAGTAGCCATCCTTCAATGAAAAAAACTTCAAAAACAGACTTCAAAGAGAAACTGCAGACCTACGATTCATTTGCAAACTTAACACCATCAATCTGGGCTTGAATAGGGACTGGGAGTGGCTAGCTCACTACAAAAGCAATTTTCCCTCTCTTGGTATTGACACCTCCCCGTCAATTATTGGGGTGGACCACATCCACCCGGACTGAATTGCCCTTGACAACACTGGTTCTCCACTTGTAAGGTAACTCCCTTCTCTTCATGTGCCAGTATATCTATGCCTGGACTGTAATTTTCACTCCATGCATCTGAAGAAGTGGGTTGCCCCCCCTCCCCCGAAAGCTTATGCCCAAATAAATCAGTTAGTCTTTAAGGTGCCACCGGACTCCTCGTTGTTTTTGTGGATACAGAGTAACACGGCTGCCCCCGATACTGCTTCTCAGCCGTTCGTTGTGTAGCATCCTCATGGGTGACCCATTAAGGCCCAGTTACAAGGGCACAGCAGCCGCTGCTCTCCAGCCACCCGGCTCTGAAGGCAGCACCTGTGCGAGCGCAGAGCAGAAATAAGGGTGGCAGTATCATGAGTGTGCTCCTATGAGTATGTACAGTGATTTGCTATCACTTTTTTTCAGGGGCGGGGGAGGGGTCATCACAGCCTGAAATAATTTCAAAGGGGGGCATGGCAAAAAAAGTTTGAGAACCCCTGTGTGACCTGCTGCACAATGCAGGCCACAGAACCTCCCCCCCCCTTCCCCCAACTTGTAGGTCAGTATTGTAACTTCCCTACCTAGCTCACAGAGATGGTCTCAGGATGTCAAGAAGTCCCCGGGCGATGCTCTGGAACTGCTCCCCATGAAGCCAGGCAGGACTCTGGGGCAGTCTCCTCTATGGGAGCAGCCTGTCTGCAGGACACACAGCTCACCCAGCTTCCCCCTTCCTGGGTCTGACCTCCGAGCATTCTGCATCCTCTGCCCCTCCGTGCACTTCCCACAGTGAGTCCGCTCAGGCGGGGTCCTGGGGAAGCCAGAGGGTCCTGCCCCCCAACTCCACAGTCAGATGGGACTCTCAGCCAGCCAGTAAAACAGAAGGTTTATTAGATGACAGGAACATGGTCTAACACAGAGCTTGTAGGTGCAGAGAACCGGACCCCTCAGCTGGGTCCATTCTGGGGGGCAATGAGCCAGACAACCACGTCTGCCCCTCACTCCATGTCCCCAGCCAGCCCCAAACTGAAACTCCCTCCAGCCCCTCCTCCTCTCGGCTTTGTCCCTTTCCCGGGCCAGGAGGTCACCTGATTCCTTTGTTCTCCAACCCTTTAGCTCTCACCTTGCAGGGAGGAAAGGGCCCAGGCCATCAGTTGCCAGGAAACAGGATGTCGGCCATTCTCTGAGTCCAGACCCCTGCACACACCTGCCCTGTAGGGCTCTGCAGTGATCATACACCCTTATCCCACCACCTAGATACTTAAGAACTACATAGGGGAAACTGAGGCACCCCCACACAATTCAGAGAAAACATTAAGAAGAGTCCCACTTCCTCACACAGGAAAATTTAGCTAGTGATTATTCAGCACTGTCTCAATGCTGTCTATGTATTTGTGTTTAATACTTCTCTGTGTGTGACAGAGGCATATCTGAAAAATATTGTAATCACTCCTGCAGTCTGGGCCCCAGTGGAGATGTTTTCACTTCAGTCAAAGGAAATAAAAGCAGCGAGTTCTTAACTGGGATTAGTGAACTTCGACTGAACCCCAGCTTCTCCTGTGGGTTTTTACTCAAGTTGGAAACCGGAGTTTGCAGAACTTCAGGGCTATTTTAACCCCCTTTAGCGCACACCTCTCCCCGTCCCCAACTTCTCCTTCCGTGCAGAGAGGTGGGGAACCGCAGCCAAATGGCTGGCTCCACACCGGCACTGTGCGCGCTGGTGCGGGACTGTCCGAGTTCTGGGGAGCAGAGGCCCCAGTTCTTAGCGCGGCACTGGGCCGCGCTGCCCCGGGATTTCTTTCCCAGCGCATCGCCAGAGACCGTGTGTGTCCTGCCTTCGCCCGCGGGGGGAAGGGCTGTTCCTCCGGCCACGCGTTCACATGCAAGGGATCCCGATTCCTTTACTCCGCCATTGGTCCGAGTGGTGGCGTGGTGAGGAGCCTAATCCAAGAGAGGACCCGTGCCCAATGTCGGCTCTCGCGCAACCCAGGCTGGTAAGAAAATGCCCATTTCCGACTTGAATTACACAAAGGACCCAAGGGGAGCGCTCGCTAGTCACTGCGGGCAGAGCTGGCAACTCCAGGGCGGTATTGAAGAGCCTGCTTGAAAACACAAGCGCCTCCACTTGAGAGATTTGTTTTCCGGTCCAGGAAATTACCCCTGGTTTTCCCAGGCCGCCACACTAAGCCTCTGGAGAGTAAATGTATCCGGTAAAGACGAGCTTCTACACGAATGCCAGGTTCCCGATCCACCCCTAGGGGTTGATTTGTCTGTCCTTAAAGAAGGGAACAGATGCAAATGGAGTGACAACATTTCCTGTCACACCCCGCCGTCCCCGACCCTGCAGGAGACAATGGCTGCAGCCCCACGTGTCTGCAGTGAACACCCAGAACTCTCCCTGGGAAATTCACTCCCCACTTAGCAGAAGAAGATGCTCCTCTGGCTGCACGTTGCTTTCCTGGCAGCACTTCCCCAAGGTGATTTCTGGCCCTAAAAGCTGCGGGGCGGGGAGACCAGTGTTACTGTGCACGAGGCTAAGATCCTTCTCTGTTCTGTCCTCAGGGGCCAATTCGCAGGTTCAGCTGGTGGAGTCTGGGGGAGGCGTGAAAATGGCAGGAGAGTCTATCAGCATCGCCTGTAAAGCCTCCGGGTTCACCTTTGGTGACTACTGGATGCACTGGTACCGACAGTCTCCCGGGAAGGGACCCGAGTGGGTGTCTGGCATTAGCTATTGGGCCGGAACCGACAAGAGATACGCTGAGTCGGTGAAAGGGCGATTCACCATCTCCAGAGACAACCCCAGCAACCTGCTCTATTTGCAAATGACCGGCCTGAGACCCGAGGACGCGGCGGTGTATCACTGTCAGAGAGACACAGTGACGGGCAGGGAATCTAACAACGCACAAAAACATCCCTTTGCAGTCACAGCCCGCCGCGGGGCACAGCCCAGGGGAAGAGTCAGACACACACAGAACTGAACCAAGGAGAAAATGGCCCCAGCGTCGCGATCAGCGCGTGAAGGACACGGCTTTTGTGGGGCTGCAGAGACAGGTCAGGGCTGGGGGAGGAAACACTGGAGGGTAGCAGGCCCCGTTCTCTTTGCTGCACACCTGCCCATCTGGGCGAGCAGCGAGCTTCCTCTCTCCCCGGGTTCCGTTCGCAGCTCGGGGTTAATGAGCCGGAACCGCACAGCAAGGGGAAGCCAGTCGGAGCTAAGACACAAACCTCCCCCTGCTGCCAGTGGGGCCAGGCCCTGCTGATCACAGTCAGCTGCATAGGGAGGCTGGGGGACCCGGCGCTTTCAGCGCTGGAAATGCCGGGATACCGTGTCTCTGTAGCAGGCAGCAGGGAGATGCCAACCCCAGGCGCGACACTGGAAACCCCAGCCCCATGGCGTGCCAGCTGCCCCCATTCCCGCAGCGTGTGAGCCTCGCCCTCCCCCACCCTGGATCCCCCTGCCCTGCTCCCCTCCCCCAGGCATGTGAAAGGGGCTGGGGCAGTGACAGAAAGAGGGCGCTCCGCATCCTCACTACAGAGCTCTTTGTCTTTAAGCCCTTCTCAGCCTGAGTTCCGGAGCAGGCAGGACTGGAGGACACCGGGGCTTGGGGGCTTGGGTTTGTCTGTTGTGTGTTGCAGACAAGTGAGAGAGAAGGGCGCGCAGACAGACAGGGACACACACACACGGACACAGCCAGACACACAGCCAGACACCGGATAAATGCTCACACATTTGCTCACCGTCGCACTCTTTCCCACGCCTTACTGGGGTGTGTGAGCGCCACCCGCACCCCCGCTCCGGATCCCCCGTTCACACAGCAGTTGGTGTCATTCCGCAGTCACCCTCTCTCTCTCCCTGAAGCCCAGTCGGTGGCTTTGGGGTTCTTTAGCTTCCCCATTACAGACATGAGGGAATCTCTGTGGCTGTTTCTCTGCGCGCTGCCGCTGTTCCCAGGTGAGCTCCAAGAGCGGGGGCCGGGGCCTGTCTATCTAGGGGACTTTCCTCGCCCTGTGACTCCCTCCGAATTATCTCTCTTTTAGGTTCGGTGGCTGGGAACTCGCTGACCCAGATCCCGGCTTCTCTGTCAGCCACGGAAGGGCAGCGGGTGGAGATAAGGTGTCAATACAGCACCTCCTACAGCAGCTACGCCCTGGACTGGTACCAGGAGCGGCCGGGGAAGGAACCCCTCTTCCTGCTGGGCAGATACTCCTATGGCTCGGAGCGCAAATCCGATTCTGTGGCCCCTCGGTTCTCGGCTCAGCTGGACACCGGAGCGAAGTCCCTCTCGCTGTCCATAGACAGGGCGCAGCGGGCTGACTCCGGGGCGTATTTCTGCGCTCTCTGGGATCCACCGTGCTACAGAGCGCCCCGGGCTCCCGACACAAACTGCCGGAGGGGGCGGCAGGTGTCTGAAAGGCGGTGAAGTGTAATTCGAGTTCTCAGCCCCAGTAGACACGTTAGGAGACACACTTCAGGCCTCCTGGAAAAACAAAGGTACATTTTGGAGGACGTAGGCTAGCCAGAGGAGGTGAGTCGCTTTGCCGTCTGAGTAGCTACGAAACACAGAAGAAGCAACGCAACCTGAATTTTAGAGATGGGCTGCTGAGGCGCAGACGCGCTAAGTGACTTGCCTCGGTGACACAGTGAAACGGCTTGAGGGCGAGGAACTGGGTTGGGAAGGATGTGTCTCGGTTATATTAGTGTCTCTGCAATAGACGGTGAAGGCGGATGAGTGAAGGCGGATGAGTCATGTAATCTTACCTTAACTTGGAGACATAAAGAAGTTGATCATTATTTATAATTAAGGTAATGCTAAAATTATCTAATACACAGAGTAAAGCAAAAATGTCTCTACATCTGGGTATAAGGCTTAAATGATCCCAAAGTGCAAAGTTTGGTTTAAAAGTGACAAAATACATAGAGTACATAATCCGCAATATCCCAAATTTAGGTTAATAAATTTAACCAGGTAGTTAAAATATGAACATCCAACTATTGAGGTACTTCACTCATAAAAAAGTTATACGAAGACCAGCTTGTGGGAAGCAAACATAGCAGTGAGTGTAGCGTGCCCCGCAGTAATTGAGAATTTAGGATGGGTTGTGCCTCAGTAAATACAATCCATCGGAGAAGTATTTCAGTTACTTTCCTGTTTCGCTTCTCCATGGCGCTTTTTTATAACTCAGCTATAGGACAGTAGCCGCTAGAACCCACAGCACAGACCTTAGCTAGGGTCTCAGGGGCAGCTAGATGAGGTCGGAGCCAGATTTCAGGGGCCTGCAGCTGACATTTCACAACCAACACAGGGATTTGTTCTTGCCTCTCTCACCAGTTTTCCTGTGATGGGAACTGGGAATCCCACCGTGTAGCGGCCCCGTGTGCGATGAGCGCTCAGTGGAGACACATAGTGAGCGACAGTCTCTGCCCTGAAGAACTTACAAAGAAATTGGAGCCGACAGAGGAAGGGTTCCTCACGGCGCCCTCGTTATACCCATGGGGAAGGAAGTCACAAAGAGAGGAGGGTAAAGTTACTGCTGCTCCGTCTGCTGCTACCACATAGCCACTACGGTCTATTCCTCTCTCCTTTTGAAGACCGGAGCGGATGCAAATCGAGTGACCACATTTCCTGTGAGACACCCCCGGAGCCCCTGGGTCTGCAGAGGACACCGCACAGACACGTGTCTCCGCAGCTCACACCCATCCCCACTTCTCTGCGCCCTCTCCTGCAGAATTGTCTCCAAAATCGTCAGAAAAGAGATGATGCTGTGGCTACCCCTCGCTTTCATGGCAGCAATTCCCAGAGGTGATTCCTTGCCTGGATACAGAGAGAAGCTCAGTATTATGGTGGAGATGATTAAGACTCTATTTTAATTTTGCAGGAGTCCATTCGCAGATTCAGCTGGTGGAGTCTGGGGGAGGTGTTAAAACCACAGGAGAGTCTATCCGCATCTCCTGTAAAGCCTCCGGATTTCCCTTTGGAAACTATTGGATGTTCTGGTACCGCCAGGCTCCCGGGAAAGCGCCAGAGTGGATCTCCTACATTAACCCCGGTAGCACTTCAGCGGACTATGGCCATTCAGTGAAAGGGCGATTCACCATCTCCAGAGACAACCCCAGCAACCTGCTCTATTTGCAAATGACCGGCCTGAGACCCGAGGACACGGCGGTGTATCACTGTGTGAGAGACACAGTGACGGGCAGGGAATCTAACCACGTACAAAAACATCCCCTTTGCAGTCACAGCCCCCTGCGGGGCAAACCCCAGGTGAAGAGTCAGACACACACAGAACTGAACCAAGGAGAAAATGTCCCCAGCGCTGCCAGCAGCGCGGGACGGACAAGACTTTTGTGGGGCTGCAGAGTCAGGTCAGGGCTGGGTAGCAAATATGAGGCAGCCGCTGTCCCAGTCCCTGCCCCTAGGGGGCAGCACCCCCATGTTCTCTGCTGCACACCCGCCCCTCCGGGCAACCAGCGTGCCACCCCTCCCACACCCTGCCCCTAGGGGGCAGCGCCCTGATCCCTCTTCGCTCCTTCAGGTCGATGATTCCCAAGCGGCCTCTAGGGGGCGTGAGGGGTCAGCCTTTCTTTGCTGCACCCTGGGTCCCGGGAGACCTTGGTGGACTCCGAGCTGTGGCAGGGGGCAGCCAAAAGGGGACAGGGTCAGATGTCGCTCGCTGCTGCCAGATCTGATGCTGCCCCTTTGGCTTCCCCTTGGTGCCCCAGCTAGGAAGGAAACCGGGGTGTCCTGGGACCCAGCCCAGTCATTGGACCACTAGGGCAGGGATATGTTTTTTCCAGTGTAGGAAGTTCAAATTAGTTTCCCGGATCCTGACTGGTGGGTTCCCGAAGAAAAGGGCGGGTTTCACAGGCAGCAGCTTCCGATGTCTCCAATGTACCTTTAACTGCAGTAACTGACCGGTGACCGGGCCCTGTCTCAGATAACTGGCCAGGTGAAAAGGCAGGTCCCCCGCCCCCCGCCCCCGCCCAGTTGAGTGATATTAGCCACCCTGCTCCCTGGGATGTTCATCAATAGCTCAGCAGGGTGGGGCGGGATTTCTCCGAGTGCTATTTTAAATGAGGCGGGGCTATGCAAATTCTCCCCGTGCAGAGACTCTCTTTCCGGGTCTGTCCCACCCGCCCCTGACCCTGCGGCCCGCGGAGAAGCTCTGTCCGTGCAGGGAGCAGCTCCGGACCCGTCCCCAGGGCGAGGACTGGCCGCAGACGCGCAGAGACGATGCGGTGGTGGCTCCATTTTGCTTTCATCGCAGCAGCGTCCAAAGGTGCTTGGAATGGGGCGGGGGGAAATCAGGGGGGTTGTTGATCCGATTATTGCCATTGACTGACCGGAGCGGGGCAGGGGAGATTCCCCGGGAATAAATCGGGACACACGGATTTTGTTTCCGGTTTCATACCATGTATTTGTCTCGCCTGAGAGGCGGCGGCTGAAAACCCCCAAAGGGTTTTCATTTTTCTCATAAATATTTTGGGGAGAACAGAAGTTTTCCCCCTTACATTAGACTGTGGCCAAAGCTGGAGCCGTTGCCCAGACCTGGCCCGAGGGGATTGTTCCCACCCGCTCTCACGCCCCCACCCCGGCTTGTTCCCCAGGGGCCGAGGCGCAGGGGCGGCTGGTGGAGTCCGGCGGCGGGGCTGCGACCACCGGCGGCTCCAGGCGGCTCTCCTGCACGGGCTCCGGATTCGCTTTCAGCAGCTACACCATGTTCTGGTACCGGCAGCGCCCCGGGAAGGGGCTGGAATGGGTCTCCTGGATCAGCGGCACTGGCGAGAGCAAAGATTACCCTGACTCCGTGAAAGGGCGATTCACCATCTCCAGGGACAACACCAAGAGCCAGCTGTATCTGCAAATGAGCCGCCTGGGACCCGAGGACACCGCCCGGTATCACTGTGCGAGAGACACAGTGAGGGGAAGCCGGTCTGAGTTGACACAAAAACTCGCTTCGTTCAGACCAGGGGATTCGTGAGCGTCTCGTGACTAACATCACCCCCTGAACTCCGGTGTCCCCTGACCTGCACCACATAGCCGGCCACTCACCCACCCACCGACCCCCTGCAGCCCCTGGGTGGCGCCCTTGTGCAGTGTCGTGGACGCTCAGGGGGCAGGGTGTGTGTCTGTGCAGGAGGGGTTGTTCTCTGAGCACAGGGCAGGGATATGAACCCAGACACCCTGGTCTGAGAGCAGGGGAAAGATCTGAGCTCTGCTGGGTTCACTAGCTGTGACGAAGTGGGCCTGTTCTTAATGTTTCCTCCGAATATTGTGGGGGTGCCTCAGTTTCCCCTATGCAGTTCTTAAGTATCTAGGTGGTGGGGTAAGGGTGTATGATCATTGCAGAGCCCTAGAGGGCAGGTGTGTGCAGGGGTCTGGACACAGAGAATGGCCCACACCCTGTTTCCTGGCAACTGATGGCCTGGGCCCTTCCCCCCTGCAAGGTGAAAGCTGAAGGGTTGGAGAACAAAGGAATCAGGTGACCACCTGGCCCAGGAAAGGAACAAAGCCCAGAGGAGGAGGGGCTGGAGGGAGTTTCAGTTTGGGGCTGGCTGGGACATGGAGTGAAGGGCAGACGTGGTTGTCTGGCTCACTGCCCCCAAAATGGACCCAGCTGAGGGGTCCCGTTCTCTGCACCTACAAGCTCTGTTTTAGACCATGTTCCTGTCGTCTAATAAACCTTCTGTTTTACTGGCTGGCTGAGAGTCACGTCTGACTGCGGAGTTGGGGTGCAGGACCCTCTGGCTTCCCCAGGAGCCCGCCTGAGCGGACTCGCTGGGGGAAGCGCACGGAGGGGCAGAGGATGCTGAATGCTCCGAGGTCAGACCCAGGAAGGTGGAAGCTGTGTGAGCTGTGTGTCCTGAAGACAGGCTGCTCACAGAAAGGCGACTGCCCCAGAGTCCTGACTGGCTTCATGGGGAGCAGTTCCAGAGCATCGCCCAGGGACTCCGTGACACTAGCAAACCTGCGGGCGTCTGAAATGGAAACCTTCCAAGGTGCCCTAAAGTACACCGGAGAATTCAGGGGAACCTTCCCATTGGGCGATCCTTCAGTCTTCCCCAATTATTATTATTGGACTTTATTATCCTAGTGCCTTGCCACCCCATTCATGGACCAGGCCCCCTTTGCGCTGGGCTCTGCACAGACTCTGGACCTTCCCTTATCTTCCGAGTTTATTCATGAAGTTTCCCTCCAGTTATTTCTCTCTCCTGCTCGCCTAGCTCAGGCGAGATAGACTCCGAGACTCAGAGACTGTAAGGCCAGAAGGATCCATCATGATCTTCCAGTCCAGCAATTTCTCAGAGTGAGGGTCCTGGCCCCAAGGAGGTCGCAAGGCTGTTGCAGGTGGGAGATCATAAAAATACATCTGGGAGGAGTGAGTGTGGGTAGAGCAACTGCCGCTCTCGGGCAGCCAGCTCTGAAGGCAGCGCAGAAACCAGGGTGGCAATTCCATGAGTGTGCTCCAATGAGGATGCCTACACCTCCACGGTTTTGGGGTCCAGTAAGGGGGTGAGAAACTGGAGCCTGTCTGCAGGGTCAACCCTATGCAGCTCACAGGCATTCTCAAAGGCCGTCAGGAAGCTATCTATGTCCTCCCCCTCCTTCCGCTGGGCCAGGAAGCACTTATCAAAGCTCCTTGCAGTCTTGGGTCCCCCCTCACTCACCGCAGCCAGGGCCCCACTGCTCCTCAGCCTGGCCAGCTCCAGTTCATGCTGTCTTTGTTTCCCCTTCTCCTGACGTTCCCTCTCCTTCTCCTCCTGCTCATGTTGACGTTGTTTTTCATGATCCTCCAGCTCCCTCATTTTCATCTCCCTCTCCCATTCCAGCCGCACCCGCTCCAGGGATGGGGAGCTCCACCGGGAGGATCCCCTGCTGGCTGCCGGGTTCAGGGTGCCCTCGGTATTCGCTGGGCTTCCCCCAACCCCTCCCCCAGGCATAGGTAGGAAGGGTCTCGGGATGTCCTGGGCAGCAGTCTGACCCCTCCCAGCCCATTCAGGCCCCAGGGCCCACACTGCGTCCGCTGGGCAGCTTCCCTCAGGGACAGGGATCTGGTCATCCAAGCGATCCCTCTCCTCCAACTGGGCAATCAGCTGTTCCTTGGTGGACCTCCCGATGCGCAGCCTCCTCTGCCTGCACAGCTCCACCAGGTCGCTCTTAAGGCGTTTAGCGTACATCTCCCTGCTGGCCACTCGCAGGCCGGGCAGCTTCCCACGGTTTCCAGGAAAAACCCCTTGTCTGCCAGTCCTTCTTGAGGTCACCACCTCTTTGCCAGGGTCGAACTGCAGACTCCTCCGCCCCTGGGACCGCTCGCTGCAATCCCCCGGGGGACCCTGTTATTGCAAAAGTCCTTCTTTCTGGTCACACACTCCCAGGGGTTAACCGCCCCCTGAAACCGTCTCTCTCTGAATCTTCAGCACGCCTGGTCCCCGTCAGTTCCCCTTCGTTTTACTGCTCCCCAGTCACTTACTGCAGGAAGTGCCGTTCACAGGGTGCGGTAGATCCCACCGCTGCCACCAGTTGTCACAGAGTGTGGGGGAGTCCAGGCCCTGCACCCCTCTTCCTGGGATTCACTGAAACTCTCAGCCAGCCAGTAAAACAGAAGGTTTATTGGACAACAGGAACACAGTCCACAACAGAGCTTGTGATGAAGTGGGACTGTTCTTAATGTTTCCTCTGAATAGTGTGGGGGTGCCTCAGTTTCCCCTAGGCAGTTCTTAAGTATCTAGGTGGTGGGGTAAGGGTGTATAATCACTGCAGAGCCCTAGAGGGCAGGTGTGTGCAGGAGTCTGGACACAGAGAATGGCCGACACCCTGTTTCCTGGCCACTGATGGCCTGGGCCCTTCCCCCCTGCAAGGTGAGAGCTAAAGGGTTGGAGAACAAAGGAATCAGGTGACCTCCTGGCCCGGGAAAGAACAAAGCCGAGAGGAGGAGGGGCTGGAGGGAGTTTCAGTTTGGGGCTTGCTGGGACATGGAGTGAAGGGCAGACGTGGTTGTCTGGCTCACTGCCCCCCAAAATGGATCCAGCTGAGGAGTTCCGTTCTCTGCACCTACAAGCTCTGTGTTAGACCATGTTCCTGTCATCTAATAAACCTTCTGTTTTACTGGCTGGCTGAGAGTCACGTGTGACTGCGAAGTTGGGGTGCAGGACCCTCTGGCTTCCCCAGGACCCCGTCTGAGCAGACTCGCTGTGGGCAGCGCAGGGAGGGGCACAGGATGCTGAATGCTCCGAGGTCAGACCCAGGGAGGTGGAAGCTGTGTGAGCTGTGTGTCCTGAAGATAGGCTGCTCACAGGAAGGCGACTGCCCCAGAGTCCTGACTGGCTTCATGGGGAGCAGTTCCAGAGCATCACCCAGGGACTCCGTGACAACCCCTCAGTCATGTCCTTCTGGGGGAGCAGGGAGCTTAGACCCCAGCCCTGGGGTTCCCTGCGTTCCTCCACCCAGCACCAAACTGAAACTAAACCCCCCCAGCAGGCTCCCTCCTGCAGCCTTTGTCCTCATTCCTGGGCAGAGGTGTCACCTCCCCCTCCCCTCCCCCTCCTGGCTCAGGTGACAGGCTCTCAGGTCTCCCATCCCCAGGGCACATTCCCAGGTCAACACTCCCCTCTCCCTGCTGCTTCACATCGTCACAGGGGGGCATGGCGAAAAAAAATGTGAGAACCCCTGTGTGACCCACTGCACCCTGCAGGCCACAGAACCTCCCCGCCCCCCCCCCCCCGCCTCACTTGTAGGTGAGTATTGTAACTTCTCTACCTAGCTCACAGAGACGATGTCAGGATACCTTGGCTAGTGATTATTCAGCACTGTCTCAATGCTGTCTATGTTTTTGTGTTTAATACTTCTCTGTGTGTGACAGAGGCATATCTGAAAAATATTGTAATCGCTCCTGCAGTTTGGGCCCCAGTGGGGATGTTTTCACTTCAGTCAAAGGAAATAAAAGCAGCGAGTTCTTAACTGGGATTAGTGAACTTCGGCTGAACCCCAGCTTCTCCTGTGGGTTTTTACTCAAATTGGAAACTGGAGTTTGCAGAACTTCAGGGCTATTTTAACCCCCCTTTAGCGCACACCTCTCCCCGTCCCCAACTTCTCCTTCCGTGCAGAGAGGTGGGGAACCGCAGCCAAATGGCTGGCTCCATACCGGCACTGTGCGCGCTGGTGCGGGACTGTCCAAGTTCTGGGGAGCAGAGGCCCCGGTTCTTAGCGCGGCACTGGGCCGCGCTGCCCCGGGATTTCTTTCCCAGCGCATCGCCAGAGACCGTGTGTGTCCTGCCTTCGCCCGCGGGGGGAAGGGCTGTTCCTCCGGCCACGCGTTCACATGCAAGGGATCCCGATTCCTTTACTCCGCCATTGGTCCGAGTGGTGGCGTGGTGAGGAGCCTAATCCAAGAGAGGACCCGTGCCCAATGTCGGCTCTCGCGCAACCCAGGCTGGTAAAAAAATGCCCATTTCCAACTTGAATTACACAAAGGACCCAAGGGGAGCGCTCGCTAGTCACTGCGGGCAGAACTGGCAACTCCAGAGCGGTATTGAAGAGCCTGCTTGAAAACACAAGCGCCTCCACTTGAGAGATTTGTTTTCCGGTCCAGGAAATTATCCCTGGTTTTCCCAGGCCGCCACACTAAGCCTCTGGAGAGTAAATGTATCCGGTAAAGACGAGCTTCTACACGAATGCCAGGTTCCCGATCCACCCCTAGGGGTTGATTTGTCTGTCCTTAAAGAAGGGAACAGATGCAAATGGAGTGACAACATTTCCTGTCACACCCCGCCGTGTCCCCGACCCTGCAGGAGACAATGGCTGCAGCCCCACGTGTCTGCAGTGAACACCCAGAACTCTCCCTGGGAAATTCACTCCCCACTTAGCAGAAGAAGATGCTCCTCTGGCTGCACGTTGCTTTCCTGGCAGCACTTCCCCAAGGTGATTTCTGGCCCTAAAAGCTGCGGGGCGGGGAGACCAGTGTTACTGTGCACGAGGCTAAGATCCTTCTCTGTTCTGTCCTCAGGGGCCAATTCGCAGGTTCAGCTGGTGGAGTCTGGGGGAGGCGTGAAAATGGCAGGAGAGTCTATCAGCATCGCCTGTAAAGCCTCCGGGTTCACTTTTGGTGACTACTGGATGCACTGGTACCGACAGTCTCCCGGGAAGGGACCCGAGTGGGTGTCTGGCATTAGCTATTGGGCCGGAACCGACAAGAGATACGCTGAGTCGGTGAAAGGGCGATTCACCATCTCCAGAGACAACCCCAACAACCTGCTCTATTTGCAAATGTCTGGCCTTAGACCCGAGGACACGTCGGTGTATCACTGTGTGAGAGGCACAGTGACTGGCAGGGACTCTAACCACGCACAAAAACATCCCCTTTGCAGTCACAGCCTGCCGCGGGGCACAGCCCAGGGGAAGAGTCAGACACACAGAGAACTGAACCAAGGAGAAAATGGCCCCAGCGTTGCGATCAGCGCGTGAAGGACACGGCTTTTGTGGGGCTGCAGAGACAGGTCAGGGCTGGGGGAGGAAACACTGGAGGGTAGCAGGCCCCGTTTTCTTTGCTGCACACCTGCCCATCTGGGCTAGCGGCAAGCTTCCTCTCTCCCCGCCCCTGCCCCTAGGGGGCAGCACCCCCGCTCTCTCTTGCGCTCTCTCACTTAGATGATTCCCAAGCAGCCTCTAGGGGGCAGGTGGGGTCAGCATTTCTTTGGTGGACTCCGAGCCGTGGCAGGGGGCAGCCAAAAGGGGACAGGGTCTGATGTCACTAGATGCTGGCAGATCTGATGCTGCCCCTTTGGCTTCCCCTTGGTGCCCCAGCTAGGAAGTCCTGGGATCCAGCCCAATGATTGGACCACTAGGGCAGGGATATGGTTTTTCCAGTGTAGAAAGTTCAAATTAGGCTCCCAGATCCTGATTGGTGGGTTCCCGAAGAAAGGGGCGGGTTTCACAGGCAGCAGCTTCCAATGGCTTCAGTGCACTTTTAACTGCAGTAATTGTCCGGCTTACTGGCCATGGGAGAGGTAATAGTGAAAACTGGCCAGGTGAAAACTCAGCACCCGCAGTGAGTGAGAATAGCCCCCCACCTTCCTGGGATGATATTACGTCACTCAACTTGTCTTGTTGATATCCTGGGACACACACACACCGCAGCACAACTGCCCTCCATAGAGCAGGGAAGAGAGTGAGACAGCCCAGTCCGGGTCTGCCCTGCTGTGCTGGGTTGCAGACATTTGAGGAGGAGTGAGAGGCTTGTATATGGGATGTATGTGCCCCTGTTTCCTGTGTGTAGGCTGGATAGCTCAATACAGAGACAGGTTTGATAGACAGATAGATTAGATGAGTATCAGATAGAGAAAGGGATGTATGACATGGATAGATAAGTGGTAGAAAGATGCACACTCTCACACAAAGAAAAGGAGGACTTAGAGACTAGCAAATTTATTGGAGCATAGGCTTTCCTGAGCTACAGCTCACTTGATGGGATGCATTCTGATGAAAGAAAAGGAGGACTTGTGGCACCTTAGAGACTAACCAATTTATTTGAGCATAAGCTGTAGCTCACGAAAGCTCATGCTCAAATAAATTTGTGAGTCTCTAAGGTGCCACAAGTCCTCCTTTTCTTTTTGCGAATACAGACGAACACGGCTGCTGCTCTGAAACACTCAGCCAGATGGAGGGAGAACGGACGAGAGAGGGAGAACCAAACCCCCAGAGAATTTCACACCCTCTCATGACCACAGCCATACTCCGAGAGAGTCGCTGTTCCCCACACACCCTCCTCCCCGACCTACACACGCACGGAGGCCGCTGCTGTCCTTTCCCAGGCATTTGCCTCCCCCAGAAGCTGCATCGGTGGCTGTGGGGCTCATTGGCTTTCCCCCTCCGCCCCGGGTACAGACATGCCAGGGGCTTGGTGGCTGGTGCTTTGCGCGCTCTCTGGCTCTCCAGGTGAGCATTGAGGGGCCCGGTCCCCGGGAACTCTGGGGGGCGCCATGGAAAGTTTAGACTTACCCCTCCCCTCTGTTCCAGGTGCCCTTTCCCAGGTGCGGCTGGTGGAGCCCGGCCCTGGGGGAGGTCTCCGAGCCCCTCACTCTGACCTGCGCGGTCTCTGGGGAATCGATAGCGAGCAGCGATTACCTGTGGTAGCGGATCCCGGCGTCTCCAGAGACAGGACTAGAATACCTGGGCGTTATCACCCGCTCCGGGACTCCATTCCCGGCCCAGGCTCTCCGGAACCGCCTCACCCTCTCCAGAGACACCGCCAGGAGCCAGGTCTCCTTGCAGCTGCTGTCCCCGAGAGCTGCGGACCCCGCCACCGACCACTGCGCCAGGAGAGGGGCTCAGCGACACAGACAAAGGGGGGCCTGGGACAAAAAGGGGGGTGGGTACATTTCACAGGGACTTTCAGGGCAGTTGGAGACCGAGGGAGAGACCAGCTGGGAGAGACGGATCCCTGCGGGTTGAAGAAGGGACCAAACTCAAACCAGGCGGTGTGTCATCCCGGCCCCCTCTACCAAACCTGAGCGCCGGTCACAGTGTCTGCAGGAGCGGATCAAAGAGACTCGAGCGCTCGGGGGCAGCCTGACCCCCCAGCCCGGATGTGAGACTTTATTCCCCGGCGATGAGCGGCCCCTTGTGTCCCTGGGGGAGATAGTTACCAGGGGAATCCCAAAGCCTCTTCCGACATCCAGAGACCATTGCTCGCGAGCCTGGAGCGGCGTTTGCTTTCCCGGGAGAGATTTGTCTGCAGCAGGCTGGTCTCAGGCTGCGCTGGGGCATTTCTCACCGGGGTCTCGGCTGTGAGGTGCTGGGAGCAGAGCTTTGGGTCTGCGCTTGTGCCCTGCAGCGCCTGACACACTTCAGGTGGATGTGAGAACCTCACAATAACCCGACCTGTTCCAGGGGCGCCCTGGCACCCATCAGCCTGGAGTCTCCGCCCCTCTCCGGGGCAGGGTGTGGGAAGGGGGGTGACTTCGTTTCCTTTCCAAACCAGGTAGCAGCGGCTGGGAGGCTGCAATAGACAGAAGCGGCTGCGCCTTGTGTTTGTGCCGTTAAGGGCTGGCGCCGCCCCCCGCCGCCCCATTATCCTGACAGGGAGAAGTGACCCTCCAGCTCAGCGAGCAATGCCGGTGTGGGTACAGTTTGTGTTCCTTTTAGCCGCTTGGAAAGGTGAGAAAATGTCTGAAAATACAGGGAACCTAGAAATTATGTCTTTTTAATTGTAGTGTATCTATTTCTGTTTGTCTGTATAAACCTCCTTAGTATCATCTATCTATCTATCTATCTATCTATCTATCTATCTATCTATCTATCTATCTATCACCGCCATAAATTTGAATCCATCCAGGCAACATCATATTTTCTTTCTTTCTTTCTTTCTTTCTTTCTTTCTTTCTTTCTTTCTTTCTTTCTTTCTTTCTTTCTTTCTTTCTTTCTTTCTTTCTTTCTTTCTTTCTTTCTTTCTTTCTTTCTTTCTTTCTTTCTTATACAATGTTCCATGCACATCATTATCTCATCTGTATGTTTCTAATCCCCCACTAGCTATTCTTCCATCCATTGTTCCTGTGCTGTATTATCCCTCTCCCCATCCGGATTTCCCCCACTTCGGTAGTCTCTCTCCCTGTATGCTTTCCTCCACTGTCTTAGCTAGTAACATGTCTGTCTGTCTCTGTTGCTTATATCCCCTTATCACCCTAGTGAGAGTCCACAGGTATGAACAATGATCCTTGTGCTCATTAATGTGTTTTCTCCATCAGGTGCCCAGTCCCAGATGCAGCTGGTGGAGTCTGGGGGGGCTGGTAGAAATGAACGGGAGTGCATCTGGCTCCCCTGTAATGGCACCGGGCTCGCCTTCAACACCTATTGAATACACTGGTATTGTCAGAGTCGCGGGAAAGGACTGCTGTTTGTCTCACGTATTGACTAGGATGGGTCTAGTTCTTGTTAAGTGGATTGGGGTTCAAGGGCGATTCACCATCTCCAGAGACAACGCCAAGAGTGAGCTGTACCTGGGAATGAGCAGCCTGAGATGGGAGGACACCGCCCTGTATCAAACTGCGCTGTTAGAATCACAGCATATCAGGGTTGGAAGGGACCTCAGGAGGTCATCTAGTCCAACCCCCTGCTCAAAGCAGGACCGATCCCCAATTAAATCATCCCAGCCAGGGCTTTGTCAAGCCTGACCTTAAAAACTTCTAAGGAAGGAGATTCCACCACTGTCACGGAGTGTGGGGGAGTCCAGGCCCTGCACCCCTCTTCCTGGGATTCACTGAGACTCTCAGCCAGCCAGTAAAATGGAAGGTTTATTGGACAACAGGAACACACTCTCAAACAGAGCTTGGGGGTACAACCAGGACCCCTCAGTCAAGTCCTTCTGGGGGAGCAGGGAGCTTAGACCCCAGCCCTGGGGTTCCCTGCGTTCCTCCACCCAGCCCCAAACTGAAACTAACCCCCCCCCCCAGCAGGCTCTCTCCTGCAGCCTCTGTCCACATTCCTGGGCAGAGGTGTCACCTCCCCCGCCCCCTCCTGGCTCAGGTGACAGGCTCTCAGGTCTCCCATCCCCAGGGCACATTCCCAGGTCAACACTCCCCCCTCCCTGCTGCCTCACATCCTCACATCACCTCCCTAGGGAACGCATTCCAGTGTTTCATCACCCTCCTAGTTAAAAAGTTTTTCGTAATATCCAACCTAAACCTCCCCTACTGCAACTTGAGACCATTACTCCTCGTTCTGTCATCTGCTACCATTGAGAACAGTCTAGAGCCATCCTCTTTGGAACCCCCTGTCACGGAGTCCCTGGGCGATGCTCTGGAACTGCTCCCCATGAAGCCAATCAGGACTCTGGGGCAGTCGCCTTTCTGTGAGCAGCCTGTCTTCAGGACACACAGCTCACACAGCTTCCCCCTTCCTGGGTCTGACCTCAGAGCATTCAGCATCCTCTGCCCCTCCGTGCGCTTCCCCCCCGTGAGTCCGCTCAGGCGGGGCTCCTGGGGAAGCCAGAGGGTCCTGCACCCCAACTTCGCAGTCAGACCTGACTCTCAGCCAGCCAGTAAAACAGAAGGTTTATTAGACGACAGGAACATGGTCTAACACAGAGCTTGTAGGTGCAGAGAACAGGACCCCTCAGCTGGGTCCATTTTGGGGGGCAGTGAGCCAGACAACCACGTCTGCACTTCACTCCATGTCCCAGCCAGCCCCCAAACTGAAAACTCCCTCCAGCCCCTCCTCCTCTGGGCTTTGTTCCTTTCCCGGGCCAGGTGGTCACCTGATTCCTTTGTTCTCCAACCCTTCAGCTCTCACCTTGCAGGGGGGAAGGGCCCAGGCCATCAGTTGCCAGGAAACAGGGTGTTGGCCATTCTCTGTGTCCAGACTCCTGCACACACATGCCCTCTAGGGCTCTGCAATGATCATACACCCTTACCCCACCACCTAGATACTTAAGAACTGCCTAGGGGAAACTGAGGCACCCCCACACTATTCAGAGGAAACATTAAGAACAGTCCCACTTTGTCACATCTCTCCCCCCTTCGAGATCGAACTGAGCGGGGTCACTTTAGCCGGTGACCTGGGGAAGTTCGAAGCCACCAACGTTCCCATGGATGCCCCAGCCATTCCTTGGTAGGAGTTACACCAGGCCCTTCCAGTTTCACGCCCTCCCTTAGGTCAGGGGTGGTCGATAGCACTCGCAGGCCGCATGTGGGAAGGTTTATGCAGCCCATGCCCTTTGGCCACCCCAAGAATGTCTCCCCATTGGCCATCACCTTCTGCTCCCACTGGAGGTCCGAGGGGCCTGGCCCCAGGAAACTCCACACAGACATAGTTTGAGGTCAGGAGTGGGAGCCTGTCCACATCCCCAACCATCTGGCTGACGGAGTCTATGGCCTTGGGACCCAGCAAGGGAGCTAGACACCGGGGCTTTTCCGCAGGGTCCCCTTGGTTCAAATCGCCAGCCTGCTCAAAGGCAGTGAGGTGGCATCCACACACCCCCTCCTTAACCAGGGGCAGCAATCTAGTCTCGAGGTTCCCTGCGGAACTGGCACCCCGGGATCTATCCCCACTCACCCCGGGGAGGTCCCCTAGGCCTCTCCACCCCACCACCGCCAGTTCATGCTGCTCCTGCTTCTGCAGCTCTTTCTCGGGCTCTCGCTGTCTCCCACGGTCCTCTTGCTCTTTCAGACTCAGCTCCAGTCCCGTCCGTCTCGATCCCCCGATGGGGAACCCGATCGTGAAGACCCCCATCTGGTCGGGGACAGGAGTCTTGGGGATGCCTGGCTACCACTCCAGCTGCTCCCAGATCCTGCTATAGCCCCATTGGGGGTCAGGAATCTGTTCCTTAGAGCGGTCATCCTCCTCCAGCTGCACGATGAACTGTGCTTTGGTGAACTTTCCAACGCTCAACCCTCTCTTTTTGCACAGGGTTACAATGTCCTTCTTAAGGAGACGGTGACAGGCCCTCACTCCGCTCCTCCCAAGTTGTTGTGGACTCACAGGCCCGTGTGTTCTCAGCTCCCCACGGTTTCCAGGGAGAACCCCTAGCGTGCCAGCCCTTCTCAAGGTCACCACCTCTTTGCCAGGGTCGAGCTGCAGACTCCTCCGCCCCTTGGACTGCTCGCTGCAATCCCCAGGGGAACCCTGTTACTGCAAAAGTCCTTCTCTCTCCCCGGGCCAAGCTGCAGGCTCCTCCGCCCCTGAGACTGCTCACTGCAGTCCCCAGGGGGACCCCATTACTGCACAGTCCTTCTCGCTGGTCACACACTCCCAGGGGTTAACCGCCCCCCGAAACCGCTCCTTTCTGAGCCTTCAGCAGGCCTGGTCCTCGGCAATCCCCCTTCGTGTTACTGCTCCCCAGTCACTTACTGCAGGAAGTGCCATCCACGGGGTGCAGTACATCCCACCTCTGCCACCTGTTGTCACGGAGTCCCTGGGCGATGCTCTGGAACTGCTCCCCATGAAGCCAGTCAGGACTCTGGGGCAGTCGCCTTTCTGTGAGCAGCCTGTCTGCAGGACACACAGCTCACACAGCTTCCACCTTCCTGGGTCTGACCTCGGAGCATTCAGCATCCTCTGCCCCTCCGTGCGCTTCCCCCCAGTGAGTCCGCTCAGGCGGGGCTCCTGGGGAAGCCAGAGGGTCCTGCACCCCAACTTCGCAGTCAGACCTGACTCTCAGCCAGCCAGTAAAACAGAAGGTTTATTAGACGACAGGAACATGGTCTAACACAGAGCTTGCAGGTGCAGAGAACAGGACCCCTCAGCTGGGTCCATTTTGGGGGGCAGTGAGCCAGACAACCACGTCTGCCCTTCACTCCATGTCCCAGCCAGCCCCCAAACTGAAAACTCCCTCCAGCCCCACCTCCTCTGGGCTTTGTTCCTTTCCCGGGCCAGGTGGTCACCTGATTCCTTTGTTCTCCAACCCTTCAGCTTTCACCTTGCAGGGGGGAAGGGCCCAGGCCATCAGTTGCCAGGAAACAGGGTGTCCGCCATTCTCTGTGTCCAGACTCCTGCACACACATGCCCTCTAGGGCTCTGCAATGATCATACACCCTTACTCCACCCCCTAGATACTTAAGAACTGCCTAGGGGAAACTGAGGCACCCCCACACTATTCAGAGGAAACATTAAGAACAGTCCCACTTCGTCACATAGAGGTACCGGGGAGGTGTGAATCCTCGGGGACAGAGGAAACCCCAACCCTACCGCTTCCATCACACTAACAGAGCTGGCCCAGAGGGGGTGTGCCACACTGGGACCTGGCTTGGGTCTGCCTGCTGTTCTGCAGACGGGTGAGACACAGCGAGAGGAGGAAAGACAGACAGACACACAGCACCCTTCCCTCTCCCTTCCCAGCGCATTGCTGGGGGTTTGCAAAGGGGAGGATCTACTCAGCGCCTCATCCCAGCTCCCGTCCCCTGGGCGCTCCGGCTCTCTGAAAGCCGCGGCTGCAAAGCCTTAACCTGAGCCCGGGGTTTACGCAGCCTCCCTGAGCGTTCACAGCTGGTCGGGACCAGAGGCGGAGCTGGAGGAGCGATTCTTCTTCACGTCTGGACAGAGATTCAATAGTTTCAAAGCAATCACCGAAGCAGATAACCAATAACCAATAAGAAATAACTGCAAACAAAAATCCCAATGGACAACACACAAATCAATTCCCAACATACTGAAATCCGGTAACCAAAACTTCGCAACAAACACTAACCAATAACAACACAACAGAATCAACATGCGATCTTGAATATTTATTTAAATTCACTTGCGACTCTTTTTAGGGGTACACGTTTTATTTTAAAAACTCCAGATACAAAACATGCAACAAACATAGCCAAGTGTAAATCAGTTTTTACAGTGAGAAAACCCCTCTGAAAGCCATAGAAGATCTGTTGCTTTAAAGAATCAAGGGAACTTCAAATTTTCAAGTCAGAAAAGGTCCCCACTATCTAGGTCTGTAACACGGTGAGAGGAAGAGGTGATAGATGAAGAATTGGTGGGGAACAGAGAAGGAGGGGGACTGGGGATTTCAAAGGAGGTGAAAGGACCTAGGTGTCTGACTCCCTTTGGGGTTTATTGGGATTTGAGTGCCTAACTCCCTTAGGCAGCTTTGGAAATCCCAACCAAGACCACAAGCGGGGCGTCCGGGGAAAAGAGAAAGAGACACAGGCAGACAGAGCCAGGACTCACACACTCATACTGTGCTGTGTCTGTTGCTCTTTATACAACACAGGGAAACCACACGGTGAGAGCTGACTTCCAAACAGCTAGAGGAAGACATGCAGCGTCTGGCTACTTACCGACACGGCTTCTCCGCCGGGTTCTGGGGGCTCCTGCAGCCGAAGATAAGGAAGACCTCTAGAGGGCTCCCCGACTATTTATGTAGGGTTAGTACCCGATCCCTACGCATCACAGAGCGTGAACCTTTCTGTGTCTGCCTGCGAGCTAGAATTTGTTACAGGTGTCGGCAGAGGTTTGCAGCCCGAGGCTCACGCTTCAGCCGACTCGCCCGAGCTGTCCGAGCTCCGTTGGGTCAGCGGCTGGACTGGAGAGTTTTGACACCTTCCAAATGATTAGATGTGTCCTCCTGGGGCTGGCCCTGGCGCCGTGTGAGTCTCTGTGTGTCTCTGTGTGTGGCTGTTTGCGTTTCTCTGTGTGTGTGACCAGTGGGGAGGCAGAGGGAGCCTTTGCTCCCTGGGCATCTGATTAAAGGATTATTTTGGACTCTCCCACGCTTGTTTCTAGGTGCCCTTTCCCAGCTGCAGCTGGTGGCCACCGGCCCTGGGGTGGGGAAGGTCTCCGAGCCCATCCCACTGACCTGCGCTGTCTCCGGGGTCTCCGTCACTTCTCGGGATTACGTATGGCACTGGCTCCGTCAGCCTCCTGGAGAAGGGCTAGAATACATGGGACGGGTATATCTATATAGCAGGAGCACACACGCTCAGTCTCTCCAAGGCCAGATCACCATCTCTGCAGACACCGCCAAGAACCAGGTCTCCCTGACGCGACGCTCCCTGACAGCTGCGGACACCGCCACCTATTACTGCGCCTGGAGAGACACGGTGACACAGAGACCGGGGGCCTGGGACACAAAGGGGGCCAGCCACACGCGTCCCCTCCCAGAGAGAAGGCACCTGACTTTGCCCTTGCGGTCCGCCCCCATCCGCTGTCCCTTGAAGGAGACGCTTTGTCAGAGGCTGCCAGGAAGCTGGAGAGAAGCAGAGAAAGAGGAAACACCTGAGCTTGTGAATGGGCAGCAGAGACTTTGTTACAGGAGTCCGGCAGTTTCGGAATCCCCAATCCGGGCCTGCGATTGCAACAGTCTCTCCTGTCTGCTGAGCAGCTGAACTGGGGAACTGAGGTTCTGGGGTCCTTTCTGACAAATGACCGGCTATTTCCTGGCTGCGCTAGCCCTGGCCACAGTGTGTGTGTGTGTGAGAGAGAGAGGAGAATCTGAGACAGGCGTCCGGCCCAGGGGTGGGGCAGGTCTCCGAGCCCCTCCTGCTCACCTGTGCTGTCTCTGGGTTCTCCATCACTGGTCAGTGTAAGGAAGTGGGACTGTTCTTAATGTTCCCTCTGACTAGTGTGGGGTGCCTCAGTTTCCCCTAGGCAGTTCTTAAGTATCTAGGTGGTGGGTGTGACGAAGTGGGACTGTTCTTGATGTTTCTTCCGAGTGGTGTGGGGGTACCTCGGTTTCCCCTGGGCAGTTCTTGGGTGTCTAGGGGGTGGGGTAAGGGTGTATGATCATTGCAGAGCCCTAGAGGGCAGGTGTGTGCAGGAGTCTGGACACAGAGAATGGCCGACACCCTGTTTCCTGGCAACTGATGGCCTGGGCCCTTCCCCCCTGCAAGGTGAGAGCTAAAGGGTTGGAGAACAAAGGAATCAGGTGACCACCTGGCCCGGGAAAGGAACAAAGCCCAGAGGAGGAGGGGCTGGAGGGAGTTTTCAGTTTGGGGGCTGGCTGGGACATGGAGTGAAGGGCAGACGTGGTTGTCTGGCTCACTGCCCCCCCCCCCAAAATGGACCCAGCTGAGGGGTCCTGTTCTCTGCACCTGCAAGCTCTGTTTTAGACCATGTTCCTGTCGTCTAATAAACCTCTGTTTTACTGGCTGGCTGAGAGTCAGGTCTGACTGCGAAGTTGGGGTGCAGGACCCTCTGGCTTCCCCAGGAGCCCTGCCTGAGCAGACTCGCTGAGGGAAGCGCAGGGAGGGGCAGAGGATGCTGAATGCTCCGAGGTCAGACCCAGGAAGGTGGAAGCTGTGTGAGCTGTGTGTCCTGAAGACAGGCTGCTCACAGAAAGGTGACTGCCCCAGAGTCCTGACTGGCTTCATGGGGAGCAGTTCCAGAGCATCGACCAGAGACTCCGTGACAGTGGGCTAAGGGTATATGATCATTGCAGAGACCTAGAGGGCAGGTGTGTGCAGGGGTCTGGACACAGAGAATGGCCAACACCCTGTTTCCTGGCAACTGATGGCCTGGGCCCTTCCCCCCTGCAAGGTGAGAGCTGAAGGGTTGGAGAACAAAGGAATCAGGTGACGTCCTGCTGGGAAAGGGACAAAGCCCAGAGGAGGAGGGGCTGGAGAGAGTCAGTTTGGGGTTGGCTGGAGACATGGAGTGAAGGGTAGACGTGGTTGTCTGGCTCACTGCCCCCCAAAATGGACCCAGTGAAGGGGTCCGGTTCTCTGCACCTGCAAGCTCTGTTTTAGACCATGTTCCTGTCGTCTAATAAACCTTCTGTTTTACTGGCTGGCTGAGAGTCAAGTCTGACTGAGGAGTTGGGGGTGCAGGACCCTCTGGCTTCCCTGAGGGGCAGAGGATGCTGAATGCATCTGAGGTCAGACCCAGGAAGGTGGAAGCTGTGTGAGCTGTGTGTCCTGCAGACAGGCTGCTCACAGAAAGGCGACTGCCCCAGAGTCCTGCCTGGCTTCATGGGGAGCAATTTCAGAGCATCGCCCAGGGACTTTGTGACAGTCAGCACTCCTACTGGCACTGGATCCGGCAGCCTCCCGGGAATGGGCTGGAGTTGCTGGGGTGGATACACCCCTCTACGGGGCAGACATCCTTCCCCCCTTCCCTGCAGAGCATGGTCACCATCTCTGCAGATGCCCCGGAGAACCAGGTCTCTCTGCAGCTCGGCGCCCTGACTGCTGTGGACCCCGCCACGTATTACTGTGCCAGGGGACACACAGTGACAGAGATTGGGGGGGGGGCTGGCACAAAAAGGAGGTGGCTCGAAATGTCAGCGGGGCCCATGCACGGGGAGGGGCAGTGATACAGGCAATGGTGGGTAGGCTTCGCTGTCGGGTGGTGCAGACATTTCACAGGATCATTGAACCATAGGGGGAGAAGGGACCGCACAGGCCAGGGTGTTAGCTACTCTCCTTACCAGCCAGAGAGAGTAGGACACACACGGACACTTCAGCACCCCACCTTGCCACAGAGTCCTAGCCCTCTCACAGAGAGACACAACCCCCAGCTCACCTACAGTCACACTCACTCGCACAGGGCTTAATCTGTGCCAGGGCTGAGCCTGGCCCCTCTGGTTTGCCGTGTCAGCTATGAACGTACAGATGTTGCTTGGGCCCCAGCACCTCTTTCATTACAAATTAAGCACTGCACTCACACCCAATGAAAACACAGTGTCAACCCCCGCCCCCATCCACATATTCACACCCAGACCCAGAATGTGCCCCACCCACAACCTCACACCCACAGTCACATCTACCCGCCTGCAAAAATATCCCACCTGCACCCACTCCCCTCCCCGGTACCACTCAGCTTCTGACTGCTGGATGCCGGGACTGGACAACAGGGGATGGATCATTCCCTCCTGGCCCTGTTCTGTTCATTCCCTCTGGGGCACCTGGCACTGGCCGCTGTCGGAAGACAGGACACTGGCATAGATGGTCCTTTGCTCTGACCCAGATGGGCTGTTCTTATGCTCACTCTCAGAAACACCCACCAACACCCACAGAGTCACATCCGCCTCCCCTGACTCTTCTCAGCCTCTCCCCTGCATTACTGGGCTGTGTCCTGTTTACCCCCATCCCATCTCCGGGCGTGGGGCGCAAAGGGAGTGGTTCAAAGAGAGATGGGGCGTTTCTTTCTCAAAGGCCAACCACAAGTAATTGGGGTTGATGCTGGAGGCACTGGCTAGACTTCTCCGGTCTGTGTTAAATAAGAGGTGAGAGCAGATGGCCCCTCTAGCCTTAAAATCTATGAGAAATTATTTCTATCTCGGCTTGGAAGGGTTCGATTTCTGTCAGGAGCTGTTGGTAAATGTCTGATTTCTCTGTACACACACAAACAGATGAAAACACATTTCCATGAATAATCATCAACATTTACAGACAGGCAAAGTAAGAAAAATAGCAATTGAGAATTTATTAGCGTCTTCGTTAAGGCTATTTATTCTGTATATTTTGACATGTGATGTTGACCATTTGTGTTTTAATGGTTATAAAGTGTGAACTTTTTGAATTGCAACATTTGCTGCCATTAAATAATTATTGTCTGACCCTCATATTTTCTCCAAACTGTGAACATTTAAATAGATAAAAAGACTTAAAACCCATCATTTTGCACAACTGTGAAAATTTAAACAGCTAAATATAAAAAAATGCTTAAAATAAACATTGATATTACCCATGGAAATTATTTAAAAAATTGTATTCCTCCAAGTCTGTTTGCAAACAGTTTAAAATCTTTTGATTCAAAAACTCACTCACAAACCTGATTGTATGCTCTAGCCACTAGGCAGAGACAAGCCACATTGCCGGAATGTGTGTTAGTTGTGTTAGGCTGCTTTTCTGGGATGAGAAAGGTGTTCTTGGTGTCTCAGTTTCCCATCTGGAAAGAAACCCCCATCATCATCATCAATCTTTCCTTTTAGCAAAGCAGAGAGTAGCAGTGGTTTCCACCATGCATTGGAGGCCCATGTAGAGTATTCACTAATGAGTCCATTTTTTAGCATCCCTGTTGGGAAGATGTTATGTAGGCAGACTTCATACATGGCTCTGTGTGTGTGCGTACACACACACACACACACAAAACAGCAAGATAACTACCACCGTAAAATCATAGTTGAAACAAGAGTCTGTGATTTTTATGGAGCTGTAGCTATCTGGGGTTTAATGTGAGTGCTTTGAAGCAGACAGATACACACAAAAGTGTGATAGACACAGAGATAGGCAAGACTCTTCTTGTGAGCTTCCCCCCCATTGGCTGAACCTTCTAGGATCAATCACCACCCCGGATTTCCTATCTAGAAGCTCCCAGATCTGCAGAAATGTTCTCTGCCCAGAAGCTCAGGTAGCCACCTTGTGCTGCTCTCCAGTGGTAGAAATGGGAGTATCTTTGCTCCTTCTGAGTTTTCTGGGCACCCCAGTGTTGTGTGAGTTTTTTTTACAGAGGATGCACTTGCAGGGTGTGTGTCAGGGGAGACAATCTGGCAGGGTGGGTCTATTAATTTTGCACCCCTTCTCCATTTTTCTAGGTGACCTTCCCCCGTTTAGACTGGTGGAGTTTGGCCCAGCAGTGGTGCGGCCCTCAGAGACTCTGCAACTGAATTGTGCTGTCTATGGTTCCTACATCACGGGTGGAGGGACCTTCTGGTATTGGTTCAAGCAGAGTCCCAGGAACGGGCTGGAATGGATGGGGCTGATTGATTCCAAGGGGGATACTGCATATGGCCCATCATTGAAGAGCCGAATAATAATCTCCAGGGACACTTCCAAGAACCAGTTTTATTTCCAGCTGAGGGCCCTGACAAGTGCTGACAGTGCCAGCTATCACTGTGCCAGAGGATAGGAGACACAGTGATTGGGAGCAAAGCAGGAGCGAGGCAAAAATCTGAAAGATCTCTCTGAGGGGCGTGAGGAGTTGCAGAGTGTCTGAGGGTGGGCTTCATGCCAGAGGGAAATAAAGGCAGAAGTAGGATTAAAGAGACTTCAGAAGAAACCACATGGAAACATTACATTCAGACCAAAGAGAGTTTTAAAACTGGAGTTTTATTAAACTTATTATCCAGAACCAAACAAACTCAAGTTGCAGTAGCCCCATTGCTGCTGAGTCCTTTCAGAGCCCCTTTGACTTCCTTCGCAGGCCCTCGATCCTTAAAGGGCCAGGGTGCAGACAAATCTAACCCTGAGATTCCCTTCTGAATGCTGCCTAAACTCTTAAACTGGACCTCTGCCTCTGTCTCTTTCCTTCCCTCTGAACTCTCACATGCAGAAACTCTCACACTCTCTCTTTCTCTCCTGCCACACTTACCATCACGGTACGTGAGCGCCTCCTGCCAAGTTTTTGTTCTGAAACAAATTGAAAAGAACATATTTTTCAAAGACCTGTCAGCACAGCAATGGGAGAAACACTGCAAATGTTAATCATCAGCAGCTTTCCCTGCAGTTTCAGAGAAATCAAAAGGCTTGCGGTTTTGTGGGAAGGGTGGCCCAGACTGACATAGTCCCTGAGTTCTCCGAACCAAACCACGACACACAGCATGGGAACATGCTCTCCAGGCAAGTCCCAGGTGTGTGGCCAGCCCAGACAAACATCCACTGCCCTGTGGGGGTTGGGAGTCAGGGGAAGAGGGGTCTGTGCAGGTAGAGGTGAGAAAACCCACAGAACTTCCTCTTTTCACTGGAAGGGATTTAAAGACAGTCTGGAGAGAGATTGTTGGGGCTGGGTGATTTTATCCCCTTCATTTATGAAAAGGACAAAACAGAAACAAATCCATATAATAAAAAGGAAAGAAGAATTTAATAAGGTTGTATAAACACACACAATAGCAACAGCACTGCGTTACAACAACAATAGCAATGGGAATAAAAACAACACTATCAGTGACAACAGTCATAACAATGTAATTGGCAACCCCCAGAGCAATACAGTGCCTTTAACAATAGCAACGATAATAATTCATAAAGTAATACAACCCAGCAAACCAGCAACCTAAACATCAGCCCCCAAGCCAACCAAATTCTCAGTCAAGAAACCAAAGAAATAACCAGACAAACAAATAACCCACTAAGTGAGCAATCAAGTATTAAAAATGAATGAATAATAAATTAAACCAATCAAGTATATAACCCAAATCAACTAAACAAATAAGAAACCAAGCAGCAAATCAAGCAAGGAACCCGATGGTCAAAGGAATAATGAACCAAGGAAACACAAAGAACGAAGCCCTGTGAAGCTGGCAGACCAGGCCAAAGCCCCAGGCCTTACCGCACTCTTACAAGTTCACAGCTGGAAGCCCGGCCAGTTCACCTGTGTACTACCACAGACTAAAGCGATTGTTAGATATATTATAATGTAGTTGGTGTTTAAACGTCATGAAAACTGATAGGACGCTGCATGCATTGTTTTCACGTACCTGTGTCCTGCTATAATGTAATAGCAAACATGTACCTTGCGCATACCCCCCCCTCCCAGTGATTAAATAAGCCACCAAATGAGAACGAAGCCTTGTGCAATGCAAATGCAGAACTTTAATAGGAAAGTGCTAATTTCAAAGCAAGGAGTGTTCTGTAGGTGGTGACTGGAACTCAAAGGCTCTAAACGCAGAGACTGCTCTCCAAGAAAGAGCCCACGTGGGTGGTGACCCCCGTACCCTGTGAGCAGATGCTGTAAGTATGGACACAAGGCAAAAATCTTCACCTCTGGACTGTTTGAATTCTAATGAGAAGACGGAGATCCCCAGGGTTATTCTGGGTAGCCCCAAGAGACTTTGGAAAACTGGCAGATTACTACATCTCTGCTACCATTGGGAGTCATAGATCATGACTCACCTGTACATATATTTTTATGTGCTTTAACCTCTCAGTAACTCTCATTCCTTTGTCCTAGCTAATAAACCTTTAGTTAGTTTACTATAGAATTGGCGTCCAGCATTGTCTCTGGTGTGCGATCTCGAATGCTAATCAACCTGACTGAGTGACTGGTCTCTGGGCCTGGGTGTAACCTGATGATTTATGATTTTTGGTGTAACCATTGATCACATAGTCCAGCTTGGCTGGGTGCAAGAGAGACTGGAGTGCCTCAGGGGATTGTCTGCGACCTTGTACTTCAGGAGTTCACATTTATTATTGGGTTTGTGAAATGTAATGATAGAACACACCACCAGTCGGGCTGCCCGCCCTGCTTCTGGCCGTCTGCGCTGAGGTGGGCTCTCATGGTTGTGCACCACTGCAGACAGTGTGACACCCCCTAATCAGATAAAAGAGTGATTGAGCAACCACATAAAAACCCAACTGGTCAATCAGCCAAACTCTCCAACACCACGCAAATAATGAATCAAACAAATAACCAACAACCCAGCAAGAGTCATGTCCTTCTCTGTTTTTCAGCTTCCCCATCTGTAAAATGGGGATGATATACTGACCTCCTTGTTCAATAATTTTGAGATCTACACAAGAAAAAGCATTATAGGTTTTACTATTAATTGTATTATTATTAATTATTATTATTATTAGACACAAATAACCACATTTTTAACTTTAAACTCTCCAAAGAGTTCTTGTGTCACAGACTCATTCTTTGTGCTGCCCTGGAAGAGTGCTGGTAAAAGTTTGTTTTATGGCTCCCAAATGTCCCTGACAACTCTGAAAATTTGAGCCCCAAATTAAGATTTTCAAAGGATCATAAAGGATTTCAATGAGGTCTGGGTCTCTACTTTTCAAAAGATACCTACGGGTGGAGAGAGAGATCAGACTATTTTAAAGAAAATTCCCAGGATATTAAGGGTTAAACTTCCAAAGCAGCTAAAGGAACTCGTGGACAAACCTTTCATTGAAAGTCAATGTAATCTGGGTGCTTAACTCCCCTCCTCTCCTTTGAAAATCCCAGCCTAGTTCTCTATAAATGCCTCTTTAAAATAACAAAGGAAACTTAGGGTCAGATCCCCAGCCAATGTCAATTATCAGGGATCCACTGACCTGAATGGAGCAACATTGATTTACACCTGCTGTGGGCCAGGCTCTTAATCTTTCAAAAAAGTAATTATGGAATCTCTATTTTCAGATGATAAGCACAGTATTTTGTCAGGGCAATTACAGACTAGCTGGGGTTTGGTAAACCCGGTGCTTGAGAATGCATGATTGTGTCCTGTGGAGGTAGAGTGAAGTCTGGGAGGTTTTTGTAGCGCGGTTTATCACTGTGTATACTACGTACCACAGTGATTGAAGATAACTGAGTTACTGTACATAAACCAACACTGTAGTTTCTGCAGGTGGAGTGTACTGTATCTTTAGATGCACCGAAGGAAGGAGGTTAAAAAGATAATGAAAGGGCAGCTGCTTTTAATCTAAACCACAGAAAGTGATACATTCGTGCACAGGTTGTTCCACTTATTAGAGTCAAGGCAGCATTCTTGGTGAAGGAGGATCAGGCTGGGAAGCAAACTTCCAAAGGGGATTTGTCTACCCCACTGTGATGCTCCTTACTTCATGTCGCAATGACTTCTTTAATAAATCTTTCACACCAGGACTAGTTGACAGCCACAACAGCAAACCCCACAATAAAAAACAAACAGAAAAACAAACAAACAAAAAATGAACAGAAAACTAATAAATAAAAACAAAACAACCTCCCCCCCTCCCGGCACAAAACCAACCCCTTCCAATCTCCCCAAATCCAAACCAAACCTACCAACCAACCAATCAAAAGAATGGAACAAAATGAACAATCCCCTGGCATACTCCATGCAAAGGTTCCCCTGGTTAAAAAAGGCAGAGAACTCCTTGAAATCTCTTGGGGACCTTGCTATGCTGTGGTGAATAACCTGATCACTATGATCACTGTGAGATAGCTCGTTAGCTAGCTAGATAACAGGGTGTGACACGGGGGCCAAAATGACAAAGGGTTACCTGTTCTTTACAGGCAACTTGCCTCAGACTGGACAAATTCACTAAACCTAATACACAGCTTTCACAGTATTTATCCATAAATGCTAGCATCTGAGCATGAAAGCTTGTAAATCATAGCTATCCATAGTCATGGTGAGATGTGTTATGGGTTCTATTTAGGGAATAATGTAATTATATTGAAAATTATGCCTTTATGGTCTTGGAGGGAAAGTGAGTCACCAGGAAATCCTATGTCTTGGTGATGGGTCATTCAGGCGGTCAGGAATTTACACCCCTCACTGGCTAGCCATTGATGTAATGTATTGCTCAATTGTCTACTTTGTGGCAATCCAGAAAAGTCAATGGACAACCATCAAAGACAAACTGTAAATATCAAAACCACTTGGGAGTGAGAAGTGAAAGCAATGCAGTGATGGCATGGCCCTGTCTGTGAACAAACACAAGAGACCCATTCAATAGATCACAGGGCAGAGAAAGACCCTCTGTACCCACTGCTGAGGACTTAACTTGATGAAAGACTAGGGGCTAGCAAGTGCTGCTAGCTGCGGGGTAGCAAGACTGACTTTCAAAGAGAGAATCTACTTGATTATCTAGGAAAGTAACTATTAATAAATGTAGGCCCTAATTCACATTTTATGATTTTCTTTTGCATGTAGCTATCACTCACACTAGTTTCTATTTCAGTCTCTGTTCTTTCTTCAATTATTTTTCTTTTGTTTTACTAGCATCCAACTCAGGTGCTGTGTGTGGTCCAGAACCAGTGCTCTAAGGTAAAACTGGTAAACTGGGGTACGCTGCTCCTTTGGGAACAGAGGATCGGGACTTTCTGTGGGTATCCAATGATCAGGGCCTAGACACCAGAAGGAGACATACTGAAGGGACTCAGGGGCTGGGGTGCAGCTATTGTCAACCTGCAGGGCAAAGGAACAGCTGGAATAGCCCAGAGGAGAGGCTGTTTTTTTTCGGGAACTGACACCCTGCCAGGAACAGGCAAGACTCCCCCACACTGAAGGCAGGTGGCAACAAGGTGACTCACATCCCTGCGTGTCCCAAGAATGGTCACAAGCGGTGTGTGTGGGAATAGATAGATTATAACATTTCAGAGATGAAAATATATTCTTTCATCTAGTCCACCTCTGTGGGGCCCAACGGAGGAAGAAGTCTTTGGCTAGTATTTTTATCCAGGCTTAATTTTTAAAGTCCCAAAAGATGGGATTGGCACCACCTCAAGAAATATTCATAGAATCATAGAACTGGAAGGGATCTTGAGAAGTCATCTAGTCCAGTCCCCTGCACTCATGGCAGGAATAATTATCTAGCCCATCCCTGACAGGTGTTTGTCCAACCTGTTCTTAAACATCTCCAATGATGGAGATTCCACAACCTCCCTGGGCAATTTATTCCAGTGCTTAACCAATTAGAAAGTTTTTTCCTAATGTCCAACCTAAACCTCCCTTGCTGCAATTTTAGCCCATTGCTTCTTATCCTATCATCAGAGCTTAAGAAAAACAATTTTTCTTCCTCCTCCCTATAACAACCTTTTACATACTTGAAAACGGTTATCATGTCCCCTCTCAGTCTTCTCTTTTCCAGACTAAACAAACCCAATTTTTCAATCTTCCCTCACAGGTCAGGTTTTCTAGACCTTCAATCATTTTTGTTGCTCTTCTCTGGACTTTTTCCAATTTGTCCACATCTTTCCTGAAATGTGGCACCCAGAACTGGACACAATACCTGAGGTGAAGCCTAATTAGTGTGGAGGAGAGCAGAAGAATTACTTCTTGTGTCTTTAGAGTAACAGCCGTGTTAGTCTGTATTCACAAAAAGAAAAGGAGTACTTGTGGCACCTTAGAGACTAACCATTTTATTTGAGCATAAGCTTTCATGAGCTACAGCTCACTTCATCGGATACATAAAGTGGAAAATACAATGAGGATGTTTTTATACACACAGACCATGAAAAAATGGGTGTTTATCACTTTAAAAGGTTTTCTCTCCCCCCACCCCACTCTCCTGCTGGTAATAGCTTATCTAAAGTGATCACTCTTCTTACAATGTGTATGATAATCAAGGTGGGCCTTTCCAGCACAAATCCAGGGTTTAACAAGAATGTCTGAGGAACAGTTGGGGGGAAAGGGGGGAAGGAATAAACAAGGGGAAATAGGTTACTTTTTATAATGACTCAACCACTCCCAGTCTCTATTCAAGCCTAAGTTAATTGTATCCAATTTGCAAATGAATTCCAATTCAGCAGTCTCTCCTTGGAGTCTGTTTCTGAAGTTTTTCTGTTGTAATATTGCAACTTTCATGTCAAACTGGACAGTCTCTATGTAAAAGAATAAATGGACAAATCAGATGTCAAGAATTATAACATTCGAAAACCAGCTGGAGAACACTTCAATCTCTCTGGTCACGCGATTACAGACATGAAAGTTGCGATATTACAACAGAAAAACTTCAGAAACAGACTCCAACGAGAGACTGTTGAATTGGAATTCATTTGCAAATTGGATACAATTAACTTAGGCTTGAATAGAGACTGGGAGTGGCTAAGTCATTATGCAAGGTAACCTATTTCCCCTTGTTTTTTCCTACCACCCGCCCCCCCCCCCCCCAGAAGTTCTTGTTAAACTCTGGATTTGTGCTGGAAATGGCCCACCTTGATTATCATACACATTGTAAGGAGAGTGATCATTTTAGATAAGCTATTACCAGCAGGAGAGTGGGGTGGGGGGAGAGAAAACCTTTTGTAGTGATAAACACCCATTTTTTCATGGTCTGTGTGTATAAAAACATCCTCATTGTATTTTCCACTTTATGCATCCGATGAAGTGAGCTGTAGCTCACAAAAGCTTGTGCTCAAATAAATTAGTTAGTCTCTAAGGTGCCACAAGTACTTCTTTTCTTCTTGTGTCTTGCTTACAAGACTCCTCCTAATACATCTCAGAAGGATGTTTGCTTTTTTTGCAACAGTGTTACACTGTTGACTCATATTTAGCTTGTGGTCCACTATGATACCCAGATCCCTTTCCGCAGTTCTCCTTCCGAGGTAGTCATTTCCCATTTTGTATGTGTGCAACTGATTGTTCCTTCCTAAGTAGAGTACTTTGCATTTGTCCTTATTGAATTTCATCCTATTTACTTCAGACCATTTCTCCAGTTTCTCCAAATCATTTTGAATTTTAATTCTGTTCGCCAAAGCACTTGCAAACCCTCCCAGCTTGGTACCATCTGCAAACTTGATAAGTGTACCCTGCATGCCAGTATCTAAATCATTGATGAAGATATTGACCATAACCGGACCCAGAACTGATCCCTGTGGGACCCCACTCTTTATGCCCTTCCAGCATGACTCTGAACCACTGATAACTACTCTCTGGGAATGCTTTTCCAACCAGTTTTGCACCCACCTTATAGTAGCTCCATTTACGTTGCATTTCCCTAGTTTATTTATGAGATGGTCATGTGGAACAGTATCAAAAGCTTTACTAAAATCAAGATATACCACATCTACCGCTTCCCCCCATCCACAAGGTTTGTTACCCTGTCAAAGAAAGCTATCAGGTTGGTTTGACATGATTTGTTTTAGAGAAATCCATGCTCACTGTTACATATCACCTTATTATCTTCTAGATGTTTGGAAATTGATTGCTTAATTCTTTGCTCCATTATCTTTCCGGATACAGAAGTTAAGATGACTGGTCTGTAATTCCCTGGGTTGTCCTTATTTCCCTTTTTATAGATGGGCACTAGATTTGCCCTTTTCCAGTCTTCTAGAATCTCTCCCGTCTTCCATGACTTCTCAAAATAATTGCTATATCTTTAGGCAATAATTCTGTAAAGAAGTCCATGAGGACTATTCTCATGCTTAAAATTAAGCACATACACAAATCTTTGCTGGCTCAGGGTTTAAAATAACTAATATGAAGATAGAAAAGTGAGACTGATGCCACTGCAGTAGGATTGGTTGAAAATTTTCCAACCAAACTCTTCTGTGATAGAAAAGTGGGTTTTTGATTAAATGAAAATTTTCATCCAAAAAGGAAATGCTCCCCAAAGTTAAATATTTTTGGTGAAAGTGAAATATTTTGGTTGAAACCAAAATATTGCAATTTAGATATCCTGTCTTTGTGCCTCATGTGAGTTGTAATTTAGTTGTTTCATGTCCCCATTCCCCGCTATGGACTAGGCTCCCCAGAAGACTACATTCCTCATGATGCACCAGGGCAAAGACTCCCATGATGGAGCCATCTCCCCTCACCATGGGTGGGGGGGGGGCATAGAGCATCATGGGAGATGTAGTCCAATCAGGTAGTCCAGCCCTTAAAGAAGGGGAGCATGAGGCAGCCAAACGACAACTCCCGTGAGGCACCACATCTGAATTTCTGAGTGAAAATGTTTGTTTTTTGGTGCGGGACAAAATACTTCATTTTTTGATATTTTCACTGAAAAGTCAATTTTGTAAGTTTTTAAAAGACTGTTGGGTTTTTTTTGGGGGGGGGGAGAGGAGGGAATCCCATTTTCCAACCATCGACACTCTGCAGGTGGAGTCTTGGTTCGACTCTGTGAAAGTTTTGGCTGAGGCTTTTAAAAATGATGGAGTAAAGCTAGGCTTTTAAATTTGCATGGGGTACATTTTTCAATAGTACTTGAGTGAGTTAGGAGCTTAAGTCCCATTTTCAAAAGTCATTTTGGGACATGGGAGCCTGAGGCTAGAGAGTTAGGTCAATGTAAGGCAGCTTATGTTGACCTACTTATGTCAGTGTCCACACTACAGCCTTGCTGCTGTGGAAGTAAGTGCTCTGCTACACTGACATAATAACTCCACCTCCATGTGTGTAATTCCCATTGAAAATCAATGCGCTTTAGGCACATAGATGCTTTTGAAAATCTCTCCAGGCACCTAAATATCTTTACAAATTTGGCCCTAAATTCCTAACTCCCATGGATTACAATGAGAGTTAGGCTCCTAAACTACTTAACTCCTTTTAAGAATCCCACTAGGTGTCTAAATACCTCTGTTAATCTGTCTCCAAATACCTTAGTTAGCATTGAAAATCTCTATGTCTAACTTCCTTAGGCTCCTTTGAAAGTGCCAGTCTTGAACTCAAGCTTTAGCTCCCCCAAGTCTGAAAACCTTGGCCCATCTTCATGTTGCCGAGGCTGGAATGAAGCTGTGGTAAGCAACCGCTTTCATTTCCTTGGAACAGTCTGTTGGGAAGTCACATGGCTGCATGCACTCTCACAGCTCTGTACAGTAAGAAAGAAGAGGTGTTTTTTGTAAAGAGGTGCAGCACTGTGGGGTGGGGGGATATACTACCACAGTGACACAAACTCCATAGAGTGCCGTACAAAAACCTGCAGATGCAAGAAAAGCAATATTTCGTGGCAAAAAACACACTAACCCAAAATTTCAGAGGCGTAACTACAGTTCATTTTATTCTTTTTCTCCTATTTCCATGTAATCCCCAAGAAACAGTTTGAGCAATATCCTAAGAGCTGGAAAGAAGGTTTAGCTGAGAAGCATCTTCTGGCACAAAGTCTTTGGAATCGTTCAACTACAGAATGATTTTTTTCTAATTTTTGGCAGAAATAGGACATGTTACACACTTCCTGGCTTTGAATAATGTGTCCTGCAAGGATAAAGTCCTGTTTTTAATCCTCTGTCTTGGCATGTCTACGGAGCTCCTCTAGAGACCTATTCTTCAGCAGGCTACAAACAATGTGGATACAGATAAACTGATCTTCGGAAAAGGGACCACTGTCAAAGTAGAACCAGGTAAGTACAAAGCTTTGTATGTTTAAAATTACACTAGAAGGGAAGGGGAGCATTGCTACGTGGTTCCACAAAGAAATGATTTTGCTTTCTGGGGTTTGAGAGGATTTTCTTGCCAGCTGAAGACTCAGCTCTGGATGCTCAGATGCATTGCACAGCTCCATTGGACCGAATGGCCCATAATCCCAACTAGTGTAAACCAGCTTCATGCCATAGGAGTCAAAGGGCCAGATGCCTCCCCAGTGTACATTGGGTGTGGCTCTATTGGAGTGAGTGGACCCGATCCCGAGCTGGTGCATATTTGTGTAGCCGCAGTGGAGCCAGTGGTCTAGATCCTTGGCTCGTATCTATTGGCGTAGCTCTACTGAAGTCGATGGCGTTACACCGGTACACACTAGCTCAGGGTGTGGTAACCTGGGCCAGACTTGGTGTAAAAATGCCTCAGCGCCACTGAAGTTCCGTGGATTTGCACGGTTTTAGGTCAGTCTCAGAACGCAGGCCCCAGGGTTCAATGCTGATGCGCGAGGCGGGTTTTGCGATGACTCTCTAACTCTGTGGAGTATGAGAAACTGATTTTCGGGAAAGGCACCAAAGTGACCGTGGAACCAAGTAAGTAATTCATCCCCAAAAGGATGAGTGAGTGTTTTTCATTTTCCTGAAATAATGGCTCAATAACCTCGGGGTGAAGTTTTGAAAACTGCCTAAGCAACTGGGATGTCCAAGTTCCTTCAGAATGAATGGGAATTGGATGTCCAAATTGCCCGGCTGACGGGGAAAATGTCACCCAGGAAATTTAAGGTTGTTTTAGAAAAGTAATTAAAGTTTTCAGAGAGGGTTGAAATATGGGGTGAATCAATGGAACAACTTTACAGCTGGTTGCTGGATTTCTTTGTCTGGAGTTTCTTGGGTGTAAACTGAAGAAATTGGATTAGGTGGTGGTTGTTGATTTTTGTTTTGGAAAGTGGGGCTCTAATTTAAAGGGAAAAAATCTGGGGTTTGTGAGTCAGTTCATGGAGTTCCAGCATTCCTCTGAGAGAGATGGAACATGTAAGTTTTTGTAGGGACCCTTTGAAGTGTGTTAACACATTGCCCTTGGTCTTTGGGAAAGGCACTCAGCTGAGAGTTGAACCAAGTAAGTATTTATCAAGTGTATTTTTCAGCTTCTGGGGAAGGGTAAAGTGGTTGAAAGGTTGATTTTATTGTTCAGAAATATCCAGCTGTGTATAGAAACTGACAGCAGAACAGTCCTTGGTTGATTATGGGTAAAATTTTCAAAAGCAGCCATGGCTTAGATGCTCAAAAGTCTTATGTGCCTAACTTCCATTGAAATCACCTAGATACTTAATGATTGTCAGTCAGTCCCATCGACTTTCAATGAGGCTTCAGCTCCTATGATACAGATTTAAATGTATTTAGGTGATAAAGGCTGTTGAAAGGTGTCTAGTAAGATTTTTCAAAAGCACCTACATATCTAACTCCCATTGAAATCAATGCATCTGGACAGGTTTGAAATCCCCACCAAGTGCCTATCTACATCTTTCAGAGTAACAACCAGCCGTGTTAGTCTGTATTCACAAAAAGAAAAGGAGGACTTGTGGCACCTTAGAGACTAACCAATTTATTTGAGCATAAGCGTTCGTGAGCTAAAGCTCACTTCATCGGATGCATACTTTCCACAGTATGGATCCGATGAAGTGAGCTGTAGCTCAGGAAAGCTTATGCTCAAATAAATTGGTGAGTCTCTAAGGTGCCACAAGTCCTCCTTTTCTATCTACATCTTGAAATACCTATAAAACCAGCCTAAATTAACCTAAATACCTTTACAAATCTAGCTTGTGGGTGCTTTTGAAAATGTTACCCTTGAAAACTCAATTCCCATTAAAAATGACAGGATTTGGGTGTCCAAATCCCCTAGGCAACTTGATATGTTTTCAACTTTTTGCATGCTCCATGAAGGAGATTTGCAAAAAATGCTGAAGGAAGATAGGAGCGCAGTTCCCTTGGCACTTTGAAAAGCCTCTCCTCCTTGACCACAGCACAGAAAGCGTCCAGTCAGACATACAGCTGTATATTTGAAACCTTGTTTGGTGGCGTGGGTTAAGGAATAGTTGGATATAGGGAGAAGCCAAATATTCTGACTGCATGTTTGCATTTTTTAACAATCTTGTTTCATCTTGATTTTTTTTCGAGAACACCGTTAAAAGAAGTGATAAAACATTGCCTTGAGGTGGCAGGTACAAGCTATTGTGTTAATTAGTGAATCTAGAAAACGTGTATACCATTTGTGTCCTTGTTGCTGTTAAAACCCAGTCCAGTGAATTCCTAGCATGAAAATATCTGCTAGTCCATCTTCATTACAATCAGACTGGCCAGATTTCCAGCTGGTGTCAATCAAGAAAAATCCGTGAGGCCAAATGCTCACCTGGTGTAAATGGATGTAGCTCATGTGAAGTCAGTGGGAGAAGATCCCCAGCTCCTCAGTCACTGGGCCAGATCAGCAGTTGGTGTAAATTGACATAACTACAGAGAAGTCAATCGGGCGGTGTAAATTGCCAAAGCCCTGTCGATTTTACAGAGCCTCAGATTACAAGTCCAGAAGGGGCCACTGTGATCGTTTAATCTGACATCCTGAATATCACCCACCACAGAACTTCCCCAAAATAATTCCCATAGAATATCTTCTAAAGAAACATTCCTTCTTGACTTAAAAATTGCCCTTGCTGGAAAATCCCTTGGTAAACTGCTCCACTGGTTAATTGCCCTCAGTGTTAAACTATACACCTCATTTCCAATCTGCATTTATCAACTTCCAGCCATTGGATCATGTTAAACCGCTTTCTGCTACATTGATAAACCCATGATCAGATATTTGTTTCCTATGCAGATACCTAGAAACGGTGATCAGATCACCCCTTAGCCATCTCTTTGTTGAGATGAACAGGTTGAGCTCCCTGATTCTGTCGCTATAAACGTGTTTTCTAATCCGTTCATCGTTCTCCTGGCTCTTCTCTGATCCCTTTCCAATTTATCAACAAAAAGAAAAGGAGGACTTGTGGCACCTTAGAGACTAACCAATTTATTTGAGCATGAGCTTTCGTGAGCTACAGCTCACTTCATCAGATGGAGCTCACGAAAGCTCATGCTCAAATAAATTGGTTAGTCTCTAAGGTGCCACAAGTCCTCCTGTTCTTTTTGCGAATACAGACTAACACGGCTGTTCCTCTGAAACCTGTCAATTTATCAACCTCTTTCTTGAATTGGGAACAGCAGAGCTGGACACAGGATTCCAGCAGAGGGTAAACTAAACTTTCTCTCCCCCCTTTTATGCACCCAAGGCTGCTTTAGCCCTTCTGATCTCTCTAACACAGCGCTGCCAACCCGCCGCCCCCCCCAGCATCTGTCCCAGTTCCGTTGCGCCCGCAGCGCAGCTGGCCCGCGGCTCAGCGCCTTGGCCGCGCGGAGCTCAGACAACGCCCCCAAGGGGCTCCCCGCGAAGAAAGCGGCGCCGCCCTCGGGGTCCGGAGCCGAGCTGTGTTCCTGCACCGAGAACCGCACACAGAAGAGGGCTAGCGAGGCAACCCGGTTTTGTGCTGCCGCCTGTAACGGTGTCCAACAGCCCTCCTCTTCGGCGGCGGGCCCGGCTCACCGGGGGACCCGGCGCGTATTTGTTGTGTTTTAAGGTCTCGGAATCACCAGCGCCCGGGGCTAAGAATTTTTTCGCATTCAGGTGACTGAAGTTAGGCGCCCAGGCGTCTGCTTTGGCCCCTCGTTAAACGGGGTGAGCTCGGCGCTCCTCAGGGCCGTCTCCAGGCGGAGAACTTGGGCAGGGGCCGTTGTGCGCTCAGGGGAGAAGCCGCTTAGCCAGCCATCCAGATAAGGGTTCTGGAGCCTCGGGCTGGCACCGGAGCCTTGGCCTGTGTGGCTATGCCGGGGCTTTCTAAAAGAGCCTAGGTGAGTTAGGCGCACAAGTCCCACTGCTTTCAGCACCTCGTTCTCTGAGGCACCTTTGAAAATCCCCGTCTTAGACCTAATCCTGAGCCCTCACCTTAAGGTAACAAGTGTCTGTGGGGTGAGTTTGGGCAAGTCCTAAATGCGATTCCGTTTCTCCATCTGTGAACTGAGGATAATGAGACCTTATCTCGTTGGAAAGCTCTCAGAGATTCGTGTATGGGAAGCACTGTAGGAGAGCCAGCCATGATCTGTTACCATTATTGGTTGAGAATTCACCCCGGAGACGACCAGGGTGTGTTGTGGGGGTGGAATTTCAAACGTTTTTCCTTGCAAATAACTTAAGACCAAAAGGATGCTGGAAACTTCTCTCAGTTGGCAGAGATTGTTCTTTAGGGTTGACACTTTCAAAGCCTCTGAGTGGATTTGGATGCTAAATGGTCATTAATATGAACAGGAATTAGGTGCTCAAATCTTTGAGACCCTCAACGTGGCGATGTAGTGTATGCTTCATTTCCCATCAAGTGTTTTAGCCAGGTGTAAAATATCAGGGAGTATTTGTCAACCTTCAGAATACCTCCCTGGATGATCGCCACGCCTCAGTAGAGCTGGAAGGTTCCTACACAGCCATTTCCCCTTTGTTAGGAGAGGAATTAACCCGTTTTCCGTGGGAATGGAAGAGCAGTTGGTCCGGGCTAGGTGCGTGCCAGAGACAAGCTGCAAGTGCCCGACACAGGGCTGGGACTCGGTGTGAGAATTTAGCAGTGTGTTTACCACCGGGAAGCTCACGTTTGGAAATGGGACTAAACTCACAGTCCAGCCAGGTGAGCGGGGGCAAAAAAAAGTTTGAAGGCTTTTCATAAACTGAGAGTGAAGGCTGGGGTCTTGCAAGGAGCCGAAGGGACTTAGGCGCCCAGCTCTAATTTAATATCAATGGGAATTGGACACCTAAATCCTTACAGTTCCTTTGAAAATTCCAGCTTTGGGGCAAGACAGTGACACCCTGATGTTCCTGAATCCCTTACTCTGCAAATCACCGCCTTGATTTTAGCAGGGCCATGCACAAACTAAGGTGCTACTCAATGTGAGTAAAGTTCTCAGAATTTGGCCCTTAGATTCCAGAATGTAATCCAGAAATTCACAGATTTCAGAGCACTTTCCAATCTCCAGTTTTTTGAAGAGCCTTGTCACACTGTGTGCGAAGTGCTCATTATTTAATATTTGGGAAAGGCACGACTTTGACTGTGGAACCAAGTAAGTGTTCATCTCTCTCACCCTTTAGTCTGCACCTTTTCCCAGCATTACATTAATTTTTCCTTTCAAAAGAGAGAGAAATAAAGGAACTGTTCCTTCCCTGGCAGTTCTGGCGCTACAAAGAGGTACAAAGAGAACGTTTATATATATATAAAACCCTGTTTTCATTCCCACTGTTAAAATCGTTTTTTCCTTGCACTGGAGAAGAATGGTCTCCAGGCTGAATGGAAAGCAGGCCCACTAATAAATATAGCTGGCTGGAAATGTTTGACCAACTTTTTAAAAAATTGAAAATAAACATCCCCCCCACCCCCAACCCCATTAGGTTCAAATCTATCAGCTGCTTTGAAAACATTCAGGGTTCTTTTTTGTAATTTTGAACGATCCATTGAATCATGTTTTAAATTGAGATTTTGACTGACATTTTTCCTTTCCTGAAACCTTCATGTTTTGAGGCTATGAGACATTTGTATAGCCCTTTTGATAATGTTATTGCTAAAAGTGAAGAGAATTCTTCCTGGGAAATAAAAGGGAGGGCATTTCCAAGCCAGGAAAATGGAGACACAGTTGAAACAGATGTCCCTGTTTCTACTGGTCCAATGTGAGGCCGAGAAGTAGTTACAATCAGCTGAATTTTCAGACTGAAGTGATGTGAGAGGCTTCCTGTTCAGTAGGGTTTAGGACAAACTCGGCAGTGATATGACAGGCGAGAAAGCGCTGAGTTTGCAAGGCTGCCGGTGGGACTTTTGGACGTGGCGTTAAGCTTTTGGTTGAGCCCAGTAAGGAACAGCTAGGTTGTATTGTCGATAGTGTTTGATTCCCATTGCCTCAGGCCAATGCGTATGTAGCGTCTCCATTACACGGGTGCAAATCAGGCTTCCTCTGAGCGCAGGCCCTGGAGTTGTGTGTCTGGCCCTGCAGCACGGTGCATGGGAGACCAGAGCCCTGACTTTTGGCAAAGGCACGAGGCTTTCTGTTGAGCCCAGTAAGTGTCAGTTTTGTTCTCTTTTCCATGTCCGCTGGCGGCGTCGCTCCGGGTCCTCAGCTGGTTCAAAGCGGCCCAGCTCCGCCTTCAGTGCAGCCACGCTGGCTCTCGATCATCCAGGAGTTTGACCCATTGTTTCCAGTGCCTCGATAACGGGGCATGCTGAGCCAGGGGTTATAGTGGGCGAGAAGCTGGATGAGAGTCAGCAGTGTGCCCTTGTTGCCAAGAAGGCTAATAGCATTTTAGGCTGTATAAGTAGGAACATTGCCAGCAGATCGAGGGACGTGATCATTCCCCTCTATTTGGCATTGGTGAGGCCTCATCTGGAGTAGTGTGTCCAGTTTTGGGCCCCACAGTACGAGAAGGATGTGGAAAAATTGGAAAGCGTCCAGCACAGGGCAACAAAAATGATTAGGGGACTGGAGCACATGACTTCTGAGGAGAGGCTGAGGGGACTGGGATTATTTAGTCTGCAGAAGAGAAGAATGAGGGGGGATTTGATAGCTGCTTTCAACTACCTGAAAGGGGGTTCCAAAGAGGATGGATCTAGACTGTTCTCAGTGGTAGCAGATGACAGATTAAGGAGTAATGGTCTCAAGTTGCAGTGGTGGTGGTTTAGGTTGGACGTTAGGAAAACCTTTTTCACTAGGAGGGTGGTGAAGCACTAGAATGTGTTACCTAGGGAGGTGGTGGAATCTCTTTTAAGGTCAGGCTTGACAAAGCCCTGGCTGGGATGATTTAGTTGGGGATTGGTCCTGCTTTGAGCAGGGGGTTGGACTAGATGATCTCCTGAGGTCCCTTCCAACCCTGATATTCTATGATTCTGTGAGATTATCCCCTCCTAAAGCCGGAGTGACACCATTCCAATGAATCATGTTCCCACTGGGGAAGTGTGGGGAGAGTCCGGCTTTGATGATTTTTATGACTGTAAGTGGATAGGAGGCTGGTCTGACGAGCTCTTAGATCGCATTTCGCACGGCGGTTCTGAGGGCTCCGTTTGCACAGTCGGGCTCGTTCACACACAGGGCTACCAGTCAGTCTGCACAAGACCGAGATCACGGAGTCGGGCTGTCAGGAGTACAGGATAGGCCCGAGAGCAGAGAAGAGCTGTGGCATGTAGCTGTTTTTTTTACTGTAAGGTAAATTAACAAAATATCATGGAGACGCGAATGGAAAAGCAGCACAATTAGTGTGGAAATCCATCGCTGTTAGGGCTATTACTGCGCTCTAGCTGGTGTAAACGGAAAGACTTCCCACTGAACTGAGTGCTGCTGCTGATTGACACCAGCGGGGGATTTGGCCCATGGATAGACTAGCGAGATTAGGTCACTTCACACCACCCCACTGAATCCCATTGCTCTATGGCTGATTGACACCAGCTGGTGTTTGGTCCCTCTGACTTCAGTGCAGCAATGTGGGTTTGTACCAGATGCAACTTGGTTTTCCTTCATATTTACAAAATTGTCAACATCTGCTTCCCACCTCAGACAACCCTGGCCATGAGCAGTTACACTGCAGGCACTGACAGGGGCCCTGTACCCCTCATGCCGTTCCACGTTCACTAGGTTTCCTGGATATTCACCTTCATGAAACATTCTGAGACAGCAGCATGAAGTGGTCTGATGAAATCAGATTTGCTTGCTTTTAAAGTGCCATAATAACGCTTCTCCAGAGAGGGTTGTGTTCCTTGATCCACTGGCACATGGGAAACGCCTTTAAAAGGTGCCCTGAGAGTTGCAAAATATCCTTATAACTCTTAGCAGAGTTGCAAAAGCCCCTGTGGAACTCGGTAACTGTGAATTACTAAAGGATTTCTGGGTTTTGCCACCGTTCCTAGGAGTGGTACGTTACTCCTGAAGTAGAGTCATGACTCCTTGTAGAGCCAGGAGTAAAAGAGAGCAGAATCGGTCACCCACTGGCATAACTTCCTTTCTTGCCGTCATTGCGATCCTTATGTGGTTTGGCCACATCAGAAAGCGGCGGAACATGAAGGACCTTCCCGCGTGGGCATTTATAATTTCAGTCCAGGTGCCAAGATGACGCCAAGGCAGGATTAAATTATACTGTTGAGTTTTATGCTACAGGTGTACAGGGTTTGCTAATTTTAAGGCCCGCTTGTTAAAGACTGAGGCTCTTACTCGGACAGGAGAGGCTCGTGATGCATGTGAGTTCTCACCAATATAAGTAGGTGTTACGGACCTAGGGAACATGGGGATTGTTTTTGATATTCATATCAATGTCCACTCTTGAGTTTTCAGGCCGGGCTTTTGAGTGCATAGCTCCTTTAGTCTCCTTTGAAAATCACAGCCTTCGTCCCCATCTCTCTCCCCGTCTCTGTCTTCTGTGGTCCCTTCTTCTGTGGTCCCTTCTGCCTTCAGCACCTCTGGCTGATATTTTCAGCAAGGATTCCAGCGAGTGAAAGTTGCACCTAGAATTACGGTCTTTAAAAAATACCTCAGGTGATATTTTCTCCAATTACCATCAGCAGGGCTTGTATCCAAACCCGCAATGTGGAGATGTAGCGCTCTACATCCCATCACCATATCCAAAACTTCCCATTGCTATATCTGACCCAGAGGCGAGAGACTCCATAGTCCATGACTTTATTCTATGATCCTTAACCTAACTCTCCCTCCCTTTAGAGTTTAATCTAATTAAATTATAACCCTCAATTATTTGTTTTCAGAACATAAGGAGATTTCCCCTCCATCTGTCTTTGTTGTGAAATCGACAAAGCCAAGAGAAAATGATGGCAACAAGTTGACGGCGGCTTGTTTAGTTAAGGATTTCTACCCCGCGAACATAAGCGTAAGCATGAGTCAAGAGAAAGAGGTTGTATACAAATCGAAAGAAGGCATTCTCTCTTCCAATGGGAAATACAGCATGATCCAGGTGATCAAGGTTGAACCTAATGAAGAAGTGAAGTGCTTTGTTAAACACGAAGGAGCCTATACTAACCAGACAGAGCCTCAATCAGGTATAGTTATATGGTCCAAATGTGAAAGTTATAATCGCTTGCCAGATGCACCCTATTTCATGGTGCGTCGTAGTCCTAAATTCAAGGATACCCACCCCTCCCCAGGAAAGCTGGATAGAATTTCTAATGGGAGCTAGGAGCCAGATGTCCAGTGGTGTTTCTGTGCCCAAAGACACAGAGAGGTGCACAGAAGGGCTTTCAAAAGCACCTAAGCAGTTCCTTCCTAACTCAGTTAGGGCCAGATTTTTAATGGTAGGTGGGCTCCCAGTGGGTGTCAGGCACTTAGATGTTTTTGAAAAGTCCAACTAGGTGCCTAAATCCCTTTAAAATCTCACCCCTCTGTGACATTTCAAACAGCATCTAGACACCTAACGCCCATTAATCACATAAGGCTCCTGACAGCATCTTTAGTCACCTTTGTAAATCTAACCCTAGGTGGGAAATGTGTCAAACCCAATGTTTCTGCGTTGAAAAGTGACCTTTTAAGAACATGAAAAAAATTCCCCATTTACTCTTTCGTGAATAATTGTGTGTCATTTTAATCAAAGTTTTTAAGGAAAACATTCTTCACAATATTATTGAAACTGTGATTGGAATTTTCAGAAAAGTAAAGTGGAGTTTAGCTAAACAAAAATTTTGGATTATATTTTTGATTTAAAAACGAAGACCATGACAAAGTTTTAAAAAATAAAGCCTGCCTCGGTTTTGAACTTAGCAATGAAATTAACTTCAAAATGTAACTTTTTCTTGGTGAAAGTGTCTTTACATTTTTCAGCCGGTGCTCCTTGAAAATATTTCTCTTAGGGCTTAGATTTTCACAGCCACCTCATGGATTTGGATGTTGAACTCTCATTTACTTACATGGGAATTGGGACTCCAAATCTCAACCTTAACTTGTGATCCAACTCCATATAAAGTCTCCTATTGACACGAGTAAGACTTAGATTCGGTGTTTAATGGAAAAAGCACTTTGTTCCATCCAATTAATGAGGGCTTTTCAAATATTTTGTTTCAAAACCTTTCCTTGGTGGAAAAAAGAATTTTTTTAAGCATGGATTTTTACAGAAAGTATCGGCATTTTGAGAATATTTTTTATTTTTAGTCAGGAAAAAAAAAGAGATGTTTTCCCCCCAAAAGGCTTTTGTTCTGGGCTGGTTTTAGCTGATTTTTTTTTTTTTTCAGTTTTCAGCTAAACTTTTGGGCTAGAATTGTTTGGGTTTTGGTCGCTGAACACCAAAGCACAATGTTGTGTTGTTTTGACAAAATGTCGACTTTTTCTGTGGGGAAAAATCAAAAAAATGTGTGACCAGTTCAAAAGTTAATTTCAGCCTGATTTTCAGGCATTTCCATTCACTCATTACTGGGTGCGGGGAGGTTGTATTTATCATTTGTTTCATAATTGTTTTAATTGAGCTCTATTTTAATTTCTCTCTCTTTCGACAGCTCCCATTCAGGCTCCAATCAATAACACTCAGTGTGAACCTTCAGATTCCACTTCCGAAGGTTAGTTACGAAAAATAAAAGGAAATATAATAAAGGGCCAGTGGAATGATGTTTGTTTGAGGGTGTGGATTCAATGCAGATATTTGACAATGGAATTTCTGAGTTGAAAAATAATGTTTAACTTTTGACTCTTTACTGTCAGTTTGTAGTTGCTCTTTCCACGCAGCAGTGCTGGTGACCCACAAACGTTACTAATAGGGCCCGACCAAATTCACGGCCCTGAAAAACACATCAGGGACTGTGAAATCTGCTCTCTCCCCCGTGAACTCTGGTCTCACCCGTGACATCTGCTTAGTGTAGGGGAGGGGCAGGGCAGGGAGCTCTTGCCATGTGCCCAGCTCCAGATGCTAGCCCCGACCGGGCTGGGAAGGGACAGGACTTCCTTTTCCCCAAGAGGGACCGCTCCCAGGGCTGAGTCAGACCCATCTCGGAGAACCTCCCAGGGCGGCAGGAAGCTCTGTGGCTGCTGGCTGGGAGCCCAGCTCTGAAGGCAGCCCTGCCATCACCAGCAGCACAGACATGGAGGTGGTAATACCATGACCCCCCCCCCCCAGCAATTGCCTTGCAACCGCCCCCCCAGCCCACTTTTGGGTCGGGAGCCCCACGGTTACAACACAATGAAATTTCAGATTTTTAAAATTCTATGACTGTGAAATTGAGCAAAATGGACTGTGAATTTGGGAGGGCCCTTGTTATTCATGGAGTCACCTGTCTGGGGTGGCTCATGACCATGAAGACCTACTTCAGGGCAGACTGTCAAAAACAGGGCAGACACCCCCGACTGGTGGTGGGTTGTATAATAAGATTTCAGCAACTCAGTACCAAATGTGAACTCCTGGATCACTGTACCAGTCTTACCATGGAGTCACAGACAGTCCCTTTTGATGCTCCAATCTATCTTGCCACCCAGACAAATGGGACTGAGTGATAAATGGTCACTTACACCAAAAATCGCACCAAACTCAGGTTGCTTCCATCCCAAGAGACCAGTCACTTACCCCTAGAACAATTGGTACCCTAGATCTTACACCAAAGACAACGCCTGTAGCCAATCCTGTAATAAACTATCAAAAGCTTTGTTAACGAGGAAAAAGAGCGTTATCTCCAGGCTAAAGCAAGCAAACATAGACACACCAATGAATTACCGGCTAATCCTAAGAGTGGCAGAGTTGTAGTGATCTGTCAATTCAAAGTGTTTTCAGGGCAGACCAAGGAGGCAGAACTCTCTGCCCTTCAGAGTTCAAACAGCTAAAAAGATGGAAAATTTTCCGGTGGACTTGTTTTATTTCCTTCATTCAGCTTCCAAGCCCACAGGCTTCCAAGCTTCCTTCCAAGTAGCATTTCTCGGGTGCAATGGGGCCACTACACAATCATTTGTATTGCAAAGGTTCTTGGTGGCCCATCTGAGTGTGATGGTGCATCTGAATGGGCAGAGGTTGTAAATTCAGGGCAAACATTTTTCAAGTTATAAAGCAAAACTTACATCTTTTCTTACAGCCATGACAAGTGAGACTAATGCATTCAGCACCTTAAAAGCATCTCCTAAACTCTAAATCCTGGAGACATTCTGAGAAGACTATTACCTATTTTGAGCAAAACTAATAAAGAGGTGACCTGGTCTGGTCTCCAGCTATGAGTTTGTCAGTTCTTAGCTAATGCCTGCAGCCTGGGCAAGAACTGGCATCTGGCCTGCCAGCGTCACACATGGGCTGAATACAAATGAAAACCATAGTCTGAATAAAATAAAGAAATGCTACTTTATCTATCTGTACAAAGTCTTTCTTTCTTTCTTTCTTTCTTTCTTTCTTTCTTTCTTTCTTTCTTTCTTTCTTTCTTTCTTTCTTTCATATAATTTTTATTGAGGTGTTTCCCACTTTCTGCTGATATAAAACCATTTGATCCAAGAAGGTGCCTCCCTCCTTTTTTTCCCCACAGAGCCAAACATGGAAAAAGTGAACATGCTGTCAGTGACTGTGCTGGGCCTGCGAGTTCTGCTTGCCAAAAGCATCGCCTTCAACATGCTTATGACTGTCAAGTTGTTCATTTTCTGAGGTAGGAACTCTTACTATCATCATGTCCATGCAGGGACTTGGGGGGTCATTGTTAAGGATTTTCAAAGGAATTATGGGAGTTTTGGGATACAAAATCCCATTGAAATCCAATGGGAGTCACTGGGCCAATCTCCAGCTGGTATAATTCAGCTGTAACTCCACTGGACGTGATGGACCAGATCCCCAACTGGTATAAATTGTCTGCACACCCACTGATTCCATTTGCGGATGCAGATTCTCAGCAGCCTTCAGAAAGCAGGGCCATGGTCAAGCGCCCAGAATGAGAGGTTGCTTTTGGAAATGTTGGCCTACGGTGCCCAAAGTCACACAGAAAGCCTGGGAATCCAGCACAGATCTCCTGAGTCAGAGTCTGGGACATCAGCCATTACAGATCATCACCAGAGTGTAGACCCTAGGGTGATGGTCCTAGTGAAATGAACAGTGTCCAGAATGTCTGAGCACAGATCTGTCATTTTCATAGGTTGTGAGGAGTGAACCAGCAACGGGCTGAAGACAGGAGACCGGGACCAGTGCCAGAGACTTCAGTTGGGGCGGATTCCCAGCTGGTGTAAACCACTGTAATGCTATTGGAGTGAGTTGGAACAAATCCCCAACTGGTGTAAATGGCCTGTCATGCCCTCCGAGTCAATGGGCCGCACGCCCAGCTGCTGTCAATTGGCGACTTTAATACATCTATACCAATTATCACCTTCTTGGGATTTGTCCCTAGATCTTCTTTTCCATGTTTTAAATTATTCAATTTTTTCGGTTCCCCATTCTCTTCATTGCTAGTTAGTTCTGACTCTTAAATGATGTATCACAAGATAGTAAGTACTTGTATTCTTCTTCAGTCTTCTGTTTAATAGGAATATTTAGCGGGAAGTTTCCCTACCACAGTATTACATTGAGGCTTCCAAATCCCTTAGGCAGCTTTGCAGAATCTTAGTTTGATTTTTTTTCACTATATAAAAATACTGGTTTATTGCTTAGGAAATCCATTCATAGCTGAAGCATTTTATCATTTTAGAGTAGAAAATTTGCACCAGGTCTGTCACTGGTATAAATTGGTGCAACTCCATTGACTTCAACAGAGCTGTGCTGACATACACCAGCTGGGGGGGTGACGGCCCATGTCCTCACGTTATTTGTGATAGCTGGTCAGTTCACCTCGGGGATCTGTGCATTTATATGAAACTGGTGGTTGCAGCTTTCTGTGCTTATTATGGAAATAATAAAGGTGATTGTGCAAAGGGAAAGAAAGACCCTTTTTTTTACCCTCTGTCTTCGGCGATTCTGAATTCATTCTAGTTATGGGTGAGTGTTTGGGTCTGAGCTCATCACCAAGGATTTTATTCAATGGCCACTGAAGTCCAGGGGTTACAGCCATGAATTTCTGTAACTTGAGTTCATCTGCCTGTGGATTTGTTGCAAGAAAAACACTGCACAAAACTGTTCCCACTTTCATCACCAAGGGTGGGATTTTGAAAATTGCATTTTGTAGTTAGGCAAACAAAGTTCACTGAAGTCAATGGGGGCTGTGCTCCTAATCCACGTAAGTGCTTTTCACAGTCCAACCATAGAGGTGGTATGAAGAAAAAGTAATATTGTTAAAAGTTTGGATTTTTCAAAGGAGTAAGGCATGTAGCCCCCACCCCTGTAGCTTTCAATAAGATTTGGGCATCTAACTCCTTTGGCCACTTTGAAAATTCCAACCAAAATATTCTGGATATTCTTCCATCCTACAAAAAGAGACACAGAGATGCACACTAATACACGTGGGCATACGCACACGGGTGTGCAGGGAATAGTGTGTGTGTGTGAGTGAGAGAGAGATGGGGGTGTAGGGGGATAGGTAGACAGAGATAGAGAGACGGGTGTGTATGGCGATAGAGAGATTGAAAATACAAAGTTTAGAAGAGAACATTTGTTATTTTTTCTGTTCACTGCTAACAGGAAGGCACTAGGAGGAAATAACTTTTGGTGGTTTGCTGGATGATACAGTTGCTACAGCAACCTGGACCAGAGGGTTATTTGTAGTCAAAATACATCCCCTCCCCCACCGTCCTTCCCCTGCTTTATGTCAGTTACTAGCAGGCGCCCAAATGAGGCAGGATGCTGCGGTGACAGCCGCTCAGCTAGTCACGCCATGCAAAACAACAGCCTCATGCTCATTTCAGAAAAACATTTTAACCGCCACCGTCTTTGATGTGATGTTTTTCTGATGCTGACTCTGAGTCAGGGCTGACCCCAGGGCCCCAGTTGGAGGCTAAGAGGGGCTGGGCTGTAGGATGAGCTCTGGGGCAGGGTCAAGTTCAAGGTCTCAGTCGTTAGCTCCATGGGGCTTAGTGGCCCAGGATACCTGAAGGAGCCTACAGCTCTGGAATGAGGACCGTGGTCCTCCGGCAAAGTGGAACCATCTGTCATAAGGATGATCACTTCTGTAACATGGACACAGAGCAGCATGAGACATTTTAAAAATATCTCCTTCCCTCCAAAGCCCTTCCAAAACAGCACTCCACCACAGACACAACTCTCCTTGGAGCGAGGAGGAGAGAGAGAAAAGAAAGCGCGTGTAACAGATGTTAGTCCCCTTGTGCTAGGGGGTGCCCTGCTGCCGGGAATGATGTGGGGGTTCAGTGGAGGGGGTCTCCCCCAGAGTCAGTGCTGACCCCAATGTGCCAGTGTGGCAATAAGGGGTGCTGAGCTGCAGAAAACTAGCAGGTGACAAGGTGCTGGAGCAGCCATTTTTGAAAAAGAAAACGGAGACCCAGACCACGTTGGCTCATGTAAGATGCTGTAGCAGAGCAGGGCAGGGCCCCCTTAGCTCCTGCCTCTGCTAGTTTCACAAAGTCACCCTGAGACCCTGGCGTTAGTCAGCACTGGTGCAGTTTATTCACAAGCTTGTTCCCACCACCGTTTCAGCCTATACAGTTGGCCCTTCACCGTCTGCAGGCAAGAATCATAGAATACCAGGGGTGGATGAGACCTCAGGAGCTCATCTAGTCCAACCCCCTGCTCAAAGCAGGACCAACACCAACTAAATCATCCCAGGCAGGGCTTTGTCAAGCCGGGCCTTAAAAACCTCTAAGGAAGGAGATTCCACCACCTCCCTAGGGAACCCATTCCAGAGCTTCACCACCCTCCTAGTGAAAAAGTTTTTCCTAACATCCAACCTAGACCTCCCCTACTGCAACTTGAGACCATTACTCCTTGTCCTGTCATCCGCTACCACTGAGAACAGTCAAGATCCATCCTCTTTGGAACCCCCTTTCAGGTAGTTGAAAGCAGCTATCAAATCCCCCCTCATTCTTCTCTTCTGCAGACTAAACAATCCCAGTTTCCTCAGCCTCTCCTCATAAGTCATGTGCCCCAGCTCCCTAACGATTTTCATTGTCCTCCACTGGACTCCCTCCAGTTTGTCACATCCCTTCTGTAGTCAGGGGTCCAAGACTCCAGATGTAGCCTCACCAGTGCCGAATCGAGGGGAATAATCACTTCCCTTGGTCTGCTGGCAATGCTCCTACTAATACAGCCCAATATGCCGCTGGCTTTCTTGAGAGGGAAGAGCTACCTCCCTGCTTCTAATCCCTGCCGTTTCCCTTTCTTTCTGCTCCTCCCTTGGCTTCCTGCCTCGGAGGCTATTATACAGTCCCAGGCTAATTAGGTGGCAGCTGTCTCTGTCTCCCCAATTAGTGCCAGGTTACCTCCAGCCAGCTCTAATGTATTCCCCTAAATGGGAGCTGGCCTGACAGAGGGCTGAATCAGCAACCCTTTGCCCAGCCCTCTGTCACAAATGCTATTTATAAAATTGCTTATGGTGTATTAAAGGCAATTCCTTTAGGGTAGTGAGTAAAGGTTGGATGCCCTGAGAGATCCCTTTTAGGTATCTCAGCCTTGGTTTATTATTTTTCACTTATTTATTAGGCAAGAACATCCCCTTCCACTGCAGTAATAGATGGGTGAAAATTTGTGTCCTATGTCAGGCAGGAGGTTTCACTAGGAAATACTTTGCCACACTGTGCACAATCGGCCCGTGGAACTCCTTGCCACAAGATTTCACTGGGGTCAAGAAATTAGCAGGGCTGAAAAAAGCCCTGGGCATGTAAATGGATAATGAGAACACCCAGCGTTGCCAGAACAAAGATTACAGAATGGACACGAGCTTTGGAAGAATTAGAAACCTTCCTTCTTCAGGACATAGGCTGAATTCTAAGGGCTGGTCAACAGACAGGGTTTTGTTCCTCTATAACTACATTTGTTCTAAAATCCTTGTAAATGTATGGGAATAACCTATACTGACAAAAGCATCTTTACTCTGATATAAGTGCATGCTCGGAAGCGGGTTGAACTCCCTTAGCTCTGTCAGTGTCTGGTGACAGAGGTACAAAAACCACCGGCAAACTGCGTGTAAAGACAGGGTGGCCCAACGGTTAGGACACTGGCCTAGGCCTGGGGAAACCTTGGTGAAGGTCCCTGTTCTGTCACAGACTTCCCGTGTGAGACCTTGGGAAGCCACTTAGCGCTAGACTTTGACAGGCATTTAGGCGCCTAACGCCCATTGAAATGTGAGGGTGGAGGAGACGTATTGCAAAGGCAGGGCCTTTCCCGGAGGTTTTTGTACAGCGCTGCAGTCAGGCTGTGTCATCGTGGCTCTGATGGCACAGTGATAGGAAGCAGCGTCCTCACTTCCCACGGGAGATATAAGCAAGTGGAAGGTTTTTCCTGCTAAATCATGCTCCACAGCGAAGCGTCCCTTGGCAAAATCAGCATCCCGGGACCGGGAGTTATCCCTGTATAGGATGAACTGCAGGGTGTTGTCAGAGAGCTGACGATACCAGTACAAATCAGGGTTTGCAGCGATAGTAACATAATTGCAAAATATTTTCGTTTGGTTCCCCATCTCCACCGTAAGAGCCGAGGGTGTCTGTGTTACTTGATTGCACAGAACATCTTTGCCTGTGAATATCAAGAAAGAAAACATGAATTACAAGGACCTGTTTAGTTATAAGGAATAAAGGCCAGCTTAACACTGCAATGATGTCTGAAGAAGGCAGCCTTTTTGCCACATTGCTATAACCGCTAGAAGGTGTGAACTCACTGATTAAAAAACACACACATGAACTTCCGTGTATAAAGTGTGGCTCGAAAGCTTGTCCCTCTCCCCCACAGAAATTGGGTCAATAAAAGATATTGCTTCACCCACCTTGTCTCTCTCTAATGAACTTCTTTGTTAATCAGAGTTCATAGGAAAGAAAGGGTGAGAAATAAGCAACTAGGAGGTAAGAAGAAAGAAAGAAAGAAAGAAAGAAAGAAAGAAAGAAAGAAAGAAAGAAAGAAAGAAAGAAAGAAAGAAAGAAAGAAAGAAAGAAAGAAAGAAAGAAAGAAAGGCAATACTTACACAATAATATCAGTAAAAGTTTAATTAACACACGGGTTTGAGTAATTTTTTCAGCCATCAGTCAGAAGGATGATGCAACCAAAGTGACTCTCAGTGACCCTGAATGCTTCTTACAGACGGCAGTGGATTCAGGAGGACGCTTCACAAAGGAAGTCACAATAGGGGTGTGTGTGCAGTTGCCATGTTTGTGCGCGTGCTGTGAGTGAACTCCGAAATGGCAAAGATGGTGATCGGTTGGTTAGGTTAGGGGAAAAGCTCAGAGCAAGAATTTCAGCTGCGGTAAATCAGCCAGTTCTTATCAGCGGAGGATGTGGCCTGCAATTCTTGACGCAGGGCTGACATTTATACTAGCAGAGTCCCTCTATGTAGGACTGGTGTTTCTTGGGGGGGAAGTAAAATAAAATAATAAGATACGTCTTGGCTTAGGGCTGGGTTCCTAGCATGAGGTACACACGATAACGTCCGGCTAGTTCAGATGTGACACATGCTGAGGATGTGAAAGGCCCACATGTTGCCCGTGTTTTAGGGTTCGGTTTCTGTGGGACAAATTCAGCTCCCAGTCTACATTTGTGTCGTGATTCTGGGGAGTCTCAATTTTTGGACGCCCAAATTTAGGCACCTTAAAGGGGGCAGAGGCTCAGCACGTTCTGCAAATCAGGCACCTTTTTAGCCATTTCAAGAGGGGCACCCAAAAAGCGAAGCATCCAAAATCCCCAGTCCCTTTTGAAAATGTGAACACTAGCCGTGACATCAATGAGAGTGCCCAGGGCTGGTTGGGAAGGGTGGATTCTCCATGATTTGAAGTCGTTGAATCAAGAGTAAATGGGTCTCTCAAAGCTATGCTGTGTAGCTCACACAGAAGTGAATAGCTTGATGCAGAAAATGTGAAGTGACATTCCATAGCCAGTGTCATGCAAGAGGTCAGACTAGATTAGCCTCCTGGCCTCAAAATCCATGAATCTTCGGAGAACACATGTCTTCTGTGTGTGTCTTTAGACAATAGATCGGTAGTGTTTATTGCCAGACTTCAAGTGGATGTAAAGGATCATTCTCATTGTAAGGTTTGCAAAAAATACCCGCGTTTATATCTCTTTGAGGGATACCCATGTTTATATCTTTTTGACAGAGATTTTGTAGGACCAATTCTTTTCTCAGTGTCTAGGCGAGGTTTGCGGCCGTAGCTCCGCCGGAGTCAATGGCCCAGATCAGCACGTTACGGAGCTGTGTCTGTGTAAACCAGCTGAGAGTCCGGAACAAGATTTTTTGCTCTGTCCTCACCGGTGTTGTCGTCTCTGGAGGACCGGAGTGGAGAAGAGATTTTTTTTTCTTTTTGAAGTCTGGTTAACTGTTTTGTACAGGCCAATCGCCCCCTCTGCTGGAGAAACACCAATTTTCCTCTCTCGCTCAGACAGCTCCGGAAAATAGGTCAGACAGAGACACCCGGACACTCTTCTGTTCGCACCACAAGCGACCGCAGATGTTTTGTTGTTCTGCAGTTGACAAATGTTGCCTTAAGCAAAGCAAGCTATTTTTTGTATGAAGAAGTGAGTCTCTTACCCTTGGAAGGAGACGGGATAACTCATGGGCAACTGACGGACTTGAGGGACATATTCACATTGGGAGAGGTGCTAAGTCACAGAGTTACCCTTATGAATTCAGTAATGACCATCAGTAATGGTGGTCGCGAGTCGGAAAGAGATGGCGATGGCAGAGGTAGAAGGAAGACAAGCAGCAGGTGCCAGTAAATAGCCTTGTTTGCAATAGAACTTCGGGTTTGACTTTTTGATACTTTTATACGTACAGGAATATGTTTGAACAAAGGGCAAAGACACTGTGTGTGTTCTTTCTTTTTAGCTTGGAAAGGAGATGACTGGGTGGGGGGATATGATAAGAGGTCTAGGAAATCATGAGTGGTGTGGAAAAAGTACATAAGGAAGTGTTATTTACTCCTTCTCATAACACAAGAAGTAGGGGTCACCCAATGAAATGAATAGGCAGCAGGTTTAAATCAAACCGAAGGAAGTATTTCTTCACAGAACCCACAGTCAACCTGTGGAACTCCTTGCAGAGGATGTTGTGAAGGTCACGACTATAACAGGGTTCAAAAGAGAACTAGATAAATTCATGGAGGCTAGGTCCATCAATGGCTATGAGCCAGGATGAGCAGGGACGGTGTCCCTAGCCTCTGTTTGCCAGAAGCTGGGAATGGGCGACAGCAGATGGATCACTTGATGATTCCCTGTTCTGTTCACTCCCTCTGGGGCACCTGGCACTGGCCACTGTCGGCAGACAGGATACTGGGCTAGATGGACCTTTGATCTGACCCAGTCTGGCCTTTCTTATATATGTTCTTATGTAAGGGCTGGAGGTTTGAAAGGAGTATAAGGGTATTGTAGATACCCGGCTGTGACTGAATTTTAATGGGGCTTGGGCATCTGTCCATTAAGCACTTTTCAAACTTCCTGCCTGAAGCCAAATCTCCAAAGGCCACCTCCCAGGCTTTAACCCCAAGAATCTGGGGGTGGGGGTGGGGGAGAAGGAAGACAGATCGGAGAAAGAACAATTCTGAAATGCAAAATGATTTGCCTGCCTTGAGAGATATAAAAACATGGGATGATACATGCCCTGTCAGTCAGCCGCAATATCTGACACCAACCTGTTGTGTTAATGCAAAGGTCAGCAGCAGTCAGCTGTAGCTAAGGTGTCTTTGCCTTGTGGCCTGGTGCATCCTGTCAGGTGAGCAGTGAGGTGCAGCCTCTTGTAAGGTTGGGTTTTTTTCATCTCCCCAAGGGTTTGATGGTGTCAGTGGGTCAATGCTTTTCTGCTTACACCAAACTCTGACAGGTTTATTTTGTAACAGCCCACATCCAAGGTGTCTTGCACCTTCCTCTGAGAGGTCTGTAGGAGATTAGCTGGCTCACTGATGTGATGGGATAGGCCAGTTTCTCCATTTGTGTTTCTTTAACCTGCTCTGTGGCCACGGCCACTTTAACCCAGCCAAGTCCTGGCCGTGCAGAGCCAGGGAGTCCCATGACTCTGGACTGTGTCGTGTCTGGGTATAACATCAATGACCACCATCTCCACTGGGTCCGTCAGGCCCCTGGGGAAGGTCCGGTCGGGGTTACAGCCTTCAGAACAGAGTTGTGCTCCTGAATGCAAGGGCGTGAGAAAAGCCCCTGTGCAAATCCTCCTGCGTGGAAAGACAGTGAGATCCGGGGAGTCACGCGAGGGCCTTATTAGACCAATATCTTCCTAGAGACCAAGGCGTCTCCTTCCCGCTATTGTATCTATCTCGCTAACTTACTTGATCTTTTTAAACATTACTTTTAACAGCCCGGGCACAGGTGGTTCTGACCCAGTCCAGCCCGGAGATTAAGAAACCCGGGGAACCCACTAAGCTGACCAGTACAGTGAGCGGCTTTGCTCTCAGCAGCCATGGGATGAGCTGGGTCCGGCAGGCTCCGGGAAGGGGGCTGGAGTGGCTGATCTACTATTATTCCTCGTCCAGCAACAGCTACTCCCCGGCAGTCCAGGGGCGATTCACAGCCTCCAAGGACAGCTCCAGCGTCTGCCTAACAGGAGCAGCCTGAAGCCCGAGGACACCGCGGGGTATCCCTGGGCGAGGGACACGGTGAGGGGAAGCCGGTCTGAGTCTGAACTCGGACACAAACCTCCCCCGGTGTTAATTGAAAGAAAAGAAGCCCCCAGCAGGAGGCGCTCCGCAGCTACACACAGCAGGAGACCGGCTGGTCTCCCTCCGTTGTCCTCCTTCCCCTGCATCCGCAAGACTGACAACCGGAGAACAAACGGCTGCAAAAGGAGACGGGTTGTCTCTCCTGCGGCTTGTCTTCCTTTCCCAGCCTGTGACTGAGGCAAAGGAAAACACTTAAGCACTAACTCGTAGGTGTATTTTACTTGCTTCTCTCAGGCATGGGGGACGAGCTCCTCCTACTGCTCCAAGTGAAGTCAATTATTGGTTTATTATTTTGTCCGTGGCCCCTAGGAACCAGAGCCATGGATCGGAGGTCTGTTGTGCGAGGCGCTGCACAAACATAGATCAAACAGCCGGAGCCCCAGGCAGTTTACGAACTCAATATAAGACAACAGATGGGAACCTACAGAGAGACGCGGGGAAAGGAACCAATGTGACAATATTGACCAGCATTATGGGCAGTGACCTCAGCAAAAGAGCAGCCTACCAGTCGTCAAGTATTTTTCTATGCTTCAAAGCTCTCCTAAAATCCTCCTCTGCCATGAAGGGAAACACTGAAGTAGCTTTGCCCAAGTTCCTCCCTCCCCTCTCCAGGCAAGGGGCAGCCGCGGGGGAAAGCAGAACTGTCCTTGTTTAAAAGGTTGTGACGGCCCGCAGCGTGTGATTACAAACATTAACGAACGGGCATACCCACAGGTCTTGTAGTAAGAGCGGAATAGATGAAAGAGAAACAGCTGCCAAATCCAGGTGCGTGTCAATAGCCACTATTGCCACGCGATTAATTTAATCTAGGAGAGGTGTTTTAAGGGCCGCATCACCTCCGTATCTCTGCGTCTCACATTCATGAGCCAATCTTAACGTAGAGAAATAAAATTCCCATTGGACAAACGAGGAAACAGTTTCAATGACCTGAGAGCCTAAATCCATTTTTTAGAAGGGGCTTAAATTTCACAGCCTAAATGCCAGAGACAGGGATTAGGGTTTAGGTTCCAAAATAATGTAATTACCCCAAACCCGACTCCCTGAGGCTCCTTTGATTTCCGGGGGATTTGGGTCAGGGCGCTACCCCTCCCCCTCCCTCGTCCTTCTCTCAGAACCGGAGGGCAGCTCATGAGATCACCAAGGGAAGGAGTTTCACGTGTTTTATGGGGAGCGGGGCATGCAAATCAGGGAGACAGTTTCCTGTTTAAATCTGCCCCGTTCTCTGCCCAGGCTGCACCTGGAGACACAATCCGCAGCCCCTGGCTCTGTGCAGTCACCAGCCAGTCCCCTGAGAACTTTCCCCTCCAGCACCCGGGAAAATGAGGTTTTGGCTCCATTTAGGGTTCCTTGCAGCAGCGTTGGAAGGTAATTTTAGCCCCTCACACCATTGGCCTGGCAGGGGAACAGTCTATTCATTGCTCTTAATATTAATGCGCATTACAATGTTCTTTCTATTCCCAGGTGTCCGGTCCCAGACGCTGGTGGAGTCCGGAGGGGATGTGAAGAAGCCCGGAGACTCTCTTCGCCTCACCTGCAAAGCCTCCGGGTTCAAAGTTGGGGACTACGGGATGTACTGGGTCCGGCAGGCTCCCGGGAAGGGGCTGGAGTGGATCTCAAGCATTTATTGGGACGTATGGAACCGCTATTATTACGCAGACTCAGTGAAAGGCCGATTCACCATCTCCAGGGACGATTCCAACAACCTGCTGCATTTGGACATGACCGGCCTGAAGCCCGAGGACACCGCCTGGTATTACTGTGCGAGAGGCACAGCGAGGGAAGCCGGGCTGGGCTCCGACGAAAACCTGCCCAAGGAGAAACTGGGAGCTGGGGGCGCTGCAATTCTGTATCTCGCAGCGGGGAGAGCGGTGACCGTGATAACTCCTGTCCTTAGCCTCCTTTCTGTGACTCGCACGGACACAGGTGCGCACAGAGACTAACCGCAGTGTTAGAAGAGACGAGCCCACAACTCCCCCCCACCCCCCACTCCGTGACCCTCACTCCGCTCCTCCCCCCCCCCCCCAATATCCCAGGCTGATAGAAGCGAGAGGAAAGTGTATGAACACGTGGTATTTTAAACCCCTCTCTCACAGCCAGGCTGAGGGTTTTCCAAGCTGCCCAATCCATATGGGCACCTCATTCCTATTATAACCTCTCGGGAGCTTTACAGACCCTCAGCCCGGGGAGATAGGTTTGAATTCCGGACCGAGCCCAGGAGCGCTCGACAGCCAGCTGCCAGGGGCTTTCAAATAGGTGTTCAGGGCTAGATCCACAAAGGGAATTCAGCACCTAACTGCCGCCTTATGTGCCTAAGTCGGACATGCCACCGAGACTCTCAAAGCCTGCACCCTGTAGGCACCGAAATCCCCTAGGTGTCCAGCTGGTGACATGTACTGGGCCTGAAGGAACAAGAAAGCGACTCACTCTACAGCCCAGGGATTAGGACACCCAGGGGAGTCAAGTCCCTGCTCTAATGAGCCTTAATTACTTAGAGCAAGTGCAACAGCCATGTCCCCTTGTGAGCTGATCCCTTAATGCATCAATTCCTAGCCACCCCCCCACCCCCGAAAATTCCATCTTGAATAACTTCGCTCACACCTCAGAAAACATACAGGGAGGGGAAAGAAATAGAGAGAGCAGCAGGCAAGGAGAAAAATAAAACCGAGTTTCCTATTGTGGCTGGCAGTGACCATTCCAGCCAGAAGAAGGGAACAGACGGTGATACCCTTATGTTGACTGGTACATTACACTGTGAATAACCCGTCTGGCAGAAGCAAATATTAGCGGCTGTTTAAGTATTTCTCTCTGGTTCAGTAACAGGGGACAAATCTTCTCCTGGGCTCATATACGCCCCCCGGCGCTACACAGAGACCAGGTGAGCTGCTATCTCTCGACCTTAAGGATCCTTCAATATCCCAACCTCACCTCTCAGGGCTTGGCTACACTGGCAAGTTTTGTCACCAAAACCTGCCTTTTGGCGACAACACAGCAAGAGCGTACACACTGCGATGGGACTTTTGTAGGAAAAAAACACCTGGTTTTGCGACCAAAAACTTCCACCCTTGCGAGAGACGTTTGTCTTTTCCCCTCCCTTTATTATCAACAAACAGCAACTGTAGACACCATGCATTTTATTTTATTGGCCTCCAGAAAGTGTCCCACAATTCCCATGCTGCTGCTCTGGTTAGCAGTTTGAAGTCCGCTGCCCTGCTCCGCCAACCCACCCCTCCCCCTTGCAAGCCCAGGGAATTTTAAATCTCATTTCCTGCTTGCTGGCTTCCCAGGTGAGCATGGCTGGCTATCGCACCTAACACACTCCCACTTGGACCACCGTGGAGCTGTTGGAGTTGATCAGTATATGGGGAGCGAAGTCCGTTCTGTCTCAGCTTCGATTGACCCGTAGGAATCGGGACACATATGGGCAAATTTCTCGAGGCTTGTGTGAAAAGGGTTATGATCGGGGGACACAGCAGTGCAGAGCGGAGACAAAGGAGCTGAGGCAGGTGGACCATAAGGCGAGGGAGGTGAACCATCACTCCGGTGGTGCACCTAAGACCTGCCGCTTCTATAAGGAGCTGAATGGCATCCTTGGTGGTGACCCCACTTTCATTGCCGATTGCCCTGTGGAAAGAGGCGTTATCCAGAGGCTGAAATTCTGGAGGAAGAAGTGGAGGTAGAAGAGGAAGTGGAGCTCCCAGCGGGGTTGCCCAGTGGAGCAGGCAGCCAGGAACTTTTCTCCAGAAGTGCTCAACAAGGAGCAGGAAGCAGATGAGATGCCGGGTAAATTGCTGTGGCTTGTGTAGGGAACCAAAAAGTGGGAGGCAGGTTGTGTTCTATGTTAGCTGGACTTTGCCCTGTGTAGATAATCTGCATGGCCAAGCAGGGTGTCGATGGACATTGAGACCTGCAGGGAATCCTCTAGAGAGAGGCCCTGGAAAGTTTCCAAGAGGTACTTGTTAATCCTCTGCCACAGATTCCAAGGGATTGCAGCTTGTTAGTTCCCCCATTGTAGGAAACTGTCCCCTGCCATTTAGCAATCACTGGAGCTGGGACCAAAGCAGCACACAGCTGAGCTGCATATAGACCGGGGTGAAAACCGTAAGCAAGCAGTAGTTGTGCCCTGGTTTCCCTGCTTACCTGCAGCAGGAAGATGTCAGCCAGCAGGTTGGCCACCTGTGAAAAAGTGTGGGATAATTTTAGAATGAGTTCCCTGCAAAGCTGCCCTGCAAGCTGTGACCATTTTGTCCATATGCACAACTGCCTTCCCCCCACTCCCGACACTCCCCATGATTGGGGTGCTCGCAGACCTGTGTGCCTGCCTAGATTCAGTGAGAAAGTCATAGCTACTAGTTGCAAAAGGCCCTTATTACTGAAATGTTTCAATCGTTTGCTGGAATGTAACAGTCCCTCTTCTGTGAGCTGTCCACAGCAGCCGAGACCTTGTGGAATACACCACGCACCCCTGCTGACCGGCTTCGGCAGATAAGGAAGAAGCCGAGACGCAGCAAAGACGACATGTGCAGGGACGTGCTGCAGCGCGATGAGAGACAGACGAGGGACAGAAAAGAGAATGCACCAGGCAAGCGACAGAGCAGATGATACAAGTGATAGAGGGTCAGGCCGGGATGCTCAAGTCTTTGATGCAGCTGCAGACTGAGCAGATCTGTGGTCGACCTCCACTGCAGCATGTGCAGATGCACAAGTCTTTGCCAACCCTCCCTCCCCCCCACGCCCACACATTCCTTTTCACTCCACAGCCCTCCTGTGTTTCCCCGTCGCTCCACCCCCTCGCACAGCTTGGACAATGATCGCTGGAGCTACACACACTTGGGAGGTTTTACCCTTTTTAACAATAAATAAAGGCTAAGATATTTAAAGCGTTTTTATTCTGTGTTCTACAAAAGCCGATAGCAATCAATCCACTCTCGGGAGCAGGCTTCTAAAGCATTTTGTTGCATGGATCTTGGGCCCCAAAACTGTACATGGATGCACCAGGGAAACAACTCCAAAGCAGACATGTGTTAATGCCCCTCATTGTCAAAGTGGTTCCTCAAAGCCTCTCCGACGTTCATAGCAGCCCCCTGGGCTCCTCCGACAGCCCTAGCATCTGGCTGTTCAAACTGTGCAGCCAAGTGCTCTGCCTCAGTGCTCCACGCCTGAGCAAACCTTTCACCCTTAGATTCACACAGATTATGCAAAGTGCAGTCCACAGCTATGACCACGGAAATATTATCCTCGGTAAGGTCTAGCCTGCCATTGAGACACCTTCAGCGAGTTTTCAAACAGCCAAAGGCACATTCGACTACCATGCGGCACTGTTGTTAAAATGCTCCTTGCTGCTGTCCAGGTGTCCTGTGTAAGGTTTCATGAGCCAGGGGTGTAAGGGGTAAGGCGGGACTCCCAGTATTACGATGGGCATTTCCACATCCCCCACTGTGATCTTGTGGTCTGGAAAGAAAATCCCCGCCTGCAGCTTTCTGTACAGGCCACTGTTCCTGAAGATGCGTGCGTCATGCACCTTTCCAGACCAGCCTTCACTGATGTCTGTGAAACGCCCAAGGTGATCCACAAGCACCTGCAACACCATGGAGAAGTATCCCTTCCTATTGATGTACTCTGAGGCAAGGTGGTCTGGTGCTAAAATTGGAATGTGTGTGTTATCAATCGGCCCGCCCCAGTTAAAGAAACCCATCTCGGCAAAGCCAACCACTATTTCATGCACATTTCCCAGAGTCACGGTCCTCTGCAGCAGGATGTGATTTATTGCCCTGCAGCCCCAACAGTGGACTTCCCCACTCCAAATTGATTTGCAACTGACCAGTAGCCGTCTGGATTTGCCAGTTTCTACACAGTGATTGCAACATGCTTCTCTACCAGAACGGAAGCTCTCAGTCTGGTGTCCTTGCACTGCAGGTCGGGGAACAGCTCAGCACATAGCTCCAGGAAGGTGCTTTACGCATCCTAAAGTTCTGCACCCACTGGTCTTCATCCCACACCTGCATGACAATGCGATCCCACCAATCAGTGCTTGTTTCCCTAGCCCAGAAGTGACGGTCTACCCTATGCAGCTGCTCTGTGAATGCCACTGATAAGTCGCTGCCGTCCATATCACACTCGGGTGCCTGCGATTCATGCTCTGTCAGTAACTCTGCGAGTAACTCTGCTGCCATCCACGATGTCTTCACAACAGCTAACGGCGCATAGGAGAGGAGTGCGGGATCCAGCCCCTCTCACTGCAGATGCTGGTGCGCACTGCAACGACTGACAGTTGGAAAAATGGTGTGAAAGGAAGCCGGAAACCCTTGGAGGGCTGGGACACAAAGTGGTGCATGATGGGATATTTTGCACATCCCAGGATACGCTGCGCTCCATCTCCACCTTCCCACAGCACCTAGCAACAGATGGTGTTGCCAGGCACTGTGGGATACATACCCACAGTGCATTGCTGACGCTGCTGACAATGGTGCCCCAAACGTGGACATGATCTGTCGACACAGGGAGCAAATGCAGACTCACTTTGGCGACTTTGATCTTGTTGATTTTTTCATGTCGACATTAGTTTCATCGACAAAACTTGCCAGTGTAGACAAGCCCTCATATTTTACAAACCCATCTCTCCAAAGGGTCGCCCACCCCTAAAGGAAACTGAGCCTGCCATCTGAGCGCACTGCCTCGCACCTGGGAGATAACACTCACTGCCTGACTGAGCAGCATCCCTTGCCATGGAGCGCCCGGCCCTATGACTTTCACAACAACAGAAGGGATCCTGACCCTCCAAATTCCCACTGATTTTAAGGTGCTGCTAGAATAATAAATAATAATTCTGTCTTCTAGTCCAGCATTGCTAGAAAGAGATGAATGTGTTGTCTCAATTTTTCAAGAAGAAGAAGATGAAGAAGTAGATTTCAAACATTAGTAATAATTACCTAGCTCTTCTATTGGGATTTTCATTTGTACATCTCAAAGCCCTGATGACAAAGGAAGGTCAATGTGATTTTCCCCCCCATTTTATAGCCATACAAATCGGGGCACAGGGAGTGAAAGTTTCTTGCCATAGGTCACCCATCATATTAGTATTAGAGCCAGAAATAAATCTCTGGATTCTCAAGTACCAGGCTAATGTCCCCCCCACAACATCACACTGCTCCCAGGATCTCATAAGAGCAGAGGGACAAGCAGACAGAACTGAGTGGAAGGAGAACCAATAAGGAATTTTGTCTCTAAAAAGGTTTCAGAGTAACAGCCGTGTGTTAGGGGGCTTATTCCTTCACCCACTTACTTCCCTGGTCCTTCTCGCATGAACAGAGAGCAACAATACCCAAAGTCCAAAGGTGCAAACAATTTGATGTTTATTGGGGTGAACTTCCAGCAAGCATGATTCCAGTTTCCTTCCTTAGTGTCCCCCTTCCCAGCTCTGACACCACAGAGCCTTACACCTGTGTCCCTGTTCCCATTCCTACCCTTAGCCAAACATGATTCCAACTTCTTTACTCCCATTCCCTGTTCCCATCTCCCCCTTTAGCAAAACATGATTCCAATTTTCTTACCCCCATTCCCATCTCACGCACCCACATGCCCACCCCCACCCAGTCCCTTCCTCATTGACTACAGATTATATAGTAAAACTTGAGTTCTGCTTAGCTATACCTTAACCAATCATTTTCCTGAAATTTAACTAACCAATCCTAACATATTGTAACATGATTATGTAACCAATTATATCCTACCACCTTAATTAGTTTACACCCAGCAAAATTAATTATACAGCAGACAGGAACAATCACAGAACCAGAGAGATTATACAGACAAACAATAGCAAAGTGGGAACTATAATGACAAAACAATACAGAAGTGAGGATTTCACATCCCAGCTATTGATAAGTGAGTTCTTGCCAGACAGGATGCTATCAAACTAAGTTTTCTTTAACATTTTCTAGGCACTTCCCTTTCTCTGGAGGTGATAGGAATACAATCCTGTCCTGATAGTGCCTAACAGCCCAATAGCACCTTATTTCCATGTGACTAGTTTGGAATGTGAGGATGTGACCGTTCGCTTCCCAGCTTATGGCTGCCTCTGCTGCTTAGCCAAAGGCCTGAGCCTAAGCACAGGGCCTCAGACTGTCACAGTAAGAGAAGGCCCTTACACCGGCAGACAGTGATTTTGATTCTCTCTTTTATACCTCTATCACTAGCCAAGTGATAAGAATACACCTAAATTCTTAGAGTATAGGCCTTTACAGACAGGCCTGAATATCTATATCCCAACACCGTGTTAGTCTGTATTCACAAAAAGAAAAGGAATACTCGTGGCACCTTAGAGACTAATCAATTTACTTGAGCATAAGCTTTCGTGAGCTGTAGCTCACTTCATCGGATGCATAAAGTGTAGCTCACGAAAGCTTATGCTCAAATAAATTGGTTAATCTCTAAGGTGCCACAAGTCCTCCTTTTTTTTGTCTCTAAAAAGCAACTCAGATAATTGTAGAGGCCACTGCAGCAATTATTCTGTGTGTGGAGTTCTTCCCCTTCCCCTTCACCCAGATAACCCTTTCCCACTACACCCACCTCCGGGAGGCTGCATTTGCTGAGGTCTCAGGTCCAAGAGGTGTCTTATAAACAGGAGCGCAAGTAGGGTGGTACTCTTCAGTATGCGGAACCAGCAAGAGATTTTTTAGCAGGTATGGGGTACCAGAAAGACTTGGAGCTAGCTTTCTCTCCCCCCGCTCAGAGGGGTGGGCTGTGCTCTACTCCTTAAAAGAGAAGGACATGGCTAGGGAGGTCATTCATTCTTTATATGGCTTTAACAGCACAGTGCATATGCTAACAAACTTAAACAAAGCCTTTGTTTAAGTTTGTTAGCATCTGTATCGTGCTGTTAAACTGGCCAGGAATCCTCAAGAGGGGAAGGGGGCGGGAAGGGATGGAAGGTTTTTAAACAGTGTTTTTGATTTGGTTTCTCCCCCTTGGTCCGAATTACCCATGGCATCCATACTGCATCACGTCAAGCCCAGATCATGAGAGCAATGCCTCTGCTTGCCCTGACCAGCGGATGTCTGGATTCTACTGTCAGCCCAGCTCTGCAGCCTGGCGGGAACCAGGTGTTGTCCCCGTGTACCGAGAATTCTTCTTTGCAGCCAAACTAGTCGAACATGCATTTTACTAACTGGAACTGGAGCAGGAAAACAAAGAAAACAAAAGCCTAATTTTCCAGCTTTGTGGGTGGGAGAACTGTAAGTGAAGATTATAATGCTGGACACTGACGACCTTAAACCAGCTGCCTCAGGAATCTGACAAGAACTTTGCTGAAAATATGTTCCTCATCTTAGCAACAGAGCTAAGACATATCGCACATCTGCCCAACTCTATTCGAATGACGCTCCTTCTGATCTGACAGCCCTGGCATTGCCAGTTTCGTCTAGAACAATTTACAAACTTGGAACCTAATTCTGTAAATCCTTAATCATTTGATCAATCCCAATGAAGACAATGGGTCTATTTGCATGTCTGTGGACCACTTTTTGTGGTAAGAGTTTCATGAATCTGTTCTATAAAGGAAGTTGAATCTCCCATTGAAATGCAATGTTTGGGTACAATACCATAATGCAGTTTAGGATTCAGCTCTAGTTAAGATTTGTCTTTTAGTAAGTCAGACATACGCTGAAATGACTCTTCACCCAACTCCCATATTCCATATAAACAGACTGAATTACTACATATTTGGAGGGAAAGTGAGTAGTTAAGTACGTTGATGCTTGTATATACAAACACCCATTTCATCCCTGTACTGGAGAATATAGCTGAACTTAATTTTTGTACGGAATTTGAAAAAAAGTTTAACAGCCCTGATTGTTTTCTGTGGTAATCAGCATGAACCTGGAAAAATTACATGCCTTCTAAGAGAAAAGAACCAGTCCACATTTACTGGGAAAAAAAATTCCTTTCAACTGGTGTTCAGAAGAGTGCTACAAGACACATAAATAACCTCATGAGCAGAGGGCGGAGAGGATACCCTCTCACATTATGACCAACAATAATAATAATGATAATAAAATCTCAAAGAGGCAGAGGTTCACAGATTTGCAAACCTAAAAACCTGTGTTATGCTTTAAACCACCTCAGCCCATGCCAGGTTTATGAACATTAGAAAATTAACTGCAAAGGAGCACTGAACTGCAAAGGAACCATTAACCTGCATGTGGGCCAGCCAGTCTGCCCTCACGGACTAAAGGTGCAGTCACACCTGAACAGCTCAAAATTAACTTTGCCCTTTTAGGCTACATGGAGAGTCCTGTCACTGGCTCCCTGTCTGTTACATAACAGATAAAACTCCAGTAGGGCCTGGTGCTGGCACAGAGGGTCTCAGGTAAGTGGTGTGATTTTTCAGAATCTCTTTTGGGAATAGTCATGCAGGTGAAATAGCTGGTACTTATGATTATGCTATTTCTATGCATGTCTATTCATCTTGGTATCTGAAGGTATGGATATTAGCTATGTTTACTATGTTTGCTCCTGTGGTAACGCCCACAATGTATTTGTCCAGTACATGAAGGGATAAGTAAAGTTGAATGGTCCATTAAGGAACACGTAGCTCACAATGAACCCTGGAAAAAGCCTGTCTACACTTAATGGACTTTTTGTGAATGTTCTAACTAGAAGATGGGTGGGAATGATGGACATGCAACTTGCCCATGTGACTCCAAACACCATCTTTGACAGTGAGAACAGATTTCCCTTTACTTAGCACTTGGCAGAAGCTAAAAGGCCCTGGCCTGGAAACATCTCCATTTTGCCTCTTTCCTGCTCCAGCCTCTGGACTATGAGCATATACTAATGGGAGAATTCTAACCAAGGGACTGAGGACTTTAAGGTAATCTGGAGCCTTCATATTTCCTTGATCCTTTGCAGACGGACTTATGAGTTGGATATGGTACAGAGACTGTTCTAGCCTCATTGATTGCTGATTTCTCTCTTGCAATGGACAAAGATAAGATGTCTGCTGACTTTCTCACGAGACAGCAGCTTTTGATACCTGTGGTATAAACAACATAGCCCTTGCTTAAGTGGTTTTGTTCTTTCCTCTCCGAATGTCAAAGCCTGTTCCCACTGAACTCAATAGCAAAACTCCTTTTGATTTCATTGGGAACAGGATTTGGCCCCAAGAAATCAGAGAATGTGATATTGATCAATTGCTTATCTGTCCAAAGACAGTTCTCATGCATGTTCTGACAGGCTGATTTTGATTGCTCCTCCTGTATGTCATGCTGAGGAAAATAATAAAACAACATGGGCTGTAGTTCTATCAAGATGTATGTGGCACACACAGATCTATGCCTCTTTTCCATCAAACCCAGATGGTGCAGAATCTTTGCTTTCCTAGTGCCTGGAGGAGAGCAATACTTAGATAAAGGCAAGCTGGCAGAAGCTTCATTTGGACATAAGGGAGGCACTGATAGAGTGTTCAGGGAAAGTGATTTAACTGGGAATTGGTCCTGCTTCGAGCAGGGGGTTGGACTAGATGACCTTCTGGGGTCCCTTCCAACCCTGATATTCTATGATTCTATGATATGGGGTGATTGTCCTTCCTATCCTTCTTTCATTTAAGAAGACAGGGATCTGTAAAAGCTACATAGAGATTAAGTAGAATCTGGAAGTTGCTGTTGTAGATTAAGAATCAAGTCTGTGTACTTTTTCAGTTGTTTTAACAAACACTTCTTGTCCTCTTCACTTAAGGATTCAATATAAATGCCTTCATTAGTCAACTTCTGGACTGAAGTCTTTGCTTCTTCCAGTACTTTTCCAAAGGATAGCTCTCTGATTGATCCAAATGTAGCTTCTATTGCTGGACAAAGATCTACTACTGTCCTAGCAGATGCCTGGATGGCATTGTTTAATGACCCAAGTGGTTTCAACAGTAGACTTACAAGAGAGAGAATGGCAATTGTCTTCTCTGTACGTAGTAGCAAAAGTAATCCACCAGCCTCACTACTTAGATCCATCCCATCTTGGTAGATACTTTCCAAAATCAGTAATAACAGCTGGAGTAATATTAAGACAACAGCCAAGGATCACTCATGAGAAAGCCAGAGGGTTTTCCTGGGTTGGACTAATTTGAACTTCAGTCCCAGTGTATCTTCTATATTTTCCAAGATATAGAGTCTTTTTGGACTCTTGCTGAAAAAAATATAATGAAGACATTAAATTTATAGCTTTTTAAATGTCTTTTGAAGATTCTGCAGCTCGCACCAGTGCTAGTTGGAGTAGATGGCCTCTGCAGTGTCTATGGGAGAGACTCGGGTTACACTTTTCTCTGAGCAAAGCTTGTGCTCCACCGTGTCTTCCAGAGAAGTTTGCAGCTCCATCAAATGCACAAGCAACCATGTGTCTGGGGTCCCACTGACAAGCATTTAACTCTAAGATGTGGGTTGTCACAGATGCAGCCGATGTGTCTATAACTTGAAGATCTAGAAATGCATCTACTGGTCTACCACTGACATCAAGATAATGTACACAATGACTTAATACTTGATGACCATTTGCATCTGTGCATTCATCAGCCATGTATGCAAATTTTTTGAATGTGGTGAGAGAGTTCTTCACTTTTTCAACTGTTGAGTCTTTCATTGTTGCACCGCATGCTTCTAGCCAGTCAGTGGAGTTTCTTGCAGAAAGACAGTGAGCATTTTCTGGTCTTGTTCAGAACCAGTGTTCATCTTCAGGATGAACAAATGACAATGCACTTAACATCGGCCTCCAGTCTGCGGTGTATGGTATCTCTTGCTTAAATAGAAAATATGATACCACAGCCATGTTTGTTCGCATGAACGGTGTTGTATCTCCAGCATTCTTAACAGACTCATTAAGTACTTCTAAAATTGGCTTTGAAAGTGGGCTTATAAGGCTTTCTGCATGTCCAGAGGCCTAGTGTTTTGCTGCCTTTTCAGGTAGTTTGTCGGCATTGGCTTTGCTGATCAGTCTGACAAACCAAGCTCCTCCACTTTTACCAATTGTAGCATTGGGAAGCTTTCCTTCTTCGGAAGCTTCTTTGCAAGAGGTGCACCAGTAGCCATCTTTCGTAACTTCAATAAATGGGAACACTTGGACCAACAAACATCAGGAAATGCCTTTAGGTTTTGGAGACACTGTTTCTTCAGTAGGTAGCTATATTTGTGCTTCGGGCTGGTCGGATGTAGATACACCACTTGAACCTTCAGACGACATGTTGATATATTCTTGGTTCTTGACGTGTTCTTCACCTTGGTTAGTTTTTGAGGCCTTTGAGTGAAAAAAATTGTTGTATTTTTGTCTTTTCATTTTCACTTTGACCTGCAACATATAAAAGAGATCTGAATAAAATCAATGTTTTGTTAGGATAATGCAAAATACACCAAAACACATAACAGGTCTAGATTTCTAAAAAAAATAGAATTTAAAGAAAAATGTATTTAATTTAAATTGACTTTTGAAAAGTAAGCCATCATTGGATAAGAGGGAAGTCCTCTCATGGATCAGTAACTGGTTAAAAGATGGGAAGCAAAGGGTAGGATTAAATGATCAGTTTTCAGAATGGAGAGAGGTAAATAGTAGTGTCCCAGAGGGGTCGGTACTGGGCCCAGTCCTATTCAACATATTCATAAATGATCTGGAAAAATGGGTAAAAACAGTGAGATGGCAAAATTTGCAGATGACACAAAACTATTGAAGATAGTGAAGTCCAAAGCAGACTGTGAAGAGTTACAAAGGGATCTCACAAAACTGGGTGACTGGGCAACAAAATGGCAGATGAAATTCAATGTTGATAAATGCAAAGTAATGCACGTTGGAAAACATCATCCCAACTCTACATATACAGCGATGGGGTCTAAATTAGCTGTTACCACTCAAGAAAGATCTTGGAGTCATTGTGGATCGTTCTCTGAAAACAGCCACTGAATGTGCAGTGGCCATCAAAAAAGCCAACAGAATGTTGGGAAGCATTAGGAAAGGGATAGATAATAAGACAGAAAATATCATATTGCCTCTCTATAAATCCATGGTACGTGCACACCTTGAATACTGTGTGCTGCTCTGGTCACCCCATCCCCCAAAAAGATATATTGGAATTGGAAAAGGTAGAGATGGGCAACTAAAATGATTAGGGGTATGAAACAGGAGGAAAGATTAAAATGACTGGGAATTTTCATCTCAGAAAAGAGACAACTAAGGGGGGATTATGATAGGGGGTCTATAAAATCTTGAGTGGTGTGAGGAAAGTGAATAAGGAAATGTTATTTAATCCTTCACATAACACAAGAACTAGCAGTCACCTGTTGGGAACACTGGGGCATGGCCACTAGGTAACTCGAGGGGATGGAAGACCACGAGTGTTGATGAAGCCCCCTCGCACTAGGCCCCGGTGTCCTTGCCCCCCCCCCCACTCCTGCCTGGAGGCACTCGCAGCAGCTCTGCGTGCTAGGCCCAAGTGTCCTTGGCCCCCCCGCCTGGAGGCACACACAGCAGTTATGCTGAGAATCTGCAACAGTATGTTGCAGAGTCAGACTGCCTGAAACTAAGCAAGGCCAAACAGGGGAGATATGGAAGAACAATGCTGAATAAAGCAGCTTTATGTATAGTTTAACAAATGATACAGAGAATCAGGGAACTAGCTGGGAACTGGATTGGCTGGCTATATGGATACTTGGAGCAGCTTGCTATTGGATAAGTATGCTGGGAAAAAGGATGTATAAAAGCCTGTGTAACTTCCTGCTCTGTTGTACAGGATTTGAGATTCAAATCTCCCTGTACCTTTTTGAAGCTTCAAATAAACTTTTCTGCTTCTCCACCCCGTTGTGATTATTGGGTGCAGCACACCGGGTAATGAACCAACTCAAGCTGTTGTTCAGCCTCTCGGCACTGGGTGCCGGCAACAGCTTTTGGCATCCCTGGGTGGGCTACGAGGCTGCAATTTAGCCTTGCCCGGACCCCTCCTGGAGGTCGAGGATTGCGGCGAGAACCGACGCCCAGCGCGCACCGGTGAGTTCATCGGGGGCCTCAGAGGAGACGTGATTTGATCGACCCCAGAGGGCACAACGGTGCAACGCACTCATATAGTGGAGAAGCTGTTGTGGACGGCAGTGAAGAACCGGTCCCTTAGACGTGGGGGAGCAGCAGCTGCAGGACGGCGGTGAAGAACCGGTCCCTTGGATAAGGTAGTATCCTTTTAAAATCCGGATTATATGCTCTGTTGGAACCTGGGGACGCCCAGAGTTACCCTGTAGGTATGGGACAGGGACAGAACTCGGGGGTTAGGGCACGGTGTACGCCCCTAGAGTGCATTCTAGCAAACTGGAAGGTATTTGGTGCGGATCCGATGACTAAGAGCCAATTAAAATGATTCTGTACAGTTGACTGGCCTCAATATCAACTAGAGGACCAGGAGTGGTGGCCACCAGGAGGGTCAATTAATTACAACACGATCCTTCAGTTACTCCTGTTCTGTCAGAGAACAAGGAAATGGAATGAACATATGTATGCGCATTTGTCTGACTTTATGTACTCGACCAGATATTTTACAGTGCTGTAATCTGACTCCAACTGGTTCGGTAGCAGCTAATGTTAGTCCCCAGACCCCCACCCCCACTGTAATGGCAGAGCCGGTGTCCCCTTCGGCCCCTACACCCACACCTTGTAAGTCCCCAATGGTTGGCCTATACCCCTTAATCACCGAAGTACTGTAATAGATGGGCAAAGGAGGGCGGGTTATGCTGTCGTGACCCTCCATGACACTGTGGAAGCTGAAGGTTTGCCTGCTGGGACCTCTGCCCAGCTTGCCGAACTAATAGCCCTGACCCGTGCACTTGAACTGTCAAAAGGAAAGCGGGTCAACATTTTTACTGATTCAAAGTATGCTTTTGGTGTGCTGCATGCTCATGCTGGCAGGGAAGCACTTATCCAGCTAATGGGAAAATACTTTATCACTTCCGGACTCCGACCCCTGGCTGCCCAGGTACAAGCGGACTGCTTAGTCTGCCAAAAGAATAACCCCCGACCGGGACATCCTGTGCCACCAGCTGCCCTAGAACCCACTCCGGGCCCCGGACAAGTGTGGCAAATAGACTTTACTGAGTTTCCCCGGACCCAAGGGTTCAAATATCTCCTTGTTATAGTGGATCGGTTCAGCGGATGGCCAGAAGCCTTCCCATGCCGTAACTGCACTGCCAGGACAGTGGCCCTCAAGTTTGTTAAGGAGCTCATTCCTCGCTTTGGACTCCCCCTGTGGATGGAATCTGACAATGGGACACACTTCACGTCAAAAATCATCCAAAGCATCTCACATGCCTTACAGATCCCCTGGAAACTCCATACGCCCTGGAGACCGCAAGCCAGTGGGGTAGTGGAGCGTACCAATCAGACTCTTAAATGACATCTCTCAAAAGTGTGCCAAGAAGCCTCACTGCGATGGCCTGATGCTTTGCCCCTCGTCCTACTCCGTATCCGCGTTCTCCCAAAGGGTAGATTCGGGCTCAGTCCCTTTGAAATTATGTTTGGAAGGGCATGGCCCATGAATGGCACCCCGGTTCTGTCAGGGGAATGGGAGTTGGGTAATGGTTTTTTGTCACAGTATATGTGTTCCCTGTCTGCTGTTCTCTTGTCTCTTCACAGGTATACCAAGGATTCCCAGCCTCTCCCCTTGGACTCTCCCGTTCACTCCTTACAGCCCGGTGACTCTGTGCTTGTTCGCACCTGGAAAGACGAGCCTCTCCAGGAAAAGTGGAAAGGACCCTATGCCGTCCTGCTGGTCTCCCATACAGCGGCAAAGATCGAGGGACAAGAACTGGATCCATCACTCTCGTCTGAAGGCAGTACCCGCCCCCTCGTCAGCAGAACAGTGGACTGTCCAACCTGCTGACTCCTCATCTAGTGACGATCTCGGGCTAAAGCTACTATTTAAAAGACACAAATAGCGGGCACCTTAATGCTAAAATGGGCCCACCCAGGTACTGGAGACCCTGGGTTGGGAAGACTCTGGTAATAATTAATTGGGTAACATTGTTATTTTTTGTATTGGTATTTCCAAACTGTGCATATCGGGAGCATAACTCCTTTGTTTTGCTTGCGCACCATGTTGCTAATTTAACAAACCAGACTGATTGCTGGGTGTGTGCTCCAACTCCACTATCCCCAAAACGGGAATGCCCCTTGACATGCTGCCCTTGACCCTAGCAGAATTAGCCGCCACCAAAGAGCAGGAAAGAACGAACTCACCGTTCTGGAACAAGACCTCTTTACAGCCAGCCACCTATCAGGACCAGGAGTATTCAGTTGCAGTACTCACTGAGGGAGTGTTATGTTTTACCCGAAACCAATCTGATCACTATGGGCATCCTGTGGGAAAGAGCTCCTGTGTTATTACACAGTGGGCTGATGGGTATTGGATAAAGACCAACAGGGGAGGCCAACGGTGTGGGTGTAATGGTTCCTCCCCTTTTAGGGAAACACTTACAAATAATCTTACCACAAAAAAGGGGTTTGGAAATGTAACTTGCCGTCCAGTTAATATCTCCAATGTAGCAAGCCAATGGTGGGTTTGTAGTGGTCCCTATGGCGAGTGTAATTTGAACGGCACAATTAGAAATGCCCCCACTTGTACCCAATCAGGAGGATGGGATGCCCCCCTAGGGGCATATGAACTGTTTGGAAAAGCAGCCTTAAATATCCCAGGAATCCCCTTAAGAAACAGTCCTTATTGGGCCCTACAGGGTCACTATTTTGTATGTGGCCGAAAGGCTTACAAGGTGCTGCCAGCCAGCTGGACAGGTAGCTGTTATATAGCTCATGGAGTTCCTCATCTTTCCATAACTGCCACACTGCCCAAAGGAAAGATTAGAAATGCCCGAGACACCTCTGTTGAGTCATGAGAAAAGACCCTGCGGCGACTGACTAAGGCATTGGAGGGAATTATGAAGAATCCCCTCACAACCGAGAAGCTGGTAGGGTGCTCTGTACTGGGAATAGCACCACTGTTTACCGGGCCAGCCCTGGCATGTATAGGCCGCTATACTGTAAGGCTGCAGATGGTACTTGAGAAAGTGGCCTTAGAGTTAGAGGACTCGGTTAGTGATTTAGGGTCAGCAGTAAAAACATTAAATAAAGAGGTACAGCAGCTCAGGACGTTTTCCCTCCAAAACAGGCTGGCTTTGGACTATCTCTTGGCATCCCAAGGAGGGGTTTGTGCCCTCATCGGGCCCCGATGTTGTGTATATGTAAATGATAGCAGTTATGAGATCTATGAAAAGGTGGTACAGGCTGAGGCCCAGGCCCGAGCCGGAGCACAGGTTGCCTATACTGCCCCAGAGAACGATTGGTTGCAAACCTTGTTTTCAGGCTGGGGTTTGTCGTCCTGGCTTGGTGGTTTATTTAGCCTGCTATTGAAATTTCTCTTTCCTGTATTGCTTGTATTACTGGTATTATGCTGTGCGGTATCATGTGTCAGGGCCCTTTTGCAAAAGTTAATAAGTCATTCTCTTCAGGGCTATCACAAAGTGCTTATGCAAAGTTATATTGTAAAGAAATAAGTAGCCCAAGTGAGAAAACTCAGAGCCAAGGCTGTTGAGTGTTCTCAAAGGGGGGAGTTGTTGGGAACACTGGGGCATGGCCACTAGGTAACTCGAGGGGATGGAAGACCACGAGTGTCGATGAAGCCCCCTCGCACTAGGCCCCGGTGTCCTTGCCCCCCCTCCCCCTCCTGCCTGGAGGCACTCGCAGCAGCTCTGCATGCTAGGCCCAAGTGTCCTTGGCCCCCACTCCTGGAGGCACACACAGCAGTTATGCTGAGAATCTGCAACAGTATGCTGCAGAGTCAGACTGCCTGAAACTAAGCAAGGCCAAACAGGGGAGATATGGAAGAACAATGCTGAATAAAGCAGCTTTATGTATAGTTTAACAAATGATACAGAGAATCAGGGAACTAGCTGGGAACTGGATTGGCTGGCTATATGGATACTTGGAGCAGCTTGCTATTGGATAAGTATGCTGGGAAAAAGGATGTATAAAAGCCTGTGTAACTTCCTGCTCTGTTGTACAGGATTTGAGATTCAAATCTCCCTGTACCTTTTTGAAGCTTCAAATAAACTTTTCTGCTTCTCCACCCCGTTGTGATTATTGGGTGCAGCACACCGGGTAGCGAACCTACTCATGCTGTTGTTCAGCCTCTCGGCCCTGGGTGCCGGCAACACACCCAATGAAATTAATAGGCAGCAGATTTTAAAAAAAAAACAAAAGGAAGTACTTCTGCACACAACATACCAAAGTCAGCCTATGGAACTCTTTGCCAGGGGATGCTGTGAAGACCAAAACTATAACAGGATTTAAAAAACAACTAGATAAATTTTGGAGAATAGGTCCATCAGTGGCTATTAGCCAAGATGCGGGGGGATGCAACACCATGCTCTGAGCGTCCCTAGCCTGTTTGCCAGAAGCTGGGAATGGGAGACAGGGGATGGATCACTTGACAATTACCTGTTCTGTTCATTTCCTCTGAAGCACCCGGCCTTGAGCACTGTCGGAAGACAGGACACTGGGCTAGATGGACCATTGGTCTGACCCAGTATGACCATTCTTATGTAAAAATTAATTATAATAATAAAAATCTTTAGTACAGAAACTCCCCAACATAATGGCCTCTGAAGATAGCAATGATGTGAGATAACAACCTTGACAAATAATGTGTTTTAAAAATCTTGGCCTACTAGGAAACATATGTCTATAAGTTTCCATTCCCAGTCACAAATCTAGCATTCTGGAGCAAAGTCACTAAAATATAGTCCAACAAACAAATGTTTATTTAACGTGCCCCTCGCTTTTCCCTCCCCCGCACCCCACTCACCGCTGTTGTCCTTGGTCAGTGGAGACTCAGAGTTCAGAGGTGCTTTCACGTGAGTTCACCTCCCAGGTGAGGGGCAAGAAGGCACCTTGCTCGTTCCTCCAGCTGCTCACGGTTCGCTCTGGCCACTGCTGTTTGTTGTGCCACCGTTCGCTCCACCGCTCTGTCCCCCATGGCCCTGAGCCGTCACCTTCTGCTGCCACCTGCCACTGTGACCTCTGCGAGTCGGTCTCTTGAGGTTCCACCAGATCTCAGTGATTTCAGCCGAGCTCTCAGTGGGGGACCTCGCGGCTGGTGCAGGCTGGGCCGTCTCTGCCACAGAAACACGGTCCCACAGCCGGTCTGAGCACTTAGACCTGATTCTCAGTGATTTCAGCTCTAGTGGTGACTGAACAAACCAAAAGACTCTCTATGGAGCCTAATCAGCTCCGTCTTTAAACAGTGGAGAGGGGCAGGTCAAATCGTACTTGTGACTCAGCCAGACCATCAAGGAAAACACCTGTCCCCACCCTCTCTTGATGCCCTCAGCCAGCACAGGCGAAGGGCGGTTCTACTGCCCTTTACTCCAACAATAAGAACAACAACATTTAATTTCCCCCCCCCCCCCCGCCCGCATTCAAGTGATTTGTAACCCAACCCCAGCCAAAATCACCTGGGCAACACCGCTCTGTTTGCTGGATACCTAGGTAGATTAGGTGTGAATGTAAATACAATCTGGTCCTGAAGCCTTCCCCCCCCCAACTCCTCACTAGCTGTCAGGGAGAGCTCATTTAGACTTTGCTTACAAATCACAATTTGAAATTATTAGGTTGCCCAACATCACCGATATGACTGCACTGGCATGGTCATAAACAGCTGTACAAAGAAGCTAGTCTATGTTCATACTTTTCAAATCTATGATACTTTTTCAGATACACACTTTAAAAGCACATAAAGTGTATTAATGTTTCAATTTCAATTCAAATTTCCAAACAATCACTAAATTGGCAACACTGCACGAAACTAGTTCACAAAACGGGGGGGGGGTGTTGGGGAAATTTAGGGGGGTATACACCCCCCCAGGCGTAGGGAAATCCCTGCTCAGAGCTGCTGCGTTCTACTCTGAATAGAAAGAGACAGTGCACTGTTTGAGATTTTCCAGCAGCCAGTTCACACAGCCTCTCTCTCTCATACACACACTGTCCTGTTTGTGTGTGTGTGAGAGAGAGAGACACATACACACACACGCCTCTCTGTGTCACACTGTGATACGGCTAAGGTGGGCCCGTCCGGTGCGGGGTGAGTGTGCCCGTCTCCCTCGGGGAATAGGGACAGACGCACAAGCCTTATGTGTCTGTTCCCTCCCCTCAATTCAAGTCTGTATGTCTGGACTTAGCTGTGGGGTAGTGTGGCCCAAGGGCCAGAGTCCATACAAATATCCCACCCCCTCAGGGTAGTGCAGCCTAGGGACCGGAGTCCATGAAACGTGCCCCTACTGTCAGGGCAGTGTGGCCCAATGGCCAGAGTCCTTATAAACACCCTGCTTGTTCAGGGTAGTGCAGCCTAGCAGCTGGATTCCATGAAAAATGCTCCTACTGCCAGGGCAGTGCAGCTAAATGGCCATCGTCCATGCAAACAACCCGCTCTCTCGGGATAGTGCAACCTAGCAGTTGGAGTCCATGAAATGTGCCCCTATCATCAGGGCAGTGCGGCCCAATGGCCAGAGTCCATACAAATATCCCTCCCACTCAGGGTAGTGCAGCCTAGAGGCTGGAGTCCATGAAACATGCTTCTATTGTCAAGGCAGTGCTGGCAGAGTTTATGGGGGCCACCAGCAGGAGGGCCAGCAGCCCAGGTAGGGGGGCCTACATCCACCCAACTCCATCGAGCCCCGACCCAGAGCTCTAGTCGCGGTGGAATGACCAGCTACTAGCTCAGCGCAGAGTCCCACCAAAACACGCTGAGCTCACCTTGGCGGGAGATACCAATCTGTCACCGCCCCTGGGCCACTTCCTACCGCAGTCTCGGGCATTGTAGTCCAGGAGGTGTCGGGATCTTCTGGTTCCCCAGCACCGGCTGCTCCCTGGTGCTCCGTGGACTGCTGGGGTCTGAGTCAATGCTCCGCGTTTCCACTCTCCTCTGGCAAAGGCTGGAGACCATCCCCAGCAGGAGCTCCTGGCACACATCCTTCCCCTCTGGCATCTCCCCTTGACTGAGCTGGGCTTTTCCTTTTTATACTAGTACACCTGGAGCATGCCCAGTAGGGAGAAGGAGGTGTGGCTTCCTTAGCTCACAATGTGTCATTAACCCCTTTCTGTCTGGTGCGGGGTGAGTGCACCCCGTCAGACACCCTCCCCTTTAAGAGTGGACTGGGCGGGAGTTCGTTGCCTCTTTCCTCCCGCTCTGACTGATAGGGATCAGCATTAGCATGTGCCATACCTGGGCAATGCACCACTTGGAAATCATATGGCTGTGGATAGGTACCATCGCATAACCCGCGGGTTGGTCTCTTTCATGTTATGCAACCAACGTAGAGGTGCACAGTTGGTGTCAAGGTTCCTCCCCCACTCTGAACTCTAGGGTACAGATGTGGGGACCTGCATGAAAAACCTCCTAAGCTTATCTTTACCAGCTTAGGTCAAAACTTCCCCAAGGTACAAAATATTTCACCCGTTGTCCTTGGACTGGCCGCTACCACCACCAAACTAATACTGGTTACTGGGGAAGAGCTGTTTGGATGCGTCCTTCCCCCCAAAAAACTTCCCAAAACCTTGCACCCCACTTCCTGGACAAGGTTTGGTAAAAAGTCTCACCAATTTGCCTAGGTGACTACAGACCCAGACCCTTGGATCTTAAGAACAATGAACAATCCTCCCAACACTTGCACCCCCCCTTTCCTGGGAAATGTTGGATAAAAAGCCTCACCAATTTGCATAGGTGACCACAGACCCAAACCCTTGGATCTGAGAACAATGAAAAAGCATTCAGGTTTTTACAAGAAGACTTTTAATAAAAAATAGAAGTAAATAGAAATAAAGAAATCCCCCCTGTAAAATCAGGATGGTAGATATCTTACAGGGTAATTAGATTCAAAAACCTAGAGAACCCCTCTAGGCAAAACCTTAAGTTACAAAAAAGATACACAGACAGAAATAGTTATTCTATTCAGCACAATTCTTTTCTCAGCCATTTAAAGAAATCATAATCTAACACATACCTAGCTAGATTACTTACTAAAAGTTCTAAGACTCCATTCCTGGTCTATCCCCTGTAAAGACCAGCATACAGACAGACACAGACCCTTTGTTTCTCTCCCTCCTCCCAGCTTTTGAAAGTATCTTGTCTCCTCATTGGTCATTTTGGTCAGGTGCCAGCGAGGTTACCTTTAGCTTCTTAACCCTTTACAGGTGAGAGGAGCTTTCCCCTGGCCAGGAGGGATTTCAAAGGGGTTTACCATTCCCTTTATATTTATGACAGTTAGTAACCAGCCAGAATGAGTTTCCTAACAGGTAATATCTTAAAGAGTCTATAACCCACTTGACAGCTAATGCCTCTTTCTCTATAGTTGAGTAACGAGTTTCTCTGGGGAATAATTTCCGACTCAAGTACAATATAGGGTGCTCCTCTCCGGCCTCACCTTGAGAGAGCACCATGCCAATCCCAACTTCAGATGCATCTGTCTGCAGGATGAAGTGTTTCTTGAAGTTGGGGTGGGCCAAGTCTGGTTCTTGTGTCAGCCGATCTTTTAAGGCTTGGAAGGCTGCCTCACATTCCTTTGACCACTGGACTTTGAGGTTGTGCCTTCCTCATTAAGTCCATCAAGTGGGCTGCCAAAATTGCAAAATCTGGCACAAATCGCTGATAATATCCAGCCAGGCCGAGGAATTGCCATACCTGCTTCTTGGTTGTTGGTGCAGGCCAATCCTTTAGTGCCTGTAACTTGTTGACCAAGGGTTGTAGCTCACCGCCCCCAATGGTATAACCAAAGTAGGTTACTTCCTTCTGTCCAAAATGGCATTTCACTGGGTTGGCTGTCAGTCCTGCCTCTTTTAAGGCCTGTAGGACCATGGAGAGATGTTCAGCGTGGTCATCCCAGCAAGTGTTGTATACGACAATGTTGTCAATATAGGCCACCGTGTACCACCCGTGAGGTTGTCATATCCTGTCCATAAGCCACTGAAAGGTGGCCGCTGCTCCATGTAACCTGAAGGGCATGGTCACAAATTGGAATAGGCAGAAGGGTGTCAGAAAGGCCATCTTCTGGAGTGAGGTCAGGGTCAGGGGGATCTGCCAATATCCCTTGGTAAGATCTAGTGTCGATAGGAATTTGGCTCCCCCAAGCCTCTCTAGAAGTTCGTTGACCCAGGGCATTGGGTAGGTGTTAAACTGAGATATGTCATTCACCTTTCTAAAAGGGAACCATCCGGTTTTGGAACTAGGACTATTGGACTCCGCCCCTCGCTACAGGATTTTTCTATCATGCCCATGTCTAACATAACCTCCAGTTCCTTCCGAATGGCCTCCCACATCTTCTTAGACAGGGGCTGGTGAGGGTTGTGTACCTTCTGCCCTGGTAGAATGGTGATAGGATGACTCATGACAGCCATCTGCCCAGGCCGGGCTGACAAAACCTCTGGGTAAGACCGCAATAATGTTTGGAGTTGTTCCTTCTGGTTCAGATTAAGGCCTGCTCCTATGGTTACGGGCCCATCTTGGAAGGACTCATCTGCCAAGGGTCCCAGCTCTGGTTTGGGAGGATAGGGGTAATTAGTAATATCTCCCTACTGCGCCAGGCCTTTAACCAATTTACATGGTATGGGTGTGTTTCGTGACGCCGGCCAGGCAGCTTAACCTCATAGTCGACTGGGCCGATCTGCCGGGTGACTTCAAAAGGGCCTTGCCACTTAGCCACTAATTTGGACTCAGATGAGGTCAACAGGATCAGGACCTGGTCTCCAGGTTCAAAGCTCCGTAACCTGGCTCCCTGGTTGTAATGTTGGGACTGACTCTGCTGTGCCTGCTCCAGGTTCTCTCTAGCAAAGGTCCCAAGTCTCTGCAACTCTCCCATAACTGTAAAACATGGATAACCCCCTTTCCTTGGGTCTCTTGTTCTTCCCAGCCCTCCTTCAGGAGGTCTAGGATACCTCGGGGTTGTCTCCCATAAAAGAGTTCAAACGGGGAGAACCCCGTGGAGGCTTGGGGTACCTCACATATAGCGAAAAACAAGGCTGGGAGTAACGTATCCCATTGTCACGGATCCTCTTCCACAAATTTGCATAGCATACTCTTCAATGTCTTATTAAAATGCTCCACCAGCCCATCCATCTGGGGGTGGTACAGGGATGTCCTCAAGGCTCATATGCCTAAAAGATGGCAGAGGTCAGCCATCAACCGGGAAGTCACATAAATCCCCTGGTCTGCCAAGATTTCGTGGGGTATTCTTACCCGCGGAAAGACCTTGATAAGCTTGGCAGCTATCTTAGGCCTGGTCTACACTGGGTTGGGGGTGGTGGGAATTGATCTAAGCTACGCAACTTCAGCTGTGTGAACAATGTAGCTGAAGTCGACGTACTTAGATCTACTCACAGCGGTGTCTTCACTGCGGTGAGTCAACAGCTGACACGCCCCTGTCGACTCCGTCTGCGCCTCTCGCTCCGGTGGTGTACTGGAGCTGATGGGAGAGCGCTCGTCAGTCGATTTATCGCATCTAGACTAGATGCGATAAATCAACCCTTGCTGGACCGATCGCTGCCCGTCGATCCTGCAGGTAATGTAGACAAGCCCTTAGGGGAAGTGGCCGTCCATAACAGTACCGCTTCAGGGTACCGTGTAGTGTAATCCATGATTACAAGGATGTATTGGTGGCCCAAGGCACTCTTTTCTAGGGGGCCCACCAAGTCAAGTCCTATTCACTCAAAGGGAGTTCCGACTACTGGAAGAGGTATGAGGGGTGCCTTGGGTACTTCTTTCGGGCCCGCCCATTGGCACTCTAGACATGATGCGCAGTAATTTCTCACTTCTTGGTGAATCCCTCGCCAGAAGAATCGACACACCACCTGTTGGAGGGTCTTTTCTCTTCCCAGGTGCTCTGTTCAGGGCACCGAATGGGCAAGGTGCAAAAGACCCTGGCTCAGCCTTCGAGGAACCAGCAACTGATGGAGTCTCTCTCAAGTTTGGGGCTCCTCCACTAGCCGATAGAGGCGATCCCGCCATACCTCAAAGTTTGGACCTGGGGGTTTTTGGGAAGCCCCCTCCCCTTCTAGGTCCCCAACGGTGGCCTGTTCCCAGGCATGCTTAAGTGCGGGGTCCTCATGCTGTTCCTGGATAAAATCATCATCTCGCTCCAGCTCTCTCTGTGCTTCCTTGACAGAGGAATCTGTCAACGTCAGTTGGGGACTGGGGTTTTGGTGGGTCTAGAGGTCCCTTCCCCAGGGTCCTCATCCTCATGATTGCACCCAAGTAGCCCTCTCTGTACTTAGCCCTTGCCTTCTCCCATCAGAGGGTCCAGGGCAGTCTCTTACAACAGTTCTGGGAACCACGGCCAGCCTTACCCTAGGATCACTGGGTAGACTAGAGTCAGGGTTATACACACCAGGCGGTCAGCTCTTCGGTTGTGTACTACCAGCATTACCCAGGCCGTGGGATACAAATGTAGGTCACCATTGACACATTGGACATAAATAGGGGTTCTGTCGGGCTCCAAATCAGGCACTAGGTCATCCAGGACAAGAGTTTGGCTACAGCCCGAGTCAATCAATGCTGTTGTAGAAACCCCTTCAATGAGCAGCGGGACCCCTAGTTTCCCTGGGCCCCTTTTCCGAGGCTGGGGACTGGCACCCCAGACTTGCCCGTAATTACAGTCCCTGTATGGGCAATCCTGAAGAAAATGCCCTTCTTGACCGCATACATAACTGTCCTGTGGTCCTCTGGATGGCGTGCCTCTCCGATTTGGCTCGACCCCTCCAAGGGGTGCCTCTTCCTGCCGTATAGGGCCTCAGGAGGCAGGCAATTTCTGATTTGGGTCAGCAGGCTTGCCTGAGGCTCCCCACGGGTGTTGCGGACCTCCTGTGGGGGTCTGCTGGGGTATTCCGTTGGTTACCAGGCCTCTCCCCACAGATTCATTTGCCTTGTGGGGTTGGGATTCCGTAGTCTCTGCTGACAAGTAATCCTCCATCAGGGTTACTGTCTCCATAAGCATCTCAGGATGGTGGCTAGGCTCTAGACATTGCCAAGCATAGTCCCAGAGACGTTGAGCTACCACCCATGGCCTGGCCCCCTGTGACATTATTGACATGAACTCTGACTGTATAGACCATTATTGTAACCAAGATCCTTTAGGGGCACCAAATCTTGTACAAAGGAGGTCAAGTGAGGTGTCTATGATAAGGTTATGATTTGCTGATTATGCGATCTGTATGCATGTATCTTTTTTTTATTTAAAGTTATAAGTATTATCTATACTGTATGTATTTCAAACTTATGCTATGCTTCTGGGTGACACCCCAGACAATTTGGCATCAGCACTGCCTAGCCTGCTTGATGGCCCATTAACGACCATCAGCAATACAACTGACCCATTGAGAGAAAGCAGATACACCTTGGGACTCAGCAAGGCAGGCAGGGCCATGCCTATGGACAGAACGCTAAGATTTTTCCATACCATGTGCTGGACAGCTTGTTTTGGGAACAAAGGAAGCAGAGGCCACATGGCAAGAGACTATAAAAGGCTGCTGCATCTCCTCCATCTTGTCTTCAATCCTGCTTCTTACTTCTCGAGGCACCTTGCTGCAAACTGAAGCTCTGAACAAAGGGCTGAATGACCCATCCCAGCTGGGGATGTTCTCCAGAGACTTGATTTGTGCCTGCAGTTTATTCCATCTCTGATACAAGCCTGAACCAAGAACTTTGCCATCACTGTCTGTCATTGATTCCATTGAACCCATTCTAGCTCTCATCTATACTTCTTTCTTTTATGAATACATCTTTAGATTTTAGATTCTAAAGGATTGGCAACAGCGTTATTTGTGGGTAAGATCCTACTTGTATGTTGACCTGGATCTGGGTCTTGGTTCTTTGGGATCGGGAGAACCTTTTTTATTTCACTGAGGTATTGGTTTTCATAACCATTCATCCCCATAATGCGTGGGACTGGAGGTGATACTGGGAAACTGGAGTGTCTAAGGGAATGGCTTGTATGACTTATGGTTAGCCAGTGGGGTGTAAGAAAAGGCAAACAGGAACTGGGAGTCAGGGTGAACCAGGACAGAAAAGAAAGCAGAGCACAAATCAACAACAGTAAAATGAGTTGCATCTGGTGGGATAGAAGCCAGAATCTTTGAGAGAGGCAAGTTTTGATTCTGTCCACCTATGATTTGCCTCTTCCCACCACTGCATGAAACAATCAACCTCTCCTCTTGCCAATTTAGTTGTTGGTTGGCCGAGTTTGTCTTTTAAGACGTCTACTCGGTTTTGTCCCAAGATCCTAACAGTGGCCACTGAATTTTGGGATTCTCCTGAGTTAGCCTTTTGCATTCCCATACACATCTCCCCCCCACCCCCAAGGTCAACCTTTTGAAGCCATCCCCCACCCATGTCATGAGGTTTTCTGTTCATTAAAACAAAACAATGCTAGCAACAAGACAAACACCACAGACAAACAACACAAAACATAGATCCATGGTATTCTGAGTTATTCTTCTGCTGGCGCCAGCTTGCTTGTAGAGTGTCTGAAAAACAAAAGAAACAATTTCTACCCCCCTGGTGGGGACAGATTATTGCTTCATAATAATACCACTTTCTTTTACAAATTTCCTTGCTAATTGCAGGAAAAACAGAAAAATTACCTCCAGGCTGTCCTTATTTTGTTCTATAGTCAGGCTAGTGAATTACCCCACTCACTGGTCATTTATGAAATTAATGAGGTGGTGTACCTCAGTTTCCCCTCTTGTGCAACAGACCATGTTTGCAATAGTTTCTCTGCTGTACCAAGCCATAAGTTTATTCTCAGGTAATAGCTGAGACACAGCTTCAGATTTTAGCACTATACACACACACAAAATTCTCTTTTGCCTAACATCCCTTGCACTCTGATTACTCTTTTACACAACTGTACCCCGATTACACTTCCATCTCGTACAGCTAGACACAACCAGGAGCAGCCAAGTTAAATTCCAATAGAAACCCCTTCCATCCTTTAGTGATTTTGATTACTTTACCCAATAGTCAAACAATTTTGATCAGATGCTGTCTCTGCCTGCAGCAGTCCCTTATAGACCATTTCTGTGGGAAAAGGGCCCATTTTCCCTCAGAACAGCTGTAAAGGCTTCTGGGGACAGAAGCCTAGTGGTGGTAGTAGCCACTCTACCTGACCCCCTTAGCCTAGACCATTTTTCCAGAAATTTACAGGAGTCCGGACTCTTCCTAAAATACATAAACTGAGCCGGTGTTCCTTTAGAGAACTGTCCAGACTTAGACGTCTGGTTACCCATACAGGAGGACTTTACACACCAATCACACAAGAAGGAAAGTCGGGTTCGTCAGAGCGATGCCCGGTGCAACACACAAAAGGAGTCCACAGGCTACTGCCTCAATCGCCCTTGCTTTCACACCAAGGGTTTTACCCAAGACGCGGTGCGGCTGCGATTGTGCAGATTTCATTCACTCAGACCGTGGGGACAGGAACCCTTTGGTCAGCCGATCCCCGGACGGAGACGGCGCCCAGACTCAAACACACCACAGGGAGGACGGATAGACACAGAGACAAGACAGTCCTCAGACCGGACAAAACACAGAAATAATTACCTGACCAGATTCCTGATGTCAGATCCTGGGATCCCAACCAGAACAGAGTGGGAACCAACAGGTTCGATGGCGTAGACTTCACTGTGGTCATGCACCCTTCCATTCTAGCCGAGGACCGCTCAGGCCAAATGCCCAGGTGCCGGCTTGCCACTGCCTTCCTAAGAACAGTCAGGAGTCACACGGCCCCAGTGAAGATGGTTGCCATCTTGGTGGGACCTCCAAATTGTCAAAGTCAGATTCAGGACTCACATAATTTGTCAGACCACTCTGTTTATTAGCAAAGTGCTTTGCCAAAGCACCCAGATGTGAGCCCCTCTCTGAGGCTCAAGATAACTTATTTATACAGCTAAGCCAAAGCCAATTTAACATAAGAGACAAAAGGAAGCAGAAACTGACAAATATACATATATATCGTATTTGCATACTAACATTTACCAATCTCTTAGCTCAGTAGGAGCTCTAAGTTAATTAGTTTGAGGACCCATTGTCTCACACTCCTTAATGTTTCTCTTCCTGACAACTATATTTCAACAAACCCTTCAAGTAGCATTTCTTCAATGAATTATAATTTCAATATAATTCATTCTACTTTCACAACACACAGCAGAGAACCCCACCCCAGTCATTTCTGTAACAAACCCATGACTTTTGTTTGAGCCACAGCATATCTTTTGAGCTACAGTATATCTACCTGATATTGGTGGCAGTGCTGGACAGGGAGGGAGGCGATCTGGATTCTTATCCTTATCAGCCATCAGTCTGCAATGGTTGAGAGTGAACATGAATTCCTTGGTTCAGTGGTCTCCAGAGGGCAGCAGAACTTGGCGAAGGAGACCATGTGGAAGCAGGAAAGGGTCAGGCAGTGAGAGCATGTGGTGTCCTGTACAAAGACCATGAGTTGTTAACACAGGTAGGGGAATGACCTAGAAGTTGCTGTACCCTGTACCGAGCAAATGAGGGCTGCAGAGATCTGAAGGACAGAGATCTAGCAACTCTCCGTTCCACCTGCAGTTGTGTTCATCTGTGAAAACCACATGGCATTTCTCTTTTATTTTAAACTCCAGCTGAAAGTCTGTGGTTTCCCCACTGCCTGCTGCCTTCTTAACTAACCATACCATATGAGAGAGAGGGTCTTCAAGAGTGACTATCCTATTGTCATACTGTGTGCAATTTTCAAGGGATAAGAGTTTTATGTTGATAGAGTCTTTAATTCAAACTTTGTCTTGCAATTTATAGCTTTGAAGTTTTGCTGAACTCTATGTCCTGAAAGGGCACGACTATCACCAGGCAGCCTTAATTGTGCATTTTTTGACATTTAACCTTTTGCAGTAAAGTCTGTTACCTCTGTCATATTTGTTTTCTGTTTATCTATTAATAACAGTAATAAAGCACTTTATCACCCAAGCACTTTATTAATATTACAGCAGGGTGTTTGAACATGATCCATTGTCATACTGAGTGAATGGGACTGAGGTGCCCTGAGTCATTTTTGAAAATGGGACTAATGTAACATTTTTCAAAGCATCTAAATGACTTGAGATCCTTAGCACCAGATTTTTAAAGGTATGTATATAGCCCCCTAATGCCCATTGAGTTCAATGCCTCATTGGAGTTAGGGACAGATTTTTCTGAAAATAATTGGGTGCTTAAGTCCCATTTTCAAAAGTTACTTGGGCATTTGAGACCTTTAATTGAAAAATAATAGAATTCAAGTTAAACTCCTAATTGTCTAAAGGGGCCGATTAAAAAAAAAAAGGTGCATAATGATGCAGAGAGGCACTTAATGGGATTTTCAAAGCACCCAACCCACATTGAAATCCTTTTGAAAGTCCCACTAGGCATGTATATGCATATTTAGATGCCACATTTCTTTAACAATCTGACCCTAAGTCACTTTTAAAAATGTAACTTAAGATCCTAAATCATTTGATGCATCTGAATATCCACCTCATTCCTTGGTCTTTACCAATTATGAATCACAATGTAAAGTTTTTCAGACTCTTTTGAAGAGAACCACCCTTTCCCATCTGAGCGTGTCTTTGAAGGCACCTCTTACTTTCTCATTCCTGAGGCTGTATACGAATGGGTTTAGCAAAGGGGTGCCCATGGTATGAATAATGGCTGATGCTTTGTAGAACCTCGATGAGTGGCTCTTTGGGGGTAATATGGACATGCATCTGAAGAAGTGGGTTTTTAACTGATGAAAGCTTATGCCCAAATAAATCTGTTAGTCTTTAAGGTGCCACCAGACTCCTCGTTGTTTATATACATGAAAATGGAACAGCTGTAGAAGATGACACCACCGCGATGTGAGCTGTGCAGGTGGAAAATGCCTTTTAATGACTGGTGGTGAATGGGATGTGTGATATGGTGGTGATGATATACATGCAGGACTCTGTTGTTAAGCAAAGAGCTAAGCACCACAGTGGAAGTGTATAGGGAGCCCACCTATTCAATGATTTGTGTGTCTGTACAAGCCAGTTTGAAAAGGGATCTTATGTCACACAAGAAATGGTTAATGTCATTGGGGCAGCAGAATGGCAAGCAGGACACCAGGATGGCTGGGCAGGGAACTGATTTAAAGGCTCCCAACCAGGCACCAATAATCAGCTGGAGAGGCAATTGCCCATTCATGATGGCCGGTCAATACAAAGGCTTACAAATAGCTATGTATCTATCAAAGGACATCACAGCTACCAGGGTATATTCTGAGGTCCCAAGGAAGAAATAGATTTGGTTGAAACACCCACTGATGAATCTTAGGTTAGCACATCAAGCTATTTCTTTCATTGTTTTGGGAAGGATGACTGTGGTGAACCATATCTCCGTGATGGACAAGTTGCAGAGAAACCAGTACATGGGAGTGTGGGGGTGATAATCACTCCACACCAACACTATGATCACCACCTTCCCCATAAGCGTCAGCACATAGATCACCAGAAGAAGTAGGAAGACCAGGATTTTGAATCTGGAGTTGCACAGAAATCCTACTATGATGAATTCCTTCACTCTGGTTTGGTTCTCAGTCTCCATGGCTTTATATCTCATCAGTTGCATAAAGAAGAGAAGGAAGATACAATCAGCATAATTTCTTATTTACAATAAAGCACCTCAGTCTACTTTAGATCAGATTTTTCAAGGAGTAAAAGGGAGTTGTCCAACTGTCCCTGAAATTCAACGGGACTCGTGTGTGTTGTTTTTGAATAATGATCTGCAATGGCTCAAATGGTATTATGTCCTCAAAGATTATTAATCCAAGAGTAATACAGCCCTCTACAGCATGCAGAAAGAGGCCCTACTTTACCACGCTGGGTGGATGTTGAAGAGAAGGGAGTTTGGTCCCTTTCTTTGTACCTGGTGGAATGCTGACAATATTCACTCCCAAACTAACTTTCCAGATCTTTCCTTTCATAGGATGAGAGACACAATTCCTTTTGCAGGGAAAAATACTTTCCCCCGACATAAATATAAAGGGACCGGTAACCACCTTTCTGTATACAGTACTATAACATCCTTCCTGGCCAGAGGCAAAATCCTTTCACCTGTAAAGGGTTAAGAAGCTTAGGTAACCTGGCTGGCACCTGACCCAAAATGATCAATAAGAGGACAAGATACTTTCAAATCTGGTGTGGGGGGGAAGGCTTTTGTCTGTCTGTGTGATGCCTCTGCTGGTGACAGACCAATAAAGCAAGCAATTCAACTCCTATAAACATAGTAAGTAACCTAGCTAGAAAATGCATTAGGTTTTCTTTTGTTTTTTGGCTTGTGAAATTCACTGTGCTGGAGGGAACGTGAATTCCTGTTTTTGTGTCTTTTTGTAACTTAAGGTTTTGACTAGAGGGATTCTCTATGTTTTGAATCTGATTGCCTGTAAGATTATCTTCCATTCTGATCTTACAGAGTTGTTCTCTTATCTTTGTTTGTTCTTCTAATAAAGTTCTGTTTTTTTAAGAATTTGATTGGGTTTTTTGGGTCTTAAAAATCCAAGGCTGGTTTGTGCTCATCTTGTTTATTCTCAAGCCTCCCCAGGAAAGGGGGTGTAAGGGCTTGGGGGGATATTTTGGGGGAAGATGTCTCCAAGTGGTCTCTTCCCTGATTCTTTGTTAATTCGCTTGGTGGTGGCAGAATACCAGGTTTTAACCTAAGCTGGTAAGACAAGGCAAAAATTGTGCCTTGGGAACGTTTTTAACCTAAGCTGGTAAAAATAAGCTTAGGGTTTTTTTCTGGTGGGTCTCCAAATCTGTACCCTACAGTTCAGAGTGGGGAGGGAACCCTGACACCCCCCCCCCATTAATTTCACCGTGTGTTCAGTTTTTCTTAGTGCTGATGGACCATAAAAGAAATTATTTAATTTACCTAACTGATAAGTATAAAGGAATCTCTAGCATCATTATTACTCATAGCTGTAATAACTACCAGTTCTTCATGAGCTAAAAACATCTTTCAATGGGTCATTATTTCATCTATGATAGAACTTATCTGTAATAATAAGTACCCCTTAATAATTGCTCAGTGTTGTTTATAACACACTGCTGTAGACACTTTTCAGAAGTTTAAGGGTTCTCCTCCCTGGCCACCTGGACTCTATTGGTAAAGTCAGGGTTAAAAAATTGCACATAGTCCATCTCGTTCCCTTTACGTTTAACTGAAGGTCAAAATTTTTTAGATTCAATACGTATAAGGCAATAAGTGTATTCACACACACACACACACACACATACACAGGCTTTTGTAAACAAATGAATACATATAGTATACAAATGAATGACTACAGCTCAGCATATAAAAAGTTAGTGAATATTAACATCAGCTTTTTGAAACCCCCAGCCTTACCCTTAAAAATTAAAGAGAAGTGGCAAATGGAACATAGTCAATAAGACTCTACATGGTGAGAATACCTCAGAGCAGTGATGTCTTCTTATTCTAGAAGGCAAAGGCATAATAAGACCCGTTGGATGGAAGTTAAAGCTAGAGAAATCCCAACCAGAATTAAAGCACTGATTTTTAACAGCAGCGTGGGCCGGGTCACTGCTTTCCCCATCTCCCATTGATTGGGAACTGAGAACCGCAGCCACTGGGAGCTGCAGGGCTCCATGCCTGTGGATGCTCAGGTAAGCAAACCACCTGGGCAGCCCACCAGCGGCTAAGCCTGATGAACCACTTCCAGCCTGCAGACCAGAGGTTCCCCACCGCTGCTCTAGGCCGTTATCTAACTCATTGATGAAGATATTAACAGAACTGATCCCTGTGGGACCCCACTCGTTATGCCCTTCTAGCATCACTGTGAACCACTGATAACTACTCTCTGGGACAAAGGGGGATTTTGATGAAAGCTTATGCCTGAATAAATCTGTTAGTCTTTAAGGTGCCACCGGACTCCTCGGGTTTTTTTTTACTCTCTGGGAATGGTTTTCCAACCAGTTCTGCACCCACCTTACAATAGCTCTATCTAGGTTGCATTTCCCTAGTTTGTTTAGTGAAGCTTTTGATACTGTCTCACATGACCTTCTCATAAAGTCAAGATATACCATGTCTACCGCTTCCCTGCTATCCACAAGGCTTGTTACCCCATCAAAGAAAGCCTTCAGGTTGGTTTGACGTGATTTGGTCTTGACAAATCCATGCTGACTGTTATTTATCACCTTATTATCTTCTAGGTGTTTGCAAATTGATTGCTTAATTATTTGTTCCATTATCTTTTCAGGTCCAGGGCAATAGCCGCATGGCCCTCAGTCCAACCCAGCCTTGCACTCCATAAACCTGCCTTACACTGCTCAACCCCCCACCCTCACCCCCGTTGGAAAGTGCAAGCTCATACATCTGTCATTTTATCAAAGAAAATGAATCTGCACCGGCTCTTGTTAATCTGAGCAGAGATTCCCCAAACAAGTCAAGCAACATACACTGGTTTAGATTATAATTTAAAAGAATATTGTCTTAAATGATTAAAACCAGTTAAAATCTCAGTGATACAGGCACAAAAGGTCAGAATTGGTTACAAAAATAAAAGATAAACATGAGTCCTATTCCTAAGCCTCTACCAAGCTAAATAAACTTTGAAGCAAACAACTTTTCTCACTCCTTTGGCTGTTGCAAGCAGTTCACAGTTCTGCATACACGGTCTGGATTCCCTTCCCAGCTGGTGACCAATCCCTCCAGCTCAAAGTCTTTCAAACAATCTTGTTTCAGTAGAGCTGGGAGAGAAGAGAGGCCATAATCTGGAAAATTAAAGGGACACTGCTGTTTTAAAGTCCAGCTTTTACCCTGGGGGATGTCACATTATCTCCTCGTCTGAGTGAGCATATTTTCACCAATATGATAGCTTCACAGTCGAGATCCAAAATCACATGGTTAACAAAATTACCTTTCTTCCGCTACAGAATACAATTGCTTTAGTAATGGAGCATGCCTTATATATTCCTACTGATACTGCAGTTTATGTTACAGGCCTCACCATCATATTACTCTTCTTCAGTATATAATTCACACAGTTATTTCCTTTCCTGGATATTCTCACTCACAGAACCTGGACAACTGCTTTTTTCATCAGCATCTCCAGCCTCAGAGTGTGACACAACTGCTTTTATTATAGCTTGGGTCATGAACTCCAAGTCTGTAGTTTACACTCCCAGCTACAGTCAAACACCAGTGGGACCAAATGCTCATTAATACATTTTTTTTCCTGAGCCTGCATTCACCAATTAAGATGATGATTCTAGTATGAGTCAAGGAGATAAATAAACATGATTTCCTTGGAATTATGTTGATTTAAGGTAAGCTGAGGATCTGGTGCAAGGAATCTATGGTTTTTCTAGTCTACGATTTTCTGCCTCTCTGCTGGTTCCTCATGAATGTTCCTTTATGGTCCAGTGCAGGAGTGTTCTCTACAGAAAGAATATCTTTTGGTTAAGGGACTCAGAAGATCTGGCTTTAATTCCTGGCTCTGTCAGAAACTTTTGGGAATTTGGGCAAGTCACTTAATACTTGTGCAATGGATGTAAAGAGAGTTTTTATCCTCACACTACCAAGCTGAGATAGCATTCTTTAATGTTTGCATGGGGCTTCACCAAAAAATCAACCTTCCATTTGGATGACAAATTAAAATACAACTGCTGGGTTTACATTTGCCAAGGAGTTACACAGGGTAGTCATGTCATATCTGCTAACAAAAATCTCTGTCACCTAATGTGTAATGAGACGCATTCATTCCTGATGTATCTCCTCTGAAGGCAATGGAGGTTTGACTGAAAAGTGAAATTCACCTCTGGGCAGATGGCCAGAACTAGAGTTGTTTGAAGATATTCTGACTGAACAGTTTTCCCTCTGAAAATGCTGCCTCAACTGAATAAAAAATGTGAGGGAATAGATGGATTTCATTAAAACTTTCATGGGAAATTATTGACATTTCATTCCAATGAGGTGAAAAGTTTATTTTGATGTCCTCATGTAGAGATTTCCCTTTTGCATAGAATTTGAAAATTCGGGGGAGGGTTGTTCCCAATCAGCTTGCAATCAAATTCCAAGATAGTGAGATCCTCCCTGAAATGAAGTGACCTTTCTCTTCACATCTCTAACCATACTTCATTTTGCATAATAGCTTAGCCCATGAGAAGATTTAGTTGAGGATAGTAGCAATGTAAAGGATTACCCCTTGGGCCAAAGTGTGAACCCAATACTCTTAGTTTATCACCTTTTCTCATTCAAGATTCCCATTGGTGTGCAAGGGACATTGCTTAACTGAGCAATAGCTCACCAGCGGCATTACAGGACTTCAGAAACAGTTGTGCAGTGTGAATAAAGGTGGCAACATCTCACCATTGAGTAAATTCTGGGTACGGCTGGTAGGGTTATGTGCTATGAACTACATTGTGAAACTCTTACTCATATTAGTGAGTTTCACAAACCCAGTGAGACTCCCCCTGCAGCCCACCTATGTGATGAGAATCCTACTCCTGGATTTCAAAGTTCTCAACAGCAGTGTTTCCTCACTGGTGTATTTCTTGGGCACTGGCTCTCAGTCTGTTACCCCATCATGGAAATAGAAGCCCTTCAGCCAACCTGACTCAGTTCCCAGTGGCAACCCCCTGCCCCCTACAAGATACCCAAGAGTTTAAACAGCCTTATCCAGATTCCCACCGAAGATGAGAGTCTTCTAGGTGGCTGTTTAACTGTTTCAGGACGCACGTGGTAGTTGTGAGCTCAGTCTTCCCTGGGGGTTTCTTTGGGGACCATCTGGGATTCAGGTAGCTAAGCAGGGTCCCCTGCCTCGTCAAGCTCCTACATGCTGGGTTGCTTCTCCTAATTGGAGTCTTTCAGCCCAGCTTGCCCTCTCTTGGTCCTTGACTGGTCTGTTCCCTTCCTCTCTCTTGCCTAACGCTTCCTGTTACTCTAGTCATCCTGTTGGTCCACTACAGTAAGGGAGGTGAGGTGAGAGTTCCCCACTTCCTCCTCCAGCCACGGTATGTGAGGCAAAGCAGGTGCCTCTCCCATTGGCTAGCTTAGGTGGCTTCCCAACCACAGTGTTTAAAGCTTCTGCCACTAACACCGCTGCTGCTTTGTTCTCAAAGAGTAAAGTGCATAGCCTCCCCCTCCCCCCTGAGCCTTCAACTTTCAGTAAGATTTGGGCATCTAACTCCTTAGGTCCCTTTGAAAATTCCAACCAAAATAGTCTAGATAGTCTTTCATCCTACAAAAAGAGACACAGCGATGCACACAAAAGTGTGTGTGTGTGTGTGAGAGAGAGAGAGAGAGAGATCTCAGTGGTTTGAGCATTGGCCTGCTAAACCCAGGGCTGTGAGTTCAATCCTTGAAGGGGCCATTTAGGGATCTGGGGCAAAAATTGGGGATTGGTCCTGCTTTGAGCAGGGGGTTGGACTAGATGACCTCCTGAGGTCCCTTCCCACCCTGTGATTCTGTGTGTGTGAGAGAGATGGGGGCTTAGGGGAATAGAAACAGACAGAGATGGGTGTGTATGGGGATAGAGAGATTGAAAATACAAAAGTCAGAAGAAAACATTTGCTGTTTTTTCTGTTCACTGCTAACAGGAAGGTACTAGGAGGAAATAACTTTTGTTGGTTTGCCGGATGATACAGTTGCTACAGTAACCTGGACCAAAGAGGGTTATTGGTTGTCAAAATAAATCCCCTCCCCCCACCATCCTTCCCCTGCACTATGTCAGTTACTAGCAGGCGCCCAAATGAGGCAGGATGCTGCGGTGACAGCCGCTCAGCTAGTCACGCCATGCAAAACAACGGCCTCATGCTCATTTCAGAAAAACATTTTAACCGCCAACATCTTTGATGTGATGTTTTTCTGATGCTGACCTCAGTGCCCCAGTTTGATGCTAAGCGGTGCTGGGCTGTAGGTTGAGCTGTGGGTCAGGGTGAAGTTCAAAGTCTCAGTCCTTATCTCCATGGTGCTTAGTGGCCCAGGAAACCTAAAGCTTTAGAAAAGTGGAATATTCTGTCATAAGAGTAACACTGGTCCATCCAGAAACCAGAGATTTTGTGGTGGCTGGTCTGGGACTGGGGAATGATCTTCCACAGGAACTAAGGACTACCCCAAACCTCACCCGCTTCCACTCCAAGTACAAGCTTCACTTAATCAATCTACCTTCTGTAACAGAGACACAGAGCAGCATGAGACATTTTACAAATATCTACCCCACCCCCCACAACAAAACCCTACCAAAACACAACACTCCACCGCAGATACAACTCTCTCCTCGGAAAGAGGAGGAGAGAGAGAAAACAAAGCAAGTGTGACAGATGTTAGTTGCAATTAAGGGGTCGGGACAAAATTTTTTGCTCTGTCGTCACCCTTGTTGTCATCTCTGGAGGGCCCGAGTAGAGAAGAGAATTTTTTTCTTTTTGACATTTGTGTAACTCTTTTCTAGAGGGCCAATCACCCACTGCTGGACAAACACCAATTTTCCTCTCCAGTCAACTACAGAAAATAGGTCAGACAGAGACACACATACACTTTGCTGTTCATGTCACAAGCTACCACAGATGTTCTGTTGTTCTGCAGATGAGAAATGTTTCCTTAACCAAAGCAAGCTATTTTGAGCATGAAGAAGAGAGATTCTTTCACCCTTGGAAGGAGACAGGATAACACATGGGCAACTGACGGACTTGGGGACATAATTACATTGGGAGAGGTGCTAAATCACAGAGTTACTGTTATGACTAACAGTAATGGTGGTCACTAGTCAGAGATAGAGGGTGATGGAAGAGGTATAAGGAAGACAGGTAGCAGGGTGAGTATGGAAAGATGTAAATTGGGATTTTCAAAGAGATTTAGATGCCCAACTCCAATTGAATTTGAACGTCTAACTCCCTTCGGCCACACACTTAATCTGTTGTCCTTTTGGGAAAGGACACCCAGGATCTCCTTATGGGACCCCATGGAAGCTGCCTTCGGAAGTTGACACCAAATTCCCTGTAAAATTAATGGGAATCAGGCCATCAAATCCCCTAGGCACTCTTGAAAAGTGCAGACTTAATGCCAGGTGCTACACTTAAAGTTACTTCAAAAGCTGTTACTGAGGGTGTTTCCATATACCCCAGAATATTCTCACAACTTTCTGTGTTTGCAGACAACCAGCATGAAGCCTGAGGTCATATATGTGTGTCAGTTTATGAGAGGCACTGGGTCAAAACCAGTTAGGGTTAACACAAAAAGACATGTTCTTTTATACCCCATTAGCCCACAGGGGGCAGTAGATGCACAAAAACCAGACACATTTCCACAGTGATAAATAGCAAGTTTACCATCCTAATTTTTTACATTAGAATCATAGAATATCAGGGTTGGAAGGGATCTCAGAAGGTCATGTAGTCCAACCCCCTGCTCAAAGCAGGACCAATCCCCAATTTTTGGTCCCAGATCCCTAAATGGTCCCCTCAAGGATTGAACTCACAACCCCGGGGTTTAGCAGGCCAACGCTCAAACCACTGAATTATCCCTCCCCTCATTTCCTGTAACTCTTCTGGATTTAGTTTCGACAGGCACCCTGTTATGAATCTATGTTCTATGCAGGAAGTCAGAAAACAGGTGATTTTCCAGGGGAGTCAAAGAAGCTGTCTTAAGAGGTAGATAGGCAGAGACTTCCTATAAACTCCTTCAATTGTGGTGTGAGGAGAGCCTGAGATATTTAAGTGCCTATTGATGCAGATAGGGCCAGGGAATGGAGTTTGAAAGGTATTTAGGTGCCTAAAGAGGGAGATAGGCTTCTAATGGAGTTTACAAAGGCACCTAAGTGAGTTAGCTGCCTAACTGCCATTGACATTAAAAAAAAAAGTAAGAGAATTCAAATATTTTGAGGTAGAGAATCATCTTTGCAGCGTTTTTGATCTAGACTTGTTCATTTGGTCAGAGGGGGCGAGGCTTTGGACAGCTTTTTCTCACACACTGCTGCCTACATTTAGCCCACCTTTATCACAACTTTGGTTAATAAGTTTTTCAGTCCCATCTTGACTGCATGCTTTCTTTGCACAAACCAGCTTTCCCCCGTGCCAGAGATTCAATTGCACTGTTTAAAACCACAAAGTCTTCTTATGCTACAGAACTCCCTCCCCCTTAAATATGCTATACGTTAGGTCTGAAAGTATGAGAACTGAGATTCTAGGCACTTTCCAAAGAGAGAAGGAGGAGGATCCGTGCCCCAGGGAACACACAATGTAGAAATAGACAGAGAAGTTAACAAACAGAGGGTGGGGAGAGGAAAGATTTTCAACCAGCATGGAGTTGTATAAACAAATTTTATATAAATATGATAACAGCATTATAGTGAGATTGGGTTTGATTTTACCACTTCATACTTCCTCTAGAAACATTAACCTGAACATATATGTCAATGATAGGTTCAGGGTAATGTTGCTGGGACTGCAATTAAGGATTTGTGTTACACTGTTGGTGGCAGAAAGAAGATCCCTGTGAGGTGCCGAGACCTTCACTGTCAGTGGAAACTTACTGTATAGAAAGTCCTTTATGGTTAAACTATGTCCCATAACTTTACCCTCCATTGCTTTTCAGTATGTCTGTGTGTGTGTGTGTGTGATATCAGCTTTGACTACCCTTAACTGGATTTAGACAATTGTTTTCTTTGTGGAATCCTGTGCGTAAGGTGAATTCTCTTTTTATAATGGAGATCTGTCTACCAGGCTACAAGTGCATTGGCAGTGCAAACCATGCTATGCTGCCAGAAACCAAAGGGACTCTTCTGATAGAAGACAAAGATGAAAAGTTGAACAGCGAATCATTTCAGAACCGGGCTTGCTGCAGTTCCAAGGAAGCATTCGCCCACATGGGCAGCTCCAGGTAGCAACTCATTTCTCTGGAAAACAATTCTGAGAAGTTGTGTTGAATCCTCTCTGAGCCACAAAGACAGTTTATGTAAAGAGGTTTAGCACGGTGACTGGGAGGATACAAACACAGTGATACAGACACCATAGATCCCTGCACAAAAACCTTGAACATAACAAACACCTTTTTTCCTCAGGCAAATGTCTAGCCTTTGGGTTTTTTTGACATTTTCAGAGGAAGTTACATGAGAAGACAGAAGAAAGGGCCCGCAAAATGTTTGTCAATGTTTTTCTAAAAAATAAATAAATCTTAATTATGATTTACACTTTTAAATCCCTAGTTTTTTGTTTATTGTGAAGGAAAATGGAGAGATTATCCATATGTTATTGCATTGGTTTAATAATAATATTTTAAATACTTCTTTTACCTTTGCACATTTCTTTATATGCTGTAGAGTACACATGCTTAATTACTCGAAACAAGGTTTTATCCTCATTAGTTAAATTAAAGAAGTAAAACATCCATAACTATTTTTATTATTTGCAAAACACAGTGTTGTCTTGCTACACGGTCCCACATATGGCATGTTGCCGTTCTTTGGGACCCCTAATCAATCCTTCTCAACCCACTGGCAGATCTTGACTTTGAGAGATGGAATTTGTTTCTGAAAGCAAGACATTTTGGGAGTCAAGCATCAAAATTCTTCTGTAAGGCCCTGCTCCTACAGAAACTGAGCGTGTGTTTCAGTTTACACATTGTAATAGACTCACTGAAATGTGAATAGGGCTACACAGCGGGACAGATCCTCAGCTGCTGTTAATTTTTATATTGGCTTCAATGGTGCCAGGACCATTTACACCAACCGAGAATCTGCCTCAGGTTGTACAAAGTCTTTGCAGGACTGAGGCTTCAAAAGAATAAGAACAGGTAAGTGCTGGAACAGGTTACAAGGGAAGGTTGTGGAATCCCCATCTTTGGAGGGTTTTAAGAACAGGTTAGACAAACAGCTGTCAGGGTGATCTACATAAACTTGGTTCCATCTCAGAGAGGAGGGCTGGACTAGATGACCTCTCAAGGTTCCTTCCTGCCCTACACTGCAAACGGCACAGCGGTGCAGCTGCAGCATGTCAGTGTAGTTACGACCTATACTGATGGGAGAGTTTCTCCCTTTGGCGTCAGTGATCCATCTCCCCAAGAGGTGATAGCTAGGGTGACAGAATAAACCTTCTATTGACCTATTTCCTTCTATGTAGGGACTGAGGTCGCTTTACCTAAGGCCTTTTCTACACTGGCAAGTTGGAGCACATGAAATCAGCGCCCGGTGCTGTAGCTCCTGAGATGTCCACACTGGGAAGGCACATAGACCGCCCGGACTCCACAGCTGGAGCGCTCCTGGTAATCCACCTCCATGAGAGGTGCAGAGCTTTCTGCGCCAGGTCTCTTACTGCGCCCTGATCGGCCTCCAGAAGTGCCCCACAATGCCTGTTCTCGCCACTCTGGTCATCACTTTGAACTCTACAGCCCTGCCCACAGGTGACCAACTGTCAGCCCAGGGCTGTTCTTACTCATATGCAAGGTACACAGCTGCGCAGGGCAGCAGGAAATTTGGCACCAATTTCCTGGTGCCCTGCGCAGCTGCTTGCAGCTCCAGTCCCTGCTCTGACTCTCCAGTCCCTCCAGAACCTCTGCCTCTTCCCCATGGCCCCCACCCCTGCTCCTCCCCACCCCTGCCCCACTCCACCGCTGCCCCAACCCCCCACCTTGCTCCGCCCCAGCCCCGCCCCTTCCCACCCCAGAGCTCTGCAGCAGGGCAGGGCCAGCACTAATTGGTAGCGGGAAGTGCAGTGACCCGGTCCAAGCTACTCTTCGGAGGGGCTGCAGAGGGCCCCAGAATAGCCAGGGACAGCCCTGCATCAGCCCCACCCTTTAAATTCTCTGGGAATTTTGAAAGTCCCCTTCCTGTTGGCTCAGCCAGGCATGGAGTGCTCTCAGTGAATCTGTCCAGGTGACCATGCCTCCATGGGCCAGGCGATCCCCAGCATGGAGCAATGCTGAGGTACTGGACCTCCTCAGTGTTTGGGGGGAGGAGGCTGTCCAGTCCCAGCTGTCCAGTCCCAGCTGCACTCCAGCTGTAGGAATTACGATACCTTTGGACAGATATCAAGGGCCATGATGGAAAGGGGCAATGACCGGGATGAAGTGCAGTACAGGGTAAAAGTGAAGGAGCTGCAGAATGCCTACCACAAGGTGCAGGAGGCAAAATGACACTCTGGTACTGCGCCCACAACCTGGTGGTTCTACAAAGAGCTGGACGCAATACTTGGGGGTGACCCCACCTCCACTCCAAAGAGCACCATGGACACTTCAGAGGCCATGCCAGCCAGAGGAAGGGCACTTTCAAAATTTCCAGGGAATTTAAAGGGCAGGGCAGTAGAGTTCAAAGTGATGACCAGAGTGGCTAGAAGAGGCATTGTGGGGCACATCCCAGAGGCCTATCAGAGTGCAGTAATAGACCAAGGTGTCCACACTGGCATCGCAGCGCTTCAGCCCGGGCACAGAAAGGTCTATGCTTCTCATGGAGGTGGATTACCAGGAGCGCTCCAGCCATGGAGTCCAGGCGCGCTACGTGCCTTGCCAGTGTGGACACCTCAGGAGTTATAGCACCTGGGGCTGATTTCATGTGCTCCAACTTGCAAGTGCAGACAAGGCCTAAGTCTCATGTTGCTTGTGATGGCTTTCCAGGTTAATTTTATTCTTAAAGGCTTTGGAGATTCCTCAGATTAGTAGGCGCTAAAGTTACATCTTTCTTACAACCTTCTTTTCCAGGTGTCCAGGCACAAATTAGATTTGTGGAATCTGGAGGGGATGTGAAGCAGCCTGGTGACTCGCTCCACCTCTCCTTCAGTTTTGGAGACCACTGGCTAAGCTGACTCTGACTGTCTCCTGGCAAAGGACTGGAGAGGGTTGCCACCATTATCTTTTGGACAGGAGACACTAAACATTATGCTGCTTCTGTAACAGGGCGGTTCAGCATCTCCAGATCCAATGCCCAGAATATGCTCTATTTGCAAATGAATAACCTGAAACCTGAAGACACAGCTATAGAATAACAGAACTGGAAGGGACCTCGAGAGGTCATCAAGTCCAGACCCCTACACTCATGGCAGGACCAGCAACATTTAGACCATCCCTGACAGGTGTATGTCTAACCTGTTCTTAAAAATCTCCAATGAAGGAGATTCCTCAACCTCCCTAGGCAATTTATTCCAGTGCTTAACCACCCTGACAGTTAGGAAGTTTTTCTTAATGTCCAACCTAAACCTCCCTTGCTGCTATTTAAGACCAGTGCTTCTTGTCCTATCATCAGAGGTTAAGGAGAATAATTTTTCTCCCTCCTCGTTAACAACCTTTTAGGTATTTGAAAACTGTTATCATGTCCCCTCTCAGTCTTCTCTTCTCCAGATTAAACAAACCCAGTTCTTTCAATGTTCCCTCGTAGGTCAGGTTTTCTAGACCGGTAATCATTTTTGTTGCTCTTCTCTGGACTGTCTCCAATTTGTCAATATCTTTTCTGAAATGTGGCGCCCAGAACTGGACACAATACTCCAGTTGTGTAGAGTGGAAGAATTACTTCTCGTGTCTTGCTTACAAGACTCTTACTAATACAACCCAGAAGGATGTTTGCTTTTTTTGCAACAGTGTTACACTGTTGACTCATATGTAGCTTATGGTCCACTATGGCCCCTAGATCCCTTTCCACAGTACTCCTTCCTAGGCAGTCATTTCCCATTCTGTAGGTGTGCATCTGATTGTTCCTTCCTAAGTGGAGTACCTTGCATTTGTCCTTACTGAATTTCATCCTATTTATTTCAGACCATTCCTCCAGTTTGTCCAGAACATTTTGAATTTTCATCCTATCCTTCAAGGCACTTGCAATCCCTCCCAGCTTGGTATCGTCCACAAACTTTATAAGTGCACTCTCTATGTCATAATCTAAATTGTTGATGAAGACATTGAAAAGAACTGGACCCCAGAACTGATCCCTGCAGGACCCCACTCTTTATGCCCTTCCAGCCTGACTGTGAACCATTGATAAATACTCTCTGGGAGCGGTTTTCCAGACTGTTATGCACCCACCTTATAGTACCTCCATTTGGTTGTATTTCCCTAGTTTGTTTAGAAGAAGGTCATGCAAGACTGTATCAAAAGCCTTTCTGACGTCTAGATATGCCACATTTACCGCTTCCCCCCTATCCACAAGGTTTGTTACCCTGTCAAAAAAAGCGGTCAGGTTGGTGTGACAAGATTTGTTCTTGACAAATCCATGTTGATTATTACTTATCGCCATATTATTTTCTAGATATTTGCAAATTGATTTCTTAATTATTTGCTCCATTATTTTACCAGGTACAGAAGTTAAGCTGCTTGGTCTGTAATTGCTTGGGTTGCCCTTGTTTCCCATTTTATAGATAGGCACGATATGTGCTCTTTTCCAGTCTTCTGTCTTTCCATGTCTCCTGTCTTCCATGACTTTTCAACGATAATAGCTAATGGCTCAGATATCTCCTCAGCCGGTTCCTTGAGTATTCTAGGATACATTTCATCAGGCCCTGGTGACTTGAAGACCTCGAACTTGTGCAAGTAACTTTTAACTTGTTCTTTCCCTATTTTAGCATCTGAACCTATCCCATTTTCACTGGCATTCACCATGTTAGGCGCCCAAATACTACCTGCCTTCTCGGTGAAAACCGAAACAAAGAAATCATTAAGCACCTCTGCCATTTCCACATTTTCTGTTATTGTTTTTCCCTCTTCATTGGGTAATGGGCTACCCTGTCCTTGGTCTTCCTCTTCCTTCTAACGTATTTGTAGAATGTTTTCTAGTTACCCTTTATGTCTCTAGCTAGTTTGATCTCGTTTTGTGCCTTGGCCTTTCTAATTTTACCCCTATACATATGTGCTAATTATTTATATTCATCCTTTGTAATTTGACCTTGTTTCCATTTTTTGTGGGACTCTTTTTTTGTTTTTTAGACCATTCAAGACCTCCTGGTTAAGCCAGGGCAGTCTCTTGCCATACTTCCTATCTTTCCTACTCAGGGGGTTAGTTTGCACTTGTGCCCTTAATAATGACTCTTTGAAAAACTAAAAACTGTCTTCTACTGTTTTCCCCCTCAGACTTGCTTCCCCTGAGACCTTACCTCCCAACTCCCTGAGTTTGCTAAGTCTGCCATCTTGAAATACATTGACTTTATTGTGCTGTTTTCCCTCCTACCATTCCTTAGAATCATGAATTCTGTCATTTCATGGTCACTTTCCCCAAGCTGCCTTCCACTTCCAAATTCTCAACCAGTTCCTCCTTATTTGTCAAAATCAAATCTAGACCAGCCTCTCCCCTAGTAGCTTTCTCCACCATCTGCAACAAAAAATTGTCTCCAATACATTCCAAGAACTCGTTGGATAATCTGTGCCCTGCTGTGTTATTTTCCCAACAGATGTCTGGGTAGTTGAAATCCCCCATTACCACCAAGTCCGGTGCTTTGGATGTTTTTGTTAGTTGTTTAAAAAAAAGCCTTATCCACCTCTTCTTCCTGGTTAGGTGGTTGGTAGTAGTCCTCTACCATAACATCACCCTTATTTTTTACCCCCTTTATCCTTTCCCAGAGGCTTTCAACAAGTCTGTCTCCTATTTCCATCTCAACCTCAGACCAAGTGTGTACATTCTTTATATATAAGGCAACACCTCCTCCCTTTTTTCCCCTGCCTATCCTTCCTCAGAAAGCTGTACCCTTCTACACCAATATTCCAGTCATGTGTATTATCCCACCAGGTCTCTGTGGTGCTAACTATGTCACTGTTGTGTTCATTTACTAGCATTATGAGTTCTTCCTGCTTATTCCCCATACTTCTCGCATTAGTATACAGACATTTAAGATATGATTTGATTTCCCCCCGCCTCCAGTTCTGTCTTGTCTCTCATTGATCTCTGCTATTAAAGCCCATGCTCCTCCAAATTGTTCACCCTTCTCCCAGGTCTCCATGTCTTGGACTTACCTGTGGGCTTTGCTCTCCTTCCCCCTTCAAACCTAGTTTAAAGCCCTCCTCACTAGGTTAGCCAGTCTGTTTCCAAATATGCTCTTTCCCTTCCTCAATAGGTGGGCCCTATCTCTGCTTAGCAGTCCTTCTTCCTGGAACAGCATCCCATGCTCAGGGAAGCCAAAGCCCTCCTGGCGACACCATCTTAGCAGCCAGGCATTCACCTCCAGGATGCCTCTGTCTCAGCCTGGGCCCCTACCCTTGACCAGAAGGATCGAAGAGAACACCACCTGTGCTCTGAGCTCCTTCACCCGAACTCCCAGAGCTCTGTAGTCATTTCTGATCTGCTGAGGGTCATACCTTGCAGTATCATTATTTATTATTGGAGCCAAGCACAGTGTGTCAGAGTAATTCTGAGCTCACACAGGAGCCTGGAATCGTGGCTGTTCTGGGAGGAGAGTGCTGCTGGCCAGATGAAAGATCTGGACACTAGGGCAGAGAGTTTTAAAGCCACATACAGGACTGTGATGCACAGACCTCATTGTAACGAATAGGACCTCCTCAAAAAGGCCTTTCCATGATAAAAATGACCCTTTCACTGGAGGTCTTCCCATTTATCGCAGACACAATATTATGAGCTTCAGAGGGTTAGCCGTGTTAGGCTGTTTCAGCAAAAACTACGAGGAGTCCTGTGGCATCTTAAAGACTAATAAATTTATTTGGGCATTGTAGGGAGCCAGGGTGGCCTCCGTCCGAACCAGAGGGTAAAGAGCTGCTCTCTCATCCTGAGTTGGTGGAGCCAGGCCAAGCCTACTCCACCCCCCGGAAAGGAAGTGGGTGGAACAGGACGTACAAAAGGCAAGGCCCTTAGCTCAGTCCGGGCAGCACCAGGGAGGGAGACAGACACAGACTGCTGGCTGTTCCCTCCAGACCCTGCTGCAGAAGCAGGAGATGGCCTGGACCAGGATAAACCTGACCTGGAGGAAGGACTCAGGCTACTCAGGCTGGATGCAGAGTCCCCGAGGGCGGGAGGAGCCGGGCAGCGGCCCGAGCCCGAGTGAGCCCAACACTGAGAGTGAGTTGGAGCTACTGGGGCTACCGGCGGTTGAATATCCCAACGAGGGGATGAACCAGAGGGACCTACTCAAGTGATCCGGTAGGAGGTAGCTCGGGGCAGAACTGGACAGTGTGGTGAGTTAGTATTTGGTCAGTGTGTTGCGGACGGATCCCCGCTGACCCAGTGGCGGGACCCTCTCCCCCCTGTCAGGGCCCTGGGCTGGAACGCAGTGGAGTTGGGTGGGCCTGCGTTCCCCTGCCCCTGCCACCCAGACTCGGGTGGCAGAACCCCGATAAAGAGCTAAGGACTCTTGCCGGCACTCCCCTGCCTCAGGGGCGCTTCACTGACCCTTGTCAGCGCTCCCCTGCCCGAGGGGCAAGCCATGGACTCTTGCCGACGCTCCCCTGCCTCAGGGGCGCTTCACTGACCCTTGCCAGCGCTCCCCTGCCCGAGGGGCAAGCCATGGACTCTTGCCGACGCTCCCCTGCCTCAGGGGCGCTTCACTGACCCTTGTCAGCGCTCCCCTGCCCGAGGGGCAAGCCATGGACTCTTGCCGACGCTCCCCTGCCTCAGGGGCGCTTCACTGACCCTTGCCAGCGCTCCCCTGCCCGAGGGGCAAGCCATGGACTCTTGCCGACGCTCCCCTGCCTCAGGGGCGCTTCACTGACTCTTGCCAGCGCTCCCCTGCCCGAGGGGCAAGCCATGGACTCTTGCCGACGCTCCCCTGCCTCAGGGGCGCTTCACTGACCCTTGTCAGCGCTCCCCTGCCCGAGGGGCAAGCCATGGACTCTTGCCGACGCTCCCCTGCCTGAGGGGCGCTTCACTGACCCTTGTCAGCGCTCCCCTGCCCGAGGGGCAAGCCATGGACTCTTGCTGGCGCTCCCCTGCCTGAGGGGCGCTTCACTGACTCTTGCCAGTGCTCCCTGGCTTGAGGGCGTGTCATGGACTCTGGACGGTACTCCTGTGTCATGCCAATTACAACGGCACATCTCCCTGTGCTAATTCCCCATTGACAGAGAGGTGTGACCAAGGCCTTTCGATGAGGCAGTAGCTCCCCATCGCCCCCAGCAGCTTGGCGGACCAACTGAGACCTTGCTACAGGCATAAGCTTTCATGGGCTGGAGCTTGCAATATTATGAGTCTTACAATCTCTTTCCCCCCTTAGGTGGCTAAACTGCTAAATTCATAGAGTCTGTGGGAGACATTAGAAAAACTTCAGACTCTCACTACCTCTCCCGTAAAACCTCCAGATTCAAATTTGGTGACTACTGGATGAGCTGGTATCGACTGTCTCCCAGCAAGGGACTGGAGTGGGATATTCTGTCATAAGGGTAACATTGGTCCTTGCAGAAACAAGAGATTTTGCAGTGGCTGGTCTGGGACTGGGGAATGATCTTCCACAGGAACTAAGGACTACCCCAAACCTCACCCCCTTCCACTCCAAGTACAAGCTTCACTTAATCAACCTACCCTCTGTAACATGGACACAGAGCAGCATGAGACATTTTAAAAATATCTTCCCCGCCACCCCTCAACAAAACCCTACCAAAACATAACGCTCCACCACAGACACAACTCTCTCCACAGAGCAAGGAGGAGAGAGAGAAAACAAAGTGCGTGTGACAGATGTTAGTTGCAATTAAGGGGTCGGGACAAAATTTTTTGCTCTGTTGCCACCCTTGTTGTCATCTCTGGAGGGCCCGAGTAGAGAAGAGAATTTTTTTCTTTTTGACATTTGTGTAACTCTTTTCTAGAGGGCCAATCACCCACTGCTGGACAAACACCAATTTTCCTCTCCAGTCAACTACAGAAAATAGGTCAGACAGAGACACACATACACTTTGCTGTTCATGTCACAAGCTACCACAGACGTTCTGTTGTTCTGCAGATGAGAAATGTTTCCTTAACCAAAGCAAGCTATTTTGTGCATGAAGAAGAGAGATTCTTTCACCCTTGGAAGGAGACGGGCTAACACATGGGCAACTGACGGACTTGGGGACATAATTACATTGGGAGAGGTGCTAAATCACAGAGTTACTGTTATGACTAACAGTAATGGTGGTCACTAGTCAGAGATAGAGGGTGATGGAAGAGGTATAAGGAAGACAGGTAGCAGGGTGAGTATGGAAAGATGTAAATTGGGATTTTCAAAGAGATTTAGATGCCCAACTCCAATTGAATTTGAACGTCTAACTCCCTTCGGCCACACACTTAATCTGTTGTCCTTTTGGGAAAGGACACCCAGGATCTCCTTATGGGACCCCATGGAAGCTGCCTTCGGAAGTTGACACCAAATTCCCTGTGAAATTAATGGGAATCAGGCCATCAAATCCCCTAGGCACTCTTGAAAAGTGCAGACTTAATGCCAGGTGCTACACTTAAAGTTACTTCAAAAGCTGTTACTGAGGGTGTTTCCATATACCCCAGAATATTCTCACAACTTTCTGTGTTTGCAAACAACCAGCATGAAGCCTGAGGTCATATATGTGTGTCAGTTTATGAGAGGCACTGGGTCAAAACCAGTTAGGGTTAACACAAAAATCCATCTACTTTTATACTCCTTTAGCCCACAGGGGGCAGTAGATGCACAAAAAACAGACACATTTCCACAGTGATAAATAGTGAGTTTACCATCCTCATTTTTTACATTAGGTTTTAACTCCTTCACGTTGCCTTTAACTCTTCTGGATTTAGTTTAGAAAGGCACCCTGTTATGAATATATGTTCTATGCAGAAAGTCAGAAAACAGGTGATTTTCCAGGGGAGTCAAAGAAGCTGCCTTAAGAGGTAGATAGGCACAGACTTCCTATAAACTCCTTCACTTGTGGTGTGAGCAGAGTCTGAGATATTTAAGTGCCTATTGATGCAGATGGGGCCTGGGAATGGAGTTTGAAAGGTATTTAGGTGCCTAAAGAGGGAGATAGGCTTCTAATGGAGTTTACAAAGGCACCTAAGTGAGTTAGCTGCCCAACTGCCATTGACCACAAAGCCTTCTTATGCCACGTAACTCCCTCCCCCTTAAATATGCTATACGCTAGGTCTGAAAGTCTAATGACTAACAAGGTCAGCTAACTAACAAGGCTGGACGAGTTGCATCCGAGAGTGCTAAAGGAACTGGCGGCTATGATTGCAGAGCCATTGGCCATTATCTTTGAAAACTCATGGCGAACGGGAGAAGTCCCGGATAACTGGAAAAAGGCTAATGTAGTGCCAATCTTTAAAAAAGGGAAGAAGGAGGATCCTGGGAACTACAGGCCAGTCAGCCTCACTTCAGTCCCCGGAAAAATCATGGAGCAGGTCCTCAAAGAATCAATCCTGAAGCACTTACATGAGAGGAAAGTGATCAGGAACAGTCAGCATGGATTCACCAAGGGAAGGTCATGCCTGACTAATCTAATCGCCTTCTATGATGAGATTACTGGTTCTGTGGATGAAGGGAAAGCAGTGGATGTATTGTATCTTGACTTTAGCAAAGCTTTTGACACGGTCTCCCACAGTATTCTTGTCAGCAAGTTAAGGAAGTATGGGCTGGATGAATGCACTATAAGGTGGGTAGAAAGTTGGCTAGATTGTTGGGCTCAACGGGTAGTGATCAATGGCTCCATGTCTAGCTGGCAGCCGGTGTCAAGTGGAGTGCCCCAAGGGTCGGTCCTGGGGCCGATTTTGTTCAATATCTTCATAAATGATCTGGAGGATGGTGTGGATTGCACTCTCAGCAAATTTGCAGATGATACTAAACTGGGAGGAGTGGTAGATACGCTGGAGGGCAGGGATAGGATACAGAGGGACCTAGACAAATTGGAGGATTGGGCCAAAAGAAATCTGATGAGGTTCAATAAGGATAAGTGCAGGGTCCTGCACTTAGGACGGAAGAACCCAATGCACCGCTACAGACTAGGGACCGAATGGCTAGGCAGCAGTTCTGCGGAAAAGGACCTAGGGGTGACAGTGGACGAGAAGCTGGATATGAGCCAGCAGTGTGCCCTTGTTGCCAAGAAGGCCAATGGCATTTTCGGATGTATAAGTAGGGGCATAGCGAGCAGATCGAGGGACGTGATCGTCCCCCTCTATTCGACATTGGTGAGGCCTCATCTGGAGTACTGTGTCCAGTTTTGGGCCCCACACTACAAGAAGGATGTAGATAAATTGGAGAGAGTCCAGCGAAGGGCAACAAAAATGATTAGGGGTCTGGAACACATGACTTACGAGGAGAGGCTGAGGGAACTGGGATTGTTTAGTCTGCAGAAGAGAAGAATGAGGGGGGATTTGATAGCTGCTTTCAACTACCTGAGAGGTGGTTCCAGAGAGGATGGTTCTAGACTATTCTGAGTGGTGGAAGAGGACAGGACAAGGAGTAATGGTCTCAAGTTGCAGTGAGGGAGATTTAAGTTGGAAATTAGGAAAAACTTTTCCACGACGAGGGTGGTGAAACACTGGAATGCGTTACTTAGGGAGGTGGTGGAATCTCCTTCCCTGGAAGTTTTTAAGGTCAGGCTTGACAAAGCCCTAGCTGGGATGATTTAATTGGGGATTGGTCCTGCTTTTGAGCAGGGGGTTGGACTAGATGACCTCCTGAGGTCCCTTCCAACCCTGATATTCTATGAAAGTATGAGAACTGAGATTCTAGGCACTTTCCAAAGAGAGAAGGAGGAGGATCCACCCAGGGGAACACACAATGTAGAAATAGACAGACAAGTTAACAAGCAGAGAGTGGGTAGAGGAAAGATTTGCAACCAGTATGGAGTTGTATAAACAAATGATATCAAAATACGATAAAAGCATTATAGTGAGATTGGGTTCAATTTTACCACTTCATATTTCCTCTAGAAACATTAACCTGAACATATATGTCAATGATAGGTTCAGGGTAATGTTGCTGGGACTGCAATTAAGGATTTGTGTTACACTGTTGGTGGCAGAAAGAAGATCCCTGTGAGGTGCCGAGATCTTCACTGTCAGTGGAAACTTACTGTATAGAAAGTCCTTTATGGTTAAACTATGTCCCATAACTTTACCCTCCATTGCTTTTCAGTATGTCTGTGTGTGTGTGTGTGATATCAACTTTGACTACCCTTAACTGGATTTAGACAATTGTTTTCTTTGTGGAATCCTGTGCGTAAGGTGAATTCTCTTTTTATAATGGAGATCTGTCTACCAGGCTACAAGTGCATTGGCAGTGCAAACCATGCTATGCTGCCAGAAACCAAAGGGACTCTTCTGATAGAAGACAAAGATGAAAAGTTGAACAGCGAATCATTTCAGAACCGGGCTTGCTGCAGTTCCAAGGAAGCATTCGCCCACATGGGCAGCTCCAGGTAGCAACTCATTTCTCTGGAATACAATTCTGAGAAGTTGTGTTGAATCCTCTCTGAGCCACAAAGACAGTTTATGTAAAGAGGTTTAGCACGGTGACTGGGAGATACAAACACAGTGATACAGACACCATAGATCCCTGCACAAAAACCTTGAACATAACAAACACCTTTTTTCCTCAGGCAAATGTCAAGCCTTTGGGGTTTTTTGCCATTTTCAGAGGAAGTTCCAAGAAAAGACAGAACAAAGGGCTGGAAAAATGTTTGTCAATGTCTTTCTAAAAAATAATAAAATCTTAATTATGATTGACTCTCTTAAATCCTTTGTTTTTCATTTATTGTGAAGGAAAAGGCAACTATTATGCATATGTTATTATGTTGGTTTAATAATTGAAGGAACATAAATCCACACCGTGTAGAATCAAGCACAGGAGTTTATTACGCTCAGCGCTGGCGGAGTGTCATCTTGCTTATTAGGCTCAGAGACACTGCAGAACAATTCATTACAATAGATCATATAGGGTGCTCATTGGGTGGAGAGAGGCAACGTGTATGGGTTTTCCGAAGCCCCGGGATAGGTTCTAGCAGCAGGACAAGATAAGCACAATAAGCCAGTGGTCTAAAAGATTACATAATGGCTCTGCCCAACGACCAAATTAACATATTGCTGACACACAGGTAATTACCCCCTAACTATATTTATTAAAGTATATAGGTTAAATCCTAATTTTGGGGTCCAGGGGAATGAAGTAGCAGCTCTCTCGGTTGACCAGCAGGTACGTTCCTAGAGATTTAAAGCAAAAAAGCAGTAATTAGTATTTAACAAAAACAATTGTTTCGAAGTTTACCCTTGCATTTCTCTGGGCTAGGATTTGCATACATCTGTGAAGGGAGGGTGTGATAACTCATGTCAATCATATTAGGCCTCGCCCCAAACTCTCTCTGGGATCTGAGGGGTATTGTACCACTATCTCCTCCCTGCATTAGGGAGTAACCATGAGGCTTTTCTCAGCACTTCATGTGTCTATAACTCATGATAAGGATGCCCAATTACATTTGGAGTTATGCTGACTCCGCTTACTGACTTGAAACACACAAGGTTATTTGTTTACCCCAGCTTTCTCTTAGTGATGTATTGTTCTTTATTAGCTAGTCCTCACCCAGGCCGATATGAAAAGTTTTTAGCAGAACTGTAGTTAAGATCTTACATCCACAGCAAATGGATTTTGGCCCTTCAATAATAATATTTTAAATACTTCTTTTACCTTTGCACATTTCTTTATATGCTGTAGAGTACACATGGCCAATTACTCGAAACAGGGTTTTATCCTCATTAGTTAAATTAAAGAAGTAAAACATCCATAACTATTTTTATTATTTGCAAAACACAGTGTTGTCTTGCTACACGGTCCCACATATGGATGTTGCCGTTCTTTGGGACCCCTAATCAATCCTTCTCAACCCACTGGCAGATCTTGACTTTGAGAGATGGAATTTGTTTCTGAAAGCAGGACATTTTGGGAGTCAAGCATCAAAATCCTTCTGTAAGGCCCTGCTCCTACAGAAACTGAGCGTGTGTTTCAGTTTACACATTGTAATAGACTCACTGAAATGTGAATAGGGCTACACAGCGGGACAGATCCTCAGCTGCTGTTAATTTTTATATTGGCTTCAATGGTGCCAGGACCATTTACACCAACCGAGAATCTGCCTCAGGTTGTACAAAGTCTTTGCAGGACTGAGCTGTGGAGATAGAGGTGGTTAGGGACTATTTAGAAAAGCTGGACGTGCACAAGTCCATGGGGCCGGACGAGTTGCATCCGAGAGTGCTGAAGGAATTGGCGGCTGTGATTGCAGAGCCATTGGCCATTATCTTTGAAAACTCATGGCGAACGGGGGAAGTCCCAGATGACTGGAAAAAGGCTAATGTAGTGCCAATCTTTAGAAAAGGGAAGAAGGAAGATCCTGGGAACTACAGGCCAGTCAGCCTCACCTCAGTCCCTGGAAAAATCATGGAGCAGGTCCTCAAAGAATCAATCCTGAAGCACTTGCATGAGAGGAAAGTGATCAGGAACAGCCAGCATGGATTCACCAAGGGAAGGTCATGCCTGACTAATCTAATCACCTTTTATGATGAGATTACTGGTTCTGTGGATGAAGGGAAAGCAGTGGATGTATTGTTTCTTGACTTTAGCAAAGCTTTTGACACGGTCTCCCATAGTATTCTTGTCAGCAAGTTAAGGAAGTATGGGCTGGATGAATGCACTATAAGGTGGGTAGAAAGCTGGCTAGATTGTCGGGCTCAACGGGTAGTGATCAATGGCTCCATGTCTAGTTGGCAGCCGGTATCAAGTGGAGTGCCCTAAGGGTCGGTCCTGGGGCCGGTTTTATTCAATATCTTCATAAATGATCTGGAGGATGGTGTGGATTGCACTCTCAGCAAATTTGCGGATGATACTAAACTGGGAGGAGTGGTAGATACGCTGGAGGGGAGGGATAGGATACAGAAGGACCTAGACCAATTGGAAGATTGGGCCAAAAGGAATCTGATGAGGTTCAATAAGGATAAGTGCAGGGTCCTGCACTTAGGACGGAAGAACCCAATGCACAGCTACAGACTAGGGACCGAATGGCTAGGCAGCAGTTCTGCGGAAAAGGACCTAGGGGTGACAGTGGACGAGAAGCTGGATATGAGTCAGCAGTGTGCCCTTGTTGCCAAGAAGGCCAATGGCATTTTGGGATGTATAAGTAGGGGCATAGCGAGCAGATCGAGGGACGTGATCGTTCCCCTCTATTCGACATTGGTGAGGCCTCATCTGGAGTACTGTGTCCAGTTTTGGGCCCCACACTTCAAGAAGGATGTGGATAAATTGGAGAGAGTCCAGCGAAGGGCAACAAAAATGATTAGGGGACTGGAACACATGAGTTATGAGGAGAGGCTGAGGGAGCTGGGATTGTTTAGCCTGCAGAAGAGAAGAATGAGGGGGGATTTGATAGCTGCTTTCAACTACCTGAAAGGGGGTTCCAAAGAGGATGGCTCTAGACTGTTCTCAATGGTAGCAGATGACAGAACGAGGAGTAATGGTCTCAAGTTGCAGTGGGGGAGGTTTAGATTGGATATTAGGAAAAACTTTTTCACTAAGAGGGTGGTGAAACACTGGAATGCGTTACCTAGGGAGGTGGTAGAATCTCCTTCCTTAGAGGTTTTTAAGGTCAGGCTTGACAAAGCCCTGGCTGGGATGATTTAACTGGGAATTGGTCCTGCTTTGAGCAGGGGGTTGGACTAGATGACCTTTTGGGGTCCCTTCCAACCCTGATATTCTATGATTCTATGATTCTATGATTCAAAAGAATAAGAACAGGTAAGTGCTGGAACAGGTTACAAGGGAAGGTTGTGGAATCCCCATCTTTGGAGGGTTTTAAGAACAGGTTAGACAAACAGCTGTCAGGGTGATCTACATAAACTTGGTTCCATCTCAGAGAGGAGGGCTGGACTAGACTGTGACAGATTTTGTTACCAATCTGCCTGAAGGCATCGGTTGATCAGGCTGAGGCCACGGGATCTTGTAGGGAGGAGATGACGAGGCACACCAAGGGTCTAAGTTTAAAGCTTTATTGATAAAATAATAATAGCAGAGAGTGCTGGGAATGCTCCCACGTCACTCGGGGGAAGAAAGAAAGCGTTAGTGCCCCAAGCCCTAACCCACTTTCATACTCACATACGCTACCCAAGGCTGGCCAGGCCTGGGTGTAATGTCAGAAGAAGAGAGCGGGGAAGGGTGGACGGGAGTTCTTGTCCTGGGCCCAGGCCATCCGGGTCTGCTGCTGATCTCCAAATTGCTCCAGTTCTCAGGAGGGTTTTAAGCCCTGGGCTCCTTTGGGGGTGTTCCATTCCGCGACCTCTGTTCCTGGTGCTCTTTGTGTCAGTCCAAACCGGCTTGCTGTGGTCTTCTTGGTTTCCCAAAACATCCTGGCTCTGGAGACTTTGTTTTCCCTTCTATTGGCCTTTGCTGTCATGTCTCATTTGCTCTCACTGTTCCTGCTGTTATCTTTGCAGCTTTGCTCCACTTAGTTTTTCTCTTCTTATGGCTGGTCAGAGGGGTTGGACTTTCCCCCTTCTGTCTTGGCAGGTAGCCACTGGCCGTGGGCTGAAGTCAGCTTCTTATCTTCGGAATGAGCTTGCTAGCTGCAGTGTTGAGTTAACCCGTTCTCTGCTCTCTTCTTTCTCTCCCCCCCTCTCGGCCTCTCATACCTCCAAAGGAAACTTCCACTCTCCACTCACACATTTTTAGGCCTCCCCAAAATGCTTTGCAATGCTTGCAACAGTGTTAGCCACATACAGTACTGATCTGCCTTCCCTGGAGACTCCCTGAGGGGGGCGGGCATTGGGGTGTGACAAGACAATCTCTCAAGATCCCTTCCAGCCCTACACTGCCAAGAAACGCCACAGCGGTGCAGCTGCAGTGTGTCAGCATAGTTACTACCTATACTGACGAGAGAGTTTCTCCCTTTGGCGTCAACAATCCACCTCCTCAAGAGGTGATAGCTAGGGTGACAGAAGAAATCTTCTATTGACTTATTTCTTTCTATGTAGGGACTGAGGTCACTTTACCTAAGGCCTTGTCTACACTGGCAACTTGGAGCACATTAAATCAGCGCCGGGTGCTGTAGCTCCTGAGATGTCCACATTGGGAAGTCACATAGAGTGCCTGGACTCCGCTGCTGGAGTGCTTCTGGTAATCCACCTCCATGAGAGGCATAGAGCTTTCTGCGCCCAGGCCAAAGCATCACGGTACCAGTGTGGACACCCTGGTCTATTACTGCGCTCCGATCGGCCTCTGGGATGTGCCCCACAATGCCTGTTCTAGCCACTCTGGTCATCACTTTGAACTCTACTGCCCTGCCCTCAGGTGACCAACTATCAGACCCGCCCTTTAAATTCTCTGGGAATTTTGAAAGTCCCCTTCCTGTTGTCACGGAGTCCCCAGGTGATGCTCTGCTCCCTACGAAGCCAGGCAGGACTCTGGTGAAGTCTCCTCTCTGCGAGCAGACAGTCTTCAGGGCAAGAAGCTCACATGGCTTCCCCCTTCCTGGGTCTGACCTTGGAGCATTCTGCATCCTCTGCCCCTCCGTGCGCTTCTGTCAAGGTTCCTTCCTCACTCTGAACTCTAGGGTACAGATGTGGGGACTTGCACGAAAGATCCCCTAAGCTTATTCTTACCAGCGTAGGTTAAAAACTTCCTCAAGGTACAAACTTTGCCTTGTCCTTGAACCGTACGCTGCCACCACCAAGCGTCTTACACAAAGAGCAGGGAAAGAGCCCACTAGGTGATGTCTTCCCCTAAAATATCCCCCCAAGCTCTGCACCCCCTTTCCTGGGGAAAGCTTGATAAGAATCCTCACCAATTTGTATAGGTGAACACAGACCCAAACCCTTGGATCTTAAGAACAATGAAAAATCAATCAGGATCTTAAAAGAAATATTTTAATTAAAGAAAAGGTAAACGAATCACCTCTGTAAAATCAGGATGGTAAATACTTTACAGGGTAATCAGATTCAAAACACAGAGAATCCCTCTAGGCAAAACCTTAAGTTACAAAAAGACACAAAAACAAGAATATACATTCCATTTAGCACAGCTATTTTACCAGCCATTTAACAAAAGGAAATCTAACACATTTCTAGCTAGATTACTTACTAACTAACTGTTGTAAGGCTGCATTCCTGATCTATTCCTGGCAAAAGCATCACACAGACAGACGAACCCTTTGTCCCCACCCCTCCAGATATGAAAGTATCTTGTCCTCTCATTGGTCATTTTGAGTCAGGTGGCAGCGGGGTTATCTTAGCTTCTTAACCTTTTATAGGTGAAAGGATTTTGCCTCTGGCCAGGAGGGATTTTATAGCACTGTCTATGGAAAGGTGATTACCCTTCCCTTTATATTTATGACAGTTCCCACAGCAAGTCCACCTCGGCGGGGTCCCAGGGAAGCCAGAGGGTCCTGCACCTCAACTCCGCAGTCAGACGTGACTCTCAGCCAGCCAGTAAAACAGAAGGTTTATTAGATGACAGGAACACGGTCTAACACAGAACTTGTAGGTACAGAGAACAGGACCCCTCAGCGGGGTCCATTTTGGGGAGCAGTGAGCCAGACAACCACATCTGTACTTCACTCCTTGTCCCCAGCCATCCCCAAACTGACTCCCCCTCCAGCCCCTCCTCCTCTGGGCTTTGTTCCTTTCCCGGGCCAGGAGGTCACCTGATTCCTTTGTTCTCCAACCCTTTAGCTCTCACCTTGCAGGGGGGAAGGGCCCAGTCCATCAGATGCCAGGAAACAGTGTCGGCCATTTATGTACCCTGGCCCTTTGTTCTGCAACAATTATACCCTCTTATCCCACCACCTAGAGACTTAAGAAATGCATAGGGGAAACTGAGGCACCCCTACAGTATTCAGAGGAAACAGTAAGAACAGACGCACTTCGTCACACCTATTTGCTCAGCCAGGTGTGGAGTGCTCTCAGTGCATCTTTCCAGCTGACCATGCCTCCACGCACCAGGCAATCCCCAGTATGGAGCAATGCCAAGGTGCTGGGCCTCATCAGTGTTTGGGACGAGGAAGCTGTCCAGTCCCACCTGTTCTCCAGCCGTAGGAATTACGATACCTATGGGCAGATATCAAGGGCCATGATAGAAAGGGGCCATGACCGGGATGCACTGCAGTGCAGGGTTAAAATGAAGAAGCTGCAGAATGTCTACCACAAGTTGCAGGAGGCAAACCACCTCTCTGGTGCTGCAACCACAACCTCCTGGCTCTACAAAGATCTGGACAAGATACTTGGGGGCAACCTCACCTCCACTGCGAAGAGCCCCATGGACACTTCAGAGGCCATGGCAGCCCAGAATGTAACAAGGCAGGAGGAGGAAAGCGGGAGCAAGGGTGCTGAGGAGGAGAGGAGCCCAAAGCCAAAGGACGACTCACCATCCACAGATGCATGCAACCAGGAGCTGTTTTCAAGCCAGGAAGAAGGTAGCCAATTGCAGCGGATGGTGCTTGGGGAAGAACAGACTGCAGAGGAGACGCCTGGTAAGCGGCATTGATTTTGAGAAGGGAGTTGTTGGGTGCAGGCTGTTGGCATGAGGAGGGTTGCAGAAAGAAGGGTCAGGGCTGTGTGCATGCCTAGTTCCAGAATAGGGCGTTGGCGTGCTCTCTCACATTGCGGTAATCGGCTTCTGTGATCTCATCAAAGGTCTCATGCAGAAACTGGGCAATCCACTTGTGCAGGTTCCTTGGCAGAGCTACTGTGCTCCTTGTCCCAGTAAGGCTAACATGTCCGCACCACTGTGCCGTGAGTGGGGGGACCATTGCTGCACACAGGCAAGCCGCATAAGGGCCAGGGTGGAAGCTGCATTGTTGCAGAAGACCCTCCCTTGCTTCCCAGGTCATCCTCAGCAGTGAGATATCTTCTGGGACGAACTTAACTTGTGGAAAATGTGGGGACAGTGTTTAGTATAGGGGCCCCCTGCAGCTGCTGGCTCTTCCCAAGACACAGGACCCCAGAGGACAGTACGGCCCTGGAACACTCAGTTCCCGTTGCCCCTGTGGTTACTCACCATTTCAGGGCTCTTGTGGGTTATGTGCGCTCGCCTTGGGACAGGCAATTTGTGCTAGGTGTGTGAACTGAGCTTGTATTTAAGATCGGCCGAATCGTTACTCTGTCTCGCATTAACAATGGTGCCTCTGTAAAATGTTGCATTTTGGCTTTACAGATGCAACCTTGAGATCCCAGCCGTCCTTGTTATCAACGGCCAAATGGCTCCGCAGACTCAGGAAGCGGCCACGAAGAAGCAAGGAGGACCTTCCTCATGAAGTCATGCAGCAGGCCCTTACTGAAAATAAAAAAATACAGGAGTGGCGGGAGTGAGAAAGGAGGCTCCACCAGGAGAATGCGGATCACCGGCAACAAACCATGGAGCGGCTCCTAAGCACTCTGGAGTGCCAAGCGGACTCAATGTAGGCACTCATAGCAATGCATACAGAGCAGATCCACGCCCACCCCAGCTGCAGCCCGTGTCCCAACACTCTTTCCCTTGCGCCCCCATGTCACCGCCAACCCACTTCCCCCAATATCTGGTTTCTTATCACCACCAGCTGCCTCCAACACCTGTACCTTCACCGTCCAGCCCTGCACACTCCAACCCTTACCCACTGCCCTCCACCTCTTTGCCCATGCAGTTTAGCAAGCCTGAAGTGCAGAGCACACTGCACTCCTGACAGCAAGGCTGAATATGATACCTGGACATACGCAAATCTGTAAATGTTCCGTTCCCCCCCCGCCCTTCCTTCCTCCCACACACTACAGATGTGTCATGCCGTTTGTGTTTCTCCATCTCATAGAATCATAGAATCATAGACTTTAAGGTCAGAAGGGACCATTATGATCATCTAGTCTGACCTCCTGCACAATGCAGGCCACAGAATCCCTCCCACCCACTCCTGTAACAAACCTCGAACCTATGTCTGAGCTATTGAAGTCCTCAAATCATGGTTTAAAGACTTCGAGGTGCAGAGAATCCTCCAGCAAGTGACCAGTGCCCCATGCTGCAGAAGAAGGTGAAAACCCCCAGGGCCTCTGCCAATCTACCCTGGAGGAAAATTCCTTCCGGACCCCAAAAATGGCGATCAGCTAAACCCTGAGCATGTGGGCAAGACTCACCAGCCAGATACCCAGGAAAGAATTCTCTGCAGTAACTCAGATCCCACCCCATCTAACATCCCATCACAGGCCACTGGGCATATTTACTGCTAATAGTTGAAGATCAATTAATTGCCAAAATTGGGCTATCCCATCATATCATCCCTTCCATAAACTTATCAAGCTTAGTCTTGAAGCCAGATAGGTATTTTGCCCCCACTTCTTCCCTTGGAAGGCTTTTCATAGAATCATAGAATCATAGAATATAAGGGTTGGAAGGGACCCCAGAAGGTCATCTAGTCCAACCCCCTGCTCGAAGCAGGACCAATTCCTAGTTAAATCATCCCAGCCAGGGCTTTGTCAAGCCTGACCTTAAAAACCTCTAAGGAAGGAGATTCTACCACCTCCCTAGGTAACGCATTCCAGTGTTTCACCACCCTCTTAGTGAAAAAGTTTTTCCTAATATCCAATCTAAACCTCCCCCACTGCAGCTTGAGACCATTACTCCTCGTTCTGTCATCTGCTACCATTGAGAACAGCCTAGAGCCATCCTCTTTGGAACCCCCTTTCAGGTAGTTGAAAGCAGCTATCAAATCCCCCCTCATTCTTCTCTTCTGCAGGCTAAACAATCCCAGCTCCCTCAGCCTCTCCTCATAAGTCATGTGTTCCAGACCCCTAATCATTTTTGTTGCCCTTCGCTGGACTCTCTCCAATTTATCCACATCCTTCTTGAAGTGTGGGGCCCAAAACTGGACACAGTACTCCAGATGAGGCCTCACCAATGTCGAATAGAGGGGAACGATCACGTCCCTCGATCTGCTCGCTATGCCCCTACTTTCCAGAACTTCCCTCCTCTGATGGCTAGAAACCTTTGTCTAATTTCAAGCTGATGGCCAGTTTATATCCATTTGTTCTTGTGTCCACATTGATACTGATCTTAAATAATTCTCTCCCTCCGTGGTATTTATCCCTCTGATATATTTATAGAGAGCAATCATATCTCCCCTCAGCCTCTTTTTGGTTAGGCTAAACAAGCCAAGCTCTTTGAGTCTCCATTCATAAAACAGGTTTTCTATTCCTTGAGTCACCTAGTAGCCCTTCTCTGTACCTGTTCCAGTTTGAATTCATCCTTCTTAAACATGGGAGACCAGAACTGAACCCAGTATTCCAGGGGAGGTCTCACCAGTGCCTTGTATAATGGTAATAACACCTCCTTCTCTCTACTGGAAACACCTCGCCTGATGCATCCCAAGACCGCATTAGCTTTTTTCACGGCCATATCACATTGGCGGCTCATAGTCATCCTGTGATCAACCAATACGCCGAGGTCCTTTCCTCCTCTGTTACTTCCAAGTGATGCATCCCCAGTTTATAACAAAAATTCTTGTTATTAATTCCTAAATGCATGACCTTGCACTTTTCACTATTAAATTTCATCCTATTACTATTACTCCAGTTTACAAGGTCATCCAGATCTTCCTGTGTGATATCCCGGTCCTTCTCTAAATTGGCAATACCTCCCAGCTTTGTATCATCTGCAAACTTTATTAGCACACTCCCACTTCTTGTGCCGAGGTCAGTAATAAAAAAATTAAATAAGATTGGTCCCAAAACCAATCCCTGAGGAACTTCACTAGTAACCTCCTTCCAGCCTGACAGTTCACCTTTCAGTGTGACCCATTGTAGTCTCCCCTTTAACCAGTTCCTTATCCACCTTTCATTTTTCATATTGATCCCCATCTTTTTTAATTTAGCTAATAATTCCCCATGTGGACCCGTATCAAACGCCTTACCGAAATCTAGGTAAATTAGATCCACGGCGTTTCCTTTGTCTAAAAAATCTGTTACCTTCTCAAAGAAGGAGATCAGGTTGGTTTGGCACGATCTACCTTTTGTAAAACCATGTTGTATTTTGTCCCAATTACCATTGACCTCAACGTCCTTAACTACTTTCTCCTTCAAAATTTTTTCCAAGACCTTGCATATTACAGAAGTCAAACTAACAGGCCTGTAGTTACCCAGATCACTGTTTTTCCCCTTTCTTAAAAATAGGAACTATGTTAGCAATTCTCCAATCATACGGTACAACCCCTGAGTTTACAGATTCATTACATTTTTTTGTTAATGGGCTTGCAATTTCATGTGCCAGTTCCTTTAATATTCTTGTATGAAGATTATCTGGCCCCCCAGATTGTTTCTTTTCAGTAAATGTTTTTTTTTGTTTGTTTGAAAGCATTCTTTATTGCATTAATTAAAAGCAAGCATAGCCCAGGAAAGCAACAGGAATTTCTAGTCAGTGCATCATACGTAGCAAACACAGATGCCGACTGTCACTGGAACCACTGCACTTCAGTGCAGGGCACCAAACATTATTGGCTTTCAGCATCGAATTGCTGCCTCAGGGCATCCCTAATCCTTACCGCCCAGTGCTGTTCCCCTCGAATGGCCCTGGTCTCTGGCTGCCAAGGAACATGAGTAAGCAGATTGCCCATATTCTTCATGAGATCTTCGATGAGATCACTGAAGCTGATTACCATGATGTGAGAGAGTATATCAATGCCCTGTTGATATACTGGCAAGCTTCCTCCGGCCTTGAAAACAGACCTTGGCTGCATGCATCTATGGATGATGAGTCGTCCTCTGGCTGGCACAGCTGATCAGAGTGCAGTAATAGACCAAGGTGTCCACACTGGCATTGTGGCACTTCAGCCCGGGCACAGAAAGGTCTATGCTTCTCATGGAGGTGGATTACCAGGAGCGCTCCAGCCATGGAGTCCAGGCGCGCTACGTGCCTTGCCAGTGTGGACACCTCAGGAGTTATAGCTCCCGGGGCTGATTTCATGTGCTCCAACTTGCAAGTGCAGACAAGGCCTAAGTCTCATGTTGCTTGTGATGGCTTTCCAGGATAATTTTATTCTTAAAGGCTTTGGAGATTCCTCAGATTAGTAGGCGCTAAAGTTACATCTTTCTTACAACCTTCTTTTCCAGGTGTCCAGGCACAAATTAGATTTGTGGAATCTGGAGGGGATGAGAAGCAGCCTGGTGACTCATAGAATCATAGAATCATAGAATATCAGGGTTGGAAGGGACCTCAGGAGGTCATCTAGTCCAACCGCCTGCTCAAAGCAGGACCAATCCCCATTTAAATCATCCCAGCCAGGGCTTTGTCAAGCCTGACCTTAAAAACTTCTAAGGAAGGAGATTCCATCACCTCCCTAGGTAACGCATTCCAGTGTTTCACCACCCTCGTCGTGAAAAAGTTTTTCCTAATATCCAACCTAAACCTCCCCCACTGCAACTTGAGACCATTACTCCTTGTCCTGTCCTCTTCCACCACTCAGAATAGTCTAGAACCATCCTCTCTGGAACTACCTCTCAGGTAGTTGAAAGCAGCTATCAAATCCCCCCTCATTCTTCTCTTCTGCAGACTAAACAATCCCAGTTCCCTCAGCCTCTCCTCATAAGTCATGTGTTCCAGACCCCTAATCATTTTTGTTGCCCTTCGCTGGACTCTCTCCAATTTATCCACATCCTTCTTGAAGTGTGGGGCCCAAAACTGGACACAGTACTCCAGATGAGGCCTCACCAATGTCGAATAGAGGGGGACGATCACGTCCCTCGATCTGCTCGCTATGCCCCTACTTATACATCCCAAAATGCCATTGGCCTTCTTGGCAAAAAGGGCACACTGCTGGCTCATATCCAGCTTCTCGTCTACTGTCACCCCTAGGTCCTTTTCCGCAGAACTGCTGCCTAGCCATTTGGTCCCTAGTCTGTAGCAGTGCATTGGATTCTTCCATCCTAAGTGCAGGACCCTGCACTTATCCTTATTGAACCTCATCAGATTTCTTTTGGCCCAATCCTCAAATTTGTCTAGGGCCCTCTGTAGCCTATCCCTGCCCTCCAGCGTATCTACCACTCCTCCCAGTTTAGTATCATCCGCAAATTTGCTGAGAGTGCAATCCACACCATCCTCCAGATCATTTATGAAGATATTGAACAAAACCGGCCCCAGGACCGACCCCTGGGGCACTCCACTTGACACCGGCTGCCAACTAGACATGGAGCCATTGATCACTACCCGTTGAGCCCGACAATCTAGCCAACTTTCTACCCACCTTATAGTGCATTCATCCAGCCCATACTTCCTTAACTTGCTGACAAGAATACTGTGGGAGACCGTGTCAAAAGCTTTGCTAAAGTCAAGAAACAATACATCCACTGCTTTCCCTTCATCCACAGAACCAGCAATCTCATCATAGAAGGCGATTAGATTAGTCAGGCATGACCTTCCCTTGGTGAATCCATGCTGACTGTTCTTGATCACTTTCCTCTCATGTAAGTGCTTCAGGATTGATTCTTTGAGGACCTGCTCCATGATTTTTCTGGGGACTGAAGTGAGGCTGACTGGCCTGTAGTTCCCAGGATCCTCCTTCTTCCTTTTTTTAAAGATTGGCACTACATTAGCCTTTTTCCAGTCATCCGGGACTTCCCCGGTTCGCCACGAGTTTTCAAAGATAACGGCCAATGGCTCTGCAGTCACAGCCGCCAGTTCCTTTAGCACTCTCGGATGCAACTCATCCAGCCCCATGGACTTGTGCATGTCCAGTTTTTCTAAATAGTCCCTAACCACCTCTTTCTCCACAGAGGGCTGGCCATCTATTCCCCATGTTGTGATGCCCAGCACAGCAGTCTGGGAGCTGACCTTGTTCGTGAAGACAGAGGCAAAAAAAGCATTGAGTACATTAGCTTTTTCCACATCCTCCGTCACTAGGTTGCCTCCCTCATTCATTAAGGGGCCCACACTTTCCTTGGCTTTCTTCTTGTTGCCAACATACCTGAAGAAACCCTTCTTGTTACTCTTAACATCTCTCGCTAGCTGCAGCTCCAGGTGCGATTTGGCCCTCCTGATATGATTCCTACATGCCCGAGCAATATTTTTATACTCTTCCCTGGTCATATGTCCAACCTTCCACTTCTTGTATGCTTCTTTTTTATGCTTAAGATCCGCTAGGATTTCACCGTTAAGCCAAGCTGGTCGCCTGCCATATTTACTATTCTTTCGACACATCGGGATGGTTTGTCCCTGTAACCTCAACATGGATTCCTTGAAATACAGCCAGCTCTCCTGGACTCCTTTCCCCTTCAAGTTAGTCCCCCAGGGGATCCTGGCCATCCGTTCCCTGAGGGAGTCGAAGTCTGCTTTCCTGAAGTCCAGGGTCCGTATCCTGCTGCTTACCTTTCTTCCCTGTGTTAGGATCCTGAACTCAACCAACTCATGGTCACTGCCTCCCAGATTCCCATCCACTTTTGCTTCCCCCACTAATTCTTCCCGGTTTGTGAGCAGCAGGTCAAGAAAAGCTCCCCCCCTAGTTGGCTCCTCCAGCACTTGCGCCAGGAAATTGTCCCCTACGCTTTCCAAAAACTTCCTCCACCTCTCCTTCAGTTTTGGAGACGACTGGTTAAGCTGACTCTGACTGTCTCCTGGCAAAGGACTGGAGAGGTTTGCCACCTTTATCTTTTGGACAAGAGACACTAAACATTATGCTGCTTCTGTAACAGGGCGGTTCAGTATCTCCAGATCCAATGCCCAGAATATGTTCTATTTGGAAATGAACAACCTGAAACCTGAAGACACAGGTATAGAATCATAGAAGTGGAAGGGACCTTGAGAGGTCATCAAGTCCAGTCCCCTACACTCATAGCAGGACCAGCAACATTTAGATCATCCCTGACAGGTGTATGTCTAACCTGTTCTTAAAAATCTCCAATGATGGAGATTCCTCAACCTCCCTAGGCAATTTATTCCAGTGCTTAACCACCCTGACAGTTAGGAAGTTTTTCCTAATGTCCAACCTAAACCTCCCTTGCTGCTATTTAAGCCTCTTGCTTCTTGTCCTATCATCAGAGGTTAAGGAGAATAATTTTTCTCCCTCCTCGTTAACAACCTTTTAGATATTTGAAAACTGTTATCATGTCCCCTCTCAGTCTTCTCTTCTCCAGACTAAACAAACCCAGTTCTTTCAATGTTCCCTCATAGGTCATGTTTTCTAGACCGGTAACCATTTTTGTTGCTTTTCTCTGTACTCTTCTATTTGTCCGTACCTTTTCTGAAATATGGCTCCCAGAACTGGACACAACACTCCAGTTGAGGCCTAATCAGTGCAGAGTAGAGCAGAAAAATTACTTCTCGTGTCTTGCTTACAACACTCTTACTAATACAACCTAGAATGATTGATTTTTTTGCAACAGTGTTACACTGTTGACTCATATTTAGCTTATGGTCCACTATGACCCCTAGATCCCTTTCCGCAGTACTCCTTCTTAGGCAGCGATTTCCCATTCTGTAGGTGTGCATCTGATTGTTCCTTCCTAAGTGGAGTACCTTGCATTTGTCCTTATTGAATTTCATCCTATTTACTTCAGACCATTCCTCCAGTTTGTCCAGATCATTTTCAATTTTCATCCTGTCCTCCAAAGCACTTGCAACCCCTCCCAGCTTGGTATCGTCCACAAACTTTATAAGAAAAGGAGTACTTGTGGCACTTGTGTGCATCGGATGCATCCGATGAAGTGAGCTGTAGCTCAGGAAAGCTCATGCTCAAATAAATTGGTTAGTCTCTAAGGTGCCACAAGTCCTCCTTTTCTTTTTGCGAATACAGACTAACACGGCTGTTACTCTGAAACTTTATAAGTGCACTCTCTATGCCATGATCTAAATTGTTGATGAAGACATTGAAAAGAATCAGACCCAGAACTCATCCCTGAGGGACTGCACTCTTTATTCCCTTCCAGCCTGGCTGCGAACCATTGATAAGTACTCTCTGGGAGTGGTTTTCCAAATAGCTATGCACCCGCCTTATAGTAGCTCCATCTAGGTTGTATTTCCCTAGTTTGTTTAGAAGAAGGTAATGCGAGACTGTATCAAAAGCCGTACTAAAGTCCAGATATGCCACATCTACCCCTTCTCCCCATCCACAAGGTTTGTTATCCTGTCAAAAAAAGCTATCAGGTTGGTTTGACATGATATATTCTTGACAAATTGATGCTGACTGTTACCTATCACCTTATTATCTTCTAGATGTTTCCAAATTGATTCCTTATTATTTGCTCCATTATCTTACCAGGTACAGAAGTTAAGCTGACTGGTCTGTAATTGCTTGGGTTGCCCTTGTTTCCCGTTTTGTAGATAGGCACATATGTGCTCTTTTCCAGTCTTCTGGAATCTCCCCTGTCTTCCATGACTTTTCAACGATAATAGTTAATGGCTCAAATATCTCCTCAGCCGGTTCCTTGAGTATGCATTTCATCAGGCCCTGGTGACTTGAAGACATCTAACTTGTGCAAGTAAATTTTAACTTGTTCTTTCCTTATTTTAGCATCTGAACCTACCCCATTTTCATTGGCATTCACTACGTTAGGTGTCCAAATGCTACCTGCCTTCTAGGTGAAAACCAAAACAAAAAATCATTAAGCACCTCTGCCATTTCCACATTTTCTGTTATTGTTTTTCCCTCTTCATTGAGTAACAGGCTACCCTGTCCTTGATCTTCCTCTTCCTTCTAATGTATTTGTAGAGTATTTTCTTGTTACCCTTTATGTCTCTAGCTAGTTTGGTCTCGTTTTGTTCCTTGGCCTTTGTTAAGGTTCCTTTTTGACTTTGAATTTTAGGGTACAAATGTGGGGACCTGCATGAAAGACCCCCTAAGCTTATTTTTTTTAGTTTAGGTTAAAAACTTTTTTAAGGTACAAATTTTGTTTTGTTTTTGAATTTTATGCTGCTACTACCAAGTGTGTTAAACAAAGAACAGGGAAAGAGCCCGCTTGGAGATTTCTTTCCCCAAAATATTCCCCCAAGCCCTACACCCCCTTTCCTGGGGAAGGCTTGATAAAAAATTTTACCGATTTGTACAGGTGAACACGGACCCATGCCCTTGGATTTTAAGAACAATGAAAAAACAATTAGGTTCTTAAAAGAAGAATTTTAATTAAAGAACAGGTAAAAGAATTATTTTTGTAAAATTAGGATGGTAAATACCTTACAGGGAAATTAGATTTAAAACATAGAGAATTTTTTTAGGCAAAAATTTAAGTTACAAAAAGACACAAAAACCGGAATATACATTTTATTTAGTACAGCTTATTTTATTAGCCATTAAACAAAAGGAAATTTAATGCATTTTTAGCTACATTATTTACTAACTTTTTATAGGAGTTCTGAGCTGCATTTTTTAATTTGTTTTTTGCAAAAGCATTACACAGACAGACAGACCCTTTGTTCTCCCCCTCCCCCCAATTCAGCTTTGAAAGCATTTTGTTTTTTTATTGGTCATTTTGGTCAGGGGTCAGCGAGGTTATCTTAGCTTCTTAACCCTTTACAGGTGAAAGGGTTTTGCCTCTGGCCAGGGGGGATTTTATAGTTCTTTATACAGAAGGTGGTTACCCTTCCCTTTATGTTTATGAGACGTTCCCCCAAATTACAGATAGGGTGAAACACTGGCTGTGATTTTTTTCTTGGAGCTTTAGGAGAAAACAGAGTTAATAAGACATATGCACTTTTAAATATATTACTAGGTGCATAAAGACTAACAATATTTTCCACATCTTAAGGACAATTTTAACCAGTTGATTCTGGGAAACTTTCATGGCAGAGTGCATCAGCCACTTTGTTAGAAGCTCCTAAAATGTGTTGTATGTTGAAATCAAAATCTTGGAGAGCTAAACTCCACCGAATAAGTCTTTCGTTGTTTCCCATGGCGGTATGAAGCCACTGTAGCGCAGCATGGTCAGTTAGCAGGTGGAAACGCCGTCCCCAAACGTATGGGCGTAGCTTTTCCAGGGCGTAGACAATGGCGTAACATTCTTTTTCACTGACTGACCAGTTGCTTTCCCTCTCAGACAGTTTTTTGCTGAGAAACACGACAGGATGGAACTTTTGATTTGGTCTTTTTTGCATTAAGACTGCTCCTACACCACGCTTGGACGCATCTGTGGTTACTAGGAACGGTTTGTCAAAGTCTGGGGCTCCTAGCACAGGGTCAGACATGAGTGTCGCTTTAAGCTGGTTAAAGGCCTTCTGATACTCTTCGGTCCACTGAATGGCATTTGGCTGTTTCTTTTTGGTTAGGTTTGTTAGTGGGGCAGCGATTTGGCTGTATTGTGGTACAAATTGCCTGTAATAACCGGCCAAGCCTAAGAAGGATTGGACCTGTTTTTTTAACTTTGGGACAGGCCACTTTTGGATAGAATCATAGAATCATAGAATATCAGGGTTGGAAGGGACCCCAGAAGGTCATCTAGTCCAACCCCCTGCTCGAAGCAGGACCAATTCCCAGTTAAATCATCCCAGCCAGGGCTTTGTCAAGCCTGACCTTAAAAACCTCTAAGGAAGGAGATTCTACCACCTCCCTAGGTAACGCATTCCAGTGTTTCACCACCCTCTTAGTGAAAAAGTTTTTCCTAATATCCAATCTAAACCTCCCCCACTGCAGCTTGAGATCATTACTCCTCGTTCTGTCATCTGCTACCATTGAGAACAGTCTAGAGCCATCCTCTTTGGAACCCCCTTTCAGGTAGTTGAAAGCAGCTATCAAATCCCCCCTCATTCTTCTCTTCTGCAGGCTAAACAATCCCAGCTCCCTCAGCCTCTCCTCATAAGTCATGTGTTCTAGACCCCTAATCATTTTTGTTGCCCTTCGCTGGACTCTCTCCAATTTATCCACATCCTTCTTGTAGTGTGGGGCCCAAAACTGGACACAGTACTCCAGATGAGGCCTCACCAATGTCGAATAGAGGGGAACGATCACATCCCTCGATCTGCTCGCTATGCCCCTACTTATACATCCCAAAATGCCATTGGCCTTCTTGGCAACAAAGGCACACTGCTGACTCATATCCAGCTTCTCGTCCACTGTCACCCCTAGGTCCTTTTCCGCAGAACTGTTGCCTAGCCATTCGGTCCCTAGTCTGTAGCGGTGCATTGGATTCTTCCATCCTAAGTGCAGGACCCTGCACTTATCCTTATTGAACCTCATCAGATTTCTTTTGGCCCAATCCTCCAATTTGTCTAGGTCCTTCTGTATCCTATCCCTCCCCTCCAGCGTATCTACCACTCCTCCCAGTTTAGTATCATCCGCAAATTTGCTGAGAGTGCAATCCACACCATCCTCCAGATCATTTATGAAGATATTGAACAAAACCGGCCCCAGGACCGACCCCTGGGGCACTCCACTTGATACCGGCTGCCAACTAGACATGGAGCCATTGATCACTACCCGTTGAGCCCGACAATCTAGCCAACTTTCTACCCACCTTATAGTGCATTCATCCAGCCCATACTTCCTTAACTTGCAGACAAGAATACTGTGGGAGACTGTCAAAAGCTTTGCTAAAGTCAAGAAACAATACATCCACTGCTTTCCCTTCATCCACAGAACCAGTAATCTCATCATAAAAGGCGATTAGATTAGTCAGGCATGACCTTCCCTTGGTGAATCCATGCTGGCTGTTCCTGATCACTTTCCTCTCATGTAAGTGCTTCAGGATTGATTCTTTGAGGACCTGCTCCATGATTTTTCCAGGGACTGAGGTGAGGCTGACTGGCCTGTAGTTCCCAGGATCCTCCTTCTTCCTTTTTTTAAAGATTGGCACTACATTAGCCTTTTTCCAGTCATCCGGGACTTCCCCCGTTCGCCACGAGTTTTCAAAGATAATGGCCTATGGCTCTGCAATCACAGCCGCCAATTCCTTCAGCACCCTCGGATGCAACTCGTCCGGCCCCATGGACTTGTGCACATCCAGCTTTTCTAAATAGTCCCTAACCACCTCTATCTCCACAGAGGGCTGGCCATCTATTCCCCATTTTGTGATGCCCAGCGTAGCAGTCTGGGAGCTGACCTTGTTAGTGAAAACAGAGGCAAAAAAAGCATTGAGTACATTAGCTTTTTCCACATCCTCTGTCACTAGGTTGCCTCCCTCATTCAGTAAGGGGCCCACACTTTCCTTGGCTTTCTTCTTGTTGCCAACATACCTGAAGAAACCCTTCTTGTTACTCTTGACATCTCTTGCTAGCTGCAGCTCCAGGTGCGATTTGGCCCTCCTGATATGATTCCTACATGCCCGAGCAATATTTTTATACTCTTCCCTGGTCATATGTCCAACCTTCCACTTCTTGTAAGCTTCTTTTTTATGTTTAAGATCCGCTAGGATTTCACCATTAAGCCAAGCTGGTCGCCTGCCATATTTACTATTGTTTCGACTCATCGGGATGGTTTGTCCCTGTAACCTCAACAGGGATTCCTTGAAATACAGCCAGCTCTCCTGGACTCCTTTCCCCTTCATGTTAGTCCCCCAGGGGATCCTGGCCATCCGTTCCCTGAGGGAGTCGAAGTCTGCTTTCCTGAAGTCCAGGGTCTGTATCGTGCTGCTTACCTTTCTTCCCTGTGTCAGGATCCTGAACTCAACCAACTCATGGTCACTGCCTCCCAGATTCCCATCCACTTTTGCTTCCCCCACTAATTCTACCCGGTTTGTGAGCAGCAGGTCAAGAAAAGCGCCCCCCCTAGTTGGCTCCTCTAGCACTTGCGCCAGGAAACTTGTCCCCTACGCTTTCCAAAAACTTCCTGGATTGTCTGTGCACCGCTGTATTGCTCTCCCAGCAGATATCAGGAAAATTAAAGTCACCCGTGAGAATCAGGGCATGCGATCTAGTAGCTTCCGTGAGCTGCCGGAAGAAAGCCTCATCCACCTCATCCCCCTGGTCCGGTGGTCTATAGCAGACTCCCACCACTACATCACTCTTGTTGCACACACTTCTAAACTTAATCCAGAGACACTCAGGTTTTTCTGCAGTTTCGTACCGGAGCTCTGAGCAGTCATACTGCTCCCTTACATACAGTGCTACTCCCCCACCTTTTCTGCCCTGCCTGTCCTTCCTGAACAGTTTATAACCAGTTTATAGCATGCACTTTGGCCTGTAGGGAGTTCATAGTTCCTTGACTTACTTGGCTTTTCAGGTAAGTTACTTTGTTTAGGCCTATTTGATACTTTTTAGCCTTTGTCATAAATATAAAGGGAAGGGTAAACCCCTTTAAAATCCCTCCTGGCCAGAGGAAAAATCCTCTCACCTGTAAAGGGTTAAGAAGCTAAAGGTAATCTCGCTGGCACCTGACCAAAATTACCAATGAGGAGACAAGATACTTTCAAAAGCTGGGAGGAGGGAGAGAAACAAAGAGTCTGTGTCTGTCTATATGCTGCTTTTGCCGGGGATAGACCAGGAATGGAGTCTTAGAACTTTTAGTAAGTAATCTAGCTAGGTATGTGTTAGATTATGATTTCTTTAAATGGCTGAGAAAAGAGCTGTGCTGAATAGAATGACTATTTCTGTCTGTGTATCTTTTTTGTAACTTAAGGTTTTGCCTAGAGGGATTCTCTATGTTTTGAATCTAATTACCCTGTAAGGTATCTACCATCCTGATTTTACAGAGGAGATTCGTTTACTTCTGTTTACTTCTATTTCTATTAAAAGTCTTCTTGTAAGAAAACTGAATGCTTTTTCATTGTTCTCAGATCCAAGGGTTTGGGTCTGTGGTCACCTATGCAAATTGGTGAGGATTTTTACCAAATCTTTCCCAGGAAGTGGGGTGCAAGGTTTGGGAGGATTTTGGGGGGAAAGACTTGTCCAAACTACATTTCCCAGTAAACCCAGTTAGAGTTTGGTGGTGGCAGTGGATATTCCAAGGACAAAGGATAAAATTAATCTGTACCTTGGGGAAGTTTTAACCTAAGCTGGTAAAAGTAAGCTTAGGAGGTTTTCATGCAGGTCCCCACATCTGTACCCTAGAGTTCAGAGTGGGGGAGGAACCTTGACAGCCTTAATAGTTAGTTCTGCTTCTTTTATGCGCTTGAAGACTTTTTGTAGATGTTCCAGGTGTTCTGCCCAGGAATTCGAAAATATGGCCATGTTGTTAAGGTAGGCGACTGCATATTATTCTAATCCCGCTAGGAGACCATCTACAATTCTTTGGAAGGTGGTGGGTGCATTCCGAAGCCCAAAAGGGAGCACATTAAATTCATACAGCCCGAGATGTGTGGTGAAGGCTGACCTTTCCTTGGCAGATTCATCTAGCGGTACCTGCCAGTACCCCTTGGTTAAGTCCAAGGTAGAGATAAACTGGGCCCGTCTCAGTTTCTCTAATAGTTCATCTGTGCGTGGCATTGGATAGTTGTCTGGGCGAGTTACAGCATTTAGCTTACGTTAGTCCACGCAAAAATGTATTTCCCCATCTGGTTTGGGAGCTAGAACCACTGGAGATGCCCATGCACTTTCAGAGGGGCGGATTACACACATCTGTAACATATCCTGGATCTCCCGGTCTATAGCAGTTTTAGCTTGAGGAGACACCCGGTAAGGTTGGACTTTAATTGGGTGAGCATTACCTGTGTCAGTGGAGTGGTATGCCCGTTCAGTCAGTCCTGGGGTGGCTGAGAACGTTGGCGCGTAGCTAGTGCACAGCTCCTGGATCTGCTGTCGCTGCATACGCCCAAGAGTCAGGGAGAGGTTCACCTCTTCCACACCACCAGCACTTTTCCCTTTGTAGTAGACACCTTCAGGCCACTCAGCATCATCTCCTCCCTGGGCTGTAAACTGACAAACCTTTAATTCTTGGGAATAAAAGGGCTTTAGAGAATTAATATGGTACACCTTAGGCTTTCGGTTGGAGGTGGGGAATGCTATGAGATAATTAACAGCTCCCAGACACTCTTGCACCGTGAATGGCCCTTCCCAAGACGCTTCCATTTTATGGGCCTGGAGCGCCTTTAAGCCCATGACCTGGTCCCCTACTTTGAAGGAACGCTTTTTGGCATGTTTATTATATTAGGCTTTTTGCTTTTTTTGAGCATTTTGTAGGGTTTTTTTTAGCAAGGGCTAAAGAGGTTTGGAGGGTGTTTTGTAGGTTGGTTACAAAGTTTAGAATGTTAGTTCCTGGAGAAGGTGTAAACCCCTCCCATTGCTGCTTCACCAACTGTAATGGACCCTTAATCTTGTGGCCATATACAAGTTCAAATGGTGAAAACCTTAAACTGGGATGCGGTACAGCTCTGTAGGCAAAGAGCAACTGCTGCAACACTAGGTCCCAATCATTGGAGTGCTCATTTACGAATTTATGTATTATGGCCCCCAAAGTTTCATTAAACTTTTTTAGGTGGCTATTTGTTTGATGGTGGTAAGGAGTGGCAACCAAGTGATTCACCCCATGAGCTTCCCAAAGACTTTCCATAGTTCCTTCCAGGAAATTAGTTCCTGCATTTGTGAGGATATCGGAGGGCCAACCTACCCTGGCAGAAATGTCTGCTAGTGCCTGTCACACATTTTTAGCCCTGGTGTTGCTTAGAGCTACTGCTTCCGGCCATCGGGTGGCAAAATCCATGAAAGTCAGTATGTACTGCTTTCCTCTGGGTGTCTTTTTCGGAAAAGGACCCAGAATATCCACAGCTACTCACTGAAATGGAACCTTAATGATGGGGAGTGGCTGGAGAGAGGTTTTGACTTGGTCTGGGGTTTTCCCACTCTTTGGCACACCATACAAGACCGGACATAGGTAGAAACATCCTTGCTTATTCCCTCTCAGTGGAATGATTTTTTTAAATGGTTTTTGGTTTTGTTTATTTTAGCATGGCTACTAGGATGATTGTGGCTAAGCTTAATAGCTTTACCCGGTACTTAGTTGGAACTACCAACTGTCTCTGAGGATGCCAGTCTTCCTGGTGTCCACCAGAAAGAGTTTCCTTGTATAAAAGTTTTTTTTTTTACAACAAACCTGGATCGACTAGAAGAGCTGAGAGGTGGTGGGTTGCTTTGTGCCGCCATCCAAGCTCTCTGGAGGTTCTTATCTGCTTCCTGTTTGGTTTGGAACTGTTCTCTTGATGCTGGAGATATCAGTTCCTCATTGGATTGTGGACCTATGCTTGGTCCCTTTGGAAGCGATGTCGGGGTTCAGGCTCCGGCTGAGCCTCTTGTGTATGGTTATTTGTTGCTGGTGCAGGTTCGGTGGGGCCCTCTGGTGTTGGGGTTGCAAGCACTGGATTCAGTGCGGGCACTGGTTCTGGTGCTGGTTGTTCCGCCGGTTCCAGTTCTGAGACTGGTTCCGTCTGGGTCTCTGTGACTAGATCCACTACTGCTGTTGCAGATGTTGGCATGGGATCTGGTTCCATCACCTCTGACCGGGTCCTGGTAGAAGTTTCTGGAATAGAGCTAGGTGTGACAGCTTGCTTAGCCTGGCTGCGGGTGACCATTCCCACCCTCTTGGCCTGCTTCACATGATCGGCCAGGTCTTCCCCCGACAGCATGGGGATGGGATAATCATCATAGACTGCAAAAGTCCATGTTCCTGACCAGCCCTTGTACTGGACAGGCAACTTGGCTGTAGGCAAGTCAAAAGAGTTGGACTTGAAGGGTTGAATCATCACTTGGATCTCTGGGTCAATTAAATTGGGGTCCACTAACGAAGCATGGATAGCTGACACTTGTGCTCCGGTGTCTCTCCACGCGGTGACCGTCTTCCCACCCACACTCACAGTTTCCCTCCGCTCTGAGGGTATTTGGGAGGTATCTGGGCCTGAGGACCTCTGGTGTGATTCCGGTGCAACGAACTGTAATCTGTTGGGGTTCTTGGGGCAGTTGGCCTTTACATGCCCTGGCTTTTTACGTTTAAAACATAGTCCAGCTGATGGGCCACTGGGGTGAGGTGGGTTGCTGGAGAATGGTGTGGCAGGATGATAAGGTGTCTGGAGCGTTCCTTGGTGTGTAGTTGGGACCTTGGGCTGCCCCCGGTAGTAGGGTGTGGTCTGAGGTTGTCCCTTCTGGTATTTGCTTTAACTGCAACCAGGTTTTTTATTTTTGCTACCTCCACCCATTTGGCTCCAATCTCCCCCACGTCGATTACAGTTTTGGGCTTCCCATTTAGGATGTATTTTTTAATTTTTTTAGGAACACGTTTTAAGAACTGCTCCATTTGCATTAGGAAGGGTAAATCTTCTGGAGATTTAACACTTGCTTTTGATATCCAGACATTCCAATTTTTAACAATGTGGTAGGCATGTCGGGTAAATGACACGTCTGGTTTCCACCTTAGGGGTCTGAACCTCCGACGGGAATGCTCGGGTGTTAGCCCCATTCTGATTCTCGCCTTGGTTTTAAACAGTTCATACTTGTTCATATGTTTTTTAGGCATTTCAGCCACCACCTCGGCTAAGGTCCACTGAGCTGTGGCCTCAGCTCTACCATTTACTGGTCTGTAGAGATGCTGTACCCAAAGCAGGCCCTTTCGAAGTTTTCTAAGCGGCAAATCTGGTGGCCAAACTTTGTGACTTTGTCCTCACTCATAACTATTTCACATTTGGGGACAATGTATACCTTCAAATCAGCAGCACTGCTATGAGTACCCGCATGGCCCCATAGTATGCCAACATTTTTATGGCTGACTTAGAACAACGCTTCCTCAGCTCTCGTTCCCTAATGCCCCTACTCTACTTCACTACATTGGTGACATCTTCATCATCTGGACCCATGGAAAAGAAGCCCTTGAGGAATTCCACCATGATTTCAACAATTTCCATCCCACCATCAACCTCAGCCTGGACCAGTCCACACAACAGATCCACTTCCTGGACACTATGGTGCTAATAAACGATGGTCACATAAACACCACCCTATACCGGAAACCTACTGATCGCTATTCCTACCTACATGCCTCCAGCTTTCACCCAGACCACACCACACAATCCATTATCTACAGCCAAGCTCTACGATACAACCGCATTTGCTCCAACCCCTCAGACAGAGACAAACACCTACCAGATCTCTACCCAGCATTCTTACATCTACAGTACCCACCTGCTGAAGTGAAGAAACAGATTTACAGAGCCAGAAGAGTTCCCAGAAGTCACCTACTACAGGACAGGCCCAACAAAGAAAATAACAGAACACCACTAGCCATCATCTTTGGCCCCCATCTAAAACCTCTTTAACACATCATCAAGGATCTACAACCTATCCTGAAGGATGACCCATCACTCTCACAGATCTTGGGAGACAGGCCAGTCCTTGCCTAAAGACAGCCCCCTAACCTGAAGCAAATACTCACCAGCAACCACACACCACACCACAGAACCACTAACCCAGGAATCTATCCTTGCAACAAAGCCCGTTGCCAACTGTGTCCACATATCTATTCAGGGGACACCATCATAGGGCCTAATAACACCAGCCACACTATTAGAGGCTCGTTCACCTGCACATCTACCAAAGTGATATATGCCATCATGTGCCAGCAATGCCCCTCTGCCATGTACATTGGTCAAACTGGACAGTCTCTACATAAAAGAATAAATGGACACAAATCAGATGTCAAGAATTTTAACATTCAAAAACCAGTCGGAGAACACTTCAGTCTCTTTGGTCACTTGATTACAGACCTAAAAGTGGCAATATTACAACAAAAAAACTTCAAAAACAGACTCCAATGAGAGACTGCTGAATTGGAATTAATTTGCAAACTGGATATAACTAACTTAGGCTTGAATAGAGACTGGGAGCGGATGTGTCATTACCCAAAGTAAAACTATTTCCCCATGTTTATTCCCCCCCCCCCCACTGTTCCTCAGACATTCTTATCAACTGCTGGAAATGCCTCACCTTGATTATCACTACAAAAGGTTTTCCCCTCCCGCCCCGCTCTCCTGCTGGTAATAGCTCACCTTAAGTAATCACTCTGGTTACAGTGTGTATGGTAACACCCATTGTTTCATGTTCTCTGTGTATATAAATCTCTCCACTGTATTTTCCACAGTATGCATCCGATGAAGTGAGCTGTAGCTCATGAAAGCTTATGCTCAAATAAATTTGTTAGTCTCTAAGGTGCCACAAGTGCTTCTGTTCTTTTTAAGAAGACCTCGGTATTCTTATCTGCTTTGTAGGTGGGGAACTTTCTGGGCTGGGAAGCGGCACCTGAAGAAGGATTGCTAGGGTTTGTTGGTATATTCTGCTGAGCTTTTGCCTTCTCCATCTCCAGTGCATGCTTCCTCTCTTTTTTTTTTCTTTTACACCTTTTCTGTGGGCAGCTTTTTGGGCTTTTTTTGCTGTTTCCAGTCTGGTTAACTTCAGTTTGTGTTCGCAAAAAGAAAAGGAGTACTTGTGGAACCTTAGAAACTAACCAATTTATTTGAGCATAAGCTTTTGTGAGCTACAGCTCACTTCATCGGATGCATACTGTGGAAAATACAGATGTTTTTATATACACAGACCATGAAAAAATGGGTGTTTATCACTACAAAAGGTTTTCTCTCCCCCCACCCCACTCTCCTGCTGGTAATAGCTTATCTAAAGTGATCACTCTGCTTACAATGTGTATGATAATCAAGGTGGGCCATTTCCAGCACAAATCCAGGGTTTAACAAGAACATCTGAGGAAGGGGGAGGGTGGAGGAAAAAACAAGGGGAAATAGGTTACCTTGCATAATGACTTAGCCATTTCCAGCCTCTATTCAAGCCTAAGTTAATTATACCCAATTTGCAAATGAATTCCAATTCAGCAGTCTCTGGTTGGACTCTGGTTTTGAAGTTTTTCTGTTGTAACATCACAACTTTCATGTCTGTAATTGCGTGACCAGAGAGATTGAAGTGTTCTCCGACTGGTTTATGAATGTTATAATTCTTGACATCTGATTTGTGTCCATTTATTCTTTTACGTAGAGACTGTCCAGTTTGACCAATGTACATGGCAGAGGGGCATTGCTGGCACATGATGGCATATATCACATTGGTGGATGTGCAGGTGAACGAGCCTCTAATAGTGTGGCTGATGTTATTAGGCCCTGTGATGGTGTCCCCTGAATAGATATGTGGACACAGTTGGCAACGGGCTTTGTTGCAAGGATAGGTTCCTGGGTTAGTGGTCCTGTTGTGTGGTATGTGGTTGCTGGTGAGTATTTGCTTCAGGTTGGGGGGCTGTCTTTAGGCAAGGACTGGCCTGTCTCCCAAGATCTGTGAGAGTGATGGGTCATCCTTCAGGATAGGTTGTAGATCCTTGATGATGCATTGCAGAGGTTTTAGTTGGGGGCTGAAGGTGACGGCTAGTGGCGTTCTGTTATTTTCTTTGTTAGGCCTGTCCTGTAGTAGGTGACTTCTGGGAACTCTTCTGGCTCTATCAATCTGTTTCTTCACTTCTGCAGGTGGGTATTGTAGTTGTAAGAATGCTTGATAGAGAACTTGTAGGTGTTTGTCTCTGTCTGAGGGGTTGGAGCAAATTCGGTTGTATCGCAGAGCTTGACAGTAGACAATGGATCGTGTGGTGTGGTCAGGGTGAAAGCTGGAGGCATGTAGGTAGGAACAGCGGTCAGTAGGTTTCTGGTATAGGGTGGTGTTTATGTGACCATCATTTATTAGCACTGTTGTGTCCAGGAAGTGGATCACTTGTGTGGACTGGACCAGGCTGAGGTTGATGGTGGGATGGAAATTGTTGAAATCATGGTGGAATTCCTCAAGGGCTTCTTTTCCATGGGTCCAGATGATGAAGATGTCATCAATATAGTGCAAGTAGAGTAGGGGCGTTAGGGGACGAGAGCTGAGGAAGCGTTGTTCTAAGTCAGCCATAAAAATGTTGGCATACTATGGGGCCATGCGGGTACTCATAGCAGTGCTGCTGATTTGAAGCTATACATTGTCCCCAAATGTAAAATAGTTTTGGGAAAGGACAAAGTCACAAAGTTCAGCCACCAGGTTAGCCGTGACATTATCGGGGATAGTGTTCTTGACGGCTTGTAGTCCATCTTTGTGTGGAATGTTGGTGTAGAGGGCTTCTACATCCATAGTGGCCAGGATGGTGTTATCAGGAAGATCACCGATGGATTGTAGTTTCCTCAGGAAGTCAGTGGTGTCTCGAAGGTAGCTGGGAGTGCTGGTAGCCAGACAATCCTGCTGTCAGGGTGCCAATGCCTGAGATGATGGGGCGCCCAGGATTTCCAGGTTTATGGATCTTGGGTAGTAGATGGACTATCCCAGGTCGGGGTTCCAGGGGTGTGTCTGTGCAGATTTGATCTTGTGCTTTTTCAGGGAGTTTCTTGAGCAAATGCTGTAGTTTATTTTGGTAACTCTCAGTGGGATCAGCGGGTAATGGCTTGTAGAAAGTGGTGTCGGAGAGCTGCCGAGCAGCCTCTTGTTCATATTCTGACCTATTCATGATGACAACAGCACCTCCTTTGTCAGCCTTTTTGATTATGATGTCAGAGTTGTTTCTGAGGCTGTGGATGGCATTGTGTTCTGCACGGCTGAGGTTGTGGGGCAAGTGATGCTGTTTTTCCACAATTTCAGCCCGTGCACGTCGGCGGAAGCACTCTATGTAGAAGTCCAGTCTGCTGTCTCGACCTTCAGGAGGAGTCTACCTAGAATCCTTCTTTTTGTAATGTTGGTAGGGAGGTCTCTGTGGATTAGTATGTTGTTCAGAGGTGTGTTGGAAATATTCCTTGAGTAGGAGACGTCGAAAATAGTTTGTGATGTGCCTTGGTTTTTGTTATTTTAGCTTTTTAGTTTTTAACTAACTTTACACCTGAGAGTTAGAAAGAAAACCACAAAACAAACAATGAAAAAACCTGGCTTGTAAAATTTTGCTGTGCTGTAATTTGATACCTATGTTTTTTTATAGCTATTTTTTAGCTTACAGAAAAATCCTTTAAAAAAAAACTAACACCTTTGTCTCCAGGCAAATAGACAGAAAAAACCTCTAGCTGCTTTTAGCTAAAAAAAAAAAAAAATCTTTTCAGGTCTCTGAAAAACTTGTGAATTGCCCTGCAGGAGGTTAACTACCCTGCTTTTAGGTAGAGAAAACTCCAGCTCAAAAAAGAAAGATCCCTTTTGCTATGCCTGCTGCTATGTCCCCCAGGCAGAGACACAGAATTTACAAAAACATTTAAAATCCTGCTGTGTTTCTGGTTCAAAATGATCTCAAAATGATCCCCCCAAAAATCTCAAAATGATCTTAAAATGATCCCACCCCTGCCACCATGTCAAGGTTCCTTCCCCACTCTGAACTCTAGGGTACAGATGTGGGGACTTGCATGAAAGACCCCTTAAGCTTATTCTTACCAGCTTAGGTTAAAAACTTCCTCAAGGTACAAACTTTGCCTTGTCCTTGAACCCTATGCTGCCACCACCAAGCGTGTTAAACAAAGAGCAGGGAAAGAGACATCTTCCCCCAAAATATTCCCCCAAACTCTACACCACCTTTCCTGAGGAAGGCTTGATAATAATCCTCACCAATTTGTACAGGTGAACACAGACCCAAACCCTTGGATCTTAAGAACAATGAAAAATCAATCAGGATCTTAAAAGAAGAATTTTAATTAAAGAAAAGGTAAAAGAATCACCTCTGTAAAATCAGGATGGTAAATACCTTCCAGGGTAATCAGATTCAAAACATAGAGAATCCCTCTAGGCAAAACCTTAAGTTACAAAAAGACACAAAAACAGGAATATACATTTCATTCAGCACAGCTATTTTACCAACCATTAAACAAAAGGAAATCTAACGCATTTCTAGCTAGATTACTTACTAACTTTTTACAGGAGTTCTGAGCTGCATTCCTGATCTGTTCCCGGCAAAAGCATCACACAGACAGACAGACCCTTTGTTCCCCCCACTCCAGCTTTGAAAATATCTTGTCTCCTCATTGGTCATTTTGGGTCAGGTGCCAGCGAGGTTTTCTTAGCTTCTTAACCTTTACAGGTTAAAGGGTTTTGCCTCTGGCCAGAAGGGATTTTATAGCACTGTATATAGAAAGGTGGTAACCCTTCCCTTTATATTTATGACAGCCTTTCTAGTTTTGCCCCTAAAAACTTGTGTTATTTATTTATATTCCTCCTTTGTAATTTGACTTTGTTTCCACTTTTTGTAGGACTCATTTTTGTTGTTTAGATCATTCAAGATCTCCTGGTTAAGCCAGGGCAGTCTCTTGCCATACTTCCTATCTTTCCTACTCAGGGGGTTAGTTTGCACTTGTGCCCTTAATAATGACTCTTTGAAAAACTAAAAACTGTCTTCTACTGTTTTTCCCCTTAGAATTGCTTCACCTGAGACCTTACCTCCCAACTCCCTGAGTTTGCCGCCTTCTTGAAATCCATTGTCTTTATTGTGCTATTTTCCCTTCTACCATTCCTTAGAATCATGAATTCTGTCATTTCATGATCACTTTCCCCAAGCCGCCTTCCACTTTCAAATTCTCAACCAGTTCCTCCTTATTTGTCAAAATCAAATCTAGACCAGCCTCTCCCCTAGTAGCTTTCTACACCATCTGCAACAAAAAATTGTCTCCAATACATTCCAAGAACTCGTTGGACAATCTGTGCCCTGCTGTGTTATTTTCCCAACAGATGTCTGGGTAGCTGAAATCCCCCATTACCACCAAGTCCGGTGCTTTGGATGTTTTTGTTGGTTGTTTAAAAAAAGCCTTATCCACCTCTTCTTCCTGGTTAGGTGGTCGGTAGTAGTCCTCTACCATAACATCACCCTTATTTTTTACCCCGTTTATCCTTTCCCAGAGGCTTTCAACAAGTCTGTCTCCTATTTCCATCTCAACCTCAGACCAAGTGTGTACATTCTTTATATATAAGGCAACACCTCCTCCCTTTTTTCCCCTGCCTATCCTTCCTCAGAAAGCTGTACCCTTCTACACCAATATCCCAGTCATGCGTATTATCCCACCAGGTCTCTGTGGTGCTAACTATGTCACTGTTGTGTTCATTTACTAGCATTATGAGTTCTTCCTGCTTATTCCCCATACTTCTCGCATTAGTATACAGACATTTAAGATATGATTTGATTTCCCCCCGCCTCCAGTTCTGTCTTGTCTCTCATTGATCTCTGCTATTAAAGCCCATGCTCCTCCAAATTGTTCACCCTTCTCCCAGGTCTCCATGTCTTGGACTTACCTGTGGGCTTTACTCTCCTTCCCCCTTCAAACCTAGTTTAAAGCCCTCCTCACTAGGTTAGCCAGTCTGTTTCCAAATATGCTCTTCCCCTTCCTCGATAGGTGGGCCCTATCTCTGCTTAGCAGTCCTTCTTCCTGGAACAGCATCCCATGCTCAGGGAAGCCAAAGCCCTCTTCGCAACACCATCTTAGCAGCCAGGCATCACCTCCAGGACGCCTCTGTCTCAGCCTGGGCCCCTACCCTTGACCAGAAGGATCAAAGAGAACACCACCTGTGCTCTGAGCTCCTTCACCCGAACTCCCAGAGCTCTGTAGTCATTTCTGATCTGCTGAGGGTCAGACCTTGCAGTATCATTATTTATTATTGGAGCCAAGCACAGTGTGTCAGAGTAATTCTGAGCTCACACAGGAGCCTGGAATCGTGGCTGTTCTGGGAGGAGAGTGCTGCTGGCCAGATGAAAGATCTGGACACTAGGGCAGAGAGTTTTAAAGCCACATACAGGACTGTGATGCACAGACCTCATTGTAACGAATGGGACCGCCTCAAAAAGGTCTTTCCATGATAAAAATGACCCTTACAACACTGACACCCTCTCCTGATCCTAAATACCCTCAAGTAATAATAGCTAAAGCCAAACCCCTATTCCAAGCTGACTTTTTACCCCCAAATGGGAGATGTTCCAGAGAATTCTGGAGGTGACTAGGGACTTTGTTATTGATTATTTTGTGAAAGGCATGCAGATACTGGGATAGATAGCTAGATAGATAAGATCTATTGCTCTTTTTATTATTTGCAGTGAGATATCTCAAGCAACTCCTTGAGATATCAGCTCTTTATTGTAAAGTCGTGAAAGCTACATGTGGCCAGCTCTGAGGTGCTTTCAGTCAAAATACAAGATAAGAGGTGGCTGTAAGAGATGGGGCAGTATACGAGATGGAATTCAATTAGTTGCTAGTAAAATGAGGGTATGCAAATCATTTTCCTGTTTAAGGCCAGAGATTCCCTGAACCTTTCAGCTCTCTCTGTGTGCCACCACAGTACAGGGAACACCCTTCCTTAGAGGTTTTTAAGGTCAGGCTTGACAAAGCCCTGGCTGGGATGATTTAATTGGGGATTGGTCCTGCTTTGAGCAGGGGGTTGGACTAGATGACCTTCTGAGTTTCCTTCCAACTGTGATATTCTATGATTCTATGAACACCAAACTCTCCTCAATAATTTTTTTCCCAATCTCAAAAATATGATATTTGTGATACATTTCATTTTATTTACAACCATTGTAAAAGGTAATTGAATTTCACTGAAAGTCTCCCTATTTATTGCAGACACAATATTATGAGTTTCAGAGGAGTAGCTGTTTTAGGCTGTTTCAGCAAAAACAACGAGGAGTCCTGGTGCCACCTGAAGGACTAACACATTTATTTGGGCACAAGCTTTCGTGGGCTGGAGTTTGGATCTGATGAAGTGGGCTCCTGCCCATGAAAGCTTATGCCCAAATAAATGTGTTTGTCTTTAAGGTGCCACCGGACTCCAATATTATGAGTCTTACAATCTCTTTCCCCTCTCAGGTGAATTAATATGCAAACTAGATACCATTAACTTGGGTTTGAAGAGAGACTGGGAGTGACTGGGTCATTACACATATTGAATCTATTTCCTTAAGTTAAGTATCCTCACACCTTCTTGTCAACTGTCTACATGGGCCATCTTGATCATCACTAATAAATTTTTTTTCTCCCGTTGATAATAGCTCATCTTAACTAATTAGCCTCTCACAGTTTGTATGGTAACTTCAAACTTATCTGTATGTATATGTATATATATCTTCTTACTGTATGTTCCATTCTATGCATCCGATGAAGTGAGCTGTAGCCCACGAAGGTTATGCTCTAATAAATTTGTTAGTCTCTAAGGTGCCACAAGTACTCCTGTTCTCTTTCCCCCCTCAGGTGACTGGACTGCTAAATTCGTAGAGTCTGTGGGAGACATTAGAAAACCTGCAGACTCTCACTACCTCTCCCGTAAAACCTCCAGATTCAAATTCAGTGACTACTGGATGAGCTGGTATCAATTGTCTGCCGGCAAGGGACTGGAGTGGGTATGCAGTATGAAGCAGTCTCCTACGAGTGATAAATATTATGCCAGTCGGTGAAAAGGCGATTCACAATATCCAAGGACAATTCCAGGAACACGGCATATTTGCAAATGAACAAACTGAAGCCTGAGGACACTGCTAGGTACTACTGTGGCGATGCACAGTGTGTAAACTTGGTTCTGAGTTCCTACAAAAACCTTCACTTGTGGTGTGAGGAGAGCCTGAGATATTTAAGTGCCTATTGATGCTGATGGGGCCTGGGAATGGAGTTTTAAAAGAATGTCGGTGCCTAAAGAGGGAGATAGGCTTCTAATGGCATTTACAAAGGCACCTAAGTGAGTTAGCTACCTCACTGCTGTTAGGATATAGATATTCAGGTGTGTCTGTAAAGGCCTGTACTCTAAGAATGTGGGTGTCTTCTTATCACTTGGCTAGTTCTAGAGGTACAAAAGAGAGAATCAAAATCACTGTCTGACTGTATAAGGCCTTCTCTTACTGTGACAGTCTGAGGCCCTGTTCTTAGGCTAAGGCCTTTGGCTAAGGAGCAGAAGCAGCCATAAGCTGGGAAGTGACCGGTCACCTCCTCACATCCCAAACTAGTCCCATTGAAAGAAGGCAATCTGGGGCTGTTAGAAAGGTGATCTAATGTATCACCTCAGAGAAAGGGAAGAGCCTAGAGGATGTAAAAGAAAGTATAGTTTAATAGTTTTCTCTTCGGTAAGAACTCACTTATCAATAGACTCAACTGGGAAACCCTTATGTCTTTATAGATGTAGTTGTGAAATCCTCACTTCTGTATTGTTTTGTCATTATAGTTCCCACTTTGCTATTGTTTATTTGCATGGTCTCTGTCTGGTTCTGTGATTGTTCCTGTCTGCTGTGTAATTAATTTTGCTGAGTGTAAACTAATTAAGGTGGTGGGATATAATTGGTTACATAATCATGTTACAATATGTTAGGATTGGTTAGTCACATTTCAAGAAAATGATGGGTTAAGGTATAGCTAAGCAGAACTCAAGTTTTACTTTATAGTCTGCAGTCAATCAGGAAGTAGGGAGGCGGGGGTGTGGGTGGGGGAAATGGGAACAGGGAATGGGGGTGGGGAAATTGGAATCATGTTTGGCTAAGGGTAGGAATGGGAACAGGGACACAGGTGTAAGGCTCTGTGGTGTCAGAGCTGGGAAGGGGGACACTAAGGAAGGAAACTGGAATCATGCTTGCTGGAAGTTCACCCCAATAAACATCAAATTGTTTGCACCTATGGACTTCAGGTTTTGTTGCTCTCTGTTCATGCGAGAAGGACCAGGGAAGTAAGCGGGTGAAGGAATAAGCCCCTAACAACTGCCATTGACATTAAAAAAAAGTAAGAGAAATTAAATATTCAGAGGTGAGACTCATCTTTACAGCATGTTGATCTAGACTTGTTCATTTGGTCAGATGGGGTGAGGCATTGGAAAGCTTTTTCTCACACATTGCAGCCTACCTTTAGACCACCTTTACTACAACTTTGGTTAATAAGTTTTTCAGTCCCATCTTGACTGCATGCTTTCTTTGCACAAACCAGCTTTCCCCCGTGCCAGAGATTCAATTGCACTGTTTAAAACCACAAAGTCTTCTTATGCCAAGTAGCTCCCTCCCCCTTAAATATGCTATACACTAGGTCTGAAAGTATGAGAACTGAGACTCTAGGCACTTTCCAAAGAGAGAAGGAGGAGGATCCATGCCCCAGGGAACACGCAATGTAAAAATAGACAGACAAGTTACCAAACAGAGGGTGGGTAGAGGAAAGATTTGCAACCAGCATGGAGTTGTATTAACAAATATTATAGAAATATGGTAACAGCATTATAGTGAGATTGGGTTTGATTTTACCACTTCGTACTTCCTTGTAGATTCAGGGTAATGTTGCTGGGACTGCAATTAAGGATGTGTTACATTGTTGGAGGAAGAAAGAAGATCCCTGTGAGGTAGCCGAGACTGTCTCTGTCAGTGAAAACTTGCTGTATAGAAATTCCTTTATGGTTAAATTTATATCCCATAACTTTGACCACCATTGCTTTTCAGGGTGTGTGTGTGTGTGTGTGTAATATCAGACTTGATTACCCTTTGTGGAATCCTATGCATAAGGTGAATTCTCTTTTTATAATGGAGATCTGTCTACCAGACTACAAGTGCATTAGCCGTACCAACCATGCTATGCTGCCAGAAACCAAAGGGACTCTTCTGATAGAAGACAAAGATGAAAAGTTGAACAGCGAATCATTTCAGAACCGGGCTTGCTGCAGTTCCAAGGAAGCATTCGCCCACATGGGCAGCTCCAAGTAGCAACTCATTTCTCTGGAATACAATTCTGAGAAGTGCTGAATCCCCTCTGAGCCACAAAGACAGTTTATGTAAAGAGGTTTAGCATGGTGACAGGGAGATACACACACAGTGATACAGACACCGTAGATCCCTGCACAAAAACCTTGAACATAACAAACACTTTTTTCCTCAGGCAAATGTCTAGCCCTTGAGGTTTTTGACCTTTTCAGAGGAAGTTACTTGAAAAGACAGAAGAAAGAGCTGGAAAAATATTTGTCAAAGTTTTTCTTTAAAAAAAATATTAATTAGGATTGATTCATTTACATCCCATGCTTTTCATTTATTGTGAAGGAAAAGGGAGAGATTATCCATATGTTGTTGCATTGGTTTAATAATAAAATTTTAAATACTTCTTTTACCTTTGCACATTTCTTTATATGCTGTAGAGTACACATGGCCAATTACTCGAAACAGGGTTTTATCCTCATTAGTTAAATTAAAGAAGTAAAACATCCATAACTATTTTTATTATTTGCAAAACACAGTGTTGTCTTGCTACACGGTCCCACATATGGCATGTTGCCGTTCTTTGGGACCCCTAATCAATCCTTCTCAACCCACTGGCAGATCTTGGCTTTGAGAGATGGAATTTGTTTCTGAAAGCAGGACATTTTGGGAGTCAAGCATCAAAATTCTTCTGTAAGGCCCTGCTCCTACAGAAACTGAGTGTGTGTTTCAATTTACACAGTGTAATAGACCCACTGAAATGTGAATAGGGCTACACAGCGGGACAGATCCTCAGCTGGTGTAAATTTTCATATTGGCTTCAAAGGTGCCAGGACCATTTACAGCAACTGAGAATCTGCCTCAGGGTGTACAAAGTTGAGCATGTTTGTAAATCTTTTCAGGACCCAGTTTTCCATATGTTAATTGTAAAGACTCAAATAGACAACAAGAATCATGCCTCTTTGAGCCAATTTTCTTGTTCTGCAGCTAAAATACAAATTACCTTTTGCATGGAAAAGTTTTCTGATTTAGCACAAGATTACATCACAAACTGGAGATGAATAATCTAACCCAGACTCAGAATAAAATAAATAAATCCTAGCCGTTGTTTCAATTTTCTCTGGAGAGGTTTTTGCACAGCTGTGTCACACTGTGGATTGACTACTTTAACTTTCAAGGGACCAAAGTTTCTCTAATACCAAGTAAGTGACTGAACCTTAATGCTCAGGAAAGGGTGTTTTAAAACTTTACATTTAAGAAAAAGAAATTTCTTAACAATTTTTGAAGGCGTATTGATGGTGAAATTAAAAGAACCCTGGGACGATGCAGGGATGCTTATTGTCTGTGCTGGTAGTCGTGGTTTTTAGCAATGCACACTTTGGATCCAGAGACAACAGGTCCTTCTGGAAATTTGTGTGTATAGAATACCAGCTTCTGTCTGACTTTCAGTGATAATTTGACATTCCTCCTTTCTAGAAGAAAGAAATTACATGGCAAATATATTTAAAATAGCCATGTGTTGCTCTGCACTGTTAATTCATTTTTTCACTGTGATCATTTCAAAATGTTCTATTGAAAAGTTTCAACATCCATATTAAGTTCATATGATCACTGTTAATAAAGGATTTTTATGATTGCATAATCAAGCACTCAAAAGTTAGGAAATGACAGAATTAAGGTTGTACGAGCAACATTAACTCTTCCTCCTTATGCTACAACTTCTAATGAAATGATCACGTGCTGTTTTTCCCCACAACCCCCATTGTTAAGTTCTTCTTCTTCTTCTTCTTCTTGAAATCCTGCCTTCAAATGATACTCTAGAAGCTCAATCTATTTAGTTTATCAAAGTTTAGATTAAAAGAAGTCTATATCATGTACTTATCAAACAGGTACTCTCTATATACCACCATAGGGCAAAGATATTCATTGGTTTTAAGTCCAGAAGGGACCATTATGATAATCTTTTAATTAAATTTCAAATGCAACATTCACTTTCCAGGAGATCAAACCCCTTCTGTGCCCTCTGTCTCCATTATGAAATCAGAAAATGAGAGCATTGCTGCTTGCCTGGCGAAAGATTTCTACCCTAAAGAATTGAAGATATTCATGAATTCTGACAGTCAAACTATATATGAAGCAACATCTATCCTCACATCTAGTGGGAAATACAGTGCCGTGAAAGTTGCCAAGTTGTCTTCAAATGAACTAGTGTCTTGCGCCGTTCAACATAACAGAAAACTTATTAAGAAAACCCAAACAGCTGAGGAGCCACCAGGTATGTTTTCGGGGTTTAAAGCTGAATAAGATAATATCTTTAAGATTAATTCAAATTTTATTTATCACATAGGATCACAGGGAAAGCCAGAATGGATCAGAGCATTCATCTACTCCAATGCTCTGTATGCTCTATACAGTATCCTGCTTCAAGGAAATTGAAAGAAATCCTACATAAAATTCTTATGTAAAAACATGTTTTGTACTAGAAACTCTAGGGCTCATATGCTTTCTCAGAGGGAAAGACTCTCCTTGACTTCACAGCACTATGGACCGGGCTAGAACTGTGCACAGGGTGAATTTCCACCATCCTGAATTGCAAATAAGTTTAGTGGGATTATTATATATCAGTATAAATCATTTCTGTTGGGTGTGGTTTACTGTCTTTCTTTTAGATTTCACATCTCCTGCTCCTGAGCCGTGCAACATTTCAAACTCCAGTCTTGAAGGTGAGTACCCAAATGAATGATTCTGTTGCTTACAAGCAACTTGTGAGATCTGGGGGGAAGCTATTGACTTCAACATCAGCTGAGAATCTGGCCTTGCTGTGTCTGGTAATTTAAATGTAACAAACATAGGACCAGGTTGTGCAACCTTTACTTATGTTGGTGAGCAGCTATTCACGCAAGTGGTCTCACTGGTGTGAATGGGAGGAAGTGCTCAGCAGCGTGCATAGGGGTCCTGCAGTCTAGCTCTGAGAGTCCAGTCCCTGCTCCCATCAACGTCAAGGGCACAGGACTGGAAAAAAAAATCTCCCCTGTGGTCTATTGGCTCCTACACATTGTTAACTCGTATTCCACATGTGCCCATTTCCCACTAACATCAATGAAAGTTCATCACATTCGTCTTCTTCTCTAATCATTTTCCACGGCAGAAGAGAGCTGCACCTTGCCAGCTTCACCTTTCTTACTCCTTCCCTCTAGCACAGAGATAGGCTTGGAAGGATGAGATTTTTTTATTCATAAAGGTCCATCAATATCAGTTTCACCTCACACACAGAAACCAACAACAAAAATATTTCTACTAATAATAATGGAAATTTTCAAAGTAAGCAAAGCAACATAAGAAAAATGCTGCTTGAGAACTTATTAGAGTTTGACTTAAGGGTATTTACTTTGTATATTTTGACATAGGATATTGACAATCCGCATTTTAATGTTTATAAAGCTGTAATTTATTGAATCTCAAAATCTACTATTATTAAATAATTATTGTCTGACCCCCAATAATTTCATACAACTGTGAAAAATTTAAATCAATAGAAATGGAAAAAATACTTAAAACCATTGATATTATCTGTCTAAAATATTGAAAAATAAAATTTGTATTCTGTCAAGCCTATACAGACAAACACACACACACAAATATCTTTCATCATTCTATTTGGCTTTGTGATAATATGAATTTTCATGGTGAACCCACAACATTGTTTCATATTTTGTAGACAAGAATGAGGAGAAAAGCGTGAAGATGTTATCCGCGGCTCTGCTGGCTTTGGAAATTGTGCTTGCAAAGAGCATCGTCTTCAATGTGAGCATGATTGCAAGATTAGTCTTTGAGGTACGTGATACTTTGCAGTGGAGACAGGGCTCTGACATTTTTCACACTAATGTCTGCTAACAGCACCTAGGGCAGGTCTTTTTAACATGCTAGTAAAAGGCAGATCATCATGCCTAAGTCCTGCCTAGACTAGCAGGAAGAGAAGACATAGAAGGAGAAGAATTGTTTTGTGGTTAGGGGCTTGGTTTCCTTCCCTGCTCTTCCATGTTCTGTGTCAGTTTGAGCAAGTCACTTATGTTCTTTTGAATGTTCTGACTTTAGTCTCTCTCTGTCTTGGGTCTCCAGGTGTAGAATGGGAATAACAGTATTCCCCTACCTCACAGAAGGTGTCCGAAAGTTCTCAGCTATTACACTAAAGGATGTCATATAAGTACCTTAGAGTGATAGCACTCACACAGTTGCTACCATTAGTCATGAAATAGTGGTTTGCTGTGTTGATTTCAGGATATTAGAGAGACAAGGCAGGTGAGGTAAAATCTTGTACTGGACCAACTTCTGTTCGTGCAAGAGACAAGCTTTTGAGCTACACAGAGCTATTCTTCAGCTCTCTTTCTCCAACAGCAGTTGGTTCAGTAGAAGATATTGCCTCACTCACCTTGTCTCTATGAAATGGCAGGACATTTCACAGAATGTTTGTGTAATCAAGGCTCCTGATTTAATCAAAGATCTCCTGTCTCTAGTGTGGATGTTCATATTTATTCGCGATGCACTAGTGCCTAGTATAGGGCCAGCTGAGGTGAGGGCTCCATTATTCTGGGCACTGCTCAGACACATGATGAGAGGCAGTCCCTGCCTCACATTGCTGACAATTGAAATACAAAAAAAAAAAAAAAAAAAAAAACGGATAAAAGAAGGATCAATATTCCCATTTTACAGATGCAGAGAAGGTCTACGGTTACATAGGGAGTTTGTGGCGGAGCCAGGAACTGAAGCCAGATCAGAGAGTCCTAGCATGGTGCCTCCCACAGCACCATCCTTCATGGCTGGAAGTTGAAGCTAGACAAATTCAGGATGGAAATAAGGGGCAAATTTTTAATGTTGAGAAAAATGAACCCTTGCAACAATTTACCCAGGATCATATGGATTCTCCATCAGTGAAATTTTTTAAACCAAGAGGGGATACTTTTCTGAAAGATCTATAGGAATTGTTCTGGGGCAAGTTCTATTGTCTGTGTTATCCAGGAGGGCAGGATCCCAATGGTCCCTTCTGGCCTACGAAAGCCTCATTCTGGAATTGGTTCACTTGTGAAAGTCCCCCGGATGTCACTATAACTTCAGCACCTGTGTGATGAATATGTAATTGGGATTCGCCATGTGGAAAAGACCAAATAATTTAGCTGTAACAAAATAAATGAACATAATAATTAATAACAATGTCACTGTTGTTATTCTAGGTTTGCAAGAAGGAGCGAAGAAGGACCTGAGAAACAGTGCTAAATTTCTGTCAACTTTAATTATATATACTGCTTTCGATATTGACAATTAGTCTGCATTTGTTGTTGCTAGGAATAGATTTTTAACAAGCTAATTTTGGTAACTGAATAACAATTGTAGAGACTGGAGGAGATTTTCTATTTTAAAGTTTATTTTGTATTCTCTCAAATCTTTTCTTGCCCCGTGGAAAAAAAACCAACAACCTGACTTTAATACAAACCTACCACGTTTCTTAGGCTAGAAAAATACTAGAATGTCTGACAGCTAAGTTATACTGATTGTGCAAGGATTTTTGGGAGCATAGACTTTGAAAGATGATGGTCTTTTTAAAAATGTCTTCTGATGTTTTGCATTCATGTATTTTCCTTTCCTATTTTTATATGAAAACAATGTTTTATGTTTTGCTGGATGTTGCTTACACAATAAAAAATTGTCGCACAACAAGAGTTGTTTCTTTTAACAATATTAAATGATTTAACCCTATAAATAGAATAGAGAGAACCTATAAATGGCAGAAACTTTCCCCTCCAGAGGTGCTAGCTCCAATCCAGCTCCATGTTGTGGGGGAGACTTTCTGATTTGGGGGAACAGGGAGTGGAATACGGGCCTTTCCTCTCTAGGGGGCGTCAGCTCTGATCCAGTGCCCAGGCAGGGAGACTGGCTGACTCCGGCGGTGGGGAATGAAATGCAAGACCTTTCCCGGCTCGGGGTGTTGGTTCTGATTTCGCCCCAGGCCAGAGAGATTGGCTGGGGTGAGTGAATAGGATACAGGGCCTTTCTCCAGTCTGGCCACACTTTGGAGGAACTAGATGTGGAGCAAAGGCGGAAGTGAGGGAATGGGATTTGACGACTATTTTAAAAAATGAAAACAAAGAAATTAGTTAGTTTTTCCTTCTGCTACATGAATAAAATGATGCTTATTCTCTCTTAACCAGAGTCCATGAAACTCAGATTTTCTGGGTGTGAGCTCATTGGCCCTCATAAAATGAGGATACGCAAATCGTGTAACTAACGAAAGGAAATCCATAAAATAAAGAAATTCATGAATCCTATTAATTGTGACTATTAAAAAAAATATCTGGGTGCAGCAAAGTCAGGACTAAAGCTGAGCAAATAACTGATTTTTTGGTTCAGTGCTTGTATGAAAAATAAAAACAGAAAAGTTTCATTTTGCATTGAGCACAAATGACAGTTTTTCAGTTTTTCTCACCAAAATGAAAACATTATGTTTTGGGTTTAATACAATGATTTGTTCAACCTGAAATGAAACATTTCAGTTTAGGATGTTTTTTACCTTTATTTAAAATAGTTAAATCTACCTAACATCATTCTGATACACAAAGTCAAAGTATTTTTGTTTCAAAAATCCCAAAATGAAACGTTTTGACTTTTTTTGGAAAGTTTTTTTCCCCCTCCAGTTTTTCTGGCTGCAACTATTTGCTGAATTTGACCCATATTCATGAACAAACTTGATTGACTTGAAACTGTGTATTTTGGAGAATAAACTAGTCACAAAACCAAAAGCCCAACCCTCACCCTGCTCTAGGCAGGGCTGAGGTGCCTTAGCACAAAGGAGCTGGAGAAGCTTGCCAAGAGTCAAAGAGTTTCAGAAGCACACTGGGGATTTAGGAGTACAAATCCCATTGACTCGGAATAGAAATTGTACTTCTAAATCCGAGAGGTATTTTCTAAAATCTCACTCTCTTCCTAGTTCTAGTCAGGGATTTTCTGCCCCGAAAAATGAGGCACTCTATTCCCCAAAGAGTTTTCAGTCCAGGAAAACTGAGTAAGAAATCCAGAATTAGAATGCCATTATTTATCATGTCTATTTTGGTCCTACCTAGAGATTGGTGCCTGATGGTGCTGGGCACTGAACATACCCAGTGGGTAACTGAGATCTGGGCCCTATTGTGCTGGGAGTGGCACAGACAGAGAGTAAGAGACAGCCCCTGCCCTGAAGAGTTTATAGTCTACATAGACAAGGCAGGAAAAGGGAGGTGGAATTGGCTACAGCACAAACCAGAGTGGGCAGAGTTTTGGGACACACCTGTTAGGTCTGTTCTTAGTACTTTCCACCAAAGAGCTAAGCAGCATGCAGCCCAGAGTCTCTGAAACTCAGCTCACTCTGGGGTGGAGTTCATTTATCTTATAAAACAGGCGAATATGCAAATTGCATAGCCACATTTCCTGCTTAGCGCTGGCTAGTCCCCTGACCCTGCAGCTCTCGGAGACACAACCCACAGCCCCTCGGGTCCGTGCAGTTACCAGCCAACCCCCTGGGACCTCTCCCCAGAGTCAGAAAGATGAAACACTGGCTCAGCATCACATCCATTCTATTTGCTTTCAAAGGTAATTTAATTGCTAAAGATGTTGGAGGTTCTTTTACATATGAGTCTTACTGTCTGTTTTTTCCATCCAGGAGTCCAGACAATCCATGAATTTGTAGCATCCGGTGGAGAAATTAAAATGCTTGGGGACTCTCTCCAGATCTCCTGCATAACCTCTGGATTCACCTTTAGTTCCTCCAGCATGAACTGGGTAAGACACGCTCCTGGGAAAGGACTGCAGTGGGTTGCCTATATTAGCCAAGCCGGGGATACAATACGTTACTCTGAGTCTGTGAAAGGGCGATTTACCATCTCCAGAGACAATTCCAGGAGCCTGCTGTATTTGCATATGACTGCGCTGAGACCTGAGGACGCTGCTGAGTATTACTGCATGTGGGACACAGTGTGCAGAAGGCAGCCGGAGCTCAGACAAGAACCTTCACTTGTGGTTGTTGGGGGAGCAGATTTCTGCTGAGGAAGCTGAAGGCCTGAACGCTAGAAAATCCTGATAGAAACAGGTGGAGACAATCCACTCTGCGTTAACTATAGTACAGGGATACCTGCTTCCATCCACTTTCTTTCTCTGGAACTGAATACCAAGAAACTTTTCCTTTTCCCCTGGCACCAGCTCTTTCCTGTCCCCTTGAGCACCCGCGTTCCCCTCCACCCCTGCCCCACAACTCTCACCAAAGGGGCTTACCTGTGCTTCATGATGGGGCAGAAGGAGATCTTGCAAGGTGTGGGGGGATGTCTCCAACATTGGCTGGGGTTAAAGAGAATATACAAGGTTTTATGTTTTTCTTGAACAGGGCACAAGGACTGGGTGTTTCTGACATACTGGATGTGCCCATCTATCTATCTGGGTTGTATGCTATGTTTTGTAGCCGTGTTGGTCCCAGGATATTAGAGAGACAAGGTGGATGAGGACACATCTTTTATTGGACCAACTTCTGTTGGAAAGTGAGACAAGTTTTTGAGCTACCAGACCTGCGGAAGAGCTTTGGGTAGCTCAAATGCTTGTCTCTGTCAACAACCGAAATTGGTCCAAAAAAAGATATTACCTCACCCACCATGTCTCTCTCCCTACCGAGTGGCTATTATAAAGTAAATAATAAATACTAGTACTTGCGCTTTGAGCTGTTAATAAAAACTATACAGGACCCGGATGGCAACACCCTTAATCAGGCTGAATAGTTCCAGTGAAGGAAGGTGGCTATTTTGGGGATAAAGTACTACCAAATGTAGAAGGATCACAGGTTTCAGAGTAACAGCCGTGTTAGTCTGTATTCGCAAAAAGAAAAGGAGTACTCGTGGCACCTTAGAGACTAACCAATTTATTTGAGCATAAGCTTTCGTGAGCTACAGCTCACTTCATCGGATGCATACCGTGGAAACTGCAGAAGACATTATATACACAGAGACCATGAAACAATACCTCCTCCCACCCCACTCTCCTGCTGGTAATAGCTTATCTAAAGTGATCACTCTCCTTACAATGTGTATGATAATCAAGTTGGGCCATTTCCAGCACAAATCCAGGTTTTCTCACCCTCCGCCCCCCCCCACACACAAACTCACTCTCCTGCTGGTAATAGCTTATCCAAAGTGACCACTCTCCTCACAATGTGTATGAAAATCAAGGTGGGCCATTTCAGGGGGTGAGAAAACCTGTATTTGTGCTGGAAATGGCCCAACTTGATGATCACTTTAGATAAGCTATTACCAGCAGGAGAGTGGGGTGGGAGGAGGTATTGTTTCATGGTCTCTGTGTATATAATGTCTTCTGCAGTTTCCACAGTATGCATCCGATGAAGTGAGCTGTAGCTCACGAAAGCTCATGCTCAAATAAATTGGTTAGTCTCTAAGGATCACAGTGTGACCCAGACTAATGGACAGACCTTCTCCCAAGCAGCTTACATCTTGAACAGATCAAAAAAAAAAAAAAACAAAGAAAAGAAAAGAAAAGAAAAGAAAAGAAAAGGGGAGTGGGACCAGGCTAGGACAGAAGGCAAAGTAGTCAGCCCATGGGAACCTGAGCCCACCTGTGGTTAACTCCATGAATATTATTTTTCCCCCTCAGTCAAGCAACACCAAACTGTGGTATATAAAATGCTGGTTCTCCTGGGCTGGAGTTCATCTGACTTTTATAAAATGGAACCTGTGCAAAATGCATAACTGAACTTCCCGTTTAAAGCCTGTGATTCCCCTGACACTGCAGCTCTTGGAGAGAAAATCTACACAATCTGCATCTCTCTGTGTCCGTGCAATTAACAGCAAATTCCCCTGAAAACTCTCCTCAGAATCAGAGATATGCTATTATGGCTCCATATTGCATCCTTTCTATTGGTTCTCACAGGTGATTTAATCCCTATGGACATGGGAGATGCCCAAGTATTATTAGAGAAGTCTTAATGTCTCTTTTTTCTACCCAGGGAGTCAGTCAAAATTAGAAATTGTGGCGTCTGGTGGAGAAGTTAAAATGCTCAGGGACTCTCTCCAGATCTCCTGCAAAACCTCTGGATTCAGTTTTGATGATTATGGGATGACCTGATACCCTATATGCTTGGACAGGGACTGGAGTGGGTATCAACCATTAGCTATTGGGCTGGAGATACAAAAAATTACGCTGATTCAGTGAAAGGCCAATTCACCGTCTCCAGGGACAATCCCAGTAACCTGCTGTATTTGCACATGACTAACCTTAGACCTGAAGATGCTGCTGAGTATTACTACATGTTGGACACAATGTGCGCCAGGCAGTCTGTGCTCAGACGAGAATGGGTTTTACTGCAGAAGATTTCTGCCGTGGAGGCTGAAGACCTGAACAGTAGCAAATCCCAAAGGAAACCAGCTCAGACAATCCGCTCAGCTTTAACAATAGTAACAGGTTACCTGTTTCCATCCACTTTCTTCCCTGACCCTGGATCCTGGATTCCTTCCCCTAGTACCAGCTTTCCCCTTGTGGCAACCTTCATTCCCCCGCTCCATCCACTCTTAGTCTCCAAGGGACAACAGAAACCAAGGCCTCTCACCTCTCAAGGCCTTGTAGGGACTCCAGCCAAAGGAACTTAATTGTGCTTCAAAATGGGGGCAAAGGGAGGTCTTGGAAGATGCATGGGGATGTGTCCACATGGGAGAGGGGACAGAAAGAACATGCAATGTATTAGTGGGTTTCTTAAACAAGACGGCAAGGACTGGTGGGCTTTGCCATATTAGATGTGACCAGTGCAGGCCTCTATCTACTTAATTATCTAATATAAACAATACAGAGTCGTGTTTGTGCTTTGTTCAGTTAAAACAAACAAACGCCACAGAGGGCCAGCTTGCAATAGCCTTACCTGGGTGAATTGTTCCACTGAAGGCAAGGTGGCTTGTGGAATAAGGAACAACTTATTGTAAGGATACCACAATGTGACCCATAGCAACAGACAACCCTGAAGAGCTTGGCTTTTAAATGGAAAAACCAAAGAAATAGACAAAGAAAAAGGGAGCAAGATACAAAATAAAGCAGGGGTTCTCAACCTTGGACCGCAGCTTGTTCAGGGTAAGCCCCTGGCGGGCCACGAGATGCTTTGTTTACCTGAGCATCTGCAGGTTCGGCCACTCCCAGCTCCCAGTGGCCACGGTGTACTTGCATATGACTACCCTTAGATGTAAAGACCCTGCTGAGTGTTACTGCATGTGGGACACAGTATGCAGAAGGCAGCTCAGACAAGAACCTAGAATTGTGGTTCTTAGGAGCAGATTTCTGCTGGAGAAGCCAGAAAAACATGGTAGAAAAAAGCAGAGAAATTCCAGTTTTCTTGAAGGAAAAGAAAGAAAAAAAAAAAAAAGAAACTCTGGGTCTCTCTGTGTAAGAGAAATTTCATTTGCATGCACATCTATTCAGGGTTTGGTGGCAATGAATAGGTACATGCAAATGTGAATGCCTTATACACTGCATTTTACTGAAGAAGCCAGATTAAGAACTAAAAAATGCGTCTTTTTAGACTCTAAAATGATGACTCTCATTATATCTTTCTTTATACATTGGGATGCAAATTGGGGCTGATAATTTAGGGCTAATTTTAGTCACTATACCATATTCATTATGGGCCAGATTTCCCAATGTACGTAGATCCCTACAGATGCAGATGGGACTCAGGTGATAAATATCTTTGAGGATCCAGGTCCTAGTGAGATTTTTAAAGAGTCTAAGTAGGTTAGGCAGCTAACTGCTATTTAAATCAAAACTATTCAGCATCTAGCCTATTTAGACACCTTTGAAAATCCCATTAGATGTCTATCTGCATCTTTAGGCATCTAAGTACATTGGAAAATCTGGCCACATGGTTAGGATTTTCAAAGGAGCCTAATGAGTTTGGTGCCCAACTCGCACCTTTGATAATGCCATCCAAAATAAGATTAGTTGAGAAGTACAGTACAATATGAGCAAAGAGCTGGGGAGGGGGAGGAAGAACAGAACTGGAAGCTTAAACATTTCAGATTGTGAAGACAGGAGATATCTATGGATTCTTTTATCACTACACACCTCCATTGTGAAGTTCATAAAATCAAATATTTAACCACAAACATCAAGGTGGGCATTTTTAAAGTGAGTTAGGCACCTTAATCTCATTGAAATCCAATAGGAGTTAGGTGCTGAACTCACTTATGCCCTAGAAAATTTATCTAAGGTATTTATATGGGTCACATTAGCATAGTATCTGTTTTAACATATTTATCCTCACAGTGCTCCTGTCAGTAACCCCGTGAAGCTCTAATGCTTGTACTTCCCACCAACAGAAGCTGGTCCAATAAAAGATTATCTCACCTCCTTTGTTTCCCTCATACCTTGGGGCCAACACGGCTACAACAACACTGCAAGTTACTCCCAGTCGGCACATGGGAAAATGAGGTATAAAGAGCATGAGGGTATGTTTCTCAAAAGTACCAAGTGATTTAGGAGCCTCTAGGTCCCATTTTCAAAAGTATCTTTTAAAATCAATCCTATGCTTGGTTCAGTCAGAATCTTCACCTCTCAGGTTCTCCTGAATTCTTTTCTTTCAATAGAGTTTGTTGGCATTTGTTGTTTGCAAGTCTCATCTCATCTATGTATTTTGGTTTCCCAGCTAAGAGAAAGTATTTGTTCAGAGTCAGAGAAAAGAGTCTCTGGGTGGATTAGTGTGAAAACGTTTTAGAAAAGCCTTTGAATTTACAGTTTGTTTAATCTGGTTCCAGAATACGTGCATCAAAAGAGTCAGCACAGCATGGGAACATTGCTTCCAGAACTTCACACGACAGATAATAGAACTGGTCTAGAGAACGTTACACCGACAACAGGCTGTCAGGCTTCTCTGCCCATGAGCAGCTGATACCATTTCCTCTTTCTCACACTGGGACCTAAAAGGACAGATTCCAGATCTGGTGTAAACTGTGCTATGGCAGTGTACAGCAGATGAGGGACTATCCCCAAACGTAAAATCCTTGGGAAAAGGATACAAGAGTCTCAAAGCCATTTTCTTTTTAAAAAATTTCAGTATTAGAAGTGTTTGGGAAGACTCTCTCAGGTTAGACAAAGTGCTCAGCTGTAATTCTATCTGATACTTTTAAACTAAATAATTTGGAATTGATGGGTCAGCTTCTCAAGGGGTATAAATCATCAGAGCTCCATTGACTTCACCATAGCTGTGCTGATTTACAGCAACCAGAGTTCTGGGGTAAAATTTTCAAAAGACACCTAATGACCTAGAAGTCTAAGTCCCATTTTCAAAAAGGTATTTAGGCACTTTAAGATGCTGATAGGTGCCTAGTGCAATTTTCAAAAGCACTTAAGCAATTTAGGCAGCTAACTGCCATTGAAATGAATGAGAGTTAACTGCCTAACTCACTTAGGTATTTTTGAAAATGTGACCCTGAAAGTGCTAAGTCATTTTTGAAAATGATACTTAGGCTTAGATAGTTTTGACTTTTTTACCCTTGGTCTGATATCTTCGAAATGAATATACTGTGGCCTTGGTAAGAGGCAGAAAGCACATGGCTTTTTATGGTTAATTTGAAAAATTCGAACGGAAGGAATGACTCAACTAACTTTTTAAGAGAATCTCCCCTCAGATATTTTGTTTTGGGATGGGTAAAGGCAGTAATACAAGACATGGAAGGGAAGAACAGTCACTTTTCCTAGGAGGGTGGTGAATGTGTATGTGAAAGGACTGGACTAGTTAATTAACAAGATTAATATTTATCTTGTGCTCTCCTTTGCTTGGTCTGACAATTCAATGGCTTACTATACTCAATAAGGAGATATTTGCATAGATTTTTAGGAGCATACTTTATTTTGCTCAATAAAATTGATCCTTCCTGCTGCAGCAAACTGATTTAAATTGGAATGAACGGAGTTTTGAGAAGTCACCTCCCTTCATACCCTGCCACAGCCATAGAGAGAGACGACAACTTTGTAAAGAAGTGTATCACTGTGGAGTTTGACTCTCCTGGGACAAAAGTTACAGTAGATCCAAGTAAGTTCTTGAAGTAAACCATTTAAACCTGGAAAGAGAATTCTTATACTCTATATGTTATTAGAATCTGAAAAATCACAATGTATTAATTTTTAAAATATAAATATTATACATTCCTGTTTTATGAAGCCATCTTTACATGATTACAAATAACTGTGTGTCTGGGGAACTATGTTTTAGTAAAATGGATCCAAATCCTCCGCAGGTTTGAACCAGCATTCTTTCACTAAGTTACTGCAGCCAGACACTTCACTGGTGTAAACTGGCTGTAGATCCATTGGAGTCAGTGGGCCAGATCCCCAGAGGGCATGAATCATCTGTAGCACCATTTGCATTCGTGGGCCAGGTCCCCAGCTAATGTAAACTGGCATAGCTCCATAGAGGTCAATGGAACACTGTGGCTTTATAGTACCTGAGGATTTGGTCCATTATGATTAGAACTTGAAGATATGATTGGAGTTAAGATGAGAAGTTTAGTTTTGTGTCAGTTCATTCTTTGCTGGGCTCATTCTTTGCCTGCACATTATCTGGAATTATTGCTGTCACATTGCTGTCTCATATTTATATCCCGTGACAAAATGCAAAACTCTCTTCCAGTGTGGGTGATGGTTTGACATCTCTAATCTGTAGCACAGAAAAATCGTATAGCAGGTACTTTTGTTTTCTAATATAAATTGATATAATTACCACTTTCCTAGGGAGCATATTCCATAGTCTCTTTGTTCTCCGTGTGAGCATTATAGTTAATTACCCAGACAAAAAATATTTTCTTAATTTATCCAAGTTTCCTCTCACTAGATTCCTAGAAAAATCCTGAACATTTTTCTTATTCCCATCCATGTTGGGAAGTCCCTTTGTCTGTTTTCAAAGAGTTATCACTTCCTCCCTTAGTTTTTGCTTAGCCATGCAGTACACACGTCTACTTCTTCTTCTTCCATCCAGTGTCAACAATCAAGATCCCAGCCCAACCAATGGGACTTGTGCTATAGACTAGACAAAGCTGTAGGAAAAAGGAATGGCCATTACCCCCATTTTACAGATGGGAAAAGAAAGCACAAGAGAGGTTGGTCTGGGACTAAGGCAATCTTGGTTCTAAAACTTCCTCTGACATTGACTTGCTGAGTGGTTTGGTGAAGTGACTTCATCCCTCTGTTCCTCAGTTTCCAATCTGTAAAATGATGCTAAAAGTTCATTAATTCACAGGTCTATTTTCACAAAATGGGATTCTTTTACTTTAACTTGAGTTAGGTCAGAGTCCAATTTATGAATATATCTAAGGTGCTTAGATACTACTTCCATATAAGAAGATACATCATCTGAGCTCTGTAATAAAAATGGAATGCCTAGCAACTTCACTTTTGGGTGTTGTGCTATCAAAGGGTCAAATTCCACCCACAGTTACATGCACATTACCACATTAAATTCAATAGATTTGCACCTGCATAAATAAAGGCAGAACTTGGACCCCTTCATGCCTCAGAGATCTGCAGCACAGAAAAGATATCTGTTATACAGATGATCATAGAACAAAGATGTGCTTTTGTTCAAAAGAGGTTTCCTGCCAAATTGATATACCCCCCCAACAGCTCAAGCTGTTTTATGCTCTGCCACAACATAAAGCCATCTTAAATTAATTAAGTTGGGCTTGTGGCTGCTTTGGGTTGCTGGAGTGATGCAAAGAAGGTAGAGTTTTAAATAGAAAGAAACACATTTTCTTTTTTCACCTTTGAATTTGTTCATGAAATCAGAGAACTGAACTTGAAAACGCTGAAGTAGAAATTCAGTTACCAACTCTGCATGTATATATGAAGATGCTGCAGACATTAAATTTGGAGTTTTAGGCCTTCATTCTTGAAAGTGACTCGTAATTTTGGGTGCCCAACTTGGGACCCCATAAGTGGGACTAATTTTCAGAGGGTGGATGGTGAATATATTTTGAATGAGGCCTCCTTAAGGTGTCCTAAATTGGGGAGCCAAAAACTGAAGCCCACCAAATTAAAAATCAATTTAAAAGATCTCGGCCCTATCCTTAACCTCAGCACCTAACTGTAAAATGTTCTGTGTGATTTCTTTTCATGAGAACAGTGACACTTCAGAGTTGACCTTTTGCCCTGCCATGCATGACAACATGATCAATTCCTCCTTTCAGATAACCCAACACCTTCTCAGCCTTCTCTCGTGATTTTGAAATATGAAGACTCCAGTGGCTCAACAGCTTGTTTAGCAAGAGATTTCTACCCACCCGAACTGAAGATGTCCATGAATACTGACAGCCCCGTTCTCTATGAAACCATTGAGCCTGTCCTCTCATCCAGAAAATACCATGCCATAAAGGTTGTCAACATTACATCGAACCAAGATGTGCATTGCTCAGTACAACACCACAACAAAAAGTTTAATAAAATTCTTGCTGCAGAGAGACTGCCAGGTATGGTGTTATGGATCAGAGAAGAATGACCCCTAGTAAATTCTTTAACACTGGCTGAGATCCTCAGCTTGCATAAACCACTGTTGTTTCGTTGAAGTGACACTGATTTTCAACAGCTAAGGATAGGCTTTTAAGACCAGAAGGGAGCATTATGATCATCTTACTTGAGTTCCTGCATAACCCAGGCCAGAGAAGTCTGTGCCGCAGTTCCTGCACTGGAGGGAATGAGTCTTCCCTATTCTGTTGGTTAGCACTTGTGGGCAGACGTCGATTCTCAATTTTCTGTGTCCAATTTAGATTTTTTTACCTGCATAAGGGATTTGCAAATTAGCTGCTCTCATCCCCTAATCGTCTTTGAAAATCTGAGACTCCATGTGATGATGAGTTTATCACCTCCCTTGGTAATACCCACAGTTTAATTACCCACACTGTAGAGGAGTTGCGTACTATTTCCAGTTTGATATTATTGACTTGGAGAAAGCTTTTCAAAAGTACCTAAGGGCCCGATTCGCAAAGGTATTACTGTGTCTAAAGATAAAGATTGGTCTCTAGTGGGATTTTGCAACAGCACCTAATAGGTTAGATGCCTGAATCCCATTGAAAGCCAATGGGACTTAGGCTCTTAACCTGTTTATGACCTTTAATACCACTCTCTGTCTACCTCCATCTTTAGTTGCTTACCTTTCAAATCTGGACTTTTAAACCCTAAACTCCATTGACGTTCAATGAAACTTCGGCTTCCAAATGTCTATATCTCTTTTGAAAATGGGACTTAGGCTCCTAAATCAAAAAGGGACAGTTTTTAAAAGGTATTTAGCCATTTACAGATGCACCCAGCAGAATTTTCAAATGCACCTAGATTCTTAATTTCTACTGACATCCACTTTCGAAAATCCCTCTAGGTGTCTAGTTGCAAGGTAGCTAAGTATCCTTAAAGACCTGTGAAAAATTTACCCTATATTTTCTTCTGTTTTTGTCTTCTATGCCAGAAATCTTCTCCCTGTGTTGGTACTTTTAGAGTGAGAGCACATCACCCCTTAATATTCTTTTAAATAAGTGAAATAGATACAAGCTGGGAGATAATCTTTCAGGGCCTCAGCCCCAGCTGATGTAAACTGGAGTGGCTCCACTAAGTCAAAAGTGCTGCACCTATTTACATGGGCTAAGAAACTGGATCTCGGTCCAGAAACTTAACTGAATCAAAAATCTCAGACATTTCCTTTGTTCATCATGGAAAGTGTGTGTTCATCACTTGTGTTTCATTTTCTTTCTCTTCAGCTTTAACAACTCCTGGACCTACCACAAGCTCAATTGAGATCTGCAGAACATCAACTCCTAGCCCCCAAGGTTAGTTTGAAAATAAGTGGAATTTTAGGGCTTGATTCACTGCTGAGTTATTCCAGTTTTATATCATTGTAACCCCATTGATTTCAGTGGAATTACACCAACGGCAACTTGTATTTCAGTGGTGAATCAAGCCAACAGACCAGATCTTCAAATGATATAAATGTGTGTAGCTTCCATTGGCTTCTATTCCAGTTGAGAATCTGGCCCGACATGTGGCTTGACTCACTGAAAACTAATAGTGATCTGAACTATGTAAAAAATTGTCCTTTGCCATCTGCTCTGAACATCTGTTATCCTAGAGTCTGATTTCCAGTGCACATTCTGCACTGTTTCTACACCTGCAAAACTGTATCGGTTTGTTTACCACATTGTTTTTGTGCTGATATCAAATTGCCACTTCAAAGCCACAATCTCTCTTGCACTTTTGCAGATGAAGATATGGAGAAAATGAATGCGCTGTCTATCACTGTGCTGGGCTTGAGGGTGTTGCTAACGAAAAGCATTGCCTTGAATATGCTCCTGGTCACTAGATACCTTTATTTCTGAGGTAAGAACTGAGGGTCAGTGGGGTTTAGGGCCTTTTTATGTCCTCCAAAGAGGTGTGCATTACACACAGGGGGAAAAGGTTGTTCAGACTCCATTGTCCACCCTCCCATCCTCTTTTACAAATGAAGAGACAAGGCCTTAAGGTTCAATCACTGATTTTAGGTTTTAGAGAGCTGGGTTCAAGTCCAGGTATTCCCTACATTAATTTAGGCAAGATACAAAAAGCCGTATTTTAGAGGCTTTTATGCACATATGCACCTAACAGGTTTTTCAAAAGGAGTAGGTGCCTAACCCCCAGCGTGTTTTTGGAAGTCCCAAAAAGCACCTATTTTCATCCTCATGTGGCAAAATACCTTTAAAAATCTGGCCCTTAAGATGGAAATTTGAAAGCGGTTTTAGGTTCCCTGGAAAACCTCAGAATTAATCTCTCTGCATTCAGACTGCAACAGGTTGCAGAGAGATTCCTAGGCTGATCAGGGGAATGGAGGGCCTATTTTATGAGCGGAGAGGAGATTAAAAGATTGTTTAGCCTAGCAGAATGAAGGCTGACCGGGGATCGGATTGCTCAGGAAGGTAAACACCATCCAGGGAGAAAGGCTATTGAAGCTAAGGGACAGGGCAGGCGAACAAATGACCATGAATTTATTTAGGCTGGAAAGTAGAAGAAGGTTTCTAACCATCAGAGGAGGGAAGTTGTGGAGCAGCCTCCCAAAAGGAGCAATTCGGGCAAACAACTAGCTTAAAGATGGAGTTTGGTATGTTTATGAATCGGATTATATGATGGCATTGCCTGGGATAGCAGGAGGTTGGATTTGATGACCGAGCAAGGCCTTTCCTGTCTTATGTTGCTTTGGGCCTAGGTTCCCCACCAGTAAAATGGGGAGAATGATCTTCTCTGTCTCATCTATTTTGGATGCTTAAGGATTTAGATGCCCAACTCCCATTGGAAGTCAACAAAACTTGGACACCTAATTCCCCCATGTCCTTTGAAAATTTCACCCGAAGGAGCTGATGCAAAACCCATTGACTTCAATGGGAGACTTTCCACTAACTTGAGTGGGTTCTGGTCCAGGACTGATGTGAATATGCTTGGAAGAATCTGACCCATAAGACATAACAACAATCATGAAATGCTCTTTTTCTTACAGGTTGGACGAAGGGAGACAGCAATGGTTTGAAGAAGATACAAATAATTCTTATTCTTTATTAGAGCTGGTCAAAAAATGAAAATAAAATCAAAATTTCAAAGTTGAAATTTTTGAAGGGTTCAAAATGGAGCCAATTTTTGTGTTTTCCAAAAATCTTCACTGAATTTTTATATAACAAAATGTTGAATTTTTAATTGAAAATATTATTGAAATCTTTATCAAACTTTTCAGTCTACCAAAAATCTGCTTTTTAGCAAATGAACAAATAAGTATTTTGATATTTTCAATAATATTTTCAATATATTTTGTGAAAATTTTCACAAAATTAAAAATATTTAAACAATGCCTTTTTTGAGAAAAAAATAATTTTTGAATAAAAGCTCTTTTTGATTAAAACAATTATCTCCAAAATTTTGGCTAGCTCTTCATTTTATTTTACTTTCCCCTAACACTTTTAGTTTTTCTTTTATTTTTTCCAGTATATCTTAATTTTGAATTAATTCAGCTCTTTCTAGATATGTGAAATGCTAGTTTCAACAGATGCAGTTAAATGTCATATTTTTTAATTGTATTAAATGACAAAATTTACAGTTTGTTTGTGCTAGCTGTATTACATTGATTTTTTATTCAAAACGATCTTAAATATTAATAAAGTCAAACCCAATTAAAGAGATTCATTTTATTTTACGTACATATGTCAGACATATGGAAAAGCCAATTGTATTCTTATTCAGAATTATATTAAGTGAAGAGTGCCTCTTAGGACCTAGATTTATCCATGTTTTTGTTTTCTTCATGAATAGTTTTAACAAAAATGAAACATTTTCATTAAAACTTTCTGTGGAAAAATTCAACTGAATTGAAACACTGAAATACTTTTTGGCCAAAAACTGCTAAAACCAAAAATGTTTTTGTTTTTCAGATGAAAATTTTCAGTTTTTGGGTTTCCAACAAAAAAACAAAAAAATTCAAGGAAAGTAGGCACTTCCCATGTAAAATTTTGTTTAATTAAATACCCAGTTTTCCATGAAAATGTTTTAATGGAAATTTTTAAATCAGATATTACATGAATATTCTATTGCAATCTATTTTATGGCTTAATAAATTCAAACCCAGTTAAAATGACTGATCTATTTAAATTTTACTTGTATTCTTATTTTGATTACATATGACAAATATGTAGCAACCCTAACCCTAAACCTCGCTTGTTAAAATTTAGCTCACATCCTGAACTCTGAGGATTTACCTTTCTTCCAACACTGTTGTTTATCACATTTTTGCTCCTACAAAGGCACATTCTAATTTCCATGTAGATGCCCAGTCCTCTTCCGAATGCTGCCTGGTTTTTGGCCTCAGTGACTTCTTGTGACAGTGAGTTCCACAAGCTAACCTATCATTGTGTGCAAAAGTATTTCCTTTTCTCAGTTTAAAAATTGTTGCTTACAGTCTTTTCTCTCTTTCTACCCGTTATGCTTTGCCGTGAATGTTCCAAGGTCCAAAGTTTGCAAAGTATAGGAAATCCAAAGCAAAGATGCAATTACGAATTTATTCCCCTCCAAACTAGCAGCGGTATTTTTTAAAAAAATTCTAACAATTTAAACCAGCTTTGTTTTCCTTTCCTCCTATTTTCATAAGAGTCACAGAGAAACAAGTGACATTCAAAGTTCACACACACAAAATATTGTTGTCTTTGCTGCCGTCTGATAACAGGCAGATGCTGCAGGGAGGCAAGGGGGTTTGGTTTCTGTGGTAACCTGGATCTCGGAGACACATCTGTCCACATGCTCCGCCTCATACCAACTTCTCACCCGAAGCCCTGCCAGCTTCTAGTGAGTAGCAGAATGAAGCTGGAGGGCTGTGGTTTCACACTGCAAATAAGTCATGTGCTACAAACCACCGAACACACACACACACACACACACTTTTTTAAAAAAGCATTCAGACAGCTTGGGACAGATCCCCACCTGGTGGAAATGGGCATAGTGCAACTGAAGTCAGGGTGCCAGATCCTCAAGTGGTGTGGATCAGCGTAGCTCTACCAGAGTCAATGGACCAGGCCCCCAACCGGTGTAAATCTGAGTCGCCCCACTGAAGTCAAGAGATCCCCAGCTGATATAAACTGGCCATAGTTCCACTAGAATGAATAGAAACAACGAGGAGTCCAGTGGCACCTTAAAGACTAACAGATTTTTTTGGGCATAAGCTTTTGTGGGCAAAAAGCCCCCTTCATCAGATGTCTGGAGTGAAAATTACAGATACAGGCATAAATATATATTGGCACATGAAGAGAAGGGAATTACCTTACCAGTGAAGAACCAGTGATAAGCCAGGTGGCTGTGGTTTCACACTGTAAATAACTCATGTGCTACAAACCACCAAACACACATTTAAAAAAAAAGCATTCAGACAGCTTGGGACAGATCCCCACTTGGTGGAAATGGGCATAGTGCAACTGAAGTCAGGGTGCCAGATCCTCAAGTGCTGTGGATCAGCGTAGCTCCACTGGAATCAATAGGCCAGGCCCCCCAGTTGCTGTAAATCAGACTTGCCCCACTGAAGTCAAAAGGTCAGATCACCAGCTGGTATAAATTGGCCATAGTTCCGCTAGAATCAACAGAGCAGCACAGATGAATATCCGTCCCTCTGTTTCCATAGAACTTGAAAAGTCTCTGTTCTGATGGCTAGGTTGGAAGTTAGATTGATAAGTGAAGAGCTCCCACTAGTGTCAGAAGTGTTAAAAGTTTTCTAAATAAATCACATACATTTTTGAGGGGGAGTGGTGAGTGGGATGAGGGATAGGGTCAGGTATTGAGCTTAAGGTTAATCATTAAGAGGAGAACACAATTTGCATTAGGAATAGCTTTGTTTTATCACTTTGTTTTCTGACACAGACAAGAAGCCTCTAATGTGGACATTATTATTATGTGTGTTTCGATAGCATCTAGTGGTCCTCACCCATATCTAGGCCTCATTGCGTAGGGTGCTGTACAGACACATCGTAAGAGCATGCCCATGCTCCAAAGGCCTTATGCTGTAAAAAGGAAATATTGTTTTCATTGTACATATGGCATATGGAGGCCCAGAAAAATGAAGGCTGAGATTTTGAAAAGCACCCCAGGGATTTGGACTTAAACTAAACAAAGTTCTAAGTTCTGGAAATCCTGAAGTAAGGGACTTGTCCATAATCCCACAGGGAATCTTTGGCAGAGCCAAGAATTGAACCAAGAGACCAGAATCCCCGTTCACAAATACAAGACCTACCTTTCCTGACATATATTCACACGTAAACACAAGCATAACGTTACTGTAGAGCCCTGCAGATGCACGGTAGCACTGTGGGCGCATGGCACAGTAATAGGTAGCGCTGTCTTCAGATAGGATGGCAGATATCAGCAAGTGGAAGGCTTTTCTGGCATGATCACGCCTCACAGAAAAGCGCTCCTTGACAAAGTGAGCATCAAACGACCTTGAATCATCCCTGTAAAGGACGAGCTGAAGGGTTTTGTCGGAAACCAGGCGGTACCAGTATAAACCTGGGTCCATTTGCTGAGAATCATAATTGCAGCAAAGCTTGGTTTTGTTTCCCATCTTCACTGTGAGGATTGAGGGGGTCTGTGATATCTTGTTGCACAGGAAGCCTTTGCCTGAGCAACAAATTTTACAGGAAATCAGAATAAATAACACCTGTAAATGGTAGTGCAGCATGGAAATAAGTGGCTTGTTGGCTGTGCTGATTAATCCAGCTGGAAGTGTGAATCTCCTAAATTAAGACACCAGTGACACCGGGCTAAACCCAGAGTAAATGCACTGTCACCAGTGGGATTACTGTGGATTTACAGAAGTGCAAACGGCTTTACCGATCAGGGCACATAAAGAAAGAAAGAAAGAAAGAAAGAAAGAAAGAAAGAAAGAAAGAAAGAAAGAAAGAGGTTTACAACTGAGACAACTTACAAAATAGCATTAGCAGTAAATTATTTAGCACAAGTGTCTGAGTCAGTTTTCTGCTCTCGCTCATGGTGGTAGATGAGAGTTTGAAAGCTTCTGTGACCCTCTGCTTCTCAGAGATTATGACAGGAAGAAGGAGCACAGTTTTGTGCGTGAGTGATTACGTGAGGGTATGTAGAGGGTGTGTAGGGAGAGGATTATGGGTAACATTTTCAAAAGCACCTTGGAATTTAGGAGCCTAACACTCATTAGCTTTCAATGACTCTAGGGCTCCTTGGAACTTTGGTCACTTTTGACAATGGGACTTAGGCTAAGAAGCAGTTTAGGCGATTTTGAAAACTTTACCCCATGAGTTTGTGGAAGCCAATTTATGGTGATAGCTTTATAGGCGAGGGGTCGCTCTTGTGCTAAAGTCACCACAGGTCACCATGTCCATTTGTGTGTGCATGTCTCTCTCTGGGAGTGTCTCCGTATATACGTGAATTTATATATGTGTATGAATAAACAGCTATACCTATTCATGCCTGTATGTGATTGTGGCCGTGTATATGTTTGTTAAGGACGTTTCTCTATATGTGTGACTGTGTGTATATATACATGAATATGTGACTGTGGGTTGTTATGACAACATGTGCATGTAAGTTTGTATGTGTGCGTAAATGTGGAAGTTAGGGTACGTGTGTGTCTGTGTGTATACGTGTGTGCCTTCCCATTGTAGATTTGTGCAACTCTTTATGTGTGACGCTGTATGCAGCTGTGAGTTTGGGTTTGTGTGAGGCTGTGTGTGCCTATGTAGATTGTCAGTTTGTGTGCTTGTCTATGGGTATTACTAAGGCTGTGCAAATTTGTGTGTGTACATGAGAAACATTGCATGAGAGTGCGTATACGTCTTGTGGCTGTGAATGTATGTAAGCCTGGGTGTCTGTCCGTGCAACAATTTGTGTTTGTATCTGAGTCAGTAGGGGTGACCTTGTGCATATCTGAATCTGTGACTCGGTATGCTTTTGCCTTGTGTGACGGTGTGTGTTTGTGGAGAAGGGGGAAAAGACTGCGAACGAGAAAACGAAGATAGGGTGAAATGGAAATCAATCAATAGCTGTGTATAAAACTAACCCAATTAGCAAAATACATTAATAAAAACCAAATAATCTTATTATACAGCACTAGTCTATTGGTGTGATATAGAATATTAAAAATTCCATATGCTGGATATCTCACCGGATTCTCCCTGCCAGCACAGCTTTGGCCAATTTTTCTATTATGCTATTCAATGTAGAGAGGAATCAGTATCTTAAAAAATGTGTAAATTTCTTAGCACCACCCATGTGGACTGAATTTCTTTCTGTGGTCTCTTTTGCCCTCTGCTGGTGAAATCCTTAACTTTTCTGCTAGCAACATTTTAAATTGAACAATTCCAGTAAATAGGTCAAAGGGAAAAAAACAACCATCCTCTCTGCTTATACCACAAGGCACATTTATTCACTTTTCTTTCCATTTCTCATCTTGTCAGCTGGCTGGTGCTTCTGCATGATGAGCAGTTAAAATGCAATTTGCTGGCTGCCGGGAACAGGTTGCTCCTCTTTAAAAGAGGGCTGAATGAGATAACAGTGTTCTAAGAGGAGATTTGAAGACGCTTTCCTTTTGGACAAGTGCTAAATTACCTGTATGACAAAGTAAGTGACTTATAAAAACTACTATGGAAGATGGAATTTAGGAAAATTTTGGAGGTTGCCTCAAGGGTTTGTATACTCAATTCAGTTAAGCTTAATGGAAATCAGACATTCAAATAAATTTCAGCCACGTCTCATTTGTGGGAAGGAATATCATATTAGTAGGGTTATGTAATGATCCTGTGGAACTCCTTGCCACAAGGTACCAATCTGGTCAAGATATTAGTAGTGTTCAAAAAAGCTTTGGATGTCGATATGAATAATGGGAACATCCAGAATGATGTTAGAGGTCTGAAGTGTATCAAGGGTATAAACTAGAGCTAGTCAACCGAGCCCAATGGAAGGGTTTTCTGTCAGAAAATCCTGTTTCATCAAAATTAAAACTTTCTGCTGGAAGGTGTTGATCAAATGTCATTTCAGAAGAAAAGTGGAAGAGAACATTCTGATGGGCATTCTGATGAGGTCAAAGCATCCTTTTCTGACCTTATTGGAATGGAAAATTTCAGTGTTTCATTTCAAAATGACTTTTTGCTTCCAAATGTTTCAATTAATATTTTCTGATAAAAAAAACAGGCCAAAATCAGAATGAAACATTTCGGTTGTCTGAATTTGAATGCTCTGATAGACCAAAGATAGAATTGTTTTGAAAATTCCATATCTGTGGAAAATTTCAATTTTGGGGGTTACAATTTGGAATGAAAACTAATTTCAAAGTCTTAAAATCTTTCATGAAACAGAAATTCTGTTTCCCCTCCAGTTTCAGTGCACAAACCAACCATTAAATGATGGGGTCAAGAAGAAACTTCTCCTCTGGACAGACAAGTACATAACATCCTGGTGTCTGTCAGCTTCTTTTGAAGCGTCTGGTACTGACCATGGCTGGAAAAGGGCATTGGACTCGATAGAACATGGTCTGTTCTAGTGATTCCTTTGTGCCCATAAACCTCCAGAGTTTTTGCTGAGGGACTTATCACTGTGGAAACAAAGTGTTGCTTCCCCTCCACTGACCATTGAGGATGGATCAGACTGCTTCAGATGCCAGGTAAGAACCACATCAGCATGGGAACTTTTTATGCCATAAACACATTTGTATCATTATAAAAATGTTCTTTTAGTGTGTTGAAATGGGACTCAGGAGATCTGGGTTGAATTCCCAGTTCTGCCACAGACTTCCTGTGTGACCTTGGGCAAGTCACTTAATCTGTCTGTGCCTCAGTTTCCCCATATGTGAAATGGATATAATGTTCCTTCCCTATGTTACACTGGGAGGGTAAATTCACTAAAGTTTGTAAGTCACCCAGATATAGCACTGATGGGGAGTCATATAAGTACCCAAGCAGAGAGACAGAACAGAAATATATGCATTGGTTGTACTTCTTTTCCCATTCCACTTATAAATGTCCCAGATACTGATTCCTCATTGATGCCAATGGGAGAGTTTCTGTTCACTTCCATGGCTTTTGTATTAGGCCCTTGCAGAGAGGTTTTCAAAGTTGTTTAAGTGGTTTGACTCACTGATTCCCTTTTAATTTTGGCTGAGGTTTTCAAAGGAGCCTCAGGGAATTAGGCACCTGACACCTATTGGAAAATCCCAGACTTTAATGGGAATTGGGCGTCCAAATCACATAGGAAATCACAAATCTCAGTTTTATGCATGAACACATTTTGCACGTCTGTAAGGACAGAACTCCAGTAAGCTTCATATTCTCAGATTTCCAAAGTCCGAAAGCAATTTTAAAAAAAAAACATTGTGTATTGTTAAGCGTGTCTGGAAGTTGGGAAGACTAGTCACAGAAAATCTCTTAATCTAAACTGGGTCATAAGTAAGTGACAAATGAGGAAGAAGAAGGTTTGATGGTAAGTGGTTTAGGGGAGATTTTTGCAAACTGGAGTCAGGCGGTGGTGGTACTGATGGTCATAACAAACTTGTCTTTGGATCAGGAACAAAACTTAAGATTCAGCCAAGGAAGTATGAACTTCATTTAAAACCTAACCCAGTCTGCAATGCTGAAGAAAGAGTCTCTTCTTCTTTTTACTGCCGTCTAACATGGCTTAGTTTGCTTCTCATAGTTTAACTGTACCTTAGAGACCAATGCTGGAATTTTCAAAGGCTTCAAGGATCACATGGGGGAATTGACTGGCCTAATTATTCTGTAATAGCTATTTTGGTATGATTCAGAATAATTTCCCTATGTGGACATTCTATTACAGAATAAAGGTGATTTTATTCCAGCATAATTACTCCACTTTGTGAACAGAGTAGTTATTCCAGAATAAAGTCACTTTTATTCTTAAATAGGCTGCTGTCCATTTGTGGACTAGTCCCCGGAACATGGCTGTGATTTTTGCCAGGAGGTTAAATTAACAAACTTGTGGCCACACTGAATGAAATAGTGATGACTGTCTGTGGAAAATGCAATTTTAATGTTATTATTCCAGTAGCACTGAGAGGCCTCAGCTGGGCTTGGGACCCCTGTACCAAAAGTGTAGTGAGAGATGCTCCATGCCCTGAAAGATTAAACAGCCAAAGGGTGGCAGGGGAAATAGAGTCACAGAGCAGTGAAGTGACTTGACCAAGTCACATTATAAATCAGTAGCAGAGCCAGGAACAGAACCGAGGTGTCCAGACTTCCTGTGCAGTGCTTTAGCCACTAGATCATGCTGCATTAAGCCATGTATAATTTGTAGCAAAGGCTGAGATTTACAAAGTCTTCTGTGATATTTATATGCCCAGTTCTCGTTAATTCAAATAGGATTTGGGCATACAAATCCCATAGGTTCTTCTAAAATACCACCCCATCTTCCATTAAGGTTAAGGAGGGTAAGTAGATGAATCCCTTAGATAGATTAAAAAAATCTCAACCACACCCTTTCAGGCTGGGATTTCCAAAGAATCTTAAGGGAGTTAGGCACACAAATCCCTTTGTATAGAAATATGATTTGGGTGCCTAACTCACTTGGGCCACTTTGCAAATCCCAGCCTGGGGATTTTTATAACTCAGATGGCATAAACCAGAAGTCAGAACTCCTTTCACCGAGAGGTGTTAGAATCAATTCTGACAACATATGGATCAAATCCCCAGGTGGCATAAATCAGCATAGCTCCATTGAAGTCATGTGTGAGACCCTTCACTGGTGTAAATTGGCATCGCTCCACTCAATGAAGCAGAGCTGTGAAAATTTAGCAGGACTGGCCAGAAAATAAGAATTCTGGCCCATGAACAATTGTGAGTTTTACAGTTTGTTTCCATTCCACATCAGAATGAAATGGAGACCTCTGGAAATCTGAAAAGAGCGAGAGAGACCCCAGAATAGCCACTTGTCCAGTGGTTAGAACATGTATCTGGGTTGTTGGAAATCCAATTTCAAGCCCCTGATTTGCTTTTGAAACTTGCATCCATGCTGAAGTAATGAATTAACACAATATGGTGATAACGGCACTTTGGACAGACAGCTAGCTTGCTCGCCAGGCAGACTGTTCACCATATGTAATGAAGGCAGCTCACAAAAAATGATAGTTTCATAGATGAGCCGGGGGAGGGTTATTGTAAAGGGCAGAGAGACTGTGGCGATGCCAACAATTTCACGCTCACATCTGAGAGTGGGACAAGGTTAAAAGTTGTGCCAAGTAAGTGTTTCCGTTGCAACTGGTCAAAGCTGTAATTATTTATATTCAAGAGAGCGTATTGCCAGCGAGAATCTCCAGCGGGTGTACAATGAAAAACAGACCTGGAGACAGAGTGGAAAACACCGTGTGTTTGAGGTGGGGTTTTTGTAAAGTGACTGACAGATGTGGGAATCAAGGTGACAGGAAAATGATATTTGGAGCTGGGACTAGACTTAAAGTACAACTTGGTAAGCGCTAAACATTCAGATAGAGGGAATTTGATTTTGCATGGACCATATGTGGGCATTGGAGTCACTCCTGGAGGTAGATTGGCCAAATATTTTGAGCACCACGTCATACTGGGTTGGTGGCTGGGTACGATGGGACATTCTTGAGAGAGGTTACGTGTAATTACACATTTTTGGAATTTTATGCAGAATATTTTAAATAAAAAATGTTCTTGATATTTGAGAAAAATGTAAACTTTAAAAGCAAAGATTGAGCTGCAGAAGGGATCTGGATGCATGAATCCCCTAGCAACTTTGAAATCTCAGCGAAAACATTTAAATTTCCCCCCAGATATATTTTATTTTTAGAAATGGTTCACTTTTTAAAAAATGTCACCATGTGGTGAAGCAGATCAATCAATCAATCAATCAAGAGGCAATGGAAAAAGTCTGAGACATTAAAACTCTTTTTGATAAAAAATGGAAAATTTCAGGAAAATAAAAATGCTTTTATGGAAATTTCTGTTTTTGAAAATTGGCCAGATTTTGTCTTGTTTTACTGAACTATTATGAATGAATTAGCTGGGAATGAGAAGAAAGGTAGAGATTTTCAAAAATGCCATGGGTATTTGGATGTCCAATTCCCATTAAAATTTACTAGGAATTAACTAAGCATCCAAATCCCATAGGTGGCTTTGGAAGTCTCAGATAGACACTGTTGCCTTCATCTGGTGTAAATCTGTGTAGCTCCATTAGATCTGCTTTACACCAGCTAAGCATCTGGCCCCCTGGCTGTGTGTATTCTTAGAAGTCAAGTAGGATCTTTGGTGAGCTACTGGTTTTTGTAAAGCTCTCTGTGAGAGTGTAACACTGGTTCTAGCTCTGAGAAGCTCACATTTGGAAAGGGGACAAGGTTGTCTGTATATCCAGGTAAGTTTCAACCATCCAAACTCTGCATAAACATATAAGGTGAAATCCTTGGATGTGGTGACTCCATATTGACTTCAGTGGAGTTACACAAGGAGATAATTTGTTGTCCTGAAATGTACCATTTTCAGCCTAGGGCTAGAGCCACAGCTAGCATAATTTGGCAATGAATAAAACTATGATAAATTAAACCAGCTGAAAATCTGGCCCCTAATATTGCTCATGTTTTTGTAGAAAATGTTTACGTCCTCACTGGCTAGAAAATGGGACACTTGTGGGTGTGTACAGGTAGGAGATGAGAATAGGAGATGAAAATGGGATGAGAATGTGATGAGAATGAGATGAGAACTGAAACCAATCACCCAAGTGTAAATCATGAGTAACTCCATTAGTGGCCATTGGGGCCAATTCTCTGTACACTCAGCACAGTGTAAATCTGGAGTAACTCCATTGAAATTCAAGAGGGCTTAGGCACTTTTCAAAATTTTATCCTGAGTGCCTAAATCCCTTAGGGAATTAAAGACAGATAGATAGATAGATAGATAGATAGATAGATAGATAGATCACATTATGTAACAAATATACCTTATATTTCAGAGAGGAAATGAAGGTGAGTTTTTGTTAAGGGCTTAGATGCTGTGAGAAACACCAATGAGAAGCTCACATTTGGGAGTGGAACACAATTAAAAGTAGTGCCAAGTAAGTCACTTAGTTTTAACTAAAGAAAATTTTGGATGGGCTTTCCAAAGAAATGTAAGGAACCTGAATCCCATTGGTTCCAATGCAAACTAGGCACCTAACTGTGTTAGACTGCTTTGAAAATCCCAAGCTTAGATATTAGAGTCCACTAATTGTTGGTGTGAATCATCTAAATGAAGGACAAAGGTTGAACTTCAAGTAATTAATGATATAGATAACGAGTAAGAGATTCATAGAAATGTAGGGCTGGAAGGGACCTCAAAAGGTCATCCAGTCCATCCCTAGCTCTGCGGCAGGATTAAGCATACATAGATGATCCCTGATAGATGTTTGTTTAACCTTTTTTTTATACCACCAGTGATGGGGATTCCACCACCCCATTCCACATAATGAGAGAAAGCTGAATTCACGTTTTGGTTGCTATGAGTTTTTGTAAAGCAGTTGGCTGGTGTGCTAATGATGCCAGCAATAAGATGACTTTCGGAGCTGGGACTAGATTGCAAGTGCAACCTGGTAAGAAAGATGGATTGGAGATGGGGTGTAAATGAAAGGATAATCACAAACGATCATTTAGGTTTTGATAGTGGTCTCCCGTACATTCAGTTGACCGTGAGTGTGGTAACAATTCTTAAGGCCATCGCTATATATCGTCTTTGATGCTAACTCAATACCTCATTTAGCTGTTGAGAATGTAGTTTTACAGTTAATCCCACTTGGCTCGGTAAAATGGTGTTGGGCAAGTTCTCACCCAACATGACCAAGTGTTGGACAGTCAAGTCCTTGGTTAGAAAGGGAGTGAGAAACTTTAGTTGGATAAATAGAGAAAGAAACTGCATCTTGGATGAAAGTTACTTACAACACTATTTGTAAAGCCCCTTGTTATGGTGTCCCACTGGAGGTGACAGGTTTAAGATTACATTTGGAAGAGGGACAAAGCTTAAAGTGAATGCAAGTAAGTTTACAAATATTTATAGGAATTCTTATCTCGTAGATTTTAAGTCCAGAAGGGGCCATTAGATCATCTGCTCTGACCTCCTGTGTGACACAGGCCTGAGATTTCACTCAGTTGCCCCTATATTGAGCCCAATAACTTGTGTTTGACTGAAACTTATCTTCCAGAAATGCACCCAGTCTTGAAGACATCAGGAGAACAAGATTAGTCTCTTCCATTAGTAGTTTCCTCCAATAGTGCACTCTCACTGCTAAAAATGTGTGTCATATTTCTAATTTGAGTTTGTCTGGCTTTAGCTTCCAGCCACTGGTCCCCCAATCCAATACCCTGTCTCTGACAGTGCCCAAGTACTATCTGTTCAATAACAATGAAAGAAATTAGCATTAAATAAGTCTTGTTTATTAAAGAGGAATTATTAATAGTTCCATATTTATTTCTTATACTTTTAGTTCCCATGTTTGATTCTTATACTTTCAGCTGACAATAAATGTCTTCATAAAAATGAAGGCCACTTTATATTAAGGCCTTTCCATACACTTAGACATGGAAAAAGAATCTTGGCTGCTGTACGTAGAGAGGAAAGGGTCTGTTGGGGGAAAGTTACCATCAGCTGCTTTTTGTAAAGTCCTGTGTTATGGTGTAATGTTGGTGCCGGCTCGTATGCACTTGTCTTTGGAAGTGGGACAAAACTGACAGTTGATCCAAGTAAGTCTAAATTTTAACAGCAACTTACAGTAATTTACACCAAGAATGTCAAACCCATAACTCCCACTGACTTCAGAAATCTTAGCAGGTGCTCAGCACTTCTGAACATCAGGACAAACCTTTGTGTAGGTATCTGAATCTGGATTGAAGAGTTTAACTTTAGTCACTCAGCTCTAAGAATGCTGGCATTTTGCTAAAGACATCCCTAAATATTCAATTTGTGCTTTTATACTGGAATTTTCAAAGGCTCTTATGGGAATTGGGCTTCCAAAAGATGCCAAATTTTCAGTCTTCTTTGAAAATCTCAGCTTTAAAGCTTTGAATTTCCAGATATTGGGAGGGAAATATGTGAGTGAATATATTGTGAGTGAAGTATACCAGGAGAAAAAAGAAAGAAGAGGCAGAAATAGATATTTTAAAGGACAGACATTTACAACTGGCTACAGAGATTTACAGCACAATAATTTTCTTAACGTTCTTCCCTCTGCATGGTTTCTTATGTGATCCATATCACCATGAAAGAATGCTATGAAAGTCGCATAGGTGCTGGTGAGGATTTTACCCTAGGGCTAGATTCTGCCTTCTTATAATCACAGCTTACTCCAGGTGTTGTTTAGTTTAGTTTGTCTCATTTTCACTGGGGTGAGGTGAACCCCAGGCTGTGGATTTTTAAAGGAAACTGAGGGAGGCAGGGCCCCAAATCTCATTGAAAGTCAGTTGGACAGAGGTGCCCAATTCAGTTAGGTTCCTTCGCAAATCCCAGCCTGCTTGTGCAGTTTGTGACTTTCAAAGACCATGTGCTTGAGTTTTTGTAAAGCATCTGATGACAGTGATAATGCAGGTGTCAACAATAAGCTCATCTTCGGGCAGGGGACACGCTTAAAAGTAATTCCTGGTAAGTGGAAAACTCAGAGTTGCTTTACAATGGTTATTTTATCTGCTGACCATATTTCACTCCAGCCTGTGTGCTTAAAGTCATTCCTGCTTCAGCAAAGAACATGATTCAAGGACTTGAGAATAAGTATATAGCTTAGGTGATTTTGAATATCCCACCTACTATAAGGATTTAGAGACCTTGTTCCCATTAGTTTTAATTGGTCATCCAAATAGTTTAGGCAGCTATGAAAATTTCAGCATCTATCTATCTATCTATCTATCTATCTATCTATCTATCTATCTATCTATCTATCTATCTACTATGGAGATGTAACAAGTTTGATATCTGAGAGTGAGTGAGAGAGAGAGATTCACAATCTGTAATGAATGCACTTATACAGGTTTCAGAGTAACAGCCGTGTTAGTCTGTATTCGCAAAAAGAAAAGGAGTACTTGTGGCACCTTAGAGACTAACCAATTTATTTGAGCATGAGCTTTCATGAGCTACAGCTCACTTTATCGGATGCATACCGTGGAAACTGCAGCAGACTTTATATACACACAGAGAATATGAAACAATACCTCCTCCCACCCCACTGTCCTGCTGGTAATAGCTTATCTAAAGTGATCATCAGGTTGGGCCATTTCCAGCACAAATCCAGGTTTTCTCACCCTCCACCCCCCCCCCCCAAAATCAGAGTGAATTTGTGTGGGGGGGTGGAGGGTGAGAAAACCTGGATTTGTGCTGGAAATGGCCCAACCTGATGATCACTTTAGATAAGCTATTACCAGCAGGACAGTGGGGTGGGAGGAGGTATTGTTTCATATTCTCTGTGTGTATATAAAGTCTGCTGCAGTTTCCACGGTATGCATCGGATGAAGTGAGCTGTAGCTCACGAAAGCTCATGCTCAAATAAATTGGTTAGTCTCTAAGGTGCCACAAGTAGTCCTTTTCTTTTTGCACTTATACAGTGTCAGATATGAAGGGAAGATGGATTTTTGTAAAGGGTTGAGAGGTTGTGGGAAACAACTATGAAAAACTCATATTTGGCAGTGGAACACAACTGAAAGTAGTGGGACGTAAGTGGCTCACTTTCAGCTAGAGAACTTTTGAGGTAGAGATTTTCAAAGTTGATTATGGGATCATGGGTCCCAGCTCTTTGCAGAATGATTAGGAAGTGGACATCCAAATCCACTAAGTGGTATGAAATGTCCAGAGTGGAAAGACAATCAGTGCGACTCTTTAAGTAAATGGCAAGGGTTGGAGTTCATACATGGGAAAAGAGGTATTGAGAGAAAGCTGAAATCCTGAGATTCCGTAGGTGGGTTTTTGTAAAGCTGTTGGCTGCTGTGCCAATGATGCTAGCAGGAAGACGGTATTTGGAGCTGGGACTAGACTGAAAGTGCAGCCTGGTAAGACAGAGGAAATTCTTTCATATTGAAATTATTGTGGGTTGGACACGAACAGCCACTGGAGACTATCGGGGCTTGACTTAAGGAACGAGCTAGTTTTGATAACTAAACAATTGGTGTTGAGGTCTTGGGGGAAGAGGTGAATCAATGAGAAAATATTCACTTAGGAACTCTACCTTCAGTTGCACCTGTTTGATCCTATTAACTTCAGTGCTTAAGGTTAACTTCGCCCTGCTATTAAGGCCCCAATACAGTAGAGTGGTCAGCACCTGCTCTGAGTCACATGAATTCAATGGGGCAACTCAAGTTGCTTAAAGTTAAGCATGTGCTTAAGTGCTTTGCTAAAACCCCATTGACATCGAAGCACTTGACTTCAATAGGATGGCATATGGATACAACTGAAGGCTGGGTTGGGCCCACTGTTTTCACAATTAACACAGTCGGGAATGGTATGAGAAAAACAATGGAAGGATGCGTGTAAATTACATGTCTTCTCTGACTGAGAGCTGCTCTAGAAGATTTTGTAAATCTTTTACATACAATGATCTCGGAAGTAGAGGCTCTAGCTTCACATTAGAAAAAGGATCAAATCTGAGGGTTAAATCCCAGTAAGTCAAGTCAAGTCTATCTATCCATGGAAATGAGGAATAGGTGAAGCTATAATCAAAAAGTATGATCTGTGTTTCTATATTGGTTTTGTAACTAGTCCTATGTCTAGGAATGTATTCGTAGGACTTCAGGCTATTTTAGGTTAAGGTATATACTTTCTTTTCTGTCTAACATAGGGTTTTATTCTAACACCTATCACCACAGTATCTGAACTCCTTCCTGAAAGAACTGTTATAAAAGCAGATCATATGCTCTATGGAATGAAATTGTGAATTAGAGTCTCTGTGGCTGAACCCATCTGAAGGAGAGGAACAGAAAGTCTTTGCTGAGCCTCACCGGGTGTATTGGGTGAAAATTACCAGGATGAGTTTTTGTAAAGCCGTTTGTGATGGTGCAATGAAGGTATTGCTTATGAGAAGGTCACATTTGGAAGGGGGACAGAGCTCTCCGTATATCCCAGTAAGTCTCAGTGAATAGAATTAAGTTAAGCATGTGCTTAAGTGCTTTGCTAAAACCCAATAGAATGGCATATGGTCCTAGTCCTATGTCTAGGAATGTATTCATAGCACTTCAGGCTATTTTAGGTTAAGGTATATGCTTCTAATCATGTTAGAAATGAAACAGGATCTTTTGTTTTGTAGTTAGAGAAAACAAAGGCAACTTGGGTGGAAGCTGACTTCACAAGTTTTTTGTAGAGGCCTGTTTTATGGTGTTACACTGGTAACAACTATAAACTCACATTTGGGAGTGGAACAAACCTGAGAGTAAACCCAAGTAAGTCTGTGAATAATCAGCTACAATAATTTAGGCAAAAAAATCACAGAGCTGTGGCTGTGAATTTCAAAGCCCAGCTACAGGATTTAGAGAGACGTTTCCCATAAATCACTAGGGTTGGGATTTTCAAATAAGTCTAAGGGGGGAAGGCACCCAACTCACAATAAATTATGTATTGTAGTACTCAGATATTATGGTGATTGATGGCAATCTAAGAAGATAGATAGAATGCTCAAAATATGTAATGACTTTATCTGTATTTTCAGAGATGAAGAGAAGAAGGTGGGTTTTTGTCAAGTGTTGAGAGGCTGTGGGAAACACCTTTGAGAAAGCTGTATTTGGGAGTGGAACAAAATTAGAAATAGTGCCAAGTAAGTGGCTTAATTTCAGCTAGAGAACCATTTAGATATTAGATTGCAGGAATCACTAACTGAAATCACCTAAGCAAACGATTAATAGATAGCAAGATGATGTTGTATTTGCAGACTGAGTGCAATGAGTTTTTGTAAAGTGGTTGATGGGTGTGTGAATAACGCTGGTACAAAGGTGACATTCGGAGCTGGCACTAGACTGAAAGTGCGACCGGGTAAGAAAGAGGCAATGTTTTCTTACTGAAATTATTGTGGCATGGACCATGAGTGGTAATTCGAGCCAACCTTGGTGTTGACTAAGATTCAAGGAGTATTTTAGGTTTCAGAGTAACAGCCGTGTTAGTCTGTATTCGCAAAAAGAAAAGGAGGACTTGTGGCACCTTAGAGACTAACCAATTTATTTGAGCATAAGCTTTCGTGAGCTACAGCTCACTTCATCACTTCCGATGAAGTGAGCTGTAGCTCACGAAAGCTCATGCTCAAATAAATTGGTTAGTCTCTAAGGTGCCACAAGTCCTCCTTTCCTTTTTGCGAATGCAGACTAACACGGCTGCTACTCTATACCTTTATGTATAGTTTATGAGAGGAAGAGGAGGGTTATTTCTCTCTTCCTCCTACTTTTTTTGTTTGTTTATTTTTTGTAAAGCGTTGAAAGGCTTTTAAAGCATTGAAAGGGCAATAGCAATGAGAAATTCATATTTGGGAGGAGAACAAAGTGGTGCCAAATAAGTGGCTTAATTTCAATACCAGAGACTGATCAAGGCCAGAGCGTGTGGGGCCGACATGAGTAACATGAGAACATGCCACAGGCTGCAGCTCATGGGATTATTAATAGTTACCAGCTGGAGGGTGCCTTGGCTGTTTGGTTGCCAGGCGTTTTTGTAAAGTTTTTGGCTGATGTGGGGATGACAGTGACTGGAGGGTCACATTTGGAACAGGAGCTAGATTGAAAGTGCAACCTGGTCAGATAGAGGGAATTTGTCCAGACTCAGATGACTGCGGAAGGGACGGTGTCTGGGCATCGGAGTCCAGCCTGGTGCCGCAAAGCAGCAGCTAGGTTTGAGAACCAAGCGGTATGAGATTTGATGGGTCCAGGAGGGAATATTCCCTGACAAAAACTCTGCCCTCAGATAAACCTGTATGATGCTAATTTCTCACAACTATGCCCTGGGTGACCCTAATGGCTTCATGGTTGTTTCATCCCCTTATTGAGGCCTCACCAGAGCAAAGCACTGAAGGACTGACTTAGTTTTCAGCAGCTGTCTAGTCCAACTGTCTGCATAAGTGCTGAAAGATTTAAGCACATGCTGAACTAATTTATTAAAACCCCACTTTATTAAAACCCCAAAGCCTTGACTTCAGTAAGGTAGCATATGGCTACAACTCAGGGCTGCTTTTGGTCCACTGTCTTTCTCTACTCAGGCTGTGTAGAATGGGAAGAGATAAACTCTGGAAGTGGCTGTTAAAATTGCAAGAGCACTTTGAGAGAGAGCTACCCTTGCGTATTTTTCATCTAATGGGCTAGGACACAGGGTGTCTGAAATGACATTTGGGTAGGACAAATTTGAGAGTAAAACCCAGTAAGTCAAATCTCTCTGTCTCCCTTTCTCTCTTCATCCATCCAGACCTGAAGACCTGTGTAGCTTGAAAGCTAGCCTCTTTCACCAACAGAAGTTGGTCCAATACACATATTCCTTCTCACCAGGTCTCTTTAAAATCTATCTGTCAGTTTGGTAATGTATCAGGAGTGGAATGTGATAAGTTCTGCTTAGATAGGAGGGGAGGATACAAAAATGTACATGCTCAAGTTTTTGTAAAGCTTTTGATGACAGTGATAACACTGCTGGCACCAATAAGCTTATCTTTGGGCAGGGGACACACTTAAGAATAAATGCAGGTAAATGGAAAGATAAGAAATTCTTTATAACTGTTATTTGGTTGTTTGAAAATGATCAGTTCTACCATTTAATAACCACCATCACACTGGGTCAGACCAACGGTCCGTCTAGCCTCGTATTGTGTCTCCAACAATGGCCAGCACCAGAGCTTCAGGAGGAATGTACGGAACAGGACAATTTTGGAGAGATCCACCCCAGTCTTCTCCTCCTGGCTTCTGGTAGGGAATAAGGACTATCAGTCTGGGGCTAGATCCTGAATTCTTAGCTATTAGCACAGCTCCATTCAAGTCAATGGAGCCAGGCCAAGTATGCATCAGCTGGCGGCCTGGTTCATGGTCCATAAATCCACCCTCTCCAACAGTATCATAGACACTAATATAAGTATCTGCTTGGATGGCATTACAGAAAAATGGTAGATAAAGGCGTATACATGAGAAAGAAAGAAAGAAAGAAAGAAAGAAAGAAAGAAAGAAAGAAAGAAAGAAAGAAAGAAAGAAAGAAAGAAAGAAAGAAAGAAAGAAAGAAAGAAGTGATTATTTCCTTAATATTTTTTGCCCACTTTATGGTTTTATTTTAGCCCCTATCACCATAGTATCTGAGCTTCTTCCTGTGAGCTTTGTAATAAAAGTAGCTCACCTCAAATGTACGCTCCAGCCATGATTTCCCCTTTGAGCTAGCAACGCTATTGACTGGTCTAGTTTGGAAGAGGGGAGAAAGAAAATCTCTCCGTATACGTTGGTGTGAGTAAAAGTGAATCTTAAGTGACACTGATAAGCAATGGTGATTGTAAAGCTGTTTATCAAGGTGTAGCTTTGGTAGCGGCTATGGAAAACTCACATTTGGAGAGGGGACACAATTGTCTGTGTATCCAAGCAAGTTCCAGTGAACAAAATTCTCCATGAGTGTATGAGTGGGACAAGTTGTCGGCTTGTGTAAACCAGCCACTGCTCCACTGCGATCAATGGGCTAGATCCCCAGCTGGTGCAGATCAGCACAGCTCCAGTGGAACTAATGGGCCAAATGCCCCAGCTAGTGCAAATCGGAATTGCTCCTTCAGACTCATTGGGCCAGATCCCCAACTAGGGTACATCTCAGGTAGTTCAATGGGAGTCAACAGAGCTGTGTCACTGTTATACCAGCATGCAAATCCATGGTTCTGTGCTTGAGTCTTATACAATCAGCTGGCCATAAATACCTACGTGGATTGGGATTTTTTAAATAGGTTAAGGGAGGTAGGCACCCAATCCCCATTGAAAGTCAATGAGAGCAAAGCATCTAATTGTCTTAGGTTCCCTCAGAAATCCTAGCCATAAGAGTTAAGGCTACTGTATATTAAGGACTTTGCTAAAAGCCTGGTCAGAAATGGAGTGAGGGTCTGTGATTCCAGAAGCAGAGAACCAGAACCGGTTCTTTGGCTGGTGTAAACCAACAGAAATCCTTTGAAGTCATTGGACCAAACCTTGATTTACAGCAGCTGAAGATCTTACCCCCAAACAGCATCTGGGGACACATTTGCCTTCCCCACTTATAGTAAAGTGCTGCTGGTGTTAAAGTTCCCTGCTGGTGGTAGCTACAAACTCACCTTGGGGACAGGGCGTATATCCAAGCCTGGGCGTATATCCAAGGAAGTTGGAAGAAAATCACATTCTCTGCCAAAATGTGCTTGGGAAGCTATGAAGTGCCAGCCTGGATCAGAGGATGAGTCCGTCTGGTCCAGCCTCTGATATCTGACAGTGGGCGGTTTCTTCAGCTCCACATCAAGGTGCCAGAAACCCTTTCATGGACCATTATGTGATAATCTTCCCCTAGGAAAAGTTTTTTCTGCACCTCTGTTAATTTGAGATTATCTTGTACCGTACAGCAGGAGGGTGTAAGTACACTATTAGAACTGGCAGAAGGAGCCTTCAGCTTTGCAGGTAGCTAGAAAAAGTGTATCCTGGGTGAAAGCTGACATCACACGTTTTTGTAAAGTTCTGTTTTATGGTGTCACACTGGCACCAACTACAAAGTCACATTTGGGAGTGGGACAAACCTGAGAGTCAACCCAAGTAAGTCTAAAAATAAACAGCCACAATCACCTAGGTAAAAATCTCAAAGGTAGGTCTGAAGTTTTCAAAGCCACCTTTGAGATTTGGACACTCGCCTCCAATTAAGAAATAACACTAGGATTTCCCAAGAAACCTAAGGTAGTTAGATGCCAACCCCCCATTACATTCTATATTGAAGCACCCAGATGCTATAGTGATAGATAGATAGATAGATAGATAGATAGATAGATAGATAGATAGATAGATAGATAGATAGATAGATAGATAGATAATCTGTTATTTCATAGTCTGAACATTCTGTGTCATTCTTTTCAGAGATGAAGAAAAGGTGGGTTTTTGTAAAGGGTTGAGAGGCTGTGGGAGACAACTACAATAAATTCGTATTTGGGAGTGGAACACAATTAAAAGTAGTGCCAAGTAAGTGTTTTAGTTTCAGTTTGAGAAACTATGAAATCTTTGATTACAGGGATCACTGAAGCGATTCACTTGAGCAAATGGCCACTTAGCTTGACCTCCACACAATGATTAGTAGATATTAAGATGATTTTGTATTTGCTTTTGGTTGTGATGAGTTTTTGTAAAGTAGTTGTCTAGTGTGGGAATGTTGCTGGCACGAAGGTGACATTTGGAGTCGGCACTAAATTGGATGTGCAACCTGGTGAGAAGGAGGGAAATTTTTCTTGCTGAAATGATTGTGATAAGGACCATGTGTGGCCATTTGAGCCCACCCTGATGTTGATTAAAATTCGAAGAGTATGTTAGGTTAGAGTCACAATTGTCCCTGCAGTTACTGCTGGTTTTTGTAAAGCTTTTTATGATGGTGTACCATGGGAACTGCCCAAGGGAAACTCACATTTGGGAAGGGGACATGGTTATCTGTACATCCAAGTAAGTCCACATGAATGAAAATCTCTGGAAATATATGAGTGGTCAAGATTCCTAACTGATGTAAATCAGCATTTCTCCATTGGAAACCAAGGGCCAGATCCCCTGGTAATGTAAATTGGTTTTGCACAATTGGAGTCAACAGGGCCAGGTCATCAAGTGGTGTAAATCTAAGTAGGTCTACGAATCTGGTCCAACACTATATTATTCCAAATGATCCATTTTTTCACCCTATGCCACTGATTTTTTAGTAGAAGATTTCATATCTTTATTGGTGTAGTGATAGGAACACACGTGTGGGCTGTTGGGGAATGATTATTTTAACAAAGGGGAAGTTTGTGGGAGTTTGTTGGGAGATTACTTTTGTTGGGTGTTGTTAGACCAGCTGCTATTTTCTTCTAGCCTTCTAATTTTTGTTGTGAAGTTTCCTGCAGTCCTGCATTTGCACCTTATTTTTGTACTTTTTCTATACTTCCGGAGAAGAATCGAATGTGAGTTTTTGCAAAGTGTTGAGAGGCTGTGGGTAACAGGAATGACAAATTCGTCTTTGGGAGTGGAACAAAATTAAAAGTAGTGCCAAGTAAGTGGCTTCATTTAAATTAGAGAACACATGTAATATTAGATTGTACAGATCAATTAAGTGAATGACCTAATGAAATGACACAAATTGGGTTTTATTCCATTCATAGATTCATAGGTTCCCAGGTCAGAAGGGACCACTGTAATAATTCAGTCTGACATCCTGTATAACACAGGCCCTAGAACTTCCCTGAATTAATTCCTGTTTGAATGAATGGAGATCAAGGTGATATCATGTGTGATCTTGATTTGCTATTATCATAGAATATCAAGGCTGGAAGGGACCTCTAGTCCAACCCCCTACTCAAAGCAGGACCAATCCCCAATTTTTGCCCCAGATCCCCTAAATGGCCTCCTCAGGGATTGAACTCACATCCCTGGGTTTAGCAGGCCAATGCTCAAACCACTGAGCTACCCCCCACCCCCAGGTTTATAGTTTTTGTAAAGCTGTTGGCTGCTGTGGGAATGATGGTGGAAGGAAGGTGACATTTGGCGCTGGGACTAGATTGAAAGTGCAACCTGGTAAGAAAGAGGGAATTTGTCCAGAGCCAGAATATTGTGGCAGAGACCATGAGAGATAATTGGAGCCCGTTTTGGTGATACAAAAAAGGCGCTGGTTTTCAGAACCAAGCAGCGAGTGTTTGGAGGGTAGGTAAGTCATTGACAGAACATCCCTTTGCAAACTCTTCCCCAAATTAGACCTGTGCACCCCTCATGACTTCCTGGTGTTAAGTCAAATTAATCTTCCTATTTAGGGCCAAACAGAGCGAAGCACTTAAGGACGTGGTTAATTTTCAGCACGAGTAGTCACGAGAGCTGATTGGGAACCAGTTTTCCATTCCACAAACTTTTTGGGGGGATTTAAAAAATGTCCCTGTTCTGCATCAATATGAACCCAAGACCTTTCGAAGTTATCCATGTAACAGGAGAGTCCGAAAGCCCTGCCTCCGACAAGCCAATTGCCTGGTGGTTTGGACACTAACCTAGGGTATGGGAGAGCCACTTTCCAGTCCTTGGTCTGCCTGATTTAGAGCAGGGGCCTGAATCTTTGTCTCACACACCCAAGCTGAATGCTCTAATCACCAAGCTATTGGCTAGTTCTTTCCATCTCTCCTGTTGCAGCTTTCCCACTTTGTGTCAATAGTAAATAGTCATTAGGAAACAGACAGATTGAGTCTACATCCTCATGGTTAGGGCACTCACAGAGGAGGTGAGAGATGCTGGTCCAAGTCCTTGGTCTAAATCAGGCAGATCAGACACTTGTACCTTTGTCTTCCACATGCCAGGTGAGTATCCGAATCACTAATTCTACCCTAGTCCTGAGAAACCTCTCAAATGAGAGTCTTGTGGAAACCGGGTCCACTCTCACAGAACATTTCAAATGGTGAGGAACCAGAGTTTTACGAAAAAGAAAACTGGTTGCTCTGAAAATTCCTGACCAGCTCTAGTACTCACAATGAAGTCCTTCAGACTGCGTACATTTTTAAAATTAGGCACGTTCTTTCCTGCTTTATTAACACCCCATTGTCTTCCAAGCACTGACTGCACAAGAGAAGTGTATTACTAGAAAAACAGCCTGCTTTTGGTCCATTGTTTTCACTGTTAAACCATTAGGCAATTGTATCAGACCAGCTCTGGAATTATGCATTAAAATTACAAGGCCAAAAGGAATGAGAGCTCACCAAGCAACATTGTGAAGATTCTTCAGACAGTGACCTAGGTAGCAATGACTTTGCATTCACATTGAGGGATGGGAAAAATCTGAGAGTAAATCCCCATGAGTAAGGTAAAGTAATTCAGCCAGTCAGTCTAGCTCTGTGTTCATGCGCCAAGACTGGAGTGAGATAATTATCCTTATATCGGCAGGGAAAATCCAGAGATGGCCAAAAATCTTAGATGCTCGAGTTGTTGTAAAGCTTTCGATGGGAGTGGTAGGGCTGGTAGCAACGATGAACTGAACTTCGGGCAGGGGGTGCGTTTAACGGTAAATCCAAGGAAGTGGATGGAGCAAAATCTCCTTTACTCTTTTCACTCTTAAGCCTCTATGGAATAGTGTGAGAGAAACTCAGGAATCATCTGTAAAAATTACAAAACCAATCTGAGTGAGAAGCAACAGAGCAGGTTTGGTAAAAAAAAAAATTACATACAATGTCCTGGATAAGAGTCTCTCTAAACTCACCTTCGGGGATGGGACCTGTTTGGGAATAAATCCCTGTAGTTCTCTCCTTCTCTCTCTTCCCCCTTTCCCTCGCCAGTATCTATGTTTGGTTTGTCTTGAGTCAATTCTCAATGAACTTTTGATAGGCAGGGAGGATTCAAAGATTGCCACAATCTAATGTGACGAGGTTTTTGTGAAGCTTTTCATGGCAGGGGTAATACAAGTGGTGGCTATGGAGTTACCTTCGGGAAGGGGACACACCTAAGAGTAAATCCAAGTAAGTGGAGAGAACAAAAACCCTTTGAGAGGAACACATTTGTCTGCGAGTAACCCCAGGTTAGCATTTATGCTTAATAGAAGCCCAGGATTCTTTGAAAACAGGGAATTGATGTGAATCAATAAGTGACCGACAATATCCCGTAAATGATAGCTACCTACGAGCTGTACCTGGAAGACAGAGAGACAGAAAGAGGTGGCCAAATAGCACAGGAATGGAATCTATGTAAGCACCTAGATTGATGGATGAGTGAGAAGATACAGAAGTGGAGTTTGTCCTTTAATACTCTATTTCTGTTCACTTTTACATGGGCTCCTCCTTTCCATGGTAGATTATTGGCTTTCTGCAGGAATTGGGATCATATTAAATCCCCACAATCATACATTGTGGAGATGAAGTCCTTTTTAGAGCTAGTGGACAAATCTTTAGCTGGGGTATATTGGCATGTCTCCACTGTCTCCGACTATTTACATGGGACTCTGGAAGACCGCCTTTCTGGTCTGGATCATTGGGAAGAACGGCGTGGGAGCTCTGTCTGCATGTCGGGTTCAAACAGAGAGTTGGGAGTCAGAGCTGCACCACTGGTTTTTGTAAAGCTCTTGGTTGCAGTGTAACGCTGGGGGCAGTTTGGAGAAGTTCACCTTTGGAAAGGGGACAAGGCTGTCTGTACATCCAAGTAAGTGCAATGGACAAAACTCCACATAGAAATATCAATAGGACAGATCCTCTTGGGGTGCAATGTGCATAAGTCCTTTGACCTCAATGGAGCTGCACTGGGGATCTGGCCTCATTAGGTTTAATGGAGCTATGCTGAATTATACTAGCTGGGGATCTGGCACCACTGACTTCAATCAAACTATGTTTACACCAGATAGGAATCTGGTCCATTGAATTAATGGAGCAATCCCAGTTTACATGATCTGGGGATATGGCCCCATTGACTTCAATGGAGCTATACTGGGGATTTGGAATGGCAGTGGTTTATTCCACTTGGTGTTTTAAACCTATTTAACCTATTGCATTCATTCATCTGGGAAATGGTTTCATGTCCTCACTGGACAAAGACTATAAACAGAGGCTGACATTGACTTTGAAGGGAATTAGGCACCTAGTCTGCTCAGGTATTTTTGAAAAATCCCACTAGAGGCCTATCTCCATCTTCAGTCACCCCAATACCTTTCAAAATATGGCCCTTAGTTTTCCTGTGCCTCAGGTCCTCTTCTGTAAAACTGGGGTAACAGTACTTGCCTACTTCATTTGTATTCAAAAGTAACATTGCAAACTTTCTGGCTCTTTTGTCAGGAAAGGCAAAGCAGCCCAGCCCACTGTGCTCTCAAAGTCTCCATCAACGTGTAAAGGGGTGCCCTCACTCTACGTAGAGCTGTCCATGGGGCTGCCCCAGAGATTGGTGGATTAGCAGGACTGAGCCAGATTTGGGAACTTTGCTACGCAATGACTTGTGTGAGCCCATCTTCTGGGGTCACCATGACGGGAGCAATGGTGCTCTGAGACCTCACAGAGGTGCTGTGAGTGTAAATACCTTAATGACTGAGAAGTGCTCAGTAATCTAGTAATGAAGGCCATATAAGTACATATGATAGAATGAGAGTCCTGTGGAAACTGGTCCACACATAAGAACATATGATAGATAGATAGACTTAATAACAGCACTTAAGGATAGTTCATGTCAGGGCCTTTGCTCCTAATACAGTAAGAAATGGAGTGAGAACCTTGGGCTGCGTAGGTAGAGAGGCAAACAGCATCTTGGAACAAGTTTACCACAACCAGTTTTTGTAAAGCTCTGGATTACAGTGTACTGCTGTGAGTGGCAACTATAAATATATATTCGGGAAAGGGACAAGTCTGAGAGTGAATCCAAGTAAGTCTGAAGGAAATCGTGATCTACAAAAAATATAGGCCAAAAATATTCTCAAGGGAGAGTGCCCGAAATTTTGGGTTTTACCCATACCATATTAGGGTGCAGACAGAGATTTAGATATCAACTGGGCTCAAGTTTTTGTAAAGATCTTGATGACAGTGATGATAGTGGAGGGAACAAAATTAACTTTGGGAAGGGAACACACCCAACAGTAAATCCAAGGAAATGAAACAGTAACAATGATAATAGGAGAATTTTTTTATATAGCTATATCATTGTCAGAAAATATTTGACTATTAGTTTTCTGTTTGACTCTAACTAATGTGATGAATGCTCCAGGGGAATATAACCTTTAGACATGGCTGTGAAATAATATCTATTCCCCCTCACCTCCCTCCAAAAAGAGGTGACAATGATTTTTCTTTTAAATTCCATCAGTTTCTTAGGCTCTTGTAGAAAAATTCCTCCCAAAATAGTTTATATTCCCCCTGCCATTTTTTGGTAACCTGTTTTCAGTTTTTGGACAAACAACTATGAAAACGAACAGTTTTCACAGAAATATCCATTTAGTGCCAGATTTTCAAAGGTATTTTGAAAATTCCTTTGAAAGGTGGTCTGTATGCTTCTCTAAAGATGGTGTCCAAATACCTTTAAATATCTGGTCCTAAGTCAATACAGCCATTTTCCATTAAAAAAAGAGTTTTGATGGACCATTTGTGACCACCTCTAGAACCATCTCTGGGGTGGCTGAGGGAATGACAACAGTCGTATAGGTATGGGCACAGATCCTTAGGTAGAGTAAATCTAAATCGCTTTATTGATATCAGTGGAGTTACGCTTATTTACACCAGATGATTCTGTGGCCCCATTGACTCCGAAGTACTATGCTGATTTACACAAGTGGGGGATCTGGTCTTGGTATGAATATCTAAGCACCCAGATGGCATGGTGATGGACGCCAGTGGAAGAAGATAGACAGACATAGATCACAAGTTACCCACTTGGGATACCCTATAATGACTTCTCTTTGTGTCAGTTATTGCTAGATGTCTTGCCCAGATATGTGCAAAGAGACATACATCAAAAAAGATGGGAATGCAAATTGAATTCACTTGGTTTCTATTACTGCTTGTGTCACTGAATTAACTCTGGAAGACACTGGAAATACATCTTTGGGAGTGGAACTAAATTGGTAGTATAGCCTGGTCGGTGGTGATAGCTCAGAAATTCTTTTAAATATAGAAGTTCTTTTTTCAAATACTGGATAACCAGCTGGGATTTTTGGAGGAACATAGGTAGGTAGACTAGGAGAGTAACTGCCTACTATGATCCCAAAGGGGTTGAAAACAAGGATTTATAGGGGGAAAGGAACACACACATTTAACATGTCAAGCAAATACTGTGCATTCTAGTTATGAAGGCATAAGATGGGACCGAACCAGGGATGGAACTTAATGGATGTGGATGGAGGCTCTGAGCATGTTTTTGTTAGACTGCTAAGCACTGTGGGAAAGGTAGTGGCTATGCAGTCACCTTTGGGAGTGGATCAAAGCTTCTTATTAAACCAAGTAAGAAACTTGACATTTACGCATTTCAGTTATTTCTGGCAGTGGTTAATTAGCAATGTTGTGGATGAGATGGCCAATTTGAATGTCAACATAATAATACGTGAATCTGGAATGTTTATAGTGAAAGACTCCTTGAAATGTATGATCTTGCATTGCTGAGATATGAGAACTAAGTATTATTGAGAGAGAGAGAGGGACGAACAGATATACCAAAAGATAAGGGATTTGTATGCCCAGTTCCCACTGAGAGTAATGTCGGCTGTGTGCCCAAATCCATATTTCTCCCTAAATCTCACACACCAGATTCAAGGATTTGGGACATCTTCATGACCTTCCATTACAACAGTGTTATTGTAGAAAGAGTCTGAAAGATGGCATCTAAGGTTGGAATTTTCAAAGTTTCCTAAGGGACTTAAGGCCAGATTTTTAAAGATCTCTAGGTGCCTCATGGGATTTTCAAAGTGCCTAGGTGCCTAAAACTCATGGTTTCAATGGATTTTAGGTGCCTAAGTGCTTCTGAAAATCCACCAGGTGCCTAAATACCTTTAAAATCTGGCCCTTAGATGCTTTCGAAAATCCTATTAGGCACATAAAAGCATTTAAAAATCTGGCTCTTAGGCACCAAACTTGAACTGATTTTTGATAGAAGTTGAGATTGTGATTCTCTTATGTCCTTTTGAAAATGCAGGTCTGAATGTTTAAATCAAATTTCGTAAGGAAAAAAAAAGTATAAAATAGAATGGAGATGTAAGTGAAGATGAGACTATGGAGAATATATGAATGCAATAAACACAGTAAAGGAAGTTAAGTGCAGCTGGTTTTTGCTGGGCCTCATATGACCGTGTGTATAGCAATGCTGGCAAGCAGGTGTTTGGAAGTGGAACCAGGTTAAATGTGAAACCCAGTGAGTATCCTGATTATTGAATTGAGAATTTCTTTTGTTAGAAATGGCAGGGGGCAATCTACTGCAGAGGGAAGGACAGGGACCGACGGCTGGCTGGCTGGCTGGACAGAAAACTAAGGGCTTCTCTACACAAATACTTATTTTGCAGCAGGCTGGGATGTAAATGCACCCCACACTAATGGACAGCAGGCAGGCAGCAGGACACTACACAGCTAAAAGTAACAGCAAGGATGGGGAGGCCCAGCTAGAATAGAGCAGAGAGCCATGTAGGGCAGGTACTCGGCTACATACCCACACCCTTCAGGTGTGTCTTTACTCTCCTAAGCTTGAGATGCATCCACAAAGCAAAATCACTGTAGGACTTGGGGCTCTGACCTATGCCCCTAGGAGGGTCCTTGAACCTAGATCCTGAGTCAGACTGATTTGTGTGTGGACAGAAGCAGGACTTGGGCTCAAACCTTACTCGGAGCCCGGATTTGGGTGCAGTGTACCGATCAGCTGCAGGGTAGACACAGACTCTTAGTATGCAGCAGGCTAAGTGTTCATGTAGACAAACCCTTCGAGATTATGATGCCCAATATCAATTGAAATTAATGTCAGAAATGCATCCAGTTTCCTTAGGATTGGTTCATTTCTCACCTTCAATTTCATGCCCTAGATATGAGCATAAAAAAAAAAAATTCATTCCTTTTCTTTGTTGCTAGCTTACTGCAATAGAAAGAGACTGAATGGTGGTGTCTGAGTTGCAATTTTCAAAGGTATCCAAGGTGTTGCATTTTGTTGGGAGATGAGCAACGAATTCCCTTGGGCTCCTTTGAAGATGTATATCTGAATGTTTCAATAGAGTTTGGTGGCAAAAGTCAGATATGAAATGGAAATGGAATGTGAGTGAAGATGCAAGTACTCGATATACATGAAGGCAATAGACAAGGGAAGGAAAGGAAGGGGAGCTGGTTTTTGCTGGGACTAGTGTCGCTGGGTGTATAACGATGCAGAGAAGCTGGTGTTTGGAAGTGGCACCAGGTTGCCTGTTGAACCGAGGAAGTATCCTGTTATTGCATTCAGAATTTCTGTTACCTGTGATGATGGCACAAGACATTGAACAACGTGACTGAACCAGGCTCACTGAACCAAAATGGAAACAGCCGAGCGAGACTGAAAATGGGTTTCAGTTGTGACAAAAACCCCATTTTATTTTATTTTTTTTTAAACAACATTTTTCTTCAGAAGGTTTCAGGTTTGGCTGAAAAACAAAAAAGCAGGTCACATCTGATTTTTTTCAATTTTTTTTTAAAAAAGCAAATTTTTTAATTTTGATTTTCAGATTTTTGTACATGAACCTGAAAAACTTCATTGACATCGGGCCCTTCCCACAGAACTTTCCATTTTCACCAAAGGAGGGAAATTTTATTGAAAAAAAAAATTTCAAATGAAAAATTACAACCAGCTTTAGAATTTTTTACAGCCAATGTTGTTGCCTTTTAAACCCAAATACTATACATTTGCATGGCCAGCAGGGAATTGATTTACCCATATGTGTGTGATAATCTCTTTTCTTTCACGGGATGAAAACGTAGCATGTGGAATTCCTGGCCATCAAGCTCACATGATGTGAGAGTCTCTGGTATGTTTCAGGATTCGAAAGGAAGGCTGGGTTTATGATTAAAACCCAGAACTGGAACTCCAGAGATCTGGAGTACATTTCTGACTCTTTTACAGTCCGCCCGTGAGACCTTGGGCCAATCATGCAGGGCTAGATTTTTAAAGGTACTTCAGTGCCTAACTCCCATTGATTGACATGGATTGCAAGTACCTAAATACCTTACAAATCACGCCTTGGTGCCTCCTTTCTCCCTGTGTGACAAACCTTCCTTTTTGCTCTTCCTTCTCTGTATGGCGTGGCTGCCACAGTGCTGGATTGGGACCCAAGAGTTGTGGGTTCTAGTTCTGGGTCCTATGATCTTGGGCAACTTGCTTTAATTGTAATTTTCAAAGAAGCCCAAGGGATTAGGTACCTAAGTCCCATTGTATTTCACCGCCTTGAAGCGTTTTTGAAAATTCCAGCTTTAATCTCTCCGTACCTCAGTTTCCCCTTCCACTTTTTGTTAGTCTTCTCTGTTTAGATTTTAAGCTCTTGTGGAAGGGAACTGTCTCTCACCATGTGTGTGTGCAGCTTCTGGCACACGGGGACCTCTGAGAATGACAAAGAGTCATAATAGAGAATATTAGAGCAGTAGGGAATGGCAGAGAGAAACTCCAGCCGTGTGGGGAGCCCTCTGCGAGGGAGCGGACAGTTTATGTAAAGTGTTTGGTGACAGTGTAACTCTGGCAGGAGGCAGCTTATGTTTGGGGATGGCACTCACCTCATAGTAATTCCAAGTAAGTCTGGAGGAGAAAAGCCTGGTCTGGGACTATACACAGGTTTTCCTAAGTCTTTCCAGATTGGCTCAGATTCTCCTACCAGTGACCCCAGTAAATCCAGAGTGTTTCCACTGAGTCCGGACAATAAGCCTGGATAAACCCCAGTGTAGCACAGATCAGATACTTTCACTCTTGTCCGCTGAATTCCAACCATGCGTTGGCTGAAGGATTAAGAGAAGAAATATGCTTAAATAAGCTCCATTAGGTTCAGGGATTCATCAGCCCTGAATGTTCTCTCATGTCAATGAGTAATATTTATAGGATGAGTTTGAAGGACACTGCTACAAATGCAGACTCAAGATTTGGTGTGAGCACTCAGAAGTTATGGTTATGTAGATAGATAGATCACAAGTTCCCCGCTTGGTCCACTCTATAATGCCGTCACTTTCTGGGAATTAGTGCTAGATGTTTTAGCCCTCTCTGTGAAGAGACATACATTAAAGAGATGGTGATGTAAATTGCATTCACTTGGTTTTTGCTATTATGTGTGTCACTGTGTTAACACTGTAGGCAACTGGAAATTTATCTTTGGGAGTGGGACTAAATTGGTAGTGAAGCCTGGTAGGTGGTGATATTTTGTGCATTCTCTGAGAAATGAATGTGTTTGTTTCCAATGACTGATAACCAACTGGCATTTTTGGAGGAATATAGAAAGAGAGATGCTGTTATTTGCCAGAAATAGCAATGATGTAGAAATGAAATTTAAGTGTAAATTGGAATTCGGAGATTAAGCAAAAAGAAAGAAAAGAATGAAGGAAAGAAAATAGTCAGAGAACTAGAGATTAAAAAGCGCTCACAGCATGTGTGTCTAGAAGGAAAGACGTACCATTATAATTAGCCACAACCGGCTCACATGCAGATAGTGCTCTTGTTTCTCAATCACCTTCTCTCTGCAATCAGATTCCAGGGCATGTCCATTAAGAATCAGGATGCCAGTAGGTTAGGGCCCATGTTAATTTCCCCTGAAGGAAACAGACAGAGGAGAAGACTATGGGTCCTGAAATGGGTTTGGTTTTACTGAAAATTTTCTTCAAAAGATTTCAGACTTTTGTTGAACAAATGAAAACAGAAAATAAATCAAATAAAATCTGAAAAAAAAGTAACCCCCCCAAAAAGGAAAGTTTTTTATTTTCAGTTTTTGGATGAAAACCCCCAAAATTGCATATTGGACCCTTCCCTGAAAAAATTCCATTAGGCTAAAACAGCCATTTTTCATCAAAAATATATTTTTGGTGAAAGAGTATACCCAGCCCTGGAAACACTACTAGCACCAAAGAGACCCGCCAGCTGCCTGGGGAGCCCTCTGCGAGGGAGCGGACAGTTGGTGTAAAGTGTTTGGTGATGGTGTAACTCCCCGGCAGCGGTGGTTTGGGGAAGCTCATGTTTGGGGCTGGAACTCACTTGAGAGTCATTCCAAGTAAGCCTTGAAGTGAAAAGCCTGGCCTGGAAATATACACAGTTTTTGCTAAGTCTTTCCAACTGGGCTCAGATTCTCCTATGAGGGACACAAGAGTAAATCCACAGTATTTCCATTAAGCCCAGAGAGTTAGCATGGATTCCCCCCAGTGTATTGTAGATCCAACTCTTTTTACTCTAGTCAGCTGAATGCCAACCCTGCATTCACTGAAGGACTAAGACGAGTAATAAGCTTAAATAAGATCCATTTGATTCAGGGATTCATTACCCCTAAATGCTCTCCCATGTCAATAAGTTATATTCATAGGATGAGTCTGAAGGACACTGGTTGGGGTTTTGATACAGATGCAGACTCAGAATTTGCCATAAGCACTCAGAAGTTATAATGGTTACATAGATCGATCGATCCATCGATCAATGTATGGAGATCACTAGCTAGATCACAAATTGCCCGTTTGGTACACTCTTTAATGATTTCACTTTGTGGGAATTAGTGCTAGATTTTTTAGTCCTCTGTGTGGAGAGACATACATTAAACGAGATGGTGATGCAAATTGCATTCACTTGGTTTTTGCTATTACATGTGTCACTGTGTTAACGCTGGAGGCAACCAGAAAGTCATCTTTGGGAGTGGGACTAAATTGGTAGTGAAGCCTGGTAGGTGGTGATATTTTGTGCATTCTCTGAGAAATGAATGTGTTTGTTTCAAATGACTGATAACCAACTGGGATTTTTTGAGGAACATAGAAAGAGAGATGCTGTTATTTGCCAGAAATAGCAATGAAGTAGAAATGAAGTTTAAGTGTAAATGGGAATATGAAGATTAGGCAAAAAGAATGAAAAGAATGAAGGGAAAAAAAAGAGTGAGGGAACTAGATATGAAAAAGCGCTCACAGCATGTGTTTGTAGAAGGAAGGAACATCATTATAATTAGCTACAAACGGCTTACACAAAGATAGTGCTCTTGTTTCTCAATCATCTTCTCTCTGCAATCAGATTCCAGGGCATGTCCATTAAGAATCAGGATGCCTGTAGGTTAGGCCTAGGTTAATTTCTCCTGAAGAAAACAGACTGAGGGGAAGATTAATGCTTCGTCCTGATCAGTTATTGTAAAGCATTGCATGACTGTGTAAATACAGGCAACTATGGGAAATTTATATTCGGGCAGGGGACTAGATTGATGGTAACACCAAGTAAGTAAAAAACAAACGAAAGGATTTAAAAATACGAACAATCATCATTCCTCCTCTACATTGTCCTTTCATCCTCAGCTTTGCTTTTGATCCAGATCTGTCTATCTATCATCTGCATGAGGAGAGAAAGAAGGAAATGGATGCAAAAATGGATGCAAAGGCATGGGGATAGCTGGCTAGCTAGATTTTGCAGAGGGAAGAACAGGTAGACTGACAGACGTCTGAACAGGGAAACAAAAAAGCTAAGGATTTTGATGCCCAATCCCAATTGAAATAAATGTCAGATGTCTGTTCAAATCTCCTAGGTAGTTTCAGTATCTCAGCCTAAATCTCACACGCTTGAGTCAATCATTTAAAAACTTCATTCCCTCCCATTACAGCAAGTTTGGTGTTACAGAAAGGTTGTGGGTGTCTGAGGCTGCAATTTTCACAGCCATCCCAGACTGTTAGGCACAGAACTCCTCTTGCATTTCATTGGGAGATGAGCACCTAATTCCCTTTGGTTCCTTTGAAAATCCCAGTGAGGATGTTGCAATAGGATTTGTTTTGGTATGAAATGGAAATGGGATGTAGGTAAAGATGAGACTATTAGGAATACATGAGGGCAATAAAGAAAGACAGGGAGATTCAATGTATGTTTTTTGTTGGGCCTTTTATCACTGTGTGGATACGAATGTAGACAAGCAGGTATTTGGAAGTGGAACCAGGTTAAATGTGAAACCAAGTGAGTATCCTGATTGTTTGTTCAATAATTTCTTTTATTATTAAAAAAAAAAGGGGGGGGGGGAATGAACTTTATGGACACAATTGAACTGTGTTCACTGCAATAGATTTCAGGAACCAAATGTCCAAGAGGGAAATAAGCAGAGTGAATCAGAAAATGGTTTTTCTTCACACGTAAAATTCTGATGAACCCAAAAGGTGTTTGGTTTTACTGAAACTTTTCTTCAAAAGATTTCAGAGTTTTGTTCAAAAATAAGAAAACACAAGAAATTCAGCAAAAATCTGGGAAAAAAAATTAACCAAAAAAGAACATGGAAATGTTTTTGTTTTCAGTTTTTAGATGAAATCTCCCAAATGTTATTGATATTGGACATTTCCCTGGAAAAATTCCACTTTGCTAAAACACCGTTTTTCAAAAATACATTCTCACTTAAAAATTATAACCACCTCCAGAAACACTATTGGCACCAAAGAGACCTGCCAGCTGCGCGGGAGCCCTCTGCGAGGGTGCGGACAGTTGGTGTAAAGTGTTTGGTGATGGTGTAACTCCGGCAGCGGAGGTTTGGGGAAGCTCATGTTTGGGGCTGGAACTCACTTGAGAGTCATTCCAAGGAAGTCTTGAAGAGAAAACCTGGGTCTGCAAAAATACACGGTTTTTCCTATGTGTTTCCAACTTGGTTCAGTTTTTCCTATCAGTGACCCGAGAGTAAATCCAGAGTATTTCCACAAGTCCACAGTATTAGACTGGATTCATCCCAGTGTATCCTAGATCCGATTCTTTTCACTCTATTTTCACACGTTTCAGCTGAATGCCAACCCTGCCTTGGCTGAAGGGCTAAGACAAGTAATATGCTTAAATAAGATCCATTTGATACAGGGATTCATTACTCCTAAATGTTCTCCCATGTCAATAAGTTATATTTATGGGAAGTGTTTGAAGGACATTGGTTGTGGGTTTTGATAGAGATGCAGACTCAGGATTTGGTGTGAGCATTCAGAAGTTATGGTGAGATAGGTAGTTAGATAAATTGATCAATCACCAGTTGCCTGCTTGGTCCACTCTATAATGACTTCATTTTCTGGGAATTAGTGCTAGGTATTTTAGCCCTCTGTGTGGAGAGACATACATTAAACGAGATGGTGATGCAAATTGCATTCACTTGGTTTTTGCTATTACATGTGTCACTGTGTTAACGCTGGAGGCAACCGGAAATTCAACTTTGGGAGTGGGACTAAATTGGTAGTGAAGCCTGGTAGGTGGTGATATCTCATACATTCTCTGACATGTAAAAGTGTTGGTTTCAGATAGCTGATAACCAACTGGGATTTTTGGAGGTACATAGAAAGAGAGATGCTGTTATTTGCCAGAAACATCAATGAAGTAGAAATGAACTTTAAATGTAAATGGGAATATTGAGATTTGGCAAAAAGAATGAAGGAAATGAAAGAGTGAGGGAACCAGAGATTAAAAAGTCCTCACAACACATGTGTGTAGAAGGAAAGTGTGTGCCATTATAATTAGCCACAACCTGCTCACACACAGATAAGCACAATAAGCAGATGGAGCTCCTGTTTCCCAATCACCTTCTCTTTGCAATCAGATTCCAGGGCATGTCCATTAAGAATCAGGATGCCTGTAGGTTAGGGCCCATGTTAATTTCTCCTGTAGGAATCAGACTGAGAAGATTAATGCGGCTTCCTGACCTGTTATTGTAAAGCATTGCATGACTGTGTAAATACAGACACTTGGAAATTTATATTCAGGCAGGGGACAAGATTGACTGTAACACCAAGTAAGTAAAAAACAAACTAAAGGATTTAAAAATATGAACAATTATAATTTGTCTTCCACATTGTCCTTTCATCCTCGGCTTTGCTTTTGATCCAGATCCATCTATCTATCATCTACGTGAGGAAAGAAAGAAAGAAAGAAAGAAAGAAAGAAAGAAAGAAAGAAAGAAAGAAAGAAAGAAAGAAAGAAAGAAAGAAAGAAAGAAAGATTGATTCAAAGGCGTGGGGATAGATAGATAGATAGATTAGATAATTTTGCAGAGGGAGGAACGGGTAGACTGACAGATGGCTGGATGGGCAAGCAGAAAGGCTAAATATTTTGATGCCCCACTACCAATTGAAATAAATGTCAGGTGTCTGTTCAAATCTCCTAGGCAGTTTCAACATCTCAACCTAAATCTCACACACTCGGTTCAATCATTTAAAAACTCTTCATTCCCTCTCATTACAGCAAGCTTTGTGTAAAAGAAAGGTTGTGGGTATCTGAGGCTGCAATTTTCAAAGGCATCCCAGACTGTTAGGCACAGAACTCCTCATGCATTTCATTGGGAGTTGAGCACCTAAATCCTTTGGGTTCCTTTGAAAATCCCAGTGTGAATGTTGCAATAGGATTTGGTAGGAAAAGTCTGTGTATAAAATGGAAATGGAATGTAATTGAAGATGAGTTTATTTGGAATTCACGAAGGCAATAAACAAAGGAATGGAGATTAAATGCATATTTTTTGGTTGGGCCCCGTATCACTGTGTGGATAGTAATGTAAACAAGCAGGTTTTTGGAAGTGGAACCAGGTTAAATATGAATCCTAGTGAGTATCCTGATTATTGAATTAATCATTTTTAAAATTATAAATATGGGGTGAAGGGAATGATGTATATGGACACAATTTGCCTGTGTTCACTGCAGTTGATTTCAGGAACCAAATGTCCATGATGGAAATAAGCAGAGTGAGTCAGAAAATGGTTTTTGTTCACATGTAAAATTCTGATGAAAACCAAAATGTGTTTGGTTTTTCTGAAACTTCTCTTCAAAAGATTTTAGATTTTTGTTGAAAAAATTAAAACTGAAAAAATTCAGAACACAATCTGAAAAAAAACCTAACCAAAAAAATGGATTTTTTCTCCAGTTTTTGGATGAAAACCCCCAAATGTTACTGATATGGAGCATTTCCCTGGAAAAATTCCATTTGGCTGAAACACCATTTTTAATTGAAAAATACGTTTGCAATTAAAAATTATAACGAGCTCTAGAAACGATATTGGCATCAAAGAGACACTCGAGCTGCGTGGGGAGCCCTCTGCGAGGGAGCAGACAGTTTATGTAAAGTGTTTGGTGATGGTGTAACTCCGGCAGTGGTGGTTCTGGGAAGCTCATTTTTGGGGCTGGAACTCACTTGAGAGTCATTCCAAGTAAGTCTCAAAGAGAAAATAAATGGTCTGCAAACGTACACAGGTTTTCCTAAGTCTTTCCAATGGGCATCAGTATTGCAAGAGTGTCTTGTACGGTGCATTAATAGAAGAGGAAGGTTGGTCTTGTGGGGAGTGCACTGGCTGGGTGCTTAGGGGATTTGGTTTCATTTCTGGGTCTACTGCAGGCTTCCTCTGTGACCTTGATAAAGTCACTTCATCTCTTTGTGCCTTGATAGCCCAGAAGTGATCATTCTTCATTTGTCTAGCTTGGTTGTAAGCGATTTCGGGGCAGGAACCATCTGTCATTATGTGTCTGTGCAGTGGCCAGCAGACACATAAGGGGCTCCTTGGAGGTCCAGTAATACAAATGGTAAAGGATAATAATAGATGAAGGCGGAACTAGCGGAGAGAAAGTCCAGCTGCAGTCTGAATGTCAAAGGGCGCCTGCGTGGCCGGTGACCGTGTGTGTAAAGTGGTTTCGGATGGTGTAGGTCAGGAGGCAGCAGTTACGGGAAGGCTGTGTTGGGGGATGGCACTCACCTGACAGTAATTCCAAGTCAGTCTTTGAGAGAAAGGAACGGCTCAGATTCTACTGTCCGTGATGCGAGTGGAGATCCAGAGTAATTCCATTAACTTCAGCAGAGTTGGCCTGGATTCACAGCAATGTAACAGACATCAGAATCTAGAAAAATAGCTTTGCCTTCCAGTTGCATGTCAATCAGTTGACTACATCCAAGTCTGCATTGGCAGAAAGAATCACCCTAGATATGCTTAAAATAGATCCATTAGATTCAGTCATCTATCGAAACTTGATTCCCCCCCCCTCCCCATTTCAGTAATGTTATTTTGATAGGAAGATACAGATTCAGACTCATATTTTGATGTAAGCATTCAGACATTATGAGGAGGAGGGCTGCAAGGTAGATAAATAGACAGATCTTATTTGCCAGAAACAAGTCAGTGACATAGAAATGAAATTTTCTTGAAAGTCAGAACAGGGAAATTATTGAAAGGCAATATACAAAATGAAGGGAGAAAGATGTGAGAGAAGAGAGATCAAAAAACTCTTGAAATGTGTCTGTAAAAAGAAAGAGCATGTTGTTATAGTTAGCGACACATGGAACATACACAGCTAGAGTTCTTGTTTCTAAATTGCCTTCTCTCTGCAATCAAATTCCAGCCCCTGCCCACTAATAATCAGAATGCCTGTTTGTTAGGGCCTTTGTTAATTTCCCCAGCAGGAGAGATACTGAGCAGAAGGTTAAAGTTTCTCCCTGAACGGTTTTTGTAAAGCGTTTCCTGGCAGTGTAAATAAAGACAGCTATGGGAAATTAATATTCGGGCAGGGGACAAGATTAACTGTGAAGCCAGGTAAGTGAGAAAAACAAACCAAAACACATGACTGATTGACAGATATCACCAATAATCAGATCTCCTGCATTGTCCATTTATCCTCACATTTATTTGTTGATCTCAATAGATAGATCCATCTATTTAAATTGTTCAGCTAGGAGAACAAACTCTTCATCTACATTGTAAACAGGCATTTTTAACGGTCTATATCCCCATGGAGAGGATGTCTGAAAGATCTGGGACAGTGATAAACAGAAATAGAAAGTGAGAGACCAACAGGCAAGACAGACAGGCAAAGAATGAGAAAGAGAGAGAATTTTCCCTTCCAACCCAAGCTATGGTATGTCTTAGGTCGATCAGTTCTTTCATATAGATTCCTGACCTACATGCCTCGGTTCTGGAATCTGCACAGGTTGAGTCCTGGATAGGGAAAAGCAGCTGAGGTGGAGACTCAGAGGGACTGCAGAGTAGGAGACGGGTTTCGAAATGCCGTTAAGCAGTGTGTGACTACAGGGGCTGGCTATGACAAGTGCCTGCAGTTCGGGAAAGGCACAAAGTTAAATGTTAGACCGAGTAAGTGCATCTTCGATTTTAAACTTTTCAAAGTACCAAAAGGAGGGAGAGGGCTAGATCCTGCATTCAACAGAGGCCAGCTGGGCTCTGGCCCATTCTCTCAAATGGAGGGACAGCAGTTTACACCAGTTGTGGATCTGGCCCTTTATTTTGATCAAACTTTACATTAAGTTTCTTTGTATAATTGGTTTATTAGGGGCTGATAAGTTATTACTAGTTTTTCTAACAAATAGTTATTGAGTAGTTACAGATTGCATTAGAGTCCCACAAGTGAAAAGATTGCTTATAACCATGCATCATATAAAAAGGGATGGGCCGTTTATATACCACATCTGTGTGGTGATTAAACCTTCCTCTGAAGCATTTGATTCTAGCCTCTGTCAGAGTCAAGACTCTAGATTTGATGGCCCTTGGATCAGTTCCCACACTTCTATGTTGCTAGAATGACTTCCATTCATATGCTTCTAACACACGCTGCTTATGCCTAAAACATCTGATAACAGGCTTATAACCTCTGTTCATCATGTACAAACTATTTATGCACTTGAGTAGAAAGAGTGAGCATTTTTTCCCTACTGCACTGACAGTCAGGGGAAGGAATAACTCAGCTCAAGATATGTTCCACTATCTTCAGTGGGAAATTTTGTTTTTCAAACCTGGTAAGACGAACATAGGAAATGCACCCATTTCATGGGGAGACATCACACATTTCCACATGCTAATACTTATTGCTGTCTGCAGGATTGTCTTGTGCACAAGAAGTGCACAGAATAACTGAGCAATAGCCACCCCTTTGCCTGCATTAAAAGGTTAGATGCTGTGTGCACTCTGGATCAAAATGCTTTGTGCGGATGTTCCCATTGTGTGGCAATTGTGCCTCTGTGAGGTGGTACCCTTGATTGCATTTCTGATTATTCTCATTTGCATTGCACTAATGTCTAGCATACAGGTGGTTGGGATTTTTTAATTACAATATTTTTTACAGAAAAATGCAGATTCTTTGGGGAAAAAAACTGTCTGCAGGAAAGGGTCGGTTTTGCTGGATTTCCTGACTCCAAAAAAAAAAAGTCGGAAAAAAGTTTCAAAATTGATTTTGACATTGCAAAACTAAACGTTTCATTTTTTCGGTTCAAAATGACTTTTTGTTTAGAAACGTAACTTCATCTACACTGAAAAAAATAGTTAAAATAAAGGTCAAAATCAAAACAAAATATTCAGAAATTATATAAACAAAAGTGACCCGAAGTAAAAACGAAAAGAAGTCAGTTCATTAGTTCATGAAAATCTGGGACAGAATTTTTTTTTCAAAATCCCCCAAATTCTCCCGGGACAGGAGAATAGTTATCCACTCAGCCCTAGGGTGCACTAATCAAGACTGGGACCCCATGGTGCCAGGCACATTGAGAGAGACAATCTCCACCCTAAACAGTAGACAAGAGAGACAAAGAGGGAAGATATTTAGATCCATTTTTCAGATAGGGAAAATGAATCAGAGAGAAACTGTCTGGGCTTTTCAAAGGGGATTTCAAGGAAATTTGGGTATCTAACTCCCTTAAGCTTTTTGAATATCCCAGCCATAAGACTTATTTACTGAAGAGATTATTTTAGAGGGTGTCACTCAGAGAGTGGGTTTTTGTAGAAGGGTTTGTGGCTGTGTGACATATGGCAATAGGGAACCGGTGTTTGGATCAGGGACGTTTTTAAATGTTAAACCAAGTAAGTAAAACAAAACCTTTTTAATCTAACAGGGAACATTTTCAAAGTCACAAGATGCATTTAGGATCTGAATTCTCATTATGATTCAAACTCCGTTAAACCCAACTGAAAATACCAGCCTCCTACTGGATGAATCATGAGTTGGCAATTCTTCCAAGGTAATTAGCTAAACATTTTGGAGTCAATGGGTAGAATTTTCAAAGCACCAAGTGACTTAAGAACCTAAGTTCCAGTTTTAAAAGTTTCTTAGGCGCTTAAGGCTCATTGAAACTCCAAAGCTTGCCTCTTTTATCTACAGAAGCTGGACAAATCAAAGATAATGAAACCGTAGCCACTTTGTTTAGGTGCCTAAGTCACTTTTGAAAATGGGATCTTGGCTTCTAAGATAGCTAGGTGCTTTTGAAAATTTTACCCAACAACTACTAATTAAGGGTAAGATTTTCAAAATTTCCTTAGGCATTTTTGAACACTCCAAACAAAGATTTGTTTATGATTAGAGCTGGAAAAAATATTTAAATGTTTTTTGAAAACTAAAAAAAATTCAGCAAAATTGGGGAAAAAAAACAAAATGTTTTTTCTTGTTTTTCTCATTTGGTTTCTGAGTTATTTGTTTTATCATCATTCCCTCTCTTCTTTCATTCACAAAACATAAAAAAAGGAAAAAAAATGGAGAGAAGTAAAAAGAAAAGGAAAATTGAAACCTCAAACAAAAATCTGAAAATAACAAAACAAAAATTGAAAGTGATTTTTTTGGGGGGAAATTTTCAATAAATGAGAAAATATTCATTTTCAAAACCTTGCAGAATGAAAATGATTTTAATTTTTCAAAAATATCACCAGCACCTTCTACCCTTCCGTTCTCCAAGGATCAAACCCTAGATTCACTGAAGTCAGTGAGAATTTTGCCATTGACTTCAATAGGGCCAGCATTTCATCGTAAGTTTCCATTGCACTAAGACAGATGGTGGTGGAACAGCTGCGAATGTAGGTTCAAAGAGAGCAACAAATAGTTACGTGAGCAGTTTTTGTAAAGGTTCTTGTGACAGTGATAATAAAGGATACAGCGAGAAGCTCACGTTCGGGAGTGGGACCAGCCTCTCCGTAAACCCAAGTGAGTCCTGAAGGGAAAAGAGAGTGTCTCTAAATATCTTTCAGATGAAAAGAGGCGAGATCCTCAGCTACTGTAAATAAAGTTTGCATGTTTTTCTAAAAGATCTGTCTTGGAATTGTCACAATGGTCTCTTCTGATTCTATGAAAGTCTCTCCATTGACTTCAGCAGAGGATCTGCCCCCAAAACACAATGTTATCTTTTGTTATTTAAAATATTGGTTTTGAGTCGAATGGTTCCTTGCTGGACAGATGTGTGGCATGATGATACCGATCGGTTTGTGTGTGTTGGGGGGCTATTATGCTAGCTTGAAATAGTGAAAAGTTCTTTGAGGATTTCAAATACATGAAATTCAGCAGGAAAAGTTTCCGAAGGAGAAGCTGTAGAGAATCGCCTTGGCTGTATAAACCAGCAGCGGTGTACATGTTACAGACAAGTGGGAGGAGGGTTAGTCTGGGGAGTAAAGACTGACCCTGGCTCAGGACTCCTGGGTTCAACATTTCCCTCATCACAAAGCCAGCAGGGCTATCTATCAATTTACATTTCCTCTTGGCTCAGTATGTAGATCAGAATGGTCTGGAGCACAAAACCAGACATGCAGCTGTGAAATGGCCTCTTTCTATTGTCCCCCTGATAATTGTTGCAAGGCACACTTCTCATGAGGCTAAATAATTTAGGGTTGAAACACTGCATAGGCTCTGCCACAGAATTCCTGTGTAACCTCGGGCAAGTCTCTTCATCTCTCTGTACTTCAGTTCCCTATTTATCAAGTAGACATAATGATACTTCTTTTCCTCCCAGGGGGTCTGTGTAGAGAGAAGCCCTAAATAGCTGGGAGGGAGTCAGAGACTAGAGTAGTTAAGACTTAGAAATGTATTCACCATAGATAGATAGACAGATAGATAGATGCCCGAAGAGGTCTTTTCCAATTCTAATGTTATGATTCCATAGTACACAATTGTTTTGTTGCTAGATAATCATCAGATCATCAGGAAGTTGGTGTGAGGTGCATTGCAGGTTTCTGGAGGGGCTAGGAAACGAGCAGTGACTCATAAAAGACCCTTTTTGTAAGGGGGATTGTCACAATGCTTCTTCAGAATATGCAGACAAACTTATCTTTGGAAAGGGAACTAAACTGCTGATTGAACCTGGTAGGTACTTTCAGCCATTATGGTCCAGAGAGATTCCAGCCATGTGGGGTTGTCAGCAGGAATCTCTGGAGCTGGTGTAAACTGGGCATACCTCCATTGGAGTCAGTGGGCCAGATCCCCAGCTGATGGAAATCAGCCATAGCTCCATGGTCAATGGGGACTGGTCCTCAGTTGGTATAAACCAATCACAGCCCCATTGGAGTCAATGCGGTGGGATCCCAGCGGTTGTGCATTGATGCAATGCCACTGAAATCAATGGGTCAAGTGCCAGTTTACATGAGCTCAGGATCTTATCCAAAATCATCAGGATCCTACTTTGCCCCCAAACTTGTAATCCCTGCTAAGGCAGGTTACAAGGCTAGAGTAAGCGAGGGGAGTTTTTGCTTGACCCTAAATCACTGTGCCATATAGAGGAGGAGCAGAGAAGTTGATTTTTGGATCTGGCACTAAACTGATTGTCCGGCCAAGTAAGTGACAAGGGTGAGGGCAGCAAAAGATTATTTTTCTATGAAGAACTGCTTGGCAGTTCTCTTCATTTGCCTCACTTTGTATTGATCTGTTGCTTTTGTTTCTGGGACTAGATTCAGGAGGAGAAGCAGGTATAGAAAAGAGCTGGGGTGTTCAAAAAAGCCTAAGGGAGTTAGGCACCAAATTCCCACTGAAATCCCATGGAGGTCAGACTGGATGTTCTCCTGGACCCCTCTGGCCTTAAAAATCTATGACTCTTCTGCAGTAGGCGTGCTCTGAAATCCCAGCGCTCAGGGTTTCGTCTTGGCTTTGTCACTGTGCGGCTTCTGGACTGAACTGGAAACTCACCTTCGGCAAAGGCACAAAATTAACAGTGAACCCAGGCAGGCATGGACAAGGGCAGAGGTATCCCTGGAAAAATAGAAGGCTCAGATTCTGCTGTCGTCCTGAATCATGCTGAGTAGCCCCTTGCTCCTGGAGTAGACCCACTGAGGTCAAAAGAGCTATGCAGCTTCACACCAGCCAAGGGTCTGGCTCACTGGGCACAAGGGTCGCAGAATCAGGGTGTAAATATGCTTGCTAACAATAACTAGGAGTCAGGAAGGAATTCTGGAGATACAAATCTGTGTGTTTCGCCTTAGCGAGGACAAGCTAGCTCACAGGCAGTCACATCAGATAGTCATTACATGGCTTGGGTTAAATCCTCCCCGATGGAACTCCCTTAACTCAATGAATTTGCACCAAAAGAAAGTTTGGCTCCTGGTTCTCTGTGAGGTGTAGGAATTTCTACTCCACTGTAACCTGTCAATCCTGCAAAAATAGCAAATGCCATGAGCCCCACTAGCGTTACGGTGAACGGTATCTATGGTTCTACCTTTACTCTGATTCTTGTAAAGACTGTTCATTGGGTAGATTTAGTTTATTCATGATCTGTGGATTAGTTGGTAACTACTGGATGGCAAGTGTATCTATCTATCTATCTATCTAAACACTTTTGTTATGCTTTTGGTCAAACTACATTATTATAGCAACTCCTATGGGTAAACTAAACCTAACCTTTCTTTCTTTCTTTCTTTCTTTCTTTCTTTCTTTCTTTCTTTCTTTCTTTCTTTCTTTCTTTCTTTCTTTCTTTCTTTCTTTATCATTTGTCTGTAGAGCTAGTAGCAAAATTAAAATTTTAGGCCAGATCTTCATTTCTTGGAAATCAGCACAGCTGATTGAATAGAATGAAACTATGCTGATTGACCCTAGCTGAGGATTTAGTCCCTTTGTTAGAGTATCACACTGTTAACGTATTATTTTTAGAAGAAGAGTCATAGTTGAATGTGGCCCTTTGTTGGTTCACTCGTTTGTGTCAGCTCTGGAAAATGCTTTACAGAGGTGGCAAGCGAGGTTTTTGTTAAGGTTTTTATTACTGTGAGCGATAGCAACTACAAGGTCACCTTTGGAACTGGAACAAAGCTAGTAGTGAATCCCAGTAAGTATCAGGAATATTATTCAACATGTCTAATCAGGCAAGAACAAGAGGCCGTTCAATAAAAGGTGAAAGGCAGCAAATTTTAAAGAGCTAAAAATATTTACACATAATTAGCCTGTGGAACTCATTGCCACATAATACCACTGAGCTTGAAGGGATATTTTAAGAAATGGTTGGATATTTAGGAGTAGAGGACTGGAAGGGGCCTCATGAGACACTGAGTCTCCTCCCCTGTTATTGCAGGCAACCCTGGCATATAATCTCATTGATTATTGTGGGGGGATGTTCAAAGTGCCTCTGGTACTTAGGAGCATAAATGCTATTGATTCACAATGGAAAGAATACTCCTAAATCCCTTAGGTGCCTTTTGTAAAACTTCTTTGTACATGGATAATGGGAAGATTTTCAAATGTATCTACACCATTTTGGTGTCTATGCGCCACTGAAAGTCCTCGGGAGTTAGTTGCCTAGCTGACATTGGAACTTTTGAAAATCTCACCCAACGAGACCATGTGCGGATACTTTAGAGAGGGTGGAATGCAACAGAGATATAAATCTGCCTGCTTTAGAGCATGCGCCAGCCACTAAATGATGCGGAGTTAGGGAGAAACATCAGACTCCTGCACTACTCCCAATGTAGGGACGATTGTACATTCCTCGAGATAGTGGGTTCTAGTTATTGTTGGAGACTGGGCTAGATGGTCTCATCCACTCTGGCTATTCCTATGTTTCTATTTCTAAAAGGAGGCAGCGAGTTACATTTTATTGGGCTAAACTCACCCCTTTATTAAACTGACTGATCTGACTGGAGCTACACCTATGAAGAATTTAGTCCCATTATCCCTCTTGTTATAGCCACTCAGCAGTAATGACACAAGTCAGGGAATTCAAAGTGGACATTTATTTCAACAGCTGTGGTTGGTTCATTTACTTTATGTAAAACATATCCAAGATCACATGGGAAAAATAAGCTTTATTTTAAAGGCAACTTTTGTACAAACTAACTGGTCTCATGAACTTTTAGAGGGTTAAAAAATACCTGTCCTTATTGTGCAGCTAGGTGTGTTTGTGTATGGGGATAGATAGATAGATAGATAGATGGGGTGGATGGGGATAGATAGATAGATAGATAGATAGATAGATAGATAGATAGATAGATAGATAGATAGATAGATAGATAGATTGCAAGTTGCCCACTTGGGACACTCTATAATGTTTTCTCTGTGTGGGACTTATTGCTAGATGTTTTAGCCATATATGTGCAAAGAGAGCTGCATCAAAAGAGCTGACAATGTAAATTGAATTCACTTGGTTTTTATTATTGTCTGTGTCACTGTGTTAACTCTGGAGGCAGCTGGAAATACATCTTTGGGAATGGGACTAAATTGGCAGTGAAGCCTGGTAGGTGTTGATAATGTTTGTAAATATAAAAGTTTTTGTTTCAAATAACTGAAAATGAGGTGGGATTTTGGGGAGAAACATAGATAGACAGATGCCCTAAATCAACTACCTATATGTGTAAATTCAGTTCTGGTCAGAGTATTAAATTTGTAACTATTTGAGTATATTTTCAAAGGTACTTAGGCACCTGAAGGTGCTGAAAGGGCAACTTTCTAAAAGCACCTAGATGCCCAACTACCTTTGAATTAGGCAACTAGGCTGTTTTGAAAATCTTAGTAGGTGCTTATCTCTGTCTTCAGCTACCTAAACTCCTTTAAACTTCTGGTGCTAGATCCTTCACCTTCCGGTATTATGTGACGAAGGATGGAAGTGTAGGGAGCCTTCCACTGGACAGAAGAAGGCTCTTTTTTCTTGCTGTGTGGTTCTTGTAAAGCTATGAGCTGTTGTGGGGATTCTGGAGGATTCGGCACTAAACTAATTTTTGGAAAGGGAACGAAACTCTCTGTAAAACCGAGTAAGTTGTGAGGTGTTAACAGAGCTTCTATAAATGCAACCTACACAACATGAACTAGGAATTTCCAGAGGTGCTCAAATACTGTTGTGATGATCATCACATCATTGCCTAGAGCTGTAGATGGATTATGAATGGGCATAAGAGCTGGATAAATAAATCTGTTTTTAGATAGATAGATAGATAGATAGATAGATAGATAGATAGATAGATAGATAGATAGATAGATAGATAGATAGATAGATAGGAAGGATGGACAAAAAATCAGAGATCGTTCTGTATCTATATCTACTCACTTAGGACTTCACTTCATTGTGGCTAATCTAGAGGAAAAGTAATGTTCATAACACTGAATTTATAATCGGTTAGGGGATATGGCAGTAATTCTTGTATGGGCCTAAACTCAGTTTTATAAGGAAAGAAAGCAATTCATGATCCCTGGGCCCTTAATCTTCTGTGCTATAGCAGCAAAGATGGAAAGGTAGGAAGCCTTCTTCTTTGGAGAAATAGGTTCCCTCTCTCTCATATACGGTTCTTGTAAGGTTGTGTATTGCTGTGGGAACTATGGGGGAAGCAGCACTAAGTTCATCTTTGGAAAGGGAACCAAACTCTCTGTTAAACCAAGTAAGTGGTTTTTGTACAGTATAATATATCAGATTGATATTCAAAATCACAATTACTAGAGATAGATAGATAGATAGATAGATAGATAGATAGATAGATAGATAGATAGATAGATAGATAGATAGATAGATATTCGTGGGGATGGAGAGCTAAATCAGTTGATCTAGACTGTTTGCTAGCTAGCTAGCTAGATGGGGGATAGAGTGCTATACAAATGGCTATCTAAATCTCTCTATGTAGATAGACAGATACCAATTCATTACTTTAACATAACTCCTGTCCTGCAGTTTTCAAGATGATCTGTCAGGTTGGGTATGTAGCATCAATAAGTTTATGGACCAATAGTCAATTTCACTATGGAAATAAAATGATGAATAATGTTACATGGTAATTTCCCCCCTTCTCTCTTATGGGGGAAAATTAAGCAATTAAAGCCAATGGGACTCTTGCCAAAGATCTCAGTGGCCTGTGGATCATGCCTTTTGTGAACAAAGATGGGGAGGGCCTGGTCCCCTGTGCATGGTTATTGTAAGGCTGTGTGTTGCTGTGGGAATTATGGAGGAAGCAACACAAAGCTCGTCTTTGGGAAGGGAACAAAACTCTCTGTAATACCGAGTAGGTGGTTTTGCTTTCGCATTTTAATTGAATGCATGATTGTGGGCAGTACAAACTATTATAGTTATTATATTAAATAAGTATCTGTCACCCAGAAGAAAGTAGGTTTGATTTCCTAGAGTTTGTAGAATACAATATAGTTGAAATAAGTTACATTATAAGAAGGGCTCAGATACTATAATAATGAGGACCTCTATGTAGGTAGGTAGGTAGGTAGGTAGATCAATCGGTCACAGGTTGCTCTGTTATGTGATGAGATAGTGGACTATACTTTTTTCTTTTGGAACCTTCTTTGAAGGTAAAATTCATGTGTACATCCCAAAAGACATAAATTCAAAGAGATGCTGCTGCACAGTGAATGCACTTAGTTTTTGTTATTGGATGTGTCATTGTGTGTCTTCGGGAACAGGCTGGAAATTGATCTTTGGGAGCGGGACAAAGTTGACTGTGGAACCTGGTAGGTGATAACATCCAAGATATGTTCATAAATATCTAATGGATTTGAAAGCCTAATTTGTATTAATCGAAAACAGGCCATGGAATCCCTTGGGTAGCTTTGAAAATATCAGCATCAGTGATTTTTGAGAAGACTAGAGGTGAGTCTTTTTGCCATGGGTTTTATCACTGTGGGTAACAATAACTTCAAGCTCATCTTTGGATCTGGGACACAACTAATTGTAAAGCCAAGTAAGTATTTGGAATGTTATATGGGATTTTTAAAAACATCTCAGGGAGTTGGACATCCAGTTCTCACAGATATACTTTAGTTCCAACAGGAATATTTTTAGGGAAGTTCTCTGATTCATATTCCAGATGATCACAGTGATCCTTTCTGACCTCAGAATCTATGAAAGCCAATGAGAATTAGGCATGTAACTCCCTATCAATGAGGCATAATTCCCGTTTATTAAACTGATAAATAAAATATAAGAGCAGAAGGAGTGAGAAGTTAAGAGAAACACACAAGGGGCAGAAAGGATCTAACAATAGACAGAGTATCTGTCTAATCTTCTTAGAGTGGCATTGATCACTGTCAGATGTGAGCCGGAAAAAAAAAATCACAGTGCTTCCAGGGGTAGAGTTTAGCCTTTTTCTGATCCATAGTTAGAGAACCCTGTTAGGCACCTCTCATTCACATATCCAGTTTAGACAAATGTAATTGTCCTACCAAACTCTGAGAGCCAGAGCCTCAGTTCTGTTAACTTCCATGTCGTTGCATCAAGTTACCCTAGACTGGGCACCTGGTCGAGCAATCTAGACCCCTGGATTAGCCACCATCCCAATTTCATGTGTGATCTGATAGAAGGGAAATGGTCTCTCCATGGTTATTGTAAGGCAGTGTGTTGTTGTGTGAATTCTGGAAGCGGCTTTGCACAGCTCACCTTTGGAGCGGGCACCAGACTCCTTGTTATGCCAAGTAAGTGGCTTTGTTTTTGTTGCTGCTAGAGAGTTTGTATAAAAATACCACAGCCAATTAGTGGTTACTCGTGGTGTTGGCACAATGGGAGGTAGAGAATGGAAGGTCTGTTAGGGTCCCTCTCCTGGGAGCACTGCAGGTTTCTTCCTGATTGTAGCACATCCCCCACAGATCTGTCCACTTCTCATGTTAGCTGCGTCAAACAACGGGGAGTCTATTATTTTCCTGCTTATCTACCTAGAGCTCCTCATGGCTATAGTATCTGAGCCCCTCTTAGCAGAGGCTCAGTTCAGATCAGGGTGCCATGTAGGGCTGCCAGTTTTGGTTGAACATATTCCTGGAGGTCTCATCACATGACATAATCTTTAGTTAAAATTTAATCTTTAATTCCTGGAGACTGCAGGACAATCCTGGAGGGTTGGCAAGCCTAGTGCCCTTGTGCTGGGTGCTGTACTAACAGATTAGAACAATCTCTGCTTGCAAAGAGCTAACCATGTAAATAGAAAAAGGGAGGAAGGAAGCATCGTTCTGCCCATTTTACAGATGGGGGGAACTGAAGCAGAGGGAGATTAAAACTGGGTTTTCCAAGCAACCTATGAGACTTGGATGCCTTTAATTGTTTTAAAGTCTATAAATAAACTGGTGTAGCTCCATTGAAGTCAATGGAGCCGTGACAATTTACAGCTGCTGAGGGTCTGGGCCAAAATATGCATGCTGTGATTTTCAGAGATAACTAAGGGGTTTGGGCACCTGCGTCCCACTGAATTCCAGTGGCCTCTTTGAAAATCCCAGCATGCTTTTCTCCTTTACCTCTATCGCACAACATGCCCCCCGGCCTCTGCAGTGGATAGATTTTTGTCAGGGCAGAGAACACTGTGGGACTACAAGTGGGTACGACAAGCTAGTGTTTGGAAGAGGAACTAGACTGGTTGTCATTCCAAGTAAGTTCCCATCCTTAATGTCTCCTTCTGTATGGCCTCTGAAGCAGGGCTGGTTGGAAAATTTTCCTCAAAACAGGTTTTCCATCAGAAAATGCGATTTAGAGAAAACCTCCCCCCATCCACCCATGAAAATGTGTTGGTTTTGCTGAAGTTCATTTCTGAAAAAAAAAAAAAAAAAATAGAAAAAAATTCAAAACCATCAGAGTGTCCCTTTTTGATTTTTGATTATAAAACCATTTTTTGTTTTGAAGTTTACTTTGTTTCATATAAAAAAATTGAAAATGGGGTCAAAACCAAACCTTCTGAATGATCCAAAACAAATTATTTTTTGGAATTTCATTTCACAAAATTTGTTTGAAATGGCTTTTCATCCCAATTCAGGATGATTTTTTAAAATTTTCAGCCAGCTCTAGTCTTTTGTCATTTGTGGTATCATTCCTCCTCCAAGGATGGCAAATCCATAATAGCAAAATTCACCTTTGTGCAGAGGGGGCCAGCACAAGAGTTATGACTCATTCAATGCTTAGTTGGAGGGCTAACGTGGCATTAACATGGCTTATTGGCCTTGCATTGATCCTCTGCGCAAGAAGTGAAGAACTGATTCTCTGGGGGATAGTTTAACAGTTAAAATGATATTTCCAAAGTCACCCAAGTATTTTGGATAAAAGTGCTTAGCCAAATACCAGAGGTGGTTTTGAATATGGTCTCATTGCCTCCTTGTGCTTCGCTGTTGGAGTGTCTGTATCCCCCTCGTCTTATACTTAGATTGTAAGCGCCATGGGACAGGATTGTCTTTCTGTTGGATGTTTGTACAGCACCTAGCACCATAGGTCCTGGTTCCTGAATAGGGCTCTTAAGTACTGCTGCAATAACAACAACAAATCCTGCCCCTCCTTTCTAAGGTACAATGTTGATGCAGCACTATCCTCCTGACCTCCAGTGAAATCTGTCTTTTGCACATAAATTAAAATTTTGAAATGTTAATTTTCATCAAAATACTCCAATTTTTTTGGATGAAAAACGTGGAAACTACCTTTTTTGCTAAACATTTTCACTTTGGGTAAATAAAACGTGGTGATCAAAAATGGATTATTTTTTAATGGAAATTGGTATTTGAAAATCAAAAGTATTTAGTTTTAGTTTGTGCCACACAAAACTAAAAAAAAAGAGCAGGAAAGTTGGGGAAATATTTTTTTCAAAATTTCCCACAGAAAATTATTTACATTTTTGGACCAGCTCTATAAACAATACACAGATCTAAGATATACATGGCTATGGGAGTAAATAACACTGTGATACAGGTGAGAAATGTCCTGGAAGTTTTTGTTATGGTGGGACATGCTGTGTGACTAATGATGCGTACAAACCCATCTTTGGAGGTGGAACTCAGCTACTGATAAAACCTAGTAAGTGCTTTTCCTTTCACTCAGTGTTTGGAGGGTAAAAATAAATGACATTTCAGGATATTTTGGTGTGAAATTTGTTTTGAGAAGCCCATTAGGTGCAGATCTGCATTTGTGGCACCTAATATCTTCAAAATTATGGCCCACAGTGCCATTGACTTCAAGGGAGTTACGTTGATTTACAACAGTTGAGGGATTGGTCTGTATTGTATTTTATCTAAGAACAAAATGTATCTCGGATAAAACAATGGGCCGGATTCTCAGCTGGCGTAAACCAACAGAACTCCGTCCAAGTCATAGAAGCTAAGCCAATTTACAATAACTTTACTTCTGATTTAAAATTGACTCCTGTTGAGGGAACTCTAGGCATAAATAGATTCACAGAGTGCTAAGCTCCTTAGAGTGGCAGCTGGTGTTTTCGTCGTGGTGCAAATTGCTGTGTGAGTACTGGGAACGATAAAGTGACTTTTGGGAAAGGAACGAGACTGACTGTGAGGCCAAGTAAGTGTTTTTAGCTTTTAGTTGAGACCCATTTTTTAAAAAGGTGAATTAGATTTCCAAAGAGTTGGTTGAACTGGGGGTTTATTTTATTGGGTTTATCTTATGCACAGAGAGGGACAAGGCACAAATGACAATACGGTTCCCATCTAAATCCATGGTTATTGGGCACTTGCCTTTAATATCATTCAAAGAATCTCCCCCATTGCACCTAATTATGTTTAACTGAGAGCAGAAACATTTCAGACTATGTAAGCAACCACTAGATTCCACTCCCCTGTCCAAGCCGGGATAGAACCCAGCCATCCTGACTCCCAAGCCAACCCAACCCACTAGACCCTGCTAGCTTCCCAGAGTAGGGAAATCAACCCAAACATCCTGATTCCCGGTCCCTTGCTCTAACCTTCAAGACACCACTCTTCTCATTGAGCTGGGGCTAGAACCCAAGAGTCTGGACTCCCAGTCCATGCTTCTCTAACCTCTGGACCCCATAATTCACCCCAAAATTGAGGACAGAAATTAGGAATACTAATTCCCAGCCCTTCCACACTTATCACTAGATCTCTCCTTACATCCCAGAGCTGGGAACAGAACCCAGGAGTCCAGGGTCCTAACACATCCCCTTCCACCTCACTGGACTTGACTCCTTTACCAGAACGGGGGTAGATCCCAGGAGTCCTGAGTCTTAGAACCCCGGCTCTAACCTATAATTTTTAAATAAAATCAGGGAGATATAGACAGACAGATAACAAAATACATTCAGCTGGTGTATATTGGTATAACATCATTGACTTCAATGGAATTACACCGATTTACAGAAGCTGAGAATCTGGTCCATTGTATGGAACAATATCAACATTTCGTATCATATTTCCACAAGGAATGGGTCATTTTCCTGACAAGGGCTGGAGAACTGCTTACATTTTTGTAGGGGGGGGAAACACTGTGGGAACTATGGCAACACATTCACCTTGGGAGGTGGGACGAGACTTCTTGTGAAGCCCCGTAAGTGTAGCTGATTTTCATTCCTACTTGGCAGAAACCCAAATTTTCCCAGTGGAAAACCGGGCTGCAGCTTGGGCTTTTAAAGGTGTTTTCCTTTTAACTGTGAGGCTGAAATGTGTGTCCAGGAAAAGGAGAGCGAGAAAGTTCAATTTGGATTCCACCCTGCTGAAGGTGGACATTATGAACAGCTCTCAGAACGTTCCTCAGCGCAGACCCAGAATGGTCCTGGTATTGTACTTCCCAACACAATAGCTAATGCCCGTCTGTCCTGATTCACAACCCCCACTGCTGGGATCTTCACACCACAGCCAACTCTTCCAATGCCCCTTTATCCTGACCTACAGCCTCCTGCTATCCCAGCCCTAGGCTCTCCCCTGTGATTTACCAATGCCCCTCAATCCCAACCCATAGCATCCTGCTATCCCAGCCCTAGGCTCTCCCCTGTGATTTACCAATGCCCCTCAATCCCGACCCATAGCATCCTGCTATTCCAGCCCTAGGCTTCCCCACAAATACGCAAAGCTCTGCCAACATCCCTCAATCCTAAGAACAAATGTCTCCTCATTAAATTCCTGGGATTTAGAATCATATTGCTGACCTCGAGGTGCTCAACTTTGCCAAGTGATTTGCGGGGGTTTTAGTTATGGAGGGAAACATTGTGTGACTGCTGGCGCAGGGGGATACAGGCTCACTTTTGGCTCAGGGACCAAACTGTCTGTTACACCAAGTAAGTTCTCTGCCTTCATGGATACTTCTTCTGTGGCACAAGGGTCTTTTTGGTCTTCAAGGCCCTCTTGAAATTGGCTGCTGATTTTATTGCTGCATTAGTGTTTAGATAGCTAGATGGGGGTGCATGGGGTTACATAGATAGTAGATAGATAGTAGATAGATAGATAGATAATATCTATCATTCATTTTGATGGGTAGGATTTTCAAGGGCACAAAGGGTTTGAGGTACTTACTTTCTTTAGGGCCCTATGGAAATCCCATCCTATACTGATAGCCAATGCCACGGGGTGTGTTGCCTAAGGGGTGGATAGTGGCTGAAGCATTGTGCCCCTAGATTCCTGGCCCACAGGTGTCAGCTCCATGGGGGCAGATACCATTCTCTTGGCTAGGGTTTTTGTTGCAGTGGGAAACACTGTGTGAAAGATGGTACCTATAAGCTTGCCTTTGGGCATGGGACGAGGCTCCTTGTTAAACCCAGTAAGTCCCCATGGCTGTGTCATAGTGATGGGCGTTAGTTGAATTTGTGACTTTCTGAGAATGTCCATTTTTGATATGTTTGGGGAGTGATTGTTTTTGTTAATGGATGTGAGAGAATCACTCAGTGCTGGATGGGACTTGAGCTTCTCTCACAGATTTGCTGATATCCCCTCAATTCTGACCCAGAGCCCTCTGCTCTCCCAGCCTGGCTACCTTCTCCCTCTCTGGATCTGCTGATGCCCCTCAATCCCAACCTGTACCCCTCTTCTATCCCAGCCCTGGGCTCCCCATGTACCCCAGTTCATCCAGTGCCCCTCAATCCCAACCCGCAGCCCCCTGCTGTGCCAGCCCTGGTTCCACAACCCAGCTCTGCTGATGTTACTCAGTCCTACGAAGAGTTTCTGTTTTTTGGGATCCTATCACCAGCCTTTAGGTGTGGAGTTCTGCCAAGTGATTTGCAGGGTTTTTGTTATGAAAATAAATGTTGTGTGAACACTGACGCAGGGGCCCTGGGACTGAATTGTCTATTAGACCAAGTAAGTGATCGGCCTTTCCGTTTAAATGTTTTGTCGGATAAAATGTGCTTTTGGTCTTTAAGGACCTGATGAGAGCAGCTGAGGATTTTAGGGATGTTTTCACGGGACCAGGTCAGCTAGGATCGCTATACTGCACAACCCAGCTCAACCTGCCAGCGGAGTGCTCTTCATGCTACGGCTTTTACCGGCTCCCCTAACCAAATACGGTACACCGGCAAACCCGCTCTTGACTAGAATAACTGTCCAGGCTAGGCCTTTTGTATGAAATCACACTTCTAACAAAAACCAGCAAAAGTGTTTAGAGTAGAGCTGCTCTTCGTGTCGTACAGCTAGACCTCCCTCTCTCTCTCTCTCTGAATTGATTCTGATGTACAAGTACCTTCACAAGGAGAAAATCCCAGGCACTAAAGGGCTCCCTATTCTGGTGGAGAAAGGCAGAACAAAATACAATGTCTGGACAATTTCAAATAAAAAAAAAGGCACAATTTTTATAACCCAACCACTGGAAAAATCTACACCAGGGAAGTGGTGGGTTCTTCATCTCTTGAGTCTTCAGATCAAGACTGGAAGCCTTGCTGGAAGACATGCTCTAGTAAAACACACGTTACTGGAATCACTGAGTGAAGTTCTATAGCCTATGTGGCACAGAAGGTCAAACTGCATGACCTGATGGTGCACCCAGCCTTCAAAAAAAAATAAGATCCATATATGGTCCCCGTTACTGTGACATCTGAGCAGCTCACTGTTTTTAGTGTAAGAGTGGAGAAATTATTTTGCCTCTGTATTTGGCACTGGTGGGCCTGTGTCCCGTTCTAGTGTCTACAATTCAAGAAGGATGTTGATAAATTGGAGAGGGGTCAGAGAGGAGCCATGCGAACGATTAAAGGATTAGAAAACCTGCCTTATAGTGGTAGACTTGAGCTCAATCTATTTAACTTAACAAAGAGAAGGTTAAGGGGTCACTTAATTACTGTCTATAAGTAGCTACGTGGGGGACAAATATTCAATAATGGGCTCTTCAGTCTACCAGAGAAAGGTCTAACATGATCCAGGGTCTGCAAAATGAAGCTACATAAATTCAAATTGGAAATAAGGCCAAAATTTTTATCGGTGAGAGCGATTATTCATTGGAGCAATTTACCAAGTATCATTGTGGATTCTCCGTCAAATCACTATTGGATGGTTTTCTAAAAGATCCACTCTAGGAATTATTTGGGGGCAGGTCTCTGGGCTGTGTTATACAGGGAGGGCAGACTAGGTATCGCAATGTCCCTGCTGACCTTGGAGTCTATGACTCTCGTGTATGAAGCCTCACAACACCATTGTGAGGTAGGGAAATAGTGTCCCCATTTCACCAGTGGGGAACTGAGGCAGAGAGAGTACACGTGACGTGCCCAAAGGAGTGCATGGCAGAGCAGGGATTGGCATCTGGATTTCCCAAGTCCTTTGGCTAGCACCTGGCCCATTCTACTGCACACTCTGCAGAGCTATCTGTATATCTACATATGTTCTTGTGTTTGGATTTTCAAAGAAGCCCAGGGGATTTGGGGGCTCTCTTCCTTTAGGTTCCTTTCAATATCCCATTTGGTATCCATGTCTAATATACTTGGAAACGATGCCTAAGTTGGGGGGGGCAGCATCTTCCTCCCCAGTCCTTGCTCAGGGAGGCTAGTTCCTAGTCAATGCTGTTAGAGTTTTTGTTGCAGTGGGAAACACTGTGTGAATGTTGGTGTTAAACTCACCTTTGGGAGTGGGACAAGGCTCCTTGTTGCACCCAGTAAGTGCCTGGGCTCAGTCTGAGTGATTGATTTTAGTTGAATTTGTGAGTTTCTGAGCATGTTTATTGTTAATACATTTGGGGAGTTGGAGAATAACTCAGTGCTGGACAGAGCTGAGTTTCCCCCCCACCCCCAGTGCTTTTCTGAAGCCCCTCATTTCTGACCCACAACCCTTTGCTCCCCTCCCAGTTCTATGATGCCCCTCAATCCCAACCCAAAGCTTTCTGCTGTCCCAGAACTGGGATTCCCCTCCCTCCCAGCTCTGCCAGTGCCCCTCAATCCTGTCCTTGCAATTCCTAGACAAAGGGATTCTAGTAGAGCTTTGGGATTTGCTATCATGTCTCTTGCCCATGTCTGGGGAAAGGGGCCAAGAACTTTGCAGGGTTTTTGTGATGGCAGGAAATGCTGTGTGAATACTGATTCTGGGGGCTTCAAGCTCAGCTTTGGCTCTGGCACAAAGTTGTCTGTCAGACCAAGTAAGTTGCCTTCCTTCGTATGTAATTTCTTTGCCTTAAAATACGTTTTGATCTTCGAAGCTCAGTCCTGTTTCTAGGGTCACATATCCATCTGTCCATGCATCCATCCATCCATCTATTTATCCATCCAGTCTTCCCTCCAGAAGAGAGGGAAAGAAATACAGAGTGAACAAAAGATTCCCTGAAGGGAAGGGTAGATAGATAGACTTGTAGATTCCAAGACCAGAAGGGACCATTGTGATCATCTAGTCTGACCTCCTGTGTAACACAGGCCATTCAACTTCTGCTCTAGGAATTATTTTTGGGGAAGTTCTCTGGCCTCTGTTACACAGCAAGTCAGACTAAATGATCACAGTTGTGCCTTTCTGGTCTTGCAATCTATCTAGATATCCATCCTTCCTTTCAGGGAATCTTTTTTCTTTCTCTTCTGTCTTTCTATATTTCTTTCTCTATATTCTGATTTCTTCTCTCTCTCTGTATGTCTCGCTGTCCTTCCCCCTAGAAAATCTTTCTTTCTTTCATTATGCCTGTGATGGCAGTATCTGACTGCCCAACTCTGTTAAGTCTCTTTGTTGGTTCACTCATTTGTGTCAGCTCTGTAAAGTGCTTTACAGAGGTGGCAAGCAATGTTTTTGTTACTGTGAGCAATAACAACTTCAAATTCAGTTTTGGAAATGGAACAAAGTTAGCAGTGAATCACAGTAAGTATCAGGAATGTTATTTAATATGTCTAAAAAGGCAAGAACAAGAGGCCATTCAGTAAAACATGACAGGCAGCAAATTTAAAAGAGCTAAAAATACTTACACGTAATTAGCCTGTGGAACTCACTGCCACATGATACCATTGAGCTTGACAGGATTTTTAAAGAAACGATTGGATATTTAGGAATAGAGGACTGGAAGGGGCATCCTGAGACACTGATAATGAGCTGAGATTTTTGGAGGAACATAGAAAACCTAAATCTACCTACCTCCCTACCTATGTTTGTAAATTCAGTTCTGGTCAAAATATTGAATTAGTAACTGTTTGAATATGTTGTTTAGCCAGTGTATGGACCTAAACTCAACTTGCAAAAAAAGTGCTTTGTAAGATAGCATCAGATTTTCAAAGATATTTACGCACCAGAAGGTGCTGATAGGGCATCTTTCCAAAATCACCTAGATACCCAGGTACCTTTGAATTGGGCAACTATGCTCTTTTGAAACTCCCAGTAGGTGCCTATCTCTGTCTTCAGCTACCTAAACACCTTTCAACTTCTGGTACTAGATCCTTCACCCTCCTGCATTATGGGATGAAGGATGGAAGTGTAGGAAGCCTTCCACTGGACAGGAAAAGGCTCTTTTTCCTTGCTGTGTGGTTCTTGTAAAGCTATGAGCTTCTGTGGGGATTCTGGAGGATTCAGCGCTAAGCTAACTTTTGGAAAGGGAACAACACTCTCTGTAAAACCGAGTAAGTGGTGAGGTGCTAATAGAGTTTCTATAAATGCAACCCACACGACATGAGCTAGGAATTTCCAGAGGTGCTCAGGTACTGTCGTGATGGTCTTTGCATCATTGCCTAGATGTATAGATGGATTATGAGTGGGGATAGAGATCTAGATAAATAAATCTGTTTTTAGACAGACAGACAGGCAGACATAGATAGATACGATGGACAAATAAACAGAGATCATTCCATATCTACTCATTTAGGCCTTCATTGTGTCAAATCTTGAGTAAGAGTAATGTTCATAACACTGAATTTATAATCGGTTGGGGGATATGGCAGTAATTGTTGTGTGGACCTAAATTCAGTTTTATTAGGGAAAGAAAGCAATTCATGATCCCTGGGCCCTTAATATCTTATGGTATATGAGCAAAGATGGAAAGGTAGGAAGCCTTCCTATTTGGAGAAATAGGTTCCCTCTCTCCCATATGCGGTTCTTGTAAGGCTGTGTATTGTGTACTGTGGGAACTATGGGGGAAGCAACGTTAAGCTCATCTTTCGAAAAGGAACCAAACTCTCTGTTAAACCAAGTAAGTGGTTTTGTGGTGCATAGTATGTACAATGTAATATATCTGATTAATATTCAAACTCAGAGTTACTGGAGGCAGTCTCACAAATTGGTTGGTTAGATAGATAGACAGACAGACAGACAGATAGATAGATGCCCGAGGAGGTCTTTTCCAATTTTAATTTGTATGATTCCATGGTACACAACAGTTTTGTGGCTAGATAATCATCAAATCATCAAGGAGTTGGTGTGAGGTGCATAGCAAGTTTCTGGAGGGGCTAGTAAACAAGCAGTGACTCAGTAAAGACCCTTTTTGTAAGGGGGATTGTCACAGTGCTTCTTCAGAATATGCAGACAAACTTGTCTTTGGAAAGGGAACTAAACTGCTGATTGAACCTGGTAGGTACTTTCAGCCATTATGGTCCAGAGAGATTCCAGCCATGTGGGGTTGTCAGCAGGAATCTCTGGAGCTGGTGTAAACTGGGCATACCTCCATTGGAGTCAGTGGGCCAGATCCCCAGCTGATGGAAATCAGCCATAGCTCCATGGTCAATGGGGACTGGTCCTCAGTTGGTATAAACCAATCACAGCCCCATTGGAGTCAATGCGGTGGGATCCCAGCGGTTGTGCATTGATGCAATGCCACTGAAATCAATGGGTCAAGTGCCAGTTTACATGAGCTCAGGAACTTATTCAAAATGATCAGGATCCTACTTTGCCCCCAAACTTGTAATCCCTGCTAAGGCAGGTTACAAGGCTAGAATAAGCGAGGGGAGTTTTTGCTTGGCCCTAAATCACTGTGCCATATACAGGAGGAGCAGAGAAGTTGATTTTTGGATCTGGCACTAAACTGACTGTCCGGCCAAGTAAGTGACAAGGGTGAGGGCAGCAAAAGATTTTTTCTATGAAGAACTGCTTGGCAGTTCTCTTCATCTGCCTCACTTTGTATTGATCTGTTGCTTTTGTTTGGGGACTAGATTCAGGAGGAGAAGACGACAGTAAAAAGGAGCTGAGAGGTTCAAAAGAGCCTAAGGGAATTAGGTGCCCAATTCCCACTGAAATCCCATGGAGGTCAGACTGGATGTTCTCATGGTCCATTCTGGCCTTAAAAATGTATTGGTCTACCTCAGTAGGTGTCCTTTGAAATCCCAGCCCTAGGGGTTTGTTCTTGGCTTTGTCACTGTGCGGCTTCTGGACTGAACTGGAAACTCACCTTCGGCAAAGGTACAAAATTAACAGTGAACCCAGGTCGGCATGGACAAGGGCAGAGGTATCCCTGGAAAAATAGAAGGCTCAGATTCTGCTGTCCTCCTGAATCATGCTGAGTAGCCCCTTGCTCCTGGAGTAGACCCACTGAGGTCAAAAGAGCTATGCAGCTTCACACCAGCCAAGTGTCTGGCTCATTGGGCACAAAGGTCGCAGAATCAGGGTGTAAATATGCTTGCTAACAATAACTATGAGCCAGGCAGGAATTCTGGAGATACAAACCTCCGTGTTTCCTCTTCGAGAGGACAGACTGGCTCACAGACAGTCTCATCAGATAGTGGTTACATATCTTGTGCTAAATCCTCCACTGATGTAACTCCATTAAGTCAATGGATTTGCACCAATAGAAAAGTTTGGCTCCTACATCTCCTGTTTGGTATAGGAATTTCTACTGCATTGCAACCTGTCAATCCTGCAAAAATAGCAAATTCATTGAGTCCCACTAATATTACTGTGAATTATATCTATTGGATCTACCTTTACTTGGTACTTGTAAAGACTGTTCATTGGGTCAAGTTTATTCATGATCTGTGGTCGGTTGGTAACTACTGGATGGCAAGTTTATTATTTTATCTAATCGAATCTCTTTTGTTATGCTTATGATCAAACTATGTTATTATAGGAATTCCTTTTGCTAAAATAACTAACTTTCTTTCTTTCTTTCTTTCTTTCTTTCTTTCTTTCTTTCTTTCTTTCTTTCTTTCTTTCTTTCTTTCTTTCTTTCTTTCTTTCTCTCTTTCTTTGTCATTCAACAGGTTAGATCGTTTGTCTGTAGAGCTAGTAGCAAAATTAAAATTTTAGGCCAGATCTCCAGTTGATTGGAAATTGGCACAGCTGACTGAATTGAATGAAACTATCGTAGTTTACCCTAGCTGAGGATCTAGTCCCTTCATTAGATGGTCACACTGTGAAAGTATTCCTTTTAAAAGAAGATTCACTGTTGAATGTGTCCCTTTGTTGGTTCAATCGTTTGTGTCAGCTTTACAGAGGTGGCAAGCGAGGTTTTTGTTAAGGTTTTTATTACTGTGAGCAATAACAACAAGGTCACCTTTGGAACTGGAACAAAGCTAGTAGTGAACACCAGTAAGTAACAGGAATATTATTCAACATGTCTAATAAGGCAAGAACAAGAGGGTGGTCAATAAAACATGAGAGGCAGCAAATTTAAAAGAGCTAAAAATACGTACACATTTTAAGCCTCTGGAACTCACTGCCCCATGGTACCTTTGAGCTTGGCAGGATTTTTTAAAATAATGATTGGCTGTTTAAGAATATAGGACTGGAATAAGCCTCCTGAGACACTGAGTCCCCTCCTCTACTATTGTAGGCAACCCTGTCATATAATGCCATTGATTATTGGGACAGGGGGTGTTCAAAGTGCTTCTGGTATTTAGAAGCATAAATATCATTGATTTGCAATGGAACAAATGCTCCTAAATCCCTTAGGTGCCTTTAAAAACTTTCTCGTGTATGGATTATGGGTGAGATTTTCAAAAGAATCTACACCATTTGCCCCACTGCAAGTCCCCGGGAGTGAGGTGCCTAACTCACATTGGAACTTTTGAAAATCTCACCCAATGACACCATGTGCAGAGTCATAGCAGAAAGGGTTAGAATGCAACAGAGCTATAAGTCTGCCTGCTTCCCTGTATGCACTCACCACTAAATGATGTGGAATTAGGGAGGAACAGCAGACTGCCATATCACTCCCTAAAATCTTCCTCTGAGATAGCAGGTTCTAGTTATTGTTGGAGCCTGGGCAAGGTGCTCTTATCCACTCTGGCTATTCCTATGCTTCTATTTCTAATAGGAGGTGGAGAGGTATGCTTTATTGGTGTAAAATCACCCCTTTATTAAACTGACTGATCTGAAAGGAATTACACCTGGGAAGAATTTAGCCCAAATATCCCTCTTATTACAGCCAGTCGGCAGTAATGACATGAAACAGGGAATTCAGCACGGTCATTTATTTCAACAGCTGTGATCGGTTAATTTAGTGTACTTAAAACATATCCAGAACCCCAGGGGAAAAATAAGCCTCTTTTTTTAAGGCAACTTTTGTATCAACTGTCTGGTCTTATGAAGTTTTAGAGGATTAAAAATACCATTGCTGTCCTTATTGTGCAGCTAGGTGTGTGAGTATGGAGATAGATAGATAGATAGATAGATAGATAGATAGATAGATAGATAGATCACAAGTTGACCACTTGGGACACCTATAATGACGTCTCTGTGTGGGATTTATTGCTAGATGTCTTAGCCATATACGTGCAAAGAGACATGCATCAAAAGAGCTGACAATGTAAATTGAATTCACAAGGTTTTTATTATTGTCTGTGTCACTGTGTTAACTCTGGAAGCAGCAGGAAATACATCTTTGGGAGTGGGACTAAATTTGTGGTGAAGCCTGGTAGGTGTTGATAATGTTTGTAAATATAAAAGGGTTTGTTTCAAATAACTGATAACGAGGTGGGATTTTGAGGTGGAACATAGATAGACAGATGCCCTAAATCTATGTATCTATATGTGTAAATTCAGTTCTGGACAAAGTACTGAATTTGTAATGATTTAGAGATGTGGCTTTAGCCAGCGTATGGACCTAAACTCAACTTGCAAGATAAAGTGATGTGTAAGATAGTGCCAGATTTTCAAAAGGTATTTAGGCACCTGAAGGTGCTGATAGGGCAGCTTTCCAAAAGCACCTCAGTACCCAACTACCTCTGAATTAGGAAAGAAGGCTGTATTGAAATTCCCACTAGGTGCCTATCTCCATCTTCAGCTGCCTAAACACCTTTAAACTTCTGGCACTAGATCCTTAACTCTCCTGTATTATGTGACCAAGGATGGAAGTGTAGGGAGCCTTCCACTGGACAGAAAAATGTTCTTTCTTCTCACTCTGTGGTTCTTGTAAAGCTATGAGCTGCTTTAGGAATTCTGGAGGATTCAGCGCTAAGCTAACTTTTGGAAAGGGAACGACACTCTCTGTAAAACCAAGTAAGTGGTGAGGTGTTAATAGAGTTTCTATAAATGCAACCCACACAACATGAGCTAGGAATTTCCAGAGCTGCTAAGATACTGTCGTGATGGTCTTTGCATCATTTCCTAGATGTATAGATGGATTATGAGTGCGGATAGAGAGCTAGGGGATAGAGATAGGATGGACAAATAACAGAGATCATTCCATATGTACTAACTTCACTTCATTGTGGCAAATCTAAAGGAAGAGTTATGTTCAAAACACTAAATTTATAATCGGTTGGGGGATATGGCAGTAATTGTTGTATGGGCCTAAACTCCGTTTTATTAGGGGAAGAAAGCAATTCACAATCCCTGGGCCCTTAGTCTTCAATGCCATAGCAGCAAAGATGGAAAGGTATGATATATTTCTCTCTCCCGTACACAGTTCTTGTAAGGCTGTGTAATGCGGTGGGAACGATGGGGGAAGCAATACTAAGTTCATTTTTGGGAAGGGTACCAACCACTCTGTTAAACCAATTAAATGGTTTTGTACTGCATAGTATGTACAATGTAATATATCTCACTCATATTCAAACTCTGAGTCACTAGAGGCAGTCTGACTATTTGGTTAGATCGATGGATCGATCGATAGATAGATGCCTGAAGAGGTCTTTTCCAATTCTAATGTGTATGATTCCATGGTACGCAATTGTTTTGTGGCTAGATAATCGTCAAATTATCAAGGAGTTGGTGTGAGGTGCATTGCATGTTTCCGGAGGGGCTAGGAAACGAGCAGTGACTCATAAAAGACCCTTTTTGTAAGGGGGATCATCACAGTGTATATTCAGGAAATGCAGACAAACTCATCTTTGGAAAGGGAACTAAATTGCTGATCAAACCCGGTAGGTACCTTCAGCTGTTATGGTCCAGAGGGATTCCAGCTATGTGGGGTTGTCAGCAGGAATCTCTGGAGCTGGTGTAAACTGGGCATACCTCCATTGGAGTCAGTGGGCCAGATCCCCAGCTGATGGAAATCAGCCATAGCTCCATGGTCAATGGGGACTGGTCCTCAGTTGGTATAAACCAATCACAGCCCCATTGGAGTCAATGTGGCGGGATCCCAGCGGATGTGCATTGATGCAATGCCACTGAAATCAATGGGTCAAGTGCCAGTTTACATGAGCTCAAGAGCTTATCCAAAATCATCAGGATCCTATTTTGCCCCCAAACTTGTAATCCCTGTTAAGGCAGGTTACAAGGCTAGAGTAAGTGAGGGGAGTTTTTGCTTGGCTCTAAATCACTGTGCCATATACAGGAGGAACAAACAGGTTGATTTTTGGATCTGGCACTAAACTGATTGTCCGGCCAAGTAAGTTACAAGGGTGAGGGCAGGAAAAAATTTTTTCTATGAAGAAATTGCTTGGCAGTTCTCTTCATTTGCCTCACTTTGTATTGATCTGTTGCTTTCGTTTGTGGGACTAGATTCAGGAGGAGAAGACGACAGTAAAAAGGAGCTGGGAGGTTCAAAAGAGCCTAAGGGAATTAGGTGCCCAATTCCCACTGAAATCCCATGGAGGTCAGACTGGATGTTCTCATGGTCCATTCTGGCCTTAAAAATCTATTGGTCTACCTCAGTAGGTGTCCTTTGAAATCCCAGCCCTAGGGTTTTTGTTATTGGGTTTGTCACTGTGCAGCTTCTGGATCAAACCGGAAACTCACCTTCGGCAAAGGCACAAAATTAACGGTGAATCCAGGTAGGCATGGATATGGGCAGATATATCATTGGAAATATACAAGATTTTGCCATTCTCCTAAATCATGCTGAGTAGCCCCTTGCTCCTGGAGTAGACCCACTGAAGTCAAAGAAGCTATTCGGGTTCACACTAGCCAAGGATCTTGCTTATTGGGCACAAGGGTCGCAGAATCAGGGTGTAAATATGCTTGCTAACAATAACTATGAGCCAGGCAGGAATTCTAGAGTTACAAACCTGCATGTTTCCTCTTCGAGAGGACAGACTAGCTCACAGACAGTCTCATCAGATAGTGGTTACATGTCTTGGGCTAAATCCTCCGCTGATGTAATGCCATTAAGTCAATGGATTTGCACCAGTAGAAAGTTTGGCTCTTAGTTTTCCTATTTGGTATAGGAATTTCTACTGCACTGCAACCTGTCTATCCTGCAAAAATAGGAAATTTGTTGAGCCCTGCTAATATTACTGTGAATTATATCTATTGGTTCTACCTTTACTCCCATTTCTGTAAAGATTATTCATTGGGTTAAGTTTATTCATGATCTGTGGATTGGTTGGTAACTATTGGATGACAAGTTTATTATCTAATCTAATCTATCTAAACTCTTTTGTTATGCTTGTGGTCAAACTACATAATTATAGTAACTCCTTTGGCTAAAATAACCTTTCTTTCTTTCTTTCTTTCTTTCTTTCTTTCTTTCTTTCTTTCTTTCTTTCTTTCTTTCTTGTTAGAAAGGATTTGAAAAGTGGTGGAGTATGTATCTAATCTTCTTATAGGGTCATTGATCACTGTCATATCTGAGCAGGAAAAAAAGTCACAGTGCTTCCAGGAGTAGAATTCTGCCTTTTTCTGATCCATAGTTAGATGTGTCACCCATGTGGCAACTCCATTTCACATATCCAGTTTGTAATTGTCCAACTAAACACTCAGGGCCAGAGCCTCAACTCTGTTAACTTCAATGTCATTGCATCAATTTACATGAGATTATGCACCTGGCCCAGCAATTTAGATCTCTACATTAGGACCATCGCAATTTGACATGCCATCAGAGAGAAGGGAAATGGTTAATGTAAAGCTGTGTGTTGCTGTGTAAATTTGGGAAGCAGCTTTGCAAAGCTCACTTTTGGAGTTGGCACCAAACTCCTTGTTATGCCAAGTAAGTGGCTTGGTTTTTGGTTGTTGCTAGGGAGTTTGTATAAAAATACCACAGCCAATTTGTGGTTACTCATGGTGTTGGCACAGTGGGAGGTAGAGAATGGAAGATCCGTTAGGTTCCCTCTCCTGGGAGCACTGCAGGATACTTCCTGATTGTAGAACAACTGCCACAGATCTGTCCACTTCTCATGCTAGCTTTTTCAAGAAACGGGGTGTCTGTTATGTTCCTACTTATCTGCCTAGAGGTCCTCATGGCAATAGTATCTGAACCCTTCTTAGCAGACTAGTGCCTACAGCCTCAGTTCACGTCAGGGCACCATGTAGGTTGCCAGCTTTGGGTGGACGTATTCCTGGAGGTCCCATCACATGACATAATCTTTAATTAAATATTGATCTTTAATTCTTGGAGACTCCAGGACAACCCTGGAGGGCTGGCAAGCCTAGTGCCCTTGTGCTGGGTGCTGTACTAACAGATTCAAACAGGCCCGGCCCGCACAGAGTGAGCTATGAAAGTGGAGGAAGGAAGTATCGTTCTGCCCATTTTACAGATGGGGGGAATTTAAGCAGAGGGAGATTAAAACTGGGTTTTCCAAGCAACCTATGAGACTTGGATGCCTTTAATTGTTTTAAAACTATGCAGAAACTGGTGTGGCTTCATTGAAGTCAATGGAGCTGTGACAGTAAAAAACGTGCTAATGTTCTGGGCCAAAATATGCATGCTGTGATTTTCAGGGATCACTAAGGGGTTTGGGCACCTGCGTCCCACTGAATTCCAATGGCCTCTTTGAAAATCCCAGCATGCTTTTCTCCTTTACCTCTATCGCACAACGTGCCCCCCAGCCTCTGCAGTGGATAGATTTTTGTCAGGGCAGAGAACACTGTGGGACTACAAGTGGGTACAATAAGCCAGTGTTTGGAAGAGGAACTAGACTGGTTGTCATTCCAAGTAAGTTCCCATCCTTAATGTCTCCTTCTGTATGGCCTCTGAAGCAGGGTTGGTTGGAAAATTATCATCAAAACAGTTTTTCCGTCAGAAAATGTGATTTAGAGAAAACCAACTTTTTCATGACAGTGTGTTGGCCTCTATGAAAAACTATTAGAAAAATTAAGCAATGTTACAGTGTCCCTTTTTGATTTTTCATCATGAAACTTTTTATTTTTTTTTACTTTATTTCATATATGAAAAACTAAACATAAAAGGTCAAAACCAAAATCTTTTGAATGACCCAAAATGAATAATTTTTTGGAATTACATTTCACAATTTTTTTTTTGAAAAACTGGCTTTTCATCCCAATTCAGGAAGGGGTTTTTGAAAAATCTTTCCAACCAGCTCTAGTCTTAAGCACACATCATTTGTAATATCTTTTCTCCTCCAAGGACGGCAAATCTGTAATGGCAAAATTCACCTTTGTGCAGAGAGGGCCAGCACAAGAGTTGTGACTCCGGGCTAACGTGGCACTAACATGGCTTATTGGCCTTGCATTGATCCTCTGCACAAGAAGTGAAGAACTGATTGTTTGGGGGATAGTTTAACAGTTAAAATGATATTTCCAAAGTCACCCAAGTATTTTGGATAAAAGTGCTTAGCCAAATACCAGAGATGGTTTGGAATATGGTCTCATTGCCTCCTTGTGCTTCGCTGTTGGAGTGTCTGTGTCTCCCTCATCTTATACTTAGGTTGTAAGCACCATGGGACAGGATTGTCTTTCTGTCGGGTGTTTGTACAGCACCTCGCACCACAGGTTCCCTACTGGTTCCCGAATAGTGCTGGAAAGTACTGCTGTGATAACAACAACAAACCCTAATTTCTAAGATACAGTGTGGAAACATCACTCTTCCCCCCTCCCCCGCCCGCCCAGGGAAAGCTGTCTTTTTCCGAAAAATTAAAATTTTGAAGTTTTTGTTATGGTGGGACATGCCGTGTGACTAATGATGCGTACAAACCTGTCTTTGGAGGTGGAACTCAGCTACTGATAAAACCTAGTAAGTGCTTTTCCTTTCACTCAATTTTTGGAGGGTAAAAATAAACGATATTTCAGGATATCTCACAGTGCTTTTTCAGATACATCAGAAAAACTGAAGAAGTTCGTTGAATGAAAACACTGTGCTTAACTGAATAGTTTGGTGTGGATGCTGTTTTGTGATCTCGGTACATAGATTAAGGCTCCAAAGGAACATTACCATCACTCAGATAACTGCAATCTGACCAAATGCAATTTTCAGAGTTTCATGGGATGGCCAAAGCCCCTTAATTTCTAAAACCCCACTCTAAATATTCCAGGGCGGGGCTGTATCCCATCTATTTTTTGGTCCTCTCTAATGTAACTCTGGAGGTTTCATTATCCATATGATCGTCCAGACCTTTCTTGAATCCTGGAAGCACAGTTCTTGGTCTCAACAGTGTCTCGCTGGCAATGGACTATACATTATGTAAAAAACAAAAAAGTCTCTCTTTTGAACAGTTTTAAATTAAACTTAAAACAAGTGCTAATAAGGCTACCTAATGTTGTGTTTCTCCAAACAGTAAAAGCAAGTCAGCTTCTCAGCTGGTGTCTATGAACATAGGGCCAATTTTTAAAGGTATTTAGGTGCCTGTAAGAGCAGTCATGCAATGCCATTTACAAAAGAGTCTAGGCACCTAACTCTCACTGATCTCAGGGGAATTAGGAGCGTAGGCTCTTTTGAAAAGCCCACCAGGTGTACATCTGCATTTTTAGGCGTCTAATATCTTAAAAAATATGGCCCACGGCACCATGGGCTTCAAGGGAGCTGGGTTGATTTACCAGTTGAGGAATTGGCCCATATTGTATTTTATCCAAGAACAAAATGTATCTCAGATAAAACAATGGGCCGGATTCTCAGCTGGCGTAAACCAACAGAATTCCCTCCAAGTCATAGAAGCTAAGCCAATTTACAATAACTTTACTTCTGATTTAAAATTGACTCCTGTTGAGGCAACTCTAGGCATAAATAGATTCACAGAGTGCTAAACTCCTTAGAGTGGCAGCTGGTGTTTTCGTCGTGGTGCAAATTGCTGTGTGAGTACTGGGAACGATAAAGTGACTTTTGGGAAAGGAACGAGACTGATTGTGAGGCCAAGTAAGTGGTTTTAGTTTTTTAATGGAGAACCATTTTTTAATAAAGTGAATTTGACTTTCAGAGAGTTGGTTGAACTGGGGGTTTATTTTATTAGGTTGATCTTATGCACAGAGAGGGACAAGACACAAAGGGCAATATGGTTCCCATCTAAGTCCACGGGCATTGGGCACCTGCCTGCATTCAAAGAATCTCCCCCATTGCACCTAATTATGTTTAACTGAGAGCAGAAACATTTTGGGCACGTGAGCAACCACTAGACTCCACTCCCCTGTCCCAAGCTAGGGATAGAACCCAGGTGTCCTGACTCCCAGCCCACCTCTCTTCTCTAACCCACTAGACCCCACTATCCTCCCAGAGCAGGGAACTTAACCCAAGCCTCCTAAGTCTAAATCCCTTGCGCTAACTTTCAAGACAGCGCCCCTTTCTCTGGGCAGGGGCTTGAGCAGGGAGTTTCTGGACTCCCTAGCCACTGGATCCAATAATTCCCCCCAAAACTGATGTTTTTTGTGGAAATTGGTTTTTGAAAATCATAACTGTCCAGTTTTAAGAACAGGAGGACTTGTGGCACCTTAGAGACTAACCAATTTATTTGACCATAAGCTTTCGTGAGCTACAACTCACTTCATCGGATGCATGCTCACGAAAGCTCATGCTCAAATACATTGGTTAGTCTCTAAGGTGCCACAAGTCCTCCTGTTCTTTTTGCGGATACAGACTAACACGGCTGCTACTCTGAACCCTGTCTAGTTTTAGTTTTTGCAACATAAAACTAAAAAAAGCAAATGAGGAAAATTTGGGGGAAATGAATTTTTTTCAAAATTTCCCAACAGATAGGGCATCTTTCCAAAAGCACCTCGGTACCCAACTACCTTTGAATTAGGCAAGTAGGCTGTATTGAAACTCCCACTAGGTGCCCATCTCCATCTACCTAAACACCTTTAAAACTTCTGGTGCTAGATCCTTAACCCTCCCGTATTATGTGACGAAGGATGGAAGTGTAGGGAGCCTTCCACTGGACAGGAAAAGGATCTTTTTTCTTGCTGTGTGGTTCTTGTAAAGCTATGAGCTGCTGTGGGGATTCTGGAGGATACAGCGCTAAACTAATTTTTGGAAAGGGAACAAAACTCTCTGTCAAACCAAGTAAGTGGTGTGGCATTAATAGAGTTTCTACAAATGCAATATATACATGCATGAGCTAGGAATTTCCAGAGCTGCTCAGATACTGTCATGATGGTCTTTGCATCATTGCCGAGATGTATTGATGGATAATGAGTGAGCACAGAGAGCGAGAGCAGGATGGACAAAAAGACAGAGATCATTCTGTATATATTCACTTAGGACTTCACTTCATTGTGACAAAGCTAAGGGAAGAGTTATGTCCATAACACTGAATTTATAATCGGTTGGGGGATATGGCAATAATTGTTGTATGGGCCCAAACTTAGTTTTATTAGGGGAAGAAAGCAATTCCTAATCCCTGGGCCCTCAGTCTTCTGTGCTATAGAAGCAAAGATGGAAAGGTAGACAGCCTTTCTTTGTGGAGGAATAGGTTCCCTCTCTCCCATATACAGTTCTTGTAAGGCTGTGTACTGCTGTGGGAACTATGGGGGAAGCAACATCTTTGGGAAGGGTACCAAACTGTCTGTAAAACCAAGTAAGTGGTTTTGTACTGCACAGTGTGTATAATGTAATATATCTGAATCACGTTCAGAATCAGAGTCTTTAGAGGCAATCTCACAATTTGGATAGATAGATAGATAGATATAGATAGATAGATAGATAGATATGTGGGGAATAGAGCGTTAAATATATCTAGATTATCTGATAGCTAGCTAGCTAGGTGGGGGATAGAGTGCTATACAGATATATAGCTAAATATATCTATGTAGATAGATAGACAAGCAGTTAGAAAGATAGAAATTCTATGTTTTAACATAACTTCTGTCCTGCAGTTTTCAAGATGATCTATCAGGTTGGGGATATAGCACCAACGACTTATGGACCAATCCTCAATTTCACTATGGAAATAAAATTATTAATAATGTTACATGGTAAGTTTCCCCCTTCTCTCCAATGGGCCTGATCTAAAAGCAATTAAAGCCAATGAGATTCTTTCCAAAGATCCCAATGGCCCTTGGATCATGCCTTTTGTGAACAAAAATGGGGATGTAACAAGTCTTCCACTGTGGAGCAAAGGGCTTGGTCCCCTGTGCATGGTTATTGTAAGGCTGTGTGTTGCTGTGGGAATTATGGAACAGGCAACACAAAGCTCATATTTGGGAAGGGAACAAAACTCTCTGTAACACCCAGTAAGTCGTTTTTCTTTAGCATTTTAATTGAATGCATAGTTGCGGACAGGACAGCACAAAAGTATTTTAGTTATTATTTTAAATAAGTATCTGTCTCCCAGAAGAAAATGGACTTGATTCCTTAGAGTTTGTAGAATACAATATAGTTGAAATAAGTGAAAATCTAAGAAGGGCTCAGATACTGTAATAGGTAGGTAGGTAGGTCAATCGATCACTCTGTTATGGGTTGAAATACTGGACTATACTTTTTTTCTTTTGGAACCTTCTTTGAAGCTAAAATTCATGTGTACATCCCAAGAGACATAAATTCAAAGAGATGCTGCTGCACAGTAATAATGCGCTTTGTTTTTGTTATTGGATGTGTCATTGTGTGTCTTCAGTAGCAAGTTGGAAATTGATCTTTGGGAGAGGGACGAAATTGACTGTGGAACCTGGTAGGTGATAATATCCAAGATATGCTGGTAAATATCTAATGGATTTGAAAGCCTAATTTGTATTATTGGAAGTGGGCCTTGGAATCTCTTGGGTAGCTTTGAAAATATCAGCATCAATGTTTTTTAAGACTAGAGGTGAGTCTTTTTGCCGTGGGCTTTATCACTGTGGGTAACAATGATTTCAAGCTCATCTTTGGATCTGGGACACAACTAATTGTAAAGCCAAGTAAGTATTTGGAACATTATGTGGGATTTTCAAAAAACATCTCAAGGAATTGGACCTCCAGTTCTCATAGGTATAGGTTAGTTCCAACTGGAATATTTTGGGGGAATTTCTCTGGCCTGTGTTCTGCAGGCAGTCAGACTAGATGATCACAGTGGTCCTTTCTGACCTCAGAATCTATGAAAGCCAATGAGAATTAGGCACTTAACTCCCTATCGATTCCCTTTGGAAATGAGGCATAATTCCCTTTTATTAAAGTGATAAAATATAAGAGCAGAAGGACTGAGAAATTAAGAGAAACACAAAAGGGGCAGAAAGGATTTGAAAAGTGGTGGAGTATGTATCTAATCTTCTTATAGGGTCACTGATCACTGTCATATCTGAGCAGGAAAAAAAGTCACAATGCTTCCCGGAGTAGAATTCTGCCTTTTTCTGATCCATAGTTAGATGACTCACCCATGTGGCCACTCCTTTTCACATATCCATTTTAGACAATGTAATTGTCCAACCAAACACACAAAGCCAGAGCCTCAACTCCATTAACTTCAATGACATTGCATCGATTTACCCTAGACTGAGCACCTGGCCTAGCAATTTAGACTTCAATATTAGCCACCATTGCAATTTGACATGTTTTTGTCAACATGGCCCCCTGGCCTCTGCAGTAGATAGATTTTTGTCATGGCAGAGAACACTGTGGGACTACAAGCGGGTACGACAAGCCAGTGTTTGGAAGAGGAACTAGACTGGTTGTCATTCCAAGTAAGTTCCTGTCCTTAATTTCTCCTGCTGTATGGCCTCTGAAGCAGGGCTGGCTAGAAATTTTTCATCAAAACAGTTTTTCCATCAGAAAATGCAATTGTGACAAAATCTTTTTTTTTTTTAATGAAAATATGTTGGTTTTGCTGAAGTTCACAAAGGGACAAGGCACGAAGGGCAATGCTGTTCCTATCTAAGTCCATGGGCATCAGGCACCTGCCTTTTGTATCATTCAAAAATCTCTCCCATTGCACCTAATTATGTTTAACTGAGAGCAGAAACATTTCAGACTCCATGAGCGACCACTAGATTCCACTCCCCTGTACAAGCTGGGGATGGAACCCAGGTGTCCTGACTCCCTGCTCTCCGCCCTACTCTAGCACACTAGACCCCACTGTCTCCCAGAGCAGGGAATTCAATCCATGCATCCTGATTCCCGGTCCCTTGCGCTAATCTTCAGGACAGCTCTCCTCCCTCTGAACAGGGGTTAGAACCCAAGTGTCTGGACTTCCAGCCCATGCCTCTCTTGCCACTGCACCCCATAATTCACCCCAAAACTAAGGACGGAATTTAGAAACCCTAATTTAGAGCCCCTTCACACTAAAACTCTCCTCACATCCCAGAGGTGCGACTAGAACCCAGGAGTCCAGGGTCCTAACCCTCCCCTTTTAAGTCACTAGACTGGATTCCTTTCTCGCACCTGGGGATAGAACCCAGGAGTCCAGGGTCCTAACCCTCCCCTTTTAAGTCACTAGACTGGATTCCTTTCTCGCACCTGGGGATAGAACCCAGGAGTCCTGAGTCTCAGAACCCCGACTGTAACCTACAATTATTAAATACAACCAGGGAGATGTAGACAGACAAAATACATCCAGCTACTGTATATTGGGGTAACATCTTTGGCATCAATGGCATTGCACTGATTTATAGCAGCTGAGGATCTGGTCCGTTATATGGAACAATATCAACACTAGGCTAGGATGTATTGGCTAATCCATCCCGAAGAGCTCTGTTTGCACAAGGAACAGCTCTTACATTTTTGTTGGGGTGGAAAACACTGTGTGAACTACGGCAGCACACTCACCTTGGGAGGTGGGACGAGACTTCTTGTGAAGCCCCGTAAGTGTAGCTGATTTTCATTCCTACTTGGCAGAAACCCAAATTTTCCCAGTGGAAAACCGGGCTGCAGCTTGGGCTTTTAAAGGTGTTTTCCTTTTAACTGGGAGGCTGAAATTTGTGTCCAGGAAAAAGAGAGCGAGAAAGTTCAATTTGGATTCCACCCTGCTGAAGGTGGACCTTATGAACAGCTCTCAGAACGTTCCTCAGCGCAGACCCAGAATGGTCCTGGTATTGTACTTCCCAACACAATAGCTAATGCCCGTCTGTCCTGATTCACAACCCCCACTGCTGGGATCTTCACACCACAGCCAACTCTTCCAATGCCCCTTAATCCTGACCCACCGCCTCCCTATCCCTTTAGGCTCCTCCTTGCGATCTGCCAGTATCCCTCAATCCTGACCCATAGCCCCTGCTATTCCAGCCCTGGGCTCCCTGGCCAACACATGCAACTCAATCCTACAAACAAATATTTCCTCCTTAAATTCCTGGTTTTCAGAATCATATTGCTGGCCTTGAGGTGCTCAACTTTGCCAAGTGATTTGCTGCGGTTTTTGCTGTGGAGGGAAATGTTGTGTGACTGCTGGCACAGGGGGATATGGGCTCGACTTTGGCTCGGGGACCAAATTGTCTGTTAGACCAAGTAAGTTCTCTGCCTTCATGGGTACTTCTTCTGTGGCACAAGGGTCTTTTTGGTCTTCAAGGCCCTCCTGAAATTGGCTGCTGATTTTATTGCTGCATTAGTGTTTAGATATAGGTAGATATTATATATCCATCCATCTATGTATCATTTTGATGGGTCGATTTTTCAAGGGCACCGCGGGGTGTGTTGCCTACGGGGTGGATAGTGGCCGAAGCATTGTGCCCCTAGATTCCTGGCCCACGGGTGTCAGCTCCATGGGGGCAGATACCATTCTCTTGGCTAGGGTTTTTGTTGCAGTGGGAAGCACTGTGTGAATGATGGTACTTATAAGCTCAGCTTTGGGAGTGGGACAAGGCTCCTTGTTAAACCTGGTAAGTCCCCTGGCTGTGTCACGGTGATGGACATTAGCTGAACTGTGAGTTTCTGAGAATGTCCATTTTTGATACGTTTGGGGAGTGATTATTTTTGTTAATGGATGTGGGAGACACCCCGGCTACACTGAAGTTACTCAGTCCTCCAAACACAGTTTCTGGTTTTGGGGATCCTATCACCATCCTTTAGGTGCTGAGTTCTGCTCAGTGATTTGCAGGGTTTTTGTGATGACGGGAAACGTTGTGTGAACATTGGCACAAGGGGATATGGGTTAATCATTGGCTCTGGGACTGAATTGTCTGTTAGACCAAGTAAGTGCTCTGCCTTTCCGTTTAAAAGTTTCCTCAGTTAAAAATGAGCGTTTGGTCATTAAGGACCTGATGAGAGCAGCAGAGGATTTTATGGAGGTGTTAAACCTAGTTTACACTAGACAAGGTTAACTAGCATCACTGTGTTGATATAGCCGTACCAGCACATTCCTCCAGTGGAGTGCTTACGATGCTACGGCTTAGACCAGCTCCCCTAACAAAATAAGGTACAGCAGAAAACATGCTCTTGAAGGAGGTTGGTACATTGGAGAGATTGCAGAGAAGAGCCACGAGAACGATTAAAGAATTAGAAAACCCACCTTATAGTGGTAGACATGAGCTCAATCTATTTAACTTAACAAAGAGAAGGTTCAGGGGTCACTTCCTTACAGTTTGTAAGTACCTATGTGGGGGACAAATATTCAGTAGTGGGCTCTTCAGTCTAGCAGAGAAAGGTCTAACACGATTCAATGTCTGGAAGTTGAAGCCAGACATAATCAAATTGGAAATAAGGCGTCAATTTTAAACAGTGAGAGCAGTTAACCACTGGAACAATTTACCAAGTGTCATGGTGGATTCTCCATCAAATCAAGATTGGATGGTTTGCTAAAAGAGCCGCTCTAGGAATTATTTGGGGGCAGGTCTCTGGCCCTGTGTTATACAGGCGGGACAGACCAGATGATCATAGTGGTCCCTTCTGGCCTTGGAGTCTATGAATTTAGTGTATGTAGCCACACAACACCATTGTGAGGTAGGGAAATAATGTCCCAATTTCACTGATGGGAGACTGAGGCACAGAGAGTACACATGACGTGCCCAAAGTGACAGAAATTGTCCATGGCAGAGGAGGGATTTGAATCTGGATTTCCCAAGTGCTTTGGCTAGCACCTGGACCACTCTACTTCACACACTGCAGAGCTATTTATTTACCTACATATGTTCTTGTGATTGGATTTTCAAAGGAGCCCAGGGGATTTGGGGGCTCTCTTCCTTTAGGTTCCTTTCAATATCCCATTTGGTATCCATGTCGAATATAATTGGAAACGTTGCCTGAGGTGGAGCACCTTCCTCCCCAATTCTGGCTTAGGGAGGTTAGTTCCTAGTCAATGCTGTCAGGGTTTTTGTTGCAGTGGGAAACACTGTGTGAATGTTGGCGCTGGTAAAGTCACCTTTGGGAGTGGGACAGGGCTCCTTGTTGTACCCAGTAAGTGCCGTACTCATGGTTTTAGTTGAATTTCTGAGTTTCTGAGGATGTCTATTTTTAATACATTGTGGGAGCTGGAGAATCACTCAGGGCTGGACAGAACTGAATTTCTCCTTCACAGAAGTTTTTTCTGACGCCCTTCATTTCTGACCCACAACCCTTTGCTATCCAAGCCTTGGGCTCCCCTTCCAGTTCTGCGGATGCTCCTCAATCCCAACCCACAGCTTTCTGCTATCCTAGACCTGGGATTTTCCCCTCTCTCCCCAGCTCTGCCAGTGTCCCTCAATCCTGTCCTTGCAATTCCTAGACAAAGGGATTCTAGTTAGAGCTTTGGGATTTGCTATCATGTCTCTTGCCCATGTCTAGGTAAAGGGGCCAAGAACTTTGCAGGGTTTTTGTGATGGCAGGAAATGCTGTGTGAATACTGATTCGGGGAGCTTCAAGCTCAACTTTGGCTCTGGCACGAAGTTGTCTGTCAGACCAAGTAAGTTGCCTTCCTTCGTATGTAATTTCTTTGCCTTAAAATACGTTTTGGTCTTGGAAGCTCAGTCCTGTTTCTAGGGTCACATATCCATCTGTCCATGAATCTATCCATCCATCTATGTACCCATCCATTCTTCCCTCCAAAAGAGAGGGAAAGAAATACAGAGTGAACAAAAGATTTCCAGAAAGGAAGGATAGATAGACAGACTCGTAGATTCCAAGGCTAGAAGGGACCATAGTGATCACTGAGTCTGACCTCCTGTGTAACACAGGCCATTCAACTTCTGCTCTAGGAATTATTGCGGGGCAGTTCTCTGGTCTGTGTTACACAACAGGTCAGACTAAATGATCACAGTGGTCCCCTTCTGGTCTTGGAATCTATCTAGATATCCATCCTTCCCTTCATAGAATCATTTTTTTTCTTTCTGTTCTGTCTTTCTATATTTCTTTCTCTATATTCTGATTTCTTCTCTCTCGCTCTGTATGTCTTGCTGTCCTTCCCTCTAGGAAATCTCTCTCTCTTTCTTTCTCTCACTTTTATACTGTGCCTGTGATTATCGTATCTGACTGCTCAACTCTATTAAGTCTCTTTACTATTACATTTTTCATTCTTTTAGGACTTAGGTGAATATTTACTGACACTGTAAGGAAAAATAGGAACAGAAGGGTCAGAACAAGAATCCCCTCATCCCAGGTTTCTGTCTCCAATCATTACCAAATGCTTCAGAGAATGGCTGAGGGAACCTCATGGTGGACAATTATGGAATAACCTGGCCAGGAATAGCTCAAGGAACCCATTTGTAAGTGCCCACCCTTCAGGAAGCTCTGTAGAACTTCTTGTAAAGGTGGCAAACACTGTGGGATTATGGAACTAATAACAAATTAATCTTTGGAGCTGGGACCATGGTCATTGTTAAACCAAGTAAGTTTTTTCCTTCTTTGGACTGAGTAGTGGCAGGGGAAAGAAAGACAGTTGGTCATTTTGGCAAAATATATCTATACTCAGTAAAGGCCATAGAGCAGAGCCTTTACTCACATTGATGAGTTATTTTCATGTATAGTAATTGGTCACCAGCCTGAGTGAGAAGTTCACAGCCTAGCACTCATATTTTGAGTGTCTTTTTGACTTGTTTCTTGGCTGAATTTGTCTTTGACTCCCATCAACTGAATCTTTTTCTACCCTTTCCTACATGGGTTCTTCCTTCCAGCAGGCAAAGTTGTAACAAGTTGCAGGGGCTGGATGCTGAAGTTAGAAAAACTTTGAAGTGGAAATAAGATGCAGCTCTTTAACAGTGAAGGTGATTCATTACGGGAGCAGCTTCCCAAGGCTGTGGTGGATTCTCCATTGTGTGGAGTTTTTAAATCATGACTGGATGCCTTTTTTAAAAAAACACCAGAAGTTATAGGAATCGTTGGGTGAAAGTCTCCAGCCTGTGTTATTCAGGATGTCAGAGTAGCTGACCAGAATGGTCCCTTCTGACCTTGAAATCAAGGGATGTGATTTTCAAACCCTCCTGATGGTCAGATCCCTCAGGTAGCTTTGCTAATCTCATCCTTTGAATCTATGGACGTGTTTTGAATCCATGTATCTTTTCCTGTGAGGCGTAAGAGCAAGGAATTATGCAAGGAATGAACTTCTGCTTTAAAACAAACCATAAACCTCCAGAAAGGAAAGGTGAGGAGACTGGAAGATGAGTTATTAGTTCGGAGGAGATGCTCAGAGACTATGGTGATGCAGACAATATGAGAACCTGGAGAAACCATTGTCTCCTCAAGAGTCAAAGCAGCAGTTACATTTGTGTTTAAAGCCAAATTTTGCAAATGTTGAAAAAAATATCTTGGCATGAAAGCTAGTCAGTTGTGCTAAGATCCGGGGAGGAGTGTGTGGAAGTAATATTAAATCATTTTAATAAGGGACTCCTGAGAGTGGACACCCTGAAAGTGTGCTGTTTTCAAAGCTGCACAAATTCTTTTTTTTCCCCACAGATATAGGCAAAAATAAGGTGAAGGAACCACATGAAACTTTTATCACTTGATCCAGGGTTTCTATTGTCATAGAATATTTCCTGGAGCTCCCCTCATGCTCCTCCACCAACATGCTATGAAAACTCCAAGGGGGTTAACAATATTTACTGGCACTGTGCTCCGAACAGCTCTGGATGAATTTAAGCCCTGATTTGATCCCTTTTGTTGAGACCTAGAGCACTGTATGGAAAAGAAGGGTGATAAATGAAACGGGAGAGAGGGAGTCATGGACAGAAGAAGTGATCAGGCTGGAAGGTTTCAGTAAAGGCCCTAAGCATTGTGTGACTACTGGGTCAAGTGCTGGTAAACTGATCTTCGGAGCGGGAACCAAAGTCTTCATCCAGCCAAGTAGGTGGCTTGTCTCCATTTGAAGTCCAACCCTCAGAGATTAAGTAGAATTCAATTTAAAGTTATGGAATCAGATTCCATAGTGGGTGTAAATTGTCCATAGCTTCATTGAAGCCAATGGGCTCAGATCTCCATCTGGTGTAAATCAGGGGACTTCCATTGAAGTCAAGAGAGCTGTGAAAATTTCACCAGCTGAAGATCCAACCCTACAGGTTTAAGTAAAGGGCTATGATACTGTGCTAATCAAGGCTATAAATATGACTTTGGATCAGGGACTAGACTGACTGTATTGCCAAGTAAGTATATTTGCTACTACTAATAATTTAATGGTGAGTTAGATATATGTATGAGGTGGGATTTTTTTGAAGCTGCTTAATGTATTCCACTGTCTAACTCCCATTCATTTTATCAAGAATTGGGCACCCAGGACACTATGGGGTCTTTGCTTTGAAACTCTCAGTGTCTTAATGTATTAATAATCCTCTGGAACTCATTGTCACAGATATCACTGACGGCTAGGACACTGCAAAACAACCCAAAGCCGTAGCTATGGCACCATCCCTCACTGAATTAGGGTGCCTAAATCCCTTATGGCCCTTTGAAAATCCCATCCTAAACAAAAATCTTTATCTCTTTATCGTCTGAAAAAAATTGTGTGCAACAAGGGAGTACATGCAAGAGAAATGGGATGAAATAAATATGAGAAAATCAGATATATTTCAATGGGATTCAGGGCCTAGGTCCCACTAATGTCACATAAGAAATCTGTAATAGAGTGGGAAATCAAAGCCAGGTCTCTCAAATATCACATCAGCACCTTATTCATTGGACCAGCCTGCCTCTTCCTTGGGCACCCAACCCATCAAGAGGAGGGTAGGGAGCAGGAGAGAGAGAGAGCCCAAAAGGGTTCTGTTAAAGGGGATGTGTATTGTGTGGATGGAAGTTTTGGATGGGGGAAGCCAACCTCTGGAAGTGGAAGAGTGTTGACTGTAACTCCAAGTAGCTGACTCATCAATTTAATTCAGAAATGACCAAGAAATGATTGATGAGTTGGAGTAATCTAAGCTCAGTGTAGAGATGGTCAAAGAGTGTAAAGTATTTTTCACAGGAAATTATGAAAAATGTTCATTTTTTCTAAATTTCTCTCTCCCCAGATACAAAACAAAACCCCCTAAAACAAAATCCATGAGTCAAAAATCATTTTCAGCTTTCCATAAAATTGTACAGCTTTTGAAAACCAAAAATTGAACTGTTTTACTGAAAACTCAAAAGTTACAAAAAAACCCAAAAACAAAAACAAACAAAAAACACAACAGTTTCTGTTTGTTTTTTTTTCAGACAAATGGAAAATTTCATCCAAAATTCATTTTGGCCATTAAGCCATTTGTCAGCAAAGGAAAGAATGAGTGGAAGAAACAAAATTGACCAACTCTACCCAAAAAGAAGGGAAAGATCTATATGGAAATGTTTGGCACCTGTAGATTGCTGGGATTTTTAAAGTAGTCTAAGGAGTTAGATACACAGCTGTCTTTGAATTTCTCTGGGATCTGGGTTCCAGAAACTTCACTAAAAACCCAGCCTCAGTGCATGGAACCCCAACTACAAATAGCCATCGCTACTATTATTGTTAAGCTGCATAATACTGTGTGATAACAATGCGAGAAAACTCCAGTTTGGGCTGGGGACGAAGTTATCAGTTCAACCAAGTACGTGACTTTTTCTCTGTATCCTTTCCTCCCACATTCCCTTTCTCCCGATCATGGTTTTATCCTGCTGTCCATCCCTGTAGTATCCGAGCACTTTCCACATATAATTAATAGGAATCGCGACTCCCATATTGGATTTCATATAAATACCTTGGCAGATTCTTTGTTTAAAATCAGAAATGTTAAGGCACCATTACCAGATCTGAAATATTTTTTTATAACATGTTACCAGTGATTATTGATCAGCTTAATTGATTTCTGTAGGCAGAAGTCATGGATTCATAGATTCCAAAGGCAGAAGGGACCATTGTGATCATCTAATCTGCGTTCCTGGATAACATGGGCCACAAATCTTCCCCAAAATAATTCCTAGAGCAGTTCTTTTCAGAAAACCATCCAATCCTGATTTAAAAATTGTCAGTGCTGGAGAATCCACCACAGCCCTTGGTAAACTCTTCCAACGGTTAATTGCTCTCACTGTTAAAAAATTACGTCTTGTTTCTAATCTGGGAAAGACGTGTGAGAAAATGTGTTTCAGTGATAATTACCTACCGATAATGTAGGAAACAGTATTCCCATCCCATGAATATTTTGAAGAGTTTAATTTTTGCTCCATTTCCAATCAGAACGAAAAGGCAAAATCTCAAAAGTATTCATAAACCAAAAAACGGATTTTTTTTTCCTGGTTTAACTCACTCAAAAAATTTGTTTCAGTACTTTCAAAACATTTCATTTCGACTTTGACCTCCACACCGCTCTTTTTTTTAAAGTCTCATGTGCCTAATAAATTAATTTCAGTTTGACCTGGAAAACTGGAATTTTTCATTTTGAAAATGTCAAAACAAAATGTTCAGACAATTTTATAACTTTTCCTCCACATTTTTTTTCAAGCCAGGAAATTCATCAAAACGAATCCAGTTTTATGAACAGTTTTGGTTGCAATGAATTGGCATTTTTTTAACAAAAAAAACATGTAGTTGAAAAATTCATGACCATCTCTAATAATGATGATTTATTTTATTATTTTATAATTTATTATTTATAGGGTTTACCGGACTGGGTCAGACCGGTGGTCCACACAGCACAATCTCCAATTTTTAGTGATGGCCAGGATCATAGGAACATAAGACGTAGGACTGGAAGGGACCTCCTAGGTTAACAAGTCCAGATACATAAGAGGAAGGGGCAAGAAATGCTGATGAGCACAAATAGAGTGGGAGCAAAAGCACCCAAATTGCCTTGACTATCAATAGGAGTAGGATACCCAGCCGACCTCTTGTGCCTTTGAGAATCTCTCCTTTGTTAATGAATGACATCAGGAGAGGAAGGGCAAAGGAGTTCTTGCAAAGGGAATGAGTATTGTGTGTATGATGGTTCTGGCTGGGGGAAGATGATCTTTGGAGGTGGAACTACAGTTACTGTAACTCCAAGTAGGTGTCTCTCTCTTTCAATTCAGAAATGACCGAGAAGCAGTTTAAGAGATACCATAAATTAAAACCCAGTCCCAAGGAAAAGATCTCTGTAGAAGTGTTTGGCACCTATACGTGGCTGGGCTTCTTCAAGTCATCTAAGGGAGTTTGACCCCTAGGTCTCATTAAATTTCAGTGGGATCTGAGTACTGAAACCCCAGCCTGAATCAATGGAGCTTCCAGTTCTTAGTGTGGGGAATGAGCATTGAGCGGGCCAGAGGTCCATATGACAAGCAAGCAGCAGCTGGTATTATTGTTAGGCTTCGTAGCACTGGGTGAGTAGCGATGCAAGAAAACTCCAGTTTGGGGTGGGGACAAAGTTATCCGTTCAACCAAGTATGTACCTATTTTCCAGTCTGTGTGTCCATCCATCTGTCTCTGTTTCACAAAGTTTCTTAAAAATACTGGGCCTAAATCCAGAATAACATCATTTGTGGTAAGAGTTTGAACTGGAGGAAGACCTGAATCAGCACCCTTGGGTCTAGTGGGTTTGTGATGAAGCTCACAGCAGTGTGTGTATAGTGGGACAGCTGGAAAGCTAACCTTTGGGAAAGGAACCAGGTTAACTGTGAACCCCAGGGAGTATTGGTGTTAAAACCAGCCATTCTGCTTTTATAACACAATAAGGTGTCAAAGGGTTCTTTGGGGATTCTTTAAAGCTTGTATATTTGGTTGGTTTTGATTGATCTGAAATATATTTTCACTCCAGTTGTTGCTATCCTAAGTTGACTTACTTATGTGTGTTGAAATCAGGACAGGGAATTTCAAAGCAGCATAAGAGAGCTACATGCCCAAATCCCTTTCAATTTCCATGAAGCTGGGCACAACTCCTTAAGGTCCCTTGAAATATTGGCCTGAAATGTTCAGCTAGTAAAATAACTTTCTATTCATTCCCCAGAGTTCATGCTCATATCTATGGTGATAAGAGCTAGCTGGATGGGTGTGTATTGGGATAAATGGATAGATGTATGTACACATGATAATAGGCAGTTGGCATTCCCTTGCTTGCAGCTGGGACGTAAGAGGATATTTGTACGGGGTTGTCTCACAGGGTGTATGATGCAAACAGGTTGATCTTTGGAAAGGGGATGGTGCTCTCGGTGATTCCCAGTGAGTATCACAGTCTGTTGGGAAGGTAAATAAAGAAACTGTTTGGTTTTTTTTTCATTATTGTAGAGGTGGTGAAGAAAAGAAAGAAATTTAAGGGTGAAAATTTCAAAGGCACTGAAGATATTGAGGGCCAGATTTTCAAAGGTGGTTCGGCACCTAAAGCTGCGGATAGGAGCCCAGATGCATTTCCAGAAGCACCTAACTCCCATTGAAATCAGTCAGTTTTATGAAACCAGATGCTTTTGAAAATCCCACTAAGGAGTCGAAATGACTTTAAAAATCTGGTGCTAGGTCTCATTTGAAAATGGAATTTAGCCTCCTAAGGGTACGTCTACACTGCAAAAAAAGACGCACAGTGACAAGTCTCAGAGCCTGGGTCACCTGACTCAGGCTTGTGCTATGCAGTGTTTGGTCTTGGGCTGGAGCCTGGGCTTTGAAACCTGGTGAGTGGAGTGCGTCTCCTCACAGCCTGGCCTCCAGCTCTGAGCCCAAATGTCTACATTCCTCCTTTTCGTCCCATAGTGCAAGCCTGGCTCAGTAGACCCAGGCTCTGAGACTCACCACCATGTGGTTGACCCTAAGTCACTTAGGCCCTTTTGAAAATGTTATCCTGAGTCTACCTTATTCAGTCACTAGAGCCATTAAAAATTCTCCCTGCGTGATAGAAGGAGAGCTATAGACAGCTCAGTCTTCTAACCAGTCAAATGCAACATAGAGGTCAACTCTCTGCTCTATGTTCCAGGGGTGATTGATAAATAATATCCACGAAAAAGCAAAATCTCTCTCTCAGGGAGGACAAAGCTCTGTTGGTTTTTGCTAGGCCGTAGATCACTGTGTGAGTACTAACAGGGACAAGCTGATATTTGGCAATGGGACCATTTTAACGGTGAAACCCAGTGAGTAGCATGAATGAATTAAGGATTTCCTTTACTAATAATGATCAATGACAAAATTTTAGTGACACAAGTGAATGGTGTTTAGCAAACCTGATTTCAAAGACCAAATTTCCAATGGCAGTGCATCCATTTTTGTGGCATTTTGTATTCCCTTGTAACCATCCAGTGACATACTTTCAGCTGCCCTAAATTGACTAAGTTTCACGGACCAAAATGGGGCAATACTGACTTAATAAATACTGAGGATCTGGCTCACACAGGGCTAGGTGGGTACTTAGACTCATAGACTTTAAGGTTAGAAGGGACAATCATGATCATCTAGTCTGAGCTCCTGCTCTCCCACCCACTCCTGTAATAGACCCTTAACCTCTGGCTGAGTTACTGACAGCCTCAAATCATGATTCAAAGACTGATTTGTGTGTGAAATTATCCCTGCCCTTTTAGGACTTCATAGTGTAAGTGTAAAATTGATAAAAAGAAATAATTTCTCCCCCATAAAATGGACAGTTAGCCTGTTGAACTCCTTGGCATAGATTTCATTGAGCAGGACAGTTATATGGATGATGATGGAGAATTACATTAGCAAAGAGTAAATCTTATCAGTTTGGAAGGGCTATAAACCAGGGTATAAGCCAAACTCTGGGTTCTCCCATGACTGTCCAGTGCAGGGTCACTTTCACTTTCCTCTGGAACAGCCGGTATTGGCGACTAGCAGAGACAGGGTAATAAACTAGATAGAAAAGTCCCATGTTCTTATCCTGTAGAATTGGGATTTTCCAAGTTGGGAAGCTGAGAATTGCTTCCACAAAGGAAACAATTCTTCTGACGACTCCAGTATTTCCTGATAAACATATAACACTATTAAATTTAATCTAATTTACAATCTATTTTATTTCCTAAACTTGCAAAGAAATGAGAATGAAGCAAGTAGCAAACCCAGGAGCAATCAGGTTAATTTATTTCAACCATCAGTAACAAGCTCAGACTGGAGAAGAGAGAGGCTAGTTTTTGTTGGGACGCAGATCACTGTGTGTTTGATGCAAACAAATTGATATTTGGGTCAGGAACCATTTTAAATGTGGAACCTAGTAAGTAACTATGTCAGTCTATCTATCTTCCCTTGTGTCATCTCTTTATCATGGCTGGTTGGGAAATTTTTGACAAAATGTTTTGGGTTCTTTTGGTTGGAAAATGTTTATTCATTGCGAAAGTTTCTCAGGTGCAGGATGGAATTTCTGGTCAAAACATCAGGGAGACCCATCCCATAATAGCCAGGTAATTACAACACTCATCTGGCATGCAGGCGACCCACGTTCTTAAGATCCTCTTAATGAGGAATAAGAGGGACCCAAACCTGGGTTTTCCAGATTGTAGGAAGTGCCCTAAACATCAGGCTATTGGCTATTCTGGAATGTCTAGCTGTCTGTCTCTTGCTCTAAAAAAGAATAATAATAAAAATCTGAGTTTTGTTCCAGTGCAGGATGGGGAAATCATTTCCCTTCCATCTCTCTCTACACCTTTAGCATGGAGATGCTGAGAAGGCTAGAGGTGAAGTGCAGAATCTGTAGTGGTATATTTCACTGTGTGTATGATACAGGATATAAGGTCCTGTTTGGAAAAGGAACAGAACTCTCGGTGATCCCCAGTAAGTATGAACTTTGGTTGGGAAAGGAAAGTCTTCCTCCCACCAGCTGAGGATTTCTGTATTTTTAACTGTCCTGAGAGAGAGAGAGAGAGAGAGAGAGAGATTTATACCTCTTCCCCAGATGACCGAATCAAACTTATTTCCTTCATATGATATCTATGGTGTAGGTTATGTCCAGGGCCCAAGGGCCAGATTTACAAAGGTATTCAAGCCCTAAAGGTGCAGCTCAGTGCCTAAAGGGAATTTCAAAAATGCCTAAGTATTAAAGTCCATGGGAGAAACTCACCTACTATGGCACTTCTGAAAATATCACTAGGCACCAATTTGCATCTTTAGGCACCCAAACAACTTTGAAAATCCAGCCCTAAATGCTAATCACAACAAGAAGAGAAGAAACTCAAGGAAAATAGTTAAAACCAAGACTTGTCGTGGAGCTGGAAGAAATAGCAAGAAGAGAGCTTGTAGGGTGAGCAGAGGGATCCATTTGTGTAGCTAGAAGGGATTTTGATGGGACGCGTAGCATTGTGTGAATACTGCAGGAAACAGGCTCATCTTCGGGAGTGGAACAAGAGTATCAGTGGAGCCCAGTAAGTACAGAGGGAAAAGAGTCTTCCATGGGTTAGAGGGATAGATTGACCATAACATACACAGGGAGACAAGGTGGGTGAGCAAATATCTTTTACTGGACCCACTTCTTCAGGTCTGGGGAACTAACTCAATCCCAGACCGGAAGAAGGGCTCTGTGAAAGCTCGAAATCATGCCTCTCTCACCAACAGAAGTTGGTTCAATAAAAGATATCACTTCACCCATCTTGTTGCCATAATATCCTGGGACCAGCATGGCTACAAACTGCCCATAACATACACCGGCAGGAATGCTGGACTGAAATGGAAAAAAAATGGGGCTTAATTGCTTGCTTTGCAACAAACTCCTTGGGCAAGTCAGTTATGGGTTTTTCCATAGTACCCAGCTCCCATTGATGTTAAGTTAGATTTGGGTGCTCAAATCGATGGAAAGGCCCATTCTTTCTTTGTTTATTCTTGTGCTCAAGAAGTGCTTATTCAACCCACAATATCATATGTGCCTATATAGCAATAGACAACAGCCTAATCCTAACATCTAGAATGTTGGATAAATTGGTAATGAGATGATGGGAAGTGTGGGGCCGGGATTGCTGACATATGGCCAATCACTGTGAGAATTATGGAGGAACTGGTGACAAACTCCTATTTGGGGATGGAACCAGACTGAGAGTGAAACCAAGTAAGATGATCAATATTCTGGGAGTTGATGAATGTGAACATGGAGTAGCAAAAGGCACTGCTTTTGGGTGGGGTTGTTGAAGTAGCCCAAGTGAGTTTGGGCTTGTCAACATGGGGACACTCAGGAAAGTTAATCCAAATTCACTTTCAAAGTGGATAGATATAACTGGATTAAACCCATGTGTAGACCTTAACTTGGGTTAGTTTAATTCATACCATTAATTAATTTGGATTAATTTTGCACAAATCCCATTGAATTTCAATGGCAGTTAGGGGGGCATGTTCAAAAGCACAAGAAAAGAGCCAGAAAATGTATTTGAGTGCAGGAGAAAATGCCTTACATCAGGGGTGGGCAAACTACGGCCTGTGGGACTGTCCTGCCTGGCCCTTGAGTTCACGGCCGGGGAGGCTAGCCCCCGCCCCTCCTCTCCCCCTCTCCCGCAGCCTCAGCTCGCCACGTCGCCAGCACTCTGGGTGGCGGGGCTGCGAGCTCCTGCCGGGCAGCGTGGCTGTGAGAGGCGCCGGCCTGCCCTAGTGCTCTAGACTGCGTGGCGGGCTCCGGCCAGGCAGTGCGTCTGCCAGTCCTGGTGCTCTGAGTGGCATGGTAAGGGGGCGGGGAGCGGGGGGGTTGGATAGGGTGTGGGAGTCCCGAGGAGGCCTGTCAGGGGGCGGGGGTGTGGATAGGGGTCGGGGCAGTCAGGGGACAGGGAGCAGGGGGGGTTGGATAGTGGGTGTGGTCCTAGGGGGGTGGTTAGGAGCGGGGGGTCCCAGGAGGGGATGCTCAGGGGACAAGGAACAGGGGGGGTTGAATGGGTCAGCGGTTCTAAGGGGGGAAGTCAGGGGGCAGGAAGTGGGAGGGGGTGGATAGGGGGCAAGGGCCAGGCTGTTCGGGGGGCACAGCCTTCCCTACCCGGCCCTCCATACCGTTTCAGAACCCCGATGTGGCCCTCAAGCCAAAAAGTTTGCCCACCCCTGCCTTACACTGTGAGATTTAAGCTCAATCTGTTTAGTTTATCAAAAACAAGCTCAAGTCGTGACTTGATCATGGTGTATAAGTGTCTTCAAAGGAGAGGATACTATGTGGAGAATCTTGTGGAAAAAGCCATACCAAGAACCAACAGCTGGAAGTTAAATCCAGATACATTCAAAATCGAAATGGAGCACAACATTTTAACAGGGAGGACGATTAACCATTGGAACAAACTACTAAGGGAAATAAAGAAGGCACTCTTTCTTGAAGTCTTCAGGTCAAGACTTGGTGCCTTTCTGGAAGATATGCTTTAGTCAAAAACAATACAGGGCAACTGGGTCACTATGGCCAGTAGTAGGTGCTCAGACTAGATGATGTATCTAATGATCCCATCTGGTTTTAAAAGCTATTGAAAAGTCCCATTAAAAACCTATAGGATTGTGCTGCTTAATATCTTAGGTGAGTTTGCAACTCTGCCCCATTGCACCTAATTCCCTTAGCCGCTTTTAAAAAGTCCACCCTGAAGACTTTCCAAGACGGGTAACACTAGGACTAAGGGAGAGAAGTGAGTAGTGCATACATACAGTAGAAGAATAAATACTGTATGTTTTAGTTAAATCGTCCCAGGATGGGAATGAGCAAGGATAGAAGTTGTGCGTGTCTGTCCATGTGGTGGTTCTGGGGATGTTTTTGTTATGCTCATAAGCACTGTGTGAACACTGGTGGTTACAAATTCATCTTCGGGAGCGGGACCAGGCTTCTTGTTAAACCAAGTAAGAGGCATGCATGTTCTCCCTTTGAACCCTTCGTGGCGGTTTTGTAGTTGATGGGACAGGTGAATTAGAATGGCAGCGTGCTAATGCGTGAGCCTGATATTGGTGTAGCGAAGATGTCCATGCTGTTTGCTTATTGCGATATGAATAGCCCTTCCTCCTTTCTAGTTCTCCCACAGCTGTCCATCATTCTAGTATCTGACGGGACTCGATATAAGGAGATGACAGATGGATAGACTTGGTTAAAGTTACTCCTGAATTATACTGTGGTGGGTGAGGAGCAAATTACCCCCATCCACCCAGGATAACGTAAAACACAGAGATCAACAGAACATCAGTCTGGTGATTAACATGTTCCAGGACTGTATCCTTTCTGTATCTGTAGAGGTCATTTGTGGCTTCACTACATTAAATCCTGAGCCCAGCCTGCAGGAAGGTGCATATGTTGGTAAAGGGCTCAGAGGAAGTAGAGGAATGATGTTTCTGTCACAGCATCAACCACTGTGTGAATAATGTAGGCGCTGGGGCCAAACTCACTTTTGGGGATGGAACCAGATTAAGAGTGAACCCAAGTAAGTGTGACATTAAATGCGCTAGAGGGGTCTAGCGGACAGGGGAGCAGTGTCCTGTTCCAGACCCTCCGCGTCTGTTCCTTTCTCTGCTCTGTGACCTTGGAGGCATCATTTTGTCTCTGTTTCCCATACCGCCCTTCCTATTTTAGACTGCAAGCTCTATGGAGCAGGACTGTCTCTCCACATATGCTTTGTGTAGCTCCCCAGTGCAATGGGGCCCTAATCAGTGACCGCTGTGCCTCGGTTCCACAGCAATAGGCAAGAGAGTGATAAGAATGTAGCCCTGACCTTGGATGGAGATTCTAGGTGTTACGAGAGGACTAATAGTAAGAGGGAAGATTATGCTAAAATCTGACAGGTAAGAAGAGTAACTGCTTAATTTGGTCCAAAAGGGGGTTAATATAACTAGGACTAAGGGGGGCACAGGAAAACATTGGATGGGTCAGAATAAATGATGTGTATTTTATCCAAGAAGTGAAAGGATTGGAATAAGCAGGGTGAAATAGGTGTATATAAAATGGTTCCGGGGAAGTTTTTGTTGTGGTGATAAACACTGTGTGAACAATGATGGCTTCAAATTCACCTTCGGGAGTGGGACAAGGCTTCTTATTAAACCAAGTAAGATGCATTTGGTTGATTCCTTTTAATTATTCAAGGAGTGACTGGTTTTACATTGGAAGAGATGGGCAATTTGGAATGGCCAAGTAATAATAAACAAGTTTAATGTTAGGTTTCAGAGTAACAGCCGTGTTAGTCTGTATTCGCAAATAGAAAAGGAGTACTTGTGGCACCTTAGAGACTAACCAATTTATTTGAGCATGAGCTTTCGTGAGCTACAGCTCACTTCATCATAGTGAACATGTCAGTGAAGAAAACTAGAAGTATGTCTATCTATCTGTCCGTCTGTCACACTAATTTGTGGTGGGACCAAATGGAAGAATCTAGATTGCTTTGGGGTTAAGCATTATCCAGTTAGATTCCAGCCAAGAGATGTCCACAGATAGGATGAGGCTTCTTAAACTAAGTTGCCCACAAAGTTCTCATTAGGCTCATGTTCCCTGTTGTATAGTACTCTGGAGGTCCACCCACCACCCTTGGGCTACCATTTCACAACCCAGTACTCTCGCTACATTCTTAACCCTCAACCACCCATGTGACAACACAGACACGCCATTTTGTAGGGCTTTGTACCACAGTGTAAATACTGGCACATTGACGAAGCTGGTATTTGGAAGTGGGACCAAACTTCTCGTTACTCCAGGTGAGCTGAATTCCCATTCTCTGTGAGCCTTATTCTAATCTCCACTGGCCACAGTGTGTGCTCAGATACCACGGTGATGGGCATGACATAAGCACTGAAAGAGAAAAAGGACAGAGAAGGAGGAAGACATTGAGGTGCTGGACTGGGACTCAGATGGTCTGGGTTCAATTCCTGGCTCGACTCCATGTGAGACCTTGCAATAAATCCCTTAGGCAAGGAGTTTTCCAAAGAGCCTGGGGGAATTATTTGCTTATCTCCCATTGGGCAAGCAAACCCCTTTGAAACTCAACTCCATTAAATTCTTTGGAATAGCCTAGCCATAATCTCTCTGTGCTTCAATTCCTCATCTGTAAAATGGAGACATTTCTCCCTCTTTTGTGTGTCTTGTATAGTTAGACTAAACTCTTCAGGGCAGGGACTCTTTCTCGCCTCGGTGCCTGGGCAGCGACCTGCACTAAGCGGCCCTGATCTCAGTTAGGACCTTTATGTTCCACTGTCATATAAACAGTAATACAGTAGACTTGAACCAGTGTAACTGAGGCCAGAATAACACCCAGGGCATGTCTACATGGCAAGTTAATGCACAGCAAGCCAGGGTGTAAATCTGCTGTGCTCCAGCGTGCCACGTACTAACTGTTCAAGGTATCTCCATCTGCGCCCTGGTAATAGCAATGCTTTCCAGCCTGACCGGCGGGGTGTGGAGGGTTCCTTAATTAATGGTTGTATAGTGCCTTGACAATTTCAAAGGAGCCTGAGGGAGTCAGGCACCCAACTCTGGTTGAATTGCAATGGGATTTTGGCACCCAACACTCTTAGGGCTGCAAACATGAATGCGGGTCAAATGGTTTTGAATATACCAACATGTCAGTTAGATTTGAAAGCTGAAATCTAACAAACTAGATTTGCCAACCTGATAAATAGTATAGCCAATATTCCAATGGACATCTCAGAGGGTTCTTTGAAAATCTCTCTCTAGAATTACTATAAAATTGTTATTTAGTCATTATAGGGGGAGATCTGCAAATAAAACAAATGGATAAAAAGAAGCTTACAAGAAGTGGAAGGTTGGACATATGACCAGGGAAGAGTATAAAAATATTGCTCGGGCATGTAGGAATGAAATTAGGAGGGCCAAATCGCACCTGGAGCTGCAGCTAGCGAGAGATGTTAAGAGTAACAAGAAGGGTTTCTTCAGGTATGTTGGCAACAAGAAGAAAGCCAAGGAAAGTGTGGGCCCCTTAATGAATGAGGGAGGCAACCTAGTGACGGAGGATGTAGAAAAAGCTAATGTACTCAATGCTTTTTTTGCCTCTGTCTTCACGAACAAGGTCAGCTCCCAGACTGCTGTGCTGGGCATCACAACATGGGGAATAGATGGCCAGCCCTCTGTGGAGAAAGAGGTGGTTAGGGACTATTTAGAAAAACTGGACGTGCACAAGCCCATGGGGCCAGATGAGTTGCATCCGAGAGTGCTAAAGGAACTGGTGGCTGTGATTGCAGAGCCATTGGCCATTATCTTTGAAAACTCGTGGCGAACGGGGGAAGTCCCGGATGACTGTAAAAAGGCTAATGTAGTGCCAATCTTTAAAAAAGGGAAGAAGGAGGATCCTGGGAACTACAGGCCAGTCTGCCTCACCTCAGTCCCTGGAAAAATCATGGAGCAGGTCCTCAAAGAATCAATCCTGAAGCACTTACATGAGAGGAAAGTGATCAGGAACAGTCAGCATGGATTCACCAAGGGAAGGTCATGCCTGACTAATCTAATCGCCTTTTATGATGAGATTACTGGTTCTGTGGATGAAGGGAAAGCAGTGGATGTATTGTATCTTGACCTGAGCAAAGCTTTTGACACGGTCTCCCACAGTATTCTTGTCAGCAAGTTAAGGAAGTATGGGCTGGATGAATGCACTATAAGGTGGGTAGAAAGTTGGCTAGATTGTCAGGCTCAATGGGTAGTGATCAATGGCTCCATGTCTAGTTGGCAGCCGGTGTCAAGTGGAGTGCCCCAGGGGTCGGTCCTGGGGCCGGTTTTGTTCAATATCTTCATAAATGATCTGGAGGATGGTGTGGATTGCACTCTCAGCAAATTTGCGGATGATACTAAACTGGGAGGAGTGGTAGATACGCTGGAGGGCAGGGATAGGATACAGAGGGACCTAGACAAATTGGAGGATTGGGCCAAAAGAAATCTGATGAGATTCAATAAGGATAAGTGCAGGGTCCTGCACTTAGGACGGAAGAACCCAATGCACAGCTACAGACTAGGGACCGAATGGCTAGGCAGCAGTTCTGCGGAAAAGGACCTAGGGGTGACAGTGGACGAGAAGCTGGATATGAGCCAGCAGTGTGCCCTTGTTGCCAAGAAGGCCAATGGCATTTTGGGATGTATAAGTAGGAGCATTGCCAGCAGATCGAGGGACGTGATCGTCCCCCTCTATTCGACATTGATGAGGCCTCATCTGGAGTACTGTGTCCAGTTTTGAGCCCCACACTACAAGAAGGATGTGGATAAATTGGAGAGAGTCCAGCGAAGGGCAACAAAAATGATTAGGGGTCTGGAACACATGACTTATGAGGAGAGGCTGAGGGAACTGGGATTGTTTAGTCTGCGGAAGAGAAGAATGAGGGGGGATTTGATAGCTGCTTTCAACTACCTGAGAGGTGGTTCCAGAGAGGATGGTTCTAGACTATTCTGAGTGGTGGAAGAGGATAGGACAAGGAGTAATGGTCTCAAGTTGCAGTGGGGGAGGTTTAGGTTGGATATTAGGAAAAACTTTTTCACTAGGAGGGTGGTGAAACACTGGAATGCGTTACCTAGGGAGGTGGTGGAATCTCCTTCCTTAGAAGTTTTTAATGTCAGGCTTGACAAAGCCCTGGCTGGGATGATTTAATTGGGTATGGGTCCTGCTTTTGAGCAGGGGGTTGGACTAGATGACCTCCTGAGATCCCTTCCAACCCTGATATTCTATGATTCTATGATATTTAGGGACCTAAATCCCACTGGAAAAAAAATCAGTGGGAGTTCATCACCTAGCTTCCCTCTGTGCTTTTGAAATTCTTCCCCATGGTTGGCATTAATTTTAGTACTGCTGCTAAGTCATGTGAGGAGGATTCCTTGAAGAGAATGGTCAAGATCTTTGTGATTGTATCCTTGCTTCTCTAGCTGAAGGTGTGATCCTGGAAACACCCAATCCATTGTTTTGAAATCAGTGCTAATGAATGGAAGTTGAGGAACAGGTTCTGTGAGCTTAGACGTGTTTTTGATACAATGAATAGCACAGTGTGAACTATGGGGCAGGAGATACATTCATCTTCGGCAAAGGAACAAAAATATCAGTCGAACCCAGTGAGTATGTAACCCATTGCAAGACAGAACAACATCAAGGGATTTCAAGAGGTGATTGAATTATGGAAAAAAAAATAATGAAAAAATGATTCACTAATTGATGAGTAAATATTGCAAGAATGTACCTGAATATTATTCAGTCATCTCTAGAGATGGTAGAAACATTTCTTTGTGAGGGTCTTAACTGAAATTTTATGGGGAAATTAATCAGATAATTTATCCACAAATATTATTTAACCAACACTAAGGTGGTATTTTCAGTGGAGTCGAAGAAAGTTAGGTGTGTCAATGGAAGCTGGGTAAAGAACGACCTTCGTCTCTGTTACCCCAGTCCTCGTTCATACAGACATAAATAATGATGAGGGGACTATAAGAAAATATAATGTTTTGTGGTTCTTGAGTGGTACTCTGATACTGTGGTGATGGGCACTGAGAGAGAGAGAGAATTTATAAGTACATTACTGGAGTATCAATGTCAAATATGCATTGAATATTTATCTTACAGCATTCAGAGACAGAAGCACTTTAATGTATGAGGATAGATAGAGACAGATACTCTGAATGTAAGGATGGATACAGGTATTGCAATGGAAGGAAAGAAAGAAAGAAAAAGAAAGAAAGAAGTTGATATCTCGGCATGTTTTTGCTGCAGTAATAATTGCTTTTCGCATGCCAGTAGCTTCAAAGTCATGTTTTGGAATGGGATGAGGGTTCTTGTTAAACCAGGAAAGTTGCATGCAATGTTTAAATTTAACAGGGGAAGTGTCTATATATTTGGCATTGGAGTGATCATGCAACAAATGCTAAATGCTGATATAAATAGGAAAATAAGTGGATCTCTCTTGAGTTGCCATCACTCTAGGTATCCAGAGATGAGACCCCCCCAGAGAACCACCGCGGATTCTATAGGTCTTCTCTACTCTCCACTTCAGTGACAAGCCACTAGTTTCTTTATCACTGGAGTATTTATAAGTCTCTGAACAGCATCTCTTCACTCACTATCAGTCTGAGATGGGAAAGTTCTATTCCCAGCAATATATTACCCAGGGTTACAATTTCAGCTCCATTGAAGTCAATGGCCAAAACTTGCATTGACTTCAATGGTCCAGAGTTTCACCCCAGGTTTAACAATCCAATCCCCCCGGCCTATAACACAACCCCCGGGTCTCTCTTTGGTCTATGTCCTAGGTGTTGGGGCCCCCACAAATATCTCACTGTCCTAGATTGCTGTCCCTTGAAGACCCATGTGTCTTGACTTAGACACACTATTTTGTAGAGGTCTGTGTCACAGTGTTGATTCTGGGGCAAGGGGGAAACTCATATTTGGCAGTGGAACTAAACTTCTAGTTACCCCAGGTGAGCTGAATTTCTATTCTCTATGAGTAGCTGGACCTGATGTTGATCTAAGTTACATGAGGTTATACAAATGGCAGTGACATTGATTCCAATAAAAAGAAAAGGAGTACTTGTGGCATCTTAGAGACTAACAAATTTATTTGAGCATAAGCTTTCACGAAAGCTTATGCTCTAAGGTGCCACAAGTATTCCTTTAGTTTTGCGGATACAGACTAACATGGCTGCTACTCTGAAACCATTGATTCCAATAGATGTACTCCTGTTTTGCGTTGCGATGAGTGGAAAGAGAACCAGTCCCATTGACTCCAGTGAAATTATTCCTGATTTACACGTGAATGAGTGACGGAAGAATCACTCTGATCTATCTGAGATAATAGAAAATATATGGGCAAAGAACTAACGTGTTCCTATTTATCGGCATATCCTAGAAAGGCTTTTGTGGATCCAAAAGGTCATTTTGCAGAGGCCATAATTGTTCTGCCTTATATCCTGCACTTAGCACAGAGACCACTGGGTAGATCAGTGAGGAGATGGTGGTGGATGCAGGGTGAGGGTTTCTGTCACTCTGTGAACCACTGTGTGAATTATGGAGGAGCAGGGACTGGACTCATCTTTGGGGATGGAACCCAGGTGAGAGTGAAGCCAAGTAAGTGAGATGTGAGGTGAGAATGTGAAAATGTCTGACGAGCGTGAAGTGGAGCAGAGAGGGGAAGAGCTTAGAGTTGTACAAAATATATGTAAATAGGGTTAAGGAGAACCAAGAAGGTCAGGGAGTTTGAGGTGGGATTAGGACTAAGCAGAACAAAGTTCAATTCCCATATTTACCCTTTTAGGGCAAGTCACTTAAGCTGGAATTTTCCAAAGAGCCTAAGAGATTTCGGCCCTCAGGTCCTATTGAAACTCAATAGCAGTTAGGTGTCAAAATCCCAGCTACAATCTCTGTTTCAGTTCCCCAGCTGTAAAATGGGGACATTAATCGTTTCCCGCACACACACTTTGGCTGAGATTTTAAAAGCCACCTAGGGGATTTGGACACCCAATTCCTATTATTTTTTAATGGGAACCTGACATATGACTCCTTCAGGCAGCTTTGAAAACCTCAATAAACTCTCTTAGGTGGGCATGGTCTCTGGCTCTGCATATGAGCAGCCCCCAGTTGAATGGGAAAAAAGTATTTCCTTTTATCACTGTTACATTTGCTGCCTTTCAATTTCTTTGAATGTCTCCTTGTTCTTGTACTATAGATTTTCATAGCTGAGGGATATGGATAACACAAGCCATAGCATTTCATCCATATACCCGTGCCCTGAGCCCAATAACTACTGTTTGGGTAAAGCATATCTTCCAGAAAGCTGTCCGAAGCCACCACAAAATGGAGAACTTGCCATTTTCCATGGTAGCTTGTTCCAGTGCTTAAAAGGCTGGGTAAATAGATGTGCCAGATCTACCATCTCTCTCTCGCTCATTCATATTTTATATTCCTGTAATATGTCCCCTATTGTTCTCTTGACTGGCTTTTTCAAAGTTGCCTCAGGGAGTGAGCTGTTCATCTCCCTTTAATTTAAATGGAAACTTGAATATAATGAGGTATATATTGGACTTGAACTCAGCCGACGTGGTTTCTATTCACAACTCTTCCAGTAACCTGCTACTTCACCGCCCCCTGCCTCAGTTTCCCTATTTGTAAAATGGGGATAAAGATGCTGACCTCCTTTGAAAAGCACGGTCAGATCTACTAATGATAAGAAGCAGGTATTGTTATCATTAATGCTCTTCAGCCCCTTTGAAACTCCCAGCCCTCCTCTCTAAAGTATCGGATGAATTCAATGAGAGGTTAAGTTACAGGAAAAGGTCATATCAGAAGTGTGAAGTGTAAGAAAGACAGATAAAAATATTGGTTTTGGGATGCAAAATGAGCAGTGGGTTCTGAGGAACCATAGGCCTGTCTTTGGCAGCACAGAGGGGGCTCTGCCGGAAACAATGTGATTTTTTGGACAGGCACAAAGTTATCAGTTGAAGCCAGTAAGTATAAAACCCCGTAACAGACAAAACAATGTCAGGGAGTTAGATGTGGAAACTATTATTCATGATATGAATAAATCATGCACTCATTAATGGGGGGAAATCTCATCTGGTTTAACTGATCATTATTAATCCAGCCACTGTGCTGGGAAACGTCTGTTTGCAGCAACATGCACTGGGAAAAGTGTAATTAAATACCTTAGTCCGAGCTATTATTCCACCTGCTCCTGCTGATGTAATGGGAATAATTAGAATGTGGCTGTAAGTGGATATCCAGTGTAGTAGCCATTGAATGGAAATGGGCAGCAAGAGAGAAAGAAAAGACAGACAGACCTATGTGGAGGCTTCCATGGTATTTACTAAGTGATAAATACAGAGAGAGTAAAAGGGTCAGGAAAGTGGCCAAATGAAAGGAGAATGAGTGATGCATTGAGGGATAAATAGAGGCACAGACAATGATCGATAGAAAGAGCTGGGTGGCTAAAGTGGTAGAAAGAAAGAGATAAGACTTAGTGCTTATGATCCTTGCAAGTGTTTTCAAGGCTCAATGAAAAGAATGTGGGCCAAATCCTCAGCTGGTGTAAATCAATGTCGCTTCACTTCACTTACCATCTAGTCCCTTCCCCTCCGTGCCTCTTTATCCCCATTTCACAGAAGGGGATGATGGTATGAATCTCCTTCGCAAAGCATATTGAGATCTACGGATGGAAAGTGGTGTAAGGGGTAATATCTGTTATTGGACCAACTTCTGCTGGCGAGAGAGACCAGCTTTCGAGCTACACAGAGCTCTTCTTCAGGTTCTCGAAAGCTGGTCTCTCCCAGCAACAGAAGCTGGTCCAGTAACAGATATTACTTCACCCATCTCATCTTGCTAACACCCTGGGACCAACATGGCTACAACAACACTGTGTCGAAAGAGTAGCTATTATTATTAGAAGTCCCAGGTACGCCACTCATTTACACCAGGTGAAGATCTGGCCCCTGTGGAATAAGTGCCGTGAGTCTGATTCTTCTCACACCAGGCATTGGCCAATAATAGTTCCACCGATTCCAGTGGAGTGCCCGCTGACTTTCCCCTTTCGCTGAGGCGGGTGGATCGGGCCTGTTGTCGTTCAGGGAGGCAGCCAAGGGAGAGTGGAGGTTGCATGGGTGTGTGGGGACAATTCTGAGCATGTTCTTGTTGTACCAGAAAACACTGTGTGAACATCAACAGCTACGAACTCATCTTCGGGAAAGGGACCAGGCTTCTTGTCAAACCAAGTGAGAGGCCAGAGTTTTATTCATTTGAGCTGTGGCTAGGGCAGCTGGATTCCCAGTGAGTGTTATTAAGGGCTATTTAGAGTGGCAATACACTAGTGAATATCTGTTTGATATTGTAACAGTACAGGGATCAGTGAAATGTAGTCCAATTAACATCCAATCTTTCATCTTTTTCCATTGATTTCCATCACCATAGTGTCTGGTGGGCCTCGTTAGAGCAAAGGGAGATTAGATAAATAAATAAATGGAGCAATTATTTTAAATAACCCAAGTGTCACGAATTCCATCCCCTTCCTAGGAGATACCATCCACAACCCAAGACTTCCTGTGTATTGCCCTAAATTTTCTCCCACTATGGTTTGCTTCCCCCACACACCATTTTGTAGTGCCTCGTGTCTGGGTGTGAACACAGGGGGTTACAGCAAACTCACATTTGGAGCAGGGACCAAACTTCTGGTATCTCCAGGTATGTTTAATGCCCCAGGGGTTTTTTTAAACTGGTTTGTCAACTTCATTAAGAGTAGAATTATATACAGGCACGTAGGGCAATTCCCCCCATTGGTGTAAATCAGGATACATTGACTATCACTTGGGTATGGAGCTATGTTGATTTACGCTCAACCCAAAGATGCCCGTGTGATGTTCATTGGTGGGTTTGAGAAATTCAGTAATAATTAGAGGTGGTCAGAAAATGGAAGGATTTTTTTGTGAAAATTTTCAACAAAAACCACAGGGTTTTTTTGGTTCTTATTGGAATTTGCATCAGAAAAGGTCAACGTTTTAGTGGAAAACCCTAAACACCCATAATTGCTCTATTTCCAGCACCTGAAAACCAAAAAATATTCAGCTGAAAAGTTGCAGGTTTCGCCCAACAATGTTTGATTTTCATGTTCTTTGGGTTTGCCAAAGAAGAGTTTAAAAAAAAAAAAAAAAGGAAATGAAAGGGAAGGAGGCAGCTTCCATGAAGGTTTTCATTCAGTTGAAATTTCAGTTTTCCTTTGAAGGGAAGTTTGGCAGAAGTGTTTCTGACCAGCTCTAAGAGGGAAAAATCAATTTTATTTTCATAGCCCTGCACTGATTTTTTTCTAGAAAGTGGTCATTGTCTTGTAGTTAAGGCACTGAATGTAACTGGGGTTTCTTTCTAATTCTGCCAGTGTCTCCCTGTGTGATCTGGGACAAATCATTCCTGGTGCTTCAGCTCCTCCTCTTCAAATTCATAATATGGTACTTTCGTGTCTATTTCCACTGTAGGCTCTTTGGGGCAGAAGCTGTCTCTTCTTCAGTTTGTACAGCTCCTAGCACACTGTGCTCCTGGATTTGGTTTGGACCCCTAGGTGTGTTACAGTAATGTGTGTGTGTGTGTGTGTGAGATATTACACATATATTCTCTTTACGTATAGTTGTAAGTGTATATACACACATATACGTAGCTGGATCCTAGACATCAGCCGATTCGCTAAAAGCAGAGGAAGTGGAGTTTCGGTTGCATCCAAAATCACTGTGTGAACTAGGAGGCTCAGGAACCAGATTTACCTTTGGGAGTGGCACTCAGGTGAAGGTGGAACCCAGTAAGTGAGAAGTAAGATGAGGAATATGGGTTAATATGCAGGGTGCAGACACCAGAGGGGGGTGCTTAGTTTGTTGGAGGGGCTGCAATAATGGGGTGAAACTGAGCAAAAAAGTAAGAAGTCTTGTTAAATGACAAGGGACAGAATAGACGCCCCAGGTGATCAGATATCACGGGAACAAGGATCATGTGCGTACCGAGACAGACAGATGGACAGAGATACTGCTGTGAAAGATGCCCCAGTTGGAAGGACAGACAGATAATGCAGATGAAATAAAGGGCATAGACACTGTGGACGGAAGGACAGATAAAGAGAGAGAGGTGCAAGAACAGATAGCCAGATTTACCAGTCCTGGGGAATGGGGCTTCCATCCCCTTCCCTTGGTGTTCAGTGCCTCCTATGTGTGGACAGAGCTCCACACCCAGGCCAGAGAGCTATCCCCGGCCCCACCATTTTGTAGAGGCTTGTGTCACAGTGAGGACCGGGGGATTCGATAAGCTTCTGTTTGGAGCTGGGACTAAACTTGTGGTTTCTCCAGGTACGTTCAGTGTTCCCAAGTGACTTTTGTTTTGTTTAATCTGCCTTGGCGTTTTGGGAAGAGCTTTCCCAGTTAGCTGGTTGTGTTTTGGCCCTGCCGGGAGTAAAGGTGTAGGTCAGGGCCAGCCCCGTAGCTGGTATGAATTGGTGTAGCTCCATTGACCCCAAAGGAGCTGTGCTGATTGAGGCCTCCTGAGGCTCTGGCCCTACACCACGAGCCATTAGAGGGGGCATGAATGGGCCGGTGGCAGGAGGAAGTGCTAGAAAGTGACTGAGTGTTATCTGATAGTGCCCATTGTCATCATGAATGACTATGGATGGGCCTATGAACGGACTGTGGATAGTCAGTCTCACTCTTCGCCTGGCCCAGTGACTATCTACTTATGCGAAACCATCTGCTCCACCTTGGAGTTAGCTGTGCTGCTCGGAGTACCTTTCCCAGACCTGAAGAAGAGCTCAGTGTAGCTTGAAACCTTGCCTCTTTCACCAGTGGGAGTTGGGCCAATAAAAGATATTCCCTCATCCAGCTTGTGTCGCTATAGGCCAGTGGTTAGGGCGTAGATGTACAGCATTCTCCTACAATGTGAGAGAGCCGGGAACAAATCCCGTCTCCACATCAGGCAGAGAAGGGAATTGGACATGGGTATTATTCTACATCCTAGGCGATTACCCCAACGACTGGGCTAATATTTATAAGGGAGGTCCCCTCCAGTCTAGGCTAGGCCTGCACCAGAGGCAGGTTCCCCGGACAACCAAGTGTAGACGGTACAGGCTGGGAGTAGTTAAAATACTGCCATGTGAGACAGGACTCCTGGGTTCCATTCCTCCCCCCGTGGCTGACTCACTTTGTAACTTTGGGCCAGGCATTTATTCTCTGTGACTCAGCGCCGTCAGGAAAGCTCGTGAAGGCTTCCTGGGCTGTGTGGAGTTTGGAGCAGATCAGCTGCCGTTTGGATGAGGGACGTGGCTAAGGGTCAGCTCAGGTGAGCAGGACACGGACAAATCCACAAAAGCAGAATGTGGAGAGTGCGCGACGGAACTGGAACGCAGCACTTCATATTTTGTGGCTGGTTTTCATGAGATAGATAAATATCACCTGGGAAATGCACTACTTGACCTATTAAGTCCTTGTAACCCTCCTGTGTATTGCTAGAATCTCTCAGGTCATCACATACATCCTAGAGTTACAGAAGTCAGGGATGAAAGAGACTGGGCAGGTCTTTCCCCACCCATGTGCCAATGGTCTGTTGTTCCTATAATATTCACTAGGGACCTTTTACACTCCTTCCAGTCACTTCCTTTGGGAAATCATTCCCCAGTCCTCTGACCTGTTTTGTACGACATGGTAAAGGGAATGAGCTGGGACCATTGCCTGCATTTCGTAGAGGCCTGTGTCACAGTGTGACTAATCAGGGAGTGTGGGCAGTCATATTTGGAACTGGGACCAAGCTTCTTGTTACCCCCGGTGAGTTTGATTTGCCTAACGCTGCTTCAACAGCAAAGCCAGCCATCCCTTTTAGACAATTGTGGTGTACTGAAAACCGGTGCTAAAATTACAGCTTTCCCTTTCAATTCCAAGGGGGCTGCTTGCAGGTTAGGGGGCTCAGGGGGAAGTGCATGATCCTCAGCAGTTATTTTGCAAAGAGCCAGCCCAGAGCAAGTTGTTCCTCTCTGCCTTAGGGAGAAGCCTGCTTTATCTCTTGCTGGGTTTGGTTCTTGATAATGAGAGTTGTGGAGTCTAAGAGATAAAGCAGTGTTACCTTGCAATCTTCCAGAAAGATAAAACTATAAACTACTCTAACTTCTCTGCACGTATGCTGCGAATATAACACCAGTGAGGGGGTGGGCCAGGCTTTCATGGCACCTAGGTTGCCTAGACAGCTTTGACGATGTCAGCCTAAGTAACTTGACCAAGGTCACACAGACTGTGACAGCAAAGCTGGGATTTGAAGGCAGATCTCTTTTGTACCAGCCCAGCCAAAAAGAACAAACAAACAAACCAACCAGCCTTTCCTTTTACTTCATTAGCTGTAGCAAGTACAGACTAAGTGGGACCTAGGAATCCCTGGGGATGGAACTAGATACCTCTTTTCCATCTCCAATTCCCACACGATGGTGGCAGCAAAAGGGGTCCATCATGGACACATGGGGAAATCCAGTTAGAAATGGACTTATAGACCTGGTGTCCAAAGCAGGAAGTGTTCTGGAAACCCTAACAGAGGGCAGAATCGTGTCAGACATCAGCCCAGTCACAGATGTTCTTGTAAAGGCTTCCTGGGTTGTGTGAATTATGGAGGTGGGGGATATAAGCTCACGTTTGGAAAGGGGACCAGGCTGGCGGTCAGGCCGGGTGAGTATAAAAGAACGATCAAATGATAAGGGCAGAAGAAGAGATTGTGTGATGGCTGCAGAAGACAATGATTCGCAGTCCATGGAATACAGAGAGATACCTAAGTGATCCTGCAGATGGAAAGATAGACAGAGGGTTAGGAAGAGGTATGCATGGGGATAGATCAATACAGCAGTGCTACACAATGAAAGAAAGAAAGAAAATATAGTAACGAGGGACTTATGATTAGACAGATGGATCTGAGTAACTAGATGTGTACATATACAGAAGGCAGGGTACAGATAGATAGGATCTTGAGGCCTGCAAATTCTATTAGGTGACCCACTTGGGCATGAAAACCCTTGTATTTATTGAGAGGGAGTACAATTTTCAAAGGAATGACCTTGGGTCCCATCTTCGAGTGACTCAGGAGGCTAAGGGGGAAAAAAATCTTATGTGACTTAGAAGCCTAAGACCCACTGACTTTCAGCAAAACTTGGGCTCCTAACGACCAACTTTTCCTAGGTATTTCGGTGACTAAAGATGCAGATCGGAATTCAATGGGAATTAGGCACCTTACTCTGTTTGACACTTTTGAAAATCCGACTAGGTGCCTATCCGCACCTTTGGGCTTCTAAATACCTTTGAAAATCTGACCATAAGGTATTTAGGTGCTGAGTGGGATTTTTCAAAAGCACCTAGACACTTAACGTCTATTGATGTTAATGGGTGCGAGGTGCCTAGGGACTGTTGAAAATTCCACTCGGTGCCTAAATACCTTTAAATCTGGCTCATGTCACTTCTGAAATTTTATCCAGAATCTTTTCACATGATCATATAATTCCTAGGTTTAGAAGAGTCAGGGTAGTAAATTACTTCGTAAATCACCCAGTCAAACTCCAATCTCTGGGTAAATATTGGATTCTTGACAAGAGATTTCCACCAGGGATTTCTTCAGTTCTTTTAACAAATGACTGGAGTAATGTGATTTCTCAGTCGAAACGAAATAGTTTTACAAATTTCATGTCATCTGAAAAAAAATCAGACTGACTTGAGACAGTCACCCTCCCATTTTGTAGAGGCTGTCATCATAGTGTGAAAACTCAGGGCTATGGAAAAATCATATTTGGAACTGGGACCAAACTTCTCGTTACCCCAAGTAAGTTGACCTCTCTGTGCTGCTTTAACCAAAGGACCATTTTAAAGGAGTCTGTGGTACAGCTGGGGATGCAACCGAGATTTCCCGAGTCCCATCCCAAACACAAGACCATCTTCGCCCTTGAATACATTAGCAAGTCGGGTGATGGATCAGCCAAGACCAGGGATATGGGCCTAGATGGAACTTTTCCAGCTCCAATTCCTATCAGGTTTTGAAATCAAAGTGGGCCCATGATGGACACATTGGAACCTCAGCTGGAAACAGACTTGCAGACTTTGTGTCCAAAATAGGAAACATTCCCTAAAAGCTTAAGTGCAAGCAGAGTATTAGGTAAGGTCAGTGCCATGAAGAAGGTTCTTATAAAGGTTTCCTGGGCTGTGTGAGTTATAGAGGAGATAAGCTCACGTTTGGAAAGGGGACCAAGCTGATGGTGAACCCATGTGAGTATGGCACAAGGACAAAAAGAAAAAGGCTTCAGGGAGAGAGGCAACCAGTTCTCATTGAAGTTCAATGGAAGTTGGCTGCCTAACTTTGAAAATATCAATCATAATGCAGAGGATACATGATGGAACTGAAATGCAGTGTCTCGGTATTTTGTGATAGGTTTTCATGGCAAATCAATAGATCTATGAATGGAAAGGAGTATGGATAGATAACACAATGATTAGCCATTAACTTTAAAAAATAGTTTTCAAAACCTGGACATTCTGAAAATGTCTGTCAGTTACAAAATAGAATTTGGATAACTCCCATTATGAACCAAAAATTATCAAAATGGGTATATTAAGGCTATATTTATAAATAATGTATAAAGGGTCAATAATCAGTTATTCGGTTTTGTGAGCCTGTCAGAGGCATGCTTAGTATGTACTGTGAACAGTTATAACTCATCAGTAGAAGGTGCTAAAGAAAGGTACAATCCATGGTTATGAGCTAGTTACTGACTTGTTGGATTCTATAACAGTCTAAGAACAGTTGATTAACCATTCAATAAATACCGATCAGTTGTTTCTTTAACTTTTATAAACCATACGTAAATGGAACCTGAGTATAACTGGTTGGAATCTAGTCTAGTCAATGTCTATACCCCACTCCTCACCATAGTATCACAGAGGTCTGGTAGGTCATATTTAGCTGAAATCCACTCTAACAATATTTTTCCTTGCCATATACTGTAGGGCCCTCACTTAGTATCTATGCAAGCTTGGAAGATGCCCAATTCGATAGTGACAGGCACCAATGCAAAGCCCTGAGGTAGGTAGACAGACAGACAGACATATGCATGGTTTGGAAATGTACTAGCTGACCCACCAAGGCCTTATAACCCTCACTTATTTCTCTTCATATCATCCTATAAATTCCAGAGTGACAAATGTGAGAGAAGAATAAGGGATTACTGGGTCAGCCAATCCATGCCTCCATCTCTTAGCCATCGCTGGGTTTTTCCCACCCATCTGGGTCCCCAGAGATGTGTTAAATTGTTTTGTCCAATGGGATTTCCCAGCCCTTCACTGGGAGAGCATTTCACAAGCTTCTCCACTTCATATCCAAGATGAGCAGCAGTTGAAAGAGTCACCTCCCATTTTGTAGAGGCAGGTGTCACAGTGTGAGTAATGAGGGGCTAGGAAAACTCATATTTGGAATGGGGACCAAAGTTCTAGTGACTCCGGGTAAGTTTTTATTCCCCACCCCCCAAGGGTTTGTTTTGAAGCGGCTTCCCATGTAGGTTTAAGGCCAGGTAAGAATAAAAATTGCCCCCTATGTTATTATTCATCGTGTTTATGACATTAGTCCCTGAGGCCCAGCCTGGAAAGGGGCCCCGTTGCGCTAGGTGCTGTGCAGACAGAGATGCTGCCAGTCCCTGCCCCGAAGAGCGGACAATCGAAATAGAGCAGACAGGCCCGCTGTGAGGGAAGGAGTCAGAGTGAACAACGGGATGGCAGCATGGCATGTTAGTGCCATGATTTTTTAGCTGAATTAAATGAGGAGGGAATCAGCTAAATGAAAGGACAAAGGAAGGGAAGGGGGTGAGGAGGACACGGCAGGGGAGAAGGAGGTAGGAGGGCAGTGTGAAGTGCTTAACATAATCCTACCAAAATAGAAGAAAATGGATTTTTCTTCCAAAATGGAAAATGTTCCAAAGTACAAATTTTTGCTATGGGGGAAAAAAAAAAAAAAACCAACAACAGCCATGTGACAAAAATGTGCAATCAAGGAATTGCTAATGAAAAGCTAAAGTGTGGAATGACAACCGAAAAACAAGCATAACGAAAAACAATCATTAACAATTTCAAGGAAATCAAATCCCTTAGGTGGCTTTAAAAATCATAGAATCCTAGGACTGGAAGGGACCTGGAGAGGTCATCTAGTCCAGTGCCCTGAACTCATGGTATTATCTAGACCATCCCTGACAGGTTGGAAAAAAAATCTAGGGCAATGTTTCCACATTTGAAAATCAAACATGTTTAGTGGGGGAAGAGCGGTAGCAAAGAAAAGTTTCAAGCACCTCTACTTGGTATCCATAGAATGAAGTATTCTAGATTAAGTAACCGAGGGCTAAACTCTGGTAAATGGAAATAGGCCTGGGAAAGCTCCCCTGGCCTGTGAAATACGGAGGTGGAGGCCATCAGGTTCTCTCTGGAAGTGGAGCCACGCTGGCAGTCAAGGCACAAAAAGGAAATGAGAAGGGCAGACTAGGAGAGCTCGCTGCGGGAACCGCAGTTGAATGATTCAGGGTAGATTGAGGGAGCACATTGTATCCAGGGATATTTTAAACAATGGTTTCAAAACCAGAAAGTGTAGAAAACAAATTCTTTCCGTTTCAAAATGGAGTCTGGACAACTCCCAGCGGGTTTCCAAATGGGTGAAGGAAAGTCTACCTGCTGGATAAAAACTGAAATGTAAGAACGAAAACTGCGGGGGGTCAAGTAAAATTTGAAACTGAGGGTTTTTTTGTTTTTTTTTAAATGGGAAAAGATCAGTTTGAGAGGGGGGTAAATACCCATTTTCATGAAATGGCATCATACCGGAAATAGCGTGAATGAAAACTTGCAGCTCGTGTACCGAGACTGTTCCCTACTTTGGCACTGCGAACACGTCCCTGAGGGCAGAAATGCTGGAATAGGTCAGTGCGGTTTTGGCAATTCTCGTAACGGCCTTGGCTGGGGTGTGAATTATGGTGATGGAAATGACAAGCTCCCATTCGGTAGAGGGAGCAGGCTGAGGGTCGAGCCCAGCGAGTATGGCCCAGAGAGGCAGGCTATGAAAAGGGTAGGGTGGAACTAGAGTGCAATGATAGAGAGAGAAATAGATAGAACTCAAGTCTACGACCACTCTGGTGTCTGTGAGGATCAAAGCCATGCAACTTTATGAGGGGCGAGATACTATGAAGCTGGAACCTATGTAAGCACTTGGATTGAGAGACCAGTGAGAGAAACCACCACATTCATCCTGAAGTCAGAGAGTTTCCGAGTGGTTTCTCTGACTCATTCTTGGAGGAGAGTATTTGTAATGGTTCGGACTGGGGTGGGAATACTGGACCTAGGACAGTGATCTTTGGAGCTGGAACAGAACTCTTAGTGCTTCCAAGTGAGTTTCCTAATTAAAATAGTCATTATGGCAGAACTTTGTAAAATCATCTATATTCGAACCAGGAATTTTAATGTGAATGAGGTATCCAGCTCCTGAAGCAGCCAAATCTAGGCCAAAAAATTCTTTTGACTTTTCCAGATCAACCTAAAAATCTTCTATTTTATGTGTCTTTTCTTTTTTTCTCCTCCCCTCCCCGCACTTCATTAAGAGGAGCTTTTTGGCACTGCTTGAAAATGATATTTTTTAGAGCTGGTCAGGAAGTGGGTTTTTCCTCCCCCGTCCCTGATTAAAGAAAAAGTTTCAGCAATTTTCTAAACTTCATCTAAATATTATTCAGAAACATTTTGTTTCCACTGAAAACCTGAACCACCCCAGAATTGGTTTTGTTTGGGGCAACCCAATGTGGTTACTTGAAAAAAAGAAACAGGTTTGGATTTTGCCACAAACAACCCAAAAATGGTTTTCAGGTTTATGGCTCTTCAACAAACATGCCCAAGTTTGTCAATGAAAACAGAACTTTATTGCTCAAATATTTTCATTTAATTGAAAAGCAATTAAAAAAAGATGGAAGAAGTTGTACCAACTCACATTTTTTTTCCCAAAGGGGATGAAGTGGTTTTGATTGATGTAGGTGTCCCTGCGTGGGGTTCTCTGGCCTGTGTTATACAGATCAGACTAGAGGAGTTTGTGATCCCTTCCCGCCTTTAATTTATGGCTGGGGATTTCAAAAGGAGCCAGAGGTCAGGTATCTTGGGCTGGCATAGCTCTGTTGGTTAGGGGCGTGAAGAGCTCTGATCCCTGTGCTGGCTGAAGTCCCTAGTTTAGATGCAGTTAGACCAGCAAAGCTGCGTTTTTACTGACAGAGCTTATCCCTCTCAGAGGGGTGGGCTGATGACACCGGTTCAAAGCACACCTTTGCAGATTTAGCTGCGTCCGCCCTAGGAATCCTTTGTGTTCATGTAGCCTAAGGGAGTTAGGCACCCAGATCCAAACTCTATGGAAGTTGGGCGTTGAACTCCCTGAAACACTCAGCCTGTGCATGTATGTAAAGTTACCTCCAAGGAATTTGTTTTGTTTTTTCCCCCCCAATGAGTTTAACAAATTCCTTAGGAAGAAACTTCTGCTGTGGGAAAATTGTCTCATAAGGGCCAGATTTTTAAAGGTATTTTGAAAAGCATAAAGGAACTTAACACCCGATATCAATACGTATAATGATCCAGCCATGACAGCCCACTGCAGAGACCCTTGTATCTTCCTGGTAAGCAGCTGGCCCTGGGCACTATCAACAGGGCTGGGCTATATGGACACTGAGTCTGATGGGGAATAGCACCCCAAAGACTTGTAGTCAGTTCTTAACTCTGCCACAGGCTCACTGTGGGCAAGTCACTTTCTCTGGGACTTTTAAAAGAGATTTAGGCACCCAAATCCTAGTAAATGTCAATGGGGTTAATTATGCTTAACTCCCTTTGTGCTCCTTTGAAAATCCAGCCATACAATATCTGAGCCTCAGTTCCCCCTGGAGTGGGAATACTCTGAGTGGCATGGGAGTGTAACTTGTCCGAGCAGCTCAGCTACTATGGTGCAGAGCGCCAGATAGGAACATAAAAGTTCGGTTACAAGGCTGATGTTGTGTCATCAGAATCGCTTCCATCACGCCACACGACGAGGTCACAAATGCAGCCTTCCGATGTGAAAACACAGAAAATTGGCGCAGGGGAAGAAATACAAGAAACAAGGGGGAACCCTAAATTACTTTCTGTGTCAATGGTTAACATACTCAGCGCGTGGAGACATTTTTCTTCTGAAACTTTTTTCGGTAGAAATTGCAGTCAGCCACACCGCTTAGCATTTCTTGAGTTTGTCAATGGCGCCAAATGCTTCTTTGGAAAAAGGAAAAACCACCAAAACCTGAAGGCCCCCTCCACCCTCCAGTGTTTCATTTCAACATCTTTGAACCGAATTATTGACTTTTCAGTCTGAAAGAACTTTGCTTCAATGTTTAATTTAATTTTATTTAAATAAATTCAAAAACATTTTAAAAAGTGGTGAAAATTGAAAGAACGAGGAGTCTGGTGGCACTTTAAAGACAAACCCATTGATTTGGGCAGAAGCTTTCGTGGGTAAAAACCCCCTTCTCCAGATGCATGGCGTGAAAATGACAGATCCAGGCATCGATACACTGACACATGAAGAGAAGGGAGTCACCTCACGAGGGGAGAGACAGTGCTATATATAAATATATTATCTTGATGCCTGCATCTGTCATTTTCACACCATGCATCTGGAGAAGGGGGGTTCTTACCCATGAAAGCTTTTGCCCAAATCAATGGGTTCGTCTTTAAAGTGCGCCCCCCCCCCATACTTGGCAAAATTGAAACAAAACATTTCAGGTTTGTCCAAGGGAAATTTTTTTTTTTTTTTTTTTTTTTACACTTTTCGCCTCACCAACGTTTTTAATTTCCGGTCTGACCCCAAACAAACCATTTGGGGGTTGACTTTTCAAAATGACCAATGACCTGAAACCATATAATGTTGTGACTCGCCCAGCTCTAGTTTAACTGTGCCCCAGGTGGATTCCAGCCCTTTAACGGTTTGGGGTAGGGCGTGGAATGGTTTTTGCAATGCCGTTTCCCTGAGTGTGAATTATGGAGGAAATAACAAAGTCACTTTTGGTAGTGGGACCAGACTAACAATAAAGGCTAGTAAGTAAGGGGACGTTCATAGAATACATCTTTGTGCAAAATCCATGTACAATGGATGGCTCAGTGGACAGGGAATGGGATATAGGGCCTTTCGTTTCTAGGGGGTGCTGTTTTCAATTTGGCCCCAGATCTGGGATGGGAAATGGGGCTTTTCATAGCTAGGGGGGTAGTTGCAAAAAGTTGGGGAATAGAATGGGGGCATTTCACATGTACATGGTTCTGATTCCCATCCAGAGGGACCAGTGAGGTCAGGGGATAGGATCAGATTCCTTTTGCTTCTAGGACACTTGTACCAACCCAGCCCAAGGTTGAGGGAATAGCTGGCTTGGAGAGGATGGGCAATCAGATACCGACCCTCACACCTCAAGGGTGTGAGCACCAATCTGGCTGAAAGGTTTCTATGCTGGCCTGCATGGAAGAAATTTGGTCCAAGGTTGCAAATGAACAGACATTCATCTCTGCGTCACCACTAGGGCTGGCCTCCCCATGGATGGCTCAAGGACTGAATGGTCCCTGGACTTCCCCGTGACGTCTAGGCAAGGCCCTGGCAGTGGAAAGTTGAGGTGTGTTGGCAGGAGGTTTTGCATAGTTTGGACCTGGCCCGTCCATCCTGTCAATAAAGGGCCTCAGAGATACCAGCAGGCAGCAGCTCCGACGAGGCCTCTGTTCATTTAGGCAGAGAGAACAACAGGAAACGTGGGCGATGGGGCTGCGGTTATAATAGTGCCTATTTACCAAAACAGCCTGCAAAGTCTCAGAGCGAGGGGTGAATTCTGTGGGCAGTTACAGGAAATCGGCCTTCGGAGTTAGAACAAAGTCTCCAGTCGCTCCGAGTAAGCTTGAGAAACAAACACACGTCACAGGCGTTGCACTCTGCAAAACCAGCCTCTCATTGTTATCTGCTCAGTCAGCCGTTTGCAAAAGTACCGCACAGTCACAAAGGGAGTGCAAAAACAACCACCACACACCCCCTCTGCTAGCGTTAGTCAAGGGTTTGGGGTACGTAGCACAGAGTCAGGCAAATAATGATTAACTGTAAAACTAATGACGAATCTATCTGGCCTTTCGCCGGCAATAGCTAGCTAGCTGCCCAACCATATCCAGTCTTGCCTCATTGAGATCTACCCATTGATCTGCACTCCTCCAATATCCAGCCAACCATCCATCCATCATTTCCTCTGCAGTCTCTCTCCGTCCATCCCTCTGTAAGGCCTATCCTTGTCTCCCAAATAGTCCAAAACTGAAATCTAGCCATCCATGAGCAGAGACCAGAGAGTGGAACTGCCATGACACACCATGACACATTCAGTACAGAATAGGGATGAGAAAGTGACTTTTCTGGGTATCCCAAACCCATAACGAAGGGAATGCAGAGAAAAACCAGACAACTGAACTGCTGTCTGGAGGGTCTGACCTTTGGGGAAAGATTAAAGAAACAAACATTCATAGCTTGAAGTGATTATGTCTATAGGACAATTATCAACAAGTATTTGAATAGGTGTAGGGAGGAGAAATTTTTAAATCAATTTTGCTCTTTTTCTAGAAAGACATGCTCTAGTGCAAACAGGAATTAGTTCAGTCAACTCTTACGGTCCAAGTAATACAGGAGGCCAGACTAGAGTAGAACAGGGGTCTTTCCTGGCTTTCTATGATTTTGTTCTGCCTTTGCTAGATTAAAGAAGAGCTGCCTACTGTCAGAAATCTCTTCCTTGTATAGACTGGGGTGAAGTTGCCCCTTGACCAATCTAGTCTATCCAAGAGGAGGTTATCTTAAGTCTCTCTCTACATGGCCTGGTTTTCAGATTTAGATGACGAGGCATGCAAGGACTATGGTTAGTGACCCCCGACCATATGATTTTTCTCTTTCACAGATCTCAAAAAATCTAAAGCTTCTATCTACCAAGTGAAGTCCCAAAATGGGATCTATTCAGCTTGCCTTATCACGGACTTCTCCCCTGGCAACATCAAAGTTGGGATCTCAGATAGATCTCTCACAGACGTCAATGCCTCCATTGTGCAGGTGAAAAACCCAGACAGCGGAGAAATGGAAGCAAGCTATGGGACGGTGCTCTGGGAAGACCAGGAGAACATTCGCTGCATTGCTGAACATGAAGAGGGAGTAGACAGTATGAAGGAGAGTGCTGAGGAAGGTAAACGTGCGGGCTGGGAGGTGGTTTCTAGGCTACAGGCTGGGCTCTGGTCCCAGATTGGTGGTGACCAATGAAATGACCCATTCTCATTGGCATGTGGGAGATATGGATAAGCTGGTGGCAGGGATAATGGGTTTTGTAGTAGGGGTCCACAGGCACCGATGCTAGGCAAGGTGCCATTAAATCTCTTTATCAATGACCTGGAAGTAAATATAAAATCGCCGTTCTTAAAATTTGTGGGTGACCCAAAGATTGGCAGAGTGGTAAACAAGGGGGCGGCCAGGGCACCCTGGTTCACGTGGCCAGTCAAATAAAACGTGCCTTGAGACAGCCGAAGGCTACACCTAGGAACACAGGCCACCCCCACAGAACAAGGGACTGTATCTCCGAGAGCAGCGACACTGAAAGGGATTATGGCGTCACAGCGGACAAGCAGCCAAAGAACAGTTCCCAGTGCGGCCCTGCAGTGAAAAGGGCTAATACTATTTTTGGACATGGCAACAAGCGTCCTACTCACCTGAATGCATCCCTTCACAGCCACGGAAAGCGGAGCAGCTCCTGGCTAGGCTCACATGCCCCGGTGAAGGTCACTGCAGACCTGTGAGGGTTGCTTTGACAGGTGGCTCAGCCCTCTGGCTGGATCAGTCTTTAGCCTGCCCCTGCTGGGGTCACAACTCTCCAAACTAACCTTCCAAATTCTTTACCAGAAACAAAACCTCCCAGCCTCTCCTGCAGCCAGTCTCTTCTCCAGTTACTGAGGGGCTGTTTCAGGCTTCCTACAACCATTGCCCTCTGGCCTTTCCCCCAGCTGGGCCTTCTTAGTGCTTCCACCTGACTCCTGATACCTCTCAGGTGGGGCTTGTCCTGGAATCAGGGCGGGCTGGGCCCAGCCTCGGCAGCTCAGGGAGAGTGCCACCCTGTTACAGAGGAGTAAACAGGGGAGTGGTGAGTCGGACTGGGTGGGGGGTAATTTTAACTGTGTACACAGCGTACGGGAGCCCAGTACTGCATCCAGGTCCAGCAGCCACATTTCAAAAGGGTGTAGACTAGAGCTACAGAAACCATTTGAAAGGCTGGGAAAATCCCTTGTGGTGAGCGACCTGCGGAGCTCAGTCTGTTTATCTGACCAGAAGGGCGAGGTGGCTTGATTCGAGTGCCTGAGTGCCGCGAAAGGGGGAGCACGCAGGTCCTGGAGGCTCCTCCACCTAGCTGAGAAAGGCACAAGAGGAACCCCAGGCCGGAAGCTCAAGCCAGATAAGCTGAGATGAGATCTGAGGCACAATGTTCTAGCAGCAGGGGTGATTAGCCACTGGGACAAAATCCCCAGGGGAGTGCTGGATTCTCCAGCTCTGGCTATTGTCAGCCCAAGCTGATGTCCGTCTGGACGATGCTTTACTCAGACACGATTGAGGTCAATACCGGGGTGCCTGGTCCGACTAGATGATCTAATATTCCTTCTAGCCATAAAATCTGTGACACTCTGAACCTTAGTCTGTGTTTCCACAGCACCTAGCATGAGGAAGCCCTGTTCTCAGCTGGCCCCTTAGCACAGCCATTGTAAACATGCTAAATAAAAAGACACAGATACTTATGTGAATGAAATTGTTTTGATTATTTCTATTAATAGCTGATGGGTATTTTTATTTACAGGTGACACATGCAAGATAATGGAGCTGGATGACAATTTTGAGACAGGTACGGATGCAGCGTCCAGGACAAAGCTAGGACTGATAAGAGGAAGCACTTGCATAAGACCATAAGAGCGGCCAGACTGGGTCAGACCAAAGGTCCATCTAGCCCAGTGTCCTGTCCTCTGACAGTGGCCAGTGCCAGGTGACCCAAAGGGAATGAACAGAACAGATCATCACCCAGTGATCCATCCCCTGTCGCCCAATCCCAGCTTCTGGCAAACAGAGGTTAGGGACACCACTTCTTTAACCTGTGGAACTCTCTGCTGTATGGAATTGCTGAGGCAAAGAGCTTCATCTGGGACTTTCAAAGTGGGCCGAAGGGAGCTAGAGACTGACTTTCAAAGGGAGTTGGGCACCCAACTTGTGAAAATCCCAGCCTCTGTGAACAGGGTCAGCTAGTCTCTCGTAGGGTCAATGTCATCCCATTCCTTGTAGCTTCCAGCTGCATCGAACCCCCGAGTAAGAGTCAGGAGTGAGGCAGATGTCAGAATCCATAGTGTGTGTGTGTCTGATCTTTTGTGACCTTTGTTTTACTGTTGTCTTACAGACAATCAGCTAAACCTCCTGTCATTCACGCTGCTGGGCCTGAGAATCGTTTTTGTGAAAGGAGTGGCACTTAACCTGCTCCTGACCTTCTGGCTGTGGAAAAGCTAAAGTGAGTGGGATGGGGAAGGCTATGGGGATCCGTGTAATCCAGCCAGCCAGTCTTCCTTCACCCTCAAATCTCTCTCTCTATCCATCCTTTCCTCAGCAGCATCTATCTGTGTAGCTCTCTAGCCGTCTTCCCCTCCAGAGTATCTTTCTCTCTGTCCAATCTATCTGTCCATCCTTCTCTCCATGGTATCTCTCTTCCTATCATCTGTCTATCCTGGTTTCATAGTCTCTATTATCTATCAATCCATTCTTCTCAATATATGTCATCTATCTACCTATTACCTTCTATCCTTCGTTTGCCCTTGTATTATCTACCTAAGGGTCCCTCTTTTCAATCACTCCTTCCTTCCCAGGATCTGTTTATTCATCTCCACCCAACATTTTCCCTTCCCACTATCTATCCATTACCATACACACCTATCTATACCCACACACGCCTCTCTGTCCATCCAACCCCATAAACAGCTGTCTATCCATCATACCCACTATCCACACCTCTGTCAATCTATCTTTCCTTGCCAGTAGCTATCCATCTGGATATCCATCTCTCTCTTTCTGTTTTATCTTTCCATTCCTAGTTGTCTATCCAGCACAATGAAATCCTTCAACCTGGCTGGGGTCTCCAGTCCTGACTGCGCTGTAAACAATAAACGGACACTCTCCTTCTGCTCTCTCATTACAGGAGTGGAAGGAAAGAGGACAGATGGAATCTGGAGTGATGGGAATTCCTCAGAGACCTGGTGTCATCTCTTCACCTTCCCATGCAGCAGGAAATATAATGAAATGAATGGTCCCCATATCACCTCTGTATATAGGCCTGATGTATAATGATCTGATGTGCTTTCACTTAGCAAGTTTTAGAAGTATCTCACCTACTTAGCCTGGTTTTTCCATGACCCTCCTCCCTTTCACCATCCACAGATTGACACATTTATCCTCACAAGCTCCCAGTGTGGGGCAAGGAATTGCTATTAACTAGAGCTGGTCAACAAATGTGCGTGAAAACATTTTTCGATGGAAAACTGGGTTTCAATTTTTTTGGCAAAAAGTCCCCATTTTCCTAGAAAAAAACTTCAAATTTTCATCAGAAACCGAAAATGTTTGGCTAAAAACTGAATATTTTTCAGTTTGGTTTTTTTACAGTTTTTGGCTACAAGATTTTTCAGTTTTTGTCTGAAAATTTTCAGTTTTCAGTTGTCAAACACCAAAACCAACTTTTTTTAACAATTTTTTTCCAGTGCAAATTTCAACAAAAGTGAATATTTTTTTAGTCTTCATTGAAATTTTCTGCAGAACAAACCAGCTTTACCATTAACCCTATTTTGAAAAGGGGAAATTGAAGCACAGAGACACTGAGGCTGAGATTTTCAAAGCCTAAGGGCTTTGGGCACCTGTTTCCCTTTGAAATCAGTGGGAATTGTGCATTAAAATCCCCTAGGTTGAATTTTACACTCTCTGCCACACACTGGGATTTTCAAAGGTGCCTCGCAGAATGAGGCACCCATCTCCACTTGAAATTCAATAGCATTTAGGCAGCTAGTTCCTTTGAAAATCCAGCCAACGCATTTCTGATCGTAGTGGGTTCTTTAAGTTGACGCTAGACAAATTCAGCCTGGCAATAAAGTGCCCATTAACAGTGAGGGTAATTAACAATTGGACTGTCTTAACTAGGCATGTGTGGATTTCCCCTCGCTTGTGCTCTTTACATCAAGACAGGATGTCTTTCCAAAAGGCCCGCTGTAGTTCACCTAGATGTTATGGGCTCAAAGCAGGGATCAGCGGGCAAAACTCTCTGGCTTGTGTTATAGGCAGGAAGTTGGGCTAGACCAGAATGGTCCCATCGGGCCTCTGTGACTTGAAGAAACTTGTACACATGACCCCATGTGTCTCTAACCGTCCCTGCTCTGCAGAATTTGAGGCCAGATCCCTGGGTGGTAGAATTCTTCCAGCAATTCTGGAAGAGGTGCTTTAGCCAAGCACCAGATGTGCTTGAGTCACATGCAGGTTCTGGGCCCATTGCAGGGGAGATGTAATAGCCAGGAAGTCGGACTAGCCTTTCCTGCCATAAACGCTATGAATTTATACCAGCTCTGGCCTGAACCTAGCTTTTATGTTTCAAATCTGCATTTATACCGACCTTTAGCTCTGTTAACCTGATCTCCCTATTTTCAGCCTTTATAAATTGTGATATTTGCTCATGTTTATGCTTTGGAAAAGATTTTATCTTTTTTTTTCATTTCCTGCCGAGCTTCTTTGTATCGCATTGAGGAGATGATAATGTACTCAAATTTCCTTTCTGGTCCGCCCTGGGCTGCTATTAAAGAACTTGGCTGATCATGAGAACCCTTGCTGTTTTGTGTGTTTAGCCCTGGGAGATTTATTCGGACCACCAGCTGGGGAAATACAGGAAGGAATTCCACCTAATGGACAATGCGTGGGCTTGGGTGAGAAGATGGTTGATTTTTCTCCCCAGCATCCAGTGTTGGCCGTTATTGGGAATGGGATAAAAGGCCTCTCCCCGGTGCAGGATGGGGGGTCAGGGAATGGGGTATTGGAGTTCTCCACTCCAGCCAGTTCCAATCTGTCCCCACGGCTGAGGGACTTGCTGGCTCAGAGGGGTGAGGAATGGGATTTGGGGTCTTTCCCCTCTAAGGGGCACTGGCTGAAAATATCAGCCAAAGCAAATGGCCCACATTGAAATGACAACTCAGGACTAGAACCCAGGTCTTCCGGGGCCTGTCCTAGTGACTAGCCACACTGCCTCTCCAGCAAGAGATGCAGCACACGCCAGCGTGAGGCGGTTCAGCTGGTTTCCAGCTGCTGTCAGGAATGGTCCTGAGGATGTCACACGGAACGGCTCATAGCTAGCCTCTGCCCAACCATCCTCTTCATCTCCGCTCCACCACGGGCCACGGGGAGAACAGGGTTCCCTGCCCTCCTGTCAGCATGCTCATAACTCCTGCAGCTCTGCACTCAGACGCTGACTCGCATCCATTCTCATGCTTCAGGGCTGCAGCCCGTTGCTGGCTGAGACACGAGTGGCCGGATGTATTCCGGATTCCCCCCCGCTCCTCTGAAGCATCGGGAATTGGCCCCAGCTGGCGATGGGACACCAGGCAGGGCTGGCTAGGGCGCTGCTGTGGTACAGAGAATCAATCCTCTTTCTAGATGCTGGGCTGGTGCATCTTGTTCATGTGATCAGGATCACTAGATTTGGGGTCAGGAAGGAATTTGCCCTGGGTCAGATTGACAGGGACCAGGGGGGAGTTCACCTTCCTCTGCAGCATGGGGCACCGGATTTACCTGAGCATCACTCACCTAAACAATTCCCTGCCATGTAGGGGTCTGTGTCATACAAGGGGTCAGACTAGAAGCTCTAATGCTCCCATCTGGCCTGAAATCCCATGAAATCTACAAAATAGCCCTTCTCTCTAGGCAAACCACAGACCCCCGTCACCCTAGGATCTGAGCCGCGCCCAGCTCTTGAGGGATTCTACAAGGCCACCTGTAACCCTGCATGCAATTCAGTCACCCGTGCTCAAGCCAGCTTCATGCAAACCGGGCCAGGTGCGGTGGAGGGCGACTGGGATGATCAGGGGAATGGAGAGCAGCTCATAGGAGAGGGGGTGGACAGAGCGCTCACTGTAAATAGACCGGGGGGTGAGGAACACTGAGCAGGGAGCTATTGCAGCAGCTGGAGGACAATGTTGGCCAAAGAACAAATGGGTATAAACTGGCCATGAACAAATTAGAAGGTTTCTAACCCTCAGAGGAGGCAGGGTCTGAAACAGTCTCCCAGCAGGAGCCAGTGGAGGACAGATGCCCAACGAGGTTTAGGATGGAGTTTGGTACCTTTAGGAACAGGATGGACTGCGCCAGCAGGGTACGGGACTCAACAGCCCGGGAGGCGCCTTCCAGCCCTGTGTCCGATTGTTAGAGCCCTACCAAATTCACAGTCCAATTTCACGGTCATAAGATCTTAAAAATAGCGAATGTCATGATTTCAGCTGTTTGGCTAGTATCAGGGGGGAGCTGTGTCAGTCTGTATCCACAAACACAACGAGGAGTCCGGTGGCACCTTAAAGGCTAACGGATTGATTTGGCCATAAGCTTCTGTGGGTGAAAACCCCACTTCTTCAGATGCATGGCTCTTTATCTGCAATTGCACGGTGTTGTAATTGTAGCGGTCCTGAACCAAAAAGGAGTTGTGGGGGGGGGGGGGGGGCGGGTCACAAAGTTATTGCAGGGGGGGGTTGTGGTACTTGCCATCCTGACTCCTGGTGGTGGTGCTGGCTTCAGAGCTGGGCGGCCGGAGCGCGGCGGCTGCTGGCCGAGGGCCCAGCTCTGAAGGCAGAGCCACCGCCAGCGGCAGGGAAGAGTAGGGTGGCCTGGGGTGGGACTGTCACTCGCACTTCTGCGCTGCTGCTGGCCGGGCCCCGCCTTCGGTGCCGGGCCCTTGGCCAGCAGCCGCCGCACTCCGGCCAGCCAGCTCTGAAGGCAGAGCCGCCGCCAGCAGCAGGGAAGAGTAGGGTGGCCTGGGGTGGGACTGTCACTCGCACTTCTGCGCTGCTGCTGGCCGGGCCCCGCCTTCGGTGCCGGGCCCTTGGCCAGCAGCCGCCGCGCTCCGGCCAGCCAGCTCTGAAGGCAGAGCCGCCGCCAGCGGCAGGGAAGAGTAGGGTGGCCTGGGGTGGGACTGTCACTCGCACTTCTGCGCTGCTGCTGGCCGGGCCCCGCCTTCGGTGCCGGGCCCTTGGCCAGCAGCCGCCGCACTCCGGCCAGCCAGCTCTGAAGGCAGAGCCGCCGCCAGCAGCAGGGAAGAGTAGGGTGGCCTGGGGTGGGACTGTCACTCGCACTTCTGCGCTGCTGCTGGCCGGGCCCCGCCTTCGGTGCCGGGCCCTTGGCCAGCAGCCGCCGCACTCCGGCCAGCCAGCTCTGAAGGCAGAGCCGCCGCCAGCGGCAGGGAAGAGTAGGGTGGCCTGGGGTGGGACTGTCACTCGCACTTCTGCGCTGCTGCTGGCCGGGCCCCGCCTTCGGTGCCGGGCCCTTGGCCAGCAGCCGCCGCACTCCGGCCAGCCAGCTCTGAAGGCAGAGCCGCCGCCAGCAGCAGGGAAGAGTAGGGTGGCCTGGGGTGGGACTGTCACTCGCACTTCTGCACTGCTGCTGGCCGGGCCCCGCCTTCGGTGCCGGGCCCTTGGCCAGCAGCCGCCGCGCTCCGGCCAGCCAGCTCTGAAGGCAACAGTGCAGAAAGCAGGGTGGCAATACTGCGGCCTCCCTGGAATAACCTGGTGACCGCCCCGCAACTCCTTTTTGGGCCAGAACCACCAATTGGAGAAATGCTGGTCTCTCCTGCGAAATCTGTATAGTAGGGGGTAAAAGCAGACAAACGACCAGATTTCATGGTTTTTCGTGGCCGTGAATTTGGAGCGGCCCTACCTATCATTCATGCTCATGACCTGTGAGGCCGGGAAGGATCATGACACCCTCATCACAGGTGGGAAACCGAGGCACAGAGCTATTAAGTGACGAGTTGGTGGGGGGAGGGTCACCCAGGGAGTCTGAGCGCAGCTGGAAATTGAACCCACGTGAAACAATAACTTCCAATGAGAGAGTCCCACCGCTCAATCAACTGAGTTGATCACAGGGAAGGTGAAGAGGTGAACAGGGAGATTTCCGATAGCACAGGGCTCTCTAACCTGGCACACAAATGCAAAATGGGATCCTATGGCTGGAAAGTGGAGCTAGACACTAAGGGGCAGATTGCTAACACCGTGGGTAAGTAAACACTGGAGCAAAGCCCCCAGGGATGTGGTGGATTCTCTCTCAGTTGGGGTCATTAAGGCTAGGATTCCAAAGAACCCGAGGGGAGTTGGGCTCGGAAGCTGGATTTTCCATTACATAGGGAATTCTGTGAGTTTGCACTTCTTCCCCAGCCTGAAACCAACCAATTTTTAAAAAATTTCTCACAAAATGAAATTCGGGGAAAAAAAAAAAAAAAGGTCATTCTGGATGAATCCAAACATCTCTCTTTGATACCACCAAGATATTTTGTTCTGATTTTGACCTATTAAAACATGTTATAATTTTTTTATATATATATAAAAACAAAAACTCCAAATGCCCCATTCCACAATGGGTGGATTCGACACGGTCGAAATGCTCGGACTCATCCCGCTCGACGTTTCCCCCAACTTTTTGACTTTGCCGAAAAATGGCATTTTTTCATCCTAAACTGATTGGATGAGACCATTCTGAGTGGCTCTGTTAGGCACACAACATCCAGCTGCCCCTTTGGAAATCCCAGTCTGCATCGAGATTGGCTGGCTCTTCCCAAAAGATTTGCTCAATCGTGAGTGATCGGGCGAGACACTGGACTCACCAGGGGAGACCACCAGGGCCTGTGTTTTTACCAGAGGTCAAATGAGATGATCTCATGGTCCCTGTTGTCCTAAAACACATGAGATGCCAAGAAGTTAGTGAGTTTGCTTCACAGACCCTTTTAGACTTTGAGGTTTTCTCCCCGCGCCCCACTTTGGTTTGTTGTATATGTCAACAACAAGTCCCCCACGCGCAGCTGGGAGGCAGGAAATAACAAGTAGGACAGGAAGTGGAAAATGACTCAGAACCCAGGTGGGGGTGAGGTTAAGAACATGTCAACATTTCCATGACAACACGGCCACCCAGAGATCTGGGTCACCTTTGAAGCTCTCCCCTCCCGTGCAAACCACTTCCTCTGGAAAGAGGAGTTAAAAATATGAACGTGGCAGAGAGGGGCACGTGGCGGGGTGAGGGGGGTGCACGTGGCGGGGGGAGGGGGGCACGTGGCGGGGGGGAGGGGGGCACGTGGCGGGGCAGCCGTTAGACCACCAGCCAGGGCAGAAAGGAGACGCTGCCCACAGAGCACGCGGCCCCCGACCGCACCCGGGGGTGTGTGGAAAGAACAACCTATGTATAGAGTCACACAAGGGGAACGGAAATTACCCTGAGGGGGGAGGGGAGCTCTACATAGAGACCCTGCCCCTCTCCCTTTCATTCAAGGAGGGGGGGTCCCCTTTGGGATACATCCCTTTCACCTGCTACCTACCGATGTACCCCCCTCTATACAGGGCAGGGCCCCCCTGGGGATAACCCCCTACCCTCCTCTGCACCCCTTTGTACAGGGCAGGGTCCCCCTGGGGATAACTCCTTACCCACCTCTGCACCCCTTTATAGAGAGCAAGGTTCCCCGGGGATAACCCCCTACCCTCCTCTGCACCCCTTTATACAGGGCAGGGTCCCCCTGGGGATAACCCCTTGCCCACCTCTGCACCCCTTTGTACAGGGCAGGGTCCCTCCGGGGATAACCCCCTACCCTCCTCTGCACCACTTTGTACAGGGCAGGGTCCCTCGGGGATAACCCCTTACACTCCTGTGCACCCCTTTATACAGAGCAGGGTCCCCCCGGGGATAATGCCCTCCCCTCTCAGCACCCCTTTATGCGGGGCAGGGTCCCCCCAGGGGATAATCCCCTACCCACCTCTACACCCCTTTGTACAGGGCAGGGTTGGGCCCCCGTCATCTGCTACCTTCCTCCTGCATCACCTTTGCACAGGGAGCTGGAGTTCCCCTTGGAAATACACCTCTGGGTAAGATTGCCGCTGCCCCCCTCTTCCCACATAGGGACCAAGGCTCGGGGTCTCTCTGGGACGGTTGCAGCTAATGCAGAGCCAGGACTCAGCCCCTGGGACCTTGGGGCGCCTGGGGAAGTGAGAAAAGATGAAAAGGGGGAAATTGAAAGGAATGAAATATAAGGAGGAAAAAATGTCAGCCTGTGTGCAATTCATAAAGTCAGCCACCAGAGGGCAGCAGCATCTGCAGAAACTGCAAGAAAAGAAAGAAAGAAAGAAAGAAAGAAAGAAAGAACGAAAGAAAGAAAGAAAGAAAGAAAAAGAGGAAGGAAGGATTGTGAGTCACAAAGGGGTTTAAAGAAAAATATTCTCAGGTAATTTGGGACGATTAGTGGAAAATCTTTCACCACCAGGGGGAGAAAATGTAGCCTTTTAAATCCAAGGTACTGGTGAAGTTGTGAAAACCCACCAGATGGCACTCATGTCTTGTCAATAGGAACAGACACCCCAGAGCGGGAGGCCCTGTGCCCCGTTCCTTGCCCTCCTGAGTCAGCCAGTCCCCCTGCCCCGGGCCGAGATGGGCACAAGGGACGTAGAGGAACTGACGCACCAGGTTGGCCAGGTGCATTGGTCTGCCCTGGTGTGGCAGGGCGTGGGGCAGAGACCCGGGAGTGGATGGATGGGGTGCTCAGCAACCCGGGCAGGTACCAGCTCCCACGCTCTGATCAGCCCTGGCAGGCAGGAAGGAGGAGTGGTGTGCTGAGGAGCCCATTGGTCTGATCTGACACAGCAGGAAGGGTGCGCGCGCAGCAGATTAGGAAAGGGACAGATTTTAAAATGTTATTAAAGCTAATGTTACAAAAAGTTCTACGGTACATAGGTTGGGGAAAGAGTGTCGGCAATCTGGGTGTAGTGCTTAGATTACCCACAAACACATCGTTAGCTTGTAAGTCCCATGACACAGAGCAATGACCCAAAGCAGCACTAAAGCTGAAAATACCCTAATGCCACTGTACACGCCCCCAGGTCTGGTCACCTCCTCTCAGAAAGACACATTAGAATTGGAAAAGGTGCAGAGAGGGGCAACAAGAATGATGAGGGGGATGGGACGGCTTCCGGAGGAGAGATTAAAAACCCTGGGACCGGTCAGCTTAGAAAAGAGGGCTAAGGGGGTATGAGAGAGCAGTGGTTCTCAGCCAGGCCTCTGGGGTCCGCGGGGGTCTTCCAGGGGGTACAGCCTGGCGACATGAAACGCACAGCAGAGTCAGTACAAACTCAAATTTCATACAGACACCCTGTTTATACTGCTCGATATGCTGTACGCTGAAATGCCAGGACAATATTGATATTCCAGTTGAGTTATTTGATAATTATATGGCACAAAGTCAGCCATTGTTCAGTAGGAGGGTGGCTGGGACCCTGTTGTATTTTTAGGTCTGATTTTGTAGGCAAGTCATTCTTAAGTGAGCTGAAACTTGGGGTTACACAAGACAAAGGGGTACAGTCGTCTGGAATGGCTGAGAGCCGCTGGGACAGAGGGGTATAAAATCAAGCCTGGTGTGGAGAAAGTAATTGTTATTTTCCCCTTCACTTACCACAAGCCTAGGAGTCAGAACCGGGGCGCCCAAGGAAACAAACAGCAGCAGGTGTAAAACAAGCAGAAGGAAGTTCGTCTTCTCACAGCGGACCCTCAGCCTGGGGAACTGGTTATCAGGGGACGTTGTAAAGGCCAAAAATATACCTGGGGTCAAAACATAATTACATTAAGTTCCTGGAGGCCAGGTCCATCAATGGCAATGAGCCAGGAGTGCAACCCCATGGCCTGGGTGTCCCTAAACCTCCAGCTGCCAGACGCTGGGACAGGACAAGAGGGATCACCCTGGATCACCCAGAACTGCCCGGTTCTGGTCATTCCCGCTGGGGCCCCTGGCACTGGCCGCTGTCGGAAGACAGGACACTGGGCCATTGGACCATCGCTCCGACCCAGAACAGCTGTTCTTATTTCGGATTTCAGTGAGTGGAGGCAACTTTCGGCAGGACGTCCGAGGGCCACTTAGTTCCTTGGCTGCTCTTGGGTTCAAGGATAAAATGTAAACATTGTCCTTTGGGAACATTTCTCAGCCAATTGCCTCGATTTTAACGTGTCCTAGAGGGGCACTGCAGCGAAATGACCAGCCCAGGACAGCGTTTTGGTGGGTGCCGCCGTGGAGGAGGAAAGGGATGGTGCCAGCTTGCCCTGACCGGGCGCTGGGGGGGTGCGGTGCGGTCACCCGGGAGGAGGGGAAGCAAGGAGGCGCTCAAGGATCCATACCGTTGGCTAGGCTGGCCGGTGAGCTGGGAAAGCAGATAGCCCCAGGGCCCCCCGCTCTTGGGAGAATCCAGAACTGGAACAGACAAGCTCAGCATTCGCGCCAACAGCCAAGTTTCTCGGCCTTGGCCCTCTGGGGAGCATGGGAAGGGTGGACCCATGGCCAAGGCTGGGCACTGATCTCTACTCGACACCTCAGGGTGCTCCGAGTCCCGCAGTGTGAGCACCCAGTGCTGAGACATACACCCCCCAGGGCTGGACCCCGTGTTGTGGGGGAGGGAGTTTAGGCCCCAGGGAAGGAGTTGCCATCACAGGCAGGAGCCCACGGGGCAGGCACCCCTTCCCCACAGCTCCCTGCTTGGCCTGGGGCCTCCTGTCAGCACCGCCAGGCTTGGCTGCTGATGCCAGGAACAGGGAGCAGCATCTCGGCTGCTGGCTCCTCGCCCCTTCGCCTCTTGGGACGGGCCAAGCACAGCCCGGCATGCCCTGGTGGGCAGCATGGGGAAGAACGTCTCCCCCGTTCTATTTAAATGGCAGCCTGGTGGGCGGGCGCACGGGGCAAGAAGGACCCATTGGTCTGGGCTCATGCAGCAGGGGTTGCGTGCGCAGGGGAACACTGGGCTAGGCAGGCTCAGGGCCCTGATCCCATGGAGCCAGGTACGTCTATAGGGCAAGGAGGGCTCCAGGGCTTGAGCCACAAGGGTGCTGGGGTAGCAGGTAGGGAGGCCCCTGCTCCACCCAGCCCAGCGCAGCGGCGGGGGCTGCTGCGTCCACTCAGCGAGTCGGTGTAGAGCACTGCACATTCGCTGCAACACCTAGTTACCCTGCCCCAGGTGAATCCCGCCGCCCCTGACCCGCGGAGAGCCCAGCGCCCACCTTTGAACTGGGCTCTTGTCCCAAAGTCACGCCCCTCGCTGGCCTCCCAGAGACAACCCTTCCAACCCAGCCACGCCACGGGAGACGCGCTGCCCCTGGAACACGTGCGGCTTGGAAAGCAAGCTGGGAGGTGAGCTCCACTCCGGAGCAGGGACTAGACACAGGGAAGAAAGCACAGCCCCGGGGGACGGGAAAGGCTTGGCTTGCTTAGCCCAGCCGAAGGAGGGCCGAGGGGAGCCGACTGCTCTCCCTACGTGCGGCTGCGGGGTAGAACCCCAGCAAGGGAGGAGAGCTTTTCAAGTGTAAAGACAATGTCGACAGGGGACCACATGGGGATAAATCGGCCCTGAATAAACAATCTGGAAATGACAAAAAGGTTTCCAGCCCTCTCCAAGGCGCGAGGGCCCGGAGCAGCCTCCCCTAGCAGGAGTGGGGACAAACCACCTCGCCGGTCTGGAGATGGAGCGGGATGAATTTACGAAGGCGATTAGAGGAAGGGGTTGCCTAGCACAGCAGGGCCTGGACTCGAGGTCCCTCGCTGCCCCGTTCTCAACTCCGAGATGCGTTAATGGAGAGATCAGGGTGAGGGGAGACGCGCTTTGGGATCTCAGGAATGGGGAGGGTCTAGGGTAAACTACAGCCCGCCAGCTTCTGCTGGGGAGCAGGGTCAGGGGCTTGCCCCACTCCGGTGCTTCAGCCGGAGAGCAGGGTCAGGGGCTTGCCCCACTCCGGTGCTTCAGCCGGGGAGCAGGGTCAGGGGCTTGCCCCACTCCGGTGCTTCAGCCGGGGAGCAGGGTCAGGGGCTTGCCCCACTCCGGTGCTCCAGCCGGGGAGCAGGGTCAGGGGCTGCTCCATGCAGCTCCCAGAAACAGCAGCACAGCCCCACTCTGGCTTCTATGCGTAGGGGCAGCCAGGGGGCTTCGCTCTGCACACTGCCCCCCCCCCCCCCCCCCGCCAGCACAGCCCCCATTGGCCGGGAACTACGGCCCATGGGAGCTGCAGGGGCGGCACCTGCGGACAGGGCAGCGTGCAGAGCCGCCTGGCTGCAGCTCCGCATAGGAGCCAGATGGGGGACATGGCCACTGCTTCCAGGAGCTGCTTGAGGTAAGCACCTCCTGGAGCCTGCACCCCTGATCCCCCTCCCGCCCTCCAAACCCCTTGGTCCCAGCCCAGGGCATCCTCCTGCATCCAAAACTCATCCCCAGCCCCACCCCAGAGCCTGCACCCCACACCGCTTCCCAGCCCCCTCCCACACCCTGAACTCCTCATTTCTGGCCCCACCCCAGAGCCCTGACCCCATCCTGCACCCCAAACCCAATTTTGTGAGCATTCATAGCCCACCATACAAATTTCTATTCCCAAATGTGGCCGTGGGCCAAAAAGTTTGCCCACTCTTAATCTAGAGCCCCACTCTACACCCCAGCTATCCCACGTCCACCCCACAAAGAGAGCTTCTCCCTTCTGCTCACCCCAATCAGAGCCCAGAGCAAGCAGCTTGCTCTCCCCAGCCAGCCTACAGCTACAGAAGACAGTGGGTCAAGCCCAGCCCAGTTTGGGAGTAACTGAAATTAATTGTCCGGCTGGTCATTTGGGAGCTCTCAGTCAATTGGCACGGAGCAGAAGCTGCCCTTGCCTGTGGTAGCATAAGGAGAGAGGCTCAAACGCTCAGTGGGGTGGGGGACTCTCCCCATAGTCACAGCTAACCCCAATGCCCCAGAGCGGAGTTGGGGGGCACTCTGCTAAACACAGTAGGGGGCATTCATCCCCGAGTCACAGCTGGCTCCAGGATAGCACAAGGAGGCACTGAGCAGGGGGGGTTGAGGAGGGTGAGCTCCCCCCTGGTGGTGAGCACTAACCCCAGGGTCACAGGGGGGAACACACTGCAGGGCAGGGTGTGTGTGAAATAGGGGCAGAGCCTTCCCCGCCTGCAGCTGCTCTGGAGGCTCAGAGGCCAGGGGGAGAAAGCACACACAAACAGGTGGGGGAGCATTTGCCTGGAAGATCCTAAAATAGAAACAACCCCCCCTTCTTTCCCCCAAAGTACCGTCTCAACCCAAACCTTCCACAGCTCCCCCCTGCAATTGCTTTGGAGGCCGCGGGCCCTGGACCACAGAGCGATGGTTTCCATGTGATAAGAGACGGGAAGTGGGGGGTGGGCATGGGGTTTGGGTTCCATGGCAACCTGCTTCCTGCTCCCCCCCGAAACTGGGTCATGCAGAAGTGACTGCTGGGGAGAAGGGGTGGGGCTGGGTGAGTCTCCCTGAACGGGGGGCGGTGGGGGGTGAGCTGGGGAAGGGAAAGCTGAGGAACCCCCTGATCCATCACAGAAGTGCCAGACACAGAACCACAGAACAATGGGGTTTATTGGAGGAGGGGGTCACAAGTGGTGGGGGGAGGGGCTGCCATCTTCTCAAGAGGCCTCATCAGTTTGCACTGTTGCAGCCCTTCCCCATGAGGGGCAGGACCCACGTCCATGGGGGGGCTGGCACATCTGTCCCCTGGGCATGGCATCAGCCGACCATGAGAGGTAGTCAGGACCTGCAGGGAGACAGAGGGGGCACAAAGATATCTGGAGTTACTGCAGGGGAAGATGGGGGATCCCCCAAATTACACAGACTCCCCCCCCCGACCTCCAGAAACACCGTGACCCTGAGCTCGCAGCCAGGTTCCATGACCCCCATCTCCTCACATTTCCTCCCTCTCAGAGCCCTGGTCCAAGCTCCTCCATCGCCCCAAATTCCAGCCCTGTGTCCTCTGCAGCTCAGTAAGAACGGCCATCCTGGCTCAGACCAAAGGTCCATCCAGCCCAGTGTCCCGACTGCCGACAGTGGCCAATGCCAGGTGCCCCAGAGGGAATGAACAGAACAGGGAGTCATCACGTGATCCATCCCATCGCCCATTCCCAGCGTCTGGCAAACAGAGGCTAGGGACACCATCCCTGCCCACCCTGGTTTGGGGTCCTCACCCACAGTTTGAGAACCTCTCATGTAGATCGTACAGATCTCCAGGCCTGTAACCCCCCAAACTCCATCCACTCCTTGGTCTCCAGCTGAGCCCCGACACTCAGCCTCCTGCAGGGCCACTACACCAGGATTAACTCCACTCCTCTCAGCCAGGGACAGAACCCAGGCTCCCTGTTCCCTCTGCCTCACAGCAGCAAAGAGAAAAGACGTCTCCAGAAATCCTGTTTGCTACTGACAGAGTTCAAAGGGCACGTCAGCCTCAGGCAGAAAGATGAGCAGTGGGGGTCTTGGAGTCAGGGCTCCTGGGTTCTGTCCCAGCTCGGGGCGGGGGGAGGAAGGGCAGTGGGTTACAGCAGAGGGGCCAGGTGTCAGGACTCCTTGGTCCTATCCCGACTCAGGGAGTGTGGCCCAGCAGAGGGGCTGGGTGTCAGGACTCCTGGGTCCTATCTCAGCTCGAGGAGGGAGTGTAGCCCAGTGGGTTACAGCAGAGGGGCTGGCTGTCAGGACTCCTGGGTCCTATCCCAGCTTGGGGAAGGGTGGGGCCCAGGGGAGCTGTGTGTCAGGACTCCTGGGGTCTATCTCGGCTCGGAGAGAGGAGTGGGGCCCAGTGGGTTACAGCAGAGGGGCTGGCTGTCAGGACTCCTGGGTCCTATCCCAGCTTGGGGAGTGGAGTGGGGCCCAGCAGAGGGGCCGGGGGTCAGGAACTGTGGGTTCTAGTCCCAGCTCTCTTCAGCCCACAGAAGTTTAAGCCGCTAAGGCAAACAGACTGGCCCCCAGTCGGATGCTGCTGGGCCCCACCCCTGAGCCGTACCTAATGGTCCCCTGGCTCAGCCCACGAAGTTGATGACGACGAGGTGCAGGATGGTGCTGGCGAAGAGGAAGTCGGCGAAGGCCCGCTCTGGCGAGATGCCCTGGAAGTCACCTTTGTTCTGTGGGTTGATCTGGATCCGCAGGCAAACTAGGGAATGGGAGGAGAGAGCAGCTTGCACCAGGGGCTGTGTCTGGGGGACAGGGTGGGGAAGGAGACAAAGACAGCAGAGGAGGTGGTGCAGCTTCTCCAGGCTGGAGCTGCTCATGGTGCTGCTGAACCCACACAGGAAGAGGCCCACATCCAGGCAGTGCTGGGAACAGGCTCAGCCCCCAGGAGGAAGCTGCCCATAGCTCTGAGGAAGCAGCTCAGGCTGGGCAGGAGTGCTGCTCACTCAGGGATGGGGTTGCCATGGGGTGGTATGTCGTTGCCTTGGGTTACTCGCCGCCTAGGATGAAGCTGCCCACAGAACTGAGGAGCTTGAGTAAGAGATGCCCAGGCAGGGGGGCGAGGAGGCAGCAGTTCCTATGGAGTAGGGATGCCATGGGGGTTACTCTGGGAAGAGGCTGCATTGTCTTCTGCCAGGAATCAAGCCGGCCAGACAGGTAAACGCACGTTCTTTCACCTAAGGAAACTGTGGAAAGATTGTATGCAGCGTTGTTGTAGCCGTGTTGGTCCAGGATATTAAAGAGACAAGGTGGGTGACGGAATATCTTTTATTGGACCAACTTCCATGAGCAAGAGACACAAACTTCGGAGCTTATTGAGAGCTCTTCTTCACGTCTGGGAAAAAGCTGCGTGCAAGTACCAAAGCTTGTCTCTGTTGACAACAGAACTTGGTCCAATGAAAGAATTATTTCACCTACCTTGTCTCTCGGACAAAGCTTGTAACGTGCTAGAATTACGTTTCAGTCATTACGAATTGTGGTTTGTTTTATTTGTGACCTTCCCTGCCTCTTTCACGTGTAATCACTTAAACCCAGGCTCCTGGTCAATACGCTTATTTTTGTTTGGCTACAAAACCATCTTAGTGATGTCTAATGAACTGAAGTGCCGGTCTTCCGCTAAACTCCCGGGCTGGCGTGGGCTCTGTCTGTTCGGAGGCGGTGAATGTGATTTGCGTGAGGGTCCCGGCAGAGGGAGCGGACGCTGCTGGTGTCGCCCTGCGAGCGGTAAGCAGGCTGGTGGAAGGCAGGGCGAGGCCACTGTGCTGCGCGCCGGCTGCTGGTGTCGGGGCTCGGAGCCGAAGCTGCACAGAAGCACCCAGGGCAGGCGGTGACAACCCACTACTGGCCTTGGTGAACCCCCCGTAAGATCAGAGGGGGTTCCTATGGGATGGTGCTGCCATGGAAAATATGGTGGGGTTACCATGGGGGTTACTCCGGGGTAGCGCTCCCATAGACACAGCCACCATGAGAAGATGCTGTTGCCATGCGGGGGCAGGGGGTTACTACGGAATGGGGTGTCAAAGGGGGTTACTATGGGAGGGGAAAGGCGGGGAGATTACTACAGAAGAGTATGGGGGGGTTACTATGGGATGGGGTTGCTGAGGGGGGCATTGCCAGGGGAGGGGGAAGAAGAGGTCACGGCGGGAGGCCGCTGCCGGGGTCACGGGGCGGGCGGCGGGTCACGGGGGGAGGGCGTTGCCCGGGAGAGGAGAGGTCGCTATGGGATGGCGTTGCCGGGAGAACGGGCGGCGGGTCACGGGGCGGGCGCTGCCGGGGTCACGGGGGGCGGGCGCTGCCGGGGGGGGGTCCCGGCGCGGGGGCGGGTCACGGCGGGAGGCCGCTGCCGGGGTCACGGGGGGCGGGTCACGGCGGGAGGCCCCTGCCGGGGGGGGTCCCGGCGCGGGGGCGGGTCACGGCAGGAGGCCGCTGCCGGGGTCACGGGGGGCGGGCGCTGCCGGGGTCACGGGGGGCGGGCGCTGCCGGGGTCACGGGGGGCGGGCGCTGCCGGGGTCACGGGGGGCGGGCGCTGCCGGGGTCACGGGGGGCGGGCGCTGCCGGGGTCACGGGGGGCGGGCGCTGCCGGGGGGGGTCCCGGCGCGGGGGCGGGTCACGGCAGGAGGCCGCTGCCGGGGTCACGGGGGGCGGGCGCTGCCGGGGGGGGTCCCGGCGCGGGGGCGGGTCACGGCAGGAGGCCGCTGCCGGGGTCACGGGGGGCGGGCGCTGCCGGGGTCACGGGGGGCGGGCGCTGCCGGGGTCACGGGGGGCGGGCGCGGGGGCGGGTCACGGCGGGAGGCCGCTGCCGGGGTCACGGGGGCCGGGCGCGGGGGCGGGTCACGGCGGGAGGCCGCTGCCGGGGTCACGGGGGCCGGGCGCTGCCGGGGTCACGGGGGGCGGGCGCGGGGGCGGGTCACGGCGGGAGGCCGCTGCCGGGGTCACGGGGCGGGCGCTGCCCGGCACTCACCGCCCAGGATGAAGCTGCCCACGGCGGAGATGAAGCCGCTGAGGAAGGAGTTGAAGGGGAAGGTGCCCACGCCCAGGCAGTAGCCGAACTGCAGCGCGCCGCTCAGCAGCACGTAGAGCAGATACGCGTCCAGCACCTTGAGGCGGCTGGCGGTGCCGCTGCTGTACTCGGCCAGGAAGCGCCGCACCACGGAGCCCACCGAGCCGCCGCCGGCCGCCGCCGCGCCCGACATGGCCCCGCCGCGCGCTGAGCTGGCCGGAAGCCACCGGCCGCAGGGCGGCGAGAACTTCCGGGGCGCCGCGCGCGCAGGCGCAGAAAAGCCAATGACGGACCGCGCAGGCGCGGTGACTGAGCCCTTCAGTGTAGCTGCCTAGGCGCCTTGGGCACCTCCACGGCAGATTTGTACTCAATGCGCATGCGTCTTATGGTGATCGCCATAGGGCGCCGACTGTGATGTTCCAGAGGCATGCGCAAGGTGCACTTCCGGGGAGCTTGAAAATACAATTCGCATGCGCACTCCCGGCCTAGCAACAGCAACCCCACCATGTGCGCATGCGTGGAAACACCCTTTTTCAGCCTTTGCGTTTCTCCCTGGTCCAATCAGAATCCAGCGCTAGGCTGTTGCTGGGTCGATTAGGAGGTTGATGACGTGGGACGGGGAACATGGGGAACGAGAGTCCGGAGTCACGGTTCCGGGAACTTTCCGTACCGACACGGCCACCTGAGGAACCCCCATACTATACCCCACGTGTCTCCCCCCATAGAGTGTCCCTTACACCCCTCCGAGCCCCCTGTAACCCACGTGCCCCCCACCAAACCAGCCCCCCTCCGAGCCCCCCTGTAACCCACCTGCCCCCCACCCAACCAGCCCCCCTCCGAACCCCCCTGTAACCCACGTGCCCCCCACCCAACCAGCCCCCCTCCGAGCCCCCTGTAACCCACGTGCCCCCCACCAAACCAGCCCCCCTCCGAGCCCCCCTGTAACCCACGTGCCCCCCACCCAACCAGCCCCCCTCCGAGCCCCCCTGTAACCCACGTGCCCCCCACCCAACCAGCCCCCCTCCGAGCCCCCCTTGTAACCCACCTGCCCCCCACCCAACCAGCCCCCCTCCGAACCCCCCTGTAACCCACGTGCCCCCCACCCAACCAGCCCCCCTCCGAGCCCCCTGTAACCCACGTGCCCCCCACAAAACCACCCCCCTCCGAGCCCCCCTGTAACCCACGTGCCCCCCACCAAACCACCCCCCTCCGAGCCCCCCTGTAACCCACGTGCCCCCCACCAAACCAGCCCCCTTCCGAGCCCCCCTTGTAACCCACGTGCCCCCCACCAAACCAGCCCCCCTCCGAGCCCCCTGTAACCCACCTGCCCCCCACCCAACCAGCCCCCCTCCGAACCCCCCTGTAACCCACGTGCCCCCCACCCAACCAGCCCCCCTCCGAGCCCCCCTGTAACCCACGTGCCCCCCACCAAACCAGCCCCCCTCCGAGCCCCGCTGTAACCCACGTGCCCCCCACCAAACCAGCCCCCTTCCGAGCCCCCCTGTAACCCACGTGCCCCCACCAAACCAGCCCCCCTCCGAACCCCCCTGTAACCCACGTGCCCCCCACCCAACCAGCCCCCCTCCGAGCCCCCTGTAACCCACGTGCCCCCCACCAAACCACCCCCCTCCGAACCCCCCTGTAACCCACGTGCCCCCACCAAACCAGCCCCCTCCGAGCCCCCCTTGTAACCCACGTGCCCCCACCAAACCAGCCCCCCTCCGAACCCCCCTGTAACCCACGTGCCCCCACCAAACCAGCCCCCCTCCGAACCCCCCCTTGTAACCCACGTGCCCCCCACCCAACCAGCCCCCCTCCGAGCCCCCTGTAACCCACGTGCCCCCACCAAACCAGCCCCCCTCCGAACCCCCCCTTGTAACCCACGTGCCCCCCACCCAACCAGCCCCCCTCCGAGCCCCCCTTGTAACCCACCTGCCCCCCACCCAACCAGCCCCCCTCCGAACCCCCCTGTAACCCACGTGCCCCCCACCCAACCAGCCCCCCTCCGAGCCCCCTGTAACCCACGTGCCCCCCACCAAACCACCCCCCTCCGAACCCCCCTGTAACCCACGTGCCCCCACCAAACCAGCCCCCTCCGAGCCCCCCTTGTAACCCACGTGCCCCCACCAAACCAGCCCCCCTCCGAACCCCCCTGTAACCCACGTGCCCCCACCAAACCAGCCCCCCTCCGAACCCCCCCTTGTAACCCACGTGCCCCCCACCCAACCAGCCCCCCTCCGAGCCCCCTGTAACCCACGTGCCCCCACCAAACCAGCCCCCCTCCGAACCCCCCCTTGTAACCCACGTGCCCCCCACCAAACCAGCCCCCCTCCGAGCCCCCCTTGTAACCCACCTGCCCCCCACCCAACCAGCCCCCCTCCGAACCCCCCTGTAACCCACGTGCCCCCCACCCAACCAGCCCCCCTCCGAGCCCCCTGTAACCCACGTGCCCCCCACCAAACCACCCCCCTCCGAACCCCCCTGTAACCCACGTGCCCCCACCAAACCAGCCCCCTCCGAGCCCCCCTTGTAACCCACGTGCCCCCACCAAACCAGACCCCCTCCGAACCCCCCTGTAACCCACGTGCCCCCACCAAACCAGCCCCCCTCCGAACCCCCCCTTGTAACCCACGTGCCCCCCACCCAACCAGCCCCCCTCCGAGCCCCCTGTAACCCACGTGCCCCCCACCTAACCAGCCCCCCTCCGAGCCCCCTGTAACCCACGTGCCCCCACCAAACCAGCCCCCCTCCGAACCCCCCCTTGTAACCCACGTGCCCCCCACCCAACCAGCCCCCCTCCGAGCCCCCCTTGTAACCCACGTGCCCCCACCAAACCAGCCCCCCTCCGAACCCCCCTGTAACCCACGTGCCCCCACCAAACCAGCCCCCCTCCGAACCCCCCTGTAACCCACGTGTCCCCCACCAAACCAGCCCCCTTCCGAGCCCCCTGTAACCCACGTGCCCCCACCAAACCAGCCCCCCTCCGAACCCCCCTTGTAACCCACCTGCCCCCCACCCAACCAGCCCCCCTCCGAGCCCCCTGTAACCCACGTGCCCCCCACCCAACCAGCCCCCCTCCGAGCCCCCCTTGTAACCCACGTGCCCCCACCAAACCAGCCCCCCTCCGAGCCCCCCTTGTAACCCACGTGCCCCCACCAAACCAGCCCCCCTCCGAACCCCCCTGTAACCCACGTGCCCCCACCAAACCAGCCCCCCTCCGAACCCCCCTGTAACCCACGTGCCCCCCACCAAACCAGCCCCCTCCGAACCCCCCTTGTAACCCACCTGCCCCCCACCCAACCAGCCCCCCTCCGAGCCCCCTGTAACCCACGTGCCCCCCACCAAACCAGCCCCCTTCCGAGCCCCCCTTGTAACCCACGTGCCCCCCACCAAACCAGCCCCCTTCCGAGCCCCCCTTGTAACCCACGTGCCCCCCACCGCCCCTTCCGAGCCCCCTTGTAACCCACGTGCCCCCACCAAACCAGCCCCCCTCCGAACCCCCCCTTGTAACCCACGTGCCCCCCACCGCCCCTTCCGAGCCCCCCTTGTAACCCACGTGCCCCCCACCAAACCAGCCCCCCTCCGAGCCCCCCTGTAACCCACGTGCCCCCACCAAACCAGCCCCCTTCCGAGCCCCCCTGTAACCCACGTGCCCCCACCAAACCAGCCCCCCTCCGAACCCCCCCTTGTAACCCACGTGCCCCCCACCGCCCCTTCCGAGCCCCCCTTGTAACCCACGTGCCCCCACCAAACCAGCCCCCTTCCGAGCCCCCCCTTGTAACCCACGTGACCCCCACCAAACCAGCCCCCCTCCGAGCCCCCCCTTGTAACCCACGTGCCCCCCACCAAACCAGCCCCCTTCCGAGCCCCCCTTGTAACCCACGTGCCCCCCACCGCCCCTTCCGAGCCCCCCCTTGTAACCCACGTGCCCCCACCAAACCAGCCCCCCTCCGAGCCCCCCCTTGTAACCCACGTGCCCCCACCAAACCAGCCCCCTTCCGAGCCCCCCTTGTAACCCACGTGCCCCCCACCAAACCAGCCCCCTTCCGAGCCCCCCCTTGTAACCCACGTGCCCCCACCAAACCAGCCCCCTTCCGAGCCCCCCCTTGTAACCCACGTGCCCCCCACCGCCCCTTCCGAGCCCCCCCTGTAACCCACGTGCCCCCCATGTCTTCCTTGTTGCATTGCCCCCCACTGAGCCCTTCGGCCCCAGGGCAGATCACTTTACGATCCGATCCCCCCAACCCTGTGTCCACCCCGGGGCAGAGCCAGGCCCCCCGCTACTGCTGGCTGCACCCTAAGGGCAACCACTGTCCACGGCCCATTCGACATCACCCCGCCTTTACACCCGACTCCTTCCCCGGCCCAGCATCAGGCCCCGCCCCCGGGGCTCGGCCCCGCCCCCGCCCCGCTGACCGAACCCGGATCCCGCCAGCCCCCATTCATCCCGCCGAAGCCCCGCCCCCGCCGAGCTAGCCCCGCCCCCGGGGCTCGGCTCCGCCCCGCTGACCGAACCCGGATCCCGCCAGCACCCATTCTTCCCGCCGAAGCCCCGCCCCCGCCGTGCTAGCCCCGCCCCCGGGGCTCGGCCCCGCCCTCGCCCCGCTGCCCGAACCCGGATCCCACCAGCCCCCATTCATCCCGCCGAAGCCCCGCCCCCGCCGTTCTAGCCCCGCCCCCGGGGCTCGGCCCCGCCCCCGCCCAGCTGACCGAACCCGGATCCCGCCAGCCCCCATTCATCCCGCCGAAGCCCCGCCCCCGCCGAGCTAGCCCCGCCCCCGGACTCCGCGCCCTGCTCAGCTGCGATGAGCTCAGCTGGGCGCCGGGTATGGCGGAGGATCTGGAAGACCCGTGAGTCTGCGCTACCCCCCGCCCCGCTTGTGGGGGGTCGCTGGGGTCCCTTTGCGGGGCGGGGGCCCTGTTCCCATGGCCCCGAAGCGCCCCGAGGACTTGGCTGCGCTGCGTCTTTGGGGGGGAGCCCCCCTGCGGCATGCCCGGGGTGGGGAGCTGGACCTGGGGGGCTGAGAAGCTGCAGGGCCGGGGGGGGAAGGGTTGTGAGGGCGGAGAGGGGTCTGGCAAAGGCAGGAGAGGAGCTGGAGGGAGTGAGGGGGGCAGGAGGGGGGCTATTGCGGGACTGGGCAGAGGAGGGGAAGGACGGCGGGCTCTTGGGGGCAGAGGGAGGGGGTTATTGGGGAGCGGGTGGGGGGATTTGGGGGGAAGAATGGAGAGGGTTATTGGAGGGCAGGGGATTGTTTGGCGATGGGGGAGAGAGGAGAGTGATCCTTGGGGGAGGGGGCTGGTGGGGGGGCAGGAAGAAGAGAATTATTTGGGGAGAAGGGGAGGGAGGAGGAGTCATTGGGGTAGGGGACTCTTGGCGGGGGGGGGGTTATATGGAGTGAAGGGGGAGGGGACTGTTGGGAGGTGGGTCCAGAGGGGGGCAGCAGGAGGAGGTTATCTGGGGTAGGAAGGAGGGAAAGGGGGTTGATACATTCTGTCAGGTTGTCTGGGGGGGCAAACAGCTGAATCCTGGTGTCCCTGTGCCCCTCGGGGGGGGGGGAAGAGTCCCCTGGGTGTGTGTCCCCACCCCCGCCGGGAGAGGCAGCCAGCACCTGCTCCCCTGGGGAGTGACTCAGCACTATCCCTGCCCCAGAGCTCCTTGCCCCTAGCCATGGGGCAGCAACCCCTGAAAAGCCCCTGGGTGATGGGCGGGGGGACACACCAGGGGGCAGTGGGACCCTGTGAGAGGAGCTCTGGGACCCCGTGAGGGGCAGCTGGGACCCCAGTGAGAGAGGCAAAGTGGGTGATGGGGAGCCTCTGCCCCCCAGGACGGTGAGATGCTCCCCCAGCCTGGGGGGTGGGGAAGATACCTGGGTCCCTCTATGTGGGGGGGGGTCAGTTGATGCCCTCATTTGGAGCCAGACCCCAATGGGTCATTAATGTGTTCCCCCTCCCGCATTGCTCCCCTGTTCTGTCTGCCCTCCGGCCCCCCGCACTGTCTGTCTGTGGGGCTGTATGTCCACCCCCCGGCTCAGGCCCCAGGGTTGGCTCAGCGGCTGGCTCCCTGCCTGGCGCCCCACGTCCATGTCCCACCTGAAGAACGTGGAGGCCCGGATCCTGCAGTGTGAGTAGTGAAATTGTCGGGGGACCCAGCCTGGGGTGTATCCTTCATGGGGGACCTCTCTCCTGTGATCCATGGGGGGAGGGAGGTGTCCGTGGGCAGGGGGCTGGGTAGGGCTTGGGGGTGTATTTCCTGTGGGGGGTGGCTGGGGGCAAACATCAGCAGCTGAGTAAGGAGGCCATGGGGTAATCCCCCCATGGGGGCTGGGTCAGAGCCCCCCATGGTCACAGTTGGGGGGCCTGGGTGGAGGGGGGACTGGGTGGAGTGTATCAGGGAAGGGGGCCCAGGACCCCCTCTGGGGGGGGTCTGGAAGACCCAGGGGGTTAAGTACCCCCTATAGGTGTGCTAGCTGATCCAGGGGCTTGGGTAGGAGTCTCGGGAGTGTATCCCTCATGGGGGGCACTAGGGGACCCAGGGGCCAAGGAGAGGTGTGTGAGGGGCTGGGTCAGGGGCTGGGGTCCGGGCAGGGGGATACACCTCCTATGGGGGGGCTGGGCTGTGGGGGCGATGGGTCAGGGCCTGGCGGCCAGGCTGGGCACAGGGACACCCCCTATGGGGGGCTGGCTCAGGGCCCCCCTGACTCCCCCTCTCCGTGCAGGCCTGCAGAGCCGGTTTGTGGGGCGGTACGTGACCCTGCCGGGCTGGGCGCGCATCTGGACCGTCTCGCTGTGCCCAGAGCAGGGTGGGGGGCGCACCCCCTTGGTCCTGGTGCATGGCTTCGGGGGCGGCGTGGGGCTGTGGGTGCTCAACCTGGACCGGCTTGGGACCCGGCGGCCCCTTCACGCCTTCGACCTGCTGGGCTTTGGGCGCAGCTCCCGGCCCGCCTTCCCCCGCGACGCCCAGGGCGCTGAGGCCGAATTCGTGCGCTCCATCGAGGGCTGGCGCCAGCAGATGGGCATCAGCGCCATGATCCTGCTGGGCCACAGCCTGGGCGGCTTCCTGGCGGCCTCCTACAGCCTGGCGTACCCCGAGAGGTGAGGGACTCCCTGGCCCCCCCATACTGCCCTGCCCCCAATCCTAGAGCCTGGCGTACCCCGAGAGGTGAGGGACCCCCCGGCCCCCCCATACCGCCCTGCTCCCCGATCCTACAGCGCGGCGTACCCCGAGAGGTGAGGGACCCCCTGACCCCCCATACCACCCTGCCCCCCAATCCTACAGCTTGGCGTACCCCGAGAGGTGAGGGCCCCCCTGGCCCCCCCATACCGCCCTGCCCCCCGATCCTACAGCCCGGCGTACCCCGAGAGGTGAGGGCCCCCCCGGCCCCCCCATACCGCCCTGCCCCCGATCCTACAGCCCAGCGTACCCCGAGAGGTGAGGGCCCCCCCGGTTCCCCATACCACCCTGCCCCCCGATCCTACAGCCCGGCGTACCCCGAGAGGTGAGGGAACCCCTGAACCCCCATACCACCCTGCCCCCCAATCCTACAGCTTGGCGAACCCCGAGAGGTGAGGGACCCCTCTGTCACGGAGTCCCCGGGCGATGCTCTGGAACTGCTCCCCATGAAGCCAGTCAGGACTCTGGGGGAGTCTCCTTTCTGGGAGCAGCCTGTCTGCAGGACACACAGCTCACCCAGCTTCCACCTTCCTGGGTCTGACCTCGGAGCCTCCAGCCTCCTCTGCCCCTGACTGCGCTTCCCACAGCGAGTCCACTCAGGCGGGGCTCATGGGGAAGCCAGAGGGTCCTGCCCCCCAACTCCGCAGTCAGACGTGACTCTCAGCCAGCCAGTAAAACGGAAGGTTTATTAGACGACAGGAACATGGTCTAACACAGAGCTTGTAGGTGCAGAGAACAGGACCCCTCAGCTGGGTCCATTTTGGGGGGCAGTGAGCCAGACAACCACATCTGCCCTTCACTCCATGTCCCCAGTCAGACCCAAACTGAAACTCCCCCCAGCCCCCCCTCCTCTGGGCTTTGTCCCTTTCCCGGGCCAGGAGGTCACCGGATTCCTTTGTTCTCCAACCCTTTAGCTCTCACCTTGCAGGGGGGAAGGGCCAGGCCATCAGTTCCAGGAAACAGGGTGTCGGCCATTCTCTGTGTCCAGACCCCTGCACACCCCTGCCCTCTAGGGCTCTGCAATGATCATACACCCTTACCCCACCCCCTAGAGACTTAAGAACTGCCTAGGGGAAACTGAGGCACCCTCACACGATTCAGAGGAAACATTAAGAACAGTCCCACTTCGTCACACCCTCCAGCACCCCCATACCACCCTGCCCCCCGATCCTACAGCCCGGCATACCCCGAGAGGTGAGAGACCCCCAGGCCCCCCCATACTGCCCTGCCCGCCGATCCTACAGCCTGACTTACGCCAAGAGGTCAGGGCCCCCCCCCAGCCTCCCCATACCGCCCTGCCCCCCGATCCTACAGCCTGACGTACCCTGAGAGGGGAGGGACCACCCCAGCCCCATCTACCTGCCCTCCCTGCCCCCCCCGATCCTGGGCACCCCCGCAGCCCAGCCACCACTACCTGCCCTCCCCCATACCGCCCTGCCCGCCCCCTGATCCTATAGCCTGACGTACCCCGAGAGGTGAGGGACCCCCCCCCAGCCCGCTGCCTGCCCTGGCCCGCCCCCACCTCGCTACCCACCCCCGTCTCTCCTCTACCCCTACTGCCTTGTTCAGCCCTTTTCTCCCCCGTCCACCCCCCTCCATCCCTGCCAGGGTCCCGCTGGGGCTCAGCCTAGGTGCCCCAGAGGGGTGAGACTCCCCCATGCCCAGGGGCTCAGAGGACAGAGGTGGGGGGCAGAATTAAGGTTCCCCCTGGGGGGCAGGGTGTTGCTGTTCAGGTCCCATCTCCCCAAGGTGGGTTGGTGTTTGGGGGGTGGGGGTTGAGTCTGGGGCTGTCTCTGTCTGTGGGGTGGGGAGCTTTTCGGGGGGGGCACTGTGAGTCGCCTTGTGGGGGTGTCCGTGCGTCCTTCTCTCACCTTTTCTGCTGCTGCCCCCACCCGGCCTGGCATAGGGTGAAGCACCTCATCCTGGTGGACCCCTGGGGCTTCCCCGTGCGCCCCACCGACCCCAACCAGATCCAGCCCCCCCCAACCTGGGTCAAGGCCATGGCCGCTGTCCTGGGGCGCTCCAACCCCCTGGCTGTGCTGAGAGTCGCCGGGCCCTGGGGTGAGTCACCAGAGGGCTAGGGGTAGGGGGGCAGGATGGGCTGGGGGGCAGGGGAGAAGGGCTGTGGAAGGGGAGGAATGGGGCTGGGGGATGTGAGTTATTTTGAGTGGTAACTAAGGGTAGGGGGTGGGACTGGGGGGCAGGAAAGTGAATCTCCGGGGCAGATCTGTAACAAGGTGTCTGTCTCCACATCCTTCTGTCCAGGTCCTGGCCTCGTCCAGCGCTTCCGTCCTGACTTCAAGCAGAAATTCGCGGAGTTCTTTGAGGATGACACTATCCCGGAGTACATCTACCACTGCAATGCCCAGACGCCCAGGTGAGGGGTGGGGCGCCCGGGAACCCCAGCCCCTTGGGGTCACCACCGTGCTCCCAGGCCTCAGGGGGGGAATGGGACCCAGGCATCCAGGATGCCAGTGCGGGGAGTTCACCCACAGGCCCCAGCACCAGGGAGAAGAGACTAGGAGGGGGAATGGGACCCAGGTGTCCGGGACAGCATCCCTAGGGACCCTGCAGTCCTGACAGATGCAGGGATGGGGAATGGGACCCAGGCATCCGGGATAGCACCCCTAGGGAGGGGGAATGGGGACCCGGGGGTGATCGTGGTGAAGGGTGGTTTGTGAGAGAGGCACGGACAGGGCGCAGGACCCAGGCGTCCGGGGGAGGGGGTGGGGTATTGGGAGGGAGGCACGGACAGGGCGCAGGACCCAGGCGTCCGGGGGAGGGGGTGGGGTATTGGGAGGGAGGCACGGACAGGGCGTGGGACCCAGGCGTCCGGGCAGGGCTCACCCTCCCCCTGCGCCCCAGCGGCGAGACGGCGTTCAAGGCCATGACGCAGGTGCTGGGCTGGGCGCGCCGTCCCATGCTGGAGCGGATCCACCTTCTCCCGCGGGAGCTGCCCATCACCTTGATCTACGGCGCCGAGTCCTGGATCGACACCAGCACCGGGCGCCGGGTGCGGGAGCTGCGGCCCGACAGCTACGTCCGGTACCTGGTACGAGGGAAGGGGGGCTGGGGCTGGGGCTGATGGGGTGGGTCTGTGCACCCCCTCGTATGGGGGGCAGGGACTTGGGGAGGGGGCAGTTGGGGGGAGCCAGGCCTAGAGGGGTGGGGAGGCCTGGGGCAGTTGCAGCGGGGGGGTGTTGCAGTGTAGATGTACCCTAAGGGGAATGGGGGGATTGGGGAGGAGTGGGAAGGGGAAATATGGCGGGATGCAGAAAGTGGGGGGGCAGACCTGTCTCCTGACCCCCATCTGTCTCCCTTCTCTCCCCCCCACCCCCTTCCAGGCCATCGCCGGCGCCTCCCACCACGTCTACGCCGACCAGCCTGCTGCCTTCAACGCGGCCGTGCAGGAGATCTGCGACTCCGTGGACTGACGGACGGAGGGTCTGACCCCCCCCCCATCGCGGGGGTACGGCCCCCTGTGGCTCCCCAGAGCCCCCAGCCACCTAGGCTCCTTCACTGCCACTGAAGTCTCGGGGCGCCGGGAAGGGGGAGAGGCATCAAGATTGTGCTGATTAAGGGGTTTATTCCTCTATCTCCGGGGCTGATTCATTCCCCCCTTTCCCTTTGCTTCTCACTCTCTCGGGCTGTACCCTTCCCCTGTGCCAGGGGAGGGCCGGTCTTTGAGACGTCCCTCTGGCCCCAGGATGTGGGGGGAGACTGGGGGGCAGGGGACTGGGACACGGGGGGCTTTCCCCTCTAGGGGTGCTAGATTTGATCTGGCCTCAGGGCCAGGGACCGGCTCTCTGGGGAAATAGTCGGGGGGGGGCCTTTTCATGGGGCTCCCCACCCCTGGCTGCCTGAATCTCCCTCTGCTCTGTGACCCTCCTGATGTGCCTTAGGCTGCTGCAGCCGGCTCTGGGGCGCGAGGGCCCCCGGTGGTGTGTGCACCGCACGGTTCTGAATGCACGTGGCCGGCAAGCGGCTGGGGGTGCGAGGCCCCAGCCTGTGCTGGACTGAACACCCCGGCGGCTGCCCACGCCCCAGCTCTGCCGTGGGCAGGGGACGCGACACTGAAGCACAAGGGATCTTCCCACGCTGGTGGCTGGCTGGGCCCGGGAGCGTCCGTCGAACGGTGCCACGTTCCGAACCCCTCGGCTCCTGCGGGCCGCCCTGGGCGCTTTGCCGCGGTGCCTTGCGCTGGACCCGCCCCTTTCTACCCAGTTTCTACCTTAATAAACAAAACGACACTGGAAAACTTTGTATGGAGTGCGGGGGGGTGCCGGGCTGCAGGGCGGGGGCTCAGCAAGGGTGGTCTCCCCTCAGTGCCGTGGGGTGGGGGGCGGTCCCCCCTCGCTCAGCTCTGATGCCAGTGCCCCAGTCTGGTGCGGGGGGGTGCCGGGCTGCAGGGCGGGGGGTTCAGCAGGGGCCTGGCTCCCAACAGGGCGCCAAGGTGCACTGGACACAGGGCCCCTGTTCGAGCAGCCCGATGCCCCACCCCAGAGGCAGCTGCAGCGGGACTTTGTCTCTTCTTCCAGTCCCCCCTCTTTAAGACCCTTCTGTCTCAGCCAGCCCCTGCACTCGGCAGCCCCATGGGACCCCCTTGTGAGGTCGCCCCTCGCTGTCACAGTGGTGCCCCCTGGCAGCGAGGGCCTCCCAAGGCGCTGGCTGGAGACAGGAGCAGCTGGCATGGGGAGCCTGGTCTCCCCTGGGAAGAAGTCAAAGCGCGAGAGGATGGTGGCTGCTCCCCAGGAGCCGGAGATGGCAGTGGGGGGCTGGGCTCCGCGGAGCCGCTCCCCGAGGAGCAAATGTGCTGTGAGTTAGAGCCGAGGGTGTCTCCCAGCCGCTGGGCCAGGGCCGTGATTCACTGTGCTCCCCCGCAATTCAGTAGGGGAGCGGAGATGGGGGGCCCATCTCCAAGGGCTGTCTTGGTGGGGGTCCTCCAGCAGGTGAACGGTGCTGCAGCCATGTTGACTCCCAGGAGGCAGTGCCAGGCTGGTGCCAGCCGGGGATCAGGTCCCAGTGGCACAGAAAGCTAGTGGCCGGCGTGAGATCTGGGCCGCGTGGGGAATGAGGTCGCCAAAAAGGCCACTGGGCAGAGCTGTATAAATAAGGGACTTTTGGCTTTGGGGGCAGAACTGAAAAATCCCGGGGTGGCTGGCAGGGAACTGGCTCCATGGAACCAAAACCAGACGTTTCCCATTTGGTTGTTGCTGCATCGAAAACCTCCACTTGAAGTTAGAGTGGGCGGAAAGCTTTTGACTTGAAATAATCCCCCCCGCCCCCCCACGGTCTTGTTCCAATTTGGCCATTTCGGGTGCCTTTTGCCTTTTTTTAAATTTGTTTCCTTGGCCAAGCTTGAAGCTGAAATGCCCTTTCGCATCGACATGAAACGCGTCGGAGCGAAATGTCTGGATTCTCTTCGTTTGGTGTCCCTCTCCCCTCCCCCGCCCCAAAATTGTGTGTTGAATTTGGTGCATACTTTCCATTTTAGGTGAAAAAACAATTAGTTTAAAAAATCTTGCTCCTGCGACCTTTTCATGGAGCGAGATGGGCGGTTTCTGTCCAGGGACCGGCCCGGACCCTTCCACCCCTCGGCTTGCTCAGAAATAACCAAACCCGCCCACCGTTCCTGGGATGTGCCTCGGCTCCGCGGTCCTGCCCCTCTCATGTGCCCCAAGTATTTGCTCCTCTCTTTCAGCCTGACCCCGCTGCATGGCGCCCCCTGCTGAAGGGCCCTGGCCAGCTGGGCGCGCCCCTCTCAGCGCCCTCCTTGGGCAGAAGAAGCAGCCAGGGCAGAAGGGGTCTGCGGAGGCCTCCCAGCTCTGACCCCCTGCCGTTCTCCTCCATCATCCCGCAGGGCCTCCCCGGGGAGCCGGCGCAGGCTGGGTCGGAGCCCCCTGGCTCCTCCTCACCGGGGTGGTGCTGGAGCTGCACTGGGAGAGCCCCCTCCGGGGCAGGGGGCCGTCAGGGTAGCCCCGAAGGGGACGGGAGCAGCTGGGGGCTGAGAGAGGGCGTCTTACCCTGGGTCCATGCTGGGAGAAGAGGCCAAAGTGCAATAAAGAGACTCCCAGATGACACAGTTCACAGGCTGCGGCTGGGTGTGGGGTGAGGCCAGGGGGCTCCAGGGTGGACGGTTCATGGGAGGGGGGTCCTAGGGGGCACTGGGCTGCAGGGAGCGGGGCGGGGGGTGCTCTCCCCTAGCTGTCACTGCTGGCCCCATTGCGGGGCTAGGGGGTGCTATGCTACAGGGAGTGGGGCTCACTAAGGGGTGCTCTCCCCAGAGCTGACCCTAATGCCCCCGTGCAGAGCTGGGGGGCACTGCGCTACAGGGAGCGGGGCAGGGGGCTCAGAAAGGGGTGCTCAGGCAGGGCTGACCCCAGCAAGGCACCAGGGGGTGCTGGGCTGCAGGGAGCGGCATGGGGGGCTCAGTAGGGGGCGCTCTCCCCCGGCTGTCAGAGCTGCCCCTAATGCCCCAGTGCAGCACTAGGGGGCACTGGGCTGCAGGGAGCGGGGTATGTGGGGCTCAGCTGGGGGTGCCGACTCCAATGCCCGGCCTGCAGGGCAGGTCTCTGCCTGGGGCGTCCATCCTACTGCTGCCGAGACCTGGTCTCCTTCCTTAGCGTCTGCTGCCCTCCTGTGGCCCCTCCCAGCGGGGTGCCCCCCTTGCCCGCTGCTGCTCCTGAATAATCCTAGAAACATCCCGGCCAGTCCCCGGGGCTGCGGCAGGACCAAGTAACCCGAGACCAGCCCTGATGCGTGTTTGTCCCCCGTTCTTAAAAACCTCCCAGGACCGGGACTCCCACGACCTCCCTTGGGAGCCGGTTCCGGAGCGTCGCTCCCCTGAGCGTTCGAAAGGGTGGTGTCCTAATTTCGAACCTCTCCTCTCTCTCCAGGGCGATGTGTGCCAGGACCAGGCAGTCTGCAGCCCCAGCCCCTCTGGGCTCGCTGCGTCAGTTCTGACTGGACAATAATTGCTGGAGCCCCGGCCCCTCTTTCCTTGCAGCGCTGGGTAGCTCCCTTGTGGCTGACTAAGCCCATCACGTCTTGTCCCACCGCCAGCGGATTTGGAGAACAATTGACCCCCCAGCCTCTCTAGAACAGCCCTTCCCATATCTGAGCCCCTCTGTCGTCTTTTTGGCAGACGAGGGCCCAGTTCTTTTAACCTCTCCTCAGAGGTTGGGTTTTCTAAACCTTTGATCGGTTGGGTTGCTCTCCTCTGGGGCCTGGCTTTGGTGCAGTATCCAGCCGGGGCCTCCTCAAAGCTGACTAGGGCTGGACCATCGGCTCCCGAGACTTACATTGTTCCAACCCCTGAATAATATTCGCCTTTTCGGCGACTGCATCGTGTTCTCCCAGGGCTCCTCCATCCCAGACCAGTGGGTTGCCTCCTTGTCTGGCTCTGGGCTGCCCTGGGGTGTGGGGAGCATTAGGGGGTCCCATAGGGGATTGTCAGGAGCGGTGGGGCAGAAGTAAGCAAGGGGAGGAATGGAGGGTGTCCAGGTCTGGGGGAGATGGGACAGAGTCCTGGGAGCTAGACTGGGGGGGGGAGAGATCCCGGAGAGGGATAAGGGTGTGGGGTGGGACCCAAGGAGACTTGATGAGAGCTAGGCGGATCTGGCTGGGGATGCAGTGGGATAAATTGGGGCCCATCTGGGATCTGGCTGGTAGCCTGGGGGGATCATTTGGGGCTCTGGTGAGGGTCCGCTGAGATCACTCTGGATCTGGCTGAGATCTCCCTCTGTGAGGCTGTCGGCCTCTTGTGAGGTCACGGCTGGACTCTGAGGTCACAATTTCCCCCTCTCGTGCGGTGCTCCCAGGCGCGGAGCGGGTGCATGGGGATGGGGAGTGGCGCCTCCCTGCAGCCGATCTCCGCGCCAGGGGGAGCCTGCAGCCGGTGCGAGGCTGCGGAGAGACGGTGGCTCTTTGGGTGCTGCGGGCCCGGCGGCTGCGCAGTGAGTGACGGCGCAGGGAGTGGATGGGGGGACACAGGCCTGGCAAGAGAAATCTGGACCCCAGTACTTCGTGTCCGTTCCCATCTCACTTTCTTTGCACTGATGTTTGGGGGGCTCCCCTGAGCTTGGGGTCCTGTGTCACGGAGTCCCTGGGCGATGCTCTGGAACTGCTCCCCATGAAGCCAGGCAGGACTCTGGGGGAGTCTCCTCTCTGGAAGCAGCCTGTCTGCAGGACACACAGCTCACCCAGCTTCCACCTTCCTGGGTCTGACCCCGGAGCATTCAGCATCCTCTGCCCCTCCGTGTGCTTCCCCACAGCGAGTCCGCTCAGGCAGGGTTCCTGGGGAAGCCAGAGGGTCCTGCACCCCAACTTCGCAGTCAGACGTGACTCTCAGCCAGCCAGTAAAACAGAGGGTTTATTAGACGACAGGAACATGGTCTAACACAGAGCTTGTAGGTGCAGAGAGCAGGACCCCTCAGCCGGGTCCATTTTGGGGGGCAGTGAGCCAGACAACCACGTCTGCCCTTCACTCCATGTCCCAGCCAGCCCCAAACTGAAACTCCTTCCAGCCCCTCCTCCTCTGGGCTTTGTCCCTTTCCCGGGCCAGGAGATCACCTGATTCCTTTGTTCTCCAACCCTTCAGCTCTCACCTTGCAGCGGGGGGAAGGGCCCAGACCATCAGTTGCCAGGAAACAGGGTGTCGGCCATTCTCTGTGTTCAGAACCCTGCACACACCTGCCCTCTAGGGCTCTGCAAGGATCATACACCCTTACCCCACCCCCTAGATACTTAAGAACTGCCTAGGGGAAACTGAGGCACCCCCACACGATTCAGAGGAAACATTAAGAACAGTCCCACTTCGTCACACCCTGTTACAATTATCCCCCCGATCAGCTCTGCGTGTCCCCCGCGCAATCCGTGTACAACGCACAGCATGTGTGAGACGCTCACTGACACGCAAACTGGCTGGGAAAACTGCTTCCATCCAGGGAGCGTTTTCCAGACAGACTGAGTTTCCCACCGCAAATCCCGCAAATTGGAATCCTCAGAAATGCCCCCCAACAATTTTGTTTTGGGGGGTGTCCATAATACCTGGGGAGGAGGGAGGGTCCTACTTTTGCATGTTCATGTCAGCGCTGCAAGGGGTGCATGCATCCTGAAAATCACCCCGACACGTGGTACATAATTTATAGCCAGCCCCTGGGGTCAACAGAAAGGTTTCACTTTGGCGGTGGCGATTTTTAAATTTTATTTTTACTCGAATTTCACTCCAATATCCAAATGAAAAGTTGTTCCTAGAACCAGGGGGAAAAAAACAGATTCTTTTTGGTTTGAAAATGTCAAAACAACTTCAAAGCTTTTTTCGGTTGAAAAATTCATCGAAACTGTCCTTTCCCAGCCCAAAGGTTTGGTTTCAATGAATGGACGTTCATCTGTTTAAAAAAAAAAAATTGGTCAAAATTCCTGACCAGAACATGGATGGGCAGATGGGTCACCTGGGGAGGGGGCGGAATCTCCTTCCTTAGAGGTGTTTACGGTCAGGCTTGACAAAGCCCTGGCTGGGATGATTTAGTGGGGCATTGGTCTTGCTTTGAGCAGGGGATTGGATTAGACGACCTCCTGAGGTCTCTTCCAACCCTTATCTTCTATGATTGTGTGTGTGTGTGTGTTGTGGGAGGGTGTATTTTGCGTGGTGCAGGGTATGCTGAGTGTATTTTGTAAGGGGTGGGGAGCGTGTGTGGATGGTTGCTGTGTTTTGAACCTAATGGGTGTGTGTAAACCAGTGTAGTTAATCCACACGTTGAATGCACGCACATGAGTTAGGCCATGCTTACAGGGCGGGGGACTCTATCCTGGGAAGCAGTGTTGCTGAAAATGAGTTGGTGTCATGGTGGAGAATCAGCGGAACATTTACTCCCAGTGCGACCCTGTGGCCAAAAGGGTTAATGTGAGCTTTGGAGGAATGACTGGGAAGCTCGCAGAGGAGCGGGGAGGTTATTTTATCTCTGTATTGGTCACTGGTGGAATCCAGTGTCCAGATCAGGAGCCCACAATTCGAGAAGGAGGTTAATAAATTGGAGAGGGTTGAGAGATGAGCGTGAGAATGATTAAAGAACTGGGGAAAATGCCTTACAGTGATAGATGTATGGAGCTCAATCTATTTGGCTTAACAAAGAGAAGGTCTGGGAGTGACTTGATCCCATCTATAGGTACCCCCACGGGGAGCAGAAGTTTTATAATAATCTAGCCGAGAAGGTCTAACAAGGTCCCACGGCTGGAAGCTGGTGACATTCAGACTAGAAGTAAGGTTTAAACAGCGAGAGCAAACGAACCATTGGAACAACTTACCGGGGTCACGGCGGATTGGCCAGCACTGGCTTTTTAAATCAATATTGGATATGTTGCTCTAGTTCAAATAGCAATTAATTCAGGGTGGTTCTCTGGCCTGTGTGATACGGGAGGATCAACGAGGTGATAAGAATGGTCCCTTCTGGCTTTATACTCTAGGTGCCCGGAGCCATCTTTGTGCAGAGGTTCATAAAAGATCTAGAGAAGTGCATGGAGGACAGGTCCGTCAGTGGCTACTAGCCAGGCTGGGCAGGGATGGGGTCCCTGGCCTCTGTTTGCCAGATGCTGGGAATGGGTGACAGGGAACGGGTCACTGGATGAGTCCCTGTTCTGTTCATTCCCTCTGGGGCACCTGGCACCGGCCACTGTCGGGAGACAGGACACTGGGCACGATGGACCCTTGGTCTGACCCAGTCTGGCCGTTCTTATGTTCTCTGACTTCTCCTTAATGCACTCCTGCTAAGACGCAGCCTCTCCTGTTCCCTGCCAGACCCCGCTGCCCCCCAGGTCGGCGACGCCCCCTAGCGCCGGAGACGTGAGTTCCCCGCGGCCCGGCTTTGCCGCGCCATCTCCCCAGGCCGGGCGGAGCTGGAAGGAGAATTTCCAATACCGGGACCGGTGCCTGTCTCTCTCCGGGCTGCAGCGGGTGGAGGCCTCGCTGGCGGAGCTGGGCCGGGCAGTCGCCCAGGAGGAGGCGCTGCAAAGGGGGGTCCAGGCCGGGCGCCGGGGCAGCTGAGGAGGGGGTGAGGGGGAGGCTGAGAATAAAGAGCAGGATATCACGCGGATGGCCCTCGCATGTCTGTCTTGCTGGGAGGGGGCAATTGGAGCAGGGAGAGGGGGAGTGAGGGAAAGGGCTGAGGGGGGTGCCCTGGAATGGGTGGGGAGCAGAGATCGGGGGGGGTACTTTGGATGTGGTGGGACCTGGGTGGGAGGGGCAGGAAGTGAACAGGGCAGTAGGAAGCGGGTGGCAGAGTGGGGAGGGCAGCTGATTCTGAGGGGGGGCATGTTCTGGAAGCAGTGGGGGATGGATGGGGGGAGGGGAGATGAGGGGGTGCTCCAGAAAGGATGGCAGTTGAGATTGGGCAGCGGGGGACACCTGAAAGTAGGGAGGGAATGGGGCAGTGGGGATGGGCACAGGGATCAGGTGGGGGGTGCAGGGGGTATGCGGGGGGGAGCAGAGGTCTGTGTGCGGGAGGGGAGTAAGGACCTGTGCTGGGTGGGGAGCAGGCAGGGGAGCCCAGGCTGAGTGCAGTGGGACAGCCCCCTGGCCAGCCCTGAGGTCACAATCACCCCAGGGGCTGTGCCGCGTGGGGGGCGGGCGGGGCAGGCAGGGAGGGGACCCTGCCATGGGGAACGTGGTCTCTTTGAGGAGGTCGCGGAAGGAGGGAGCGCGGGGGCTGGGGCTGCTGAGCCGCTGGTGGAGGGGCCAGGGGGCGGTGAGTGAGATGGTGGGGCCCACCCCCCCGCCCCGGGGCTTTCCGCCCCTCCGAGCCCTCTGTAACCCAACCCCCCCTTTCTCTTCCAGCCCCGAGAGGTGCTGCTCAGCTCCCCGGACACGCTGCTCAGCCCCCCAGAGACCTCGCCCGGGGGGGCGGCCCCGGCTCGGAGACGGTGGCGCCGCAAGGCCAGACCCCTGCCTGCCCCCTCCTCCTCGTTGTGGGTGGCCGGAGACGGAGGCGCGTGGGAGGAGAATTACCGCTACCACCGGCTGGCGGGCAGCCTGGTGTCCTCCGCAGAGCCCATGGAGGAGTACCGGCCACTCCTCCACCAGGAGGCGCCGAGGGGCCAGGCCCAGGGGCCCCCGCTGCCTCTCCGGTACCTGGCCTATGCCCAGATGTTGGGTGAGGGGCACTTCATGCTCCATCTCCCACCAGAGCGCCTCGGGCACTGGCGAGAGGAATAAAAGCGCTGGAGGGCGAGGGCCCGACTGAGGCGCCGTCTCCATGGTATCTCTGGGAGAGCTGGGTTGCTGTGGGTCACCGGCAGTTGTGGGAGGAAACAATCCGTTTTGGGTCACACTAAATGTTTGAGTCCTGGCCTTTTTTTAGTGTTCTCCGGTTTCTGATGACAACAGCAAAGACTTTTGAGGAAACTTTCAGAGAAAGTTTTCCGTTTGTCACCCCTTCTCCCTCTCCAGTTTTGCATCCAGAAAAAGTTAGGGCAAAAAACCTTTAAGCCATCCCTGCCCCCTGGGTATCTGGGAGGTGTAACTTTCAGTGCGGCTGAGGGAATGGCTTTCTTCAGAAACTCCCCTGTGGACACTAAGCAGAGCCAGCTACGCATTGAATTGATAGCCTAATTGCTCCCATCACTTTACTTTTAAGCCACACAACAACACGTGCTAGGTCTAGGGAAATTGCAGAGGACTCTTCAGACCTTCTGCAAATGGCAATTCAGCTTCCTGGGTCAGCAGTAGGAGCTGAACCCACAATCTTTGGCGTCACTATGTCTTCCCTCTACTACTAGGGTGAAAGCCCAAGACATGGTGTATTCAAAGGAATTAACCCAATTCTCCTAAATTCCTTTGAAAATTAATAGGAGTCTGAATCAAAACCCATTGAAATCAGTGGAAAGACGCCAGTTGACTTCAGTCGGCTTCGGATCAAGCTCTAGCTCTCAGCGACATAAGCAGTAGTAGGCTATTATCCTTGGCAGTCCTCCAGGTTCTCACAGCAGGCTACCTCTGGTTTTGGGTATATGAGACACTTTGCATCATACAGAACACACACACTTTCAGAGATTCAAAAGCCAGAAAGGAGCAGTGCGACCATGTGGTCTGACCTCCTGCATAGCACAGGACTTCCCTAAATTCATGCTTGCTTCGAGTTTGATCGCAGCTATTGGACTTGAACATATCGCTTAGAAAAACAGCCAGTCTTGATTTCCAGTGATGGCGCATCCACCACAGCCCTTGGCAAGTCGCACCAGTGGTTCGTTACCCCCTACTTGTATTAGGAAAGGTCAAAATACAAACATTTTGAGGTTATCAGCATGACAGCTTTCAACTGATCCTAACTAAATTGTTTTTCCAATTTCTCAGTTCATGAAAAAAATTGAGATTTCAACTTTCTTCATCATTTCGATTTGGAATATGAAATCTCAAAAATTCTTGAGGGATGGGAAAATTCTTCCCTCCCAGGCTCACTCAGGAGACTGGTTTCTGGTGTGTTGGGTTGGGCTCCTTGGGAAACCACCTGATGTGCTGAGATACCCCTGAGTCTACCTCAGTGGTTCTCAAACTATTGTACTGGTGACCCCTTTCACACAGCAAGCCTCTGAGTGTGACCCCCCTTATAAATTAAAAACATTTGTTTATATACTTAACACCATTATAAATGCTGGAGGCAAAGCAGGGTTTGGAATGGAGGCCGACCGCTCACAACCCCCCATGTAGTAACCTCGCGATGCTCTGAGGGGTCCTGACCCCCAGTTTGAGAACCCCTGGTCTACCTGTTCTGCCAGCCTGGGCCCCCTGTAACCTGTCTTGCTGAGCCAGGCTCCTAAAACCTCCTCTAACACACGCACAGCCAGGGCCAAACCCAGCCGCAGATCAGCTCTGGGAAGACTCCGCTTAAGGGACTTACTCTAGCACTCAGGTGTCCACCTCTCTTGGAGTACAGACCCAAAGATATATTGTATTCACCTCTTCCCTCAATGTGGAAGAGGGTATGCCCAATTTCTCGGCCCACCCCCAGTTAGAAATCACCTAAACTGGGTTGTATTTTAAATCGGAAATAAATTTATTAACTATAACAGGTGTATTTTAAGTAGTTAAGGAGGTAGCAGACAGAACAAGGCTGATTACTAAGAAAATAAAACGGAGCACGCAAACTAAGTTTAATACACTAAAGAAACTGGTTACATGCAAATTCTCACCCTAAATGTGGTTCTAATAATCTTCTTCACAGGGCAGATGCCCTTCCAGCCTGGGCCCAGTTCTTTTCCCCTGTTCAGTCTTAGTTGTTTCCAGCAGTCATCTCGTGTGGGGTAGAAGGGGAGAATTGAGAACCAGGATTATCTCACTCCCCACCCTTACATAGGATTCTCAACCCCTTGTGTGGACGTTCTTCGTTTTGATTCAGAGGGGTATATCATGATCTATCTCAGTTCAAGGGCTAGGGCTCTATTGATTTAAGAGCCACCATGCAACCATTTGCACTCATTTGACTAGAAGCTGGGAATGAGCGACAGGGAATGGATCACTTGATGGTGACCTGGCCTGCTCATTCTCTCTGGGGCACCTGGCGTTGGCCACTGTCAGAAGACAGGATCCTGGGCTAGATGGACCTTTGGTCTGACCCAGTATGGCTGTTCTTATGTTCTTACATTTCACCTTTAGTTTAAATCAATGCAACTTTTCATGTAAAGAAGCCCTATGTCTGTCTGTCCTTCCCTCTCCAGTGTCCGTCTGTCTAACCCCAACCAGATACCATTAGTAAGTCCTACTGGTCGTAAGCCAGCCCTGAAAAACTCTCCTAAGGGGTAGGGAAGTTGGGGTGAGATGGGGAAGGATTGACTTGGAATCACACTCATTCTGGTAGCGTCTTCAGTGCCAAAGCTCCATATCAATGACATAAACACAGGGATGACCTCATTCTTGACTGAAAAGCAGCTACCTCCTGGCAGCTCAAGTTTAAGCAAAAATTATCTGTAGGAGCAAGTGCAGAGAAGAGCCAGAGAAATGATTCAAGGCTGGAGGAAATGCCTTACACAGAGAGAGCGAAACAGCTGAATTTCTTTATCTTATCGAAACGATTAAGGATGACTTGTTTATGGTGTACCAGCACCTTCACGTGGAGAAATACCCACTCCCAAAGGGCTCCCTAATCTAGTGAAGAATGACAGAGCGAGAGATGAGCTGAGCTGAAGCCAGACAAATTCAAATTAGAAATAAGGTACCAATTTTGCAGTAGCGAGGGTGACTAACCATTGGAATAAACTACTAAGAGAAGGGGTAAATCCTCACTCTCTTGAGGTCCTCTAGTCAAGCCTGGACACCTTTCTGGAAGATATGCTTTAGTCAGACACAAGTAATTGGGCTCAATACAGGGATAACTGGATGAAATTTAATGGTCTGATATACAGGAGGTCAGACTGGGTCTAATAGTCCATTCTGGTCCTAAGCTGTATGAAACCATACACTTTTGCATAATGTCCCAATGGGGGCAGAGTTAAGGTTATTTGGGTGCCTTAATATGTCCAGATTTCTTCCAAGTTTAACCTCAACCTGAGTTCTCATCACAAATATCCCTCTCTCCTTGCAGAGCTTGCTTCATGCCTAATGCCACCTCTTTTGTCCAGGAGTTCGTCCTGATAGGTTTCCCCACAACCCCCAACCCCTCCAGCTCCTCTTCGTCTGTCGGGTCCTGGCCAGCTGTCTGCTGATGCTTTACGGGAATGGGGTCATCGCTGGCATCACCCTCTCTGACCACCGGCTCCGCAGCCCCATGAACTTCTTCCTGCACAACTTCTCCTTCGTGGAGATCTGGTTTCCCTTAGTCACAGTGTCCAAGCTCCTGGCTGGGTTCTTCCTAGGCTGCCAGACCATGTCCTTCGCAGGCTGCATGGCTCAGTGCTACTTCTACTTCCTCCTGGGGGCGGCCGATTTCCTGCTGTTGGGGGTCATGTCCTTCGACCACTACCAAGCCATCTGCAACCCGCTGCACTCTCCGGTGCTCATGACCGTGCACTTCTGCCTGAAGCTGGTGTGCAGCTCATAGGCTGCCGCTTTCGCTACCATCCTGGGTCCACTCATCCTGGTGACCCGTCTGCCCTACTGCAGCCCCAACATCCTCAACAACTTCTTCTGTGCCCAGACACTCCTGGTGGGTCTGGCTTGCTCCAAGACTGAGCAGATGGAAGCCTTCAACTTGGTGCTGGCCGCGGGGCTGATCCTGAGCTCCCTGGTTCTGATGGGCATTTCCTACAGCGACATCACGTTGGCCGTGCTGTGCATCCCTTCCTCGTGGGGCCATCATAGGACTTTCTCCACCTGCGCCTCCCACATGGTGGTGATCACCATCGTCTATGGGAGCTGCATCTTCATGCATGTCTGGACTAGCCACGCCTTCCCTGAGTGGGTGGACAAGGCACTGGCTCTGATGACCAGCATTGTGGTCCCGTCGGTCAACCTCTTCATGTACGCCTTGCGCAATGAGAAGGTCAAGGAGGTCCTGAGAGACGCGGTGTGGAGGAGTGGGCTCTTCCCCACCAAGGGGGAAGCTGGGGAAGCGGGGGGACAAGGGCTTGGAGTTTAAAGCAGGATGGGGTCGGAGGAGTGGGGCAGATGCTGCAGCTGTGGGGGGAAGGAGGGGAAATCCGAACAGGAGTCACAATGCTTGGATGCTATGCCCACCTCTGGTAGAGGAGTGGGGACCAGTGTGTGTTACCGGACTCCTGGGTTCTGTCCCCAGCTCTGAGAGGGAAGAGGGGTCTCAGGGGTTAGAGCAGGGGGGCTGGGAGCCAGGACTCCTGAGTTCTCTCCTGGCTCTGGAAGGGGAGTGAGGTCTAGTGGTTAGAGGTGGGGAGGAGGAGGAGTCTGGGCGCCAGGACTCCTGGGTTCTATTCCCAGCTCTGGGAGGGGGCAGTAAGGTATCCTCAGCTGATGTGAGCCCGATCCCCAGGTGGTGTAAATGAGCACCGCTTTCTTGGCTTCCGTGGAGCTATGCTGATTTACCCCAGCTGGAGATCTGACTTTCAGGGTGAAATTTCCCACAGGGGACCCGAATGGCCATTGCAGTGTAAGTCACCTCACTGCACTGGCATTGCAGGGCTGGTGCAATGCTGAATGTCACCCCCCTTTCCCCCAAGGATTCAAATCCTACATTCCCATTACTTGGAATGAATGCTGAGTGTCCCTCAGGTACCCTCAAAATCCAGGCCTGGCTTGATATTCTATTGAGTCTCTTGCTGCTTTTAACCATACACCAGTTACTTCATCACACATCAAATTAGCATTAAAATGTTTAATTAAAAATACATTTGACACAATATGGCCTTTTAATTTTTTATTATTTGGGGGGGAACATCTGGATTTTCCCGCTGTTTCACTTTTCAATTTAAATGGTTTTTCATTTTTTTAAATTCTTTTAATTTTTTTTATTGCTTTTAGTAGTTGTTCGATGACTTTTGGGGCTTATATGTTTTCAGTATTTTTTAAAATCGCTGTCCCTGTTAATGTAGATCCATAGAGAGGTTTGATTTTTTGGTATGGCTTTTTGATTAGTTTGTTCTTTTGTTGGGTGTCTGGTTTAATTTAATATTCAGTTTTTATTTTTTTCATTTTCTTTTGTGTGTGTTTTGGTTTCAATTTTCATTTCTATTTATGCTTTGTTTTCTTGTGTTCAGTTTGGTTGCTCATTTTAACAACATGGTCAGATTTTTCATAATTAAAAAAGAAGAAATTAGTGAGGGTCTTTTGACATCCCAAATTTTGTCTTTGAAAACGACTCAATTTTCAAATGGAGAAAAATGTCAAATATTCACAGGAAAGGTTTCAAACCCCCAAATCAATCAGTTTCAAAACTCCACAGAACACAGTTGTCTGCTGTAAGAGTTAAACTCTGTTTTAACCTCTTTTTTTAACCTCAACCTTTTATGCTTTTCTCTTTTATTTTTGGAATAAACAGGTAATCCTTCTAGGCACCTAAATGTGTCCTTAAACACCTAAATGCCTTTAAAAAGCTGGCCCTTCTTTACCCCCCTTCCTGAATCTGTTTCAAATAAAACAAACAGGTGAAATATTTGAAAGGTTAATGCATAGAAAAGAAACCCAAAAGAGAAGCTGCCTGGTTCTCTTTGTTATCCTGGGGTGCCTCCTTGTGGCTACACTTAAAATAACTTCTTCCCACTTTAAAAATCCTTTTCCTACTTCGGTAAACACTGTTATTTCTTTGCACGCTGTGTCGGTTGGTTAATTTGAGGGTATCATCACATTTTACATCCTGGTTCATTTCTGTGAGAACAGAGATGTTGAGAGAATTCTGGGAATGTCCCAGACTGGAATAAGTCTGTCTTAAAAAACAAAAAATCAAGGCTGGAAAAAATGTCTGAAAATGAGGGATTTAGGGACCTCAGTCTGTTTAGTTTATCAAAAAGAAGATCCAGAGATGACCTGGTGACTCTTGGGAAGAAAATAGCAGGTACTAAAGGGCTCCTGAATCTATTAGCAAAAGACATAACAAGAACCAGTCTAGGAAGTTAAAGCCAGCCACATTTAAACCGGAAATAAGCCACAACTTTTTCATGGCGAAGGTGATGTAACAACTGGAACAAATGACCAAGAGAAGTGGCAGATTCTTGGGTCTGTGCTAAATCTGTGATTCTGTTCATGGAAGAGCCCATTGCAATAGTCATCCACTGGGGCAAAATCCAGGCCTGCTTTGATCTACACAAGAGAATAATGGTGCCAACCAAGGGAGTGGCTCCTTTTACATCCAGGTTCAATTCCCAGTACAGCTTGTCAGAAAATAAAGTGGGTTTTTTTTCATGCAGAAAATGTCAATGAAAACAAAACAAAAAGTGTGACCTTTTCAACAAAAATCGAAAGTGTTGGCCAACATTTTCGGTTTACTGCGGAAACTAGAAAAATTTCCAGTGAGCCCACACATTTTTCATGGAAACTTTTGTTTTAATCAAGAAGCCAATTTTCTATCCAAAAAATCGACAGGGAAAGTCTGGATGAGCTTTCACCCCTCATTGAGCAGGGCGCCATGAGGAGGACTGGTAATACATGTGTTGTCTATCGTCAGATTTTTTCTAGTCAATACTCAGAGTCTGGGATTTGGGGATTTGATGGGATTTGGGCATCTCAGCTCCCTTTAGGCACCTTTGAAAATCTCTGCCTTTCCGAGATGCTCAAGGCCTCTTTAGGTTTGACATTAGCGCTGGGTGGGGACTGGAGTTCTGTTTCACAAAAGACCCCGTGATTCTGAATTTCTTTCCATTCTGAAATGGAATAAAAACAAATTTCAAATTTGCCCATGTCACAATTTAAAATATATATATATATTTGGGTCAGTCAAGATGTTTAATTCTGATTCTGGCCTTTCAAAAAAAATGTTTTTTAAATTTAAAGCAATAGTCCTTTCAAAATGAAATTCAGTTGAAACGCTCTGTTTAAATGGGATGTAACAAGATTAACAAAATGCTTCCTTTAATGTTGCTGAAAATGTAATTTCATATAAATCAACATTGTTTTTGAGCCACTTTTATTTCCACAAAAGAGGACATTTTTCCTGAAAATTGTTTGGTTTAAAAATTTTCCCCGACACACAACAGACAATACTCCAAGTGTCGTTCGCTCCAGCCCTGGAGTTTCTCCTGAGCCACATACCAGATAGATAGACGTGTTCATGAGCGCTTCAGTGGCATGAGATTTTAGATGCTCAATTCTCATTCAAATGCCCCCCAACTACCATGAAAATAAATAGGCATTTGGGTATCTGAATCCCAGAGGCAAACTCAGAAATCCCAGCACCTATCCCCTCTTCATCTAACAGACATGGGGTGAAAAGACCAAGAAAGACTTTCTCATTGATATATCAGCATATTTTGGTACTTCCCTGCGGTTACCAGCAATTATTGGTGTGTGTGATCCTGTGGGCTGTTCTCCAAAACTCTGGCCTAGTGATTCCGGACCAGCAATGCGCTTCCAAATTGCTTCCCTGGAGAAGACAGAATGGATTAGGCTGGAGATAGAAACTAACAGCTGCATTAGTGAAAGCACAGAGAGGTGTCCGTGACTCGCCCTCAGTAGCAGTACCCTCACGCAGGACTATGTCACTGAGAGCCACAGCAATCCACAGAGAGAGACGGAGGAGACTCCAGCGGACTAGAGAAGATCCCTATACGTGGGTGGATGGACAGACAGACAGATAGGTGCTGCGGCGAGAAGGGTGGCTAGATAGAGAATGTGGAGGAAAGGGTGCTTTGGAGGGATGGGAAGAGGAAAGGTCTGGATGGATAGACGGAGAGATGATATTTTTGATGCATTTTCCTCAGAAGCCGTGGAACACAACGTATTTCTACAGCCCTTACTGATCTGAGTCATGGCCCAGTCCTGCAGAGAGGGGGAACGCAGAGTTCTGCTACCTTTGGCCTTCTGCACTGTGAGTATGTGACTCTTTCCACGTATTACTCGTTGCTTTGTAACTCGGTTGTTTGTAACCCCTGCATTTGAACCCAGATATTGAACCTCCCCCCCAAACTTTTTGGTGAAGTGGGAGCATGGTCTAGTGGTTTCATAGCAGAGGCGATCCAGGGGGTGGATTCATCATCACGGAAAGGGAATGCGTCTTGAGTAAACCAATGACATTCCTGTGCATTTAATCAGCTGGACTGCCAGGAAAAGGACGGATGGGCCAATAGTCAGGTTCAATCTCCTGTTGCAGAACAAATTTCCCATGTAACCTTGGGTGAGTCACTTAGCCTCTCTGTGCCTCAGTTGCCCATCTGTAAAATGTGCACAATAATTTCAGTTGTCTGATGCGAAAGCCAAAATTTTCAGGCAAGCACAACTTTCCTGTGAATGAAGTGTTTCGTTTAAAACCTACTTTTCTAATGGAAATACGTTTCAGTGGAAAAAACTGAGCCAGCCCAGATCCCTACCTGACTAATGAGGGAAGATGGATGGGTGGATAACTAATAGAGTGATGGGCATGTATGGTGTTAATAGACAAGAGTATGTATTGGGTTAGATAGCAACATATAGTGAAGAGAGAAAGATGGGGCAGAAGGGGGGCTCTACATGGTGATCGATATTGTGGTTGGGAGATAGCTAGGAATATCCTGTTACGGGGGAAAGCGAGGGACCTGCGTATGTGTGGGGCATGTTTATGTAGACAGATTCCCAGGAGGGAGGGAACAGACTGATAGAGGGGCACGTATGAAGCTGGAGAGATAGATAGGTTTGATGGCTATGCAGTACTGATATATAGAGGCAGGTATGGATCCAAGAGAGAAGGGTGCGTATAGGAGGCATGTAATAGGCTAAATGGAGAAGAGGAACATGATCACGGGAGAGAAAGGAAGGCTGTACGTGGGACTGGCACGTACCAGGATAGATGGTGAAGAGGGAAGCTAGATACGTAGCACCATGCATGGCTGTATGAGACAGCTCCTTATATGTGTCTCATTAATACCATGCTTTTCTGAGGCTATGTCTGTCCTGCAAGCTCGGGGTGTGATTCCCGTGCTCAGGGAAACACAGTGGCACTTGTTCTCCCTGAGCTTGGGTCAGTATGAGTAGAACTTTAGCCGCAGTAGCACAGGCTGAGCTGGGCTGAGCTCAAATCCTCCAGCAAGTGGTGGGTACGCACCTGATACGGCTCAGCCATGCCACGGCTAGGACAATGGCTTTGCTATTTATCCTCATGCTAGATTATGAGCACACGAGCCGGGGAGTCGCAGTCCTAGCTCCTAGTGTAGACGTAGCCTTCCAGTGCCCTGTCTCCTCGCGCCCCACAGGTGAGCCCGTAGCACGGCCGCAGGGGCGATGGACCGAGTTCACCCAGCTGGGTTTCCCGATGGGGCAGGAGATGGAGATACTGCTCTCCGTGGTGCTGCTGTCCATGTACCTCCTGGCCTTGACTGGGAACATGGCGATCCTGGGTGTTGTGCCCTCCTCACCCCTATGCACAACTTCCCCTGCAACTTCTCCAGGCTGGACGTCCTCTTCACCTCTGTCATCACCTTGCAGCTGCTCAGCAGCCTCCTTTCAGGGGATAAATCCGTGCCCTTCCCCGGCTGCGTGGCTCGGTGCTACTTCTTCTCCTTCCTGCGCACAGTGGAGTTCTTCCTCTTGACCTACATGACTTACAACCGATGTGCTGTCATCTGCAACCTGCTGCGCTACTCCCTCCTCATGAATGGCCGCGCCTGTGTCCGGGTGATGCTGGCCTGTTGGCTGGGGGGGTCCCAACCATCATGATCTCCAGGTTGCCCTCTTGCCGTTCCAATGGCATTGACCATTTGTCTGTGATTCTGACCCCGTGGTGGAGCTCTCCTGCACTGACACATGACTGGTTGAGCTGAGGGACTTCATACTGTCGTCTGTGGTCATCCTTGGCTCCTTCATCCTAATGATCGTCTCTTACACCTACATCATCCCCGCCACTCTGCGCATCCCCAGCACCATGGATTGGAAGAAAGCCTTCATCACCTGCACCACCCACCTGACCATCATTTCAATATCCTGCAGCGTGGCCATTTTCATCTATGTCACTGTGAGGCAGCAGGGAGGGGGGAGTGTTGACCTGGGAATGTGGCAGGGGAGTTTCACTGGGGATGGGAGACCTGAGAGCCGGTAACCTGAGCCAGGACAGGGCGGGGGAGGTAACACCTCTGCCCGGGAATGTGGACAGAGGCTGCAGAAGGGAGCCTGCTGCGGGGGGGGGAGGGTTAGTTTCAGTTTGGGGCTGGGTGGAGGAACGCAGGGAACCCCAGGGCTGGGGTCTAAGCTCCCTGCTCCCCCAGAAGGACTTGACTGAGGGGTCCTGGTTGTACCCACAAGCTCTGTTTTGGACTGTGTTCCTGGTGTCCAATAAACCTTCTGTTTTACTGGCTGGCTGAGAGTCACAGTGAATCCCAGGAAGAGGGGTGCAGGCCCCGGACTCCCCCACACTCCGTGACAGTCACCCCTTCACAGAAGGAGATCCTGGGTTTACAAAAAGCACCTGCTGTGATGTCAGCCATTGTGTGTCCATTTCTGAACCTCTTTATCTTCACGGTAAGGACTGACACTGTCAAGGGAGCCTTGAAACTGTCTCTGAGGCAGTGTTGGCAGGTTGTTGTTGAAAGGTTTGGGGAATTTCAACAAAGCAGAGCAGTTGTTTCTGAGAAATTTCAAGGGAAATTTTGGACTGCTTCTCTTAACCCAGCCGGACCTTCGCAGTTACTGTGATGAACCTAATGTTAAGAGAAAGCTATTCCTAGGGTCCCAGTGCTGTTGGGTGGAGGCAATTTAAACAATTCATGCTTGGAGATTAATTTTTCCTTTCAATGGAAATTTCATGGGAAAAATTTTAAATGTTCTTTGTAAGTTGTTTAATGAAAACCCAATACATTTTGGGATTTTAGCCACTGAAAGTTCACATTTTCAGTTTAATAAACAAACAATAAATAACAAATTAATTTTCATTGGACAAAACCCAGAACATTTTCAGTTTATGGCTTTCCAAAAATCCCCCAAAATGTTTGATGAAAGTTAGGGTTGGGTTATTTTTTGGGAGGTTTTGTCAAATAATTTCATGGGGGAAAACATGATTTGCTGATCAGCTCTGCAGTTAGAATTACAAGCTAGACAAATTCAAGCTATTGCTATGGGCTTCTAACTCTTAACACTGAGTGAAATTTCAAATTTTGTCAGCATTTTGGGGATGTTTTTTCCCTTTGAAAAGCTGAAATCTGTTCAGGATTCAAACTGATTCCAATACCCCTTTGCTCTTCATTTGGCAAAATCCCACATCATTTTAACTTCCAGGTTTTTTTCTTTTCCCACAAATAAACCAAAAGTTTTGACAGAAATGGGGGAATAAAGATCTCCTCAGAATTTGAGGCCTTATGTGTGTGTGTGGCGGGGGCGGGGGGGGGGGGGAATGGGGGAAGGAGGCTTGATAATGGGTGGGGGAGCATCCAGGCTTGATAAAGTCAAATTAGAAATGTGGTGAAAATTTTTAACCATCAGGGTAAACAAGCTATTGGAACAAGTTGAACAGGGAAGTGGTGGGTTCTCCGTTACTTGAACCCTTTTAATTGAGACTGACTAGCTTTCTAAAACAAAACTGCCAGAGGATGTACCTCAGGTCACGAAGTTAGCAAGATTCAAAGCAGATTTGAACATTTTCATGGGTAACAAGAAAACCTGGATTTGTGCTGGAAATGGCCCAACTTGATTATCATACACATTGTAAGGAGAGTGATCACTTTAGATAAGCTATTGCCAGCAGGAGAGTGGGGTGGGGGGAGGTATTTTTTCATGCTTTGTGTGTATAAAAAGATCTTCTACACTTTCCACAGCATGCATCCGATGAAGTGAGCTGTAGCTCACGAAAGCTCATGCTCAAATAAATTGATTAGTCTCTAAGGTGCCACAAGTCCTCCTTTTCTTTTTGCAAATACAGACTAACACGGCTGTTACTCTGAAACAAGAATACCCTGGCTCAATACTAGGAACATTTATTTACAGGGATTTTAAACTTCCTACTACAGTAGAACCTCAGATCTACAAACACCAGAGCTATGAACTGACTGGTCAACCCCACGTCTCGTTTGGAACCGGAAGTATGCTACCAGGCAGCAACAGAGCCACCCCCCCTCCGAAAAAAGGCAAATATAGTACAGTATTGTGTTTAAATGTAAATTACTACAAAAGGGGGGGGGTTAAAAAAGATCTGACAAGGGAAGGAAACTGTGTCTGGGCTTGTTTCATTTACATTAAGACGGTTAAAAGCAGCATTTTTCTTCTGCAGAGCGAAGTTTCAGAGCTGTATCCAGTCACTGTTCAACAGTAAGTCAGAGAGAGACTCCACCACTTCTTTTGGTAGTTTTTTCTAATGTTAAAGATAGAGGCCATAATTCTCATTTGCATTTGTTTGGCTTCAACTTCCAGCCCTTGGTTCTTCTTCTGCCTTTCTCCACTAGATTCAAAAGCACGCTGCCATCTGGTATTTTCTCTCCATGAACGTATCTGTATATCATGAACAAGCCAACTCCCAATCTTCCTTGTAATAAATTCAATAGATTGACTCTCTTATGTCACATCATAAGGCATCTACCAATTTATAAGATCTACTCTACAAGGCTGGTATTGTCTTTTGTGTAAGGTACAAAGGCCTGTGAAATGGGGTGCTGATCTCCACTGGGGTCTTTCAGCATTGCTACAACAATACAAGGTGTGGTAAGAAGCAGAGCAGGGTAGGGTAGTGGAGGCCAGGTAACCAATAGACCAGGATGTGCCCATTTCTTCGCAACTCAGTAGAAGTGATAAGCCAGGAATGCCTCTCACCAAAAGCAAGCAGAACTAGACTCTATGAATATCCATTTAATTCTCCTGTTGATTGGGTGTCTATACAGTGACCAGAATAGTAGGTATTGACTGGCTTCCTTTTCCAGAGGAAGTTGTCCTGGATACGTTGGTTCCAAAGTGCAGCATCTTCCATACCACTCATGACCCACCTAAGCCCATGGTAAGGTTGGAATGAAACCAAAAATATTCACTTTACTCTTGCATCTTTTGATTTTGATTTTTTTCAGGCCTGATGCGGATGCTTAAAAAACACCTTGTCACAAGCATCCTTCAGGGCCTGTTTGGCTTGTTCGTTCCTAAGAGTATAGATGTTGGGATTAAACAGCTGGGTGACAACTTCGTAAAGAAACGACACAACTTTGTCAAAGTCCCACCTGCCGCACTGACCTGGTTGGAGGTACCTGAAGACGGAGCTACGGTACAATATCAGCTGTGACAACGTTCCTCCTCTACCTTGGTGGGTCTTGCGCTTATTGGCGGATTTGCTCACCTCAGAGATTCACAGCAGCCCTCAGTTTTGCCGTTTTCATGAACCCACAGTCCAGGTTGACGACTCCTGTGTCTGACCAGGAGTTGGGAGGTTTGGGGGGAACCCGGGCCCGCTCTCTACTCCGGGTCCCAGCCCAGGGCCCTGTGGAATGCAGCTGTCTAGAGTGCCTCCTGGAACAGCTGTGCGACGGCTACAACTCCCTGGGCTACTTCCCCATGGCCTCCTCCCAACACCTTCTTTATCCTCACCACAGGACCTTCCTCCTGGTGTCTGATAATGCTTGTACACCTCAGTCCTCCAACAGCCCGCGTTCTCACTCTCGGCTCCTAGTGCCTCTTGCTCCCAGCTCCTCACACGCACACCACAAACTGAAGTGAGCTCCTTTTTAAAACCCAGGTGCCCTGATTAGCCTGCCTTAATTGATTCTAGCAGCTTCTTGATTGGCTGCAGGTGTTCTGATCAGACTGTCTGCTTTAATTGTTTCCAGAAAGTTCCTGATTGTTCTGGAACCTTCCCCAGGGAAAAGGGACCTACTTAACCTGGGGCTAATATATCTGCCTTCTATCACTCTCCTGTAGCCATCTGGCCCAGCCCTGTCACAGTACATATATACTCAATTTTGGGACAATATATCATTTGAAAAGGAAAAAAGAAAACCTTATATGTCAAAAATCTTGAAACAAAGTACTTTGAATTTTTCAAATTATTTTTTGCAATCTTTTTAATTTTTGGCCAAAACTATTCAGACTGAAATCACAAATGCTTTTCCTTGCCTTGCAACTGGATTTTTTACTAATTAAATTATTCATCTGAAAAATTTCACACAAGTCTGTTTCTAATTTCAGATTGTCTGGCTGTCATGTCCAGCCAAAGGATCTTGTTCTGCCTTTCTCTGCTAAATTCTGTAGCTGTGTTGGTCCCAGGATATTAGAGACAAGGTGGGTGAGGTAATGTCTTTTACTGCACCAAATTCTGTTGGTGAGAGATACAAGCTTTTGAAAAAAGAACAGGAGTACTTGTGGCACCTTAGAGACTAACACATTTATTTGAGCATAAGCTTTTGTGAGCTACAGCTCACTTCATCGGATGCATGCAGTGGAAAATACAGTGGGGAGATTTTATATACACAGAGAACATGAAACAATGGGTGTTACCATACACACTGTAACCAGAGTGATCACTTAAGGTGAGCTATTACCAGCAGGAGAGAAAAAAAACCTTTTGTAGTGTTAATCAAGCTGAGCCATTTATAGCAGTTGACAAGAATGTGTGAGGAACAGTAGGAGGGGGAAATAAACATGGGGAAATAGTTTTACTTTGTGTAATGACACATCCACTTCCAGTCTTTATTCAAGCCTAATTTAATGGTGTCCAGTTTGCAAATTAACTCCAATTCAGCAGTCTCTCATTGGAGTGTGTTTTTGAAGTTTTTTTTGTTGAAGAATTGCCACTTCTAGGTCTGTAATCGAGTGACCAGAGAGATTGAAGTGTTCTCTGACTAGTTTTTGAATGTTATAAATTCTTGACATCTGATTTGTGTCCATTTACAGGCCCAACAAAGAAAATAACATAACGCCACTAGCCATCACCTTCAACCCCCAACTAAAACCTCTCCAATGCATCATCAGGGATCTACAACCTACCCTGAAGGACGACCCATCACTCTCACAGATCTTGGGAGACAGGCCAGTCCTTGCTTATAGACAGCCCCCCAACCTGAAGCAAATACTCACCAGCAACCACACAACAGAACCACTAACCCAGGAACCTATCCTTGCAACAAAGCCCGTTGCCAACTGTGTCCACATATCTATTCAGGGGACACCATCATAGGGCCTAATCACATCAGCCACACTATCAGAGGCCCGTTCACCTGCACATCCACCAATGTGATATATGCCATCATGTGCCAGCAATGCCCCTCTGCCATGTTCATTTGCCAAACTGGACAGTCTCTAAGTAAAAGAATAAACGGACACAAATCAGACGTCAAGAATTATAACATTCAAAAACCAGTCTGCTTGTTTGTACCATTTACTTGTCATGCCATGTCTTTACAAATTATCATTAGTAGCACTGCATTTCTCGTAACTCTTAGATACTCAAAATGAGATCAGCATCCATTTCCACTGGGCATTATGAGAATCCTTGTCAATGTTGATCTTATAATCTGATGAATAGAGATGAATATTTGGGAGAGATGTTTGGTTTCCTCTTTGATTTTGCAAAGGGATATATTCAAAGGCGCAAGTGGAGGGGAGAGGACAATCTGACTCCACTGAAGTCATTCTGGCTTCAAAGGTCACTTACCCAGCTTGTCATTTTGACAATCTCGCCACAGCCTTTCTATGCCTCTACTGGGTTTGATATTCCATGAAATATGAGCCACTTTACTTCAGTGACGTTCCCTCCGTGGTTTATTCCCACCCTCCCCGTCATCACTCATAGACTATTCGTACATTGACCGCATACTCCAATTGGCCAACGATGCCAGCCCACATCACTGACCTTTAAATTTTCAAAGAAGGACCTTCAGACTTTCCTCCATGATACCCCTCAGGACTGGGAAGAGCATCCGGTGAACATCTGCTAAATACCTCACGGACCTCCATCAAACTCCCCTTCGCTGTGATTCCTAGCAAACAAATGTGACTACACTCAGGCAGTTGTTTTGCTTAGAGCACTGTCCATCACACTGACCAATATGATCTCATTGGATCCTGATGCTCCCCTCTTTTTTCACCTGTTGTCTCTTGTGTTATACTATGTATCCTCTTTTGGGCTGGGACCATGGCTTTGGTCTATGTTTGTACAGTGCCTGGCACACTGGGATCATGGTTTATGACTGGCACTCTTTGGGATGGCCACACTACACGTTATAGATAATACAAAACCATAAGTGAGTAGGAATGTTTCTAGAGACATCAGTGGGGACAGGATGTCACTTTTGTTGTTCAGTTGGAATTCACCTTCAATGAAACTTGAAGCCATAACTCCCCTTCATGCTTTGGGGAATCACCCTTGTACCCATGCAGAAAATTTCCCCTTTAGAAGTGACTGAAAGGAGGGAAATGAACAGCTAATCTCCCGCATGAGGCTCAATCACAAGGGATGGGTGTGAGGAACATGGTTACTCCTGTTATTTTGCAAGGACACAAAGAACATTGTACGATGTGGTGTGTTAGAATAATAAAGCCTGATGTTCTAAATATGCTTCATTCTCCTGGGACACCTTCAACTGCATTCCATGGCCAACTGGTCCTCTGGGGGTTGGGTCATTCTGAAGACTTGGATTTGACATATCCAAAATTTCCGTGCTGATGATCTGTGCTTAATTATCCGACCATTACTTTGAGGAGTTATTTTCTGTGCAATAGCCCCCGTATGAACACAGAGAAAGGATGTTCTTATGGTTAAGAAACTAGCATGTCTCTCAGATAAGCTGGTTTGAACCCCACATCGTACTAAAATTTAGTGGGTGATGAGTGACTTAGTTCTTTCTAAAACCCAGGTTTCCCACTCCATGTCTCAGGTCCCTGTCTCAGAAACGGGGCTAAAAGCTAATCATCCATCTCTGTAGTGTGAGGTTTCCAAACCCACTTCTGTCAGAATGAAGGTATGTAGGCGCCTAATGGGATTTCCCCTGCGCACCAAAAACGTAGTGATCTCAATTGGATTTAGGTGCCTGGATGCTTTTAAAAATCCCACTAGGTGCCTATGTACCTTGAAGTATCTGGCCCTAAGTGGCTTGGCCAAGGGCGAGGAGAGGGTCTCTGGCCGAGCTTGGGATTCGCCACGGATTTCCGGAGTCGTATTCTCACCGCAGGAGCGTCACTCCTAGCGCTGCCCGACCTTTCTGCATCTTGCCACGAAAACACAGGAGATGGAAACGGTGACCCAGCCCTTTGGACTCTCCCTGGGGAAAAGGGAAACAACACAAAACCCTTCCGAAGGGATTTCTCAGAGTGTTGTCGGCGAAGCCCTTTGTCTAATGGGTCTCAGGGGTCCCAGCCAGGAACCCCAGACGAGAACCCCAGAGGCTCCAACCAGCGCAGGTGGGAACTGGGAAGGGCGGGGATGCGCCGCGGGCAGTGGTCACCCACGTGTACCCCTGTATCTCTCCTACGCAGAGCGCCATAAATGGACAGCCCGAAAGTGGAGAATCTCAACTCAGCAGCTTCAGGATTCGTGGGATCATTTTGGTTCTTGTTCGGGGTCTTTCTAAGGTCTCCCTCAGCACAGGGTGTGAGGGCGAGGGCCCAGCGTATGGCGGCGGGGGTGGGATTTGGAAGTGAAGAGCTCGCTGGGTGGTCGCACTGCTTTCTTCTGTGGCATGAGGTGGAAACGCTGGTGAGGATCCCGCTGCCATTCTGGAGCGTCTCACGGGGAGCGTGGCGCGGGTGGGGTCCTAGGCTGGAGCTGAGGCGGACAAAGGGTTAGGAGATTTTTACAGGCTCTGAGTCTCTGAGGTTTGCTTTCACCTTAGCAGACACACTGCCACGGCCATTATTCTGGGAATCCCCATCCAGGGATGTGTTTAATTCGGGAAATTCTAGATTTCTTTCGTTGTCTTGGTCAAGGGGTATCCGGGAGCCCAAAACCCGTTGTAAAATAAATCCACAAACCCAAGCTCATAGCTGGCATGGCTTATTGCCAAATGGGCACCTCGGAGGAATAAGCTCCCTCAAACTGCTGGAGAAATACTGTTGAAAAAGCCGCGCTATTGAGAGAGGGAGGGTTTGGAGAGACGCACCCGGGACCCTGTTTGAGAAACGCCAGGGAGCTTCTGCAGGTGTTTGCGATGCGCACAGAAGCCCTCCCCCGGGTGAATATTTGTGTCCTCGCTCTCCATGTCTCCAACTCTGGAAGTTCCTCTGCACGGGCAGCTTCGCAGCCTGACTCCAAACCACGCTGGAGCCTACGGGAAGCTCTCTACTGACTTTGGGGAAGTTTGGACCAGACCCTGAAGGTCTAAGCTGGGTGATCCAACGGCTATAAAATTTAGCCATTCAAACGACATGTCTAGTCAATGCAAGGGGAGGTGTTGGGTGTCTGTAGTGGAGGGGAATGAAGCCAGGAGCTTCTAAGGAATTACCAAACTAATTTGTAATGTCTACCTGAATCTGCAGACAGGCTGGAAACAATAGCTCGGAGAGAACAATGAGCGTCTCCCATTCACTTCTATGGGATTATCCGTACCAAGAAAGTTCTTTTTAGTGCCGGCATAGCTGTCTATCTTGCCACCTGTCCCTTTAGCAGAAAGATGCTCTTAACATACTTCTTCATCACTGTTGGCGGTAATGTCTGATTTCAGAGTGGGGTGGGCAAGAAGGAATTCACATCTAAGTCCGTGCTGGCAGCCTGAATTCCCAAGCGCCCTCGTCACACATCTGTTTGGTGGAAAAGAAGGGGTAACCGAGATGAGCCAGGTAATTAAACTCCTGTGAGCCTGAGATAGATGCTGGGCAAATCATGGGGCACCTAATATGGGACTCGATCCGTGTAGAAGTAGATGAGAGGCAAAGAATTAATTCCAATCAGCATGGGCTTATGACAAATAGATCCTGTCAAATTAACCTGATATCTTTTTTGTTGTTGACATCACAAGTGTGGCTGATAAAGGTAATAATCTTGATGTCCTCTGCTTAGCCTTCTGTAAAGCATTTGAGGTGGAACAAATGAGACAGACTCTCAGAAATATAGGGTTGGAAGGGACCTTGAGCGCTCATCTAGTCCATCCCCAGAGCTGAAGCAGGACTGTTACGAATTATACCTCACAGGTCACGCACACGAACTGCGGCGAATTATACCCGATAAGTCACACACAGTTCGAGTCTAGGCTGAGGCACATGAACAAAGTCCACAACGGCAGGGTTCCCAAAGATACTAAGTTTATTACGCTGGAGCGTGGTGCCCCCCTGCTAATCAGGAGGGGATCCCAAATGCAGGTTATACAGAGATTATAGACCTTTTAGCAAAGCATGTTGCCCTCGTGCATCCGAAACCTTAGCTAATAGTCCCTTATCTACCACCTATCCCTGTTAAGGGCATCCCCCCGTGCTAAACCATTACTTCAACTACACAACATGGCCCTAAAGCAATGCACCAGTAGCCTTTCTTATTGGGATGGGAGGCTCGCATGAAGGCCAGGAGGCAGGGAGTTAGGAACAGACAAAGAACAGAAACCAGGAGTCGAGACAGGCTGGAAACAAGGGGAGGGGGGTGGGGTTTGACAGGAATACAGTATCTAAGGAACACTCCTCCTGGTGCATGATGTGTTTGCTTTTCGACAATGGTGGGCCCCAAACCAAAATGGAGTCACATATGCACATATGATAACTTTTCCTTAACCAGGACTAAGTAAGCCTAGGCCATGCCTGACAGGTGTTTGTCTAACCTGGCATTAGAAACCTCCAATGATGGAGATTCCACAACCTCCTGCAGTAATGTATTCCTGTAGTTAGCTATTCTTGTAGTTAGCAAGTTTTCCCTAACAGTGAACCTAAATCACCCTTTTTGCAGATGCAGCCCATTACTCCTTCTCCTGCATTCAGTGGCTATGGAGAACAATTGATGCCTGTCCTCTTTTCTCATGTTAAAAAGGCCTTTTATCCTTTTTGTGTCACTCTTCTAGATCCTCTCCAATTAGTTCCCATTGTTTTCAGAGTGTGGAATCCAGAACAGGAGACAGTACTGCTGCTGAAATGCCACCAGGGCAGAGTCAAGCAGGATAATTACCTCCCGTAGCTCACATGCGACCCTCCTGTTAATACACCCCAGACTGATATGAGCCTTTTCTGCAACTGCATCACCTTGCAGACTCATATCCCATTTGTGATCCACTATACCACCCAGATCCTTTTCAGCAGGACTACCTCTTAGCCAGTTCATCCCCATTTGGCAGATGGGTTTTGATATTTTTCTTCCTAAGTGTAGAATTTTGCACCTGTTTTGATTGAAGTCCATCTTGTTGATTTCAAACCAATTCTCCAATTTGTCAAGGTTGTTTTGATTTCTAACCCTGTTCTCCCATGTGCCAGGAATCTCTCCCAGGTAGGTTTCATCTGCAGTTAAACAGACTCTCCACTCTGTTATTCCTGCCATTAATGAGAATATTGCATTGTACTGGACCCAAGACAGAGGATTATGGGACCTGACTAAATACTTTCCCCCACTTTGACGCTGAAGCCTGCTGCCTACTTTGTGAGTTTAGTCTTTCAACCAATTTTGCACCCACCTCACAGTCGTTTCACCTGAACCACGTTTCCCTCTTTTGCTTATGAGAATGGCATGTGCAACAGTGGGCAATGGGGGAGGGGTCTCTCGAAAATTGCCCTGTTCTGTTCCTTCCCTCTGGGGCCCCTGGCACTGGCCGCTGTCGGGAGACGGGGCGCTGGGCTGGATGGACCTTTGGTCTGACCCAGTCTGGCCGTTCTTATGTGTCAGAAGCCTTACTAAAATCAAGATACATCACATCTACAGCTTCCCGACTCTCCACCAGACCAGTAACCATACAAAAGAAGGAAATTAGTTTGATTTAGCATAATTTGTTCTTGAGAAATTTGTTAGCTATGATTGAACACCCTAATATCCTCTAGATGCTCACAACTTGATTATTGAATCATTTGTTGCAGTATCTTTCTAGGTATAGAAGGTAGGCTGACTGGTCTATAATTCCACAGCTCCTCTTTGTTTGCCCTTTTTAAAGACAGGGACTATTTTTGATTTCATTTTTGACGTTGTGATTAAGAAACTAGAATGATACACAATTACCGTAGCACAGATTAAATGGACTAAAAGGTGGGTACTGAACAGTCTCAAACTGGAATTATATATGGACAATCATCACTGAGCGTGGGTGTTTTTAGTGCGGTCCCACAGGGTTTGATTCTTGGCCCTGTACCTTTTAATATTTGTATCAATGACCTGGAAGAAAACAAACAAACAAACAAAACTTTCACAGTGAGGGTATTTAATCATTGGAAGAACTTTCCCCGCCGTGTGGTGGATTTTCCAGCACTGGCAATTTTAAAAGAACGCTTGGATTTTTTTCTTTAAAAAGCAACACTCTAGTTCTGACAGTAGCTAATTCAGGGAAGTTTCTCGCTCTCTTCTATACAGGAGGTCAGAACAGATGTTCACATTGGTTCCTTCTGGCCTTTTTCATGTATGAAAAATTGAAGTAAAACTTATGAATGTTTAGAAGAAATAATTTTCATTCTCCCTTGCTCTCCAGCTCTCGCTCTCTCTCCAACTAGCAGTAATTGTTTTTAGTTACTCCATCAGGATTGTTTCATTGAGCCTGTGCCTGATAGGCACCCAATTCCCATTGACGAGATTAGTTCTATTTCTTTACAGATTTTTCCTCTCAGCATTCTGTCCCTCTTGTCCAATCGGCTCTGTTTTTGACATGTTTTTAATTTTTTTTAAAGATGAACCAAGAATGAAGAACCAGACCACAGTGGTGGAATTCATCATCCTGGGACTGTCCAACAACCACCATGTAAACATCATCCTGTCTGTGGTTCTATTAGATGTCTTCCTGTTGACCGTAATGGGAAACATCATTATTGTCACCCTCTACCAGGTGGACCATCGCCTTCAGACGCCCATGTATTTCTTCCTCAGGAACTTCGCTGTCTTAGAAATCTGCTTCACCTCTGTCATCACGCCCAGGTTCCTCTACAGCCTCTTGACAGTGAGAAAATCTATTTCCCTCCCTGGTTGTTTCCTTCAGTTGTTATTGGTCTTCTTCCTGGGTGCCTCTATGTTTTGCCATGAGGCTGTCATGTCCTTTGACCGCTACATGGCTATCTGCCATCCCTTGCGTTACGGCACCATCATGAATGGCAGGGTCTGCTTCCAGCTAGTGCTGAGCTGCTGCGTGATGAGTTTTCTTATAATGGTTCCCCCAACATTTATGGTTGTGCTGTTACCGTTCTGTGGCCCCAATGTCATAAACCACTTCTACTGTGACACAGCCGTGTTGCTCCAACTCTCCTGCGTGGACACGGGGCATCTTGAGGTCATGATATTTTTTTCAGCAACAGTTATCTTACTTGGTACTTTAACAATCACTATAGTTTCCTATGGCTGCATTATCTCCACTATCATGCGCATCCCGTCCACCACAGGAAGGAAAAAGGCCTTTTCCACCTGCTCCGCTCACCTCCTGGTTGTTGTGATATTGTACAGTAGCTCCATCTTCAGGTACCTCCAGCCAGGACAGCGGGGTGTGCAGGACTTTGACAAAGTTGTGTCCTTGCTGTACTGTGTGGTGGTCCCTCTCTTTAACCCCTACATCTACGCTCTCCGCAATGAACAAATGAAAGAGGCCCTGAAGGATGCCTGTGGCAGAATTTCTAAGTGTCTGAGTTTCTCATGAAAATGCCAAACCGCAAAGATACAGGATGGATGTGAACTTGGCTGGTCAATGACTTCATGCCAGGCATCCCACTGGTCTTGGTGGGTCAGGAGCAGTACAGAGACATGGAGAGAGAAATTCATCCCTATCTTCATAGATTGTAAGGCCAGACCTGTAAGGTCTGTAAGGTGAATTCTGATCTCCTGGTAAAAAAGGCCTTAGTCTTCCACCCAGTTAGTTCTGCTTTGAACCTAGTAACACCTGTCTGTTGAAAGCGTGTCTTCCAGAAAGGCATCCAGTCTTGATTGGAAGACTTCAAGAGTTGGAGAAATCCAACATTTCCTTGGTAGCTTTTTCCCAAAATAAAAATTTTTGAGTCATTCTCACTAAAATGAAAAAAAAAAAAAAAGAAAAGAAAATTCAGTTTGCTTGGATCTATAGGATATATATTTAATGTCTAGCTAAATTTTGAGATAAAATATCATTTAAAAATAAAAAAGGAAAACATTTCTTTTCAAAAAATTGAAATAAAATGTTCTGAATTTTGTTGACATAAAATGTTCAACATGAAGTAAAATTTTGGTGAAGTAAAATTTTCTGAATTTTGCACTTTGCAGGGAAATCGGCTAGTTATCTCAGGTGCCTGTACACAAATGCAAGAACAGGGTTTAAAAGAGAATTGGATAAATTTATCCATAAATTAAATAAAGGGCCCATATAACAGGGTTTAAAAGAGAATTGGATAAATTCATGGAGGTTAAGTCCATTAATGGCTATTAGCCAGGATGGGTAAGGAATGGTGTCCCTAGCCTCTGTTTGTCAGAGGGTGGAGATGGATGGCAGGAGAGAGATCACTTGATCATTACCTGTTAGGTTCACTCCCTCTGGGGCACCTGGCATTGGCCACTGTCGGTAGACAGGATACTGGGCTGGACAGTAGACAGTATGGCCATTCTTATGTTAAGAAGCCTAGATAACAAGCAGGAAGAACTGGAAGTCCTGGCACAGTCAAAGAACTACGATGTGATTGGAATACTGGAGTACCATCATGGATGGATATAAACTGTTCAGGAAGGACAGGCCGGGCAGAAAAGGTGGGGGAGTTGCATTGTATGTAAGGGAGCAGTATGACTGCTCAGAGCTCCAGTATGAAACTTCAGAAAAGCCTGTTGAGAGTCTTTGGGTTAAGTTTAGAAGCGAGAGCAACAAGGGTGATGTCGCGGTGGGCATATGCTGCAGACCACCGCACCGGGAGGATGAGGTAGACGAGGCTTTCTTTGGACAATTAACTGAAGTTTCCAGAACACAGGCCCTGGTTCTCATGGGAGACTTCAATCACCCTGACATTTGCTGGGAGAGCAATACAGCGGTGCACAGACAATCCAGGATGTTTTTGGAGAGTGCTGGGGACAACTTCTTGGTGCAACTACTGGAGGAACCAACTAGGGGCCGTGCTTCTCTTGATCTGCCGCTCCCAAACTAGGAAGAATTGGTAGAGGAAGTGGAAGTGGGTGGCAACCTGGGTGGCAGTGACCATGAGATGGTTGAGTTCAGGATCCTGACAAAAGGAAGAAAGGAAAGCAGCAGAATATGGACCCTGGACTTCAGAAAAGCAGACTTTGACTCCCTCAGGGAACTGATGGGCAGGATCCCCTGGGAGAATAACATGAAGGGGAAAGGAGTCCAGGAGAGCTGGCTGTATTTTAAAGAATCCTTATTGAAGTTGCAGGATCAAACCATACCAATGTGAAGGAAGAATAGCAAATATGGCAGACGACCAGCTTGGTTTAACAGTGAAATCTTCAGTCAGCTTAAACACAAAAAGGAAGCTTACAAGAAGTGGAAACTTGTACAGATGACTAGGGAAGAGTATGAAAATATTGCTCAAGCATGCAGGGGTGTAATCGGGAAGGCCAAAACACAACTGAGGTTGCAGCTAGCAAGGGATGTGAAGGATACCAAGAAGGGTTTCTACAGCTATGTTAGCAACAAGAGAAAGGTCAGGGAAACATAAGAATGGCCCTACTGGGTCAGACAAAGGTCCATCTAGCCCAGTATCCTGTCTTCTGACAGTGGCCAGAGCCATGTGCCCCAGAGGGAATGAACAGAACCGGTAATCATCTAGTGATCCATCCCCTGTCGCTAATTCCCAGCTTCTGGCAAACAGAGGCTAGGGACGCCATCCCTGCCCAGCCTGGTAAAAGCTATTGATGGACCTATCCTCCATGAAAATGTGGGCCCCTTACTGAATGGGGAAGGCAATCTAGTGACAGACAATGTAGAAAAAGCTGAAGTACTCAATGCTTTTTTTTGCTTCGGTCTTCACAGACAAGGTCAGCTCCCACACTGCTGTCCTGGGCAACACAGTATGGGAAGGAGTTGAGCAGCCCTCAGTGGTGAAAGAACAGGTTAACGACTATTTAGAAAAGCTGGACATGCACAAGTCTATGGGTCCAGATCTAATGAATCCGAGGGGGCTGGGGGAGTTGGCTGATGTGATTGCAGAGCCATTGGCCATTCTCTTTGAAAATTTGTGGTGATCAGGGGAGGTCCAGGACAATTGGAAAAAGGCAAATATAGTGCCCATCTTTATAAAAGGGAAGAAGGAGAACCTGGGGAATTACAGACCAGTCAGCCTCACCTCAGTCCCTGGAAAAATCATGGAGCAGGTCCTCAGGGAAACCATTTTGAAGCACTTGGAGGAGAGGAAGGTGATCAGGAACAGTTAACATGGATTCACCAAGGACAAGTCATGCCTGACCAACCTGATTGCCTTCTATGATGAGATAACTGGCTCTGTGGATATGGGGAAAGCGGTGGACGTAGTATATCTTGACTTTAGCAAAACTTTTGATACGGTCTCCCACAGTATTCTTGCCAGCAAGTTAAAAAAGTATGGATTGGATAAATGGACTATAAGGTGGATAGAAAGCTGGCAGATAGAAAGATTGTTGGGCTCAATGGGTAGTGATCAATGGCTCGATGTCTAGTTGGCAGCCAGTATCAAGTGGGTTCAGTCCTGGGGCCGGTTTTGTTCAACATCTTTATTAATGATCTGGATGATGGGATGGATTGCACCCTCAGCAAGTTTACAGATGACACTAAGCTGGGGGGAGAGGTAGATATGATGGAGGGTTGGGATAGGGTCCAGAGTGACCTAGACAAATTAGAAGGTTGGACCAAAAGAAATCTGATGAGTTTCAACAAGGACAAGTGCAGAGTCCTGCACTTAGGACTGAAGAATCCCTTGCACCGCTACAGGCTGGGGACCGACTGGCTAAGCGGCAGTTCTGTAGAAAAGGACCTGGGGATTACAGTGGATGAGAAGCTGGATATGAGTCAACAGTGTGCCCTTGTTGCCAAGAAGGCTAACAGCATATTGGGCTGCATTAGTAGGAGTGTTGCCAGCAGATCGAGGGACGTGATTATTCCCCTCTATTCGGCACTGGTGAGGCCACATCTGGAGTATTGTGTCCAGTTTTGGGCCCCTACTAAAGAAAGGATCTGGACAAATTGGAAAGAATCCAACAAAAATGATCAAGGGGCTGGGGCACATGACTTATGAGGAGAGGCTGAGGGAACTGGGCTTATTTAGTCTGCAGAAGAGAAGAGTGAGGGAGGATTTGAGAGCAGCCTTCAACTACCTGATGGGGGGTTACAAAGAGGATGGATCTAGGCTGTTCTCAGTGGAGGCAGGTGACAGAACAAGGAGTAATGGTCTCAAGTTGCAGTGCGGGAGGTTTAGGTTGGATATTGGGAAAAACTTTTTTACTAGGAGGGTGGTGAAACACTGGAATGCGTTACCTAGGGAGGTGGTGGAATCTTCTTCCTTTAAGGTTTTTAAAGTCAGGCTTGACAAAGCCCTGGCTGGGATGATTGAGTTGGGGATTGGTCCTGCTTTGAGGAGGGGGTTGGACTATATGACCTCTTGAGGTCCCTTCCAATCTTGATATTCTATGATTCTATGATTCGTTTTGTAATCTAGTTTTAGGCTAGAGGAGCATTTTTCAACCAGTAAGTCTCCCCTCCCTCCCCCAGAGGTGGCACAAAAGGTAATCAGGAACGGGGGGTGCAAGATACTGTCAATTCCCACTCCCCACACACAGTTATCCTTCAAGGTCAAGTATCTTTGTCAGCCTTTCAAAAAAACACCTGGGAAAACATTATCTAGGCTTACCATTGTTATTACTTACACACTTACATTTACTATGAAAGGAAGAGTAGAAAGGGGGTTGTGATTTGTATTGTACTTTGAATAAGAGGTTGTTAACCTGAAAAACAGTGGACTCGTTTATCATGATGTTCTCTTCTGGCCTTAAAGTCTATTCATTTATTAATCTCGTTATTTTGCCTAATAGGCTGCTGGAAGGTTCTGAAGCCCAGATACTCAAATGTATTTAGGTGCCTAACTCTTAGAGCATCTGCCCTCGGATAGGATGGTGATGTAATCGGTATAGGAGCGTGACTAGAGTCGTCAGCTGGAGTCTGAACATTTGAGATCCAGTCTAATCAGTTTCAGAGTAGCAGCCGTGTTAGTCTCTATCCGCAAAAAGAAAAGGAGGACTTGTGGCACCTTAGAGACTAACCAATGTATCTGAGCATAAGCTTTCGTGAGCTACAGCTCACTTCATCGGGTGCATCCAGTGGAAATGCATTCAGTGGAAATGCATCCGATTAGAGTTGGTTAGTCTCTAAGGTGCCACAAGTCCTCCTGTTCTTTTTCATCTAATCAGTCTAAGGCATTTATGAGCTGCTGTCTAGGTTGATAAGTAAACCTCAGTCACCCTGGTTTCTAAGCACTGGATCACACAAGACCTGTTATGTGATGAGTTCATCTCTGATTTCCTGTTGGTGCGAAGGGAGAGTGAAAAGCTCTTGATACATACTGGGTGTCAGAAAAGAAAAAACGATTCACAATGTAAATTAGGAGCATGTAGTGGGCGCTAGATGGCAGCAGAGACCAAGGAATGAGGAGCAGCGCCTGCAAGTTGCAATGAGAGAGGAAAGAGACTTCCAAGACACCAGAGAAAGGCGAACAGGTCTGGCTCCTGGCCCGCTGGGCTCTGTCTCTTTCCCAGCGACAGAGAAGCAGAGATGTTAACCCTATGTTTTGGATCCATCCAGTTAGTGACAGACAGTCAGACCAGCATTGTTTTGGGTAGTATGAGTTTTACAACGTGCCTGGTTCTAATTTTAAACAACTCCAGCGAGAGGCCTTCCATTTAGGTTGTAATAAACGTCCCCCAGAATTCCCTGTGGTGTTCCTTTCTGTTGTGTACTTGTAAACTATCCAAATCATACCTGCCAGGTGCATCAAGCAATGTGACTAGCATGGCTGCAAGATTCTTGGATATTAACAAAATTCATGAAATTAATAGGCAGCAGGTTTAAAACACACAAAGGAAGTATTTTTTCACACAATGCACAGTCAACCTGTGGAACTCCTTGCCAGAGGATGTTGTGAAGACCAAGACACTAACAGTGTTCAAAAAGGAACTAGGTAAGTTCCTGGGGGATAGGTCCATCAATGGCTATTAGCCAGGTTCGGCAGGGATGCAACACCAGGCTCTGAGTGTCCCTAGGCTCTGTCTGCCAGAAGCTGGGAATGGGCGACGGGATGGATCACTTGGCGATTCCCTGTTCTGTTCCTTCCCTCTGGGGCACCTGACATTGGCCACTGTTGGAAGACAGGACACTGGGCTGGATGGGCCTTTGGTCTGACCTAGTATTGCCATTCTTATGGTTGTAAAATCAAGAGGTGACTTGATTGCGTTGTGTAAATCCCTTGACAGGGATAAAATACTGGCTACTGAAAGCTTCTTTAAGCTAGCAAAGAAACAGAACAATCTAAAGCCAGACACATTCAGATTAGAAATAAGGCCTACCTTTCTGGCTGGGTGAAGTGAAGCCCTACACTCAATTTGGTGACACTTCTCCATTTGTCTGTTTGTCTGTAATATGATAACTTTTGAAAACCATGTCTGATCAATTCCAACTTTTTAGGGAATGTTCTAGGCATCAGTGGGCCAAATCCTACGGTTTGGGGGGGAAAACCAGAAGGTGGAAATGGAGTACAGGGAGCACCCTGCAGCTGGGTACCAGACCAAGCAGCTTCCACCATCTTTAGCTGGGTATCGATTAAATAACTGGTTGATGGCCACTCCTGACACATTCCAGAATAACACCCCCACAGCTCCGTTCTGCCCATCCTCCCAATACAGTTGAATGGTGACACCCTTAAAAGGCTTGTTTCCAGGCAGACAGAAAAGAATAAGAAAGTGGTAACCGAGCAATGGGAACGCCTGGTACGGAGGAAGTGGGGAACGAGAGCACAGAAAAATTCTGGCTGTGGGAATGAAGGGGGGAGGGGGGGGCTGGATCCGGGGGCAGGGGGGGGAAAGGCCAGTGTGAGGGACACAGAGCCCTGGCATATGGCGGAGGTGGGAATGGGGAACCCATGGAGGCTGCTATGGCTGCAGAGGGGGCGGACAGACAACCTAGTATAAGGGAGGAGCTGAGTTGGGGATTGTGGAAGCTGCAGGCGGTGGGGGGACGGGGGAGAATGAAGACGGCAAGGAGCCAGTGGTGAATCCCATGAGCTTGCTCTGCAGGAGCAATGGCCTGTGCATCCTTCTGCTCTGAGACTGAGGGAGACTCGCCTCTTGGGCGGACTCCCAAAGGAAATGGTGGAGCCTCCATCTCCCGCGGCTCTCAGGGGGGACTGGATCCCTTTCTGGAGGAGAGACTTTAGTCCAACAAAAGTTCTTGGGCTCCGGATAAGGGTGACTGACCATCATTCTTTGGCCTGTGCCAAACAGGAAGTCGGACTAGATGATCCAACGGTCCCTTCCGGCCTTAAAACCCTGGGTATGATCCTCTGGGTTTTAAGGGCTACACTTTTAAACGGGCAGTAGAGGGCAGCAGACCCCAGCAGCAGTATTTGGTAAGGTGAAAAGAAACCGACATTTGAAACCGAAACACCGCCGACCGTTCTCACTTATGGTTGCCTTTTTCTCTTTCTGTCCCGGTCTCTCTTTCCTGGGCCCCAGGAGCAGAGATCAGACCAGGGTAACCGGACCCAGCTAGTCACTGACAGCTCCTGGGAGCAGAGGGGTCCATTCCGCAGGTACTGGCCCTGCGCTAATTTTCAGTAACTGCCCCAAAATTCCTAGAGCAGATTTCTTAGAAACACATCCAGTCTTGATTTTTAAAAACTCAGTGATGGGGAATCCACCACGACCCTTGGGAATTGTTCCACTGGCGAATTACTTTCCTTTAAATTCAGACTGGAACCACACAAACCTTTGTCTAGTTTCAACTTCCAGCCTTTAGATCGTATTATACCCTCCATCTAGGGTTGTCAACGGCCCGGTTGGGCAGGGAGTCTCCCAGCGTCGGGCTCAATCTCCCGGAGGCTACTGAAGCCAATCCAGGAGACTTTAGGCCGCTAAAAGTCCGGCAGCATAGTGGGGCTCAGGCCGGCTCCCTGCCTGCCCTGGCTGTGCACGGCTCCCGGAAGCAGCAGCTTGTCCGGCAGCAGCTCCTGGCTGCCCCCGTCCCGAGCGCCGACTCCGCAGTTCCCTTTGGCCAGGAATGGGGAACCGCAGCCAATAGGAGCTGTGGGGGCGGTGCCTGCAGGCAGGGGCAGAGCGCCGAGCCGCTTAGCTGCCCCTGAGCCTAGCGCTGCTGCCGGACATGCCGCCACTTCCAGGAGCCACCCGAGATAAGAGCTGCCCGGACGGAGCCTGCACCCCGCCCCCCTCCTGCACCCCAATCCCTGCCCCAGCTCCCTCCCCTCCCCACCCCCCTCCCAGATCCTGCACCCCGCCCCCCTCCTGCACCCCAATCCCTGCCCCAGCTCCCTCCCCACCCAACCCCATCCCAGATCCTGCACCCCGCCCCCCTCCTGCACCCCAATCCCTGCCCCAGCTCCCTCCCCTCCCCACCCCCCTCCCAGATCCTGCACCCCGCCCCCCTCCTGCACCCCAATCCCTGCCCCAGCTCCCTCCCCTCCCCACCCCCCTCCCAGATCCTGCACCCCGCCCCCCTCCTGCACCCCAATCCCTGCCCCAGCTCCCTCCCCTCCCCACCCCCCTCCCAGATCCTGCACCCCGCCCCCCTCCTGCACCCCAATCCCTGCCCCAGCTCCCTCCCCTCCCCACCCCCCTCCCAGATCCTGCACCCCGCCCCCCTCCTGCACCCCAATCCCTGCCCCAGCCCCCTCCCCTCCCCTCCCCAGCCCCCTCCCAGATCCTGCACCCCGCCCCCCTCCTGCACCCCAATCCCTGCCCCAGCCCCCTCCCCTCCCCTCCCCAGCCCCCTCCCAGATCCTGCACCCCGCCCCCCTCCTGCACCCCAATCCCTGCCCCAGCCCCCTCCCCTCCCCTCCCCCCTCCCAGATCCTGCACCCCGCCCCCCTCCTGCACCCCAATCCCTGCCCCAGCTCCCTCCCCTCCCCTCCCCAGCCCTCTCTCAGATCCTGCACCCCGCCCCCCTCCTGCACCCCAATCCCTGCCCCAGCCCCCTCCCCTCCCCTCCCCAGCCCCCTCCCAGATCCTGCACCCCGCCCCCCTCCTGCACCCCAATCCCTGCCCCAGCTCCCTCCCCTCCCCACCCCCCTCCCAGATCCTGCACCCCGCACCCCCCATAGCTTGTGCTGACCCCCAGAGCCCCGGAGCTCAGACTCCCCAGCCCAGCCCTCTCGCAGGCCAGGCACACGAGACCCCCGCCGATCGGGGTCCCTCTGGTGACGCGGCGGCCCAAGGGCACAGTGGGTTCGACCGGCGTGCGGGATACTAGGGTGGGGTGGAATAGACGAAGAGACCAATGAAGTCGAATGGAGTAAAGTGTGTCTGTGTGTGTGTGTCTCTGTGTGTGTCTCTGTGTGTCTGTGTGTGTGTGTGTGTGTGTGTCTCTCTCTGTGTGTCTCTGTGTCTCTGTGTGTGTGTCTGTGTGTGTGTGTGTCTGTGTCTCTGTGTGTCTCTGTGTGTGTCTGTGTGTGTGTGTCTGTGTCTCTGTGTGTGTGTGTGTGTGTGTCTCTCTCTGTGTGTCTCTGTGTCTCTGTGTGTGTGTGTGTCTCTGTGTGTGTGTGTGTGTGTCTCTCTCTGTGTGTCTGTGTGTGTGTGTGTGTCTGTGTGTGTGTGTGTGTGTCTCTCTCTGTGTGTCTCTGTGTGTGTGTGTGTCTGTGTGTGTGTGTGTGTGTCTGTGTCTCTGTGTGCGCACACTCAGTCTCAGGCCTTAGTTTGTTCTGTTTAGGATCAAACACGTCAAGGAGGAAACGCAGCGGTCACTTGGCGGCAGCAGAGGCCCACGGCGGAGACGCTCAGCCGCTGTGGTTTGTGGGTGAGTCAGAACAGAGGCGAAACTCCAGCGAGTTCTCCCTTTCTGTCTTCCGTTTCTCCCTTTCCGCCTGTCTTGGGGCCCAAAGCGCAGGCGCTCTCAGCCACAGGCCTGTTGTGTGAACCGGGAGAAGTCACTTCCCCTTGCCGTGCCTCAGTTTCCCCAACCTAAAAAAAAGTAGATCGTGCGACTGGATTCCTTTGGAAAGCGCTTTGAGTGCTCGGCATTACCATCCTCTCTGCGTCTCCCTCCCTCCCTCTCTGTCTTTTTTCACCGTCTTGTCTGTATAGATTGTAAACTCCTCAAGGGAAGGACACTTAATGGCTGTATATATGCAGCGCCTAGCGTAAAGGAGTCTTGATCTTGCCTGCAGGCTCCAGGTCACCATTTCTCAAATGCGGCCACCAGGGGCTTTTTGTGCAACCATGACAGACTCCTGGGTGGTGATGGGGGGGAGCATTGGCCCCTCCCTCCTTGTTGCTCCTGGATGCGCCGTCCTGCACCGCCCCTGGCGAGACGTGGGGCACAAGGCGGCAGGAACAAGATGAGTTCTTGACCCACTGGGCGGCAGGCTCCAGCAGCCTTCAGGAGCCTGGCAATGCAGCCCCGGGCTCCGGCCGTGGGGCAGGGGTACTGACCCCCTCGGCCCCGGCCTCCGGCTGCGGGGCTTCAGCCTCTGCCCCCTGGTTCCAGCTGCGTGGCAGCAGGTGCTGGCCCCTGGCTCCAGTCCCAGGCTCCGGCCACGCAGCTGCTGACCCCCAGCACCGGCCACGGCGCTTCAGCCTCTGGCCCCCAGTTCCGGCCGTGCGGTGGCGGGCGCTGGCCCCGGACTCCGGCCACGCGGCCCCAGCCCCGGCGCTGATCCCCTGCCCCAGCTGCGTGGCAGCAGGTGCCGCCCCACAGCTCTGTTCCCAGGTGCTGGCCACACGGTGGCTGGAGCTGGCCCTGGGTGCCAATCCCTGGTCCTGGCCATGCAACAGCGAGGGCTGGCCCAGACATGCACGCCTGGGCTCCGGCACCCAGCTCCGGGCTCCGGCCGTGCGGCGGGAGGCACTAGCCCTGGGCGCTGCCCCACAGCTTCGTCTGCCTGGCCGCGGGCTCCGATCCCTGGCTCCGGCCACGCAGTCCCTGTCCCCAGCTGGGGTTCTGGAAACGGGCACTGGGCCCCGGCCCTGGCCGCAGACACCAGCCCCTGGCTCTGGCCACGCAACAGTGGGGCTCATCACCCACCCCCATCGCCCCCACCCATTGTCCCAGGCCCCCGGTACCTTCCTCGGCCCAGCATCCATCCTGCCATTGCCTGTGGCCCCTGCTGCCTCCCCCAGCCTTGCATCCATCCCCCCCATTGCCCCGGCCCCGTATCCATCCCCCCCATTGCCCCGGCCCCGTATCCATCCCCCAGACAGCTGCTGCCTCCCCCAGCCTTGCATCCATCCCCCACTATTAGCCCAGGCCCCCGGTGCCTCTCCCGTCCCCGTATCCATCCTGCCATCGCCTCTGGCCCCTGCTGCCTCCCCTTTTAGCCCCCTGCCCCCATCCAGGGACGAGTGAATCCTGGGACTTGCATCTTTGTTAATATCACTTTTCACAACAGACTTCTACGTCTATGTTTGTGACTGTCACTTTTCCTAGCCTCCCACGTGGCTACGAAGTGTGCTGCGAGATTAACAAAGATACAAACATCCCTTTTCACACCAAGCCCCAGGACCCACCAAGCCCTGGATGGGGGGCGGAAGGGGGAGGCAGCATTGTTTTTGTGACTGAGTCTGCCAGAAAACCCTACAAATACAATTCCAATGACGTGGCTGTGAATCCGCCCATGTTGAATTCTTTTCCCTAAAGTTAATTAAGTATTTTAGGGGGAAAGCGTCAGCGTAGCCACCAGTGAGAGCTGGTGGCCACACGTCGAGCCACCAAACCGTTCTGTTGCGAGCACCTCTGCTGGAGGTAGATCCACGAATCATAGGCCGAGAGGTGGTGGTACTTAGCTCTGGCCTGGCACCGCTTCCTACCTGGATCTACTAGCACGCGGCAATGCAGCCAGTAGCTTTATTCCCATTTTACAGAAGGGGAAATTCAGGTACAGAGAGGGGTCCCCAAGGTCACCCGGAGACAGAACCGGGACCAGAACCCAGGCCTTTGGCAACACCACAGCTCAGTTCCTGCAGTATGTCTGTCGAGGCCCCAGCTTAGCTTAGACCAGGAGTGGGCAAACTACGGCCCGCGGGCCAGATCTGGCTGCTCAGGGCTTTGGATCCGGCCCGCAGGATGCCCCCCCTCATGGCGCCGCAGGGCTAAGGCAGGCTCCCTGCCTGCCCTGGCCCGGTGCCGCTCCCGGAAGCGGCCGGCACCATGTCCCTGCGGACCGCGGGGGGGGGAGGGGTGTCAGAGGGCTCCACGTGCTGCCCTCGCTAACAGGCACCGCCCCCCGCATCTCCCATTGGCTGGGAACCGCGGACAATGGCAGCTTCGGGGGAGGTACCCACAGGTGAGGGCAGCGCATGGAGCCCTCTGCCCCCCCTCCCGGGCCGCAGGGACATGGTGCCGGCCGCTTCCGGGAGCAGCGCAGGGCCAGGGCAGGCAGGGAACCTGCCTTAGCCCCGCTGTGTGCCACGGCCACCCCAGAGCACCGGGCTGGAGACCCCATCCCAAACACCTCCTGCACCCTACACCCCATCCCCCTGCCCTTGCCCCCTGCCTCATCCCACACCCCTCCCGCACCCCAACCCCATGCCACACCCTGCACCCACTCCTGCACTCCAACCCCCTGCCCTGAGCCCCCTGCCTCATCCCACACCCCTCCCGCACCCCAACCCCCTGCCACACCCCGCACCCACTCCTGCACCCCAACCCCCTGCCCTGAGCCCCCTGCCTCATCCCACATCCTCCCGCACCCCAACCCCCTGCCACACCCCGCACCCACTCCTGCACCCCAACCCCCTGCCCTGAGCCCCCTGCTTCATGCCACACCCCTCCCACACCCCAACCCCCTGCCATACCCCGCACCCATTCCTGCACCCCAACCCCCTGCCCTGAGCCCCCTGCCTCATCCCACACCTCTCCCGCACCCCAACCCCCTGCCACACCCCACACCCCCTCCCGCACCCCAACCCCCTGCCCTGAGCCCCCTGCCTCATCCCACACCCTCCCGCACCCCAACCCCCTGCCACACCCCGCACCCACTCCTGCACCCCAACCCCTGCCCTGAGCTCCCTGCCTCATCCCACACCCCTCCCGCACCCCAACCCCCTGCCACACCCCGCACCCATTCCTGCACCCCAACCCCCTGCCCTGAGCCCCCTGCTTCATGCCACACACCTCCTGCACCCCAATCCACTGTCACACCCCGCACCCCCTCCTGCACCCCAACCCCCTGCCCTGAGCTCCCTGCTTCATGCCACACCCCTCCTGATCCCCAACCCCCTGCCACACCCCGCACCCCCTCCCGCACCCCAACCCCCTACCCTGAGCCCCCTGCCTCACGCCGCACTCCTCCTGCACCCAAAACCCCTGTCCTGAGCCCCCTCCTGCACCCCTCCCTGCACCCCTGCCCTGAGCCCCCTCCCACAGTCTGCACCCCTTCCTGCAACTCAACCCCCTGCCCTGAGCCCCCTGCCAAACCCCACACTCCTCTTGCACCCAAAACCACTGTCCTGAGCCCCCTGCCACACCCGGCACCCCTTCTGCACACCAACTGCCTTCTCTGAGCCCCGTCCTGCACTCTGCACCCCTCCTGCACCCCAACCCCCTGCCCTGAGCCCCCTCCTGCACCCTGACCCCTCCTTCACCCCAACCCCCTGCCCTGAGCCCCCTCCTGCACCCTGCACCCCTCCTGCACCCCAACCCCCTGCCCTGAGCCCCCTCCTGCACCCCTCCCTGCACCCCTGCGCTGAGCCACCTCCCACACTCTGCACCCCTCTTGCACCCAGAACCCCTGTCCTGAGCCCCCTGCCACACCCGGCACCCCTTCTGCACCCCAACTGCCTTCTCTGAGCCCCGTCCTGCACTCTGCACCCCTCCTGCACCCCAATCCCCTGCCCTGTGCCCCCTGCTGCACCCCTCCTGCACCCCAACCCCCTGCCCTGATTCCCCTGCTGCACCCCTCCCTGCACCCAAAACTCCTGCCCTGAGCCCCCTGCCACACTCCGCACCCCTCCCGCACCCCAGCTCCCTGCCCTGAGCCCCCTCCTGCACCCCGCACCCCTCCTGCACCCCAGCCCCCTACCCCAGCCCTGCATTCAGGCCCTGCAGGCAATTTTCCCACCCAGATGTGGCCTCGGGCCAAAAAGTTTGCCAGCCAGGGGCAGATGTTTCCCCCTCCATTTCTGGAGCTGTAGGGGATACAGTGCGTGGCCAGCAGGGGGCAGCAAGGATAACCAGGTGGGAAGCGGCCGCTGAGCGTTGGGCTGAGCAGAGCCGGCCTGTCCACCCTGCTGCCAGGACCTGCGTGTCCGTGGGAAAACCCGAGACGGAATCCGCCGCGCCAAACGGTCCTGCTGCCCTCTTCAACAACCGGACATTTCTTTAAATGGAAAGGTGTTGGGGGTTTTTAAGCTGAAATCATTAACACCTAGCTCTTCTCTAGCGCTTTCCACCAGTAGATCTCTACGCGCTCTACGGGGAGGTCAGGATCCAGCTCCCCATTTCACAGGCTGGGAAACTGAGCCACAAAGAGGTCAAGCGATTTCTCCAAGGTCCTGGAGCAGCGCCCAACAGCTGTGCTGGGGATAGAAGCCACGTCTGCTTCGTCCAGGGCTTTACCCACTAGGTATTGCTGCCTCTCCTTTATCCTCCCCGCTATTATTAATCATTGATCAGTTTCTGGTTTGGGGCAAATGACCAAACTCTATCACCACAATGAATATTATTGGGTGGCATCTTTCATTTGGGTCTAAAAGCCATTTTTGGTCAATAAATATTTCAATGAAACCGTTGTGACCGGCTCTGGGAGGGAGGAAGGGACACAGACAAGGGGTGAAAAGGGCTCTGAGTCAAGGCATCGTGGGTTTCTGGTCACACTCCATGCACTTCCCCTGGCCCTGTCTGGAGGTCACTGGCTCCTTCTCAGGACAGGGATACGGGTGCCCCCAAGGGCACTCTAGTGTCTAAATGGATGTTGCTGGCTGAAATGCAGCACCTGGTTTTGTTCCAGTTCAAAGGGTCCCCGAAATCTCCCCTGATGGGCAGCTGCCATGGGTGTTCCCGGGAGCCAGCCGGGCAGGGATGGGAAAAGCAGCCTGTGGGGTCAAAGAAGTGGCAAGCTGTGTGTGAGTGTGCGTGTGTATTCACAAGAGGATGTGTGGAGGTGTATGGTGAGTTGTGTGAATAGTGGGCACAGTGTGTTGCTTGTCGTGGTGACCCTCTGAAACAGACATTTCCTCGCCATGCCGGGCCATTGGGTTACGGGTGTGTGGATTGTCACGACAACACATTCGCATCGAACTGAACAGACAAATGTCGGTGTGTGCGGTAAGTGAGTGGTGTGTGGTGTGCATGGTTGCGCAGGGGAGTTGTGTAGCAGGGCTGTGGAGAGCACAAGGAAGGTGCCATACATACGCTTGTAAATGCTGGGAAGCTGTGTAGCTGGTATGCGCTCCCCCCAGCTTTGCGTGTTTGTGTGTCATGGGAAACACACTGTGAATGTGTGTTGTGTGGCTGGCGTATGAAATGTATTGCTCCTGTGGATCGGTTTATGGTGGCGATCGCATTGCCTCTCGTGACACCCACCACCCACCGGCGGGCGAGACCCTGCGTGTGCTGGCGGAGTGTGACTGCCTGGTGGTGTGTGAGTGAAGGTTTGTGTCTGAGCGTCTCGGGGAATCTGCATTGCCAGTGTGTTTTTCTTAATAGGCCCATCTGGCCGTCAGGAAACCCCACAAGCGCGAAACACTGTTTGGAGTTTAATTTTAGAAGCTTGTCTAAGTTCCTTGTCTCTGTAGCGGCTGAGCACGTCACCGACACTAATAACACCCAGCTCTGATCTAGCGTGTTCATCAGTAGATCTCAAAAAGCACTTTACAAAGGAGGCCTGTATCATCCCTCTTTTAGATGGGGGAAACTGAGGCACAAAAAGGGGACGTGACCTGTGCAATCTGACCAAGAAGGCCAGGGGAAGAACTAGGAATAAAGCCTCGTGAGACCCTTCCACTAGAAACAGCCTCCCCTCCCCTGAGATACAGTCAGTCCCTGACACTCTGAAATCCCCCCTCCCCCCCATTAACACATTTATCCTCACAACCCTGCTGTGAGGTGAGGAAGGGTCATATCCAAAAGGGATCATTCATTTTAGCCCCTCCATGTGTTGTTGTCACCATCTCCACTTTATGGAGAGGGAAACTGAGGCACGGCACAATTATGGTCAAACATCGGGAAGCATCCACCGCTTTGGTGTACCTTCTTTTGTAAGCCTCACAAATGGCTTTGTTTGCACAGACTCAGCCTCGTTCACTGCTCCCAGTCATCTCTAGCAAGTCCTGAGAAGCTGGTTGGGCTGTGGAGTGGGATTCAAGCAGTTAATAACACCTAGCTCTTACACAGTCTGCCATTGGGGGAAACTGAGGAACGCAGAGGGAAGTGACCTGAAGGGATTAGATCTGGGTCTCGCGAGCTGTTTCTCCACTAAGCCCATGGCCTCCTCTTTGATTTTTGCTCAGGATGTGGGTTCAGTTGTCACCTGTCTCAGCCTCGCTCTAGGACTTTGGAAACGAATCAAACAAATGCCCCATGCCTCAGTTTCCCCAGATGTATAATAGGGATCCTGTCACTTCATTTGTCTGATTAGCTGGGAGGGTCCTCAGGGCAGAAGGGCCTGTCTCAGCTCTGAAGGTACAGGACCTCACATAGTAGGCCCCTGATTTTGGGATGGGGGTCTCCAGGAGCATCTATAATACAACCAGAATTGCCAGCTCGTGTGAAATTATCATGAATCTACCAATACATGTATGTTTCTTAAAGCCCCAGCTCCTGGATTCACGTGATCGGCTGAAAATCACCTTTTTTTTTTTTCTCAACGAGATCTGAAAGTTTCTAGCCCTCAGAATGAGGAAAGGAGAAAACTTGCAAACATGAACCCTTAAGGCCTAAAACAAACCACCACCAAAATTTATTATTTTTTAAACAGCCTCATGATTTGCGGGCGACCTGATTCATGATTTTTGAATGTTTGGGGTTGGCAATACTCTGTGTGTGTTTGTGCACACACACACACACACAAACACACACACACGTGACCAGGTACAGAATCCAAACAAGCTCACTAGACAAACAGGTCTTTTTTTCCTCCTTAAATTCAGTTTTCTCCAGCTCTTCCTGCGGCGGGTGCTGGCCCCCGTTCTCCTGCTCCGCCAGGTGTTTGCTTTGCGGAGGGGCAGCTACAGAGGTGGTGGCGATCTCTCGCGACTGGACATCGCGAGCTGCCGTTCTGCATGTTTTGGCCTGTTAGGCCTGTGGGTTTGAGAGTGGCTTGATTTCAGTGCCTCCATTTGGGGCTGTTTGAGATGAGACCCTTCAAAGGGCTTGAGTCTCAGGACAGGTGCTCGGCACCCTGAAAATGCAGCCCCTCCATGGTGTCCCAAGTAAGTGTCTCTAAAACCTCTTGTTGATTTAGGCCTAAAATCTCTCTCCAAAGGCGAGAGTCAGAAGCAGGCAAAGCCAGCAGCAAAACAAAAGTTAACCTGTGCAGTGTCTCAGCTCCAGCTCGTCTCCCTGGGGGTTAATTACCAAAAGTAAAAAAGCTTTAATTAACGTGGGATGATCATTTCCCTTTAGGGACCTCATGTTTGGAAGTAGCCAGAGCGCGTGGCTAATTGACCGCCTGGGAACTAATCAATAGCTTTAAGTTTTGGAAAAGAGTTGATAACTGTTTCTTTTAGTGCAGCAGGGAAGCTCATAACGAGTCTGTGGGGTTTTCTTGGTTTTTGTACGTGTCAGTTTTTCAAATAGCAACCCCAGGTGTTAGCTAGCACTGGAAATCTCAAACAATAGGCCAGATACTTGGCGAATGGCCATCAGTGTAACTCTGTGGAGGGGGCTATGTTCACTGGCCCAATGTCATGTCAAGTATCCTTTGGACTATTCATTAAAATATTTAATACCACTTTAATTTAATCCTTACTGATCACCTAATATCATGCAGGAACACAGGACTGCCCATTCCAGATCAGACCTGTGGTCCTGCGTCTCCGATCTCCAAGGGAAGTCTAGCTGTTTCAGAAGAAGATTCAAAAATCCCTGCAATAGGCAATTACAAGATAAAACTCTGATAATGAATGTTTCTTCCTAACCCCTCCCATGAAAGCCTGGCTCATGCTCTGAAGCAGGCTGGCTCATCGCTTCTCCAAATCTTTCCCTGAGTTTGTACAAAGCATTTACTCCAAGAACACTTGGGATAAAGGACCCATACACTGGTTGAGGAGAGAATATTGTGGTTCAAAGTGGCCCTGTGACTTATTCATAGATTATACAGGAAGCCTTGTGGTCCCCTAATCTGAGCTGCTGTGTAACACAGGCCATAGGCTGCCCTGAATTAATTCCTGTTGGAACTAGAGCAGATCTCCTGGGTCCTATCCACTTCTGAAAATCCCACCCTTAAGCTATATGGCCAGGGAATCCATCCACTCACATCCAGGGGCATTGCATCAAGTTCATAGGCAGTGGAATGAACGCAACCCTCTCCCTTGCTGTTAACTCTAGTTGACAGTCCTTTATAATGGACATAGAGGGCTAGGCAAGTCTTGGGGCTTTGACAGTGTTTCAGTGGGATCTAAAGGGTGCTTAGAACTTTTGCTGCCCCTCTGTGAAAAGTGACTGTCCCCCAAAAAACATAAGGCAGGGGATGATTGAGGGGTAAGCAATTGTAGCCAAAAGGGGTGGGGATTTGGAGACAATGGGATATATCGTCAGGTGATGCAAATCATTCCGAGCCCATTGACGGGACTGGAGTTTATCCCACTTGAGGATTAGGAATTAAGCAAGACACACAGTTGTCCTTTCACTCTGCTCAGCACTGCTGAGGCCTCAGCGGGAACACTGTGTCCGGTGCTGGGCACCACGCGTCGGGAACGTCCGGAGGAGAGTGACAAAAACGATTCAAGGCCTGGAAAACATGGCCTGTGAGGAAAGGATTTTAAAAACCGGATCTGTTTAGTCTGGAGCAAAGCCTGTGGGGAAAAGAAGACTTCACATCTGTAGCAGGTTGTTATAAAGAAGTGGGTGATAAATTGTTCTCCTTATCCACTGAGGACAGGACAAGAAGCAATGGGCTTAAACTGCAGCAAGGGCGGTTTAGGTTGGACCTTAGGAAAAACTTCCTGACTAAAGGGCAGTTAAGCCCTGGAACAAATTGCCTAGGGAGGCTGTGGGAAGTCCTTCTTCATGGCAGGTTTTTCAGGAGAGGTTAGACACACCTGTCAGGGATGGTCTAGATTATACTTGCTCCTGCCTCAGTGCTGGGAGCTGGATTAGATCGCTCGAGGGCCTTTCCAGTCCTACATTTCTATCACTTAAGGGCCTGATTCTCTTTCCCTTCACTGTGGGGTAAATGGGGATCTGCTCCACTGGAGTCAGCCGGACCAACTGCCCCTCACGACTCGGGCGTTAAACTCCGGAGTCACTCCGCGCTGCGGCTGGGGTGAGTGAGCTGGGAGAATCGCCACCGAACTACTTGCGTTGCCCACGAGAAGCGGGTCCCATGACGCTGACGGTTCTTTACCTCGTCTTAGTTCATGGGCTGCAACATTCAGCTGTGTTATTGGTGGCCTTGTGCTTCTTGGCAAATGAAACTAAACAACTGGCTCGTTCAACTGTTGTTTCCTTTGCTGATATTTCTCGGGTGTATAGCAGTGTGACTCCCTTGATTTCACTGAACTCCCGAGAGGCCTCGGGCTGCTTTGCTGTTCTGAGTAGCTGGCTGTGATCTATTAATGCAACGCTTCCACGCCTCTGACAGCCAGCCCACCGAACGCTCAGCAAACCCAGCCAGGCGTGAATTCAGCTTCTTGCTTGGTTAGGAACATCTGTCGCTATGGAATCCCTGCAAGCGTGAACAACCAGGCACCAAGCGTGTGACGGGCGGAATTGTTTTCACACGGCTTCTCCTGGTGAATTCACTGGGAAAATCTTCCCAGACTGCAGTGCCCGGGCTGTTCCTTGAGTAGGCCGTGTCGCTTTGCTTCCCTGTTCTGTTGGAGGTTTATCAGAGAAAGTCCTAGGCCTCATGGTTAGGATCCTCTTTGATCCTGGCCCTTAGCCCCCTGCTATCCCAGCCCTGGGATTTCCCCAGCCCTGGCCCCCACAATTCAGCCAATACCCCTCAGTCCAGACCCACAGTCACCTGCTGTCCCACCTCGGGACTTCTCACTCCTCCCCAGCCCTGCCAATGCCCTCTGTCTCTCTTTTTTTTTTAAAGTTTGTCAGCCAGTCCGGTAATATCACTTAACACGGACGTATTTGTCTTTTTGTTGGCTGGCCTGTTTGCTGCACCTTTGGGCCTTTGAACGTTACCAGATCCTGTATCATCCGAGCCTCTTCATTCTCTACCACGCTTCCCATCTGGTCTTAGGGCCTCCCAGCTAAGCCTTTAACCATGTTCGTCCGACAGGGGCTCCAAAGCAGACGGCCTCACCCGGCAGGGGATCAACGGGTACTCCACCATCGCAGCCCTTTCCGAGCTCGTTCTGGTTATTACGGTGCCGTGCCCCCCAGTGAAATTCCCGCCTGTACGGTGCAGCACAGGGCCTGGGGATCGCTCATGTCCTGCCTGGTGGGCTTAAGTGGTGCTTAACCGGTGTATTCGTTGTACTGCCTGCACAGGGGGTGAATTTCCCGGCCCTGGGTCTGTCATGGTATAACGTAGCCCCCTGGTAACACCATGGCCTACTGCAAACATTGCTGCTAACACCCACAATGCTGTTCTGCTGGTAGGAGGAGGCTTTCAAAGCTGCCTGTTAGGCTGGGATGATGGGCACCTATAAAAACGAACAAGAGTGGTACGGTCAGCTCCCCAAGGTGACTTGAAAAATCCCATCCATTATGGATACAATTAACGATCATTTCCCCCAGCAGGTCACTGTGACCATGTCGGACAGACGGATGGATAGACAGCTGAGTACAAGCCGGTACGGAACATTTGTAGCCGGGGGTCTCATCACCTCTGAATGGTTGGAGGGGCCCCGTGAATACAGCAGCACTGCTATATAAATACCCTCCCCTGACCATGGCCTGCAGAAAGTGGGAACTCGGGGAGTGACACAACCTCTTGGAGGGGTGATGAACACGTGGGAAATGTGACTCGGAGTCAGCTAACTTTGGGGGAGATTTTTAAAAGCCCCCCCCCCAGGTTTTAGGAGCCAGGGTTCTTTGCAGGCCTTCGCAAGGCCCCCTTTCTTCACCACATTAACAACACGCTCCTTGTCTTAACTGTCTAGGATCTGAGGGGGGCGAGTCCAGAACGCAGGGCTGGGGGGGTGCTGGATCACTAACACTCCTTCTTCATGGCTGGGGCGATGCCTGAGCAGCGTCTCATCGAGCCCAGAAGGTCAAGCCCCCCTGGGAGTCCTGTTGGAGCACCCATGGCCTGTGGCCACCTGACTGGCTTGCCCCCACTACTTAGGCCAGGAAGTGACCCAGGTGGGCTGTCTGAGCAGCTGTGCAAACTCCCTTTTGCTGCTGCCTGCCACTTGCAATCTGTATCCAGCCCTGTTCCTGACTCCTGCTCTGCTCCTGACCCTGTTCCTCCAAGCTCCCACCTGGCTCCTGCTCCATGCCTGACCCTGGCCTTTCCCCTGGTTCCTGCCAGTAAACCTTGCTCCTGACCATTGAGTACTTTTCTGGCTCTGCCTGGCTTGACCCTTGGCCTCTGGCATTTGCTATCTGGCCCCGGCTCTGCCCCTCAGCTTTGATACCTGGTTCTGACTCTGGATCCACCCCTGGCTCTGATATTTGGCAGCTGATGCTGGTTCTGACCCCCCTCCCCACTGACCTGGGTGACTGCTCCACCCACTAGCCCAGACTGCCTATGTCCCCCTCCGAACACAAGGCCCTTCATGGCCTCCTCCAACCCTGCCCAACATCTCTCATATACTACTGTAATGTCCACTCCCACTTCTCATCAGCCCATGGGGCAGCCTTCACTGCCTCCTTGCTAGACAGGTGCTTGTTTGAAAGTTTGTTGTCTCCCATGTTCCCCTCACACCTGGGAAAAACATCTGCAAAACCCCCTCCTTCAAACTCTCCTCTGCCATGGTGCCGATGAAAACCAGGACAATGGAGAGGCAGCCGGTAGGCCGAGCCCATGGCTCACCATGTTGCCCAGTACCGTTTCCTTGTACTCCCCAACTGTCTGTCTGCAGCCAGCTCTTGTTCACTGGTTCTTTCCTGCCTCCAGACCGCACGGGTCCACAGCCGGGCACTTGAGCTGAAGTAGGTTGTTTGTTTTGTTTGCTTCAGTGAGTGATCGGTCCACGAAACAGGGCACCGCGTAGGGTTAAACACAGGAGTTCCCCAAATTCAGGTGCTTGCCTTCAATACACTGTTACAAAGCTGTTCATTCTATAACATAGCAACTCTCTTTCTGGTTCGTTTGCTGACCCAGTTGTTTGGATTGTTGGCTCAGCTTTTTTACTTGGCTGTTCCCTGCCAATCATACGTTCTTTCACATGTCCAACGCCTAAAATATACTGCATATTGCATCCTACACTTATCTTGTACTTGGCACTTTTGTAGCAGTGTTGGTCTCAGGATACGAGGAGACAAGGTGGGTGAGGTGATATCTTTTATTGGACCAACTCCTGTTTGGGGGAAGAGTGGAGCTTTCAAGGTTCACAGAACTCCTCGGGTCTGGAAAAGAAAACTAGAGTGTAAGGTCTGGGGGCTGGGGCCATCTTTTTTTGTTCTGTGTTTGTACAGCTCCTAGCACAACACATCCTGGGCCATGTAATATAAATCATTATCATCTACAGTAAGAAACTTCACACCCACAGCAGTGTCCCAATAGCATAATCCTGCATCCTTTTCATGTAGCCAGTCCCTGGTGGCTTTAAAGTAACTCAAAGACTCAGAAATAACACAACTTTAGTGCAGCCCCGGGAACTTTGTGGGATGCAGTTAACTATGGTTGGAGGAAGGTTGTTAAGCTCTGGAACAGGCTTCCAGGGGAGGTTGTGGAATCCCCATTGCTGGCAGTTTAAGGACAGGTTGGACCAACATCTGTCAGGGATGGTTTGGTCCTACCTCAGCACAGGGGGCTGGACTTGAAGACCCCTGGAGGTCCCTTCCAGCCCTACATTTCTATGAGTCTATAATTGGGCATGGGGGCTGAGTCTAGTGGCGAACCATTGACAGTGAAATCCTGGCACCATTGAGCCAATATGAGTTTCGCCATTGACTTGGGGATTTCATCCTAGCAACTGAAGGAAAGCCAGAGTAAATCAGACCAGGGTTCTAGCCCCGTCTCCACCAGTGATTTGTACCTGCTGCTTTGGAGGAATCCTGCAGTTAACATCCCATAGTGGGATTTGGGGAATGAGGCCAAGGGCCAGATTTTTAAAGGTATTTAGGTTCCTAGTGAGACTGTCAAAACCATCTTCTAGTGGCCTGAACCTCAGGTGTTTTTCAAAGTCCCACTCAGTCCTTAAATAGCTTTAAAAAATCTAGCCCTTGGGCCTTAGAAAATACTACCCATTCCATGTACCCAGAGGGGCTGGAGTCTAAGTAAACCCTCCATTTTGCCTATGGAGCCCTAAATCAGTTTAATTAGTGATGCAAACTCCTGTGCAAAAATGCTCTTTATTCAATGTATTCCTGGTTTCTATCAATTTAACTTAAATCAGTTCCTTGCCAACTTGAAGAAAATCAAAGTAAACCAGAGGTAAACCTCAGTGTCTACAGAGGAGTTTGCTTCAGTTTAATTAGATGAAATTCTTCACGAGGTGGAACTTTCTGGCTTGTGTTCTACAGGGAGTCACACTAAATGATCTGCCTATAAAAATGTACGAGTCCATGAAATCAGTCTGAAAGCCAATTTTGGTTAATCTAGAAGAATGGTGTGTGAAGACAAGTCCTAAGAGATGGGGCTAGAGTAGAAATAAATTGATCTGAAAACAGAATAAGATGCTTTAAAGAATGCCATTATTAGCCGTGTTTACAAGGCCTCTGTTTCTTAGTGCCGTCCACATGCAAGTTTCAGTTTTGGTTGCTGCTATTCTAGTGACATATTCAAATGAAAAGGCACCTTCTGTAAACTAACAGCTGGCTGCTTTGGTCCCCAGCTTGTTTTCTCAATCAGAGCGATAGCTCCTTGAAAAGATGTTATTGAATTTTCTTTACATTTAAAAAGTATATAATATAAAAATCAAACGGCAATGCAGTTGATTGAAGGCATTTAAATCAATCCATCTACGATCATAACTGACATTAGGGGAGAGAGAGAAAGAAATATAAAATTGCACATATGTTGCCGCTTTTTCCCCCCTTAAAATTGTAACTGGAGGGGGAGTGGGGGGGAAAGTGCTCCAAGTTTCTACACCTACCTCTGGAAGATACTCCTGTTGGTCACTGTGAGATTCTCTGGCCTGTACATTGCAGGATGCCAGACTAGATGATCACAAATCCAAATCTGTGGCTCAATAAATCGGTAGTGGCTGAAAATGTAATCTACTAAACATTGGAGCAGTTCCTCATTTGGAGGACACAGTATAGCTCCATTCAAGTCCAAGCTGATTTACGTCGGCTGAGGATCTGATCCCATGTGCTCTAGTTCCACGGAGCAGCTACTGGATTGACAGCAGTGGTGCGATCTCCCAACAGAAAGAGACCTTCCGCTTTGTCTTTTGAGAACTCGGTGCGAGTGTCAAAACGGCCTATGTCCTCTGCATGGTTTGGTTTCTCTGCTGAGATTGTCAAAGGGGTAGGGGCATCTTGATGCAGGTGTCAGATCCTTCCCCACTGGGAGTGAGGTTGAAATCCATGTGCTTTCTCTGGAGCCACAGACTGGACCAGTCAGTTTTTAAAGAGAGGTTAAAAAAAAATGGAAGCAGGTGCAGAAAATGGAAGCGGGTGCAGAAATGAGCCACAGAGTTACCTGGTAACAAGGCCGTGTGGATATGCCATGGAGCTTTGGTTACTAAACAAAAAATGAATTCTGTAAAAATGGGAAAAGTTGATTTCCCCACCAAACATTGATACCTGGCTCAGTGATAGGGAAGAGTTTGCAGCTAATGAATGACTGGCCTTCCAGAGAAGGGAAAAGCTTCAAAAAATTCAAAGCAATTTTGGGTTGACTTTTTAGAGGTTTAGGATTAATGTAGGCCCTAAAGGCAAATATGCTGCTTCCCCTCCCTTTACTTTATCCTATCCCTCTTTCATGTGTGCGCGCGCGTGTGTGTGTGTGAGTGACCAATCTGGTATTTTGGTAAGGCTGTATTTGGGAAACATTACAAATATAAAAAGGAACAAAGGGTTCAAAGGCTAGGAACTGTCTGAGCGAGAGACTAAAGGAGCTCAGTCTATCTGGTCAGAAAGTTGACCAAGGAGTGAACTGATTATGAAAGTCCTTACAGTGAATCAGGAGAAAATATTGGCTACTAAAGGTCTTTTTAGTCTAGTGGCAAAAGACAGAGCCAGACCCAGTGGGCAGAAAATCAAGCAAGGCACAATTCTGAAATACTGAGGGAGACTAACCAGTGGAGTTTGCTGCCAAGGGAAGTGGTGACATTTGTTGCTCAATGTCTTCAAGGGAAGACTGGAGGCCTTTCTGGAATTTATGAATTAATCACTCCCAACTTACTGGGCTCACTACAGAGGTCACTGGGTGATAGAGCTCATCTCATCTCCGGGTTCGCATAGGTGGAGACTATCGGTCCCTTCTGGCCCTAATCTATGAAGTGGCTCAGCCCTTTCCAAAGTGCTTATTGATTTTTGGGGTGAGGAACTTTAGCTACTTGGGCAAAGCTGCCTGGCAAGGTAGTGGCAGAATGAGAATTAGGACCCAGCTTTTGCTAACTTCCAGAGCCATGGACTGGATTACAAAGGTGAGATTTCCAGCTGGTGTGTACAGGCCCTGCCCCATGTGTCCATTCCAGAACCAAACGGGTTGTAGCCTGAGACTGGATGTCTTTTTCTGAAAGATGTGCTCTAGGTCAAAGAGGAATGAAATCAGGGAAGTCTGGCCTGTGTTTCTCCAGGACACCAGACTAGATAAAGCCAGAAGAGACCACTGTGAGATTAAGACTCTATGAACCAATTCTACCAAACTGATTCAGTCAGAAATAGCTGAGTGCACTCAAACTAGTCAGTCTGAAGTATCTGAGGAAACATTGTGGCATCTGCCCCTTCTCAACCAATTCCATCGGACAGGGAAGGCTGGGGCTCTCAGGAGCTTGGCTGGCTGATTTTTTCACCCACATGCTCAGGGTCTTACTAATCGCTGTATGTGGGGTCAGGAAGGAATTTCCCTCAGGTCAGATTAGCGGTGACCTGGGGGCAGGGGAGGGGAAGTCAGTGTGGTTTAGTGGAAAGGTCACTGGTTTGGGAGTCAGGAAATGTGGGTTCTATTCCCAGTTCTGTCATAACTGGTTCTGTGAACTTGGGCAAGTCACGACGGGAGGGATAGCTCAGTGGTTTGAGCATTGGCCTGCTAAACTCAGGGTTGTGAGTTCAATCCTTGAGGGGGCCATTTAGGGATCTGGGGCAAAAAAAATTGGGGATTGTGCCTGCTTTGAGCAGGGGGTTGGACTAGATGATCTCCTGAGGTCCCTTCCAACTCTAATAGTCTATGAGTCTAAGTCACCTTCCTCTGCAACATGTGGGTGCAGGTCATTTGCTGGGATTATTTGGGGATATCTCATTTAATCACTTCCCTGCCTTGGTCCCTCCTGTTCTTTGCCTGGGGAACATCACAGGCTAGTATCCCAAGTGCTGTAACACTTTGGTCTCATTTCAGCTGTTGTGTTTAGCACGCAGGTGTGGAGTGGCATTTGCTGGCATGTGATAAACAGGTCAGATCAAATGAAGGGACCACCAGGTCTTGGCCTTAAACGCTATGGACGTCGAGCTCAGAATTCCTGGAACAGTAGGGAATTCTGGGAGGCTGCAAAAGTTGCATTGTGGGATAGAAGCACATCCGCTAGTTAGTGGTACTGATCTTTAAACAGCGCTTTGAGGGCTGGGGTGAAAAATGTTAGATAGTTCTAACGGGTTCAAACTACAGCAAAGCAGCTTTAGATTAAATCTCAGGAAAAACTTCCGAACTAAGAACAGCAGGACAATGGAACAACCTCCCTAGGGAAATCATGGAAGCGCCTTCCCTGGAGGATTTCAAAAAGAGCCATCTGTCTTGGGTGTCTTAGCCAATGAATCCTGCCTCATGGCAGGGGTTACACCAGAGCTGTGGACCTCTGGGTCATGTCTAATATTTCCAAAGGGGGCCGGCTGCACCTCCAGCTGAAATCTTTTAGGGGGTCTGTAAATGAGAAAAGGTTGAAAACCACTGATCTAAGTAAAAGACAAGAGCCAGCAGGTGGATAAAGACACCCCGATGGGAGAGGGGTGGGGGGTGCAAGGAAAGAAGGAGACGCTCAGCATGTTTGGCAGCAGACTCAGTGCTGGCTGCTGAAGCTGCTTGAAAATCTTCATGGAAAGATTTCTCCTGTTGAAAACAGCTTCTTGACAAAAGGGAGCTTTTCACACACACACACAAATCTGGTTTTGGTTAAAATGGGGGGGGGAGGTTTGCGGGGGAGGTTGTCAGCAAAACAAACTCCCCAAACTGAATATTTCCACAATTTCAGCAGCAAACGCCCCCTCCCCCAAACTGCTTCATTTTTTAAAGGGCAGCATTTAGTGTGTGTATGTGGGGGAGGGGGGAAGCAAGAACCGGTTTGATGGAAATGCAGGTTTGTTTGGTACTGACTTGGTTTAACCAGAAAGCCACGGGCATGCAGAGGAGCTGCTTAGAGAGGGACCCTAAGACTCAGAAGCCGAGGCCTAGTTCTTGCTGTCCTGCAGCCTCCCCGCGTGGCCGTGGGCAGGTCACTTGGAGTGTGTCTCCCCAGCTCACGACTGCAGTATCTCATCTCGAGTATACATTCCTGAGCTTGTTTTAAGCTAGATAGCTTGGGTGCTGGCAGCTGTGTCCCGGGTGGGCTTGTACAACCAGCATCTAGCACGCGGTACCACAGATTCACGACTCAGGGCCACAAGTGAGCTAGATTAAAGCTAGCTCAGGTGTGCCTAGGCAAGTTGCAATCACACCCCATGACATGCAGAATAGACAGATGTAATTGTTTTAGCCCTTTCGGTGAGCCCCTGAATGAAAATCCAACTTTGATCCTAGTTCATTTACTGGAATGGGCGATATATACATATCCACAACTGGGGTAACAGTGGCAAATTGAGCCCTTTGCCTCTAAAATACCTTTCTCCACAAGGGATGTACCATCAAACCACAACATTTTGTTAGTTAGCTACAGCATCACACTAGCTCTGTCCCATCCAGATGCCAGGGAGCTCATCGACACAGTATATTGTGGCGTATGAAAGCTTAGCAGGATTGCGCAAATGGAGTAGACATTTGTATAGATGACTGGATGAATGTAAACCAAGAGAGATCCTCTAGAAATAGTGTGCTGATATCTAAAAGGAGGGGTGATTTGGGGGTGAGGGCGGTAGGTTAGGACTCAGGGGATCCGTGTGCAAACCCTGGCTTAGGTATTGAAATTGGGCAGGTTGAACTCTCTAGGGCTCAGGGTCTGCCTACAGGGCGTACCCCTCTGGGTAGAAAAGCCCTAAGAGGCATCCAAATTCCATTGAAATTCAGGGGCAGTTTAGCCTCTAATTCCTCTGGCCTCCTTTGGAGAACCCTAGGTGTGAGGTGCAGAAGAGCCCAACCAGTCCATGATTCTCTGTCTGGGAAGCTCAACCCTTAAAGGCACAGACCCGCCATATCACATAAGATACTTCTATACCCCTAACTCCATTTTATCTGAGCACTTCACAGGCTTCACTGCACTTAAACCTCATGGCTCTCCTATGAGGATGGAAATATTATTAGTCCAGGGTACTTATGGTGGAACTGAGGTTCAATTCTTCAGAGGTAGTTAGGTGCCTAATGCTCATTGATTTCAATGATAGTTTGGCTCCTAAATGCTTTGGAGGCTCTGAACCACATTTGAAAGATAAAGATCTCTCTCAAGGTGACTGTAGCAAAGAACAGTATCAAATCCAAGATTCCTGAGTTCTAAGGTAACATTGTAAGCATGGGGCAGCCCACAGATTGAATTCCCACTCAGGTCGGGCCTATGTCTTTGTGTGTGTGTGTGTGTGTGTGTGTGCAATACATAGGACAACGGGGGGTCTGGTATCATGCAGGGCCTCTAGGTGCTGCAGCAAATAACAACAATAAAAATAATAAAACACCCTGGTCATTGGAGATCAGAACCTCAGCCACTGCACTCTGCTTGCTTCAAACTAATTTGCAAGCAGCAGCTAAAATTACTCCGTAGCGTCTCAGTTTGTGCTTTCAGAAGGTGAGGAAATGAGCAGGTGCTCGGAGCAGATAGGAAACAGATGGATCATGTGAGTTGATTTCTGCTCTGAACTGCAAGAGTGAGTGACTTCAGCTACTGGAAGGTGGTATTATTAGCCCAAGGTTATCTTTTTGGTTGACCCCTTGAATGGAAATCAATACTATGATCTTACTTTTTTTACTGGAAAGGGGCCCCACAGTGATCACTGCTGTAATCTTTAGGCTTTCTTTATTATTGATATATGGGGATATAAACTTGCTTGGGATCTACCACTAAAAAAAAGCCTTTGACAGTGTTGTAGGGGAAACCAGTGCGGCAAAGTGTGATTAAAATAAACTAGGTAGACACTAAATATTTCAGTGCACTGGCTGAGATGTGTGTGTGTGGGGGAATCATTAAAACATAATAATTGCAAATGGAATATTGGTCTGCTGTACTCATTACCACAAGTTTCAGAGTAGCAGCCGTGTTAGTCTGTATTCGCAAAAAGAACAGGAGGACTTGTGGCACCTTAGAGACTAACCAATTTATTTGAGCATGCTAGTTATGCGACCCCCAAGCATGCTCAGATAAATTTGTTAGTCTCTAAGGTGCCACATGTCCTCCTGTTCTCATTACCACAAGATGTTCTTGAGGCCAAGAGAAAAGCTTGATTTGAAACAAGTTTATCCGGTTACTCCTGTCGGGCCTGTGTTATACAGGCAGTCAGACTAGATGACCTAATGGCTTCTTCTGGCCTTAAAATCAAAGAATATCCAAACTTGCAACAATAATCGTCATAAATTGTGATTAATGAGACCGATGCAAGGATTGGAAAAGATGCCTTCTAGTGATTGACTCAGAGCTTAATCTTTTTAGCTTATCAAACAGAAGGTTATGGGGTGACTTGATAACAGTCTAGAAGTACCTGTATGGGGAATAAACATTTGATAACACACAGGGCTCTTCACTGTAGCAGAGAAAGGGCAAACATGATCCAATGGCTGGAAGATGAAGCTAGACAAATTCAGACTGGAAACAAGTTGCACATTTAACAGTGAGGCTAATTAACAATTGGAAGAATGGTGTTTTCTCCATCCATGGCAATTTTTAAAGCAAGGTTGGATTTTTCCTAAAAAGATCTGCTTTAGTTCAAATAGGAATTAATTCAAGCCTGTGTTATGTAGGAATTTAGATGAGGTGATTATAATGGTCCCTTCTTGCTCTATTATTGATGAATATAATATAAAATTGAAATGAAAAGCCATTTCAGAATGGAAATTTGAAATGTTTCCTTCTGAAAAGGATGAAACAATGTTTTGACTTTATCCAAATATTTTGTCTTTAAAGTGATGCTTTTGCCAAAAGCTTTTTGGGAAGGAAACACACCTGCAAAACATTTCCCTTCCAAGTGATCAGAATTTTCTAATGGACAAACATTCCATTGGAAAATTTCAGAGCCGTTCTACTTATAAAAGTTCTTCTCTTGTTCGGAGAAGCAAAATAAGCTATACCCCAGCTGCAATGAAGTTAGGGTGACCAGATGTCCCGATTTTATAGGGAGAGTTCTCATATTAAGGGCTTTCTCTTATATAGGTGCCTATTAACCCCCACCCCCGTACCGATTTTTCATATTTGCTGTCTGGTCACCATAGATGAAGTGGGAATGTTCTGTAGTGCTTTTGATTCCTATGGTGCCTCAGTTTCCCTCTATGTTGCATTGCTAGCTAGTGGGTACGGCAAAAGGGTTACTAATCTGCTCTTGGGACAGAGCAGGAGACATATGGTGTTGTCTCACCTAACTGTCCAGGGCAGCGTGTCTGGGTCATTAAAGGACTGGCTGAAAACTAACCCATATCAATGGAGGATCTAGAAAGACCATGGGAGCCACAGTGACTGACCGGTTGACACCTATCCACGGGGAATCTCCGGCAGATGGAACATGTGAACTCAGCATGGGAGGGAGGCTAAGAGCTGGCTTTTAGTTGAATTGAGCAGCTCTCAACTGGGACTGACAAAGACAGAGGGAAAGAGCAGGAAATGAAGTGCTGGCTTGGCCACCATAGACTGTATCTTAACTTCTGTTTCTCTGCGCTTAACTCAGGGCTCCCAGACACTGTGTTCCAGCTGACTAACAAACCTTACTGTTTTGAAAACGCTGCCTGCTGTCACAGCAAATACTTGCTGAGGTGCATTGGTGCTTGAAGAGGGTAGAAATCTCAGGCCAGGTGCATCTCAGTTGGACCTGCCGGGCTGGTACCTTTCCTGGTACCAGGCTGGTCTTTATACTGGTACAACTGTGTCTCCATTAGAGCTTTTACTGGCATAGCTGGGTTCCTTTTAAAAGAAATTGCACCTCTAAGCGGCATAGCGATGTAGGTAAAGCTTTCAAGTGTAGACTAGGCCTTAGTCACTCAGGGTTAGATTTTTAACAGTATTTAGGCACCTGCTGGGATTTTCAAAAGTACTTATTTGCCCATCACGCATTTAAATCAATGTGCATTAAGCACCTGTCTACATCTTTAGGAACCTAAATACCATCAGGCTCCTAAATCAGGTAGGCATCGCTCCACTCAGAGTTGCAATACCTAAAAATAAATCCTTTAAAAATCTGGTTGTTGGTGCAAAATTTTTGCTACCCTGCTTGCAATGAATAACACCTTAGTCCACTTATTTTAGTAAGGTTTTTTTTTTTCTGGAATACACAACTTTTTAACATGGAGCTTCTTAAACAGGAAATCTTCAATGCGGCAGAGCTGAAATTTAGTCATACAAGAAGTGGAAACTAAGTCAAATTACAAAGGATGCATATTTTCTTTAAAAATACATAAGAATGGAGGGACAAAACTAGAAAAGCCAAGGCACAAAATAAGGTTACACCAGCTAGGCATATAAAGGGTAATAAGAAAGCATTTGACAAATACATGAGAAGCTAGAGGAAGACAAAGGACAGGGCAGGCCCAGTACTCAGCAGAGTGAAAGACAACAGCAGAAAACGCAGCAGTGGCCAAAGTGTTAAATGCCTTTTTTAGTCCTCGGCTTTCACCAAAAAGTTAACCGTGATCAGACAACTGACACTGACCATCTGGGTGCCGGGGACAGGCTCTGAGGCTGGCGTAGGAAAAGAACAGCACGGCTGGGGCAGCACGTTAAGGTGGCTGTGTCCTGGCGGCTCCAGCGCCGGGGGAAAGCCACCCCCAGGAGGGGCGCAGTTCCCAGCGCTGGGGCACTGTCTGCACGGGCACGTCACAGCGCTGAAACTTGCATCACTCCGTGGGGTGGCTTTTCACATTCCTGAGCAAGGAAGGTCCTGTAAGTGGCAGTGTAGACAAGGCCTTAGACAAATTAGATGTCTTCAAGTCAGCAGGGCATGATGCAATACACCCTAGAATACTAAGGAACTAGCCAAAAATCTCTGAGACTTCCTGAGATAATTAGCAATTACCTTTGAGAACTCCTGGAGGATGGGGGAGAGACCGAAGGACTGGAAAAGGGCAAATATAGTACCTATCTATAAAAAGGGGTATAAGGACACCCCAGGGAATTATAGACCAGGCAGCTTAACTTTGGGATTTATTTAGGTTAAGTTGGGGGGTGGGATAGCTCAGTGGTTTGAGCATTGGCCTACTAAACCGAGGGTTGTGAGTTCAATCCTTGAGGGGCCTGTTAAGTTGATCTGGGGCAAAAATGGGGATTGGTCCTGCTTTGAGCAGGGGGTTGGACTAGATGATCTCCTGAGATGCCTTCCAACCCTGATATTCTGTTCTATATTCTGGTATCCAGAAAGATAATGGAGCAAATAATCAATTTGTAAGCACTTGGGTTTATCACCTTATTTTCTTCTATGTTGACAGTTACTTCTCATCAAATCATGTCAAACCAATCCAATATCTTTCTTTGACAGGGTAACAAATAATGTGGATGGGGGGAAGCAGTAGATGAGATATATCTCAACTTTAGCAAGTCTTTTGATATTATCTCACACTACATTGTCATAAACAAACTAGAGAAAAATAGCCTAGAAGAGCCTACTATATGGTGAGTGCACACCTGCCTGGAAAAGAGAACTCAGTGTAGTTTATCAGTGGTTCACAATCAAACAGGAAGAGTACATCGAGTGGGGTCCCCCAGGGATCTGCCTTGGGCTTGGTTCTATTCAATATCTTCATCAATGATTTGGATAAAGGCATAGAGAGTACACCTCTAAAGTTTGCGGATGATAGCAAGCTGGGAGGGGTTGCATGTGCAGTAGAGGACAGAATTAGAATTCTGAATGATCTGGAGAAATGGGCTGATATAGCACAAAATGCAATAAGAAAATGCAAAGTACTACACTTAAGGAGAAATATTCAGTTGCACGAATACAAAATGGGAAATGAGCACCTAGGAGAGTACGGTAGAAAAGGATCTGGGGGTTATAGTGGATCACGAACTAAATATGAGTCAACACTTAATACTGTTGCAAAAACAGTGAACATCACTCTGGGATGTAGTTGTAATCAAGACACAAGAAGCAATTCTTCCACTCTACTCAGCGCTGATAAGGCCTCACCTGAAGTATTGTGTCCAGTTCTGGTCACCACACTTCGGGAAAGACAAATTGGAAAAAGTCCAGAGAGAGCAACAAAAATGATTAAAGGTCTGTAAAACATGACCTATGAGGAAAGATTGGAAAAAAAAATTGGGTGTGTTTTAATCTGGAGAAGAGAAGACTGGAGGGACAATAACAATCTTCAAGTATGTAGTGGGTTGTTATAAAGATGAGGGTGATACATTGTCCTTATCCACTGAGGACAGGACAAGAAATAATGAGCTTAAACTGCAGCAAGGGAAACTTGGGTTAGACATTAGGAAAAGCTTCCTAACTGTAAAGGTAGCTAAGAATTAGAGCAAGTTACCTAGGAGAGTTGTGGAATGTCCATCACTGGAGGTTTTTAAGAGCAGGTTGGACAAGCACCTGTCAGAGATGGTCTAGATAATATTTAGTCCTTCCTCAGTGCAGGGGGCTGGAGTAGATGACCTACTGAGGTCCCTTCCAGTCGTACATTTCTATAATTCTATGAGTAATGGAATCAGAATCTCACCCACCTAACCCATTTCCCAGCCAGTGCGAGATTATTTTTTATGGGATGAAGCATTTCTCTGGTATAAGGCCAGCACAAAGCCTGTGTGTCACTTAAGGCACGGTTTTGTTTGTTTGTTTGTTTGTTTTGTTTTTTTAAGATTTAAGCAGGGTTTAACTTCATTCAGTGTGCTGTTCAGTTATTTGTCTGGCTTCATTTTAGGTGACCCAAGTGATGGCTGTCCTTCCATTTTCTTCAGGTCACCATTCCAGTCCAACAGATCTCATTGCTACCTAACATGAAGAGTTAAAAATGTGGACTTCCCCTTTGCCCTACTTAATCATGTTTCACCTTTTAGATCAATGGGTGTTAAGGCCAGGAGGGACCAATATGATCATCTAGTCTGACCTTTTGTATAACACAGGCTAGAGAATGTCACCCACTGACTCTTGCCTCAAGCTCCTATGTTGTTGAAAGAACAGGAGTACTTGTGGCACCTTAGAGACTAACAAATTTTGTTGAAACTGTCTGTTTAGAGAGTCCTGATTTAAAGACTTCAAGTGATGGACTATGAACAACTAGATAAGTTGCAGATGGAAGATAATTAAACCATATTTCTAGTCTGAATTGGTCTAGCTTGTCTAGATACTGTAGTACCTTATGTTTCAGATTCTGCCAGTTCTACCTTGGGTAGCACCTTACTCCACAAGCCATTCCAATGAATTCAGTGCACCTACTCATGGAGTAAAATGCTACTCAAGATGAGTTAGAATGAGCAATCTTGCCCTTGGACTGTCTCAACGCCTTCCTTTTGGCTCATAATTTGACAAGAGTTCCCAGGTATTCCTGACACATGTTGTGAGGATGGGTGGGGTGGGGGGGAAGGAAATAATCCTTTTCTTAATATAGGGGGAAATTTGCTATTCGGAGGAACCACGGAAGCCCCGTGCACCACTTATGGCCCACTGAATCCCTCAATATGGAACTTATGTGAGACTTAAATGTTATTTAGGCTTTATGCTGCCATTTGGCAGAGATGAATTTCACCCATAGGCCGTAAACTCAGCTGGGATAAACTGCCCTGGCTCCATTGACTCCAATGGAGCGACACTGATTTGCACCCACTGGGGATCTGGTCTATTCACTCCACGGTTGATTTACACTAACTGGAGATCTGGCTCATTGACTTCAGTGAAGCTACACTGACTTACGCTAGCTGAGTCTGAACCATAGACTCCGATGGAGCTCGGTCAGTGTACGCCAGCGGGAGATCTGACCCACTGACTTCGCCGGAACTAGGGCTGATTTTTCAGCAGCTGGAGATCTGGGACAGTATGGATATTTTTCATGTTATGTAGGCTTCTTCTTTTTAATCGTGTCTATAATAATCTTTTCTTGTTTAGGGACTGATGCACATTCTATTTTCCTTCTGCTGACACTCACACCTTCTTGTCAACTGTTGGAAATGAGCGACATCCACCTTGATTGCCTTGGCCTCGTTAGCACTGACCCTCCACTTGGAAAGGCAACTCCCATCTTTTCATGTGCTATAATATATGTTCTGCTTACTGTATTTTTCACTCCATGCATCTGATGAAGTGGGTTTTAGCCCATGAAAGCTTATGCCCAAATACATTTGTTAGTCTCTAAGGTTACACAAGGACTCCTTGTTTATTCTATTCACCATACTCTTCCTCTCCTTTTTCTTAAAAAAAGAGACCAGATCAGATATTAGATATTATGATATTATGTTGACCATAAGTCTACTGACTTTAGCAGAGCTTTGATAACTCACATCAGTCCAGGATATCACCTTAACACCATAAGCAAAATAAATTGTCCCTTTATATTTTTAGATGCTTAAAAATGACAGTTAGAATAATCCCTAAAAAGCCGTTCTAGTCAAAATGGCAGTGGTTGACAGTTGGTTTCAGAGAATGAGTTTGAGATATTTTAGTCTGTCTTTCTCAGAATGAAGACACCTGCAAGTTTCAAGAATGGAAGATGTGCGTCCTTTGAAAGACCCAGGGTGGCATTGTTGCTATATTGGAGTTCTGAGAAAGCAGACATTTGAATTAAGGTGGCTTGGGGGAAAGACATCAGATTTCTTTGACACCAACTGACAAGGGACAGGAATAAGTTTTCAACAGCTGTGCTTCTCATAGGAGGCCCTTACTGAGTCTTCCCTTGAAGAATTGTACCTTAATCAGAAGAAGACTTTGATCAAACAAGATTATTGTTTTAAAGTATTCATAACTAGAGCTGGGTGAATAATTGTTGGGTTTTCTGGTTTGGTGGTCAATATGAAATATCTGAGGGGGGGTGGGGAATTTCAGGTGAATCTGAAATGACAATTGTTTTTTTTATTTTTATTTTTTTTTTGGTCACTCTAACAAAATACTGAAACACTTCATTTCAGGTAACATTAAGCATTTTGTTTGACCCAAAACAAAACATTTTGTTTAACTTTGGTGTGTTTTTAGTTAAATCTAATTGAAAATATCAACATGAAACATTTTGAAATTTAAAGTTTTGGAATCCCCCCCTCCTCCCACCCACCTCAAAGCTATTGGCTGAATGCTGACTGAATTCACTAAATTTTGGTCAACCCAAAACTGAATTTCAGTGAATAATATTCACTCTGCTCTTGTCACAATCCATTTTTATTTTTTAATAAGAGCCCCAATGTTCAGTTAACAACACTTCAGTTTACAGTAGGTCAGGATAGTGCCCAATAACTTTAGATGTCACAGAATTTATCTTCCTTTCAGTTAAATGAATAAGACTTCAGATTGGGTTTAATGTTTATGTTCCTCTCCAGGGTCTAGGTATTGCATTTTTATTTTTATCTAGATTATTAGGTGGCCCAGTCACCATAATGTCTGAATAACAGTGGCAAAATATCATGAAAGTTTGAAATTGCAATTTAATTTTTCATTTCAATGTCAAAATTTGATAATGAAATTTCCTCCATATTTTTAACAAACTCTTACATATTCCTTGCAACCCAGATTATCCTCATTATACAGAGGAGGGATATTAAAAGATTACAGGGTAAGTGTTCACAGGTACACACAGCACTTAGAAATCTAACTTCCAGTGACTTTCAATAGGAACTGATGCATTTAAGTGCAGTTGAAGCTTTTGAAAATCTAGGCTGGGATTTCCATAGGCACTTTGGAAATACTTTAGATAGTTAGGCATCCAACGTGCCACTGAAATTCAATGGGATTTGAACACCAAATCTCTTGGGTCTTTTTGAAGATCACAGTCTAAGCAACTTGCCCAAGGTCACATGAGTAGGTGGAAGAGCTTAGACATAAAGCCACATTTTCCAAGTTCCAGGACAGTGCCTTCACCAGAAGACCAACCTTCATAGCTGGTGATGACTCTTTGCCTCCCCTTGAGGCCTGTTGGATGGGATTTTCAAAGTGGTCTAAGAGTTAAAGACCCAGGTCCCTTTGTCATTCAGTAGGAGTTTCTCTCTCTCTCTCTCTCTCTCTCGTATTTATATGCTCTTCATTATCGTAGTACCCAAACATTTCCATGGTCATTATACTTATCCTGAACAAAACCCCTAGGAGGTAAGGAAGTACTATTCTTACTATTTTATAGATGGGGCCTGAAGCACAGAAAGGCTCACAGTGAGATTTTGAAAGATATTTATGTACCTTGTGGGCATTACCAAAGCACCTAAGTAGATTTTTATGGATTTGTAGAGTTTAAGGCCAAAAGAGACCATGTACATCACAGGCTATTAACTTTCATGCAGCTAACTCCGTACTTGGGTTTGACTAAAGCACTTTCCAGAAAGCTCCAGTCTTGATATGAAGATGACAAGAGATGGAGAATCCACCACTTCCCTTGGTAGTTTATTTCAATGGTCAATCACCTCTCATTTTTACAGTTTGAGCCTAAATTTCTCATTTGAAGTTGTCCGGTTTCTGCTCCCAGCTGGGTTATCTACCTACAACCCACTGGAACTCAATGGGCCTTTGGTAACCTAAATCAAACGGGTTGTTTTTGCAAATCCCACTAGGCACCTAAACCTCTTAAATCTGTCCCATACACACCTGGCTCACAATTTTTAATGTTCATGCACAGCAGATTAGGAAAATAGGAGATAGGGCCAGAAGGGCACATCTACCTGGCCCATGTAGCTCACAAGCATGTCTCTTTCACGCGCAGAAGTTCCTCCAGTGAAATCATAGAATCATAGAATATCAGGGTTGGAAGGGACCCCAGAAGGTCATCTAGTCCAACCCCCTGCTCGAAGCAGGACCAATTCCCAGTTAAATCATCCCAGCCAGGGCTTTGTCAAGCCTGACCTTAAAAACCTCTAAGGAAGGAGATTCTACCACCTCCCTAGGTAACGCATTCCAGTGTTTTACCACCCTCTTAGTGAAAAAGTTTTTCCTAATATCCAATCTAAACCTCCCCCACTGCAACTTGAGACCATTATTCCTCGTTCTGTCATCTGCTACCATTGAGAACAGTCTAGAGCCATCCTCTTTGGAACCCCCTTTCAGGTAGTTGAAAGCAGCTATCAAATCCCCCCTCATTCTTCTCTTCTGCAGGCTAAACAATCCCAGCTCCCTCAGCCTCTCCTCATAACTCATGTGTTCTAGACCCCTAATCATTTTTGTTGCCCTTCGCTGGACCCTCTCCAATTTATCCACATCCTTCTTGTAGTGTGGGGCCCAAAACTGGACACATTACTCCAGATGAGGCCTCACCAATGTCGAATAGAGGGGAACGATCACGTCCCTCGATCTGCTCGCTATGCCCCTACTTATACATCCCAAAATGCCATTGGCCTTCTTGGCAACAAGGGCACACTGCTGACTCATATCCAGCTTCTCGTCCACTGTCACCCCTAGGTCCTTTTCCGCAGAACTGCTGCCTAGCCATTCAGTCCCTAGTCTGTAGCGGTGCATTGGATTTTTCCATCCTAAGTGCAGGACCCTGCACTTATCCTTATTGAACCTCATCAGATTTCTTTTGGCCCAATCCTCCAATTTGTCTAGGTCCTTCTGTATCCTATCCCTCCCCTCCAGCGTATCTACCACTCCTCCCAGTTTAGTATCATCCGCAAATTTGCTGAGAGTGCAATCCACACCATCCTCCAGATCATTTATGAAGATATTGAACAAAACCGGCCCCAGGACCGACCCTTGGGGCACTCCACTTGATACCGGCTGCCAACTAGACATGGAGCCATTGATCACTACCCATTGAGCCCGACAATCTAGCCAGCTTTCTACCCACCTTATAGTGCATTCATCCAGCCCATACTTCCTTAACTTGCTGACAAGAATACTGTGGGAGACCGCGTCAAAAGCTTTGCTAAAGTCAAGAAACAATACATCCACTGCTTTCCCTTCATCCACAGAACCAGTAATCTCATCATAAAAGGCGATTAGATTAGTCAGGCATGACCTTCCCTTGGTGAATCCATGCTGGCTGTTCCTGATCACTTTCCTCTCATGCAAGTGCTTCAGGATTGATTCTTTGATATTACCTCCCCCACCTTGTCGCTGTCAGGATAGCCAGAGTTATCAGAATTAAACTATAAAGACAACAACAAATGGAAGGGGTACTAAATCACCTGCTTTGGGATTTGGAGCCAATCTCATTAGAGACAAAGTTGAGACCTATGTGGCGGCACAGTATCCCACATCTGCCTCCTCTGGGTTCCTTGCACCTCCCTTTAAAAATATATTCCTGCCTCTGTTGGAAGCAGGATTCTGGACTAGAGCCTGGATCTGATCCAGTTGGGCAATTGTTATATTTTTATGGCCTTTTAAAACCCATTTCAGTGTCTGTCTGCCTCAATATGTGGATCCTGGGACAGACTTTCAAAGGAGCTTAAGGGAGTTTGGTACTCCACTCATTTCAATGGGAATTTAGCACCTCGCTCCCTTTTAGAATCCTTTGGACATCTCAGCCTTTATCTTCACAATTTTACAAGGCATCCGGGCTCAGAGGAAAATGCATGCTGGTCCGCCCACTCTACTCGCCCGTCTCTGACAATGGAGGCTACTAACTGCCTCTGAGGAAGCTGCAATAAATTCCTTAGTGGATAATTATGGGATAATCTTTCCATGGCAAATTTTCTTCCTAACCTCTCTGACTTTGATTTTTATGTATGCCACGAAGCAACAGAATGTATACTCCTTCCAAATCGCTTGGTTTTTTTTAGATCTTGTAGCTTTCGTTATTCATTCAGAAGTCCAGTCCTGTCTTTGAAACTTTCTAAGATTATTTGCTGTTTTTCCCCCCAAGCTACATAGCAGGGGTTGAACAACCAGCTCTAATTAAAATATTGGGAAATGGGTGCCAAATCCATCAAACATCTTCAAAAATCTCAGGTTTAGGCCCTATGATATCTTGTGGCAATGAGTCCCACAGATGCATTGTATGTTGCATGGCTTCATGCATGTTTTATTAGTTTTACAGTCACTGCTTTTCAGTTTTATCAATGTCCCCTGGTTCTTCTATAATGGAACAAGGTGAACAGAGGCTACTGTCTTACCTTCTCTGAAGAAACTGAATCTATTGAGTTTACCAGAGAGATGTTTGGAAGGTGACTTGATCATTGTGTATTGTTGCTTACCCATGCCAAAGATACCTGATTGTGGTGGCTCTTCAATCTTGCTGGCAAAGGCATTAAAATATCTAGGGGCTGGAACTTGAAGTTAGACAAATTCAGCATTGAAGTAAGATGTCGTTTCCTCGCAGTCAGTAAAATTAAATATTGAAACAGCTTCCCAGGAAACAGCTTCCCAAGCTCCATAGCTTGGACCCCCTAGGTTCTTGGGGAGGGAATCTATGGCCTGTGTATAAAGAATGCCAATAGTTTAAGGTCAGAAGGGACCACTATCAATGGTTATCTATGAATATATTACCCATTTTTTAATCCATCATGTCCCCTCTTATTCAATATTTTCTATGGGTAAAGTTAAATTGGGAGTCCAGTTTGCACAAGCAGAAATGGGTGAGAAATTACCCCATGCCAAAAAGCACAGCTGTTCCTTTCAGATCTGATGGATTCTAGATTTCAGGTTTCAGTTTGTCTTAGCAGAGCTAAACTGGGAATGTGAAAGGAAGCAAGAAACTAAAAAACAATGAGTCAGCCACAGACAGCTGTGCGAGGAGAGAAGGTGGAGTAGGGGAGCTCAGGACCGTTGGTACAATAGTGTTCTTTAATTTAGTAGAAAAAAAGGAGTAAGAAGAAACAATGTCTGGGAGTGGAAGCTAGAAAAAAAAATCATATGGGAAGTAAGGGATGGATAGATAGAGATGAGAATAACTAACTACAAGATACATCACTTGGAGTCTTTACATCGAGGTTGGATGTCCATTGTCAAATGCAGGCATTACTGCTGTTCGTTTTTACCACAGTGCTTAGAAGTTTAAAATATGATCAAAGCCCATTTGTACCAAGGGCTGTACAAGCCCATAGAGACCATTCCTGCCCCCAAAGAGCTTGCAGTCTTAGTAGACCAAGGGAAATTGGAAAGACTGGCACTGTGACATGTCTAAGGTCCAACAACAGCTCAGCTGAAGAGCTGGGAGCAGGACTCAGGACACCTGAACCCCAACTAAGTGTCCTAGCTGCTAGACTAGGAGACAGTCAGTGCGTTGTGTCATACAGGAGATCAGACTAGATCAGCAGTTCTCAAACTTCATTGCATCATGACCCCCTTCTGACAACAAAAAGTACTACATGACCCCAGGAGTGGGGACCGAAGACCGAGACTGCCAGAGCCCTGCTGCCCCAGGTGTGTGTGTGTGGAGGGGGTGGGTGGCAAAGCTGAAGCCCAAGGGCTTCTACCCTGGGCGGGAGGCATGTAACCTTAGCCCTGAGTGGTGGGGCTTGGGCTTGGACTTCAGACTTGCTGTGGCCCAGGGCCAACATCAGCCTTGGCGACCCCATTAAAATGGGGTTGTGGCACACTTTGGGGTCCTGATCCAAAGTTTGAGAACCCCTGGATTAGATGATCATAATTGTTACCTGCATTGTCTTCAGCATGGGAGATCTGCATTAATTACCCCCATTGACTTTGCTTCCTGCAGGAAACATGCTTCATCTTATCTATTTAGCCCAGAATGCCATCACTAGCCAGTCCATAAAGATACACACAACATTAATAAAGTTAATGCAATAGTCCTTGAATATTCAGTAACATGCCCACTCACGCTCTAGGACTACTTTTGCCTTTGGAAGAGAGAGAGCTCGTTCCACACTTTGGCCTCCCTCAGGGCCTGCTTGACCATCTTGTTCCTGAGGGTGTAGATGAAGGAGTTGAGGGATGGTGTGAACACAGAGGTCAACAAGGCCACCACTTTGTTCTCCAAGGAGCTTTCTGAGTGGGCTGGACATGCATGGAGATGTGACTCCTGTAGACAGTGCTGGCCATGGTGATGTGATTGGTGCAGGTGGAGAAGGCCTTTTGCCTGTCTTGAGCACTGATGACAATATGCACATAAGAGACCATGGTGACCGCCACGGAGCTGAGAATGAGCAGAGATGTCATGATGAAGTTCACCAGCTCCAGGTTGCTGGTATCCATGCAAGCCAGCTTCACCAGTGGTGTGCTGTCACAGAAAAAAATGGTTCACCACATTTGGCCACAGAATGGCAATTGGTATAAGATGTTTGGGGAGAAAATGGACAAAAATGACCAAATCCAAGCAACCAAGACCAGATGTAGGCAGAAATGGTTGCTCATGACCATGTATCTCAGCGGGTTTCAGATAGCAGTGTAGTGGTCAAACGCCATGACAGCAAAGAGAAATTTGGTCACACCCAGGAAGAAATCGACGAAGCCTTGTGCCGTGCAGCCAGTGAAGGACACTTTCTCTGGGACAGCAAGTCAGCCAGGAGCTTGGGCACTTTAACAGGTGAACCAGATCTCCATGAAGGAGAAGTTGCACAGATAGAAGTACATGGGGGTGTGGAGCTGGTGGTCTGCCACAGGGATGGTGGTGGTGACCAGGTTGCCCAAGAGGGTGCCCAGGTAAAACATGAGGAAGAGGATGATCTGTTTGCCAGCTGTGGGGGAAGCCTTTCAAGATGAACTCTGCAACTGTGCTCCAGTTATCCATGTGAGCCACTTGCTGCTGCAGTTTAATCTGAAGAAATTGCAAATACAGTGCAACTATATATATATATATATCAGTACCATATCGTACTAGGCACTGACCATACACTGAGCAATAGACTCTCCTTGCCCCAGAGCTTGTCTAAAGACACAAAGGAAGAGGAGAAAAGGTGGGTTGGGTGTGACGTTATCTGATTAAAATATGACCATGTAGATCATTGTTCTTACAGCTGTTATATAATTGCAATAAATCTTATACAAAGTATGTCAAGTAAGGTGTCTATGGAAAAGTTATGATTTGCTGGTTATGATTATGCTATCTGGATGCATGTATCACTAAATGGACTTTCCTGTGAATGTTCCATCTGGGGCAGAGGCAATGGCTTCTGCTGTGACTAAGCGAAATCATGCATGGACATGTGACTTGCCCATGTGACACCAAACGCCATCTTGTTCCCTGTAATTTTCCACAGTGAGAACAATGGGATTCTCTCCACATGGTAGAAGATATAAAAGACCATGGAAATGCCTCCATTTTGACTCTTTCCTGCTCAAACCTCTGTACTGTGAACTTACACTAATGGGAGCATTCTAACCAAGGGACTGAGGACCTTCTAATGATTTGGAAGCAGCCAGAGACTTGCCTTAAGCCAGCAGTTTATTCCATCACTGCTACAAGCCTGAACCAAGAACTTTGCTATTACTGGATGTAACTGATTCCTTTAACCAATTTTAACTTTCACCTTTCTTTCTTGTTATGAATACACCTTTAGATTTTAGATACTAAGTGATTGGCATCATTGTGATTTTGGGGTAAGATCTAAGTTATATATTGACCTGGGTGTGTGGCTGGTCCTTTGCGACCAGAAGAACCTTTTTGCTTGATGAGACTGATTGTAAAGAACCATTCATCTTTAATCCAGTGTTTTGGGCGTGATACAAGGACTGGAATGCCTAGAGAGACTGCTTTTATGACTTCGTTAGCCAGTGTGGTGAAACAGTTTATTTTTGTTTCTGGTTTGGTATACCTTATGGGAGAATAACCACCAGTTTGGGGTGTATCTGCCCTATTTCTCAGCAGTTTGTCCCGAATTTGGTATTCTCAGTTGTGACCCATGGAGACATGGTGACATGGGGTAATATCTTTTATTGGACCAACATCTCTTGGTGAAAGAGATAAGCTTTCGAGCTTACACAGGGCTCGTCTTCTTAGGGTACTTCTACACAGCAAAAACTCCCCATAGCAGTGAGTCTGAGGCCAGGTCACTTACTTTTGGGGCTTGTCCTGCAGGGCTGAAAATAGCAGTCTAGTCATTCAGGCTTGGGCTGGAATCGAGGCTCTGAAACCCGGCAAATGGGGAGGGTCTTGGAACCTGGGCACCAGCCTGAGTTTGAATGTCACTGTGGGGCTAAAATTAGCCACCTGTTAAGCCCTGCAAGCCCAAGTCAGTTCACCCTGGCTCTGAGACTCACTGCCTTGGTTTATTTTTGTTTGGGTATGTCTACACCAAAAAACAGAGTGTCCCAGCTAAATACCAGGTGCAGCAGATTGTTTAGCATAAGGAGTTAACACATGTTACAAGAGACCAGTCAAGGTGACGCAAACAGTTAACACCACTGCAGTTGTAGGAGAAAAAGGGGTTAGTGGGTTACAGATTGGATTTATGGCTCATTACGGCAGCATCTTTACCAAGTCCATGATTTTTAGTGTCAAGCAAAGTTATGGATTAAGCTCCCAGGCTTGTGTTGTGCAGGGTTTCTTTGAGGACGAGGACTGAGAGGAGTGATTTGTGGGAAAACTGTTTTTCCCAGGGCGATGTGATATTTTTAATCTATCACTTTTCTGTGCAAATTCATTAGAGAACGTAGTGACTGTCTCCTTTCACCCTCATAGCTCTTGCTGGGGGCATTTAGTTCACTGGATGAAGTACACCACATGTTGTGATAGGCATGTGAAGGCCCTTGAAAGGTGCGTTACGGGAGGATATTGACCATCGTTACAGCAGAAAGATGTCTGCAGGTTTTGCCTCTGTTATGGCAGGGTCATAAGAAAGAGAGCTGGTTATTGGAGGCTGTATTTTATTCAACTATTTGGGGATATAATCAGGATGTTGGTGAAAAGATGCTGAACAAAAAACTTAAGACCTATGTTCAGAGAGGCATCAGACATTCTGTGCACCAGTTAATCCAATTTAAGTGATGTATATTATACCGTATAGCCACTAGGGGGCAGAGGGTGAGAAATATACACCTGCAATATCCACTAGGGGGTTATACATATAATAGACATTAGGGAGAAGCAGGGGCTCAGGAATGGATATCTGCTCTCACAAGGCTCTGTGGCGTCTTGTCCAGACATATCTTGTTAATGGAGGAACAAGGAACAGTTTATCAAAATGCCAAGGAAATACATCATGTGTTTGGTATACGATTGTACACTCCGAGAATGGAAGGGTTTTTAGATATAACAAACCATGCTAAGTAGGAAGGGCTTTATTCACCACTGTGTTATTGCAGTGCATTTTGGTTTAACTCCATTGAAATCAAAAGGCTTAAACGAGCATGGAACTGGAGAACCAGAGCTATGAATCAAGGCCAAGAGCTGGAACGAAACGTCATTATTAAAGAAAAAACTTTGCATTGGAACGTAAGATCATGTGACCCGTCTGAAGGTGGGTAGAGGAACCCGCCTTTTATTTATTTGGGAGAGATGCAACCAACTTTGCACCTCCAGCTTTATTTAAAATGAATTTAGGACCTTGGATTCGGTTTGACTTTTATCTGCATGGGATCATATACAGATAGAGACACAAGACTTGATCGGCAGCCATGTGCAGATAAAATACGTTCACATTTTTTTCCTTTGACTTACTGTGTAAATGTGTGGCTTTACATGGCAATGGCTGAGATCCAGTATTATGCCTCAATTGCTTTCTACCACACCGGTGATGGAAAAGCAGCCATCAACGTGGTTTTAACTGGGTGGTTTAAAAATCGCAAGGACTTTGGAAAAAATCTCCAAAAGTTTGGAAGGGATTTAATCCCTCATCAACCATTCTCTAATTGTTGCAAACTAGCAGGGAATTTTATTTTCTTAAAACGTATCTGCTCATGGTTAGAGACAGGATACTGGATCAGATGGACCAGTTGTCTTCTCCAGTTTGGAGCTTCCTACATTCACAGCTGCTTTGCATTCCCCAATATGCTCTTCCAGAAATCAATGTCTTTAGTAGGTTGCAGCATGGCAGCCGTTACTTCCACTCAGACACCATCAGAAGAAGCTGTCATAGAAGGGTCTATCCTGCTAGAACGTGGAGTCTGGTCTGGATAGAAGTGATCTTGACTTGTACTGGTTCTGGAAGGAGAAGTCTGGTGTCAATATGAGCATGCAGAACCGGCTACAATACTTCCATCTCCCATGATTTCCGAGGACAGGGTCACACCTGCCACATAGTGGTTCCACAGGCAGGTTAAAGTTAGACGAACTGACACCATTTACTACTGCACCTGACCGAGGCTCTGATCCCTAGGCCATTTCCTCTATTAGGATAAGCTCAGGGCCGGGGTTCTCAGACTTCGCTCCAGTGTGGAACAAATGTGAAAAGAGTGATTGTGTTCAGAACAGCACCCTTCCTATTTGCTCGGCCACATACGCACCTCAGTGCCTGTTCCCTGCCTCCTCACCCTCACGTACCATAACCCCCGGTGCCGGCTGCACTGACTGCAAGCCCTGGCTTCCCGGGAAATGCCAAGAGCTGTGTGTCACCTGATAACTTCTGCAAACTGCCTCGGACCAATTCCACGATTTCAGGGTGCATCCTAAGCCTCAATGCACAGCACCCTTCTGAGCTGGGTGAAACCCCGAAAACCCGGATTGCCATTAAAACCAGCCAGACAGAGAGTGCCCGTTTGGCTCTGCAGGCCGAGAAAGCTCTCTGACGCCCTCTGCTGCCCTCAGATCTCGCTGGCAGCAGCTTCCTCGAGGGTTGCACGCTTTCATTACTCATGTAAGGCTAGCTGTATGCTCTTCCCTCAGGCCCTCACCCCAACTCCAGCCAACTCTCCCCAGCCAGGCCTGTTTTTTAACTGGGAGAAAGTGGAGTAGCACACAGAGCATGGCAATGGCAAGAGCAACAAAGCGTGCGGCCCCCTGGTTACTGACATGGCAAAACTTCAGCTGCTGTTTTTGCTGACTCCCTTTTCAGGGCAGAATCATAGCTTTATGGCTGAGATTTTCAAAGCTGGGCAGCCTACTTACATTCAAAGGTGTTTTGTACAGTACTTAGCACAAGGGAGTGCTGGTCCATGATGAGGGCTCGGCGCACTATGGCCTAAGGGATACTACACTTGACTGGGATTTAGGAAAGGCAGGTTCAATTCCTGTCTCAGTCACAGTTAACTCATATAGGTCCCCTTATGGGAGTTAGGTACCTAAATCTTTCCCAAGTCTCTCAAATGTGGTTGTAGCAGGAATGAAATGTGCATTTCTTACCCTCTGTCACTCACCTTGGCATAAATAAAGAATAAAGCCATTTGGATCAATAGAGTTGTAACAAGGAAATCACTATGAAATTCATTAGAGGAAGAATCCCATGGCTTTAGAATCATAGAATAATAGAGGATTAGTGTTAGAAGAGACCTTAGGAGGTCATCTAATCCAACCCCCTGCTCAAAGCAGGACCAATCCCCAACTAAATCATCCCAGCCAGGGCTTTGTCAAGCCTGACCTTAAAAACTTCTAAGAAAGGAGATTCCACTGCCTCCCTAGGTAACGCATTCCAGTGCTTCACAACCCTCCTAGTGAAATAGTTTTTCCTGACATCCAACCTAGACCTCTCCCACTGCAACTTGAGACCATTACTCCTTGTCCTGACATCTGCCACCACTGAGAACAGCCGATCTCCATCCTCTTTGGAACCCCCCCTTCAGGTGCTATCTAATCCCCCCTTGCTCTTCTCTTCTACAGACTAAATAAGCCCAGTTCCCTCAGCCTCTCCTCATAAGTCATGTGTCCCAGCCCCCTAATCATTTTCGTTGCCCTTCACTGGACTCTCTCCAATTTTTCCACATCCCTTCTGCAGTAGGGGGACCAAAACTGGACACAATATTCCAGATGTGGCCTCACCAGTGCAAAATAGAGAATAATCACTTCCCTCGATCTGCTGGCAATGCTCCTGCTAGTACAGCCCAATATGTCATTAGCCTCCTTGGCAACAAGGGCACACTGCTGACTCATATCCAGCTTCTCATCCTCTGTAATCCCCAGGTCCTTTTCTGCAGAACTAATGCTTAGCCAGTCAGTCCCCTAAAAAGCTTGAGGCGAAAGCTTAGAAGAAAGCTTGGGATTAAATCCTCTCACTATCACTAACAAGCATAACAAGCATGGCAATGACAGGCCTGTAAGTCTAACTTCAGTACCAGGCAAACTGGTTGAAACTAAGTAAAGAACAATATTGTCAGACATATAGATGAACATAATTTGTTGGGGAAAAGTCAACATGGTTTTTGTAAAGGGAAATCATGCCTCACAAATCTACTAGAATTCTCTGAGGGGGTTAATGAGCATATGGAAAAGGGGGATCCGGTGGATATAGTGTACTTAGATTTTCAGAAAGCCTTTGACAAGGTCCTTCACCAAAGGCTATTAAGCAAAGTAAGCTGTCATGGGATAAGAGGGAAGGTCCTCTCGTGTATTGGTAACTGGTTAAAAGATAGGAAACACAGGGTAGGAATAAATGATCAGTTTTCAGAATGGAGAGAGGTAAATAGTGGTGTTCCCCAGGGGTCTGTACTGGGCCCAGTCCTATTCAACATATTCATAAATGATCTGGAAAAAAGGGATAAACAGTGAGGTGGCAACATTTGCAGATAATACAAAAATACTCAAGATAGTTAAGTCCCAGGCAGACTGCAAAGAGCTACAAAAGGTTCTCTGAAAACTGGGTGACTGGCAAATGCAAAGTAATGTACATTGGAAAACATAATCCCAACTATATGTATAAAATGATGGGATATAAATCAGCTGTTACCACTCAAGAAAGAGATCTTGGAGTCATTGTGGATAGTTCTCTGAAAACATCCACTCAGTGTGCAGCGGCAGCCAAAAAAATGAACAGAATGTTGGGAATCATCAAAAAAGGGATCGATAATAAGAAAGAAAATATCATGTTGCCTCTATATCAATCCATGGTACGCCCACAGCTTGAATACCATGTGCAGATATGGTCGCCCCTTCTCAAAAAAGATATATTGGACTTGGAAAAGGGTCAGAAAAGGGCAACAAAAATGATTAGGGGAATGAAGCGTCTGCCATATGAGGAGAAATTAATAAGACTGGGACTTTTCATCTTGGAAAAAAAGATGACCAAGGGGGGATATGACAGAGGTCTATACAATCATGACTGGTGTGGAGAAAGTAGATAAGGAAGTGTTATTTACTCCTTCTCATAACACAAGAGCCAGGGGTCACTAAATGAAATTAATAGGCATTAGGTTTAAAACAAAAAAAAAGGAAGTATTTTTTTCACACAACGTGCAATCAACCTGTGCAGTCCCTGGAAAAATCCTGGAGCAGGTCCTCAAGGAATCAATTTTGAAGCACTTCGAGGATAGGAAAGTAATCAGGGACAGTCAGTATGGATTCACCAAGGGCAAGTCATGCCCGACCAACCTAATTGCCTTCTATGATGAGATAAATGGCTCTGTGGATGAGGGGAAAGCAGTGGACGTGTTATTCCTTGACTTTAGCAAAGCTTTTGACACTGTCTCCCAAAGTATTCTTGCCAGCAAGTTAAAGAAGTATGGGCTGGATGAATGGACTATAAGGTGGACAGAAAGCTGGCTAGATCATCGGGCTTAACGGGTAGTGATCAATGGCTCCATGTCTAGTTCGCAGCCGGTATCAAGCGGAGTACCCCAAGGGTCGGACCTGGGGCCGGTTTTGTTCAATATCTTCATTAATGAACTGGAGGATGGTGTGGATGGCACCCTCAGCAAGTTTGAAGATGACACTAAACTGGGAGGAGTGGTAGATATGCTGGAGGATAGGGATAGGATACAGAGGGACCCAGACAAATTGGAGGATTGGGCCAAAAGAAATCTGAGGATGTTCAACAAGGACAAGTGCAGAGTCCTGCACGTAGGACAGAAGAATCCCATGCACTGCTACAGACTAGGGACCGAATGGCTCGGCAGCAGTTCTGCAGAAAAGGACCTAGGGGTTACAGTGGACGAGAAGCTGCATATGAGTCAACAGTGTGTCCTTGTTGCCAAGGAGGCCAATGGCATTTTGGGATGTATATCTAGGTGCACTGCCAGCAGATCGAGGGACGTGATCGTTCCCCTCTATTCGACATTGGTGAAGCCTCATCTGGAGTGCTGTGTCCAGTTTTGGGCCCCACACTACAAGAATGATGTGGAAAAGTTGGAAAGAGTCCAGCGGAGGGCAACAAAAATGATTAGGGGGCTGGAGCACATGATTTATGAGGAGAGGCTGAGGCGACTGGGATTATTTAGTCTGCAGAAGAGAAGAATGAGGGGGGATTTGATAGCTGCTTTCAACTACCTGAGAGGCGGTTCCAGAGAGGATGGCTCTGGACTGTTCTCAGTGGTAGAAGATGACAGAACAAGGAGTAATGGTCTCAAGTTGCAGTGGGGGAGGTTTAGGTTGGATATTAGGAATAATTTTTTCACTGAGAGGGTGGTGAAGCACTGGAATGGGTTCCCTAGGAAGGTGGTGGAATCTCCTTCCTTTGAGGTTTTTAAGGTGAGGCTTGACAAAGCCCTGGCTAGGATGATTTAGTTGGGGATTGGTCTTGCTTTGAGCAGGGGGTTGGACTAGATGACCTCCTGAGGTCCCTTCCAACCCTGATATTCTATGATTCTATGTGGAACTCCTTGACAGAGGATATTGTGAAGACCAAGACTATAACAGGGTTCAAAAAAGAACTAGATACATTCATGGAGGATAGGTCCACCCATGGCTATTAGCCATGATGGGCAGGGATGGTGTCCCTAGCCTCTGTTTGCAAGAAGCTGGGAATGGGCAACAGGGGACGGATCACTTGACGGCTCCCTGTTCTGTTCATTCCTTCTGGGGCACCTGGCATTGGCCACTGTCGGAAAGGACACTGGGCTAGATGGACCTTTGGTCTGACCCAGTCTGGCTGTTCTTATGGTCTTATGTGCTAAGCTGATTGCAGTACCTGAAATAGGGTGCATCAAAGAAAACAACTTCTAGTGGCAGCGTCAAGTGATTAAAAACATACGTATGGAATCCTTAGCTTCTGCAACTCCCAGACATTGCATTTTCCCTTGGGACCGATGGCTCCAGGTTCTCTAGCATTTGTTTAGACAGATTAGATGTTGCAGAAGGAGAATAACAATTAACTGGCAGAAAGAGAGACTTTCAGACACTTAACATACATTTCCAAGGCCCTTGGAATATAATAATAGATAGGAAGTCTTCCTTTTAAAGTGTGACACAAATTATTTGCTAGGCTAGGTTATCAAATTGTGGAGTGAGGGTGGCTCACTTGTGGTGTGAAGTATGCTTTCCACTACTTAGCCACGGTCCAGTTCTGTTCATTTCTGCGCTATAAAGTATAAGGTGGTAGGACATTTTTTTTGCTGGATCCTTTAAGCTAAAGGCAAATGTGATTCACTTTCTCCTGGAGTTTCTGTGTGTGTGAATTTGACTCCTAATTCCCATAGACTCCTTTGAAAACCCCAGACAGAGTTGTCTTATGGGAAGGTTCTTCCATAATCAGAGGTCGCCTTGTAACTTCAGTAACAGATGCCTCACCAAGAACACTTTCAGAGATAGGAGATAGGAATGGATGGGCATCTTATCTGCTCTGGCAATTGCCATGGTCTTCTGGAGACTAAATTAGCCTATTGTAGTCTATTCTATTTTAGACAAGAATATACTCCACTAACAAAGCAGATGTTAGGATATAGATATTCAGGCCTGTCTGTAAAGGCCTAGACTCTAAGAATTTAGACGAATTCTTATCACTTGGCTAGTTCTAGAGGTATAAAAGAAAGAATCAAAATCACTGTCTGCCGGTGTAAGGGCCTTTTCTTACTGTGACAGTCTGAGGCCCTGTTCTTAGGCTAAGGCCTCTGGCTAAGCAGCAGAGGCAGCCATAAGCTGGGAAGCAACCGGTCACATCTTCATATCCCAAACTAGTCACATTGAAAGAAGGTGATATTGGGCTGTTAGGATACAATCCTGTCCTGATAGTGCCTATCGCCTCCAGAGAAAGGGAAGTGCCTAGAAGATTTAAAAGGAAACTTAGTCTGATAGCATCCTGTCTAGCAAGAACTCACTTACCCATAGCTGGGATGTGAAATCCCTACTTCTGTATTGTTCTATCAGTGTAGTCTCCATTTCCCTATTGTTTGTCTGTATAATCTCTGTCTGGTTCTGGGATTGTTTCTGTCTTCTGTGTAATGAATTTTGCTGAGTGTAAACTAATGAAGATGGTGGGATATAATTGGTTAAATAATCATGTTACAATATGTTAGGATTGGTTAGTTAAATTTCAGGAAAATGATTGGTTAAGGTATAGCTTAGCAGAACTCAAGTTTTACTGTATAGTCTGCAGTCAATCAGGAAATTTGGGGGGGAATGGGAACAGGGAATGGAGGTGGGGAAATTGGAATCATGTTTTCTAAGGTGGGGAATGGGAACAGGGACACAGGTAAGGCTCTGTGGTGTCAGAGCTGGGAAGGGGGACACTAAGGAAGGAAACTGGAATCATGCTTGCTGAAAGTTCACCCCAATAAACATCAAATTGTTTGCACCTTTGGACTTTGGGTTTTGTTGCTCTCTGTTCATGCGAGAAGGACCAGGGAAGTGAGCGGGTGAAGGAATAAGCCCCTAACAGCGGAGAAGCCTTCTGAGACAACAATTAACCTCCTTCCTTCTTTTAGTTTTGCAGTTCTGGGCTTGAGAGTGACTGGGCATGTCTGTGTCCAATTGCACAAGGGTGACTGAATTCATACTCCTCGGATTCCCAAGCACCTAAATCTCCCTTGCTGCAGATTAAGCCCATGATCACTTGTCCTTCCCTTGGTGGACCTGGAGAAAGAGTTGTTGCTCTCCTCTGGACTCCCTCCAGTTTATCCACACGTCTCTCTTTTAAAGTGTGGTACCCGGCACTGGACACACTACTCCAATTGAGGCGTCCTCTTTATGAAGTAGACAGGGACAATTACCTCCTGTCTTACATATGACACTCCTGTGAACACACCCCAGAATGGAATTTGCCTTGTTCGCAAGAGCATCCCATTTGGATTCATAGTCATGGGAAGTGACCATCTTTTTCTCTTGTGTCTGTACAGCACCTGGCACGGTGGGATCCTGGTCCACAAATGGGACCAGAATAACTAATAGGAATGGGGTTTCCAAAGGTGCTTGAAAAAGTTAAGACTGAAGGAAATGACCTGGAGAACTTTGATATGCAGCCATGTGAAGTGATGTATTTAGGAACATACACATTGCCACACTGGGTCAGGCTTGTCCATGTAGTTCAGTCTCATGCCTTCAACAGAGTCACTATCAGTGATTCAGGAGCAGATGCAACACACTGTGCATCAAGCAGTTAGAGGAGCCCTCCTTGAGCTTCTTCCCTTGCGACATTTTAAAATATTTTTTGCACTAATTTCCTACACTGTGGTACAGGGCGCATGTCAAATGCTGTAGAAACGAATGCTAACATTTGCAGACAATGCTAAAATATCTGTCCTGTGTTAATGTTGTCTGTAGCCGTCCGTTATCTCTCATCTCCTGGACAGATGTCTCAAATTCAGAAGAAAATAGCCGCCAAGGTTTAAAAAGGAATCTGGTTGTGGAGGCTGACGAACGGGAACGCAGAATGACTTAAAGGGTGCACTGTGCAAGGGCTATGTGGTGGCAGAACAGGTCAGCAGGGTTTAATGAGGCCCTTCTCTCTCTGACCACTAGCTAAAAGAAAAGGAGGACTTGTGGCACCTTACAGACTAACCAATTTATTTGAGCATAAGCTTTCGTGAGCTACAGCTCACTTCATCGGATGCATCCGATGAAGTTCTCGCTGATCATTTTCCACCCAGCTCTAGCTCTGAAGTGTCCAGGAGGATAGGCATCGTGTAGGTAACGGGAGACTGAGCTAGCATTCTGATCCACTCTGGCAATTCCTATGTTCTTATATCATGTAATTCGACTGGAACAATTTACCAAGGGCAGTGGTGGATTCTCAATCACTGGCAATTTAAAAATCAAGGTTGGGTTTTGTTTAAAGATATGCTCCAGTTCAAAAGGAATTATTTGGGGGCAGTTCTCTGGCCTGTATAATACAGGAATTCAGACCAGACGATCACTGTCCTTCTGGCTTTGGAATCTTATTCTATTCAGGTTTTGATAGAGGCCTCACCATTAGAATATCAAAGTGCTTTCCACACATGCACTGAATAGCATCGCCCACAAGAGGCTTATTTTCGCTCTCTCTCCTCCACAGTGAAAAATTGCATCGGGATGCTATGTAAATGCAAATTAATTTGCCTGCCATTGATTATTTAAAAATGCCATGGATCACCTTGGGGGAGAGCTGACCAAGTATACGTGACTTGTCCTAGCTTAGCTCCTTCGGCAGGCATGATGCTGTTACGCTGTGTTTGCATTCTCGTGTGGTGCTCCTTGCCAGGTAAGGAGCAGTGGCCAGCACTGGGTACAGTGTGGGTTTTTTTAGTACCTTGACTGAATTGAGGAGCATCCCCTGAAGAACTGAGCGCTGAGACTTGTCAGAGAGCTGGACTGGGAAGCCCCCATTGGGTTATCCCCTTTATAATTTTCTGGTCTTTGTTTAACAGGCTCTGTGGCTGCCATAAGTTTGACCCAGCCGAGTTCTGCACTTGCTAAGCCAGGCAGCTCCGTCACTCTGGACTGTGTCGCCTCTGGGTACAATATCAATGACCATCACATGCACTGGACCCGCCAGACCCAGGGAAAAGGCCTGGTGTGGATAGCCGCCTTCAAAACAGGGGACACCACTTACATTTCTAATGACTTCAAAGGCCGCGTCACCCCCTCCACCAGCGGCTCCACTGCCAGGCTAAGGATAGACAGGCTCACAGCTGCAGACACGGCTACTTACTACTGTTCCAGACACAGTGATCGCCGCCTAACTTCCTCTCTTACAATATCCCCCTGGAACTGGCCTCAGTCTCACTGGGCACATCTCTCTCTGCAGGGAATTCACCCCCGGGGCGGAAGGTGCAGCAAAAGGTCCGTGCGCCACTGGATTCCAAATACATCATCCGTGGTGCCTGGCCGCCCTGCTGCTTTGCCACAGGGCTTTGTTTCAGGCTCAGGGATGGCAATTTTCACCTCCAATTTTTCCAACTGGTGCAAGCCTGGAGGCAGCGTGACCTCCTGGCTGAGTTGTTGCCTGGCAAATCAGGACACTTGGTTTCTGTTCCAGGCTCGTCCACCGAGACAGAGTGTGCCCTTGATCTCAGCTGCCTCGGTTTCCTTTCTCTGTCCTGTTTGTTTTGACTCCTCGAAGGCAGGACTGTCTGTTTGTACACACACAGAGGACTAGAGGCAGATTAAGGCTTCCTGGGGCCCTGGGCCAGAACCAGTGGGAGGCCCCTCACCACATCCCCTTCTGCCCCAGTTCCTCCTCTTCTGCCCACTGCCCCCCCACAGCCCCCCTCATTCTGTCCCTCACCCCTGTTCCACCCAGGGTCCCCCCATTCCACCCACCCCCCTGCAGCCCCGCAACCCCTTTTGATCCTTCTCCCCCCGCCCCCCCACCCCCACCGCACTGCGGCACCAAGACCAGAGAAGCTCTGTCCCCACACTACAGCCCCAGGGTGCAATGGGGGGTGAAAGCTCCCCCAGTCCCAGGGCCCCAGTGGGGTCTGGATGCTGGGGCTTCCCCTGCTTCTGCAGGGGACCAGGGTTGGGGTGCTGGTGCTTCTCCTGCCTCCCGGGGACCAGGGTCGGGGCGCAGGGGTCTGCCCCCCTGCCTGGCAGCTGGGACTCTGGGCTTCTGCTGCCAGGGCCCCCCGGTTGGCTGGGCCCCTGGGCACGGGCCCCGTCGGCCCTGTGGCTAATCAGCACTGTGTGTGTAGCCTCTGGCTCCGGAGAGCAAAGACTTGTGTTGCAGCCTCCAACTGTTGCTGAGACCCAAATAATAATGACCCTGGGGGTTAATTGTCGACCATTATGCGCATCGAGCCTGGCCTCCTGCCGCCAGCCCAGTGATCCGAGGAGGGTGGCGGGTGGCGAGGCCTGTAGACCGGCACAAGGAGATGTTTAAAGCCGTGCAGGGCTAGGCACGAGCTCTCAGCCTTGCTGGCCACTTTGCCCACCGCTGCAGGAGGTTCAGCGGTTGGGCTGACCCACAGTTGCACGCGGAGCCCACTGAAGGCCGAAGCGCCCGCAGCCCAGTGCCGGTGCTGGCTTGCCAACGCCGCCGCAGCCTGGAGCAGAAACCGGCTGCTCCCGCGAAGCCTGTGGACCAGGAGTGGCTAGCGAGCCAGCCAGCCCTGGTTTGAATACAGAGCCTGTCTTCTCCTAGACCAGCTCTCTCCCAGGGATAAGGCGTCTGGTCTTCCCTGACAACGGACTGCTCTTTGACCTGTCCAACTGGGATGGCCTAGCAGGAGAGAAACTCCTGCCCTTGTAGCTCTCTGGTTCATTGGAACTCACAAGCCTTCCCCCAAGCCATGGGGCAGCCTTAGGGAATTCCCTAGAGCACTCAAGTCAAAGCACCTGGAGGATAGGCATCGATTTTGAGGCCAGGAAAAACCATTCACAATATCTGTAGTCTGACCTCTTTCATAACACACTTCAGAGAACCTAACCCAGTAATTTCTGCACCAAGGCCATGTGCTCTCTTAGAACGACAGGGTATCTTTCAAGCTATGGCATGTGCGTCTGATATTGGTAACGCGGCTAGACTAGGAGTGAGGAATTTGGGGTTCAATCCCCATTCTACCCCCATTGTGCAAGAGCCAAGAACGAGTAACGTACGGCCCTTCTGTACAATGGCTGCTGCATGGCACGAGACAGGGAGACGATAGGGTGTAATGCCTCACATGCTTTCAGCCCAGGGGTAGGACTGGCCAGCCCGAGGCTGTTCTCTACAATGGCCACTCGTGATTCATTAGCAGGCGCAGAGGAATGAGACAGAAACAGCAACATCCATGAATGAGCACATGATGGCAGCCGAGCTCTGTGTGTCTTTTAGTGGCTGTTCTCATTTTCCTCCGCAGCTGCGGTCATGTCTGAAAACCACACGGACTTTCGATTTCAGAGAAAGACACAGCTGAAGGCCTGTCTTCCCCCATTTCCTGCCTGTTTCCTCACGGAGTGTCAGAGGGGGAGAGGTTTTTGCAGGCACTATGCTGTCTTTGTGCTGAAAACAATTTTGGGACTGGAGAGTTTGAATGAAAACCCCTCCAAAATAGAAGTCGAGGGCATTGCACAGCTTTGAAGAGTCTGGCTCAGCATGGGGACCCCTTTCCTCGCTTGTCACCAAGGTTAAAAGGGAAATTCTTGTTCCAGAGGAATCGAAGGGGAAAGTTAAGGGAGCAGATCCTCACTCGGAGTAAACGGGTGTAGTGCCGTTGACTTCAGTACAACTACATTTCTACTCCAGGCGGGTAGAAATTCTGGACTTAAATGTTTGTGTTGATTTTACATTTCAAATGGTGACAGTGCTAACATGGGGTGAGATTCTGTTTACCGTTACTCATAGCAAATAGTACTTTACTCCATGAGTAGATTTACACTGGGCTGAAATGAGACTCTGATCCTCTGACACCTGTGGAGTTACTCCTGATTCAAACTGGGCTGAGTAAAATGAGGAGTTGTAAGTTACCACTCAGCTCTAAATTATGAAGACTTCTAATATACTTTTCCTGTAGCTAACCTTTTTCTTTCATTAATTACTGTGGCAAATTGCCAGCACTACTATGATGGGTCCCACGCTTTCTCTTCTTGTGGGGGTGGGGGGCGAGGGGGTTCAGGGCACCATTTCTCACCCCTGACCTGCAGTATCAACTGTCCCACTAGTATCCCAGAGAAGGGGAGCGGAGCGGGAGGGACCCAGACCCGCCCTCTACTCCGGGGCCCAGCCCAGGGGCCCTAGGGATAGCAGCAAACCACTTGAACTAGCGATTCCTTCCCTGGGCTACTTCCCTCTCCGGCCCTTCAGCTTGTGGGACTTCCTGCCCTCTGTCTGCTTGGGCCAGGTTCCTCCCAACCCCTTGTGTTTGTGGAGTCCATCTGCTCTGCACAAGCCAGCTTTTTCTTTACCTAGGGTCTTGGTCTTCTGGTCCACCACAGCACTTCTCCAAACTCTCCTCTGCTTCCCTCCAAACTGCTCTCCTTCAAACTGCTCTCTGCTCCAACACCAAACCACCCTGCTTCAACTCCTCCAACTGTCTGATTGAAGCGGGGGGGAGGGGGTTATCAGGTGACTGGCTTCAGGTGCTCTAATTGGCTTCAGGTGCTCTAATTAATCTATAGCAACCTCTTTTCCCTCTACAGGGAATAAGGCTCTCATCATCCTGGGGCTTACATATCTCCCCTCGATCACCCTTCTGTGGCCCTCTGGCCGTGCTGTATCACATAACCCAACCTTTCCCTGGTTTCACAGACCTCAGAGATAACCTGCTGTTTTGGAACGTCCACGCTCTCCACCACTGGAGTATCTCGGCACTTCACAAACATTAATGAATTTATCTTTACAACTCCCATGGGTGGTGGGAAACTATGGCGGTCTCCATTTCGGAGATGGAAATTTAAGACAGACTGAGTGAATTGTCCATGGTCTCCACTGTTTGGTGGAAACAAGCCAAACACTAACTGACCAGGGTTGGAAGAAAATTCAACTACAGCAGGGCTGTTCCCCAAGTGAAAATTAGTGTCTAGCTTCAACCTTTCTTGGAATCTTTTTTTACATTGGCCTAGATGGACTGATCTAACACATTGGGGAATTCCTCTGTTCCTGTCACACTCAGAGTATGTTGCTAACAGAATGTTGGGAATCATTACGAAAGGGGTAGATAGTAAGACAGAAAATATTCTATTGCCTCTATATAAATCCATTGTATGCCCACATCTTGAATACTGCGTGCAGATGTGGTTGCCCCATCTCCAAAAAGATATATTGGAATTGGAAAAGGTTCAGAAAAGGGCAACAAAAATGATTATGGGTATGGAATGGCTTCCGTATGAGGAAAGACTAATAAGACTGGGACTTTTCAGCTTGGAAAAGAGATGACTAAGGGGGGATATGATAGAGGTGTATAAAATCATGACTGGTGTGGAGAAAGTAGATAAGGAAGTGTTGTTTACTACTTCTCATAACACAAGAACTAGGGGCCACCAAAAGAAATGAATAGGCAGCAGGTTTAAAACAAAAGGAAGTAATTTTTTCATACAATGAACAGTCAACCTGTGGAACTCTTTACCAGAGGATGTTGTGAAGGCCAAGACTAGAACAGGGTTAAACAAAGAACTAGATAAATTCATGGAGGATAGGTTCTCAGTGGCTATTAGCCAGGATGGGCAGGAATGGTGTACCTAACCTCTGTTTCCCAGAAGCTGGGAATGGGCAACAGGGGATGGGTCACTTGCTGATTCCCTGTTCTGTTCCCTTCCTCTGGGGCACCTGGCATTGGCCACTGTTGGGAGACAGGATACTGGGCGAGATGGACCTTTAGTCTGACTGACCCAGTGTGGCCGTTTTTATATATGTTCTTATGTAAGGGCTGGAGGTTTCAAAGTAGTAGAAGGGGATTTTGATACCCAGCTGTGATTGATTTCAGTAGGGTTTGGGCATCTGTCCATTAAACACTTTTCAAAGTTCCTGCCTGAAGTCAAATCTCCAGATGCGGAGTCACCACAAGAAACTGGGTGGAGGGAGAGGGGGTGGGGACAGACAGACGGGAGAAGGGAAATTTCTGAAATGCAAAATCATTTGCCTGCCTCGGGGAATATAAGAACATGGGGTGATACCTGCCTTGTTAGTCAGCGGGAATATCTGACACCAACCCGTTGGGCTAAAGCAGAGGTCAGCAGCAGTCATGCTCTGGCTACGTTGTCTTTGCGTTGTGGCCTGGTGCATCTTGTCAGGTGAGCAGCGAGGTGCAGCCTCTTGTAAGGTTGGGATTTTTCATGTCTCCCGGGGCTGATGACATCAGTGGGTCGATCCTTTTGTTCTTATGCCAATCTCTGGCAGGTTTACTTTGTAACAGCCCACTTCCAAGGTGTCTTGCACCTTCCTCTGAAAGGTCTGTCGGAGATTAGCTGGCTCACCGGTGTGATGGGATAGGATCATTCCTCTGTGTTTCTTTAACAGGTTCCAAGGCCGCGATCACTTTAACCCAGCCAAGTTCTGTCCGTGCAAAGCCAGGAAGTTCCATCACCCTGGACTGTGTCGTGTCTGGGTATAACATCAATGACCACCATCTCCACTGGGTCCGTCAGGCTCCTGGGAAACGTCTGGTCTGGGTTACAGGCTTCAGAACAGGTTACGCCACCATCACCGCTAATGAATTCAAAGGACGGGTAACGCCATCCACCAGCGGGTCCACTGCCAGGCTAAAGATAGACCGACTGACAGCTGCAGACACGGCCACCTACTACTGTGCACGAGAAACACAGTGCTGGCTTCCCAGCTTCCTCTCCTACAGTAACCTCTAAGGCAAGGGGCTCTTCTCACTGAGCACATCTCTCTCTGCAGGAAATTCAGCCCTCTGCCAAAGCCTGCACATTACAAGAGTCCCAATGCAGCCCTCAGAATAAGACCCTGGGGTTAAATAGGCCATGGGATGAGCCCCTTGCACAAGGGTGAACTTCACCCTCGAAAAATGAATCTTGTGGCCTTACCGGAACATACAGCCTCAGGAGGCACCGTGATCTATTGGCTAGAGCTCTGTGCTAGGGGTCAGGCTAGCTGAGTTCTGACCCATTGCTCTGTGGCGTGGCCTGAGGTAATTCCCATCTACCTACCCGCCCCTTCCCTTTCCCACCCTCAGGGCCTCTTGTCGGTTTTAAATGATAAGCTCTTCTGAGCCAGGCCTGTGGCTCGCTGCGCTTATGGGCCATGCCGGTTTTACCACAAGCAAAAATAGTAATTAGTAGATTCATGTATTTTAAGGCCCGATCATTAGAATCATCTACTCTAGTCACCTGCGTAACGCAGGCCAGAGAACGCAGCCCAGCTATTCCTGCGTCCAGCACCACAGCTTGCGGCTGAGCGACTGCACTGATGTTAGAGAGCGTGGACGGTGATGAATGGATTTTAAGGCCAAAAGGGACCATCGAGTCTGACCACCTGTAGAGCACAGGCCAAAGGACTTCACCCGTTGGCTGTCCTGTTCAATTATATGGTGGCACAGAGAGCTATATGCCTTTCCTGTATAGTCATTAATGAGCACACGGTAGCAGAGCATGTTCTCAGGGATGGACTTCTGAGATTTCAAGGGCTTTCGTCGCTGCAAACCACATGGCCTTTCCATTTCATCCCAAGTCACAGCTGAAATTCTGAACTCTCCCCATTGACTACCATCTTCATAACCAGCACGGTCCAGAAGAAGAGATTTTCACAAATATTATTCTATTTTTGTACTGTAACATTTTGGGAGGATGAATAAAAAGCCTTACGAAATAACACTTTAGTGGATTGCGTAGTGTTGGCTAAGCTTGAGGCCTTCATGCTATATCAAGTTTGGTTAAAGAGAAATTATTCTGATAAGAGGATTTGAAGTTAAAGGGTCAGATGCTATATTGGTGCAAAGCCATAGGCTTCCCTGTAACTACTCTAACATTTCAAATTAAGACAATGCTAGTGTAGGGTGAGATTTTGTTCCCATTACTCATGTCAAAGTCCTGTTTGAACAGGTCCATTGCAGCTAATGCTTCTTACACCTACATTGGTTTACTCTAGAATTTCTTCTGATTGACACCTGGATGAGGAGAGGAGAACTGCCTAACAAATTCCAATAGAAGTACTTCAGATTTATATGAGAATGAGTGACTGGAGAATTAGCCATGATGAGTCAATGGAGTTTCCAGTGAGACTCAGTCCCACTGACCCTCAGTGGAGTTACTCCTGCTTTACACTGAGGTGAATAAGGCCTGGTCTACACTGGGGGGGGAAGGGAAGAGGGGGAGGAGGAATCGATCTGAGTTACGCAACTTCAGCTACATGAATAATGTAGCTGAAATCCACGTACTTAGATCAACTTACCGTGGTGTCTCCACCGAGGTGAGTCCACTGCTGCTGCTCCCCCGTCGACTCCACCTGCACCCCTCGTGGAGCTGGAGTACAGGGGTCCACGGGAGAGCGCTCGGGGGTCGATTTATAGCGTCTAGACTAGATGCGATAAATCTATCCCCGCTGAGTCGATCGCTGCCCGCTGATCTGGTGTGTAGTGTAGACATACCCACAGAAAAGACAGGTTTCAGAGTAGCAGTCGTGTCAGTCTGTATTCGCAAAAAGAAAAGGAGTACTTGTGGCACCTTAGAGGCTAACCATTCATCCGATGAAGTGAGCTGTAGCTCACGAAAGCTTATGCTCAAATAAATTGGTTAGTCTCTAAGGTGCCACAAGTCCTCCTTTCCATAGAAAAGAATAACTCACCTTGACTCCAAAGTATTTAGGGCTCTATTTTTAAAGGGATTCAGGCAATTTTGAAAGCATTTGGAAATGCCACACTGCCTAACCCCTCGAGTTTTAGTTGCTCAGATGCTTCTGAAAATCCCACTAGGCATCTATATACCTTCTGGAAATCTGGATCTTACTCCTGATTTGCAACATGATGAGAGGAGAAGTCCAAGTTACCCCAGGGGACTTATTCCTGACTCACACCTAGCCTCTGTTTGCCAGAAGCTGAGAATGGGTGACAGGGGATGGATCACTTGATGATTACCTGTTCTGTTCTTTCCTTCTGGGGCACCTGGCATTGGCCACTGTCAGAAGACAGGATACTGGGCTAGCTGGACCTTTGGTCTGACCCAATGTGGCCATTCTTGTGAGTGAATGAGAAGAATTGGGCCTGTTACACTTTGTGTAGTCTTAATGGAGTTAAGTCACTGTTCAGTGTATATGAAATCCTTATAATTTACAACACTTTTATGGTGAAACTTTTTTGTTAATTAATTTGTTAATTTGTAAACTAAGACCAAAGTGAACCTTCTGTTTAGAAGCTTCCATGGCTTCCATCATAGTAGTATCTGGTCACTTCACGAGCCATAGCTGGCTGTGGTTTGCGGCTGGAATAGGGAGTTAAGTTAAGAATGAGTGAATTGTGCATGGTCTCTGCTGTTCTGTGTGAACAAGCCACCCTCTTATGCTACAGGGTTTAGAAGAAAATTACCCCGTTGATAGGTTTTTCCGTAACTGACTACTAGGGTCTGTCGTGCACTTTCCTTCCAATAATTTTGCATTGGCCAGTGCTGGCTAGATGGACGGGTCGGATTCATTAGAGTACTCCCTCTGTTCCAGTCACACCTTGAGTATGTGGTGGCGCTGGTAATAGAGATTTACAAAGGAGCCCAAGGGAGTTAGGCACCCAGCTCCCATTGAATTTCATAGGGAGTTGGGGACTTCCCTTCTTTAGGCAGCTTTGGAAACTCCCAGCCTGAAGACAGATCCCCAGTGTCCCACTCCACTGCTCGAACCACACACAAACGGGCGGGTGGAGGGGAGAGAGGACAGACCGATGGGAGAAGGGAAATTTCTGAAATGCAAAATCATTTGCCTACCATAAGCGCTTGGGGTGATACTGTCTTGTAGCTTTGGAGGAAATCACTGGCACCAACCCCCTGCGCTAAAGCAAAGGTCACCAGCAGTCATGCTGTTGTTTCATTGTCTTTGCATTATCTTGTGATGCATCTTCTCAGGTGAGTAGCGAGATACAGCCTCATGTAAGGTCTTGGGGTTTTTTCTTATATACCAGGAACTGATGACATCACTGAGCCATTGGGTTAAGCACCAAACCAATCTGTCAATGAGCAGGGTTAGGAAAAGCTTCTCATGTAGGCTGATTATTTTGTACCTGCCCATTGCAGAATGGCAGAGTCTTGCAGTGTCCTCTGAAATGTGTATTGCAAATAAGGTGAATTCCCTGGTCGGATGTGATATAACAATCTCTCTGTTCTGGTTCTTTGACAGGCTGCGTGGCCGCAGTCACTTTAACCCAGCCGAGTTCTGCCCAGGCAGAGCCAGGCAGTTCCCTCACCCTGGACTGTGTCGTCTCTGGGTATAATACCAATGCCCACCATTTGAGCTGGATCCGACAAGGCCCTGGGAAAAGCCTGGCCTGGCTAGCAGCCCTCCGGACAGGCTACGCCGTCTACGTGGAGGATGAGTTCAAAGGGGGGGGTCACCCCCTCCACCAGAGGCAGTGCCGGGTTCACAGGGAGCCGGGCCCGTGCTGAGAAGGGGCCCCGGCCTGCTCCGCTTGCCCTGAGCCCCACGACCCGGCTGGCTCCCCACCCCACCGCTTGCTCCTCTTGGCCTGCCCGCCGGCTGGCCGAGGGCTCCTCTACACCCCCTGGCCCCACCTCCTGCTCCTCTCTTCCCGCTGGCCAGACCCCAGGGCACCTCTGGCTCCAGGCCTGTGGGGCCCCCCTGTCTCCCCAGAGCTGAGCCTCCTGGCACTGGGGCAGAAGCCTGGCCAGTCTCAGGTGGAGGGGGAACAATGTGGAGGGCTTGGCTGGGCCCCTCCAGGCAAGCGCGTCTGAGGGACCCCGGCCAGGGCAGGTCCTGGCCTGGCTGATCCTGCCCTTCCCGAGGGGCCGGAGCGATTCCCGGCCCTGGGACCAGCCCTGGCTGCGCTGCTGGCTCAGCCCGGCAGACACAGTCGCCTCCCAGCAGGGCCGGTGAGTGCGGCCGGCAGGCAGGGCGTGGGGGACTGGGTCTCTGGGGAGCCTGGGGGGTGCTGAGCTGTGAGGGGGCGGGGAAGACATGTGTGTTTGGTCACTAGGGAGTGGGGGTTCTGTGGGGGGTGCTGAGCAGTTGTGGTGGGGTTGTGGGCAGGAGGGCGCTGGGCAGGGGTAGTGTTGTGAAGGGTGCTGGGCATTTATGGGTGGGTCTGGCGGGGTGCTGGGCACAGTGAGTTGGGGAGGTTGGGCTGGGGGGGGCTGTGTGGCGTGGCATGGGCCCGCCCCCGCGGGGAAGGGGCAAGCTGGTAGCACAGGGCCGGGCAGGTCACTGTGCGTCTGGCAACTTCCGGTTTGTGAATAGTGGCCTCGCACTGGGCTGGGTGGACTGGGGCCGCCCCTGCCATGCCATGCCCCATTGCCCCTGGCTGGCCCCTCGTTCCAGGGACCGACCTCCCTGCACCAGGCTCCACTGCCTCCATGGGAGCCCACAAATATGTTTGGCGCCGGGCTCACAAAAGGTTAATCCGGCCCTGACCAGAGGCGCTGCTGCCAGGCTAAAGATAAACAGTCTCACAGCTGCAGACACGGCTACATACCGCTGTTCCAGAAATACACACGATCGCTGCCTGGCTCCCTCTCCTACAATATCCCCATGGAACTGGCCTCCCATCTCTGTCCTGCATGAACTTTATCCTGGGCATAAGGACAGTAAAAGGCCCTCAGCTTCCATGGAGTCCCATCTCCGTCCTCAGAGCGTGAGTTCCTTGGGGAACAGGCCTTCCTCTGCTGCCTCTCCAAAGGGTTGGATTTTACCCTGAGAGATTTGGGGCTTTGGTCTCTGCAATTTTAACTTGTGTTCTTAAAATCAGATTGTGATCAGAAAGCAGCATGGTCTGCTGGTCAGGCCACTGCAGCGGGAATCAGGAAATTTTGATTCTGCTCCAGGCTTTGCCGCAATGTGAAGAGAATCAAGTGACTTCTCCTGTCTCTGATTCCTTTGTTGGGCTTGTTGGTTTAGACTGAAATCTCTTCAACGCAAGGCCTCGCTCCTGGTGTGTGTACGGGCAGCACCTGACACACTTGAACCCTGATCTTGGTTGGGACCGTTCATGTGGTACTAAAATGCCAATAACAATGACCCATGGATTTCAATGGCAGAAAGGACCACTAGGTGAGGCAATCCTTCCCAGGGGGTCCTGCATGCAGCTGAAATGTTGAACTGGAGCACTCGTGTTTTAAGGAAAATGGAGGACAGAGTCAGAGAGTTCTGAGGCCAGGAAAACCATTCTGAGACCATTGTGCCCCTCTGCGTGACACACAGCAGAGAACCCCACCCCAGTCAATTCTGTAACAAACCCATGACTTTGGTTGGAGCCACAGCGTATCATTTGAGCTACAGTATATCTATCTGATATTGGTGACAATGCTGGACAGGGAGGGAGGTGATCTGGATTCTAATCTTAATCTGCCACCAATTTGCAATGACCAAGAGGGAACACGAATTCCTTGGTGCAGTGGTCTCCAGAGGGCAGCAGAACTTGGGGAAGGAGACAGACACATCTATTGCATAGTGACCACGCAGAAGCAGCAGATGGTCAGGAAGTGAGAGCATGCGGTGCCCTGTACAATGACCGGGAGTTGGTTACGCAGGTAGGGGAATGAGATAGAAGTTACTATACCCGCAACCGGGCAAGTCACGGTAGCAGAGTTTTTGAAGGACAGAGATCTAGCAGCTCTTAGTTCCAGCTGCAGCTCTGGTCATCTGTGAAAACCACAAGGAGTGTCTCTTTCATTTTAAATTCCAGCTGAAAGTCTGTGGTTTCCCCACTGCCTGCTGCTTTCTTATCGAACAGCACCAGACAGGAAAAGATTTTAAGAGCTACTATCCCATTGCTGTATGGTGTACAATTTTAAGGGATGAGATTTGGCATGAAAGGCCCTACCAAAATAAAACTGTCTTGCAATTAATAGCTTTGACGTGTCTTGCTGAGCCTGAGGGGTTTTCATCCTATTTATGCCTGACTTTCAAGAAAACTGGTCCTATTTTTAAAGGTATTTTTAGATACCAAAAAAGTAGGTTAGGTGCCAAACCTTCTTATGCTATTTTGAAAATCCCAGTAGGCACCTACTTTGCATCATCGTGTTCCTAAAGACTGTTTAAAATCTAGCCCAATCCCTTTCCTAGAAAGAGGAAACTGGAAAGAGGCAGATTCTCCGGTGGTGTAATTCATCATAGCCATGCTGACTTCATTAGCACTGCACACAGAAACACGACCTCCTGATCCAGCTCTAAGTCTTTACATTGTTTTTTATGTTTCAAAAGAGGGCAATGCTAGCACGGGGTGAGATTCTGTTCCCATTCCTCATGTCCAGTAGTAATTTACTCTGTGAGTTGCTCCATTGTTCTGGATTCTCCTCTCGGTAACTGTGGCTGAAGACTGGAGACTCTCCTAATTTACACAGGAGTATGTGAAAGAAGAATCAGCCCCATGACACCAGCGGAGTTAGTCCGGCCAACACCATGGTGAATGAGATGAGATCCAGTCTTACTGAGGACAATGAACTTACTTCTGCTTTACGCCAGACTGATTAAGAAAATCCGTACCTTTGACTACAGTGAAATCACTTCTACTTTACACTGAGGTGCAGGGGTGGGACTCTGCCCCAGTGACTCCATTGTTACTATTCACAGAATAAGTGCCTACTCAGTGTTCAGAAGTCCTCATCCTTTAAAGTGAACCAGTGAAACGTTTGTATTTCTAGCCAAAGCTTGACCAACATCAAAAATAACCTTCAGTTTAGGACCTTCCATGGCTCCCACCTGGTAGGATCTGAGCCCCTCACAAACAAGAATGTATTTATCCCTATGACAGCCATGAATGGTAGGAAGCCATTGTTATTTGATGGGGAATGAAGTTAAAGGCTGATGTGCTTGCTCAAAACAGCGGAGACCTTGGACAACCCACTCAGCTTTGCTTTAACTGAATGCGGTTGGGAAGAAAATGCCCCTATGGCTAGGGTATCCCATTGACTCCAGCAGCAACCGATCTTACACCTTCTTCTCAAGCGTTTGGTATTGGCTTCTGTTGCAGAACTGAGCTGGATGGACAGGACTGATCCGTTGGAGCAATTCCTCTGTTCCCATCACACCCTGAGCATGTGGCAGCGCTGGTAATAGAAGCAGAGCTATTCAAGGGAGCCTAAGGGAATTAGGCACATGGCTCCCAATGAGGTTCAAAGGGAGTTGGGTAGCTAACTTCAGCCTGAACACAGATCTCCTGAGTCCCACTCCACTAGTCAATGGGTGGGTGGAGAGTAGGTGGGGAAAGACAGAGGGAGATGCAAAACTTCTGAAAGTGCAGAACCGCTTGGGCCTCCCTCCTTTCCCAAGCACCAAGAACGAGTAACGTACGGCCCTTCTGTACAATGGCTGCTGCATGGCATGAGACAGGGAGACGATAGGGTGTAATGCCTCACATGCTTTCAGGCCAGGGGTAGGACTGGCCAGCCCGAGGCTGTTCTCTACAATGGCCACTCGTGATTCATTAGCAGGCGCAGAGGAATGAGACAGAAACAGCAACATCCATGAATGAGCACATGATGGCAGCCGAGCTCTGTGTGTCTTTTAGTGGCTGTTCTCATTTTCCTCCGCAGCTGCGGTCATGTCTGAAAACCACACGGACTTTCGATTTCAGAGAAAGACACAGCTGAAGGCCTGTCTTCCCCCATTTCTTGCCTATTTCCTCACGGAGTGTCAGACGGGGAGAGATTTTTGCAGGCACTATGCTGTCTTTGTGCTGAAAACAATTTTGGGACTGGAGAGTTTGAATGAAAACCCCTCCAAAATAGAAGTTGAGGGCATTGCACAGCTTTGAAGAGTCTGGCTCAGCATGGGGACCCCTTTCCTCGCTTGTCACCAAGGTTAAAAGGGAAATTCTTGTTCCAGAGGAATCGAAGGGGAAAGCTAAGGGAGCAGATCCTCACTCGGAGTAAACGGGTGTAGTGCCGTTGACTTCAGTACAACTACATTTCTACTCCAGGCGGGTAGAAATTCTGGACTTAAATGTTCATGTTGATTTTACATTTCAAATGGTGACAGTGCTAACTTGGGGTGAGATTCTGTTTACCGTTACTCATATCAAATAGTACTTTACTCCATGAGTAGATCCATTGGTCCAGATTCTCTTCTCACTTACTCCTCGTGGCTGAGAGGAGAATCAGCTTCATTGATTCCAAAAGACACTCCTGATTTACACGAGAATGAGTGACAGGAGAATTAGCCTTGATGAGTCCAATAGAGCTCCTCTTGATTTACAGCAGGATGAAATGAGACTCTGATCCTTTGGCACCCGTGGAATTACTCCTAGTTCAAACTGGGCTGAATAAAATGAGACTCATTCAGACTGACTCCAGTGGAGTTATGGGCAATTGGGAGTGTGGTAAGTGGGAGAAGATTAAGCCACAATCACACAAGTGGAATTACTCCTGATTCACCCAAGTCAATGAGGAAAATCAGGCCAATTAACTCCCTTCTTAGTAGTCTCAAAATGTAAGTTACACTCAGTATATTAGAAGTCTTCATAATGAAAGGAAAAGCTTAGCTACAAAAAAGGTTTACATTAATTAATGACCAAAGCTTTCACTGGAAACAAGCCTGGTTTGACAGACCTCAAAGATAACCTGCTGTTTTGGAACATCCATGCTGTCCATCACTGCAGGATCTCAGCACCTCATAAACATTAATGAATTTATCTTCACAACTCCCATGGGTGGCAGTACATTATGGCTGTCTCCATTTCCTAGACGGAAAACTAAAACAGACTGAGTCAACAGTCCAAGGTCTCTGCTGTTCTGTGGAAACAAGCCTAACGCTAACTGACCGGGATTGGGAAGAAAATTCACCTACAGCGGGCTGTTCCTTGAGTTACAACTAGGGTCTAGCTTCAACCTTTCTTTGAATCTTTTTTATATTGCCCTAGAGGGACTGACCTAACGCCTTAGGGCAACTCCTCTGTTCCTGTCACACCCGAGTATGTGGCAATAGAGGCTGGAGGTTTCAAAGTAGTAGAAAGGGATTTTAGATACCCAGCTGTGATTGAATTTCAGTAGGGTTTGGGCATCTGTCCATTAAACACTTTTCAAAGTTCCTGCCTGAAGTCAAATCTCCAGATGCGGAGTCACCACAAGAAACTGGGTGGAGGGAGAGGGGGTGGGGACAGACAGACGGGAGAAGGGAAATTTCTGAAATGCAAAATCATTTGCCTGCCTCGGGGGATATAAGAACATGGGTGATACCTGCCTTGTTAGTCAGCAGGAATATCTGACACCAACCCGTTGGGCTAAAGCAGAGGTCAGCAGCAGTCATGCTCTGGCTATGTTGTCTTTGCGTTGTGGCCTGGTGCACCTTGTCAGGTGAGCAGCGAGGTGCAGCCTCTTGTAAGGTTGGGATTTTTCATGTCTCCCGGGGCTGATGACATCAGTGGGTCGATCCTTTTGTTCTTACGCCAATCTCTGGCAGGTTTACTTTGTAACAGCCCACTTCCAAGGTGTCTTGCACCTTCCTCTGAAAGGTCTGTCGGAGATTAGCTGGCTCACCGGTGTGATGGGATAGGATCATTCCTCTGTGTTTCTTTAACAGGTTCCGAGGCCACGATCACTTTAACCCAGCCAAGTTCTGTCCGTGCAAAGCCAGGAAGTTCCATCACCCTGGACTGTGTCGTGTCTGGGTATAACATCAATGACCACCATCTCCTCTGGGTCCGTCAGGCTCCTGGGAAACGTCTGGTCTGGGTTACAGGCTTCAGAACAGGTTACGCCACCATCACCGCTAATGAATTCAAAGGACGGGTAACGCCATCCACCAGCGGGTCCACTGCCAGGCTAAAGATAGACCGACTGACAGCTGCAGACACGGCCACCTACTACTGTGCACGAGAAACACAGTGCTGGCTTCCCAGCTTCCTCTCCTACAGTAACCTCTAGGGCAAGGGGCTCCTCTCACTGAGCACATCTCTCTCTTCAGGAAATTCAGCCCTCTGCCAAAGCCTGCACATTACAAGAGTCCCAATGCAGCCCTCAGAATAAGACCCTGGGGTTAAATAGGCCATGGGATGAGCCCCCTGCACAAGGGTGAACTTCACCCTTGAAAAATGAATCTTGTGGCCTTACCGGAACATACAGCCTCAGGAGGCACCGTGACCTATTGGCTAGAGCTCTGTGCTAGGGGTCAGGCTAGCTGAGTTCTGACCCATTGCTCTGTGGCGTGGCCTGAGGTAATTCCTGTCTACCTACCCGCCCCTTCCATTTCCCACCCTCAGGGCCTCTTGTCGGTTTTAAATGGTAAGCTCTTCTGAGCCAGGCCTGTGGCTCGCTGCGCTTATGGGCCATGCCGGTTTTACCACAAGCAAAAATATTAATTAGTACATTCATGTATTTTAAGGCCCGATCATTAGAATCATCTACTCTAGTCACCTGCGTAACGCAGGCCAGAGAACGCAGCCCAGCTATTCCTGCGTCCAGCACCACAGCTTGCGGCTGAGCGATTGCACTGATGTTAGAGAGCGTGGACGGTGATGAATGGATTTTAAGGCCAAAAGGGACCATCGAGTCTGACCACCTGTAGAGCACAGGCCAAAGGACTTCACCCGTGTGGCTGTCCTGTTCAATTATATGTTGGCACAGAGAGCTATTTGCCTTTCCTGTATAGTCATTAATGAGCACACGGTGGCAGAGCATGTTCTCAGGGATGGACTTCTGAGATTTCTAGGGCTCTCATCGCTGCAAACCACATGGCCTTTCCATTTCATCCCAAGTCACAGCTGAAATTCTGAACTCTCCCCATTGACTGCCATCTTCATAACCAGCACGGTCCAGAAGAAGAGATTTTCACAAATATTATTCTATTTTTGTACTGTAACATTTTGGGAGGATGAATAAAAAGACTTACGAAATAACACTTTAGTGAATTGCGTAGTTTTTGGCTCAGCATGAGGCCTTCCCGCTATACCGAGTTTCGGCTAAAGAGAAATTATTCTGATAAGAGTATTTGAAGTTAAAGGGTCAGATGGTAAATTGGTGTAATGCCATAGGCTTCCCTGGAACTACTCTAATATTTAGATCTACAAGTTCAAATAGCCTGTATTAATGTTTTGGTTTTACCTTTCAAATTAAAACAATGCTAGCGTAGGGTGAGATTATGTTCCCGTTACTCGTGTCAAAGTCGTGCTTTACTGCATGAGTAGGTCCATTGGCCCCCCTCACACTTATATTGCTTTACTCTAGAATTTCTCCTGCTTTACGCCTGGATGAGTGAGAGGAGAATCAGCCTAACTGATTCCAAAAGAACTATTCTAGATTTACACTAGAATGTGTGACTGGAGAATTAGCCCTGATGAGTCAATGGAGTTTCCACTGAGACTCAGTCCCATTGACCCTCAATGGAGTTACTCCTCCTTTACACTGAGGTGAATAAGAAAAGAATAACTCACCTTGATTCCAAAGTATTTGGGGCTCTATTTCTAAATGGATTCAGGCAATTCTGAATGCATTTGGAAATGCCACATTGCCTAATGCCCAATGAAATTATTGAGTTTTAGTTGCTCAGATGCTTCTGAAAATCCCACTAGGCATCTATAGACCTCTTAAAAATATGCATCATACTCCTGATTTGCAACAGGATGAGAGAAGTAGCCCAAGTTACACCAGGGATTTACTCCTGACTCACGCCTGTCCTCTGTTTGCCAGAAGCTGGGAATGGGCGACAGGGGATGGGTCACTTGATGATCACCTGTTCTGTTCATTTCCTCTGGGGCACCTGGCATTGGCCACTGTCAGAAGACAGGATACTGGGCTAGCTGGACCTTTGGTCTGACCCAATGTGGCCATTCTTGTGAGTGAATGAGAAGAATTGGGCCTGTTACACTTTGCTTAGTCTTAATGGAGTTAAGTCACTACTCAGTGTATAAGAAATCCTCATAACTTAGAATACTTTTATGGTGAACCTTTTTTGGTTAGTTGTACCATAGATTTTCCAAATTAAAAGTATGGACATTAAGTCCAAAGTGAACTTTCTGTTTAGAATCTCCCATGGCCTCCATCACAGTAGTATCTGATCACTTCACGAGTATTTAATGAATTTATAGGCACAGCAGCCATGAGTGGTAGGAAGCCATTGCATTACTGTGGTTTGCGGCTGGAATAGGGAGTTAAATTAAGAATGAGTGAATTGTGCATGGTCTCTGCTGTCCTGTGTGAACAAGCCACCCTCTTATTCACCAGGGTTTAGAAGAAAATTACCCCATGGATAGGTTTTTCCATAACTGACTACTAGGGTCTGTCTTGCACTTTTCTTCCAAGCCTTTTGTATTGGCCACTGTTGGATAGATCAACAGGTCTGATTCATTAGAGTACTCCCTCTATTCCAGACACAGCCTGAGTATGTGGGGGCACTGGTAATAGAGGTTTTCAAAGGAACCTATGGGAGTTAGGCACCCAGTTCCCATTGAATTTCATAGGGAGTTGGGAACCTCCCTTCTTTAGGCAGCTTTGAAAAATCCCACCCTGAAGACAGATCCCCAGTGTCCCACTCTACTGCTTGAACCACACACAAAAGGGCGGGTGGAGGGGAGAGAGGACAGACTGACGGGAGAAGGGAAATTTCTGAAATGCAAAATCATTTGCCTGCCTCGGAGGATATAAGCACTTGGGGTGATACTGTCTTGTAGCTTTGGAGGAAATCGCTGGCACCAACCCCCTGCGCTAAAGCAAAGGTCACCAGCAGTCATGCTGTTGTTACATTGTCTTTGCATTATCTTGTGGTGCATCTTCTCAGGTGAGCAGCGAGATACAGCCTCATGTAAGGTCTTGGGGTTTTATCTTATAAACCAGGAACTGATGACATCACTGAGTCATTGGTTTAAGAACCGAAGCAATTTGTAAAAGAGCAGGGTTAGGAAAAGCTTTTCATATAGGCTGGTTATTTTGTAATTGCCCACTGCAGTTGCCCCTGAAATGTCTATTGCATCGTTGGATGTGATATAACAATATCTCTGTTCTGGTTCTTTGACAGGTTGCATGGCCACTGTCACTTTTACCTAGCCAGGCTCTGCCCAGGCAAAGCCACAGAGTTCTATTACTCTGGACTGTGTCGTCTCTGGGTATAATATCAATGACCATCATTTGAGCTGGATCCGACAAGCCCCTGGGAAAAGTCTGGTCTGGCTAGCAGCCTTCAGAACAGGTTACACGACCTACATCGCGGATGAGTTCAAAGGACGGGTTACCCCCTCCACCAGCGGGTCTACTGGCAGGCTAAAGATAGACCGTCTCACAACTGCAGACACCGCTACTTACTACTGTGCCAGAAATACCCAGTGGTTGCTGCCTGGCTTCCTCTCCAACAATATCCCTCGTGGAACTGGCCTCTGCTCACTTAACCGGTTTTTCTCTTTGCATGAACTTCACCCCCACCATAAGGACAGTAGAGGGGCCCAGTATCACTGGTCTCCCTCCTCAGTCCTTAGAGTGCGGGTTCCTTGGGGAACAGGCCTTGCTCTGCTGCCTCTCCAATGGGTAGGATTTTACCCTGAGAGATTTAGGGCTTTGGTCTCTGCAATTGCAGTGTCTGTTCTTCAAATCAAATGGTGATCGGGAAGCAGCATGGTCTGCTGGTTTGGCCACCACAGTAGGAATCAGGAGAATTTGTAGATCAGTGTCACAGCCTAGAACAGAACCAATGTGAAGTGAAGCAAGTGACTTCCCCTGTCTCTGGTTCCTTTGTCTGGCTTTTCTGTTTACATGGAAACCTCTTCAGTGCAAAGCCTGTCTCCTGTGGTGGGGATGGGCAGCACCTGACCCACTGGAACCCTGACCTTGTTTGGGACCCTTCAGGTGTTACTAAAATGGCAACAATAATTACCTGTGGATTTGAATGGCAGAAAGGACCATTATGTGTGACCGTCCCACGCAGTGGGTCCTGCATCCAGCTGAAATGTTGAACTGGAGCACTCTAGGGAATATGGAGGACAGAGTCAGAGAGTTCTGAGGCCATTGTGCCCCTCTGCGTGAAACACAGCAGAGAACCCCACCCCAGTCATTTCTGTAACAAACCCATGACTTTGGTTGGAGCCACAGCGTATCATTTGAGCTAAAGTATATCTATCTGATATTGGTGACAATGCTGGACAGGGCGGGAGGTGATCTGGATTCTAATCCTAATGTGCCACCAATTTGCAATGGCCGAGAGGAAACAGGAGTCCCTTGGTGCAGTGGTCTCCAGAGGGCAGCAGAACCTGGGGAAGGAGACAGACACGTCTATTGCGTAGTGACCTCGAGGAAGCAGGAAAGGGTCAGGAAGTGAGAGCATGCGGTGCCCTGGACAATGACCGGGAGTTGGTAACGCAGGTCGGGGAATGAGACAGAAGCTGCTGTACCTACTACTGGGCAAGTCACGGTAGCAGAGTTTTTGAAGGACAGAGATCTAGCAGCTCTTAGTTCCACCTGCAGCCGTGGTCGTCTGTGAAAACCACATGGCTTTTCTCTTTCATTTTAAATTCCAGCTGAAAGTCTGTGGTTTCCCCACTGCCTGCTGCCTTCTTAACTAACCATACCATATGAGAGAGAGATTTTAAGAGTGACTGTCTGATTGTCCTACTGTGTGAAATTTTTAAGGGATAAAAGTTTGAATGAAATACTATCGACATAAAACTGTCTAGCAATTAATAGCTTTGAAGTTTTGCTGAACTTGATGTTCTGGAAGGGCACGACTATCACCAGGCAACCTTAATTGTGCATTTTTTGACATTTAAACCTCTCTAACTAAAGCCTCAGTTACCTCTGCTTTTCTGACCATCAGTTAGCCTTACTTATAAATATTAAGATTTTGTCACAGTTATTTTTAGTAAAGTCACAGACAGGTCACAGGAAATAAACAAAAATTCATGGAGCTCGTGACCTGTCTGTGACTTTACTAAAAGATAACCGGGGGGCAGGGATAGGTAGGGGGAAGGAATGGAGTTCCATGAAGGAGTGACTGAGAGGCTGAGCTTCCCTGCCATGGCAGGGGGGCATAGCCCCGGCTCCAGGGACCCCAGCGGGGGGTGCAGCCACGGGGAGCACACAGCCCCTGTTACAGCGCTGGCCACAGCTGCAACCCTTGCCAAGGTTCACAATGGCACCAATGGTGCCATGGAGCCGGGCCCATGCTGAGAAGGGGCCCCGGCCTGCTCCGCTTGCCCTGCACCCCGAGACCCTGCTGGCTCCCCCTGCCCATCTCTTGCTCCTCTTGGCCTGCCCGCCAGCTCTCTAACTAACTGAGATCTCCTCTCCGCCCCCTGGCCCTTCCACTCCCTGTGTAAGCGGGGGAATAGTCCCGCTATTGTGGGGAACTTTCCTGGCTTCTGCACTACCCTGGTGAAGTGGGCTAGCGAAAGGATCTGAGACCTTGCTCCTGCTTCCTTTACCTAGTGGCCTCCCTGCCCTGGAGGGCTCCCCTTCCCCTCTCCTGTCTGGCAGAGTCCTCGTCACCCCAACAAGGCTGGGCCCAGGAGTCCTGGGGGGCTCAACCCCCAACCCTGCTGCGGTCACCTAGGACAGGGGCTAGGGTGTCCCCAGTCCGGGGTACTCTCTCTGCACTGGGCACTTCTCTGACCCACTGACCATTACATACAAGTTAAAGCAAATGCAAGTTATTTAATCAACAATTAATTTTAAAAAGAATAAGGAAAAATGGGAAAGGTGAAAGGAAACACATCAGCCCACTCTGTGGCAGGGAACATCACAAACAGTGTCTCTGGAGTGTCCGGGCAGTTCACAGTCTGCTCCTGGTAAGTCCCAGGCCCCTGCTCCGGCCCTGGCCGTGCTGCAGGGCTGCTGTGGGTTGGACACTTGCTCTGGTGGTAGCCACAGGCTCTCAGGCTCTAGGTGTTAGGACCCTTCTGCCCAGTGTCGCCCCCGCCCTGGCGGGGTTACGATCCAAGCCTGGCCTGCAGAGCCCCTTGGCTGAGGCGTCTCCCTGTGCGGGGCCTGCTGCCCAGGGTCCCCCTCGCTCTCCCCAGCGGCTCACCGCACCCGGCTCTGGACGGCTCCAGCCCCAGCCCCACCGCTCGGTCTCTGCACGGCTGCTGCTGCTGCCTCCAGCTCCCTGGGCTGCTTCTCTGGCCCCTCTGGCTCTGGCTGCTGCAGCTCTGCTCCCAGGACAGGTCTGCTCTGCAGGCTGCTTCTGTGACTCTGCTCCCAGCACTGACCTGTTCTCTGGGCTGCTTCTCTGGCCCCTCTGGCTCTGGCTGCTGCAGCTCTGCTCCCAGGACAGGGTCTGCTCTGCAGGCTGCTTCTGTGACTCTGCTCCCAGCACTGACCTGTTCTCTGGGCTGCTTCTCTGGCCCCTCTGGCTCTGGCTGCTGCAGCTCTGCTCCCAGGACAGGGTCTGCTCTCTCTGGGCTGCTTCTCTGGCCCCTCTGGCTCTGGCTGCTGCAGCTCCGCTCCCAGGACAGGTCTGCTCTGCAGGCTGCTTCTGTGACTCTGCTCCCAGCACTGACCTGTTCTCTGGGCTGCTTCTCTGGCCCCCTGGCTCTGGCTGCTGCAGCTCCGCTCCCAGGACAGGTCTGCTCTGCAGGCTGCTTCTGTGACTCTGCTCCCAGCACTGACCTGTTCTCTGGGCTGCTTCTCTGGCCCCCTGGCTCTGGCTGCTGCAGCTCTGCTCCCAGGACAGGTCTGCTCTGCAGGCTGCTTCTGTGACTCTGCTCCCAGCACTGACCTGTTCTCTGGGCTGCTTCTCTGGCCCCTCTGGCTCTGGTTGCTGCAGCTCTGCTCCCAGGACAGGTCTGCTCTGCAGGCTGCTTCTGTGACTCTGCTCCCAGCACTGACCTGTTCTCTGGGCTGCTTCTCTGGCCCCTCTGGCTCTGGCTGCTGCAGCTCCGCTCCCAGGACAGGTCTGCTCTCTCTGGGCTGCTTTTCTGGTCCCTCTGGATCTGGCCCAGCTCTGCTCCCCAGCTCAGCTTGGGCCCCTGCTTTCTCCCTAGCTTGGCCCCACTCTGTCTGAGCCAGGCAATTCCAGTTTCCAGGGAGGATGGGACCCCCCTGGCCTGCTGACTCCCTGATCAGCCTTCCTGCCCTGTCAAGCAGGCTGACCTGGAGCATTGGCCTCTCCCCATTGTTCCTGGGGACTATCAGTCTCAGGGTCCTGATTTCCCATAGACCCTTCCCCTTTTAGTACTGGGAGCTAGCCAACCAAAACACCCCCACTGAATGTTAGTAAGGGGGCAACAGTCCCCTTACACCTGCTCCTCTCTGACCCCTGGCCTGACCCCAGGGCACCTCGGGCTCCGGGCTGTCTCTGCTTCCCACCACCTGTGGGTCCCGCCTGTCTCCCCGGAGCCGAGCCGCCTGGGACTGGTGCAGAAGCCTGGCCAGTCTCAGCCACGTGTGTGCGGGGGGAACAATGTGGAGGGCTTGGCTGGGCCCCTCCAGGCAAGTGCGTCTTGAGGGAGCCCGGCCAGGGCAGGTCCTGTCCTGGCTGATCGCACCACTCCCGAGGGGCCGGAGCGATTCCCGGCCCTGGGACCAGCCCTGGCTGTGCTGCTGGCTCTGCCCGGCAGACATAGTCGCCTCCCAGCAGGGCCGGTGCATGCGGCCGGGAGGCAGGGCGTGGGGGACTGGGTCTGTGGGGAGCCTGGGGGGGGTGCTGGGCTGTGAAGGGGCGGGGAGGATGTGTGTGTGTTGGGGCACTAGGGAGTGGGGGTTCTATAGGGGGTACTGGGCAGGGGTGGTGTTGTGCAGGGCGCTGTGCATTTTTGGAGGGGTCTGGGAGGGCACTGGGAATAGTGGCTCCAGCGGGGCTCTGGCCATTGGGGGTGTTGGGCTGGAGACGGGCTGTGTGGTGTGGCATGGGCCCTCCCCCCAGGGAGAAGGGGCATGCTGGTAGCACAGGGCTAGGCAGGCCACTGTGCATCTGGTAACTGCTGGTTTGTAAATAGTGGCCTCGCACAGGGCTGGGTGGAGCGGGACCATCCCTGCCATGCCATGCCCCATTGCCCCTGGCTGGCCCCTCATTCTTGGGACTGACCTCCCCGTGCCAGGCTCCACTGCCTCCATGGGGGCCCACAAAAGACTAATCCGGCCCTGGCATACCCCTGGGAAGCCAACGTGGGAGTGCAGCGACGGGGCTGGGGCTGCAGGGTCCTGGTTCCAGCCAGCCCCAGTTGCAGGGTGCACAGTCCCGCCTCTGCTTCCTGAAACCCTAGAAGTCACGGAGGCCTGGCAAAGTCACGGAATCCGTGGCTGCTAGGACTAAATCATGCCTGGGTGATAATATTGTTATTATTACAGCAGAGATCATTTGAACCCCTCTCCCAGGGTCACACTGAGTCAGTGGGACTAAGATTCCCTAAATTGCTTTTAAAAATGGGACCAGTGCAAAAGTTTTAAAAGCACCTAAGTCATTTGAGATCCTTAGGTGGCTAAATACCTTTAAAAATCTGCTGCTAACTCCCATTGATTTCAACTCCTAATGGGACTTAGGCCAGATTTTTAAAGGCAATTGGGTGCTTAAGTCCCATTTTCAAACTTGACTTGGGCATTTGAAACCTTCAATTCTATTTTTTTTTTCAATTAAAGTTAGGCTCCTAATTGTCTAAAGGGACAGATTTTTTTCAAGTATTTGTGTGCATAAAGGTGCAGATAGGCACCTAATGGGATTTTCACATTGAAATCCTTTTGAAAGTCCCACCAGGCATGTATATGCATCTTCAGATGCCATATTTATTTAAAAATCTGGCCCTAAATCACTTTTAAAATGGAACTTAGGATCCTAAGTCATTTTGATGCATCTGCATATTTTGCCCATGACTCCTTCTTTGACCTCCATTTCATTCCTTGATCTTTGCAAATTATGAATCACAATGTAAAGTTTTTCAGACTCTTTTGAAGCAAACCACCCATCCCTGCCTGAGCATGTCTTTGAAGACATCTCTTACTTTCTCATTCCCGAGGTGATATATGAATGGGTTTAGCAAAGGGGTGACCACTGTGTGAAGAATGGCTGTTGCTTTGTACAACCCTGACGAGTGGATCTTTTGGGGTAATATATACATGAAAATGGAACAGCTGTAGAAGATGGACGCCACTGCAATGTGAGCTGCGCAGGTGGAAAATGCCTTTTGCCGACCGGTGGTGGATGGGATGTGTAAGATGGTGGTGATGATACACACGTAGGTCACTGTTGTTAAGAGCAAAGAGCTAAGCACCACAGTGGAAGTGTATAGGGAGCTCAGCCATTCAATGAGGTGTGTGTCTGTACAAGCCAGTTTCAAAATGGGTCTTATGTCACAGAAGAAATGGTTAATGTCATTGAGGCCACAGAATGGCAAGCAGGACACCAGAATGGTTGGGCAGAGAACTGATATAAAGGCTGCCAACCAAGTGCCAATAATCAACTAGAGAGTCAACTTCCCGTTCATGATGATGGGGTAATGCAACAGCTTACAAATAGCTATGTATCTATCAAAGGACATCACGGCTACCAGGATATACTCTGAGGTCCTAAGGAAGAAATAGAAATAGGTTTGGGTGAAACACCCATTGAAAGAAATAGCTTGATGTGCCGACATAAGATTCATCATTGTTTTGGGAAGGATGGCCGTGGTGAACTATATCTCCGAGATGGACAAGTTGCAGAGAAACCAGTACATTGGAGTGTGGAGGCGGTAATCGCTTCACACCAAGGCTATGATCCCAACGGTCCCCGTAAGCGTCAGCGTGTAGATCACCAAAAGAAGTAGGAAGACCAGGATTTTCAATCTGGAATTGCCTGGAAATCCTACTATGATGAATTCCTTCACTCTGGTTTGGTTCTCAGTTTCTATGGCTTCATTTCTCACTCAGCTGCATAAAGAAGAGAAGGAAGATACAATCATCACAACTTCTTATTTGAAAAAATCCCATTTCAATTATAAAGCAGTAAAAGGGCGTTGTACAACTCTCCCTGAAATTCAATGGGATTTGTGTGCTTCCTTTCTTTGGTGTTGCTTTTCTTAATGTAATAATGATCTGATGGATTAATAATCTTTGATGAAATAATTCCAAATGAGCCTGTTATTTGGCCAAGAGTAATATAGCCCTCTACAGCATATAGAAAGAAGATCCCAGTCAAGAGGGTGTGAAACCATTAAGAGGTAAATGGGGGGGATCCTTACACCCGTGGACGGTGTGAGGCCAGTAGCGGCCCCCGGCATGCCGGGACCGGGTCTTCTTGGAGTCTGATTGCTTGGGAATGCAGTCCAAAGCTGGTGGTAAACTCCATCTAAGGGTAAATACTGGCATGAGACCAACAGTCAACAAGTACCATAAGGGAAAGTTGAAAAGAGGCTTAAAAGTGGCCATTCTTCAACAAAAAAAACTTCAAAAACAGACTTCAACGAGAAACTGCAGAACCGGAATTAATTTGCAAACTTGACACCATCGAATTAGGCCTGAATAAAGACTGGGAGTGGCTGGGTCACTACAAAAAATAATTTTCCCTCTGTTGATACTCAGACCTTCTTGTCAACTGCTGGGAATGGGCCACATCCACCTTGATTGAATTGGCCTCGTTAGCACTGCCCCCCACCTTGGTAAGGCAACTCCTATCTTTTCATGTCCTGTATATTTAAACCTGCCTACTGTATTTTCCACTCCATGCATCTGATGAAGTGGGTCTTAGCCCACACACCTTATGCCCAAATAAATTTGTTAGTTTCTAAGGTGCCCCAAAGACTCCTCGTTGTTTTTACTGATACAGACGAACATGGCTACCCCTCCGAAACCTGTCACCATACTATATAAGGCATTCTCCATTACTAAAGATATTCTCTGGGTAAAGTCCTATTGATACTCCAGTTTATATATAGAAGAAGTGTAATATGATGGCAAAGACAATAACATAGATTTCACACAGTTATTTCCTTTCTTACTCACAGAAGCTTGACTACTGTTTTTTCATCAGCATCTCCAGCCTCAGAGTGTGACACAACTGCTTTTATTATAACTTGGGTCATGAATTCCAAGTCTATAGTCCACGATCCCAGCAATAGTCAAACACCAGTGGGACCAAATGCTCATTAATACATTAATTGGTAAATGCAGACTCAGGGGCAAAAAGAAAGATGGTGAAAGATGGCGGGGGGAGGGAAGAGAGTCCGAAATGTTCACTTTTAAATATCAGAACAATTTTTTCTAAATGGAATTGACAAGACTGCCCAAGCTGCCCAGAGCTCTGGCTGGTCGGCTGGTGAGAAGCCAGACGCCTGGAGGCCCTGACATCCCTGATTCAAGATAGGGGTTTGTGGGCTGCCAGGTTCCCTGCCGTGAAGGAGGGAACCTAGAAGTCCTGAGAGCCCAAGCTTGAGCCAGGACTCCCAGGGTTCCCAGCTCTGCAGCATCCCAAAAGGTGGGCTTTTCAAGAGCACCTAGGCCTTGATTCTCAAAGGGGACGTAGGCATGGCTAACTCCTAGGCACCCTGGTACCCATGGAATTTACAGCTCTGTATTAGACACCCAGCCCCAGATCCTCAAATGTATTAGCTGCCTAAATCCCATTGACATTAATAGGACTTTGAGATATCAGGGCCCTAAAGAGATTTACCTGCTTGACTCCCTGTGCATTGCAGTGGGAGAGTTAGGCACCTGTGAGAGGGATCCGCACCCTAAACCCAAGAGCCAAAATTAGACCAAAGGCGACTACACTATTATATGCCATGGGCAGAGACTAGGAGGGACTGTGGTGCACTCACATGCTTCCGAGGAAGGTGAATAGATCACTGCCAGACTGACTTGGGGGGAGATTTCACACATATGGCGACCAGTTAGACGCTGAGCATGTGAGGAAGAACCATCTTGTATGAGGGAAATACAAGTTCAGGTCCCTACCCAATGAATATTTAATCGTTTACACAAAGTGGAAAAGCTTCAACAAGAGATTGAAACAGCATCAATCCAGAATACCCAATGGGCTTTTCTTTGGGTCATTTACCTAGAGTGTGGAAGACCTGGTTTCAAGTTCCCGCCCCAAATCCAGCAAAGGAGGGATTGGAACTTGGGTCTCCCAGGGAAGTATACTAACTATGCCCACTGGATCGGGGGCCCACAGGTGAGATAGATGATGGGGTGCCTAGTTAGGGAATTCCTGCAGGCCTTGGGTGTAAATGGGGGCACTGAGGAACCTAGCTTTGTCAGGACTGCAGCAGATATTTTTGCATGTCCACCAGTGGAACTCTATCAGTGTTCTAGAGGGTGAACAATTTATGAGTTTACCCTTTATCCGCTTTATACAGGGTAAAACGGATTTATTTAGGGTTTGGACCCCATTGGGAGTTGGCCATCTGAGTATCAAGGACAGGAATACTTCTGTTAGCTGCTTTCAGTTAAGCCTACAGATGTTAGGGGACATGGTTCAGACCTGGGTCTGGGTTTGGATCACAGAAACCCCCTGGGAGCTGCCACCCGATGTGCCAAGACTACTTCTGCTCCTGCTTTCCTGCCCTGGCAGCTTAGGATTTCAGTGCCCTGCCTGGTTTGAGCCAGAAACGCTAGCCACTAGCCACTCAGATGCCCAACTCCCAATGGGGTCGAAACCCTAAATAAATCTGTTTTACCCTATATAAAGCTTATATAGGGTAAACTCATAAATTGTTCGCCCTCTATAACACTGATAGAGAGATATGCACAGCTGTCCCCCCCCCCAAGTATTAATACATACTCTGGGTTAATTAATAAGTAAAAAGCAATTTTATTAAATACAGAAAGTAGGATTTCAGTGGTTCCAAGTAGTAACAGACAGAACAAAGCAAAATAAAATAAAACACACAAGTTTATGTCTAATCAAACTAAACAGAGATAAAAACCTCACCAGTTCCAGTAAGCTCTCTTTCACAGACTAGACTCCTTCTAGTCTGGGTCCAGCAAGCACTCACACCCCCTGTAGTTACTGTCCTTTGTTCCAGTTTCTTTCAGGTATCCTTGGGGGTGGAGAGGCTATCTCCTTAGCCAGCTGAAGACAAAATGGAGGGGTCTCCCATGGGCTTAAACAGACTTTCTCTTGTGGGTGGAGAACCCCTCCTCTCGCCTATGCAAAGTCCAGCTCCAAGATGGAGTTCTGGAGTCACCTGGGCAAGTCACATGTCCATGCATGAGTCACAGTTTCTTACCAGGTAGCAGCCATGGGTCATATGCTATCTTGAACGTCCTCAAGTAGACTTCTTACATGGATTGGAGCCTTCCAAGATCCATTGTAGTTTAAGTCCTTCTTGATTTGCACATTCCTTTCTCAAGAAACTGACCAAATGCTTTACAAAGGTTACTTAAAAATCAAGCCAATACCCAGCCAATATTCATAACTTCGAATACAAAAATGGTACTTGCATACAAATAGGATGAATAGATTCAGTAGATCATAACCTTTACAGAGATATGTTATATGGCATATGTATCATAGAACATATTCCAGTTATGTCATATTTACATTCATAAAGCCTTATGGTGGGCACCGTCACACCCATGATGCCTAAAAGTTGGACATCGGTGCCAATTTTTGTGAATCTGGCACCTAACATCATTTAAATCGAGGAGAGTTCAGCATCTAAGCACTTTTTAAAACCCCACTAGGTGCCGAGCTGCATTTTAGGCCCTTAGCTTTAGAAATCTGACCCTATTTATCTCCCTTAAAGTCACTGGAAAATCCCATTCTCAATTCTTGGTGAATAGCATTTGGTATTAGTCAAAACTCCCCAAAATGCATTTACATAATTACTTAGACAAAACAAGACAATCATCTACAGAAATCATAGAATGCAGTTCCCAGTAGTGTAAACCCTTGTGCAGAGGAGTGCTTTGAGCACATAAATAATCCCAGTGAAAGGACTAGGAGAAGCACAGCCATCAAGTCACTCACATATACAAGTGTTTACAGGAGTTTTCTGCTTTAGATTTTACCTGACTGACACTCAGCCCGAGAATTTAAAATCTGGTGATTGCATGTTCAAATCTGCTTTGGGGTGGGGTTCAAAATCTCAAACTAACAGCACTAATTATGCTATACAAGACAATTTGTAAATTCTAACACTGTATAATATAGTGACTGCACTTACGTTTCTATTAGCATGTAACTAAACTATAATTCTGCTTGGTGAAATCTGTCATTAACGACTAAATTCACACAAATCAATGAGGAACTACCAGCAATGGCTGGAAAAAACGAATGTTTTGTCAAAATTTGAAACACGACTTTGCAGTTTGAAAATGGACTGATTCTGCATGTTTTGAAATTTCCTGCAGCATTTTTTTTTAAGTTTCTTGGGTATTGAAAACCTGAAAACTTCCAAACTCAAATAGCACAATGGAATTTGAATGGTAATTTAACACAGTTTAACCTGAATTGTGTGCCGATAAAAATCATGCTTTTTCATTGCAATGAGAGAACTATTTTTTTTAAATCAACCTAACTCAAATGTGCATAGAGTAATATGTAATTTTTTGGGGGGGAAATTTAAAGACAACAATGTTTTAAAATGTATAGAACAAGACCAAGAAATAAAGGAATTATTTATAGTCTTATTTCTAATATTCCAACCTTAACAATATAGTAATATGAAGAGTACAAAACATTGGTTTATATAATATTTAATACAGATATATAAATCACTAAAGTTTGGATTTTTAGGTAAGCCTAAGGGAGTTAGGCACCAAAGCCCAAGTACCCTTCAAAGGGATGTGCATGTCTAGCCCCCTTAGGCAGTTTAGAAACCTCAACTTTTGTTCATGTTGTGTTTTTATCACCTTCAGGACATGCTGAAAAATATTACAAAGACTACGGGGTAAAAGAAGTGAAAAAGAATAATTGTTCATAAACTTAGTAAATGCAGCTGTAAAAATACATGCAGGGAGCACACTAAAAATGTCATGTTTTATATAACCAACTTTGTACATATTCTAATTTCTATCTACAAATACATTACCCCAGTCTTTGACATTTTAGATCCAAAATGCATTTTTATCATTTTTTTAAAAATAATGATACTAGAAGCTCTGAATTTATTTGAGGCCAAAGTCACAAGTATATCCCTTCAGGTATATAAAATGAAAATCCAAATCAATGGATTAAAAACACTGCTAAAATCTGCAAGATATTATCATGGTGAACACAATCCACAGATCCAAATCTTCAGAAGGTATAAATTAAAATTCCACCTTCATCTGATCCTTAGCCTCGCTCAGAACAATAGGGAAACCTCGCTTATTGTGTTTGGGTTTAAATTTTAGTTCTCACAGCCCAGAGAATCCTACATGTGTAGGAATTTCTTTTTCCTGTTTATCATTTTGCTCAGGGACTCTTTGAACTCTTTGTTTTGGATGGTATAGATGAAAGAGTCTAAAACTGGAACTAGGACTGTGTTGAATAAGGAGACCACCTTGTTTATCTTAAAGGAAGAATGAGTTGAAGGTCTCATATACATAAATATCAGTGCCCCATAAAATATATTAACCACTGCCAGATGAATAGCACAAGTAGAAAAAGCCTTTTTTTGGTCAGTGGAGGAAGGGATCTGGATGATAGTGGATATGATAAAGATGTATGTGTGATGTCAACGTAAAAAGAAATGCACTGCCCTGCAGTATGACAGTTGTTATAAAACCTGTGAAGTCTATGATGGATGTGTCAACACAAGCCAGTTTCAGAAGTGGCCCAAGGTCACAATAGAAATGGTCAACTCGATTGTCCCTGAAGAACGGCAGGATCCACATTGGCAGTGAATGGAAGAAGATGAGCACAATTCCTCCAAGCCAACCCAGCAATGCCAAATGGAGACAGACTCTGCTAGTCATGATGGTGGCATGATGCAATGGTCGGCATATGGCCAAATAGTGGTCGAAAGACATGGACGTCAGGATGACCTACTCCCTTTTGTCCAGGGAGAAATGGAGAAAAACAGATGGTGGTTCTGTCCGAGAGTAGGTTGGCCAGCATCTTTGGGACCACAAGGGTCGTGCTCCAGATCTCCAACAAGGACAGCTTACAGAGGAAGAAATACATCAGAATATGAAGTTTTTGATCAACTCACAACTGTGATGATGAGGCTGTTCCCCACAAGAGGTAAGAGATACATGAATAAAATGACACCAAAAAACACCATCTGCATTCCATGAAGATTGGGAAATCCCAAGAGAATGAACTCTGATCGTTGTACCATTGCCCATATTCTCTCTCTCTCTCTCTCTCTCTCTCTCTCTCTCTCTCTAATGGGAATAAGAAATTAAGAAACATTTTAGATTTTACTACAAAGTATTAGTCTCAATTTAGTTATTTCATAATATTCTTTGCTAATCTTCTCTGATGAATTCCTAGGGATATCCCAACTTTTCTTTTTGGTACAGTTGTAAGGATAAATAAATGCAGTCTACTAGATCCATTCAAACTTGTGATAATTCCACTAATTTTCAATGCATGTGCACCAGAATAAGGGAGAAATTAACTTGTACCCTAATTTGTGCCTTCAAGAGGGCAGCCTTCAATTCCTACAAGAAATATTTTGGTATTTTGTTGTTCTTTGGAGAAAGAAAAATCCTCATCAGGAAAAGAAATATGAAATAAGTAAATGAACAAGGGCTTCACCCTGCTGTCACCCATATCGTTACACTTCCAGGCTCGGACTAGACCCCGGGCTCTAGGACCCCACGAGGTGGGAGGATCCTAGAGTTTGGGCTGCGGCCCAAGCCCGGAAGTCAACACAGCAATGAAACAGCCCAGCAGCCGAGCCCCGCAAGCCCAAGTCGGTTGGCATGCACCAGCCACAGGTGTCTAGTTGCTGAGTAGACAGACCCTTACTCTTTCACATCTTGGGTGGAATCTTGCAACTCTCCCACTTTTAGAAAAGAACCCAGGTAAACTGCCCCATATATACCAACTGTTTGTCAGCATGCAGGTCTGATGGCATCTCAGGAACCTGCGTTTTGGCCCTCGTATTCAAGGGAGCCATGCCTGTTCCGCTGACTTCCCACACGAGTATAAGACTCCGAGTATATTACTGTCACTTGTCAAGGAGTGCCTGAGGAAAAATAGAGCTCAGAGATGGAAGCTGTGTCTAAGCAGAGGTGCTAAAGCTTTTAGAGTGTGATAAGTTTTGAATGATTTGTAAACTGCCCCTTAGTTCAGCTTGGGACCAAGGGGCAGATAAGTGATGTCAGTTTTATGTAGATCAAATCTTAGATTTCCCATGTCAGCAACAAAAAGGGTTATTCCCATCTAAAAGCGATAGAGGCAGATCATTTTACAGTGGGAGTGTTGTGGAACCCCTTAATCAAGCGACCTCCAATTTGCATCACAAACTCTACACCAGATGGCCTAGTGGCATCCCAATTTTCAAGCCATTATCCCTATGCACATGGGTTTTGGAGCTATTGGAATATTAAAGTCAGCTCCTAATTTGGGGTCTGTATCTGATGGACTCTCGGCCTAAATGACCTCAGTCGACACACACTAACCCTGGACCACATTAAATGTTGCAGTTTGCAAAGTAATCTGACTATTTATATGCACTTTAGAGCACTGTGAAGGATTGGCCCTTAAACCAGAAGCTTTGGTCATACACCAAATCTTACAAAAAGAGGACCTGAGCTGAAGTAGGCAGCAAGCACAAGCTGCATTCTCAGAATGCTGCTGCGATCTGGACCCAAAGACAGAAAACACGGGGTTAAACTGGCACGATCTGTCTCTTGGAGCCAGTTACACTGATGCAAGGCTGTCTGAAAACTCTCGAGTAAGCAAAGATGGCCTAGTCCTGATGCCCATGTTCTCCTGCTTGTCAGCCTACTCCCAATAAGGTTACTTTCTCTGGACACCAGCAGAGATCAGCCCTGAGTGCGTTGGTATTGTCTGTGGCAGATCAGAGCCATAATCTGAGCCCAAGATGTGAGCAACAGAGTTACGACAACAGTAGAGTTTTGATGTCACATGGTATATTCTGGGGGCCCATTGATTCGGGAAACCCGCACATAAATTACTGCCAAATATAGACCATTAACCCTACCCAGGACATGGCAATTCTCAGCAGAATCTGAGTAGGCAATTGGAATTCTGAGCACTCAGGACAAAGGGTTATTTAACAGTAAGCGAATCTCAACCATAAATATAGCAGAGCTACTTCTCCGCTGTAAGAGAGTGATGGAAATATCCCCTACAGCAGACAGCATCCTCATCCCCTATATTCATTGCCCAGCTGCCTTTGACTTTTAACCAGTGCCCAGTTTCCCTGGCTGCCTTTGACAATCTGACACACGCTACAGAACAAAACCATTCATGAGTTATCACCAGGAAGATATGTACCAACACATTCCAGGAACTGGGATAAACATCGGAAATTCCAAAAACTATCCTTTGTCTTGCAGAAGGGAACAGAAGTTGGTGAAGAATGTCACCTGATCTAATATAAAAACATTTTCGAAACTGCAATGCTCAGTTCTGTAGAAGTAGAACTGTATTCCACTGAAACTCAACTTCGCTATCCTTCAAAAAACTCAATGTTTTACAAGGTTCAGTGAGTTTAACCATGCCAATCTATAAATCACTGAGCACAAGGATGTTCACCTCTCTTTTCTACTGACCTTTAGAATTAGTATTATATTCATATCAAAAGTAAAGGTTCAGAGATTTCAACCTTTCATACTTCTGTTATCATCCTTTCCTTGAAGTAATCATTTTTGGGTGAAACTAAACTTTTTTATTTGTTTCCAGCATTGTTTTTTTACTAAAATCAAATATAATTTGTGGGGAGTTACTGTTTTGTTTCCGCCTATGTCCCACCGGGAGTCCAGTTTCTCCAACTCCCTACAGTTCCTCTTAACAAGGAGTTGCAAACTAGTGTTGGAGTTTCACTTGCTAATGTCTAACCTAAATCTCCCTTGCTGCAATTTAAGGCCATTACTTCTCCTTATCCACTGAGGACAGGACAAGAACAATTTATCACCCTCCTCTTTATAATAACCCTTTATGTACTTGAAGACTGTTATATCCTATCTCAGTCTTCTCCAGACTAAACAAACAATATTTTTTTTAATCTTTCCTCATAGGTCAGGTTTTCTAGACCTATAATCATTTTTGCTGCTCTCCAGTGGTCTTTCTCCAATTTGTCCATATCTTTCCCAAAGTGTGGTGCCCAGAATCAGACACAATTCTCCAGTGGAAACCTCATTAGTGCTGGGTGGAGTGGAAGAATTGCTGCTCATTTCTTACTTACAACACTTTGGCTAATACATCCCAGTGTAGCGGGGTGGTCACCCGCTCCGGCCCTGAAAGGGTTAAAGCCCGCCTTGGGGGAGGGCTGGGGCTGAGAGAAAAGGCTAGATTGGGAGGGCAGCCACAGCTGGGGCCATGCCCCAGTCAGGCCACAGCGGGCCCAATGAAAGGGCTGTGAGCCAGGAGCTCAGGCAGAAAGAGTCTCTCTCTAGCTTCTGAGAGAGAAGGACCTGCCTGCCTGGGAGCTGAGCAGGGCACCTAGAGTGAGCAGGGCTGGGGGAAGGCCAGAGGATCTGGGGAGCTCCAGCCTGGGAAACCCCCAGGCTGAGGCCTTGCTAAAGGCCAGGAAAGGTACTGGGGCTGCAGAGGGGCAGCCTGGGGTTCGGCAGAGGCAGCTGGTCCTACCCCCTTGCCGATGATGAGTGGTTTACAGACTGCAGTCTGCCCCAGTGAGCGGGGGCTAGATGATGACTGGCAGTAGCCACTGAGGGAAGGTGGGGATAGAGGGGTGGGGGTTCCCCTGGGTGGGGAGACCCAGATTGTGGGTTACTGCTGGGGGCAGAATCCTGACGTAAAGGGGCACCAGGGTCCAGGAGGGTCTCGGGGGCCAGCGGCAGGAGAGACACTGGCCTGCAGAGGGCGCTCCAGGCTGGAAGAGCTAATTCCCCAGGACAACCAGCAGGAGGCGCCACACCAGTGAGTCATCGCCTTGCCACACCCAGAATAATGTTCACTTTTTTTTTGCAACAGTGTTACATTCTTGAGTCATAATTAGTTTGTGATCCACTATAAACCCCCGATCCTTTTCTGTAGTACTCCTTCCTAGGTAGTCATTTCCCATTTGATTATTCCTTCCTAAGTGGAGTACTTTGCATTTGTCCTTATTGAATGGCATTCTGTTTATTTCAGGCCATTTCTCCAGTTTGTCAAGATCATTTTGATTTCAAATCCTGTCCTCCAAAGCACTTGCAACCCCTCCCAGACTGGTGCAATCCACAAACGTTATAAGTGTGCTCTCTATGCCATTATCTAAATAATTGATGAAGACATTGAATAGAACTGGACCCAGGACAGAGCCCTGTGGGACCCCACTCAATATGATGCTCTTCCAGGGTGACTGTGAACTACTGATAACTACTCTCTGAATACGGTTTCCCAACCAGTTGGGCACCCACAATATAGAAGGTTTATTGACGCTATATTCCCCTAGTTTATGAGAAGATCATGTGAGAGAATATCTAAAGCCTCACTATAGTCAAGATATATCATGTCCATTGCTTCCCCTCATGCACAAGGTTTGTTAACCTGGCTAAAAGGCTATTAGGTTGGTTTGGGTTGAGGATCTCATGTACATAAAGATCACTGCTCTGTGAAATATATTGTCCACCATCTGATGAGTCACACAAGTAGAAAATTCCAGTTTTTTGCCACTTGTGGAAGGGAATCTGAATGAAAGTAAACATTATAAAGATGTAAGATGTATTCAGTGTTGTTGTAGCCTTGTTGGTCCCAGGATATCAGAGAGACATGGTGGGTAAGGAAATATTTTTGGACTAACTTTTATGGGACCTGAGGAAGAGCTTTTGTATAGCTCGAAAGCTTGTCTTGCTCACTAACAGAAGTTGGTCCAATTAAAGATATTACTTCACCCGCCTGGTCTCTCTAACAATGTAAGATGTCAATGTGAATGAGTTGCCCTGAAGAATGATGGTTACTCTAAAATTCATGAACTCTATTCTGGAGGTGTCAGACTAGGCCACTTTTAGAATGGGTCCAACACCACAACTGAAATGCTCGGTACTGTTATCCCCAGTTGCTGTAAACCAACGTAGCCCCTTTTCTGATCTACACCCGCTGAAAACCTGGCTCAGAGGTTTACAGTAGGAAAGACTCTCTCAGTGCTTCTGGGGACATTCCACATAGACCAATCCATGCACACTTTTTCCTCACTATAAAAGGGTCAAGTGTATTTCTCTCAGCCCTTCTAAACCCTTTATAGTTACCTGACAAGCAGATTGCTAAGTCTGTGGGTGAGCTTCATGTTTAAAAATCCAGCTGCTTTCCTCACTGGCAAGCCATTTAGATAGAGTATAAGGCTCACACCTATACCACCCCCACAGCCACTCAGCACTCACACAATACCCCAACCACCAAAATGAGACCGGAGTATTACAGCCCACAGGAGACTAGGCTATTATGTGCCATTGAAAGACTCCTGTTGATTTCAATGAGGCTTGACTCAAGCCCTTCATTGCTATTAGTTGCAGTCCAGTAGCACCTCAAGGACCGTACTGAGATCACAGTGCCTTTATACTGGCCACTGTATACACACACAGAGTAAATTACATATGCTCATTTGAAAATCCCAATTTAAGGGACATCTCTAAATCCATGATGGAGCTAGAAATTTAAACCATTTCTTCTGTATCACATCCTACCAGATGACCCTTCCTTCCAATTCTTCCCAATAGAGCTGGATCTAAAAATCTTCTGAAATCAATGGTGAGACCATCATGGACTTCAGTGGACTCAGATCCTTATGTGGAGATTTTCAAAAGCATAAAGGGCATTGCAGTGACCAATTCCCATTATAAGTCAATGGGAGTTGCATGCCCAACTCCTGTCCTGGCCTTTGAAAATCTCTCCTTTGTCATGGCCTTGTCTTCACTGTGAAAATAAGTGTTTTCTCCTAATGGGAAGGATAACTTGGTGTAAGATCCTAGTGGAGACAGGGCACAGGTAGTTTAGCCTTGATGTAGCTCATCAAAGTCAATCCCTCCCTTCCACCTGCTTTTTACCTTAACTAATAATAATGAGATTAAAAACTACATTTACCTTGTCTCCATTGGAACTATGAATGTCAATGTGAAAACACACCTTGTTTGCGGTGAAGGTCAACAGTCTGTGGGAAAACCAGGAAATGATCTAATTTCTTTACCCTCCCAGGAACCATAGACATTCTGATCTAGTCTTTCTCTTGCTCATAGCTTTCCTCAAGGCTGTTTTCACCTCTTTGTTCCTTATGGGATATATGAAGGGGTTCAGCAAGGGGGTTAGGACAGTGTTGAGGACAGACACGGCCTTGTTGAGACTGAGGGAGGAGTGGGCCATGGGCTTCAAATACATTAAGATAACGGCTCTGTACAGTAAGGAGACCACAGTGAGATGGGACGTGCAGGTGGAAAACGCCTTTTGGTGTGCACTGGTGGAGTGGATGTGGAGTATGGTAGTGATGATGTAGGTGTATGACACCACACTGCAGAGGAGGCTGGTTGGTATGATGGTGATGGACCCCGGGTAGCCAAGGAACTCAATGACACTTGTATCTGCACAGGCCAGTTTCAAGAAGGGCCCAATGTCACAGTAAAAATGGTCGACGATGTTCTCGGTACAGAATGGCAACTGCAGGAGCAAAGCAGCCTAGGAGAAGATAACCAAGAAACTCAATGCCCAGGCTCCCAGGGCCAAAAGAAAGCAGACTTTCTTGGTCATGATGGTGCTGTAGTGCAGGGGTTTGCATACAGTGATATAGCGGTCAAAGGACATGGCTAATAGAATCAGGAACTCAGTGAGGCCAGGAAAAAGTGGAAGAATGACTGCACCAGGCAGCAATAAACACAGATGGTCATTCTGTCCACCAGGAACATCTCCAACATTTGGGTACAATGGCAGTGGTGTACCAGATCTCCAGGAAGGAAATTTTGCTCAGGAAGAAAGACATCGGGGCCTGGAGATGCTGGTCAGCCCTCATGATTACAATGATGAGGCTTCCCTGCTAGAATGAGAAGGTATATGAAGAAGATGATGACAAATAAGACCATATGCCGCCTCTGAAGACTTGGGAAGCCCAGCAGGACGAACTCTTTTACGGGTGACCCATTCTCCACACCTATGTTTATAAGAATTAAGAAAAATAGGTTGATTACTTGTCTCGCTTAAGAGACCCGCAGCTGATACACAGGTTTCATAGCCTGGGCTCCAGCCTGAGACTGACCATCTACACAGCAATTTTAGAGCCCTGCAGGATAGCCCCAGGAGCCAGAGTCAGCTGACCCAGGTCTGAGACTCAGTGCTATGGGTCTTTTATCTCAATGTAGACATACAGATGGATGGGTTAGAATTAGATAGAGATCACATAGAGCAATGGCCATAAAGAATACAGAAAAAAAACCAATATCTATCTGTCTGAATGGAGGGATAAATTCACTGGATAACATAGCCACAAAAGCTCCAGTTAGACTTAACTAAAAATTAAGAATATTTTACACTATATTTTTTCTGGAGTTTGTATAGGATGATCCTGAATTCCTTTCTGGTTAAAAGTATAATAATATTTTTCATTTAACTTCATCTCTTCTGATGTTTGTCTTTTCCTATACCAACACGTCCAGGAACAATATTGATCAGGAAAAATATTCGGTCATATGGTATACATTTGAAAAATATAGTTATCATTTTGATGCTATCACAGTGAGGACCACAAAAGGAGGGATAGATAGATAGATAATCATGTTGCTACAATATCACTAAAGCTTTGACTTACCTCCTCCAATGGTCAGTGACTGATTCATAAGGTGAAGCTGGTATCTCCACATTTTTGCAGCAAATGGGGAAAACCCCACAAGATCTGAATCTGATCTATCCACCTTCTTTTATGTCCCATCACTGCTTTATATAAACTATTTTCTTCTAAGGAAGTAGGAATATTATAGTAGGAATTTCAACCCAGTAACACTGGTACTTGGGTGTTCATTGGCAGTGCCGTCACAAGTGCAGTGGATATTATTTTCTTTAACCACAAATCAACAGAAGTAAGTTTGAAAGGGATCAAAATACAGCGGAGCATTTTCTAAATTAAATAGTTCTAATTTCTGTGTTGTGTTGCTAGAAGTTTACAAGGTGTGTTTCTTAATGAAATCCACTCCATTTGCACTCTGAGCCCTGTCATTCTTTATTCTTCTTTTCAAATCGTATTAAGTGCAAGAAAATTTTATGGAAAGATATTGCATGTCGCCATCATTTCTTTCTCAAAATTAGCAGATAGAGAAGATCCTGAAACAAATCCAATCTCTCTAATCTGAGTAAGTGATGTGTTTCATAGATCTGAAACTAGTTGGAGTAGAAGTTAAGACTTGCTTATTATATCCTATTTTAGGGCCTGATCCAAAGTCAATTGAAGTCAACAAAAAGACTCCCATAGATTTCAGAAAGCATTGGATCAAGCCCCACATAATTATTCCCTCACTAGAAATAATTATTGTCTGATGATTTTAAGTTTATGCAGGATTCAATCCCTAGAGTTCCCAAAGCATTACCCTTGGGAAGTACTTCAATAACATTTTAATTGTTAGTCATTCATAAGCAATTAAGTCCACCATTCTCTCGTTGTTTAGAAGTATGTTATGTTCTTATGGTCAGAAGTACATTGATCTTGTTCTGGCCCTCTACATCTGGGAGAATTTCACTCCTACTGTTAACTCTGCTGAACACAAAAGTTATTGCAAACTCCTGTTCACCCTTTAAGGTCTAACCCAAAGCTCTCTGAAGTCAATGAAGAGACTCAGTGTTGAAAACAATTTGTGTATCACCTAAAAGCCCCAGCTAGGTAAGAATCCCATTGTGCTAGTCAAGGAACAAATATTTTTCTCAGTATCTTCACACTTTTATATCCCCTGCTGCTGTATGCGTTGAGTGCTTATGCAAAGTCAGTGTGGGAGCTTCCTCTTTAAAAGTCAATGTCTTTTCTTCTCTGGATTGGTCACATCCAAAAAGCACAGCAGTCACCTGCTTTTACAACGGAGAATACTAGTGCTCTGTTTTCTTGCGGAGAGTAACAAATATGAGGGGTTTTTTTATTTATCTTTGCTTGATGTCCACTTTCCAAGGTAAGGGGAGCATGTAGAGGATGGGAAGGTGGCTGAGGGTTACCAGGATGATGGGGATGAGTCCAGATATGTCAATATTCATTGTACCTTCCCTCTAGGTGGCCAGTCACAGGTTCAGCTGGTCCAGTCTGGGGCAGAAATTAAGAAGCCTGGAGATTCTCTCAAGATATCGTGTAAAACTTCAGGGTTCACGCTCACTAGCTATTACATGAGCTGGCTCCAGCAGACTCCTGGGAAAGGACTGGCGTGGGTTGGAAGAATTGACCCTGAAGATGGTGCTACCATCTACTCCCAGTCCTTTAAAGACAGATTCTCCATCACCACCGATAACTCCATCAGCACCATGTACCTGCAACTCCGCAGCCTGAGAGCAGAAGACACGGCTGTGTATTACTGTGCTAGACACACAGTGAGAGGCAACCCAGACATCACCATGCAAAAACTGAGTGTGAGAGTAGCATTGAATCAGAGGCCTTAGTTGAAATGCTACTGAAAATGAAAAGGTCATTTCAAGCAAAAGCACTAGGGGTCAGTGCAGGATTATCACATATACACCTGTCTGTCCTATTCCACTCTGGTAATCTCTATTCTATTCCTTTCCATTACTGATCCATTCAGGACTTTGTCCCCTCATTTTTAAATATCTCCAGTTATGGGGATATCCACCATTCCTCTTGGGAGAGTATGTAACCCTACAAAACATCTCAATAGTAACCTGAAGACTTTTTTTTTAATTGAAGTGAGCAAGAAGAAATTCAGATATGTGGAGAGAACATAATAGACTAAAGCCATATGATGTGAAAGGCTGCCACAAACTTCCTTCCTAAGAAGAAAATCTTTAATAAGAATCCCTAACTCGTAAACAGCACTTTTCAGCTGTAGATCTCAAATCACTAAACAATGTGTAATATATTTAACCTCTCTGCCCTCCTGTGAGGTGGAGAAGTGTTGCCATCCCCCTTTTACAGGCAGAGAAGCTAAGTGACATGCCCAAAGTCACACATGAAGTCTGTGGGGGAACAGAGAATTGTACCTCTGCCTCCCAAGACCTAGACTAGCACCTGGCCCTAACCACTGGATGATCCTTCCTTTAGGTTGTGTTTTATTACAACCTGTGTGTCCTTAAACAAATAGCTAACAGTGTAGTTCAAGAACGGATCTGCATTTCAATATTTTAAAATGTTCACAATGCCTCAGATTTCCCACTTTTCATCAACAGAACATGCATGGAAGGCCTGAAGGAGACGCAATGTGCAGAACTGTTGGGAGCGGGTTCTGACACTCCTACTCTGATTGAGCAATACCTCATTCCACGGGTGGGTCTGCGAAAGAGAACAGAACTGCTACTGCAGTACAGGTTTCAGAGTAGCAGCCGTGTTAGTCTGTATTCACAAAGAGAAAAGGAGGACTTGTGGCATCTTAGAGACTGACCCATTTATTTGAGCATAAGCTTTCGTCTGATGAAGTGAGCTGTAGCTCACGAATGCTTATGCTCAAATAAATGGGTTAGTCTCTAAGGTGCCACAAGTCCTCCTTTTCCTAGTGCAGTAGAGTGATACTAAACCTGGGATTTTCAAGGAATACCCACTTCAGGTCAATGGACATTGGACGCTGAAGTGAAACAAACAAAGATCATAATCTATCCCTTGGTTTGTCAAGTGTCATCCTTAAAATACTGGTTTCAGAGTAACAGCCGTGTTAGTCTGTATTCGCAAAAAGAAAAGGACTCTGTTCTTTTCCAAGTGCAACAAAGATAAGAATTTCATAGCAGCCTAGGGTATGGGGCTGACCAATTCCCACTCATTGTAATTGGAGTTGGGTGTTCAACTATATTAGGCAGTTTTGACATCTCAGCTAAAAACCACAAATGTAGTAAGATATGAGAAAAAACAACAATGAAACATAAACCCAATAGCCCTAAAACTGCATTAGCAGAGAGACCAAATATTTCAATACCACTTCATCAAAACTCACATTCATGCTTCAAAGGTCAGAATCTTCCACACTTTTACTGACTAAGTAGTACTTTATACTGCAAATATTCCCATTGAGGTGAAAAGCTATATTGTAGTGCTTAGCACAAGAAAGCACTTCCACCAGTGAATGGTGCTGCAACTCAATTTGTGTGTTAAGCTGTTGCCTTGTATGTGGTTATGTTGTCATATTTGAGGTTGCGGTGGGGGTCGTGTGTGAGCAGGAAGTTCAGTCCTGCCTATGTGTGCTGGAGTTGGCAATTACATCGTTCCAATAAATCCTTGTGGTTCTGTAAGGGAACGTTACAATGTACCGCCCAATGTGAGGAATGGTTGGCCCATCGGGGCCCATATACCTCTAAATGGCTGATTCTGCCACCATTGCTATGAATGTTATTGAGACCCCCAGCTACAAGATTGTGCCCACTTCTGGGGTCTGCAGCTCAACGAGTACGTTGAAAAAATGGAAAAGGTTCAGAAAAGAGCCACAAGAATGATTTGGTGTCTGGAAAATGTGCCTTGTATTAAGAGACTGAAGCAGCTCAAGGGATTTAGTTTATCCAGGAAAAGGTTAAGAGGTGAATTCATCATGGGCTACAACTGCCAACATGGGGAAGCTATTTCTGGGGTCGATAATCTAATAGAAAAAGGCCTAATGAGTGCCAGCGAGTGGCAGGTGAAGCTAGACAAATTCAGGTTAGAATTAGGGTACAAAGTTGTAACAGTGAGAGTACTTACCCCTTGGAACCACCTACAATGGCCTGGGGTAGATTCGCCATCGCTTGAAGTCAGAACTAGATGTTTTCTAAATGACTCGGCCCTAAACCAAAAAGAAGTTATGGGCTTCCTGCTGAGATTACTGGGTGAGGTTCTTTGGCCTGGGTTATAGAGGAGGTCACAAGATGATCACTTCTAGCCTTATAATCCATGATTCTGTGAAGTGTATCTTATGCCGTAACTTGTCCTATTGTGCTGGATTGTTACTTAACCCAGTGGTTCTCAAAGCTGGTCTGCAGCTTGTTCAGGGAATGCATGTCCCTTGGCCCACGCCACTTCCCGCAGCCTCCATTGGCCTGGAGCGGCGAACCGCGGCCAGTGGGAGCCGCAATCGGCCAAACCTGTGGACGCGGCAAGTAAACAAACCACCAGGGGCTTTCCCTGAACAAGTGGCAGACCGGCTTTGAGAACCACTGATTTAACCCACTCCCCCAGGCATGTCACTCAGTAAGAGGGAGTGAGAACTCACTTACGACTCCATTTGTGCTTCCAAGACCTTGCATCCAAGAATCTTAATTTCATACCCCTTGAACTCAATTTGAGCCAGCTCAGGTTGGGGAGGAAATGATTTACTGCTATAATATTTCAGCAGAAAAAAGCCCACTCCAACCCCCAGTAAAGTCAAAGGGAGTCCTTCCACTGACCTCAATGGGAGTTTGATCAGTCTTTTTATGCCACAACCTTGGAAGGATAAATGTGAAAAATTTTGATCAAGAAGCCTGTCTCTGAGACACAATGACCTCTGGGGCTATTCCTCTGTGGTAGAAGTCTCATTTCAAGCTCTGCCTAAATTAAGGATCCTACCCTTTGCCCTAAAAGGCACTGCTGAGGGGATGAGTGAATCCACACCACGAGCAAACCGAACAGAATCCAGACCAGTGTCTTGCTACTTTTTATCCCCACCTGCTTCTGAAGGCAATGAGTGTTTATGCAAAGTCAGCTGGGAGCTTCCTGTTTAAAAAGCCAAGCCCTTGTCCGCTCTGTGATAACCACTTTGAAAAAACAGGGCTGTCACCTCTTTTTACAGTGGAGCATATTCGTGCTTGGCTTCACGGCAGAGGATAATTATGAGGCGTTTTTTAATTTACCTTTGCTTGATGGCAGCTTATGCCGGTAATTTGAAAACATGGGGAATTTATAGAAAACTGTGTTAATGGGGATGAATTTCGAATGTCAATATTTATTATCTACCTTCCCTACAGGTGTCCAGTCGGAAATTCAGCTGGTCCAATCTGGTGCAGAAATTAAGAAGCCCGGCGAGTCTGTGAAGCTATCCTGTAAAACCTCAGGGTTCACTTTCACTTCTGTCTACATGCAGTGGGTCAGGCAGGCTCCTGGGAAAGGTCTGCTTTGGCTAGGAAGAATTGACCCTGAAGATGGCTCTACCAGCTATTCCCAGTCATTTAAAGACAGAATCTCCATCACCGCAGATAATTCCATCAGCACTGCGTATCTGCAAGTCAGCAGCCTGAAAACAGAAGACACTGCTGTGTATTACTGCGCTAGACACACACTGCACAGAATCCAGTTCATAGCCATGCAAAAACTCTCAGTGCGAGGGCAGCACTGGATCACAGATTATACCTATGGTACAGCCCTTCCAGGCCACGTCTACTCTATTTCCATTGTAGGGCACTGTAGGGATATCTGCTATACATATTTCTATTCTGTTCTGTTCTATTCACATTCGTATGTGTTCAAGAATTCGTATCTCTAAATTTTACTTGTTCCTAATTATGTGATATGCACCACTTCCCCTGAAATATCCTTGCACTCGAGAAACATACCAACATATCATCGCACAAAGAGAAACATCTCACCAGGAAGAAGATTTTATAAAATTCTACTGAACACGACTAAATGAATGAATGAAAGAAAAACTGAAGGAATATTTCAGGTATGTCCACACTTTGAGCTGTACGTCTGCATTCCAAGCTAGAGGAGACGTATCTTCGCTTGTTCTGACTGAGCTCTTGTGCTAATCATAGAGTGTAGCCACGGAGCAGGATGAGTCATGGGATGCGCTAACCATGCTGAGTACGTACCTATCCAAAACGCAAGGCACATATCTGAGGCAGCTAGTCCCTCCTGCCTCTTGCTTTGCCATGACTACATTCAATTTTAGCATGCTGGTTCAATCAGAGTCTGCCTGTTATATATAGATATATATATAATCATGACGTTTTTATTACACCTCTGGCGTTCAGGGCAGTGACGAAGCTCCTCCACTCCTGTCTGTTTCTGGCAAGTCTTTCAATGGTTCCCCAGCTGTGCCCCAGATTTTTCAGTTTGGCTTCCACAGCTCTTTGCCATCTTGTTTTCGGGCGGCCTCGTTTTCACTTGCCTTCAGGTGTCCGTCTTATTGCTACTCTGGTGATGGAACCAGTTTCCATCTGAAGCACATGGCCAATCCATCTCCAGCCTGTCCATAGATCTTGGTTTGAGATTGTTCTGGGTTGTATGGAATGAAGACAGTTTGGACATGTCATACTTTCTCATTTCCCAGCATTCTGCACTATAAAGTAGTGTTGAAAGTACACAGCTCTGATAAATCTTGAGTTTGTTTTTTGTGTTGTATTTTGATGATTTTCAGACTATATTTAAGCTCCTGAAGGTGTTCCTGGCTTTATTGATTTTCTTCTGTATGTCCTGGCTTGTTCCAGCATCCTGGCTGATGGTGCTGCCCAAGTATGTGAATGTTTCTACATTGGTGAGAACATGATCTATACTGGTGATGGTGAGGCAATATTAAAGATCATGATAGCTGTCTTATTGCGGTTGATTTTCAGTCCAATTTGGGGGCTGAATGCACTGAGTCAAGTTGTTTTTTCTTGTGTATGGTGTTGGGTGTGTGGTAGGAGAGTGACATCTGCGAAGTCCAAGTCATCAATTAGGAATAGCTGAATCCAATTAAATGCTGCCTGAGACCTTTTAAAGCTCCTCCCCTGTTGAGAGAAAGGAGGAGAAAGAGAGAGGGAGGCAAGCTGTCACTAGGCTAGCGGCATCAGCGTCTCCAGGAGGAGAGGCTCTGCTTCTTCCCAGAGGGGAAACAGACAAGCCTGAGCCCCTGCTAGGGGAAGGCCTGACACCCCCAGGCAAACCACAGGAGGATGCCCCGCCCCAGCGAGGAGGCAAGGGAAGGTATCTCCCTTTGTACTGGTGTCTAGTGAAATAGTTCCTTCTGTTTGTTGGAGGATCACCCCTTAGACCTACCCAGAAAATACAGCCCAAGAAACACAGAAGGGGGGAGACAAAGACTGTCCCAGTGCAGCAGACAGGTGTTGGTTTACCCCATATAAAATTATGTATCAACTCATGTCATGAGTCTCAAACAGAATCCATAACTGATAAACTGAAACTTCCCTGAAGGATCTGACCCCCTTCTTAGGAATTGGCCATCCGCTCACTACGTGAGTTTTGGAAATCTTGGCACACATGTGAAAGTCAAGATAAGACTGGTTTCTGCCTTTCTGGAAGGTGTGTTTTAATCAAACACAGGTTACTGGGCTCAATGCAGGAGCAGCTGGATGAAATTCTGTGGCCTGTATAATGCATAGGCTTGGCAGAATTCAGTTTTTTTCTTTTTGATCATATTGAAACAGAGAGGCTAACAGAGGGAGTTTGCCTGGGATCTCCCTGAGAGGAGGTACGCTAAGGGCTGCATTAGGGAGGCTGTGTTGGTGAATATCTGAGTGTCTGTTGTGGGGACAGTTTGACTGTGTGCTTGATTGGTGGTATGAAAAGTGTGAATTGGGAGTGCTTTGTTCCAGGTGAGCCTTGAGTGGGCCTGACTGTTATAAAAAGCCAGTCAGCTGCGAACCAGCTGAGCGGCGAACAGCAGAGCGGCTAACAGAGGGAGTTTGCCTGGGGAGAGCCCACTGCGGCTTACATCTTGCTGGCTTCTCTGAGTGGTTACTACAACTCCTGAGGAAGCTCGTAGAAGGAAGGTAATATGGATGGGGGGTGTTCAACTGTTGTGACCTGCACTGGATGTGCCATGTTTGTCTTTCTTCCACAGGACAGAAGCGACTTTGTCTGTACAAAGTGCAAGCTGGCCTCCATATTGGAAGAGAAGGTTCAAGGTCTGGAGCAACAGGTATCAACCCTGCACTGAATAAGAGAAACTGAAGATTTCCTGGCCAGACGTCAGGATATGGTTCTACGGACACAAGGTTCTGAAGATTCAGAGCAGGCTGCGCAGTGGGGACAGGAGGATGGTGAAGAAATTTGGCAGCATGTGACCTCCAGAAGAAGAAAGGGGAGCGTCCATGTACCAGCAGCGCAGATACAGGTAAGTAACCATTTTCATGCTCTCTCCACAGGTACTAATGTGGAGAGTGGACCAGATGATAGGTCTGAGGGAAGGGAGCAGAAGGAGACTCCGCCGATTGGAAGGCATGAGATGCACTGTCCTCGGGATGGGGGTTCCACAACCACTGCTCCCAAGAGGAGGAGGCGGGTGGTGGTGGTCGGGGACTCTCTCCTCAGGGGGACTGAGTCATCTATCTGCCACCCCGACCGGGAAAACTGAGAAGTCTGCTGCTTGCCAGGAGCTAAGATTCGCGATGTGACGGAGAGACTGCCAAGACTCATCAAGCCCTCGGATCGCTACCCCTTCCTGCTTCTCCACGTAGGCACCAATGATACTGTCAAGAATGACCTTGAGTGGATCACTGCGGACTACGTGGCTCTGGGAAGAAGGATAAAGGAGTTTGAGGTGCAAGTGGTGTTCTCGTCCATCCTCCCCGTGGAAGGAAAAGGCCTGGGTAGGGACTGTCGAATTGTGGAAGTCAACGAATGTCTATGCAGGTGGTGTCGGAGAGAAGGCTTTGGATTCTCTGACCATGGGATGGTGTTCCATGAAGGAGGAGTGCTGGGCAGAGACGGGCTCCACCTAACGAAGAGAGGGAAGATCATCTTCGCAAGAAGGCTGGCTAACCTAGTGAGGAGGGCTTTAAACTAGGTTCACCGGGGGAAGGAGACCAAAGCCCTGAGGTAAGTGGGGAAGTGGGATACCGGGAGGAAGCACGAGCAGGAGCGCGCGAGAGGGCAGGGCTCCTGCCTCATACTGAGAAAGAGGGGTGATCAGCGGGTTATTTCAAGTGCCTATATACAAATGCACAAAGCCTGGGAAACAAGCAGGGAGAACTGAAGGTCCTGGCAAAGTCAGGGAATTATGATGTGATTGGAATAACGAAGACTTGGTGGGATAACTCGCATGACTGGAGTACTGTCATGGATGGATATAAACTGTTCAGGAAGGACAGACAGGGCAGAAAAGGTGGGGGAGTTGCATTGTATGTAAGGGAGCAGTATGACTACTCAGAGCTCCGGTACGAAACTGCAGAAAAACCTGAGAGTCTCTGGATTAAGTTTAGAAGTGTGAGCAACAAGGGTGATGTCGTGGTGGGAGTCTGCTATAGACCACCGGATCAGGGGGATGAGGTGGACGAGACTTTCTTCTGGCAACTAATGGAAGTTACTAGATCGCAGACCCTGGTTCTCATGGGAGACTTCAATCACCCTGTTATCTGCTGGGAGAGCAATGCAGTGGTGCACAGACAATCCAGGAAGTTTTTGGAAAGTGTAGGGGACAATTTCCTGGTGCAAGTGCTGGAGGAACCAACTAGGGGCAGAGCTCTTCTTGACCTGCTGCTCACAAACCGGGAAGAATTAGTAGGGGAAGCAAAAGTGGATGGGAATCTGGGATGCAGTGACCATGAGATGGTTGAGTTCAGGATCCTGACACAAAGAAGAAAGGAGAGCAGCAGAATACGGACCCTGGACTTCAGAAAAGCAGACTTTGACTCCCTCCGGGAACTGATGGGCAGGATCCCCTGGGGGAATAACATGAGGGGGAAAGGAGTCCAGGAGAGCTGGCTGTATTTTAAAGAATCCTTATTGTGGTTACAGGGACAAACCATCCCGATGTGTAGAAAGAATAGTAAATATGGCAGGCGACCAGCTTGGCTTAACAGTGAAATCCTTGCTGATCTTAAACACAAAAAAGAAGCTTACAAGAAGTGGAAGATTGGACAAATGACCAGGGAAGAGTGAAATCAGGAAGGCCAAATCACAGCTGGAGTTGCAGCTAGCAAGAGATGTTAAGAGTAACAAGAAGGGTTTCTTCAGGTATGTTGGCAACAAGAAGAAAGCCAAGGAAAGTGTGGGCCCCTTACTGAATGAGGGAGGCAACCTAGTGACAGAGGATGTGGAAAAAGCTAATGTACTCAATGCTTTTTTTGCCTCTGTCTTCACGAACAAGGTCAGCTCCCAGACTACTGCACTGGGCAGCACAGCATGGGGAGGAGGTGACCAACCCTCTGTGGAGAAAGAAGTGGTTCGGGACTATTTAGAAAAGCTGGACGAGCACAAGTCCATGGGACCGGATGCGCTGCATCCGAGAGTGCTAAAGGAGTTGGCGGATGTGACTGCAGAGCCATTGGCCATTATCTTTGAAAACTCATGGCGATCGGGGGAGGTCCCGGACGACTGGAAAAAGGCTAATGTAGTGCCCATCTTTAAAAAAGGGAAAAAGGAGGATCCTGGGAACTACAGGCCACTCAGCTTCACCTCAGTCCCTGGAAAAATCACGGAGCAGGTCTTCAGGGAAACCACTCAGCCTCACCTCAGTCCCTGGAAAAATCATGGAGCAGGTCCTCAAGGAATCAATTCAGAAGCACTTAGAGGAGAGGAAAGTGATCAGGAACAGTCAGCATGGATTCACCAAGGGCAAGTCATGCCTGACTAATCTAATTGCCTTCTATGTCGAGAACTGGCTCTGTGGATGAGGGGAAAGTGGTGGACGTGTTATTCCTTGACTTTAGCAAAGCTTTTGACATGGTCTCCCACAGTACTCTTGCCAGCAAGTTAAAGAAGTATGGGCTGGATGAATGGACTATAAGCTGGATAGAAAGCTGGCTAGATTGTCAGGCTCAATGGGTAGTGATCAATGGCTCCATGTCTAGCTGGCAGCCGGTATCAAGTGGAGTTCCCCAAGGGTCAGTCCTCAGGCCAGTTTTGTTCAATATCTTCATAAATGATCTGGATAGTGTGGATTGCACCCTCAACAAGTTTGAAGATGACACTAAACTGGGAGGAGTGGTAGATGCGCTGGAGGGTAGGGATAGGATACAGAGGGACCTAGACAAATTAGATGATTGGGCCAAAAGAAATCTGATGAGGTTCAACAAGGACAAGTGCAGAGTCCTGCATTTAGGATGGAAGAATCCCATGCACCGCTACAGACTAGGGACCGAATGGTTCGGCAGCAGTTCTGCAGAAAAGGACCTAGGGGTGACAGTGGACGAGAAGCTGGATATGAGTCAACAGTGTGCCCTTGTTGCCAAGAAGGCCAATGGCATTTTGGGATGTATAAGTAGGAGCATTGCCAGCAGATAGAGGGACGTGATCGTTCCCCTCTATTCGACATTGGTGAGGCCTCATCTGGAGTACTGTGTACAGGTTTGGGCCCCACACTACAAGAAGGATGTGGAAAAAAAACAAGTGTCCTGCTGCTTTTATCCCACTCTGCTTCTGAAGGCGATGAGTGTTTATGCAAAGTCTGTGGGGAGTTTCCTGTTTAAAAAGCCAACCACTTTTCCCCTCTAGAATAACCACATCGAAACGACAAAGCTGCCACCTGCTTTTCCAGCTCAGAATATCGGTGTTTGGTTTGGCAGCAGAGGATAATAAATATGAGGCATATTTTAATTTATCTTTGCTTGGTGGCAGCTCATCCAGGTAATTTGAGAACATGGGAAATTCACAGGATGCTAGGATAATGGTAATAAATCTGCTGTTCCAATATTCATTATATGCCTTCCCTACAGGTGTCCAATCCGAGGTTCAGCTGGTCCAATCTGGGGCAGAAATGAAGAAGCCCGGAGAGTCTGTGAAAATATCCTGTAAAACCTCAGGCTTCACTCTCACTGACTACTATATGCATTGGATCAGGCAGACTCCTGGGAAAGGACTGGTTTGGATTGGAAGAATTGACCCTGAAGATGGTGCTACTAGCTATGCCGAGTCCATGAAAAACAGAGTCACCATCTCGACAGAAAACTCCATCAGCACCATGTATCTGCAACTCCGCAGCCTGAGAGCAGAAGACACGGCTGTGTATTACTGTGCTAGACACACAGTGAGAAGAAACCTAGTTCTAGCCCTGCAAAAACTCTCAGTGTGAAGGCAGCATATGTTGGATCATATTAAAGAAGTTCTGTATTAAAATCACCAATGAGTTTGATTCCCCATAGTTTAAATTCCAGGGTATTACTAATTAAGAGGTCTCTTGGTTTTTGGTGCTGTTTCTCTCCCTCTATGTGTGAAACTTGCAAGCTGCTAATTGCGTTAGTACATTCTAAGACAGAGTCTGTTCTCAAAGCAATTCTTTGTAAGAACAACTATTCACACAGAGAGAGACTCAAAGCAATACTCTGTAACAACAGAAACAGCACCCAGAGACTCCCCGCCCTTTTGTTGTATTAACAATTGTGATTAAAATAGAGATAGAGGATGTACGTGGATGGATGCTTGGTGTGGATAATAACTGAATGATCAGGGAGGTGCCAGCCTAAGAATCCAGTGTCCATCGGCTGAAGAAGGCGTCAAGTGGAAATAACCAGAGGACCCCTGGAGGGCAGACTGGAATCCACCCAACAGCCTCAAGAATGGGAGAACCAAAGAACAAGATAACATCTGGCAGCACGGAGCCGTCAGAAATGTGCCATCTGCTGATTGATTCAGCAACAGCATGATGAAGCAATTCCCATAGACCAGCACAGGAAGAAATTCCTATAAAAATGGACTCTAGAAAGTGAGAACTTTGGGGTCTGATTCTGCAAACCAACTTCCAGGAGCATCAGATGATTATCTGACAAGGCCCTGCTCCCTCCTCGTGTCCAGGCCACCTGGCCAGTGGCTTGGCATGAGCAACTCTAAGGCTGGCAACTATGATAACAACCTTGCAGAACCTGTGTGTGTGTATGTTTGTATGAATGAATGTGTGAATAAATATGAGATTGAATGGAATGTTATCACTATAACTAACTGCTTACTATGATTCTTTCTATATTCACAATAAATGTGGTATTTTGCCTTTTCCCCTTTAATAAGATCCTGCTGGGTTTTATTTTATTGGTATAACACATAGACTGCATGCAATAGACCTGTCTGGCAATGTCTACTCTATATCAACTTGGGGGCAATGTAGGCTTGTCACTTATACAAAATTCTGTTTTATTCTAATTAGTCAGATTCTGATAGATCCAGAACTTTCCTGCTTTCTGTTTCTTTAATTTTGGAGCATCCACCCCTTCCCTTGGAAGTTTAAACTCTAAAAGTTCTTCATAAGTAGAATTCCCTTAATCATATTTAACAAGAGCAAAAACTTGAAGGAATGTCAGAGACAGAGAAATATATTTTTAAAAGTTTTCTACCACCTTCCTTTCTGCCAGAAAATCATTTAAATTAAAGTCTGGCTGTCATCAAAGAAATGAAAATTGCTGCAATTCAAAGCATGGCTGTGGTTCAAACACTCATTGTAAATTATGTAATGGCTTATCTTCATCTCATAAACAGAATCCACGCCTGATATTTTCAGAGGGACCAAAAGGATTTTCATGTCCCCTTCATAGGAACTGGCATCCGAATCGCTAAAGGGCCAGATTTTTGAAAGGTATTTAGGCACCCAGTAGAATGTTCAAAAGTTCCTAGGATCCTAAAACTCATGGATATCAATGGGTGTTGGGCACCTAGACGTTTTTGAAAATTCCACTAGGTGTCTAAATCTACTTAATAGCCAGCCCTAAGGAGATCTTGAATATATGTTAGATTTGGGTGTATGAGAGTAAATGGGACTATTTTACTTGCTTATACATTCGGTCAGGAGCAGATTGGGAGGGAGGGTTATAGAATAGGCATCATTTTGGCTTTTTCCTCTTTTGAGTCAATGGTCAGAGTAGTTGAGTCAGAACAGATTGGGGTAAGTAGCAAGTTAAGGCCAGGTTTTAAAAGATATTTAGGTGTTCTGCACTCAGTGTCACAACGTCCAACTGATTTAGGAGCCTGTCGCATTTTCAAAAGGGATTTAGGGAGTTAGATTCCTATGTGCTTAAATCCCTTTTGAAAGTGAGATTTAGGCTCGTCAATCAGTTAGGCATTGCAACGCTGAAAACAGCAATTCCTAAATTCCTTAAAAAATCTAGGTCTAGGTGCCTAAATCCCATTGATGTCAATGGGAGTTAGGCCCCTAAATACCTTGGAGGATCACAGCCCTAGGCCCTTTGGAAAATCCCCCTAGCTGTTTACGTGCATTTTACTGGCACCTAAATGCCTTTGAAAATCTGCTGCTTACCGCTAGATTATTTAATCTGTAAAAACCCAATCCAAATTCCATTCTAGTCAATGGATTCTCTCCCTTGATCCGAATGGGAAATGGATCGAATCCTTCATGCCTCACCATGGGAAGAAGTGGAAGGATGTGGATAAAGAGGCCTATCTCTGAGACACAACACCTTCCAGGTGTATTGCTGAATCAGGACAGTCTTGTTCCATGTCATACCTGGAATAAGAACCCAACCCATTGCCCTGAAGATATGGCTGGAGGGTTAGAGACTCTGCCATGTGAGCAAGCAGATGAGAATCTGGGCCTAAGTGTTTTGCTACCTTTTATCCCCCTCTGCTTCTGAATGTGTTGAGTGTTTATGCAAAGTCTGTGGGACACTTCCTGTTTAAAAGCCAGCCGCTTTTCCCCTCTGGAATAATCACGTCAAAACAGCGGGGCTGTCACCTGCTTTTACAGTTCATAATATCGGCGTTTGGTTTGGCTGCAGGGGACAGTAAATATGAGGCATGTTTTCATTTATCTTTGCTAGATGGCACTTTGTCCAGGTAAATGGAAAACCTAGAGGATACATGTGATTCTAGGGTATTACAGATAAATCTGGAATGTCAATATTTATGATATACTTTTCCACAGGAGTCCAGTCGGAGGTTCAGCTGGTCCAATCTGGTGCAGAAATTAAGAAGCCTGGCGAGTCTGTGAAGCTAACCTGTAAAACCTCAGGGTTCACTTTCACTTCTGTCTAAATGCATAGGGTCAGACAGACTCCCAGGAAATGTCTTGTTTGGGTAGGAAGAATTGACCCTGCAGATAGTGAAACAAAATATTCCGAGTCCTTTAAAGGGAGGTTCACCATTACCACAGCTAATTCCATCAGCACTGCGTATCTGCAACTCAACAGCCTGAGAATAGAAGAAACCGCTGTGTATTACTGTGCTAGATACACACTGAGAAGAAGCTTATTTAAAGCTGTCATAAATATAAAGGGAAGGGTAAACCCCTTTAAAATCCCTCCTGGCCAGAGGAAAAATCCTCTCACCTGTAAAGGGTTAAGAAGCTAAAGGTAACCTCGCTGGCACCTGACCAAAATGACCAATGAGGAGACAAGATACTTTCAAAAGCTGGAAGGAGGGAGAAAAACAAAGGGTCTGTTTCTGTCTGTATGCTGCTTTTGCTGGGGACAGAACAGGAATGGAGTCTTAGAACTTTTAGTAAGTAATCTAGCTAGGTATGTGTTAGCTTATGATTTCTTTAAATGGCTGAGAAAAGAGCTGTGCTGAATGGAATGACTATTCCTGTCTGTGTGTCTTTTTTGTAACTTAAGGTTTTGCCTAGAGGGATTCTCTATGTTTGAATCTAATTACCCTGTAAGGTATCTACCATCCTGATTTTACAGAGGTGATTCCTTTACTTCTATTAAAAGTCTTCTTGTAAGAAAACTGAATGCTTTTTCATTGTTCTAAGATCCAAGGGTTTGGGTCTGTGGTCACCTATGGATTTTTACCAAACCTTCCCCAGGAAGTGGGGTGCAAGGTTTGGGAGGATTTTGGGGGGAAAGACGTGTCCAAACCACGTTTCCCAGTAAACCCAGATAAAGTTTGGTGGTGGCAGTGGAAATCCAAGGGTAAAATAATTTTGTACCTTGGGGAAGTTTTAACCTAAGCTGGTAAAAGTAAGCTTAGGAGGTTTTCATGCAGGTCCCCACATCTGTACCCTAGAGTTCAAAGTGGGGAAGGAACCTTGATAAAAGCCATGCAAAAACTCTCATTAGAGAGGAAACACAATATTGTAGACTGAACATATGCTACAGCCTTGCCAGGTCACACATCTACTGCTTATCCCCTGTAGGGCAGTGGAGGGTTATCTACTCTACGTCATTCTAGTTTAGTCTATTCTGTTCTTATCTGTTCAGGACGCAGTTCATTTGTTCATAATTATGTGGAATCCATCACTTTCCTTGGAAGATCATTCCACCTTTAAAACATCTCAGAAGTAAGACATTTTTCCTTGAGTACACTGAAAAAGACAGAATGAAAAGATAAATCAATATGAAACTGAGGAAATGTCACAGAAAGATTAACATACTTTTAAAGTTTTCCCACAAAATTCTTTTATGTGAGGAAAATATTTTACTTAAAGTCCGTCCAGCATCAAAGAAAAGAAAATTAGAGTCATTTAAAGATAGCTGTTGCTAGTTTATATTGCTTTAAAATTATAGACTGTCTTGCCTGTCATGATTTTCATAAACAGAATCCACAACTGATATATTGAAAATTCCTAAGGGATCTGCTCCCATTCAGAGGAGTTGGGGATCCAAATTCTTAAGGGAGTTTTGGAAATCTCAGCCCACTGTTGAAAGTCAAGTTACACCTGGATGCCTTTCTGAAAGATGTGTTTTAATCAAAGACAAGGAACTGGGCCGAATGCAGGAGCAACTGGAGGAAATTCTCTGGCCTGTGTTACACAGAAGGTCAGGCTAGATGATCCCAGTGGTCCAACCTGGCCCTGGAAACGATGAATCTAGGCAACAGAAAATATATCTCATGTTGGCTGATCTGGGTGCAGAGGTATGAGACAAGGCTAATCAGCTGCTTATTCCTTCTCCCAGGAGGAGGTGAAAAAGCAGGACTGGGGATTGGCAGAGTTTTGGCTCCACTCCCCTACTCAAAGGTCACTTTAGCTGATGTTAGGGACAGGGAGTTATTTAGTGCAGGTAATTTCCAGCCATAAAGGCCTGATCCAACCCCACTGAAGTAAATGAGAATCTGTCCATAACTGAGCTAAGAGGAATTGGATTACACCCTGGGACAATGAAGGGAGCAAAGGAAGAGGTGTGAATCAGAACCATATCTCTGAGACACAATGCCTCCCAGGGTTAGCCCTGGGCTAGTGCAGATCCTTTCAGGGTTGTGCCTAAAATAAAAGCAAAGGAGTACTTGTGGCACCTTAGAGACTAACAAATTTATTTGAGCATAAGCTTTCCACTCTATGCATCCGATGAAGTGAACTGTAGCTCACGAAAGCTGATGCTCAAATAAATTGGTTAGTCTCTAAGGTGCCACAAGTCCTCCTTTTCTTTTTGCGAATACAGACTAACACGGCTGCTAATCTGAAACCTAAAATAAAAGCCTAACTAATTGTCCTCAAAGGCACCACTGGGGGGGGGGGGGCTGAGCGACTCCCCCACATGAGCATGATGATCAGAAACTGGGCCCAAGTGTCTTGCTGCTTTTTATCCCCCTCTGCTTCTGAAGGCGATGAGTGTTTATGCAAAGTCTGTGGGGAGTTTCCTGTTTAAAAAGCCAACCTCTTTTCCCCTCTACAATAACCACATCAAAACGACAAAGCTGCCACCTGCTTTTCCAGCTCAGAATATCGGTGTTTGGTTTGGCAGCAGAGGATAATAAATATGAGGCATATTTTAATTTATCTTTGCTTAATGGCAGCTCATCCAGGTAATTTGAGAACATGGGGGATTCAGAGGATGCTGGAATAATGGGGATAAATCCGTTGTTCCAATATTCATTATATGACTTCCCTACAGGTGTCCAGTCGGAGGTTCAGCTGGTCCAATCTGGGGCAGAAATGAAGAAGCCCGGAGAGTCTGTGAAAATATCCTGTAAAACCTCAGGCTTCACTCTCACCGACTACTATATGTATTGGATCAGGCAGACTCCTGGGAAAGGACTGGTTTGGATTGGAAGAATTGACCCTGAAGATGGTGCTACTAGCTATGCCGAGTCCATGAAAAACAGAGTCACCATCTCGACAGAAAACTCCATCAGCACCGTGTATCTGCAACTCCGCAGCCTGAGAGCGGACGACACGGCTGTGTATTACTGTGCTAGACACACAGCGAGAGACACCTAGTTCTAGCCCTGCAAAAACTCTCGGCGTGAGGGAAGCACTACTTCAAATACATCTGACATATGAAAATCTAGTTGGGTCATGTCTATTCCATCCCCACTAGGGTGCAGCGTAGGCTCATCCCATAGACACAGGTACATTTTAGTTGGGTTTATATTAATTCACGGGCTTGTCCCATCGTTTGATTGTTTTTGAATAATGATTAAGAAATTTAGGATTACAAGCATTGCAAGGGAATACCAAGAAGGCAATTATACACGTATTCAATGACTAACAAACAGGAATACGGACTATGTCTCTGTATTCTATGTATAGGAAGAGACAGCTTTAGAGAAGAGAGAAAAAGTGAAAAATCTGAAGTTATTCCAGGAATTAGAGAAGAGAAAGAGAGAATTTTGTTTAAAGTCACGTGGGAAGAATTCAGATACAATAGAGAGAAAGAGGGGTGCATGGGGATAGATAGATAGATAGATTTGATTAATTTACTAGAAATTGGGTGTCCAAATCCCCTTTCGCAGCTTTGAAAATCTCAGCCGAAGCGTACATCTCCCCTTACGGCAGCGTGCGGCAGACTCACACCGCAGGGCCAGCTAGCAGAGGTTTAAGCAGCCGTGTAGATGGTGAGGCCCAGCTTTGGCGGGCAGAGAAGAAGAAAGTGCCCCCACGTCTTCGCCCCCAGGGCATATACCCTACGCAGGCTCTCCGCACACCCGGGCAGTGCCGTCCACCTCTACACTGCGACTGGTAGTGTAGTGTCCCGCTGCCTCCCCACCGCCAGGGCCTGACACTGTGGTGTGGCAAATCTAGACACAGCCGGCCTTGTACTGCGGCAGGTCGCTACACACGCAGTGCCTGTCCCCCACGGGCCGCCCTCAGTGTAGACGTCACCTGAACGTCTGCGAAAGCTGCCTGCTAAAACAGCCACCCACTAGATGCCTGGTTTTAGAGCTGATGATAGTCCTTGTTTCAAACCTCAGTGACCTTCCTAGAGGGGTATTACCATGAAAGGGCAACTGCTCCCTCCAGGAAGCGTAGCTGGAGTGCTGTGCAGGTACCAGAAGATGCATAATGGGCTTGTGAGTCTAGCAAGCTGCGAGCAAACCTAGGACTTGTGTCTACCCCCACCCGCCAATTAAAAACAAATAAACAAAAATCATGACTGAGCAATCTAATGGGGGCCACCAGGAAGGTTTCAGTAGCTTCCTCACAATAACGCTGGCGATTTCACTGAAAAATACACCCAAGTTACTGACATAAATATAGTTCCAAGGATGAAATTCCCCTTGACATATAGGGCCAGCACAAGGTCTATGAAATACTTAATCCTTTGAGGTAGATGGAGCTGTTCCACTTTGTGTGAATAATCAAATATTCATTGGGACAGAGAGAAAAAGACTGACTCTAAAGTCTGGTAGGTTTGGCAGTCACCTGGAATTTGGGAACTCCAGCTTCAAGTCCCTGATCTGAATTAAGATCTTCCATATTGCAGGTAAGTACCCTAATCACCAGGCTAATAGCTATTCTGTAAGAACATTTGAACATAAGAATGGCCATACTGGGTCAGACCAAAGGTCCCTCTAACCGAGTATGACAGTGGCCAATCCCAGGTGCCTCAGAGGGAATGAACAGAACAGGTAATCATCAAGTGATCCATCCCCTGCCACTCACTTCCAGACTCTGGGAAACAGAGTCTAGGGACACCATCCCTGCCCATCTTGGCTAATAGCCATTGATGGACCTATCCTCCATGAATTTATCTAGTTCTTTTTTGAACTCTGTTATAGTCTTGACCTTCACAACATCCTCTGGCAAGGAGTTCCACAGGTTGACTGTGCGTTGTGTGAAGAAATACTTCCTTTTGTTTGTTTTACACCTGCTGCCTATTAATTTCATTTGGTGACCCCTAGTTCTTGTGTTATGAGAAGGAGTAAATAGCACTTCCTTATTTACTTTCTCCACACCACTCATGATTTTATAGACCTCAGTCATATCCCTCCTTAGTTGTTTCTTTTCCAAGCTGAAAAGTGTGGGCTTGCTTTCAGAAATTCCAGCCTGGACATGCGCTGAGTCTGTTTGACTGCACTCCTGAAGGTCATGGGGTTGAGTCTCGCTTGATCTCATAGTGAAAGGCCACGTCTGGTTTACCCATCTACAAAAGGGTACCTCATCCATTCGATTAGGGCATTCAAAGGCAGGTCGACATGACGCTGGCCCCATCACTCCCCTGTGTACTGTTAGCTATGAAACTGATGTGCCTTAAATGAGTGAGCCATTGGCTTGGGAGAACTTCTGATGTCAGAAACCTTCCTGGGAAAGTTTCATAGGAACAAATGTGTTTTCACAGAATATTTTGGTTTTGATGAATTGACATTCCCCAATAAAAAAAAAATGTTTAATTGAAAAATTCCTGACCAGCTCTCATGTTTATCCCATTCTAGTGGTTAGTCATCCTAAGACGATAACAGCTCTCAGGTAAGGCAGTAGCAAAAGCTCAGGCTTTTAGCATTGCGGGTTCAACTCTTGCTGATGACTGTGATACACAGGCCTTGTGCTGCCCCTCTGAGCTGTACGGTTCTTTGTCTCACTTAAATCCTCAGCACTGGCTGTGTAGGGGGATGCATTGGTTTGATTAATATTTGCTGGCCCTCTGCAGAGCAAGTCAATCTTATTCTGGTATTTATAACTTGGGTATCTCCTGGTCACCTCATGTAGGCTGGGATTTTCAAAGCAGCCTAAGAGATTTATGCATGCTAATCCCTCTGAATTAATGTGCTTGATTCCCTTAGGCTTCTTTGAAAATTCCATTCCTAGCAACTAGGGTTTTTCCCACCATAGAAAAGCAGCCAGGCTTCAGGAAACCCATTTGCTTGCTCACCGCATTCCAGAGGCTGCCTTCACCTTCGTGTTCCTTATCGTGTAAATGAAAGGGTTCAGCAAGGGGGTGAAGACAGTATTTAGCACTGACACCACTTCGCAGAGAGTGAGCGAGGAATGCACACTGGGCCTCAGGTACACAAACATAACAGCCCGGTAGAGTATCCAGACTACAGTCAGCTGGGAAGCGCAGGTAGAAAATACCTTCTGGCACCCTGTTGCGGAGGGGATGTGGAGGATGGTGGATATTATACAGATGTAGGATACCATGGTGAACATCAAGGAACCGAGAATAGCTGTGATCGCAGCCAGGAAACCCAGCAACTCAATGAGGCGGGTATCAGTGAAGGTTATTTTTAAGATCAGCCCAATGTCACAGCAGAAATAGTTAATAATGTTGGAGTCACATGTGGGCAGCTGGAAGACCAGAATAGTTTGGAATAATATAGCCATGAAGCCCCCGAACCAAGCCCCTATGGACAGCTGGAGGCAGATCCTGGTGGTCATGATTGTGGCGTATAGCAAGAGTTTGCATATGGCCAAATAGTGGTTGAAGGACATCACAGCCAGGATGAAGAACTCCGTGCTGCCCATGAAGAAATGGAAGAAAGCCTGAATGAGGCAGCAATACACGCAAATTTTTGTCTCAACTTCTACAAAGGTCTCCAGCATTTTGGGCACCGTGGTGGTGTACCAGATCTCCAGGAATGAGAGGTTGCTCAGAAAAAAGTACATTGGGGTGTACAGCTTGTGACTGGTCCTCACGATCATCACCATAAGCTCATCCAAACTGACCACTCTCAAAGTTTAAATCCAAGTTAAACCAGAACATCCGGGGGGGGGGGGGGAGGGTAGGAAAAAACAAGGGGAAATAGGCTACCTTGCATAATGGTTTAACTTGGATTTAAACTTTGAGAGTGGTCAGTTTGGATGAGCTATTGCCAGCAGGAAAGTGAGTTTGTGTGTGTATGGAGGTGGGGGGGGGGTGAGAAGGCCTGGATTTGTGCTGGGGGTGGCCCACCTTGATTATCATGCGCATTGTGGGGAGAGTGGTCACTTTGGATGAGCTATTGCCAGCGGGATAGTGAGTTTGTGTGTGTGGTTTTTGGGAGGGGGGTGGGGGGGTGAGAGAACCTGGATTTGTGCAGGAAATGGCCCAACTTGATTGTCATGCACATTGTGTGGAGAGTTGTCACTTTGGATGGGCTATCACCAGCAGGAGAGTGAATTTGTGTGGGGGGGTGGAGGGCGAGAAAACCTGGATTTGTGCTGGAAATGGCCCAACTTGATGATCACTTTAGATAAGCTATTACCAGCAGGACAGTGGGGTGGGAGGAGGTATTGTTTCATATTCTCTGTGTGTATATAAAGTCTGCTGCAGTTTCCACGGTATGCATCCGATGAAGTGAGCTGTAGCTCACGAAAGCTCATGCTCAAATAAATTGGTTAGTCTCTAAGGTGCCACAAGTACTCCTTTTCTTTTTAAGGAGGTGAAAGTGGCCTTCAGGAATGCAGTGGGGGGGGGGGGAGGTGGAAGAGAGTGGGAGGGTTCCCTGAAGCCTGACTGCTTTTGTCTGGTGAAAAATACCTAGTTGCTAGGGCTGGATTTTTCAAAGAAGCCTAAGGGAGTAAAACACCTTAATTCAAAGAGGTTAGTGTGCATAAATCTCTTAGGCTGCTTTGGAAACCTTGGCCTAGATAAGGTGACCAGGAGATGCCCAAATTATAAATACCAGAGTAAGATTCCCCAAGTGTCCTTTAGCTCAGGGGAGAAGCACTCACCTGGGATGTAACAGACCCATGTTAAAATCTGCTTTGGAAGAGAGATTTGAACTTAAGTCTTCCTCTTCCTGGGTAACCACAGGACAATGGCGTACTGCCTGATGGGGGTAGGGTGTTCTTAATATTTCCTGTTGAAGCTCTTCCAATTTATATAACAAATTAAACAGCCATTGGTGCAGGGACTTGAACTTAAGTCTACAACATCCTAAGTGCTCGCCTAACCACAAAAGGTGTGTCATAAATTCATGGAGGATAGGTCCATCAATGGCTATTAGCCAAGATGGGCAGGGATGGTGTCCCTAGACTCTGTTTAAAGGGAAGGGTAACCACCTTTCTGTATACAGTGCTATAAAATCCCTCCTGGCCAGAGGCAAAGTCCTTTTACCTGTAAAGGGTTAAGAAGCTCAGGTAACCTGGCTGGCACCTGACCCAAAATGACCAATGAGGGGACAAGATACTTTCAAATCTGGAGGGGGAGGGAAAGGCTTTTGTCTGTCTGTGTGATACCTTTGCCGGGAACAGATCAAGGATGCAAGCCCTCCAACTCTTGAAAAGTTAGTAAGTAATCTAGCTAGAAAATGTGTTAGGTTTTCTTTGTTTTGGCTTGTGAAATTTGCTGTGCTGGAGGAAATGTGTATTCCTGTTTTTTGTGTCTTTTTGTAACTTAAGGTTTTGCCTGGAGGGATTCTCTATGCTTTTAATCTGATTACCCTGTAAGATTATCTTGCATTCTGCAATTCTTACAGAGTTGTTCTCTTATCTTTTTTTGTTCTTCTGTTTTTTAAGAATCTGATTGGGTTTTTTGGGTCTTAAAAATCCAAGGCTGGTCTCTGCTCATCTTGTTTATTCTCAAGCCTCCCCAGGAAAGGGGGTGTAAAGTCTTGGGGAGAGGGGTAATTTTGGGGAAATAAGAACTCCAAGTGGTCCTTTCCCTGATTGTTTGTTAAATCACTTGGTGGTGGCAGCGTTTAACTAATCCAAGGGCAAAGACTTTGTGCCTTGGGGAAGTTTTAACCTAAACTGTATCTAGTAATTCCTCCATTCAGCCCACAATTTGTGATTAAGTAGAGGATATCTTGAAGAAAGAACTTTAAACTCAATGTAAAGGCTTCATGTAACAGAATATACACCATATCCCTACGTACATTATCCCAATGGTTAATAATTCTCACCCTTAAAAATGTGCACCTTACTTCCTGTTTGAATTTGTCTATCTTCAGTTTCTGCTAGGCTAAGAAGTCATCAATGGTAAGAAATCTCTTCCCCATGTAGGCAATTGAACCCATGATCAAGTCATCTCGGAACCTTTTCTTCAATAAGCTAAATAGATTGAATTTCACTGCTATATTCTATAGTTCACCTTGCTAAATTCTTCTTTTATACCCCTTTGCTACCATCCTGACATGAGAAATGCAGTAGCTGAATACTGATTGAAACAAACCTTACAGTGATTGACTCAAGGAGGTCATTCTACCTAGCTTAAAAAAAGAGACGTTTAAGGGATGATTTGATTACAGTCTGAACACCTATTTTGGGAGAAAATGGGCTCATCCACCTAGCAGAGACAGGTATAACAAGACCCACTGGATGAAGGTAGAAGCTAGAGGAATTTGAGACTGGAAACACAGTGTAAATTTTTAAGACTGAAGATAATTAACAGTTGGAAGAACTTACTGAGGGTTGTGGTGGAGTCTGCTCTAGGAATTTTTTCTGGGAAGTTCCATGGCCTGTATCATACAGAAGGACAGACCAGATAATCTCAATGGTACTTTCTGGCCTTCTAAGCTATGAATTTATGAACCATGGAACAAAGCATAGGAATAGCCATACCATGCTCTTATATCTTTACCTTTCCAGACTGGCCGAGCAATGGATGCTCTCATTCAGAAATGAAACAGAAAATACGACTCTCTTTCTCTGAGTTTCTCTCTGTCTCTGTTGCTCTCTCAGCATCTCTCCTTTTCTGTGCATCTGAAGAAAAGTCTTTGCTTTCACCCACTCTATAAATAAGCTTTTGAAAGTGCTATGATTTCATCTGAAGACTCACAACACCAATGGGAAATTACCAGAGGCAAGAAATCTCCTAGGACAACGTGAGATGCATGCTCAAACTGAACACAGAAATGGTCATCTTTAAGGCTAAGTTTTTCAAAAAGCTTAAGGGAGTGAGGTGCAGAGCTCATATGATCTTTCCATGGGATTTAGGTGCTCAAATCTCTTAGGAATCTTTGAAATCCTACCATAAACAGATAAGGCAGAACTGGATGATTCGTTCAGCTTTTTTGAGTTTCACATATTTTGATATTTTTTCAGTTATAGTTTCCATCAAAGTTTGGATTGATGCTGTGAAAGGAAATGGAAACTATCACTCTTAACCACTCATAAAGTTCTTTACCCCTTTTGAAAACCTTTCTATTGATCATGTTCTAAGATAAAGATTGTAGGTAGAATGGCAAGGTGGTGTTTGTTTGAGAGTGTAACTGTGTCTTTCAGTCAGCTAGCACTTTAAAATGAAAAATAGTTTCATGTGGAACCAAAAATGAGTGAAAAAAGGTTTGGTGAAGGCAAAATATAAAAATAGGCGGGCTTACTTTTGGTTCAAGGACAAAATTGAAATGTACTGTTTTTAACTGTGACTGTTAAAATGTTTTGTATTTTTTTTAATAAGAGTGAAGGATATTTTGAAACGAATTGTTGCTTTGCACTCAAACCCTGAAAGATTTCATGTGGAAAATGCTGCAATGAAACCTTTTGATTTTTTTCCAAAAAACATTGGCTAATACACTTAAATGAAACCAACATGAATTTTCAAAACCTACAAGTTTGTTCTCCATGTTCATAGAAGCAGGACAAGAAGCAATGGGCTTAATCTGCAGTGAGGGAGATTTAGATTAGATTTTAGGAAAAAATTCTGACGGCAAGTGTAGTTCCGCATGAAAATAGGTTTCTGAAGGAAGGTTGTGGAATCCCCATCATTAGAGGCTTCATAACTGGTTGGACAAATATCCAAGTGGGATGGTCTGTTCCTTTGTGCCCCAGCACAGGCAGCTGGGTTATATGACCTCCCGATGTTCCTTCAAGCCCCACATGTCTTGGTTTTTATTAACATGAGGGTGAAACGCTAGGTTGTGATGTGCTGCAAAAAGCAGGTTTCGGGGCCTAGAATGGGGTACTTTCCTCTCTGAATCAGCACTGGCCCCAGTACCCATGAACATCGCCAAGACACACTGTGCTTCAGGGAGCAGCATGCCTGACTCAATAGACGATGCTATTTTCTTTGGGTCTACGCGGCTCTCGATGCCCCTGAGTGGTGCTGGGAAGTGCTGGAGAGCAGGGGCCTCTTCGTCTCGCAAGAGAAAATGACTTCAGGAAGGTTCACCCTTCAAAGTATTTTCTGATACCCGGGGGGGAGTGGTCAGAGAATATTTCACTTTAAACAGCAAAAGCAAAGTCTACACCCAATTTGCTTTTATTTCATCTCCTGCTTTTGAGGGGTTAATTATTTCTGTAAAGGGGAAAGTTTTTTTCTCTCTCAATACTTATGGCTAGAGGTGAAATAGAAAAGCACTGTAAAAATTAGTGTCTGAAATGCTTAGACAATCTGGTTCCATGGCAATGGGGGAGGGGAGAGAGAGACTCTGGTTGGAAATCGAGAATTACATTTCATGGTTTGAAAATGTGTTTTCCTTCCGCATCAGAATGAAACAGTGACTCTGTTCAAGGGTAGTATTCATCAATTCTAGAGAGAGATTTGCTCTTCCCCAAGAGCCCAACAGTTAGGATCATGTCCTCGTACACGGGAGATGCGGGTTCCAAATAGTTCCACTATTTGGCCTGATTTGAAGCTGGGAGTTGAACTGGAGTCTTCCACGGCCCATGCATGTCCCTGACCAGCAGGATCTGCAGTTGAAGAATCTGTCGATTTCTTCCATACCCAAGAAACCTCCATTTCCTGACTAAAATTCTACATCCACTGAGAGAAATGATGCAAGACTGAAATCTGACCTGAGATAGGAGACTTGTGAGTGTTTTCCTCTACAGATCGGGGTATTGGATTGGTGAGCAAGGCTTGGACTCAGGAAGCCTGACTGCAAACCCTAGCTCAGCTGCCGGCTTTTTTTCAGACCTTGGGCCATTCGTTACATCTATCCTTTGCCTCAGTTCTCTAGCTGTGTGAACACATATGGACAATGCTTTTCTAGGATCTTGTGAAGGGCTCAGAAACTACAGTGATGCAGACAAAATTAGAGCCTGACATAGATATGGTACCCGAGTCCTGAAGGAAGCTCGCTCTGCTACTATCAATGATTTGTTTGTGCTATGATGTGCATTGATCTCAATTGTCAGACAGCTTAGCACTTTGAAGAAAGACTTAATTATTCTAATTATTTTCATGAAAAACAGAATGCACTGATCGTTTATTTAGAGAGCATACAGATGGAGAAAGAATCATTACACATAATTGGGCTAAACATTAGCAGATTGACTCATGCCCATTCATTATCTTTTGCCTGCTTTGATTGTGTCTATCCAGAAGCATGTCATAGTTTGGGGAAAACTTTGCTGAGCTCTGACTAAAGGCTTCTCTCAGGGCAAGCCTCACAGTCTTGTTTCTGAGCCTGTAGATGCAGGGGTTGAGGAAAGGGTACAGTACAGTGTTCAGCAGAGCCACCCCTTTGTTAAGATCCAAAGAGGAATTGCCTGAATAAAGGGTGTACAAAACAATGCAACTTCCATAGACAACTACTAAAGCTGTAAGATGAGAGGCACGGGTTGCAAAACCTTTCTGTCTGCCTGTGGCCATTGGGAGTCGCGGAATAGAGAAGAAGATGATTACATAAGACAACATGGTTAAACATAATGAACTCAGGACTCCACTTGAGATCAAAGAAAGGACATGACCAGTAGGAGACAGAACTCTGTTGCACCCAAGGTGAAATAGAAGAAGGTCTGGGCCATGCAGCCGTGGAATTAAATGGTTTTGCTGACTGACAGAAGGTTCAGTATCAGCTTAGGGCTCGTGACTGAGGTGAACCAGATTTCCAAGAAGGACAAATTGGCGATGAAAACGTACATGGGAGAGTGGAGTCAGCAGTCCACCCACACTATGAAAATGATGACCACATTCCCCATTACTGTGATCAGGTAGGTGAGGAGAAGAACCAGGAAGAGCAAATTTTCAGTTTCTCACCAAGGCCTGAAAATCCCAGTAGGATGAACACAGACACAGCCGTTTCATTCCTTTCCTCCACGTCCAGCGTCAGCCTTGTCTGTGGAAAAAGTAACAGTGAAAATAATAGCATGCCATTTTCACAGATTCTTGGATATTAAAACTTGATGGAAGCTTGTAATCTTCTGACTCTGTCCCTAGCATATGACATAGGATTTTGACTAATAACTCTTCCATTAATCTCCTAACTTGTTTCTACAACCAGCTGCTCCCTGGGAACACCCTTTTTCAACACCAGCGTCCCAGATTTGGTACCACAGCCCTTTTACACCTTACTGTTCCTCTCCTGACCCTTGCAGGTAAATAAAGGATGTGGTTTTTTTCATAATTCCATTTCAAGTTCCCTGCAGGTCATTTCAAATCCCACTGACAAACTGTGTCTCTGAGTTCTGTGTTTGAAAAACCGGTAAACTTGTATTTAACCTGATCAAACAGAAATCTAGACATAGAATTCGGTCACCTTCTATTTTCACACCACTAGTGAAGCCAGATTTTACCAGCGTGTGGCAGCGATTCCCTTCTTGATCAGGGTCCAGCTCCCTGAATAATTTCTTTGATCCAGCTGCCCCTGTCCTCTGGAGACAACTGATAACCCTTTAAATAAACAAAAAAATTCCAAGCCAGGCATCCAGGAGCCCAAGCCTCTGAGTCTGAGCATGCAGCAGTTTAGATTCTTTTGGAGATTTTTTTTTTTTTTTTTACAACATACTCATCACAGTGGTCTCTTCTGGCCCTGGGTTATGGTGGAGTCTCCATCACTGACCATTTTTAAATCAAGATTGAATGTGTTTATCTAAAAGATCTGCTCTAGGGAATTTTACCAGGAATTTCTATGGCCTGTGTTCTAAAGGAGACCAGCCTAGATGATCACAATGTTCTCTTCTAGCCCTTTAATCTACGAATTTACGAACCATAGGACAAGCATAGGAATAGCCATACCATAGTTTCATATCTTTAACTTTCCAGATGGCCGAGCAATGGATGCTGTCATTTAGAAAAGCAAAAGAAAACACCTCTCTCTCTCTTTCTCTGAAAATCTCTCTCTCTGTCTCTGTTGCTCTCTTAGAATCTCTCCTTCTCTGTGCAGCTGGAGAAAGTCTTTGCCTTCATCCACTCTATACATAAGGTTTTGAAAGTGCGATGTTTTCATCTGAGGTCTTGCAACAACAGTAGGAAATTACCAGAGGCAAGCAATCTCCTAGGACAACCTGACATGCGTGATCAAATTGAACACAAAAATGGTCATCTTTAAGATTTTTTAGAAGCCTAAAGCAGTTAGATGCAGAGCTCCCATGATCTTTCCATGGGATTTAGGTGCTCACATCCCTTAGGGATCTTTGAAAATCATGCTATGAACTGTCAAGGCAGAACTGGGTGATGAATTCAGCTTTTTGGAATTTCCCAGCTTTTCACCTTTTTCATGATTATTTCCATCAAAGTTTGGAATCATGCTGTGAAAGGTTTCAGAGTAACAGCCGTGTTAGTCTGTATTCGCAAAAAGAAAAGGAGTACTTGTGGCACCTTAGAGACTAACCAATTTATTTGAGCATGAGCTTTCGTGAGCTACAGCTCACTTCATCGGATGCATACCGTGGAAACTGCAGCAGACTTTATATACACACAGAGACCATGAAACAATACCTCCTCCCACCCCACTGTCCTGCTGGTAATAGCTTATCTAAAGTGATCATCAAGATGGGCCATTTCCAGCACAAATCCAGGTTTTCTCACCCTCCGCCCCCCCCCCCTCCCCACACACACAAACTCACTCTCCCGCTGGTAATAGCCCATCCAAAGTGACAACTCTCTTCACAATGTGTATGATAAACAAGGTGGGCCATTTCCTGCACAAATCCAGGTTCTCTCACCCCCTCACCCTCCTCCAAAAACCACACACACAAACTCACTCTCCTGCTGGTAATAGCTCATCCAAAGTGACCACTCTCCCTACAATGTGCATGGTAATCCAGGTGAGCCATTTCCAGCACAAATCCAGGCTTTCTCCCCCCACCCTTTTTTTTTTCCCCGGACACACACACACACACACAAACTCACTCTCCTGCTGGCAATAGCTCATCCAAACTGACCACTCTCCAAGTTTAAATCCAAGTTAAACCAGAACATCTGGGGGTGGGGGGGTAGGAAAAAACAAGGGGAAATAGGCTACCTTGCATAATGACTTAGCCACTCCCAGTCTCTATTTAAGCCTAAATTAATAGTATCCAATTTGCAAATGAATTCCAATTCAGCAGTTTCTCGCTGGAGTCTGGATTTGAAGTTTTTTTTGTTTTAAGATAGCGACCTTCATGTCTGTGATTGCGTGACCAGAGAGATTGAAGTGTTCTCCGACTGGTTTATGAATGTTATAATTCTTGACATCTGATTTGTGTCCATTTATTCTTTTACGTAGAGACTGTCCAGTTTGACCAATGTACATGGCAGAGGGGCATTGCTGGCACATGATGGCATATATCACATTGGTGGATGTGCAGGTGAACGAGCCTCTGATAGTGTGGCTGATGTTATTAGGCCCTGTGATGGTGTCCCCTGAATAGATATGTGGGCACAGTTGGCAACGGGCTTTGTTGCAAAGATTTGTTTCCAAATGCAAACAGATGGACATCGTACCAAAAGGACTGAAGGTAAAAAATCCATTACAATCTACATACCACACAGACTATGCTGACAGCTTGTGCCACACGCTCTCAAAGAAACTGCGGAATCACCTGATCAACATCCTCTACAGCAATCAGGGAAAGATTAAGAATGAGCTCTCAAAAATGGATACTCTCATAAAAAACCAACCTTCCACACAAACTTCCTCGTGGCTGGATTTTACTAAAACTAGACAAGCCATTTACAACGCACACTTTGCTTCTCTACAAAAGAAAAAGGACACTAAACTTTCTAAACTACTACATGCTACAAGGGGCCACAGCAATGGTTCCCTCAACCCACCCAGCAATATTGTTAACCTATCCAACTATACTCTCAGCCCAGCAGAAGCAGCTGTCCTATCTCGGGGCCTCTCCTTCTGCCCCTCCACCCCCACGAACATGATACAGTTCTATGGTGACCTAGAATACTATTTTCGACGTCTCCGACTCAAGGAATATTTCCAAAATACCTCTGAACAACATACTAATCCACAAAGGTCTCCCTACCAACACTACAAAAAGAAGGATTCTAGGTGGACTCCTCCTGAAGGTCGAGACAGCAGACTGGACTTCTACATAGAGTGCTTCCGCCAACGTGCACGGGCTGAAATTGTGGAAAAGCAGCATCACTTGCCCCATAACCTCAGCCGTGCAGAATGCAATGCCATCCACAACCTCAGAAACAACTCTGACATCATAATCCAAAAGGCTGACAAAGGAGGTGCTGTTGTCATCATGAATAGGTCGGAATATGAACAAGAGGCTGCTCGGCAGCTCTCCAACACCACTTTCTACAAGCCATTACCCTATGATCCCACTGAGAGTTACCAAAAGCAACTACAGCATTTGCTCAAGAAACTTCCTGAAAAAGCACAAGATCAAATCCGCACAGACACACCCCTGGAACGCCGACCTGGGATATTCTATCTACTACCTAAGATCCATAAACCTGGAAATCCTGGGCGCCCCATCATCTCAGGCATTGGCACCCTGACAGCAGGATTGTCTGGCTATGGAGACTCCCTCCTCAGGCCCTACGCTACCAGCACTCCCAGCTAACTTCGAGACACCACCGACTTCCTGAGGAAACTTCAATCCATCGGTGACCTTCCTGATAACACCATCCTGGCCACTATGGATGTAGAAGCCCTCTACACCAACATTCCACACAAAGATGGACTACAGGCCGTCAGGAACACTATCCCCGATAATGTCACGGCTAACCTGGTGGCTGAACTTTGTGACTTTGTCCTTACCCATAACTATTTTACATTTGGGGACAATGTATACCTTCAGATCAGCGGCACTGCTATGGGTACCCGCATGGCCCCACAGTATGCCAACATTTTTATGGCTGATTTAGAACAACGCTTCCTCAGCTCTCGTCCCCTAAAGCCCCTACTCTACTTGAGCTATATTGATGACATCTTCATCATCTGGACCCATGGAAAAGAAACCCTTGAGGAATTCCACCATGATTTCAACAACTTCCATCCCACCATCAACCTCAGCCTGGTCCAGTCCACACAAGAGATCCACTTCCTGGACACTACAGTGCTAATAAACAATGGTCACATAAACACCACCCTATACCGGAAACCTACTGACCGCTATTCCTACCTGCATGCCTCCAGCTTTCACCCTGACTGCACCACACGATCCATCGTCTACAGCCAAGCTCTGCGATACAACCGCATTTGCTCCAACCCCTCAGACAGAGACAAACACCTACAAGATCTCTGTCAAGCTTTCTTACAACTACAATACCCACCTGCGGAAGTGAAGAAACAGATTGATAGAGCCAGAGGAGTTCCCAGAAGTCACCTACTACAGGACAGGCCTAACAAAGAAAAGAACAGAATGCCACTAGCCATCACCTTCAGCCCCCAACTAAAACCCCTCCAACGCATTATTAAGGATCTACAACCTATCCTGAAGGATGACCCAACACTCTCACAAATCTTGGGAGACAGGCCAGTCCTTGCCTACAGACAACCCCGCAACCTGAAGCAAATACTCACCAACAACCACATACCACACAACAGAACCACTAACCCAGGAACTTATCCTTGCAACAAAGCCCATTGCCAACTGTGCCCACATATCCCGTTGCCAACTGTGCCCACATGATTCCACATATCAGGAAATGGCCCACCTTGTTTATCATACACATTGTGAAGAGAGTTGTCACTTTGGATGGGCTATTACCAGCAGGAGAGTGAGTTTGTGTGTGTGTGTGTGGGGGGGGGGGGGGCAGAGGGTGAGAAAACCTGGATTTGTGCTGGAAATGGCCCAACTTGATGATCACTTTAGATAAGCTATTACCAGCAGAACAGTGGGGTGGGAGGAGGTATTGTTTCATGATCTCTGTGTGTATAATGTCTGCTGCAGTTTCCACGGGATGCATCTGATGAAGTGAGCTGTAGCTCACGAAAGCTTATGCTCAAATAAATTTGTTAGTCTCTAAGGTGCCATAAGTACTCCTTTTCTTTATGCTGTGAAAGGAAACTGAAAAATATTACTCTTCATCTTGCGTGAAGTTCTTTGCCCTTTTTGAAAATCTTGCTATTGATCATGTTCTAAAATAAACAGAGTGTAGGTGGAATGGCAATGTAGTGTTTATTTGGGAGTGTAATTGTGTGAATAATGACTTTTTCAGACAGCTGGCAATTGAAAAAAAAATCAAATCAAATGTTTCAATTTGAAACTAATGAATAAACAGTTCGGTGAATACTAAAGATAAAAACCCCACACGTTTATTTTGGGTGAAATGATAAAATTGAAATGTTTAACTTTTAATATTGACCCTATTAAAATGTTTTCTATTTTTTTTTAAACAAAAGAAAAGGGAATTTTGAAAGGGAAAAGGTTGCCTTGCACTGAAAAACAAACATTTCATGTGGAAAATGCTGCAATAAAACCTTTTGTGTTTCTTTTTTTCAAAAAAAACTACACGACTATTACACTTCACTGAAACCAGCATGAATTTGTAAAACCTGAACATGTTGCTAAATCACCGTTTTAGACCAAAAAGAGTTTCAGCCACAAAAGTCATCCACTTCTATTTATGAGCATCTGTATTTGTGTTGCATAATTTCCAGCATGATTTTCTTGGTATTGAGATGGGCCAGAATGACATACACTTTAGCAAATCAAACGGCAAGTTAGAATATTGTTCTAATTGAGGTCTGCTACCAGTATTAGAATCATAGAATATCAGGGTTGGAAGGGACCTCAGGAGGTCATCTAGTCCAACCCCCTGCTCAAAGCAGGACCAATCCCCAATTTTTGCCCCAGATCCCTAAATGGCCCCCTCAAGGATTGAACTCACAACCCTGGGTTTAGCAGGCCCATGTTCAAACCACTGAGCTATCCCTTCCCCCCTATTAGTTTAGAGGCCAAGAACAGAGAATAGATTTTCATCCAAACATGCACAAAAAGACTAAGGAAGTTAGGTGCAGTCTCCCAGAGTACTGGAAAAGGGCAACTATCATATTTCTTTAAAAAAGAGAATGAAGCAAACCCATAGAATTGTAGACCAGTCAGCCTAAGTTCGACGCATACACCGAGATGACACTAGTGTAAAAAAAAGTAACCAGCATGGATTTATCAAGAACATATCTTGTCAAACCAACTTAATTTCCTTCTCTGACAGGTTTAGTGGTCCTGTAGATAGAGGAGAAGCAGTAGACAGGAAATCTCTAGATTGTAGTAAGGCTTTTGACACAGCCCCATATGACATTATCATAAGCAACCTAAGGAAATGGGGTTGAGATGAAATTATTGTAAGATACATGCAGAAGTGGTTGAATGACCTTATACAAAAAGGAGTAGTTATCCATGATTCACTGACAGACTGGGAGGGAGTATCTAGGGAGTCCTGAAGGGGTCAGCCCTGGGGCTGGTACAGTTAATTAATTTCACTGACTTGTATAATGGAGTAGAAAGTGTGTCTGTAAAATTTGCACATGGCACCAAGCTTTGATGTTTTGCAAGTACTTTGGAGGACAGGATTAGAATTCAAAATGACCTAGACAAATGAGAAAATTGGTCTGAATTCAACAAGATGAAATTCAATGAAGACTAGTGCAAAGTACTTCCTTTAGGAAGGAAAAATCAAATGCACAATTACGAAATGGGTAATAACTGGCTAGGGGATAGAAGTGTTAAAAAGTATCGGGCTAATAGTGAATCACAAACCGGATATGAGTCAATAATGTGATGCAGTTGCTAAAAAGGATATCATCATTCTAGGGTGTAATAACGGGAATGTTGTATCTAAGAAATGGGAGGTATTGTCCCACTCTAATTGCACTGGTGAGGCCTCAGCTGGAGTACTGTGTCCAGTTCTGGCCACCACATGTTAGGAGAGAGGTGGATAAAATGGAAACAGTCCAGAGGAGAGCAACAAAAGTGATAAAAGGTTGAGAAATCCTAACCTATGAGGGGAGACATTTTAAAATGGGTATGCTTTGTCTTGAGAAAAGGAGAGTGGGGTGCACCTTATAACAGTCTTCCAATCTGTTAAGGGCTGTTATGAAAAGGACCATGATGAATTCTTCTTTATGTCTCCTAAAGGTAGGACAAGAAGTAATGGGCTTAATTTTCAGAAAGGGTGATACAGGTGAGGTATTAGGAAAAACATTTCAATTACAATGGTAGTTAAATTCTAGAATTGGCTTCCAAGGGTGGGTCTGGAATCCCTGTCACTGGAGGTTTTAAAGAACAGTTGGACCAACGCCTGTGACGGATGGCCTAGGTTTATGTGGCTCTGCCTCAGCGCTGGGAGCTGGACTAGACAACCTCTCAAGGTCCCTTCCAGGCCTACACTTCTAGGATTCTACAAGTGTCAGGGGATAGTTTTAGGTTGTGCTGTGCTGCAAAGAACAGGGAGCAGGACTCAGGAGAGGTTGCTTCCCTCTCCGATTCAGCACAGATCCCAATCCCAAGAACATCACTATGGGGCAATTTGCTTCAGGGAGCTGTGTGCTTCACTCAGTAGAGGATATTATTTTATGTCAGTGAATTCTGACCCCCATGCCTAGTGTGACTCTAGGAGGCAATGGGGGCTGAAGAGGGACATTTCCACCCGAACAAGAAAGAAGGATTTCCACAAGATTCATCAGACAAAATGTGTCCTGTAGGAGTGAGGGGAGAACATTTAATTTTAAGCAGCAAAACCAAGCCAATGCCTAAGGTGTTTTTATTTCAGTGCTTCCTTTTTGGGGATTAATTATTTGTGTTCTATCTTTAAGTGTGAAAATATTTTTTTCTCACAGAATTTATTACTACTGGTGAATCAGAAAAGCAATGTAAAATTTTGAGTCTGAAATGTTTAGTTAACCTGGTACAATGGCAATGAAAAGGTGGGAGGGGAGATGGTGGGAAATGTGTTCTCATTCTGCATCAGAATAAAACCTAGACATTTGGACATGAATTATGAAAGAGTTTCTCTGTTCAGGGTAGTGTTATTAGTCAATTCTAGAGACAAACCAGCTCTGACCCTAGAGGCCTATGGTTTGGATAATGTCTTGGAACATGGGAGATACAGATTCCAAACACTATATGGCCTGATTTGAAACTGGGAGTTGACCCGGTGTCTTTCATATCCCAGGAATGTCTGCGAACCAGCAGGAACTGCAGCTGAAGAATCTCTCTCTGGCAATTCATTCTGTATCTGAGAAACCTCTATACTGTGACTAACCTTCTGCAGCTACTGATGGAAATGATGAAGGTCTGAAATCTGACATTCGAGATATGAGGCTACTGAATATTTCTCCATACATCCTGTGGTCTTAGTCCATTGGATCTTTGAGCAATCTTGGACTCGGGAAACCTGACTTTAAATCCTAGCACAGCCACAGATTTCTTGTCTGACCTTGGGCAATTCATTTATTCTAACCATTGGCTAAGTTCCCTATCAATAAAAGTTAAAGATAATGTTTTCCTACCATGCCAGGGTGCTGTGAAGTCCTCAGAAACCATAGTCATGAAGAGAAAAAAGTGCCTAACAGATATTTGGTACCCAAGTCCTACTGAAAGTGGTGTGGCCTGAAGGAAACTTGCTCTGCTACTATCCATGCGGTGTTTGTTCTGTGGATAATTGCACATTGATCTCAAGTGGGTGACAGTTCAGCACTTTAAAGGAAGGTTTAATTATTCTAATTATTTTCTTGAATAATAGAATTAACTGAACATTTATTTATAGAAAATACATGTGAAGGAAGGAGTATTACACAAAATTGGACTTCAGATTAGTGGATTGATTCACACCCTTGCATTATCTTTCTGTTGCTTTTCTTGTATCTATTTGGAAGCATGTCACAGATCGGGGAGCAACTTTTCAGTACCCAACCTAAACGTTTCTCTCAGGGCGAGTTTCACAGTCTTGTTTCTGAGGCTGTAGATAAAGGGGTTGAGGAAAGGGTACAGTACAGTGTTCAGCAGAGCCACCCCTTTGTTGACATCCAAGGAAAAACTTCCTGAAGGCCTGGCATACAACACAATACAGCTTCCATAGGCAATTGCCAAAGATGTGAGATGGGAGCCACAGGTAGCAAAAGCTTTCTGTCTGCCTGTGGCTGTTGGGATTCGGAGAATAGAAAATAAGATGCTCACATATGACAACATTGTTAGGCCTAATGAGCTCAGCACTAAAATTGAGATCAAAATAGAATCCACCCTTCTAGCCCCACTGGTGTCAGAGCAGGACAGTAGGAAAAGGGGTGTGTTATCACAGAAGAAATGGTTGATCACATTCGGCCCACAGAAACTCAACTTCAAAAACAGGAGCATCCGTAAACTCATGAGCATAAAACCTCCCACCCATGTACCAAGAACTAACTGGATGCAGAATCTCTGCTCCATGATGGTGGCATATTGCAAAGGGCGGCAGATGGCAACATAGCGATCAAAGGACATGACCACGAGGAAGGCTAACTCTGTACCACCCAAAGCAAAATAGAAGAAGGACTGGGCCATGCAGCCATGGAATGAAATGCTTCGGCTGATTGAGAGAAAGTTCAGCATCAGCTTAGGGCTTGTGACCGAGGTGAACCACGTTTCCAAGAAGGACAAATTGGCGATGAAAAAGTACATGGGAGAGTGGAGTCGGGGATTCCCCCACACTATGAAAATGATGACCACATTCCCCGTTATTGTGATCAGGTAGATCAGGAGAAGAACCAGGAAGAGGAAAATCTTCAGTTTCTCACCAAGACTGGAAAATCCCACTAGGATGAACTCAGACACGGCTGTTTCATTTCTTTCCGCCATGTCCAATGTCAGCCTTGGCTGTGGAAAGAGTTACAGTGAAAATAAGTTTCAGAGTGGTCGCCGTGCTAGTCTGTATGAGCAAAACCAATGAGGAGTCCTTGTGGCACCTTAGAGACTAACAAATCTATTTGGGCATAAACTTTCATGGGCTATAATCCACTTCATCAGATGCATCTGACAAAGCGGGTTATAGCCCACAAAAGCTTATGCCCAAATAGATAGTGAAAATGAGAGCATGCCATTTTCACAGATTCATACATTTTAAATTCAGATGAGACCCTTTTGATTTTCTAGTCAGATTTCTTGACTAACAGACATCATAGCATTTTACCTTGAAACTCCTCCAATAATCCTCTCACTTGTCATGAGCTGCCCCTCCCTGATTCAACAGCAGTGTCTCCGGTTTGATACTACTGGCCTTATACTCCTTTGATATTGCTCTCCAGACACTCGCCGGTAAATATTCCATGATCCTGGCTGTTTTCCTTCCTCTATTTCAAGGACCTTACAGGTCTCTTCCAAGCCTATCGATACTACTCCTCTGATTTCTGGGTTTGAAAAACCATTATACTTTTATTTAACCAGGCTAAACATAAACATAAATATAGCATTCAGTGACCCTTCCACTTCCTGCATCTCTAGGGAGACCCTGATCTTATCAAAGCATGGCCATGCGTCATTCCTGGTCAGGGTCCAGCTCCCACATCCTCTCTGTGGTTCTGCTCCCTCTCCTCTCTGGAGAAAACCGATGACCATTCTCATCGAAAAAAAAAATCCGAATAAGCCATTTAGGTGGAGCCTCCCTCCAGGGTCTAAACTTCTGTCTCTGAGCACCCAGCAGCATATGTTCTTTTTGGTGTTCGTCCCACAACACCCACCATAATAGATTCACAGATTCCAAGGTGAGAAGGGACCACTGTGATCATCTAGTCTGACCTCCTGTCTAACTCCGGCCACAAAACTTCCTCAAAAGAATTCCTTTTGAACGAGAGCCTGCCTTTTAGGAAAATATCCAATCTTGATTTCAAAATGACCAGGGATGGGAGAATCCACCACATCACCCTTGCTAAGTTATTCCAATGGGCAATTCTCCTTACTGTTAAAAACAGACACTACGTCCAGTCTGACTTTGTCTATCTTCAACTCCCAGCCATTAGATCTTGTTATACTTTTGTCTATACTCTGGGAACTTTTTCCTGAGATGTCCTCTGGCCTGTGTTACACAGAAAATCATATTAGATTATCACAATGGTCCCTCCTATTCTACAGATAAATGAACTATGGAACACCAAAGCGTATGAATAGCCGTTTTATATATTTACCTTTTCAGACCAGTGGAGGAACGGCTGCTGTCATTTAGAAAAATAAAAAAAACCAGCTCTGTTCTCTGAATCTCTCTCTCCGTAGCCATTGCTCTCTCGCCATCTCTCCTCCTCTGTCCATCTGGGGGAAAGTCTCGCTTTCACCCACTCATTAAATAAGGTTTTGAAAGTGCAATCATTTAATCTGAGCCATGGCAACACCAATAGGAAATTACCAGAGGCAAGAACTCTCACAGGACATCCTGAGTTACCTGATCAAATTGAACCCTAAAATAGTCATCTTCTTTAAGGCTAAGATTTTCAAAAAGTCTACAGTAGTTAGGTGCAGAGCTCCCATTATCTTTCCCTGGGATTCTGGTGCTCAAACACTTAGGAATCTTTAAAAATCCTACCCCAAAATTTTAAGGCAGAATAGGAAGATGAATTCATCTTTTTTTGAACGTTCAAAATTTTGTTTTTTTATTATTTTTAATCAGAATTTGTAATCATGCTCTGAAAAGAAACAAGAACATCTCCCTCAAACATTCACAAAATTATTGACCCTTTTCCAAACATGGCTAATGATTATGTTCTTAACCCGACAGATTGGCAAATTAATGTGGGTTTTCTTAGTAGGGCTGTGTGAATAAAAGCTATTTCAGTAAGCTCGCCATTTAAAAAATGGAACATTGTTTCGGGTTGAAATAATGTTTTTAAAGAATTTGCCGTGAATGAAAAAGTTAAACAGAAACAGTAAATTTGTGTTGGGTTAAATGAACACGTTGATATGTAATTGTTTCAGGTTGGGCCATTTTAAAAGGTTTTCCAAACAAACAAAAGCAAAGGAAATTTTCAAACAAAAAAAGTTGTCTTGCACTAAAGAGCCCCCACGGCATTTGTATTGTCAAAGTGCCGCAGTAAAATGGTTTGATTTTTTTATAAAACGGTCGACACAACTCAGCGAAACCAACATAAACTTGCAAAATGTTTCAGTATTGTCAATCAGCATTTTCGACCAAAAAGAGTTTCAACAGAAAAATTTCCCTTCCCTCCTATTTATGAACATTTGTATGTTTTACACCAGGTTTTGGTGGGACGCCCTTGATGTTAAGATGTGCCACAATAACGTTCCACTTAACAGATGAAATAGGAAAGTTAGACTCTTTTTCTAATACAAGATTGCTAACAGTATCATTTTAGGGGCCAAGGTTAAGGAAGGACAGAGACTAGACTTCCATCCAAAGATAGGCATCACTAGTCAAGACTAGTGATTTTATTGTAGCATTTTTGCTACATTGTAGCATTATTGTAGATTTTATTGTAGTGGTTTTATTGCATTTGATGTGGTGTAGGAGCTTCGGTATGAGATGGGCTTACCTGAACATTCATCACTCACACAGAGCAATAATCTGGAAAAATGACGGGGTTCTACAATTTTGTTCTGAGTAATGAAATCCCAGGTACATCTATTAGGCCCTGTCCACACTGTGGCTTAGATTTTTCCAAGCTACTTAAGATCTTTGCAAAAAGAAAAGGAGGACTTGTGGCACCTTAAAGACTAACCAATTTATTTGAGCATAAGCTTCCGTGAGCTACAGCTCACTTCATCAGATGCATCCGATGAAGTGAGCTGTAGCTCACGAAAGCTTATGCTCAAATAAATTGGTTAGTCTTTAAGGTGTCACAAGTCCTCCTTTTCTTTTTGCGAATACAGACTAACACGGCTGTTACTCTGAAACAAATTGGAGAGAGGCCAGAGGAGAGCAACAAAAATGAAAACAAGGTTTAGAAAACTTGACCTATGAGAAAAGGTTAAAAAGTGGGGCATATTTAGTCTTGAGAACAGAAGAGCAAGGGGGACCTTTTAACAGTCTGCAAATGTGTTAAGGGCTGGTATAAAGAGAATAATGATCTGTTCTCCGTGTCCACGGAAGGTAGGGCAAGAAGTAATGGGCTCAGTCTGCAGTAAGGGAGATTTAGAATGATTTCCCTAATTTCTAACCGAACTATAAGGACAGTTAAGCACTAGAATAGTTTCCAAGGGGGGATGTGGAACCCCCACCACTAGAGATTTTAAGAACTGGTTGGACAAACATTGGTGAGGGTGGGTGATGTTTATTTGGGCCTCCCTCAGTACAGGGGGCTGGATTAGGTGAGCTAGGTCCCTTCCAGCTGTTGCCTGACTCTTTTAAAGATTAATCATATTTGTATTATTTGGCAGTTGATCAGAAGGTCATAAGGTTCTTGTCCCAAGAATCAGGCTACATAGAATTAAACCCAACAAGTTCAATATCTTGTTGGGAGCCTTGGGGCGTATGGTAAAGATAATAGCTCTTTATTAGAATAATGAACAAAGCCAGAAAAGCTCCGAGCCACATAAAAAGATAGAAGTAGCACCATATTGGGGATATCTGTGGTATCATTCTCGGCACGAGCTCTTAAATCTGCCTACTTACACCCTTTGTTGAGGACCTGGTGTCACATAGGCACCAACATTCCCCGGCACCGGTGGGTGCTCGCGCCCCCACAACCCTGGCCCTGCCCCTGGCCCCGCCCCGACTCCACCCTTTCCCTGCCCCTGCCCTGCCCCCATTCCAACCCCTCCCCCAAAGTCCCCACCCCAACTCTGCCTCTTTCCTGCCCCTATTGCACCCCTTCCACAAATCCCGGCCCCGCCTCTTCCCCGACTGCACTGCGTTCCCCCTCCTCCCAGCGCTTGCCGTGCAAAATAGCTGTTTCACGGCGCAAGTGCTGGGAGCTAGGGGGAAAAGCGGGCACGCAGCATGCTCAGGGGAGGAGGCGAAGGCAGATGTGAGCTGGAGCGGGGGGGCGGGAAGCTGCCGGTGGGTGCTTCAGCCCCAGAGCACCCACGGGGTCGGCGCCTATGCTTGGTGATGAGAGATGAAGGACCAGCCCTGTCTCTGGTGTGCCAAATGAGTCCGATGGCCCAGGTTCCTCAATGCCGAAGACTGATGGTAGATAACAATAGAGCTGAAGGGTCAAATGGTGGCTACGCCCAGAAAACGAACTCTCCCCACGGTGGTCTGCCCTATTGTAAGGCCTGGGCACGATTGTGAATATTCACGCTAATGCTCAAGCATCTATGCCCAAATCTAACTTCCTCAGCCACATAACACTGAGGTGGACTTATTCTACAGGTTAACATATTCATACATATTAATGCCATTTTAGCCCATTATGATACCTGTCACTTCTTGTTTAAGCCAGTTTACAGTTATTACTTGCATGTTCCTGCTGTTGCCATGTACCGTTAAGTTCCAACTCCTGCCATTGAGCAAGCTAGCCCAAATCCCCCCAAATCGGAGGGTAACTGTCAGACCACTGATCTATGCCAAAGGTTACCGGCCTATCACATGTCACTACACTGATGCTAACTTGCTGAAGCTAATGTCTTACAGGACACAGGCCTGTCGGTTCCTTGCATTACAGTTGAAGGTAATAAAGGCTAAGCTAGCCCTATGGGCTACACAGCCCGACACTTCTGGGGGACTAGGAAAGTTAGGGCAAAATGCGAGGTTTCACTGTGCTGCCAGAAACGGGGGGCGGATTTCCTCTCTGAGTCAGCACTGATCCCACGGACATCACTACGGGACGACGTGTGTCAGGCCGCTGTGCGCTTGGCTTAGAACAGGCTGCTGTTTCCTTTGAGTCAAGGTTGAGGCCAATGCCCCGCGTGGTGCTAGGAAGTGCTGAGCTGCCGGCAGGGGCCTTTTCGCCACAGCAGAGAAAATGTTTTCAGGATGATTAATCAGTTAAAATGTTTTCTGATACGCTGTGGGAATGGGAGGTTGGGGGGAATATTTAGTTTTAAACAGTAAAAGCAAAGTCTATTTCAGCACATTCTTTCTTGGGATTAATTATTTGCGTTCCATCTTTCCAAGTGATTTTTTTTCAACACTTGTAACTAGAGGTGAAACAGAAAAGCACTGTAAAAATTGGTGCATCTGAATGCTTCGTTGATCTCAGATTCATAGATATTAAGGTCAGAAGGGACCATTATGATCATCTGGTCTGACCTCCTGCACAACACAGGCCACAGAATCTCACCCACCCACTCCTGCGATAAACCTCTCACCTATGTCTGAGCTATTGAAGTCCTCAAATCGTAGTTTAAAGACTTCAAGGAGCAGAGAATCCTCCAGCAAGTGACCCGTGCCTCATTCTACAGAGGAAGGCGAAAAACCTCCAGGGACTCTTCCAATCTGCCCTGGAGGAAAATTCCTTCCTGACCCCAAATATGGCGATCAGCTGAACCCTAAGCATGTGGGCAAGATTCACCAGCCAGATACCCAGGAAAGAATTCTCTGTAGTAACTCAGATCCCACCCCATCTAACATCCCATCAAAGGCCATTGGGCCTATTTACCATGAATATTTAAAGATCAATTAATTGCCAAAATCATGTTATCCCATCATACCATCTCCTCCATAAATTTATCGAGTTTAATTTTAAAGCCAGATAGGTCTTTTGCCCCACTGCTTCCCTTGGAAGGCTATTCCAAAACTTCACTCCTCTGATGGTTAGAAACCTTCGTCTAATTTCAAGGCTAAACTTCCCAATGACCAGTTTATATCCATTTGTTCTTGTGTCCACATTGGTACTGAGCTTAAATAATTCCTCTCCCTCTCCGGTATTTATCTTTTACCATGGCAATGAAAGGAAAGGGGGGGGGGAAGGAGAGAGATTCTAGTCGGAACTTTTGAATTCCATTTTATGATTTCAAAGTGTGTTTTTCTTCTGCATCAGAATGAAACTGAGAGCTTTTGACATTGTGTGTGAAACGGTTCCTCTCCTCCAGTGCGGTATTATTGGTCACCCTAGAGAGCTCAGCTCTGTCCCTACTGCCCAATGGATTGGGTCATGTCTGGTACCCGGGAGATGCGGGTTCCAATCACTCGATGGCCTGATTTGAAGCTGGGAGTTGAACTGGTCTTTCACATCCCATGCATGTAGCCTAACCACCAGGCTCAATAGTTGAAGAACCTCTCTCTAGCAATTCATTCTGTATTTTAGAAACCTCCATACCACGACTAACACTCCACATGCAATGATAGAAATAACGAGAGTCTGAAACTGGAGCTAGGCTGTACCTGGGTTCTGAGTATTTACCTGTGCGGGACGGGCTATTGGCCCGTTGAATTGGTAAGACCCTGTACTCAGCAGCCAGACTCCAAATCCAAGCACAGCCACAGACCTTTTGTCATATATTGGGCAATTCATTTCTTATACCCTCATAGCCTCAGTTTTCTATTTGTTGAAAACCAGGACAATCTTTCCTCTTCCACCAGGGTGCTGTGAATGCCCAGAGACCAGAGCCAGAAAGAATAACTAAGTGCTTAGCATGTGTCTGGTTAAAATTTGTGAAAGAAGCTTGACCTGCTACTATGAGTGATGTGTCTGATCTGTGGATAATTACCCATTTCTCTCAAGCATGTGACGGATCAGCACTTTCAAGAGAGACTGAATAATTCTAGGTTTCAGAGTAACAGCTGTGTTAGTCTGTATTCGCAAAAAGAAAAGGAGGACTTGTGGCACCTTAGAGACTAACCAATTTATTTGAGCATGAGCTTTCGTGAGCTACAGCTCACTTCCTCAGATGCATATCGTGGAAACTGCAGCAGGCTTTATATACACACAGAGAATATGAAACAATACCTCCTCCCACCCCACTGTCCTGCTGGTAATAGCTTATCTAAAGTGATCATCAAGTTGGGCCATTTCCAGCACAAATCCAGGTTTTCTCACCCTCCACCCCTCCCTCCCCCAACAAATTCACTCTCCTGCTGGTAATAGCCCATCCAAAGTGACAACTCTCTACACAATGTGCATGATAATCAAGTTGGGCCATTTCCTGCACAAATCCAGGTTCTCTCACCCCCTCACCCCCCTCCCAAAAACCACACACACAAACTCACTCTCCTGCTGGTAATAGCTCATCCAAACTGACCACTCTCAAAGTTTAAATCCAGGTTGCGGGGCTGTCTGTAGGCAAGGACTGGCCTGTCTCCCAAGATTTGTGAGAGTGTTGGGTCATCCTTTAGGATAGGTTGTAGATCCTTAATAATGCATTGGAGGGGTTTTGGTTGGGGGCTGAAGGTGACGGCTAGTGGCGTTCTGTTATTTTCTTTGTTAGGCCTGTCCTGTAGTAGGTAACTTCTGGGAACTCTTCTGGCTCTATCAATCTGTTTCTTTACTTCCGCAGGTGGGTATTGTAGTTGTAAGAAAGCTTGACAGAGATCTTGTAGGTGTTTGTCTCTGTCTGAGGGGTTGGAGCAAATGCGGTTGTATCGCAGAGCTTGACTGTAGACGATGGATCGTGTGGTGTGGTCAGGGTGAAGGCTGGAGGCATGCAGGTAGGAATAGCTGTCAGTAGGTTTCCGGTATAGGGTGGTGTTTATGTGACCATTGTTTATTAGCACTGTAGTGTCCAGGAAGTGGATCTCTTGTGTGGACTGGACCAGGCTGAGGTTGATGGTGGGATGGAAGTTGTTGAAATCATGGTGGAATTCCTCAAGGGCTTCTTTTCCATGGGTCCAGATGATGAAGATGTCATCAATATAGCGCAAGTAGAGTAGGGGCGTTAGGGGACGAGAGCTGAGGAAGCGTTGTTCTAAATCAGCCATAAAAATGTTGGCATACTGTGGGGCCATGCGGGTACCCATAGCAGTGCCGCTGATCTGAAGGTATACATTGTTTCTGAGGCTGTAGATAAAGGGGTTGTTTATCTCCTCCCACCCCACAGCAGGACAGTGGGGTGGGAGGAGGTATTGTTTCATGATCTCTGTGTGTATATAAAGTCTGCTGCAGTTTCCACAGTATACATCCAATGAAGTGAGCTGTAGCTCACGAAAGCTCATGCTCAAATAAATTGGTTAGTCTCTAAGGTGCCACAAGTACTCCTTTTCTTTTTGCGAATACAGACTAACACGGCTGTTACTCTGAAACCTATATTTATCAGTGATAACGATGATAAGCCTGTTTAATACAACTGCTACATTTGAGCTCAGAAACTTTTACGCTTTTAATGACCTCTAATTTAATCAGGAAACTTTATTTTCTTTGCATCAGAATTATAATAAAAAATTTACCCCCAATTGCCTCCCAGGGCACACAACTCATCAGTTGGCAAAGAAAGATCTAATCTGCCCTCAACATCCCATAAACCATTTGATTGAATCTAATAATTTCACCATTTAGCCCACAACTTGTGGTTGAAGTAGAAGATATCTTCTAGAAAGACATCCAAACTCAGTGTAAAGACTTCACGTGATGGAATATCCACCACATCTCTAGGTAAATTGCCCCAATACTTAATAGCTCTCACCCTTAAAAATGTGCACCTTACTTCTTGTTTGAATCTGTCTAACTTCAGCTTCCAACCATGGGATATTTTTTTCTGCTAGATTAAGGAATCTTCTACTATCAGAAATCTTTTCCCCATGTAGGCATTTGTACACCACAGAGTCATCTCTGAACCTTTTCTTCAATAATCTAAACATAGACTGAACGTCATTACTACATTCTGTTGCTCCACCACTCTGTATTCCTTGCTAAATTCTTTTTATACCCCTTTTGTAGAGCAGTGACATAAATGTAGTAGCTAAAGTCCCACTTATATATACCTTCTAGTGATAGACTCAAGGAAACTCAATCTATTCAGCTTAGCAAAGGGAAGTTTAAGAGCCTGGTGACTTGGTTAGAGTCCAAAGTACGGACATGAGGAGCAAATGGACTCTTCTATGTAGCAGAGAAACACATATCATGAGCCATTGGAAGGAAGTTGAAGCAAGACAAATTCAAACTGGAAATAAGGTGTAAATTTTAACGGTGAGTATAATCAACGATGTAACAATTTACCAAGGGTTGTGGTGGATTCTTGATAGCTGACCATTTTTAAATGAAGATTGGATTTTTTTTTCCCTAAAAGTTCTGTTCCAGGAGTTTTTCCTGTGAAGTTCTTGGCCTGTGTTACACAGGATTTCAGACAAGATGATCAAAATGGTCCCTTCTGGCCTTCTAATCTACGAATTTATGAACTGTGGAACATCAGAAAATAGGAATAGCGTACCTTTGTTACATTTCTTTACCTTTTCAGACTGGTTGAGGAACGGATGCTGTCATTTAGAAATGAAATAACCATCTCTCTCTCTCTTTCGCTGAATTGCTTTCTCCATCTCTGTTGCTCTTCCCAGCATGTTGCCTCTGTCCATCTGGGAAATAAACTTTGCCTTCAGCCACTCTTCAAATAAGGTTTTGAAAGTGCCATGACTTCACCTGAGCTCTGGCAGAGCCAGTGGGAAATTACCAGAGGCAAGAAATCTCATAGGACACCTTGAGGTATGTGATCAAATTGAACACAAAAATTGTCATCTTTTTAATGGCTCCAATTTTCAGAAGAGCCTAAGGAAGTTATGCACAGAGCTCCCAGGGGATTCAGGTGCTCAAATCCCTTAGGAATCTTTGAAAATCCTAAGGAAATCAGGGTGTGTTTGTGGGTGTAGCTGAGTGAATAATGTGACTTGCAATTAAAACAAATAAAAGTGTTTTGAGGTTGAACCAATTTTTTTTTCTTTTTTTGGTGAATGCAAAAGTAAAACCCCCCAAATCCTCGCGTGCCCCGTGACAGAGCTGAAACGCCTCGTTTCCGTTCTGACCATTGAAAATGTTTCTGTTTTTTTAAAATAAAAGTAAGAAAATTTTGAGACATTGTTTTGCTCAGAAAAACTGAAACATTTCAGGTGGAAAATGCTGCAGTGAAAATGTGGCTAACCCAATTCAGTGAAACCAGCATGAAACTTCCAAACCCTGTCAGTGTTGCTAAATCAGTATTTTCGGTCAAAAAGAGGTGAGCATCTGTACCTGTGTTATACCATGTTTCTGTGTGAATTTCTTGATATTGAGATGGGCCAGAATGACATTCTCTTTACCAAATCAAATGGAAAGGTTAGATTATTGTTCCAGTAGAGGCTTGAGAGCCGTATTATCTTGGAGGCCACTACTAAAGAAGACGAGAGAATAGACTTCTATCCAAAGATAAGCAACACCAAGTCAGGACAACTGTATTATTGCAGTAATATTTAAAGTTTATATGGCATCAGAGACTTATGGCAGGACATGCTTGCCTGAACTGTCATTACATACCAATAGTTATAATCTAGGAAGATTACAGGGTTCTACAATTTTTCTCTGAGTGATGAAATCTCAGGTATATCTATTAGGCCCTGTTGCTGAGACTTTCCAAGCCACTATGGAGATCTGGACTCCTGATTCTGCAGTCTGCCAGAGGACTGGAGAAGGGTAAACATAGTAAAAACTTTATAAAGGGAAACAAGGTGGACTCAGGGAATCTAACTTAAATACCTGGAAAGATACTGGAACAAATTATTAAACAATCAATTTGTAAGCACCTAGAGGACAGTAGGATTATAAAGAATAGCCCGCATGAATTTGTCAAGAACAAATCATGCCAAACCAACCTAATTGCCTTCTTTGAGAGGGTTACGGGCTTAATGAATGTGGGGAGGCTGTAGAGGTGATTTATCTAGATTGCAATGCCTTTGACACAATCCCACATGGCAGTCTCATATGCAAGCTAGGGAAATGTGGTCTAGATGAAATTACTATCAGCTGGGTACAAAACTGGTTTAAAGACCATACGCAGAGAGTAGATATGAATGGTTCATATCTAGTGGGGGTCCCACAGGCATCAGTCCTCGGTCCACTACTACTCAATATTTTAATTAATGCCTTGGATAATGGAGTGTGTGAAAAAGTTCCTCCTCTACCTTGGTGGGTCTTGCACTTATTGATGGATTTGCTCACCTTTGAGCTTCACAGCAGCCCTCAGTCTGGCTGTTTTCATGAACCCACAGTCCAGGTCAACTCCTCCTGTTCTCCGACACTTCAATCTCTCTGGTCACGCGATTACAGACATGAAAGTTGCTATATTACAACAAAAAAACTTCAAATCCAGACTCCGGCGAGAAACTGTTGAATTAGAATTCATTTGCAAATTGGATACAATTAACTTAGGCTTGAATAGAGACTGGGAGTGGCTAAGTCATTATGCAAGGTAACCTATTTCCCCTTGTTTTTTCCTACCCCCCTCCCCCTCAGATGTTCTTGTTAAACCCTGGATTTGTGCTGGAAATGGCCCACCTTGATTATCATACACATTGTAAGGAGAGTGGTGACTTTAGATAAGCTATTACCAGCAGGAGAGTGGGTTTGTGTGTGTGTGTGGGAGGAGGGGGGGGGTGAGAAAACCTGGATTTGTGCTGGAAATGGCCCAACTTGATTATCATACACATTGTAAGGAGAGTGATCACTTTAGATAAGCTATTACCAGCAGGAGAGTGGGGTGGGAGGAGGTATTTTTTCATGCTTTGTGTGTATATAAAAAGATCTTCTACACTTTCCACAGTATGCATCCGATGAAATGAGCTGTAGCTCACAAAAGCTTATGCTCAAATAAATTGGTTAGTCTCTAAGGTGCCACAAGTACTCCTTTTCTTTTTGCGAATACAGACTAACATGGCTGTTACTCTGAAATTTGTAAATCCAGGTGCCCTGATTAGCCTGCCTTAATTGATTGTAGCAGCTTCTTGATTGGCTGCAGGTGTTCTAATCAGCCTGTCTGTCTGAATTGTCTCTAGAAGGTTCCTGATTGTTCTGGAACCTTCCCTGTTACCTTACCCAGGGAAAAGGGACCTACTTAACCTGGGGCTAATATATCTGCCTTCTATTACTCTCCTGTAGCCATCTGGCCCGACCCTGTCACAAGTGCTTATACAATTTATGGATGACACCAAGCTGCGAGGGGTTGCAAACACTTTGGAGGACAGTACTAGAATTCAAAATAGTCTTGACAAATTAGGGGATTGGTCTGAAATCAACAAGAGGAAATTCAAGAGAGACAATTACAAGTCAGTACACTTTGGAAGGAGGAAAAAACAATTGCACAACTACAAAATGGACAACATAGCACTAAGTGTTAGAACTATTGAGAAGGATCTGGGCCTTAATTAAAAACTTTCCAACCAGAAGTAAGATGGAGAGATAAGAAACTAGGCTGAGATGTTCAAAGAAGCCTGAGTAAGGCACCACACTACCATTGAATCCAAAATAAAAGCTCATTTGAAAATTCCAGACCAAATTAACTACTTCATGGGTACATTTGGGCAAGGCACTTAATCTATTCTGTGCCTCATTTTACCATCTATAGAAGCTGGGGGGTGAGACTGTGAAGATAAAACCCATCAATGATTATGAGGCACTTAGTGGTTGTAAACTCAGTGTAACTTGCTTCTGTCAATGTTGTGTCTGTTCTGTGGAGCCATACACCTGGGTATCCAGTGTTTCCTAGTCCAGCTCTTTTCAAAAGAATTTGAAATTAATTCCCCAAACAATAGACTTGACCAAACTTTATTTTTTTTAAAAAAAAGCAGATGTAGAAGAGGCTATTGCACAGAATTTGGCTACATGTTGCAACACTGATTTATGCTTTTCTAATTATTAGTATTACATGTCTTGCCTCCATCAAGAAGCACAACACAACTTGGGGAACAACTTTGTCCTGTTATGACTGAAAGCAATTCTTAGGGCAAGTTTAACACTCTTGTTTCTGAGGCTACAGATGAAGGAGTTGAGGAATGGGTACACTACAGTGTTCACCAGAGCCACCCCTTTGTTGATTTCCAGAGATAAGTATCCTGTGGGCCTGACATACAAAACAAAGCAGCTTCCATAGGCCATCACTACAACATTTAGAGGGGAAGCGCAGGTGGCAAAGGCTTTCTGCCTCCCAGTGGCAGATGGGATTCTCAGGATAGAGTAGAAGATGGAAGCGTATGAGATCATGGTTAAACATAATGAAGTCAACACTATGGATGGCTGCAAAATGGAATCTACCCTCTTAATTAGTTGGGTATTGGTGCAGGAGAGTTGGAAAAGGGGGGGTGCTGTCACAAAAGAAATGGTTGATCAAATTTGGGCCACAGAATCTCAGCTGGTACACCAGGACCATCCGTAAACTTATAACCAGGAAACCTCCCACCCAAGAAACAAAAACTAGTTGAATGCAGAGTCTCTGTTTCATGATGGCAGCATATCACAACGGGTGGCAGATGGCAACATAGCGGTCAAAGGACATGACCATGAGAAGGATGAACTCCACAGCTCCCAGGGCGAAATAGAAGTAGGATTGGGCCATGCAGGCAAGGAATGAGATGGTTTTGCTGTCTGAGAGAAAGTTCAACAGCATCTTGGGGTTTGTGACCGAGGTGAACCAGATCTCCAAGAAGGACAGATTGCTGATGAAAAAGTACATGGGTGTGTGGAGTCGGTGATCCACCCACACTATGAAAATGATTAATGAGTTCCCGGTTAGTGTGACCAAGTAGGTCAGTAAAAGAACAAAGAAGAGAAACATCTGGCGTTTGTCACGAACTCCGGAAAACCCCAAGAGCATGAATTCAGCCACTGTGGTTTCATTTGCTTCCTCCATTTCTGATTTCAGTTTCCCCTGTAGAAAGAGCAACAATAAAAAAATAAGAGCATGAACCTTTATCTATCACATTTATGGATTCAACCACAATGTTCTGGAGGGTTGTGAGACAGAAAAGCTGAACACTTGAGATCACACACTAAGGAAGGAGACAGAGAATTAGTGAGATTGATAAAGAACATGAGTTCCCAGGATAACTAAGGTGATGTGTCCACTGTATTTTATATAACAAATTAAACCTGAGGAAAGAGCTGGTTTCCAAATAATTGTCTTTGCTCAGTATTCACAAACAAGCAACACCTGGCTATACACACACAGCTCCTCTCAGTGCTTTCTGGTGCCTTCTAAATCTCAGACCATAGCGAGCACAACTAGAGAGAGCTCACCAACTATTTAAAGAGATCTTACCCTGTTTCTACAAAGTACACAGGAATTACATGGGGCCTTTGTCACTCTCGTATTGGAGAACCTCGCAAATACTGGTGGATTCTTACAGCAGCTGTGTGAGGTATTATCTGAATTTTACAGATGGGAACAGCTTAGAAGAAGTGACTTTCCCAAGATCACACAGGGAGTTTGTTTGTGAGGGAGGCGCAGTAAAAAATAGTGTCTGAAACACGTATGTAATCTGGTACCAGGATAGGGGAAGAAAGTGAGATGCCAGCTAGAAAACAATTTCAATTTAGGGCTTCAATGTTTGTTTTCATTCTGCATTTCTGGGCAGTTGTAGAGATCACTCTTTTCCAACCTAGAGCCCAGTGTGTAGGGTACAGTGTTAGAACACATGAGGACAAGATTAAAATCCCTGCTCTGCCTTACTTGGAGCCAGCATTTTAATCGGGTGCCTCCCATTTTAGGCTAGTGCCTAACCAGCAGGTTATACCACATTCAACCACAATGTTCTGGAGGCCTATGAGACAGAAAAGATGTACACTCAAGGTATGGCAAGCTCACAAGCTAATGAAGGAAATAGAGAATTTCTGAGATTGGCAGAGAACATGGTTTCCCAGGCTAACTAGTTCGATCTGTCTATTGCTGATTATATAACAAATGAAACCTGAAGAAAGAGCTGGTCCCCAAATAAATGTCTTTGTTTGATATTCACAAACAAGGAAAGCCAGGCTACATATGTACAGTTCCTCCCACTGCTTTCTTAGAACACAGCGAGCACAACTAGAGAGCTGACCAACTATTTACAGAACTGTTACCCTGTTTTCTAGACACTATACAGTCAGTAGGTGGACTGTGGGCCCAATCTAGACCACAAGACACTTTTGAATGCACCCCAAAAGCTTTTTATTTACTTATTATCATTATTGTTATTTTTTTTCCCTATGGGATGTGAACCTTAACTATACCTTGACCAAGGAACTTTGACCTTGACAAAAAAAAATGACCACGTTTGCTGCATAAGAATCACATGGGCCTTATTACTCTTGTATCGGAGATTCTTTCAAATACTGGTGGATTCTTACAGCACCCGTGTGAGGTATTATCTGAATTTTACAGATGGGAACAGCTTAGGCCAAGTGACTTTCCCAAGATCACCCGGGGAGTTTTAGGTATATATGGAATGCAAGGCCTATAGGCCCCCCCCCCCCCACACACAGCAAAAAAAGACAAGCAATTAGCCTCATTCTTATCTGGGGTACGTTGCTGTAGCCCCACTGAGTTCAACTGAGCTATTGCAATTTAATCCAGCTGTGGTTCTGAGTCAACATATTGATCCTGACTGCTGTGCTAAAGAAAATATAAATAACCGACTGTCCCTTTTGATGCTCCCTATTCTTTATATAACCCCACCATCCTACACACACACACACTTTTAAACCTTTTACAACACCCAAATTTGGCATTACTTGAAATGTCTAAACTGACACTCAGGGTCTGATTGTTAAAGCTATTTGGGCACCAAAAGATGAAATCAGTGCGAGTTTGGCATGTCTTGCTTTCGAAAATCCCACTAGGTGGCTAATGTCCTTTAAAATCTGCCTCTGAGATATGCTACCTAAGAGGTATGCTGTATTTCAAGGAATTAGTCTGACTTACATATCAGAGGGAAAAAATATTCCCATCCACTGCAGTAGCCAGAACATGAAATTCTCTGAACTGTGGTATGCAAGGAATCAAAGAAAAACAAACATAAAAAAGAATACATTGTGGGGTGAGGTGGAGAGTAATCCCTTCCTGACCTCCCACAAGTGACCAGCTGAAATCCTGAATCATGACCATGAACTCAATACATAAATGGGAAGGGACCCACAGGGCTACTGAGCCCTGCTCCCCCACCATCACAACCAACCCCATCATACAAACCCACTCATAAATTTGTCCTGCTCTCTCCATTACACTTAAAGTCTTAAAACTAATTAAGAGAGAGCTGGCTTAATGGATGAGTGGGACTGTACGACAGGGCTGCTTGTGATATTAAATAGGATCCTAATCAGAATTTCCTTTATTAGTGTTTCAGACATTGTAAGTAATTTTGGTATTTACTTCTCTTGAAATACAGAGGGATGAATTTGCACATGCTTTTGAATCATCTTTTGATAGATCTGAGTATTAATTGCTACAGGTCGTTTCCTCAGCTGATGTGAATTTAGCTCCACTCAGATCCATAAATTCATTGTTTTAAATAAAACAGAGTAAAGTTATAAACTGAGCTAACAAAATACAACAGTTACAAATTCACTCACACTGCCAAGGTTCTGTCAGGTAGATGTTATAACCTGGCATTAGTAACTCTTCCCTCTTTGATACAGGAACGCACGAGAGTTATCCACTGTCAATCCAGGTCTGGAATTCTGAGACAATCGGTACAGTCGAAATATCAGATGAACTGATATCTCCCTGGCAGGTCTGTCTCTCTCTAACATTACACCTCACTCCTATTCTACTCCCGGCTCCTGACCGCTAACTTCCTACTTTCAAGACAGTTCTACAATCCCTTCTCCATCGGATGAGTGATCTTCAGATTTGCTTGAAGTGTTGAAATGTCCAGTGACTCTTTCTGCCTTTAAATCAAAGAGAGAGAGAGATCGCAAGGCCAGGGTTTTTGCAACCAGGGACTATGTCAATGCTGACTGTTTACTTGTAGTCTCGGTCTCAGAATTGCTCTCCCTAATCTGGAATTTAAGTGGCTGTCTCTGTCCTCAGTTCTAAGTGACTCTCAGTAGCGTGGCATCCCCTTTTCAGTGCCTCTTTGCCCTGGGACGCCTCAGTAGAAGCACTGAGTAATTCCCTGGGGCTCCGCTTGCTGGGGATTTACAGCACAGAACTCCTGCAGGTGTTAATCAGTATACACTAGTGGAAGGTCTGTCCATAGGGTTTCTCTCTCCCCCCACCAGCACTACAGTATCTGACCACCTTGCCAAGGCTAATGTACTTATCCTCACAATGCCCCCTACCCATTTTACAAACAGGGAGCTGGGGCACAAGGGAGCTGAGTGCCAGATTGTTAAAGATATTTAGGCACCTAAAGATGTACGAAGGCTCCAAGTGGGATTATGAAAGGCATCTAAGCATCTGGCCTGTAATATACATAGATTTGGAAACCTTTAAGTTTTATGGATAAATGTAAATGAATGTGAATTTCACTATATAAATGAAAAAAAAATTTCCATCACTAATAATCCACATTTACAGTTAAGCACAGTAAGAAAAATGCTGTTTGAGAACAGATTTTGATGTCAAGATATTTGCTTTGTACATTTTGACACAAGATGTGGACAATTTGTGCTTTAACGCTTAACAAGCTTCAAGTTTTTGAATCTTAAAGTCTACAATCCTTAAAAAAAATATTCTCTGACCCCCCCCACTATCATTTCCCCCAACTGTGAAAATTTTAAAAGTCAAAGTTTTAAAAAGTGACAATAAGAACATTGATATGAACCATCGAAATTATAAAAAGATTAAAAAATTCCAATTCTGCCAAGTCTAGAAATGCAGGAGTTCAGACTAGGTGATAGGGTGGTCCCTAGCTGAGAACCTATCCAAGGTACTTATCTGACCCCCCACTACCACAGAATCTCAGCCCCTCTCAATGTGTAATGTATTTATGGTCATAACATCACTATGAAGTAAGGAAGGACTCTTCCCTTTGTACAGATGGGGAACTGAGGCAAAAGGAGACTTAGGGCCAGATTTTCAATGGTATTTAGGCACCTAAAGATGTAGGAAGGCACGAAGAGGAATTATGAAAGGCAACTAGTTTGAGGTCTGGTCTACACTCAGGGGGGGATCCATCTATATTATGTGAATAACATAGCTGATGTCGATGTACTTAGATCTACTCACCACAGTGTCTGCACTGCGGTAAGTCGATGGCTGACGCTCTCCCATCGATTCCGCCTGTGCCTCTCGCCCTGGTGGAGTATCGGAGTCAACGGGAGAGTGCACGGTGGTCAATTTATCCTGTCTAGACTAGACACGAGAAATCGACCCCCGCTGGATCGATCGCTGCCCCTCGATCCAGCAGGTAATGTAGACACGCCCTGAGAATCTCACTGGGGTTTAGGCAGTGAGCAGTGTAGCTACAACAGAATGTAGGCAGTTTTGCACATGCCCATGGACAGAAACTTAAACACCATGGAGACTTCATCAGCAGGAATTTAGGCACCCAGGGAATTCAGGTGAGTCCAGGTTTAGGTGACAGTGGAGTAGAGGTTTTGAGCAGCTCTTTGGGGCCTAAATATTGGACTTAGGTGTCTAAATCTCATGTTATCTAGCCCCTAAATTCCTTTGTAGCTTTTCCTGCAAGGGCCTGGGTCATGCTTGAAAACAAGGCAATTTAATTCAGACCTACCTGGACTTTATATACCATTTTATCTCTTTTTAAAATGAATAGTTTCAAGGACTGACCTTCTTTGAGCAACCCATAAGCCTCACTACAGCATCTCTCAAGACCTCCTTAACTCTATCATTCCTGAGGCTGTAGATGAAAGGGTTCAACAGGGGTATCACCACCTCAGTGAGCAGAGAAGCTCCTTTTTCAGAAGCCAAGGATTGGTTGTGCTGCGGTCGGACATGCAGAAAAATGGAACTCCCGTAGGCAAGGGTTACTACGGTGAGGTGAGAGACGCAAGTGGAAAAGGCTTTTTTGGGCCCTTGGACGGAGGGGATCCTAAGGATAGTGGCTATGATGTGGGTGTAGGACTCTATGGTCAATGTTAAGGAGCTCCATGATACAATGGAGGAGAGAATGAAGTCTAGCATTTTGAGGTAGCTGGTGTCGACACAGGAAGCTTTTCGCAGAGGGTTGATAAGACCAAATAAATGGTCTAGTTCTTGGCTGCAGAAAGGTAGCCTGGTGTACACTATGGTTGGACCAAGCATGGATAGAGAAGCTACCATCCAACAGCTAAGGAGAAGCCTGGAGCACACCCTGCCATTCATAATGACTGTGTAGCATAAGGGCTTGAAGATGGCTACATATCTTTTGAAGGACATCACCTTCAGTAAGCACATAAGAACGGCTATACTGGGTCAGACCAAAGGTCCATTGAGCCCGGTATCCTGTCCGCCAATGTGGCCAATGCCAGGTGCCCCAGAGGGAGTGAACCTAAGAGGTATCAAATGATTTCTCTCCTGCCATCCATCTCCACCCTCTGACAAACACAGGCTAGGGACACCATTCCTTACCCATCCTGGCTAATAGTCATTAATGGACTTAACCTCCATGAATTTATCCCTTTTAAACCCTGCTATAGGCCTAGCCTTCACAACCTCCTCAGGCAAGGAGTTCCCCAGGTTGACTGTGCGCTGAGTGAAGAAGAACTTCCTTTTATTTGTTTTAAACCTGCTCCCCATTAATTTCATTTGGTGGCCCCTAGTTCTTATATTATGGGAACAAGTAAATAACTTTTCCTTATTCACTTTCTCACACCACTCATGATTTTATAGACCTCTATCATATCCCCCCTTAGTCTCCTCTTTTCCAAGCTGAAAAGTCCTAGCCTCTTCAGCTTGGAAAAGAGGAGACTAAGGGGGGGATATGATAGAGGTATATCTATAGTATACTATATCTATAGTAGGACAAACTCCACTGTGCACAGGAAGATGAAGAAGAAGGTTTGGGCCAGACAAGCAGTGATGGAGATGGTCTTCCTATCTGAAAGGAGGCTGACCAGCATTGTAGGGGAAATGACCGAGGTGAACAAGATGTCCAGGAAGGATAAGTTGCTGAGGAAGAAATACATGGCAGTGTGCAGGCAATGATGGAACCATATGACGGAAATGATGAGCATATTCCCCACGAGGGTGAGCAGGTAAAGCAGCAGCAGGACCACAAAGAGGAACATCTGCAGTTCTGAGGTGACCGGAAAAGCCAGCAGAATGAACGCTGACCCCACAGTTTGATTGAGAGGATTCATGTACAGTGTAGGTCCTGTGGGAGGATGGATATGAAAGGTGAGGGACCTAGAGAAAAACATTTCATGTAGTTGAAATAACATGTCTAGGGGGAAATTCATTTTATAAATAAAATTAAAATTAATGGGAACTGATTGTCTGGATCTGAAATGTGGCTTTGTAAGTCTCAGCTTTAAATCTCAAAAATGATTGAAGATCTAGGGAAAGAACCTTCACAAACGTATAGAATCATAGAAATATAGGCGGGGCAGGGACCTCAGTAGGTCAGCTAGTCCAGTCCCCTGCACTGCTGTGGGACTAAGTGCTACGCAGATCATCAATGACAGGTGCTTGTGTAACCTGTTCATAGAAACCTGCAAAGACAGAGATTCCACCGCCTTGTTAGGTCATTTGTTCTAATGCTTAACTACCCTTAACATTGGGAAGTGTTTCCTCCTGTCCAACCGAAATCTCGTTTGCTGCAATTTCAGCTCATGACGTCTTTAATCCGTGAATGTCAACCACACACAAACACATTTTTAGTTACTCACATGCACACAAATAAATGAATGATTTACCAGATCCGCCTCTCAGCTAGGAATTGAGCTCTTGACTTTTTAATCACTGCCAGCTTTCTTAACTCTTAATTCTTTTGAAAATGGAATTTCCTCAAACTCCCACATCCTATGAAAAAGTTTTTTAAACAAAAAATTCAGTTCAGAAGTTTCATCCCACGTACGAACACTCAACAACAAGGCCAGGAAAGATGTGTGGGTGCTCAGAAGTAACTGAGCAGCGTATACATGAAAATCACCTGACTAACATTTGCAGGTTCAGGTTTCTCTTAAGTTTCTTTCTTAAATTCTCTTAAGTAGCAGGTTCTCTCTCTCTCTCTCTCTCTCTCTCTCTCAAATATGTATACATAGATGTATATATTACATGTATGTTTTCTTACTGAGGTGGTGAAGCGTATTATGTAACATTTTGAGAAAATGGACTTTACAAATAAACTGCTTCTTGAAATAGAACAGCAGAAAATACATAATCAAATGGAAAGTCTGATTCACCAGTGAGTTGCTCCATTTTCAGATTCATATGAATTTGATTTCAATGTAGACCTCCACAAATTTTGAATTTTATTACTTCGTTGGCTGAGACAAAAAAGTCTTAGTTAAATAAAGTTTTGGGTGAACCAAAATTGTTTTTGTTATTCGGGGAGCAAGGAGAGTTTCTCCCACAAAAAAAGTAATCTTTTCAAGTTGAACAATTTCCTTGACCCCAAATGATTTTTCTTTGTCATCTTCTTTTGATTTCATTTTGTGACACTTTTTGGGTGCTTTTTACACTTTTTAATTTGCTGAAAACAAAGCTTGCTTAATTTCAAAAGGAAACATCATTTCAAATTAAAATGTCAAAACATCTTATTTTGGAAATATCAGAATGAACCATTTTGATTTTTTAATTTTTTTTGTCCCAAATGACTTCTGATATTTGACCCAAATTCACAAAAACTTGTCTGACATTTTTTGTGTGTGAATTAACTGTTATCCAAAAGATAAAAATAAATGCCAACCTCTATTTTAATGTGCTCACACTCGTGGAAAGCTGGACCGATACATTAGTAAATCAGGCCAGCAAAGCACAATATGAAATTGTTCATGTTTGGATAGCTCATGACACATCTGATGTCAGGTCTGTAGATATTAGTGGGCAGACTCCCATTGGAATCACTAGATAGATCCCCTTTGTTTTCAAAAGCAGGCGACACCATCATAAGATCTGAAAACCAATCGTAGCGGTTCAGATATACTCACACAGTGAATCCATGTAGAGATTACACCAGTTTTTCCTCTTTAAGAAGGTCTGAGAAATTCCATTTTCCAGCTGATTTCATTCAAAATATCAGTGCGCTGAACTGGAGCCAACATTTGAATTCTCAATTTGAAGTTGACCGGAGGCGGACAAGGTACCTACCTTCAAACAAAGAACAATATGAAGTTTAGTTAGATCCTTACTTTGTATATTAAGTTGATTGATAACTGATGATGAGTAACAGTAGTACTTATTAGCTTCTGCAGAAAATACAAAACACTTTCTTCATGAGCATAGAAAGGCAGACAAGCTGGGTTGGAGACAGAGAGATAGAGCTGAGGATGTGAGATGTACAAACAGAAGAAGATAGATATACAGAGCTCTAGTCTGAACTTCCCTGTTCTATGTCGATACAGCCAGCATTTGTGGAATAGTAACATCTACCTTTTTAAATATTCTTTCTATGGACTCGAGTCAAGCACACAACTTAAATTTAGGAATTCTGATTCGCTACTTCCAGACCTCTTCCCCCACCCTTCCTTCTGTACCTTTCATGTTTCTTCTTGCATTATAAACATAACAATTTCTTCACTGCTTATTTCAAGGCTTTGCTTTCCCTTGGGACACAATTAATTAGCGTAAGAATATCACCTGGGATGAACTTGCAGCAACTATTTAGGCTGCAGAGTCTGGTCTCGGCTCTCTCAAGGAAAAACAGAGTAAACTGTCTTTGAAACAGGTAAAGTTTGCCCCAGCTGAAGATGCCTTTCTGCTCCATTGACACAAGCACTTGCTTCCCCACACAGAGCTCTTTTAATATCTCTCAGTCATGAACCATCACCACAGCCCCTTCCTATTCCAGCCCTGGACACCTTTCTCCAGCCTCCCCTCCGCTGTTACCCTTCAACCCCTCAGGCTCCATCTAGTCAAATCCCAGGCTCACAAACCAAACAGTTCTGTTGAATCCACAGGGATTCTCCACCATCCCCAATTCCTGATGCTCCTCAGTCCTGATCAGCAGCCCCCTTCTATTCAAATCCTGACGTCACACAAACCCAGCTCTGCTGATGCCCCTCATTACAGACCCACGACCACCCTTCCAGAGAGCTGAACAAGAGGTCCTTGTGGCCTGAAAGCTTGTCTCTCTCATCAACAGAAGTTGGTGGAATAAAAGATACGACCTCATCCACCTTTTCTCTCCCACAGCCTCACTCTCATTGCAGCCCTGGGCTCCCACATCACACACATCTCTACCGAAGTCTCTGTCTCCTGACCCACAGCCCTTTTGCTATCCCAGCCCAGTGCTTCCCCTTCCCCATAGAACTGCAGATGCCCCTCAATCAGCACCCACAGGCTGTCTGCTGTTCAGAGCACAGCAGAACCCATAAAAATAGAGGGGCCTCATTTCTTTCTTCACTTACAATAAAGATTTTGTGTTTGGGATGGAAGAGCCTTTCTGGGGTTTTGACTCTCTCTATGCCTCTCAAAATCAGAAGCAAAAGTTTTCCCATATGTAGCTATTTGTTCTGTCTGAAATAGGAAAAAATGCCCAACATCTCAGCATATCAAAGCCTTGTCATGGGACTTTTATCATCTCCACGCAGTTACCACAGGTACAGCTGGTGAGCGTGTAGGACCCAATGGAATGGAGACCAAGATACTTGGTTTCTCTTCTCAGCTCTGCCTGACTTGCTGTGTGACCTTGATAAGTCATTTACATGTCTCTGTCCCTCCGTTTCCTACTCTGCATGGCTCCTATCACTATAGGGATGTGGGGGTCTGGGACTGACTGGACAAAGAGTCTGGGACTGGGAGCCAGTGGGGAATGGGGATAGTGTTCGGTGAGGAGGGAAAACACCTCTGATGAGAATCTGGGGTTCAGGGAGTAAACTGGGACTGGCTGGGCTAAGAGACTGGGGCAAGAAGCCAGGAAGTGGGGAGCCTGGACCATGGAGCCTGGTGGTGGTAGGTGACATCAGAGGAAGAGCCCAGGAGGGAGAAGATCTAGAAGTAATAGTAAGAGGAGTGCAGAGGTTGGGATTTGTAAGGGAGTCGAAGAGCAAACTGCACTACCTTAAAGCACCTGTTATTGAGTGACCAGAGAGATTGAAGTGTTCTCCTCCTGGTTTTTGAATGGTTTTGAATGTTATGATTCCTGATGTCAGATTTTTCTTTTGCGTAGAGACTGTCCGGTTTGGCCAATGTACATGGCAGAGGGGCACCGCTGGCATTGCTGGTCACTCAATAACAGACCTGAAAGTAGCAATTCTTCAACAAAAAAACTTCAGAAACAGACTCCAACGTGAAGCTGCAGAACTGGAATTAATTTGCAAACTGGATACCATCAGATTAGGCCTGGATAAAGACTGGAAGTGGTTGGGTCATTACAAAACCTAAACTTAATTTCCCCCATACTCATTTCCCCCTACTCTTACTCACACCTTCTTGTCAACTGTCTGTAATGGGCCACTCTCTTACCATTTCAAAAGTTATTTTTCCTCCCTTGGTATCCTGCTGTTAATTGACTTATCTCGTTAGACTGACCTCACACTTGGTAAAGCAGCCTCCATCCTTTCATGTATTTATACCTGTTCCTGTATTTTTCACTTCATGCATCTGATGAAGTGGATTCTAGCTCACAAAAGCTTATCCCCAAATAAATGTGTTAGTCTCTAAGGTGCGACAAGGACTCCTCGTTGTTTTTGCGGATACACACTAACACGGCTACCGCTCTGAAACCTGACACTATAGAGAGTTACTGTTCTAAGGGGCTTTTGCAGTCTGGGATATTTATCTGTCCCGCATCACTGTAGTGTCTGAGCACCGCACAGCCGTTAATGCATTTAGCTTCTCAACACCCCTGGGAAGTAGGGCAATTCTACTATCCCCATTTTATAAATGGGGAAACTGCGGCACAGAGCCCCAGGGTCACAGAGTTGGGGGTTGAACAGGGAATACATTCCCCATCTCCCAAGCCCTAGGGTAGATCCCAAACCAAGACAGGATTCATCTGAATTCAAAGCTCAATCACAGTATCCACGTACATAGCTTGTTATTAAGCTATTTTTCCCCCTCTGCAGCAGAGAGATATGAAAGGAGCATGTGTGAACCTTTACATATCCATTGACATTACTAAAAAGAAAAGGAGGACTTGTGGCACCTTAGAGACTAACCAATTTATTTGAGCATGAGCTTTCGTGAGCTACAGCTCACTTCATCAGATGTATACCGTGGAAACTGCAGCAGACTTTATATACACACAGAGAATATGAAACAATACCTCCTCCCACTCCACTGTCCTGCTGGTAATAGCTTATCTAAAGTGATCAACAGGTGGGCCATTTCCAGCACAAATCCAGGTTTTCTCACCCTCCACCCCCCCACACAAATTCACTCTCCTGCTGGTGCTAGCCCATCCAAAGTGACAACTCTTTACATAATCAAGTCGGGCTATTTCCTGCATAGATCCAGGTTTTCTCACATCCCCCCACCCCCATACACACACAAACTCACTCTCCTGCTGGTAATAGCTCATCTAAACTGACCACTCTCCAAGTTTAAATCCAAGTTAAACCAGAACATCGGGGCGGGGCTGTAGCTCACGAAAGCTCATGCTCAAATAAATTGGTTAGTCTCTAAGGTAATGTAAGCCCTCTACACCAACATTCCACACAAAGATGGACTACAAGCCATCAAGAACACTATCCCCGATAATGTCACGGCTAACCTGGTGGCTGAACTTTGTGACTTTGTCCTTACCCATAACTATTTCACATTTGGGGACAATGTATACCTTCAGATCAGCGGCACTGCTATGGGTACCCGCATGGCCCCACAGTATGCCAACATTTTTATGGCTGATTTAGAACAACGCTTCCTCAGCTCTCGTCCCCTAAAGCCCCTACTCTACTTGCGCTATATTGATGACATCTTCATCATCTGGACCCATGGAAAAGAAGCCCTTGAGGAATTCCACCATGATTTCAACAATTTCCATCCCACCACCAACCTCAGCCTGGTCCAGTCCACACAAGAGATCCACTTCCTGGACACTACAGTGCTAATAAACAATGGCCACATAAACACCACCCTATACCGGAAGCCTACTGACCGCTATTCCTACCTACATGCCTCCAGCTTTCACCCTGACCACACCACACGATCCATCGTCTACAGCCAAGCTCTGCGATACAACCGCATTTGCTCCAACCCCTCAGACAGAGACAAACACCTACAAGATCTCTGTCAAGCTTTCTTACAACTACAATACCCACCTGCAGAAGTAAAGAAACAGATTGATAGAGCCAGAAGAGTTCCCAGAAGTTACCTACTACAGGACAGGCCTAACAAAGAAAATAACAGAACGCCACTAGCGGTCACCTTCAGCCCCCAACTAAAACCCCTCCAACGCATTATTAAGGATCTACAACCTATCCTAAAGGATGACCCAACACTCTCACAAGTCCTGGGAGACAGGCCAGTCCTTGCCTACAGACAGCCCTGCAACCTGAAGCAAATACTCACCAACAACCACATACCACACAACAGAACCACTAACCCAGGAACTTATCCTTGCAACAAAGCCCGTTGCCAATTGTGCCCACATATCTATTCAGGGGACACCATCACAGGGCCTAATAACATCAGCCACACTATCAGAGGCTCGTTCACCTGCACATCCACCAATGTGATATATGCCATCATGTGCCAGCAATGCCCCTCTGCCATGTACATTGGTCAAACTGGACAGTCTCTACGTAAAAGAATAAATGGACACAAATCAGATGTCAAGAATTATAACATTCATAAACCAGTCGGAGAACACTTCAATCTCTCTGGTCACGCAATCACAGACATGAAGGTCGCTATCTTAAAACAAAAAAACTTCAAATCCAGACTCCAGCGAGAAACTGCTGAATTGGAATTCATTTGCAAATTGGATACTATTAATTTAGGCTTAAATAGAGACTGGGAGTGGCTAAGTCATTATGCAAGGTAGCCTGTTTCCTCTTGTTTTTTCCTACCCCCCCCCGCCCTGATGTTCTGGTTTAACTTGGATTTAAACTTGGAGAGTGGTCAGTTTAGATGAGCTATTACCAGCAGGAGAGTGAGTTTGTGTGTGTATGGGGGTGGGGGGGATGTGAGAAAACCTGGATCTATGCAGGAAATAGCCTGACTTGATTATGTAAAGAGTTGTCACTTTGGATGGGCTAGCACCAGCAGGAGAGTGAATTTGTGTGGGGGGGTGGAGGGTGAGAAAACCTGGATTTGTGCTGGAAATGGCCCACCTGTTGATCACTTTAGATAAGCTATTACCAGCAGGACAGTGGGGTGGGAGGAGGTATTGTTTCATATTCTCTGTGTGTATATAAAGTCTGCTGCAGTTTCCACGGTATACATCTGATGAAGTGAGCTGTAGCTCACGAAAGCTCATGCTCAAATAAATTGGTTAGTCTCTAAGGTGCCACAAGTACTCCTTTTCTTTTTGCGAATACAGACTAACACGGCTGTTCCTCTGAAATTGACATTACTGTTGGCTGTAAATGAACACCAGAGGGAGGCAAAGGACTAGAAAAGAGGATAGGGCTGCTCTATTTCACACCGATACAATTCACACCTGCTTTTGTTCTGCGGCAGAATTCACACCGAGGAAACCCCCTCACATTGACCACTTCCTCTCCTAGCCCTGCAGTCTTCCCATAGCAGACAGACCACTCCTGAAGTCCACAGTTTTTTGACCACCCCACAAGCCTAGAGTTTGATAGTGAATCCCATTCGCCCCCTTACTTTCCGTGTTCACTGGATTCTTTTTACTCCTACACTGACAGTCCTTATTGGCTTGTATTTATAGTTCGGAGGGTGCTTGAAACTTAATTGAAGTGGTCTATGCAAATCCAGTAACAAGCCAGCCTATTAAAAGGCAAGCAAACAGGAATACTCACTGAGAAAACTGGTACCCAAATCATTCTCCACAAAGGAGTATCTGAGCTGTTAAAGGAGTATATCCCAAATCTGCAATATAATTCCAATTATTCTCTGGTTTTCCCTTTCAGAAATCTTTTCAGGTCAGCATTTTTCTTCCTTTTTTTTAAGTTTAGTTTATGCAAAACCAGGACATTCTGGCAAGGACTTTCAGACGCTGGTGCCAAGAATTAAGATTTTGACTTAATTTGGAAGCAAAATTGTCATTAAAATTAATTAGAGGTGCTTGATCAATTATCACCATATGGAGCTTTGAAAAATCACACCCTAGGGCTGATATTTTTCCAAAGGAGCCTAGGGGACTTATGCACCCAAATCCCACTGAAAAAGTCAGTGAGAGTTAGGTGCCTAAATGCCTTACAGCACTTTGAACATCCAGATGCCAAATCTTCATTTAGACGTATAATTGACTCCACCAGCTTCTGTGGATTTACACAAGAATCGTTTTGTGCTCAAGCAATTCTGAAGACATTTGTTTATTTAGATGCCCAATGTGAATTTAGGGGCAGATTTTAAAATCTATTTAGGCACCTAAATGTGCAGATAGACACCTTTGAAAAATCACACTAGGCCCCGAACCCCTGGCCCTCACTTATTTCAATGGGAGTTAGACACCTTGGTGGAAACCCCACTAGGTCTCTAACTGCATCTTTAGTCCCATAAAGACCTTTAAATATCAGGCTCTTAAGGAGGCTAGAGTAAAAAGTTTGAAAAGTGCTGAAGTGAGTTAGATGCACAAGTCTCAATGAAAGCCAATGGGATTTAGGCTTCTGAGTCTTTTAAGTGCTGTTGGAAATTAACTTTAGGGCCAAAGTTGGGATTTCCAGAGACCCCCAAGGGAGTTAGATGCCAAAATCCTATTGATTTTCGATGGGATATGGGCACCCAACTCTGGAAGTTTGACATGCCCAGCCCCCAGAAATGAATAACTTGGCTACTTTTTAAAAATAATATTAACTACCATAATTCTGTCTTTACAGGGGTCAAGGCAGACGTACAACTAGCAGAGTCTGGAGGGGGTGTGAAGAAGCCTGGAGATTCTCTCCGCCTCACCTGTCAAGCCTCTGGGTTCATCTTCAGCAGCTACTGGATGAATTGGGTCCACCAGGCTCCTGCGAAGGGACTGGAGTGGGTGTCCACAGTTACCAATGATGGCAGCCAAGCCTACCACTCCCCAGCTATTCTTAGGAGGTTCACCATCTCCAGGGACAATTCCAACAGCCTGGTGTTCTTTCAGACGGGCAGCCTGAAACCTGAAGACACTGCCGTGTATTACTGTTCCAGACACACAGTGAGGAAAAACAGGTTATTGTCCTTGCAAGAGCACATCAAGCATGTGTTTGACAAAGGGAAGGGAGGTGGAGCAGAAATACTGAAGAAGCTGAGAGGTTTTTGATAGGATTGTGGCAGGAAAAAGAAGTCACTGAGCAGAGAACAAATCCTATTTTCACTGGAAAGGGAAAAATAAGTTCAACTTATTTTTAAATGTCACAGAGGTAGATGCCTTTTTCTAAAAAAAATCTCTGACCAGGTGAAGTGCCCATATGATGGCAGCAGAGGGCTGAGAAGGAAAAATGTGATGGCTATTCCACATCTGGCAGCAGTGGGACAGGAATTATCGAGGAAGAAAAGATAGAAATATTTGTGGGAAACATTTGGAGAGCCCCTGGGGGATTGGGAGCTATAGGAAGGCTGTGAAAGATGCCAGGAGGGCTTTGTCAATTCTCACGGTGGTGCCTTGCCTCTTAGAATCATAGAATATCAGGGTTGGAAGGGACCCCAGAAGGTCATCTAGTCCAACCCCCTGCTCAAAGCAGGACCAATTCCCAGTTAAATCATCCCAGCCAGGGCTTTGTCAAGCCTGACCTTAAAAACCTCTAAGGAAGGAGATTCTACCACCTCCCTAGGTAACGCATTCCAGTGTTTCACCACTCTCTTAGTGAAAAAGTTTTTCCTAATATCCAATCTAAACCTCCCCCACTGCAACTTGAGACCATTACTCCTCGTTCTGTCATCTGCTACCATTGAGAACAGTCTAGAGCCATCCTCTTTGGAACCCCCTTTCAGGTAGTTGAAAGCAGCTATCGAATCCCCCCTCATTCTTCTCTTCTGCAGGCTAAACAATCCCAGCTCCCTCAGCCTCTCCTCATAACTCATGTGTTCCAGTCCCCTAATCTTCGCTTTCTGGAAGGGAGGAGAAGTCAGCAGCCCTTGACTTAGTCCAGAAATAAAGCCCTGGAAACTTGAGCTTTAATTTCCAGAGGAGCCTAAGGGTGGGAGATGCCTAACTTTGCATACTGAGTGTCTAAATCCCTTCCAGCACTTTGAAAATGCCACCCTCTGAAGCCAGCCTGGACAGTTGAAAACTGAATTCTGAGATTTCTAGATTTCAAAGCCAGAAGGGACCATTAAAATAATCTAGTCTGACTTTCTGCATAGCATAAGAACATAAGAACAGCCATCCTGGGACAGACCAAAGGTCCACCTAGCCCCGTATCCTGTCATTCAACAGAGGCCAATGCCAGGTGCCCTAGAGGGAATGAAGAGAACAGGGAATCATCAAATGGTCCATCCCCTGTCGCCCATTCCCAGCTTCTGGCAAACAGAGGACAGGGACACCATTCCTGTTCATCCAGGCTAATAGCCATTGATGGACCTGTCCTCCATAAACTTACATCTAGTTCTTTTTTGAACCCTGTTCTAGTCTTGGCCTTCACAGCATCCTCTGGCAGAGCTCCACAGGTTGACTGTGCGGCTGTGTGAAGAAATATTGCCTTTTGTTAGTTTTAAACCTGCTGCTTATTAATTTAATTGGGTGACCCCTAGTTCTTGTGTTATGAGAAGGAGTAAATAACACTTCCTTATTTACTTTCTCCACAGCAGTCATGATTTTAGAGACCTTTATCAAATCCCCCCTTAGTCATCTCTTTTCCAAGCTGAAAAGTCAGCACAGGCCAGAGAACCTCACCCAGTGATTCCCATGGCAAACCCGTAACTTGTGGTTGAGTTAGAGCATAGGATGAACCGAGAGACAGCAAAATTTCATGGGGATGGGGCTGACTGAGTTATTTTGTAGTCATCCTAATGCAAATGTGAGTTCCTTTTTCTCTATTAAAGACTGTCTGGAACAATTTCTTTCTGAAGAAGGCTACCCATTTCTATTGCCTTCTCCCTCTGCCAAATATTTTGCTGTTGTTCATATACACCACCATGTGTACCTTCATTTGTCTCTCCATACTGCTGAGCTGCTCTGCGGGTAGGTAGAGTTGTCTGGAACCTAGAGAAAAGTCTCTTCCTGGCAAATGATCTGAATGATATAAATGATTTATGAACTACAACACCCAAGTGGTGACAGCACCTTGAGCTCCACTAGGGTCTTCAAAGGTACGTCTACACAGCATTTTGGATTGACAAATAGTCTGTGGGGGAATGGGCTTCAAAGACTCAGCTCCGGCCCAAGCTGCACCTACAAAGTGCTGTTTATATAGCTATTTTTACAGCACGAGTGTGAACCTGGCTAGTCCTAGTCTGTAGAACTGGGTTGGGAAGCTCATTCCAAGATGCTGTGTAGATCGACCCTTACTGGATTTTCTTTAAGGAAACTTTTTTTCTGGCTTTTTTCTAGCCACATATTCACATGAACAAGTTATCCATCCATCCATCCATCCATCCATCCATCCATCCATCCATCCATCCATCCATCCATCCTTCTGCAGTCTCTCTCTGAAATCTTCTAAAATATCTATCTTGCTAATATCATTGCTTCTGCAGTATCTGACTACCTACAAAACATATCTTTATATCTTTAGTTTTCCAGAGCCAAGTATCCCTGATTCAACCAATTGCAGAAGTTAAAAGGCCGGGAGAGTCCCTGAAGCTGTCTTGCAAGTTTTCTGGCTTCAATTTCACCAAATATTGGATGCAATGAGTCCGGCAAGCCCGTGAGATTGGACTGACCTGGATCGGAGAGGTCAGCACAAATGGGGTATCAACGAACGTGCCGCAGTCTCTTCGGCCGCGGTTCAGTATCACGAGGGATAACACCCACAACATGGTTCACTTGGAAATGAGGAACTTGTAGGCGGATGACAGTGCAACGTATCACTGTGCTGCTCACTGTATCGCAGGCTAGTACAATAACCCAGAGGCGAATGTCACTCAATCCACAGCAGCATCCTCAGCATTAGAAGCAGGAGCTTCTATTATTCAGCTGTAAGCCCGGCCCAAGGAACACTGAGTCAATGGGAGTCTCTCTATTGACTTCATTGGTCCTCGACTCAGATCCATTATGTTCATTGATTTTTCAGGCCAGAAGGAACCATTAGTTCATCCAGTCTGATCTCCATAACCCGGGCCAAAGAATTTCATCCAGTTGCCTCTGGATTGAGCCCAGTAATTTGTGTTTGACTAAAGTATCTTCCAGAAAGGCATCCTCTCTTGATCTGAAGACCTTGAGAGATGGAGAGTCTGCCATTTGCTTGTTGCAAAAGTTAAACATCCTTCCTGTCAAAAATTTGGATTTCTACTTGGAATGTCTGGCTTTAAATTCCAGTCATTGGTTCTTATGTCTTTATCCAGAACATTAAAAGATCTCTTTAGTTCCTGATATTTTCTCCCCATGAATGTACTTAGCCTGAAGCATCAGCAGTCTCTTACCGTTCATAAAATTGATCCAGTGAACAGGGTTCGGGAATATGAGTTGGCTTGGCAGAGTTCAATTTTTATTTTGCTCTGATTTCAGATATTAATACTTATTTTTAAGATTTATTTTTATTTTTATCTAAATGTTCACAGTTGGGGGATTGGACACATAAAATACTGGTAGATACTGAGATTCAAAAAGTTAAAGTGTTAAACACAAATGGTCAACATCATGTCAAAATATACGGTGTAAATATTCTGAAATCAAACTAAGTTCACAAGCAGCATTTTCTTTGCCTATCTGTAAATTTCAGCTATTATCAATGGAAATTTTTTTGGTCTGTGTGTGTACAGTGAAATCAACATTTACTGATAAAAGTCTAATACTTCCAAACGTGACTAGGAGACAGGAGAATTGGCGTCTATTCTTGTTTCTGCCGTGAATGGGCTGTGTGATCTTGGGAAACTCACCGGAACACATGACAGGAAGGGACCTCCTGGGTCATTTAGTCCAGTTCCTTCTCTCCCAAACAACCCCGGCACATAACCCAGCTCATAAATTCACCAAGCTCCATCTTAAAACTACTTAGTTATTTTGGTCCCACTATTTCTAGTGGGAGGCTGGTCTAGACCCTCACCCCTTCAAAGGTTAGAATCTTTATTTCCTGCCGAAATGCGTTCGTGGTCAGTTTGTCTCCATTTGTTCTTTGTGCCAACGTTATCCTTTAGCCTTAATAGTTCTTCTCCCTCCTTGGTGTTGACCACGATGTAGTTGTAAGCCACTGAACTTCTGTTTTCCCTCCCATCCCTTGTTGTATTTGTAAGCCACTGAACTTCTGTTTTCCCTCCCATCCCTTGTCTATTTACATCATAAACTCTTTGGGATAGGGAATATATATGTATTGATGCCTAGATACAGGGGGTCCTACTTTCTATTCGGCCCCTATGTGCTACCACAATTCAAATTAATTTTGTGGGACAAAGCCACACATTCTGTCTATGTGAATTATGCTAACATTTCCTCAGTGAAATCTACTATACCTTTTACTATGGACGTTAGTTATTCACCAGGAATATGCAGTACCTACATGGGGTCAGCCTCGGATGTTTCAGAGGACGGCATAAGAACCACTCAGCAGGCATATGTGGTATAATCTGTCACTAAGTAGATCTCATCCTGGTGTCTAATAATTAGAGATTGGCTTAAACTCTGAAGCAAGAGGCTTAATAGCCCTTCCAGATTTTCAGTTGCCATCAAGTGTGATAATTCTGGACACTTTTCTGCTTTAAGAGTTCAAGGTTGCAGTTTATGCACTGGTCTGAGAGCCGGGGGGATACGGGTTCATTTACCAAGCTCGAGTCTGACAGATACTGTGTGTGGTCTTAGACGAACCTCTGTGCCTCAGCTGCACCCATCTGCCAAAGCAGGAGAGTCGGTTATATTTGCAGCACTGCCCCAAAGATCTCTTAGTGCAGGACAAAAGTAAAACAATACAGTCCCTGCCCAGAAAATGTTGCTACGTCACGTCTAATCTAGTGCTTTCCAGAGTGCCTCAGACAAACTCCACCCAGTCACGCTTTGTGACTTTTAAGGTTACAGCATTACCCATATGCAAATGAGGTAGGGCCATTTCCTCTTTAAAGCCTCAGTGGGAACTGTCACCAGCAAAAGGAATTTGCTTCCTTATCTCCTCAGACGCTCTTTTATCCAAGCAACCATGACCCCGTTGCTAAGCTTCCTCTTCTTAGCAGCAGTGTTATCAGGTAAGAATGAGCAAAGGCATCTTGTCGTTTAGAGTCAGACTTTCAAAGCTGCCTAAAGGATTGGAACACTCCATTCCCATTAAAATTAGTGGGAATTGGCATTCAAATCCCCTCAGAGACATAAAAATAGTACTAGCAAAAGTAATAGTAGTGGAATTAGTATTAACTTTGACCTTACAGTTGGTATTAGAACAGTAAGATTTCAAAGACCCCGATGAGACTGGGTCTCTTGTGCTAGGCCCTGTACAAAGCGAGACATAATCACTGTTCCTGAAGTGCCTAGCTTTAGATTTTCAAAGCTACCTAGGGGGGTTGGCCCCACAGTTCCCATTTATCTGAATGGGAATTGGACAGCCGTATGTGCTGGTTGGCATTGAAAACCTCACCTTGAATAGACAAGGCAGACTAAGGGTGGGTGTCTGGCAGGGTGGGGGGAAATGTAGGGCAGCTAAAGGACTCAATAATTCTTTGCTCTTTATCAGCAGGTGTCCGGTCCGAAATCCAGTTTTTCCAGTCTGGGGCAGAAATCAAAAAGCCTGGAGAGTCTATGAAGCTGACCTGTAAAGCGTCCGGCTACACATTTAATGAGTACCGAATGAACTGGATCCTACAGGCTCCCGGGAAAGGACTGGAGTGGGTAGCATCCATCAGGACAGATACTTTTGAGACCTTCTATCCCCAAAATCTGAAAGGGCGAGTCACCATCAGCGTGGATGTTCCCCTCAGCACAGCGTATTTGCAAATGAACGGCCTAAAATCTGAAGACAGTGCTGTGTATTACTGTGCAAGGGGCACAGTGAGAAGAGACACATCCCTGGCCACTCATCAACCCTGCCTGAAATGGCTCACTGTTGCTGACAGTGGTATCAGAAATGCAGTGCCCCCCAAGTGCCCTAATGTCACAGCAAATCTGAAGCCCTGATCCTGGAAACACTTACACACATGTTTCCCTTTACTCACATGAGTAGTCTCATGGGCTGGGCTTCTCAGTGGGAATTAAGGGAGTTAGGCACCCAAATCCTACTGAACTTCAAAGGTAGTTGGGTGCCTACTTCCCTTGGGTTCCTTTGCAGTTCCTAGCTCCTGAGTTCAATGGAACTATTCACCTGCACAAAGGAAAGTGTTGATGACTAAGGGCTATATTCACAAAACCCCCATTCAACGGCTGCCCAATCCTGTAGGCACCTAAGCTTACCCAATGCCTGAACTCTCACTGTGAAGTTCACTCGGCCCCAGTGTCCGGCTGGGATTTTGAAAGGAGGCTAAGAGTACTGAGCACATAAATACCATTTATTTCAGTGTCTAACATCCTTAAGCTCCTTGAAAAGAGAAAAGAAGTACTTGTGGCACCTTAGAGACTAACCTGTCATTAAGCTCCTTGGTGACCCCAGCGTTGTGATCTCCCCGTCCACCTACACAAAAACAAACGCACAGACACCGAGCCAAGGAGGTGTTGGGAAGTCGTTTCCCCTCGTGTGCAGAGTATTCTAGAATGGGCTGCAAGAGGATGTCATGCGGTTTCCTCTGAGGCAGCTGGTTCTGGAGCAAATAGACTGAACGAGAGGGACTGTTGGGTTCTCCCATTTCTTGGGACGTTTCTCCTGAATTCTGTAACCCCTTTTATCCCCCATCTAGTCCATCCTCAGTGCGCCTCAGAACTAATTCATCTGTTCTTTACCATACAGAGCATTTGTAAGTCTTATACTTTCCAGCCAGAAGTGCAAAGATCTAAAATAAAGTTCAAATAAGGCAAGGAGCTCTAACATGACATGTTGGATTTAAATCAAGGTAGAGTAAAGGTTCTCTTTTCCCTCCACCAAGCACAATGAACCTAAGGGAGTTAGGTGCCCAAATCCCATTGTAAGGCAATGGGAGTTGAGGGCCTAAAGCCCTTTACTCCCTTAGATCTCAAGAGTTGCTTTCTGTGACAAAGGCGACCAGGCACCATGCAGAAGAACAGATGAGATGAGACAGAAGAGCAATGGGATCATGTAACAGAAATAATCGGGCTGACAAGCCACACTGATGCACCAAGCCAGCCCTAGATCTTCCGCCTGCAGGACTTTTAAGTCCACTGCACTGTCCACATGCAAATAAAGTAGGGGAATCACCTGTTTAAAACCTCAGAGGAAAAACTCACCTGCAAAGGCAATTTGCTCTCTCTGGGTCCACAGAAGCTGGTGTTTGAGAACAGCAACCATGGCCCCTCTGCTCTGCTTTCTCTTCCTGCTAGCAACTTTAACAGGTGAGCATGTCCAAAAAGATCTATGAATTTCTCATAAGCAGTATTAAGGTAGCTTGTAGTGACCCAGACTGACATCAAAACCCCATTCATTGGGCTCTGTGCAGACAGACAGAAACTGTTCTTGCCCTAAAAAGATTAAAATCTAAACAGACCAGATAGATAAAGGGTGGGAGAAAGAAAGGGTTACTATCAATATTTTACAGAGGGGTTGTTTGAATTACAAGGGGAAAGGTGGAGAAGTCAAAGACATTAGTAAGCATTCTTCCTGTTTATCCACAGGTGTTGGGTCCCAAATCCAGTTGGTTCAGCCTGGGGCAGAAATTAAAAAGCCTGGAGAGTCTGTGAAGCTCACCTGCAAAGCATCCGGTTACACATTTACTGACTACTTCATGAGCTAAGTCCGACAGGCTCCGGGGAAAGGCCTGGAGTGAGTAGCAACGATTAGGACTGATAATTTCAACACTTTCTACCCGGAGACTCAAAGGGCGAACCACCATCAGCACGCACAGCTCCATCAGCACAACGTATCTCCTGATGAACAGCTTGAAATCTGAAGACACCACCGCGTACTACTGTGCAAAACACACAGTGAGAAAAAACACATTCACGGCCATTCATAAACCCCCGCTCCCGAGAGAGGAAGTCATCGCTGACTATGGCATCAAATATGCAGAGCCCCTAAAATGTCCTATTGTGACACAGCAATGCTCAGGCCCCAGTCCTGGAAGCACTTACACCCATGCTGACCTTTACCCACGTGTGTAACCATATTGGCTGGGATTCTCAATGGGGCTTGAAAAGCCTAGTAAGAGTCATGTCCTCAGAGAAGTATACACAAGGCACAGTTCCTGAAATATCCTATTCCCAGGGACAATTTTAAAGAAAGACTCACGTAGTTCCCTGAAAGGCTACCCCCTGGTAAACAGGGGAATCTCTGGTTGGAATCGGAGGTTATATTACCTCTGTAATTGGCACTGGTGTGACGGCTGCTGGACTCCTTTGTCTACTTCCAGTGGCTACAGGTCAAAACTGATGTTGATAAATTGGAAACGGTTCAGAGAACTACCACCACAATGATTAAAGGATTAGACAAACCTGCCTTATAATGAGAAACTCCAAGAGCTCAATCTGCTTTATCTAAAACAAAGAGAAGATTAAGGGGTGACTTGCTTGCATTCCAAGTACCTAGATGTGGAAGAGAAATTTGATAACAGGCTCTTCAGTATAGCAGACAAAGATATATAGGATCCAATGCTGGAAGCTGAAGCTAGACAATGTCCAGCTGGAAATAAGGTGATTTTTTTAAAAAGACATTGAGGTGAATTAACCATTGGAACAACTTGACAAGAGTCATGGTGGATTCTCCGTCACTAGCAATTATCGCCTCTATGATTCTATGGCTTTGAGAAAATAAACAAATGGAAAATCCGTCAAGGGAGATTTAGGTTAGATACCAGGGGGAAAAAACGTTCTAAGGATAAGCATATCTCACTATCAGCATTGGAACCAGTTACCTAGGGAGGCTGTGAAATCCCCACCACTGGAGGTTTTTAAGAACAGATGAGGAAAGGTTCCACCAGGGGTGGTCTAGGTATATCTAATCCTGCCTCTGTGCAGGGGCGTTGGCTAGATGATCTCTTGAAGTCCCTCTTCCAGCCCTACCTTTCTAGGATTCTCTGAATTTCTTGTACTCTGTGACTGAAGCAGAAGGCAGTCAGAGTATTTCACTTTCTTTAGGTTTCAGAGTAACAGCCATATTAGTCTGTATTCGCAAAAAGAAAAGGAGGACTTGTGGCACCTTAGAGACTAACCAATTTATTTGAGCATAAGCTTTCGTGAGCTACAGCTCACTTCATCGGATGCATGCTGTGGAAAGAGTGAGCTGTAGCTCACGAAAGCTAATGCTCAAATAAATTGGTTAGTCTCTAAGGTGCCACAAGTACTCCTTTTCTTTTCACTTTCTTTAGTGACTTTCTCCAGCGCAGGATCCCATTAGGGTATCTGTAATGAAGTGAATCACTGAGGGATCCCATATCTCTAGCACAAGGATACACACCGGGTTCTTCAGGTTTCAGGCTGCTGATGTGCAAATGCACCAGGTTACCTGAGGCGTCTCTGGAGATGGTGAATTGCCCTTTCCCTGAGTCCAGGTCATATGGGGTACCTGCACTGTCTACACTGGAGACCCAATCCAGTCCCTTCCCAGGAACATGACGGATCCAATCCAGCCACTTGCTACTGATGAAGAAGCTGGAGGCTTTGCAGGAGAGGTGGAGAGAGTCTCCGGGCTTTTTCACACCCCCTCCAGACTCCACCAGCTGGACCTCTCACAGAGCTCCTGCGGGAGGAAAGTATCATGAATCACATCTGGAATATTCAAAGGGTAAAGTCAAGGGGAATTAGATACCCCATTACCTAAGTCCCCTTCAAAAACGTCAATCAACATTCCAGTAGGCCCTGCTCCAAACGCCACTCAGACCAAGGGAAGTCCTCCCCTTGCCTTTACTGACCTTTGCACCAGGCCCATAGAGCACAATATTCCCCAATATCTCCAGAAAATGTCAGAAACCATCATTCCTTTACAGTCCACTAGACTGAAGAGACAATTCAGCCAAAATATGCTTCTGATGCTGGATAAAGTGCTCATGGTGTCTCAGCATTAGCTGCCCAGACCCCTCCTTGTGTCCTAGCCATGCAGGTGCAGACCTATTAAATGACTTAGGCACGGCATTAAGGATATTCATTTGCATATCTTTTTTCTCTTTTTTTAATAAGCCATGTTTGAGCTCTAGCCCTCAAGCTATCTTAGGTTTTTATACTGTCCCCATTACTGTAGTGTTTGAGAATCGCAACCATTGAAGTATTTAGGGTAACAAGAAAACATTTTACAAATACATTAGAAGCAAGAGGAAGATGAAGGACAGGGAAGGACCACTGCTCAACGAGGAGGGAAACACAGTCACAAGAAAATGCAGGAATTGCCCAAATATTAAATGCCATTTTGGTTTAGGTTTTCACCAAAAAGGTTATCAGTTATCAGAGGACTAACAGTGAACATCAGTGTAAATGGGGTAGGATCTGAGGCTAAAATAGGGATACAACAAGATAAGAATTACTTAGACGAGTTACAGAGGAACAGCCGTGTTAGTCTGTATTCGCAAAAAGAAAAGGAGTACTTGTGGCACCTTAGAGACTAACCAATTTATTTGAGCATGAGCTTTTCTTTAGACGAGTTAGAAGTCCTCAAGTCAGCAGGGCCAGATGAAATACACCAGAGAATACTTAAGGGACTGGCCAAAGAGATCTTAGCGATTAAAGAATATTTTTGAGAACTCTCGGAGGACAGGAGAGATCCCAGCGTACTGCAAGAGGGCAAGTGGTACCTATCAATAAAAAGCAGATAAGGGCAACCCAGGAATTATAAACCACTCAACTTAACTTCTGCACCCGGAAAGAATGGAGCAAATAATCAATTTGCAAGTACCTGGAAGATGAGGTGACAACTAACAGTCAACATGGATTTGTAAAGAACAAATCATGTCAAATCTGTTACCCGGGGTTCTTTCAACCCAAAACTCTTGGTAACTTTTACTCTGTGTGAGGTGCTGTCAGTAAATAAAAACTTTTCCCCCGTATTTATACCTTAGTAATAGAATGACATGTCCCTTAAAGCAAACTTGTTAAGTAAGCAGTTTCAATGGTCAAGCGAGAGATTCCTTCTGATTATCAATTAACCAGGTGTGGGTTTTTCCAGAGTTTGCAGCCTTGAGGCCCCAATAGACATTCCTGGGACACATTCTGTTCTTCTAAGTTGCATGTATCAGCAACTTCAACACAATTCTTATCAGGAAGGACACAGGGTCAAGCTGCCCTCTCTGTGGCACCCAAAACTCCCCTCCATCACTCCCGCTCCTGCCTTGGTCAAACTGAGAGTGCTGAATGGCCAATTTACAGCCTGCTGACTTGGCTGCTTTTAGCAATACGCCATAGTGGTTTCAGGCACTTTACTGGTTTGCCAAAGTCTCCCCATACAAAACACACCTCATATCCTTTGACAGGGTAAGAAGACGAGGGTTGGGGGCGGGGACAAGAACAGTAGACATGGTATATCTCAACTTTAGTCAGACATTTCATATGGTCTCAGATCGCCTTCTCATAAGCAAACCAGGGAAAAAAACACTGATGATCCTATTATAAGGTAGGTGCACAATGACTTAGCAAATGTACTCAGATAGTAGTTATGAATGATTCACAGTCAAGCTGGGAGGGAATATCGAGTGGGGTCCCACAGGTATCTATTGGTATTTCCTGGTACCCAGCAGTGTTCATCAAGGACCCTCCCTCTCCGAGGAGGAACAACACTCTTCTGTTTTCTGCCCACGTTAACATTTCCAATCTGCCCCGCAGGGCCCAGTCAATGGTTTTGTCTCTCTGCTCCAGCCAGTACTCGACTCAGCACAGTATTCTTCTCGGGGTGCCCATGGTAATTTATCCTCCTGGTTCCTTCTACCGGCAACAGGAGCTCCTTCAGCTCACTAATGATGTTCAACCCTAGAATCCCTGGGACTCCTTCTCCCATATGGCTCCCTTCAGAGGCTTTGTCTTTCAGGATGAAGATGCATTTCCCTGGCAGAGTCTGACCCATGTAGTCTATGTCTGCTTCGAGGCATCCCACCACTGGGATTGCCAGTCCATTAACTACTGTTAGACATAGAAACTGTGTGCTGTGCATGGTCAGCTCCTTGTCTTTCAAACAATAACTCAGTAATGGTGGTGATTTCTGAGCCAGTATCTAACAAACATCTGGTTTTCACCCCTGTTATACATAATTCAGCAGTTAGACAGTCTCCAAATGCTCACTTACGGAAGTCACTAGATATGCTGGCACTGCCGGTGTCCCTTTCAACACTGTATGCAGAGTGATTTTCCACCAACGACAGGCCGAGGAATCCTTCTGCTGCTGCTTGGCCTTCTACTGTAGATGGACCACTTGCTCCTGGTGCCCCACTGGTTTCCAGTGCCTGGGACTCTCTTCTCCTTCTCCGTGGACATTCTTGGCTAGTATGTCCTGGCCTTTCACAAGGGTAACAAATGTACCTTCCTTGCTCATCCTGCAGTGGGGGTCTTCAGGATCCTGGTGTCCTTGGATACTTTGGCATTTTAGTGGAGGTTTTTCCTTTCATCACTACAGTCATCACTTTCAGCTGTTGGACTGCCAGTTTTTGGACAGCTTCACTTAATCTTTCCAGTGTTAACTGTGTTTGGGGCAGGGTGTTTTCCCCAGCAGTTGCATTCACTAGGCTCCCACTTCGTGGACAGGACTTCGGCTTGGCCGTCTCTGCCACAGGAACTTCCTCTTCTTCCAACCACATAATGGCAGCCAGCCTGAGTTAATGGAATTTCTGACTGGGCTCTTCCTTAAACCACCTTTTAATTTCATGGTGGAAGGAATCATCCTGGAGCCCCAGCACCAACTGCTCTTTCAGAAACATATCTGGGTCTGGAACTCGTCGAGGGTCTCGCCCCTCCACTTTGCTCATTCTCTCCTGGAGCTCATATGCATATGGCCAGACAGTTTCACCAGGCTCCTGCTTGCTCTCAAATAACTCCTTTCTTCTGGGTCCAATAGGTACCTTTGTGACAGATTAAGTTACCAATCTGCCTGAGGCATCAGGTGATCAGGCTGAGGCCGCAGGATCGTTAGGGGAGGAGATGAAGGAGGACACCAAGTGACTGAGTTTAAAGCTTTATTCATAAAATAAAGTAAAATAACAGCGGAGAGTGCTGAGGGTTCCCTACGTCACTCAGAGGAAGGAAGGAAGCGTTAATGCCCCAGCCCTAATCCACTTTCATACTCAGACATGCACTACCCGAGGCTGGCCAAGCCCGGGTGTAACGTGAAAGAAGCTGGGGGAAGAGGTGGAAGGGAATTCTGTCCTGTGCACAGGTCGTCCAAGGGCTGCTGTTGATCTCCAACTTGCTTCAGTGCTCGGGAGGGGTTTAAGTCCTGGGTTCTTCTGGGGGCATTTCCTCCAGGGACCTTTGTCCCCTTTGCTCTTTGTATCAGTCCAAACTTGCCTTCCCAGGCTTCCTTGGCTTCCCCAAAACACATGAGCTTCAGGGTTGTTATGTTCCCATTCGCTGACCTTTGCCTTCTCACTAGTTTTTGCAATCCCCTGCAGTCTTGTTCAGTTTACTGCTCTGTTCTCACAGCTGGTTGGGGCTGGAATCCAGGCCCCCATCTTTCTTGGCTTCCCTCCCAAATCCCTCCCAGCGCCAAGGGAAATATTCCTCCTCCAGCGGGTGGCACCACCCAATCGATCCCTGAGACAAGGCTTTGCGCCTCCCCCACATTGCACACTGACCCCCCTGACCAGACGTTGCATGGACCTTATGCTTGTGGAACTGGGCTTCAGAGCTGAGTCCCCCCAATATCAGGTGAAAAAAGATGGACCCTCAGTTCCCATGCGAGGAAACACAGTCACTGCAGGGAGCTGTTCATTCCTCGCAGGGTCCAAAAGTGTCAGGAGGACCCCAGCGCCCTGTGCCCGGCGCTGCACAGACACACAGGACGGGACAGTCTGACTCCTGCAGCCGGAGCCCTGGGGCGAGTCAATCCGATCACTGACAGCAGGAGCGTGTGTCTCTTATAAAAAGGGGCATGCAAATGAGGGAGACAGTTTCCTCTTTAAATCTCTGCCTCTCTCTGCCCAGGCTGCACCCGGAGACACAATCCGCAGCCCCCTGGGTCGGTGCAGTCACCAGCCAGTCCCCTGAGAACTTTCCCCTCCAGCACCCGGCAAAATGGGATTTTTGCTCCTTGTCATTGTCGCTGTAGCAGCTTTGGAAGGTATTTTCCTCCTCTGAAGACCTGGCAGAGTTAGAAGAATATTGTGTTCTCGCTGTTTTTATACCGACATTAATGGCCTGTCTTTATTCCCAGGTGTCCGGTCCCAGACGCTGGTGGAGTCCGGAGGGGGTGTGAAGAAGCCCGGAGACTCTCTCCGCCTCTCCTGCAAAGCCTCCGGGTTCACCTTCAGCAGCTACTCGATGAACTGGGTCCGCCAGGCTCCCGGGAAGGGACTGGAATGGGTCGCTTATATAAAATACGATGGGAGTAGTATATACTACCTCGATGCAGTGAAAGGGCGATTCACCATCTCCAGGGATGACGCCAAGAGTGAGCTGTATCTGCAAATGACCGGCCTGAAGCCCGAGGACACCGCCCGCTATTACTGTGCGGGAGACACAGTGACACCAAACCGGTTTGTGATCGCACAAAAACCCAGGCTGCGGAATCGCCCTTCTCCCGGCGGCCGCGCGGGGGCAGCAGCGACACCCCCCGCTTCGGGCTCGGGCAGGTGACCCGGCACCCGGGGGAACGGGACACAAACCTCCCGCCAGTTTAACCCTTCCGTTCCCGGACTCTGAATGGCCCATTTCCCTACCCCAGAGATGGAGGGCGGGGTGTGGAAATGGGCCATGCCGGGTGCGGGCGGGGCTGGGGGGCAGAGATCACCCGGCGCCGGAATAAACCCCGCTCCGCTGAGCCCGGGGATGGGGCACCGCCGGGACTTTCCAAAGAGACTCGAGCATTTTTTCCATCCATTTGACAGCTGGAAATCACAGCCCTGGTGTAAACGGTGCAGCTCAGGATCCTGCCCACAATACAGTGCCCCCATGTCACAGAGTCACCATGGAGATAAAAGGCCCCGCCCCTCAGCCCCCCGATGGCATCACTCAGCCCAGCGCTGGCCCGCCGGGCATTGGGGACAGTCACGTGGCTAAGGGCTGTGGACAGGGACACGGTGGGATTTCATGGGGTCACTCAGGGGGAGGCGGCTGCTGAGGGAGAAGCAGAGGCCCGTGGGTGGGGGATCATATCACTTTTCACCTATTGCTTTCCTCTCCATGGCGTCTTTTCTTAGATTGTCCTGACCCAATCGGATCCAGCAGTGAAAAAGTCAGACATGCGCTGTAGATGGATGTAAGATGAACCTTTACATCATGCCTTGGATACAAAAGGCTTCCACAAAGACGTGGGAGTGGACACTTTACTGTCATACTTCCTATACCAACAGCTACTGGCCTATAACCCCCGGGGGAGGGGCTCACAACCTCCAAAGACAGTTCCATCTCCATTTATACATCAACAGTCTAAAGGACAAGCACACAGAACAGTTAGCTCTCTCTCTCTCTCTCACACACACACACACACACACACAAACCCATACAATATTCTTCCTGAAAGGCAGCAACTTCATAGTACTTTATTATTGTTCAGAATCCAGACTCCCTAACACACCACACTCAAAGACAGAGAGAGAGAAAGCAGGCTGCTCCTAAAGGGAGAGAGGCACAACCCATCCCCATCCTGATCTACCATGGCTCTTCGCAAAGTGACTGTTAAAAATCCAGATCACAAGCTTCCCTAAGGAGTCCAACAGCCTGCATGCAGGAGAAGGAAACTCCTTTCAGACTCAAAGCGATGGCTTCAAACGTTACAGCAGTTTTCAATAAACCGCAATGGACTATTGACACTTCTGCCTCCAAGGCTACTAAACATTATGTGATTCTATTTATTCTGCCCCATCTCCATTAACATTAACATGTAACTCCTGTCCCCCTCCCTGCATTAAGGCTACAGTTTAGGGTACAAACTTCAGGGTTGCGGCAAGACTTCAGGCCTCCGGGTAGGATTAAAATTTAGGATTAAGATTAGCTCTAGGTTTTGGGTTAGAGCTCAGGTTTACGATTACAAATAGCGTTCGGATTTAGAGACAGAGCATAAATTTGAGGTTCAGGTTACAGTTAAAGGTTAATGTGACACGTCATGATTAATATTAGGGCCAATTTTAGCATTATGGTCAGTTTATATATTTAAGGTTAGGGTTAGGGTAAATGTTAAAGATTAAGGTTATTTGTTACCCTTATAAATAGGGATAGAGTACAAATTTAGGTTTGTGTTCAGTTAAGTGTTAAATTTTGGGTATGGTTTTATCTTTATCGTTAGGTTTTAGGTCGGGCTTTAGTGTTAGTTTCAAGGCTGTGATGGAGAATGAGGGCGGCTATTAAAAGCCAGGGTTAGAATTTACACTGAGGGTTAGAATTCCCTTCAGGGAAGAAGTCAGGATTTAGGGATAGAACTAAGGTATTCCTTTTGCTTTCAGATTCAGATCAATATAAAGGCTAAGGTGAGGGTTTATCCTAAGGGTTAGGGTTAAATGTGGGAGTTAGGGAGAGGAGAAAGAAGATGCGAGCTGGACTCCTTATAGACACATAGGAAGCTCTAATCCAGTGGTGCTCGCACCCCGACTGGGAGAGGGGGGTACCCCAGAGATAAACTGCCGGCCCATCTCTCAGCCACACACAAAGAAACCGAGTTCGCTCTAGGAAATAATTGGAGTCTCTTATAAGAAGGGAGATATGCAAATAGGGGTGAGAGTTTCCTGTTTAAATGTGTCTCTCTCACTTCCACGGCTGTGAGACAGACAATCTGCAGCCCCCTGTCTCTGGGCAGTCACCAGACAACCCCCCTGAAAACTCTCCTCTCCAAACACAGGGACAATGAGGCTTTAGTTGTCTCTCGTTCTCATTGCAGCAGTGTGTGAAGGTATTTTCTCCCTTTCCATATCTTCTAGAGTCAGGAGATAGTTATTCTGTTGCCCTAGGTACTCATTTTTCCCATAATTCTTCTTTATTTTCAGGTGTCCGGTCCCAGACGCTGGTGGAGTCCGGAGGGGGTGTGAAGAAGCCCGGAGACTCTCTCCGCCTCTCCTGCAAAGCCTCCGGGTTCACCTTCAGCAGCTACTGGATGAGTTTGGTCCGCCAGGCTCCCGGGAAGGGGCTGGAATGGATCGCCAACATTTACAGCTCTAGCATATAGTGACTCGGTAAAAGGGCGATTCACCGTCTCCAGAGATGACCCCAACAGCCTGCTGTACCTGCAAATGACCGGCCTGAAATCCGAGGACACCGCCCGGTATCACTGTGCGAGAGACACAGCGAGGGAATCCCGATGCTGCTAACACGGGTAGTGATCAATGGCTCCATGTCTAGTTGGCGGCCGGTATCAAGTGGAGTACCCCAAGGGTCGGTCCTGGGGCCGGTTTTGTTCAATATCTTCATAAATGATCTGGAGGATGGTGTGGATTGCACTCTCAGCAAATTTGCGGATGATACTAAACTGGGAGGAGTGGTAGATACGCTGGAGGGGAGGGATAGGATACAGAAGGACCTTGACAAATTGGAGGATTGGGCCAAAAGAAATCTGATGAGGTTCAATAAGGATAAGTGCAGGGTCCTGCACTTAGGACGGAAGAACCCAATGCACAGCTACAGACTAGGGACCGAATGGCTCGGCAGCAGTTCTGCGGAAAAGGACCTAGGGGTGACAGTGGACGAGAAGCTGGATATGAGTCAGCAGTGTGCCCTTGTTGCCAAGAAGGCCAATGGCATTTTGGGATGTATAAGTGGGGGCATAGCGAGCAGATCGAGGGACGTGATCGTTCCCCTCTATTCGACATTGGTGAGGCCTCATCTGGAGTACTGTGTCCAGTTTTGGGCCCCACACTTCAAGAAGGATGTGGATAAATTGGAGAGAGTCCAGCGAAGGGCAACAAAAATGATTAGGGGTCTGGAACACATGAGTTATGAGGAGAGGCTGAGGGAGCTGGGATTGTTTAGCCTGCAGAAGAGAAGAATGAGGGGGGATTTGATAGCTGCTTTCAACTACCTGAAAGGGGGTTCGAAAGAGGATGGCTCTAAACTGTTCTCAATGGTAGCAGATGACAGAACGAGGAGTAATGGTCTCAAGTTGCAGTGGGGGAGGTTTAGATTGGATATTAGGAAAAATTTTTTCACTAAGAGGGTGGTGAAACACTGGAATGCGTTACCTAGGGAGGTGGTAAAATCTCCTTCCTTAGAGGTTTTTAAGGTCAGGCTTGACAAAGCCCTGGCTGGGATGATTTAACTGGGAATTGGTCCTGCTTCGAGCAGGGGGTTGGACTAGATGACCTTCTGGGGTCCCTTCCAACCCTGATATTCTATGATTCTATGATTCTATGAACACAAATACTCCAGCTGCAGAATTGTGCGTCTCTTGTGCGCCGCGTGGGGGCAGCATGTCCACAAACCATCCGGCACGAGGCACAGGAACGGGATCGATAGAGGGAGTGAAGAAATATCTGTCAGCAGGTGCCCGACCTGTATATCCAGCTGTGATCATGTGTCCATCAAAACGGGGGCGTCTTGAATAGTCACATGTCTGAAAGTGGAACTTATCTGACAGTAGAGTAAAAATGCACAGCGCAGAGAAGGAATATTTGGGGTCTCGATTGTTCCAGGTGTAATAACTAGGACTTGGACTTCAAAGGTGCCTCAAAGTGCCAGGTGTCAAAATCCTATCGCAGTTTGTTGGGAAATAGGTACAAATGCTCTCAGCTTCCTTTGAAAAATAACAAAACGCAGCAATAGTTCTAACGTTCTCTTGAAAGGATACATCAGGTTCCCACCACCTCTGCCCTCAATACAAACACAGATTTTCACATGCTGCTGCCCCGGTCACTAGCCGGATACTCTTCTCTCTAAGGGCCTGACCCAAAGTCCGCTAAAGCCAAGAGTGGGTCTTTCCATTCCCTTCAATACAGTGTAGCTCAGCCCTTACATCCGGTGGGATGAGAGGGATTCAAGGGAGCTCTTTGTACACCAGTACGGTCAGATGGCCCACACTCGCTGGGTGATGCCCAGACACAGAGTTAGCACCAGTCCGACTCCCTCCCTTAGAGCCACTGGCCAAATGACTCCGAGCATTTGGGAAAAGGGTTTGTCTCTGCTATAAGCAGTGAGATATGCAAATAAGGGTGAGAGTTTCCTGGTTAACTCCTATGCTACCAGCACTCCCAGCTACCTTCCTGGCTCTACGCTACCAGCACTCCCAGCTACCTTCGAGACACCACTGACTTCCTGAGGAAACTACAATCCATCGGTGATCTTCCTGATAACACCATCCTGGCCACTATGGATGTAGAAGCCCTCTACACCAACATTCCACACAAAGATGGACAACAAGCCGTCAAGAACACTATCCCCGATAATGTCGCGGCTAACCTGGTGGCTAAACTTTGTGACTTTGTCCTTACCCATAACTATTTTACATTTGGGGACAATGTATACCTTCAGATCAGCGGCACTGCTATGGGTACCCGCATGGCCCCACAGTATGCCAACATTTTTATGGCTGATTTAGAACAACGCTTCCTCAGCTCTCGTCCCCTAAAGCCCCTACTCTACTTGCGCTATATTGATGACATCTTCATCATCTGGACCCATGGAAAAGAAGCCCTTGAGGAATTCCACCATGATTTCAACAATTTCCATCCCACCATCAACCTCAGCCTGGTCCAGTCCACACAAGAGATCCACTTCCTGGACACTACAGTGCTAATAAACAATGGTCACATAAACACCACCCTATACCGGAAACCTACTGACCGCTATTCCTACCTGCATGCCTCCAGCTTTCACCCTGACCACACCACACGATCCATCGTCTACAGCCAAGCTCTGCGATACAACCGCATTTGCTCCAACCCCTCAGACAGAGACAAACACCTACAAGATCTCTGTCAAGCTTTCTTACAACTACACTACCCACCTGCGGAAGTAAAGAAACAGATTGATAGAGCCAGAAGAGTTCCCAGAAGTTACCTACTACAGGACAGGCCTAACAAAGAAAATAACAGAACGCCACTAGCCGTCACCTTCAGCCCCCAACTAAAACCCCTCCAACACATTATTAAGGATCTACAACCTATCCTAAAGGATGACCCAACACTCTCACAAATCTTGGGAGACAGGACAGTCCTTGCCTACAGACAGACCCGCAACCTGAAGCAAATACTCACCAACAACCACATACCACACAACAGAATCACTAACCCAGGAACTTATCCTTGCAACAAAGCCCATTGCCAACTGTGCCCACATATCTATTCAGGGGACACCATCACAGGGCCTAATAACATCAGCCACACTATCAGAGGCTCGTTCACCTGCACATCCACCAATGTGATATATGCCATCATGTGCCAGCAATGCCCCTCTGCCATGTACATTGGTCAAACTGGACAGTCTCTACGTAAAAGAATAAATGGACACAAATCAGATGTCAAGAATTATAACATTCATAAACCAGTCGGAGAACACTTCAATCTCTCTGGTCACGCAATCACAGACATGAAGGTCGCTATCTTAAAACAAAAAAACTTCAAATCCAGACTCCAGCGAGAAACTGCTGAATTGGAATTCATTTGCAAATTGGATACTATTAATTTAGGCTTAAATAGAGACTGGGAGTGGCTAAGTCATTATGCAAGGTAGCCTATTTCCCCTTGTTTTTTCCTCCCCCCCCCTCGCCCAGATGTTCTGGTTTAACTTGGATTTAAACTTGGAGAGTGGTCAGTTTGGATGAGCTATTACCAGCAGGAGAGTGAGTTTGTGTGTGTGGTTTTTGGGAGGGGGGTGAGGGGGTGAGAGAACCTGGATTTGTGCAGGAAATGGCCCAACTTGATTATCATGCACATTGTGTAAAGAGTTGTCACTTTGGATGGGCTATCACCAGCAGGAGAGTGAATTTGTGTGTGGGGGGTGGAGGGTGAGAAAACCTGGATTTGTGCTGGAAATGGCCCAACCTGATGATCACTTTAGATAAGCTATTACCAGCAGGACAGTGGGGTGGGAGGAGGTATTGTTTCATATTCTCTGTGTGTATATAAAGTCTGCTGCAGTTTCCACGGTATGCATCCGATGAAGTGAGCTGTAGCTCACGAAAGCTCATGCTCAAATAAATTGGTTAGTCTCTAAGGTGCCACAAGTACTCCTTTTCTTGTTGCGAATACAGACTAACACGGCTGTTACTCTGAAACCTTTCTATCCCCAGGTGCCCAGTCTCAGTCTCTGATCCCAGAGTTGCAAGCTTACATGCAAAAGCCGAGAGACTCGCTCTGTATTTCCTGCAAACCCACCGGGTTCACCCTCAGCAGCTACTCAATGAGCTGGGTCAGACAGGCTCCTGGGAAGGTACTGCAGTGGAGTGCAGAGGGGAAATACACCCAACTTCAACTACCATCAATGACGCACAGGGACGCTTCACCATCTCTCGGGACAACCCAAACAACCTGCTGTATCTGCAAATGACCGGCCTGAAATACTGTGAGCAGAAAGCTATTAAGTCCAGAAGAATAAACAAGCTGCAATGGTACAAACTTTGCCAACACACTGCAGAGGGCAGCAGTGAATTACCATTAAATACTGTTATAGTAAACTATTTCAAGGATAAGTATTAAAGGGCATGTTTGTGCACAAAGCAGCAGATAAATATTTAGGGATTTTTATGTATATTAATAATATGAGACAAATATTCTTTCAGGTCTTGTACAGCCAATGACACTACAGAGAATAAAATGTAAAGTGAAATCAATGGGACTAAGAATTGTGCTTCAATGTAAAAGGTGTCCTGCACAGAGATGGGGTTAAGCAAAGCCTCAGTGCTTTCCTGAAGCAAGGCCTACGAAATTGTTCTCAGGTCTAGATGAAAAATACTTGAAAATTATCCACTGAGCTCCTATGTCCATTAAATTATTTGGAATATGCCCAGCTCGGTAGAGGGGCAGGGGGAATCTCCCTCCGCACACTGCTCCTACCTGCAAGCTCCACCCCCGCAGCTCCCATTTGTCGGGAATGGGGAGCTGTGGCCAATGGGAGCTGCAGGGGCAGTGCTTGCAGAGAGGGGCAACATGCGGAGCCATGTGCCGCCCCCCTCACCCCACCCCAGGGGCCACAGGAGTTTGTTGGCCATTTCCAGGAGTAGTGTGGGGCCCAGGTGGGCAGGGAGCCTGCCTTAGCCGCTGGAGGTAAATGCTGCAATACACAATGCTGGTGCTTACCCAGGAGACCTCATGGGGGGCAATTTAATCGTGCCTGGGACATTTCCATAGGCTATTTTATTGTGACTGTGACACCTTGTCTCCATAAACTTCTAGGAGGAGTTCAAATACCTTTTCCACATCTTTCTTGTCTGCCATTGCCAGGAGCTTAACCATGGCCTTGGCCCTGGCCCTTGAGGTGTTCCTCTATGAAGTCCATATGATCCTCTACAGGTCCTCTTAGCACACACAGAGTTGCCTTCACAGACTTGACTCACTCTTCTACTGTGATGTCTCCTGGTCTTGTTGGGAAGCCACCAAACTCTGTGACTTTCTGCTCCCATAGGACATAAATAGTAGGGGGTTTCTTAGCTTCTGCTGCCTGATGGTCTATAACTGCCTGAGCCAGTGATACGGCTTCTCTCTGTTCTGTTCTAGCTTGTTGTAATGCCGCAGCTTGGTCTGATCATCTGCGCACAAGTTCAGCAAAGTGGGCCCATAGTTCTTCAGTTCCAGCCATTCTGACTGACCCAGGCAATTCCAGCTCACACAGAGGACGGGACCCCCCTTGCCCAGGTTACAATCTGAGTGTAAATGGGAAGTAGAGTGGGAATGGAAATATAAACAGGAAGATAAATATCAACGGTGCACAATTATCTTCCTTCACTGTAGCCTGAATCCTCCTCAACTGTCCCCTAAAGAAAAACACCCAGACACGCCGCTCTTGGCACACGAATGTCAGGGAGGCTTCACTGCAAAACTTAACTCTGTCCTCAGACTCCCCGCCCTGCCAGCTTCTCCCACCTGCACCCACAGGCGGGCCCTCAGACCTGCTCCAAAGCAGGAGCCAGGCTTGCTCAGATCACGTTCTTAGTGTCATGGATCATTTCAATGTAGCCAGTCACTGCCGGGAAGGGAAAGGGGCTTCCCTCCTAAATCCCTCCCAGCACCATGGGAAATCTTCTGCCTCCAGCGGGGGGCCCAGCCCAGTGGATCCCTGAGACTAGACCTCGTGCCTCCCCCCACCGGACACTGGCCCCCCGACTGGACGTTGCATGTCCCTTATATTTGTGGTACCGGGCTCCAGAGCTGAGTCCCCCCAGCCCCCAATATCAGGTCAAAAAAGCCAGACCCTCAGTTCCCATGCGAGGAAATACAGTCCCTGCAGGGAGCTGTTCATTCCTCCCAGGGTCCAAAAGTGTCAGGAGGACCCCAGAGCCCTGTGCCCGGCGCTGCACAGACACACAGGACGGGACCCCTGCAGCCGGAGCCCTGGGGCGAGTCAATCCGATCACTGGCAGCAGGAGTGTGTGTCTCTTATAAAGCGGGGCATGCAAATGAGGGAGACAGTTTCCTGCTTAAATCTGAGCCTCTCTCTGCCCAGGCTGCACCCGGAGACACAATCCGCAGCCCCCTGGGTCGGTGCAGTCACCAGCCAGTCCCCTGAGAACTTTCCCCTCCAGCACCCGGGAAAATGGGATTTTTGCTCCTTGTCATTGTCGCCGTAGCAGCTCTGGAAGGTATTTTCCTCCTCTGAAGACCTGGCAGAGTAAGAAGAATATTGTGTTCTCGCTCTTTTTAAACCGATATTAATGGCCTGTCTTTATTCCCAGGTGTCCGGTCCCAGACGCTGGTGGAGTCCGGAGGGGGTGTGAAGAAGCCCGGAGACTCTCTCCGCCTCTCCTGCAAAGCCTCCGGGTTCACCTTCAGCAGCTACGGGATGAGCTGGGTTCCCCTAGGCTCCCAGAAAGGGGCTCGAGTGGGTCGCTCTTATAAGCACCGGTGGGAGTACTTATTACCTCGATGCAGTGAAAGGGCGATTCACCATCTCCAGGGATAACGCCAAGAGTGAGCTGTATCTGCAAATGACCGGCCTGAAGCCCGAGGACACCGCCCGCTATTACTGTGCGAGTTACACAGTGACACCAAACCGGTTTGTGATCGCACAAAAACCCAGGCTGCGGAATCGCCCTTCTCCCGGCGGCCGCGCGGGGGCAGCAGCGACACCCCCCGCTTCGGGCTCGGGCAGGAGACCCGGCACCCGGGGGAACGGGACACAAACCTCCCGCCAGTTTAACCCTTCCGTTCCCGGGCAACGTGTCTCCCCTTTCTGCCCAGAGCCCCGCTGGTCCTGGGGTTCAGAGGTCCCTCGCTTCATCTGTGAACCCCAATCCGGAGTGAGTCCTGTTCTGAATCACTCTCCCCTCGCAGACCTGGCACCTTGCCTCTCCCGGGCCCACCTCGGTGTCAGACTCACAGGCCAGCGTCGGTCAGTGTAAAGGGGACAAGCGCGCTGGGGTTCGCATCAGACCCAACGGATGGAGCAAATTGCCCCTGGGGCCAAATCCTCCGCTAGTGTAAAGTCACCGCAAGGGCTTTCACTAGACTCGAGTTAGTCCTGATTTACACCAGGGATGTTTATGGCATTAATGCAGCGGAAGGTGATTAGTTAATTATAACCGATGTGGGGCCCCTCCCGGTGGCATCTCTGCCCTTCACAAACGTTTATTGCCTTTATCCCCACAACGCCGCCGTGAGGCCGGGGAACTATCACAGCCCCAGGTTCAAAACGTGGGACTGAGGCAGAGAGAGATGGAGGCTGGGATATGGCAATGGGCCATTCAGAGTCCGGGCGGGGCTGTGGGGCAGACAGGGCCGGCTCTCGGTTTTGTGCTCCCCCAAGCAAAAAAATTTTGGCTTCTCCCCCTTTTTTTGGCTTTTACACGTTTGCGCTTTGCAATTTTGTTTTGTTTTGACTGTTTAAATTTTTAAAAAATGAAAACAGAATTTGTAGTTAGTGAAATAAAACAATTTCCTACTAGTGTACTCATTAACACCAGCACCCCAGCTCCACTCCTCCCCTTGGAGCCACCAAAGCCTGGTGAAAATGGAGAGATGGCCCAGCTGCTGCTTCCCCCATCCCCTGGGCCAGTGACCCTGCCAAAGAAGGAAATTCTGTTGGTTTGGCAAATCCATGCTGGCTAGTCCTCGTCATCCACCAGGAGCTTACAAATGCATTGTTTAGTCATTTGTTCCAGTCCCTTTCCAGGATCGAAGTTGGGCTGACTGGTGCTTCATTGGACCTCTTCCTAAAGATGGCAAATGTCAAACCTTTCTCCAGTCCTCTGGCACCTAACTGGGGGAAAGGAGCAACTGGTCCAGGGGCATCCAAAGCCAGTGTTGGATCATATTAAAGAAGTTCTGTATTAAAATCACAAATGAGTTTGATTCCCCAGAGTTTCAATTCCAGGGTATTACTAATGAAGAGGTCTCTTGGTTTTTGGTGCTGTTTCTCTCCCTCTATGTGTGAAACTTGCAAGCTGCTAACTGTGTTAGTACATTCGAAGACAGAGTCTGTTCTCAAAGCAATTCACAGAGAGAGAGACTCAAAGCAATACTCTAACAACAGAAACAGCACCCAGAGACTCCCCGCCCTTTTGTTGTATTAACAATTGTGATTAAAATAGAGATAGAGGATGTATGTGGATGGATGCTTGGTGTGGATAATAACTGAATGATCAGGGAGGTGCCAGCCTAAGAATCCAGTGTCCATCGGCTGAAGAAGGCGTCAAGTGGAAATAACCAGAGGACCCCCCGGAGGGCAGACTGGAATCCACCCAACAGCCTCAAGAATGGGAGAACCAAAGAACAAGATAACATCTTGGAGCCGTCAGGAATGTGCTATCTGCTGATTGATTCAGCAACAGCATGATGAAGCAATTCCCATAGACTGGCATAGGAAGAAATTCCTATAAAAATAGACTCTAAAAAGTGAGAACTTTAGGGGGTCTGATTCTGCAAACCAACTTCCAGGAGCATCAGATGAGCATCTGACAAGGCCCTGCTCCCTCCTCATGTCCAGGCCACCTGGCCAGTGGCTTGGCATGAGCAACTCTAAGGCTGGTAACTATGATAACAACCTTGCAGAACCTGTGTGTATGTGTGTGTGTGTGTGTGTTTGTATGAATGAATGTGTGAATAAATATGAGATTGAATGGAATGTTATAACTATAACTAACTGCTTACTATGATTCTTTCTATATTCACAATAAATGTGGTATTTTGCCTTTTTCCCTTTAATAAGATCCTGCTGGTTTTTATTTTATTGGTACAACATTTTGGTGGAGAATTGCGAAAGGGGGAATATTGGTAAAAAACCTCAGTTATTGTAAATATTGGTGTGCACACCGCCAGCTCTAGAGAGCTAGGCATTTCTATTAGGTTAAACCAGACCTGCTGGCCTCCGAGAAGGTAGCAGGGGACCTGCTGGCCTCCGAGAAGGTAGCAGGAAAAAACAGATTAAACCAGACCTGCTGGCCTCCGAGAAGGTAGCAGGAAAAAACAGATTAAACCAGACCTGCTGGCCTCCGAGAAGGTAGCAGGGAAAACAGATTAAACTAGACCTGCTGGCCTCCGAGAAGGTAGCAGGGGACCTGCTGGCCTCCAAGAAGGTAGCAGGGAAGAACAGGTTAACCGGACCTGCTGGCCTCCGAGAAGGTAGCAGGGAGAAATAGGTTAACTGGACCTGCTGGCCTCTGGGAAGGTAGCAGGGGACCTGCTGGCCTCCGAGAAGGTAGCAGGAAAGAACAGGTTAACCGGACCTGCTGGCCTCCGAGAAGGTAGCAGGGAGAAATAGGTTAACCAGACCTGCTGGCCTCCGAGAAGGTAGCAGGGAGAAATAGGTTAACCGGACCTGCTGGCCTCCGAGAAGGTAGCAGGGAGAAATAGGTTAACCGGACCTGCTGGCCTCCGAGAAGGTAGCAGGGAGAAATAGGTTAACTGGACCTGCTGGCCTCCGAGAAGGTAGCAGGGGACCTGCTGGCCTCCGGGAAGGTAGCAGGGGAAAAACGCATAGATTAAGCTATGATTTCAGAATCTAGGCTGTGTCATTTGCTAAGTAATACCAGCAGTGACAAAGAGATTGAAATATCCATGTTAAGATGTTTAAAAGAAAACAGGGTAAGCCAGTACTAGAGGGAGGAATGGAGTCAGAAGGAACTCCAACCTCACCTTTTGTTAAAGAAATTACACCTTTTCAACAAATCCTTCAAAAATGTGGGCACAGTCCTTGGACTAAACAAGCCCTAGCTGATGTCTGCACTATTTCGGACCTAGAGGATAGATTGGCTCAGTATATCCTCATATACAAACCTTCTAGTGCTGCCAAAAGAGATGCAGCAGCAATTTGGTTGTTGTGGGAGGCATGTAAGGATTCTTCCCTCCGCTTGTCTTCATGTAAAGAGGAAAAGGCACAAACGGAAAAGGGAGCAGACAATTGGAAGGTGCTGGCTACAAATACCCAAAGCCAGCTGAAAATAGTGAAAGAGGCACTCCAGGAATACAAAAAGAGTGAAAAAGTTAACTCTGCAGAGGCTGGAGGGACGCAGGTAAAGGGGGAGAAGGTCCTATGTACGGCACCCCCAGGCATAATTACAAAGAGAAAAGAGAGTAAAAAAAAAAAAAAAGTTAACTCTGCAGAGGCTGGAGGGAATTAAGCAGTTAAACGTGTATGTATCTGTCTGTGTGTGTGTAAATATGTAAAGTTCTAAGGACCAGTTAGTTTTGTTTTTGTTTTAAATAATGCCACTAAAAATCCATTTGACTCTTTAATTCAAAGTTGCAAAACTGACAGACCTTTTTGCTAGACACAGGTAATTAGTGTTGTTTGGCTTTGGGATTTGGCATTTAACCCTTAAAAGGTAACTCAATGCTTTACAAAATTTAAAATGTTTTTAAGTTGTGGCTGCAGCAGGGCAGTCAAAATCAGGAGAATATAAAAAAAAAAATTTTTGGATTCTTTTTGTTTGTTTGTTTTTTGTTTGTTTGTTTTTGTAATAGCAGATGAGAGTTGTAGTAAAAAAAAAAATTAAAAAAAAAAGACAGTGTCTCTCTGAAGCAACAGCAGGGGTGAGGTGCACAAAACAAAAAGAAGCAATGTTAAAACACTGAGTCTTAAAATGGCTCTGAGTAATCAGACTGTCACTTTGATAAAGGTGCATGAAAACTCTGTAAGCAAAAAAAAGAAATAGTGACACCTTATGTAAAAATGGATCTGGATAATGTTATAGAAGTTAAGCTATGGAAGAAATGTGCATTTGCCCCAGAACATGTGCAGGGTATATTGTAGAAGGGGCAAAAGAAATGCAAACATACCATGCTACTTAATTAAAATGCTATTAGGGCTCCAAAGGGAGCCACAATAGGTTGGGTTTTCTTTTTCAGATTGCTGTGTGTTTTGGAAGCAGAAGTTAAAAGTAATCAAAACTCTGGTGAAAGTCGATTGTGTCCCTTTTAAGATAGACTCTCTGAGCTGCTGATGGCTTTAAATCCAAAAGCAGGAAGTTTCTGTGAAAATGCAAATTACCTAAATGATGAAGGAAGGAAAGAACTAGCAGCACAAAGGAGCTGCAGATAAAGGACATACCTAGTCAGCAAACAAATTGTCTAAATAAAAGGCATGGGATAACAAGATAATTTTAATAAATTTAATGATAATAAGTATCCCTGTAACAACGTATAGTGTGTATGATTTTTGGAAAAATCCTTTAAGGTCGTATGGTAATGATGCTTCTCAGTTATTACCTGTAAATAAAACTTAAAGCTTAACACAGCAGGAAAAACATTATAAACTTGGTCTGCTGTATAAGAAGGAAAACTCAGGGATTTAATGACTAAACAGTGGGATAATTTCCCCATAACCCTTAAAAGATAAAAGCCATTGAAACCTGGCCTGCCTATAGAACAAAAACAGGAAAATATGGGGGCAATTTCTCTGTTTTGCCTGCAATCAGCAAGGATATTTGTAAAAGAAATATTTTAAGCAATAATCTGCCACCCCAAAAGGGGTAGAAACATGTTCTTTTTGTCTTTCAGAAAATCAGGAAAAGCTGCCAGCTGAAAAGCAACCCAATACCATGAATCTACTGTCACAATAGAAATTGTGTTCTGTGTTCTATGTTTTGTCTTGTGTTTTGTGTTGTTGCTAGCACTGTTGTGTGTTTAAAAAAAAAATACTGAAGACCTGCAGGAACTTAAAAATAAATTAAGCTTTCTGTCCCAGCTACAGGACAGCCTGATACAAAAACAAGTACATGCCAATGTAGACTTGGTCCAAATTGGTCTGGGTAACCTAAAAGGCCAATGGAATCTTTAGTAATGGCTTAATACTACCACATGGCTTATCCATAAGAAAAAAAAAATATTAGAAATAGGAAACTACACAGCCATAGCTATGGGATGCACTGAAATGCAGATACTTGCACTAGCTACTTTGGAACACAAAATGTTCTGGGTCATATTGGGAAATATTAAGGGTTTGATGCATTTGTTAAAAAAGAAAGAGATCATTGTTTGACACTTATCGATATGAATGGATGCAATATGTTTCCACTATTGTAAACCAGACTTGTTAATGGGAGAAATTGTTGTCAAAATTGCACACCAACAGTCCCTGGAGGCAAAGGTACTGAAGGTTAACCCACTCCCCATATTACACATGGGATCCTTTTGGCTACCCTGGACCTTGAGCCAGTGGGCTGGGGAGGGAGGGAAGCTATTGGACACTAGAGGTTGTACCGAATGGACTCCTCAAAAGTGGGTGTGCCTCACCTTGCCTGTTGCCCCAGAACCTTGTAGTAAAGATACATCACTAGGATCATGTATGTGGCATGAATTGGAATCTCAAACTCAAATTGCCTCACAGTACCTTCTCTCGAATAGGCTACATAGAAAGTGACACTGACGATTATAAATCTTAGTGTCAAAAGGGGGATTATGTTGGATCATATTAAAGAAGTTCTGTATTAAAATCACAAATGAGTTTGATTCCCCAGAGTTTCAATTCCAGGGTATTACTAATTAAGAGGTCTCTTGGTTTTTGGTGCTGTTTCTCTCCCTCTCTGTGTGAAACTTGCAAGCTGCTAACTGTGTTAGTACATTCGAAGACAGAGTCTGTTCTCAACGCAATTCACAGAGAGAGAGAGACTCAAAGCAATACTCTGTAACAACAGAAACAGCACCCAGAGACTCCCCGCCCTTTTGTTGTATTAACAATTGGGATTAAAATAGAGATAGAGGATGTATGTGGATGGATGCTTGGTGTGGATAATAACTGAATGATCAGGGAGGTGCCAGCCTAAGAATCCAGTGTCCATTGGCTGAAGAAGGCGTCAAGTGGAAATAACCAGAGGACCCCCCGGAGGGCAGACTGGAATCCACCCAACAGCCTCAAGAATGGGAGAACCAAAGAACAAGATAACATCTTGGAGCCGTCAGGAATGTGCTATCTGCTGATTGATTCAGCAACAGCATGATGAAGCAATTCCCATAGACTGGCATAGGAAGAAATTCCTATAAAAATAGACTCTAAAAAGTGAGAACTTTGGGGGGTCTGATTCTGCAAACCAACTTCCAGGAGCATCAGATGAGCATCTGACAAGGCCCTGCTCCCTCCTCATGTCCAGGCCACCTGGCCAGTGGCTTGGCATGAGCAACTCTAAGGCTGGTAACTATGATAACAACCTTGCAGAACCTGTGTGTGTGTGTGTGTGTGTGTGTTTGTATGAATGAATGTGTGAATAAATATGAGATTGAATGGAATGTTATAGCTATAACTAACTGCTTACTATGATTCTTTCTATATTCACAGTAAATGTGGTATTTTGCCTTTTTCCCTTTAATAAGATCCTGCTGGTTTTTATTTTATTGGTACAACACCAGGCCCCTGCAGTTGCTCATTTAAGACCGACAAAAGGGTACCTGGCCATGCACCTTCAGCCAAACTCCACCAGCATGGAGCCCCATGGAGCCCCCAGGGCTCGGAGGGCAGATCTGAGTCCCGCAGTGCCAGAACAGCCAGGGAGCAGGGATGGTGCCCAGAGCCTGGTGGCGGGCTGGTGTCGAGACACCCGGGTCCCCATGCTGGACCAGTCCCAGGCGAGTTGGCCCGGAGGGGGGTGGGAAGCAGCTTTGGACTGGTCAGTCCCGAGTCCAGGGGCAGCTCTGTGTGCCAGGCCAGCTGTTTGCAGTGAAGTCTGGCTCAGCAGGGCCGGAGGAGGTCACTCAGGCCATGCCACGGGTGGCGTCTCCTCCTCTCGGGGGTGGCTCCGGCCCGGCCCCTCCCTCTGCCTCTGCGGCGGTGGCTCGCTGGCAGGGCCGGCTCTAGGTTTTTTGGCACCCCAAGCATGTAAGCTTGCTGGTGCCTAGAGCTGGTCCTGGGGGCAGAGATCACCCAGTGCCAGAAAAAAACCCCACACCACGGAGCCTGGGGATGTGGCACCGTTGGGACTTTCCAAAGAGACTGGAGCATTTTTCTTCATCCATTTGACAGCTGGAAATCACAGCCCCGGGGTAAACGGTGCAGCTCAGGATCCTGCCCACAATAAAGTTCCACAATGTCACAGAGTCACCATGGAGATAAAAGGCCCCGCCCCTCAGCCCCCCGATGGCATCACTCAGCCCAGCGCTGGCCCGCAGGGCATTGGGGACAGTCACGGGGCGAAGGGCTGTGGACAGGGACACGGTGGGATTTCATGGGGTCGCTCAGGGGGAGGCGGCTGCCGAGGGAGAAGCAGAGGCCCGAGGGTGGGGGGCCGGGGGGGCACGAGGGTCACAGAGCGCAGCTCCCACTGAGTGAGATACGACCCCGGACTCCCCAAAGTCTCGCCTAGTCTGAGTTTCGAGGTAGGGATGAAGGTTGGGGGCTAATATTAAAACTCAGGTTAGAATTTACATTCAGGGTTAGCACTGCACCCTGGGTAAAGTCCGGATTTGGGGCTCTAAGTCAGGTATTCATGGAGTTTTCCGGTTCAGACATATATGAAGGTGGCGTTTACCCTCAGGGTCACGGTTAGGTGGGGGAGCGAGAGGAGGGATAAAGAAGGTGCCAGTTTCTCTCCTTATGGTCGAGTAGGAAGCTCCGACTGAGACAGGGGTTAGGTGCCACAGAGACAAAGCGTCGCCTCTTCTCTCAGCCCCACACAAAGGAACTGAGTCCGGGCTAGGAGATGGCGGGGGTCTCTTATAAGGAGCGGGGCATGCAAATGAGGGTGAGAGTTTCCTGGTTAAATCTGTCCCTCTCTCTGCCCAGGCTGCACCCGGAGACACAATCCGCAGTCCCCTGGGTCTGTGCAGTCACCAGCCAGTCCCCGGAGAACTTTCCCCTTCAGCACCCGGGGAAATGAAGCTTTGGTTGTTCCTGGTTCTCATTGCAGCATCTCCGGAAGGTCCATTCTCCTTTCCATGGGTTGGATGTACTGGGGAGGTGCGGGATTATTGCCCGAGGTACTCATGTTCCGCATAATTAATTGTTATTCCCAGGTGTCCGGTCCCAGGTGCAGCTGGTGGAGTCCGGAAGGGATGTGAAAAAGCCCGGAGACTCTCTCCGCCTCTCCTGCAAAGCCTCCGGCTTCACTTTCAGCAGCGACTGGATGAGCTGGGTCCGACAGACTCCCGGGAAGGGGCTATAGTGGGTCGCCCAGATTCACGGCTGTAGCATATAGGACAAAAAGAAAAGGAGGACTTGTGGCACTTTAGAGACTAACCAATTTATTTGAGCATGAGCTTTCCTGAGCTACAGCTCACTTCATCAGATGTATACCGTGGAAACTGCAGCAGACTTTATATACACACAGAGAATATGAAACAATAAACCAGTCGGAGAACACTTCAATCTCTCTGGTCACGCAATCACAGACATGAAGGTCGCTATCTTAAAACAAAAAAACTTCAAATCCAGACTCCAGGAGAAACTGCTGAATTGGAATTCATTTGCAAATTGGATACTATTAATTTAGGCTTAAATAGAGACTGGGAGTGGCTAAGTCATTATGCAAGGTAGCCTGTTTCCTCTTGTTTTTTCCTATCCCCCCCCCCCGATGTTCTGGTTTAACTTGGATTTAAACTTGGAGAGTGGTCAGTTTAGATGAGCTATTACCAGCAGGAGAGTGAGTTTGTGTGTGTATGGGGGTGGGGGGGATGTGAGAAAACCTGGATCTATGCAGGAAATAGCCCGACTTGATTATGTAAAGAGTTGTCACTTTGGATGGGCTAGCACCAGCAGGAGAGTGAATTTGTGTGGGGGGGTGGAGGGTGAGAAAACCTGTATTTGTGCTGGAAATGGCCCACCTGTTGATCACTTTAGATAAGCTATTACCAGCAGGACAGTGGGGTGGGAGGAGGTATTGTTTCATATTCTCTGTGTGTATATAAAGTCTGCTGCAGTTTCCACAGTATACATCTGATGAAGTGAGCTGTGGCTCACGAAAGCTCATGCTCAAATAAATTGGTTAGTCTCTAAGGTGCCACAAGTCCTCCTTTTCTTTTTGCGAATACAGACTAACACGGCTGTTCCTCTGAAACCTGGCATATAGGACAGTGACTCGGTAAAAGGGCGATTCGCCGTCTCCAGAGATGACCCCAACAGCCTGTTCGACCTGCAGCTGAACCTGCCTGAAGCCCGAGGACACCGCCCGGTCTCACTGAGCGAGAGACCCAGCGAGGGGAATCCCGACCGGGCTCACACAAAAACCCGAGCGGCAGAACCGCCCTTCTCCCGTGCGCCGCGCGGGGGCAGCACTTCCACAGACAGCCCAGCCCTGGGCACAGGAACGGGACCTACAGCCAGAGTGAAAAACAAATCCGCGCTCAGGTTTCAGAGCTCAATATCCACCTATAGAGCCATAGACTCCTGGGACTGGAGCGGACCTCGGGAGCTCATCTCGTCCCGCCCCCTGCACTCATGGCAGGATTCAGTATCATCTAGACCATCCCTGACAGGTGTTTGTCCAACCTGCTCTTAAAAATCTTCCCTGATGGAGATTCCACAACCTCCCTGGGAAATGGATTCCAGTGCTTAACCACCCTGCCAGTTAGGAAGTTTTTCCTAATGTCAAACCTCCCTTGATGCATCTGTTGATAGTCATATCTTGTCACACCTTTGTTGCCTTTCTCAAGGAACAGGCTAGTATCCCACTGAAGATCACCTGAGACTCGATTTCCTTATGCGTCTTCCCCAGCCTGACATAGTCTCCCTTGATATGTTCCAGCAAGAATCTATCGGTATCATTTATTCCCACATGAAGGACGATCAGCGGATTCTTTCCCTCTCCCTTTAGGATCCTCTTCAACTAGACTTGATTTACTCCTTGATTTACTTGATTTACTCCTGATTTACACTCACTGGGGATCTGGCTATAACCGTGCCTTGGTGAGTCACAGCTGAGAATACCAAATTCAGGACAAACTGCTGAGAAATAGGGAAAATACACCCTAAAACTGGTAGTTATTATCTCATAAGATATACCAAACCAGCAACAAAAGTAAACTGATGTTTCACCACACTAGCTGACAAGAAGTCAGAAAAGCAGTTTCCTTAGCTTTTCCAGTGCTTGTATTACCACCAAAACCACTAGACTTAAAGATGAGTGGTTCTTTAAAACAATTTCATCAAACAAAATCCAGATAACGTCACACCCCTAACGTAAAATTGATGCAGGAAGGGGTGTCCCAGGCACTGCTGAATGCATCATGGATCTTCCCATTCTTAGTTCTGTATTACTACAGCTTCTAACCCAAGAGTAGAAGTGTTAGTGTATAACAGAAATCACAGAATCGTAAAAGATCTGGGTTGGAAGAGCCCTCAGGAGGTCATCTAGTCCAACCCCCTGCTCAAAGCAGGACCAACACCAACTAAATCATCCCAGCCAAGGCTTTGTCAAGCCGGGCCTTAAAAACCTTTAAGGATGCAGACTCCACCACCTCCCTAGGTAACCCATTCCAGTGCTTCACCACCCTCCTAGTGAAATAGTGTTTCCTTATATCCAACCTAAACCTCCCGCACTGCAACTTGAGACCATTGCTTCTTGTTCTGTCATCTGCCACCACTGAGAACAGGCAAGTTCCATCCTCTTTGGAACCCCCCTTCAGGTAGCTGAAGGCTGCTATCAAATCCCTCCTCACTCTTCTCTTCTGCAGACTAAATAACCCCAGTTCCCTCAGCCTCTCCTCGTAAGTCATGTGCCCCAGCCCCTTAATCATTTTCATTGCCGTCCACTGGACTCTCTCCAATTTGTCCACATCCTTCTGTAGTGGGGGGAACAAAACTGGACGTAATACTCCATGTGTGGCCTCACCAGTGCCGAATAGAGGGGAATAATCACTTCCGTCCATCTGTTGGCAATGCTCCTACTAATACAGCCCAACTTGCCGTTGGCCTTCTTGGCAACGAGGGCACACTGCTGACTGATATCCAGCTTCTCATCCACTATAATCCCCAGGTATTTCTCTGCAGAACTGCTGCTTAGCTAGTTGGTTCCCAGCCTGTAACAGTGCATGGGACTCTTCCTTCTGAAGTACAGGACTCTGCACTTGTCCTTGTGGAACCTCATCAGATTTGTTGTGGCCCAATCCTCTAATTTGTCTAGGCCACTCTGGACCCTATCTCTACCCTCCAGCATATCTACCTCTCCCCGCAGCTTAGTGTCATCTGAGAACTTGCAGAGGGTGCAATCCATCCCATCATCCAACTCATTGATAAAGATGTTGAACAAAACTGGTCCCAGGACCGACCCCTGGGGCACTCTGCTTGATACCGGCTGCCAACTAGATATCAAGACATTGATCATTACCCACTGAGCCTGACAATCTAGCCAGCTTTCTGTCCACCTTATAGTCCAATCATCCAATCCATACTTTTTTAATTTTTTGCTGGCAAGAATACTGTGGGAGACCATATCAAAAGCTTTGCTAAAGTCAAGATATATCACATCCACTGCTTTCTCCATATTCACAGAGCCAGTTATCTCATTATAGAAGGAAATCAGGTTGGTCAGGCATGACTTACCCTTGGTTAATCCATGTTGACTGTTTCTGATCACCTTCCTCTCCTCCAAGTTCTTCAAAATGGTTTCCTTGAGGACCTGCTCCATGATTTTGCCAGGGACTGAAGTGAGGCTGACCTGTCTGTAGTTCCCCAGGTTCTCTTTCTTCCCTTTTTAAAATATGGGCACTATATTTGCCTTTTTCCAATCGTCTGGGACCTTCCCCTATTGCCACAAATTTTCAAAGAGAATGGCCAATGGCTCTGCAATCACATCAGCCAACTCCCCCAGCACCCTCGGATGCATTAGATCTGGACCCAGGGACTTCTGCATGTCCAGCTTTTCTAAATAGTCCTTAACCTGTTCTTTCACCAGTGAGGGCTGCTCACCTACTCCCCATACTATGTTGCCCAGTGCAGCAGTCTGGGAGCTGACCGTGTTTATGAAGACCGAGGCAAAAAAAGCATTGAGTACTTCAGCTTTTTCCACATCATCTGTCACTGTGTTGCCTCCCCCATTCAGGAAGGGTCCCACACATTCCTTGACCTTCTTCTTGTTGCTAACATACCTGTAGAAACCCTTCTTGTTCCCCTTCACATCCCTTGCTAGCTGCAACTCCAATTGTACCTTGGCCTTCCTGATTACACCCCTGCATGCTCTAGCAATATATTTATACTCCTCCCTCATTGTCTGTCCAAATTTCCACTTCTTGTGAGCTTCCTTTTTGCTTTTAAGTTCCCTGAAGATTTCACTGTGAAGCCAAGCTGGTCACCTGCCATATTTGCTATTCTTTCCGCACATCGGGATGGTTTGTTCCTGCGCCTCACTAAGGCTTCTTTAAATACAGCCAGCTCTCCTGGCCTCCTTTCCCCCTCATATTAGCCTCCCAGGGGATCCTTAAGTTCCTTAAGGGAGTCTAAGTCTGCTTTTCTGAAGTCCAAGGGTCCATATTTTGCTACTCTCCTTTCTTCCTTTTGTGAGGATCCTGAACTCGACCATCTCATGGTCACTGCTGCCTACGTTGCCTCCCACTTCTACTTCCCCTACCAATTCTTCCCTGTTTGTGAGCAGCAGGTCAAGAGGAGCACGGCCCCTAGTCGGTTGCTCCAGCACTTGTACCAGGAAGTTGTCCCCAACACTCTCCAAAAACTTCCTGGATTGGCTGTGCACTGCAGTATTGCTCTCCCAGCAGATGTTAGGGTGATTGAAGTCCCCCATTAGTACCAGGGCCTGTAATCTGGAAACTTCACTTAGTTGTCTGAAGAAAGCCTCGTCTACCTCATCCTTCTGATCCAGTGGTCTATAGCACACGCCCACCACGACATCACCCTTGTTGCTCTCGCCTCTAAACTTAACCCAAAGACTCTCAACAGGCTTTTCTCCATTTTCAAACTGGAGCTCTGAGCATACAATGCAACTCTTACATACAATGCAACTCCTCCACCTTTCCTCCCCTGCCTGTCCTTCCTGCACAGTTGATACCCATCTGTGACAGTGCTCCAGTCATGTGAACTGCCCCACCAAGTTTCTGTTATTCCAATCACATCATAGTTCCTTGATTGTGCCAGGACTTCCAATTCTTCCTGCTTGTTTCTCAGGCTTCTTGCTTTCCTGTACATGCACCTAAGATAATTAGCCAAATGGCTTATCAGAATCATGTTTGACTAAAACAGGATGTTTCTTTCTATGGAAGTAATGAGGTGATTGAATTTCTTTACAAACCCAAGGTAAACCTTGGTTAGACCAATAGTGGATTGGATCTGCTCTTGCAGCATGATTCCCGTATGTTTCATGTGATCTTGCCCTAAGCCAATGAAAATAGCTAATTTATTTATACAAGTTCTGGCAAATGTTTGGAACCCAATTCATATCTAGTCAATGTAGATATTAACGTTCTCCAAAGTGTAGTGTAGGAATCTTGGCATTTAGTCATGGAAGCAAGATGGTAACATGCCTCAGTTTCCCTTTTCATACAGCACATTAGGTCTGCAATGTCTTTTCTCCTGTGTACAGTTTCAAGGCTAGTTTCAGGCACTACCTGTGAAATATCCATATCACAAGGTCTTTTAACATAAAGTGTGCTCTTATGTATCACTTCCAACATGTTCAAAGGTTTTTCCAAATGATTAGGCACGTTGTACATTTTCACAGTTTTTGGTATCAGCAAAACATTAGTCACAAGAGTTAACATGAGCATTAATATGAACATTAAATTAATTACAAGTGTACATTTCCAATCATTTTTGTCATGCCACGCCTTTGGCACAGTACCATTGGGGTTTTGGCATTTTAGGGTTAACCGGTGGCTTTTATTTGAAAGGTTTAGTCTTTCACTTCCTCCCCTGTTCTGGTGGGGGTGGGGGGGAGGCAGGTGTCAAAATCTGAGCTCTTTTGTGTTACAGAATCCATTGTCTGGCTGGGTGTGTCCTCTTTGCTGTGGCCTATGGGTAAGTCTTTCTCCCCCTGTCTGTCAGGCAATTTGCATCAGCACAGACACTAGTTTGTTGAATGGTTTTCAGATTCTTAACTAATAGCAATTCCAAGGCTGGACTCTGTCTTAAAGAGATACCATCCATTTTCACTAGCATGTTAGACCCAAGGTTCTTTTGTCCTTCCATTACCAACCTCTTCTTCCACATGGAATCTGATGTTAGGTTCACTAAGAGACCGAAAGATATATCTAAAGTATTTAGAGATGAAATTTTGCCTGCTATCCCCTGTATTCTCAAGAGATTAACTTCACCGCTGTCTTGGTCTGTAGATTCAGCTACGCAGTCTTCTCTCCGAACCTGGGACACAGACTCTTCCCTCAAAGAGTCAACATGATGACATTCCTGTTCCAACTACACTGTTTCCCCAACAGGCTGGCCAAGCTCAGTCACTTGGTTATAGGGCTGTTCAACATCCCAAACAATTTTTATTCCATCTGAGACCTTTTAGGCTATCCACACTGGATTTTTCAAAAGCAAGCTCATGGATCCATACATATCTGAAAGACTCTGGCAGTTAGGAACTGAAACTCCCTTAATCAAATCACTTCCACACCTCTCAGTTACAGCAAACTGCTCACAAAATCTACCATGGCAAAAACTACCATGAGGATTCTTCTCCTTAGGAGCTTCTTTAAGCAACAATCCCCCTTTATCTTGCTCCACAGACGCATTGCTCTGCTGAGCCACAACGAACTCCTTCTGAATTTCATTTAAACCCAGAATCACCTCTGGCCCATCTAGAGGAGTTTTATACAACCCCCTTTCAGGCAAGCTGCTAGACTCCATAGTTAAAATGTTAGAGGCGCTCTCTTTCCCTTTGCAGCCCTTCTTGCTGGCAACACTGCAAGTTACCAAGCTCAACGCACACAAGCTTTGGAATTATTTCCTTCGTGTTACAATTTTCCACGCTGTCAGTGGGTAGCACAGTCAAATCATCTTCATGCTCTCCTGGTGCCCTGGTCATGATATCAACCTGGTTAAACAGAGTTGCCAAACCCCCAGCAACACACGAGAACAGGCAAAATAGAAGCCCCAGAATCGCCTGGTCCCTTGTTAAGACACTAGCTGGACACTATGTTATGACACTAGCTCCTATCTATCCATCCCCATCCACCCCATCATCTATCTATCTATCTATCTATCCTTATTTCTCTAGTTACGGGTCTTCCTCCTTGTCTTGGATCCCCAGCCCCAGACAGTGTGACCGCTCGGGGAAGGAGTTGCTGTTTCTTATAAGGAAGTGGATATGCAAATAAAGGTGTCAGTTTCCTGTTTAAATCTGAGGCTCTCTCTGGCCAGGCTACACCCAGATTCACAATCCGCGGCCCCCTGTGTCTGTCCAGTTACCAGCCAATCCGGTGAGAACTTTCCCCTCCAGCACCAGGGAAAATGAGGCTTTGGCTCCACTTTGTTCTCATTATAGCAGTTTTGGAAGGTAATTTCTCCCCCTAACTGCATTGCAGCGGCAGAGGAAGATTGCATTATTGCTATGGGTACTCATATAATTTATAACATGGTTTATTCCCAGGTGTCCGCTCGCAGATCCAGCTGGTGGAGTCTGGAGGGGATGTGAAAAAGCCTGGAGACTCTCTCCGCCTCTCCTGCAAAGCCTCCGGCTTCACCTTCAGCAGCTACCACATGAGCTGGGTTCCCCTAGGCTCCCGGAAAGGGGCTCGAGTGGGTCGCTCTTATAAGCACCGGTGGGAGTACTTACTACCTCGATTCAGTGAAAGGGCGATTCACCATCTCCAGGGATAACGCCAAGAGTGAGCTGTGTCTGCAAATGACCGGCCTGAAGCCCGAGGACACCGCCCGGTAACACTGTGCGAGAGACACAGTGGGGGAAGCCGGTCTGAGCTCAGACAAAAGCCTTCCCCTGCAGTAATGAGAGAAGTAGTCTGGTGTTGGGGGCGCCCAAGCTCTATAAGTGAAAATGAGATCAGTTCTGGGAAAGGGGCTAGCAACAACAAACCCTTTTTATTCTTATTATTGTTCCTCCTCCTTAATTTTACCGAAGGTGAAGGAGTTGACACCTTTCCACAAAGACAGAACGTTATTCCTTGGGACCCTTCCTCTTTCTTTCCTCTGCCGGGGACAAATTCTGAACCCACCCCCAGTCTCCCGGATAGTCACAGATGCATAGACTTCCAAGCCGGAAAGGAGCAGTATGATAAACCAGTTTGACCTCCGGCATAACACAGACCATAGAGCCTCAATCTGGTTCATTCGGGTTCAGTCTAGCGCCCTCTTAGTATCAGCCCGGTCAGTGACACATTCGAGCAGAAAGACCCTGAACTCTCAGATTTGGGCACCAGTCTACACCAAGTTTGTTTGTTTGTTTGTTTGATTTTTCCCCTTTGGTTAGTTGAATACTTTTCCCACCAAAGCTGGCTTTTCTGGCACAAGAAACATTTTCCTAGGAGAAAACAAATCCTGGGTTAAACGAATAAATAAATAACTCAAAAATATTCATTTTCTGGTTTAAATAACAATACAAGAAGGGGGTCAATGAGAGAAAGAGAGGGAAGGCTGCAGAGGCCCCTTCTCCCGTCCGCCACCAGGGGCAGCAATGAGCAAAGAGCACAGCCCAGCCGGGGGGACAAGACGGAAAAGGGGCACCAGAGGTTGGGAAACATCATTTTCCAACTCTGCACCTACAGAAACTGCTGCTTTGGACATAGGACCCGCCGGTGCCCTTTGACTCCGCCTCGCCTGTAAAGTCTCCGGGTTCCACTTGAGCGCTGGGTCCGTCTGGAGCGGGTCTCCAGGGCAGAGTCCATGGGAAAGAGTTCACACGACACCGATTCAGCGAAACAAGGGCCATTCATTGCCTCCCGAGACAATCCCAACAACCGGCTGTATTTACAAACGAGCAGCCGGAGACCCGAGGACACAGGCCGGAATCACTGTGTGAGAGACTAGACCAGAGTCACAAAGCCCATCACCAAAACCAACGGTGGGTTCAGACCGTGTTTGGGTTTTAAAATGGGCAAACCTAAGAAAACACAGGAATTAACCGCAATAGTCAACGTTATGCCAAAGGCACCGATTTGTGCTCAGTTTTATTGTACAGAATGGAGAAGATGAAATATTTAGAATTTGATTGAACGTGCCCGGGGACTGTATAAAATCGTTTCATGTTCTAGATTCCTTTGCTTCTTGCAGGGATCATTGCTCTGGAGCGACCAATGCAGGAAATATAAGCAGTAATGAAGCACATAAAGTTCAGTGACAAATGCCCCTAAGGAATGTTATCATTGTTGGAGACATCGATCTATCTATCTATCCAATGTATGTGAATGAGTTTGGGGAGATGAAAGGGAACATGAGTGGTAATGGAAATGGAAATCTGTGTTTCAGCGTGAATGCTTATACTTGTCTGAATGGAAGTGGGAATGGAAATACTTTTGTTCTTTTTGTTGTTATCCCTCAATATTACATCACGGGGATGTTGTGAAAACATGTAGCGTTCCTATCACACAAGTTCTTTAAACACAACCAGGAGAAAACGTCTGTCTGCACTTTATTGCTAATTAATAATGAACGAAGTAAATGATCTTGAGGATGATGCTCAGCGGTGATAGATTTGGTGCTGGTTGTGGTCCCAGTGCCCAGGGTCTCCAGAAGCCGGGAATGGGCGACAGGGGGTGGATCACTCGCTGATTCCCTGTTCTGTTCGTTCCCTCTGGGGCACCTGGCGTTGGCCACTGCCGGGAGACAGATACTGGACTAGACGGACCTTTGGTCTGACCCAGTCTGGCCGTTTTATGTTCTTAATTATAGTCTAGGATCCCATAGTCCTAGGCACGGTAAAAACACAGACCATAAAACTTCTCTCAGTCCCACCGAGTTTGCAATCCGAGTGTAAATGGAAAGTGGAGTGTGACTGGGAACAGGAATATAAAGAGGAATATAAATATCAGCCGTGGATCATAATCTTCCTTCACTGGTGCCTGAATCCTCCCTCGACTCTCCCCTCAAGAAAATTTCTCAGACACGCCACTCTCGGCCCTCTAATGTCAGGGAGGCTCCTCTGCAAAACCTTAACTCTGTCCTCAGACTCCTGCCCCCGCGCCCCGACAGCTTCTCCCACCTGCACCCACAGGCGGGTCCCCAGACCTGGTCCAAAGCACGAGCCAGGCTTGCTAAGGTCACGTTCCTTGTGTCATGGATCATGTCAATGTATCTGGTCACTACTGGGAAGGGAAAGGGGCTTCCCTCCCAAATCCCTCCGAGCGTCATGGGAAATCTACACTCTCCAGCGGGGGGCCCAGACGAATGGATCCCTGGGACACGACCCCCCGCCACCAGACACTGACCCCACTGACCGGACATTGCATATCGCTTGTGCGCGTGGAACTGGGCTTCAAAGCTGATAATCCTCACATACACACACCCCGCCCAATCCACAATATCACATTACAGTAGTCAGACCCTTAGTTCCTATGTGAGGAAATAGAGTCACTGCAGGGAGCTGTTCATTCCTCCCAGGTGTGCAAAAGTGTCAGGAGGACCCCAGCACCCTGCGCCCGGCGCTGCACAGACACTCCGGACGGGACACTCTGACTCCTGCAGCCGGAGCCCTGGGGCGAGTCAATCCGATCACTGACAGCAGGAGTGTGTGTCTCTTATAAAGCGGGGCATGCAAATGAGGGAGACAGTTTCCTGTTTAAATCTCTGCCTCCCTCTGGCCAGTCTGCACCCGGAGACACAATCCGCAGCCCCCTGGGTCGGTGCAGTCACCAGCCAGTCCCCTGAGAACTTTCCCCTCCAGCACCCGGGAAAATGGGATTTTTGCTCCTTGTCATTGTCGCTCTAGCAGCTTTGGAAGGTATTTTCCTCCTCTGAAGACCTGGCCGAGTAAGAAGAATATTGTGTTACCGCTGTTTTTATACCGACATTAATGGCCTGTCTTTATTCCCAGGTGTCCGGTCCCAGACGTTGGTGGAGTCCGGAGGGGGTGTGAAGAAGCCCGGAGACTCTCTCCGCCTCTCCTGCAAAGCCTCCGGGTTCACCTTCAGCAGCTACTCGATGAACTGGGTCCGCCAGGCTCCCGGGAAGGGACTAGAATGGGTCGCTTATATAAAATACGATGGGAGTAGTATATACTACCTCGATGCAGTGAAAGGGCGATTCACCATCTCCAGGGATGACGCCAAGAGTGAGCTGTATCTGCAAATGACCGGCCTGAAGCCCGAGGACACCGCCCGCTATTACTGTGCGAGTTACACAGTGACACCAAACCGGTTTGTGATCGCACAAAAACCCAGGCTGCGGAATCGCCCTTCTCCCGGCGGCCGCGCGGGGGCAGCAGCGACACCCCCCGCTTCGGGCTCGGGCAGGAGACCCGGCACCTGGGGGAACGGGACACAAACCTCCCGCCAGTTTAACCCTTCCGTTCCCGGACTCTGAATGGCCCATTTCCCTACCCCAGAGATGGAGGGCGGGGTGTGGAAATGGGCCATGCAGGGTCCGGGCGGGGCTGGGGGGCAGAGATCACCCGGCGCCGGAATAAACCCCGCTCCGCTGAGCCCGGGGATGTGGCACCGCCGGGACTTTCCAAGGAGACTCGAGCATTTTTTCCATCCATTTGACAGCTGGAAATCACAGCCCCGGTGTAAACGGTGCAGCTCAGGATCCTGCCCCCAATACAGTGCCCCCATGTCACAGAGTCACCATGGAGATAAAAGGCCCCGCCCCTCAGCCCCCCGATAGCCTCACTCAGCCCAGCGCTGGCCCGCAGGGCATTGGGGACAGTCGGGGCCGAAGGGCTGTGGACAGGGACACGGTGGGATTTCATGGGGTCCCTCATGGGGAGGGGGCAGAGCTCCTGAGAGAGCTCCTGGGCTGGGGGGAGGGGGAAGTATCGTGAATCACATCTGGAATTTCCAAAGGGTAAAGTCAAGGGGAATTAGATACCCCATTACCTAAGTCCCCTTCAAAAATGTCAATCAACATTCCAGTAGGCCCTGCTCCAAACCCCACTCAGACCAAGGGAATTCCTCCCCTTGCCTTTAGTGACCTTTGCATCAGGCCCATAAAGCACAATATTCCCCAATATCTCCAGAAAATGTCAGAAACATCATCATTCCTTTACAGGCCTCTAGACTGAAGAGACAATTCAGCGAAAATATGCTGTTGATGCTGGATAAAGTGCTCATGGTGTCTCGGCATTAGCTGTCCAGACCCCTCCTTGTGTCCTAGCTATGCAAGTGCAGAGCTATTAAAGGACTTAGGCACGGCATTAAGGATAAGCATTTGCATCTTTTTTTTTTTTTAAATAAGCCAATTTGGAGTTCAAGCCCTCAAGCAATCTTAGGTATTCATATTGTCCCCAGCACCGTACAGTTTGAGCATTTAGGACAGGGGTGGGCAATTTTTTTGGCCCAAGGGCCACATAGGAGGGCCGGGCAGGGAGGGCTGTGCCTCCCCAAACAGCCCGGCCCCCACCCCCTATCCACCTCCTCCCACCTCTGGCCCCTGACTGCCCCCCTCAGAACCTGTGACCCATCCACCCCCCCCCCCCCAGTCCTTCTCCCCTGACTGCCCTGAAGCCTATCCACCCCCCTGCCCCCTGACAGGCCTCCTGGGACTCCCACCCCTTATCCAATCCCCCCTGCTCTCTGTCCCCTGACTGCCCCCTGGAACCCTCTGGCCCTTATCCAACCCCCTGGCTCCCTGCGCCCTAACTCTGCCGCTCAGAGCAGCAGGAGCTCACAGCCACGCTGCCCGTGCTGCCCAGCAGGGGCGGTGGGCCAGAGCCCTTGAGATGCGGTGCACTGGGGCTGCGGGCTAGCCTCCCTGGCCGGGAGCTCAGGGGCCAGATGTAGCCCACAGGCCATAATTTGCCCACCTCTGATTTAGGGTAACAAGAAAACATTTTACAAATACATTAGAAGCAAGGGGAAGATGAAGGACAGGGAAGGACCACTGCTCAATGAGGAGGGAAACACAGTCACAAGAAAATGCAGGAATTGTCCAAGTATTAAATGCCAATTTGTTCAGGTTTTCTCCAAGGAGGTTAGCAGTTATCAGAGGACTAACAGTGAACATCAGTGTAAATGGGGTAGGATCTGAGCCTAAAATAGGGAAACAACAAGTTAAGAATTACTGAGACAAGTTAGACGTCCTCAAGTCAGCAAGGCCAGATGAAATACACCAGAGAATACTTAAGGAACTGACCAAAGAGATCTTAGCCATTAACAATTATTTTTGAGAACTCTCGGAGGACAGGAGAGATCCCAGAGGACTGGAAGAGGGCAAGTGGTACCTATCAATAAAAAGCAGAATAAGGGCAACCCAGGAATTATAAACCATTAAACTTAACTTCTGTACCCGGAAAGAATGGAGCAAATAATCAATTTGTAAGCACCTAGAAAATAAGGTGACAAAGAACAAATCACGTCAAACCCACCTCATATTCTCCTTTGACAGGGTAACAAGACGAGGGGATGGGGGCGGGTAGAAGAACAGTGGATGTGGTATATCTCCACTTTAGTCAGACATTTCATACAGTCTCAGATCACCTTCTCATCAGCAAACCAGGGAAATATAGACTGGTGATCCTATTATAAGGTAGGTGCAGAATGAGTTAGAAAATGTTCTCAGAGAGTAGTTATCAACGATTCACAGTCAAGCTGGGAGGGAATATTGAGAAGAGTCCCACAAGGATCTGTCCTGGGTCCACTTCTATTCAATAGCCCCATAAATGACTTGGATAATGGCAGAGAGAGTACATTATAAAGTTTGCAGTATACCAATCTGGGAGGGGTTGCAAGCACTTCAGAGACCAGGATTAGAATTCAACATGAACTTGACAAACCAGAGACATGGTCTGAAATACATAGGCTGTGTCCACACTCACTGTCAGTGTAGCTAAACCCGGCAGCAAAAGGCTCTGGCAGGGGGAGGTAGCAGTAAATTCCTTCCTGACCCCAAATATCAGCCAGTTGGACCTTGAGCCTGTGGGCAAGACCCACCAGCCAGACCCCTGGGAAAGAGTTCTCTGTAGTAACTCTGAGCCCTCCCCACCTAGTGTCCCATCACTGGCCATTGGAGATGTTTGCTACCAGCAGTTGTCGATGTGCCTACAATGGCATGTGGCCATCTCGTCATACCACCACCCACCTTATATAAATGATTCAAGCTCAGTCTTGAACCCAGTTGGGTTTTTTCCCCCTTTCTAGCATTAATTCTGACTGAGATTTAATAAAAAAAAAAAAGCCACCTAAAGGCATTTAGATTCCTGGTTTATATTAGGAAGAAAGGCAGTTTTGGAAATCTTAACCCAAGTAAACTGGAAACCTTTCCCTATTGTTACCTCCTCTTCCCTCTCTCCTGCCCCTTTGTTTGCTGCCTGGCTTTAAAGGCTTTTTGAACTACCTCATGCAAATTAAGTAAGGCTATTGCTTTTTTAAGAGCCAGGGAACATCTCCTTCTCAGACACACACCAAATTCCCTACTTTGTGCTGTGTATCTTCACGTGTTCCCTTCGAATTCTGATTCAAAAATAAATACCATGCATTTCATTTTTCTTTCCATGCTGGCAGCTTTCTCAGGTAAGAGCTTCAGAGGCACCTGGGATAAAAGAAGGAAACATATGCTGCCAAAATGAACATTCAGTTCAATCTTTGATTCTCCAGAGCACTGAAGAACCTGCTTAGATGCTTTGCGGAATTACGGCCTAGATCTTTAATATTTGTCTATTTGCAGGTGTCTGGTCACAAATCCAGTGAAGCCCATCTGGAGAAGAAGTTAAACAGCCAGGAGACTCTGCAAAACTCTCCTGTCAAGTGTCTGGCTACACGTACACTAGCCACGGTAGGCACTGGGCACGGAGGTCTGCGGGGAAAGGACTCGAATGGGCGTCTTCAATTACCAACGGGGCTGGTGACACCACATACTACACAGACTCGGTTAAAGAGCGATTCACCATCTCCAGAGACAACACCCAGAACCTGCTGTTCTTGCAAATGGATGGGCTGAAGCCGGAGGACACAGCTGTGTATTACTGTGCCAGACGGGGTGAACACAGGGTCGGAGAACGTACCCTTGTTCACTCAAAAACTCCTCAGTGGGAGATTCCAGGTCATCTCTTCACCAGATGGCAGCAGTGGCCCACATCAGGAGAGGCCAGGGAAAGACCTAACCACAGCTCAGAATGACACCTGTCCTGTATGCAGGGTCATCTCTTAATGACAGCACTGGTTAAAACACCATTCGTGGGGCTAATGCGAGAATGCTTTTCTCTCCAGCTGAAAATTTCAACTCTCTTTTTGTTGAAATTTTCTGCAAAAAACTTCAACTTTCTGTCAATGAAAAGGTTTATTTAATTTTGAGGAAAGCGGACACTTTCTGCAAACGTCTTGGTTTAGCCAAAACCCCAATTCTCTTAAAGTTTTGATGGAAAATTTTGGGCCAGGCCTAATTATTTGCCCTTTTTCAATAGAAGGAGTCTGCTTCAGTAAGGCAAGGAGTGGACAGACAGACATGTTTAGATTATTCTTACCTCCTCTTCCTACTCCCCCAGACCTACCCCTTACTTTGTGTCCTTCCCCTCTTGCATCTTTCCTTTGACCAAGTCCCTGATCCTTCAAGTGGAAGTCAACAGGGCTCCAGAATTTGGAGCATCTTGAAGGGTTGAGATAAAGGCCCTGATTCAGCAAAGCACTCTGCTTCGCATTTCCATAGGAGCCTAAAGGTCCGTATCCAGGGGGATAAAAGCCCTGTGGCATGACTGTGTCTGGCCTGGGTCAACTGGCTGGGGCCAAGGGGCTAAAAATTGCTGCGTAGACATTCGGGCTGTGGCTGGAGCCTGAGCTCTGGGATCCTCCATCCTCACAGGGTCCCAGAGCTCAGGCCCAGCCCAAGCCTGAATGTGGAAACAGCCATTTTTAGCCGCTTGGCCGCAGCCAGCTGACCCAGGCCAGCAGCGGCTTTATCCCTGTGTAGACAAACCCCAACAGAGTGAGAAACCCAGACCCTATTGAACATAAGAGCTGCCATTATGGTTCAGACCACGGTCCGCATTGCCCAGTATCCTGTCTGACAGTGGCCTATACCAGAGCTTCAGGGGGAGTGACCGTAACAGGACAATTCTGCAGTGCTTCATCCCTGTCTTCCACTCCCAGCTTCAGGTCGTCAGAGGTTTAGGGTCACCGCAAGCATGGGGTTGCATCCCTGAGCATTTCAGCTAATAGCCATTGATGGACTTATTCATGAATTTATCCATTTTTTAACCATGTTAGAGTTTTGGCTATCAAACCATCCCATGGAAATGAGTTCCACAGGTTAGCTGTACACTGCATGAAAAAGTACTTCCTCTTCTTTAGTATGACTGATACAACCAACATTAACGGGTTTAAATAAGTGTTATTTAACCCCCCAACTCCTTCAACAGCCAGGCTGAGGATTTCCAAGCTGCCCTACAGATATGGACACATCATTCCTCTTATAATCCTTCAGGGACTTTAGAAAACCTCCGCCTCTGGGATTCAGGAGACTCAAGTCCCTGCTCTAATGAGTCTTTCATTACTGATAGTGAATGCAACAACCTTGCATTCCCCTTGGGAGCTTAGCCCTTAATCTATAAATTCCGAGACCCCCCCCTAAAAATTTCATCTTTCATAACTACACTCAGATCGCAGAAAACATACCCCCAGGGAAAAGAAATACAGAGAGCAGAAGGCAAGGACAAAAATAAAGCTGAGCTTGCTCGTGTCGCTTGCAATGATCATTCCAGACAGAAGTAGGGAATGGACAGTGACAGCCTTATGTTGACTGGCACCCAACACTGTGTATGACCCGTCTGGTGGACACAAATATTAGCGGGTGTTTGGGTATTTCTCTATCATTCAGTAACATCAGACAAATTTTCACCAGGCCTTATATAGCCCATGGCGCTACTCAGAGATCCAGTGAGCTGATATCTCCCTTAAGGACTCCTGAATACCCCAACCCCAGCTCTCAGCTTTTACAAAACAATCTCTGCAAAGGGTCACCCACCCCGAAAAGGAAACGGAGCCTGGCATCTGAGCGCACTGCCTCTCACCTGGGACATAACACTCACTGCCTGACTGAGCAGCGTCCCGCACCATGGAGACTCTTGGGCTACGACTCTCACAACAACAGAGGGAATCCTGACCCACAAATTGCCACCATTTAAAATTCTGGTAGAATAATAATAAATAATAATTCGGTCTTCTAGTCCATCATTGATAGAAAGAGTTTAATAGACTTTCTCCAGTTCTCCAAGAAGAAGTTTTCAGACATGAGCAGTAATAACAACCCCTAGCTATTCTGTAGTGGCTTTCATTCATAGATCTCAAAGCACTGACAAAGGAGGCTGATTATCATTTCCCCCACACTTCAGAGACATACAAATTCAGGCATCGGAAGTGTAATTTCTTGCCCAAGGTCACCCATCAGACGAGTAACAAAGTCAGGAATAAACTGCTGGGTTCTTGAGTACCAGGCTAATGTGCCCAAACAAGATTGCACTGCTCCAAGGGTCTCACAAGAACAGAGGGAGAAGCAGACAGAACGTAGTGGAAGTTTTAAGCTGTCAGGGGATAGGAGGGAAGGTTCTCTCATGGATCAGTAAATGGCTAAAAGATAGGAAACAAAGGGTAGGAATAAATGGTCAGTTTTCAGAATGGAAAGGGGTAAATAGTGGTGTCCCCCAGGGGTCTGTACTGGGCCCAGTCCTATTCAACACATTCATAAATGATCTGGAAAAGCAGGTAAACAGTGAGGTGGCAACATCTGCAGATGATACAAAACTACTCAAAAAGAAAAGGAGGACTTGTGGCACCTTAGAGACTAACCAATTTATTAGTTAATAAAATAATAAATTGGTTAGTCTCTAAGGTGCCACAAGTCCTCCTTTTCTTTTTGCGAATACAGACTAACACGGCTGCTACTCTGAAAACTACTCAAGATAGTTAAGTTGCAGGCAGACTGCGAAGAGCTACGAAAGCAGTGGTCTCCCCCCGGTCGATTGCGATCAACTGGTCGATCCTAGAGGATCTTCCAGTTGATCGTGATCTCCGGCAGCACAGCGGGTTGCCACTAAGACAGACTCCCTGCCTACCTCGGCCCCACGCCGCTCCCAGAAGTGGCCAGCACGGCCCATGGCCCAGGAGGTGGGGGGGCAGGGGGAATCTCCCTCCGCACACTGCTCCTACCTGCAAGCACCACCCCCGCAGCTCCCATTTGTTGGGAATGGGGAGCTGTGGCCAACAGGGCAGTGCTTGCAGAGAGAGGCAACATGCGGAGCCATGTGCCGCCCCCCTCACCCCCACCCCAGGGGCCACAGGAGTGTGTTGGCAATTTCCAGGAGTAGTGTGGGGCCCAGGTAGGCAGGGAGCCTGCCTTAGCCGCTGGGGGTAAATGCTGCCTGGCAGGAGGCCGCACTCCCAGCCCCAGCCCTGAGCTCTCTCCTGGAGCCAGCACCCCATGCCCCAGGTGAGGGCAAACTATGGCCCAGGGGCCGCATCCGGCCCTACAGACATTTTAATCTGGCCATTGAGCTCCTGCCAGGAAATGGGGTGAGCCATGGCTTCATGCGGCTCCTGGAAGCAGCAGCATGTTCCCCCTCTGGCCCCCATGAGTAGAGGTAGTCTGAGAGCGGAGGACACCGCCGTGTATTCCTGCACCAGACACACAGCGAGGGGAAGCAAGTCTGAGCTCAGCCAAAAACCTCACCCTGCAGTAACAGTGCGACGTGTCCGCTGCTGAGGGCGCGGACCAGCCCCCGACTGCCCGGGACAGGCGATGAGAGCAGCCCGGAGAAAGTCTCCCAGGCTAGAAATACTTGCAGACTGGTGCAGTTTCTGAATTGGTTTCACTCACTCCCCCTGGAACTCCTCTGAGCATCACACAGGGTGCTGGAAAGATTTATTCTCTCTCCCTTTTTCTTCGATTCCAGACACACAAACAAAACACTGATGCATACAGAAAAATACACAAACACACATACAGGCAATCACTGCTGCACAAGAACACAAACAGAGACAGCATGCAAACACCCATACAAACACATAAATATACACAATCACTCAAAAAACAAATACACATCTAAACACAAAAAGCAAGCTCAGACACAAACAAACCCTTCCTTACACAAACATACACACCTAAACACACATACAGATTAGTCTTTTAACACACAGAAAACTCTCACACAAACACATATGAACACAAACACACAAAGAGACACATCCATGCAATTCCTGTATGCATGGAACATAAAGAGAATGGACCAAATTCTCCTCCCAGCAACATTGCTTTAAATATGAAGTCGCTTCACCTGGGGTAAATATCATTATTCTCAATTTGTGCTGAGTGGCAGACAGCAGAGTTTTACCCAGCACTGAGTGAAAAAAGAATTCAGTGTAGAGAGATGGTCCACTGCCTTTGCCTACACTTTAATTCCCTCACAGATTTTCAGCTGGCTGCAGAAGCTGTCCCGTTGTAGTCATGCACTGGACTCATGGGAACTGGGTTCTGTTCTCACCTCTACCTCTACCAGGGAATTACTGGGAGACCTTGGTGTGACGAAGTGGGACTGTCCTTAATGTTTCCTCTGAATAGTGTGGGGGTGCCTCAGTTTCCCCTAGGCAGTTCTTAAGTATCTAGGGGGTGGAGTAAGGGTGTATGATCATTGCAGAGCCCTAGAGGGCAGGTGTGTGCAGGAGTCTGGACACAGAGAATGGCCAACACCCTGTTTCCTGGCAACTGATGGCCTGGGCCCTTCCCCCCTGCAAGGTGAGAGCTGAAGGGTTGGAGAACAAAGGAATCAGGTGACCTCCTGGCCTGGGAAAGCCCAGAGGAGGAGGGGCTGGAGGGGGTTTTCAGTTTGGGGCTGGCTGGGACATGGAGTGAAGTGATCCATCGTCTACAGCCAAGCTCTGCGATACAACCGCATTTGCTCCAACCCCTCAGACAAGGACAAACACCTACAATATCTCTGTCAAGCTTTCTTACAACTACAATACCCACCTGCAGAAGTAAAGAAACAGATTGATAGAGCCAGAAGAGTTCCCAGAAGTTACCTACTACAGGACAGGCCTAACAAAGAAAATAACAGAACGCCACTAGCGGTCACCTTCAGCCCCCAACTAAAACCCCTCCAACGCATTATTAAGGATCTACAACCTATCCTAAAGGATGACCCAACACTCTCACAAGTCTTGGGAGACAGGCCAGTCCTTGCCTACAGACAGACCCGCAACCTGAAGCAAATACTCACCAACAACCACATACCACACAACAGAACCACTAACCCAGGAACTTACCCTTGCAACAAAGCCCGTTGCCAATTGTGCCCACATATCTATTCAGGGGACACCATCACAGGGCCTAATAACATCAGCCACACTATCAGAGGCTCATTCACCTGCACATCCACCAATGTGATATATGCCATCATGTGCCAGCAATGCCCCTCTGCCATGTACATTGGTCAAACTGGACAGTCTCTACGTAAAAGAATAAATGGACACAAATCAGATGTCAAGAATTATAACATTCATAAACCAGTCGGAGAACACTTCAATCTCTCTGGTCACGCAATCACACACATGAAGGTCGCTATCTTAAAACAAAAAAACTTCAAATCCAGACTCCAGCGAGAAACTGCTGAATTGGAATTCATTTGCAAATTGGATACTATTAATTTAGGCTTAAATAGAGACTGGGAGTGGCTAAGTCATTATGCAAGGTAGCCTGTTTCCTCTTGTTTTTTCCTACCCCCCCCCCCCAGATGTTCTGGTTTAACTTGGATTTAAACTTGGAGAGTGGTCAGTTTAGATGAGCTATTACCAGCAGGAGAGTGAGTTTGTGTGTGTATGGGGGTGGGGGGGATGTGAGAAAACCTGGATCTATGCAGGAAATAGCCTGACTTGATTATGTAAAGAGTTGTCACTTTGGATGGGCTAGCACCAGCAGGAGAGTGAATTTGTGTGGGGGGGTGGAGGGTGAGAAAACCTGGATTTGTGCTGGAAATGGCCCACCTGTTGATCACTTTAGATAAGCTATTACCAGCAGGACAGTGGGGTGGGAGGAGGTATTGTTTCATATTCTCTGTGTGTATATAAAGTCTGCTGCAGTTTCCACAGTATACATCTGATGAAGTGAGCTGTAGCTCACGAAAGCTCATGCTCAAATAAATTGGTTAGTCTCTAAGGTGCCACAAGTACTCCTTTTCTTTTTGCGAATACAGACTAACACGGCTGTTCCTCTGAAACCTCTCAAAAATGGATACTCTCATAAAGAACCAACCTTCCACACAAACTTCCTCGTGGCTGTATTTTACTAAAACTAGACAAGCCATTTACAACGCACACTTTGCTTCTCTACAAAAGAAAAAAGACACTAAACTTTCTAAACTACTACATGCTACAAGGGGCCACAGCAATGGTTCCCTCACCCCACCTAGCAATATTGTTAACCTATCCAACTATACTCTCAGCCCAGCAGAAGCAGCTGTTCTATCTCGGGGCCTCTCCTTCTGCCCCTCCACCCCCACGAACATGATACAGTTCTGTGGTGACCTAGAATCCTATTTTCGACGTCTCCGTCTCAAGGAATATTTCCAAAATACCTCTGAACAACATACTAATCCACAGAGGTCTCCCTGCCAACACTACAGAAAGAGGGATTCTAGATGGACTCCTCCTGAAGGTCGAAACAGCAGACTGGACTTCTACATAGAGTGCTTCCGCCGACGTGCACGGGCTGAAATTGTGGAAAAGCAGCATCACTTGCCCCATAACCTCAGCCATGCGGAACGCAATGCCATCCACAGCCTCAGAAACAACTCTGACATCATAATCCAAAAGGCTGACAAAGGAGGTGCTGTCGTCATCATGAATAGGTCGGAATATGAACAAGAGGCTGCTCGGCAGCTCTCCAACACGAGTTTCTACAAGCCATTACCCTATGATCCCACTGAGAGTTACCAAAAGCAACTACAGCATTTGCTCAAGAAACTTCCTGAAAAAGCACAAGATCAAATCCACACAGACACACCCCTGGAACCCCGACCTGGGATATTCTATCTACTACCCAAGATCCATAAACCTGGAAATCCTGGGCGCCCCATCATCTCAGGCATTGGCACCCTGACAGCAGGATTGTCTGGCTATGTAGACTCCCTCCTCAGGCCCTACGCTACCAGCACTCCCAGCTACCTTCGAGACACCACTGACTTCCTGAGGAAACTTCAATCCATCGGTGATCTTCCTGATAACACCATCCTGGCTACTATGGATGTAGAAGCCCTCTACACCAACATTCCACACAAAGATGGACTACAAGCCGTCAAGAACACTATCCCCGATAATGTCACGGCTAACCTGGTGGCTGAACTTTGTGACTTTGTCCTTACCCATAACTATTTCACATTTGGGGACAATGTATACCTTCAGATCAGCGGCACTGCTATGGGTACCCGCATGGCCCCACAGTATGCCAACATTTTTATGGCTGATTTAGAACAACGCTTCCTCAGCTCTCGTCCCCTAACGCCCCTACTCTACTTGCGCTATATTGATGACATCTTCATCATCTGGACCCATGGAAAAGAAGCCCTTGAGGAATTCCACCATGATTTCAACAATTTCCATCCCACCACCAACCTCAGCCTGGTCCAGTCCACACAAGAGATCCACTTCCTGGACACTACAGTGCTAATAAACAATGGCCACATAAACACCACCCTATACCGGAAACCTACTGACCGCTATTCCTACCTGCATGCCTCCAGCTTTCACCCTGACCACACCACACGATCCATCGTCTACAGCCAAGCTCTGCGATACAACCGCATTTGCTCCAACCCCTCAGACAGAGACAAACACCTACAAGATCTCTGTCAAGCTTTCTTACAACTACAATACCCACCTGCAGAAGTAAAGAAACAGATTGATAGAGCCAGAAGAGTTCCCAGAAGTTACCTACTACAGGACAGGCCTAACAAAGAAAATAACAGAACGCCACTAGCGGTCACCTTCAGCCCCCAACTAAAACCCCTCCAACGCATTATTAAGGATCTACAACCTATCCTGAAGGATGACCCAACACTCTCACAAGTCTTGGGAGACAGGCCAGTCCTTGCCTACAGACAGACCTGCAACCTGAAGCAAATACTCACCAACAACCACATACCACACAACAGAACCACTAACCCAGGAACTTACCCTTGCAACAAAGCCCGTTGCCAATTGTGCCCACATATCTATTCAGGGGACACCATCACAGGACCTAATAACATCAGCCACACTATCAGAGGCTCATTCACCTGCATATCCACCAATGTGATATATGCCATCATGTGCCAGCAATGCCCCTCTGCCATGTACATTGGTCAAATTGGACAGTCTCTACGTAAAAGAATAAATGGACACAAATCAAATGTCAAGAATTATAACATTCATAAACCAGTCGGAGAACACTTCAATCTCTCTGGTCACGCAATCACACACATGAAGGTCGCTATCTTAAAACAAAAAAACTTCAAATCCAGACTCCAGCAAGAAACTGCTGAATTGGAATTCATTTGCAAATTGGATACTATTAATTTAGGCTTAAATAGAGACTGGGAGTGGCTAAGTCATTATGCAAGGTAGCCTGTTTCCTCTTGTTTTTTCCTACCCCCCCCCCCCAGATGTTCTGGTTTAACTTGGATTTAAACCTGGAGAGTGGTCAGTTTAGATGAGCTATTACCAGCAGGAGAGTGAGTTTGTGTGTGTATGGGGGTGGGGGGGATGTGAGAAAACCTGGATCTATGCAGGAAATAGCCCGACTTGATTATGTAAAGAGTTGTCACTTTGGATGGGCTAGCACCAGCAGGAGAGTGAATTTGTGTGGGGGGGTGGAGGGTGAGAAAACCTGGATTTGTGCTGGAAATGGCCCACCTGTTGATCACTTTAGATAAGCTATTACCAGCAGGACAGTGGGGTGGGAGGAGGTATTGTTTCATATTCTCTGTGTGTATATAAAGTCTGCTGCAGTTTCCACGGTAAACATCTGATGAAGTGAGCTGTAGCTCACGAAAGCTCATGCTCAAATAAATTGGTTAGTCTCTAAGGTGCCACAAGTACTCCTTTTCTTTTAGACGTGGTTGTCTGGCTCACTGCCCCCCAAAATGGACCCAGCTGAGGGGTCCTGTTCTCTGCACCTACAAGCTCTGTGTTAGACCATGTTCCTGTCATCTAATAAACCTCTGTTTTACTGGCTGGCTAAGAGTCACGTCTGACTGTGGAGTTGGGGGGCATGACCCTCTGGCTTCCCCACGAGCCCCGCCTGAGCAGACTCGCTGGGGGAAGCGCACAGAGGGGCAGAGGATGCTGAATGCTCCGAGGTCAGACCCAGGAAGGTGGAAGCTGGGTGAGCTGTGTGTCCTGAAGACAGGCTGCTCACAGAAAGGCGACTGCCCCAGAGTCCTGACTGGCTTCATGGGGAGCAGTTCCAGAGCATCGCCCAGGGACTCCGTGACAACTGGTGGTAGCGGTGGGATGTACTGCACCCCGTGGATGGCGCTTCCTGCAGTAAGTGACTGGGGAGCAGTAACACGAATGGGGATTGCCGAGGACCAGGCCTGCTGAAGGCTCAGAGAGGAGCGGTTTCGGGGGGCGGTTAACCCCTGGGAGTGTGTGACTAGCAAGAAGGACTGTGCAGTAATGGGGTCCCCCTGGGGACTGCAGTGAGCAGTCTCAGGGGCGGAGGAGCCTGCAGCTTGGCCCGGGGAGAGAGGTGGTGACCTCGAGAAGGGCTGGCACACTAGGGGTTCTCCCTGGAAACCGTGGGGAGCTGAGAGCACACGGGCCTATGAGTCCACAACAACTTGGGAGGAGCGGAGTGATGGCCTGTCACTGTCTCCTTAAGAAGGACATTGTAACCCTGTGCAAAAAGAGAGGGTTGAGCGTTGGAAAGTTCACCAAAGCAGAGTTAATCGTGCAGCTGGAGGAGGATGACCGCTCTAAGGAACAGATTCCTGACCCCAAATGGGGCTATAGCAGGATCTGGGAGCAGCTGGAGTGGGAGCCAGGCATCGCCAAGACTCCTGTCCCCGACCAGACGGGGGTCTTCACGATCGGGTTCCCCATCGGGGGATCGAGACGGACGGGATTGGAGCTGAGTCCGAGGGAGCAAGAGGACCGTGGGAGACAGCGAGAGCCCGAGAAAGAGCTGCAGAAGCAGAAGCAGCATGAACTGGCGGTGGTGGGGTGGAGAGGCCTAGGGGACCTCCCCGGGGTGAGTGGGAATAGACCCCGGGGGGCCAGTTCCGCAGGGAACCTCGAGACTAAATTGCTGCCCCTGGTTAAGGAGGGGGGGAGTGTGTGTGTGGATGCCCACCTCACTGCCTTTGAGCAGGCTGGCGATTTGAACCAAGGGGACCCTGCGGAAAAGCCCCGGTGTCTAGCTCCCTTGCTGGGTCCCAAGGCCATAGACTCCGTCAGCCAGATGGTTGGGGATGTGGACAGGCTCCCACTCCTGACCCCAAACTATATGTCTGTGTGGAGTTTCCTGGGGCCAGGCCCCTCGGACCTCCAGTGGGAGCAGAAGGTGATGGTCAATGGGGAGACATTCTTGGGGTGGCCAAAGGGCATGGGCTGCATAAACCTTCCCACATGCGGCCTGCGAGTGCTATCGACCACCCCTGACCTAAGGGAGGGCGTGAAACTGGAAGGGCCTGGTGTAACTCCTACCAAGGAATGGGAGAGATGCTGGGGCATCCATGGGAACGTTGGTGGCTTCGAACTTCCCCAGGTCACCGGCTAAAGTGACCCCGCTCAGTTCGATCTCGAAGGGGGGAGAGATGTGACGAAGTGGGACTGTTCTTAATGTTTCCTCTGAATAGTGTGGGGGTGCCTCAGTTTCCCCTAGGCAGTTCTTAAGTATCTAGGGGGTGGAGTAAGGGTGTATGATCATTGCAGAGCCCTAGAGGGCATGTGTGTGCAGGAGTCTGGACACAGAGAATGGCCGACACCCTGTTTCCTGGCAACTGATGGCCTGGGCCCTTCCCCCCTGCAAGGTGAGAGCTAAAGGGTTGGAGAACAAAGGAATCAGGTGACCTCCTGGCCCGGGAAAGGGACAAAGCCCAGAGGAGGAGGGGCTGGAGGGGGTTTTCAGTTTGGGGCTGGCTGGGACATGGATTGAAGTGCAGACGTGGTTGTCTGGCTCACTGCCCCCCAAAATGGACCCATCTGAGGGGTCCCGTTCTCTGCACCTGCAAGCTCTGTTTTAGACCATGTTCCTGTCGTCTAATAAACCTTCTGTTTTACTGGCTGGCTGAGAGTCACGTCTGACTGCGAAGTTGGGGTGCAGGACCCTCTGGCTTCCCCAGGAGCCCCGCCTGAGCGGACTCGCTGGGGGGAAGTGCACGGAGGGGCAGAGGATGCTGAATGCTCCGAGGTCAGACCCAGGAAGGTGGAAGCTGGGTGAGCTGTGTGTCCTGCAGACAGGCTGCTCACAGAAAGGCGACTCCCCCAGAGTCCTGACTGGCTTCATGGGGAGCAGTTCCAGAGCATCGCCCAGGGACTCCGTGACAACCTTGGGCATGCCACTTTTCCCCCGCCTCCCCAGTCGCAGGATAAGGTCTGGTCATTTTAAGGTTAAGATAAGTGCAACTGTGTCTTAGTGGGTCACAACTGGAAATGCGAAAGACAGGATGAACTGCTGAGAAATAGGGCAAACACAACCCAAAACTGGTGTTTATTTTTTTATAAGATATACCAAAGCAGCCACAAAAGTAAATTCCTGGTTCACCACAGTGGCTAACAAGAAAACATAAAGGCAGTTTCCTCAGGCATTCCAGCTCTTATATCACCACCAAGAACACTAGGTTCAGAGATGAGTGGTTTTTTTACAACCCGTCTCATCAAATAATAGGTTCTTCTCATCCCAAAGGACCAGCCACACACCCAGGTCAATATACAACTTTGATCTTACCCCAAAATCATGCTGATGCCAATCCCTTAGTATCTAAAATCTAAAAGGTTTATTCATAAAGAGAAAGAAAGAAAGAAAGAAAGAAAGAAAGAAAGAAAGAAAGAAAGAAAGAAAGAAAGAAAGAAAGGTGAGAGTTACAAATGGTTAAAGGAATCAATGACATCCAGTAATGGCAAAGTTCGTGGTTCAGGCTTGTAGCAGTGATGGACTAATCTGCTGTCTTAAGTCAAGTCCCTGGAGGACACCCACAGCTGGGATGGGTCATTCAGTCCTTTGTTCAGAGCTTCAGTTTGTAGCAAAGTCCCTCCAGAGGGCAGAAGCAGGACTGAAGACCAAATGGAGAAGATGCAGCTGCCTTTTAAAGTCATTTGCCATGCAGCCTGTGCTTCCTTTGTTTCAAACACAAGCTGCCCAGCACGTGGCTGGGAAGCCTCAGGACTAGTCTACACTGGCAACGTTAAAAAGCTTCCGTGGCAGCAGGCACCAGGCCTGAGGAGAGCCCCACTGGACTTGCGACCCTAAGTCCTTTTCCTCCTTTGCTCCTTGTCTTTTGTTGTATTGAGAGCAACTTCACAGGCTGTCTTCAGCCTGTCATGGTGACCTTTGACCCAGTCATCCAAACTGTTCACCGCATCCTTAGAAAAGACTTCTTGATGCTTCTCTGGTAACGCCATTAAGTTAGCCACCTGTGCAGGCATCAGCCACTGGCGTGCTGCGTGAACTGGAACTGGCAGTCTCTCACCACGTCTTTCTTGAGGAAAGGGATCTCGTCCACCCTTCTCCCTCTTTCTCACCCGCAGCTCATTTCCATTCTCCTCAAATGTTACCTTCACCCGAGGAACCACTCCCGTAGGCCAATGCATCTCTGCAGTGCTGTTTTGAGGATGCAACTCCACAGCCTTCAAACTTGAGTTTAGAAGACTCATTGGTCCTCTTCCTTTGACGGCATTAGTCAGACATTGGCTGGCTGGAGCCCATTCGGTAGGTTTACCCCAGATGTAGGCTCTACAAGAGCTCCATATCTATTGGGATTTCCTGGGACCCAGCAGTGTTCATCAAGCATCCTCCCTCTCCGAGGAGGAATAACACTCTTCTGTTCTCTGCCCACTTTAACATTTCCAATCTGCCCCGCAGGGCCCAGTCAATGGTTTTGTCTCTCCGCTCCAGCCAGTATTCGACTCAGCACAGTATTCTTCTCGGTGTGCCCATGGCAATTTATCCTCCAGGTTCCTTCTACTGGCAACAGTAGCTCCTTTAGCTCACTAATGATGTTCATCCCTAGAATCGCTGGGACTCCTTCTCCCACATGGCTCCCTTCAGCGGCTTTGTCTTTCAGGATGAAGATGCATTTCCCTGGCAGAGTCTGACCCATGTAGTCTATGTCTGCTTCGAGGCATCCCACCACTGGGATTGCCAGTCCATTAACTACTGTTAGACACAGAAACTGTGTGCTGTGCATGGTCAGCTCCTTGTCTATCAAATCCTTATGAAAATGCGACTGAGTAATGGTGGTGACTTCTGAGCCAGTATCTAACAAACATCTGGTTTCCACCCCTGCTATACATACTTCAGCAGTTAGACAGTCTCCAAATGCTCACTTACGGAAGTCACTAGATATGCTGGCACTGCCCGTGTCCCTTTCAACACTGTATGCAGAGTGATTTTCCACCAACGACAGGCCGAGGAATCCTTCTGCCACTGCTTGGCCTTCTACTGTAGATGGACCACTTGCTCCTGGTGCCCCACTGGTTTCCAGTGCCTGGGACTCTCTTCTTTTTCTCAGTGGACATTCTCGGCTAGTATGCCCTGGCCTTTCACAAGGGTAACAAATGTACCTTCCCTGCTCATCCTGCAGTGGGTTTCTTCAGGATCCTGGTGTCCTTGGATACTTTGGCATTTTAGTGGAGGTTTTTCCTTTCATCACTACAGTCATCACTTTCAGCTGTTGGACTGCCAGTTTTTGGACAGCTTCACTTAATCTTTCCAGTGTTAACTGTGTTTGGGGCAGGGTGTTTTCCCCAGTACTTGCATTCACTTGGCCCCCACTTCGTGGACAGGACTTCAGCTTGGCCGTCTCTGCCACAGGAACTTCCTCTTCTTCTGACTACATAATGGCAGCCAGACTGAGTTAATGGAACTTCTGACTGGGCTCTTCCTTAAACCACCTTTTAATTTCATGGTGGAAGGAATCATCCTGGAGCCCCAGAACCAACTGCTCTTTCAGAAACATATCTGGGTCTGGAACTCGTCGAGGGTCTCGCCCCTCCACTTTGCTTATTCTCTCCTGGATCTCATATGCATATGCCCAGACAGTTTCACCAGGCTCCTGCTTGCTCTCAAATAACTCCTTTCTTCTGGTTCCAATAGGTACCTTTGTGACAGATTAAGTTACCAATCTGCATGAGGTGTCAGGTGATCAGGCTGAGGCCGCAGGATCGTTAGGGGAGGAGATGACTGAGGACACCAAGTGACTGAGTTTAAAGCTTTATTCATAAAATAAAGTTAAATAACAGCGGAGAGTGCTGAGGGTTCCCCACGTCACTCAGAGGAAGGAAAAGCGTTAATGTCCCAGCCCTAATCCACTTTCATACTCACACATCCACTACCCAAGGCTGGTCAAGCTTGGGTGTAACGTACGAAGAAGCGGGAGGAGATGTGGATGGGAATTCTGTCCTGTACGCAGGTCGTCCAGGGTCCACTGTTGATCTCCGACTTACTTCAGCTCTCGGGAAGGTTTTAAGTCCTGGGTTCTTCTGGGGGCATTTTGTCCGGGGACATTTGTCCACCGTGCTCTTTGTATCAGTCCAAACCGGCCTTCTGAGGCTTCCTTGGCTTCTCCAAAACACATCGGCTTCAGGGTTGTTATGTTCCCATTCGCTGACCTTTACCTTCTCACTAGTTTTCTCAATCCCCTGCAGTCTTGTTCAGTTTACTGCTCTGTTCTCACAGCTGGTTGGGGTTGTAATCCAGGCCCCCATCTTTCTTGGCATCAGAGAGTCTGCTTGGGTGCATTGGCCTTGGGCAGCTGGAGTCAGCTTCTTTTCTTCGCACCTAGCTGGATCGTTGAGTTAACACATTCCTTTCTCCCTTCCTCCCCTTTTGGCCTCTCACAACCTGCAAAGGAATCTTTCACTCCACACTCACGCCTTCAACCCCTCCCAAAATGAATATGCCTATATAGGTGGCAGCAATATACAAGGCTGGTGCTTACCCAGGAGACCTCATGGGGGGCAATTTTATCGTGCCTGGGACATTCCCATGAGGCTATTTTATTCTGACTGTGACACCTTGTCTCCATACACTTCCAGGAGGAGTTCAAATACCTTTTCCACATCTTTCTTGTCTGCCATTGCCAGGAGCTTAACTGTGGCCTTGGCCGTGGCCCTTGAGGTGTTCCTCTATGAAGTCCATATGATCCTCTTCAGGTACTCTTAGCACACACGGACTTGCCTTCACAGACTTGACTCACTTCTCTACTGTAATGTCTCCTGGTCTTGTTGGGAAGCCATAAATAGTAGGGGGTTTCTTAGCTTCTGCTGCCTGATGGTCTATTACTGCCTTAGCCAGTGAAAAGGCTTCTCTCTGTTCTCTTCTAGCTTGTTGTAATGCCTCAGTTTGGTCTGATCATCTGCGCACAAGTTCAGCAAAGTGGGCCCATAGTTCTTCAATTCCAGCCATTCTTGACCAGGCCTGGACAGTGCTGTCAGAACTCAACCAGGAAACCAGTGGGGTGGACCCTGTGGATAGGATCCTGTTTGTGATGCCAATTATGTATGTAACCCTTCTGCCCGTCAGAGTTGGCAGCAACAAGGGCCGGGTTCAATATCTAGGGGTTCCATTCCAATAACACAATGCAAACCGGCTCGAGCCCCCACCCAGTGACCTGGGACAAATATATACCACCCCCGCTGGGCGCCTCCAAGAGGCAATACTTCCCCTCTCGCAAGCACATAGTCTGAGTGTAGCAAAAGTCTTTTAATAACAGAGAGAAACAATGTGGCATTATGTTGGGGAAACACCACCAACCGGATTCATAACACAACCCATGAGCAAAAACAACCCCACCCCAGGCAAATTGGGGCATGCCCTTTTCCCTTTGGTTCTTGAGTCCAGCAACCCCAAAAGTCCAATGCCCCAAAAGTCTCTGTCCCTGGTCAGGGCAGCCCCAGAGTTCGAAAGTTTGTCGGCGGAGCTTTATCTCCCAACCTGGGTGGAAATGGGACGGGGGTAAGAGGCACCTTACGTGATCTGAAGCTGACCGCCCCATAGCTCCATAGCGGCGCTCCGCTCCGCTCCGCCAGCCGCCCCACAAAACTCCTTCGCGCAGCTGCACTCCGCTCCACTAGCCGCCCCACGAACTCCTTCGCTCAGCTGCGCTCCGCTCCGCCAGCCGCCCCACGAACTCCTTCGCTCAGCTGCGCTCCGCTCCGCCAGCCGCCCCACGAACTCCTTCGCTCAGCTCCACGGCCCACAAGCAGCTCCTGCCATCCACACACTGCTCTGTGTCGAACTGCTTCGCCAGCCGTCCCGCAAACTGCTCCACAATATATCTTCAGGCTCCCCCACTACTTAACACAACACTCAGTGATTTCAGCGCTTAGGTGAATTCAGCTTATAATAGGGGAGCCCCAGTGCTGGTGCACTGTCAGCCCAAAGTGAGCTCAGCAGCCTATAACTAGACTTCTAATGAAATCAAAATTAGCTCTGATATTCCACAGTGGAGAGAGGAGGAAGTGCAATTAGCATGTAAGGCCCTCACCAAGGGGCCCATGCCACCAAGTATTAATACTTGTCCCCAGCCTCTCTCCATTCACACAGTTTTGGAACCCATGACCCTTGCCGAGCGAGTGCTACTTAGATGATGGTGAATCCCTCCATCGTAACAAAAGGCCACGTACAGTTCCAAGCACAGTTCCCATAATCAGGGTAATAACAATTTATTCTTCCTGCCCCAATAACAGAGACACTGGGGATCCCACAGCAGCCAAAGTGACCATTTGGGCAGCTATGGTCTCATTCTAGGCGTGGTGGGTGTGCCTATGCAAATGAGATCGGCCCCTGAAGTTCTTTTCCACAACTTGCCACACCTCACCACCAGATGTCAGGGTGGAGCTCATCCTGACACTGCTTACATCCTCCCCCCAGCCGAGACTTTGTCGTCCCGACAAATCACACTCCCTTTATACCAACTCATTGGTTTCCTCCAAAGGGCCTCAGGAAGCCCACTTTAGCTTCCACAAGCCTGTGTGCTAAATGTATTGGCTCCTCACTAGTCACCCCAGGTGCATCATAAGTTAACCGTTTCACTGGTCTTATCACCCTGTCTCGTCTATTGAGAATCTCTGTTGCCGAAGTAAGGGGAACATCCTCTTGAGTGACGGATGGAGAGGCTTCCCTGGAGGGTCCCTCGGCTACTGGTGTAGGCCCCTGCACTCCTAGTTCTAACACTGGAGGGTCCAAGGTGCCCAGGACATCCTCTACCTGTCTGTCCCCATTGTCCAATAACCTGTGTGTGTCATCACAGGGGGGTCTCATCAGCAGCACCGGGGTATCAGAAAGGGGCCTAAATAGTTCCGCCATTGGGTTTAGGGCGGAAGAGGGAAAACTCTCGTTTGGTTCAGCTGATCGAGACTGAAATCTTGTCTCCATCCCAGGATACACCAGGGTTGTGTCTTCCTCCTCAGACTCACTCTCAGATGTGCAGAATAGGGGTAAGTTAGCTGCAGGGGGCCCACTGTCTGTGTTGGATGGCGGCTTTGGTCTAGCACCTCTGTTCTGCCCGGCGGCCCTGCCATGGCCCATCTCACAAGGGGTGCTTACCAATTCCCCCACAGGGAGCAAAAGGTTTCTATGCACCGTCTTTATTTGCCCTGGACCGTCTTCAGGTTTGATCTTGTAGACCGGCAGATCTCCCAGCTTTTCCATCACCAGGTAAGGTATTGCCTTCCATCTGTCAGCTATCTTGTGTTTGCCAGCAATACCCAAATTTCGCAGCAGGACTCTGTCCCCCAGCTGGAGCTCCTGCGAACGCACTCTAGCATCATATCGATGTTTGTTGCGGTCTGCGTTCTTCCGAGCCGCAGCGGTAGCTAAGCGATAAGCATCCCGCAGCTTTTCTCTTAGTCGGGATACATATTGCTGATGAGTTTCATAGCTATCTCCATCCTCTGATACACCAAAGCACAAGTCTATGGGTAATCTTGGTTCTCGCCCAAACATCAAGAGATATGGGGTGACTCCCGTAGCATCGTTCTTTGTGGCATTGTAGGCATGCACCAGAAATGCGACATGCTGGCTCCAGGTTGCCTTCTGCTCTGGTCGCAAAGTTCCCAACATATCTAATAGGGTTCGATTGAACCTCTCGGGCTGAGGATCACCTTGGGGGTGATAAGGCGTTGTCCTAGACTTTTTAATTCCTGCTATCTTCAGCACCTCCTTCAGAAGGTGACTCTCAAAATCCCGCCCCTGATCAGAGTGTATCCGAGCCGGGAATCCATAGACTGAGAAATATTTGTCCCACAATACTCGAGCAACGGTGGTGGCCCTCTGATCACGTGTGGGATATGCTTGTGCATACCGTGTAAAATGGTCAGTCACTACTAGAATGTTTCCAACATTCCTCTTGTCTACCTCTACAGACAAGAAATCCATGCATACCAACTCCAAAGGTTTGTTGCTGGTGATGTTCTTGAGATATGCAGCCCTCGTGGGCAGAGTTTTCCTTTGAACACATCGAGCGCAAGTCTCACATTTCCTGCGAACATCTTCAGCCATTCGGGGCCAATAGAACCTACTACAAATAAGTTCCAGGGTCCTCTCCATCCCTAAATGCCCAAAGTCATCATGCAGGGCCCTCATGGCCAGGGCTCTGTACTTTTTTGGCAGTACTAGTTGTGCTCGTTGTTTTTGTAAAGGGTCAGTGGTCATTCGGTGTAGCACTCCCTGAATCAGTTTTAGTTTGGTCCATTCTCTCAATAGTAGTTTACCCTCCGGGTTAGGTGGGACAACCGCAGTTGGGCTTCGCCCCTCCCTTTTGGCAAGTAGTGTATCACGAATGTCAATATCTTGCCGCTGGGCTTCTTGCCAGTCAGCCGCATTGAGCATGGGCAAAGGAGATTGGTCTAATGCAATATAGTTCACCGAAGCAGAAGGCATGCATTCAGGGGGCAGGCCCAAAGCTTCTGCAACACATCCCTGAAAGTCTTCACGGGCCTCTGGCTCTCGGCGACTCACACTGCAAATAGCTCTCACTCCATCTGTGGGTATCACAGCAACTTCTGGAGCCTGCGGACGCCTGGACAATGCATCTGCATCTACATTGCTTCTCCCTGATCGGTACTGAATGCTGAACTCATAGCTAGCCAAGGCGGCCACCCATCTCTGCCCTGTAGCATCCAGCTTAGCACTTGTTAACACATAAGTCAGTGGATTGTTGTCTGTCCACACCTGGAACTGAGCACCATACAAGTAGTCTCGAAATTTCTCAGTGATGGCCCATTTCAAGGCCAAAAACTCCAGCTTGTGGGTGGGATAGCGAGTTTCACTATCAGACAATCCTCGGCTGGCAAAGGCTACAGGTTTACATTTGCCTTCCACTTCCTGGTACAGGACTGCTCCCAGACCCTCCAAACTGGCATCAGTATGCAGGATAAATGGTTTGCTTGGGTCAGCAAAAACTAGGACTGGAGCATGAGTTAGGCAAGTAATGATTTCTCGAAAAGCCCTTTCACATCTCTCATCCCACCGTGGCCCAAATGGTGCAAAGGGGCCATTGTGTCTCTGCACAGGAGGCTTTGGGGACCTCCCCTTATTCTTGGACTTAGATTTGTTCTTGCTGGACTGATGTCCCCTGGTAAGATCATTCAGAGGCTTTACAATCGTAGCATAGTTTTTCACAAATCTGCGGTAGTAGCCACTAAATCCAAGGAAGGTCTTGAGTTCTCTGTAGTTACTTGGACGTGGCCATGTAGTGAGTGCTTCTATTTTATCAGGATCAGTACTCACACCTTCTTGGGACACAATGTGACCCACATACTTCACTGAGGTTCTGCAGAACTGGCATTTGTCAATTGAAAGCTTCAGACCATAATCCTCCAACCTATCAAGCACTTTAAGAAGTCTTTCTTCATGCTCCTCTAAGGTTCTTCCAAACACAATCAGGTCATCCAAATAAACTAACACTTGCAGTAAATTCATGTCTCCCACAACTTTCTCCATGAGACGTTGAAAGGTGGCAGGTGCTCCAGAAATCCCTTGGGGCATGCGTTCGAACTGATAAAACCCTAATGGGCAGATGAAGGCTGTCTTCTCCTTATCTTCTTCTCCCAGAGGGATCTGGTAGTATCCACTTCGAAGATCCAACACAGAGAACCACTGGCTTCCCAGCAAACAGTCTAAGGAGTCTTGCACTCGAGGCATAGTGTACTGGTCGACCACCGTACGGCTGTTTAGGGTGCGGTAGTCAATACACATCCGGATTTTCCCATTCTTTTTGCGGACTACCACAATGGGTGAGGCGTATGGGCTGCGGGACTCTGTAATGATGCCATTCGCAGCCAGCTCCTGAAGATGATGTCGCACATCTTCCATCTCAGAGAGAGCAATCTTCCTAGATCTCTCCCTGAAAGGTCGAGAGTCATGTAGTCTGATATTGTGCTCTACTCCTTTTGCACATCCCACATCCCACTCATGCAGTGAGAACACCTTGGATCTTTCACAAAGTTTCTTCCTCAGGCGATCTTTCCAGTCCTCGGACACTGGTGAATCTCCAAAGTCAAACTTTGCTGGGTCTATTGCCGGAACTGGAGTTTCATACTGGGGTTTTACAATCGACTCAGGCTCAAAGAGGTCTGCTATCTTTTGTCCTTGCTTCACAAAAATATCACGACTCGTTTCATTAGCAATCAGTATAGTCACCCTTTCCTGGGCTTCAGCAGGTAGGGTTATGACTCCACTGGGGACCAGCACTCCTTAGAATCATAGAATCATAGAATATCAGGGTTGGAAGGGACCCCAGAAGGTCATCTAGTCCAACCCCCTGCTCAAAGCAGGACCAATTCCCAGTTAAATCATCCCAGCCAGGGCTTTGTCAAGCCTGACCTTAAAAACCTCTAAGGAAGGAGATTCTACCACCTCCCTAGGTAACGCATTCCAGTGTTTCACCACCCTCTTAGTGAAAAAGTTTTTCCTAATATCCAATCTAAACCTCCCCCACTGCAACTTGAGACCATTACTCCTCGTTCTGTCATCTGCTACCATTGAGAACAGTCTAGAGCCATCCTCTTTGGAACCCCCTTTCAGGTAGTTGAAAGCAGCTATCAAATCCCCCCTCATTCTTCTCTTCTGCAGGCTAAACAATCCCAGCTCCCTCAGCCTCTCCTCATAACTCATGTGTTCCAGTCCCCTAATCATTTTTGTTGCCCTTCGCTGGACTCTCTCCAATTTATCCACATCCTTCTTGAAGTGTGGGGCCCAAAACTGGACACAGTACTCCAGATGAGGCCTCACCAATGTCGAATAGAGGGGAACGATCACGTCCCTCGATCTGCTCGCTATGCCCCTACTTATACATCCCAAAATGCCATTGGCCTTCTTGGCAACAAGGGCACACTGCTGACTCATATCCAGCTTCTCGTCCACTGTCACCCCTAGGTCCTTTTCCGCAGAACTGCTGCCTAGCCATTCGGTCCCTAGTCTGTAGCTGTGCATTGGGTTCTTCCGTCCTAAGTGCAGGACCCTGCACTTATCCTTATTGAACCTCATCAGATTCCTTTTGGCCCAATCTTCCAATTGGTCTAGGTCCTTCTGTATCCTATCCCTCCCCTCCAGCGTATCTACCACTCCTCCCAGTTTAGTATCATCCGCAAATTTGCTGAGAGTGCAATCCACACCATCCTCCAGATCATTTATGAAGATATTGAATAAAACCGGCCCCAGGACCGACCCTTGGGGCACTCCACTTGATACCGGCTGCCAACTAGACATGGAGCCATTGATCACTACCCGTTGAGCCCGACAATTTAGCCAGCTTTCTACCCACCTTATAGTGCATTCATCCAGCCCATACTTCCTTAACTTGCTGACAAGAATACTATGGGAGACCGTGTCAAAAGCTTTGCTAAAGTCAAGAAACAATACATCCACTGCTTTCCCTTCATCCACAGAACCAGTAATCTCATCATAAAAGGCGATTAGATTAGTCAGGCATGACCTTCCCTTGGTGAATCCATGCTGGCTGTTCCTGATCACTTTCCTCTCATGCAAGTGCTTCAGGATTGATTCTTTGAGGACCTGCTCCATGATTTTTCCAGGGACTGAGGTGAGGCTGACTGGCCTGTAGTTCCCAGGATCTTCCTTCTTCCCTTTTTTAAAGATTGGCACTACATTAGCCTTTTTCCAGTCATCCGGGACTTCCCCGGTTCGCCACGAGTTTTCAAAGATAATGGCCAGTGGCTCTGCAATCACAGCCGCCAATTCCTTCAGCACTCTCGGATGCAACTCGTCCGGCCCCATGGACTTGTGCACGTCCAGCTTTTCTAAATAGTCCCTAACCGCCTCTATCTCCACAGAGGGCTGGCCATCTCTTCCGCATTTTGTGATGCCCAGCGCAGCAGTCTGGGAGCTGACCTTGTTAGTGAAAACAGAGGCAAAAAAAGCATTGAGTACATTAGCTTTTTCCACATCCTCTGTCACTAGGTTGCCTCCCTCATTCAGTAAGGGGCCCACACATTCCTTGGCTTTCTTCTTGTTGCCAACATACCTGAAGAAACCCTTCTTGTTACTCTTGAGCTCCTTCAGGGAGCTCTCCTCCCATCGGCTGCTCTATCATTGCTAACGTCCCTTTACTGCCTTTCAGACAGGTACTCATGACAAGCACTTCTTGCTCCGTCCTTGCAGGCACTACTAAGGGGGTTGTGCCCGCGTACTTCAGTGCCCCAAGCGGTAGCTCAGATGTGTCCCTTTTAGCGCTCTCAATTTTCCTATAGGCTTCAGCACAAAGCGTATGGATCATCAGGGTATTCAGGTACTGGTCCCCAGCCCGCCTTCTGCAGTAATCCGCGAGTACCTTGAAGAGACTGGAGTTGGTCCCTATCAGCACAGACACATCAGAAGTCCCTTTAGGGTCAGGGCATATTAAGGCAGCTGTGTCTACCTCTTCTCTCACCCCAGCAACCTCCTCTGGGAATTCCAGGTGCACTATGACATACCCTTGATAGGGGTATTCATCCATGCTGAGGCCACATAGGCCAAGGCCAGTCAGTGGCTGTATAGGCAGGTGCCTAAGCATCTGTTGGTAGAATGACTGAAATATAATAGTCACTTGAGATCCAGTGTCAAGCACTGCTTTACACTCCACCCCTTCGATCCTCACCATGACCTCTGCTCGAGGCCCTATCAGTCCTGCAGGGATCCCAGCTGGACAGTCTTTTCTGGGGGAATCTTCAAATCCTGCAGACCTGGGGGGTCCCCGTCCCCAGACCCTCTGGCAGCTACCGGATCTCTCCCAACTGATCCTCAGCTTTCCATACACTAAGGAGGGGTTTTCTTCATTACGGCATTTGGCAGCACTGTGTCCATCCTGACCACATCGGTAGCAGAAGAATTGACCTTTCCCCCTTCGCCTGGGGGGGATGGTGGCTCTAAGTGCGGGCTTCTCAATCGCCACAGTTTGAGGCTTCTTATTCCTAGAAGTCTTAACTCGGTCAACGGTACTTTGCAGCTCAGCTATCCGTTCCATCAGGACCTGCATTTGTTGGGCAAGTTCCTCTCTGGTGCTCACCATCAGTACACTGGCCATTTGCAGTGGTGTTGTGCTGGCTGGCTCCGATGTTTGGGCTTCCCAAAACTCACTGGCAGCCTGCCTTTCTTCCTCCTCTCGGACCTCTTTTATCAGCTGGGAGTAACTTGGGGGATGTTCCCGTCGTTCTCTTAGCCGGAGATGAAGTAGAATCGGGTTCTGATACTGAGTTCCTCTTACAATTTGAGCCAGTCTGGTCTGATCCATCTGCTCAGCAGTCACTGCTCCCCTCATGACAGCTCTCTGAAGCAGTCTCTCCAGTCTCTGTATGTAGGCTGAAGCCTTCTCGCCCTTTTGTTGTCGGGAATTAAGGAACTTACAGTAGCTGTCTTCAGGGCCCTCTACGCTCCCAAAGTTGTGTTCAAGGGCCTCTAGGCAGTCCTTCACACTGACCCCAGGGTCAATGAGCTTCAGGGTGCGAATCACATCTAATGCTGGGCCGCCAAGGCTCTCTATAAGGCATCTTCGCTTTTCTGCATCTGGTACGGCCCACTCTTGCAGCATTTCAGTGGTATGCTCTAACCAGGGTTCAAACTCCTCCTCCCCAGCAAATAATCTTAACTTACGACAAGAGTCTGACTCAGCATGGGGCAGCACAACCTTTTCCAATATTTGCCCCAGAGCTTTTGTCCAATCATCAGCCGAGGCTGCAGCCTCCGAGCTAGAAGCTGCTGAGCCAGGGCCCAACAAACCTGACATATTAGCCATTATACAAACAGTAATTTCCTCAAAATATAAGCACAAACAAAAAAGATATATAAATTGTTTCCCAATGTAGTGGATCACTCAACAGGTGCTTGCGAGGGGTACTGACCCAGGCGATCCCGGACGAGCCCCCAAAAATGTAACCCTTCTGCCCGTCAGAGTTGGCAGCAACAAGGGCCGGGTTCAATATCTAGGGGTTCCATTCCAATAACACCATGCAAACCGGCTCGAGCCCCCACCCAGTGACCTGGGACAAATATATACCACCCCCGCTGGGCGCCTCCAAGAGGCAATACTTCCCCTCTCGCAAGCACATAGTCTGAGTGTAGCAAAAGTCTTTTAATAACAGAGAGAAACAATGTGGCATTATGTTGGGGAAACACCACCAACCGGATTCATAACACAACCCATGAGCAAAAACAACCCCACCCCAGGCAAATTGGGGCATGCCCTTTTCCCTTTGGTTCTTGAGTCCAGCAACCCCAAAAGTCCAATGTCCCAAAAGTCTCTGTCCCTGGTCAGGGCAGCCCCAGAGTTCGAAAGTTTATCGGCGGAGCTTTACCTCCCAACCTGGGTGGAAATGGGACGGGGGTAAGAGGCACCTTACGTGATCTGAAGCTGACCGCCCCATAGCGGCGCTCCGCTCCGCTCCGCCAGCCGCCCCACAAAACTCCTTCGCGCAGCTGCACTCCGCTCCACTAGCCGCCCCACGAACTCCTTCACTCAGCTGCGCTCCGCTCCGCCAGCCGCCCCACGAACTCCTTCGCTCAGCTGCGCTCCGCTCCGCCAGCCGCCCCACAAACTCCTTCGCTCAGCTCCACGGCCCACAAGCAGCTCCTGCCATCCACACACTGCTCTGTGTCGAACTGCTTCGCCAGCCGTCCCGCAAACTGCTCCACAATATATCTTCAGGCTCCCCCACTACTTAACACAACACTCAGTGATTTCAGCGCTTAGGTGAATTCAGCTTATAATAGGGGAGCCCCAGTGCTGGTGCACTGTCAGCCCAAAGTGAGCTCAGCAGCCTATAACTAGACTTCTAATGAAATCAAAATTGGCTCTGATATGCCACAGTGGAGAGAGGAGGAAGTGCAATTAGCATGTAAGGCCCTCACCAAGGGGCCCATGCCACCAAGTATTAATACTTGTCCCCAGCCTCTCTCCATTCACACAGTTTTGGAACCCATGACCCTTGCCGAGCGAGTGCTACTTAGATGATGGTGAATCCCTCCATCGTAACAAAAGGCCACGTACAGTTCCAAGCACAGTTCCCATAATCAGGGTAATAACAATTTATTCTTCCTGCCCCAATAACAGAGACACTGGGGATCCCACAGCAGCCAAAGTGACCATTTGGGCAGCTATGGTCTCATTCTAGGCGTGGTGAGTGTGCCTATGCAAATGAGATCGGCCCCTGAAGTTCTTTTCCACAACTTGCCACACCTCACCACCAGATATCAGGGTGGAGCTCATCCTGACACTGCTTACATGTAAGTGAGGGAATGGTCCAGCTACTGTGGGGAACTTTCCTGGCTTATACACTACCCCGGTGAAATGGGGTAGCGAAAGGATTTGAGTCCTCACTCCAACTATCTTTATCCCCTTAGCTCGGCCCCACTCTGATGGACCCAGGCAATTCCAGTTCAGAAAGAGGATGGGACCCCCCCTTGCCCAGTTTACAGTCTGAGTGTAAATGGGAAGTGGAGTGGGAATGGATGATCACTTTAGATAAGCTATTACCAGCAGGACAGTGGGGTGGGAGGAGGTATTGTTTCATATTCTCTGTGTATATATAAAGTCTGCTGCAGTTTCCACGGTATGCATCCGATGAAGTGAGCTGTAGCTCACGAAAGCTCATGCTCAAATAAATTGGTTAGTCTCTAAGGTGCCACAAGTACTCCTTTTCTTTTTGCGAATACAGACTAACACGGCTGTTACTCTGAAACAGGAATATAAATCTCAACCATGCATAATAATCTTCCTTCACTGTAGCCTTAATCCTCCTGACTCTCCCCTAAAGAAAAACACCAAGAGACGCTGCTCTTGACACACGAATGTCAGGGAGGCTTCACTGCAAAACTTAACTCTGTCCTCAGACTCCCCCCACCGCCCGCCAGCTACTCCCACCTGCACCCACAGGCGGGCCCCCAGACCTACTCCAAAGCACGAGCCAGGCTTGCTCAGATCACGTTCCTGGTGTCATGGATCATTCAATGTAGCCGGTCACTGCCGGGAAGGGAAAGGGGCTTGCCTCCCAAATCCCTCCCAGCGCCATGGGAAATCTTCCGCCTCCATCGGGGGGCCCGCCCAATGGATACCTGAGACAAGACTTCACGCCTCCCCCCCACCGGACACTGGCCCCCCTGAGCGGACATTGCATGGCCCTTATGCTTGTGGAACCGGGCTCCAGAGCTGAGTCCCCCCAATCCCCAATATCAGGTCAAAAAAGCCAGACCCTCAGTTCCCATGCGAGGAAATACAGTCCCTGCAGGGAGCTGTTCATTCCTCCCAGGGTCCAAAAGTGTCAGGAGGAACCCAGCGCCTTGTGCCCGGCGCTGCACAGAGACACAGGACGGGACACTCTGACTCCTGCAGCCGGAGCCCTGGGGCGAGTCAATCCGATCACTGACAGCAGAAGTGTGTGTCTCTTATAAAGCGGGGCATGCAAATGAGGAGACAGTTTCCTGGTTAAATCTCTGCCTCTCTCTGCCCAGGCTGCACCCGGAGACACAATCCGCAGCCCCCTCAGTCGGCGCAGTCACCAGCCAGTCCCCTGAGAACTTTCCCCTCCAGCACCCGGGAAAATGGGATTTTTGCTCCTTGTCATTGTCGCTGTAGCAGCTTTGGAAGGTATTTTCCTCCTCTGAAGACCTGGCCGAGTTAGAAGAATATTGTGTTCTCGCTGTTTTTATACCGATATTAATGGCCTGTCTTTATTCCCAGGTGTCCGGTCCCAGACGCTGGTGGAGTCCGGAGGGGGTGTGAAGAAGCCCGGAGACTCTCTCCGCCTCTCCTGCAAAGCCTCCGGGTTCACCTTCAGCAGCTACTCGATGAGCTGGGTCCGCCAGGCTCCTGGCAAGGGACTGGAGTGGGTCGCTGTTATATACCCCGATGGGGGTAGTACATACTACCTCGATGCAGTGAAAGGGCGATTCACCATCTCCAGGGATGACGCCAAGAGTGAGCTGTATCTGCAAATGACCGGCCTGAAGCCCGAGGACACCGCCCGCTATTACTGTGCGGGAGACACAGTGACACCAAACCGGTTTGTGATCGCACAAAAACCCAGGCTGCGGAATCGCCCTTCTCCCGGCGGCCGCGCGGGGGCAGCAGCGACACCCCCCGCTTCGGGCTCGGGCAGGAGACCCGGCCCCCGGGGGAACGGGACACAAACCTCCCGCCAGTTTAACCCTTCCGTTCCCGGACTCTGAATGGCCCATTTCCCTACCCCAGAGATGGAGGCGGGGTGTGGAAATGGGCCATGCAGGGTGCAGGCGGGGCTGGGGGGCAGAGATCACCCGGCGCCGGAATAAACCCCGCTCCGCTGAGCCCGGGGATGGGGCACCGCCGGGACTTTCCAAGGAGACTGGAGCATTTTTTCCATCCATTTGACAGCTGGAAATCACAGCCCTGGTGTGAACGGTGCAGCTCAGGATCCTGCCCCCAATAAAGGGCCCCCATGTCACAGAGTCACCATGGAGATAAACGGCCCCGCCCCTCAGCCCCCCGATGGCATCACTCAGCCCAGCGCTGGCCCGCAGGGAATTGGGGACAGTCACGTGGCTAAGGGCTGTGGACAGGGACACGGTGGGATTTCATGGGGTCGCTCAGGGGGAGGCGGCTGCCGAGGGAGAAGCAGAGGCCTGGGGGGGGGGCGCAGGGGGCACGAGGGTCACGGGGCGCAGCTCCCACTGAGTGAGATTCACCATCTCCAGAGACAATCCCAACAACCTGCTGCCTCTGAAAATGACCGGCCTGAAGCCCAGGGGCACCGCCCGCTACCACTCTCGGTTCCCGGACAATGTGTCTCCCCTTCCTGCCCAGAGCCCCGCTGGGCTGCGGGGCACAGATCCCTCGCTCCATCTGTGAACTCCAATCCGGAGTGAGTCCTGTTCTGTGTCGCTCTCCCCTCGGAGACCTGGCACGTTGGCTCTCCCGGGTCCCATCCCTGTGCGTGTGGGAAAGACCCCAGGAATATTCATACCGAGACTCAAGCTACAGCCACTAGGTTATTCTTCCCTCCCCTGTCTGGGGGAATAAACAAGGAGTCTTTACACTGGTGCCGGTTCTAGATCCTAGATGGGGAAGAGAAAATTGATCACGGGCTCTTCAGCCTGGCAGACAAAGATACAACAGGATCCGATGCTGGAAGCTGAAGCTAGACAATGTCCAGCTGGAAAGAAGGTGATTTTTTAAAAAGACATTGAGGTGAATTAACCATTGGAACAACTGATCAAGAGTCACAGGGGATTCTCTGTCACAAGCAACTATCGTCTGTATGATTCTGTGTCTTTTAGAAAATAAAGAAATGCAAAATCCATGGGGGGAGATTTAGGTTAGATATGGGGTGAGGAGGGAGAAGTTTTTAAGGGTACGCATATCTAACTATCCACATTGGAACCGGTTACCTAGGCACGTTGTGAAATCCCCATCACTGGAGGTTTTTAAGAACAGACGAAGAACCAGGGGTGGTCTCGGTATATCTAATCCTGCCTCAGTGCAGGAGGTCGGCTAGTTGACCTCTTGAAGTCCCTCTTCCAGCCCTACCTTTCTAGGATTCTCTGAATTTCTTGAACTCTGTGACTGAAGCAGAAGGCAGTCAGAGTATTTTTCTTTCTTTAGGGACTTTCTCCAGCGCAGGATCCCATTACGGTATTTGTAATGAAGTGAGTCATTGTGGGATCCCATATCTCTAGCACAAGGATACACACTGGCATCTTCAGGTTTCAGGCTGCTGATGTGCAAATGCACCAGGTTATTGGAGGTGTCTCTGGAGATGGTGAATTGCCCTTTCCCTGAGTCCAGGTAATATAGGGTACCTGCACTATCTATGCTGGAGACCCACTCCAGTCCCTTCCCAGGAACATGACGGATCCAATACAGCCAGTTGCTACTGATGAAGAAGCCGGTGGCCTTGCAGGAGAGGCGGAGAGAGTCTCTGGGCTTTTTCACATCCCCTCCAGACTTCAAAAGCTGGACCTCTGACAGAGCTCCAAGTTGGGTGAAAGTATCGTGAATCACATCTGGAATTTTCAAAGGGTAAAGTCAAGGGGAATTAGATACCCCATTACCTAAGTCCCCTTCAAAAATGTCAATCAACATTCCAGTAGGACCTGCTCCAAACCCCACTCAGACCAAGGGAATTCCTCCCCTTGCCTTTAGTGACCTTTGCACCAGGCCCATAGAGCATAATATTCTCCAATATCTCCAGAAAATGTCAGAAACCATAATTCCTTTAAAGGCCACTAGACTAAAGAGACAATTCAGCCAAAATATGCTTCTGATGCTGGATAAAGTGCTCATGGTGTCTCGGCATTAGCTGCCCAGACCCCTCCTTGTGTCCTAGCCATGCAGGTGCAGAGCTTTTAAATGACTTAGGCAGGGCATTAAGGATATGCATTTCCATATCTTTTTTCTCTTTTTTTAATAAGCCATGTTTGAGCTCAAGCCCTCAAGCTATCTTAGGTTTTTATATTGTTCCCAATACTGTAGTGTTTGAGCATCGCAACCATTGAAGTATTCAGTGTAACAAGAAAACATTTTACAAATACATTAGAAGCAAGAGGAAGATGAAGGACAGGGAAGGACCACTGCTCAGTGAGGAGGGAAACACGGTCACAAGAAAATGCAGCAATTGCCCAAATATTAAATGCCATTTTTGTTTAGGTTTTCACCAAAAAGGTTAGCAGTAATCAGAGGACTAACAGTGAACATCAGTGTAAATGGGGTAGGATCTGAGGCTAAAATAGGGAAACAACAAGTTAAGAATTACTTAGACAAGTTAGATGTCCTTAAGTCAGCAGGGCCAGATGAAATACACTGGAGAATACTTAAGGGACTGGCCAAAGAGATCTTAGGGATTAAAGAATATTTTTGAGAACTCTCGGAGGACAGGAGAGATCCCAGAGGACTGGAAGAGGGCAAGTGGTACCTATCAATAAAAAGCAGATAAGGGCAACCCAGGAATTATAAACCACTCAACTTAACTTCTGTACCCGGAAAGAATGGAGCAAATAATCAATTTGCAAGCATCTAGAAGATAAGGTGACAACTAACAAATCATGTCAAACCTGTTACCCGGGGTTCAACCCAAAACTCTTGGTAACTTTTACTTTGTGTGAGGTGCTGTCAGTTAATAAAAACTTTTCCCCTTATTTATACATTAGTAATAGTATGGCATGTCCCTTAAAGCAAACTTGTTAAGTAAGCAGTTTCAATGGTTAAGCGAGAGGTGGCTTCTGATTATTGATTAACCAGGTGTGGGTTTTTCCAGAGTTTGCAGCCTTGAGGCCCCAATAGACATTCCTGGGGCACATTCTGCTCTTCTGAGATGCATGTATCAGCAACTTCAACACAATTCTTATCACAGGGGGTCAAGCTGCCTTCTCTGTGGCACCCAAAACTCCCCCCCCCCCGACCTCCAGCTCCTGCTTTGGTCAAGCTTAGAGTGCTGAATGGTCAATTTACAGCCTGCTGACTTGGCTGCTTTTAGCAATAATCCATAGTGGTTTCAGGCACTTTACTGGTTTGCCAAAGTCTCCCCATAGAAAACGTACCTCATACCCTCCTTTGACAGGGTAACAAGATGAGTGGATGGGGGTGAGGACAAGAACAGTATATGTGGTATATCTCAACTTTAGTCAGACATTTCATACAGTCTCAGATAGCCTTCTCGTCAGCAAACCAGGGAAATATAGACTGATGAACCTATTATAAGGTAGGTGCAGAACGAGTTAGAAAATGTACTCAGATAGTAGTTATCAATGATTCACAGTCAAGCTGGGAGGGAATACGGAGAAGTGTCCCAGAAGGATCTGTCCTGGGTCCACTTCTATTCAATAGCTCCATAAATGATTTGGATAATGGCAGAGAGAGTACACTTATAAAGTTTGCAGCTTATACCAATCTGAGAGGGGTTGCAAGCACTTTAGAGACCAGAATTAGAATTCAGAACGAGCTTGACAAATTGGAGACATGGTCTGAAATACATAGGCTGCATCCACACACTCTTTCTGTGTAGCTAAACCCAGCAAGGAAAGGCTCTGACAGGAGGAAGTAGCTGTAAATTCGTTCCCAACCCTAAATATCAGTCAGTTGGACCTTGAGCATATGGGCAAGACCCACCAGCCAGACCCCTGGGAATGAGTTCTCTGTAGTCACTCAGAGCCCTCCCCATCTAGTGTCCCATCACTGGCCATTGGGGATATTTGCTACCAGCAGTTGTCGATGTGCCCATCTCATCATACCATCCCCCTCCACATAAGTTTATCAAGATCAGTCTTGAAACCAGTTCGGCTCCCCCTCCCACCCTTTTAGTTTAATTCTGGCTGAGATTTTCAAAGCCACCTAAAGGCATTTAGATGCCTGGTTTATATTAGGAAGAAAGGCAGTTTTGGAAATCTTAACCCAAGTCATCTGGAAACCTACCCCTATTGTTACCTCCCCTTCCCTCTCTCCAGCCCCTTTGTTTGCTGCCTGGCTTTAAAGGTTTTTGAACTGCCTCAGGCCTCATGAAAATTAAGGAGGATAACCTCTTTTTTTAAGAGCCAGAGAATTTCTCCTTCTCCGGCACACCCCAAGTAACTTACTTTGTGCCATATTCCTTCATCTGTTCCGGTAGGTTTCTGATTCAAAAATAAATATGTGTTTCATTTTTCTTTCCCTGCTGGCAGCTTTCTCAGGTAAGAACCTCAGAGATACCTGGGATAAAAGAAGGAAACAAATGCAGCCAAAAGGAATCATTGATTCTCCAGAGCACTGAAAAACGTGTTTTGCTGAATCATGACCGAGATCTTTAATATTTGTCTATTTGCAGGTGTCTCTTGTCTCAAATCCAGTTAATCCAGTCCAGAGCAGAAATTAAAAAGCCAGGAGACTGCAAAACTCTCCTGTAAAGTGTCTAGACACATATACTAGCCACGGTATGGACTGAGCACGGAGGTCTCCAGGGAAAGGACTGGAAAGGGGATTTTCAATTACAAACGGGGCTGGTGACACCACATACTACACAGACCCGGTTAAAGGACCATTCTCCATCTCCAGAGACAACACCCAGAACCTGCTGGGGTAAACAGTGAGGTGGCAAAATTTGCAGATGATACAAAACTACTCAAGATAGTTAAGTCGCAGGCAGACTGCGAAGAGCTATGAGAGCAGTGGTCACCACCCGGTCGATCACGATCTCCAGCAGCTCAGCGGGTTGCCGCTAAGGCAGGCTGCCCCGGCCCCACACCGCTCCCAGAAGTGGCCAGCGTAGCCCCATGGCACCAGGGGTGGGGAGACAGGGTTCTCCCTCCGCATGCTGCTCCTACCTGCAAGCACCACCCCCACAGCTCCCATTGGCTGGGAATGTAGAGCTGTGACCAATGGGAGCTGCAGGGGTGGTGCTTGCAGAGAGGGGCAGTGCACAGAGCCATGTGCTGCCTGACCCTCCCCAGGGGCCGGAGGGGTGCATTGGCCCTTTCCAGGAGTGGTGCAGTGCACAGGTAGGCAGGAAGCCTGCCTTAGTGGCAGCCACACTGTGCCACCAACCGGGAGCCTCTGGATGTAAATGCTGCCTGGCGGGAGGCCGCACCCCAACCCCCAGCCCTGAGCCCCCTCCTGGATCCAGCACCCCATGCCCCAGGTGTGGGCAAACTATGGCCCGGGGGCCACATCCGGCCCTTCAGACATTTTAATCTGGCCCTCAAGCTCCTGCCGGGGAGTGGGGTCTGGGGCTTGCCCTCTCCACATGTGCCGTGGCTTCACGTGGCTCCTGGAAGCAGCAGCATGTTCCTGCTCCGGCTCCTACGCACAGGGGCAGCCAGGGGGTTCCACAGGCTGCCCCTGCCCCAACTGTCACCTCTGCAGCTCCCATTGGCCGGCAACCAGGGGAGCATGTAGAAGCCGGAGTGGAGACATGCCACTGCTTCCGGGAGCTGCTTGAGGTAAGCGCCACCTGGAGTCTGCACCCCTGATCCCCCTCCTGCCCTCCGAATCCCTCAGTCACAGCCTCATGCACCTCAGAGCCTGCACCCCCCAGCCGGAGCCCTCACCCCTCCACCTGCACCCCAACACCCTGCCCCAGCCCGGAGCCCGCTCCCACACTCTGAACTCCTCATTTCTGGCCCCACCCCAGAGCCCAGCACCTCCAGCCAGACCCCTCACCCCCTCTTGCACCCCAACCCCCAATTTTGTGAGCATTCATGGTCCGTCATACAATTTCCATATCCAGATGTGGCCCTCAGGCCAAAAACTTTGACCAGCCCTGCCATACCGCATCATACACCCTGAACTCCCTCCCGCACCCCAAACCCCAGCCCTGACCCCTTCCCAGAGCCAGCACCATGTACCCCCTCCTGCACCCCAACCCCCTTCCCCAGGCTCAGCCCAGAGCTCCCTCCCACACTGTGAACCCTTCAGCCCCAGCCAAGAGCCCACACCCCCTGTCGAACCCCAGCCCCCTACCCCAGCCTTGTGAAAGTGAGTGAGGGTGGGGGAGAGCGAGTGAAGGGGTGGGGGATGGAGTGAGTGGGGTGGGACTTTGGGGAAGGGGTCAGGTGGATCCTGGGTTGCCCTTAAATTCAAAAAGTGATCTTGGGCGTAAAAGGTTGGAGACCCCTGTTCAAAAGGATCTCTCAAATCTAGGTGACTGGGCAATAAAATGGCAGATGAAAGTCCGTGTTGATAAATGCGAAGCAACGCACATTGGAAAGCATAATCCCAACTATGCATAGCAAATGATGGGGCTAAATTAGCTGTTGCTATTCAAGAAAGAGATCCTGGAGTCACTTTGGATAGTTCTCTGAAAACCTCCACTCAGTGTGCAGTGGCAGGCAAAAAAGTGAACAGAATGTGGGGAATCATTAAGAAAGGGAGAGATAATAAGAGCGAAAATATCATATTGCCTCTATATAAATCCATGGTACGCCTACATCTTGAATACTGAGTGCGGATGTGGTCGCCCCATCTCAAAAAAGATATATCAAATTGGAAAAGGTTCAGAAAAGGGCAACAAAAATGATTAGGGGAATGTAAAGGCTGCCATATAAGGAGAGATGAATAAGACAGGGACTTTTCATCTTGGAATAGGTCAGCTAAGGGGGGATATGATTGAGGTCTATAAAATTATGACTGATGTGGAGAAAGTAAATAAGGAAGCGTGATTTACTCCTTCTTATAACACAAGAACAAGGGGTCACCAAATGAAATTCATAGGCAGAAGGTTTAAAACAAACAAAAGGAAGGGTTTTTTTCCCACACAATGCACAGTCAACCGGTGGAACTCCTTGCCAGAGGATGTTGTGAAGGTCAAGATTATAACAGGGTTCAAAAAAGAACTAGATCAATTCTATTAGCCAGGATGGCAGGTTGGGCAGGGATTGTGTCCCTAACCTCTGTTTGACAGAAGCTGGGAATGGGCGATGGGGTGGATCACTTGATGATTCTCTGTTCTGTTCATTCCCTCTGGGGCACCTGGCATTGGCCACTGTTGGTAGACAGGTTACTGGGCTATGTGGACCTTTGGTCTGACCCAGTCTGGCCACTCTTATGTTCTTAAGGAATTTTGTCTCTAAGAATTGTAGAGAACACTGCAGAAATTATTCTGTGAGTGGAATTCTTAATCTTCTCCTTTACTCACATCACCCTTTCCCACTACACCCACCTCCAGGAGGCTGAGTTTGCTGAGGGCTGAGGTCCAAGATCTGTGTCTTAGAAAGAGAAGGAGATGCAAATTCAGTGCCCCAGCGCACGATAAAAATCGTGTGATATCTAGGTCCCTGCAGGAAGAGCAGAGAGGATGGACAAGTCCGGGTGTCCATGCAGATCCCACCATAAACCCTCCAGAGTCAGCAACATGAGACTGTGGCTGAACCTTGCTTTCTTACCAGCAGCCCTTCCAGGTAATTTTATCCCCTTCCTCGCTACATGGACTGGAGACACAGGGGGATGCTGCACATCCCTAACCTGACCCAAAGGGCAGTGAAGTCAACGGGAACCTTTCTGCTGCTTCCAATGGACTTTGAGCCAGGCCCTGTGTGAATGTGATTCTCATTCTTTCCAGGTGTCCGGTCATAGGTCCAGCTCGTGGAGTCTGGAGTGGGGATTCAAACCCCTGGGGGATCTCTCCGCCTCTCCTGCAAAGCCTCCAGATTCACCTTCAGCAGCTACCATATGAACTGGGTCCGTCAGGCGCCGGGGAAAGGACTGGAGTGGGTCGCACAGATACTCAATCCTACTTATAGTTCAGCAACATATAACAGTGATGCGGTGAAAGGGCAATTCACCATCTCCAGAGACGAGTCCAGCAGCACGGTGTATCTGCAAATGAACAGCCTGAGAGCCAAAGACACCGCCCGGTATCACTGTGCGAGAGACACAGCGATCAGAAACCTCCTGCGGTTAGCACAGAAACCTCCAGCGCGAATCCCGCTCCCTCTCCGTGCCCACAGTCACCGCCAGAACAGAGCCGTTCACACAGACAGGAACCCAGAGTGTGAAACCTCCAGTCCTTTATCCGGGCTTCACTCCTCTCAAAATTCACTTTGATGATGAAAGACCCACGGTTCCATCAGAACCGAGACCGTCCTAAAACATTCCCTAATGATGCAGAAATAGATTCCTTCTCCAAAGTGAAGGAGGACTTGTGGCACCTTAGAGACTAACCAATTTATTTGAGCATGAGCTTTCGTGAGCTACAGCTCACTTCATCAGATGAAGTGAGCTGTAGCTCATGAAAGCTCATGCTCAAATAAATTGGTTAGTCTCTAAGGTGCCACAAGTACTCCTTTTCTTTTTGCGAATACAGACTAACACGGCTGTTCCTCTGAAACCTTCTCCAAAGTGTTACTCACACTTAGCTCTCCGTCCTTCACCCTCCTTTCCCAGCAAACTCAGCTGGAGAAGACGGGCAGGAAGCAGGAGCCATGCAGCCAAAGGTGGACGTGAACTAGAAATTTTCACACCGGAATCTTGCCACACTTTGCACTCACCTAAAGAAAGGCCAAATCGTACTTCTTGAACACACTGCTTCATTTCCAAAGTGACTGGGGTTCCTGAATAGCCAATGCCACATTCTGCAGGAAGCAGGAAATGGGGGTCACTCGTCCTAAATACACAGGCAGACCGTGGGAATCCTCTTTACAGACTCTAGTGGATTCATCTTTAGCCAAACTCCAAGTTTCTTGCACTTGCCCATTCATAATAAAACACCCCGTGTACAGAGAGCGTCTCAGTTTAAGAATTCCCTTTTAAAAAAAGAAGGAATCGTGGTTTTCTGAGCGCACTGAAAGTTAACACCACCGGTGTCTGGTTCATTCCTGTGTCAGACAGTCATTCTGCGCCTCTGTGTTTCGATACATTTGTTCCAACTGAAATTAAATTCAAGATTACAACAGGGCAGCACACAACCTGTCCCACAAGCCGTGTCACCATGTAGCATTGCATCGTCTTCCTTCCTTCGGCCCACGTCTGCGAAAGACAGACCATTAACTAGGAGCGGCAAAGTGCAGGGGAATCATTTCACATATAAGCTTTGAAAGGGCCAGGCCTGGAATGTCACAAAAGAAAATGTGGAGAGAGCTAATACAGGCTGACTGCTCCCTTCCAGCACAGCTGCCCTCACTACACACTTCACCACAGTGACTCAGCTGTGAAGTGATCAATCCTGGTCCATTCAAGTCAAAGGCAAAACTCCCATTGGCTCAATGGGACTGGGATTCCGTCCCCAGTGATGGAAAGATGTGTCAGACTCATAGCACAGGGACAGAACTGTTTGCCTTGCAAAATGAAGGATTTCAGGATCTCTCAATACTTCTGTATGTCGATCTATGAGAGAGAAAGAGAGAGAGAGAGAGAGAGAGAGAGAGAGAGAGTTTAAAGTGAGGGAGAGGGGACAGTAAAGGGAAGGAGAGAGAGGGAAATGCAGTGGGGCATCAAGGGAATATCCCATACTTTTCTTACTCAGGTAGGTCTATCCATCCTTGTTCTCTATAGGTTAAATTCAACCCTAGGCAGATATGTCAATACAAAGCTTATAGACCACTTAATTCCTCGATATTCAGTTGAAGGGATTCAAGTGGTCCAGAGGGCTGATGGGCCCTCGGAACAGTAGGAAATTTAACCCACAAAATCATAGTGGTTAATAAGTTTTTAATTGTGAAACTAATGTACCATTGGAACAAGTTATCAGGGTAGTGGTGGATTCTCTGTCACTGATAATTTTTAGATTAACATTGGTAGATTTTTCTAAAAGATCTGCTCTAGGAATTGTTGGTGAAAGTTCTGAGGTGTGTGTTACACAGAAAGTCTGACAAGATGATCACAATGGTCCCTTTTGGGCTTAGAATCTATGAGACCTATTGAGTAAAATTCAGGGAAATATCCGTTATTTGGGATTGATGTTCATGTCTCTCTTATATAGAGCGGTGCACGCAAATTATCCCCTTACATTTCCTGTTAAAAGCCAGGGATTCCCCTGACTCTGCAGCTCTGGGGTTCAGAGTCCGCAGCCCGTGTCTGCTCAGAGACCAGCCAAACCCACCAGAACTCTCCCCACAGTCGGGAACATGGCACTGTGGTTATTTTTCCTTCTCATTGAAACAGCTTTCACAGGTACATCGATTTCCCCCAGGGTTTGTTACCATCTCACTTGGGAGCCAGGGTCTCTACGAATCGCATTGTGTCTATTTTCAGGGGCTTTTTCACAGGCTCAGCTGGTGGAGTCCGGAGTGGGTGTGAAAGAGCCTGGAGACTCTCTCCGCCTCTCCTGCAAAGCCTCTGGCTTCACTTTCAGCGATTACTGAATGAGCTGGGTCAGACAGGCACCTGGGAAGGGACTAGAGTGGAAAGGGGAAATACACCCAACTGCAACTACCAGCAACTACGCACAGCCCTTCAAGGGCCGATTCACCATCTCCAGAGACAACCCCAACAACCTGGTGTATTTGCAGCTGAGCAGCCTGAGACCTGAGGACACCGTCCTGTACTATTGTTCGAGAATCCCGCAGTGAGCACAAAGCTCGTGCGGACCGGTCAAAAACTGATTTGGAGGCGGGTGCAATCTTCCCAATGGACAGCAGCGGTCAATAGTGCATTACAATTCAAAGATGTCCTAACGCGAGTAACACGGGAAGGAACAGGTCTGAATGACACCTCAACATGAAGAGGGAAGATTTGGAGAAAAGGGCTGTTGACAGGTGTCAAAGTTCCTTCCCCACCCTGAACTCTAGGGTACAGATGTGGGGACCTGCATGAAAACCCCCCAAGCTTATTTTTACCAGCTTAGGTTAAAACTTCCCCAGGGTACAAACTATTTTACCTTTTGCCCTTGGACTTTATTGCTGCCACCACCAAGTGTCTAACAAATATATAACCGGGAAAGAGCCCTCTTGGAAACGTCTTTCCCTCCAAAATCCTCCACAAACCCTACACCCTCTTTCCTGGGGAAGGCTTGATAAAAATCCTCACCAATTTGCATAGGTGACCACAGACCCAAACCCTTGGATCTGAGAACAATGAAAAAAATATTCAGTTCTTGAAAAGAAACATTTTAATAGAAGAAACAGTAAAAAGAATCACCTCTGTAAAATCAGGATGGTAAATACCTTACAGGGTAATTAGATTCAAACATAGAGAATCCCTCTAGGCAAAGCCTTAAGTTACAAAAAGACACAAAAACAGGAATCTACATTCCATTCAGCACAGCTTATTTTCTCAGCCATTTAAAGAAAGCAGAATCTAATGCATATCTAGCTAGATTACTTACTAAGTTCTAAGACTTCATTCCTTTTCTGTTCCCAGCAAAAGCATCACCCAGACAGAGCCAGACCCTTTGTTTTTCTCCCTCCTCCCAGCTTTGAAAGTATCTTGTCTCCTCATTGGTCATTTTGGTCAGGTGCCAGCGAGGTTATCCTAGCTTCTTAACTCTTTACAGATGAAAGGATTCTTCCTCTGGCCAGGAGGGATTTTAAAGGGGTTTACCCTTCCCTTTATATTTATGACACGCCCCCCCCAAATCACAGCTAGGGTGAAACGCTGGCTGGGATTTCTTCCTGGAGCTCTAGGAAAAAACAGAGTTAATAAGACACATGCACCTCTAAATATACTACCAAGTACATAAAGACTAAGAATATTTTCCACATCTCAAGGACGATTTTAACCAGTTGATTCTGGGAAACTTTCACGGGAGAGTGCATCAGCCACTTTGTTAGAAGCTCCTGAGATGTGTTGGATGTTGAAATCAAAATCTTGGAGAGCTAAACTCCACCGAATAAGTTTTTTGTTATTTCCCGTGGTGGTATGAAGCCATTGTAGTGCAGCATGGTCGGTTTGCAGGTGGAAACGCCGTCCCCAAACATATGGGCGTAGCTTTTCCAGAACGTAGACAATGGCGTAACATTCTTTTTCAGTGACTGACCAGTTGCTTTCCCTCTCAGACAGCTTCTTGCTGAGAAACACTGCAGGGTGGAATTCTTGATCCGGTCCTTCCTGTATTAAAACTGCTCCCACACCACGCTCGGATGCATCTGTGGTTACTAGGAACCCTTTGCCAAAGTCTGGGGCCCTTAGCACAGGGTCAGACATGAGTGTCGCTTTAAGCTGGTTAAAGGCCTTCTGACACTCTTTGGTCCACTGAATGGCATTTGGCTGTTTCTTTTTGGTTAGGTCTGTCAGTGGGGCAGCGATTTGGCTGTATTGTGGTACAAATCGCCTGTAATATCCGGCCAAGCCTAAGAAAGATTGAACCTGTTTCTTTGACTTTGGGACAGGCCACTTTTGGATAGCATCCACTTTGGCCTGTAGGGGACTGATAGTTCCTTGACCCACCTGGTGTCCAAGGTAAGTCATTCTGTTTAGGTCTATTTGACACTTCTTAGTCTTAACAGTTAGTCCTGCCTCCCTTATGCGCTCAAAGACATTTTGTAGATGTTCCAGGTGTTCTGCCCAGGAATCCAAAAATATGGCCACATCGTCAAGGTAGGTGACTGCATATTCTCCTAATCCCGCTAGGAGACCATCTACAAGTCTTTGGAAGGTGGCGGGTGCATTTCACAGCCCGAAAGGGAGTACATTAAATTCATACAGCCCGACATGTGTGGTGAAGGCTGACTTTTCCTTGGCAGATTCATCTAGCGGTACCTGCCAGTACCCCTTGGTTAAGTCCAAGGTAGAGATGAACTGGGCCCGTCCGTTCATCTGTGCGTGGCATTGGATAGTTGTCTGGGCGAGTTACAGCATTTAGCTTACGATAGTCCATGCAAAAACGTATTTCCCCATCTGGTTTGGGAGCTAGAACCACTGGAGATGCCCATGCACTTCCAGAGGGGCGGATTACACACATCTGTAGCATATCCTGGATCTCCCGTTCTATGGCAGTTTTAGCTTGAGGAGACACCCGGTAAGGTTGGACTTTAATTGGGTGAGCATTCCCTGTGTCAATGGAGTGGTATGCCCGTTCAGTCAGTCCTGGGGGGACTGAGAATGTCGGCATGTAGCTAGTGCACAGCTCCTTGATCTGCTGTCGCTGCATACGCTGTATCTGGGCCTGAGGACCTCTGGTGTGATTTCGGTGCAAAGAACTGTAATCTGTTGGGGTTCTTGGGGCAGCTGGCCTTCACATGGCCCGGCTCATTACATTTAAAACATCGTCCAGCTGATGGATCACTGGGGCGAGGCGGGTTGCTGGAGAATGTTGTGGCGGGATGATACGGTGGCTGGAGGGTTCCTCGGGGGTAGTTGGGGCCTTGGGCTGCCCCCGGTAGTAGGGTGAGGTCTGAGGTTGTCCCTTCTGGTATCCGCTCCAACAGCGACCAGTTTTTTTCTTTTCTGCCACCTCCACCTGTTAGGATATAGATAGTCAGGCCTGTCTGTAAAGGCCTATACTCTAGGAATTTAGGTGTATTCTTATCACTTGGCTAATTATAGAGGTATAAAAGAAAGAATCAAAATCACTATCTGCTGGTGTAAGGGCCTTCTCTTACTGTGACAGTCTGAGGCCCTGTTCTTAGGCTAAGGCCTTTGGCTAAGCAGCAGAGGCAGCCATAAGCTGGGAAGCGAACAGTCACATCCTCACATTCCAAACTAGTCACATTGAAATAAGGTGCTATTGGGCTGTTAGGCACTATCAGGACAGGATTGTATTCCTATCACCTCCAGAGTAAGGGAAGTGCCTAGAAAATGTAAAAGGAAACTTAGTTTGATAGCATCCTGTCTGGTAAGAACTCACTTATCAATAGCTGGGATGTGAAATCCTCACTTCTGTATTGTTTTGTCATTATAGTTCCCACTTTGCTGTTGTTTGTCTGTATAATCTCTGTCTGGTTCTGTGATTGTTCCTGTCTGCTGTATAATTAATTTTGCTGGGTGTAAACTAATTAAGGTGGTGGGATATAATTGGTTACATAATCATGTTACAATATGTTAGGATTGGTTAGTTAAATTTCGGGAAAATGATTGGTTAAGGTATAGCTAAGCAGAACTCAAGTTTTACTATATAATCTGTAGTCAATGAGGAAGTGAGTGGGTATGGGTGGGGGTGGGGGTGTGAGATGGGAACAGGGAATGGGGGTAAGGAAATTGCAATCATGTTTTGCTAAACGGGGAGATGGGAACAGGGAATGGGGGTAAGAAAATTGGAATCATGTTTTGCTAAAGGGGGAAATGGGAACAGGGAATGGGGGTAAGGAAGTTAGAATCATGTTTGGCTAAGGGTAGGAATGGGAACAGGGACACAGGTGTAAGGCTCTGTGGTGTCAGAGCTGGGAAGGAGGATACTAAGGAAGGAAACTGGAATCATGCTTGCTGGAAGTTCACCCCAATAAACATTGAATTGTTTGCACATTTGGACTTCGGGTATTGTTGCTCTCTGTTCATGTGAGAAGGACCAGGGAAGTAAGTGGGTGAAGGAATAAGCCCCCTAACACCACCCATTTGGCTCCAATCTCCCCCACCTCGATTACAGTTTTGGGCTTCCCATCTTGGATGTATCTTTCTATTTCCTCAGGAACATCCTCTAAGAACTGCTCCATTTGCATTAGGAAGGGCAAATCTTCTGGAGATTTCACACCTGCTCCTGATATCCAGGCATCCCAATGTTTCACAATGTGGTAGGCATGTCGGGTAAATGACATGTCTGGTTTCCACCTTAGGGCTCTGAACCGCCGACGGGAATGCTCGGGAGTTAGCCCCATTCTGACTCTCGCCTTGGTTTTAAACCGTTCATACTGGTTCATGTGGTCCTTAGGCATTTCAGCCGCCACCTCAGCTAAGGGTCCACTGAGCTGTGACCTCAGCTTTGTATTGGTCTGTAGAGATGCTGTACCAAGGCAGGCCTTTTCGAAGTTTTCTAAGAAGGCCTCGGTATCATCGCCTGCCTTGTAGGTGGGGAACTTCCTGGAATGTGAAGTGGTACCTGGAGAAGGATTGCTATTCTGCTGAGCCTTTGCCTTCTCCATCTCCAGGGTATGCTTCCTCTCTTTTTCCTTCTCAGCATGCTTCCATTAGGCAAGAGTGGCAAATGTGGGTAGCCCAATGTGTAGCAAAGCACGGGATGGACTAAGGCCTAAGGTAATTCAGTGATTTACAGGGTAAGATTATAGGGCTTCTTCTTCAGCTTCTTCTTCTTCTTCTCTTCAGCCCTAAACATCTTTAAAGGTAGCAGTACAATGTCACCATCCATGTCTGCCTTTAGGTCTGACTGACCCTGACAATATTTGCCCTATCGGAATCCTATCCTCTGTTTGTTGTCTACAGTGTCACCATCATTTTAGTCTTTTTGATTGCAGCGAATCCTGCACCCTGACTTCACATCCTTTATTCCTTCCAACTTCTTCATTGGTCTGGAAATCATTACACCTGACATTACTGGGTCTGGAACTCGTCGAGGGTCTCGCCCCTCCACTTTGCTCATTCTCTCCTGGAGCTCATATGCATATGCCCAGACAGTTTCACCAGGCTCCTGCTTGCTCTCAAATAACTCTTTTAGTCTGGTTCCAATAGGTACCTTTGTGAGAGATTAAGTTACCAATCTGCCTGAGGTATCAGGTGATCAGGCTGAGGCCACAGGATCGTTAGGGAAGGAGATGATGGAGGACACCAAGTAACTGAGTTTAAAGCTTTATTCATAAAATAAAGTAAAATAACAGCGGAGAGTGCTGAGGGATTCCCACATCACTCAGAGGAAGGAAGAAAGCGTTAATGTCCCAGCCCTAATCCACTTTCATACTCAGAGATCACCCGGCGCCGGAATAAACCCCGCTCCGCTTAGCCCGGGGATGTGGCGCCGCCGGGACTTTCCAAAGAGACTGGAGCATTTTTTCCATCCATTTGACAGCTGGAAATCACAGCCCCGGTGTAAACGCTGCAGCTCAGGATCCTGCCCCCAATAAAGGGCCCCCATGTCACAGAGTCACCATGGAGATAAAAGGCCCCGCCCCTCAGGCCCGATGACATCACAGCCCAGCGCTGGCCCGCAGGGCATTGGGGACAGTCACGTGGCTAAGGGCTGTGGACAGGGACACGGTGGGATTTCATGGGGTGGCTCAGGGAGAGGCGGCTGCCGAGGGAGAAGCAGAGGCCTGGGGGGGGGGGCGCAGGGGGCACGAGGGTCACGGGGCGCAGCTCCCACTGAGTGAGATTCACCATCTCCAGAGACAATCCCAACAACCTGCTGCCTCTGAAAATGACCGGCCTGAAGCCCAGGAGCACCGCCCGCTACCACTCTCGGTTCCCGGGCAATGTGTCTCCCCTTCCTGCCCAGAGCCCCGCTGGGCTGCGGTGCAGAGATCCCTCGCTCCATCTGTGAACTCCAATCCGGCGTGAGTCCTGTTCTGAGTCGCTCTCCCCTCGGAGACCTGGCACGTTGGCTCTCCCGGGTCCTATCCCTGTGGGTGTGGGAAAGACCACCGGAATATTCATACCGAGACTCAAGCTATAGCCACTAGATTATTCTTCCGTCCCCTGGCTGGGGAATAAACAAGGAGTCTTTACACTGGTGCCTGTTGTAGATCCTAGGTGGGGAAGAGAAATTTGATCATGGGCTCTTCAGTCCAGCAGACAAAGGTACAACAGGATCCAATGCTGGAGGCTGAAGCTAGACAATGTCCAGCTGGAAAGAAGGTGATTTTTTAAAAAGACATTGAGGTGAATTAACCATTGGAACAACTGATCAAGAGTCACAGGGGATTCTCTGTCACAAGCAACTATCGGTCTGTATGATTCTGTGTCTTTTAGAAAATAAAGAAATGCAAAATCCATGGGGGGAGATTTAGGTTAGATATGGGGTGAGGAGGGAGAAGTTTTTAAGGGTACGCATATCTAACTATCCACATTGGAACCGGTTACCTAGGCACGTTGTGAAATCCCCATCACTAGCAATTGTTGCCTCTATGATTCTGTGTCTTTCAGAAAATAAACTAATGCAAAATCCATCGAGGGAGATTTAGGTTAGATATGGAGTGGGGGGAGGACTTTCTAAGGATAAGCATATCTAACTATCTGCATTGGAACCGGTTACCTAGGGAAGCTGTGAAATCCCCAGCACCGGAGGTTTTTAAAAACAGATGAAGAACCAGGGGTGGTCTAGGTATATTGAGTCCTGCCTCAGTGCAGGAGGGTCGGCTCGCTGACCTCTTGAACTCCCTCTTCCAGCCCTACCTTTCTAGGATTCTCTGAATTTCTTGTACTGTGTGACTGAAGCAGAAGGCAGTCAGAGTATTTCACTATCTTTAGTGACTTTCTCCAGCGCAGGATCCCATTAGGGTATTCGTAGTGAAGTAGATCACTGTGGGATCCCCCATCTCTAGCACAAGGATACACACCGGGTTCTTCAGGTTTCAGGCTGCTGATGTGCAAATGCACCAGGTTACTGGAGAAAAAAGAAAAGGAGTACTTGTGGCACCTTAGAGACTAACCAATTTATTTGAGCATGAGCTTTCGTGAGCCACAACTGAAGTGAGCTGTGGCTCACGAAAGCTCATGCTCAAATAAATTGGTTAGTCTCTAAGGTGCCACAAGTACTCCTTTTCTTTTTGCGAATACAGACTAACACGGCTGTTCCTCTGAAACAGGTTACTGGAGGCGTCTCTGGAGATGGTGAATTGCCCTTTCCCTGAGTCCAGGTAATATGGGGTACCTGCACTATCTATGCTGGAGACCCACTCCAGTCCCTTCCCAGGAACATGACGGATCCAATCCAGCCACTTGCTACTGATGAAGAAGCCGGAGGCTTCGCAGGAGAGGTGGAGAGGGCTTTTTCACATCCGCTCCAGACTCCACCGGCTGGACCTCTGACAGGAACTTCTGGGCGGAAGTATCGTGAATCACATCTGGAATTTTCAAAGGGTAAAGTCAAGGGGAATTACATACCCCATTACATAAGTCCCCTTCAAAAATGTCAATCAACATTCCAGTAGGCCCAGCTCCAAATCCCACTCAGACCAATGGATGTCCTCCCCTTGCCTTTAGTGAACTTTGCACCAGGCCCATAAAGCACAATATTCCCCAATATCTCCGGAAAATGTGAGAAACCATAATTCCTTTAAAGGCCACTAGACTGAAGAGACAATTCAGCCAAAATATGCTGTTGATGCTGGATAAAGTGCTCATGGTGTCTAGGCATTAGCTGCCCAGACCCTCCTTGTGTCCAGCCATGCAGGTGCAGAGCTATTAAATGACTTAGGGAGGGCATTAAGGATATGCATTGGCATTTTTTTTTTAAATAAGCTATGTTTTGAGCTCTACCCCTCAAGCTATCTTAGGTATTCATATTGTCCCCATTACTGTAGTGTTTGAGCATTTAGGGCAGGGGTGGGCAAACTTTTTGGCCCAAGGGCCACATTGGAGGGCAGGGTAGGGAGGGCTGTGGCTCCCCAAACAGCCCAGTGCCCACCCCCTATCCACCCCCTCCCACTTCCCGCCCCAACTGTCCCGCTCAGAACCCCTGACCCATCCAAGCCCCGTGCTCCTTGTCTGACTGCCCCGAAGCCTATCCACCCCCCCACCATCCCCTGACAGGCCTCCTGGGACTCCCACCTCTTATCCAATCCCCCCTGCTCGCTGTCCTCGACTACCCCCTGGAACCCTCTGCCCCTTATCCATACCCCTGGCTCCCCACCGCCTTCCCATGCCGCTCAGAGTGGCAGGAGCTCTCAGCCACACTGTCCATGCTGCCCAGCTTTATCAATTTATCAAGATCAGTCGTGAAACCAGTTGTTTTTTTTCCCCCCTTTTCAGTATTAATTCTGGCTGAGATTTAATAAAAAGAGCCACCTAAAGGCATTTAGATGCCTGGTTTTTATTAGGAAGAAAGGCAGTTTTGGAAATCTTAACCCAAGTCATCTGGAAACCTACCCCTATTGTTACCTCCTCTTCCTTCTCTCCTGCCCCTTTGTTTGATGCCTGGCTTTAAAGACTTTTTGAATTACCTTGTACAAATTAAGTAAGGCTACTGCTTTTTTAAGAGCCAGGGAACATCTCCTTCTCAGACACACACTAAATATCCTACTTTGTGCTGTCTATCTTCATCTGTTCCATTGGAATTCTGATTCAAAAATAAATACCATGTGTTTCATTGTTCACTCCCTGCTGGCAGCGCTCTCAGGTAAGAACTTCAGAGGCACCTGGGATAAAAGAAGGAAACATATGCTGCCAAAATGAACGTTCAGTTCAATCTTTGATTCTCCAGAGCACTGAAGAACATGCTTAGATGCTTTGCTGAATCACAGACTCGATCTTTAATATTTGTCTATTTGCAGGTGTCTGGTCACAAATCCAGTGCAGCCAGTCCGGAGCAGAAATTAAAAAGCCAGGAGACTCTGCAAAACTCTCCTGTCAAGTGTCTGGCTACACGTACACTAGCCACGGTAGGCACTGGGCACGGAGGTCTGCGGGGAAAGGACTGGAATGGGCGTCTTCAACTACAAACGGGGCTGGTAACACCACATACTACACAGACTCGGTCAAAGGGCGATTCACCATCTCCAGAGACAACACCCAGAACCTGCTGTTCTTGCAAACGGATGGGCTGAAGCCGGAGGACACAGCTGTGTGTTACTGTGCCAGACGGGGTGAACACAGGGTCGGAGAACGTACCCTTGTTCACTCAAAAACTCCTCAGTGGGAGATTCCAGGTCATCTCTCCACCAGATAGCAGCAGTGGCCCACATTAGGAGAGGCCAGGGAAAGACCGAACCACAGCTCAGAATGACACCTGTCCTGTATGCAGGATCATCTCTTTAATGACAGCACTGGATAAAACATTGTTCGTGGGGCTAATGGGAGAATGCTTTTCTCTCCCGCTGAAAATTTCAACTCTCTTTTTATTGAAATTTTCTGCAAAAAATTCAACTTTCTGTCAATGAAAAGGTTTATTTAATACTGAGGAAAGCAGACACTTTCTGGAAACATCTTTGTTTAGCCAAAACCCCAATTCTCTTAAAGTTTTGGGCCAGGCCTAATTATTTGCCCTTTTTCCAATAGAAGGATTCCGCTTCAGTAAGACAAGGAGTGGACAGACAGACATGTTTAGATTATTCTTACCTCTTCTTCCTACTCCCCCACACCTATCCCTTACTTTGTGTCCTTCCCTTCTTGCATCTTTCCTTTGACCAAGTCCCTGATCCTTCAATGGAAGTCAACAGGGCTCCAGAATTTGGAGCATCTTGAAGGGTTGAGATAAAGGCCCTGATTCAGCAAAGCACTCTGCTTTGCATTTCCAGAGAAGTCTAAAGGTCCGTATCCAGCGGGATAAAAGCCCTGTGGCATGACTGTGTCTGGCCTGGGTCAGCTGTCTGGGGCCAAGGGACTAAAAATTGCTGTGTAGATATTTGGGCTGTGGCTGGAGCCTGAGCTCTGGGATCCTCCATCCTCACAGGGTCCCAGATCTCAGGCCCAGCCCAAGCCTGAATGTCTGAACAGCCATTTTTAGCTGCTTGGCCCCAGCCACCTGACCCAGGCCAGCAGTGGCTTTATCCCTATGTAGACAAACCGCAACAGAATGAGAAACCCAGATCCTATTGAACATAAGAGCTGCCATAATGGTTCAGACCATGGTCCGCATTGCCCAGTATCCTGCCTGACAGTGGCCTATACCAGAGCTTCAGGGGGAGTGAACCTAACAGGGCAAGTCTGCAGTGCTTCATCCCTGTCTTCCACTCCCAGCTTCAGGTAGTCAGAGGTTTAGGGTCACCCCAAGCATGGGGTTGCATCCCTGAGCATTTCGGCTAATAGCCATTGATGGACTTATCCACGAATTTATCCATTTTTAAGCATGTTATCCTTTTGGCTATCAAACCATCCCATGGAAATGAGTTCCACAGGTTAGCTGTGCATTGCATGAAAAAGTACTTCCTCTTCTTTCATATGAAACCTGCTGCTGATTAATTTCATCTTCAGTGCAATGGAATTTGTTGGTGTATCTCCTTTGTGATTTTTTGAAAATCTCAACCACTGCTAAAATTGGTGCTTAAAAAGGTATGTACTAGTCTGTCTTGTCTCTTTAGGGTAGGATTTTTCAAAGGGGCCAAAGGGAGTTAGGCACCCAGTCCAATTATGGGATTTGGGCACCTAGCTGTCCTTGGGTTCCTTGCAAACCCTAATCTTAAATTTTCGGGGGGAGAATTTCAAAGGCCCAAAGTGCATTGAAATTAAAAATCCACGTGAACTGGCTGCTTAGCTCCCATTCATGCCTTTGACAAGGCTCCCTAAACTCCTCACTGCAGGTTCTTCCGAGGGGTGCACACAGCACTTTACACAACGGGGTCTCTGTTTTGGTGGGGGCCCTGGGCACTAATGTAAAAACAACAATCTGATGCTCTTCCCCCTCCAAATCTTTTGTTACTCCTCATGTAACTTGACTTCGTACTTCATCATTCCATTTTCCATGCAGCACATGAGAACAGCAGAGACACCTGGTGGGAATTTAGTTCACAAGGAAGTCCAGGCAACAGGGAATTAGACTGGGTCTTTCAAAGGGACTGAGGGAATGCAACACACAGACTGCCTTGAATTTTAGAGAGCGGGACCTTTTGAAAATCCATTCTTAAACCTAAACCATACAAAGATCTAAGCATTTGGGGCTTGATTTCTAAAGACCACCAATGGATTGCACATGGATTGGTCTGTAATCTGCACCAGAAGGGTCTGCAAATGTTCTGTAATGCACTTTAGCATAGTACTATCCTCCATGAATTTATCTAGTTCTTCTTTGAAGTCTAGAACAAGGTTCAAAAGAGACCGAGATAAATTCATGGAGGCTAGGTCCATCAATGGCTATTAGCCAGGATGGGCAGGAATGGTGTCCCTAGCCGCTGTTTGCCAGAAGCTGGGAATGGACGACAGGGGATGGATCATTTGATGTTTCCCTGTTCTGTTCATTCCCTCTGGGGCACCTGGCACTGGCCACTGTTGGAAGACAGGACACTGGGCTAGATGAACCTTTGGTCTGAACTATTGTGGCCATACTTGTGTTCTTCCTGTTTCAGACAGAAATCAACCCCCTGCAGAGCACATTACTCCACACTGTAGACAAAGCTCCTAGTGAAATTTACTCCTACGAGTAGTCCCATTTAAATTAATGAGATTACTCACATGCGCAAAGTGCAGCACATTCCTAAATCTCTGCAGGACGGAGAGGGAGGATGGTCCAGTGGTTAGAACTCACCTGGAATTTGGGAGACGTTGCTTCAACTCCCCGCTCTGGTAGCGAGTTCCTGTGTGACCTTGAGCAGGTCACTTTAGCTCAGTGCATAGGTGGGGAAACTGAGGCAGGCAGTAGGAATGATACCCCCTATTTCAAAGACGCGCATGCATCACAGACTGTGAGATGATCAGAGTCTACAGTGATGGGGCCATACAAGTAGTGGAGAGAGAAGTTTGTGGCAGACCTCGCTCCCTGGGCCGGACTGCATGGACCTCTCTGAGTTGATCATGCAAGTGCCCAGCCTTACTCCTTCTGAGTGTCTGATTTTATACGTTGGAGGGTGGCGCAGCCTCCCTATGCAAATGAAGAGGGAGCCCCTTTTCCCTGTTAAAAGGCAGGGACTGGCCCTCAGTGGATGCTCTTTGCAGCAGTCGCTGTGTTCTGCTACCGCAGGGGTCTTGAGAAGAATAGCCATGAACTGTGGGTTCAGTTTTCTCCTCTTGTTAGCAGCTCGCCCAGGGAGGTGAATTTCACTGGGACAAGGAAAGGGGGGAAAGCAGAACTAATCACAAGAATTCTCACCCTGCTTCTTTCTCCACAGGGGTAAAGGCCCAGATCCAGCTGGTCCAGTCTGGTGCAGAGTGAAGAAGCCGGGGGAGTCTGTGAAGGGGTCCTGTAAAGGCTCTGGTTGTACATTCACTCGCTATGCAATCACCCGGGTCCAACAGGTTCCCGGGAAAGGGCTGTTTGATATCGGCTGGATTAGCACGGACACAGGGGCACCAACCTGCAGGGAGAACTTTCAGGGGAAAGTCACCCTGACTCTGGACAAATCGCTCAGCACAGCCCTTCTGCAAGCGGGCAGCCTGAAGGCTGAAGGCACTGCAGTGTATTATTGGGCCAGATACACACACAGAGAAACCGCATTCGGGGTCGTTCAAAAAAGGGAACTGGATGAAATGTACAGCCAGTGGGATGGCAGGAAGCAGGGGCTTCTGCCCGCAGGGGAACAGTTCTAAGGGCGACGCTGAAGAGCACAAGCCAGAGACATGGAACAGGGTCCGGGTGCTGGGAAATACAAACACAGTCACTGCTTGTATCGCCACCGCGCCCAGCAGCCCCAGAGACAAACGAGGAGCCTTGTGCTCAGCACTGCCCCAAGCCCGCCCCCGGAGCGGGGAAACACTGCAGGGGGGTGCGATGGCGGATTTTCAGTTTCTTTTACCTTGCCAGTGATGAATACAAACAGCCCAGGGGCCAGGGGTTAATACACTGGTTAACAACCCACGGGACAAACACCGCAGATACTGAACAGAAACACGTCCAGAGGGCGGCAGCAGCCTTCCACAAACGCTTTAAAACACGGACTCTTTTCGGAGGGGCAACGGGAGTGAGCGGGGAGCTTTGATGGCACCAGCTTGTGCTGGAGAAAAGCGGTCGGGTGCACAGAGCGGCGCTGAAGACGCTGGAAAGCTGGTCTCTCTCGCCAGCAGCAGCTGGTCCAGGGACAGGGACCGCCCACCGATGTCCTGGGAGCCACACGGCTACAGCAGCGCTGCGAACAATTCACGTTTTATCCGCCTCCGCTCTGCACTGCGGCGCGTATCCTCAGCGCTGCGGAGCCCACGGCCCAGGTGGCTTCTCTCCTCCTGCTGCAGCCGGGAGGCAGCGCTCCCGCTCCGGACCCCGAGGCGAAAGGTTCCCATGAACTTTCTCCCGTTACCTGGGGCATTCCGAGCCATCGCAGGAGAAGTAGGGGGCAGCCAATGAAATTGAAAAGGGCAGCGCGTATTGACATGACACACCATGTAACTGAACTGTGGAGTCCATTCTCAAGACAAGTCATCGGGGCCAAGAACTTAAGAATGTTCAGCAAAGGACTGGATATTTACATGGGTATAATATTCGGCGTTATAATACAATTGAAAGGGTCATTAAACCTCAAGCATCAAGGTTCAAGCCAGTCTCTATTCTAGATCAGGGGTGAGATGTGCGGGGGCAGACTGGCCCACTTCCGCCTCCAGAGTTCTTACATCTTCCTCTGAAGCGTATTATTGAGCATTGCCAGAGAAAAGGTAACAGCCTAAATGCACCTTAGATCTGACAAGTCTGGGACGTATGTCTCCCAACACCCTCTGGTGTCTGCGCACCTCACAATCAAAGCTCATTTATCAAAGCCTCTGAGCAACCCACCCCGCAGAGCCCATGCTGCGAAACGCATCTCAGAAGGAGCGGCTCAGACCCCTCCATTCCCACTCACACGGGCTGAATTTTGACCCTTGCAGAACTGAGCCTTTTAACGCACTTGTGGGACAAACAATTGCAGCCACTTAGCTCCTACCTGCTCCAATGCCGTCTACTGCAGCCGGTGCCGGTGGGCAGAGAAAGCCAGATCCACAGCTAGTGTGAATCAGCCCAGCTTTCCTGGAACCAGCGGGCCAGGCGCTCAAATGATGTCAACAGGTGTGACTTCATTGAAGTGAACGGGCCAGATCCCATTCAGCCTAAATCAGCGCTGCCCAGTTAAGGTCAGACCATGCAGCCAGCGTCCATCAGCCAGAGCTCCTTTGAAGTCCATGGGGCAGTGGTAAATCAGCAGAACTGGATTCTTGCCACTTTCCCCCAATTGAAATACTTTTCTCAGCCTGATCTTGTGTTTCAAAATTTCTATCCTACAGCCTGGCTCAGTCGTGTGCTGACCAAGCTCCTGTTCCACATTCAGAAGCTGCCGCTGGCAGGGAAAGAGGAAGATTGCGCAAGAATTACCCAGCAGTTTGTACAGCAGCCTATGGCTCTCTGGGTTTGTAGCACTGTGCAGAGGTGGGCAAATACCCAGAGAAACGTCCTAGAGCTGGACTGATTAAAGCACTAGAAAAGCTCTGGCGAGGAGTGCTCTGGGTGCAAAAGAAAAACAATTGGTCACTTCCCAGGATCCTCTGCTTGCGTGTCAGATGAGAAGCCCACAGTACAAGGAAAATCTGAATTCTAAATTCTCTCCCTTTTGAATGAATATTAAATCCTCTGTGGAACACCATCCCCACGACCTCCACCTTCACACAGAGAAACCCAAATGATACAAATTAAATTAACTAGAAGTATTTCATAAAGCTGTTGGCTCTCCTTGAAATTCCACCTGTCTACTAGTCGTTGGGCTGTTGGATTTGGAGTCAGGAGACAGTGATTTTTTCCCAGCCTCTGTCACTCACCTGTTGCTGGGCCACTCTCTTCCATGACCTGTGCCTCTATTTCTCCCTGGTCCCCTTTCCTTATTTACAGTGGGATTTTCAAAGCCCAGTAAAAGATTGGGATTCTCAATTCTTATTCATTTGGGCATCCACGTCCCTTAGGAGGCTTTGAAAAAAATTTCAGCCTGGTAAGAGCTTTGTGCAAAGGACGATCTCACAGGGCCGAGGCCTGACACTCGGCTGGGTCCTCTTGGTGTTATTGTAACACAGACAATATTAGCCTGAAACCTTTTCTATCAGTGACACGACAAGTGGAGTTCCACCATTCTGAGCTCAAGCTTAAGTTCACTTTTTCTATCTAGATAATTATATAGACCCCATCAACGCAATATGGTAGCACCTCAAATATCAATTTATCTTTATATCCCTGAACCCCCTGAGACATGATCTCTCCTTTTTACAGGTGGAAACCTGCAGCACTAAGGCCCAGTTTTTTCAAGGCATCTCCGTATTTGATCATGAGATTCAGGCTCCTAAATCGATTACGCATTGAACCGCTGAATGAAGCAATGACTGACACCTTGAAAACTCTCAGCCTAAATCCCTTGAACTCTCTGGTCTGTAGATGCCCGAAGAATCAGAAAGGCACCCTTGTGGGATGTTCAGAATCAGATGAGTGCCTAACTCCCATAGATTTCAATAGAAGTCAGATTTTTAAGATCACGATGGAACCTGACTAGCTACTTATCTACTTCTTCATTTGCCTCAATATTTTTAATAACCGAGTCGCAATAGATAAAGGCTGGGATTGGGAGATGCCCTGAGATTTAGGTGTCCAAATTGCACTAAAACAACAAAATGAAATCTGTGTTCCTAACTCCTTTAGGTTCCTTTCTTAGAGTCAGAGATTTAAGGGCATAGTCTGAGCTCCTGCAGAACACAGGCCAGAGGATCTTTACCAGTTTGACACTCTCAGCCTGTCTGATTCTAGGCTAACAATTGACTTCCCATTGCAAATTATACCTGTGCCAGAAACTTTCACCCTTGTCACGACACTGATGTTAACCCTTTGAGGTTGAAGTGCCGGTCTCTGTGTGGATTCCTTTCGGCCTGGTGTTCTATTTCAAGCATCAGTCTGTAAAGGTGTGAATGAAACAAATACAATTATTCTCCTGCAAGTGTACGTGTAAACCAGCCCTCAGTCCAGTGCTTTAACCACAGCCCCATCCAGTTTCTCTTTATACACCACAAACAAACCATGGAATTTCACGGAGGAAGCCATCTGTTTAAAGCCAAGGCCGCTAGAGACACTTTCCAAACTACACCCCTTTCTGGGTCTAGTTCTCTTCATTAATCATCGTGCTCTCCTTATGGAGATCTCTTCTCTTCCTCTCTGCTCTCTCAGGTGTGTTCCTGTTCCCTAGAGTTATATCAATAAACAGTTAGGTTATGTATTGTACTATGCACTGGGTACATTACTGGTATCTTCTGTGTTCCCAGGTGTCCGGTGTGATGTGGAGCTGGTGGAGTCCGGCGGTGGATTCAGAAACTCAGGAGAGTCCCTAAAACTTTCTTGCAAAGCCTCCGGGTTCACTTTCAGCAGCTATTGAATGGACTGGGTGCGTCATGCCCTGGGGAAAGGGCTGCAGTGGGCAGCCAGCATTTGGCAGGATGGGGGAGATAGCTACTATACAGACTCGGTCAGAAGGCGAGTCACCATCTGCAGGGACAATCCCAACAACCTGCTGTATCTGCAAATGAGTGGCCTGAAGACACTGCCGGGTATTACTGTGCGAGAGACACACAGTGAGAAGAAATCCACGCACAGACATGCAAAAACCCCTGGGGCAGCACAGAGAAAGGCTGTCACTCGCTCACCATTAAGAATGAGATTTTTCCAAGCTGCCGAAAGAAGTTATTGGGGTTCTCAAACATCATTGCACTGCAACCCCCTTCAGACAACAAAAATTACACTTCCCAGGAGGGGGGACCAAATCCTCAGCCAACCCGAGCCCAGCTGTCCCAGGCAGGGAGGCCAGAGATCTTCAACCCAACGCATGGGGCCTGTAATCTGAACCCTGCAGCTCAGGGATGATTTATTATCCATTGGGTGTTACACTTTGGTAACCCACTATTAGGCACCTTAAAACACGAGTGTACCAATTATCTGTCAGCTCACACTGAAGTCCCCCCTGATGTCAAAGTGACTTTAGTGTTTTCCTGGATTGGGGCCCAAATTGCTTTAACATGCTCTAAACTCCTCCAGGACTGTGTCCCTCTAAACTCTCAGGTCATTTGTTTGTAACGGTGGGTGAAGCTGAGGTTTAGTCAAATAATTGAGCAACGCCCACATGCAAATGAAGTAGGAAAAATGACTGATAAAGGCAAGCAGGCGACCCTCACGGAAGAGCCGCCAGCACAGGAAGGGTCACTGCTTTGCAGCCCGCCAGGTTGTAGTGGAGTCTGAAAATGATCTGTCTGGGGTTCTTCTTCTTTTTAGCAGCTTTCCCAGGTAAGTGGATGAACCTACAGGTGTCTGGTTAGGACGGCTGGGCTAGGCTAGGGAAGATGGTTTTAAGGCAAAGACATAGCAGTAGGATTCAGGGATTCTGGATTCGAAATCCGACCTCTGAACAAACCACAGTGTGGAATTTTAAAGCCCCCTAGTTGATCTGGATACCCAATTTCCATTCATCTTGAATGGGAAGTAGGTGTCCAAATCCCTTAAACAGGGGGATAACTGTACTTCCCTACTTCACAGGAGGGTGGTGCGGATGAATTCATTATTACATACAAGCAGATCAGAAACGGTTGTGAGGAGGGCAACAGAAGGACTTGGAGAAACCTGGGGAGAGGAGGAAAACAATGGCATAAACTGGGTTTTTATTGTTGTTTGTTGACAGGTGTCAGCTCCCAGATCCAGCTGATGCAGTCTGGGGCAGAAATCAAGAAGCCTGGAGAGTCTGCAAAGGTGACATGTAAAATCTCCGGCTACACCTTTACCAGCTATTACATGAGCTGGGTACGGCAGGCTCCCGGGAAAGGACTGGAGTGCATAGGATATATTGATCCCGGTGATGGTGAAACTGGCTACGCCCAGGCCTTCCAGGGGCGATTCACCATCACCAGGGACACCTCCATGAGCACGGCCTATCTACAGCTGGGCAGCCTGAGAACCGATGACACAGCCAGGTATTACTGTGCTCGGGACACAGTGACACAAACCACATCTGGACCAATTCAAAAACCCGCCAGTGAGAGAACCCGGGTCTCCTGCGAACACTGCAGCCCTCAGCCACCCGGCATAACGGTGACCCCTGTGAACAGACTCTGGGTAATTATCCCCTAGTGACTTAGGATCAGTGAAAGCTAATGGGATTTAGACCCTTAAGTGCCTAAACCACTTTTCAAGCTAGGACTCTGTTCCCGGGACACAGTCAACATTAGCCGGAGGAGAATGGGACCAGAACAATCACAGCCCTTGGAGAAGCTGGGTGTGCCAGGAAGCGTGTGTCTGCCGCAGGATGGGAGCCGTTACCGGGGCGTTGACCCCCTGCCTTCGCCCGCAGCTCCCGGGAGGGAAGGGAGCCCCGGCTATTAGACCCTGTTAGCGAACCTCGCTGGGAGTGAGAGGAGACTAAGGACCCCCCCAAAACAGGCACCTTGAACTCCGTCTGTGGGAGGAGAGCGAGCCCTGGGGAGAGGGGGCTACCCAGGGAGTGCTGAGGAGGGAGGGCACAAGGGGTGGGTGGGCGGCGAGGTCCATGGGCCCCTGGTGCCTGGACACCAGGAATATTCCTGGCCCGGGGCCCGGCTCCAGCAATGTCTGAGGCCGGGTCTCTCCCTCGGCTCCGCCTTGTGCCCCCGAGTGCTCCGCAGAGGGTGATTTAAAGTGGCCCCGGGGCCCCCACCCACCACCGGCAGCTCCACTTGGCTGCCGGCCCCGCCCTGCGGCCCCTGGGTGGGGTGGGGCGGGTTTGTGTCTTTGCGCGCTGCTCCCGCCCCAAGCGCCCCTGCAGCCAATAGGAAACGCGGCTCGCCCTGCCTAGGAGCCCCAGATAAGCGCTGCACCCCGCACCCCTCCCAGAGCCTGCACCCCCACCCCTTTCCCACACACCCCCTCCCATTCCCAAACTGCTTCCCAGAGCCTGCACCCCCAGCCCAGACCAGAACCTTCACCCAAACTCCCTCCCAGAGCCTGCACCCTTCCTGCACCCCAGTTCCGTGTCCTCGCCCAGGGCCTGCACCCCAGACCTCCTCCCCCCACCCAAACTCCCTCCCAGAGCCTTAGGCAGGTGGGTGGTGGAGTTTGGGGGGCCGGGGTTTGGGGGGGACAGGCTCTGGAAGTTCTGAGCTCCACCAAAATGTCTACAAACCTGCCGCCCGCCTCCCCTGAGAGGAGGGGTGCTTAAAGAAGGCCAGGTCCCTGTGTGCTGCCCCAGAGAAGAGAGGCAGCCCCGAGAAAGCTCGCACTGACTTTGGGCTCACAGGCCGGGGCTTCCCTTCTTAAGGAGAACACGGACACCTCAGAGGAAAAAGACTTTGATTTCGCTGAGCCCTGAAAACTTATGGGGTCAGTGGGACTCAGAGCCACTGAAGGGAAATCCGAGTGAAATAAACACCCGGGCATTTTTAATAGATCTGCTCCATCTCCGTCTTTATGTTCCCCACCCCTTCTGTGGGGGGCAGGGCGTCTTGTTTTACCAGTGAGTACCTGAGAATGGTCCCTAACTCCCTTAACAAATAGTCCCCGAGTGGCTAAGTGTTTTCCCCATGAGGAGAGGAGACACAATCTAACCCAGTAAAAGGACATCGGAGGCGAGGAGACAGGAGCCGTCACTGAAATGTCACACTTCTCAGAGCAGCCAGTGGCCGGAATTGTCAATGGAGATGAAGGGAATTAGGTGCCAAAATCCCAATGAAACCAAAGGGGATTTCGGTGTGGGGTTTTCACAACATCGAGCTGCCTCCGCAGTACAAGTCCTGTTTTCCTCTGCCCCTCTGGAAATCACAGCCAGTGTCTGTCTGCTAATGACTCTTTGGGGCTGAGATTTGAACCCAAAATACCGTTTCGATCAAGGGGACCCAGCTACACTAATCTACTCAGCAGCTCTCAAAAATCCAGGTCTCTTTAAACATCAGTTATACAGCTGTGTGGACACGCTGTGGGGGTCTGTCTCACGCACCCTAACGGCGTTCAGGGCCCCATTATGCCGGGTGCCGCACTTCGCCCTGGGGACAGGCAGTCCCAGCGCTGAAGGGTTCACAATCCAAATATACCAGGCAGAACCCAGCAGAGGCTCAGAGAGTTGACGTTACACAGCAAGGTGAACCAACAGGTCCACTGGAAAGGCCGGGAGGAGAACCCAGGGCTGTTCTTCAGATCCCTTGTTTACAGATCATGCCTGAGGCCGCCTTGGCCCACGGATATTCTGCAAGTATTAGATTTTGGGAAGGGTTTCTGCAGTGTGTGTGTGTGTGATTGTAATAGTTGTATCAATACGCTCCCTAGACTGGACACAGGTATAGCTGCAGAAATGTGCCTTATACTGGGATTTTGCATTTTCCTTCCCACCCAAGAACAGCCACAGGAGCTGAAGGAACTTTATACTGATTCATAGACTCAGATTTCAAGGCCAGAAGGGAAGATCTTCATAACTTACTTTGCCCTCCTGTGTAACACTGGTATGTCTGTGTCCATATTAGGGGAGGAGTGTGTTGTACCCCCTGAATTATACCTTTATAGTTCCAATGGTACACCTTTTGTGTGTAGACAAGTGCTAAGATTCTCAAAGCTGTCTAGGGGATTTAGACTCCAAGGGATAAATATTCAAAGGCACAAATGGCACTTAGGCGCTAACTCAATTGTAAATCAATGTGATTTTGGTGCCCAAGCATTTGTAGCTTTGAAATAGCCAGCTCAAGTCCCCATCGATTTGAAAGGGAACTGCGTATCCAAATCCCTTGGACAGCTCAGGAAAGTTCAGCCTCTAGATCCGTTTTGTGTTTCCCTTTAAATGCTAATTCTTTTCCTTGAATCCCATTTTGAATATTTTACCTAGATAAACTGCAGCTCACAATAGAATCGGGGCTTTCTCCTGATGTGCTACTGCAAGAGATTTGATTAAAAATAGATTCGGGTGAGTTCTGAGAACCAGAAGAACGGCAGGTGCCAGATCCAAGCACAGTTAATGCGTTCTGATTCCCCTTCAGCTCCTTCGAGCTTTTGAGGCGTCTTTGATGTTGAATATGCAAATAAAGTAATTATACTCCCTGTTTGAAGTTTGCAACGGGAGAAAATCACCATCCAAAGGAGTCACCTTGCTTTGCCAGGTGGAGGGTGTTGTAGAAACAACCATTAAATATTTGCTACATTTTCTGTTCCTGCTGGCAGCCTTCCCGGGTAAGTGAATTTCAGAGAGATCTGGGGTGTGCAGGAGAAAGGAGAGCCAACAAGAAGGGTATTCAGACTCATGCATTCTTGTCGCGTAACTGCAGGTGTCTGGTCCCAAATCCAACGGGTCCACCCTGGTGCTGAGATTAAAAAAACCTGGAGAGTCAGAGAAGCTGTCCTGTAAACCATCTGGGTACAGCTTTACTAGCCACTTGCTGTCTTGGATTCAACAGGATTAACTCAAATAATGGAGGAATTGGCTATGCTACAAATACAAAGGGTGATTCACCCTCTCCAGAGACAACTCCATCAGCACAGCCTATGGAGAGATCAGTGGGCTCAGAAGTGAAGACACCACCATGTATTACCATGAGAGCAGCACAGCAAAAGGAAAGCCAGTCAGAGTCATGGAAAAACGGTCTGCAGAGGAAACCACAATCTCCTGAGCACATGGGAGCCCCTGGGGCAGCTGGAAAGAGGAGTCTGTATTCTATTTATACGACTCATTGCACCCTGTAACTGGAAATGGATCTGCACACCCCAAAAGTGAACCACAAGCACTGTGGTGCCCTACAAAAAAGTGATAGTGATTTTGGGTGCCTCTGTTTTTGGTTGCTCAAACTGGGACACGTTAACAGGGACTGATTTATAGAAAGCACCAGGCATCCATTGTGACAGATTTATGTTATTAATTTGCCTGGAGCATTAGGTGATTAGGCTGAGGCCCCAGGATCTTTAGGGGAGGAGATGAAGGAGCACATCAAGTGACTAAGGTTTAAAGCTTTATTAATAAAATAAAGTAAAACAACAGCGGAGAGTGATGGGTGCTTTTTACGTTACTGAGAGGAAGGAAGGAAGAGTTAGCACCCCAAGCCCTAGCCCCCTTTTATACTTACACACACACTACCTGGGGCTGGCCAAGCCCGGGTGTAATGTAAGAAGAAGAGGGGGAAGGGTGGACGGCAGTTTTGTTCTGTGCACAGGCTGCCCAGAGTTCGCTGTTGATCTCTGACCTACCCTGGCTTTTGGGAGGATTTTTAAGACCTGGGTTTTTTGGGGTGGCCTTCCAGTTCAGGGACTTCTGTCCCCCATGCTTTTTGTACCAGTCCAACCCCGCTTTTCGCCGCTTTTCGACGCTTTTTTAAAACACACCTGCTTTAGGGACGCGAGATGGTTATTTTTTCCTTGCTGACCTTTGCCGTTTTACTTCTTTTAGCAGCCCTGCAGTTTTGTTTAGCTGATTTATTTATTTTTTTTTACAGCTCTTTGTGGTTGGAATTCAGGCCCCCGTCTTTCTTGGCAGGCAGCCAAGAGTCGGTTGTGTGCTGTGGCCTTGGGCTGGAGTCAGCGTCTTATCTTCCGACGGAGCGTGAGCCTCGAGTTAACCCATTTCTTTTTTCCTTTCTCCCTCTGTGGCCTCTCATAACTGCAAAGGAACCTGTTACTTTACCCTTACACCTTTAACCCTTCTCAAAACGCCTTGCGATGCCTGCAACAGCGTTAGCAACGTACAATGCTGATTTGCCAGTCCAGGGGTCCCCCTGAGGGATGGGGCCATTGGGTTGTGGCATTCCCCCCCCCCCAACCCGAATTAACATTGTGTTGTGAGGAGTCACCACTTAGGTTTTTACCCTCCCTCTGACACAGTGGCGAGGGTGACTGTTGGTTTTTACATAAGCAGCGATATATTACAAACACAATTGTTACGGTGGCAACAGTTGCATCCAGCGGCCGGGAGTGGCTTTTGGCTTTATTAGTAACGTGGCATAACACGTTCCCCGGCTGGCATAGATGCCCCATCCAGATGGCTGTGACAGCGGCAGCTTTTTCAGATGAAATGCGCATCGCAACACTGCGAAGGAGGGGGCATTTGTCTGGAACACAATTCATTGTTCCCGGCTGTGCGTCAACGGAAGAAAAACACTGGGCGTAATTTATGAAAAATTAAACACATTATAATTAGAAACATTAACACTGCTTTGAATAACACAGGAGCCTTTAGTCCCTCCAGCGAGCATTTGCCCATCTAAACAGACAGGGGGTTATTCCTCCCCAAACGTCTTCGGCTCCTATCTTACTTAAACGTCACTGTCGGTAGATTTTTCTCCTCTCCAGTCAATTCTCAAAATATGAATTAGGCTCCTGTGACACAGTCGCCTGTCACAGCAGCAAAACGGTCCTGGGTGAACGCCCTGAGCACCAGGCTACGGGGTATTTGGGGAGGGGTCTTTCAATCTCTCCTGTTCATGCTGTTCCACCGTGACTTAATTAATACTTATTTGGTCTGAAAGAGAAAGGGATGTGCTTGGGGTGTCTGTACCCCAAATGTCACCCTGCCCTTGACAGTGCAAGACCGGGGCTCAAGTCCCTGCTCCCAGATCAGGCAGAGGGTCAGGAAATGATCCTGGCTCTACCATGTCCTAGGCAAGTGCTCTAACCACTGGGCTAAAAGCTAAGGGAAGCACCAACAAATCCTTCTCTGGCACAAGGGGGTTTGGGCGTGTTTCTGAATGTAAATACCTGGGACTAACTCCAGGACAGGGCTGTGAATCCCAGCTGGAGTTAGGCACCTAACTCCCTTTAACAGGTGGTACTTGGACCCAACCCCTCCTCAGCATTTCCGAAGGGGTAGGTCAGGCAGCTCTCCACTCATTGTGCTGGCTTTTGCCAATCCCTGGATCAAGCACCTAACTCTCCTCTACACATGGATCATTTCAGTGTAGCCGGTCACTGCTGCGAAGGGGGCTTCCCTCCCGATGCGATGGGAACCTTCACTCTCCAGCGGGTGGCCCAGACCAACGAATCCTTGGCACAGGACCCCTCTCCAGACATGAAAGCTCATGCTCAAATAAATTGGTTAGTCTCTAAGGTGCCACAAGTACTCCTTTTCTTTTTGCGAATACAGACTAACAGGGCTGTTACTCTGAAACCTCTCCAGACACTGACTCCCCTGACTGGAGGTGGAAAGCGGCTCCAGAGCTGAGTCCCCCCAGCCCCCAATATCCCCTCACAACAGCCAGGCCCTCAGTTCCCATGCGAGGAAATACAGTCCCTGCAGGGAGCTGTTCATTCCTCTCAGGGTCTGAAAGTGTCAGGAGGACCCCAGAGCCCTGTGCCCGGCGCTGCACAGACACAGAGGACGGGACACTCTGACTCCTGCCACGGGAGCCCTGGGGCGAGTCAATCCGATCACTGACAGCAGGAGCGTGTGTCTCTTATAAAGCGGGGCATGCAAATGAGGGAGACAGTTTCCTGGTTAAATCTCTGCCTCCCTCTGCCCAGGCTGCACCCGGAGACACAATCCGCAGCCCCCTGGGTCGGTGCAGTCACCAGCCAGTCCCCTGAGAACTTTCCCCTCCAGCACCCGGGAAAATGGGATTTTTGTTCCTTGTCATTGTCGCTCTAGCAGCTTTGGAAGGTATTTTCCTCCTCTGAAGACCTGGCCGAGTTAGAAGAATATTGTGTTCTCGCTGTTTTTATACCGACATTAATGGCCTGTCTTTATTCCCAGGTGTCCGGTCCCAGACGCTGGTGGAGTCCGGAGGGGGTGTGAAGAAGCCCGGAGACTCTCTCCGCCTCTCCTGCAAAGCCTCCGGGTTCACCTTCAGCAGCAACTGGATGAGCTGGGTCCGCCAGGCTCCCGGGAAGGGGCTGGAATGGGTCGCTGATATAAGCGGCAGTGGGGGTACTATATATTACCTCGATGCAGTGAAAGGGCGATTCACCATCTCCAGGGATAACGCCAAGAGTGAGCTGTATCTGCAAATGACCGGCCTGAAGCCCGAGGACACCGCCCGCTATTACTGTGCGAGTTACACAGTGACACCAAACCGGTTTGTGATCGCACAAAAACCCAGGCTGCGGAATCGCCCTTCTCCCGGCGGCCGCGCGGGGGCAGCAGCGACACCCCCCGCTTCGGGCTCGGGCAGGAGACCCGGCCCCCGGGGGAACGGGACACAAACCTCCCGCCAGTTTAACCCTTCCGTTCCCGGGCAACGTGTCTCCCCTTCCTGCCCAGAGCCCCGCTGGTCCTGGGGTTCAGAGGTCCCTCGCTTCATCTGTGAACCCCAATCCGGAGTGAGTCCTGTTCTGAATCCCTCTCCCCTCGCAGACCTGGCACCTTGGCTCTCCCGGGCCCACCTCGGTGTCAGACTCACAGGCCAGCGTAGGTCAGTGTAAAGGGGACAAGCGCGCTGGGGTTCGCATCAGACCCAATGGATGGAGCAAATTGCCCCTGGGGCCAAATCCTCCGCTAGTGTAAAGTCACCGCAAGGGCTTTCAGGAGACTCGAGTTACTCCTGATTTACACCAGGGATGTTTATGACATTAATGCAGTGGAAGGTAATTAGTTAATAATAACCGATGTGGGGCCCCTCCCCGTGGCATCTCTGCCCTTCACAAACGTTTATTGCCTTTATCCCCACAACGCCACCGTGAGGCCGGGGAACTATCACAGCCCCAGGTTCAAAACGTGGGACTGAGGCAGAGAGAGATGGAGGCTGGGATATGGCAATGGGCCATTCAGAGTCCGGGCGGGGCTGTGGGGCAGACAGGGCCGGCTCTCGGTTTTGTGCTGCCCCAAGCAGAAAAAAATTTGGCTGCTCCCCCTTTTTTTGGCTTTTACACATTTGCGCTTTGCAATTTTTTTTGTTTTGACTGTTTACATTTTTAAAAAATGAAAACAGAATTTGTAGTTAGTGAAATAAAACAATTTCCTACTAGTGTACTCATTAACACCAGCACCCCAGCTCCACTCCTCCCCTTGGAGCCACCAAAGCCTGGCAAAAATGGAGAGATGGCCCAGCTGCTGCTTCCCCCATCCTCTGGGCCAGTGACCCTGCCAAAGAAGGAAATTCAGCTGGTTTGGCAAATCTATGCTGGCTAGTCCTCGTCATCCACCAGGTGCTTACAAATGCATTGTTCAGTAATTTGTTCCAGTCCCTTTCCAGGGATCAAAGTTGGGCTGACTGGCCTATAGTGCCCTGGTGCTTCACTGGTCCCTTTCCTAAAGATGGCAAATGTCAAACCTTTCTCCATTCCTCTGGCACCTAACTGGAGGGAAGGAGCAACTGGTCCAGGGGCATCCAAAGCCAGGCCCCTGCAGTTGCTCATTTAAGACCCACAAAAGGGTATCCGGCCATGCACCTCCAGCCAAACTCCACCGGCATGGAGCCCCGTGGAGCCCCCAGGGCTCGGAGGGCAGAGCTGAGTCCCGCAGCACCAGAACAGCCAGGGAACATGGATGGTGCCCAGAGCCTGGTGGCGGGCTGGTGTCACAATACCCGGGTCCCGATGCTGGACCAGTCCCAGGCGAGTTGGCCCGGAGTGGGTGGGAAGCAGCTTTGGACTGGTCAGTCCTGAGTCCAGGGGCAGCTCTGTGCGCCAGGCCAGCTGTTTGCAGTGAAGTCAGGGCCGGAGGAGGCCACTCAGCCCCGTGCCATGGGTGGTGTCTCCTCCTCTCAGGGGTGGCTCCAGGCCCGGCCCCTCCCTCTGCCTCTGCGGCGGTGGCTCGCTGGCAGGGCCGGCTCTAGGTTTTTTGGCACCCCAAGCATGTAAGCTTGCTTTGCTGGTGCCTAGAGCTGGTCCTGGGGGCAGAGATCACCCAGCGCCGGAATAAACCCCGCTCTGCTGAGCCTGGGAATGTGGCACCGCTGGGACTTTCCAAAGAGACTCGAGCATTTTTTTCATCCATTTGACTGCTGGAAATCTCAGCCCCGGTGTAAACGGTGCAGCTCAGGATCCTGCCCACAGTAAAGTTCCACAATGTCACAGGTTTAAGATTAACAGCCGTGTTAGTCTGTATTCGCAGAAAGAAAAGGAGGACTTGTGGCACCTTAGAGACTAACCAATTTATTTGAGCATAAGCTTTCGTGAGCTACAGCTCACTTCATCGGATGCAACTTCATCGGATGTCACAGAGTCACCATGGAGATAAAAGACCCCGTCCCTCAGCCCCCGATGACATCACAGCCCGGCACTGGCCCGCAGGGCATTGGGGACAGTCACGTGGCTGAGGGCTGTGGACAGGGACACGGTGGGATTTCATGGGATCGCTCAGGGGGAGGCGGCTCCCGAGGCAGAAGCAGAGGCCCGTGGGTGGGGGGTGGGGGGGCACGAGGGTTGCAGAGCGCAGCTCCCACTGACTGAGATATGGCCCCGGACTCCCCAAAGTCTCGCCTAGTCTTAGTTTCGAGGTAGGGATGAAGGGTGAGGCCAGTATTAAAACTCAGGGTTGGAATTACATCCTGGGTAAAGTCCGGTTTTGGGGCTCTAAGTCAGGTATTCATGTAGTTTTCCGGTTCAGACATATATGGAGGTGGCGTTTACCCTCAGGGTCACGGTTAGGTGGGGGAGCGAGAGGAGGGATAAAGAAGGTGCCAGTTTCTCTCCTTATGGTCGAGTAGGAAGCTCCGACTCAGACAGGGGTGGTGCCACAGAGACGAAGCGTTGCCTCTTCTCTCAGCCCCACACAAAGGAACTGAGTCCGGGCTAGGAAATGGCGGGGGTCTCTTATAAGGAGCGGGGCATGCAAATGAGGGTGAGAGTTTCCAGTTTAAATCTGTCCCTCTCTCTGCCCAGGCTGCACCCGGAGACACAATCCGCAACCCTCCGGGTCTGTGCAGTCACCAGCCAGTCCCCGGAGAACTTTCCCTCCAGCACCCGGGGAAATGAAGCTTGGTTGTACCTGGTTCTCATTGCAGCATCTCCGGAAGGTCCATTCTCCTTTCCATGGGTTGGATGTACTGGGGAGGCGGGGGGTTATAGCACTATTGCCCGATGTCCTCATATTCCCCATAATTAATTGTTATTCCCAGGTGCCCGGTCCCAGCTGCAGCTGGTGGAGTCCGGAGGGGTGTGAAGAAGCCCGGAGACTCTCTCCACCTCTCCTGCAAAGCCTCCGGGTTCACCATCAGCAGCTCCGGCATTAACTGGGTCCTCCAGACTCATGGGAAGGGACCGCCAGCATTTACAGCACCAGCATGGACAACAGTGACTCGGTAAAAGGGCAATTCACCGTCTCCAGAGATGACCCCAACAGCCTGTTGTACCTGCAAATGACCGGCCTGAAGCCCGAGGACACCGCCCGGTCTCACTGAGTGAGAGATCCCATATCTCTAGCACAAGGATACACACCGGCATCTTCAGGTTTCAGGCTGCTGATGTGCAAATGCACCAGGTTACTGGAGGCGTCTCTGGAGATGGTGAATTGCCCTTTCCCTGAGTCCAGGTCATATGGGGTACCTGCACTATCAATGCTGGAGACCCACTCCAGTCCCTTCCCAGGAACATGATGGATCCAATCCAGCCAGTTGCTACTGATGAAGAAGCCGGAGGCTTTGCACGAGAGGCGGAGAGAGTCTCCGGGCTTTTTCACATCCCCTCCAGACTCCACCAGCTGAACCTTTGACAGAGCCCCTAGGGGGGAAAAAGTATCATGAATCACATCTGGAATTTTCAAAGGGTAAAGTCAAGGGGAATTAGATACCCCATTACCTAAGTCCCCTTCAAAAATGTTAATCAACATTCCAGTAGGCCCTGCTCCAAACCCCACTCAGACCATTGGAAGTTCTCCCCTTGCCTTTAGTGACCTTTGCACCAGGCCCATAATGCACAATATTCCGCAGTATTTCCAGAAAATGTCAGAAACCATCATTCCTTTACACGCACTAGACAGAAGAGACAATTCAGCCAAAATATGCTGTTGATGCTGGATAAAGTGCTCATGGTGTCCCGGCATTAGCTGCACAGACCCCTCCTTGTGTCCTAGCCATGCAGGTGTCAAGCTATTAAATGACTTAGGCAGGGCATTAAGGATATGCATTTGCATATCTTTTTTTTTTTATAAGCCATGTTTGAGCTCGAGCCGTCAAGCTATCTTAGGTTTTTATATTGTCCCCATTACTGTAGTGTCTGAGCATCACAATCATTGAAGTATTTAGGGTAACAAGAAAACATTTTACAAATACATTAGAAGCAAGAGGAAGATGAAGGACAGGGAAGGACCACTGCTCAATGAGGAGGGAAACACAGTCACAAGAAAACGCAGCAATTGCCGAAATATTAAATACCATTTTGTTTTGGTTTTCACCAAAAAGATTAGTAGTAATCAGAGGACTAACAGTGAACATCAGTATAAATGGGGTGGGATCTGAGGCTAAAATAGGGAAACAACAAGTTAAGAATTATGTAGACAAGTTAGACATCCTCAAGTCAGCAGGGCCATGAAATACACCAGAGAATACTTAAGTAACTGGCCAAAGAGACCTTAGCCATTAACAATTTATTTCTGAGAACTCTCGCAGGACAGGAGTGATCCCAGAGGACTGGAAGAGGGAAAGTGGTACCTTTCAATAAAAAGCAGAATAAGGGCAACCCAGGAATTATAATCCAAAAATGTAACTTCTGTACCCGGAAAGAATGGAGCAAATAATCAATTTGCAAGCACCCAGAAGATAAGGTGACAACTAACAGTCAACATGGATTTGTAAAGAACAAATCACGTCAAACCCACCTCATATCCTCCTTTGACAAGGTATCAAAACTAGGGGATGGGGGCGGGGATAGGAACAGTAGATGTGGTACATCTCATTTTTAGTCAGACATTTCATACAGTCTCAGATCGCCTTCTCGTAAGCAAACCAGGGAAATATAGACTGATGATCCTATTATAAGGTAGGTCCAGAACTAGTTAGAAAATGTACTCAGAGAGTAGTTATGAATGATTCACAGCCAAGCTGGAAGGAAATATCGAGTGGGGTCCCACAGGTATCTGTCCTGGGTCCACTTCTATTCAATAGCCGCATAAATGACTTGGATAATGGCAGAGAGAGTACACTTACAAAGTTTGCAGATTATACCAATCTGGGAGGGGTTGCAAGCACTTTAGAGACCAGGATTAGAATTCAGAATTACCTTGACAGACCAGAGACATGGTCTGAAATATATAGGCTGCCTCCACACTCACTGTCTGTGTAGCTAAACCCAGTAGCAAAAGGCTCTGGCAGGGGGAGGTAGCAGTAAATCCCTTCATGACTCCAAATATCAGACAGTTGGACCCTGAGCATGTGGGCAAGACCCACCAGCCAGACCCTGGGGAAAGAGTTCTCTGTAGTCACTCAGAGCCCTCCCAACCTTCACTGGCCATTGGGGATATTTGCTACGAGCAGTTGTCGATGTGCCTACAATGGCATGTGGCCATCTCCTCATACCACCACCCACCATAAATTTATCAAGCTCAGTCTTGAAAACAGTTGGGTTTTTCTCCCCTTTTTAGTATTAATTCTGGCTGAGATTTAATTTAAAAAAAGCCAGCTAAAGGAATGGGAGAGATGCTGGGGCATCCATGGGAACGTTGGTGGCTAAAGTGACCCCACTCAGTTCGATCTCGAAGGGGGGAGAGATGTGATGAAGTGGGACTGTTCTTAATGTTTCCTCTGAATAGTGTGGGGGTGCCTCAGTTTCCCCTATGCAGTTCTTAAGTATCTAGGGGGTGGGGTAAGGGTGTATGATCATTGCAGAGCCCTAGAGGGCAGGTATGTGCAGGAGTCTGGACACAGAGAATGGCCGACACCCTGTTTCCTGGCAACTGATGGCCTGGGCCCTTCCCCCCTGCAAGGTGAGAGCTAAAGGGTTGGAGAACAAAGGAATCAGGTGACCTCCTGGCCCGGGAAAGGGACAAAGCCCAGAGCAGGGCAGGGCTGGAGGGAGTTTCAGTTTGGGGTTGGCTGGAGACATGGATTGAAGGGCAGACGTGGTTGTCTGGCTCACTGCCTCCCAAAATGGACCCAGCTGAGGGGTCCCATTCTCTGCACCTACAAGCTCTGTTTTAGACCATGTTCCTGTCGTCTAATAAACCCTCTGTTTTACTGGCTGGCTGAGAGTCCCATCTGACTGCGAAGTTGGGGTGCAGGACCCTCTGGCTTCCCCAGGAACCCCGCCTGAGCGGACTCGCTGTGGGAAGCGCACGGAGGGGCAGAGGATGCTGAATGCTCCAAGGTCAGACCCAGGAAGGTGGAAGCTGAGTGAGCTGTGTGTCCTGAAGACAGGCTGCTCACAGGAAGGCGACTGCCCAGAGTCCTGACTGGCTTCATGGGGAGCAGTTCCAGAGCATCACCCAGGGACTCTGTGACAAGCGGGTATTGACATGACACACCATGTAATTAAACTGTGGAATCCATTCTCAAGACAAGTCATCGTGGCCAAGAATTTAAGAATGTTCAGAAAAGAACTGGATATTTACATGGGTATAATATTCAGCGTTATAATACAATTGAAAGGGTCATTAAACCTCAGGCATCACGCTTTAAGCCAGTCTCTATTCTAGATCGGGGTGATATGTGCGGGGCAGACTGGCCCACTTCCGCCTCCAGAGTTCTTACATCTTCCTCTGAAGCGTATTATTGACCATTGCCAGAGAAAAGGTAACAGCCTAAATGCACCTTAGATCTGACAAGTCTGGGACGCATGTCTCCCGACATCCTCTGGTGTCTGCGCGCCTCACAATCAAAGCTCATTTATCAAAGCCTCTGAGCAACCCACCCCGCAGAGCCCATGCTGCAAAATGCATCTCAGAAGGAGCGGCTCAGACCCCTCCATTCCCACTCACACGGACTGAATTTTGACCCTTGCAGAACTGAGCCTTTTAACGCACTTGTGGGACAAACTATTGCAGCCACTTAGCTCCTACCTGCCCCAATGCTGTCTACTGCAGCCGGTGGGCAGAGAAAGCCAGATCCACAGCTAGTGTGAATCAGCCCAGCTTTCCTGGAACCAGCGGGCCAGGTGCTCAAATGATGTCAACAGGTGTTAACGTCAGAGGGTGGCCATGCAGCCAGCGTCCACCCACCAGAGCTCCGTTGAAGTCCATGGGGCAGTGGTAAATCAGCAGAACTGGATTCTTGCCACTTTCCCCCAATTGAAATACTTTTCTCAGCCTGATCTTGTGTTTCAAAATTTCTATCCTACAGCCCGGCTCAGTCGTGTGCTGACCAAGCTCCTGTTCCACATTCAGAAGCTGCCGCTGGCAGGGAAAGAGGAAGATTGCACAAGAATTACCCAGCAGTTTGTACAGCAGCCTATGGCTCTCTGGGTTTGTAGCACTGTGCAGAGGTGGGCAAATACCCAGAGAAACGTCCTAGAGCTGGACTGATTAAAGCACTAGAAAAGCTCTGGCGAGGAGTGCTCTGGGTGCAAAGAAAAACATTTGGTCATTCCCCAGGATCCTCTCCTTGTGTGTCAGATGAGAAGCCCACAGTACAAGGAAAATCTGAATTCTAAATTCTCTCCCTTTTGAATGAATATTAAATCCTCTGTGGAACACCATCCCCACGACCTCCACCTTCACACAGAGAAACCCAAATGATACAAATTAAACTAACTAGAAGTATTTCATAAAGCTGTTGGCTCTCCTTGAAATTCCACCTGTCTACTAGTTGTTAGGCTGTTGGATTTGGAGTCAGGAGACAGCGATTTTTTCCCAGCCTCTGTCACTCACCTGTTGCTGGGCCACTCCCTTCCATGACCTGGGCCTCTATTTCTCTGTGCCCCCCTTTCCTTATTTACCGTGGGATTTTCGAAGCCCAGTAAGAGATCGGGATTCTCAATTCTTATTCATTTGGGCAACCACGTCCCTTAGGAGGCTTTGAAAAAAATTTCAGCCTGGTAAGAGCTTTGTGCAAAGGACGGTCTCACAGGGCCAAGGCCTGGCACTCGGCTGGGTCCTCTTGGTGTTATTGCAACACAAACAATATTACCCTGAAACCTTTTCTATCAGTGACACGACAAGCGAAATTCCACCATTCTGAGCTAAAGCTTAAGTTCACTTTTTCTAGCTAGATAGTCACATAGACCCCCATCAACCCAATATCACAACACCTCAAATACCAATTTATCTTTATATCCCTGAGCCCCCTGGGATGCGAGCTCTCCTTTTTACAGGTGGAAACCTGCAGCACTAAGGCCCAGATTTTTCAAGGCTTCTCTGTATTTGATCATGAGATTCAGGCTCCTAAATCGATTAGGCATTGAACCGCTGAATGAAGCAATGACTGACACCTTGAAAACTCTCAGCCTAAACCCCTTGAACTCTCTGGTCTGTAGATGCCCCAAGAATCAGAAAGGCACCTTGTGGGATGTTCAGAATCAGATGAGTGCCTAACTCCCATAGATTTCAGTAGAAGTTAGGTTCCATCGTGATCTTAAAAATCTGACTAGCTATTTATCTGCTTCTTCATTTGCCTCAATATTTTAATAACCGGGCCCCAATAGATAAAGGCTGGGATTGGGAGATGCCCTGAGATTTAGGTGTCCAAATCGCACTAAAACAACAAAATGAAATCGGTGTTCCTAACTCCTTTAGGTTCCTTTCTTAGTGTCAGAGATTTAAGGGCATAGTCCGAGCTCCTGCAGAACACAGGCCAGAGGATCTTTACCAGTTTGACACTCTCAGCCTGTCTGATTCTATGCTAACAATTGACTTCCCATTGCAAATTATACCTGTGCCATAAACTTTCACCCTTGTCACGACACTGATGTTAACCCTTTGAGGTTGAAGTGCCAGTCTCTGTGTGGATTCCTTTCGGCCTGGTGTTCTTCAAGCATCAGTTTGTAAAGGTGTGAATGAAACAAATACAATTATTCTCCTGCAAGTGTACGTGTAAACCAGCCCTCAGTCCAGTGCTTTAACCACAGCCCCATCCGGTTGCTCTTTATACACCACAAACAAACCATGGAATTTCACGGAGGAAGCCTTCTGTTTAAAGCCAAGGCCGCTAGAGACACTTTCCAAACTACACCCCTTTCTGGGTCTAGTTCTCTTCATTAATCATCGTGCTCTCCTTATGGAGATCTCTTCTCTTCCTCTCTGCTCTCTCAGGTGTGTTCCTGTTCCCTAGAGTCATATCAATAAACAGTTAGGTTATATATTGTACTATGCACTGGGTACATTACTGGTATCTTCTGTGTTCCCAGGTGTCCCGTGTGATGTGGAGCTGGTGGAGTCCGGCGGTGGATTCAGAAACTCAGGAGAGTCCCTAAAACTTTCTTGCAAAGCCTCCGGGTTCACTTTCAGCAGCTATTGAATGGACTGGGTGCGTCATGCTCCGGGGAAAGGGCTGCAGTGGGCAACCAGCATTAGGCAGGATGGGGGAGATAGCTACTATACAGACTCGGTCAGAGGGCGAGTCACCATCTGCAGGGACAATCCCAACAACCTGCTGTATCTGCAAATGAGCAGCCTGAAGACACTGCCGGGTATTACTGTGCGAGAGACAGACAGTGAGAAGAAATCCACGCACAGCCATGCAAAAACCCCTGGGGCAGCACAGAGAAAGGCTGTCACTCGCTCACCATTAAGAATGAGATTTTTCCAAGCTGCCGAAAGAAGTTATTGGGGGTTCTCAAACATCATTGCACCGCAACCCCCTTCTGACAACAAAAATTACACTTCCCAGGAGGGGGGACCAAAGCCTCAGTCAACCGGATCCCAGCTACCCCAGGCAGGGAGGCCAAAGATCTTCAACCCTATGCAGGGGGCCTGTAATCTGAACCCTGCGGCTCAGGGATGAAGCCGAAGCCTGAGCACCCCCGGCACAAGGTCGCGGGGCTCAGCCTATGGCTTCAGCCCTGGGATTTGGCCCCATGCCCCTGCAAGTCTAACGACAGCCCTGGCAACCCCATTAAAATGAGGTCGCAACCCACTTTGGGGTCCTGAACCACAGTTTGTGAACAGCTGATTTATATGCACAATTCGCAATTCCAGATCACATTGGTGGCTTTGAAATTCTTAACCTAAGTGGCCAGCTACAAGACAAGTTGGCATTCTTGGTAACACGACATTGCTTAGTTTTTCTGTACATTCATAGAATGAACACAGACATTCCTAGATACTTAATACATTGAAGGGAACTCCTGGGATTCATACAAGTGAGGGCCGGGTCAGGAGGTCACAAGCATCTAGTGTTACCTCCTGTTTGTATATAACACAGACATATAACATCTATCACCTGTTCACTGAATGTTCACATCAAACCTTCTCATTGCTACCATAAGGAGGAGGGATGTGAAGTCAAACTTCCAGATAACAGTAGCAAAAGGCACTTCAGAGAGAGAAATTTCTTATGAATAGGACGACGGATGCATTTTTTGCAGTACAGTGAAAAATCTCTGGAGGAAGTTATAAAACCAAATCAGCCTTTCAAGAAGCCTCCCTACCCCATGGTTTACAGGAGACAAAAATAACCAAGTTACATAAATCTAAAGGAAGAACAGGGGGAAATCGTTTCTGTGTTTACCAAAGGGAAAGACCCACAAGGGGGGCAGCAAAGAGTCATAATAGCTTAAAAAGAGTTTCTTCCCAAAGGCTGAACCTGGGAATAATCACAAGGAATTATTGTCCGCAGCACCGAAGGCTGGAATTTTCAAAGTCAGGGTTTGCCCACCCACATCCCTTTCAAATCAATGGGAATTGAGCATCCAGCACTCTTTGGAGGTTTTGGAAATCACAGCTCACATACATATTTCTCCAGTGAAGAGGGCTGTTGTTGATACATTCATTGACAGTGGGTTATTTTGGTTTCCTATCCATTGGGTGTTACACTTTGGTAACCCACTATTAGGCACCTTAGCACACGAGTTTACCAATTATCTGTCAGCTCACACTGAAGTCCCCCCTGAGGTCAAAGTGACTTTAGTGTTTTCCCGGATTGGGGCCCAAATTGTGTTAACATGCTCTAGACTCCTCCAGGACTGTGTCCCTCTAAACTCTCAGGTCATTTATTTGGAACGGCGGGTGAAGCTGAGGTTTAGTCAAATGATTGAGCAACGCCCACATGCAAATGAAGTAGGAAAACTGACTGATAAAGGCAAGCAGGCGACCCTCACCGAAGAGCCGCCAGCAGAGGAAGGGTTACTGCTTTGCAGCCCGCCAGGTTGTTGTGGAGACTGAAAATGATCTGTCTGGGGTTCTTCTTCTTTTTAGCAGCTTTCCCAGGTAAGTGATTGAACCTACAGGTGTCTGGTTAGGATGGCTGGGCTAGGCTAGGGAAGATGGTTTTAAAGCTAAGACATAGCAGTAGGATTCAGAGATTCTGGATTCAAAATCCGAGCTCTGAACAAATCACAGTGTGGAATTTTAAAGCCCCCTAGTTGATCTGGATACCAAATTTCCATTCATCTTGAATGGGAAGTAGGTGTCCAAATCCCTTAAACAGGGGGATAACTGTACTTCCCTACTTCACAGGAGGGTGGTGCGGATGAATTCATTATTACATACAAGCAGATCAGAAATGGTTGTGAGGAGGGCAACAGAAGGACTTGGAGAAAACTGGGGAGAGGAGGAAAACAATGGCATTAACTGGGTTTTTATTGTTGTTTGTTGACAGGTGTCAGCTCCCAGATCCAGCTGACCCAGTCTGGGGCAGAAATCAAGAAGCCTGGAGAGTCTGTGAGAGTGACATGTAAAACCTCCGGATACACCTTTACCAGCTACGACATTAACTGGGTACGGCAGGCTCCCGGGAAAGGACTGGAGTGGATAGGATACATCTATCCCGGTGATGGTGGCACTGGCTATGCCCAGGCCTTCCAGGGGCGATTCACCATCACCAGGGACAACTCCATGAGCACGGCCTATCTACAGCTGGGCAGCCTGAGAACCGACGACACAGCCAGGTATTACTGTGCTCGGGACACAGTGACACAAACCACATCTACAGCAATTCAAAAACCCTCAGTGAGAGAACCCAAGTCTCCGACGAACACTGCAGCCTTTCGTCCCTCCAGAGAGCATTTGCCCATGTAAACAGACAGGGGGTAATTCCTCCCCAAACGTCTTAGGCTCCTAACTCACTTAAACCTCATTGTAAGTAGATTTTTCTTCTGTTTCCTTAGTGGTTTCTCAAAATGTGGATTCGGCTCCTGTGACAATCACCTGTCACAGCAGCAAAACGGTCCTGGGTGAATGCCCTGAGCACCAGGCTACGGGGTATTTGGGGAGGGGTCTTTCAATCTCTCCTGTTCATGCTGTTCCACCGTGACTTAATTAATACTGATTTGGTCTGAAAGAGAATGGGGTGCACTGCAGGTGTCTGTACCCCAAATGTCAATCTGCCCTTGACAGTCGAAGACGTGGCTCAAATCCCAGCTCCCACATCAGGCAGAGGGGAAGAAAATGACCCTGGCTCTACCATGTCCTAGGCAAGTGCTCTAACCACTAGATTAAAAGCTAAGGGAAGCACCACCAACTCCTTCTCTGGCATAAGTGGTTGTGGGGAAGTGGCAGTTCAGTAACAGCTTAGTCACCTAACTCCGGGAGAGGGCCATGAATCCCAACTGGGGTGAGGCACCTAACTCTCTTTCACTGATGGGACTTCGGACCCAACCCCTCCTCAGCATTTCCTAGTGGGTAGGTCAGACAGCTCCCCGCTCAGTGTGTTTTCTTTTGCAGATTCCCTTTATCAAGCCCCTAAGTCTCTTCTAGACATGCATCCTTACCTCTAGGGCAGCCCCACCTGCCCAGATGGGAAGTTACAGGAGACTTTTCTGCTCACATCCCTCTGGTGGCCATTTCTCAGCAGCAAGTGTCTCAGCCAGTGTCTTCTCCAGGTTCTCCCACTGGGCCTCCTGGGTCTCAACCCAAGCCCCACAGCTGTTCAGTCCCATTCCAGGGGGTAACTCTGAACCAAAGGTCCTTCCCCATCCCGCTCAGCTTCACTTCAGTTCAGTTCCTCCTCTTATGAGTGTCGAGGGCCCCTAGGCTCCTCCCACTGGGAGCCCAAGTGCCCTTTAAACTAGCCTTCTACCCTTCATGGCCTTCTAGCTCACTCCCTGGTCCTCACAAACCCTACCTCAGGGCTCCATCTCACTCTACCCCCCCCCATGAGTTCACCCCACTTCCATAGCTCTGCTTTCTGACCACAGCCTGTCCCCAACTAACTAAACCTTCCTCCAGCAACCCTGCCTAGATCCCCTCAATTAGGCCTCTACTGAGCTCCCAGCTCTATTGAAGCAATGCTCACCTCCCTCACCACCACAGCCAGGCTCAGTCTTTCTAATGAAGCCCCATTACACCCAGCTGGGGTCACTGATGAGCTCCTATGTTCCCAGCTCATCAGTGAGGCTGAGGAATAGCTGCAAAGTCATAGGCAAGGCAGATCCCAGCTTGCCTCAAAAGGCCAATCAGCCTGTGACATCTGCCTCCATGTTTAATAGGGCTGGAGGTGCCTAACTCAGGGGGTTGGATTGCACTAGCGGGCAGGGTCTTAAAGTTAGGTAGTCCAAGATTCAGCCACACTCTCCTTTGTGTTCCAAGGCCCTAGAGGGGCAGGTCGGCACTTACATGGATTTTCACAGGATTGATCTCATGGTCCTAAGTGATTTAGGCACACAGGACCCATTGCAAGTCAAATCTCACCATGAACTTTCACCCAAACCCTTTCATTGATTTTCATAGAATCATAGAATATCAGGGTTGGAAGGGACCTCAGAAGGTCATCTAGTCCAATGCTCTGCTCAAAGCAGGACCAATCCCCACTTTTTGCCCCAGATCCCTAAATGGCCCCCTCAAGGATTGAACTCACAACCCTGGGTTTAGCAGACCAATGCTCAAACAATTGAGCTATCCCTCCCCAATCTTTATGATTTCAGTGCCGGTCTGGGTGTGGATCCCACATTCCCAATTCAAAGTGTGTCCTGCTTCAATCTTATTGCACTTTTGGAAGGTGTGAATTCAACAGAGGAGGTCGTTATTTCACTGTAAATTTGTGAGAAGACCAGCCCTGGCCCCAGGGCTTTAACCACAAGCCCATCTGGTCCCTCTGCGTGCTTGAATCAAAATACTGTAAATTCAGCCTTCTGCTTAAAGCCTGAACTCCTAAAGACACTTTACAAATTACCTCCCCTCTTTCTGTAGCCAAGAATCTATTTCTTTTCATCCATCACCATTATCAGGAGCTCCTTCTCTGGATTTCTTCTTTTCTTCCCAGCTCCCTGGGGGGTGTTGTTCTTCCATAGAAATATTTCCAGAAAGAGAGTTAGAATGTACTTATTGTGTGTATGCCTTGGGTACATTACTTGCTTGTTTTTGTGTTTGCAGATGTCTAATGCGATGTAGGGCTGGCAAAGGACTCAAAAAGCCCAGGAGACTCCTTAACAGTCTCCTGCAAAGACTCTGGGTTCACTTTCATTGGCTACTGGATGAAACGGGTACCTCAGGCTTCAGGGAACGGGCCGCCGTGGTTAGCTGACATTAAGTAGGATTCAAGTGAAACGTACTATGCAGACTCAGTCAAAGAACAATTCACCATCTCCAGGGAGAATCCCAACTCCCTGCTCTGTTTGCAAATGAGCAGATTGAAGCCACCGCCCTGTATTACTAGGCCAGAGACACAATGAGACTAAATCCGCCCAGCGCAGACAAAATTCCCAGACAAAAACTCGCTCGGTGCTGCACCGGGGAAGTTTTCACTGGCTGACGTTAAGAATAAGATCTCCACGTTCCCTGAGGGAGTTCAACGCACACTTTGAGTTTCCAACTCCATTAATTGGCTTTGAAACTTCGCCTAGGTGGCCAGCTGCTAGGCAAGTTCTCATTGTTGGCTATGGCTATAATTGCTTGCTTTGACTGTTCATTCAGACAGCAGAGAGCAAGATGTCTGTCCATACAGAACAAACTGAACAGGGCTTCTTCGAGTCCCACGCTCCAAACCGAGAAATGAACATCTTGTCCGATCCCCTGCACCACACCTCTTCTGAGGGTTCAGGTAAAACCTCCTTCCTCTGCTGCTGTGACAGGGATGGCTCTGGGATCCTGAGCTGCCAGATTACAGTGGTGACAGACACAAACAAGAGGGAAAGAGAAAGGGAGAGAGATTTTCCATGGTTTAAGATAAATCCCCAGAGTCACTTTCAAAATCTAAATCAGCATTTAAAGAAAAAAACAACGACGGATATTTTCCGGCTGACAAGACACAAAACACTCTCCAACATTAAATAAAAGCGAAAGCAAGGTCCGGGGCAGCAAAATGTCCTGTGTAAGAACAAGGAGAAATTTTTCATAAAAAGTGAACCCGGAAACACTCAAGAGGATTTTCTCCTCCGATACATAAGGCCGGGATTTTCAAAGCCAGGATTTGGTCACAAACCAAAGCTGTGAAAAGATTGGAAAGTAAGTACCTGGCATTCCCAGGGGGTTGTGGAAATCACAGCTCACCTACACATTTCAGCAAAGAAGGGTGCTCATGTTCATAGCTTCAGGTAGTGCTTTTTTTTTTTTTTTTTTTTTTCCATATCCACAGGTTATTTCAGCCTAGTAACCCAATGTCAAGCATCTTAACATTCGGGCTTCCCGTTCATCACTAAACTTACACTGAAATCCCATTGACATCAGCATCTTTCATGCTTTCCTGAATGGGGGCATGAATTCCATGCAATGGCCTCACGATTTCCATGATTCTGTCACTCCGGGTTCTGAGGTCGTTTATTTGCCAAGCTCGGTGCAGCTGCGCTTTATTCAAATGCCTTGGCAATGACCACATGCAAATGAAGTCGGGAAACTTCCTGATAAAGGAGAGCGACTGAGCCTCACTGGAAATCCGCCGGGGCAGCCAGCCAGTTCACAGTCGTTGCACCACACAAGGTGGTTGGGTAGAATTGAAATGGCGTGTCTGGGGCTCCTTGTCCTTTTGGCAGCCTTCTCCGGTAAGTGGAGGAAACTGATAGGCAGCGAGCTCGGATAGCAAGTGTAGCAACGGATGGTTTTCTGGTTAAGATAGAATTATTGAGTGACAGTCTTCTGTGTTTGAACCCTGTATCTGTCACATGTGACTTGAAACCAGTCATGGAATGTGAAAAGTTATCTAAAGGATCTGGGTGCTAAATTCCTGTTGGTTTTACTAGGAGCTAGGTGTCAATATCCCTTAGGCATTTGGAAAATCCCAGGCTGAATCTCTGTGTGACTCAGGTTCCTGTCGGTAAAATGGGGTAACAGCACATCCCTACCTCAGCAGGGTGATGTGGGGATAAATTCATATGTACACCAGGAGCTCAGATAATTCTATGGAGGGGGGAGCAATAGAAGGATAAATCCTTCTATGGGAAGAGAAGGGGGGAAAGAGAGAGAAATTCATCATATTTTTCTTCCTTATTGTTATTCCTTCTCAGGTGTCAGGTCCCAGATCCAGCTGACCAGTCCGGGGCAGAAATCAAGAAGCCTGGAGAGTCTGTGAGGGTGACATGTAAAACCTCCGGCTACACCTTTACCAGCTATTACATGAGCTGGGTACGGCAGGCTCCCGGGAAAGGACTGGAGTGCATAGGATATATTGATCCCGGTGATGGTGAAACTGGCTACGCCCAGGCCTTCCAGGGGCGATTCACCATCACCAGGGACACCTCCATGAGCACGGCCTATCTACAGCTGGGCAGCCTGAGAACCGACGACACAGCCAGTTATTACTGTGCTCGGGACACAGTGACACAAACCACATCTGGACCAATTCAAAAACCCTCCAGTGAGAGAACCCGGGTCTCCTGCGAACACTGCAGCCCTCAGCCACCCCGGATAACAGTGACCCCTGTGAACAGACTCTGGGTAATTATCCCCTAGTGACTTAGGAGCAGTGAAAGCTAATGGGATTTAGATCCTTAAGTGCCTAAATCACTTTTCAAGCTAGGACTCTGTTCCCGGGACACAGTCAACATTAACCAGAGGAGAAGGGGACCAGAACAATCACAGCCCTTGGAGAAGTTGGGTGTGCCAGGAAGCGTGTGTCTGCCGCAGGATGGGAGCCGTTACCGGGGCGTTGACCCCCTGCCTTCGCCCGCAGCTCCCGGGAGGGAAGGGAGCCCCGGCTATTAGACCCTGTGAGCGAACCTCGCTGGGAGTGAGAGGAGACTAAGGACCCCCCAAAACAGGCGCCTTGAACTCCGTCTGTGGGAGGAGAGCGAGCCCTGGGAAGAGGGGGCTACCCAAGGAGTGCTGAGGAGGGAGGGCACAAGGGGTGGGTGGGCGACGAGGTCTATGGGCCCGTGGCGCCTGGGCACCAGGAATATTTCTGGCCCGGGGCCCGGCTCCAGCAATGTCTGAGGCCGGGTCTCTCCCTCGGCCCCGACTTCAGCCCCCGGGTGCTCCCCGGCGGGTGATTTAAAGTAGCCCCGGGGCCTCCGCCCACCACCGGCAGCGCAGCGGAGCTGAGCGGGGTCCTGCCTGCTCGCTCCACTTGGCTGCCGGCCCTGCCCTGCGGCCCCTGGGTGGGGTGGGTCGGGTCTGTGTCTTTGCACTCTGCTCCCTCCCCAAGCGCCCCTGCAGCCAATAGGAAACCCGGCTCGCCCTGCCTAGGAGCCCCAGATAAGCGCAGTACCCCCCACCCCCTCCCAGGGCCTGCACCCCCGCCCCTTTCCCACACACCCCCTCCCACCCCCAAACTCCCTCCGAGAGCCTGCACCCCCCTACCCCAAACTCCCTCCCAGAGCCTGCACCCTTCCAGCACCCCAGACCACCTCCCCCCACCCAAACTCCCTCCCAGAGCCTGCACCCTTCCTGCACCCCAGTTCCCTGCCCCCGCCCAAACTCCCTCCCAGCGCCTTAGGCAGGTGGGTGGTGGAGTTTGTGGGGGGTGGGGTTTGGGGGGGCAGGCTCTGGGCGTTCTGAGCACAACCAAAATATCTACAAACCTGCCGCCCGCCTCCCCTGAGAAGAGGGGTGCTTAAAGAAGGCCAGGTCCCTGTGTGCTGCCCCAGCGAAGAGAGGCAGCCCCGAGAAAGCTCGCACTGACTTTGGGCTCACAGGCCGGGGCTTCCCTTCTTAAGGAGAACACGGACACCTCAGAGGAAAAAGACTTTGATTTCGCTGAGCCCTGAAAACTTATGAGGTCAGTGGGATTCAGAGCCACTGAAGGGAAATCCGAGTGAAATAAACACCCGGGCATTTTTAATAGATCTGCTCCATCTCCGTCTTTATGTTCCTCACCACTTCTGTGGGGGGCAGGGCGTCTTGTTTTACCAGTGAGTACCTGAGAATGGTCCCTAACTCCCTTAACAAATAGTCCCCGAGTGGCTAAGTGTTTTCCCCATGAGGAGAGGAGACACAATCTAACCCAGTAAAAGGACATCGGAGGCGAGGAGACAGGAGCCGTCACTGAAATGTCACACTTCTCAGAGCAGCCAGTGGCCGGAATTGTCAATGGAGATGAAGGGAATTAGGTGCCAAAATCCCAATGAAACCAAAGGGGATTTCGGTGTGGGGTTTTCATAACATCCAGCTGCCTCCGCAGTACAAGTCCTGTTTTCCTCTGCCCCTCTGGAAATCACAGCCAGTGTCTGTCTACTACTGACTCTTTGGGGCTGAGATTTGAAACCTAAAATACCGTTTCGATCAAGGGGACCCAGCTACACTAATCTACTCAGCAGCTCTCAAAAATCCCAGTCTCTTTAAACATCAGTTATACAGCTGTGTGGACACACTGTGGGGGTCTGTCTCACGCACCCTAACGGCGTTCAGGGCCCCATTATGCCGGGTGCCGCACTTCGCCCTGGGGACAGGCAGTCCCAGCGCTGAAGGGTTCACAATCCAAATACACCAGGCAGACACCAGCAGAGGCTCAGAGAGTTAATGTTACACCCCAAGGTGAACCAGCAGGTCCACTGGAAAGGCCGGGAGGAGAACCCAGGACTGTTCTTTCGATCCCTTGTTTACAGATCATGCCTGAGGCCGCCTTGGCCCACGGATATTGTACAAGTATTGGATTTTGGGAAGGGTTTCTGCAGTGTGTGTGTGTGTGTGATTGTACTAGTTGTATCAATACGCTCCCCAGGCTGGACACAGATATAGCTGCAGAAATGTGCCTTATACTGGGATTTTGCATTCTCCTTTCCCACCCAAGAACAGCCACACGAGCTGAAGGAACTTTATACTGATTCATAGACTCAGATTTCAAGGCCAGAAGGGAAGATCTTCATAACTTACTTTGCCCTCCTGTGTAACACTGGTATGTCTGTGTCCATATTAGGGGAGGAGTGTGTTGTACCCCCTGAATTATACCTTTATAGTTCCAATGGTACACCTTTTGTGTGTAGACAAGTGCTAAGATTCTCAAAGCTGTCTAGGGGATTTAGACTCCAAGGGATAAATATTCAAAGGCACAAATGGCACTTAGGCGCTAACTCAATTGTAAATCAATGTGATTTTGGTGCCCAAGCATTTGTAGCTTTGAAATAGCCAGCTCAAGTCCCCATCGATTTGAAAGGGAACTGCGTATCCAAATCCCTTGGACAGCTCAGGAAAGTTCAGCCTCTAGATCCGTTTTGTGTTTCCCTTTAAATGCTAATTCTTTTCCTTGAATCCCATTTTGAATATTTTACCTAGATAAACTGCAGCTCACAATAGAATCGGGGCTTTCTCCTGATGTGCTACTGCAAGAGATTTGATTAAAAATAGATTCGGGTGAGTTCTGAGAACCAGAAGAACGGCAGGTGCCAGATCCAAGCACAGTTAATGCGTTCTGATTCCCCTTCAGCTCCTTCGAGCTTTTGAGGCGTCTTTGATGTTGAATATGCAAATAAAGTAATTATACTCCCTGTTTGAAGTTTGCAACGGGAGAAAATCACCATCCAAAGGAGTCACCTTGCTTTGCCAGGTGGAGGGTGTTGTAGAAACAACCATTAAATATTTGCTACATTTTCTGTTCCTGCTGGCAGCCTTCCCGGGTAAGTGAATTTCAGAGAGATCTGGGGTGTGCAGGAGAAAGGAGAGCCAACAAGAAGGGTATTCAGACTCATGCATTCTTGTCGCGTAACTGCAGGTGTCTGGTCCCAAATCCAACGGGTCCACCCTGGTGCTGAGATTAAAAAAACCTGGAGAGTCAGAGAAGCTGTCCTGTAAACCATCTGGGTACAGCTTTACTAGCCACTTGCTGTCTTGGATTCAACAGGATTAACTCAAATAATGGAGGAATTGGCTATGCTACAAATACAAAGGGTGATTCACCCTCTCCAGAGACAACTCCATCAGCACAGCCTATGGAGAGATCAGTGGGCTCAGAAGTGAAGACACCACCATGTATTACCATGAGAGCAGCACAGCAAAAGGAAAGCCAGTCAGAGTCATGGAAAAACGGTCTGCAGAGGAAACCACAATCTCCTGAGCACATGGGAGCCCCTGGGGCAGCTGGAAAGAGGAGTCTGTATTCTATTTATACGACTCATTGCACCCTGTAACTGGAAATGGATCTGCACACCCCAAAAGTGAACCACAAGCACTGTGGTGCCCTACAAAAAAGTGATAGTGATTTTGGGTGCCTCTGTTTTTGGTTGCTCAAACTGGGACACGTTAACAGGGACTGATTTATAGAAAGCATCAGGCATCCATTATGACCGATTTATCTTATTAATTTGTCTGGAGCATTAGGTGATTAGGCTGAGGCCCCAGGATCTTTAGGGGAGGAGATGAAGGAGCACATCAAGTGACTAAGGTTTAAAGCTTTATTAATAAAATAAAGTAAAACAACAGCGGAGAGTGAGGGGTGCTTTTTACGTTACTGAGAGGAAGGAAGAAAGCATTAGCGCCCCAAGCCCTACCCCCCTTTTATACTTACACACACACTACCTGGGGCTGGCCAAGCCCGGGGGTAACATAAGAAGAAGAGGGGGAAGGGTGGACAGGAGTTTTGTTCTGTGCACAGGATGCCCAGAGTTCGCTGTTGATCTCTGACCTGCCCTGGCTTTTGGGAGGATTTTTAAGACCTGGGTTTTTTGGGGGGGGCCTTCCAGTTCAGGGACTTCTGTCCCCCATGCTTTTTGTACCAGTCCAACCCCGCTTTTCGCCGCTTTTCGACGCTTTTTTAAAACACACCTGCTTTAGGGACGCGAGATGGTTATTTTTTCCTTGCTGACCTTTGCCGTTTTACTTCTTTTAGCAGCCCTGCAGTTTTGTTTAGCTGATTTATTTATTTTTTTTTACAGCTCTTTGTGGTTGGAATTCAGGCCCCCCGTCTTTCTTGGCAGGCAGCGGGGAGTCCCTTGTGTGCTGTGGCCTTGGGCTTGAGTCAGCGTCTTATCTTCCGACGGAGCGTGAGCCTCGAGTTAACCCATTTCTTTTTTCCTTTCTCCCTCTGTGGCCTCTCATAACTGCAAAGGAACCTGTTACTTTACCCTTACACCTTTAACCCTTCTCAAAACGCCTTGCGATGCCTGCAACAGCGTTAGCAACGTACAATGCTGATTTGACAGTCCAGGGGTCCCCCTGAGGGATGGGGCCATTGGGTTGTGGCATCCCCCCCCACACACCCCGAATTAACATTGTGTTGTGAGGAGTCACCACTTAGGTTTTTACCCTCCCTCTGACACAGTGGCCAGGGTGACTGTTGGTTTTTACATAAGCAGCGATATATTACAAACACAATTGTTACGGTGGCAACAGTTGCATCCAGCGGCCGGGAGTGGCTTTTGGCTTTATTAGTAACGTGGCATAACACATTCCCCGGCTGGCATAGATGCCCCATCCAGATGGCTGTGACAAAGGCAGCTTTTTCAGATGAAATGCGCATCGCAACACTGCGAAGGAGGGGGCATTTGTCTGGAACACAATTCATTGTTCCCTGCTGTGCGTCAACGGAAGGAAAACACTGGGCGTAATTTTTGAAAAATTAAACACAATATAACTAGAAACATTAACACTACCTTGATAAACACAGGAGCCTTTAGTCCCTCCAGCGAGCATTTGCCCATCTAAACAGACAGGGGGTTATCCCTCCCCAGACGACTTAGGCTCCTATCTTAAACGTCACTGTCGGTAGATTTTTCTCCTCTCCAAAGTCAATTCTCAAAATATGAATTAGGCTCCTGTGACACAGTCGCCTGTCACAGCAGCAAAACGGTCCTGGGTGAACGCCCTAAGCACCAGGCTAGGGGGTATTTGGGGAGGGGTCTTTCAATCTCTCCAGTTCATGCTGTTCCACCGTGACTTAATTAATACTGATTTGGTCTGAAAGAGAAAGGGATGTGCTGGGGGTGTCTGTACCCCAAATGTCACCCTGCCCTTGACAGTGCAAGACCGGGGCTCAAGTCCCTGCTCCCGGATCAGGCAGAGGGTCAGGAAATGATCCTGGCTCTACCATGTCCTAGGCAAGTGCTCTAACCACTGGGCTAAAAGCTAAGGGAAGCACCAACAAATCCTTCTCTGGCACAAGGGGGTTTGGGGGTGTTTTTGAATGTAAATACCTGGGACTAACTCCAGGACAGGGCTGTGAATCCCAGCTGGAGTTAGGCACCTAACTCCCTTTAACAGGTGGTACTTGGACCAAACCCCTCCTCAGTATTTCCGAAGGGGTAGGTCAGGCAGCTCTCCACTCACTGTGCTGGCTTTTGCCAATCCCTGGATCAAGCACCTAACTCTCCTCTACAAATGGATCATTTCAGTGTAGCCGGTCACTGCTGGGAAGGGGGCTTCCCTCCCCATGCGATGGGAACCTTCACTCTCCAGCGGGTGGCCCAGACCAACGAATCCTTGGCACAGGACCCCTCTCCAGACATGAAAGCTCATGCTCAAATAAATTGGTTAGTCTCTAAGGTGCCACAAGTACTCCTTTTCTTTTTGCGAATACAGACTAATATGGCTGTTACTCTGAAACCTCTCCAGACACTGACTCCCCTGACTGGAGGTGGAAAGCGGCTCCAGAGCTGAGTCCCCCCAGCCCCCAATATCCCCTCACAACAGCCAGGCCCTCAGTTCCCATGCGAGGAAATACAGTCCCTGCAGGGAGCTGTTCATTCCTCTCAGGGTCTGAAAGTGTCAGGAGGACCCCAGAGCCCTGCGCCCGGCGCTGCATAGACACAGAGGACGGGACAGTCTGACTCCTGCCACGAGAGCCCTAGGGCGAGTCAATCCGATCACTGACAGCAGGAGCGTGTGTCTCTTATAAAGCGGGGCATGCAAATGAGGGAGACAGTTTCCTGGTTAAATCTCTGCCTCCCTCTGCCCAGGCTGCACCCGGAGACACAATCCGCAGCCCCCTGGGTCGGTGCAGTCACCAGCCAGTCCCCTGAGAACTTTCCCCTCCAGCACCCGGGAAAATGGGATTTTTGCTCCTTGTCATTGTCGCTGTAGCAGCTTTGGAAGGTATTTTCCTCCTCTGAAGACCTGGCCGAGTTAGAAGAATGTTGTGTTACCGCTGTTCTTATACCGATATTAATGGCCTGTCTTTATTCCCAGGTGTCCGGTCCCAGACGCTGGTGGAGTCCGGAGGGGGTGTGAAGAAGCCCGGAGACGCTCTCCGCCTCTCCTGCAAAGCCTCCGGGTTCACCTTCAGCAGCGCCTACATGAGCTGGGTCCGCCAGGCTCCCGGGAAGGGACTGGAATGGGTCGCTTATATATACCCCGGTGGGAGTAGTATATACTACCTCGATGCAGTGAAAGGGCGATTCACCATCTCCAGGGATGACGCCAAGAGTGAGCTGTATCTGCAAATGACCGGCCTGAAGCCCGAGGACACCGCCCGCTATTACTGTGCGAGAGACACAGTGACACCAAACCGGTTTGTGATCGCACAAAAACCCAGGCTGCGGAATCGCCCTTCTCCCGGCGGCCGCGCGGGGGCAGCAGCGACACCCCCCGCTTCGGGCTCGGGCAGGAGACCCGGCCCCCGGGGGAACGGGACACAAACCTCCCGCCAGTTTAACCCTTCCGTTCCCGGGCAATGTGTCTCCCCTTCCTACCCAGAGCCCCGTTGAGTGCAGAGATCCCTCGCTTCATCTGTGAACCCCAATCCGGAGTGAGTCCTGTTCTGAGTCGCTCTCCCCTCGCAGACCCGGTACTTGGCTCCCGCGGGGCCCGTCTCGGTGTCAGACTCACAGGCCAGCGTCTGTCAGTGTAAAGGGGACAAGCGCGTTGGGGTTCGCATCAGACCCAACGGGTGGAGAGAATTGCTCTGGGGGTCAAATCCTCCGCCAGTGTAAAGTCACCGCAACTGCGTTCACAAGACTCGAGTTATTCCTGATTTACACCAGGGAGGCTCTGGCCCTTTCAGCAAACTGGGATGTTTATCCCATTAATGCAGCGGAAGGTGATTATTTCGTTATAACCGATGTGAGGCCCCCAGGGCCAGTGCAAGGATATTTTGTGCCCTAGGTGAAACTTCCACCTTGCGACCCTCCTCCCCGTCCCCCTCCACTGTGCCCCCCCACCTCCAAAAACTAGTAAACTTAGCACTATAAACAGCCTCTCAGAATGGGTAATGGCTCTTGTATTGTTTATTTTTTCCCTTTAAGACGTTTCAGTTGTTTGCCATCGCCTCTGATGGTGTCCCATCCAAAGTCTTCCTGTTGTGCAAAGCTAAACAACTGAGCCTTGCATTGCATCACCAGCCAAGTTAGCCGGGTGACAAATCCCCCTTGCCCCAAAGGGCCCCTGGAGACTAATTTCTACTCCAAGTCCGTAAAGCAGACTTTTAAGGTAAATACACAATATTACCCATGCACACATCTCACAGAGATTCGCACTCTTGGCAACTTAGCAGCCTTGTGCAGATCCCTTCCACATTCCTCTTTGTGGGTCAGTGCCCTGTAAGACACGTGTGGGGTGCAGTGAGTTTGTCAGGCCTGCGGTGACAGCTCTTTGTGAAGATCGGGGGGCCCTTTGCCAAGGGGAGCTGGTGTCACAGTGGGCTTGGGGTGGCTGACAGTATGGGGCAGGGCACTGAGGCTGGTGGGGCAGGTAACACTCACTGGGCTGGGGGCAGGCGGTGCCAGGATAGGGCAGGGGCAGGTACCTGTCAGTCTCCAGCACTCAGGCCACGCCAGGGCCAGCAGCCTCTTCACCTCAGAGTCTCCTCCACTTGCCCGGGGGCCACCCCTCATCTCAGGCTCCCCAGCCGCAGCCGCCCGGGAGGACGCAGGCTGGGGGTGCCGCCGCAGAGGAGACACAAGGGGCTGGGCTTGGCTGGGGCCCCGCACTTGCAGGCTGAGAGCAGCAGGAACCAGGCACCGCTCGGGGGGAGCCGGGTGGCCCGAGCCCAGGGCACCTATGCTCCCTGCCTGCCCCTGCTGCTGCGGAGGGTGCTGCTGCCCTGGGCTCAGGCCACCTGGCTCCCACCGAGCAGCACCCGGTTCCTGCTGCTCTCGGCCAGCAGATGTGGGGACTCAGCCGAGCCTGGCCCCTTGCGTCTCCTCCGCGGGGGGGCTCCCGGCCTGTGTCCTCCAGGCGGCCGTGGTGGCAGTGGCCAGGGAGCCTGAGAGGAGGGGTGGCCCCTGGGCAAGCGGAGGAGACTCCGAGGTGAAGAGGCTGCTGGCCCTGGAGCGGCCCGAGGGCTGGAGACTGACAGGTACCTGCCCCTCAGCAATAGTGTAAAAAAAAATTGGGCACCGCTTTTTGGCGCCCCCAAATCTTGGCACCCTAGGTGGCCGCCTAGTTCACCTAGTGGTTACACCGGCCCTGGAGCCCCTCACCGGGGCATCTCCGCCCTTCGTACGCGGTTATTGCCTTTATCCCCCCAACGCTGCCGGGAGGCCGGGGAACGATCACAGCCCCTGGTTCGGGGCGGGGGACTGAGGCAGAGAGAGATGGAGGCGGGGTGTGGAAATGGGCCATGCAAGGTGCGGGCGGGGCTGGGGGGCAGAGATCACCCGGCGCCGGAATAAACCCCGCTCCGCTGCGCCCGGGGATGTGGCCCCGCCGGGACTTTCCGAAGCGGCTCCTGGGTTGTTTTCACCAACTGCCCTGTGGAAATCCCGGCCCGGACCCTCCGCTGGTGTCAGTGGGTGGAGCTGAGACATCCCAACCCCCAGTAAAGTGCCCCCATGTCACAGAGTCACCATGGAGATAAAAGGCCCCGCCCCTCCGCCCCCGATGGCCTCACTCAGCCCAGCGCTGGCCCGCAGGGCATTGGGGACAGTCACGTGGCCCAGGGCTGTGGACAGGGACACGGTGGGATTTCATGGGGTCGCTCAGGGGGAGGCGGCTGCCGAGGCAGAAGCAGAGGCCCGTGGGTGGGAGATCAGGGGGGCACTAGGGTCACAGAGCGCAGCTCCCACTGAATGAGATTTGGCTCCGGACTCTTTGACTGTCAGGCCTCCCATGGCTACAAAACTCTGAACCTGCTTCCCCTTGTCCTCAGAGAGTTTCTCAGATTCTGGTCCTGCTGCCAAATACTCTTGTCCCACACAGTCTAACCCAAAGGCAACGAGGAATAAGGGAAGCTTTTCCCTGACCCAAGAACACACTGTGTCTGGCCAGGGAAGGATGTCTCGGGATTTGACATCATTTTACTTCTTCCTTAGGTAAAAGCGCAAACATGATCCCCCAGCCCAGCCGCCTCACAACACAGGATAAGGGGCCCGCTGAGTCCTCTTCTTCAAGACTGAGGGTACTCAGACTCATGCATTCTTGTCCCGTAACTGCAGGTGTCTGGTCCCAAATCCAACACACCCCAAAAGTGAACCACAAGCACTGTGGTGTCCTACAAAAAAAGTGATAGTGATTTTGGGTGCCTCTGTTTTTGGTTGCTCAAACTGGGACACGTTAACAGGGACTGATTTATAGAAAGCACCAGGCATCCATTATGACCGATTTATCTTATTAATTTGCCTGGAGCATTAGGTGATTAGGCTGAGGCCCCAGGATCTTTAGGGGAGGAGATGAAGGAGCACATCAAGTGACTAAGGTTTAAAGCTTTATTAATAAAATAAAGTAAAACAACAGCGGAGAGTGAGGGGTGCTTTTTACCTTACTTAGAGGAAGGAAGAAAGCATTAGCGCCCCAAGCCCTAGCCCACTTTTATACTTACACACACACTACCTGGGGTTGGCCAAGCCCGGGGGTAACCTAAGAAGAAGAGGAGGAAGGGTGGACAGGAGTTTTGTTCTGTGCACAGGCTGCCCAGAGTTCGCTGTTGATCTCTGACCTGCCCTGGAATTGGGAGGATTTTTAAGACCTCGGTTTTTTGGGGTGGCCTTCCAGTTCAGGGACTTCTGTCCCCCATGCTTTTTGTACCAGTCCAACCCCGCTTTTCGCTGCTTTTCGCCGCTTTTTTAAAACACACCTGCTTTAGGGACGCGAGATGGTTATTTTTTCCTTGCTGACCTTTGCCCTGTTACTTCTTTTTGCAGCCCCTGCAGTTTTGTTTAGCTGATTCATTTTTTTTTACAGCTCTTTGTGGTTGGAATTCAGGACCCCCATCTTTCTTGGCAGGCAGCCAAGAGTCGGTTGTGTGCTGTGGCCTTGGGCTGGAGTCAGCGTCTTATCTTCGGACCTAGCTGGAGCGTCCAGTTAACCCATTTCACCTTCCCTCTCTAGCGGGTGGCCCAGACCAATGGATCCCTGGCACACGACGCCTCTCCAGACACTGTCTCCCCTGACCGGACGTGGAAAGCGGCTCCAGAGCTGAGTCCCCCCAGTCCCCAAATCCCCTCACAATAGCCAAGCCCTCAGTTCCCATGCGAGGAAATACAGTCACTGCAGGGAGCTGTTCATTCCTCCCAGGGTCTGAAAGTGTCAGGAGGACCCCAGAGCCCTGTGCCCGGCGCTGCACAGACACACAGGACGGGACACTCTGACTCCTGCAGCCGGAGCCCGAGGGCGAGTCAATCCGATCACTGGCAGCAGGAGTGTGTGTCTCTTATAAAGCGGGGCATGCAAATGAGGGAGACAGTTTCCTCTTTAAATCTCTGCCTCTCTCTTCCCAGGCTGCACCCGGAGACACAATCCGCAGCCCCCTGGGTCGGTGCAGTCACCAGCCAGTCCCCTGAGAACTTTCCCCTCCAGCACCCGGGAAAATGGGATTTTTGCTCCTTGTCATTGTCGCTGTAGCAGCTTTGGAAGGTATTTTCCTCCTCTGAAGACCTGGCAGAGTAAGAAGAATATTGTGTTACCGCTGTTCTTATACCGACATTAATGGCCTGTCTTTATTCTCAGGTGTCTGGTCCCAGACGCTGGTGGAGTCCGGAGGGGGTGTGAAGAAGCCCGGAGACTCTCTCCGCCTCTCCTGCAAAGCCTCCGGGTTCACCTTCAGCAGCTACGGGATGAGCTGGGTCCGCCAGGCTCCCGGGAAGGGATTAGAATGGGTCGCTTATATAAAATACGATGGGAGTAGTACATACTACCTCGATGCAGTGAAAGGGCGATTCACCATCTCCAGGGATGACGCCAAGAGTGAGCTGTATCTGCAAATGACCGGCCTGAAGCCCGAGGACACCGCCCGCTATTACTGTGCGAGAGACACAGTGACACCAAACCGGTTTGTGATCGCACAAAAACCCAGGCTGCGGAATCGCCCTTCTCCCGGCGGCCGCGCGGGGGCAGCAGCGACACCCCCCGCTTCGGGCTCGGGCAGGAGACCCGGCCCCCGGGGGAACGGGACACAAACCTCCCGCCAGTTTAACCCTTCCGTTCCCGGACTCTGAATGGCCCATTTCCCTACCCCAGAGATGGAGAGCGGGGTGTGGAAATGGGCCATGCCGGGTGCGGGCGGGGCTGGGGGGCAGAGATCACCCGGCGCCGGAATAAACCCCGCTCCGCTGCGCCTGGGGTTGGGGCACCGCCGGGACTTTCCAAGGAGACTCGAGCATTTTTTCCATCCATTTGACAGCTGGAAATCACAGCCCCTGTGTAAACGGTGCAGGTCAGGATCCTGCCCACAATGAAGGGCCACAATGTCACAGAGTCACCATGGAGATAAAAGGCCCCGCCCCTCAACCCCCAATGGCATCACTCAGCCCAGCGCTGGCCCGCAGGGCATTGGGGACAGTCGGGGGCGAAGGGCTGTGGACAGGGACACGGTGGGATTTCATGGGGTCGCTCAGGGGGAGGGGGCAGAGCTCCTGGGCTGGGGGGAGGGGGAAGTATCGTGAATCACATCTGGAATTTTCAAAGGGTAAAGTCAAGTGGAATTAGATACCCCATTACCTAAGTCCCCTTCAAAAATGTCAATCAACATTCCAGTAGGCCCTGCTCCAAACCCCACTCAGACCAAGGGAAGTCCTTCCCTTGCCTTTAGTGACCTTTGCATCAGGCCCATAAAGCACAATATTCCCCAATATCTCCAAAAAATGTCAGAAACATCATCATTCCTTTACAGGCCACTAGACTGAAGAGACAATTCAGCGAAAATATGCTGTTGATGCTGGATAAAGTGCTCATGGTGTCTCGGCATTAGCTGTCCAGACGCAGAGCTATTAAAGGACTTAGGCACGGCATTAAGGATAAGCATTTGCATATTTTTTTTTTTTTAAATAAGCCAATTTGGAGTTCGAGCCCTCAAGCAATCTTAGGTATTCATATTGTCCCCAGCACCGTACAGTTTGAGCATTTAGGGCAGGGGTGGGCAATTTTTTTGGCCCAAGAGCCACATAGGAGGGCCGGGCAGGGAGGGCTGTGCCTCCCCAAACAGCCCGGCCCCCACCCCCTATCCACCTCCTCCCACCTCTGGCCCCCTGACTGCCCCCCTCAGAACCTGCGACCCATCCACCCCCCCTCGCTCCTTCTCCCCTGACTGCCCTGAAGCCTATCCACCCCCCTGCTCCCTGACAGGCCTCCTGGGACTCCCATCCCTTATCCTATCCCCCCTGCTCTCTGTCCCCTGACTGCCCCCTGGAACTCTCTGGCCCTTATCCAACCCCCTGGCTCCCCGCGCCCTAACTCTGCCGCTCAGAGCAGCAGGAGCTCACAGCCACGCTGCCCATGCTGCCCAGCAGGGGCGGTGGGCCAGAGCCCTTGAGATGCGGTGCACTGGGGCTGCGGGCTAGCCTCCCTGGCCGGGAGCTCAGGGGCCAGATGTAGCCCACAGGCCGTAATTTGCCCACCTCTGATTTAGGGTAACAAGAAAACATTTTACAAATACATTAGAAGCAAGGGGAAGATGAAGGACAGGGAAGGACCACTGCTCAATGAGGAGGGAAACACAGTCACAAGAAAATGCAGGAATTGTCCAAGTATTAAATGCCAATTTGTTCAGGTTTTCTCCAAGGAGGTTAGCAGTTATCAGAGGACTAACAGTGAACATCAGTGTAAATGGGGTAGGATCTGAGGCTAAAATAGGGAAACAACAAGTTAAGAATTACTGAGACAAGTTAGACGTCCTCAAGTCAGCAGGGCCAGATGAAATACACCAAAGAATACTTAAGGAACTGGCCAAAGAGATCTTAGCCATTAACAATTATTTTTGAGAACTCTCAGAGGACAGGAGAGATCCCAGAGGACTGGAAGAGGGCAAGTGGTACCTATCAATAAAAAGCAGAATAAGGGCAACCCAGGAATTATAAACCATTAAACTTAACTTCTGTACCCGGAAAGAATGGAGCAAATAATCAATTTGTAAGCACCTAGAAAATAAGGTGACAAAGAACAAATCACGTCAAACCCACCTCATATTCTCCTTTGACAGGGTAACAAGACGAGGGGATGGGGGCGGGTAGAAGAACAGTGGATGTGGTATATCTCCACTTTAGTCAGACATTTCATACAGTCTCAGATCACCTTCTCATCAGCAAACCAGGGAAATATAGACTGGTGATCCTATTATAAGGTAGGTGCAGAATGAGTTAGAAAATGTACTCAGAGAGTAGTTATCAACGATTCACAGTCAAGCTGGGAGGGAATATTGAGAAGAGTCCCACAAGGATCTGTCCTGGGTCCACTTCTATTCAATAGCCCCATAAATGACTTGGATAATGGCAGAGAGAGTACATTATAAAGTTTGCAGTATACCAATCTGGGAGGGGTTGCAAGCACTTCAGAGACCAGGATTAGAATTCAACATAAACTTGACAAACCAGAGACATGGTCTGAAATACATAGGCTGCCTCCACACTCACTGTCAGTGTAGCTAAACCCGGCAGCAAAAGGCTCTGGCAGGGGGAGGTAGCAGTAAATTCCTTCCTGACCCCAAATATCAGCCAGTTGGACCTTGAGCCTGTGGGCAAGACCTACCAGCCAGACCCCTGGGAAACAGTTCTCTGTAGTAACTCTGAGCCCTCCCCACCTAGTGTCCCATCACTGGCCATTGGAGATATTTGCTACCAGCAGTTGTCGATGTGCCTACAATGGCATGTGGCCATCTCGTCATACCACCACCCACCTTATATAAATGTATCAAGCTCAGTCTTGAACCCAGTTGGGTTTTTTCCCCCTTTCTAGCATTAATTCTGACTGAGATTTAATACAAAAAAAAAAGCCACCTAAAGGCATTTAGATTCCTGGTTTATATTAGGAAGAAAGGCAGTTTTGGAAATCTTAACCCAAGTAAACTGGAAACCTTTCCCTATTGTTACCTCCTCTTCCCTCTTTCCTGCCCCTTTGTTTGCTGCCTGGCTTTAAAGGCTTTTTGAACTACCTCATGCAAATTAAGTAAGGCTATTGCTTTTTTAAGAGCCAGAGAATTTCTCCTTCTCAGACACACACCAAATTCCCTACTTTGTGCTGTGTATCTTCACCTGTTCCCTTGGAATTCTGATTCAAAAATAAATACCATGTGTTTCATTTTTCTTTCCATGCTGGCAGCTTTCTCAGGTAAGAGCTTCAGAGGCACCTGGGATAAAAGAAGGAAACATATGCTGCCAAAATGAACGTTCAGTTCAATCTTTGATTCTCCAGAGCACTGAAGAACCTGCTTAGATGCTTTGCTGAATTACGGCCTAGATCTTGAATATTTGTCTATTTGCAGGTGTCTGGTCACAAATCCAGTGCATCCAGTCCGGAGCAGAAGTTAAAAAGCCAGGAGACTCTGCAAAACTCTCCTGTCAAGTGTCTGGCTACACGTACACTAGCCACGGTAGGCAGTGGGCACGGAGGTCTGCGGGGAAAGGACTGGAATGGGCGTCTTCAACTACAAACGGGGCTGGTGACACCACATACTACACAGACTCGGTCAAAGGGCGATTCACCATCTCCAGAGACAACACCCAGAACCTGCTGTTCTTGCAAATGGATGGGCTGAAGCCGGAGGACACAGCTGTGTGTTACTGTGCCAGACGGGGTGAACACAGGGTCGGAGAACGTACCCTTGTTCACTCAAAAACTCCTCAGTGGGAGATTCCAGGTCATCTCTTCACCAGATGGCAGCAGTGGCCCACATCAGGAGAGGCCAGGGAAAGACCGAACCACAGCTCAGAATGACACCTGTCCTGTATGCAGGGTCATCTCTTAATGACAGCACTGGTTAAAACACCATTCGTGGGGCTAATGAGAGAATGCTTTTCTCTCCAGCTGAAAATTTCAACTCTCTTTTTGTTGAAATTTTCTGCAAAAAACTTCAACTTTCTGTCAATGAAAAGGTTTATTTAATTTTGAGGAAAGCAGACACTTTCTGGAAACATCTTGGTTTAGCCAAAACCCCAATTCTCTTAAAGTTTGGATGGAAAGTTTTGGGCCAGGCCTAATTATTTGCCCTTTTTCAATAGAAGGAGTCTGCTTCAGTAAGGCAAGGAGTGGACAGACAGACATGTTTAGATTATTCTTACCTCCTCTTCCTACTCCCCCAGACCTACCCCTTACTTTGTGTCCTTCCCCTCTTGCATCTTTCCTTTGACCAAGTCCCTGATCCTTCAAGTGGAAGTCAACAGGGCTCCAGAATTTAGAGCATCTTGAAGGGTTGAGATAAAGGCCCTGATTCAGCAAAGCACTCTGCTTCACATTTCCAGAGGAGTCTAAAGGTCCGTATCCAGGGGGATAAAAGCCCTGTGGCATGACTGTGTCTGGCCTGGGTCAACTGGCTGGGGCCAAGGGGCTAAAAATTGCTGTGTAGACATTCGGGCTGTGGCTGGAGCCTGAGCTCTGGGATCCTCCATCCTCACAGGGTCCCAGAGCTCAGGCCCAGCCCAAGCCTGAATGTGGAAACAGCCATTTTTAGCTGCTTGGCCGCAGCCAGCTGACCCAGGCCAGCAGCGGGTTTATCCCTGTGTAGACAAACCCCAACAGAGTGAGAAACCCAGATCCTATTGAACATAAGAGCTGCCATTATGGTTCAGACCACGGTCCGCATTGCCCAGTATCCTGTCTGACAGTGGCCTATACCAGAGCTTCAGGGGGAGTGAACGTAACAGGGCAATTCTGCAGTGCTTCATCCCTGTCTTCCACTCCCAGCTTCAGGTCGTCAGAGGTTTAGGGTCACCCCAAGCATGGGGTTGCATCCCTGAGCATTTCAGCTAATAGCCATTGATGGACTTATCCATGAGTTTATCCATTTTTTAACCATGTTAGAGTTTTGGCTATCAAACCATCCCATGGAAATGAGTTCCACAGGTTAGCTGTACACTGCATGAAAAAGTACTTCCTCTTCTTTAGTATGACTGATACAACCAACATTAACAGGTTTAAATAAGTGTTATTTAACCCCCCCAACTCCTTCAACAGCCAGGCTGAGGATTTCCAAGCTGCCCTACAGATATGGACACATCATTCGTCTTATAATCCTCCAGGGACTTTAGAAAACCTCCACCTCTGGGATTCAGGAGACTCAAGTCCCTGCTCTAATGAGTCTTTCATGACTGATAGTGAGTGCAACAACCTTGCAACTCCCACGTTCCCTTGGGAGCTTAGCCCTTAATCTATAAATTCCGAGACCCCCCCTAAAAATTTCATCTTGCATAACTACACTCAGATCACAGAAAACATACCCCCAGGGAAAAGAAATACAGAGAGCAGAAGGCAAGGACAAAAATAAAGCTGAGCTTGCTCGTGTCGCTTGCAGTGATCATTCCAGACAGAAGTAGGGAATGGACAGTGACAGCCTTATGTTGACTGACACCCGACACTGTGTATAACCCTTCTGGTGGACACAAATATTAGCGGGTGTTTGGGTATTTCTCCATGATTCAGTAACATCAGACAAATTTTCACCAGGCCTTATATAGCCCATGGCGCTACTCAGAGATCCAGTGAGCTGATATCTCCCTTAAGGACTCCTGAATACCCCAACCCCAGCTCTCAGCTTTTACAAAACAATCTCTGCAAAGGGTCACCCACCCCGAAAAGGAAACGGAGCCTGGCATCTGAGCGCACTGCCTCTCACCTGGGACATAACACTCACTGCCTGACTGAGCAGCGTCCCGCAACATGGAGACTCTTGGGCTATGACTCTCACAACAACAGAGGGGATCCTGACCCACAAATTGCCACCATTTAAAATTCTGGTAGAATAATAATAAATAATAATTCGGTCTTCTAGTCCGTCATTGATAGAAAGAGTTTAATAGACTTTCTCCAGTTCTCCAAGAAGAAGTTTTCAGACATGAGCAGTAATAACAACCCCTAGCTATTCTGTAGTGGCTTTCATTCATAGATCTCAAAGCACTGACAAAGGAGGCTGAATATCATTTCCCCCACACTTCAGAGACATACAAATTCAGGCATCGGAAGTGTAATTTCTTGCCCAAGGTCACCCATCAGACGAGTAACAAAGTCAGGAATAAACTGCTGGGTTCTTGAGTACCAGGCTAATGTGCCCAAACAAGATTGCACTGCTCCAAGGGTCTCACAAGAACAGAGGGAGAAGCAGACAGAACGTAGTGGAAGCTTTAAGCTGTCAGGGGATAGGAGGGAAGGTTCTCTCATGGATCAGGAAATGGCTAAAAGATAGGAAACAAAGGGTAGGAATAAATGGTCAGTTTTCAGAATAGAAAGGGGTAAATAGTGATGTCCCCCCAAGGGTCTGTACTGGGCCCAGTCCTATTCAACACATTCATAAATGATCTGGAAAAGCGGGTAAACAGTGAGGTGGCAACATTTGCAGATGATACAAAACTACTAAAGATAGTTAAGTTGCAGGCAGACTGCGAAGAGCTACGAAAGCAGTGGTCTCCCCCCGGTCGATTGCGATCAACTGGTCGATCCTAGAGGATCTTCCAGTTGATCGTGATCTCCAGCAGTGCAGCTGGTTGCCACTAAGACAGACTCCCTGCCTACCTCGGCCCCACGCCCCTCCCAGAAGTGGCAAGCACGGCCCATGGCCCAGGAGGTGGGGGGGCAGGGGGAATCTCCCTCCGCACACTGCTCCTACCTGCAAGAACCACCCCTGCAGCTCCCATTTGTCAGGAATGGGGAGCGTGGCCAACAGGGCAGTGCTTGCAGAGAGAGGCAACATGCGGAGCCATATGCCGCCCCCCTCACCCCCACCCCAGGGGCCACAGGAGTGTGTTGGCAATTTCCAGGAGTAGTGTGGGGCCCAGGTAGGCAGGGAGCCTGCCTTAGCCGCTGGGGGTAAATGCTGCCTGGCAGGAGGCCGCACTCCCAGCCCCAGCCCTGAGCTCCCTCCTGGAGCCAGCACCCCTTGCTCCAGGTGAGGGCAAACTATGGCCCGGGGGCCGCATCCGGCCTACAGACATTTTAATCTGGCCATTGAGCTCCTGCCAGGAAATGGGGTGAGCCATGGCTTCATGCGGCTCCTGGAAGCAGCAGCATGTTCCCCCTCTGGCCCCCATGAGTAGAGGTAGCCTGAGAGCAGAGGACACCGCCGTGTATTCCTGCGCCAGACACACAGCGAGGGGAAGCAAGTCTGAGCTCAGCCAAAAACCTCCCCCTGCAGTAACAGTGCGACGTGTCCGCTGCTGAGGGCGCGAACCAGCCCCCGACTGCCTGGGACAGGCGATGGGAGCAGCCCGGAGAAAGTCTCCCCGGCTACAAATACTTGCAGACTGGTGCAGTTTCTGAATCGGTTTCACTCACTCCCCCTGGAACCCCTCTGAGCATCACACAGGGTGCTGGAAAGATTTATTCTCTCTCCCTTTTTCTTCGATTCCAGACACATAAACAAAACACTGATGCATACAGAAAAATACACCAACACACATACAGGCAATCACTGCTGCACAAGAACACAGAGACAGCATGCAAACACCCATACAAACACATAAATATACACAATCACTCAAAAAACAAATACACATCTAAACACAAAAAGCAAGCTCAGACACAAACAAACCCTTCCTTACACAAACATACACACCTAAACACACACACAGATTAGTCTTTTAACACAGAGAAAACTCTCACACAAACACATATGAACACAAACACACAAAGAGACACATCCATGCAATTCCTGTATGCATGGAACATAAAGAGAATGGACCAAATTCTCCTCCCAGCAACATTGCTTTAAATATGAAGTCGCTTCCCTGGGGTAAATATCATTATTCTCAATTTGTGCTGAGTGACAGACACCAGAGTTTTACCCAGCACTGAGTGAAAAATGAATTCAGTGTAGAGAGATGGTCCACTGCCTTTGCCTACACTTTAATTCCCTCACAGATTTTCAGCTGGCTGCAGAAGCTGTCCCGTTGTAGTCGTGCACTGGACTCATGGTAACTGGGTTCTGTTCTCACCTCTACCTCTACCAGGGAATTACTGGGAGACCTTGGGCATGCCACTTTACCCCCGCCTCCCCTGTCACAGGATAAGGTCTGGTCATTTTAAGGTTAAGATAAGTGCAACTGTGTCTTAGTGGGTCACAACTGGAAACGCCAAAGACAGGATGAACTGCTGAGAAATAGGGCAAACACAACCCAAAACTGGCGTTTATTTTTTTATAAGATATACCAAAGCAGCCACAAAAGTAAATTCCTGGTTCACCACAGTGGCTAACAAGAAAACATAAAGACAGTTTCCTCAGGCATCCCAGCTCTTATATCACCACCAAGAACACTAGGTTCAGAGATGAGTGGTTTTTTTACAACCCGTCTCATCAAATAATAGGTTCTTCTCATCCCAAAGGACCAGCCACACACCCAGGTCAATATACAACTTTGATCTTACCCCAAAATCATGCTGATGCCAATCCCTTAGTATCTAAAATCTAAAAGGTTTATTCATAAAGAGAAAGAAAGAAAGAAAGAAAGAAAGAAAGAAAGAAAGAAAGAAAGAAAGAAAGAAAGAAAGAAAGAAAGAAAGAAAGAAAGAAAGAAAGAAAGGTGAGAGTTACAAATGGTTAAAGGAATCAATGACATCCAGTAATGGCAAGGTTCGTGGTTCAGGCTTGTAGCAGTGATGGACTAATCTGCTGTCTTAAGTCAAGTCCCTGGAGGACACCCACAGCTGGGATGGGTCATTCAGTCCTTTGTTCAGAACTTCAGTTTGTAGCAAAGTCCCTCCAGAGGGAAGAAGCAGGACTGAAGACCAAATGGAGAAGATGCAGCTGCCTTTTATAGTCATTTGCCATGCAGCCTGTGCTTCCTTTGTTTCAAACACAAGCTGCCCAGCACGTGGCTGGGAAGCCTCAGGACTAGTCTACACTGGCAACATTAAAAAAGCTTCCGTGGCAGCAGGCACCAGGCCTGAGGAGAGCCCCACTGGACTTGCGACCCTAAGTCCTTTTCCTCCTTTGCTCGTTGTCTTTTGTTGTATTGAGAGAAACTTCACAGGCTGTCTTCAGCCTGTCATGGTGACCTTTGACCCAGTCATCCACACTGTTCACCGCATCCTTAGAAAAGACTTCTTGATGCTTCTCTGGTAACGCCATTAAGTTAGCCACCTGTGCAGGCATCAGCCCCCGGCGTGCTGCGTGAACTGGAACTGGCAGTCTCTCACCACGTCTTTCTTGAGGAAAGGGAACTCATCCACCCTTCTCCCTCTTTCTCACCCGCAGCTCATTTCCATTCTCCTCAAATGTTACCTTCACCCGAGGAACCACTCCCGCAGGCCAATGTACCTCTGCAGTGCTGTTTTGAGGATGCAACTCCACAGCCTTCAAACTTGAGTTTAGAAGACTCATTGGTCCTCTTCCTTTGACGGCATTAGTCAGACATTGGCTGGCTGGAGCCCATTCGGTAGGTTTACCCCAGATGTAGGCTCTACAAGAGTTCCATATCAATTGGGATTTCCTGGGACCCAGCAGTGTTCATCAAGCATCCTCCCTCTCCGAGGAGGAACAACACTCTTCTGTTCTCTGCCCACTTTAACATTTCCAATCTGCCCCGCAGGGCCCAGTCAATGGTTTTGTCTCTCTGCTCCAGCCAGTACTTGACTCAGCACAGCATTCTTCTCGGTGTGCCCATGGCAATTTATCCTCCAGGTTCCTTCTACTGGCAACAGTAGCTCCTTTAGCTCACTAATGATGTTCATCCCTAGAATCCCTGGGACTCCTTCTCCCACATGGCTCCCTTCAGCGGCTTTGTCTTTCAGGATGAAGATGCATTTCCCTGGCAGAGTCTGACCCATGTAGTCTATGTCTGCTTCGAGGCATCCCACCACTGGGATTGCCAGTCCATTAACTACTGTTAGACACAGAAACTGTGTGCTGTGCATGGTCAGCTCCTTGTCTTTCAAATAATTATGAAAATGCGACTGAGTAATGGTGGTGACTTCTGAGCCAGTATCTAACAAACATCTGCTTTCCACCCCTGCTATACATACTTCAGCAGTTAGACAGTCTCCAAATGCTCACTTACGGAAGTCACTAGATATGCTGGCACTGCCCGTGTCCCTTTCAACACTGTATGCAGAGTGATTTTCCACCAACGACAGGCCGAGGAATCCTTCTGCCACTGCTTGGCCTTCTACTGTAGATGGACCACTGGCTCCTGCTGCCCCATTGGTTTCCAGTGCCTGGGACTCTCTTCTCCTTCTCAGTCGACATTCTCAGCTAGTATGCCCTGGCCTTTCACAAGGGTAACAAATGTACCTTCCCTGCTCATCCTGCAGTGGGTTTCTTCAGGATCCTGGTGTCCTTGGATACTTTGGCATTTTAGTGGAGGTTTTTCCTTTCATCACTACAGTCATCACTTTCAGCTGTTGGACTGCCAGTTTTTGGACAGCTTCACTTAATCTTTCCAGTGTTAACTGTGTTTGGGGCAGGGTCTTTTCCCCAGCACTTGCATTCACTTGGCCCCCACTTCGTGGACAGGACTTCAGCTTGGCCGTCTCTGCCACAGGAACTTCCTCTTCTTCTGACTACATAATGGCAGCCAGACTGAGTTAATGGAACTTCTGACTGGGCTCTTCCTTAAACCTCCTTTTCATTTCATGGTGGAAGGAATCATCCTGGATCCCCAGAACCAACTGCTCTTTCGGAAACATATCTGGGTCTGGAACTTGTCGAGGGTCTCGCCCCTCCACTTTGCTCATTCTCTCCTGGATCTCATATGCATATGCCCAGACAGTTTCACCAGGCTCCTGATTGCTCTCAAATAACTCCTTTCTTCTGGTTCCAATAGGTACCTTTGTGACAGATTAAGTTACCAATCTGCATGAGGTGTCAGGTGATCAGGCTGAGGCCGCAGAATCGTTAGGGGAGGAGATGACTGAGGACACCAAGTGACTGAGTTTAAAGCTTTATTCATAAAATAAAGTTAAATAACAGCGGAGAGTGCTGAGGGTTCCCCACGTCACTCAGAGGAAGGAAAAGCGTTAATGCCCCAGCCCTAATCCACTTTCATACTCACATATCCACTACCCAAGGCTGGTCAAGCCCGGGTGTTACGTACGAAGAAGCGGGAGGAGATGTGGACGGGAATTCTGTCCTGTACGCAGGTCGTCCAGGGTCTGCTGTTGATCTCCGACTTACTTCAGCTCTCGGGAAGGTTTTAAGTCCTGGGTTCTTCTGGGGGCATTTTGTCCGGGGACCTTTGTCCACCGTGCTCTTTGTATCAGTCCAAACCGGCCTTCTGAGGCTTCCTTGGCTTCCCCAAAACACATCGGCTTCAGGGTTGTTATGTTCCCATTCGCTGACCTTTACCTTCTCACTAGTTTTCTCAATCCCCTGCAGTCTTGTTCAGTTTACTGCTCTGTTCTCACAGCTGGTTGGGGTTTTAATCCAGGCCCCCGTCTTTCTTGGCATCAGAGAGTCTGCTTGGGTGCATTGGCCTTGGGCAGCTGGAGTCAGCTTCTTTTCTTCGCACCTAGCTGGATCGTTGAGTTAACACATTCCTTTCTCCCTTCCTCCCCTTTTGGCCTCTCACAACCTGCAAAGGAATCTTTCACTCCACACTCACGCCTTCAACCCCTCCCAAAATGAATATGCCTATATAGGCGGCAGCGATATACAAGGCTGGTGCTTACCCAGGAGACCTCATGGGGGGCAATTTTATTGTGCCTGGGACATTCCCATGAGGCTATTTTATTGTGACTGTGACACCTTGTCTCCATACACTTCCAGGAGGAGTTCAAATACCTTTTCCACTTCTTTCTTGTCTGCCATTGCCAGGAGCTTAACTGTGGCCTTGGCCGTGGCCCTTGAGGTGTTCCTCTATGAAGTCCATATTATCCTCTTCAGGTACTCTTAGCACACATGGACTTGCCTTCACAGACTTGACTCACTCCTCTACTGTAATGTCTCCTGGTCTTGTTGGGAAGCCACCAAACTCTGTGACTTTCTGCTCCCATAGGACATAAATAGTAGGGGGTTTCTGAGCTTCTGCTGCCTGATGGTCTATTACTGCCTAAGCCAGTGAAAAGGCTTCTCTCTGTTCTCTTCTAGCTTGTTGTAATGCCTCAGCTTGGTCTGATCATCTGTGCACAAGTTCAGCAAAGTGGGCCCATAGTTCTTCAATTCCAGCCATAGTCGGGCTCTTGACCAGGCCTGGACAGTGCTGTCAGAACTCGACCAGGAAACCAGTGGGGTGGACCCTGTGGATAGGATCCTGTTCGTGATCCCAATTATGTAAGTGAGGGAATGGTCCAGCTACTGTGAGGAACTTTCCTGGCTTATACACTACCCTGGTGAAATGGGCTAGCGAAAGGATTTGAGTCCTCACTCCAACTATCTTTATCCCCTTAACTCGGCCCCACTCTGATGGACCCAGGCAATTCCAGTTCGGAAAGAGGATGGGACCCCCCCCCTTGCCCAGTTTACAATCTGAGTGTAAATGGGAAGTGGAGTGGGAATGGAAATATAAACAGGAATATAAATATCAACCATGCATAATAATCTTCCTTCACTGTAGCCTTAATCCTCCTCAACTCTCCCCTAAAGAAAAACACCCAGAGACGCTGCTCTTGGCACACGAATGTCAGGGAGGCTTCACTGCAAAACTTAACTCTGTCCTCAGACTCCCCCCACCGCCCGCCAGCTTCTCTCACCTGCACCCACAGGCGGGCCCCCAGACCTGCTCCAAAGCACGAGCCAGGCTTGCTCAGATCACCGTTCTTAGTGTCATGGATCATTTCAATGTAGCCGGTCACTGCCGGGAAGGGAAAGGGGCTTGTCTCCCAAATCCCTCCCAGCGCCATGGGAAATCTTCTGCCTCCATCGGGGGCCCAGCCCAATGGATACCTGAGACAAGACTTCCCGCCTCCCCCCACCGGACACTGGCCCCCCTGACCGGACACTGCATGGCCCTTATGCTTGTGGTACCGGGCTCCAGAGCTGAGTCCCCCCAATCCCCAATATCAGGTCAAAAAAGCCAGACCCTCAGTTCCCATGCGAGGAAATACAGTCCCTGCAGGGAGCTGTTCATTCCTCCCAGGGTCCGAAAGTGTCAGGAGGACCCCAGCGCCCGGCGCTGCACAGACACACAGGACGGGACACTCTGACTCCTGCAGCCGGAGCCCTGGGGCGAGTCAATCCGATCACTGACAGCAGGAGTGTGTGTCTCTTATAAAGCGGGGCATGCAAATGAGGGAGACAGTTTCCTGTTCAAATCTCTGCCTCCCTCTGCCCAGGCTGCACCGGAGACACAATCCGCAGCCCCCTGGCTCTGTGCAGTCACCAGCCAGTCCCCTGAGAACTTTCCCCTCCAGCACCCGGGAAAATGGGATTTTTGCTCCTTGTCATTGTCGCTGTAGCAGCTTTGGAAGGTATTTTCCTCCTCTGAAGACCTGGCAGAGTTAGAAGAATATTGTGTTACCGCTGTTCTTATACCGACATTAATGGCCTGTCTTTATTCCCAGGTGTCCGGTCCCAGACGCTGGTGGAGTCCGGAGGGGGTGTGAAGAAGCCCGGAGACTCTCTCCGCCTCTCCTGCAAAGCCTCCGGGTTCACCTTCAGCAGCGCCTACATGCACTGGTTCCGACAGGCTCCTGGCAAGGGACTGGAATGGGTCGCTTATATAAACCCCGGTGGGGGTACTACATACTACCTCGATGCAGTGAAAGGGCGATTCACCATCTCCAGGGATAACGCCAAGAGTGAGCTGTATCTGCAAATGACCGGCCTGAAGCCCGAGGACACCGCCCGCTATTACTGTGCGAGAGACACAGTGACACCAAACCGGTTTGTGATCGCACAAAAACCCAGGCTGCGGAATCGCCCTTCTCCCGGCGGCCGCGCGGGGGCAGCAGCGACACCCCCCGCTTCGGGCTCGGGCAGGAGACCCGGCCCCCGGGGGAACGGGACACAAACCTCCCGCCAGTTTAACCCTTCCGTTCCCGGACTCTGAATGGCCCATTTCCCTACCCCAGAGATGGAGGGCGGGGTGTGGAAATGGGCCATGCAGGGTGCGGGCGGGGCTGGGGGGCAGAGATCACCCGGCGCCGGAATAAACCCCGCTCCGCTGCGCCTGGGGATGGGGCACCGCCGGGACTTTCCAAGGAGACTCGAGCATTTTTTCCATCCATTTGACGGCTGGAAATCACAGCCCCGGTGTAAACGGTGCAGCTTAGGATCCTGCCCACAATAAAGTGCCCCCATGTCACAGAGTCACCATGGAGATAAAAGGCCCCGCCCCTCAGCCCCGATGGCCTCACTCAGCCCAGCGCTGGCCCGCAGGGCATTGGGGACAGTCAGGGGGCTTAGGGCTGTGGACAGGGAGACGGTGGGATTTCATGGGATCGCTCAGGGGGAGGCGGCTGCCGAGGGAGAAGCAGAGGCCTGGGGGGCACGAGGGTCACAGAGCGCAGCTCCCACTGAGTGAGATTCACCATCTCCAGAGACAATCCCAACAACCTGCTGCATCTGAAAATGATGCATCTTTATACTGGTGCCTGTTGTAGATCCTAGGTGGGGAAGAGAAATTTGATCATGGGCTCTTCAGTCTGGCAGACAAAGGTACAATAGGATACGATGCTGGAGGCTGAAGCTAGACAATGTCCAGCTGGAAAGAAGGTGATTTTTTAAAAAGACATTGAGGTGATTTAACCATTGGAACAACTGATCAAGAGTCACGGTGGATTCTCCGTCACGAGCAACTATCGTCTCTATGATTCTGTGTCTTTTAGAAAATAAAGAAATGCAAAATCCATCAAGGGAGATTTAGGTTAGATATGAGGTGTGGGGGAGAAGTTTTTAAGGATAAGCATATCTAACTATCCGCATTGGAACCGGTTACCTAGGCAGGTTGTGAAATCCCCATCACTGGAGGTTTTTAAGAACAGATGAAGAGCCAGGGGTGGTAGAGGTATATCTAATCCTGCCTCAGTGCAGGAGGGTCGGCTCATTGACCTCTTGAAGTCCCTCTTCCAGCCCTACCTTTCTAGGATTCTCTGAATTTCTTGTACTCTGTGACTGAAGCAGAAGACAGTCAGAGTATTTCACTTTCTTTAGTGACTTTCTCCAGTGCAGGATCCCATTAGAGTATTCGTAGTGAAGTGAATCACTGTGGGATCCCATATCTCAAGCACAAGGATACACACTGTCATCCTCAGGTTTCAGGCTGCTGATGTGCAAATGCACCAGGTTACCTGAGGCATCTCTGGAGATGGTGAATTGCCCTTTCCCTGAGTCCAGGTAATATGGGGTACCTGCACTGTCTACACTGGAGACCCACTCCAGTCCCTTCCCAGGAACATGACAGATCCGATCCAGCCACTTGCTACTGATGAAGAAGCCGGAGGCCTTGCAGGAGAGGCGGAGAGAGTCTCCAGGCTTTTTCACATCCCTTCCGCACTCCACCAGCTGGACCTTTGACAGAGCTCCTAGGGGGGGAAAGGTATCATGAATCACAACTGGAATTTTCAAAGGGTAAAGTCAAGGGGAATTAGATACCCCATTACCTAAGTCCCCTTCAAAAATGTCAATCAACATTCCAACAGGCAAAGGTGCAGAGCTATTAAATGACTTAGGCAGGGCATTAAGGATATGCATTTGCATATATATATATATATATATATATATGCCATGTTTGAGCTCTAGCCCTCAAGCTATTTTAGGTATTCATATTGTCCCCATTACTGTAGTGTTTGAACATTTAGGGCAGGGGTGGGCAAACTTCTTGGCCCAAGGGCCACATTGGAGGGCCGGGTAGGGAGGGCTGTTCCTCCCCAAACAGCCCGGACCCCACCCCCTATCCACCTCCTCCCACTTCCCACCCCCTGACTGCCCCCCTCAGAACCAGTGACCCATCCAACTCCCCCCCGCTCCTTCTCCCCTGACTGCCCCAAAGCCTATCCACCCCACCAGCACCCTCTGACAGGCCTCCTGGGACTCCCATCGCTTATCCAATCCCCCCTGCTCGCTGTCCCCCGACTGCCCCCTGGAACCCTCTGCCCCTTATCCAACCCGCTGGCTCCCAGCGCCCTAACTCCGCCGCTCAGAGCGGCAGAAGCTCGCAGCCACGCTGCCCATGCTGCCCAGCAGGAGCGGAGGGCCAGAGCACTTGCGGTGTGGAGCACTGAGGCTGCCGGGGAGAGCGGACAGTGGGGGAGGGGCCGAGGGCTAGCCTCCCTGGCCGGGAGCTCAGGGGCCAGATATAGCCCTCAGGCTGTAATTTGCTAACCTCTGATTTAGGGTAACAAGAAAACATTTTACAAATACATTAGAAGCAAGAGGAAGATGAAGGACAGGGAAGGACCACTGCTCAATGAGGACGGAAACACAGCCACAAGACAATGCAGCAATTGCCCAAGTATTAAATGCCATTTTTGTTTAGGTTTTCTCCAAAGAGGTTAGCAGTTATCAGAGAACTAACAGTGAACATCAGTGTAAATGGGGTAGGATCTGAGTCTAAAATAGGGAAACAACAAGTTAAGAATTACTGAGACAAGTTAGACGTCCTCAAGTCAGCAGGGCCAGATGAAATACACCAGAGAATACTTAAGGGACTGGCCAAAGAGATCTTAGCGATGAAAGAATATTTTTGAGAACTCTCAGAGGATAGGAGAGATCCCAGCGGACTGGAAGAGGGCAAGTGGTATCTATCAATAAAAAGCAGAATAAGGGCAACCCAGGAATTATAAACCACTCAACTTAACTTCTGTACCTGGAAGGAATGGAGCAAATAATCAATTTGCAAGCACCTGGAAGATAAGGTGACAACTAACAGTCAACATGGATTTGTAAAGAACAAATCACATCAAACCCACCTCATATCCTCCTTTGACAGGGTAACAAGACGAGGGGATGGGGGCAGGGACAAGAACAGTAGATGTGGTATATCTCATCTTTAGTCAGACATTTCATACAGTCTCAGATCGCCTTCTCATAAGCAAACCAGGGAAATATAGACTGATGAACCTATTATAAGGTCAGTGCACAACTCGTTAGAAAATGTTCTCAGATAGTAGTTATGAATGATTCACAGTCAAGCTGGAAGGGAATATTGAGTGGGGTCCCACAGGTATCTGTCCTGGGTCCACTTCTATTCAACAGCCCCATAAATGACTTGGATAATGGCAGAGAGAGTACATTAAAAACGTTTGCAGATTATACCAATCTGGGAGGGGTTGCAAGCACTTCAGAGACCAGGATTAGAATTCAAAATGAGCTTGACAAACCAGAGACATGGTCTGAAACACATAGGCTGCCTCCATACTCACTGTCTGTGTAGCTAAACCCAGCAGCGAAAGGCTCCGGCAGGGGGAGGTAGCAGTAAATTCCTTCCCGACCCCAAATATCAGCCAGTTGGACCCTGAGCATGTGGGCTAGACCCACCAGCCAGACACCTGGGAAAGAGTTCTCTGTAGTAACTCAGAGCCCCCCCACCTAGTGTCCCATCACTGGTCATTGGGGATATTTGCTACCAGCAGTTGTCGATGTGCCTACAATGGCATGTGGCCATCTCATCATACCACCACCCACCATAACTTTCTCAAGCTCAGTCTTGAACCCAGTTGGGTTTTCCCTCCTTTTTAGTATTAATTCTGGCTGAGATTTAATTGTAAAAGGCCACCTAAAGGCATTTAGATGCCTGGTTTATATTAGGAAGAAAGGCAGTTTGGGAAATCTTAACCTAAGTAAACTGGAAACCTTTCCCTATTGTTACCTCCTCTTCCCTCTCTCCTGCCACTTTGTTTGCTGCCTGGCTTTAAAGTCTTTTTGAACTACCTCATACAAATTAAGTAGGGCTACTGCTTTTTTAAGAGCCAGAGAACATTTTTAAACAGCCATTTTTAGCCGCTTGGCCCCAGCCAGCTGACCCAGGCCAGCAGTGGGTTTATCCCTGTGTAGACAAACCCCAACAGAGTGAGAAACCCAGATCCTATTGAACATAAGACCTGCCATTATGTTCAGACCACGGTCCGCATTGCCCAGTATCCTGTCTGACAATGGCCTATACCAGAGCTTCAGGGGGAGTGTACGTAACAGGGCAATTCTGCAGTGCTTTATCCCTGTCTTCCACTCCCAGCTTCAGGTAGTCAGAGGTTTAAGGTCACCCAAAGCATCCCTGAGTGTTTTGGCTTATCGCTATTAATGTACTTATCCATTAATTTATCCATTTTTAACCATGTTATAGTTTTGGCTATCAAACCATCCCATGGAAATGAGTTCCACAGGTTAGCTGTGCATTGCATGAAAAAGTACTTCCTCTTCTTTAGTATGAAACCCACTGCTTATTAATTTAATCTTCAGTGTAATGGAATTTGCAGGCGTATCTCCTTTCTGATCTTTCGAAAATCTCAATCACTGCTAAAATTGGTGCTTAAAAAGGTATGTACTTGTCTGGGTCTTGTCTCTTTAGGGTAGGATTTTTCAAAGGGGCCAAAGGGAGTTAGGCACTCAGTCCAATTACGGGATTTGGGCACTTAGCTGTGTTAGGGTTCCTTGCAAACCCTAACCTTAAATTTTCAGGGGGAGAATTTCAAAGGCCCAAAGTGCATTGAAATTAAAAATCCACGTGAACTGGCTGCTTAGCTCCCATTCATGCCTTTGACAAGGCTCCCTAAACTCCTCACTGCAGGTTCTTCCGAGGGGTGCACACAGCACTTTACACAACGGGGTCTCTGTTTTGGTGGGGGGCCCTGGGCACTAATGTAAAAACAACAATCTGATGCTCTTCCCCCTCCAAATCTTTTGTTACTCCTCATGTAACTTGACTTCGTACTTCATCATTCCATTTTCCCTGCAGCACATGAGAACAGCAGAGACGCCTGGTGGGAATTTAGTTCACAAGGAAGTCCAGGCAACAGGGAATTAGACTGGGTCTTTCAAAGGGACTGAGGGAATGCAACACACAGACTGCCTTGAATTTTAGAGGGAGGTGCCTTTTGAAAATCCATTCTTAAACCTAAACCATACAAAGATCTAAGCATATGGAGCTTGATTTCTAAAGAACATCAATGGATTGCACATGGATTGGTCTGTAATGTGCACCAGAAGGCTCTGCACATGTTCTGTAATGCACCTTAACTTAGTACTATCCTCCATGAATTTATCTAGTTCTTCTTTGAAGTCTAGAACAAGGTTCAAAAGAGACCGAGATAAATTCATGGAGGCTAGGTCCATCAATGGCTATTAGCCAGGATGGGCAGGAATGGTGTCCCTAGCTGCTGTTTGCCAGAAGCTGGGAATGGACGACAGGGGATGGATCATTTGATGTTTCCCTGTTCTGTTCATTCCCTCTGGGGCACCTGGCATTGGCCACTGTCAGGAGACAGGATACTGGGCTAGATGGACCTTTGGTCTGACCATTGTGACCATTCTTGTGTTCTTAGTGTTTCAAACAGAAATGAGACCCCTGCAGAGCACATTACTCCACCCTAGACAAAGCTCCTAGTGAAATTTACTCCTACGAGTAGTCCCATTTAAATTAATGAGATTACTCACATGCGCAAAGTGCAGCACATTCCTAAATCTCTGCAGGACGGAGAGGGAGGATGGTCCAGTGGTTAGAACTCACCTGGAATTTGGGAGAATTTGCTTCAACTCCCCGCTCTGGTACCGAGTTCCTGTGTGACCTTGAGCAGGTCACTTTAGCTCAGTGCATAAGTGGGGAAACTGAGGCAGGCAGTAGGAATGATACCCCCTATTTCAAAGACGCGCATGCATCACAGACTGTGAGGTGATCAGATTCTACAGTGATGGGGCCATACAAGTAATGGAGACAGAAATTTGTGACGCACCTCGCTCCCTGGGCCGGACTGCATGGACCTCTCTGAGTTTCTCATGTAAGTGCCCAGCCTTACTCCTTCTGAGTGTCTGGTTTTATACATTGGAGGGTGGCGCAGCCTCCCTATGCAAATGAAGAGGGAGCCCCTTTTCCCTGTTAAAAGGCAGGGACTGGCCCTCAGTGGATGCTCTGGGACGTATGTCTCCCAACACGCTCTGGTGTCTGCACACCTCACAAGCAAAGCTCATTTAAAGTGCCGACGCCTTGTTCTCACCTTATGCTCAGGAGCGATCATCACCTATGGGACCTTTTGTGCCCTTTGAGACATCAACATGCCACATGCAAATCTCCGCTCCTTGTTCCCTGTTCATATACGGAGCTCTGCTTCTCTGTTCCTTCAATGAGGACGTTCACTCTCGATTGGACTTCTTACCCAACTCTGAAGTTGCTACTCCTCTCTCTTCTTGCTTTGGTTTCCCTACAAGTAAGGCTGTGGGGAGTGATGCAATACTGAGTTTATTTAGTTAAAGGACTACACGATGTTGAATTAATCTCTCTCTCTCTCTCCCTCTCTCTCTCTCTCCAGGCATCTCTTCCCAAGTGACACTCGTTCAATCCGGCCAGGGACCGCTGAAACCTTCCGAGTCTCTCAAACTGACCTGTGCTGTTGCTGGGGTCTCCATCACCGATGGGTGCTGCTGGTGGCACTGGGTAAGGCAGCGTCCAGGGAAAGCATGGGAATGGTTGGGGCTTAGCAAGAATGACGGAGATTTAGTGTACTCCCAGTCCTTCCAAAGCCGGCCCAGTCTCCCCAGAGACAGCCAAGAACGCCTACTATCTCCAGCTCGTCTCCATGACTAATGAAGACACTGTAACGAGACACACACTGAATAGAAACCAGTGAGGGCTGGGACAAAAACAGGAACCTCCTCTGAGCAGCCCACCCCGCAGAGCCCATGCTGCGAAACGCATCTCAGAAGGAGCGGTTCAGATCCCTCCATTCCCACTCACAGGGGCTGAATTTTGACCCTTGCAGAATTGAGCCTTTTAACGCACTTGTGGAACAAGCAATTGCAGCCACTTAGCTCCTACCTGCCCCAATGCTCTCTACTGCAGCCGGTGCCGCTGGGCAGAGAAAGCCAGATCCACAGCTAGTGTGAATCAGCCCAGCTTTCCTGGAACCAGCGGGCCAGGCGCTCAAATGATGTCAACAGGTGTTAACGTCAGCGGGTGGCCATGCAGCCAGCGTCCATCCGCCAGAGCTCCTTTGAAGTCCATGGGGCAGTGGTAAATCAGCAGAACTGGATTCTTGCCACTTTCCCCCAATTGAAATGCTTTTCTCAGCCTGATCTTGTGTTTCAAAATTTCTATCCTACAGCCCGGCTCAGTCGTGTGCTGACCAAGCTCCTGTTCCACATTCAGAAGCTGCCGCTGGCAGGGAAAGAGGAAGATTGCGCAAGAATTACCCAGCAGTTTGTACAGCAGCCTATGGCTCTCTGGGTTTGTAGCACTGTGCAGAGGTGGGCAAATACCCAGAGAAACGGCCTAGAGCTGCACTGATTAAAGCACTAGAAAAGCTCTGGCTAGGAGTGCTCTGGGTGCAAAGAAAAACAATTGGTCACTTCCCAGGATCCTCTGCTTGTGTGTCAGATGAGAACCCCACAGTACAAGGAAAATCTGAATTCTAAATTCTCTCCCTTTTGAATGAATAGCAAATCCTCTGTGGAACACCATCCCCACGACCTCCACCTTCACACAGGGAAACCAAATGATATATTTCAGAGTAGCAGCCGTGTTAGTCTGTATTCGCAAAAAGAACAGGAGGACTTGTGGCACCTTAGAGACTAACCAATGTATTTGAGCATAAGCTTTCCTGAGCTACAGCTCACTTCATCGGATGCATACTGTGGAAAATACAGTGGGGAAATTTATATACATAGAGAACATGAAACAACGGGTGTTACCATACACACTGTAATGAGAGTGATTACTTAAGGTGAGCTATTACCAGCAGGAGAGCAGGGGAAAAAACCTTTTGTAGTGATAATCAAGGTGGGCCATTTCCAGCAGTTGACAAGAACGTCTGAGGAACAGTGGTGGGTGGAGGGTGAGGGAATAAACATGGGGAAATAGTTTTACTTTGTGTAATGACCCATCCACTCCCAGTCTCTATTCAAGCCTAAGTTAATTGTATCCAGTTTGCAAATTAATTCCAATTCAGCAGTCTCTTGTTGGAGTCTGTTTTTGAAGTTTTTTTGTTGAAGAATTGCAACTTTTAGATCTGAAATTGAGTGACCAAAGAGACTGAAGTGTTGTCCGACTGGTTTTTGAATGTTATAATTCTTGACATCTGATTTGTGTCCATTTATTCTTTTATGTAGAGACTGTCCAGTTTGACCAATGTACATGGCAGAGGGGCATTGCTGGCACATGATGGCATATATCACATTGGTGGATGTGCAGGTGAACGAGCCTCTGATAGTGTGGCTGATGTGATTGGCCCTATGATGGTGTCCCCTGAATAGATATGTGGGCACAGTTGGCAACGGGCTTTGTTGCAAGGATAGGTTCCTGGGTTAGTGGTTCTGTTGTGTGGTGTGTGGTTGCTGGTGAGTATTTGCTTCAGGTTGGGGTGCTGTTTGTAAGCAAGGACTGGCCTGTCTCCCAAGATCTGTGAGAGTGATGGGTCGTCCTTCAGGATAGGTTGTAGATCTTTGATGATGCATTGGAGAGGTTTTAGTAGGGGGTGAAGGTGATGGCTAGTGGCTTTCTGTTATTTTCTTTGTTGGAGAGTCTGTGACAGTGACATGTAAAACCTCTGGCTACACCTTTACCAGCTATTACATTAACTGGGTACGGCAGGCTCCTGGGAAAGTATTGGAGTGAGTAGGATATATCAGTCCCAGTAGCGGTGGAACTGGCTACTCCCAGGCCTTCCAGGGGTGATTCACCATCATCAGAGACACCTCCATAAGCACGGCCTATCTACAGCTGGGCAGCCTGAGAACCGACGACACAGCCAGGTATTACTGTGCTAGGGACACAGTGACACAAACCACATCTACAGCAATTCTAAAACCCTCAGTGAGAGAACCCAGGTCTCCGGCGAACACTGGTTGAGCCTTTAGTCACCCCAGAGAGCTTTTACCCACGTAAACAGACTGAGGGTAATTTCCCCCAAACTTCTTAGGCTCCTCACTCACTTAAGCCTCATGGTAAATAGATTTTTTTCTAGCTACTAAGTCACTTCTCAAAATATGAATCAGGCTCCTGTAACACAGTCACCTATCACAGCAGCAAAACTGTACTGGGCTAATGGCCTAAGCACCAGGCTATGGGGTATTTTGGGGAGGGGTCTTTCAATCTCTCCTGTTGAAGCTATTCCACTGTGAATAATTTAATACTCATGAGGCCTGAAAAAGAAAGGGGGTATCTGCACCCTAATATCACCCTCCCTTTGACAATGGAAGATATGGGTTCCAATCCCTGTCCCAATTCAGCTCTGAACCAAAGGTCCTTCCCCACCTCTCTGAGCTTCACTTCAGTTCCTCCTCTTATGAGTGTAGAAGGCCCCTAGACTCCTCCCACTGAGAGCCCAAGTGCCCTTTAAACTAGCCTTCCACCCTTCTTGGCCTTCTAGCTCACTCCCTGGTCCTCACAAACCCTACCTCAGGGCTCCATCTCACTCTAGCCCCCCAGGAGTTCACCCCACTCCCGTAGCTCTGCTTTCTGGCCACAGCCTGTCCCCAACTAACTAAACCTTCCTCCAGCAACTCTGCCTAGATCCCCATCCTCTAGGCCTCTGCTGAGCTCCCAGCTCTCTTGAAGCAATGCTCACCCTCCCTCATCACCACAGCCGGGCTCAGTCTTTCTAATGAAGCCCCATTACATGCAGCTGGGGTCACTAATGAGCTCCTAAGTACCCAGCTCATCTGTGAGGCTGAGGAATAGCTGCAAAGTCATGGGCAAACAAAGGTGATTTTATTAAGTATAACAAGTAGGATTTAAGTGGTTCCAAAAAATAACAGACAGAACAAAGTAAGTTACCAAGCAAAATAAAGCAAAACATGCAAGTCTAAGCCTAAAACATTAAGAAACTGAATACAGGTAAATCTCACCCTCAGCGATCTTCCAATAAGCTTCTTTCACAGACCAAGGAGGACTTGTGGCACCTTAGAGACTGACAAAGGTGCCACAAGTACTCCTTTTCTTTTTGCGAATACAGACTAACATGGCTGCTACTGTGAAACCTTTCACAGACCAGACTCCTTCCTAGTCTGGCCCAATCCTTTCCCCTGGTACAATCCTTGTTAGTTCCAGAAGACATCTTAGGTGGGAAGCAGGGGTGTTCTCATGACTGGCAGCCCCCTTTGTTCTCTTCCACCCACTTCTATAATGAGCTGCATGCAATTCTAGGGGGTGCCCCTACCGCTACCCCACCCCTGTACATGGACTCCTGCAAGGGAGGAGTCTCACACAACAGGGATGAGGATTTTGGAGATGATGAAGAGGAGGAGAATGAAACTGTTCTCCCTGACAGCCAGGAACTGTTTATCACCCTGGAGCCACTACCGTCCCAACCCTCCCAAGGCGGGCTCCTGGACCATGAAGCCGGAGAAGGCACCTCTGGTGAGTGTACCTTTGTAAATATAATACATGTTTAAAATCAAGCGTGTTTAATGATTAATTTGCCCTGAAGACTTGGGATGCATTTGCAGCCAGTACAGCTACTGGAAAAGTCTGTTAACGTGTCTGGGGATGGAGCGGAAATCCTCCAGGGACATTATTAAGGGGACATTCAGAGGTGTCCATTCCTGCTGAGCTGTTTGCCTGTGGCTGAAAATAAATCATCCCCGCTGTTAGCCATATGGAGGGGGGGCGTGGTAGGGGGCGGGTCAGTTCACGCTGAGCTGTTCACGTGTCTTTTTAAATACTACTCTCCCTGTTTTTCCTCCCGCAGCTGTAAATGTTTCAACGCTCCCCCTATCATCTCCGACCCAGAGGCTAGTGCAGATAAGAAGGCGAAAAAAACGCACTCATAATGAAATGTTCTCTGAGCTCATGCAGTCCTCCCATGCTGAAAGAGCCCAGCACAATGCATGGAGGCAGACAGTGTCAGAGTCCAGGAAGGCAGAAAATGAATGTGAGGGCAGGAGGGACGAGCAAGAGGAGATGTGGCGGGAGCAAGAGGAGAGGTGGAGGCTGCGTGATGAGAGGAGGCAGGATGCAATGCTGAGGCTACTGGGGGATCAAACTGATATGCTCCGGCGTATGGTTGAGCTGCAGGAAAGGCAGCAGGAGCACAGACCACCACTGCAGCCCCTGTGTAACCGCCCACCCTCCTCCCCAAGGTCCATATCCTCCTCACCCAGATGCCCAAGAATGCGATGCGTGTGGGGGGGCCTCCAGCCACCCAACCACTCCACCCCAGAGGACTGCCCAAGCAACAGAAGGCTGGCATTCAATAAGTTTTGAAGTGAAGTGTGGCCTTGTCCTTCCCTCCTCCCCCATCCCTCCCGGGCTACCTTGGTAGTTATCCCCATATTTGTGTGACAAATTAATAAAGAATGCATGATTCTGAAACAACAATGACTTTATTGCCTCTGCAAGCGGTGATCGAAGGGGGGAGGAGCGGGCAGGTGGCTTACAGAGAAGTAGAGTGAACCAAGGGGGCGGGTTTTCCTCAAGGAGAAACAAACAGAACTTTCACACTGTAGCCTGGCCATTCATGAAACTGGTTTTCAAAGCTTCTCTGAAGCTCAGCGCACCCTGCTGTGTTCTTCTAACCTCCCTGGTGTCTGGCTGCATGTAATCAGCAGCCAGGCGATTTGCCTCAACCTCCCACCCCGCCATAAACATCTCCCCCTTACTCTCACAGATATTGTGGAGCACACAGCAAGCAGTAATAACAGTGGGAATATTGGTTTCGCTGAGGTCTAACTGAGTCAGTAAACTGCGCCAGCACACTTTGAAACGTCCAAATGCACATTCTACCACCATTCTGCACTTGCTCAGCCTATAGATGAACAGCTCCTTACTACTGTCCAGGGTGCCTGTGTACGGCTTCATGACCCCTGGCATTAAGGGGTAGGCTGGGTTCCCAAGGATAACTATAGGCATTTCAACATCCCCAATGGTTATTTTCTGGTCTGGGAAGTAAATCCCTTCCTGCAGCTGTTCAAACAGACCAGAGTTCCTGAAGATGCGAGTGTCATGTACCTTTCCCAGCCATCCCACGTTGATGTTGGTGAAATGTCCCTTGTGATCCACCAGTGCTTGCAGCACCACTGAAAAGTACCCCTTGCGGTTTATGTACTGACTGCCAAGGTGGTCCGGTCCCAAGATAGGGATATGCGTTCCGTCTATTGCCCCACCACAGTTAAGGAATCCCATTGCAGCAAAGCCATCCACTATGACCTGCACATTTCCCAGAGTCACTACCCTTGATAGCAGCAGCTCAGTGATTGTGTTGGCTACTTGCATCACAGAAGCCCCCACAGTAGATTTGCCCACTCCAAATTGATTCCCAACTGGCTGGTAGCTGTTTGGCATTGCAAGCTTCCAGAGGGCTATTGCCACTCTCTTGTGAACTATGGGGGCTGCTCTCATCTTGGTATTCTTGTGCTTCAGGGCAGGGGAAAGCAAGTCACAAAGTTCCATGAAAGTGCCCTTATGCATGCAAAAGTTTTGCAGCCACTGAGAATCATCCCAGACCTGCAGCACTTCCTGTCCCACCAGTCTGTGCTTATTTCCCGGGCCCAGAATCGGTGTTCCACAGCCTGCCCCATTGCCACCAGGATGTCCAAATTGCTGGGGCCAGTGCTTTGAGAGAAGTCTGTGTCCATGTCCTTGTTACTCTCGTCACTGCGCTACCATCGCCTCCTCGCCTGCTTTTGCAGGTTCTGGTTCTGTACATACCGCAGGACAATGTGAGAGGTGTTTACAATGCTCATAACTGCTGTGGTGATCTGAGCAGGCTCCATGGCATCTGCAGGAGAGCAGAGTTGCAGCGGAAGCAGTGGCTGATGATGGATGCCAGAAGAATAGATATTTATAGAGAACGATGAGAGGACCTGCGAGGTGGATTCATGAGAGCGGGAGAGCAGAGTTGCAGCGGAAGCGGTGGAGGATGACGGTTAGCACAGCGCACATTTCCCGAGGAAGAACACACGCACCCAGGAGCCCATGACAGACAACATGGGGAAGTTTCCACAGTATGCATCTGATGAAGTGAGCTGTAGCTCGTGAAAGCTCATGCTCAAATAAATTGGTTAGTCTCTAAGGTGCCACAAGTCCTCCTTTTCTTTTTGCGAACATGGGGAAATTCGCTATTGAGACAAAGCAGCAGAGCAGAGTGGCAGCGGAAGCGGCGGAGGACGATGACGGTTAGCAGTCCTACTGCGCCGTCTGCTGATAGCAGCATGGCTTCCGCACGGAAAAAAGGCATGAAACGATTGCCTGCCATTCCTTTCATGGAGGGAGGGGAGACTGACAACGTACCCCAAACCATCTGCAACAATGTTTTTGCCCCACCGGGTGTTGGGAGCTCAACCCAGAATTCCAATGGGCAGCAGAGATTGTGGGAACTGTGGGATAGCTACCCACAGTGCAACGCTCCGAAAGTCGACGCTAGCCACGGTAATGTGGATGCACTCCACTGACTTAATGCGCTTAGTGGGGGGACACACACAATCGACTGTATAAAATTGCTTCCTAAAACTCGACTTCTATAAATTCGACCTAATTTTGTAGTGTAGAAGTGGCCAAACACAAGACAAGCGGACATTCTTGAGAACACTTGACATTGCTCTGTTTTTCTGTTAATTCATAGGACACACACAGACATTCCTATGTACTCAGTACATTGAAGAGGACTCCCTTGCTTCAGACAACCTAGGGATAGATCAGGACATTACAAACCTCTAGTCTCACCTCCGGTTTGTGGATAACACGGCCCTGTAAGATCATAACACATGCTCACTGACTGCTCATATCAAACCTTCTCATTGACTTCACACCCATCCTTCTTAGTGTAGCCAGCTTCCAGAGAACAGCAGTGAAAGGCTCTTCAGACAGAGATGTCTCATGAATAGGCAGAGGGATGGACTTCTTGCAGTTCAGTGAAAACCCCTGGAAACAGTTCTAAAAGCAAATCAGCACACAAAGAAAAATCCTCCCACCTCAACCCTGCAGGGCTTACAGGAAACAAAAATGACCAAGTTATTAAACCGAGAGGAAGAAGAGGGGGAAACCGCTTCTATGTTTATCAAAGGGACAGACCCACATAGAATCATAGAATCATAGAATATCAGGGTTGGAAGGGACCTCAGGAGGTCATCTAGTCCAACCCCCTGCTCAAAGCAGGACCAATCCCCAATTAAATCATCCCAGCTAGGGCTTTGTCAAGCCTGACCTTAAAAACTTCTAGGAAGGAGATTCTACCACCTCCCTAGGTAACGCATTCCAGTGTTTCACCACCCTCCTAGTGAAAAAGTTTTTCCTAATATCCAACCTAAACCTCCCCCACTGCAACTTGAGACCATTACTCCTTGTCCTGTCCTCTTCTACCACTGAGAATAGTCTAGAACCATCCTCTCTGGAACCACCTCTCAGGTAGTTGAAAGCAATATGGACCTGATGTTACAGCTGTGACCAATCTATGTTGGTTGACTTTACAGCTGGGTGAAAACTGCAAAAAATCTGCATGAATAATCATTTGAACTTTTAAATGAATTCACTTTGACAGAATTTGTGGTCCTTTTGTGTTTGTTCTCTGGGAATGTCTTAGTAAAGGAGTTCACTAGTAGGAACATTCACTGATGCAAGCACATTTTATGTGAATATTGTACAATATTTGCAGGACAGGAATTCTGAATTTGTAATCACAAACACTTACATTTAATCTGATCACCACTAAGTGAGAGATACACCATGTGAGTTACATAGCAAGCAAGCCAACTTGAATTTCATGGGGGCAGCAAAGTGTCATGTTCGATTATGAAACATTTCTATCCAGAGACTGAACCCGGGAACAATCCCAAGGAATTACTGTCCACAGTACCGAAGGCTGGAATTTTTAAAGTCAGGGTTTGCCCACAAAAACCCCTTTCCAATCAGCGGGAACTGAGTATCCAGCGCTCCTCCGAGGTTTGGGAAATCACAGCTCACATCCGTATTTCACCAGTGAAGGGCGCTAGTGTTTATACATTCATTGATTCTATGGTATTTCAATTTTATATCCATTGGGTGTTACACTTTGGTAACCCACTATTAGGCGCCGTAAAACACAAGTTTACCAATTATCTGTAAACTCACACTGAAGTCCCCCGATGTCAAAGTGGATTTAGTGTTTTCCTGGATTGGGGCCCAAATTATATTAATTTGGTCACCTTGTTATCAACACACTTATGCTTTCCTGAATCGGGGCATAAATTCCATTGCAGTGACCTACTGATTCCCCCTCAGTCTCTCACTCCGGGTTCTGAAGTCATTTATTTGCCAAGGCCGGTGCCGCTGCGGTTTATTCAAATGCCTTGGCAATGACCACATGCAAATGAAGTCGGGAAACTTCCTGATAAAGGAGAGCGACTGATCCTCACTGGAAATCTGCCGGGGCAGCCAGACAGTTCACAGTCGTTGCACCAGACAAGGTGGTTGGGTAGAATTGAAATGGCGTGTCTGGGGCTCCTTGTCCTTTTGGCAGCCTTCTCCGGTAAGGGGAGTAAACTGACAGGCAGCGAGCTCGGACGGCGGGGGTTGCACACCATGGCTTTCTGGTTAAGATGTAGGACTGCATCTCAATCATTCTGTGTTCAAATCCTGTTTCTTTCACATGTGCCTTGAAACCGGTCATTTAAAGTGAAAAGGTACCGAAGGGATCTGGATGCCAAATTCTTGGTTTTACTGCAAAGTGGGTGTCAAAATCTCTTAGGCATCATGGACAATCCCAGGCTGAATCTCTGTGACTCAGTTTCCTATCGGTAAAACGGGTTAACAGCACATCCCTACCTCAGCAGGGTGTTGTGGGGATAAATTCATGAGTACACCAGGAACTCAGATAATTCTGCGAGGGGTGGAGGAAGGGGCAATAGAAGGACCTGGAAACATCAAGGAAATGGAGTGGGGAAAAGAGGGAAATAAAGTGTATTTTTTCTTCTTATTTATTTACAGGTGTCAGCTCCCAGATCCAGCTGACCCAGTCTGGGGCAGAAATCAAGAAGCCTGGAGAGTCTGTGAGGGTGACATGTAAAACCTCCGGCTACACCTTTACCAGCTATTACATGAGCTGGGTACGGCAGGCTCCCGGGAAAGGACTGGAGTGGATAGGATACATCTATCCCGGTGATGGTGAAACTGGCTACGCCCAGGCCTTCCAGGGGCGATTCACCATCACCAGGGACACCTCCATGAGCACGGCCTATCTACAGCTGGGCAGCCTGAGAACCGATGACACAGCCAGGTATTCCTGTGCTCGGGACACAGTGACACAAACCACATCTGGACCAATTCAAAAACCCGCCAGTGAGAGAACCCGGGTCTCCTGCGAACACTGCAGCCCTCAGCCACCCGGGATAACGGTGACCCCTGTGAACAGACTCTGGGTAATTATCCCCTAGTGACTTAGGATCAGTGAAAGCTAATGGGATTTAGAACCTTAAGTGCCTAAATCACTTTTCAAGCTAGGACTCTGTTCCCGGGACACAGTCAACATTAACCAGAGGAGAAGGGGACCAGAACAATCACAGCCCTTGGAGAAGCTGGGTGTGCCAGGAAGCGTGTGTCTGCCGCAGGATGGGAGCCGTTACCGGGGCGTTGACCCCCTGCCTTCGCCCGCAGCTCCCGGAAGGGAAGGGAGCCCCGGCTATTAGACCCTGTTAGCGAACCTCGCTGGGAGTGAGAGGAGACTAAGGACCCCCCAAAACAGGCGCCTTGAACTCCGTCTGTGGGAGGAGAGCGAGCCCTGGGGAGAGGGGGCTACCCAGGGAGTGCTGAGGAGGGAGGGCACAAGGGGCGGGTGGGCGGCGAGGTCTATGGGCCCGTGGCGCCTGGGCACCAGGAATATTCCTGGCCCGGGGCCCGGCTCCAGCAATGTCTGAGGCCGGGTCTCTCCCTCGGCCCCGACTTCAGCCCCCGGGTGCTCCCCGGCGGGTGATTTAAAGTGGCCTCGGGGCCCCCACCCACCACCGGCAGCGCAGCGGAGCTGAGCGGGGTCCTGCCTGCTCGCTCCACTTGGCTGCCGGCCCCGCCCTGCGGCCCCTGGGTGGGGTGGGGCGGGTCTGTGTCTTTGCGCGCTGCTCCCGCCCCAAGCGCCCCTGCGGCCAATAGGAAACGCGGCTCGCCCTGCCTAGGAGCCCCAGATAAGCGCTGCACCCCGCACCCCTCCCAGAGCCTGCACCCCCACCCCTTTCCCACACACCCCCTCCCATCCCCAAACTCCCTCCGAGAGCCTGCACCCTTCCTGCACCCCAGTTATACAGCTGTGCGGACACACTGTGGGGGTCTGTCTCACAGACCCTAAGGGCGTCCAGGGCCCCATTATGCCGGGTGCCGCACTTCGCTCTGGGGACAGGCAGTCCCAGCGCTGAAGGGTTCACAATCCAAATACTCCAGGCAGACACCAGCAGAGGCTCAGAGAGTTGTTGTTACTCCCCAAGGTGAACCAACAGGTCCACTGGAAAGGCCGGGAGGAGAACCCAGGGCTGTTCTTCAGATCCCTTGTTTACAGATCATGCCCCAGGCCTCCTTGGCCCACGGATATTGTACAAGTATTAGATTTTGGGAAGGGTTTCTGTAGTGTGTGTGTGATTGTAATAGTTGTATCAATACGCTCCCCAGGCTGGACACAGGTATAGCTGCAGAAATGTGCCTTATACTGGGATATTGCATTCTCCTTCCCACCCAAGAACAGCCACACGAGCTGAAGGAACTTTATACTGATTCATAGACTCAGATTTCAAGGCCAGAAGGGAAGATCTTCATAACTTACTTTGCCCTCCTGTGTAACACTGGTATGTCTGTGTCCATATTAGGGGAGGAGTCTGTTGTACCCCCTGAATTACACCTTTATAGTTCCAATGATACACCTTTTGTGTGTAGACAAGTGCTAAGATTCTCAAAGCTGTCTAGGGGATTTAGACTCCAAGGGATAAATATTCAAAGGCACAAATGGCACTTAGGCGCTAACTCAATTGTAAATCAATGTGATTTTGGTGCCCAAGCATTTCTACCTTTGAAATAGCCACCTCAAGTCCCCATCGATTTGAAAGGGAACTGGGAATCCAAATCCCTTGGACAGCTCAAGAAAGTTCAGTCTCTAGATCCGTTTTGTGTTTCCCTTTAAATGCTAATTCTTTTCCTTGAATCCCATTTTGAATATTTTACCTAAATAAACTGCAGCTCACAATAGAATCGGGGCTTTCTCCTGATGTGCTACTGCAAGAGATTTGATTAAAAATAGATTCGGGTGAGTTCTGAGAACCAGAAGAACGGCAGATGCCAGATCCAAGCACAGTTGATGCGTTCTGATTCCCGTTCAGCTCCTTCGAGCTTTTGAGGCGTCTTTGATGTTGAATATGCAAATAAAGTAATTATACTCCCTGTTTGAAGTTTGCAGTGGGAGAAAATCACCATCCAAAGGCGTCACCTTGCTTTGCCTGGTGGAGGGTGTTGTAGAAACAACCATTAAATATTTGCTACATTTTCTGTTCCTGCTGGCAGCCTTCCCGGGTAAGTGAATTTCAGAGAGATCTGGGGTGTGCAGGAGAAAGGAGAGCCAACAAGAAGGGTACTCAGACTCATGCATTCTTGTCGCGTAACTGCAGGTGTCTGGTCCCAAATCCAACGGGTCCACCCTGGTGCTGAGATTAAAAAAACCTGGAGAGTCAGAGAAGCTGTCCTGTAAACCATCTGGGTACAGCTTTACTAGCCACTTGCTGTCTTGGATTCAACAGGATTAACTCAAATAATGGAGGAATTGGCTATGCTACAAATACAAAGGGTGATTCACTCTCTCCAGAGACAACTCCATCAGTACAGCCTATGTAGAGATCAGTGGGCTCAGAAGTGAAGACACCACCATGTATTACCATGAGAGCAGCACAGCAAAAGGAAACCCTGTCAGAGTCATGGAAAAACGGTCTGCAGAGGAAACCACAATCTCCTGAGCACATGGGAGCCCCTGGGGCAGCTGGAAAGAGGAGTCTGTATTCTATTTATACGACTCATTGCACCCTGTAACTGGAAATGGATCTGCACACCCCAAAAGTGAACCACAAGCACTGTGGTGCCCTACAAAAAAGTGATAGTGATTTTGGGTGCCTCTGTTTTTGGTTGCTCAAACTGGGACACGTTAACAGGGACTGATTTATAGAAAGCACCAGGCATCCATTATGACCGATTTATCTTATTAATTTGTCTGGAGCATTAGGTGATTAGGCTGAGGCCCCAGGATCTTTAGGGGAGGAGATGAAGGAGCACATCAAGTGACTAAGGTTTAAAGCTTTATTAATAAAATAAAGTAAAACAACAGCGGAGAGTGAGGGGTGCTTTTTACGTTACTGAGAGGAAGGAAGAAAGCATTAGCGCCCCAAGCCCTACCCCCCTTTTATACTTACACACACACTACCTGGGGCTGGCCAAGCCCGGGGGTAACATAAGAAGAAGAGGGGGAAGGGTGGACAGGAGTTTTGTTCTGTGCACAGGATGACCAGAGTTCGCTGTTGATCTCTGACCTGCCCTGGCTTTTGGGAGGATTTTTAAGACCTGGGTTTTTTGGGGTGGCCTTCCAGTTCAGGGACTTCTGTCCCCCATGCTTTTTGTACCAGTCCAACCCCGCTTTTCGCCGCTTTTCGACGCTTTTTTAAAACACACCTGCTTTAGGGACGCGAGATGGTTATTTTTTCCTTGCTGACCTTTGCCGTTTTACTTCTTTTAGCAGCCCTGCAGTTTTGTTTAGCTGATTTATTTATTTTTTTTTACAGCTCTTTGTGGTTGGAATTCAGGCCCCCCGTCTTTCTTGGCAGGCAGCGGGGAGTCCCTTGTGTGCTGTGGCCTTGGGCTGGAGTCAGCGTCTTATCTTCCGACGGAGCGTGAGCCTCGAGTTAACCCATTTCTTTTTTCCTTTCTCCCTCTGTGGCCTCTCATAACTGCAAAGGAACCTGTTACTTTACCCTTACACCTTTAACCCTTCTCAAAACGCCTTGCGATGCCTGCAACAGCGTTAGCAACGTACAATGCTGATTTGCCAGTCCAGGGGTCCCCCTGAGGGATGGGGCCATTGGGTTGTGGCATCCCCCCACACACACCCCGAATTAACATTGTGTTGTGAGGAGTCACCACTTAGGTTTTTACCCTCCCTCTGACACAGTGGCCAGGGTGACTGTTGGTTTTTACATAAGCAGCGATATATTACAAACACAATTGTTACGGTGGCAACAGTTGCATCCAGCGGCCGGGAGTGGCTTTTGGCTTTATTAGTAACGTGGCATAACACATTCCCCGGCTGGCATAGATGCCCCATCCAGATGGCTGTGACAACGGCAGCTTTTTCAGATGAAATGCGCGTCACAACACTGTGAAGGAGGGGGCATTTGTCTGGAACACAATTCATTGTTCCCGGCTGTGCGTCAACGGAAGGAAAACACTGGGCGTAATTTTTGAAAAATTAAACACAATATAACTAGAAACATTAACACTACCTTGATAAACACAGGAGCCTTTAGTCCCTCCAGCGAGCATTTGCCCATCTAAACAGACAGGGGGTTATCCCTCCCCAGACGACTTAGGCTCCTATCTTAAACGTCACTGTCGGTAGATTTTTCTCCTCTCCAAAGTCAATTCTCAAAATATGAATTAGGCTCCTGTGACACAGTCGCCTGTCACAGCAGCAAAACGGTCCTGGGTGAACGCCCTGAGCAGCAGACTAGGGGGTATTTGGGGAGGGGTCTTTCAATCTCTCCTGTTCATGCTGTTCCACCGTGACTTAATTAATACTTATTTGGTCTGAAAGAGAAAGGGATGTGCTGGGGGTGTCTGTACCCCAAATGTCACCCTGCCCTTGACAGTGCAAGACCGGGGCTCAAGTCCCTGCTCCCAGATCAGGCAGAGGGTCAGGAAATGATCCTGGCTCTACCATGTCCTAGGCAAGTGCTCTAACCACTAGGCTAAAAGCTAAGGGAAGCACCAACAAATCCTTCTCTGGCACAAGGGGGTTTGGGCGTGTTTCTGAATGTAAATACCTGGGACTAACTCCAGGACAGGGCTGTGAATCCCAGCTGGAGTTAGGCACCTAACTCCCTTTAACAGGTGGTACTTGGACCCAACCCCTCCTCAGCATTTCCGAAGGGGTAGGTCAGGCAGCTCTCCACTCATTGTGCTGGCTTTTGCCAATCCCTGGATCAAGCACCTAACTCTCCTCTACACATGGATCATTTCAGTGTAGCCGGTCACTGCTGGGAAGGGGGCTTCCCTCCCGATGCGATGGGAACCTTCACTCTCCAGCGGGTGGCCCAGACCAACGAATCCTTGGCACAGGACCCCTCTCCAGACATGAAAGCTCATGCTCAAATAAATTGGTTAGTCTCTAAGGTGCCACAAGTACTCCTTTTCTTTTTGCGAATACAGACTAATATGGCTGTTACTCTGAAACCTCTCCAGACACTGACTCCCCTGACTGGAGGTGGAAAGCGGCTCCAGAGCTGAGTCCCCCCAGCCCCCAATATCCCCTCACAACAGCCAGGCCCTCAGTTCCCATGCGAGGAAATACAGTCCCTGCAGGGAGCTGTTCATTCCTCTCAGGGTCTGAAAGTGTCAGGAGGACCCCAGAGCCCTGCGCCCGGCGCTGCATAGACACAGAGGACGGGACAGTCTGACTCCTGCCACGAGAGCCCTAGGGCGAGTCAATCCGATCACTGACAGCAGGAGCGTGTGTCTCTTATAAAGCGGGGCATGCAAATGAGGGAGACAGTTTCCTGGTTAAATCTCTGCCTCCCTCTGCCCAGGCTGCACCCGGAGACACAATCCGCAGCCCCCTGGGTCGGTGCAGTCACCAGCCAGTCCCCTGAGAACTTTCCCCTCCAGCACCCGGGAAAATGGGATTTTTGCTCCTTGTCATTGTCGCTGTAGCAGCTTTGGAAGGTATTTTCCTCCTCTGAAGACCTGGCCGAGTTAGAAGAATATTGTGTTACCGCTGTTCTTATACCGATATTAATGGCCTGTCTTTATTCCCAGGTGTCCGGTCCCAGACGCTGGTGGAGTCCGGAGGGGGTGTGAAGAAGCCCGGAGACTCTCTCCGCCTCTCCTGCAAAGCCTCCGGCTTCACCTTCAGCAGCTACTGGATGAGCTGGGTCCGCCAGGCTCCCGGGAAGGGATTAGAATGGGTCGCTTATATAAAATACGATGGGAGTAGTATATACTACCTCGATGCAGTGAAAGGGCGATTCACCATCTCCAGGGATGACGCCAAGAGTGAGCTGTATCTGCAAATGACCGGCCTGAAGCCCGAGGACACCGCCCGCTATTACTGTGCGAGAGACACAGTGACACCAAACCGGTTTGTGATCGCACAAAAACCCAGGCTGCGGAATCGCCCTTCTCCCGGCGGCCGCGCGGGGGCAGCAGCGACACCCCCCGCTTCGGGCTCGGGCAGGAGACCCGGCACCCGGGGGAACGGGACACAAACCTCCCGCCAGTTTAACCCTTCCGTTCCCAGGGCAAAGTGTCTCCCCTTCCTACCCAGAGCCCCGTTGAGTGCAGAGATCCCTCGCTTCATCTGTGAATCCCAATCCGGAGTGAGTCCTGTTCTGAGTCGCTCTCCCCTCGCAGACCCGGTACTTGGCTCCCGCGGGGCCCGTCTCGGTGTCAGACTCACAGGCCAGCGTCTGTCAGTGTAAAGGGGACAAGCGCGTTGGGGTTCGCATCAGACCCAACGGGTGGAGAGAATTGCTCTGGGGGTCAAATCCTCCGCCAGTGTAAAGTCACCGCAACTGCGTTCACAAGACTCGAGTTATTCCTGATTTACACCAGGGAGGCTCTGGCCCTTTCAGCAAACTGGGATGTTTATCCCATTAATGCAGCGGAAGGTGATTATTTCGTTATAACCGATGTGAGGCCCCCCAGGGCCAGTGCAAGGATATTTTGTGCCCTAGGTGAAACTTCCACCTTGCGACCCTCCTCCCCGTCCCCCTCCACTGTGCCCCCCCACCTCCAAAAACTAGTAAACTTAGCACTATAAACAGCCTCTCAGAATGGGTAATGGCTCTTGTATTGTTTATTTTTTCCCTTTAAGACGTTTCAGTTGTTTGCCATCGCCTCTGATGGTGTCCCATCCAAAGTCTTCCTGTTGTGCAAAGCTAAACAACTGAGCCTTGCATTGCATCACCAGCCAAGTTAGCCGGGTGACAAATCCCCCTTGCCCCAAAGGGCCCCTGGAGACTAATTTCTACTCCAAGTCCGTAAAGCAGACTTTTAAGGTAAATACACAATATTACCCATGCACACATCTCACAGAGATTCGCACTCTTGGCAACTTAGCAGCCTTGTGCAGATCCCTTCCACATTCCTCTTTGTGGGTCAGTGCCCTGTAAGACACGTGTGGGGTGCAGTGAGTTTGTCAGGCCTGCGGTGACAGCTCTTTGTGAAGATCGGGGGGCCCTTTGCCAAGGGGAGCTGGTGTCACAGTGGGCTTGGGGTGGCTGACAGTATGGGGCAGGGCACTGAGGCTGGTGGGGCAGGTAACACTCACTGGGCTGGGGGCAGGCAGTGCCAGGATAGGGCAGGGGCAGGTACCTGTCAGTCTCCAGCACTCAGGCCACGCCAGGGCCAGCAGCCTCTTCACCTCAGAGTCTCCTCCACTTGCCCGGGGGCCACCCCTCATCTCAGGCTCCCCAGCCGCAGCCGCCCGGGAGGACGCAGGCTGGGGGTGCCGCCGCAGAGGAGACACAAGGGGCTGGGCTTGGCTGGGGCCCCGCACTTGCAGGCTGAGAGCAGCAGGAACCAGGCACCGCTCGGGGGGAGCCGGGTGGCCCGAGCCCAGGGCACCTATGCTCCCTGCCTGCCCCTGCTGCTGCGGAGGGTGCTGCTGCCCTGGGCTCAGGCCACCTGGCTCCCACCGAGCAGCACCCGGTTCCTGCTGCTCTCGGCCAGCAGATGTGGGGACTCAGCCGAGCCTGGCCCCTTGCGTCTCCTCCGCGGGGGGGCTCCCGGCCTGTGTCCTCCAGGCGGCCGTGGTGGCAGTGGCCAGGGAGCCTGAGAGGAGGGGTGGCCCCTGGGCAAGCGGAGGAGACTCCGAGGTGAAGAGGCTGCTGGCCCTGGCGCGGCCCGAGCGCTGGAGACTGACAGGTACCTGCCCCTCAGCAATAGTGTAAAAAAAAATTGGGCACCGCTTTTTGGCGCCCCCAAATCTTGGCACCCTAGGTGGCCGCCTAGTTCACCTAGTGGTTACACCGGCCCTGGAGCCCCTCACCGGGGCATCTCCGCCCTTCGTACGCGGTTATTGCCTTTATCCCCCCAACGCTGCCGGGAGGCCGGGGAACGATCACAGCCCCTGGTTCGGGGCGGGGGACTGAGGCAGAGAGAGATGGAGGCGGGGTGTGGAAATGGGCCATGCAAGTTGCGGGCGGGGCTGGGGGGCAGAGATCACCCGGCGCCGGAATAAACCCCGCTCCGCTGCGCCCGGGGATGTGGCCCCGCCGGGACTTTCCGAAGCGGCTCCTGGGTTGTTTTCACCAACTGCCCTGTGGAAATCCCGGCCCGGACCCTCCGCTGGTGTCAGTGGGTGGAGCTGAGACATCCCAACCCCCAGTAAAGTGCCCCCATGTCACAGAGTCACCATGGAGATAAAAGGCCCCGCCCCTCCGCCCCCGATGGCCTCACTCAGCCCAGCGCTGGCCCGCAGGGCATTGGGGACAGTCACGTGGCCCAGGGCTGTGGACAGGGACACGGTGGGATTTCATGGGGTCGCTCAGGGGGAGGCGGCTGCCGAGGCAGAAGCAGAGGCCCGTGGGTGGGAGATCAGGGGGGCACTAGGGTCACAGAGCGCAGCTCCCACTGAATGAGATTTGGCTCCGGACTCTTTGACTGTCAGGCCTCCCATGGCTACAAAACTCTGAACCTGCTTCCCCTTGTCCTCAGAGAGTTTCTCAGATTCTGGTCCTGCTGCCAAATACTCTTGTCCCACACAGTCTAACCCAAAGGCAACGAGGAATAAGGGAAGCTTTTCCCTGACCCAAGAACACACTGTGTCTGGCCAGGGAAGGATGTCTCGGGATTTGACATCATTTTACTTCTTCCTTAGGTAAAAGCGCAAACATGATCCCCCAGCCCAGTCGCCTCACAACACAGGATAAGGGGCCCGCTGAGTCCTCTTCTTCAAGACTGAGGGTAAAGCAAAGGGCAGGAGCTTGTGTCTTATAAGGAAAGGGAAATTCAGATAGGTCAAGAAATCTCCTGTTTAAATCTGTCCCTCTCTCTGCCCAGGGGGCACCCGGAGACGCAGTCCGCAGCCCCCTGGGTCTGTGCAGTGACCGGCCAATCCCCTGAGAACTTTCCCCTCCAGCAGCGGGGAAAATGAGTCTTTGGCTCCATCTGGTTTTCATTCTAGCGGCTTTGGAAGGTATTCACCACTCTTAAATGCATTGCAGAGAAAGGGGAGATATTGTATTCTTGTTCTGAGTACCATTTCTAAACATGTCCTTATTCCAAGGTGCCCGGTCCCATGTCCAGCTGGTGGAGTCCAGAGGGGATGTGAAAAAGCCTGAAGACCCTCTCCGCCTCTCCTGCAAAGCCTCTGGGTTCACCTTCAGTGATTACGACATGAGTTGGATCCGTCAGGCTCCTAGAAAGGGCCTGGAGTGAGTTGCCCACATTCAAGTCACCTCCACGTATTACGTTGATTCCGTCAAAGGTTGATTCACCATCTCCAGAGACAATCCCAACAACATGGTTTATTTGCAAATGAGCAACTTGAATACCGAGGACACCGCCCCCTATTACTGTGCAAAGCCCACAGTGAACCAAAACTGACAAATGATACTACAGAAACACCTGCTGTGGATTCCCCCTTATCCCATGGGCTGCAAAGGGCTGCAGATGATAAACAATACCCCACTGGGCACAGGAATAGGAAGGGTCACCAGGCCCTGAGTAAAGTCAGGTTTTATCTATATAATTCCCAGACAATATTCCATCTTCTTGCCCATCGCTCCATAGTGGGTGTGATCTCTGATCAAGTATCAGACAATGTATTAAACTAAAGAAAGACCCTCCCAGCCTTTGCTCGATTTTTCTGGCCACCCACCCGAACCCAGCGCTCCATACACCTACCCAGGCCCCACACACTCCCTGCTTCCTAGTTTAAACCCCTTCAGGTCAATCTAGTATATGCAAAGTTGACAGCTTCCACTTCCTGGTTAAATACTGATAGGAACACCTTAGACAAAAGATCTGACTCATTGGGGACTCCCTTTCCACCCAACCACGATGCTCTTTGGATTATGAAACTTCATTTGACTGACTGGACTCTCACGTCGAGTTTTTGAACAGACAGTTGAACTACACTTTAGAGGTCAGAGTCATCCCTGCTCTAACTCAAGGGACTGGCCCGGGAAGTTGATTTGACACAAATGAAACCCACCTAACACCAAAGGAATGTAAGAGCAAAATGGGTGCAAATCATTCCTCCCTCCACTTTGCACAGCTGGGAATGGCCTCATAAGGTTCACATCAAGGCAGAGTCAGGCCCCAGACCTTTTTAATTTAATTATTCACGATTCATATCACTTTTCATCTATTGCTTTCCTCTCCATGGCGTCTTTTCTGAGATTGTCCTGACCCAATCGGATTCAGCAGTGAAAAAGTCGGACATGCGCTGTAGATGGATGTAAGGTGAACCTTTACATCATGCCTTGGATCCAAAAGGCTTCCACAAAGACGTGGGAGTGGACAGTTTACTGCCATACTTCCTATACCAACAGCTACTGGCCTACAACCCTGGGGGAGGGGCTCACAACCTCCAAAGACTGTTCCATCTCCATTTATACATCAGCAGTCTAAAGGACAAGCACACAGAACAGTTAGCTCTCTCTCTCACACACACACACACATACAATATTCTTCCTGAAAGGCAGCAACTTTATAGCACTTTATTATTGTTCAGAATCCAGACCCCCTAACACACAAGAACCAAAGACAGAGAGAGAGAAAGCAGGCTGCTCCCGAAGGGAGAGAGGCACAACCCATCCCCATCCTGATCTACCATGGCTCTTCGCAAAGTGACTGTTAAAAATCCAGATCACAAGCTTTCCTATGGAATCCAACAGCCTGCATGGAGGAGAAGGAAACTCCTTTCAGACTCAAAGTGATGGCTTCAAACGTTACAGCAGTTTTCAATAAACCGCAATGGACTATTGACACTTCTGCCTCCAAGGCTACTAAACATTATGTGATTCTATTTATTGTGCTCCATCTCCATTAACATTAACATGTAACTCCTGTCCCCCCCTGCATTAAGGCTACAGTTTAGGGTATAAACTTTAGGGTTGCAGCAAGACTTCAGGCCTCCAGCTAGGATTAAAATTTAGGATTAAGATTAGTTCTAGGTTTTGGGTTAGAGCTCAGGTTTATGGTTACAAATAGGGTTAGGATTTAGAGACAGAGTATAAATTTGAGGATCAGGTTACAGTTAAAGGTTAATGTGACACGTCATGATTAATATTAGGGCCAATTTTAGCATTATGGTCAGTTTATACATTTAAGGTTAGGGTTAGGGTAAATGTTAAATATTAAGGTTATTTGTTACCCTTAGAAATAGGGATAGAGTACAAATTTAGGTTTGTGTTCAGTTAAGTGTTAAATTTTGGGTATGGTTTTATCTTTATCGTTAGGTTTTAGGTCGGGCTTTAGTGTTAGTTTCAAGGCTGTGATGGAGAATGAGGGTGGCTATTAAAAGTCAGGGTAGGAATTTATACTGAGGGTTAGAATTCCCTTCAGGGAAGAAGTCACTGTTTAGGGATAGGTTTCAGAGTAACAGCCGTGTTAGTCTGTATTCGCAAAAAGAAAAGGAGTACTTGTGGCACCTTAGAGATTAACCAATTTATTTGAGCATGAGCTTTCGTGAGCTACAGCTCACTTCATCGGATGCATACCGTGGAAACTGCAGCAGACTTTATATATACACAGAGAATATGAAACAATACCTCCCCCCACCCCACTGTCCTGCTGGTAATAGCTTATCTAAAGTGATCATCAGGTTGGGCCATTTCCAGCACAAATCCAGGTTTTCTGACCCTCCACCCCCCCACACAAATTCACTCTCCTGCTGGTGATAGCCCATCCAAAGTGACAACTCTTTACACAATGTGCATGATAATCAAGTTGGGCCATTTCCTGCACAAATCCAGGTTCTCTCACCCCCTCACCCCCCTCCCAAAAACCACACACACAAACTCACTATCCTGCTGGTAATAGCTCATCCAAAGTGACCATTCTCCCTACAATGTGCATGATAATTAAGGTGGGCCATTTCCAGCACAAATCCAGGTTTTCTCACATCCCCCCCACCCCCATACACACACAAACTCACTCTCCTGCTGGTAATAGCTCATCCAAACTGACCACTCTCCAAGTTTAAATCCAAGTTAAACCAGAACATCTGGGGGGGGGTAGGAAAAAACAAGAGGAAATAGGCTACCTTGCATAATGACTTAGCCACTCCCAGTCTCTATTTAATCCTAAATTAATAGTATCCAATTTGCAAATGAATTCCAATTCAGCAGTTTCTCGCTGGAGTCTGGATTTGAAGTTTTTTTGTTTTAAGATAGCGACCTTCATGTCTGTGATTGCGTGACCAGAGAGATTGAAGTGTTCTCCGACTGGTTTATGAATGTTATAATTCTTGACATTTGATTTGTGTCCATTTATTCTTTTACGTAGACACTGTCCAGTTTGACCAATGTACATGGCAGAGGGGCATTGCTGGCACATGATGGCATATATCACATTGGTGGATGTGCAGGTGAACAAGCCTCTGATAGTGTGGCTGATGTTATTAGGCCCTATGATGGTGTCCCCTGAATAGATATGTGGGCACAATTGGCAACGGGCTTTGTTGCAAGGATAGGTTCCTGGGTTAGTGGTTCTGTTGTGTGGTATGTGGTTGTTGGTGAGTATTTGCTTCAGGTTGCGGGTCTGTCTGTAGGCAAGGACTGGCCTGTCTCCCAAGATTTGTGAGAGTGTTGGGTCATAAGAATGATACATTCATACAAATGGGATGACCACACTCCGTAGATCATAAGCTTTGTAATGGTACCTTACAAGCGACCTTTGGCATAAAGAAAATTCCAGTTACATCATATTCATCCTTAAAACATATTTTTGTAAAGCATATGGAGTGCAAAGTCTCAACAGCCCACACGGGATGCATTGCATCATTTTCTGAAGCAGATGACAATGATTGTGGTCAGAGACAAGTGACTGGGAACAGTCATCATCATCACCACTTCCCCTTTGACCTCAGAGCGCTTTTGTCATAAATATAAAGGGAAGGGTAAACCCCTTTGAAATCCCTCCTGGCCAGGGGAAAGCTCCTCTCACCTGTAAAGGGTTAAGAAGCTAAAGGTAACCTCGCTCGCACCTGACCAAAATGACCAATGAGGAGACAAGATACTTTCAAAAGCTGGGAGGAGGGAGAGAAACAAAGGGTCTGGGTCTGTCTGTATGCTGTGCTTGCCAGGGACAGAACAGGAATGGAGTCTTAGAACTTTTAGTAAGTAATCTAGCTAGGTATGTGTTAGATTATGATTTCTTTAAATGGCTGAGAAAAGAATTGTGCTGAATAGAATAACTATTTCTGTCTGTGTATCTTTTTTGTAACTTAAGGTTTTGCCTAGAGGGGTTCTCTATGTTTTTGAATCTAATTACCCTGTAAGATATCTACCATCCTGATTTTACAGGGGGGATTTCTTTATTTCCATTTACTTCTATTTTTTATTAAAAGTCTTCTTGTAAAACACTGAATGCTTTTTCATTGTTCTCAGATCCAAGGGTTTGGGTCTGTGGTCACCTATGCAAATTGGTGAGGCTTTTTATCCAACATTTCCCAGGAAAGAGGGGGTGCAAGTGTTGGGAGGATTGTTCATTGTTCTTAAGATCCAAGGGTCTGGGTCTGTAGTCACCTAGGCAAATTGGTGAGGCTTTTTACCAAACCTTGTCCAGGAAGTGGGGTGCAAGGTTTTGGGAAGTATTTTGGGGGGAAGGACGCGTCCAAACAGCTCTTCCCCAGTAACCAGTATTAGTTTGGTGGTGGTAGCGGCCAGTCCAAGGTGTAATATTTTGTACCTTGGGGAAGTTTTGACCTAAGCTGGTAAAGATAAGCTTAGGAGGTTTTTCATGCAGGTCCCCACATCTGTACCCTAGAGTTCAGAGTGGGGGAGGAACCGTGACAGCTTTACAGGGAGGTCAGCCCCATTATCCACAGGGTGCAGGTCGCTCATAGAGTCATGGATTCCAAGGCCAGAATGGACCATGCTGAACATCTAATTAGACCTCCACAGGCCAGAGAACTTCCCCAAAAATAATCCTGTGGGCAGATCTTTTAGGGAAAAAACGTACAGTCTTGGTTTAAAAATGGTCAGTGCTGGAGAACACACCACAGCCATTGGTGAGTTGGTCCAATGGCCAGTTACTCTCACTTAGATTTTTGCACAATATTTCCAGTCTGAATGGGTCTAGCTTCAACTTCCAGCCGTTTGTTCCTGTTATACCTTTTTTCTATCAGATCAAAGAGCCCAGGATTAAATCTTTGCTCCCCGTGGAGGAGCTGATCCGAAGTCAATGGCAGTCAAGGCCACGTCCCTTCTCAGTTCAGGGAGGTTTGGGTCTGAACGTTACGCACTTTCTTCACCCATTCCTCGGAATTGGGGGGCAAGACATTTGATTGCTCAGGGAAGGAGCTTGTGTCTCTTATAAGGAGCAGGATATGCAAATAGGAGTGACACTTTCCTGTTTAAATCTGTCCCTCTCTCTGCCCAGGCTGCACCCAGAGAGACAATCCACAGCCCCCTGGGTCTGTGCACTTACCAGCCAATCCCCTGACAGTTTTTCCCTCCAACTCCAGGGAAAATGAAACTTTGGCTCCATTTAGTGTTCATTGTAGCAGCTGGGAGGTATCCTCTCCCCTGAAAAGCATTGGCAGGGCAAAGGAGCAGTCTATTATCACTATTACGATTGATATGATTGATAATATCTTTCTATCCCCAGGTGCCCAGTCTCAGTCTCTGATCCCAGAGTTACAAGCTTACGTGCAAAAGCCCAGAGACTCGCTCTGTATTTCCTGCAAACCCACCGGGTTCACCCTCAGCAGCTACTCCATGAGCTGAGTCAGACAGGCTCCTGGGAAGGGACTGGAGTGGAGTGCAGAGGGGAAATACACCCAACTTCAACTACCATCAATGACGCACAGGGACGCTTCACCATCTCTAGGGACAACCCCAACAACCTGCTGTATCTGCAAATGATCGGCCTGAAATACAGTGAGCAGAAAGCTATTAAGCCCAGAAGAAGAAACAAGCTGCAATGGTACAAACTTTGCCAACACTCTGCAGAGGGCAGCAGTGAATTACCATTAAATACTGTTATAGTAAACTATTTCAAGGACAAGTATTAAAGGGCATGTTTGTGCACAAAGCAGCAGGTAAATATTTAGGGATTTTTATGTATATTAATAATATGAGACAAATATTCTTTCAGGTCTTGTACAGCCAATGACACTACGGAGAATAAAATGTAAAGTTAAATCAATGGGACTAAGAATTGTGCTTCAATGTAAAAGGTGTCCTGCACAGAGATGGGGTTAAGCAAATGCCTCAGTGCTTTCCTGAAGCAAGGCCTAAGAAATTGTTCTAGGGTCTAGATGAAAAATACTTGAAAATTATCCACTGAGCTCCTATGTCCATTAAATTATTTGGAATATGCCCAGCTCGGTAGAGGGGCAGGGGGAATCTCCCTCCGCACACTGCTCCTACCTGCAAGCTCCACCCCCGCAGCTCCCATTTGTCGGGAATGGGGAGCTGTGGCCAATGGGAGCTGCAGGGGCAGTGCTTCTAGAGAGGGGCAACATGCGGAGCCATGTGCCACCCCCTTCACCCCACCCCAGGGGCCACAGGAGTGTGTTTGCCATTTCCAGGAGTAGTGTGGGGCCCAGGTAGGAAGGGAGCCTGCCTTAGCCGCTGGAGGTAAATGCTGCAATACACAATGCTGGTGCTTACCCAGGAGACCTCATGGGGGGCAATTTAATCGTGCCTGGGACATTCCAATGAGGCTATTTTTTGTGACTGTGACACCTTGTCTCCATAAACTTCTAGGAGGAGTTCAAATACCTTTTCCACATCTTTCTTGTCTGCAATTGCCAGGAGCTTAACCATGGCCTTGGCCCTGGCCCTTGAGGTGTTCCTCTATGAAGTCCATATGATGCTCTTCAGGTACTCTTAGCACACACAGAGTTGCCTTCACAGACTTGACTCACTCCTCTACTGTAATGTCTCCTGGTCTTCTTGGGAAGCCACCAAACTCTGGAACTTTCTGCTCCCATAGGACATAAATAGTAGGGGGTTTCTTAGCTTCTGCTGCCTGATGTTCTATAACTGCCTGAGCCAGTAATAAGGCTTCTCTCTGTTCTGTTCTAGCTTGTTGTAATGCCTCAGCTTGGTCTGATCATCTGCGCACAAGTTCAGCAAAGTGGGCCCATAGTTCTTCAGTTCCAGCCATTCTGACTGACCCAGGCAATTCCAGCTCACACAGAGGATGGGACCCCCCTTGCCCAGGTTACAATCTGAGTGTAAATGGGAAGTAGAGTGGGAATGGAAATATAAACAGGAAGATAAATATCAACGGTGCATAATAATCTTCCTTCACTCTAGCTGTATCCTCCTCGACTGTCCCCTAAAGAAAAACACCCAGACACACTGCTCTTGGCACACGAATGTCAGGGAGGTTTCACTGCAAAACTTAACTCTGTCCTCAGACTCCCCGCCCTGCCAGCTTCTCCCACCTGCACCCACAGGCGGGCCCTCAGACCTGCTCCAAAGCATGAGCCAGGCTTGCTCAGATCACGTTCTTAGTGTCATGGATCATTTCAATGTAGCCAGTCACTGCCGGGAAGGGAAAGGGGCTTCCCTCCTAAATCCCTCCCAGCACCATGGGAAATCTTCTGCCTCCAGCGGGGGGCCCAGCCCAGTGGATCCCTGAGACTAGACCTCGTGCCTCTCCACACTGGACACTGAGCCCCCTGACTGGACGTTGCATGTCCCTTATATTTGTGGTACCGGGCTCCAGAGCTGAGTCCCCCCAGCCCCCAATATCAGGTCAAAAAAGCCAGACCCTCCGTTCCCATGAGAGGAAATACAGTCCCTGCAGGGAGCTGTTCATTCCTCCCAGGGTCCGAAAGTGTCAGGAGGACCCCAGCACCCTGCGCCCGGCGCTGCACAGACACACAGGACGGGACACTCTGACTCAGTCCCTGGAAAAATCATGGAGCAGGTCCTCAAAGAATCAATCCTGAAGCACTTGCATGAGAGGAAAGTGATCAGGAACAGCCAGCATGGATTCACCAAGGGAAGGTCATGCCTGACTAATCTAATCGCCTTTTATGATGAGATTACTGGTTCTGTGGATGAAGGGAAAGCAGTGGATGTATTGTTTCTTGACTTTAGCAAAGCTTTTGACACGGTCTCCCATAGTATTCTTGTCAGCAAGTTAAGGAAGTATGGGCTGGATGAATGCACTATAAGGTGGGTAGAAAGCTGGCTAAATTGTCGGGCTCAACGGGTAGTGATCAATGGCTCCATGTCTAGTTGGCAGCCGGTATCAAGTGGAGTGCCCCAAGGGTCGGTCCTGGGGCCGGTTTTATTCAATATCTTCATAAATGATCTGGAGGATGGTGTGGATTGCACTCTCAGCAAATTTGCGGATGATACTAAACTGGGAGGAGTGGTAGATACGCTGGAGGGGAGGGATAGGATACAGAAGGACCTAGACCAATTGGAAGATTGGGCCAAAAGGAATCTGATGAGGTTCAATAAGGATAAGTGCAGGGTCCTGCACTTAGGACGGAAGAACCCAATGCACAGCTACAGACTAGGGACCGAATGGCTAGGCAGCAGTTCTGCGGAAAAGGACCTAGGGGTGACAGTGGACGAGAAGCTGGATATGAGTCAGCAGTGTGCCCTTGTTGCCAAGAAGGCCAATGGCATTTTGGGATGTATAAGTAGGGGCATAGCGAGCAGATCGAGGGACGTGATCGTTCCCCTCTATTCGACATTGGTGAGGCCTCATCTGGAGTACTGTGTCCAGTTTTGGGCCCCACACTTCAAGAAGGATGTGGATAAATTGGAGAGAGTCCAGCGAAGGGCAACAAAAATGATTAGGGGACTGGAACACATGAGTTATGAGGAGAGGCTGAGGGAGCTGGGATTGTTTAGCCTGCAGAAGAGAAGAATGAGGGGGGATTTGATAGCTGCTTTCAACTACCTGAAAGGGGGTTCCAAAGAGGATGGCTCTAGACTGTTCTCAATGGTAGCAGATGACAGAACGAGGAGTAATGGTCTCAAGTTGCAGTGGGGGAGGTTTAGATTGGATATTAGGAAAAACTTTTTCACTAAGAGGGTGGTGAAACACTGGAATGCGTTACCTAGGGAGGTGGTAGAATCTCCTTCCTTAGAGGTTTTTAAGGTCAGGCTTGACAAAGCCCTGGCTGGGATGATTTAACTGGGAATTGGTCCTGCTTTGAGCAGGGGGTTGGACTAGATGACCTTCTGGGGTCCCTTCCAACCCTGATATTCTATGATTCTATGATTCTATGACTCCTGCAGCCGGAGGCCTGGGGCGAGTCAATCCGATCACTGACAGCAGGAGCGTTTGTCTCTTATAAAGCGGGGCATGCAAATGAGGGAGACAGTTTCCTGCTTAAATCTGAGCCTCCCTCTGGCCAGGCTGCACCCGGAGACACAATCCGCAGCCCCTGGCTCTGTGCAGTCACCAGCCAGTCCCCTGAGAACTTCCCCCTCCAGCACCCGGGAAAATGGGATTTTTGCTCCTTGTCATTGTCGCTGTAGCAGCTTTGGAAGGTATTTTCCTCCTCTGAAGACCTGGCCGAGTTAGAAGAATATTGTGTTCTCGCTGTTTTTATACCGACATTAATGGCCTGTCTTTATTCCCAGGTGTCCGGTCCCAGACGCTGGTGGAGTCCGGAGGGGGTGTGAAGAAGCCCGGAGACTCTCTCCGCCTCTCCTGCAAAGCCTCCGGGTTCACCTTCAGCAGCGCCTACATGCACTGGTTCCGACAGGCTCCTGGCAAGGGACTGGAATGGGTCGCTGTTATATACCCCGGTGGGGGTACTACATACTACCTCGATGCAGTGAAAGGGCGATTCACCATCTCCAGGGATAACGCCAAGAGTGAGCTGTATCTGCAAATGACCGGCCTGAAGCCCGAGGACACCGCCCGCTATTACTGTGCGAGAGACACAGTGACACCAAACCGGTTTGTGATCGCACAAAAACCCAGGCTGCGGAATCGCCCTTCTCCCGGCGGCCGCGCGGGGGCAGCAGCGACACCCCCCGCTTCGGGCTCGGGCAGGAGACCCGGCCCCCAGGGGAACGGGACACAAACCTCCCGCCAGTTTAACCCTTCCGTTCCCAGGGCAACGTGTCTCCCCTTCCTACCCAGGGTCCTGGGGTTCAGAGATCCCTCGCTTCATCTGTGAACCCCAATCCGGAGTGAGTCCTGTTCTGAATCACTCTCCCCTCACAGACCTGGCACCTTGGCTCTCCCTGGCCCACCTCGGTGTCAGACTCACAGGCCAGCGTCGGTCAGTGTAAAGGGGACAAGCGCGTTGGGGTTTGCATCAGATCCAAAGGTTGGAGCCAATTGCTCCTGGGGCCAAATCCTCCGCTAGTGTGAAATCACCGCAACTGCTTTCACTAGACTCGAGTTACTCCTGATTTACACCAGGGATGTTTATGGCATTAATGCACAGGAAGATGATTAGTTAATTATAACCGATGTGGGGCCCCTCCCCGTGGCATCTCTGCTCTTCACAAACGTTTATTGCCTTTATCCCCACAACCCCACCGTGGGGCTGGGGAACTATCACAGCCCCAGGTTCAAAACGTGGGACTGAGGCAGAGAGAGATGGAGGCTGGGATATGGCAATGGGCCATTCAGAGTCCGGGCGGGGCTGTGGGGCAGACAGGGCCGGCTCTCGGTTTTGTGCTGCCCCAAGCAGAAAAAATTTGGCTGCTCCCCCTTTTTTTGGCTTTTACACGTTTGCACTTTGCAATTTTTTTTGTTTTGACTGTTTAAATTTTAAAAAATGAAAACAGAATTTGTAGTTAGTGAAATAAAACAATTTCCTACTAGTGTACTCATTAACACCAGCACCCCAGCTCCACTCCTCCCCTTGGAGCCACCAAAGCCTGGCGAAAATGGAGAGATGGCCCAGCTGCTGCTTCCCCCATCCCCTGGGCCAGTGACCCTGCCAAAGAAGAAAATTCAGCTGGTTTGGCAAATCCATGCTGGCTAATCCTCCTCATCCACCGGGTGCTTACAAATACATTGTTCAGTAATTTGTTCCAGTCCCTTTCCAGGGATCAAAGTTGGGGTGACTGGCCTATAGTGCCCTGGTGCTTCACTGGTCCCTTTCCTAAAGATGGTAAATGTCAAACCTTTCTCCATTCCTCTGGCACCTAACTGGAGGGAAGGAGTGACTGGTCCAGGGGCATCCAAAGCCAGGCCCCTGCAATTGCTCATTTAAGACCCACAAAAGGGTATCCGGCCATGCACCTCCAGCCAAACTCCACCGGCATGGAGCCCCGTGGAGCCCCCAGGGCTCAGAGGGCAGAGCTGAGTCCCACAGTGCCAGAACAGCCAGGGAGTAGGGATGGTGCCCAAAGCCTGGTGGCGGGCTGGTGTCAAAACACCCGGGTCCCGATGCTGGACCAGTCCCAGGCGAGTTGGCCCGGAGTGGGTGGGAAGCAGCTTTGGACTGGTCAGTCCCGAGTCCGGGGCAGCTCTGTGCACCAGGCCAGCTGTTTGCAGTGAAGTCTGGCTCAGCAGGGCCGGAGGAGGCCACTCAGCCCTGTGCCATGGGTGGTGTCTCCTCCTCTCGAGGGTGGCTCCGGGCCTTGCCCCTCCCTCTGACTCTGCAGCGGTGGCTCGCTGGCAGGGCCGGCTCTAGGTTTTTGCCACCCCAAGCACATAAGCTTGCTTTGCTGGTGCCTAGACATGGTCCTGGGGGCAGAGATCACCCAGCACCGGAATAAATCCCGCTCTGCTGAGCCTGGGAATGTGGCACCGCCGGGACTTTCCAAAGAGACTCGAGCATTTTTTTCATCCATTTGACTGCTGAAAATCTCAGCCCCGGTGTAAACGGTGCAGCTCAGGATCCTGCCCACAGTAAAGTTCCACAATGTAACAGATTTCAGAGTAACAGCCGTGTTAGTCTGTATTCGCAGAAAGAAAAGGAGGACTTGTGGCACCTTAGAGACTAACCAATTCATTTGAGCATAAGCTTTCGTGAGCTACAGCTCACTTCATCCGATGCAACTTCATGGGATGTCACAGAGTCACCATGGAGATAAAAGACCCCGCCCCTCAGCCCCCGATGACATCACAGCCCAGCGCTGGCCCGCAGGGCATTGGGGACAGACACGTGGCTAAGGGCTGTGGACAGGGACACGGTGGGATTTCATGGGGTCGCTCAGGGGGAGGCGGCTGCCGAGGGAGAAGCAGAGGCCCGAGGGTGGGGGGCCAGGGGGGCCCTAGGGTCACAGAGCGCAGCTCCCACTGAGTGAGATACAGCCCAGGACTCCCCAAAGTCTCGCCTAGTCTTAGTTTCTAGATAGGGATGAAGGGTGAGGCCAGTATTAAAACTCAGGGTTGGAATTACATCCTGGGTAAAGTCCGGATTTGGGGCTCTAAGTCAGGTATTCATGGAGTTTTCCGGTTCAGACATATATGAAGGTGGCGTTTACCCTCAGCGTCACGGTTAGGTGGGGGAGCTAGAGGAGGGATAAAGAAGATGCCAGTTTCTCTCCTTATGGTCGAGTAGGAAGCTCCGACTGAGACAAGGGTTAGGTGCCACAGAGACAAAGCGCCGCCTCTTCTCTCAGCCCCACACAAAGGAACTGAGTCCGGGCTAGGAACTGGCGGGGGTCTCTTATAAGGAGCGGGGCATGGAAATGAGGGTGAGAGTTTCCAGTTTAAATCTGTCCCTCTCTCTGCCCAGGCTGCACCCGGAGACACAATCCGCAGCCCCCCGGGTCTCTGCAGTCACCAGCCAGTCCCCGGAGAACTTTCCCCTTCAGCACCCGGGGAAATGAAGCTTTGGTTGTTCCTGGTTCTCATTGCAGCATCTCCGGAAGGTCCATTCTCCTTTCCATGGGTTGGATGTACTGGGGAGGCGGGGGGTTATAGCGCTATTGCCCGAGGTCCTCATATTCCCCATAATTAATTGCTATTCCCAGCTGCCCGGTCCCAGCTGCAGCTGGTGGAGTCCGGAGGGGATGTAAAGAAGCCCGGAGACTCTCTCCGCCTCTCCTGCAAAGCCTCCGGCTTCACCATCAGCAGCTCCGGGATGAGCTGGGTCCGACAGGCTCATGGGAAGGGACCGCCAGCATTTACAGCACCAGCATAGACAACAGTGACTCGGTAAAAGGGCGATTCACCGTCTCCAGAGATGACCCCAACAACCTGCTGTATCTGCAGATGACCGGCCTGAAGCCCGAGGACACCGCCCGGTCTCACTGAGCGAGAGACCCAGCGAGGGGAATCCCGACCGGGCTCACACAAAAACCCGAGCGGCAGAACCGCCCTTCTCCCGTGCGCCGCGCGGGGGCAGCACTTCCAGAGACAGCCCAGCCCTGGGCACAGGAACGGGACCTACAGCCAGAGTGAAAAACAAATCCGCGCTCAGGTTTCAGAGCTCAATATCCATCTATAGAGCCAGAGACTCCTGGGACTGGAGCGGACCTCGGGAGGTCATCTGGTCCCGCCCCCTGCACTCATGGCAGGATTCAGTATCATCTAGACCATCCCTGACAGGTGTTTGTCCAATCTGCTCTTAAAAATCTTCCCTGATGGAGATTCCACAACCTCCCTGGAAATTGATTCCAGTGCTTAAGCACCCTGCCAGTGAGGAAGTTTTTCCTAATGTCAAACCTCCCTTGATGCATCTGTTGATAGTCATATCTTGTCACGCCTTTGTTGCCCTTCTCTAGGAACAGGCAGAATCCCACTGAAGATCACCTGAGACTCGATTTCCTTATGCGTCTTCCCCAGCCTGACATAGTCTCCCTTGATGTGTTCCAGCAAGAATCTATCGGTATCATTTATTCCCACATGAAGGACGATCAGCGGATTCTTTCCCGCTCCCTTTAGGATCCTCTTCAACTAGACTTGAGTTACTCCTGATTTACACTCACTGGGGATCTGGCTATAACTGTGCCTTGGTGAGTCACATCTGGGAATACCAAATTCAGGACAAACTGCTGAGAAATAGGGAAAATACACCCTAAAACTGGTAGTTATTATCTCATAAGATATACCAAACCAGCAACAAAAGTAAACTGATGTTTCACCACACTAGCTGACAAGAAGTCAGAAAAGCAGTTTCCTTAGCTTTTCCAGTGCTTGTATCACCACCAAAACCACTAGACTTAAAGATGAGTGGTTCTTTAAAACAATTTCATCAAATAAAATCCAGATAACGTCACACTCCCAATGCAAAATTGATGCAGGAAGGGGTGTCCCAGGCACTGCTGAATGCATCGTTGGATCTTCCCATTGTTAGTTCTGTATTACTACAGCTTCTAGTCCAAGAGTAGAAGTGTTAGTGTATAACAGAAATCACAGAATCATAAAAGATCAGGGTTGGAAGAGCCCTCAGGAGGTCATCTAGTCCAACCCCCTGCTCAAAGCAGGACCAACACCAACTAAATCATCCCAGCCAAGGCTTTGTCAAGCCGGGCCTTAAAAACCTTTAAGGATGGAGATTCCACCACCTCCCTACGTAACCCATTCCAGTGCTTCACCACCCTCCTAGTGAAATAGCGTTGCCTTATATCCAACCTAAACCTCCCGCACTGCAACTTGAGACCATTGCTTCTTGTTCTGTCATCTGCCACCACTGAGAACAGCCTAGCTCCATCCTCTTTGGAACCCCCCTTAATTATTTTCATTGCCCTCCACTGGACTCTCTCCAATTTGTCCACATCCCTTCTGTAGTGGGGGGAACAAAACTGGACGTAATACTCCATGTGTGTCCTCACCAGTGCCGAATAGAGGGGAATAATCACTTCTGTCCATCTGTTGGCAATGCTCCCACTAATACAGCCCAACTTGCCGTTGGCCTTCTTGGCAACGAGGGCACGCTGCTGACTGATATCCAGCTTCTCATCCACTGTAATCCCCAGGTTTTTCTCTGCAGAACTGCTGCTTAGCCAGTTGGTCCCCAGCCTGTAACAGTGCATGGGACTCTTCCTTCTGAAGTACATGACTCTGCACTTGTCCTTGTTGAAACTCATCAGATTTATTTTGGCCCAATCCTCTAATTTGTCTAGGCCACTCTGGACCCTATCCCTACCCTCCAGTGTATCTACCTCTCCCAACAGCTTAGTGTCATCTGAGAACTTGCAGAGGGTGCAATCCATCCCATCATCCAGATCATTGGTAAAGATGTTGAACAAAACTGGTCCCAGGACCGACCCCTGGGGCACTCTGCTTGATACCGGCTGCCAACTAGACATCAAGACATTGATCATTACTCACTGAACCCGACAATCTAGCCAGCTTTCTATCCACCTTATAGTCCATTCATCCAATCCATACTTTTTTAACTTGCTGGCAAGAATATTGTGGGAGACCATATCAAAAGCTTTGCTAAAGTCAAGATATATCACATCCACTGCTTTCCCTATATTCACAGAGCCAGTTATCTCATCATAGAAGGCAATCAGGTTGGTCAGGCATGACTTACACTTGGTTAATCCATGTTGACTGTTTCTGATCACCTTCCTCTCCTCCAAGTTCTTCAAAATGGTTTCCTTGAGGACCTGCTCCATGATTTTGCCAGGGACTGAAGTGAGGCTGACCTGTCTGTAGTTCCCTAGGTTCTCTTTCTTCTCTTTTTAAAATATGGGCACTATATTTGCCTTTTTCCAATCGTCTGGGACCTTCCCCTATTGCCACAAATTTTCAAAGAGAATGGCCAATGTCTCTGCAATCACATCAGCCAACTCCACCAGCACCCTTGGATGCATTAGATCTGGACCCAGGGACTTCTGCATGTCCAGCTTTTCTAAATAGTCCTTAACCTGTTCTTTCACCAGTGAGGGCTGCTCACCTCCTCCCCATACTGTGTTGCCCAGTGCAGCAGTCTGGGAGCTGACCGTGTTTATGAAGACCGAGGCAAAAAAAAACATTGAGTACTTCAGCTTTTTCCACATCATCTGTCACTGTGTTGCCTCCCCCATTGAGGAAGGGTCCCACACATTCCCTGACCTTCTTCTTGTTGCTAACATACCTGTAGAAACCCTTCTTGTTCCCCTTCACATCTCTTGCTAGCTGCAACTCCAATTGTAAGCTTCTTGTAAGCTTCCTTTTTGCTTTTAAGTTCCCCAAAGATTTCACTGTGAAGCCAAGCTGGTCACCTGCCATATTTGCTATTCTTTCTGCACATCGGGATGTTTTGTTCCTGCACCTCACTAAGGCTTCTTTAAAATACAGCCAGCTCTCCTGGCCTCCTTTCCCCCTCATATTAGCCTCCCAGGGGATCCTTAAGTTCCTTAATGGAGTCTAAGTCTGCTTTTCTGAAGTCCAGGGTCCGTATTTTGCTACTCTCCTTTCTTCCTTTCGTGAGGATCCTGAACTCGACCATCTCATGGTCACTACTGCCTACGTTGCCTCCCACTTCTATTTCCCCTACCAATTCTTCCCTGTTTGTGAGCAGCAGGTCAAGAGGAGCATGGCCCCTAGTCAGTTGCTCCAGCACTTGTACCAGGAAGTTGTCCCCAACACTCTCCACAAACTTCCTGGATTGGCTGTGCACTGCAGTATTGCTCTCCCAGCAGATGTTAGGGTGATTGAAGTCCCCCATTAGTACCAGGGCCTGTAATCTGGAAACTTCACTTAGTTGTCTGAAGAAAGCCCCGTCTACCTCATCCTTCTGATCCAGTGGTCTATAGCACACGCCCACCACGACATCACCCTTCTTGCTCTTGCCTCTAAACTTAACCCAAAGACTCTCAACAGGCTTTTCTCCATTTTCAAACTGGAGCTCTGAGCATACAAAGCAACTCTTACATACAATGCAACTCCTCCACCTTTCCTTCCCTGCCTGTCCTTCCTGAACAATTTATACCCATCCGTGACACTGCTCCAGTCATGTGAACTGCCCCACCAAGTTTCTGTTATTCCAATCACATCATAGTTCCTTGATTGTGCCAGGACTTCCAATTCTTCCTGCTTGTTTCCCAGGCTTCTTTCTTTCATATATATGCACCTAAGATAATTAGCCAAATGGCTTATCAAAATCACGTTTGACTAAAACAGGATGTTTCTTTGTAAGGTTCATTATGGAAGTAATGAGGTGATTGAATTTCTTTACAAACCCAAGGTAAAACTTGGTTAGACCAATAGTAGATTGGATCTGCTCTTGCAGCATGATTCCTGTATGTTTCATGTGATCTTGCCCTAAGCTAATGAAAATAGCTAATTTATTTATACAAGTTCTGGCAAATGTTTGGAACCCAATTCATATCGAGTCAATGTAGATATTAACGTTCTCCAAAGTGTAGTGTGGGAATCTTGGCATTTAGTCATGGAAGCAAGATGGTAACATGCCTCAGTTTCCCTTTTCATACAGCAGATTAGGTCTGCAATGTCTTTTCTCCTGTGTACAGTTTCAAGGCTAGTTACAGGCACTACCTGTGAAATATCCACATCACAAGGTCTTTTAACATAAAGTGTGCTCTTATGTATCACTTCCAACATGTTCAAAGATTTTTCCAAATGATTAGGCACGTTGTAGATTTTCACAGTTTTTGGTATCAGCAAAACATTAGTCACAAGAGTTAACATTAGCATTAATATGAACATTAAATTAATTACAAGTGTACATTTCCAATCATTTTTGTCATGCCACGCCTTTGGCTCAGTACCATTGGGGTTTTGGCATTTTAGGGTTAACCGGTGGCTTTTATTTGAAAGGTTTAGTCTTTCCCTTCCTCCCCTGTTCTGGGGGCGGGGGTGGGGACTGGAGGCGGGTGTCAAAATCTGAGCTCTTTTGTGTAACAGAATCCATTGTCTGGCTGGGTGTGTCCTTTTTGCTAAGGCCTATGGGCAAGTCTTTCCCTAATAACAACAACAATAATAATAACAACTAATAACAACTCCAAGGCTGGACTCTGCTTAAAGAGATACCATCCATTTTCACTTGCAAGTTAGACCCAAGGTTCTTTTGTTCTTCCATTACCAACCTCTGCTTCCACATGGAATCAGATGTTACGTTCACTAAGAGACCGAAAGATATATCTAAAGTATTTAGAGATGAAATTTTGCCTGCTATCCCCTGTATTCTCAGGAGATTAACTTCACTGCTGTCTTGGTCTGTAGATTCAGCTACGCAGTCTTCTCTCCGAACCTGAGACACAGACTGTTCCCTCCAAGAGTCAACATGGTGACATTCCTATTCCAACAATATTGTTTCCCAACAGGCTGGCCAAGCTCAGTCACTTGGTTACAGGGCTGTTCAACATCCCAAACAATTTTTATTCCATCTGAGACCTTTTCGGCTATCCACACTGGATTTTTCAAAAGCAAGCTCATGGATCCATACATATCTGAAAGACTCTGGCAGTTAGGAACTGAAACTCCCTTAATCAAATCACTTCCACACCTCTCAGTTACAGTAAACTGCTCACAGAATAAACCATGCCAAAAACTACCATGAGGATTCTTCTCCTTAGGAGCTCCTTTAAGCAACAATTCCCCTTTATCTTGCTCCATAGACGCATTGCTCTGCTGAGCCACAATCAACTCCTTCTGAATTTCATTTAAACCCAGAACCACCTCTGGCCCATCTAGAGGAGTTTTATACAACCCCCTTTCAGGCAAGCTGCTAGACTCCATAGTTAAAAGGTTAGAGGCACTCTCTTTCCCTTTGCAGCCCTTGTTGCTGGCAACACTGCAAGTTACCAAGCTCAACACACACAAGCTTTGGAATTATTTCCTTCGTGTTAAAATTTTCCACACTGTCAGTGGGTAGCACAGTCAAATCATCTTCATGCTCTCCTGGTGCCCTGGTCATGATATCAACCTGGTTAAACAGAGTTGCCAAACCCCCAGCAACACACGAGCAACAGGCAAAATAGAAGCACCAGAATCGCTTGGTCCCTTGTTAAGACACTAGCTGGACACTATGTTATGACACTAGCTCCTATCTACCTATCCCCATCCACCCCATCTATCTAATCTATCTATCCTTATTTGTCTAGTTACGGGTTGTCAAGGTTCCTCCCCCACTCTGAACTCTAGGGTACAGATGTGGGGACCTGCATGAAAAACCTCCTAAGCTTATCTTTACCAGCTTAGGTCAAAACTTCCCCAAGGTACAAAATATTACCCCCGTTATCCTTAGACTGGCCGCTACCACCACCAAACTAATACTGGTTACTGGGGAAGAGCTGTTTGGACGCGTCCTTCCCCCCAAAATACTTCCCAAAACCTTGCACCCCACTTCCTGGACAAGGTTTGGTAAAAAGCCTCACCAATTTGTCTAGGTGACTACAGACCCAGACCCTTGGATCTTAAGAACAATGAACAATCCTCCCAACACTTGCACCCCCCCTTTCCTGGGAAATGTTGGATAAAAAGCCTCACCAATTTGCATAGGTGACCACAAACCCAAACCCTTGGATCTGAGAACAATGAAAAAGCATTCAGTGTTTTACAAGAAGACTTTTAATAAAAAATAGAAGTAAATAGAAATAAAGAAATCCCCCCTGTAAAATCAGGATGGTATATATCTTACAGGGTAATTAGATTCAAAAACATAGAGAACCCCTCTAGGCAAAACCTTAAGTTACAAAAAAGATACACAGACAGAAATAGTTATTCTATTCAGCACAATTCTTTTCTCAGCCATTTAAAGAAATCATAATCTAACACATACCTAGCTAGATTACTTACTAAAAGTTCTAAGACTCCATTCCTGTTCTGTCCCCGGCCAAGATGACTACAGACAGACACAGACCCTTTGTTACTCTCCCTCCTCCCAGCTTTTGAAAGTATCTTGTCTCCTCATTGGTCATTTTGGTCAGGTGCCAGCGAGGTTACCTTTAGCTTCTTAACCCTTTACAGGTGAGAGGAGCTTTCCCCTGGCCAGGAGGGATTTCAAAGGGGTTTACCCTTCCCTTTATATTTATGACACGCCCCCCAAATCTCAGCTAGGGTGAAACACTGGCTGGGATTTCTTCCTGGAGCTCTAGGAAAACAGAGTTAATAAGACACATGCATCTCTAAATATACTACCAAGTACATAAAGACTAACAATATTTTCCACATCTCAAGGACGATTTTAACCAGTTGATTCTGGGAAACTTTCACGGGAGAGTGCATCAGCCACTTTGTTAGAAGCTCCTGAGATGTGTTGGATGTCGAAATCAAAATCTTGGAGAGCTAAACTCCACCGAAGAAGTTTTTTGTTAGTTTCTTTGACGGTGTGAAGCCACTTTAGTGCAGCATGGTCGGTTTGCAGGTGGAAACGCCGTCCCCAAACATATGGGCGTAGCTTTTCCAGAGCGTAGACAATGGCATAACATTCTTTTTCAGTGACTGACCAGTTGCTTTCCCTCTCAGACAGTTTTTTGCTGAGAAACACTACAGGGTGGAATTCTTGATCAGGTCCTTTCTGCATTAAAACTGCTCCCACACCACGCTCGGATGCATCTGTGGTTACTAGGAACGGTTTGTCAAAGTCTGGGGCCCTTAGTACAGGGTCAGACATGAGTGTCGCTTTAAGCTTGTTAAAGGCCTTCTGACACTTTCCGGTCCACTGAACAGCATTTGGCTGTTTCTTTTTGGTTAGGTCTGTCAGTGGGGCAGCGATTTGGCTGTAGTGCGGCACAAATCGTCTGTAATAACCGGCCAAGCCTAAGAAGGATTGAACCTGTTTCTTTGACTTTGGGACAGGCCACTTTTGGATAGCATCCACTTTGGCCTGTAGGGGGCTGATAGTTCCTTGACCCACCTGGTGTCCAAGGTAAGTCACTCTGTTTAGGCCTATTTGACACTTCTTAGCCTTAACAGTTAGTCCTGCCTCCCTTATGCGCTCAAGGACTTTTTGTAGATGTTCCAGGTGGTCTGCCCAGGAATCCGAAAATATGGCCACATCGTCAAGGTAGGCGACTGCATATTCTCCTAATCCCGCTAGGAGACCATCTACAAGTCTTTGGAAAGTGGCGGGTGCATTTCGCAGCCCGAAAGGGAGTACATTAAATTCATACAGCCCGAGATGTGTGATGAAGGCTGACCTTTCCTTGGCAGATTCATCTAGCGGTACCTGCCAGTACCCCTTGGTTAAGTCCAAGGTAGAGATGAACTGGGCCCGTCCCAGTTTCTCTAATAGTTCATCAGTGCGTGGCATTGGATAGTTGTCTGGGCGAGTTACAGCATTTAGCTTACGGTAGTCCACGCAAAAACGTATTTCCCCATCTGGTTTGGGAACTAGAACCACTGGAGATGCCCATGCACTTTCAGAGGGGCGGATTACACCCATCTGTAACATATCCTGGATCTCCCGTTCTATAGCAGTTTTAGCTTGAGGAGACACCCGGTAAGGTTGGACCCTAATTGGGTGAGCATTACCTGTGTCAATGGAGTGGTATGCCCGTTCAGTCAGTCCTGGGGTGGCTGAGAACGTTGGCGCGTAGCTAGTGCACAGCTCCTGGATCTGCTGTCGCTGCATACGCCCAAGGGTCATGGAGAGGTTCACCTCTTCCACACCACCAGCACATTTCCCTTCGTAGTAGACACCTTCAGGCCACTCAGCGTCGTCTCCTCCCTGGGCTGTAAACTGACAAACCTTTAATTCTCTGGAATAAAAGGGCTTTAGAGAATTAATATGATACACCTTAGGCTTTCGGTTGGAGGTGGGGAATGCTATGAGATAATTAACAGCTCCCAGGCGCTCCTGGACCACGAATGGCCCTTCCCACGATGCTTCCATTTTATGGGCCTGGAGCGCCTTTAGACCATGACCTGGTCTCCTACTTTGAAGGAACGCTCTCTGGCATGTTTATCATACCAGGCTTTTTGCTCTTTTTGAGCATCCTGTAAGTTTTCTCTAGCAAGGGCTAAAGAGGTTCGGAGGGTGTTTTGTAGGTTGGTTACAAAGTCCAGAATGTTAGTTCCTGGAGAAGGTGTAAATCCCTCCCATTGCTGCTTCACCAACTGCAATGGCCCCTTAACCTCACGGCCATATACAAGTTCAAATGGGGAAAACCCTAAACTGGGATGTGGTACAGCTCTGTAGGCAAAGAGCAACTGCTGCAATACTAGGTCCCAATCATTGGAGTGCTCATTTACGAATTTACGTATCATGGCCCCCAAAGTTCCATTAACCTTCTCCACCATGCCATTTGTTTGATGATGGTAAGGAGTGGCAACCAAGTGATTTACCCCATGAGCTTCCCAAAGGTTTTTCATAGTTCCTGCCAGGAAATTAGTCCCTGCATCTGTGAGGATGTCGGAGGGCCAACCTACCCTGGCAAAAATGTCTGCTAGTGCCTGGCACACACTTTTAGCCCTGGTGTTGCTTAGAGCTACTGCTTCCGGCCATCGGGTGGCAAAATCCATGAAAGTCAGTATGTACTGCTTTCCTCTGGGTGTCTTTTTCGGAAAAGGACCCAGAATATCCACAGCTACTCGCTGAAATGGAACTTCAATGATGGGGAGTGGCTGGAGAGGAGCTTTGACCTGGTCTTGGGGTTTTCCCACTCTTTGGCACACCTCACAAGACTGGACATAGGTAGAAACATCCTTGCCCATTCCCTCCCAGTGGAATGACCCCCCCAAACGGTCTTTGGTCCTGTTCACCCCAGCATGGCCACTAGGGTGATCATGGGCTAAGCTCAAGAGCTTGGCCCGGTATTTAGTTGGAACTACCAACTGTCTCTGAGGATGCCAGTCTTCCTGGTGTCCCCCAGAAAGAGTTTCCTTGTATAAAAGTCCTCTTTCTACAACAAACCTGGATCGATTAGAAGAGCTGAGAGGCGGTGGGTTGCTCCGTGCCACCGTCCAAGCTCTCTGGAGGCTTTCATCTGCTTCCTGTTCGGTCTGGAACTGTTCCCTTGATGCTGGAGACATCAGTTCCTCATGGGATTGTGGACCTAGGCTTGGTCCCTCTGGAAGCGATATAGGGGATGGAGCTGTTTCTGTTGACTGTGAACCGCTCTCCGCTGGTGCACTATGTTGGGATTCAGGCTCCGGCTGAGCCTCTTGTGTAGGGTTATCGGCTGCTGCCAGTTCAGGTTCGGTGGGGCCCTCTGGTGTTGAGGTTGCAAGTACTGGATTCAGTGCTGACACGGGGTCTGGTGTTGGTTGTTTGGCTGGTTCCGGTTCTGGGACTGGTTCCGTCTGGGTCTCTGGGACTGGATCCACTACTGCTGTTGCAGACATTGGCCTGGGGTCCAGGTCCATCACCTCTGACTGGGTCCTGATAGAAGTTTCCGGAACAGAGCTAGGCCTCACGGCTTGTTTAGCCTGGTTGCGGGTGACCATTCCCACCCTCTTGGCCTGCTTCACATGATTGGCCAAGTCTTCCCCCAACAACATGGGGATGGGATAATCATCATAGACTGCAAAAGTCCACATTCCTGACCAGCCCTTGTACTGGACAGGCAACTTGGCTGTAGGCAAATTGAAAGAGTTGGACTTGAAGGGTTGAATCGTCACTTGGATCTCTGGGTTGATTAAATTGGGGTCCACTAAGGAAGCATGGATAGCTGACACTTGTGCTCCGGTGTCCCTCCACGCGGTGACCTTCTTCCCACCCACACTCCCAGTTTCCCTCCGCTCCAAGGGTATCTGGGAGGTATCTGGGCCTGTGGACCTCTGGTGTGATTCCGGTGCAATGAACTGTAATCTGTTGGGGTTCTTGGGGCAGTTGGCCTTTACATGCCCCAGCTCGTTACACTTAAAACATCGTCTAGCTGACGGGTCACTGGGGCGAGGAGGGTTGCTGGAGAACGGGGTGGTGGGACGATAAGGGGTCTGGAGGGTTCTTTGGGAGGTAGGTGGGGCTTTGGGCGGCCCCCGGTAATAGGGTGTGGTCTGGGGTGGTCCCTTCTGGTCTCCGCTCCAACTGCGACCAGTTTTCTTCTTCTCTGCCACCTCCACCCATCTGGCTCCAATCTCTCCTGCCTCAATTACAGTTTTGGGTTTCCCATCTAGGATGTATCTTTCTATTTCCTCAGGAACACCCTCTAAGAATTGTTCCATTTGCATTAGGAAGGGCAAATTTACTGGAGATTCAACACTTGCTCCTGATATCCATGCATCCCAATGTTTTACAATGTGGTAGGCATGTCGGGTAAATGACATGTCTGGTTTCCACCTTAGGGCTCTGAACCTCCGACGAGACTGCTCGGGTGTTATCCCCATTCTGACTCTCGCCTTGGATTTAAACAGTTCATACTTGTTCATGTGTTCTTTAGGCATTTCAGCTGCCACCTCAGCTAAGGGTCCACTGAGCTGCGGCCTCAGCTCTACCATGTATTGGTCAGTAGAGATGTTGTACCCAAGGCAGGCCCTTTCGAAGTTTTCTAAGAAGGCCTCAGTATCATCACCTGCCTTGTAGGTGGGGAACTTTCTGGGATGGGAAGTGGTACCTGGAGAAGGATTGCTAGGTTTTGTTGGTATATTCTGCTGGGCCTTTATCCTCTCCATCTCCTCCACATGCTTCCTCTCTTTTTCCTTCTCCTCCTCCTTCAGCCGCATGAGTTCTATCTGTCTTTCATGTTCCCTTTGTTTTTCCTCAGCCTGCAATTTGGCTAATTCCAGCTGTAGTCGAGCTGAGGATTTGGCCATTCTAACCTCTCTGTTTTTAACTAACTTTACACCCGAGGTTTAGAAATAAACAAACAAAACTTGGCTGTAAAATTTTGCTGTGCTGGAATAGAATACCTATTCTCTGATAGTGATTGTCAGCCTACAGAAAAAGACAATTCCCTTGTCTCTGCTCTAGGCCCAAATTAAAGCAAAAAACCTCCAACTACTTGGAAACCCGCTTACCCAGCCCAAAGAAGAAAAAAAATTTCTTTTCAAACCTGTGCTCCTTGTAAAACAAAAAAAAAAATCAAAATCCTAAAAAAAACCCTGCCACTTTTGTCTCCAGGCAAATGGGTAGAGCACACACCCCCTATTTACTTTTAGGAAGAAAAGAAAAAAAAAAAAAAACCTCTGGGTTGGAAGACTGTGAATTTCCCTGCAGGAGTTAAGTACCCTGCCTCCAGGCAAAGAAAACCTGCAATTCACAAGATAATCCCCTTTTGTCTCTGCTTGGCCACAAAGCAGAGAGAAACCAAGCTGCTTTCAGTTTCAAAGCTGCCTTCTGGACTTCCTAAAAATTCCTTTTTGAAATCTGTATTTCTAGTTCAAAAAATCTCAACTGGATCTCAAAATGATTTCAGGTTAATCCCACCACTGTGCCACCATGTCAAGGTTCCTCCCACACTCTGAACTCTAGGGTACAGATGTGGGGACCTGCATGAAAAACCTCCTAAGCTTATCTTTACCAGCTTAGGTCAAAACTTCCCCAAGGTACAAAATATTACCCCCGTTATCCTTAGACTGGCCGCTACCACCACCAAACTAATACTGGTTACTGGGGAAGAGCTGTTTGGACGCGTCCTTCCCCCCAAAATACTTCCCAAAACCTTGCACCCCACTTCCTGGACAAGGTTTGGTAAAAAGCCTCACCAATTTGTCTAGGTGACTACAGACCCAGACCCTTGGATCTTAAGAACAATGAACAATCCTCCCAACACTTGCACCCCCCCTTTCCTGGGAAATGTTGGATAAAAAGCCTCACCAATTTGCATAGGTGACCACAAACCCAAACCCTTGGATCTGAGAACAATGAAAAAGCATTCAGTGTTTTACAAGAAGACTTTTAATAAAAAATAGAAGTAAATAGAAATAAAGAAATCCCCCCTGTAAAATCAGGATGGTATATATCTTACAGGGTAATTAGATTCAAAAACATAGAGAACCCCTCTAGGCAAAACCTTAAGTTACAAAAAAGATACACAGACAGAAATAGTTATTCTATTCAGCACAATTCTTTTCTCAGCCATTTAAAGAAATCATAATCTAACACATACCTAGCTAGATTACTTACTAAAAGTTCTAAGACTCCATTCCTGTTCTGTCCCCGGCCAAGACGACTACAGACAGACACAGACCCTTTGTTACTCTCCCTCCTCCCAGCTTTTGAAAGTATCTTGTCTCCTCATTGGTCATTTTGGTCAGGTGCCAGCGAGGTTACCTTTAGCTTCTTAACCCTTTACAGGTGAGAGGAGCTTTCCCCTGGCCAGGAGGGATTTCAAAGGGGTTTACCCTTCCCTTTATATTTATGACACGGGTGTTCCTCCTTGTCTTGGATCCCCAGCCCCAGACAGTGTGACCGCTCGGGGAAGGAGTTGCTGTTTCTTATAAGGAAGTGGATATGGAAATAAAGGTGTCAGTTTCCTGTTTAAATCTGAGCCTCTCTCTGGCCAGGCTACACCCAGATTCACAATCCGCGGCCCCCTGTGTCTGTCCAGTTACCAGCCAATCCGATGAGAACTTTCCCCTCCAACACCAGGGAAAATGAGGCTTTGGTTCCACTTTGTTCTCATTATAGCAGCTTTGGAAGGTAATTTCTCCCCCTAAATGCATTGCAGCGGCAGAGGAAGATTGCATTATTGCTATGGGTACTCATATAATTTATAACATGTTTTTTTTTCCCAGGTGTCTGCTCGCAGATCCAGCTGGTGGAGTCTGGAGGGGATGTGAAGAAGCCCGGAGACTCTTTCCGCCTCTCCTGCCAAGCCCCCGGGTTCACCATGAGCAGCTACGGGATGAACTGGGTCCGCCAGGCTCCCGGGAAGGGTATCACTGTGTGAGAGACACAGTGAGGGGAAGCCGGTCTGAGCTCAGACAAAAGCCTTTCCCTGCAGTAATGAGAGAAGTAGTCTGGTGTTGGGGGCGCCCAAGGTCTATAAGTGAAAATGAGATCAGTTCTGGGAAAGGGGCTAGCAACAACAAACCCTTTTTATTCTTATTATTGTTCCTCCTCCTTAATTTTACCGAAGGTGAAGGAGTTGACACCTTTCCACAAAGAGAGAACATTCTTTTTTGGGACCCTTCCGGGGACAAATTCTGAACCCACCCCCAGTCTCCCGGATAGTCACAGATGCATAGACTTCCAAGCCGGAAAGGAGCAGTATGATAAACCAGTTTGACCTCCGGCATAACACAGGCCATAGAGCCTCAACCTGGTTCATTCGGGTTCAGTCTAGCGCCCTCTTAGTATCAGCCCGGTCAGTGACACATTCTAGCAGAAAGACCCTGAACTCTCAGATTTGGGCACCAGTCTACACCAAGTTTGTTTGTTTGATTGATTGATTTTTCCCCTTTGGTTAGTTGAATACTTTTCCCACCAAGGCTGGCTTTTCTGGTACAAGAAGCATTTTCCTAGGAGAAAACAAATCCTGGGTTAAACGAATAAATAAAGAACTCCAAAACTATTCATTTTCTGGTTTAAATAACAATACAAGAAGGGGGTCAGTGAGAGAAAGAGAGGGAAGGCTGCAGAGGCCCCTTCTCCCGTCCGCCACCAGGGGCAGCAATGAGCAAAGAGCCCAGCCCAGCCTGGGGGACAAGACGGAAAAGGGGCACTGGAGGTTGGGAAACATCATTTTCCAACTCTGCACCTACAGAAACTGCTGCTTTGGACGTAGGACCCGCCGGTGCCCTTTGACTCCGCCTCGCCTGTAAAGTCTCCGGGTTCCACTTCAGCGCTGGGTCCGGTGGAGCGGGTCTCCAGGGCAGAGTACACGGGAAAGAGTTCACACGACACCGATTCAGCGAAACAAGCGCCATTCATTGCCTCCCGAGACAATCCCAACAACCGGCTGTATTTACAAACGAGCAGCCGGAGACCCGAGGACACAGGCCGGAATCACTGTGTGAGAGACTAGACCAGAGTCACAAAGCCCATCACCAAAACCAACGGTGGGTTCACACCGCGTCTGGGTTTTAAAATGGGCAAATCTAAGAAAAGACAGGAATTAACCCCAATAGTCAACGTTATGCCAAAGGCACCGATTTGTGTCCAGTTTTATTTTACAGAATGGAGAAGATGAAATATTTAGAATTTGATTGAACGTCCCGAGGACTGTATAAAATCGTTTCATGTTCTAGATTCTTTTGCTTCTTGCAGGGATCATTGCTCTGGAGCTACCAATGCAGGAAATATAAGCAGTAATGAAGCACATAAAGTTCAGTGACAAATGCCCCTAAGGAATGTTATCATTGTTGGAGACATCCATCTCTCTCTCTCTCCAATGTGTGTGAATGAGTTTGGGGAGATGAAAGGGAACATGAGTGGTAATGGGAATGGAAATCTGTGTTTCAGCGTGAATGCTTATACTTGTCTGAATGGAAGTGGGAATGGAAATACTTTTGTTCTTTTTGTTGTTATCCCTCAATATTACATCACGGGGATGGTGTGAAAACATGTAGCCTTCCTATCACAAAAGTTCTTTAAACACAACCAGGAGAAAACTTCTGTCTGCACTTTATTGCTAATTAATAATTAAGGAAGTAAATGATCTTGAGGATGATGCTCAAGATTTGGTGCTGGTTGGGGTCCCAGTGCCCAGGGTCTCCAGAAGCCGGGAATGGGCGACAGGGGGTGGATCACTCGCTGATTCCCTGTTCTGTTCGTTCCCTCTGGGGCACCTGGCGTTGGCCACTGCCGGGAGACAGATACTGGACTAGACGGACCTTTGGTCTGACCCAGTCTGGCCGTTTTATGTTCTTAATTATAGTCTAGGATCCCATAGTCCTGGGCACGGTAAAAACACAGACCATAAAACTTCTCTCAGTCCCACCGAGTTTGCAATCCGAGTGTAAATGGGAAGTGGAGTGTGACTGGGAACAGGACTATAAAGAGGAATATAAATATCAGCCATGGATCATAATCTTCCTTCACGGTTGCCTGACTCCTCGACTCTCCCCTCAAGAAAACTTCTCAGACAGGCCACTCTCGGCTCCCTAATGTCAGGGAGGCTCCGCTGCAAAACCTTAACTCTGTCCTCAGACTCCCCCCCCCAGCCCAGCTTCTCCCACCTGCACCCACAGGCGGGTCCCCAGACCTGGTCCAAACCACGAGCCAGGCTTGCTAACGTCACGTTCCTTGTGTCATGGATCATGTCAATGTATCTGGTCACTACTGGGAAGGGAAAGGGGCTTCCCTCCCAAATCCCTCCCAGCGTCATGGGAAATCTACCCGCTCCAGAGGGGGGCCCAGACGAATGGATCCCTGGGACACGACCCCCCGCCACCAGACACTGACCGGACATTGCATATCCCTTGTGCGCGTGGAACGGGGCTTCAGAGCTGATAATCCTCACTCCCCCGCCCCAAAAGCCACAATATCACATTACAATAGTCAGGCCCTTAGTTCCTATGTGAGGAAATACAGTCACTGCAGGGAGCTGTTCATTCCTCCCAGGTGTGCAAAAGTATGAGGGGGACCCCAGCACCCTGCGCCCGGCGCTGCACAGACACTCCGGACGGGACACTCTGACTCCTGCTCCCGGAGCCCTGGGGCGAGTCAATCAGATCACTGGCAGCAGGAGTGTGTGTCTCTTATAAAGCGGGGCATGCAAATGAGGGAGACAGTTTCCTGTTTAAATCTCTGCCTCCCTCTGGCCAGTCTGCACCCGGAGACACAATCCGCAGCCCCCTGGGTCGGTGCAGTCACCAGCCAGTTCCCGGAGAACTTTCCCCTCCCGCACCCGGGAAAATGGGATTTTTGCTCCTTGTCATTGTCGCTGTAGCAGCTTTGAAAGGTATTTTCCTCCTCTGAAGACCTGGCAGAGTAAGAAGAATATTGTGTTACCGCTGTTTTATACCGATATTAATGGCCTGTCTTTATTCCCAGGTGTCCGGTCCCAGACGCTGGTGGAGTCCGGAGGGGGTGTGAAGAAGCCCGGAGACTCTCTCCGCCTCTCCTGCAAAGCCTCCGGGTTCACCTTCAGCAGCTACGGGATGAGCTGGGTCCGCCAGGCTCCCGGGAAGGGACTGGAATGGGTCGCTGCTATAAAATACGATGGGAGTAGTACATACTACCTCGATGCAGTGAAAGGGCGATTCACCATCTCCAGGGATAACGCCAAGAGTGAGCTGTATCTGCAAATGACCGGCCTGAAGCCCGAGGACACCGCCCGCTATTACTGTGCGAGAGACACAGTGACACCAAACCGGTTTGTGATCGCACAAAAACCCAGGCTGCGGAATCGCCCTTCTCCCGGCGGCCGCGCGGGGGCAGCAGCGACACCCCCCGCTTCGGGCTCGGGCAGGAGACCCGGCCCCTGGGGGAACGGGACACAAACCTCCCGCCAGTTTAACCCTTCCCTTCCCGGACTCTGAATGGCCCATTTCCCTACCCCAGAGATGGAGGCGGGGTGTGGAAATGGGCCATGCAGGGTCCGGGCGGGGCTGGGGGGCAGAGATCACCCGGCGCCGGAATAAACCCCGCTCCGCTGAGCCCGGGGATGGGGCACCGCCGGGACTTTCCAAAGAGACTCGAGCATTTTTTCCATCCATTTGACAGCTGGAAATCACAGCCCTGGTGTAAACGGTGCCGCTCAGGATCCTGCCCCCAATAAAGGGCCCCCATGTCACAGAGTCACCATGGAGATAAAAGGCCCCGCCCCTCAGCCCCCGATGACATCACTCAGCCCAGCGCTGGCCCGCCGGGCACTGGGGACAGTCACGTGGCTAAGGGCTGTGGACAGGGACACGGTGGGATTTCATGGGGTCGCTCAGGGGGAGGAGGCTGCTGTGGGAGAAGCAGAGGCCCGTGGGAGTGGGGGGGGGGCAGGGGGCAGGAGGGTCACAGAGCGCAGCTCCCACTGAGTGAGATTCACCATCTCCAGAGACAATCCCAACAACCTGCTGCCTCTGAAAATGACCTGCCTGAAGCCCAGGGGCACCCCCGGCTACCACTCTCAGTTCCCGGGCAATGTGTCTCCCCTTCCTGCCCAGAGCCCCGCTGGGCTGCGGTGCAGAGACCCCTCGCTCCATCTGTGAACTCCAATCCGGAGTGAGTCCTGTTCTGAGTCGCTCTCCCCTCGGAGACCTGGCACGTTGGCTCTCCCGGGTCCCATCCCGGTGTGTGTGGGAAAGAGCCCCGGGAATATTCATACCGAGACTCAAGCTATAGCCACTAGGTTATTCTTCCACCCCACGACTGGGGAAATAAACAAGGAGGCTTTACACTGGTGCCGGTTCTAGATCATAGGTGGGGAAGAGAAATTTGATCACGGGCTCTTCAGTCTGGCAGACAAAGGTACAACAGGATCCGATGCTGGAAACTGAAGCTAGACAATGTCCAGCTGGAAAGAAGGTGATTTTTTAAAAAGACATTGAGGTGAATTAACCATTGGAACAACTGATCAAGAGTCACTGTGGACTCTCCGTCACAAGCAACTATCATCTCTATGATTCTCTGTCTTTTAGAAAATAAAGAAATGCAAAATCCATCAAGGGAGATTTAGGTTAGATATGGGGTCCGGGGAGGACTTTCTAAGGATAAGCATATTTAACTATCAGCGTTGGAACCGGTTACCTAGGGAGGTTGTGAAATCCCCATCACTGGAGGTTTTTAAGAACAGATGAAGAATCAGGGGTGGTCTAGGTATATCTAATCCTGCCTCAGTGCAGGGGGCTCTGGAATCACATCTGGAATTTTCAAAGGGTAAAGTCAAGGGGAATTAGATACCCCATTACCTAAGTCCCCTTCAAAAATGTCAATCAACATTCCAGTAGGCCCTGCTCCAAACCCCACTCAGACCATTGGAAGTCCTCCCCTTGCCTTTAGTGAACTTTGCATCAGGCCCATAAAGCACAATATTCCCCAATATCTCCAGAAAACGTCAGAAACTATCATTCCTTTACAGGCCACTGGACTGAAGAGACAATTCAGCGAAAATATGCTGTTGATGCTGGATAAAGTGCTCATGGTGTCTCGGCATTAGCTGTCCAGACCCCTCCTTGTGTCCTAGCTATGCAAGTGCAGAGCTATTAAAGGACTTAGGCACGGCATTAAGGATAAGCATTTGCATATCTTTTTTTTTTTTTTAAATAAGCCAATTTGGAGCTCGAGCCCTCAAGCAATCTTAGGTATTCATATTGTCCCCATCACTGTACTGTTTGAGCATTTAGGGCAGGGGTGGGCAAATTTTTTGGCCCAAGGGCCACATAGGAGGGCCGGGCAGGGAGGGCTGTGCCTCCCCAAACAGCCCGGCCCCCACCCCCTATCCACCTCCTCCCACCTCTGCCCCCTGACTGCCCCCCTCAGAACCTGCGACCCATCCACCCCCCCCCCCCCAGTCCTTCTCCCCTGAAGCCTATCCACTGCCCTGAAGCCTATCCACCCCCCTGCCCCCTGACAGGCCTCCTGGGACTCCCACCCCTTATCCAATCCCCCCTGCTCTCTGTCCCCTGACTGCCCCCTGGAACCCTCTGGCCCTTATCCAACCCCCTGGCTCCCTGCGCCCTAACTCTGCCGCTCAGAGCAGCAGGAGCTCACAGCCACGCTGCCCATGCTGCCCAGCAGGGGCGGTGGGCCAGAGCCCTTGAGATGCGGTGCACTGGGGCTGCGGGCTAGCCTCCCTGGCCGGGAGCTCAGGGGCCAGATGTAGCCCACAGGCCATAATTTGCCCACCTCTGATTTAGGGTAACAAGAAAACATTTTACAAATACATTAGAAGCAAGGGGAAGATGAAGGACAGGGAAGGACCACTGCTCAATGAGGAGGGAAACACAGTCACAAGAAAATGCAGGAATTGTCCAAGTATTAAATGCCAATTTGTTCAGGTTTTCTCCAAGGAGGTTAGCAGTTATCAGAGGACTAACAGTGAACATCAGTGTAAATGGGGTAGGATCTGAGCCTAAAATAGGGAAACAACAAGTTAAAAATTACTGAGACAAGTTAGACGTCCTCAAGTCAGCAAGGCCAGATGAAATACACCAGAGAATACTTAAGGAACTGACTAAAGAGATCTTAGCCATTAACAATTATTTTTGAGAACTCTCGGAGGACAGGAGAGATCCCAGAGGACTGGAAGAGGGCAAGTGGTACCTATCAATAAAAAGCAGAATAAGGGCAACCCAGGAATTATAAACCATTAAACTTAACTTCTGTACCCAGAAAGAATGGAGCAAATAATCAATTTGTAAGCACCTAGAAAATAAGGTGACAAAGAACAAATCACGTCAAACCCACCTCATATTCTCCTTTGACAGGGTAACAAGACGAGGGGATGGGGGCAGGTAGAAGAACAGTGGATGTGGTATATTTCCACTTTAGTCAGACATTTCATACAGTCTCAGATCACCTTCTCATCAGCAAACCAGGGAAATATAGACTGGTGATCCTATTATAAGGTAGGTGCAGAATGAGTTAGAAAATGTTCTCAGAGAGTAGTTATCAACGATTCACAGTCAAGCTGGGAGGGAATATTGAGAAGAGTCCCACAAGGATCTGTCCTGGGCCCACTTCTATTCAATAGCTTCTAAAATGACTTGGATAATGGCAGAGAGAGTACATTATAAAGTTTGCAGAATACCAATCTGGGAGGGGTTGCAAGCACTTCAGAGACCAGGATTAGAATTCAACATGAACTTGACAAACCAGAGACATGGTCTGAAATACACAGGCTGCCTCCACACTCACTGTCTGTGTAGCTAAAACCAGCAGCAAAAGGCTCTGGCAGGGGGAGGTAGCAGTAAATTCCTTCCTGACCCCAAATATCAGGCAGTTGGACCTTGAGCCTGTGGGCAAGACCCACCAGCCAGACCCCTGGGAAAGAGTTCTCTGTAGTAACTCTGAGCCCTCCCCACCTAGTGTCCCATCACTGGCCATTGGAGATGTTTGCTACCAGCAGTTGTCGATGTGCCTACAATGGCATGTGGCCATCTCGTCATACCACCACCCACGTTATATAAATGATTCAAGCTCAGTCTTGAACCCAGTTGGGTTTTTTCCCCCTTTCTAGCATTAATTCTGACTGAGATTTAATAAAAAAAAAAAAAAGCCACCTAAAGGCATTTAGATTCCTGGTTTATATTAGGAAGAAAGGCAGTTTTGGAAATCTTAACCCAAGTAAACTGGAAACCTTTCCCTATTGTTACCTCCTCTTCCCTCTCTCCTGCCCCTTTGTTTGCTGCCTGGCTTTAAAGGCTTTTTGAACTACCTCATGCAAATTAAGTAAGGCTATTGCTTTTTTAAGAGCCAGGGAACATCTCCTTCTCAGACACACACCAAATTCCCTACTTTGTGCTGTGTATCTTCATCTGTTCCATTGGAATTCTGATTCAAAAATAAATACCATGCGTTTCATTTTTCTTTCCATGCTGGCAGCTTTCTCAGGTAAGAGCTTCAGAGGCACCTGGGATAAAAGAAGGAAACATATGCTGCCAAAATGAACGTTCAGTTCAATCTTTGATTCTCCAGAGCACTGAAGAACCTGCTTAGATGCTTTGCGGAATTACGGCCTAGATCTTTAATATTTGTCTATTTGCAGGTGTCTGGTCACAAATCCAGTGCAGCCAGTCCGGAGCAGAAGTTAAACAGCCAGGAGACTCTGCAAAACTCTCCTGTCAAGTGTCTGGCTACACGTACACTAGCCACGGTAGGCACTGGGCACGGAGGTCTGCGGGGAAAGGACTGGAATGGGCGTCTTCAATTACCAACGGGGCTGGTGACACCACATACTACACAGACTCGGTTAAAGAGCGATTCACCATCTCCAGAGACAACACCCAGAACCTGCTGTTCTTGCAAATGGATGGGCTGAAGCCAGAGGACACAGCTGTGTGTTACTGTGCCAGACGGGGTGAACACAGGGTCGGAGAACGTACCCTTGTTCACTCAAAAACTCCTCAGTGGGAGATTCCAGGTCATCTCTCCACCAGATGGCAGCAGTGGCCCACATTAGGAGAGGCCAGGGAAAGACCTAACCACAGCTCAGAATGACCCCTGTCCTGTATGCAGGGTCATCTCTTAATGACAGCACTGGTTAAAACACCATTCGTGGGGCTAATGCGAGAATGCTTTTCTCTCCAGCTGAAAATTTCAACTCTCTTTTTGTTGAAATTTTCTGCAAAAAACTTCAACTTTCTGTCAATGAAAAGGTTTATTTAATTTTGAGGAAAGCAGACACTTTCTGCAAACGTCTTGGTTTAGCCAAAACCCCAATTCTCTTAAAGTTTGGATGGAAAATTTTGGGCCAGGCCTAATTATTGGCCCTTTTTCAATAGAAGGAGTCTGCTTCAGTAAGGCAAGGAGTGGACAGACAGACATGTTTAGATTATTCTTACCTCCTCTTCCTACTCCCCCAGACCTACCCCTTACTTTGTGTCCTTCCCCTCTTGCATCTTTCCTTTGACCAAGTCCCTGATCCTTCAAGTGGAAGTCAACAGGGCTCCAGAATTTGGAGCATCTTGAAGGGTTGAGATAAAGGCCCTGATTCAGCAAAGCACTCTGCTTCGCATTTCCATAGGAGCCTAAAGGTCCGTATCCAGGGGGATAAAAGCCCTGTGGCATGACTGTGTCTGGCCTGGGTCAGCTGGCTGGGGCCAAGGGGCTAAAAATTGCTGTGTAGACATTCGGGCTGTGGCTGGAGCCTGAGCTCTGGGATCCTCCATCCTCACAGGGTCCCAGAGCTCAGGCCCAGCCCAAGCCTGAATGTGGAAACAGCCATTTTTAGCCGCTTGGCCGCAGCCACCTGACCCAGGCCAGCAGCGGCTTTATCCCTGTGTAGACAAACCCCAACAGAGTGAGAAACCCAGATCCTATTGAACATAAGAGCTGCCATTATGGTTCAGACCACGGTCCGCATTGCCCAGTATCCTGCCTGACAGTGGCCTATACCAGAGCTTTCGGGGGGAGTGAACGTAACAGGGCAATTCTGCAGTGCTTCATCCCTGTCTTCCACTCCCAGCTTCAGGTCGTCAGAGGTTTAGGGTCACTCCAAGCATGGGGTTGCATCCCTGAGCATTTCAGCTAATAGCCATTGATGGACTTATCCATGAATTTATCCATTTTTTAACCATGTTAGAGTTTTGGCTATCAAACCATCCCATGGAAATGAGTTCCACAGGTTAGCTGTACACTGCATGAAAAAGTACTTCCTCTTCTTTAGTATGACTGATACAACCAACATTAACGGGTTTAAATAAGTGTTATTTAACCCCCCAACTCCTTCAACAGCCAGGCTGAGGATTTCCAAGCTGCCCTACAGATATGGACACATCATTCCTCTTATAATCCTTCAGGGACTTTAGAAAACCTCCGCCTCTGGGATTCAGGAGACTCAAGTCCCTGCTCTAATGAGTCTTTCATTACTGATAGTGAGTGCAACAACCTTGCAACTCCCACGTCCCCTTGGGAGCTTAGCCCTTAATCTATAAATTCCGAGACCCCCCCTAAAAATTTCATCTTACATAACTACACTCAGATCGCAGAAAACATACCCCCAGGGAAAAGAAATACAGAGAGCAGAAGGCAAGGACAAAAATAAAGCTGAGCTTGCTCGTGTCACTTGCAATGATCATTCCAGACAGAAATAGGAAATGGACAGTGACAGCCTTATGTTGACTGGCACCCAACACTGTGTATGACCCGTCTGGTGGACACAAATATTAGCGGGTGTTTGGGTATTTCTCTATGATTCAGTAACATCAGACAAATTTTCACCAGGCCTTATATAGCCCATGGCGCTACTCAGAGATCCAGTGAGCTGATATCTCCCTTAAGGACTCCTGAATACCCCAACCCCAGCTCTCAGCTTTTACAAAACAATCTCTGCAAAGGGTCACCCACCCCGAAAAGGAAACGTAGCCTGGCATCTGAGCGCACTGCCTCTCACCTGGGACATAACACTCACTGCCTGACTGAGCAGCGTCCCGCACCATGGAGACTCTTGGGCTGCGACTCTCACAACAACAGAGGGGATCCTGACCCACAAATTGCCACCATTTAAAATTCTGGTAGAATAATAATAAATAATAATTCGGTCTTCTAGTCCGTCATTGATAGAAAGAGTTTAATAGACTTTCTCCAGTTCTCCAAGAAGAAGTTTTCAGACATGAGCAGTAATTACAACCCCTAGCTATTCTGTAGTGGCTTTCATTCATAGATCTCAAAGCACGGACAAAGGAGGCTGAATATTATTTCCCCCACACTTCAGAGACATACAAATTCAGGCATCGGGAGTGTAATTTCTTGCCCAAGATCACCCATCAGACGTGGGACAAAGTCAGGAATAAACCGCTGGATTCTCGAGTACCAGGCTAATGTGCCCACACAAGATCATGCTGCTCCAAGGGTCTCACAAGAACAGAGGGACAAGCAGACAGAAAGTAGTGGAAGCTTTAAGCTGTCAGCGGATAGGAGGGAAGGTTCTCTCATGGATCGGAAACTGGCTAAAAGATAGGAAACAAAGGGTAGGAATAAATGGTCAGTTTTTTTCCCTTTCAGAATGGAAAGGGGTAAATAGTGGTGTCCCCCAGGGGTCTGTACTGGGCCCAGTCCTATTCAACATATTCATAAATGATCTGGAAAAGTGGGTAAACAGTGAGGTGGCAACATTTGCAGATGATACAAAACTACTCAAGATAGTTAAGTTGCAGGCAGACTGCAAAGAGCTACAAAAGCAGTGGTCTCCTCCCGGTCGATCGCGATCAACTGGTCGATCCTAGAGGATCTTCCAGTTGATCATGATCTCCAGCAGTGCAGCGGGTTGCCACTAAGACAGACTCCCTGCCTACCTCGGCCCCACACCGCTCCCAGAAGGGGCCAGCACGGCCCGTGGCCCAGGAGGTGGGGGGGCAGGGGGAATCTCCCTCCGCACACTGCTCCTGCCAGGAAATGGGGTGAGCCATGGCTTCATGCGGCTCCTGGAAGCAGCAGCATGTTCCCCCTCTGGCCCCCATGAGTAGAGGTAATCTGAGAGCGGAGGACACCGCCGTGTATTCCTGCGCCAGACACACAGCGAGGGGAAGCGAGTCTGAGCTCAGCCAAAAACCTCCCCCTGCAGTAACAGCGCAACGTGTCCGCTGCTGAGGGCGCGAACCAGCCCCCGACTGCCCGGGACAGGCGATGAGAGCAGCCCGGAGAAAGTCTCCCCGGCTACAAATACTTGCAGACTGGTGCAGTTTCAGAATCGGTTTGACTCACTCCCCCTGGAACCCCTCTGAGCATCAGACAGGGTGCTGGAAAGATTTATTCTCTCTCCCTTTTTCTTCGATTCCAGACACACAAACAAAACACTGATGCATACAGAAAAATACACAAACACACATACAGGCAATCACTGCTGCATAAGAACACAAACAGAGACAGCATGCAAACACCCATACAAACACATAAATATACACAATCACTCAAAAAACAAATACACATCTAAACACAAAAAGCAAGCTCAGATACAAACAAACCCTTCCTTACACAAACATACACACCTAAACACACACACAAATAGTTTAGTCTTTTAACACACAGAAAACTCTCACACAAACACCCACAGCTGGGATGGGTCATTCAGTCCTTTGTTCAGAGCTTCAGTTTGTAGCAAAGTCCCTCCAGAGGGAAGAAGCAGGACTGAAGACCAAATGGAGAAGATGCAGCTGCCGTTTATAGTCATTTGCCATGCGGCCTGTGCTTCCTTTGTTTCAAACACAAGCTGCCCAGCACGTGGCTGGGAAGCCTCAGGACTAGTCTACACTGGCAACGTTACAATGCTGCCTTGGCAGCGTTTTATGGTGGCTTGTGTGGTCACAGCACAGCGCTGGGGGAGAGCTCTCCCAGCGCTCTAAAAAACCCACCTTCACGAGAAACCCCTGAGCAAGAAAGTTGCAGGGTTGTGAAGTACCAGTGTAGACAAGCCCTTAGAGTTCTGACCATGGGCATGTCCCTGCCTGCCTTGCTGAGTCACAAGGTGCATCTGCCTTCTCTCAATGGGTCAGTTGTATCGCTGAGGGTCCTTCATGGGCCATCCAGCAGGCTAGGCAGTGCTGATGCCAAACTGTCTGGGGTGTCACCAGAAGCATAGCACAAGTTTGAAATATAGAGATACAGACATAGCAATAACTCATAAGACAAAGGTGATACAAACATATAAACAAGATCATCATACCTGCCAAATTATAACTTTTTTGCAGATATCTTACATGGCATATCTGGCTGTGACTGGCATCCCAGTGGGGGATAGCTATGGTCACTCCACTGGGGTGAACTGCAAAGAAAGGGGCAGACAATCCCCATAAAGCAGGTGGATATTCCAATATTGATAACTTCACATACAAAAATGATACCTGTATATAGATAGCATAATTCTAATCAGCAAATCATAACTTTTTCATAGACACCTCACTCGACAACCTTGATACAATATTTGCTGCAAATATATAACAGTAGTTGCAACAATCATCCAAATGGTCATATTCTAATCAGAAAATGTCAAAATAAGTGTTCAGGTCTGGGTTCGAATTTGTCATGAGGGTGAGGACTAGGTTTGGGAGTCAGGGAAGGGGATACAGAAGATGTGACTTTGTCCGACATAAATTCAGCTACGAAAATCAGATGCAATCATGCTCGGAGCCCTGCTGTGAAAAGGGTGATCCCAACCCTTCTCTCTCAATCTTCCCAATCTTAGTTCGCGCTAGGAAATACAGGGTGTCTCTTATAAGAAGGGGGATATGCAAATGACAGTCAGAGTTTCCTGTTTAAATCTGTCCCTCTCTCTGCCCAGGCTCTACATGGAGAGACAATCCACAGACTCCTGGCTCTATGCAGTTACCAGCCAACCCCCCGGAGAACTTTCTCTGCCAGCACCAGGGAAACGAGGGTTTGGTTACATCTCGTTCTCATTGCGGCAGCTCTAGAAGGTATTTTCTCCCTTTCCTTGTGCTGGGCAGGCAGGGGTTGCTGGAGTCCAGAGGGGTTGTGAGCGACTACTATGTGGGGATTTGACTCCCACTTGCCCTGTATTTTATTACACCCCCGGTGTCTACGGTTATCAACTAGTACACGGTCACCAGGCCTGAGCAGAGCCCCACTGGACTTGCGACCCTAAGTCCTTTTCCTCCTTTGCTCGTTGTCTTTTGTTGTATTGAGAGCAACTTCACAGGCTACCTTCAGCCTGTCATGGTGACCTTTGACCCAGTCATCCACACTGTTCACCTCATCCTTAGAAAAGACTTCTTGATGCTTCTCTGGGAACGCCCTTAAGTTAGCCACCTGTGCAGGCATCAGCCCCCGGCGTACTGCTTGAACTGGAACTGGCAGTCTCTCACCACGTCTTTCTTGAGGAAAGGGAACTCGTCCTCCCTTCTCCCTCTTTCTCACCCGCAGCTCATTTTCATTCTCCTCAAATGTTACCTTCACCCGAGGAACCACTCCCGCAGGCCAATGTACCTCTGCAGTGCTGTTTTGAGGAGGCAACTCCACAGCCTTCAAACTTGAGTTCAGAAGACTCACTGGTCCTCTTCCTTTGATGACATTAGTCAGTACATTGGCTGGCTGGAGCCCATTCGGTAGGTTTACCCCAGATGTAGGCTCTACAAGAGGTCCATATCCATTGGTATTTCCTAGGACCCAGCAGTGTTCATCAAGGACCCTCCCTCTCCGAGGAGGAACAACACTTCTGTTCTCTGCCCACGTTAACATTTCCAATCTGCCCCGCAGGGCCCAGTCAATGGTTTTGTCTCTCTGCTCGAGCCAGTACTCGACTAAGCACAGCATTCTTCTCGGTGTGCCCATGGCAATTTATCCTCCAGGTTCCTTCTACTGGCAACAGTAGCTCCTTTAGCTCACTAATGATGTTCATCCCTAGAATCCCTGGGACTCCTTCTCCCACATGGCTCCCTTCAGAGGCTTTGTCTTTCAGAATGAAGATGCATTTCCCTGGCACAGTCTGACCCATGTAGTCTATGTCTGCTTCAAGGCATCCCACCACTGGGATTGCCAGTCCATTAACTACTGTTAGACATAGAAACTGTGTGCTGTGCATGGTCAGCTCCTTGTCTTTCAAATAATTTTGAAATTGCGACTCAGTCATGGTGGTGACTTCTGAGCCAGTATCTAACAAACATCTGGTTTCCACCCCTGCTATACATACTTCAGCAGTTAGACAGTCTCCAAATGCTCACTTACGGAAGTCACTAGATATGCTGGCACTGCCCGTGTCCCTTTCAACACTGTATGCAGAGTGATTTTCCACCAACGACAGGCCGAGGAATCCTTCTGCCACTGCTTGGCCTTCTACTGTAGATGGACCACTTGCTCCTGGTGCCCCACTGGTTTCCAGTGCCTGGGACTCTCTTCTTCTTCTCAGTGGACATTCTCAGCTAGTATGCCCTGGCTTTTCACAAGGGTAACAAATGTACCTTCCCTGCTCATCCTGCAGTGGGTTTCTTCAGGATCCTGGTGTCCTTGGATACTTTGGCATTTTAGTGGAGGTTTTTCCTTTCATCACCTCAGTCATCACTTTCAGCTGTTGAAGTGCCAGTTTTTGGACAGCTTCACTTAATCTTTCCAGTGTTAACTGTGTTTGGGGCAGGGTCTTTTCCCCAGCACTTGCATTCACTTGGCCCCCACTTCGTGGCAGGACTTCGGCTTGGCCGTCTCTGCCACAGGAACTTCCTCTTCTTCTGACTACATAATGGCAGCCAGACTGAGTTAATGGAACTTCTGACTGGCCTCTTCCTTAAACCACCTTTTAATTTCATGGTGGAAGGAATCATCCTGGAGCCCCAGAACCAACTGCTCTTTCAGAAACATATCTGGGTCTGGAACTCGTAGAGGGTCTCACTCCTCCACTTTGCTCATTCTCTCCTGGATCTCGTATGCATATGGCCAGACAGTTTCACCAGGCTCCTGTTTGCTCTCAAATAACTCCTTTTGTCTGGTTCCAATAGGTACCTTTGTGAGAGGTTAAGTTACCAATCTGCCTGAGGTGTCAGGTGATCAGGCTGAGGCCGCAGAATCTTTAGGGGAGGAGATGACTGAGGACACCAAGTGACTGAGTTTAAAGCTTTATTAATAAAATAAAGTAAAACAACAGCGGAGAGTGCTGGGGCTTCCCCACGTCACTCAGAGGAAGAAAGGAAGCGTTAATGCCCCAGCCTTAATCCACTTTCATACTCAGACATGCACTACTCGAGGCTGGCCAAGCCCGGGTGTAACGTACGAAGAAGCGGGAGGAGATGTGGACGGGAATTCTGTCCTGTACTCAGGTTGTCCAGGGTCCGCTGTTGATCTCCGACTTACTTCAGCTCTCAAGAAGATTTTAAGTCCTGGATTCTTCTGGGGGCATTTCGTCCAGGGACCTTTGTCCCCTTTGCTCTTTGTATCAGTCCAAACCGGCCTTCTGAGGCTTCCTTGGCTTCCCCAAAACACATTGGCTTCAGGGTTGTTATGTTCCCATTCGCTGACCTTTGCCTTCTCACTAGTTTTCTCAATCCCCTGCAGTCTTATTCAGTTTACTGCTCTGTTCTCACAGCTGGTTGGGGTTGTAATCCAGGCCCCCATCTTTCTTGGCATCAGAGAGTCTGCTTGGGTGCATTGGCCTTGAGTGACTGGAGTCAACTTCTTTTCTTCGCACCTAGCTGGATCGTCGAGTTAACACATTCCTTTCTCCCTTCCTCCCCTTTTGGCCTCTCACAACCTGCAAAGGTATCTTTCACTCCACACTCAGGCCTTCAACCCCTCCCAAAATCCTTTCCCATGCATATGCCTATATAGGCAGCAGGGATATACAATGCTGGTGCTTACATAAATAGTAGGGGGTTTCTTAGCTTCTGCTGCCTGATGGTCCATTACTGCCTTAGCCAGTGATAAGGCTTCTTTCTGTTCTGTTCTAGCTTGTTGTAATGCCTCAGCTTGGTCTGATCATCTGCGCACATGTTCAGCAAAGTGGGCCCATAGTTCTTCATTTCCAGCCATTCTTGACCAGGCCTGGACAGTGCTGTCAGAACTCAACCAGGAAACCAGTGGGGTGGACCCTGTGGATAGGATCCTGTTCGTGATGCCAATTATGTAAGTGAGGGAATGGTCCAGCTACTGTGGGGAACTTTCCTGGCTTATACACTACCCCGGTGAAATGGGCTAGCGAAAGGATTTGAGTCCTCACTCTAACTACCTTTATCCCCTTAGCTCGGCCCCAATCTGATGGACCCAGGCAATTCCAGCTCACACAGAGGATGGGACTCCCCTTGCCCAGTTTACACTCTGAGTGTAAATGGGAAGTGGAGTGGGAATGGAAATATAAACAGGAATATAAATCTCAACCATCCATAATAATCTTCCTTCACTGTCAGCTTAATCCTCCTCAACTCTCCCCTAAAGAAAAACACCAAGAGACGCTGCTTTTGGCACACGAATGTCAGGGCGGCTTCACTGCAAAACTTAACTCTGTCCTCAGACTCCCCCCACCGCCCGGCAGATTCTCCCACCTGCACCCACAGGCAGGGTCCCAGACCTGGTCCAAAGCAGGAGCCAGGCTTGCTCAGATCACGTTCCTAGTGTCATGGATCATTCAATGTAGCCGGTCACTGCCGGGAAGGGAAAGGGGCTTGCCTCCCAAATCCCTCCCAGCGCCATGGGAAATCTTCCATCTCCAGCGGGTGGCCCAGCCCAATGGATCCCTGAGAGAAGACTTCGCGCCTCCCCCACACCGGACACTGAGCCCCCTGACCAGATGTTGCATGGACCTTATGCTTGTGGAACCGGGCTCCAGAGCTTAGTCCCCCCAATCCTCAATATCAGGTCAAAAAAGCCAGACCCTCAGTTCCCATGCGAGGAAATACAGTCCCTGCAGGGAGCTGTTCATTCCTCCCACGGTCCGAAAGTGTCAGGAGGACCCCAGCGCCCTGTGCCCGGCGCTGCACAGACACACAGGACAGGACAGTCTGACTCCTGCAGCCGGAGCCCGAGGGCGAGTCAATCCGATCACTGACAGCAGGAATGTGCGTCTCTTATAAAGCGGGGCATGCAAATGAGGGAGACAGTTTCCTCTTTAAATCTCTGCCTCTCTCTGCCCAGGCTGCACCCGGAGACACAATCCGCAGCCCCCTGGCTCTGTGCAGTCACCAGCCAGTCCCCTGAGAACTTTCCCCTCCAGCACCCGGGAAAATGGGATTTTTGCTCCTTGTCATTGTCGCTGTAGCAGCTCTGGAAGGTATTTTCCTCCTCTGAAGACCTGGCCGAGTTAGAAGAATATTGTGTTCTCGCTGTTTTTATACCGACATTAATGGCCTGTCTTTATTCCCAGGTGTCCGGTCCCAGACGCTGGTGGAGTCCGGAGGGGGTGTGAAGAAGCCCGGAGACTCTCTCCGCCTCTCCTGCAAAGCCTCCGGGTTCACCTTCAGCAGCGCCTACATGAGCTGGGTCCGCCAGGCTCCTGGCAAGGGATTAGAATGGGTCGCTGTTATATACCCCGGTGGGGGTACTACATACTACCTCGATGCAGTGAAAGGGCGATTCACCATCTCCAGGGATAACGCCAAGAGTGAGCTGTATCTGCAAATGACCGGCCTGAAGCCCGAGGACACCGCCCGCTATTACTGTGCGGGAGACACAGTGACACCAAACCGGTTTGTGATCGCACAAAAACCCAGGCTGCGGAATCGCCCTTCTCCCGGCGGCCGCGCGGGGGCAGCAGCGACACCCCCCGCTTCGGGCTCGGGCAGGAGACCCGGCACCCGGGGGAACGGGACACAAACCTCCCGCCAGTTTAACCCTTCCGTCCCCGGACTCTGAATGGCCCATTTCCCTACCCCAGAGATGGAGGGCGGGGTGTGGAAATGGGCCATGCAGGGTCCGGGCGGGGCTGGGGGGCAGAGATCACCCGGCGCCGGAATAAACCCCGCTCCGCTGAGCCCGGGGATGGGGCACCGCCGGGACTTTCCAAAGAGACTCGAGCATTTTTTCCATCCATTTGACAGCTGGATATCACAGCCCTGGTGTAAACGGTGCAGCTCAGGATCCTGCCCACAATACAGTGCCCCCATGTCACAGAGTCACCATGGAGATAAAAGGCCCCGCCCCTCAGCCCCGATGACATCACTCAGCCCAGCGCTGGCCCGCAGGGCATTGGGGACAGTCGGGGGCGAAGGGCTGTGGACAGGGACACGGTGGGATTTCATGGGGTCGCTCAGGGGGAGGTGGCAGAGCTCCTGAGAGAGCTCCTGGGCTGGGGGGAGGGGGAAGTATCGTGAATCACATCTGGAATTTCCAAAGGGTACAGTCAAGGGGAATTAGATACCCCATTACCTAAGTCCCCTTCAAAAATGTCAATCAACATTCCAGTAGGCCCTGCTCCAAACCCCACTCAGACCAAGGGAAGTCCTTCCCTTGCCTTTAGTGACCTTTGCATCAGGCCCATAAAGCACAATATTCCCCAATATCTCCAGAAAATGTCCGAAACCATCATTCCTTTACAGGCCACTAGACTGAAGAGACAATTCAGCGAAAATATGCTGTTGATGCTGGATAAAGTGCTCATGGTGTCTCGGCATTAGCTGCCCAGACCCCTCCTTGTGTCCTAGCTATGCAAGTGCAGAGCTATTAAAGGACTTAGGCACGGCATTAAGGATCAGCATTTGCATATTTTTTTTTTTAAATAAGCCAATTTGGAGCTCGAGCCCTCAAGCAATCTTAGGTATTCATATTGTCCCCAGCACCGTACTAGTTGAGCATTTAGGGCAGGGGTGGGCAAATTTTTTGGCCCAAGGGCCACATAGGAGGGCCGGGCAGGGAGGGCTGTGCCTCCCCAAACAGCCCGGCCCCCACCCCCTATCCACCTCCTCCCACCTCTGCCCCCTGACTGCCCCCCTCAGAACCTGCGACCCATCCACCATTGTTACCCATTAGGGTAACAAGAAAACATTTTGCAAATACATTAGAAGCAAGGGGAAGATGAAGGACAGGGAAGGACCACAGCTCAATGAGGAGGGAAACACAGTCACAAGAAAATGCAGGAATTGTCCAAGTATTAAATGCCAATTTGTTCAGGTTTTCTCCAAGGAGGTTAGCAGTTATCAGAGGACTAACAGTGAACATCAGTGTAAATGGGGTAGGATCTGAGCCTAAAATAGGGAAACAACAAGTTAAGAATTACTGAGACAAGTTAAAAGAAAAGGAGTACTTGTGGCACCTTAGAGACTAACCAATTTATTAGAGCATGAGCTTTCGTGAGCCACAGCTCACTTCATCAGATGTGTACCGTGTACATACAATTTTGCATGGAGACAGGAATGTGTTCGGTGCCAGGACCCCCGGTCCCCCCATGAACCAGTGGGAGGGACAGAGGTGGGTACTGCAACTTAGGGGTGCCCTGGGAGGCGTCCTGTCCATGTTCTCAGTTTAGGACGGGATGCATCTGGTCGCCCCACGCTCCAGGGGGCAATCGAAGGGAGTCCCATGAGGGATTTTTTGATAGACACTGGAGCAGCCATCAGTTTAACCACATGGGGGCAGGGGAGACCCTCAGAAGGGACTGTGACAATTGTAGGGGCAACAGGAGGGGAGACACAGTTAACCCTGAGGAGGGGACAAATCAAAGGAATCTGGGGGGAAGGGGAGATTATGTGGGGTTGTAATGATATGCTTAATCTGTTGGGGGCAGGAGATTTACACAAACTGGGACTTGTACTGGATTTAGCCAATTGGGTGTGTTTACTGGGGCAAACACAGGACGGTCAGGGCTATACCATTCCCATGGGGATAGCCACTATGACCATTAAGGCGGCACATGCCCTCCCACCACCCCCGGCTGGGTGGGAACACATCCCTGTGTGGGCGAAGGATAACCTGGATTGTGGTAGGGGCAGCATGGAGGTACTGATGGAGGGAGGGGACCCTCCCCCACAGAAACAGTACCCTATTCCTCGGGAGGCATTGGCAGAGGTGGGGGCAACTATTGAGGAATTGGAACAGAGGGGACTGATTCGGGCAGTTGCATCCCCTTGTAATGCTGCTGTGTGGCCCGTGAGGAAGCCAAACGGTACCTGGCGCCTCACTGTGGATTACAGGGCACTAAATGCTCTGGCCAATTCGCCAGCCTCAGTGGTGGCAGCGTATCCTGAAATGTTGGCCCGTATTGGACCCCAATTCCGAATTTTCACTGTTTTGGACATAGCTAATGGATTTTGGTCTCTGCCACTAGCTACCCCGTGTCAGTATAAAACTGCATTCACATGGGAGGGCAGACAATTCTGCTGGACAGTCCTACCCCAGGGATATAGGGACTCCCCTGCAATTTTTCACAGATACATGAGACAGGCTCTGGAGGGGGTGGATTCAGCAAGGTGCATACAATATGTAGACGACCTGTTGCTAATGTCAGGGACAGAGGAAGAAGACAGGGAACTAACCGAGCAGGTCTTGCAAGCTTTGGCAAGAGCAGGATTGAAGGTCAATGGGAAAAAGGCTCAGATGGGACAGACAAGAGTGACCTACTTAGGAGTCAGAAGAACAGCCGTGTTAGTCTGTATTCGCAAAAAGAAAAGGAGTACTTGTGGCACCTTAGAGACTAACCAATTTATTTGAGCATGAGCTTTCGTGAGCCACAGCTCATCTGATGAAGTGAGCTGTGGCTCACGAAAGCTCATGCTCACATAAATTGGTTAGTCTCTAAGGTGCCACAAGTACTCCTTTTCTTTCTACTTAGGAGTGGAAGTGTCTCAGATGGGAAGGGAAATCGATAAGGGACGGGTGCAACTGATCCAGTCCCTGCCACTGCCTATGGATGTTAAAAGCTTGCAAAGTTTTCTGGGTCTTACTGGATTTTGCAGGGATTTTGTGGCCAATTATGCAGAAATAGCCCAGCCTCTATTTGAACTAACCCGAGCCTCAACTTGGGAGTGGTCAGAAGAGTGTCCTGAGGCAGTGAGAGTGCTAAAGGAAAACGTGGCCAGTGCTCCAGTGCTGGCCTCCCCAGATGGGGAGAAATTCTTTTATCTGTATCCTTTGGTATCGGACACTACCATTGGTTGTGCATTAACACAGGAGTATGGAGCAAAGGACCGACCTGTGGCCTTTGCCTCTCGACTTTTGAGTGCTGTGGAATTGAAGTATGGATGGTGTGAAAAGGTGCTGTTGTGCTCCTACTGGGGGGTAGGGAAATTTAAATACCTTACGGGAATGCAGAAAGTCATAGTCCGATCTCATCATGACCCCCTGCGGCTGTTAAACATGCACACTATCTTACAGGGACAAGTGAGTGGGCAGCGTATTGCCCAATGGTGGCTGGCTCTACAGGCAGAAAACATTAAAGCAGAGGTGTTAAAGGAACCCATAGTCTGGGTAGCTGGATTACATCTGGCTGGCACCCCACACCAATGTGAAGCCAGCCCAGGTAAAACCCAACATCAGGTGTTTCGGGCAGCTAACCCCAATCAGGTAAAGGAGGGGACACTGGTATGGTTTTTGGATGGAAGTTGTAGCTATCAAGGGGGACGGAAAACTGCAGGCTTAGCTGTTGTGGGAATCAGAGGCAATGAGACAGTCAGCACCGTTGGTTTCTCACTAGAAGCAAAGTCAGCTCAGGAGGCAGAACTGGCAGCCTTGCTAACAGCTTTAAATGAAGTGGATCCCAAATTTGAGGCAGAATGTTGGGTGGTGGTAGATTCAGATTATGTATTTCGTGGTGCCACATTAATGCTGAGATGGTGGGCAGATAATCATTTCAGGGCGACAGACGGCTCCACAATCAAGCATGCTACCTGGTGGAAGCGAGTGGAGGAGCTGAGTCACTGTTTTACACGGATCAATGTGGTGAAGGTAAAGGCACACAAGAAAACAGGACCCCTAAGCAAAGGGAATAATCTGGCTGATGTAGAGGCCAAGCGGGCTGCAACAGAGGCACCCCCATGGCCCTGGGAGCCAGAAGAGAGTGTGCCTGTAGCAGTGTTAACAAGAAGCGGGGTGGATACAGATCGGGGAGGGCGAATTCGAGAGTTGCAGGAATCTGATCCAGGACTGGAAGGCATCATGAAACTTGGGGACAGGCATGTGCCAAAGGTGGAACTAATGGAAGGGATTTGGTGTGTCTTAACAACTGAGGGACCGGTCATGTTGTGCCCTCAGGGAAGTCGGACGGCTTTCTTAAGCTGGGTGCATGGAAGCTTGGCAGGGGGACACCCCGGGTTTGAGGAGGCACTGGGAACTTTAAAAAGGTTGTGCTGGTGGCCAGGAATGGCAGCTGATTTAAAATCACATCTGGAACGTTGTTTGGACTGTGCCAGGCACAGCCCACCTCACAAGGTGCTAAGGGGAGAATTAATGAGACAAGCCCCAAGGGGACCATGGGAAAGGATACAGATTGATTACACAGGACCCCTACCACCAGATCACAGGAAAAACCGATTCATGTTGGTGGTAGTGGATGCTTTCAGCCGGTGGGTGGAAGCTTTCCCCACAAAGTATCAAACTGCCCGGGTAACTGCTGCAATACTGGTAAATGAGGTATTCACTCGCTGGGGGGTCCCAAAGGTGATTGACTCAGACCAAGGAGCTGCTTTTCGATCAGATCTGTTAGGGGAGCTATCAGCCCTCACTGGAATCACACAGTTGTTCCGTATTGCTTATCACCCCCAGGCTGCGGGGCAGGTGGGACGCATGAACCGCACCGTTAAAAGTGAGCTAAGAAAGGGAGTGGAAATTGGAGGAAAAAACTGGTCACAGTTACTGCCCTTTGTCTTAATGAGAATAAGGGCCCGAGAATCAAAGGGCACAGGATTTTCTCCATATGAAGCTCTCATGGGAAGGCCTATGGAACGGTGGGAAAATCTACTTACCCCAGTACCTGGGGAAGTCACTACACACGGCCTAACACAAGAATGGATTTTAACTTTAATCGAACATGTAAAACAGGTACAGCAGGCGGTGGCCTGGCGAGACGAGCAAGGAGCAGCAAGAGTCAGAGCGTGGTATGACCTGCCTGGGGAGCGTAATCTACCCACGGTGGGAGATCTAGTGATGTACAAGATTCCAGGTCAACACCATCCATTCCCAGCTCCTAAATGGAAGGGCCCTTATCTTGTCCTTGACCAATTAGGGCCCAGTCTGCTATTACTGGGTACAGAGAATGGAGGACGGGAGTGGGTTCACTGCACGCAAATAAAAAGGTACAAACAGGGGATTGGGAAAGGGGACATGTAAATTGTTTTATGTGTGTATTACAGGTTAATTCAAAAAGGAGAAAAGGATGAAAATTCCCTGGCCCTGGATGGAACAATTACTAGTGCTAATCACAATTGTCGCATTTACAAATTCTATTCAGATCCCACGATGTGAAGTGTCAAAAGGAGGAAACACATGGACGGCTACACATGCAACCTGTGGTAATAAAGCTAATGAAGATTATGAGAATCTCCCCATAGAAAGATGTACCACTAATACTCCAACAGGAATTTGGCAGTGTCGGTATATGGTTTATGGATTAGATGGGGGAATCCCAACCAGGTGGAGAATATCAAATTTATCAGGAAATATTGCATGGTACTCCCTGGGTGCTGCCATGATTAACGATAGTGAAAAACACAGTTACCCAGCTATGTGGTTTGTTACAGAGGGTCCAAAGAATATAACCCTCTGGTCCCCTGGAGCAAATGAACCCTCTTGGGAAAATAGGGCCCCACATTTAGGGTGTGATGTTACCATATGTAACCACAATGGTACTTCCATGGAAGATAATCCCCGAGGGTGTGATTGTTATGTACATATTACATTAGGCGTAAAATCCCCTTTGGGACGCTGGGTGTACGATGAGTTAACCATTTTACAGAATGTAACCCTACAGGTGATATGGATGTCAAGTTGGAAGAATCCAAATTTAAAGTGGCCACAGCCTGGAGCCAAGAATATTCCCCGACGAGCAAATGTCTGGGAGCCATTGTGGGAGCAGGTGCAGCCAGCACTTTTTAACGTGTCCTTTCACTCTATTACATGGGTGGTACGCCCCAAGGAATGGTGGGTGGACCAAATCCATCCTAATTGTAGTATGTACATAAAAGGATTGAAACAACAATTCAATGCATGGGTGAGGGGACACACCTGGAATCGTCGTCGGAAAAGGGGATTGTGGGCAGCTGGGAACACTATGCTGGGTACATGGAATCTGGGGGACGAGTGGGTAACCAAACAATTAGTAAGCCAAAATGTGAAATTTCAACAACAAATTAATGAATTAATGGCACAGCAACTATCAGCAGTTGCCACAGGGTGGAGGACAGCAGTAGAGGTAAACTTGCAGTTAACTCATTGGGCAGGGGACCTGGTGACATGGGTAGAAGATGGCTTCAGAAGACTAACATGGGGAGAAGTGTGCATAGGTATTCAAAATGCTCAGTTAATAATGTTAATGGATATTATGAGAGATGCTTGGTCAGAACAATGGCCTTCAGTATTGAATCGGGAAGCTAGCCCATATTTATCCACAATTGCAAAAACATACCCATCTACCTGGAAAATAACATCCCCGACCTGTGGGGACAGTTCTTGTGTAGTTGTTACTATGATACCATGGGAAGGAAATGCAAATAAGGTGGTTCCCTTGTACCCTATGGGAGTAAGTAGGGAAGGGGGAGCACGTTGGGAGCCACTAGGGAATAGGTGGGGGGCATGGAATGGGGTAAATTGGACTGTCATCACATTAAGCAGTTGTATATCCAGAGGAGGAATATGGATGTGCCCCTCTCCTATGACTATGGAGGAGCAGGATCAATGGCCTATTGCAAAGGGGGGGGGCATTTAGGGGTAATGTATATGGGGTATGGTGTATTCTGTTGGGAATGTATGCAATCCTGCAATATAACACTAGGAGGCAAAATCCTTCCAGTGTATGACAAAATTATGAACTTCTATACTCTGCCACCTGGACTATGGTGCACCAATGGATCAGTGGACTCAATCGTTGTAAACAATCGAACCAGCACCTACTACCCGATATCGTACCAAGTAGTTGAATTGGTTTGGACAATACCAAATTTCACTGTGGATATTCAATGGACACACAATATGGACAAAAGTACACAAAGATTACAAGAGCAACTTGCTGCAAGCGACAACAGTTGGACACACTTACAATACACACTACAGGATGGTGCTGACAAAATTTTAACCTTATCAAAGGAGGAGAAGCAGTGTTTTTGGTGGTGGCCAGGATGTTGGACCATACTGCAGTGGTCAGGACTCTCGGTGTTGCTGTGGAGTATCATAGCAGCTAGTGTATTGTTAACTATATGTGTGTTACATTGCATATGGAAACGATCAAGGGGGGCACAACCCCCTAGAGAACAGCCACTAATTATAACTTATAAGTAATGTAGTAAGCCCCCCCAAGTGTACTAGACAACCTGGACCCAACCTTCTCGGGCCCACTATACTGGGAAGTCTGGAACACTAATTGGAATAGGTGTGGTATGCCCGTACGAGAGAAGGTGCAGGGCACTATACTACACAAGGGGCAGTGGGACAGATGGAGCATCGACACCTTCCACCTCGATGCCTGGCCCTATCAGGAAATGTGTCGCCATATGTCCTATGCTTTTCCAGGGATACCTGGGCAGGAGGATCCCAAAAGAAAAAGAAAAAAAAGGGGTGGAGTGTTAGGATATAGATATTCAGGCCTGTCTGTAAAGGCCTATACTCTAAGAATTTAGGTGTATTCCTATCACTTGGCTAGTTAGAGGTATAAAAGAAAGAATCAAAATCACTGTCTGCCAGTGTAAGGGCCTTCTCTTACTGTGACAGTCTGAGGCCCTGTTCTTAGGCTAAGGCCTTTGGCTAAGCGACAGAGGCAGCCATAAGCTGGGAAGTGAATGGTCACATCCTCACATTCCAAACTAGTCACATTGAAATAAGGTGCTATTGGGCTGTTAGGAATTTAATCCTGTCCTTATAGTGCCTATCACCTCCAGAGAAAGGGAAGTGCCTAGAAGCTGTAAAAGGAAATTGAGGTTGATAGTTTTCTGTCTGGTAAGAACTCACTTATCAATAGACACAGCTGGGAAACTCTTATGTCTTTACAGATGTAGTTGTGAAATCCTCACTTCTGTATTGTTTTGTCATTATAGTTCCCACTTTGCTATTGTTTATTGGCATGGTCTCTGTCTGGTTCTGTGATTGCTTCTGTCTGCTGTATAATTAATTTTGCTGGGTGTAAACTAATTAAGGTGGTGGGATATAATTGGTTAGCTAATCCATGTTAGGATTGGTTAGTTAAATTTTAGTAGAATGATTGGTTAATGTATAGCTAAGAATATTACTATATAAATTAGGGGCAAACAGGAAGTAAGTTGGGATTCGAAAATAAGGAAAAAGGAACTTGTATTTAGCTTGCTGGAAGTTCACCCCAATAAACATCGAATTGTTTGCACCTTCGGACTTCGGGTATTGTTGCTCTCTGTTCATGCGAGAAGAACCAGGGAAGTGGGAGAGTGAAGGAATAAGCACACATCTGATGAAGTGAGCTGTGGCTCACGAAAGCTCATGCTCTAATAAATTGGTTAGTCTCTAAGGTGCCACAAGTACTCCTTTTCTTTTTGCGAATGCAGACTAACACGGCTGTTCCTCTGAAACCTGAGACAAGTTAGACGTCCTCAAGTCAGCAGGGCCAGATGAAATACACCAGAGAATACTTAAGGAACTGACCAAAGAGATCTTAGCCATTAACAATTATTTTTGAGAACTCTCGGAGGACAGGAGAGATCCCAGAGGACTGGAAGAGGGCAAGTGGTACCTTTCAATAAAAAGCAGAATAAGGGCAACCCAGGAATTATAAACCATTAAAATTAACTTCTGTACCCGGAAAGAATGGAGCAAATAATCAATTTGTAAGCACCTAGAAAATAAGGTGACAAAGAACAAATCACGTCAAACCCACCTCATATTCTCCTTTGACAGGGTAACAAGATGAGGGGATGGGGGCAGGTAGAAGAACAGTAGATGTGGTATATCTCCACTTTAGTCAGACATTTCATACAGTCTCAGATCACCTTCTCATCAGCAAACCAGGGAAATATAGACTGGTGATCCTATTATAAGGTAGGTGCAGAATGAGTTAGAAAATGTTCTCAGAGAGTAGTTATCAACGATTCACAGTCAAGCTGGGAGGGAATATTGAGAAGAGTCCCACAAGGATCTGTCCTGGGTCCACTTCTATTCAATAGCCCCATAAATGACTTGGATAATGGCAGAGAGAGTACATTATAAAGTTTGCAGTATACCAATCTGGGAGGGGTTGCAAGCACTTCAGAGACCAGGATTAGAATTCAACATGAACTTGACAAACCAGAGACATGGTCTGAAATACATAGGCTGCGTCCACACTCACTGTCAGTGTAGCTAAACCCGGCAGCAAAAGGCTCTGGCAGGGGGAGGTAGCAGTAAATTCCTTCCTGACCCCAAATATCAGCCAGTTGGACCTTGAGCCTGTGGGCAAGACCCACCAGCCAGACCCCTGGGAAAGAGTTCTCTGTAGTAACTCTGAGCCCTCCCCACCTAGTGTCCCATCACTGGCCATTGGAGATATTTGCTACCAGCAGTTGTCGATGTGCCTACAATGGCATGTGGCCATCTCGTCATACCACCACCCACCTTATATAAATGATTCAAGCTCAGTCTTGAACCCAGTTGGGTTTTTTCCCCCTTTCTAGCATTAATTCTGACTGAGATTTAATAAAAAAAAAAAAAAGCCACCTAAAGGCATTTAGATTCCTGGTTTATATTAGGAAGAAAGGCAGTTTTGGAAATCTTAACCCAAGTAAACTGGAAACCTTTCCCTATTGTTACCTCCTCTTCCCTCTCTCCTGCCCCTTTGTTTGCTGCCTGGCTTTAAAGGCTTTTTGAACTACCTCATGCAAATTAAGTAAGGCTATTGCTTTTTTAAGAGCCAGGGAACATCTCCTTCTCAGACACACACCAAATTCCCTACTTTGTGCTGTGTATCTTCATCTGTTCCATTGGAATTCTGATTCAAAAATAAATACCATGCGTTTCATTTTTCTTTCCATGCTGGCAGCTTTCTCAGGTAAGAGCTTCAGAGGCACCTGGGATAAAAGAAGGAAACATATGCTGCCAAAATGAACGTTCAGTTCAATCTTTGATTCTCCAGAGCACTGAAGAACCTGCTTAGATGCTTTGCGGAATTACGGCCTAGATCTTTAATATTTGTCTATTTGCAGGTGTCTGGTCACAAATCCAGTGCAGCCAGTCCGGAGCAGAAGTTAAACAGCCAGGAGACTCTGCAAAACTCTCCTGTCAAGTGTCTGGCTACACGTACACTAGCCACGGTAGGCACTGGGCACGGAGGTCTGCGGGGAAAGGACTGGAATGGGCGTCTTCAATTACCAACGGGGCTGGTGACACCACATACTACACAGACTCGGTTAAAGAGCGATTCACCATCTCCAGAGACAACACCCAGAACCTGCTGTTCTTGCAAATGGATGGGCTGAAGCCAGAGGACACAGCTGTGTGTTACTGTGCCAGACGGGGTGAACACAGGGTCGGAGAACGTACCCTTGTTCACTCAAAAACTCCTCAGTGGGAGATTCCAGGTCATCTCTCCACCAGATGGCAGCAGTGGCCCACATCAGGAGAGGCCAGGGAAAGACCGAACCACAGCTCAGAATGACCCCTGTCCTGTATGCAGGGTCATCTCTTAATGACAGCACTGGTTAAAACACCATTCGTGGGGCTAATGAGAGAATGCTTTTCTCTCCAGCTGAAAATTTCAACTCTCTTTTTGTTGAAATTTTCTGCAAAAAACTTCAACTTTCTGTCAATGAAAAGGTTTATTTAATTTTGAGGAAAGCAGACACTTTCTGCAAACGTCTTGGTTTAGCCAAAACCCCAATTCTCTTAAAGTTTGGATGGAAAATTTTGGGCCAGGCCTAATTATTGGCCCTTTTTCAATAGAAGGAGTCTGCTTCAGTAAGGCAAGGAGTGGACAGACAGACATGTTTAGATTATTCTTACCTCCTCTTCCTACTCCCCCAGACCTACCCCTTACTTTGTGTCCTTCCCCTCTTGCATCTTTCCTTTGACCAAGTCCCTGATCCTTCAAGTGGAAGTCAACAGGGCTCCAGAATTTGGAGCATCTTGAAGGGTTGAGATAAAGGCCCTGATTCAGCAAAGCACTCTGCTTCGCATTTCCAGAGGAGTCTAAAGGTCCGTATCCAGGGGGATAAAAGCCCTGTGGCATGACTGTGTCTGGCCTGGGTCAGCTGGCTGGGGCCAAGGGGCTAAAAATTGCTGTGTAGACATTCGGGCTGTGGCTGGAGCCTGAGCTCTGGGATCCTCCATCCTCACAGGGTCCCAGAGCTCAGGCCCAGCCTAAGCCTGAATGTGGAAACAGCCATTTTTAGCCGCTTGGCCCCAGCCAGCTGACCCAGGCCAGCAGCGGCTTTATCCCTGTGTAGACAAACCCCAACAGAGTGAGAAACCCAGACCCTATTGAACATAAGAGCTGCCATTATGGTTCAGACCACGGTCCGCATTGCCCAGTATCCTGTCTGACAGTGGCCTATACCAGAGCTTCAGGGGGAGTGAACGTAACAGGACAATTCTGCAGTGCTTCATCCCTGTCTTCCACTCCCAGCTTCAGGTCGTCAGAGGTTTAGGGTCACTCCAAGCATGGGGTTGCATCCCTGAGCATTTCAGCTAATAGCCATTGATGGACTTATTCATGAATTTATCCATTTTTTAACCATGTTAGAGTTTTGGCTATCAAACCATCCCATGGAAATGAGTTCCACAGGTTAGCTGTACACTGCATGAAAAAGTACTTCCTCTTCTTTAGTATGACTGATACAACCAACATTAACGGGTTTAAATAAGTGTTATTTAACCCCCCAACTCCTTCAACAGCCAGGCTGAGGATTTCCAAGCTGCCCTACAGATATGGACACATCATTCCTCTTATAATCCTTCAGGGACTTTAGAAAACCTCCGCCTCTGGGATTCAGGAGACTCAAGTCCCTGCTCTAATGAGTCTTTCATTACTGATAGTGAGTGCAACAACCTTGCAACTCCCACGTCCCCTTGGGAGCTTAGCCCTTAATCTATAAATTCCGAGACCCCCCCTAAAAATTTCATCTTACATAACTACACTCAGATCGCAGAAAACATACCCCCAGGGAAAAGAAATACAGAGAGCAGAAGGCAAGGACAAAAATAAAGCTGAGCTTGCTCGTGTCACTTGCAATGATCATTCCAGACAGAAGTAGGGAATGGACAGTGACAGCCTTATGTTGACTGGCACCCAACACTGTGTATGACCCTTCTGGTGGACACAAATATTAGCGGGTGTTTGGGTATTTCTCTATGATTCAGTAACATCAGACAAATTTTCACCAGGCCTTATATAGCCCATGGCTCTACTCAGAGATCCAGTGAGCTGATATCTCCCTTAAGGACTCCTGAATACCCCAACCCCAGCTCTCAGCTTTTACAAAACAATCTCTGCAAAGGGTCACCCACCCCGAAAAGGAAACGTAGCCTGGCATCTGAGCGCACTGCCTCTCACCTGGGACATAACACTCACTGCCTGACTGAGCAGCGTCCCGCACCATGGAGACTCTTGGGCTACGACTCTCACAACAACAGAGGGGATCCTGACCCACAAATTGCCACCATTTAAAATTCTGGTAGAATAATAATAAATAATAATTCGGTCTTCTAGTCCATCATTGATAGAAAGTGTTTAATAGACTTTCTCCAGTTCTCCAAGAAGAAGTTTTCAGACATGAGCAGTAATAACAACCCCTAGCTATTCTGTAGTGGCTTTCATTCATAGATCTCAAAGCACTGACAAAGGAGGCTGAATATCATTTCCCCCACACTCAGAGACATACAAATTCAGGCATCGGAAGTGTAATTTCTTGCCCAAGGTCACCCATCAGATAAGGAACAAAGTCAGGAATAAACTGCTGGGTTCTTGAGTACCAGGCTAATGTGCCCAAACAAGATTGCACTGCTCCAAGGGTCTCACAAGAACAGAGGGAGAAGGAGACAGAACGTAGTGGAAGCTTTAAGCTGTCAGGGGATAGGAGGGAAGGTTCTCTCATGGATCAGGAAATGGCTAAAAGATAGGAAACAAAGGGTAGGAATAAATGGTCAGTTTTCAGAATGGAAAGGGGTCAATAGTGGTGTCCCCCAGGGGTCTGTACTGGGCCCAGTCCTATTCAACACATTCATAAATGATCTGGAAAAGCAGGTAAACAGTGAGGTGGCAACATCTTCAGATGATACAAAACTACTCAAGATAGTTAAGTTGCAGGCAGACTGCGAAGAGCTACGAAAGCAGTGGTCTCCCCCCGGTCGATTGCGATCAACTGGTCGATCCTAGAGGATCTTCCAGTTGATCGTGATCTCCAGCAGTGCAGCTGGTTGCCACTAAGACAGACTCCCTGCCTACCTCGGCCCCACGCCGCTCCCAGAAGTGGCCAGCACGGCCCATGGCCCAGGAGGTGGGGGGGCAGGGGGAATCTCCCTCCGCACACTGCTCCTACCTGCAAGCACCACCCCTGCAGCTCCCATTTGTTGGGAATGGGGAGCGTGGCCAACAGGGCAGTGCTTGCAGAGAGAGGCAACATGTGGAGCCATGTGCCGCCCCCCTCACCCCCACCCCAGGGGCCACAGGAGTGTGTTGGCAATTTCCAGGAGTAGTGTGGGGCCCAGGTAGGCAGGGAGCCTGCCTTAGCCGCTGGGGGTAAATGCTGCCTGGCAGGAGGCCGCACTCCAAGCCCCAGCCCTGAGCTCCCTCCTGGAGCCAGCACCCCTTGCCCCAGGTGAGGGCAAACTACGGCCCAGGGGCCGCATCCGGCCCTACAGACATTTTAATCTGGCCATTGAGCTCCTGCCAGGAAATGGGGTGAGCCATGGCTTCATGCGGCTCCTGGAAGCAGCAGCATGTTCCCCCTCTGGCCCCCATGAGTAGAGGTAGCCTGAGAGCGGAGGACACCGCCGTGTATTCCTGCACCAGACACACAGCGAGGGGAAGCAAGTCTGAGCTCAGCCAAAAACCTCCCCCTGCAGTAACAGTGCGACGTGTCCGCTGCTGAGGGCGCGAACCAGCCCCCGACTGCCCGGGACAGGCGATGGGAGCAGCCCGGAGAAAGTCTCCCAGGCTAGAAATACTTGCAGACTGGTGCAGTTTCAGAATCGGTTTCACTCACTACCCCTGGAACTCCTCTGAGCATCACACAGGGTGCTGGAAAGATTTATTCTCTCTCCCTTTTTCTTCAATTCCAGACACACAAACAAAACACTGATGCATAAAGAAAAATACACCAACACACATACAGGCAATCACTGCTGCACAAGAACACAGAGACAGCATGCAAACACCCATACAAACACATAAATATACACAATCACTCAAAAAACAAATACACATCTAAACACAAAAAGCAAGCTCAGACACAAACAAACCCTTCCTTACACAAACATACACACCTAAACACACACACAGATTAGTCTTTTAACACACAGAAAACTCTCACACAAACACATATGAACACAAACACACAAAGAGACACATCCATGCAATTCCTGTATGCATGGAACATAAAGAGAATGGACCAAATTCTCCTCCCAGCAACATTGCTTTAAATATGAAGTCGCTTCACCTGGGGTAAGTATCATTATTCTCAATTTGTGCTGAGTGGCAGACAGCAGAGTTTTACCCAGCACTGAGTGAAAAATGAATTCAGTGTAGAGAGATGGTCCACTGCCTTTGCCTACACTTTAATTCCCTCACAGATTTTCAGCTGGCTGCAGAAGCTGTCCCGTTGTAGTCATGCACTGGACTCATGGGAACTGGGTTCTGTTCTCACCTCTACCTCTACCAGGGAATTACTGGGAGACCTTGGTGTGACGAAGTGGGACTGTTCTTAATGTTTCCTCTGAATAGTGTGGGGGTGCCTCAGTTTCCCCTAGGCAGTTCTTAAGTATCTAGGGGGTGGAGTACGGGTGTATGATCATTGCAGAGCCCTAGAGGGCATGTGTGTGCAGGAGTCTGGACACAGAGAATGGCCAACACCCTGTTTCCTGGCCACTGATGGCCTGGGCCCTTCCCCCCTGCAAGGTGAGAGCTGAAGGGTTGGAGAACAAAGGAATCAGGTGACCACCTGGCCCGGGAAAGGAACAAAGCCCAGAGGAGGAGGGGCTGGAGGGGGTTTTCAGTTTGGGGCTGGCTGGGACATGGAGTGAAGTGCAGACGTGGTTGTCTGGCTCACTGCCCCCCAAAATGGACCCAGCTGAGGGGTCCCGTTCTCTGCACCTGCAAGCTCTGTTTTAGACCATGTTCCTGTCGCCTAATAAACCTTCTGTTTTACTGGCTGGCTGAGAGTCACGTCTGACTGCGAAGTTGGGGTGCAGGACCCTCTGGCTTCCCCAGGAGCCCCGCCTGAGCGGACTCGCTGGGGGGAAGCGCACGGAGGGGCAGAGGATGCTGAATGCTCCGAGGTCAGACCCAGGAAGGTGGAAGCTGGGTGAGCTGTGTGTCCTGCAGACAGGCTGCTCACAGAAAGGCGACTGCCCAGAGTCCTGACTGGCTTCATGGGGAGCAGTTCCACAGCATCGCCCAGGGACTCCGTGACAACCTTGGGCATGCCACTTTTCCCCCGCCTCCCCAGTCGCAGGGTAAGGTCTGGTCATTTTAAGGTTAAGATAAGTGCAACTGTGTCTTAGTGGGTCACAACTGGAAATGCGAAAGACAGGATGAACTGCTGAGAAATAGGGCAAACACAACCCAAAACTGGTGTTTATTTTTTTATAAGATATACCAAAGCAGCCACAAAAGTAAATTCCTGGTTCACCACAGTGGCTAACAAGAAAACATAAAGGCAGTTTCCTCAGGCATTCCAGCTCTTATATCACCACCAAGAACACTAGGTTCAGAGATGAGTGGTTTTTTTACAACCCGTCTCATCAAATAATAGGTTCTTCTCATCCCAAAGGACCAGCCGCACACCCAGGTCAATATACAACTTTGATCTTACCCCAAAATCATGCTGATGCCAATCCCTTAGTATCTGAAATCTAAAAGGTTTATTCATAAAGAGAAAGAAAGAAAGAAAGAAAGAAAGAAAGAAAGAAAGAAAGAAAGAAAGAAAGAAAGAAAGAAAGAAAGAAAGAAAGAAAGAAAGAAAGAAAGAAAGAAAGAAAGGTGAGAGTTACAAATGGTTAAAGGAATCAATGACATCCAGTAATGGCAAGGTTCGTGGTTCAGGCTTGTAGCAGTGATGGACTAATCTGCTGTCTTAAGTCAAGTCCCTGGAGGACACCCACAGCTGGGATGGGTCATTCAGTCCTTTGTTCAGAGCTTCAGTTTGTAGCAAAGTCCCTCCAGAGGGCAGAAGCAGGACTGAAGACCAAATGGAGAAGATGCAGCTGCCTTTTAAAGTCATTTGCCATGCAGTCTGTGCTTCCTTTGTTTCAAACACAAGCTGCCCAGCACGTGGCTGGGAAGCCTCAGGACTAGTCTACACTGGCAACGTTAAAAAGCTTCCGTGGCAGCAGGCACCAGGCCTGAGGAGAGCCCCACTGGACTTGCGACCCTAAGTCCTTTTCCTCCTTTGCTCGTTGTCTTTGTTGTATTGAGAGCAACTTCACAGGCTGTCTTCAGCCTGTCATGGTGACCTTTGACCCAGTCATCCAAACTGTTCACCGCATCCTTAGAAAAGACTTCTTGATGCTTCTCTGGTAACGCCATTAAGTTAGCCACCTGTGCAGGCATCAGCCCCTGGCGTGCTGCGTGAACTGGAACTGGCAGTCTGTCACCACGTCTTTCTTGAGGAAAGGGATCTCGTCCACCCTTCTCCCTCTTTCTCACCCGCAGCTCATTTCCATTCTCCTCAAATGTTACCTTCACCCGAGGAACCACTCCCGTAGGCCAATGCCTCTCTGCAGTGCTGTTTTGAGGATGCAACTCCACAGCCTTCAAACTTGAGTTTAGAAGACTCATTGGTCCTCTTCCTTTGACGGCATTAGTCAGACATTGGCTGGCTGGAGCCCATTCGGTAGGTTTACCCCAGATGTAGGCTCTACAAGAGCTCCATATCTATTGGGATTTCCTGGGACCCAGCAGTGTTCATCAAGCATCCTCCCTCTCCGAGGAGGAACAACACTCTTCTGTTCTCTGCCCACTTTAACATTTCCAATCTGCCCCGCAGGGCCCAGTCAATGGTTTTGTCTCTCCGCTCCAGCCAGTACTCGACTCAGCACAGTATTCTTCTCGGTGTGCCCATGGCAATTTATCCTCCTGGTTCCTTCTACTGGCAACAGTAGCTCCTTTAGCTCACTAATGATGTTCATCCCTAGAATCCCTGGGACTCCTTCTCCCACATGGCTCCCTTCAGCGGCTTTGTCCTTCAGGGTGAAGATGCATTTCCCTGGCAGAGTCTGACCCATGTAGTCTATGTCTGCTTCGAGGCATCCCACCACTGGGATTGCCAGTCCATTAACTACTGTTAGACACAGAAACTGTGTGCTGTGCATGGTCAGCTCCTTGTCTATCAAATCCTTATGAAAATGGGACTGAGTAATGGTGGTGACTTCTGAGCCAGTATCTAACAAACATCTGGTTTCCACCCCTGCTATACATACTTCAGCAGTTAGACAGTCTCCAAATGCTCACTTACGGAAGTCACTAGATATGCTGGCACTGCCCGTGTCCCTTTCAACACTGTATGCAGAGTGATTTTCCACCAACGACAGGCCGAGGAATCCTTCTGCCACTGCTTGGCCTTCTACTGTAGATGGACCACTTGCTCCTGGTGCCCCACTGGTTTCCAGTGCCTGGGACTCTCTTCTTCTTCTCAGTGGACATTCTCGGCTAGTATGCCCTGGCCTTTCACAAGGGTAACAAATGTACCTTCCCTGCTCATCCTGCAGTGGGTTTCTTCAGGATCCTGGTGTCCTTGGATACTTTGGCATTTTAGTGGAGGTTTTTCCTTTCATCACTACAGTCATCACTTTCAGCTGTTGGACTGCCAGTTTTTGGACAGCTTCACTTAATCTTTCCAGTGTTAACTGTGTTTGGGGCAGGGTCTTTTCCCCAGTACTTGCATTCACTTGGCCCCCACTTCGTGGACAGGACTTCGGCTTGGCCGTCTCTGCCACAGGAACTTCCTCTTCTTCTGACTACATAATGGCAGCCAGACTGAGTTAATGGAACTTCTGACTGGGCTCTTCCTTAAACCACCTTTTAATTTCATGGTGGAAGGAATCATCCTGGAGCCCCAGCACCAACTGCTCTTTCAGAAACATATCTGGGTCTGGAACTTGTCGAGGGTCTCGCCCCTCCACTTTGCTTATTCTCTCCTAGATCTCATATGCATATGCCCAGACAGTTTCACCAGGCTCCTGCTTGCTCTCAAATAACTCCTTTCTTCTGGTTCCAATAGGTACCTTTGTGACAGATTAAGTTACCAATCTGCATGAGGTGTCAGGTGATCAGGCTGAGGCCGCAGGATCGTTAGGGGAGGAGATGACTGAGGACACCAAGTGACTGAGTTTAAAGCTTTATTCATAAAATAAAGTTAAATAACAGCGGAGAGTGCTGAGGGTTCCCCACGTCACTCAGAGGAAGGAAAAGCGTTAATGCCCCAGCCCTAATCCACTTTCATACTCACACATCCACTACCCAAGGCTGGTCAAGCTTGGGTGTAACGTACGAAGAAGCGGGAGGAGATGTGGACGGGAATTCTGTCCTGTACGCAGGTCGTCCAGGGTCCGCTGTTGATCTCCGACTTACTTCAGCTCTCGGGAAGGTTTTAAGTCCTGGGTTCTTCTGGGGGCATTTTGTCCGGGGACCTTTGTCCACCGTGCTCTTTGTATCAGTCCAAACCGGCCTTCTGAGGCTTCCTTGGCTTCCCCAAAACACATCGGCTTCAGGGTTGTTATGTTCCCATTCGCTGACCTTTGCCTTCTCACTAGTTTTTGCAATCCCCTGCAGTCTTGTTCAGTTTACTGCTCTGTTCTCACAGCTGGTTGGGGTTGTAATCCAGGCCCCCATCTTTCTTGGCATCAGAGAGTCTGCTTGGGTGCATTGGCCTTGGGCAGCTGGGGTCAGCTTCTTTTCTTCGCACCTAGCTGGATCGTCGAGTTAACACATTCCTTTCTCCCTTCCTCCCCTTTTGGCCTCTCACAACCTGCAAAGGAATCTTTCACTCCACACTCACGCCTTCAACCCCTCCCAAAATGAATATGCCTATATAGGCGGCAGCAATATACAAGGCTGGTGCTTACCCAGGAGACCTCATGGGGGGCAATTTTATCGTGCCTGGGACATTCCCATGAGGCTATTTTATTCTGACTGTGACACCTTGTCTCCATACACTTCCAGGAGGAGTTCAAATACCTTTTCCACATCTTTCTTGTCTGCCATTGCTAGGAGCTTAACTGTGGCCTTGGCCGTGGCCCTTGAGGTGTTCCTCTATGAAGTCCATATGATCCTCTTCAGGTACTCTTAGCACACACGGACTTGCCTTCACAGACTTGACTCACTCCTCTACTGTAATGTCTCCTGGTCTTGTTGGGAAGCCATAAATAGTAGGGGGTTTCTTAGCTTCTGCTGCCTCATGGTCTATTACTGCCTTAACCAGTGAAAAGGCTTCTCTCTGTTCTGTTCTAGCTTGTTGTAATGCCTCAGCTTGGTCTGATCATCTGCGCACAAGTTCAGCAAAGTGGGCCCATAGTTCTTCAATTCCAGCCATTCTTGACCAGGCCTGGACAGTGCTGTCAGAACTCAACCAGGAAACCAGTGGGGTGGACCCTGTGGATAGGATCCTGTTCGTGATGCCAATTATGTAAGTGAGGGAATGGTCCAGCTACTGTGGGGAACATTCCTGGCTTATACACTACCCCGGTGAAATGGGGTAGCGAAAGGATTTGAGTCCTCACTCCAACTATCTTTATCCCCTTAGCTCGGCCCCACTCTGATGGACCCAGGCAATTCCAGTTCAGAAAGAGGATGGGACCCCCCCTTGCCCAGTTTACAGTCTGAGTGTAAATGGGAAGTGGAGTGGGAATGGATGATCACTTTAGATAAGCTATTACCAGCAGGACAGTGGGGTGGGAGGAGGTATTGTTTCATATTCTCTGTGTGTATATAAAGTGTTCTGCAGTTTCCACAGTATGCATCCGATGAAGTGAGCTGTAGCTCACGAAAGCTCATGCTCAAATAAATTGGTTAGTCTCTAAGGTGCCACAAGTACTCCTTTTCTTTTTGCGAATACAGACTAACATGGCTGCTACTCTGAAACAGGAATATAAATCTCAACCATGCATAATAATCTTCCTTCAGTGTAGCCTTAATCCTCCTCAACTCTCCCCTAAAGAAAAACACCCAGAGATGCTGCTCTTGACACACTAATGTCAGGGAGGCTTCACTGCAAAACTTAACACTGTCCTCAGACTCCCCCCACCGCCCGCCAGCTACTCCCACCTGCACCCACAGGCGGGCCCCCAGACCTACTCCAAAGCACGAGCCAGGCTTGCTCAGATCACGTTCCTGGTGTCATGGATCATTCAATGTAGCCGGTCACTGCCGGGAAGGGAAAGGGGCTTGCCTCCCAAATCCCTCCCAGCGCCATGGGAAATCTTCCGCCTCCATCGGGGGGCCCAGCCCAATGGATACCTGAGACAAGACTTCACGCCTCCCCCCCACCGGACACTGGCCCCCCTGAGCGGACATTGCATGGCCCTTATGCTTGTGGAACCGGGCTCCAGAGCTGAGTCCCCCCAAACCCCAATATCAGGTCAAAAAAGCCAGACCCTCAGTTCCCATGCGAGGAAATACAGTCCCTGCAGGGAGCTGTTCTTTCCTCCCAGGGTCCAAAAGTGTCAGGAGGACCCCAGCGCCCTGTGCCCGGCGCTGCACAGACACACAGGACGGGACAGTCTGACTCCTGCAGCCGGAGCCCTGGGGCGAGTAAATCCGATCACTGACAGCAGGAGCGTGTGTCTCTTATAAAGCGGGGCATGCAAATGAGGGAGACAGTTTCCTGGTTAAATCTGAGCCTCCCTCTGCCCAGGCTGCACCCGGAGACACAAATCCGCAGCCCCCTGGGTCGGTGCAGTCCCCAGCCAGTCCCCTGAGAACTTTCCCCTCCAGCACCCGGGAAAATGGGATTTTTGCTCCTTGTCATTGTCGCTGTAGCAGCTCTGGAAGGTATTTTCCTCCTCTGAAGACCTGGCAGAGTTAGGAGAATATTGTGTTCTCACTGTTTTTATACCGACATTAATGGCCTGTCTTTATTCCCAGGTGTCCGGTCCCAGACGCTGGTGGAGTCCGGAGGGGATGTGAAGAAGCCCGGAGACTCTCTCCGCCTCTCCTGCAAAGCCTCCGGGTTCACCTTCAGCAGCTACTGGATGAGCTGGGTCCGCCAGGCTCCCGGGAAGGGACTGGAATGGGTCGCTGCTATAAAATACGATGGGAGTAGTATATACTACCTCGATGCAGTGAAAGGGCGATTCACCATCTCCAGGGATAACGCCAAGAGTGAGCTGTATCTGCAAATGACCGGCCTGAAGCCCGAGGACACCGCCCGCTATTACTGTGCGAGTTACACAGTGACACCAAACCGGTTTGTGATCGTACAAAAACCCAGGCTGCGGAATCGCCCTTCTCCCGGCGGCCGCGCGGGGGCAGCAGCGACACCCCCCGCTTCGGGCTCGGGCAGGAGACCCGGCACCCGGGGGAACGGGACACAAACCTCCCGCCAGTTTAACCCTTCCGTTCCCGGACTCTGAATGGCCCATTTCCCTACCCCAGAGATGGAGGGCGGGGTGTGGAAATGGGTCATGCAGGGTGCGGGCAGGGCTGGGGGGCAGAGATCACCCGGCGCCAGAATAAACCCCGCTCCGCTGCGACTGGGGATGGGGCACCGTTGGGACTTTCCAAAGAGACTCGAGCATTTTTTCCATCCATTTGACAGCTGGAAATCACAGCCCTGATGTAAACGGTGCAGCTCAGGATCCTGCCCACAATAAAGGGCCCCCATGTCACAGAGTCACCATGGAGATAAAAAGCCCCGCCCCTCAGCCCCCCGATGGCATCACTCAGCCCAGCGCTGGCCCGCAGGGCATTGGGGACAGTCAGGGTGCTAAGGGCTGTGGATAGGGACACGGTGGGATTTCATGGGGTCGCTCAGGGGGAGGCGGCTGCCGAGGGAGAAGCAGAGGCCCGTTGTGGCGGGGAGAGGGGGCACGAGGGTCAAAGGGCGCAGCTCCCACTGACTGCTGTAGCTCACGAAAGCTCATGCTCAAATAAATTGGTTAGTCTCTAAGGTGCCACAAGTACTCCTTTTCTTTTTGCGAATACAGACTAACACGGCTGTTCCTCTGAAACATCTCCAGAGACAATCCCAACAACCTGCTGCCTCTGAAAATGACCGGGCTGAAGCCCAGTGGCACCGACCGGTACCACTCTCAGTTCCCAGGCAATGTGTCTCCCCTTCCTGCCCAGAGCCCCGCTGGGCTGCGGGGCACAGATCCCTCGCTCCATCTGTGAACTCCAAGCCGGAGTGAGTCCTGTTCTGAGTCGCTCTCCCCTCGGAGACCTGGCACGTTGGCTCTCCCGGGTCCCATCCCTGTGTGTGTGGGAAAGACCCCGGGAATATTCATGCCTAGACTCAAGCTAGAGCCACTAGATTATTCTTCCGTCCCATGCCTGGGGAAATAAACAAGGAGTCTTTACACTGGTGCCTGTTGTAGATCCTAGACGGGGAAGAGAAATTTGATCACGGGCTCTTCAGTCTGGCAGACAAAGGTACAACAGGATCCAATGCTGGAAGCTGAAGCTAGACAATGTCCAGCTGGAAAGAAGGTGATTTTAAAAAAAAGACATTGAGGTGAATTAACCACTGGAACAGCTGATCAAGAGTCATGGTGGATTCTCCGTCACTAGCAACTATTGTCTCTATGATTCTGTGTCTTTTAGAAAATAAACAAATGCAAAATCCATCAAGGGAGATTTTAGTTCGATATGCGGGGGTGGGGGGAGCACTTTCTAAGGATAAGCATATCTAACTATCCACATTTGAACCGGTTACCTAGGGAGGTTGTGAAATCCCCATCACTGGAGGTTTTTAAGAACAGATGAGGAAATGTTCCACCAGGGGAGTTCTAGGTATATCGAATCCTGCCTCAGTGCAGGGGGGGTTGGCTAGTTGACCTCTTGAAGTCCCTCTTCCAGCCCTACCTTTCTACAATTCTCTGAATTTCTTGTCCTCTGTGACTGAAGCAGAAGACAGTCAGAGTATTTCACTTTCTTTGGTGACTTTCTCCAGCACAGGATCCCATTAGGGTATTTGTAATGAAGTGAATCACTGTGGGATCCCTTATCTCTAGCACAAGGATACAAACCGGCATCTACAGATTTCAGGCTGCTGATGTGCACATGCACCAGGTTATTGGAGGCGTCTCTTGAGGTGGTGAATTGCCCTTTCCCTGAGTCCAGGTAATATGGGGTACCTGCATTATCTATGCTGGAGACCCACTCCAGTCCCTTCCCAGGAACATGACGGATCCAATCCAGCCACTTGCTACTGATGAAGAAGCCGGAGGCTTTGCAGGAGAGGCGGAGAGAGTCTCCGGGCTTTTTCACATCCCCTCCAGACTCCACCAGCTGGGCCTTTGACAGAGCTCCTGTGGGGGAAAAGTATCATGAATCACATCTGGAATTTTCAAAGGGTAAAGTCAAGGGGAATTAGATACACCATTACCTAAGTCCCCTTCAAAAATGTCAATCAACATTCCAGTAGGCCCTGCTCCAAACCCCACTCAGACCAGTGGAAGTTCTCCCCTTGCCTTTAGTGAACTTTGCATCAGGCCCATAAAGCACAATATTCCCCAGTATCTCCAGAAAATGTCAGATACCATAATTCCTTTAAAGGGCACTAGACTGAAGAGACAATTCAGCGAAAATATGCTGTTGATGCTGGGTAAAGTGCTCATGGTGTCCCGGCATTAGCTGCCCAGACCCCTCCTTGTGTCCTAGCCATGCAGGTGCAGAGCTATTAAATGACTTAGGCAGCGCATTAAGGATATGCATTTGCATATCTATTTTTTTTAATAAGCCATGTTTAAGCTCTAGCCCTCAAGCTATCTTAGTTTTTTATATTGTTCCCATTACTGTTGTGTTTGAGCATGGCAACCATTAAAGTATTTAGGGTAACAAGAAAACATTTTACAAATACATTAGAAGCAAGACAAAGATGAAGGACAGGGAAGGACCACTGCTCAATGAGGAAGGAAACACAGTCACAAGAAAAAGCAGCAATTGCCGAAATATTAAATGACATCTTTGTTTAGGTTTTCTCCAAAGAAATTAGCAGTAATCAGAGAACTAACAGTGAACATCAGTGTAAATGGGGTAGGATCTGAGGTTAAAATAGGGAAACAAGTTAAGAATTATGTAGACAAGTTAGACGTCCTCAAGTCAGCAGGGCCAGATGAAATATACCAGAGAATATTTAAGAAACTGGCCAAAGAGATCTTAGCCATTAACAATTATTTTTGAGAACTGTCGGAGAACAGGAGAGATCCCAGAGGACTGGAAGAGGGCAAGTGGTACCTATCAATAAAAAGCAGAATAAGGGCAACCCAGGAATTATGAACTGTTAGGGGGCTTATTCCTTCACCCACTTACTTCCCTGGTCCTTCTCGCATGAACAGAGAGCAACAATACCCGAAGTCCAAAGGTGCAAACAATTCGATGTTTATTGGGGTGAACTTCCAGCAAGCATGATTCCAGTTTCCTTCCTTAGTATCCTCCTTCCCAGCTCTGACACCACAGAGCCTTACACCTGTGTCCCTGTTCCCATTCCTGCCCTTAGCCAAACATGATTCCAACTTCCTTACTCCCATTCCCTGTTCCCATCTCACACACCCACATGCCCACCCCCACCCCCACCCCCAGTCACTTCCTCATTGACTACAGATTATATAGTAAAACTTGAGTTCTGCTTAGCTATACCTTAACCAATCATTTTCCTGAAATTTAACTAACCAATCCTAACATATTGTAACATGATTATGTAACCAATTATAACCCACCACCTCAATTAGTTTACACCCAGCAAAATTAATTATACAGCAGACAGGAACAATCACAGAACCAGACAGAGATTATACAGACAAACAACAGCAAAGTGGGAACTATAATGACAAAACAATACAGAAGTGAGGATTTCACATCCCAGCTATTGATAAGTGAGTTCTTGCCAGACAGGATGCTATCAAACTAAGTTTCCTTTTACATTTTCTAGGCACTTCCCTTTCTCTGGAGGTGATAGGAATACAATCCTGTCCTGATAGTGCCTAACAGCCCAATAGCACCTTATTTCAATGTGACTAGTTTGGAATGTGAGGATGTGACTGTTCGCTTCCCAGCTTATGGCTGCCTCTGCTGCTTAGCCAAAGGCCTTAGCCTAAGAACAGGGCCTCAGACTGTCACAGTAAGAGAAGGCCCTTACACCAGCAGATAGTGATTTTGATTCTTTCTTTTATACCTCTATAATTAGCCAAGTGATAAGAATACACCTAAATTCCTAGAGTATAGGCCTTTACAGACAGGCCTGAATATCTATATCCTAACATGAACCACTCAACTTAACTTCTGTACCCGGAAAGAATGGAGCAAATAATCAATTTGCAAGCACCTGGAAGATGAGGTGACAACTAACAGTCAACATGGATTTGTAAAGAACAAATCATGTCAAACCTGCTACCTGGGGTTCTTTCAACCCAAAACTCTTGGTAACTTTTACTCTGTGTGAGGTGGTGTCAATAAATAAAAACTTTCCCCCCTTATTTATACATTAGTAATAGAATGACATGCCCCTTAAAGCAAACTTGTTAAGTAAGTAGTTTCAATGGAAAGGCAAGAGGAAGGACACGGGGTCAAGCTACCCTCTCTGTGGCACCCAAAACTCCCCTCCCCGCCCCCCAGCTCCTGCCTTGGCTAAACTGAGAGTGCTGAATGGCCAATTTACAGCCTGCTGACTTGGCTGCTTTTAGCACTAAGCCATAGTGGTTTCAGGCACTTTATTGGTTTGCCAAAGTCTCCCCGTACAAAACCCACCTCATATCCTCCTTTGACAGGGTACGAAGATGAGTGGATGGGAGCGGGGACAAGAACAGTAGATGTGGTATATCTCAACTTTAGTAAGACATTTCATACAGTCTCAGATAGCCTTCTCATAAGCAAACCAGGGAAATATAGACTAATGAATCTATTATAAGGTAGGTGCACAACGAGTTAGAAAATGTACTCAGAGAGTAGTTATCAACAATTCACAGTCAAGCTGGAAGGGAATACGGAGAAGGTTCCCTCAAGGATCTGTCCTGGGTCCACTTCTATTCAATAGCTCCATAAATGATTTGGATAATGGCATGGAGAGTACACTTATAAAGTTTTCAGATTATACCAATCTGGGAGGGGTTGCAAGCACTTTAAAGACCAGGATTAGAATTCAGAATGAGCTTGACAAATTGGAGACATGGTCTGAAATACATAGGCTGCATCCACACACTCTTCCTGCATAGCTAAACTCAGCACGGAAAGGCTCTGACAGGTGCAAGTAGCATTAAATTCCTTCCCAACCCCAAATATCAGTCAGTTGGACCTTGAGCATGTGGGCAAGACCCACCAGCCAGACCCCTGGGAAAGAGTTCTCTGTAGTTACTCAGAGCCCTCCCCACCTAGTGTCCCATCACTGGCCATTGGGGATATTTGCTACCAGCAGTTGTCGATGTGCCTACAATGGCATATTACCACCTCATCATACCATCCCCCTCCACATAAATTTCTCAAGATCAGTCTTGAAACCAGTTTGCTTCCCCGTCCCCCCTTTTTAGTTTAATTCTGGCTGAGATTTTCAAAGCTGCCTAAAGGCATTTAGATGCATGGTTTATATGAGGAAGAAAGGCAGTTTTGGAAATCTTAACCCAAGTAATCTGGAAATTTACCCCAATTGTTACCTCCTCTTCCCTCTCTTCTGCCCCTTTGTTTGCTGCCTTTAAAGGCTTTTTGAACTGCCTCAGGCCTCATGCAAATTAAGGAGCGCAACTTCTTTTTTAACAGCCAGAGAATTTCTCCTTCTCCAGCACACCCCAAGTAACTTACTTTGTGCTGTATTCCTTCATTTGTTCCGGTTGGTTTCTGATTCAAAACTAAATATGTGTTTCATTTTTATTTCCCTGGTGGCAGCTTTCTCAGGTAAGAAACTCAGAGGCACCTGGGATAAAAGAAGGAAACAAATGCAGCCAAAAGGAATCGTTGATTCTCCAGAGCACTGAAGAACATGCTTAGATGCTTTGCTGAATCATGGCCTAGATCTTTAATATTTGTCTATTTGCAGGTGTCTGGTCACAAATCCAGCTAAGCCAGTCCGGAGCAGAAGTTAAAAAGCCAGGAGACTCTGCAAAACTCTTCTGTAAAGTGTCTAGACACATACACTAGCCACGGTATGCACTGAGCACAGAGGTCTCCAAGGAAAGGACTGGAAAGGGGATTTTCAATTACAAACGGGGCTGGTGACACCACATACTACACAGACCCGGTTAAAGGACCATTCACCCTCTCCAGAGACAACACCCAGAACCTGCTGGGGTAAACACTGAGGTGGCAAAATTTGCAGATGATACAAAACTACTCAAGATAGTTAAGTCGCAGGCAGACTGCAAAGAGCTATGAGAGCAGTGGTCACCACCCGGTCGATCATGATCTCCAGCAGCTCAGCGGGTTGCCACTGAGCCAGGCTGCCTGCCTGCCCCAGCCCCACACCGCTCCCAGAAGTGGCCAGCATGGCCCCATGGCCCCAGGAGTGGGGAGACAGGGTTCTCCCTCTGCATGCTGCTCCTACCTGCAAGCACCACCCCCACAGCTCTCATTGGCCGGGAATGGGGAGCTGTGGCCAATGGGAGCTGCAGGGGTGGTGCTTGCAGAGAGGGGCAGTGCACAGAGCCATGTGCTGCCTGACCCTCCCCAGGGGCCGGAGGGGTGCGTTGGCCCTTTCCAGGAGTGGTGCAGTGCACAGGTAGGCAGGGAGCCTGCTTTAGTGGCAGCCACACTGTGCCACCAACTGGGAGCCTCTGGATGTAAATGCTGCCTGGCGGGAGGCCGCACCCCAACCCCCAGCCCTAAGCCCCGTCCTGGATCCAGCACCCCATGCCCCAGGTGTGGGCAAACTATGGCCCAGGGGCCGCATCCAGCCCTTCAGACATTTTAATCTGGCCCTCAAGCTCCTGCCGGGGAGTGGGGTCTGGGGCTCGCCCTCTCCACATGTGCCGTGGCTTCACGTGGCTCCTGGAAGCCGCAGCATGTTCCGGCTCCGGCTCCTACGCACAGGGGCAGCCAGGGGGTTCCACAGGCTGCCCCTGCCCCAACTGTCACCTCTGCAGCTCCCACTGGCCGGCAACCAGGGGAGCGTGTAGAAGCCGGAGTGGAGACATGCCACTGCTTCCGGGAGCTGCTTGAGATAAGCACCACCGGGAGCCAGCACCCCTGATCCCCCTCCTGCCCTCCAAACCCCTTAGTCACAGCCTCATGCACCTCAGAGCCTGCACCCCCCAGCCGGAGCCCTCACCCCTCCACCTGCACCCCAACACCCTGCCCCAGCCCGGAGCCCGCTCCCACACCCTGAACTCCTCATTTCTGGCCCCACCCCAGAGCCCGGCACCTCCAGCCAGACCCCTCACCCTCTCTTGCACCCCAACGCCCTATTTTGTGAGCATTCATGGCCCGTCATACAATTTCTATACCCATATGTGGCCTTCAGGCAAAAAACTTTGCCCAGCCCTGCCATACCGCATCATACACCCTGAACCCCCTCCTGCACCCCAAATCCCAGCCCTGACTCCCTCCCAGAGCCTGCACCCCAACCCCCTGCCCCAGCCCAGAGCCAACTCCTGCACCCAAACTCCCTCCCCCTCCTGCACCCCAACCCCCGCCCCAGGCTCAGCCCAGAGCCCTCTCCCACACTGTGAACCCTTCAGCCCCAGCCAGGAGTCCACACCCCCTGTCGAACCCCAGCCCCCTACCCCACCCTTGTGAAAGTGAGTGAGGGGGGGGAAGAGCGAGTGAAGGGGTGGAGGGTGGAGTGAGTGGGGTGGAACTTTGGGGAAGGGGTCGGGTAGATCCTGGGTTGCCCTTAAATTCAAAAAGTGATCTTGGGTGTAAAAGGTTGGAGACCCCTGTTCAAAAGGATCTCTCAGAACTAGGTGACTGGGCAACAAAATAGCAGATGAAATTCAGTGTTGATAAATGCGAAGCAATGCACATTGGAAAGCATAATCCCAACTATGCATAGCAAATGATGGGGCTAAATTAGCTGTTCCCACTCAAGAAAGAGATCCTGGAGTCACTGTGGATAGTTTTCTGAAAATCTCCAATCAATGTGCAGCGGCAGGCAAAAAAGCGAACAGAATGTGGGGAATCATAAGAAAGGGATAGATAATAAGATAGAAAATATCATATTTCCTCTATATAAATCCATGGTACGCCTACATCTTGAATACTGCATGCGGACGTGGTCGCCCCATCTCAAAAAAGATATATCAAAATTGGAAAAGGTTCAGAAAAGGGCAACAAAAATGATTAGGGGAATGGAACGGCTGCCATATATGGAGAGATGAATAAGACAGGGACTTTTCATCTTGGAATAGAGTCAGCTAAGGGGGGATATGATTGAGGTCTATAAAATTATGACTCATGTGGAGAAAGTAAATAAGGAAGTGTTATTTACTCCTTCTCATAACACAAGAACAAGGGGTCATCAAATGAAATTAATAGGCAGAACGTTTAAAACAAACAAAAGGAAGGTTTTTTTCCACACAATGCACAGTCAACCTGTGGAACTCCTTGCCAGAGGATGTTGTGAAGGTCAAGATTATAACAGGGTTCAAAAAAGAACTAGATCAATTCTATTAGCCAGGATGGCAGGTTGGGCAGGGATGGTGTCCCTAACCTCTCTTTCCCAGAATCTGGGAATGGCTGATGGGTTGGATCACTTAATGATTCCCTGTTCTGTTCATTCCCTCTGGGGCATCTGGCATTGGACCCACTGTCTGGGCTAGATGGACCTTTGGTCTGACCCAGTCTGGCCGCTCTTATGTTCTTAAGGAATTTTGTCTCTAAGAATTGTAGAGAACACGGCAGAAATTATTCTGTGAGTGGAATTCTTAATCTTCTCCTTTACTCACATAACCCTTTCCCACTACACCCACCTCCGGGAGGCTGAATTTGCTGATGGCTGAGGTCCAAGATCTGTGTCTTATACAGAGGAGGAGATGCAAATTCAGTGCCTCGGCGCACTATAGAAACCCTGTGATCTCGGGACCCCGCAGTGTGAGAAGGGAGGACGGACAAGTCCGGGCGTCGGTGCAGATCCCACCAGAAAACCCTCCAGCGTCAGCAACATGCGACTGTGGCTGAACCTCGCTTTCTTACTAGCAGCCCTTCCAGGTAATTTTATCCCCTTCCTCGCTACACGGACTAGAGACACCGGGGGATGCTGCACATCCCGAACCTGACCCAAAGGGCAGTGAAGTCAACGGGAACCTTCCTGCTGCTTCAAATGGACTCTGAGCCAGGGCCTGTGTGAATGTGATTCTCATTCTTTCCAGGTGTCCGGTCACAGGTCCAGCTGGTGGAGTCCGGAGGCGGGATTCAAAGCCCTGGGGGATCTCTCCGCCTCTCCTGCAAAGCCTCCGGATTCACCTTCAGCAGCTACCATATGAACTGGGTCCGTCAGGCGCCGGGGAAAGGACTGGAGTGGGTCGCACAGATACTCAGTCCTGCTTATAGTTCAGCAGCATATTACAGTGATGCGGCGAAAGGGCGATTCACCATCTCCAGAGACGAGTCCAGCAGCACGGTGTATCTGCAAATGAACAGCCTGAAAGCCGAAGACACCGCCCGGTATCACTGTGCGAGAGACACAGCGATCAGAAACCTCCTGCGGTTAGCACAGAAACCTCCAGCGTGAATCCCCCTCCCACTCCGTGCCCACAGTCACCGCCAGAACAGAGCCGTTCACACAGGAACCCAGAGTGTGAAGCCTCCAGTCCTTTATCCGGGCTTCACTCCTCTCAAAATTCACTTTGATGATGAAAGACCCACGGTTCTGTCAGAACCGAGACCATCCTTAAACATTCCCTAGTGATGCAGAAAGAGATTCCTTCTCCAAAGTGAAGGAGTACTTGTGGCAACTTAGAGACTAATCAATTTATTTGAGCATAAGCTTCTCCAAAGTGTTATTCACACTTAGCTCTCCGTCCTTCACCCTCCTTTCCCAGCAAACTAAGCTGGAGAAGACAGGCAGGAAGCAGGAGCCATGCAGCCGAAGGTGGAACGTGAACTAGAATTTTTCACGCCGGAATCTTGCCACAGTTTGCACTCACCTAAAGAAAGGACAAATCGTACTTCTTGAACACACTGCTTCATTTCCAAAGTGACTGGGGTTCCTGAATAGCCAATGCCACGTTCTGCAGGAAGCAGGAAATGGGGGTCACTCGTCCTAAATTCACAGGCAGAGCGTGGGAATCCTCTTTACAGACTCTAGTGGATTCATCTTTAGCCAAACTCCAAGTTTCTTGCACTTGCCCATTCATAATAAAACACCCCGTGTGCAGAGAGCGTCTCAGTTTAAGAATTCCCTTTAAAAAAAAAGAAGGAATCGTGGTTTTCTGAGCGCACTGAAAGTTAACACCACCGGTGTCTGGTTCATTCCTGTGTCAGACAGTCATTCTGCGCCTCTGTGTTTCGATACATTTGTTCCAACTGAAATCAAATTTAAGATTACAATGGGGCAGAACACAACCTGTCCCACAAGCGTGTCACCTTGTAGCATCGCATCGTCTTCCTTCCTTCGGCCCACGTCTGCGAAAGACAGACCATTAACTAAGAGGGGCAAAGTGCAGGGGAATCATTTCACATATAAGCTTTGAAAGGGCCAGGCCTGGAATATCACAAAGGAAAGTGTGGAGAGAGCTAATACAGGCTGACTGCTCCCTTTCAGCACATCTACACACTTCACCAGTGACACAGCTGTGAAGTGATCAATCCTGGTCCATTCAAGTCAAAGGCAAAACTCCCATTGGCTCAATGGGACTGGGATTCCGTCCCCAGTGATGGAAAGATGTGTCAGACTCATAGCACAGGGACAGAACTGTTTGCCTTGCAAAATTCCTATGTGGCTCTAGGAAGAAGGATAAAGGAGTTGGAGGCGCAAGTGGTGTTCTCGTCCATCCTCCCCGTGGAAGGAAAAGGCCTAGGTAGGGACCGTCGAATCGTGGAAGTCAACGAATGGCTACGCAGGTGGTGTCGGAGAGAAGGCTTTGGATTCTTTGACCATGGGATGGTGTTCCATGAAGGAGGAGTGCTGGGCAGAGACGGGCTCCATCTTACGAAGAGAGGGAAGAGCATCTTTGCCAGCAGGCTGGCTAACCTAGTGAGGAGGGCTTTAAACTAGGTTCACCGGGGGAAGGAGACCAAAGCCCTGAGGTAAGTGGGAAAGTGGGATACCGGGAGGAAGCACAGGCAGGAATGTCTGTGAGGGGAAGGCTCCTGCCTCATACTGGGAATGAGGGGTGATCAACAGGTTATCTCAAGTGCTTATATACAAATGCACAAAGCCTTGGAAACAAGCAGGGAGAACTGGAGGTCCTGGTGATGTCAAGGAACTATGACGTGATTGGAATAACAGAGACTTGGTGGGATAACTCACATGACTGGAGTACTGTCATGGATGGTTATAAACTGTTCAGGAAGGACAGGCAGGGCAGAAAAGGTGGGGGAGTAGCATTGTATGTAAGGGAGCAGTATGACTGCTCAGAGCTCCGGTACGAAACTGCAGAAAAACCTGAGTGTCTCTGGATTAAGTTTAGAAGTGTGTGCAACAAGAGTGATGTAGTGGTAGGAGTCTGCTATAGACCACCGGACCAGGGGGATGAGGTAGATGAGGCTTTCTTCCGGCAGCTCACGGAAGCTACTAGATCGCATGCCTTGATTCTCATGGGTGACTTTAATTTTCCTGATATCTGCTGGGAGAGCAATACAGTGGTGCATAGACAATCCAGGAAGTTTTTGGAAAGCGTAGGGGACAATTTCCTGGCGCAAGTGTTAGAGGAGCCAACTAGGGGGGGCGCTTTTCTTGACTTGCTGCTCACAAACCGGGTAGAATTAGTGGGGGAAGCAAAAGTGGATGGGAATCTGGGAGGCAGTGACCATGAGTTGGTTGAGTTCAGGATCCTGACGCAGGGAAGAAAGGTAAGCAGCAGGATACGGACCCTGGACTTCAGGAAAGCAGACTTCGACTCCCTCAGGGAACGGATGGCCAGGATCCCCTGGGGGACTAACTTGAAGGGGAAAGGAGTCCAGGAGAGCTGGCTGTATTTCAAGGAATCCCTGCTGAGGTTACAGGGACAAACCATCCCGATGAGTCGAACGAATAGTAAATATGGCAGGCGACCAGCTTGGCTTAATGGTGAAATCCTAGTGGATCTTAAACATAAAAAAGAGGCTTACAAGAAGTGGAAGGTTGGACATATGACCAGGGAAGAGTATAAAAATATTGCTCGGGCATGTAGGAATGATATCAGGAGGGCCAAATCGCACCTGGAGCTGCAGCTAGCCAGAGATGTCAAGAGTAACAAGAAGGGTTTCTTCAGGTATGTTGGCAACAAGAAGAAAGCCAAGGAAAGTGTGGGCCCCTTACTGAATGAGGGAGGCAACCTAGTGACAGAGGATGTGGAAAAAGCTAATGTACTCAATGCTTTTTTTGCCTCTGTTTTCACTAACAAGGTCAGCTCCCAGACTGCTGCGCTGGGCATCGCAAAATGGGGAAGAGATGGCCAGCCCTCTGTGGAGATAGAGGCGGTTAGGGACTATTTAGAAAAGCTGGACGTGCACAAGTCCATGGGGCCGGACGAGTTGCATCCGAGAGTGCTGAAGGAATTGGCGGCTGTGATTGCAGAGCCATTGGCCATTATCTTTGAAAACTCGTGGCGAACGGGGGAAGTCCCGGATGACTGGAAAAAGGCTAATGTAGTGCCAATCTTTAAAAAAGGGAAGAAGGAGGATCCTGGGAACTACAGGCCAGTCAGCCTCACCTCAGTCCCTGGAAAAATCATGGAGCAGGTCCTCAAAGAATCAATCCTGAAGCACTTGCATGAGAGGAAAGTGATCAGGAACAGCCAGCATGGATTCACCAAGGGAAGGTCATGCCTGACTAATCTAATCGCCTTTTATGATGAGATTACTGGTTCTGTGGATGAAGGGAAAGCAGTGGATGTATTGTTTCTTGACTTTAGCAAAGCTTTTGACACGGTCTCCCATAGTATTCTTGTCAGCAAGTTAAGGAAGTATGGGCTGGATGAATGCACTATAAGGTGGGTAGAAAGCTGGCTAGATTGTCGGGCTCAACGGGTAGTTATCAATGGCTCCATGTCTAGTTGGCAGCCAGTATCAAGTGGAGTGCCCCATGTTGGATCATATTAAAGAAGTTCTGTATTAAAATCACAAATGAGTTTGATTCCCCATAGTTTAAATTCCAGGGTATTACTAATTAAGAGGCGTCTTGGTTTTTGGTACTGTTTCTCTCCCTCTATGTGTGAAACTTGCAAGCTGCTAATTGTGTTAGTACATTCTAAGACAGAGTCTGTTCTCAAAGCAATTCACAGAGAGAGAGACTCAAAGCAATACTCTGTAACAACAGAAACAGCCCCCAGAGACTCCCCACCCTTTTGTTGTATTAACAATTGTGATTAAAATAGAGATAGAGGATGTATGTGGATGGATGCTTGGTGTGGATAATAACTGAATGATCAGGGAGGTGCCAGCCTAAGAATCCAGTGTCCATCGGCTGAAGAAGGCGTCAAGTGGAAATAACCAGAGGACCCCCCGGAGGGCAGACTGGAATCCACCCAACAGCCTCAAGAATGGGAGAACCAAAGAACAAGATAACATCTTGGAGCCGTCAGGAATGTGCTATCTGCTGATTGATTCAGCAACAGCATGATGAAGCAATTCCCATAGACTGGCATAGGAAGAAATTCCTATAAAAATAGACTCTAAAAAGTGAGAACTTTGGGGGGGTCTGATTCTGCAAACCAACTTCCAGGAGCATCAGATGAGCATCTGATAAGGCCCTGCTCCCTCCTCATGTCCAGGCCACCTGGCCAGTGACTTGGCATGAGCAACTCTAAGGCTGGTAACTATGATAACAACCTTGCAGAACCTGTGTGTGTGGGTGTGTATGTGTGTGTGTGTGTGTTTGTATGAATGAATGTGTGAATAAATATGAGATTGAATGGAATTTTATAGCTATAACTAACTGCTTACTATGATTCTTTCTGTATTCACAATAAATGTGGTATTTTGCCTTTTTCCCTTTAATAAGATCCTGCTGGTTTTTATTTTAATACTACCACATTTTGGTGGAGAATTGCGAAAGGGGGAATATTGGTAAAAAACCTCAGTTATTGTAAATATTGGTGTGCACACCGCCAGCTCTAGTGAGCTAGGCATTTCTATTAGGTTAACCAGACCTGCTGGCCTCCGAGAAGGTAGCAGGAAAAACAGATTAAACCAGACCTGCTGGCCTCTGAGAAGGTAGCAGGGGACCTGCTGGCCTCCGAGAAGGTAGCAGGAAAAACAGATTAAACCGGACCTGCTGGCCTCCGAGAAGGTAGCAGGGGACCTGCTGGCCTCCGAGAAGGTAGCAGGAAAAAAAAAAAACAGATTAAACTAGACCTGCTGGCCTCCGAGAAGGTAGCAGGGGACCTGCTGGCCTCCGAGAAGGTAGCAGGGAAGAACAGGTTAACCGGACCTGCTGGCCTCCGAGAAGGTAGCAGGGAGAAATAGGTTAACTGGACCTGCTGGCCTCTGGGAAGGTAGCAGGGGACCTGCTGGCCTCCGGGAAGGTAGCAGGGGAAAAACGCATAGATTAAGCTATGATTTCAGAATCTAGGCTGTGTCACTTGCTAAGTAATACCAGCAGTGACAAAGAGATTGAAATATCCATGTTAAGATGTTTAAAAGAAAACAGGGTAAGCCAGTACCAGAGGGAGGAATGGAGTCAGAAGGAACTCCAACCTCACCTTTTGTTAAAGAAATTACACCTTTTCAACAAATCCTTCAAAAATGTGGGCACAGTCCTTGGACTAAACAAGCCCTAGCTGATGTCTGCACTATTTCGGACCTAGAGGATAGATTGGCTCAGTATATCCTCATATACAAACCTTCTAGTGCTGCCAAAAGAGATGCAGCAGCAATTTGGTTGTTGTGGGAGGCATGTAAGGATTCTTCCCTCCGCTTGTCTTCATGTAAAGAGGAAAAGGCACAAACGGAAAAGGGAGCAGACAATTGGAAGGTGCTGGCTACAAATACCCAAAGCCAGCTGAAAATAGTGAAAGAGGCACTCCAGGAATACAAAAAGAGTGAAAAAGTTAACTCTGCAGAGGCTGGAGGGACGCAGGTAAAGGGGGAGAAGGCCCTATGTACGGCACCCCCAGGCATAATTACAAAGAGAAAAGAGAATAAAAAAAAAAAAAAAAAGTTAACTCTGCAGAGGCTGGAGGGAATTAAGCAGTTAAACGTGTATGTATCTGTCTGTGTGTGTGTAAATATGTAAAGTTCTAAGGACCAGTTAGTTTTGTTTTTGTTTTAAATAATGCTACTAAAAATCCATTTGACTCTTTAATTCAAAGTTGCAAAACTGACAGACCTTTTTGCTAGACACAGGTAATTAGTGTTGTTTGGCTTTGGGATTTGGCATTTAACCCTTAAAAGGTAACTTAATGCTTTAAAAAATTTAAAATGTTTTTAAGTTGTGGCTGCAGCAGGGCAGTCAAAATCAGGAGAATATATAAAAAAAAAATTCTGGATTCTTTTTGTTTGTTTGATTTTTGTTTGTTTGTTTTTGTAACAAAATAGCAGATAAGAGTTGTAGTAAAAAAAAAAATTAAAAAAAGACAGTGCCCCTCTGAAGCAACAGCAGGGGTGAGGTGCACAAAACAAAAAGAAGCAATGTTAGAAACACTGAGTCTTAAAATGGCTCTGAGTAATCAGACTGTCACTTTGATAAAGGTACATGAAAACTCTGTAAGCAAAAAAAGAAATAGTGACACCTTATGTAAAAATGGATCTGGATAATGTTATAGAAGTTAAACTATGGAAGGAATGTGCATTTGCCCCAGAACATGTGCAGGGTATATTGTAGAAGGGGCAAAAGAAATGCAAACATACCATGCTACTTAATTAAAATGCTATTAGGGCTCCAAAGGGAGCCACAATAGGTTGGGTTTTCTTTTTCAGATTGCTGTGTGTTTTGGAAGCAGAAGTTAAAAGTGAAAGTTGATTGTGTCCCTTTTAAGATAGAGTCTCTGAGCTGCTGATGGCTTTAAATCCAAAAGCAGGAAGTTTCTGTGAAAATGCAAATTACCTAAATGATAAAGGAAGGAAAGAACTAGCAGCACAAAGGAGCTGCAGATAAAGGACATACCTGGTCAGCAAACAAATTGTCTAAATAAAAGGCATGGGATAACAAGATAATTTTAATAAATTTAATGATAATAAGTATCCCTGTAACAACGTATAGTGTGTATGATTTTTGGAAAAATCCTTTAAGGTCGTATGGTAATGATGCTTCTCAGTTATTACCTGTAAATAAAACTTAAAGCTTAACACAGCAGGAAAAACATTATAAACTTGGTCTGCTGTATAAGAAGGAAAACTCAGGGATTTAATGACTAAACAGTGGGATAATTTCCCCATAACCCTTAAAAGATAAAAGCCATTGAAACCTGGCCTGCCTATAGAACAAAAACAGGAAAATATGGGGGCAATTTCTCTGTTTTGCCTGCAATCAGCAAGGGTATTTGTAAAAGAAATATTTTAAGCAATAATCTGCCACCCCAAAAGGGGTAGAAACATGTTCTTTTTGTCTTTCAGAAAATCAGGAAAAGCTGATGCCAGCTGAAAAGCAACCCAATACCATGAATCTACTGTCACAATAGAAATTGTGTTCTGTGTTCTATGTTTTGTCTTGTGTTTTGTGTTGTTGCTAGCACTGTTGTGTGTTTTAAAAAAAAATACTGAAGACCTGCAGGAACTTAAAAATAAATTAAGCTTTCTGTCCCAGCTACAGGACAGCCTGATACAAAAACAAGTACATGCCAATGTAGACTTGGTCCAAATTGGTCTGGGTAACCTAAAAGGCCAATGGAATCTTTAGTAATGGCTTAATACTACCACATGGCTTATCCATAAGAAAAAAAAAATATTAGAAATAGGAAACTACACAGCCATAGCTATGGGATGCACTGAAATGCAGATACTTGCACTAGCTACTTTGGAACACAAAATGTTCTGGGTCATATTGGGAAATATTAAGGGTTTGATGCATTTGTTAAAAAAGAAAGAGATCATTGTTTGACACTTATCGATATGAATGGATGCAATATGTTTCCACTATTGTAAACCAGACTTGTTAATGGGAGAAATTGTTGTCAAAATTGCACACCAACAGTCCCTGGAGGCAAAGGTATTGAAGGTTAACCCACTCCCCATATTACACATGGGATCCTTTTGGCTACCCTGGACCTTGAGCCAGTGGGCTGGGGAGGGAGGGAAGCTATTGGACACTAGAGGTTGTACCGAATGGACTCCTCAGAAGTGGGTGTGCCTCACCTTGCCTGTTGCCCCAGAACCTTGTAGTAAAGATACATCACTAGGATCATGTATGTGGCATGAATTGGAATCTCAAACTCAAATTGCCTCACAGTACTTTCTCTTGAATAGGCTACATAGAAAGTGACACTGACGATTATAAATCTTAGTGTCAAAAGGGGGATTATGTTGGATCATATTAAAGAAGTTCTGTATTAAAATCACAAATGAGTTTGATTCCCCAGAGTTTCAATTCCAGGGTATTACTAATTAAGAGGCGTCTTGGTTTTTGGTGCTGTTTCTCTCCCTCTATGTGTGAAACTTGCAAGCTGCTAATTGTGTGAGTACATTCGAAGACAGAGTCTGTTCTCAAAGCAATTCACAGAGAGAGACTCAAAGCAATACTCTAACAACAGAAACAGCACCCAGAGACTCCCCGCCCTTTTGTTGTATTAACCATTGTGATTAAAATAGAGATAGAGGATGTATGTGGATGGATGCTTGGTGTGGATAATAACTGAATGATCAGGGAGGTGCCAGCCTAAGAATCCAGTGTCCATCGGCTGAAGAAGGCGTCAAGTGGAAATAACCAGAGGACCCCCCCCCCCCCCCCGGAGGGCAGACTGGAATCCACCCAACAGCCTCAAGGATGGGAGAACCAAAGAACAAGATAACATCTTGGAGCCGTCAGGAATGTGCTATCTGCTGATTGATTCAGCAACAGCATGATGAAGCAATTCCCATAGACTGGCATAGGAAGAAATTCCTATAAAAATAGACTCTAAAAAGTGAGAACTTTGGGGGGGGTCTGATTCTGCAAACCAACTTCCAGGAGCATCAGATGAGCATCTGACAAGGTCCTGCTCCCTCCTCATGTCCAGGCCACTTGGCCAGTGGCTTGGCATGAGCAACTCTAAGGCTGGTAACTATGATAACAACCTTGCAGAACCTGTGTGTGTGGGTGTGTATGTGTGTGTGTGTGTGTTTGTATGAATGAATGTGTGAATAAATATGAGATTGAATGGAATTTTATAGCTATAACTAACTGCTTACTATGATTCTTTCTGTATTCACAATAAATGTGGTATTTTGCCTTTTTCCCTTTAATAAGATCCTGCTGGTTTTTATTTTATTGGTATAACACCCAAGGGTCAGTCCTGGGGCCAGTTTTGTTCAATATCTTCATAAATGATCTGGAGGATGGTGTGGATTGCACTCTCAGCAAATTTGCGGATGATACTAAACTGGGAGGAGTGGTAGATACGCTGGAGGGGAGGGATAGGATACAGAAGGACCTAGACAAATTGGAGGATTGGGCCAAAAGAAATCTGATGAGGTTCAATAAGGATAAGTGCAGGGTCCTGCACTTAGGACGGAAGAACCCAATGCACAGCTACAGACTAGGGACCGAATGGCTAGGCAGCAGTTCTGCGGAAAAGGACCTAGGGGTGACAGTGGACGAGAAGCTGGATATGAGTCAGCAGTGTGCCCTTGTTGCCAAGAAGGCCAATGGCATTTTGGGATGTATAAGTAGGGGCATAGCGAGCAGATCGAGGGACGTGATCGTTCCCCTTTATTCGACATTGGTGAGGCCTCATCTGGAGTACTGTGTCCAGTTTTGGGCCCCACACTTCAAGAAGGATGTGGATAAATTGGAGAGAGTCCAGCGAAGGGCAACAAAAATGATTAGGGGACTGGAACACATGAGTTATGAGGAGAGGCTGAGGGAGCTGGGATTGTTTAGCCTGCAGAAGAGAAGAATGAGGGGGGATTTGATAGCTGCTTTCAACTACCTGAAAGGGGGTTCCAAAGAGGATGGCTCTAGACTGTTCTCAATGGTAGCAGATGACAGAACGAGGAGTAATGGTCTCAAGTTGCAGTGGGGGAGGTTTAGATTGGATATTAGGAAAAACTTTTTCACTAAGAGGGTGGTGAAACACTGGAATGCGTTACCTAGGGAGGTGGTAGAATCTCCTTCCTTAGAGGTTTTTAAGGTCAGGCTTGACAAAGCCCTGGCTGGGATGATTTAACTGGGAATTGGTCCTGCTTCGAGCAGGGGGTTGGACTAGATGACCTTCTGGGGTCCCTTCCAACCCTTATATTCTATGATTCTATGAAGGATTTCAGGATCTGTCAATACTTCTGTATGTCGATCTATGAGAGAGAGAGAGTTTAAAGTGAGGGAGAGGGGACAGTAAAGGGAAGGAGAGAGAGGGAACTGCAGTGGGGCATCAAAGGAATGTCCCATACTTTTCTTACTCAGGTAGGCCTATCTATCCTTGTTCTCTATAGCTTAAATTCAACCCTAGGCAAATATGTCAATACAAAGCTTATAGACCACTTCATTCCTCGATATTCAGTTGAAGGGATTCAAGTGGTCCAGAGGGCTGATGGGCCCTCGGAACAGTAGGAAATTTAACCCACAAAATCATAGTGGTTAATAAGTTTTTAATTGTGAAACTAATGAACCATTGGAACAATTTATCAGGGTAGTGGTGGATTCTCCGTCACTGATAATTTTTAGATCAACATTGGTAGATTTTTTTCTAAAAGATCTGCTCTAGGAATTGTTGGTGGAAGTTCTGAGGTGTGTGTTACACAGAAAGTCTGACTAGATGATCACAATGGTCCCTTTTGGGCTTAGAATCTATGAAACCTGTGGAGTAAAACTCAGGGAAATATCAGTTATTTGGGATTGGTGTTCATGTCTCTCTTATATAGAGCGGTGCATGCAAATTATCCCCTTACATTTCCTGTTTAAAGCCAGGGATTCCCCTGACCCTGCAGCTCTGGGGTACAGAGTCCGCAGCCGGTGTCTGCCCAGAGACCTGCCAAACCCCACCAGAACTCTCCCCACAGTCAGGAACATGGCACTGTGGTTATTTTTCCTTCTCATTGAAACAGCTTTCACAGGTACATCGATTTCCCCCAGGGTTTGTTACCATCTCACTTGGGAGCCAGGGGCTCTAGGAATCTCATTGTGTCTATTTTCAGGGGCTTTTTCACAGTCTCAGCTGGTGGAATCCGGAGGGGATGTGAAAGAGCCCGGAGACTCTCTCCGCCTCTCCTGCAAAGCCTCTGGGTTCACCTTCAGCGATTACTGAATGAGCTGGGTCAGACAGGGCACTGGGAAGGGACTGGAGGGGATCGGGGAAATACACCCAACTGCAACTACCAGCAACTACGCACAGCCCTTCAAGGGCCGCTTCACCATCTCTAGAGACAATCCCCAAAACCTGGTTTATTTGCAGCTGAGCAGCCTGAGACCTGAGGACACCGCCCTGTATTATTGTTGGAGAATCCCGCAGTGAGCACAAAGCTCGTGCGGACCGGACGAAAACTGATTTGGAGGCGGGTGCAATCTTCCCAATGGACAGCAGGGGTCAGTAGTGCATCACAATTCAAAGATGTCCTACCGCGAGTAACACGGGAAGCAAACACTTGCACGGAAATTTCAAGCCACAGCGGCAGAATTGTCGGGACTCAGGTGTGTGTACACAGGGCGTCCTCCAGCGAACACGGGACTAACCAGCCGGTGGTTCTGGGTGTGTTTGTTTGTTTCTCTGACTTTCATGGGCTTCCCATCAGTCTGTAGCAGGGCTGGAGTATTTACAGCGCACTGCCCACAACAACGCAGCGTGGCTCAAGTTACCCAGCTCAGAAACCAGTCACATTTCCCCTGGGAAGGAGAATCCACCCGATGAGTGGCTGGAAATGTTCCCGTGAGGTTCTGAAAACACCCCCGGTCATTGCCATGATCTTAGGAGACTAAGAGATATTCCTCCATTTTAGGCCGTCTCGTGGCCACATCCCATGGCATCTGGGGACCTCCTGGTCTTTCATGAGTTTGTCCTCACAACAGCGCTGTGAGGCAGGAAAGGGCCGGAGTGTCCGAGGTGCTGGGGGCCTGAAACACAAGGGGACACGTCACACTTGCCCCGGGTAACCCAGGGAGTCTGTGGAGCAAAAGGGGGATGGATCCCCATACCCCTAACTCCAGCCTGGATCCCTACCCACTGACGTCTGACTGCGCCTCCCTGAATCCCCAAACCGAGGTTTTCAGAGGCCGCTCTTAGGGAGCTTGTCTCTCTTATAAGGAGGGGGATATGCAAATAGGAGTGACAGGTTCCTGTTTAAATCTGTCCCTCTCAGTGCCCGGGCTGCAGCCGGAGGGACAATCCGCAGCCCCTGGGTCTCTGCAGTTACCGGCCAAAAGTCTGAAAACTTTCCCCAACAACAACGCGGAAAATGACACTTTGGCTCCATTTGGTTTTCTTTGCAGCGGCTCTGGAAGGTAATTTATCCCCCGTTAATACACAGGAGGGGTGGGGTATCTGGGACTATTGCGGCCGCTATCGATGTGGGGTGGGACACTTCTTTCTTCTGTCCTCTCCCACCGACTGATGTACAAAGTGTCCAGTGTGGCTGGTTCTCCCACTGTTCCCTGTTCCCTTTCCATTGAACCCGGGGCTAATGACTGGTTTCATGTGGCGACTGAGCTTTAATTCCAATCTGCCATTTCCCTTCTCCCCCAGGGGCCCGCTCGCAGGTGGTTCTGACCCAGTCGGGGCCAGCGCTGAAGAAGCCCGGAGAGTCCCATAAACTGCAATGTGCCACCAGTGGGTTCACTCTGAGCAGCTACTGGATGGGCTGGATCCGACAGGAGCCGGGAAAGGGGCTGGAGTGGCTGGCTGAGTATTACAATGAGGGAAACAAGTACTACGCCTCCTCGGTCCAGGGCCGGTTCACAGCCTCCAAGGACAGCACCAACTTCTACCTGCAGATGACCGGCCTGAAGCCCGAGGACACCGCCCGCTATTACTGTGCGAGAGACACAGTGAAACGAAACCGGTTTGTGATCGCACAAAAACCCAGGCTGCGGAATCGCCCTTCTCCCGGCGGCCGCGCGGGGGCAGCAGCGACACCCCCCGCTTCGGGCTCGGGCAGGAGACCCGGCCCCCGGGGGAACGGGACACAAACCTCCCGCCAGTTTAACCCTTCCGTTCCCGGACTCTGAATGGCCCATTTCCCTACCCCAGAGATGGAGGCGGGGTGTGGAAATGGGCCATGCAGGGGCTGGGGGGCAGAGATCACCCGGCGCCGGAATAAACCCCGCTCCGCTGAGCCTGGGGATGTGGCATCGCCGGGACTTTCCAAAGAGACTCGAGCATTTTTTCCATCCATTTGACAGCTGGAAATCACAGCCCTGGTGTAAACGGTGCAGCTCAGGATCCTGCCCCCAATACAGTGCCCCCATGTCACAGAGTCACCATGGAGACAAAAGGCCCCGCCCCTCAGCCCCGATGGCATCACTCAGCCCAGCGCTGGCCCTCAGGACATTGGGGACAGTCACGTGGCTCAGGGCTGTGGACAGGGACACGGTGGGATTTCATGGGGTCGCTCAGGGGGAGGCGGCTGCCGAGGGAGAAGCAGAGGCCCGTTGGGAGGGGGGCGAAGGGGGGCACGAGGGTCACAGTGCGCAGCTCCCACTGAGTGAGATTCACCATCTCCAGAGAGAATCCCAACAACCTGCTGCATCTGAAAATGACCAGCCTAAAGCCCAGGGGCACCGCCCGCTACCACTATCGGTTCCCGGGCAATGTGTCTCCCCTTCCTGCCCAGAGCCCCGCTGCGCTGCGGTGCACAGATCCCTCGCTCCATCTGTGAACTCCAATCCGGAGTGAGTCCCGTTCTGAGTCGCTCTCCCCTCGGAGACCTGGCACGTTGGCTCTCCCGGGTCTCATCCCTGTGTGTCTTTGAAAGACCCCAGGAATATTCATACCGAGACTCAAGCTATAGCCACTATATTATTCTTCCATCCCATGGCTGGGGGAATAAACAAGGAGTCTTTACACTGGTGCCTGTTGTAGATCCTAGATGGGGAAGAGAAATTTTATCATGGGCTCTTCAGTCTGGCAGACAAAGGTACAACAGGATCCGATGCTGGAAGTTGAAGCTAGACAATGTCCAGCTGGAAATAAGGTGATTTTTTAAAAAGACATTGAGGTGAATTAACCACTGGAACAGCTGATCAAGAGTCATGGTGGAGTCCCCGTCACTAGCAACTATCCTCTCTATGATTCTGTGTCTTTCAGAAAATAAAGAAATGCAAAATCCATCAAGGGAGACTTAGGTTAGATATGGGGTGGGGCAGGGGGAGAAGTTTTTAAGGATAAGCATATCTAACTATCAGCATTGGAACCGGTTATCTAGGGAGGTTGTGAAATCCCCATCACTGCAGGTTTTTAAGAACAGATGAAGGGTGGTCTCAGTATATTGAATCCTGCCTCAGTGCAGGGGCGTGGGCTAGTTGCCCTCTTGAAGTCCCTCTTCCAACCCTACCTTTCTACAATTCTCTGAATTTCTTGTACTCTGTGACTGAAGCAGAAGGCAGTCAGAATATTTCACTTTCTTTAGTGACTTTCTCCAGCGCAGGATCACTTTAGGGTATCTGTAATGAAGTGAATCACTGTGGGATCCCATATCTCTAGCACAAGGATACACACCAGCATCTTCAGGTTTCAGGCTGCTGATGTGCAAATGCACCAGGTTATTGGAGGCGTCTCTGGAGATGGTGAATTGCCCTTTCCCTGAGTCCAGGTAATATGGGGTACCCCATTACCTAAGTCCCCTTCAGAAATTTCAATCAACATTCTAGTAGGCCCTGCTCCAAATGCCACTCAGAACAATGGAAGTCCTCCCCTTGCCTTTAGTGAACTTTGCAGTAGGCCCATAAAGCACAATATTCCCCAATATCTCCAGAAAATGTCAGAAACCATAATTCCTTTAAAGGTCTCTAGACTGAAGAGACAATTCAGCCAAAATATGCTGTTGATGCTGGGTAAAGTGCTCATGGTGTCCAGTCATTAGCTGCCCAGACCCATCCTTGTGTCCTAGCCATGCAGGTGCAGAGCTTTTAAATGACTTAGGCAGGGCATTAAGGATATGCATTTGCATATCTTTTTTTTTTCTTTTTTAAATAAGCCATGTTTGAGCTCGAGTTTTTATATTGTCCACATTACTGTAGTGTTTGAGCATCACAACCATTGAAGTATTTAGGGTAACAAGAAAACATTTTACAAATACATTAGAAGCAAGAGGAAGATGAAGGACAGGAAAGGACCACTGCTCAATGAGGAGGGAAACACAATCACAAGAAAATGCAGCAATTGCCCAAGTATTAAATGCCATTTTTGTTTAGGTTTTCACCAAAAAGATTAGTGGTAATCAGAGGACTAACAGTGAACATCAGTGTAAATGGGGTAGGATCTGAGGCTAAAATAGGGAAACAACAAGTTAAGAATTACGTAGACAAGTTACAGAGTAACAGCCGTGTTAGTCTGTATTCGCAAAAAGAAAAGGAGTACTTGTGGCACCTTAGAGACTAACCAATTTATTTGAGCATGAGCTTTCGTGAGCTACAGCTCACTTCATCGGACATCCTCAAGTCAGCAGGGCCAGATGAAATACAACTGAGAATACTTAAGGGACTGGCCAAAGAGATCTTATCGATTAAAGAATATTTTTGAGAACTCTCGCAGAGCAGGAGAGATCCCAGAGGACTGGAAGAGGGCAAGTGGTACCTATCAATAAAAAGCAGATAAGGGCAACCCAGGAATTATAAACCACTCAACTTAACTTCTGTACCAGGAAAGAATGGAGCAAATAATCAATTTGCAAGCACCTGGAAGATGAGGTGACAACTAACAGTCAACATGGATTTGTAAAGAACAAATCATGTCAAACCTGTTACCCGGGGTTCTTTCAACCCAAAACTCTTAGTCTGTGAGAGGTGGTGTCGGTAAATATAAACTTTTCCCCCTTATTTATACCTTCATAATAGAATGACATGTCCCTTAAAGCAAACTTGTGAAGTAAGCAGTTTCAATGGTCAAGCGAGAGATTCCTTCTGATATCAATTAACCAGGTGTGGGTTTCTCCAGAGTTTGCAGCCTTGAGGCCCCAATAGACTTTCCTGGGGCACATTCTGCTCTTCAAAGATGCATGTATCAGCAACTTCAACACAATTCTTATCAGGAAGGACACGGGGTCAAGCTGCCCTCTCTGTGGCACCCAAAACTACCCCCCCCCCCCGCCCCGGATCCTGCTTTGGTCAAGCTTAGAGTGCTGAATGGCCAATTTACAGCCTACTGACTTGGCTGCTTTTAGCAATAAGCCATAGTGGTTTCAGGCACTTTATTGTTTTGCCAAAGTCTCCCTGTACAAAACCCACCTCATATCCACCTTTGACAGGGTAACAAGATGAGGGGATGGGGGCGGGGATGGGAACAATGGATGTGGTATATCTCAACTTTACTCAGACATTTCATACAGTCTCAGATAGCCTTCTCATAAGCAAACCAGGGAAATATAGACTGTTGAACCTATTACAAGGTAGGTGCAGAACGAGTTAGAAAATGTTCTCAGAGAGTAGTTGTCAACGATTCACAGTCAAGCTGGAAGGGAATTGTGACGAAGTGGGACTGTTCTTAATGTTTCCTCTGAATAGTGTGGGGGTGCCTCAGTTTCCCCTGTGCAGTTCTTAAGTATCTAGGGGGTGGAGTAAGGGTGTATGATCATTGCAGAGCCCTAGAGGGCAGGTGTGTGAAGGGGTCTGGACACAGAGAATGGCCAACACCCTGTTTCCTGGCAACTGATGGCCTGGGCCCTTCCCCCCCCCTGCAAGGTGAGAGCTGAAGGGTTGGAGAACAAAGGAATCAGGTGACCACCTGGCCCGGGAAAGGAACAAAGCCCAGAGGAGGAGGGGCTGGAGGGAGTTTCAGTTTGGGGCTGGCTGGGACATGGAGTGAAGTGCAGATGTGGTTGTCTGGCTCACTGCCCCCCAAAATGGACCCAGCTGAGGGGTCCCGTTCTCTGCACCTGCAAGCTCTGTTTTAGACCATGTTCCTGTCGTCTAATAAACCTATTTTACTGGCTGGCTGAGAGTCACGTCTGACTGCGAAGTTGGGGTGCAGGACCCTCTGGCTTCCCCAGGAGCCCCGCCTGAGCGGACTGGCTGGGGGAAGCGCACGGAGGGGGAGAGGATGCTGAATGCTCCGAGGTCAGACCCAGGAAGGTGGGAGCCGGGTGAGCTGCGTGTCCTGAAGACAGGCTGCTCACAGAAAGGCGACTGCCCCAGAGTCCTGACTGGCTTCATGGGGAGCAGTTCCAGAGCATCGCCCAGGGACTCGGTGACAGGAATACGGAGAAGGTTCCCTCAATGATCTGTCCTGGGTCCACTTCTATTCAATAGCTCCATAAATGATTTGGATAATGGCATGGAGAGTACACTTATAAAGTTTGCAGTTTATACCAAATCTGGGAGGGGTTGCAAGCACTTTAGAGACCAGGATTAGAATTCAGAATGAGCTTCACAAATTGGAGACATGTTCTGAAATACATAGGCTGCATCCACACACTCTTCCTGTGTAGCTAAACTCAGCAAGGAAAGGCTCTGACAGGGGGAAGTAGCAGTAAATTCCTTCCCAACTCCAAATATCAGTCAGTTGGACCTTGAGCGTGTGGGCAAGATCCCCCAGCCAGACCCCTGGGAAAGAGTTCTCTGTAGTCACTCAGAGCCCTCCCCACCTAGTGTCCCATCACTGGCCATTGGGGATATTTGCTACCAGCAGTTGTCGATGTGCTCACCTCATCATACCATCCCCCTCCACATAAGTTTATCAAGATCAGTCTTGAAACCAGTTCGGTTCCCCCTCCCACCCTTTTTAGTTTAATTTTGGCTGAGATTTTCAAAGCCACCTAAAGGCATTTAGATGCCTGGTTTATATGAGGAAGAAAGGCAGTTTTGGAAATTTTAACCCAAGTCATCTGGAAAACTACACCTATTGTTACCTCCTCTTCCCTCTCTCCTGCCCCTCTGTTTGCTGCCTGGCTTTAAAGGCTTTTTGAACTACCTCAGGCCTCATGCAAATTAAGTAGGGCAACCTCTTTGTTTAAGAGCCAGAGAATTTCTCCTTCTCTGACACACCGCAAGTAACTTACTTTGTGTTGTATTCCTTCGTCCGTTCTGGTAGATTTCTGATTCAAAACTAAATATGTTTCATTTTTATTTCCCTGCTGGCAGCTTTCTCAGGTAAGAACCTCAGAGGCACCTGGGGTAAAATCATAGAATCATAGAATATAAGGTTTGGAAGGGACCCTAGAAGGTCATCTAGTCCAACCCCCTGCTCGAAGCAGGACCAATTCCCAGTTAAATCATCCCAGCCAGGGCTTTGTCAACCCTGACCTTAAAAACCTCTAAGGAAGGAGATTCTACCACCTCCCTAGGTAACGCATTCCAGTGTTTCACCACCCTCTTAGTGAAAAAGTTTTTCCTAATATCCAATCTAAACCTCCCCCACTGCAGCTTGAGACCATTACTCCTCGTTCTGTCATCTGCTACCATTGAGAACAGTCTAGAGCCATCCTCTTTGGAACCCCCTTTCAGGTAGTTGAAAGCAGCTATCAAATCCCCCCTCATTCTTCTCTTCTGCAGGCTAAACAATCCCAGCTCCCTCAGCCTCTCCTCATAACTCATGTGTTCCAGTCCCCTAATCATTTTTGTTGCCCTTCGCTGGACTCTCTCCAATTTATCCACATCCTTCTTGAAGTGTGGGGCCCAAAACTGGACACAGTACTCCAGATGAGCCCTCACCAATGTCGAATAGAGGGGAACGATCACGTCCCTCGATCTGCTCGCTATGCCGCTACTTATACATCCCAAAATGCCATTGGCCTTCTTGGCAACAAAGGCACACTGCTGACTCATATCCAGCTTCTCGTCCACTGTCACCCCTAGGTCCTTTTCCGCAGAACTGCTGCCTAGCCATTCGGTCCCTAGTCTGTAGCTGTGCATTGGGAGGAAAAAAAAGAAGGAAACAAATGCAGCCCAAAGGAATCGTTGATTCTCCAGAGCACTAAAGAACGTGTTTTGCTGAATCATGGCCTAGATCTTTAATATTTGTCTATTTGCAGGTGTCTCTTGTCTCAAATCCAGTTAATCCAGTCCAGAACAGAATTTAAAACGCCAGGAGACTCTGCAAAACTCTCCTGTAAAGTGTCTGGACACACGTACACTAGCCACGATAGGCACTGGGCACGGAGGTCTCCAGGGAAAGGACTGGAAAGGGGATTTTCAATTACAAATGGGGCTGGTGACACCACATACTACACAGAACCGGTTAAAGAACCATTCACCATCTCCAGAAACAACACCCAGAACCTGCTGGGGTAAACAGGGAGATGGCAAAATTTGCAGATGATACAAAACGACTCAAGATAGTTAAGTCGCAGGCAGACTGAGAAGAGCTACAAGAGCACTGGTCACCACCCGGTCGATCACGATCTCCGGCAGCACACCGCTAACCCAGGCTGCCTGCCTGCCCCGGCCCCACGCCCCTCCCAGAAGTGGCCAGTATGGCCCCATGGCCCTGGGGGTGGGGAGACAGGGTTCTCCCTCTGCATGCTGCTCCTACCTGCGAGCACCACCCCCACAGCTCCCATTGGCCGGGAATGGGGAGCTGTGACCAATGGGAGCTGCGGGGGTGGTGCTTGCAGAGAGGGGCAGTGCACAGAGCCATGTGCTGCCTGACCCTCCCCAGGGGCCGGAGGGGTGCGTTGGCCCTTTCCAGGAGTGGCGCCGTGCACAGGTAGGCAGGGAGCCTGCCTTAGTGGCAGCCACACTGTGCCACCAACCGTGAGCATCTGGAGGGAAATGCTGCCTGGTGGGAGGCCTCACCCCAACCCCCAGCCCTGAGCCCCCTACTAGAGCATGCCCTAGGTGTGGGTAAACTATGGCCTGGGGGCCACATCCGGCCCTTCAGACATTTTAGTCCTGCCCTTGAGCTCCTGCCAGGGAGCGGGGTCTGGGGCTTGCCCTCTCCACATGTGCCGTGGCTTCACGTGGCTCCAGGAAGCAGCAGCATGTTCCCGCTCCAGCTCCTATGCATAGGGGCAGCCAGGGGGTTCCACACACTGCCCCTAGCCCAACTGTCACCTCTGTAGCTCCCATTGGCCGGCAACCAGGGGAGCATGTAGAAGCTGGAGTAGAGAGATGCTGCTGCTTCCGGGAACTGCTTGAGGTAAGTGCCACCTGGACCCTGCACCCCTGATCCCCCTCCTGCCCTCTAAACCCCTCAGTCACAGCCTCATGCACCCCAGAGCCTGCACCCCGCAGCCGGAGCCCATACAACTTCCATACCCAGATGTGGCCCTCAAGCCAAAAACTTTGCCCAGCCGTACCATACCCCCTCATACACCCTGAACCCCCTCCTGCACCTTGAACCCCAGCCCTGACCCCCTCCCAGAGCCAGCACCATGTACCCCCTCCTGCACCCCAACCCCTGCCCCAGGCTCATCCCAGAGACCCCTTCCACACTGTGAACCCTTCACCTCCAGCCAGGAGCCCACACCCCCTGTTGAACCCCAGCCCCCTACCCCAGCCTTGTGAAAGTGAGTGAGGGTGGGGGAGATCCAGTGAAGGGGTGGGGGATGGAGTGAGTGGGGTGGGACTTTGGGGAAGGGGTCAGGTAGATCCTGGGTTGCCCTTAAATTCAAAAAGTGATCTTGGGCGTAAAAGGCCGGAGACCCGTGTTCAAAAGGATCTCTCAGAACTAGGTGACTGGGCAATAAAATGGCAGATGAAATTCAATGTTGATAAATGCGAAATAACGCACATTGGAAAGCATAGTCCCAACTATGCATAGCAAATGATTGGTGCTTTGATGAGCCAATGTCCTTACTAATCTTCTGCAAGACCCTTTACTCTTTACTCCCACAACCGGTCCCAGTTAAATCAATGGGGTTACACACACAGGGAATAAAGCCCACAGGATTTGATTATTTCATGCCCGCAAACGGATCTGCAGAGGAATATTTCACTCGTCTTATTGCTCACTGGGGTGTGTCATTCAATCAGAATTGCTGAGTCTCTGTAAGAATCATCCTCATTAGCTCTTGCTCTATGATTCATAGATTCATAGATACTAAGGTCAGAAGGGACCATTATGATCATCTAGTCCGACCTCCTGCACAATGCAGGCCACAGAATTTCACCCACCCACTCCTGTGAAAAACCTCTCACCTATGTCTGAGCTACTGAAGTCCTCAAATCATGGTTTAAAGACTTCAAGGAGCAGAGAATCCTCCAGCAAGTGACCCGTGCCCCATGCTACAGAGGAAGGCAAAAAACCTCCAGGGCCTCTTCCAATCTGCCCTGGAAGAAAATTCCTTCCCGACCCCAAATATGGCGATCAGCTAAACCCTGAGCATATGGGCAAGATTCACCAGCCAGATACTACAGAAAATTGTTTCCTGGGTAACTCAGATCCCACCCCATCTAATATCCCATCACAGGCCATTGGGCCTATTTACCATGAATATTTAATTACCAAAACCATGGGGATCCCAAACTCCATTTTCCTATTTGTAGTGTTGAGGCAGAGACTCTTACTTAGCACCATCTGTTCTTCCTTCTAGATTATTAAATTAGATTAATCAAAGCTGCTAGTGCGTCAGATACACTATCCAACAAGTTCTTGCAACCTATCACAAGTAACAGACACCCGTCACCACAGAAACTGAGCAACATCTTAGGCGTCTCAAGGCCAAGATTAACTTGTACCATGCTCATGTAGTAGGATAAGATGACCCCTATGCTCCTTTAAAAAGTTACCTTCTGTTTATTCCGTGTGAAACCAAGCTGAGCATCTATTTGATATTCTCATCAAAAGCACCTGAGACAGGGTCTCAAATGCAAAATGTTCTAAGATGTCTAAAAGATACATTTACCTTAATGATGTACTATGTACTCTCTGGGTACTCTGTGCTATCTATGACTCAGTAACTGAGTAACTCACAATCATTTTGCCCTGTGTGCTTAGTTTAAAGTAACTGATTTTCTCGACACACACCCACACCAAATATTTATGTTGGTTGAAGACATTAACACAAATGAAATTAAACCAGTACCTAGATGATATTTTAGGAGCAAAACATTAGCTAACAGATGAACTAATCCAGGGATCGGCAACCCTTGGCACGCCGGCCGTCAGGGAAAGCCGCCTGTGGGCCAGGACAGCCTGCCCACCTGCAGCGTCCGCAGGTTCAGCCGATCGCAGCTCATGCAAACAGGCAGATGAATGTGAGAATGGAATTTATTATTTATTATTATGACTATTTTTATTATCAGCGTTGGAGTTGGGGGTGGCTGTGGGCCAAGCGCCTAAGGCATCCAATCACAGACCACAACCCCACAGTGCTAGGCACTGTCCCAAGACAGAACACAAGGCCTGTCTCCACCGCAGTGAGTTTACAGCCTAGGTCTCAATGGGAAGTGCAGTAGGAGTAGGAATGGGAACACGAATGGGAATATGAGCAACAGTATGAATCTCCATGATTAATAATCGTCTCTCTTCAGCGCTGCCTGCATCCTCACCTAGAGAAAGACTTCCAGACACACGCCGCTCGCCGCCCCAGGAAATTTAACTCTCCAGCAGGTGTCCCAGCCCAGTGCAACCCTGTGACCCGACCCGACCCCTCCCCTTCACTGACCCCACTGACCCGACCTTCGCAGAGGCAGGGGCTCCGGAGACCCCTTTCCCACGCCCGGATAATCTGATGACAATCAGGCCCCACGTTAATAACCGGAGAATTGGGCTCACATCTCATCTGGGAGCTGCTTCTTTCCCCCTTTATACACCACCCCACCGCACTGGGGCTGCACAGACAAACAGGAAGGAGCGATCTGACTCGTGTCTGAACCCTGGGGCAAGAAATTCACAGCCTTCAGGGAAGGAGTTTGCGTTCCTTATAAGGAGCGGGATATGCAATTAGGGGTGAGAGTTTCCTGTTTAAATCTGTCCCTCTCTCTATCAAGGCTGCACCCGGAGAGACAACCCTCAGGCCCCCGTGTTTGTGCAGTGATCAGCCAATCCCCTGAGGACTTTCCCCTCCAACACTAGGCAAAATGAACCTTTGTGTGGTAATTGAGACACAGCCAGGAACGAGTACTCTTACAGGTCCGCTCTGCGGCAGCAGAAGTTACTGGCACGTATTACTGTGCGCAGGTTCTATGTTTCTTAGGCACAATGGTTGGGACCCTTTCAAATATTGGAGAGGAAACTGTGCCAAAGCCAGCGATTTGTGCCCTTCTCTCTCTCTGCTCCCACCCACGAGACCCCACTCTCCTTCCACCAAAGCTGGGACTAGAACCCAGGAGTGCTGGCTCGCCACCTCCCACCCTCATCTAGCCCACTAGACCCCCAAACCGGGAAAGCAGCCTACAAGTCACCCCGTCTATTATTTTATTAATCTTTCTAAGAACAGAGAGAGAGAGAGAGCAACTTTACTAGATAAGGGGTTTTGGCTTCAATGGAGCTTTTCTGTTTTAAACTATTTTGGGATCTGGCCCATTGATTTCAATGGAGCTATCTCCATTTACACGCTCCGATTTAATTAATTGTTGTATTTAGCCTGTGAAATCTATTTGTGGTTTGGTGGGTTGGTTTTACTGCCAATTCGGTCCAGGTAAGTTTTATTTATTGCAAAGCAAACAGTCAATAAAACATAGTTTATACAAATTGTTTCTTCTTTCCGCTCTATACCCTGTGATCAAATAACGTACATATGCATTGCTTTTGGGTAAGACTTTCCTTATTAAAAGCTTGCATTTGTTCTACTGGGGGATCTCTGATAAGCTCAGCTAGCAGGTGAGAAATGTTCTTCTCACTGAAAACGCCTTTTTGTCCAGTGTTACCGGTAGAAACAAACTTGTCCTCAGAGTTACTCCCCGATTATGTTTTCCTTCATCGCTCAATGTGTATTTCTGGAAGAGGCTCATAACTGAAATAGCAACGGCTGGTGCTAAAAATGCCTAAGATGCATTCGGTGTTTGTGAATGGAAGGAAGCAATTTCTTTCTTTCTTTCTTTCTTTCTTTCTTTCTTTCTTTCTTTCTTTCTTTCTTTCTTTCTTTCTTTCTTTCTTTCTTTCTTTCTTTCTTTCTTTCTTTCTTTCTTTCCCAGCACTGTTCGCGAAGGAGGATGTCTTGTTCTCCTTTCGAAAACATGATCATTTCCCCCCTCTACATAGATAAGTTCTCTCAAAGATGCAAAACGCCCCCATTTTATTTGCTATTTAAAAACTCAGTGGTCCAGAGAAGCTTGTTCTTTCAATTTGCCAGCGACCTTCTGCATTCACCTTCTGTCCAGTCCTATGGCTGTGCCCTTAGCTGTCCGCAGCTTCATTTTCCTGATCAGACTTTCATGTTACTTAATGATTTGTTAATAATTATGTATATACCGTTATAAATCTGGTCGGAAAATTACAGTGGTGAAGGGATAGATTAGAGAGAGGCAACCAGAGAGAGAGAGAGAGAGATCCAATCAGCATACATAGAGAGGGAAGGATAGTTTGATGGATATTGCAGAAAGAATAGACAGCCAGAGTGCAGAGAGGAGGTAGAATGGGGGGATGGACAGAAGGATGGGCAGCTCTTGCGAGTGCATGGACAGAGGAGTATTTTTAAACCTATATTTTTAAAAAAAAATCTTTTTTTTCTTTGTCAGGTGTCCTCTCCCAGGTTGTCCTGACCCAATCAGGTCCGGAAGTGAGGAAGCCAGGCGAGTCCACTCTTCTGAAATGCGCTGTGTCGGGGGCTGATCACAGCACATCTATCATGACTTGGGTAAGACAGGCTCCGGGGAAGGGACTGGAGTGGCTGGTTCACTACTATTCCCCGTCGAGCATCTTCTACGCGCCTGCCATCCAGGGGCGATTCACAGCCTCCAAGGGCAGCTCCAGCGTCTGCCTAACAGGAGCAGCCTGAAGCCCGAGGACACCGCGGGGTATCCCTGGGCGAGGGACACAGTGAGGGGAAGCCGGTCTGGGCTCAGACACAAACCGCCCCTGGTGCTAGTTTCAAAAGAAGCCCCCAGCAGGTGGCGCTCCAGAGCTACACGCAGCAAGGGGCCAGTGGCCGCAAAGACACTCAGAGCCGGACCGGCTGGTCTCCCTCCTTTGTCCTCCTCTCCCTGCGTCCAACACAGAGCAGATAAAAGCAGAAAATAAAGACGCTTTTAAAACAGCCTTTACTATTTACTTATTTGTTTAGCCCTTTCAGGAATCCTGTAGTGCTCCCCACCGCTCCAGCTGAACTCAATTGCAGAGGAAGATAAGAATCGCCACACTTGACAAGAGCAGGCAACAAACTAGGCCATTTTCTGTCTCTGTTAGTGACCATTAAAAATCGCAAGAAATCCGGCTGCTGTGGGAATTTATGGAACAGTCTATTCACCGGGAAATTTCTCTAAAACTCTCCTAAATCATAGGTTGGTTTATGCTACACAGTAGATTAAGGGAAGGACTTTGGGGGACCTTATCCGTGCACTGAGTGTTTCACCATCATTTGTAAATTGTAAGGTAGGGAAGCATTATTCCCGTTTCACAGATAAGGGAGCGAGGCACAGAGAGATTCAAAGGGAGGCACCCAACTATCACCGACTTTGAGTGAGAGTCAGTCCCCCCGACTGTGCTTCTGCAAATCTCCTCCGAACAGATTTGCCCACGGTTAAAAGGGTGCCTGCGGCACAGGTGGGAGCAGGACAGACTTTCTCCTGGGTTCCGGTCCAGCGCCCCTTCTCCCTGACCATCCCCCCTAGGTCCTTCTCAAAACCTTTGTGGCCAGAGCCTCCTGCAATAACCAGGGGAAACAGAAACACCCTCTCTCTCTCTCTCTCTCTCTCTCTCTCTCTCTCTCTCTCGGGGTAAATTATCATATAACTGCCCACTGGGGATGCACGGCCCCAGTTTCTGAAGCAGATGCACCGATTGCTCTCAGAGACAAGCGACTGGGAATCACCCTCACCACTTCCGCTTCGATCTCACGGTGCCTAACAGGGAGATAAGCGCCACTGTCCACACGCTACTGGTCGCTCCTTGAGTCATGGATTCCACGGCCAGAAAGGACCATTGTCAACATCTAATCTGACCTCCACCGGCCAGAGAACTGCCCAGAAATAATCCCTCGGGCAGATCTTTTAGGGGGAAAAGTGCAATCCGGCTTTAAAAATTGTCAGTGCTGGAGAACACACTGAGACCATTGGTGAGCTGTTCCAGTGGCCGACTACTGTCCCTGTTAAATATTTGCACCCTATTTCCAGTCTGAATGTGACTAGCTTCAACTTCCAGCCCTTGCCTCATATCATACCTTTGTCTGTCTGATTAAAGCGCCCAGGATTAAATATTTGCTCCCCACGTAGGAACTGATCCCCTGTTGGTGGCAGTCAAGGGGCCACCTCCCTTCTGATTTCAGGAAGGTTTGGGTCTGAACGTTACGCACATTCTTCGCCCGCCCCTCGGACTCGGAGGGTGAGAAGTATGATCTTTCAGAGAAGGAGTCTGTGTGTCTCTTATAAGAAGGAACTGGGATATGCAAATGGGGGTGACACTTTCCTGTTTAAATCTGTGCCTCCCTCTGCCCAGGCTGCACCCGGGGAGACAATCCGCAGCCCCCTGAGTCTGTGCAGTTCCCAGCTGATCCCCCAGAGAAGTTTCCTCTCCAATCCCAAGGAAAATGAAACTTTGGCTCCATTTAAGTTTTAATTATAGCAGCTCCTCCCCTCAAATTGTAGGCATATCAAAGAAGGTCTGTGATTCCCCATAATTAGTCCCCCACAATTTAAATCCCAGGGCATTAGCAATTGAAAGATCTCTTGGGTCTCTTGTTAACTGGCAAGGGGCTGAAGGCGTCTGTGTAAAGCTTGTGAACCGTTAATTGACTCTGCTCCCTAAATGATACTTTGTAACCGATATTGACACTTTGTAACAACCACCTCCGGAAGCCGTTAATTGACTCTGCGCTCAAAGCCATGCTGTGCAAGTGCTACCTTGTAACAACAACTGTTCTTAGAAATAGCACGGAGAGACTCCCACTCTCTGTAGTTTTTAAGGCGCTTTATCATGAATGTTAAAAGGGAGGGAGTCTCAAATAAATTAGTAACACCCCGAAAGTTAAAGAGACGGTGAAATAATAAATGAGATTAAGACAGAGAATGTCTGCGAATGAAGGCTCGGTTTAGATGACCAATGAATGGTTAGGGAGGTGCCAGCCTAGGAATTCAGTGTCGCTTGGCTGAAGAAGGCACCAAGTGGAAACAACCGGAGGACCCCGGGGGAGCAAACTGGAATCCACCGGACTAACCCAAAGGATGAGAAACCTGATAAGCACCTGACAGCCACCATGGAGCTGTCATGACAGCCAGCATGATGAAGCAGCGCCCATGGACTGGCATAGGAATAAATTCCTATCAAAATAGACTCTGAGGACTGGGAACTTGGAGTCTGGTTCTGCCACCACCCTCCAGGAGCATCGGATGCGCGTCTGACAGGGCCTCGGCTCCACTCTCCTGTACAGGCCGCCTGGCCAGGACTCTGTCAGGAGCAGCTTTTAGGCTGGTAACTATAACTACTACGCAGAACTTGCATGAATGAATGTATGTATGGATATGTGGATAAATAAGGAATAGTAGTGATCTAACATTGTGTGTTTCTATCTTTTTATTATATTTACAATAAATGCAGCATTTTGCCTTATCCCCATTTACAAGCTCCTGTTGGTCTTATTTTATTAGTGTAACAAAATGGCAGGGCAACAGTCTATTATTCCTATTAAGATTAATGTGATTTATTATATATTTCTATTCCCAGGTGCCCAGTCGCAGATCCAGCCCCTGGACCCCCAAGCTTATGTGCAAAACCCGGAGACTCTCTCCGCCTCTCCTGCAGACCCACCGGGTTCACCCTCAGCAGCTACTTGAGGAGATGGGTCCGCCAGGCTCCCGGGAAGGCACTGGAGTGCATAGGGGAAATATACCGAACTTCAACTACTGCCAACTACGCACAGCCCTTTAAGGGACAAAAACACACACTTGGGGAAACGAAAACAGTTAAGCACTAACTAGTAGGTGATTTTTACTTGCTTCTCTCAGGCATGAGAGAGTAGTTCCTCCTCCTGTTCCAAGTAAAGTCAATTGTTATTTTGTATTATGACCCGTAGGAGCCAGGGTCATGGACCAGAGCTCTATTGTGCTAGGCGCTGGACAAAAACAGACCAAACAGCCCCAGGCAGCTTATGAAGTCAATGTAAGACAACAGATGGGAAGAGACACATGGGGACGGGAACAAGGAACCACTAAGACAATATTGATCAGCGACCTCAGCAAAAGAGCCCCCTAACAGTCAAGTATTTTTCTAGGCTTCATGGGAAAGATGTATTTTAGGGGAGCTTTGAAGGGAAACACTGAGGTAGCTTTGCCCATGGACACCGAACGAGTCCATTCCCCTGCCTCCTCTAGCGGTAAACACCAGCTGCAGGAACGTTGCAATGGGCAGTTCTGGAATAACCTGACCACAGGAGAATTTTCCTCTGGACCTCTCCATGCTTGTATATTGGTTTCTGCCATAAATCAGTTTAATCTGAACAACGCAAAGCCAATGTTATTAATAGTGGCATCTTAGACCAAGACAGAAGTGGGGGGGGGGGGAGCATTACAGTGAAACCTAAAGCTAGATCTAAAATTATCAAATGTTAGAACACTTATGAAGTTTTTAAAGTGTTATTCGCTATTGGCCTTTCCCTTATTTTAGCTCATGCGCACAGAGCACCCGCTGGAGTCGCAGGGACATGGTCAATTCTCAGCAAATGTTTGGTGTTCTGAGAAGTCAAGAAAGAGGCACCGAGGACGAACCCCGGAGAGCCATTTGGACCTCAAGCGGCAACACAGATTGCATGGTCATCACTAATGGGGAGGTCTGTCACCTGCCCTAAAGATCATGGGCAGACGCAGTTACTGTGGTCGGTGACCCTGTCTGGGCCTAGCTCCGAGCCAGCTGCATGGCCTGCCAGTGGATTGAAAGGGGAGAGTCGTGACGGCCCGCAGCGAGTGATTACAAACATTCTCTAAGGAACGGGCATACCCACAGGTCTTGTAGTAAGAGCGGAACAGCTGAAAGAGAAACAGCTGCCAAATCCAGGTGCGTGTCAAAAGCCACTATTGCCACGCGATTAATTTAATCTAGGAGAGGTGTTTTAAGGGCCGCATCACCTCGGTATCTCTGCGTCTCACATTCATGAGCGAATCTTAACGTAGAGAAATAAAATTCCCATTGGACAAACGGGGAAACAGTTTCAATGAAACTTTTCAATGACCTGAGAGCCTAAATCCAAGTTTTAGAAGGGGCTTAAATTTCACAGCCTAAATGCCAGAGACAGGGATTAGGGTTTAGGTTCCACAATAATGTAATTACCCCAAACCCGACTCCCTGAGGCTCCTTTGATTTCAGGGGGATTTGGGTCAGGGCGCTACCCCTCCCCCTCCCTCGTCCTTCTCCCAGAACCGGAGGGCAGCTCATGAGATCAGCCGGGGAAGGCGTTTGACGTGTTTAGTGGTGAGCGTGGCATGCAGGCCAGGGAGACAGGGTCCTGTTCAAATCTCTGCCGCTGTCTGCCCAGGCTGCATTAGCAGCACAGAGGCTTTGTTTAAGTTCGTCACCATCTGTGTCGTGCTGTTAAACTGGCCAGGAATCCTCAGGAGGGGAAGGGGGCGGGAAGGGATGGAAGGTTTTTAAACAGTGTTTTTGATTTGGTTTCTCCCCCTTGGTCCGAATTACCCATGGCATCCATACTGCATCACGTCAAGCCCAGATCATGAGAGCAATGCCTCTGCTTGCCCTGACCAGCGGATGTCTGGATTCTGCTGTCAGCCCAGCTCTGCAGCCTGGCGGGAACCAGGTGTTGTCCCCGTGTACCGAGAATTCTTCTTTGCAGCCGAACTAGTCCAACGTGCACTGTGATAACTGGAACCGGAGCAGCCAAACAAATGCCTCATTTTCCAGCTTTGTGGATGAGAGAACTGTAAGTGAAGATTCTAATGATGACCTTAAACCAGCTGCCTCAGGAATCTGCCAAGAACTTTGCTGAAAATATCTTCCTCATCTTAACCAGGGAGGAGCTAAGACGTAACCCACATCTGCCCAACTCTATTCCAGTGACGCTCCTTCTGATCTGACAGCTCCGGCCTTGCCAGTTTCATCTAGAACAATTCACAAACTTGGGACCTAATCCTGTAAACCCTTCATCATTTGATCAGTCCCATTGAAGACTGTCAGGGTTCCCTCCTCACTCTGAACTTTGGGGTACAGATGTGGGGACCTGCATGAAAGTCCCCCAAAGTTTATTTTTACCAGCCTAGGTTAAAACTTTCCCAAGGCACACTTTTTTTCTTGTTCTTGGATGCTATGGCTGCCACCACTAAGTGATTTAGACAAAATTCAGGAAAAGGACCACTTGGAGTTCCTGTTTCCCCAAAATATCCCCCCAAGACCCTTCACCCCCTTTCCTGGGGAGGCTGGAGAATAATATACTAACCAGTTGTTTACAAAGTGAGAAGAGATCAAATCCTGGTTCTTAGGAAGCTGAAAATCAATTAGGTTCTTAAAAGAAGAATTTTATTTAAAAAAAAGTAAAAGAATCACACCTGCAAAATTAGGATGGACGATAACTTTTCAGGGTAATAAAAAGATTTAAAACACACAGGATTTTCCTCTCAGCTTAACTTCAAAGTTACAAAAAGAGGAATAAACCTCCCTCTTAGCATAGAGAAAATTCACAAGCTAAACAAAAGATAATCTAACACATTTCCTTGCTTTACTTACAATTTTTGTAATCTTAGAGGCTCATTTCAGGTATGGTTTTAGGAGATGGCTTTTTCTGCCCTGGTCCCTCTCTGTCCGAGAGAACCAGACAAAGAGCACAAACAAAACCTCCCCCCACAGATTTGAAAGGATCTTCTTTCCTTTTTGGTCCTTTTGGTCAGGTGTCAACCAGGTTATTTGAGCTTCTTAACCCCTTACAGGTAAAGGAGGGATTTTAGGCTACCCTTAGCTGTAGGTTTATGACAAAGACAATGGGACTATTTGCATGTCTATGTACCACTTTTGTGGTAAGAGTTTCAGGAGTCCGTTCTGTTCCTATAAAGGAAGTTGAATCTCCCATTTAAATGCAATGTTTGGGTACAATACCATAATGCAGTTTAGGATTCAGCTCTTCTTAAGATTTGTCTTTTAATAAGTCATACATACGCTGAAATGACTCTTCACCCAACTCCCATATTCCATATAAACAGACTGAAATTCTACATATTTGGAGGGAAAGTGAGTAGTTAAGCATGTTGATGCTTGTATATACAAACACCCATTTCATCCCTGTACTGGAAAATATAGCTGAACTTAATTTTTGTATGGAATTTGAAAAAAGTTTAACAGCCCTGATTGTTTTCTGTGGTAATCAGTGTGAACCTGGAAAAATTACATGCCTTCTAAGAGAAAAGAATCAGTCCACATTTACTGGGAAAAAAAATTCCTTCCAACTGGTGTTCAGAAGAGTGCTACAAGACACATACATGACCTCATGAGCAGAGGGCGGAGAGGATACCCTCCCACATTATGACCAGCAATAATAATAATAATAAAATCTCAAAGAGGCAGAGGTTCACAGATTTGCAAACCTAAAAAGCTGTGTTATGCTTTAAACCACCTCAGCCCATGCCAGGTTTATGAACATTAGAAAGTTAACTGGAAAGGAACACTGCAGCCCATTAACCTGAATATGGGCCAGCCAGTCTGCCCTCATGGACTAAAGGTGCAGTCACACCTGAACAGCTCAAAATTAACTTTGCCCTTTTAGGCTACATGGAGAGTCCTGTCACTGGCTCCATGTCTGTTGTTACATAAAATAAAACTCCAGAGAAAGATAAAAAAGATAAAACTCCAGTGGGGCCTGGTGCTGGCACAGAGGGTCTCAGGTAAGTGGTGTGATTTTTCAGAATCTCTTTTGGGAGTAGTCATGCAGGTGAAATAGCTGGTACTTATGATTATGCTATTTCTATGCATGTGTATTCATCTTGGTATCTGAAGTTATGAAAATTAGCTATGTTTACTACATGTTTGCTCCTGTGGTAACGCCCACAAGATATTGATCCAGCACATGAAGGGAAAGTTGAATGGACACTGAGCTCACAATGAACCCTGAAAAATGCCTGTCTACACTTAATGGACTTTTGGTGAATGTTCTCATTAGAATATGGGTGGGGGTGATGGACATGTAACTTTCCCATGTGACTCCAAACACCATCTTTCACAGTGAGAACAGATTTCCCTTTACTTGCCCCTTGGCAGAAGCTAAAAGGCCCTGGCCTCGAAACCTCCCCATTTTACCTCTTTTCTGCTCCACCCTCTGAAACCTCTGGACTATGAGCATATACTAATGGGAGCATTCTAACCAAGGGACTGAGGACTTGAAGGTAATCTGGAGCCTTCATATTTCCTTGACCCATTGTGGGGCATTGCACTCCACATGATTTTATAAAAAATATGCTAATGAGTATGAATATAATGTAAGTGGAATATGCTTCCTGCAAAAGGTCTCTTGTAAGGTATCATTACAAAGCTTATAATCTACTGAGTGTGGTCATCCTATTTGTCTAAATGCATCACTCTTCAGAATTGTGCTTCAATTTAAAATGGTATCCTGGATAGAGATGGGTTTAAACAAATTCTTACATGCTTTCATGAATCAAGGCCTAACAAATTGTACTAGGGTCCCCCTGAAATCATTTCCATCCTTGAAAATCATCCACAGACCTGCCATCTCCCTTAAGCAATTTGGAACATCCCAACCCTGCACTGCTATGGGATTTTACATTACAGTCTTTGCAACAGATTTCCCACACTTATATATTACTGAGCTGTGTGCCTGAGTGCACTGTATCTTACCTGAGAAACAACAGGTCCTCCACCAATTAGAGAGTGTGAGACTGAGATTTTCAAAGGAACCCAAAGTTGTGAAGTTCCAGCTCCCTTGGGATTTGAGTGTTTGCCTTGCTTAAGACCTTTTAAAAAATCCACCCTGCTGCATAAACACAGCCGCAAGGCAGAGCTTTTAAGGTCTATGTATTGTTGTTTTTGTATTATTTTATCCAGCATTTCCACAGAAACGTTAGTTTGACATTTTTATCTATATTATTGCCTATTTATAGTGGGTGTTGAAAATAATAGGAATGGTAATACTAAGAAGAAGAGTGATAGAACACTTCTATGCAACTGAATTGTTTTATTCATATCATTAGTCCCACTCAAAGCAAGGCAAGTACTCTCAGTTGCAGAGGCCTATAAACACCTGCAGGATTATAACCCTAACCTGTAGATTCTTTCAGGGTGCCGACTGTCCATTCTTACTGTATGACTTAGCCCAGAAGTCCGAATAACTGAATTCTGCTAAAACATTCAAAGCAGGCTAGGCGGGGATCCACACCCAACTCTCATTCATTTTAAGGTAGTAATCTAATAATAATTCTGTCTCGTAGTCCAGCATTGCAAGGAAGAATTTCAAACATAGGGGCTGGAATTAGGGGTTCTGGCTTGAAGGTGGTTCCTTTATATACAGAGTTTACAGTTTGGCTCAATGTCTCCCAGCACCCCCACTATAAAAACTGTTCCAGCACCCCTGGTTTCAAATGAATATTTGCTCCCCATGTAAGATCTGATCCGATGTCAATCGCAGTCAAGGCCACATCCCCTCTGATTTCAGGGAGGCTTGGGTCCGAACGTTACACACATTCCCCCTTCCTTCTCCTGGAATTGGAGGGCAAGACATTTGATTGCTCAGGGAAGGAGTTTGTGTCTCTTATAAGGAGCGGGATATCCAAATAGGGGTGACACTTTCCTGTTTAAATCTGTCCCTCTCTCTGTCCAGGCTGCACTTAGAGAAACCATCCACAGCCCCCTGGGTCTGTGCAGTTACCAGCTGATCCCCTGAGACCTTTTCCCTCCAACTCCAGGGAAAATGAGACTTTGGCTCCATTTAGTGTTCCTTGTAGCAGCTCGGGAAGGTATCTTCTCCCCTGGGAACCATTGGCAGGGCAACGGAGCAGTCTATTATCGCTATTACTATCAATATGATTTACAATATCTTTCTATTCCCAGGTGCCTGGTCGCAGATCCAGATCCCAGAGTCCCAAACTTATGTGCAAAAGTCTGGAGACTCCCTCCGCCTTTCCTGCAAACCCACCGGGTTTCTCCTTCAGCAGCTACAGGATGAGCTGGGTCAGACAGGCCCCTGGGAAGGGACTGGAGTGGATCAGGGAAATACACTCAACTTCTACTACCATCAACTATGCACAGACCTTCAAGGGACGTTTCACCATCTCCAGGAACAACCCCAACAACCTGCTGTATCTGCAAATGACCAGCCTGAAATCCTAGGACACCGGTCAGTATTCCCTGTTCTGTTCATTCCCTCTGGGGCACCTGGCATTGGCCACTGTTGGAAGACAGGACACTGGGCTAGATGGACCTTTGGTATGACCCAGTCTGGCCGTTCTTATGTTCTTAAAATTTGTGGCGGACCGACACTAGGATTTTGTACACCATAATTTTGTTGCTGTTTGCGCAGACCACTGAATGGTGCTTCTTCAGCACATCGTCTGTCCTGAACAATTAAAGACTGAACTGCAGTGCATAAACACATGCGCTAGGGGACTAGATAAAGCTTTGGTTTTGCTTCCTGACTAATTTCAGGATCCTTCCTCTAGACCTGGTGGATCAACCTGAATTCTGCTGTTTAGGATCCTGCCCAAAGAAAAGACCAGACCACAAGAATATCTGGCATACCCACAAGTCTTTGCATTGAGGGGGAACCAAGGTGAAAAGCTGAAATAGAGACAGCTGCCAAATCCAGCTGCCTATTAATAGCCTCTATTCTCCACGTGGCTAATTCAATCTAGGCATTTTAAAGCCCCCGTCAATGCTGCATTTAGGATTCCTTAGTGAATCTTAAGGTAGAGAAATATAATTCCCATTGTGCAAATCGGGAACAGCTTAAGTGAGCTGGGAGCCCAAGGCCAACTTTCGATAGTGACTTAAATTTAGGAGCCTAAATCCCAGAGACAGTGATTAGGATTTCGGTTCCCAAGTCATTTACAAAAAGAAAAGGAGTACTTGTGGCACCTTAGAGACTAACCAATTTATTTGAGCATGAGCTTTCGTGAGCTACAGCTCACTTCATCAGATGTTTACCGTGGAAACTGCAGCAGACTTTATATACACACAGAGAATATGAAACAATACCCCCTCCCACCCCACTGTCCTGCTGGTAATAGCTTATCTAAAGTGATCAACAGGTGGGCTATTTCCAGCACAAATCCAGGTTTTCTCACCCTCCACCCCCCCACACAAATTCACTCTCCTGCTGGTGCTAGCCCATCCAAAGTGACAACTCTTTGCATAATCAAGTCGGGCTATTTCCTGCATAGATCAAGGTTTTCTCACATCCCCCCACCCCCATACACACACAAACTCACTCTCCTGCTGGTAATAGCTCATCTAAACTGACCACTCTCCAAGTTTAAATCCAAGTTAAACCAGAACATCTGGGGGGGCGGGGTAGGAAAAAACAAGAAGAAACAGGCTACCTTGCATAATGACTTAGCCACTCCCAGTCTCTATTTAAGCCTAAATTAATAGTATCCAATTTGCAAATGAACTCCAATTCAGCAGTTTCTCGCTGGAGTCTGGATTTGAAGTTTTTTTGTTTTAAGATAGCGACCTTCATGTCTGTGATTGCGTGACCAGAGAGATTGAAGTGTTCTCCAACTGGTTTATGAATGTTATAATTCTTGACATCTGATTTGTGTCCATTTATTCTTTTACGTAGAGACTGTCCAGTTTGACCAATGTACATGGCAGAGGGGCATTGCTGGCACATGATGGCATATATCACATTGGTGGATGTGCAGGTGAACGAGCCTCTGATAGTGTGGCTGATGTTATTAGGCCCTGTGATGGTGTCCCCTGAATAGATATGTGGGCACAATTGGCAACGGGCTTTGTTGCAAGGATAAGTTCCTGGGTTAGTGGTTCTGTTGTGTGGTATGTGGTTGTTGGTGAGTATTTGCTTCAGGTTGCGGGGCTGTCTGTAGGCAAGGACTGGCCTGTCTCTCAAGACTTGTGAGAGTGTTGGGTCATCCTTTAGGATAGGTTGTAGATCCTTAATAATGCATTGGAGGGGTTTTAGTTGGGGGCTGAAGGTGACCGCTAGTGGCGTTCTGTTATTTTCTTTGTTAGGCCTGTCCTGTAGTAGGTAACTTCTGGGAACTCTTCTGGCTCTATCAATCTGTTTCTTTACTTCCGCAGGTGGGTATTGTAGTTGTAAGAATGCTTGACAGAGATCTTGTAGGTGTTTGTCTCTGTCTGAGGGGTTGGAGCAAATGCGGTTGTATCGCAGAGCTTGGCTGTAGACGATGGATCGTGTGGTGTGGTCAGGGTGAAAGCTGGAGGCATGCAGGTAGGAATAGCGGTCAGTAGGTTTCCGGTATAGGGTGGTGTTTATGTGGCCATTGTTTATTAGCACTGTAGTGTCCAGGAAGTGGATCTCTTGTGTGGACTGGACCAGGCTGAGGTTGGTGGTGGGATGGAAATTGTTGAAATCGTGGTGGAATTCCTCAAGGGCTTCTTTTCCATGGGTCCAGATGATGAAGATGTCATCAATATAGCGCAAGTAGAGTAGGGGCTTTAGGGGACGAGAGCTGAGGAAGCGTTGTTCTAAATCAGCCATAAAAATGTTGGCATACTGTGGGGCCATGCGGGTACCCATAGCAGTGCCGCTGATCTGAAGGTATACATTGTCCCCAAATGTGAAATAGTTATGGGTAAGGACAAAGTCACAAAGTTCAGCCACCAGGTTAGCCGTGACATTATCGGGGATAGTGTTCTTGACGGCTTGTAGTCCATCTTTGTGTGGAATGTTGGTGTAGAGGGCTTCTACATCCATAGTAGCCAGGATGGTGTTATCAGGAAGATCACCGATGGATTGAAGTTTCCTCAGGAAGTCAGTGGTGTCTCGAAGGTAGCTGGGAGTGCTGGTAGCGTAGGGCCTGAGGAGGGAGTCTACATAGCCAGACAATCCTGCTGTCAGGGTGCCAATGCCTGAGATGATGGGGCGCCCAGGATTTCCAGGTTTATGGATCTTGGGTAGTAGATAGAATATCCCAGGTCGGGGTTCCAGGGGTGTGTCTGTGCGGATTTGATCTTGTGCTTTTTCAGGAAGTTTCTTGAGCAAATCCGACTCCCTGGGGCTCCTCTGCCAATTCTCGCTGAATAATCTGTGTTGCTGAAAGACAGCACAGCCCCACTGCAGGGGTCATTCTGCACTGAAGATGATGGTGATGATTGAAAGGACTGCAGCTTCCTTTCTTGCTTTCTCTCTTTTCTGCTCACTCCATTCTTCCTCAGTTTCTGCTTTGACAGCCCATTTCCGAAGCTATTCAGGACCGGGTTCCCAAATTGTGCTGGACTCCACACAAACACGTGGGACCGGATCCGATGTAGCTCCAAGCCACTCAAAAATCCCCTGGGGTTTCAATGGGATTTGCGTCAGAGCGCTACACACATTTACCCCCCTCTCCTGGAATCGGAGGGCAAGAAATGAGATCAGCAAGGGAAGGAGTTTGTGTGTGTTATAATGGGCGGGATATGCAAATCAGGGGGACAGTTTCCTGTTTAAATCTGATCCTCCCTCTGCCCAGGCTGCACCCAGAGAGACAATTCGCAGCCCCCTGGGTCTGTGCAGTGACCAGCCAGTCCCCTGAGAACTTTCCCCTCCAGCACCAGGGAAAATGAGATTTTGGCTCCAGTTAGTGTTCCTTGCAGGGGCTTTGGAAGGTATTTCCTCCCCTCACACCCATTGGCGGGGCAGGGGAACAGTCTATTGTTGCTCTTAATACTAATGATAATTACATTATGTTTCTATTCCCAGGTGTCCGGTCCCAGGTGCAGCTGGTGGAGTCGGGAGGGGATGTGAAAAAGCCCGGAGACTCTCTCCGCCTCTCCTGCAAAGCCTCCGGCTTCGCCTTCAGCAGCTACTGGATGCAATGGGTCAGACAGGGCCCTGGGAAGGGACTGGTGTGGATCGGGGAAATAAACCCAACTTCAACTACCGTCAACTATGCACAGCCCTTCAAGGGACGCTTCACCATCTCCAGGGACAACCCCAACAACCTTCTGTATCTGCAGATGACCGGCCTGAAGCCCGAGGACACCGCCCGGTCTCACTGTGCTGGGCACACAGAGAGCAGAAAGCTATTAAGCAGGGAGCAAAAACCGAGCTGAAATGGTAACAACTCTGCCAACACTCTGCAGAGGGCAGCAGTGAGTTAAAATTAAATACTGTTATAGTAAATTATTTAAGGAGTCAGTATTAAAGGGCATGTTTGTGCACATATCAGCATGTAAGTATTTAGGGATTTCTATGTGTTTTAGTAACATGAGACAAATATTCTTTCAGATCTTGAATAGCCACGGGCATTACTGAGAATTTAGTGTGAAGTTAAATCCATGGCACTATGAATTGTGCTGAAATGGATAAGGTGTCCTGCACAGAGATGGGGTTAAGCAAATGCCTAAGCGCTTCCCTGAATGAAGGCCTAAGAAATTGGTCTAGGGTCTAGATGAAATCACTAATTAATTTGCATCCTTGAAAATCATCCCCTGCCCTACTATCTCGCTTAAACTCTTTGGAATATCCCAACCCCAGACTGCTGTGGGAGTTTACATAACAATATTTGCAAGAGATTGCCCACACTTAAATATTGCTGAGCTGGGCCTCTGAGCGCCCTGTACCCCGCCTGAGAAACAATAGGTCCTCAACCCATTAGAGAGTTTCCTCCCGGTTTTCAAAGGAACCCAAAGCTGTGAGGTTTCCAACTCCCATGGGATTTGAGAATTTAAACTGCTTAAGTTAAGACCCTTTAAAAACTCCCCCCATATCAGAATGCATAAACACAGGGGCGGGGCTGAGCTTCTCAGGTCTGTGTATTATTGTTATTTTTTACCCAGCATTCCCACGGAGACTTTCATTTAGCTTGCTGACACTTTTATCTGTATAATTCCCTATGTACAGTGGGGGTTGAAAACAATATTGACACCACCACGATGACGACGAGGAGTGATACAACACTTCTGGGCAACTGAGTTTCTTACAGTTAGCCCCACTCAGAGCAGTGGGAGTTACTGTGTCAATCACAGTTACACACGGGCGTACAGACACCTGCCGGGTTATACTCCTAGGCTGGAGGTTCTTTCAGGGTACCGCCTGTCCATTTTCACTACATGATTTAGCAGAGTTTAGCTCTGAGCTACAACAGTCAAAGCAGGCTGGGGGTATCCACACCCAACTCCCATTCGTTTTAAGGTGCTAATCTAATCATAATTCTGTCTTGTCGTCCAGCAGTGCAAGGAAGACTTTCAAACATAGGTGGTGGAACTAGAGGTGCTGCTCCAAGCCTGGCTTGAAGTGGTTTCCATCACATACAGGGTTTCCAGTTTGGTTCAATGTCTCTCAGCATCCGCACTATGCAAATTGTTCCAGAACCCCTGCTTTCAAAGGCTTGCCTCCTTCTTCTTAGAGAAGAAGAAAAAGACGGTTTCAGGCATTAGTAATAGTACTAACCCCTAGCATTTATAGAGAGATTTCCATCAGGAGGTCTCAGAGCACTTCACAAAGGAGGGTCAGGTCAGGGTCCCTGTCTCATCTTTACGGAGAGAAGTGACGTATCCAAGCAACCCTGCAGACCAAAGAAGAAACAGCCCGTATCCCATGGCCCAGTCTAGCGCTCTGTGCTCTAGGACACAGTGGCAAGGAACTCACAAACTGAGAACAGACAGAGCTCAGTGGCAGGTGAACAATCAATGGTGCATTTTGTCTGTCAGAGGCAGTGAGCATCCCTGGAGAGATCAGAGAGATTCTAACTCTCCTTCTCCAGCTGAATATATTCTTCCTCTGAACCCGTCTCCCGGTGGCCTGAGTTTAATGAGGGTTGCGGTCTGTTGTGTGTTTTTTAAAGAGGGAAGATGCAAATTCAGTGTCTCGGGGCCCAGCATAAAATGGTGTCTTCTGGTTGGCAGAGTATGAAAAGAGAGCAGGCCAAGATCTTGGCATCTTTGCAGTAACCGTCAGAAACTCCTCCAGCGTCAGCAGCAGGATAATGTGACTGAATCTTCTCTTTGCCCTACCAGCCCTTCTAGGTAATTCTCCCCTCCCTCGCCCCCAACATTGGCTGGAGACTCCAGGGAAGGTTATACATTCCTTCCCCAACCCAAAGCGCAGTGAAGTGAATGGGCATCTTTCCAATGGCTTCTGTGAGCTTTGGCTCAGGTCTTGTATTAACATGATTCTTAATAGCCTTTTTCCTTCTTCTTTTCCCCCTAGATGTGCAGTCCCAGGTTCTTCTGGTGGAGTCCGTTGGTGGAATTCAGAAGCCGGGGGGATCTCTCCTCGTCTCCTGCAAAGCCTCCGGGTTCACCTTCAGCAGTTACCACGTGAGCTGGGTCTGTCAGGCGCCCGGGAAGGGCCTGGAGTGGGGCTCACGGATATACAACCCTGCTAATAGCTACTGCATGTTTGACAGCGATGCGGTTAAAGGGCCATTCACCATCTCCAGAGACGACTCCAGCAGCCTGGTGTATCTGCAGATGACCAGACTGAAAGCAGAGGACACCGCCCGGTATCACGGTGTGAGAGACACAGCGATCAGGACCAACTGTAGTGAATACAGAAACCCCCTCCTCGAATCCAACCAGCTCCCAGCGCCCGCAGAGACCAGCAGACACAGACACAGCAGAGCAGTTTAGACACCAAGAAACCGCCAATAATGGATCTGGGCTTCAGTCATCTCAAAATGCGCCTTGGCAATTAAAGACTCACTGTGCTGAGAGAATAGAGAGGACTTTACTTCGTGGTTGGCAATGCAGAACTAGAATCCATCTCAGTTGCTATTGATCATTAGCTTTCTGCCCTTCGACCTGCCTTGTGAACATGAACTAAGAGGAAGAAATGCCAGAGACATTATTTAAAGAGTCTGTTTGCCAGAAGCTGGGAATGGGTGACAGGGGATGGGTCACTGGATGATTCCCTGTTCTGTTCATTCCCTCTGGAGCACCTGGAATTGGCCACTGTCGGGAGACGGGACACTGGGCTAGATGGACCTTTGGTCTAACCCAGTCTGGCCGCTCTTATGTTCTTAACGCTCGTGGTGGAACCTCCCTAAAATTTTACACACCATAATTTCGTCACGATTTGCACAGACCTGCAGACCGCTGAATGGTCTTTTGCAGCGCATTGTCTGCCCTGAACAATTAAAGTCTGAACTGTAATGCACAAGCACATGAGCTGAGGGACTAGTTAAAGGTTTGGTTTTGCTTCCAGAGTAATTCCAGGATTCTTCCTATACACCTGGTGGATCAACCTGAATCCAGCTGTTTAGGATCCTGCCCAAAGAAAAAACCAAACCACAAGAATATCTGGCATACCCACAAGTCTTTGCAGTAAGGGGGAACCAAGGTGAAAAGCTGAAATAGAGACAGCTGCCAAATCCAGTTGCCTATTAATAGCCTCTATTCTCCACTTGGCTCATTCAAAATCGGTATTTTAAGGCCCTCATCAACACTGCATTTAGGATTCATTAGTGAATCTTAAAGTAGAGAAATATAATTCCTGTCGGGTAAATCTGGAACAGCTTAAGTGAGCTGGGAGCCCAAGTCCAGCTCTTGACAGTGACTTAAATTTCAGAGCCTAAATCCCAGAGACAGTGATTAGGATTTAGGTTCCCAAATCATTTAGTTACCCCAACCCGACTCCATGGGGCTCCTCTGCCAATTCTCGCTGAATAATCTGTGTTGCATAAAGACATCACAGCCCCACTCCCTCAGTGCCCCACTGACGCTGCAGGGGTCATTCTGCACTGAAGATGATGGTGATGATTCAAAGGACTGCAGCTTCCTCAGCTCCCTGAGTCTGATCCTCAGCTCCCTGAGTCTGTGCAGTGACCAGCCAGTCCCCTGAGAACTTTCCCCTCCAGCACCAGGGAAAATGAGATTTTGGCTCCAGTTAGTGTTCCTTGCAGTGGCTTTGGAAGGTATTTTCTCCCCTCATACGCATTGACGGGGCAGGGGAACAGTCTATTATTGCTCTGAATATTAATGTGATGTATAATATCTTTCTATTCCCAGGTGCCCTGTCCCAGGTGCAGCTGGTGGAGTCCGGAGGGGATGTGAAGAAGCTCGGAGACTCTCTCCGCCTCTCCTGCAAAGCCTCCGGGTTCTCCTTCAGCAGCTATCACATGAGCTGAGTCCAACGGGCTCCCAGAAAGGGGCTGGAGTGGGTCTTACTCATTTATTATGATGGGAGGCAACGGTATTACGCAGACTCAGTGAAAGGCCGATCCACCATCTCCAGAAACAACCCCAACAACCTGCTGTATCTGCAAATGACCGGCCTGAGGGCCGAGGACACTGCCCCGTATCACTGTGCGGGAGCCACAGGGCGGGGAAGCCGATCTGAGCTCAGACGAAAACCTGCCCTGGCTGTCTAAGGACAAAAAGAACGAGGAGGACTTGTGGCACCTAAGAGACTAACCAATGTATTTGAGCATAAGCTTTCATGGGCTAAAACCCACTATCTCCGATGCATGGAGTGGAAAATACAGTATATTGACACACAGAGAACATGAGAAAGTGGGTGTTGCCATACTCTCCGCTGGGGGCGCTGCAGCTCCGTATCTCGCAGCGCAGAGACAGTGAGCGTGAAAACTCCAAACCTCAGCGTCCTTTCCGTGGCTCTCGCACACACAAATGCAGACACAGACACACCGCACTGTAAGGAAAGGGTCAGGACTCCAATTTCCCTTCCCCCAATACACTCCCTGCTCCTCACTGCGCTGTTCCCCGCCTTTCCTCACCCCACTCCACCTCCTAATACCCCAGACTGAGAGAACCAACATTAAAGTGTATGAAAAAACATTATTTACCCCCCCAACTCCTTTAACAGCCAGGCTGAGGATTTCCAAGCTGCCCTACAGATATGGACACATCATTCCAATTATAATCCTTCAGGGATTTTAGAAAACTGCAGCCTCTGGGATTCAGGAGACTCAAGTCCCTGCTCTAGTGAGTCTTGTATTACTGATAGTGAGTGCAACAACCTTGCAACTCCCACCTCCCCTTGGGAGCTTCGCCCTTAATCTATAAATTCAGAGACCCATCCCTAAAAAGTTCATCTTACATAACTACACTTTTACAAAACAATCTCTGCAAAGGGTCACCCATCCCTAAAGGAAACGGAGCCTGGCATCTGAGCGCACTGCCTCTCACCTGGGAGATAACACCCACTGCCTGATTGAGCAGCGTCCCGCACCATGGAGACTCTTGGGCTGCGACTCTCACAACAACAGAGGGGATCCTGACCCACACATTGCCCTATTTAAGGTGCTGGCAGAATAATAATAAATAACAATTCGGTCTTCTAGTCCGTCATTGATAGAAAGAGTTTAATAGACTTTCTCCAATTCTCCAAGAAGAAGTTTTCAGACATGAGCAGTAATAACAACCCCTAGCTATTCTGTAGTGGCTTTCATTCGTAGACCTCAAAGCACGGACAAAGGAGGCTGAATATCATTTCCCCCACACTTCAGAGACATACAAATTCAGGCATCGGGAGTGTAATTTCTTGCCCAAGGTCACCCATCAGACGAGTAACAAAGTCAGTAATAAACCGCTGGATTCTCGAGTACCAGGATAATGTTCCCACCACACAAGATCATGCTGCTCCAAGGGTCTCACAAGAACAGAGGGAGAAGCAGACAGAACTTAGTGGAAGCTTCAAGCTGTCAGGGGATAGGAGGGAAGGTTCTCTCATGGATCAGTAACTGGCTAAAAGACAGGAAACAAAGGGTAGGAATAAATGGTCAGTTTTCAGAATGGGAAGGGGTAAATAGTGATGTCCCCCAGGGCTCTGTACTGAGCCCAGTTCTATTCAGCACATTCATAAATGTTCTGGAAAAGGGGGTAAACAGTGAGGTGGCAACCTTTGCAGATGGTACAAAACTACTCAAGATAGTTAAGACCCAGGCAGACTGCGAAGAGCTACAAAAGCAGTGGATATCTATATCCTAACAGGTGGAGGTGGCAGAAAAGAAAAAAACCGGTCGCTGTTGGAGCGGATACCAGAAGGGACAACCTCAGACCTCACCCTACTACTGGGGGCAGCCCAAGGCCCCAGCTACCCCCGAGGAACCCTCCAGCCACCTTATCATCCCGCCACAACATTCTCCAGCAACCCGCCTCGCCCCAGTGATCCATCAGCTGGACGATGTTTTAAATGTAATGAGCCGGGGCATGTGAAGGCCAACTGCCCCAAGAACCCCAACAGATTACAGTTCATTGCACCGAAATCACACCAGAGGTCCTCAGGCCCAGATACAGCGTATGCAGCGACAGCAGATCAAGGAGCTGTGCACTAGCTACACGCCGACATTCTCAGTCCCCCCAGGACTGACTGAACGGGCATACCACTCCATTGACACAGGGAATGCTCACCCAATTAGGGTCCAGCCTTACCGGGTGTCTCCTCAAGCTAAAAGTGCCATAGAACGGGAGATCCAGGACATGCTACAGATGTGTGTAATCCGCCCCTCTGGAAGTGCATGGGCATCTCCAGTGGTTCTAGCTCCCAAACCAGATGGGGAAATACGTTTTTGCGTGGACTATCGTAAGCTAAATGCTGTAACTCGCCCAGACAACTATCCAATGCCACGCACAGATGAACGGACGGGCCCAGTTCATCTCTACCTTGGACTTAACCAAGGCGTACTGGCAGGTACCGCTAGATGAATCTGCCAAGGAAAAGTCAGCCTTCACCACACATGTCGGGCTGTATGAATTTAATGTACTCCCTTTCGGGCTGTGAAATGCACCCGCCACCTTCCAAAGACTTGTAGATGGTCTCCTAGCGGGATTAGGAGAATATGCAGTCACCTACCTTGACGATGTGGCCATATTTTTGGATTCCTGGGCAGAACACCTGGAACATCTACAAAATGTCTTCGAGCGCATAAGGGAGGCAGGACTAACTGTTAAGACTAAGAAGTGTCAAATAGACCTAAACAGAATGACTTACCTTGGACACCAGGTGGGTCAAGGAACTATCAGCCCCCTACAGGCCAAAGTGGATGCTATCCAAAAGTGGCCTGTCCCAAAGTCAAAGAAACAGGTTCAATCCTTCTTAGGCTTGGCCGGTTATTACAGACGATTTGTACCGCAATACAGCCAAATTGCCGCCCCACTGACAGACCTAACCAAAAAGAAACAGCCAAATGCTGTTCAGTGGACCAAAAAGTGTCAGAAGGCCTTTAACAAGCTTAAAGCGGCACTCATGTCTGACCCTGTACTAAGGGCCCCAGACTTTGACAAACCGTTCCTAGTAACCACAGATGCGTCCGAGCGTGGTGTGGGAGCAGTTTTAATGCAGAAAGGACCTGATCAAGAATTCCACCCTGTTGTGTTTCTCAGCAAAAAACTGTCTGAGAGGGAAAGCAACTGGTCAGTCACTGAAAAAGAATGTTATGCCATTGTCTACGCTCTGGAAAAGCTACGCCCATATGTTTGGGGACGGCGTTTCCACCTGCAAACCAACCATGCTGCACTGAAGTGGCTTCACACCGTCAAGGAAACTAACAAAAAACTTCTTCGGTGGAGTTTAGCTCTCCAAGATTTTGATTTCCACATCCAACACATCTCAGGAGCTTCTAACAAAGTGGCTGATGCACTCTCCTGTGAAAGTTTCCCAGAATCAACTGGTTAAAATCGTCCTTGAGATGTGGAAAATATTGTTAGTCTTTATGTACTTGGTAGTATATTTAGAGATGCATGTGTCTTATTAACTCTGTTTTTCCTAGAGCTCCAGGAAGAAATCCCAGCCAGTGTTTCACCCTAGCTGAGATTTGGGGGGCGTGTCATAAATATAAAGGGAAGGGTAAATCCCTTTGAAATCCCTCCTGGCCAGGGGAAAGCTCCTCTGACCTGTAAAGGGTTAAGAAGCTAAAGGTAACCTCGCTGGCACCTGACCAAAATGACCAATGAGGAGACAAGATACTTTCAAAAGCTGGGAGGAGGGAGAGAAACAAAGGGTCTGTGTCTGTCTGTATGCTGGTTTCTGCCGGGGATAGACCAGGAATGGAGTCTTAGAACTTTTAGTAAGTAATCTAGTTAGGTATGTGTTAGATTATGATTTCTTTAAATGTCTGAGAAAAGAATTGTGCTGAATAGAATAACTATTTCTGTCTGTTTCAGAGTAGCAGCCGTGTTAGTCTGTATTCGCAAAAAGAAAAGGAGGACTTGTGGCACCTTAGAGACTAACCAATTTATTAGAGCATAAGCTTTCGTGAGCTACAGCTCACTTCCTCAGATGCATATCGTGGAGACTGCAGCAGGCTTTATATATACACAGAGAATATGAAACAATACCTATTCCCACCCCACTGTCCTGCTGGTAATAGCTTATCTAAAGTGATTTCCAGCACAAATCCAGGTTTTCTCACCCTCCACCCCCCCACACAAATTCACTCTCCTGCTGGTGATAGCCCATCCAAAGTGACAACTCTTTACACAATGTGCATGACAATCAAGCTGGGCTATTTCCTGCATAAATCCAGGTTCTCACATCCCCCCACCCCCATACACACACAAACTCACTCTCCTGCTGGTAATAGCTCATCCAAACTGACCACTCTTCAAGTTAAAATCCAAGTTAAACCAGAACATCTGGGGGGGGGGGGGGAAGGAAAAAACAAGAGGAAACAGGCTACCTCTTGGAAACAGGTAGCCTGTTTCCTCTTGTTTTTTCCTACCCCCCCCCCCCCAGATGTTCTGGTTTAACTTGGATTTTAACTTGAAGAGTGGTCAGTTTGGATGAGCTATTACCAGCAGGAGAGTGAGTTTGTGTGTGTATGGGGGTGGGGGGATGTGAGAACCTGGATTTATGCAGGAAATAGCCCAGCTTGATTGTCATGCACATTGTGTAAAGAGTTGTCACTTTGGATGGGCTATCACCAGCAGGAGAGTGAATTTGTGTGGGGGGGTGGAGGGTGAGAAAACCTGGATTTGTGCTGGAAATCACTTTAGATAAGCTATTACCAGCAGGACAGTGGGGTGGGAATAGGTATTGTTTCATATTCTCTGTGTATATATAAAGCCTGCTGCAGTCTCCACGATATGCATCTGAGGAAGTGAGCTGTAGCTCACGAAAGCTTATGCTCTAATAAATTGGTTAGTCTCTAAGGTGCCACAAGTCCTCCTTTTCTTATTTCTGTCTGTGTATCTTTTTTGTAACTTAAGGTTTTGCCTAGAGGGGTTCTCTATGTTTTTGAATCTAATTACCCTGTAAGATATCTACCATCCTTATTTTACAGGGGGGATTTCTTCATTTCTCTTTACATCTATTTTTATTAAAAGTCTTCTTGTAAGAAACTGAATGCTTTTTCATTGTTCTTAAATCCAAGGGTTTGGGTCTGTGGTCACCTATGCAAATTGGTGAGGCTTTTTATCCAACATTTCCCAGGAAAGGGGGGGTGCAAGTGTTGGGAGGATTGTTCATTGTTCTTAAGATCCAAGGGTCTGGGTCTGTAGTCACCTAGGCAAATTGGTGAGGCTTTTTACCAAACCTTGTCCAGGAAGTGGGGTGCAAGGTTTTGGGAAGTATTTTGGGGGGAAGGACGCGTCCAAACAGCTCTTCCCCAGTAACCAGTATTAGTTTGGTGGTGGTAGCGGCCAGTCCAAGGACAACGGGTGAAATATTTTGTACCTTGGGGAAGTTTTGACCTAAGCTGGTAAAGATAAGCTTAGGAGGTTTTTCATGCAGGTCCCCACATCTGTACCCTAGAGTTCAGTGTGGGGGAGGAACCTTGACAGTGATTGTAATAGTTGTACCAATATGCTCCCCAGACTGGACACAGTTATAGCTGCAGAAATGTGCCTTATACTGGGATTTTGCATTTTCCTTCCCACCCAAGAACAGCCACACTAGCTGAAGGAACTTTATATTGATTCATAGACTCAGATTTCAAGGCCAGGAGGGAAGATCTTCATAACTTACTTTGCCCTCCTGTGTAACACTGGTATGTCTGTGTCCATATTAGGGGAGGAGTGTGTTGTACCCCCTGAATTATACCTTTATAGTTCCAATGGTACACCTTTTATGTGTAGACAAGTGCTAAGATTCTCAAACCTGTCTAGGGGATTTAGACTCCAAGGGATAAATATTCAAAGACACAAATGGCACTTAGGCACTAACTCAGTTGTAAATCAATGTGATTTTGATGCCCAAGTGTCACGGAGTCCCTGGGCGATGCTCTGGAACTGCTCCCCATGAAGTCAGTCAGGACTCTGGGGTAGTCGCCTTTCTGTGAGCAGCCTGTCTTCAGGACACACAGCTCACACAGCTTCCACCTTCCTGGGTCTGACCTCAGAGCATTCAGCATCCTCTGCCCCTCCGTGCGCTTCCCCCAGCGAGTCCGCTCAGGCGGGGCTCCTGGGGAAGCCAGAGGGTCCTGCACCCCAACTTCGCAGTCAGACGTGACTCTCAGCCAGCCAGGAAAACAGAAGGTTTATTAGACGACAGGAACATGGTCTAACACAGAGCTTGCAGGTGCAGAGAACGGGACCCCTCAGCTGGGTCCATTCTGGGGGGCAGTGAGCCAGACAACCACGTCTGCACTTCACTCCATGTCCCAGCCAGCCCCAAACTGAAAACCCCCTCCAGCCCCTCCTCCTCTGGGCTTTGTTCCTTTCCCGGGCCAGGTGGTCACCTGATTCCTTTGTTCTCCAACCCTTTAGCTCTCACCTTGCAGGGGGGAAGGGCCCAGGCCATCAGTTGCCAGGAAACAGGGTGTCGGCCATTCTCTGTGTCCAGACTCCTGCACACACCTGCCCTCTAGGGCTCTGCAATGATCATACACCCTTACCCCACCCCCTTGATACTTAAGAACTGCCTAGGGGAAACTGAGGCACCCCCCCACTATTCAGAGGAAACATTAAGAACAGTCCCACTTCGTCACATCATGTGTGTGCAGGAGTCTGGACACAGAGAATGGCCGACACCCTGTTTCCTGGCCACTGATGGCCTGGGCCCTCCCCCGCAAGGTGAGAGCTGAAGGGTTGGAGAACAAAGGAATCCGGTGACCACCTGGCCCGGGAAAGGAACAAAGCCCAGAGGAGGAGGGGCTGGAGGGGGTTTCAGTTTGGGGCTGGCTGGGACATGGAGTGAAGTGCAGACGTGATTGTCTGGCTCACTACCCCCCAAAATGGACCCAGCTGAGGGGTCCCGTTCTCTGCACCTGCAAGCTCTGTTTTAGACCATGTTCCTGTCGTCTAATAAACCTTCTGTTTTACTGGCTGGCTGAGAGTCACGTCTGACTGCGAAGTTGGGGTGCAGGACCCTCTGGCTTCCCCAGGAGCCCCGCCTGAGCGGACTCGCTGTGGGAAGCGCACGGAGAGGCAGAGGATGCTGAATGCTCCGAGGTCAGACCCAGGAAGGTGGAAGCTGTAACTCAGTTGTAAATCAATGTGATTTTGATGCCCAAGCATTTGTAGCTTTGAAATAGCCACCTCAAGTCCCCATCGATTTGAAAGGGAACTGCGTATCCAAATCCCTTGGACAGCTCAGGAAAGTTCAGCCTCTAGATCCGTTTTGTGTTTCCCTTTAAATGCTAATTCTTTTCCTTGAATCCCATTTTGAATATTTTACCTAAATAAACTGCAGCTCACAATAGAATCGGGGCCTTCTCCTGATGTGGTACTGCAAGAGATTTAATTAAAAATAAATTAGGATGAGGTCTGAGAACCAGAAGAACGGCAGATGCCAGATCCAAGCACAGTTAATGCGTTCTGATTCCTGTTCAGCTCCTTGGAGCTTTTGAGGAGTCTTTGATGTTGAATATGCAAATAAAGAAATTATACTCCCTGTTTAAACTTTGCAATGGGAGAAAATCACCATCAAAAGGAGTCACCTTGCTTTGCCAGGTGGAGGGTGTTGTAGAAACAACCATTAAATATTTGCTACATTTTCTGTTCCTGCTGGCAGCCTTCCCGGGTAAGTGAATTTCAGAGAGATCTGGGGTGTGCAGGAGAAAGGAGAGCCAACAAGAAGGGTACTCAGACTCATGCATTCTTGTCCCGTAACTGCAGGTGTCTGGTCCCAAATCCAACGGGTCCAGCCTGGTGCTGAGATTAAAAAACCTGGAGAGTCAGAGAAGCTGTCCTGTAAACCATCTGGGTACAGCTTTACTAGCCAGTTGCTCTCTTGGATTCAACAGGATTAACCCAAATAATGGAGGAATTGGCTATGCCTACAAATATAAAGGGCGATTCACTCTCTCCAGAGACAACTCCATCAGTACAGCCTATGTAGAGATCAGTGGGCTCAGAAGTGAAGACACCACCATGTATTACCATGAGAGCAGCACAGCAAAAGGAAACCCAGTCAGAGTCATGGAAAAACGGTCTGCAGAGGAAACCACAATCTCCTGAGCACATGGGAGCCCCTGGGGCAGCAGGAAACAGGAGTCTGTATTCTATTTATACTACTCATTGCACCCTATAACTGGAAATGTATCTGCACACCCCAAAAGTGAAACACAAGCACTGTGGTTTCCTACCAAAAAGTGACTTAATAGGGACTGATTTATAGAAAGCACCAGGCATCCATTGTGACAGATTTATGTTATTAATTTGCCTGGAGCATTAGGTGATTAGGCTGAGGCTGCAGGATCGTTAGGAGAGGAGATGAAGGAGCACACCAAGTGACTAAGGTTTAAAGCTTTATTAATAAAATAAAGTAAAACAACAGCGGAGAGTGAGGGTGCTTTTTACGTTACTTAGAGGAAGGAAGGAAACGTTAGTGCCCCAAGCCCTACCCCCCTTTTATACTTACACACACACTACCTGGGGCTGGCCAAGCGGGGGGTAACCGAAGAAGAAGAGGGGGAAGGGTGGACGGGAGTTTTGTTCTGTGCACAGGCTGCCCAGAGTTTGCTGTTGATCTCTGACCTGCCCTGGCTTTTGGGAGGATAAAAATCCTGGGTTTTTTGGGCGGCCTTCCGTTCAGGGACTTCTGTCCCCCATGCTTTTTGTACCAGTTCAACCCCGCTTTTTGCTGCTTTTCGCCACTTTTTTTAAAACACACCTGCTTTAGGGACGCGAGACGGCTTTTTTTTTCCTTGCTGACCTTTTGCAGCCCCTGCACTTTTGTTTAGCTGATTTTTTTTACAGCTCTTTGGGGTTGGAATTCAGGCCCCCGTCTTTCTTGGCAGGCAGCCGAGAGTCGGTTGTGTGCTGTGGCCTTGGGCTGGAGTCAGCGTCTTATCTTTGGATCTAGATGGAGCATCGAGTTAACCTATTTCTTTTTTCCTTTCTCCCTCTACGGCCTCTCATAACTGCAAAGGAACCTGTTACTTTACCCTTACACCTTTAACCCTTCTCAAAATGCCTTGTGATGCCTGTGACAGCATTAGCAACGTACAATGCTGATTTGCCTTCCAGGGGTCCCCCTGAGGGATGGGGCCATTGGGTTGTGGCATTCCCCCCCCCACACCCGGAATTAACATTGTGTTGTGAGGAGTCACCACTTAGGTTTTTACCCTCCCTCTGACACAGTGGCGAGGGTGACTGTTGGTTTTTTACATAAGCAGCAATATATTACAAACACAATTGTTATGGTGGCAACAATTGCATCCAGCGGCGGGGAGTGGCTTTTGACTTTATTAGTAACGTAGCATAACACATTCCCCGTTTGGCATAGATGCCCCATCCAGATGGCTGTGACAAAGGCAGCTTTTTCAGATGAAATGTGCATCGCACAATGTGAAGGAGGGGGCATTTGTTTGGAACACAATTCATTGTTCCCGGCTGTGCGTCAACGGAAGGAAAACACTGGGTGTAATTTATGAAAAAATTAAACACAATATAATTAGAAACATTAACACTGCTTTGAATAACACAGGAGCCTTTAGTCCCTCCAGCGAGAATTTGCCCATCTAAACAGACAGGGGGTTATTCCTCCCCAAACCTCTTCGGCTCCTATCTTACTTAAACGTCACTGTCAGTAGATTTTTCTCCTCTCCAAAGTCAATTCTCAAAATATGAATTAGGCTCCTGTGACACAGTCGCCCGTCACACCAGCAAAACGGTCCTGGGTGAACGCCCTGAGCACCAGGCTACGGGGTATTTGGGGAGGGGTCTTTTAATCTCTCCTGTTCATGCTGTTCCACCGTGACTTAATACTGATTTGGTCTGAAAGAGAAAGGGATGTGCTGGGGGTGTCTGTACCCCAAATGTCACCCTGCCCTTGACAGTGCAAGACCGGGGCTCAAGTCCCTGCTCCCGGATCAGGCAGAGGGTCAGGAAATGATCCTGGCTCTACCATGTCCTAGGCAAGTGCTCTAACCACTAGGCTAAAAGCTAAGGGAAGCACCAACAAATCCTTCTCTGGCACAAGGGGGTTTGGGCGTGTTTCTGAATGTAAATACCTGGGACTAACTCCAGGACAGGGCTGTGAATCCCAGCTGGAGTTAGGCACCTAACTCCCTTTAACAGGTGGTACTTAGGACCAAACCCCTCCTCAGCATTTCCGAAGGGGTAGGTCAGGCAGCTCTCCACTCATTGTGCTGGCTTTTGCCAATCCCTGGATCAAGCACCTAACTCTCCTCTACAAATGGATCATTTCAGTGTAGACGGTCACTGCTGGGAAGGGGGCTTCCCTCCCCATGCGATGGGAACCTTTCCTCTCCAGCGGGTGGCCCAGAACAATGGATCCCTGGCACAGGACCCCTCTCCAGACACTGTCTCCCCTGACCGGACGTGGAAAGGGGCTCCAGAGCTGAGTCCCCGCAGTCCCCAAATCCCCTCACAATAGCCAGGCCCTCAGTTCCCATGCGAGGAAATACAGTCACTGCAGGGAGCTGTTCATTCCTCCCAGGGTCTGAAAGTGTCAGGAGGACCCCAGCGCCCTGTGCCCGGCGCTGCACAGACACTCCGGATGGGACACTCTGACTCCCGCAGCCGGAGCCCTGGGGCGAGTCAATCTGATCACTGGCAGCAGGAGTGTGTGTCTCTTATAAAGCGGGGCATGCAAATGAGGGAGACAGTTTCCTCTTTAAATCTGAGCCTCCCTCTGCCCAGGCTGCACCCGGAGACACAATCCGCAGCCCCCTGGCTCGGTGCAGTCACCAGCCAGTCCCCTGAGAACTTTCCCCTCCAGCACCCGGGAAAATGGGATTTTTGATCCTTGTCATTGTCGCTGTAGCAGCTTTGGAAGGTATTTTCCTCCTCTGAAGACCTGGCAGAGTAAGAAGAATATTGTGTTACCGCTGTTTTATACCGATATTAATGGCCTGTCTTTATTCCCAGGTGTCCGGTCCCAGACGCTGGTGGAGTCCGGAGGGGGTGTGAAGAAGCCCGGAGACTCTCTCCGCCTCTCCTGCAAAGCCTCCGGGTTCACCTTCAGCAGCTACGGGATGAGCTGGGTCCGCCAGGCTCCCGGGAAGGGACTGGAGTGGGTCGCTTATATCAGCAGCGGTGGGGGTACTACATACTACCTCGATGCAGTGAAAGGGCGATTCACCATCTCCAGGGATAACGCCAAGAGTGAGCTGTATCTGCAGATGACCGGCCTGAAGCCCGAGGACACCGCCCGCTATTACTGTGCGAGAGACACAGTGACACCAAACCGGTTTGTGATCGCACAAAAACCCAGGCTGCGGAATCGCCCTTCTCCCGGCGGCCGCGCGGGGGCAGCAGCGACACCCCCCGCTTCGGGCTCGGGCAGGAGACCCGGCACCCGGGCGAACGGGACACAAACCTCCCGCCAGTTTAACCCTTCCGTTCCCGGGCAATGTGTCTCCCCTTCCTGCCCAGAGCCCCGCTGAGTGCAGAGATCCCTCGCTTCATCTGTGAACCCCAATCCGGAGTGAGTCCTGTTCTGAGTCGCTCTCCCCTCGCAGACCCGGTACGTTGGCTCCCGCGGGGCCCGTCTCGGTGTCAGACTCACAGGCCAGCGTCTCTCAGTGTAAAGGGGACTAGCGCGTTGGGGTTTGCATCAGACCCAACGGGTGGAGAGAATTGCTCCGGGGGCCAAATCCTCCGCTAGTGTAAAGTCACCGCAACTGCTTTCACTCGACTGGAGTTACTCCTGTTTTACACCAGGGAGGCTCTGGCCCTTTCAGCAAACTGGGATGTTTATCCCATTAATGCAGTGGAAGGTGATTAGCTCGTTATAACCGATGTGAGGCCCCCAGGGCCAGTGCAAGGATATTTTGCGCCCCAGGCGAAACTTCCACCTTGCAACCCTCCTCCCCCTCCCCCTCCACTGTGCCCCCCACCTCCAAAAAGTAGTAAACTTAGCATTATATACAGCCTCCCAGAACGGGTAACGGCTCTTGTATTGTTTCTTTTTTACCTTTAAGGCGTTTCAGTTGTTTGCCATCGCCTCTCATGGTGTCCCATTCAAAGTCTTCCTACTGTGCAAAGCTAAACAACTGAGCCTTGCATTGCATCACCGGCCAAGTTAGCTGGGTGACAAATCCCCCTTGCCCCAAAGGGCCATTATCCCCTGGAGACTAATTTCTACTCCAAGTCTGTAAAGCAGACTTTTAAGGTAAATACACAATATTACCCATGCACACATCTCACAGAGATTCTCACTCTTGCAACTTACCAGCCTTGTGCAGATCCCTTCCACGTTTCTCTTTGTGGGTCAGTGCCCTGTAAGACACGTGTGGGGTGCAGTGAGTTTGTCAGGCCTGCGGTGACAGCTGTTTGTGAAGATCGGGGGGCCCTTTGCCAAGGGGAGCTGGTGTCACAGTGGGCTTGGGGTGGCTGACAGTATGGGGCAGGGCCCTGAGGCTGGTGGGGCAGGTAACACTCACTGGGCTGGGGGGCAGGCAGTGCCGGGATAGGGCAGGGGCAGGTACCTGTCAGTCTCCAGCACTCAGGCCACGCCAGGGCCAGCAGCTTCTTCACCTCGGAGTCTCCTCCCTTGTCCGGGGGCCACCCCTCCTCTCAGGCTCCCCGGCCCCCCGAGAGGACGCAGGTGGGGGGTGCCGCTGAGGAGGAGATGCAAGGGGCTGGGCTTGGCTGGGGCCCCGCACCTGCCGGCTGAGAGCAGCAGGAACCAGGCACTGCTCGGGGGGAGCCGGGTGGCCCGAGCCCAGGGCACCTACGCTCCCCGCCTGCCCCTGCTGCTGCGGAGGCTGCTGCTGCCCTGGGCTTGGGCCGCCTGGCTCCCCCTGAGCAGTGCCTGATTCCTGCTGCTCTCGGCCAGCAGATGTGGGGCCCCAGCTGAGCCCGGCCCCTTGTGTCTCCTCCGTGGAGGCGCCCCCAGCCCTTGTCCTCCAGGCGGCCGTGGTGGCAGTGGCCAGGGAGCCTGAGAGAAGGGGTGGCCCCTGGGCAAGCGGAGGAGACTCCGAGGTGAAGAGGCTGCTGGCCCTGGCACGGCCCGAGCGCTGGAGACTGACAGGTACCTGCCCCTCAGCAATAGTGTTAAAAAATATTTGGGCACCGCTTTTTGGCGCCCCCAAATCTTGGCACCCTAGACAGCTGCCTAGTTCACCTAGTGGTTACACCGGCCCTGGAGCCCCTCACCGGGGCATCTCCGCCCTTCACACGCGGTTATTGCCTTTATCCCCCCAACGCTGCCGGGAGGCCGGGGAACGATCACAGCCCCTGGGTCAGAGGGGGACTGAGGCAGAGAGAGATGGAGGCCGGGGTGTGGAAATGGGCCATTCAGGGTCCGGGCGGGGCTGGGGGGCAGAGATCACCCGGCGCCGGAATAAACCCCGCTCCGCTGCGCCGGGGGATGTGGCCCCGCTGGGACTTTCCGAAGCGGCTCCTGGGTTGTTTTCACCAACTGCCCTGTGGAAATCCCGGCCCGGACCCTCCGCTGGTGTCAGTGGGTGGAGCTGAGACATCCCAACCCCCAGTAAAGTGCCCCCATGTCACAGAGTCACCATGGAGATAAAAGGCCCCGCCCCTCAGCCCCCGATGGCCTCACTCAGCCCAGCGCTGGCCCGCAGGGCATTGGGGACAGTCACGTGACTACGGGCTGTGGACAGGAACACGGTGGGATTTCATGGGGTCACTCAGGGGGAGGCAGCTGCTGAGGGAGAAGCAGAGGCCCATGGGTGGGGGGTCAGGGGGGCACTAGGATCACAGAACGCAGCTCCCACTGAATGAGATTTGGCTCCAGACTCCCCAAAGTCTTGTGTGACATTCCCATCCCGCATTAGCTGTCAGCCAATTGTCACTGTCAGGTTTCCCATGGCTACAAAACGCTGAACCTGCTTCCCCTTGTCCTCAGAGAGTTTCTCAGATTCTGGTCCTGCTGCCAAATACTCTTGTCCCCCACAGTCTAACCCAAAGGCAACGAGGAATAAGGGAAGCTTTTCCCTGACCCAAGAACACACTGTGTCTGGCCAGGGAAGGATGTCTTGGGATTTGAGATCATTTTACTTCTCCCTTAGGTAAAAGCGCAAACATGATCCCCTAGCCCAGACACCTCACAACACAGGATAAGGGGCTCGCTGAGTCCTCTTCTTCAAGAGTGAGGATAAAGCAAAGGACAGGAGCTTGTGTCTTATAAGGAAGGGGTATTCAGATAGGTCGAGAAATTTCCTGTTTAAATCTGTCCCTCTCTCTGCCCAGGCAGCACCTGGAGACACAGTCCACAGCCCACTGGGTCTGTGCAGTGACCGGCCAATCCCCTGAGAACTTTCCCCTCCAGCAGCGGGGAAAATGAGACTTTGGCTGCATTTGGTTTTCATTCTAGCAGCTTTGGAAGGTATTCACCACTCTTAAATGCATTGCAGAGAAAGGGGAGATATTGTATTCTTGTTCTCAGTACCATTTCTAAACATGTCCTTATTCCAAGGTGCCCGGTCCCAGGTCCGGCTGGTGGAGCCCGGAGGGGATGTGAAAAAGCCTGAAGACCCTCTCCGCCTCTTCTGCAAAGCCTCTGGGGTCACCTTCAGTGATTATGTCATGAGTTGGGTCTGTCAGGCTCCTGGAAAGGGCCTGGAGTGGGTTGCCCACATTCAAGTCATCTCTACGTACGACGCTGATTCCGTCAAAGGTTGATTCACCATCTCCAGAGACAATCCCAACAACATGGTTTATTTGCAAATGAGCAACTTGAAGACTGAGGACACCATCCGGTATTGCTGTGCAAGGCGCACAGGGAACCAAAACCTACAAATGATAATACAGAAACACCAGCTGTTTCAGGAATGGAATCAGCCCCTTATCCCATGGGCTGCAAAGGACTGCAGATCATAAACAATACCCCACTGGGCACAGGAATAGGAAGGGTCACCAGGCCATGAATAAAGTCAGGTTTATGAATATAATTCCCAGACAATATTCCATCTTGTTGCCCATCGCTCCATAGTGGGTGTGATCTCTGATCAAGTATCAGACAATGTATTAAACTAAAGAGAGACCCTCACAGCCTTTGCTCGATTTTTCTGGCCACCCACCTGAACCCAGCGCTCCATACACCTACCCAGGCCCCACACACTCTCTGCTTCCTGGCTTAAACCCCTTCAGGTCAATCCAGTATATGCAAAGTTGACAGCTCCCACTTCTTGATTAAATACTGACAGTAGCAGCTCAGACAAAAGACCTGACTCACTGGAGACTCCCTTCCCACCCCACCACCATGCTCTTTGCATTATGAAACTTCATTTGACTGACTGGACTCTCACATCGAGTTTTTGAACAGACAGTTGAACTACACTTTAGAGGACAGAGCCCTGAGGTAAGTGGGGAAGCAGGATACCGGGAGGAAGCACGAGCAGGAGCGTGTGAGAGGGGAGGGCTCCTGCCTCATATTGAGAACAAGGGGCGATTAGCGGGTTATCTCAAGTGCCTATATACAAATGCAAAGCCTGGGAAACAAGCAGGGAGAACCGGAGGTCCTGCAAAGTCAGGGAATTATGATGTGATTGGAATAACTGAGACTTGGTGGGATAACTCGCATGACTGGAGTACTGTCATGGATGGGTATAAACTGTTCAGGAAGGACAGGGAGGCCAGAAAAGGTGGGGGAGTTGCACTGTATGTAAGGGAGCAGTATGACTGCTCAGAGCTCCGGTATGAAACTGCAGAAAAACCTGATAGTCTCTGGATTAAGTTTAGAAGCCTGAGCAACAAGGGTGATGTCTTGGTGGGAGTCTGCTATAGACCACCAGACCAGGGGGATGAGGTGGACGAGGCTTTCTTCCGGCAAGTCGCAGAAGCTACTAGATCGCACGCCCTGGTTCTCATGGGCGACTTCAATCATCCTGATATCTGCTGGGAGAGCAATACAGCGGTGCACAGACAATCCAGGAAGTTTTTGGAAAGCGTAGGGGTCAATTTCCTGGTGCAAGTGCTGGAGGAACCAACTAGGGGCGGAGCTCTTCTTGACCTGCTGCTCACAAACCGGGAAGAATTAGTAGGGGAAGCAAAAGTGGATGGGAATCTGGGATGCAGTGACCATGAGATGGTCGAGTTCAGGATCCTGACAGAAGAAAGAAAGGAAAGCAGCAGAATATGGATCCTGTACTTCAGAAAAGCAGACTTTGACTCCCTCACTGAGCTGATGGGCAAGATCCCCTGGGAGAATAACATGAAGGGGAAAGAAGTCCAGGAGAGCTGGCTGTATTTTAAAGAATCCTTATTGAGGTTACAGGGACAAACCATCCTGATGTGTAGAAAGAATAGTAAATACAGCAGGCGACCAGCTTGGCTTAACAGTGAAATCCTTGCTGATCTTAAACACAAAAAATAGGCTTACAAGAAGTGGAAGATTGAACAAATGACCAGGGATGAGTATATAAATATTGCTCGGGCATGTAGGAATGGAATCAGGAAGGCTAAATCACACCTGGAGTTGCAGCTAGCGAGGGATGTTAAGAGTAACAAGAAGGGTTTCTTCAGGTATGTTGGCAATAAGAAGAAAGCCAAGGAAATTGTGGGCCCCTTACTAAATGAGGGAGGCAACCTAGTGACAGAGGATGTGTAAAAAGCTAACGAACTCAATGCTTTTTTTGCCTCTGTCTTCACGAACAAGGTCAGCTCCCAGACTACTGCACTGGGCAGCACAGCATGGGGAGGAGGTAGCCAGCCCTCTGTGAAGGAAGAAGTGGTTAGGGACTATTTTGAAAAACTGGACGTGCACAAGTCCATGGGGCCGGATGCGTTGCATCCGAGAGTGCTAAAGGAATTGGCGGATGTGATTGCAGAGCCATTGGCCATTATCTTTGAAAACTCTTGGTGATCGGGGGAAGTCCCGGAAGATTGGAAAAAGGCTAATGTAGTACCCATCTTTAAAAAAGGGAAGAAGGAGGATCCTGGGAACTACAGGCCGGTCAGCCTCACCTCAGTCCCTGGAAAAATCATGGAGCATGTCCTCAAGGAATCAATTCTGAAGCACTTAGAGGAGAGGAAAGTGATCAGGAACTGTCAGCATGGATTCACCAAGGGAGAGTCATGCCTGACTAATCTAATTGCCTTCTATGACGAGATAACTGGTTCTGTGGATGAAAGGAAAGCAGTGAATTACAATGAAATACTGTTATAGTAAACTATTTAAAGGATAAGTATTAAAGGGCATGTTTGTGCACAGAGCAGCAGGTAAATATTTAGGGATTTTTATGTTTATTAATAATATGAGAAAAATATTCTGTCAGGTCTTGTACAGCCAATGACACTATGGAGAATAAAATGTAAAGTTAAATCAATGGGGACTAAGAGTTGTGCTTAAATGTAAAAGGTGTCCTGCACAGAGATGGGGTTAAGCAAATGCTTAAGTGCTTTCCTGAATTGAGACCTAAGAAATTGTTCTAGGGTCTAGATGAAAAATACTTGAAAATTATCCATTGAGCTCCTATGTCCATTAAATTATTTGGAATATGCCCAGCCCAGACTGCTGTGGGATTTTACACAGCAATCTTTGCAACAAATGCCCGCACTGAAATATTGCTGAGCTGGGCATCTGAGAGCACTGTATCTCACCTGAGAAACAACATGTCCTCAACCATTACAGAGTGTGCCAGGGGTTTTCAAAGGAACCCAAAGTTGTGAGGTTTCCAACTCCCATGGGAAGTGAGTGTTTACATGGCTTCAGACCCTTTAAAAACTCCACCCTGTGTCAGAATGCAGAAACACAAGGGCAGGGCTCAACTTCTCAGGTCTATGTATTTTTGTTATTTGCTATTATTTTATTCATACATTTTATCCAGCATTCCCATAGAGACTTTCTCTTAGTTTTTTGACATTTTTCTCAACATTATTCCCTATGTACAGTGGGTGTTGAAAATAATATTTGACATTAATACGAAGAAGAAGAAGAAGACGAGTGATATGACACTTCTGGGAAACTGAAAGTTTTTATTCATACAATTAGCCCCACTCAGAGCAATGGGGGTACTGTGTCAATCACAGTTACACACGCTTACAAATACCTGCAGGTTTATAATCCTAGGCTGGAGATTCTTTCAGGGTACCGCCTGTCCATTTTCACTACATGATTTAGCAGAGTTTAGCTCTTTGGGACTTCTGGGCCACAACAGTCAAAGCAGGCTGGGGGTGCCCACACCCATCTCCCATTCATTTTAAGGTGCTAATCTAATCATAATTCTGTCTTGTCGTCCAGCAGTGCAAAAAAGAGTTTCAAACATAGGTGGTGGAACTAGGGGTGCTGCTCCAAGCCTGGCTTGGAGTGGTTTCCATCATATACAGGGTGTCCAGTTTGGCTTAATGGCTCTCAGCATCCGCATTATACAAATTGTTCCAGAACCCCTCCTTTCAAAGGCTTGCCTTCTTCTTCTTACAGAAACAGAAAAAGACGGTTTCAGACATTAGTAATAGTACTAACCCCTAGCATTTATAGAGAGATTTCCAACAGGAGGTCTCAGAGCACTTCACAAAGGAGGGTCAGGTCAGGGTCTCTGTCCCATCTTTACAAAGAGAAGTGACGGATCCAAGCAACCCAGCAGACCAAGGAAGAAACAGCCCGTATCCCATGGCCCAGTCTCGTGCTCTGTGTGCTAGGTCACAGTGGCAAGAAACTCACAAACTGAGAACAGACAGAGCTCAGTGGCAGGTGAACAATCAATGGTGCATTTTGTCTGTCAGAGGCAGCAAGCATCCCTGAAGGGATCAGAGAGATTCTAACTCTCCTTCTCCAGCTGAATATCTTCTTCCTCCGAACCCGTCTCCCAGAGGCCTGAGTTTAATGAGGGTTGCGGTTGTGTGTTTTTTTAAAGAGGGAAGATGCAAATTCAGTGTCTCGGGGCCCTGCATAAATCTGGTGTCTTCTGGATGGCAGAGTATGAAAAGGGAGCAGGCCAAGATAGAATATCATAGAATATAAGGGTTGGAAGGGACCCCAGAAGGTCATCTAGTCCAACCCCCTGCTCGAAGCAGGACCAATTCCCAGTTAAATCATCCCAGCCAGGGCTTTGTCAAGCCTGACCTTAAAAACCTCTAAGGAAGGAGATTCTACCACCTCCCTAGGTAACGCATTCCAGTGTTTCACCACCCTCTTAGTGAAAAAGTTTTTCCTAATATCCAATCTAAACCTCCCCCACTGCAGCTTGAGACCATTACTCCTCGTTCTGTCATCTGATACCATTGAGAACAGTCTAGAGCCATCCTCTTTGGAACCCCCTTTCAGGTAGTTGAAAGCAGCTATCAAATCCCCTCTCATTCTTCGCTTCTGCAGGCTAAACAATCCCAGCTCCCTCAGCCTCTCCTCATAACTCATGTGTTCCAGACCCCTAATCATTTTTGTTGCCCTTCGCTGGACTCTCTCCAATTTATCCACATCCTTCTTGTAGTGTGGGGCCCAAAACTGGACACAGTACTCCAGATGAGGCCTCACTAATGTCGAATAGAGGGGAACGATCACGTCCCTCGATCTGCTCGCTATGCCCCTACTTATACATCCCAAAATGCCATTGGCCTTCTTGGCAACAAGGGCACACTGTTGACTCATATCCAGCTTCTCATCCACTGTCACCCCTAGGTCCTTTTCCGCAGAACTGCTGCCTAGCCATTCGGTCCCTAGTCTGTAGCTGTGCATTGGGTTCTTCCGTCCTAAGTGCAGGACCCTGCACTTATCCTTATTGAACCTCATCAGATTTCTTTTGGCCCAATCCTCCAATTTGTCTAGGTCCTTCTGTATCCTATCCCTCCCCTCCAGCGTATCTACCACTCCTCCCAGTTTAGTATCATCCGCAAATTTGCTGAGAGTGCAATCCACACCATCCTCCAGATCATTTATGAAGATATTGAACAAAACCGGCCCCAGGACCGACCCTTGGGGCACTCCACTTGATACCGGCTGCCAACTAGACATGGAGCCATTGATAACTACCCATTGAGCCCGACAATCTAGCCAGCTTTCTACCCACCTTGTAGTGCATTCATCCAGCCCATACTTCCTTAACTTGCTGACAAGAATACTGTGGGAGACCGTGTCAAAAGCTTTGCTAAAGTCAAGAAACAATACATCCACTGCTTTCCCTTCATCCACAGAACCAGTAATCTCATCATAGAAGGCGATTAGATTAGTCAGGCATGACCTTCCCTTGGTGAATCCATGCTGGCTGTTCCTGATCACTTTCCTCTCATGCAAGTGCTTCAGGATTGATTCTTTGAGGACCTGCTCCATGATTTTTCCAGGGACTGAAGTGAGGCTGACTGGCCTGTAGTTCCCAGGATCCTCCTTCTTCCCTTTTTTAAAGATTGGCACTACATTAGCCTTTTTCCAGTCATCCGGGACTTCCCCCTTTCGCCACGAGTTTTCAAAGATAATGGCCAATGGCTCTGCAATCACAGCCGCCAGTTCCTTCAGCACTCTCGGATGCAACTCGTCCGGCCCCATGGACTTGTGCACGTCCAGCTTTTCTAAATAGTCCCTGACCACCTCTATCTCCACAGAGGGCTGGCCATCTCTTCCCCATTTTGTGATGCCCAGCGTAGCAGTCTGGGAGCTGACCTTGTTAGTGAAAACAGAGGCAAAAAAAGCATTGAGTACATTAGCTTTTTCCACATCCTCTGTCACTAGTTTGCCTCCCTCATTCAGTAAGGGGCCCACACATTCCTTGGCTTTCTTCTTGTTGCCAACATACCTGAAGAAACCCTTCTTGTTACTCTTGACATCTCTGGCTAGCTGCAGCTCCAGGTGCGATTTGGCCCTCCTGATAACATTCCTACATGCCCGAGCAATATTTTTATACTCTTCCCTGGTCATATGTCCAACCTTCCACTTCTTGTAAGCTTCTTTTTTATGTTTAAGATCCGCTAAGATTTCACCATTAAGCCAAGCTGGTCGCCTGCCATATTTACTATTCTTTCGACTCATCGGGATGGTTTGTCCCTGTAACCTCAACAGGGATTCCTTGAAATACAGCCAGCTCTCCTGGACTCCTTTCCCCTTCAAGTTAGTCCCCCAGGGGATCCTGGCCATCCGTTCCCTGAGGGAGTCGAAGTCTGCTTTCCTGAAGTCCAGGGTCCGTATCCTGCTGCTTACCTTTCTTCCCTGCGTCAGGATCCTGAACTCAACCAACTCATGGTCACTGCCTCCCAGATTCCCATCCACTTTTGCTTCCCCCACTAATTCTACCCGGTTTGTGAGCAGCAGGTCAAGAAAAGCGCCCCCCCCTAGTTGGCTCCTCTAGCACTTGCGCCAGGAAATTGTCCCCTACGCTTTCCAAAAACTTCCTGGATTGTCTATGCACCGCTGTATTGCTCTCCCAGCAGATATCAGGAAAATTAAAGTCACCCATGAGAATCAGGGCATGCGATCCAGTAGCTTCCGTGAGCTGCCGGAAGAAAGCCTCATCTACCTCATCCCCCTGGTCCGGTGGTCTATAGCAGACTCCCACCACTACATCACTCTTGTTGCACACACTTCTAAACTTAATCCAGAGACACTCAGGTTTTTCTGCAGTTTCGTACCGGAGCTCTGAGCAGTCATACTGCTCCCTTACATACAGTGCTACTCCCCCACCTTTTCTGTCCTGCCTGTCCTTCCTGAACAGTTTATAACCATCCATGACAGTACTCCAGTCATGTGAGTTATCCCACCAAGTCTCTGTTATTCCAATCACGTCATAGTTCATAGATCTTGGCATCTTTGCAGTAACCATCAGAAACCCCTCCAGTGTCAGCAGCAGGATATTGTGGCTGAATCTTCTCTTTGCCCTAGCAGCCCTTCCAGGTAATTCTCCCCTCCCTCGCCCCCAACATTGGCTGGAGACTCCAGGGAAGGTTGGACATTCCTTCCCCAACCCAAAGCACAGTGAAGTGAATGGGCATCTTTCCAACGGCTTCTGTGAGCTTTGGCTCAGGTCTTGTATTAATGTGATTCTTAATAGCCTTTTTCCTTCTTTTCCCCCTAGATGTGCAGTCCCAGGTTCTTCTGGTGGAGTCCGTTGGTGGAATTCAGAAGCCGGGGGGATCTCTCCCCCTGTCCTGCAAAGCCTCCGGGTTCACCTTCAGCAACTACCACATGAGCTGGGTCCGTCAGGCGCCCGGGAAGGGCCTGGAGTGGGGCTCACGGATATACAACCCTGCTAATAGCCACTGTATGTTTTACAGCAATGCGGTTAAAGGGCCATTCATTCTTCAGATGACCAGCTTGAAAGCGGAGGACACCGCCCGGTATCACGGTGCGAGAGACACAGCGATCAGAAACCAACTGCCGTGAATACAGAAACCTCCTCCTTGAATCCAACCAGCTCCCAGCGCCCGCAGAGACCAGCAGACACAGACACAGCAGAGCAGTTTAGACACCAAGAAACCGCCCATAATGTATCCGGGCTTCAGTCATCTCAAAATGCGCCTTGGCAATTAAAGACTCACTATGTTGAGAGAATAGAGAGGACTTTACTTCGTGGTTGGCAATGCAGAACTAGAATCCATCTCAGTTGCTATTGATCATTAGCTTTCTGCCCTTCGACCTGCCTTGTGAACATGAACTAAGAGGAAGAAATGCCAGAGACATTATTTAAAGAGTCTGTTTGCCAGAAGCTGGGAATGGGCAACAGGGGATGGGTCACTTGATGATTCCCTGTTCTGTTCATTCCCTCTGGGGCACTTGGCATTGGCCACTGTTGGGAGACAGGACACTGGGCTAGCTGGACCTTTGGTCTAACCCATTATGGCCATTCTTATCTTCTTAACGCTCGTGGTGGAACCTCCCTAAAATTTTACACCCCCAGGGCTGTCCTATTCAACATATTCATAAATGTTCTGGAAAAAGGGGTAAACAGTGAGGTGGCAACATTTGCAGATGGTACAAAACTATTCAAGATAGTTAAGAGCCAGGCGGACTGCGAAGAGCTACAAAAGCAGTGGTAACCCCCTGGTCAATCGCGATCAACTGGTAGATCCTAGAGGATTGCCATCTCCGGCAGCACAGCGGGTTGCCGCTAAGACAGGCTCCCTGCCTGCCTCGGCCCCACGCCGCTCCCAGAAGGGGCCAGCACGGCCCGTGGCCCAGGTGGTGGGGGGGCAGGGGGAATCTCCCTCCGCACACTGCTCCTACCTGCAAGCACCACCCCCACAGCTCCCATTTGTCGGGAATGGGGAGCTGTGGCCAATGGGAGCTGCAGGGGCAGTGCTTGCAGAGAGGCAACATGCGGAGCCATGTGCCACCCCCTTCACCCCACCCCAGGGGCCACAGGAGTGTGTTGGCCATTTCCAGGAGTAGTGTGGGGCCCAGGTAGGCAGGGAGCCTGCCTCAGCCGCTGGGGGTAAATGCTGCCTGGCAGGAGGCCGCACTCCCAGCCCCAGCCCTGAGCTCCCTCCTGGAGCCAGCACCCCATGCCCCAGGTGAGGGCAAACTATGGCCCGGGGGCCGCATCCGGCCCTACAGACATTTAATCTGGCCATTGAGCTCCTGCCAGGAAATGGGGTGAGCCATGGCTTCATGCGGCTCCCGGAAGCAGCAGCATGTTCCCCCTCCGGCCCCCATGAGCAGAGGTAGCCAGGGGGTTCCACACACTGCCCCTGCTCCAAGCAGTGCCCCTGCATCTCCCATTGGCTCCCATTTGCCCACCACCTGCATGGGTGGGGCAGCGTGCAGAGCCACCTGGCTGCACCTCTGCTTGGGAGATGGAGACAGGCCATGCCGCTGCTGCTGGGAGATGCTTGAGGTAAGCACCGCCTGGAGCCTGCACCCCTGACCGCCTCCAGCACCCCAACCCCCTGCCCCATCCCAGATACCCCTCTCACCCTCCAAACACCTCAGACCCACCCTCCTGCAACACAGAGCCCGCACCCCAAACTGTAGCCCTCACCCCCCCTCCCACACCCTGAACTCCTCATTTCTGGCCCCACCCCAGAGCCCAGCACCTACAGCCGGAGCACTCAACCCCTCCTGCATCCCAACCCCAATTTCATGAGCATTCGTGGCCCATCATACAATTTCCATACCCAAATATGGGCCCGGGACAAAATATTTGCCCACCCCTGCCATACCCCTCGTGCACCCCAAGCTCCGGCGCTAACTCTGCTTTCCATGTCCCATCCTCAGGCTCAAAGGGTACTGACTGGTGCTTTGATGAGCCAATGCCCTTACTAATCTTCTGCAAGATCCTTCATTCTTTACTCCCACCACCTGTCCCAGTTAAATCAATGGGGTCACACACACGGGGAATAAAGCCCGCAGGATTTCATTATTTCATGCCCGCATACGGATCTGCACGGGAATACTTCGCTAGTCTTATTGCTCACCGGGGTGTGTCATTCAATCAGAATTGCTGAGTCTCTGTAGGAATCATCCTCATTAGCTCTTGCTCTATGATAACTCCCCTCCCTGTTTTGCAAACACCTGCACAGAAATTTCAAGCCATCGTGGCAGAATTGTCGTGACTCAGTTGCGCGCACACAGGGCATCCTCCAGCGAACACGGGACTAAACTGCCAGTGGTTCTGGGTTTGTTCGTTTGTTTCTCTGACTTTCATGGGCTTCCCATCAGTCTGTAGCAGGGCTGGAGTATTTACAGCGCACTGCCCACAACAACGCAGCGTGACTCAAGTTACCCAGCTCAGAAACCAGTCACATTTCCCATGGTAAGGAGAATCCACCCGGTGTGTGGCTGGAAATGTTCCCGTGAGGTACTGAAAACACCCCCGGTCATTGCCATGATTTTAGGAGTAGGACCAGGCGAAGAGACATTCCTCCGTTTTAGGCCCTCTCGTGGCCACATCACATGGCATCTGGGGACCTCCTGATCTTTCATGAGTTTGTCCTCACAAGAGCGCTGTAAGGCAGGAAAGGGCTGGAGTGTCCGAGGTGCGGGTGGGGGCCTGAAACACAAGTGGACACGTCACACTTGCTCAGGGCAACCCAGGGAGTCTGTGGAGGAAAAGGGGGATGGATCCCCATGCCCGTAACTCCAGTCTGGATCCCTAACCACTGACATCTGACTGCAGCTCCCTGAATCACCAAACCGAGGTTTTCAGAGGCTGCTCTTAGGGAGCTTGTCTCTATTATAAGGAGGGGGACATGCAAATAGGAGTGACAGGTTCCTGTTTAAATCTGTCCCTCTCTAGGCCCGGGCTGCAGCCGGAGGGACAATCCGCAGCCCCTGGATCTCTGCAGTTACCGGCCAAAAGTCTGAAAACTTTCCCCAACAACAACGTGGAAAATGACACTTTGGCTCCATTTGGTTTTCTTTGCAGCGGCTCTGGAAGGTAATTTATCCCAGATTAATACACAGGAGGGGTGGGGTATCTGGGACTATTGCGGCTGATATCGATGTGGGTGGGACACTTCTTTCTTCTGTCGTCTCCCACCGACTGATGTACAAAGTGCCCAGTATGGCTGGTTCTCCCACTGTTCCCTGTTCACTTGCCATTGAACCCGGGGCTAATGACTGGTTTCATGTGGTGACTGAGTTTTAATTCCAATCTGCCATTTCCCTTCTCCCCCAGGGGCCCGCTCGCAGGTGGTTCTGACCCAGTCGGGGCCAGCGCTGAAGAAGCCCGGAGAGTCCCAGAAACTGCAATGTGCCACCAGCGGGTTCACTCTTAGCAGCTACTGGATGGGCTGGATCAGACAGGAGCCGGGACAGGGGCTGGAGTGGCTGGCTTGGTATTACAATGAAGGAAACAAGTACTACGCCTCCTCGGTCCAGGGCCGGTTCACAGCCTCCAAGGACAGCACCAACTTCTACCTGCAAATGACCGGTCTGAGAGCGGAGGACACCGCCGTGTATCACTGCGCCAGACACACAGCGAGGGGAAGCGAGTCTGAGCTCGGACAAAAACCTCCCCCTGCAGTAACAGCGCGACGTGTCCGCTGCTGAGGGCGGGAACCAGCCCCTGACTACCCGGGACAGGCGATGAGAGCAGCCCAGAGAAAGTCTCCCAGGCTAGAAATACTTGCAGACTGGTGCAGTTTCAGAATCGGTTTGACTCACTACCCCTGGAACTCCTCTGAGCATCAGACAGGGTGCTGGAAAGATTTATTCTCTCTCCCCTTTTCTTCGATTCCAGACACACAAACAAAACAGTGATGCATGCAGAAAAATACACAAAGACACATAAGCACATACAGGCAATAACTGCTGCACAAAAACGCAAACAGAGACAGCATGGAAACACGCATAGAAACACATAAATATACACAGGTTTCAGAGTAGCAGCCGTGTTAGTCTGTATTTGCAAAAAGAAAAGGAGGACTTGTGGCACCTTAGAGACTAACCAATTTATTAGAGCATAAGCTTTCGTGAGCTACAGCTCACTTCCTCAGATGCATATCGTGGAAACTGCAGCAGGCTTTATATATACACAGAGAATATGAAACAATACCTATTCCCACCCCACTGTCCTGCTGGTAATAGCTTATCTAAAGTGATTTCCAGCACAAATCCAGGTTTTCTCACCCTCCACCCCCCCACACAAATTCACTCTCCTGCTGGTGATAGCCCATCCAAAGTGACAACTCTTTACACAATGTGCATGACAATCAAGCTGGGCTATTTCCTGCATAAATCCAGGTTCTCACATCCCCCCACCCCCATACACACAGAAACTCACTCTCCTGCTGGTAATAGCTCATCCAAACTGACCACTCTTCAAGTTAAAATCCAAGTTAAACCAGAACATCTGGGGGGGGGGGGGGTAGGAAAAAACAAGAGGAAACAGGCTACCTTGCATAATGACTTAGCCACTCCAAGTCTCTATTTAAGCCTAAATTAATAGTATCCAATTTGCAAATGAATTCCAATTCAGCAGTTTCTCGCTGGAGTCTGGATTTGAAGTTTTTTTGTTTTAAGATAGCGACCTTCATGTCTGTGATCGCGTGACCAGAGAGATTGAAGTGTTCTCCGACTGGTTTATGAATGTTACAATTCTTGACATCTGATTTGTGTCCATTTATTCTTTTACGTAGAGACTGTCCAGTTTGACCAATGTACATGGCAGAGGGGCATTGCTGGCACATGATGGCATATATCACATTGGTGGATGTGCAGGTGAACGAGCCTCTGATAGTGTGGCTGATGTTATTAGGCCCTGTGATGGTGTCCCCTGAATAGATATGTGGGCACAGTTGGCAACGGGCTTTGTTGCAAGGATAAGTTCCTGGGTTAGTGGTTCTGTTGTGTGGTATGTGGTTGTTGGTGAGTATTTGCTTCAGGTTGCGGGGCTGTCTGTAGGCAAGGACTGGCCTGTCTCCCAAGATTTGTGAGAGTGTTGGGTCATCCTTTAGGATAGGTTGTAGATCCTTAATAATGCGTTGGAGGGGTTTTAGTTGGGGGCTGAAGGTGACGGCTAGTGGCGTTCTGTTATTTTCTTTGTTAGGCCTGTCCTGTAGTAGGTAACTTCTGGGAACTCTTCTGGCTCTATCAATCTGTTTCTTTACTTCTGCAGGTGGGTATTGTAGTTGTAAGAAAGCTTGACAGAGATCTTGTAGGTGTTTGTCTCTGTCTGAGGGGTTGGAGCAAATGCGGTTGTATCGCAGAGCTTGGCTGTAGACGATGGATCGTGTGGTGTGGTCAGGGTGAAAGCTGGAGGCATGCAGGTAGGAATAGCGGTCAGTAGGTTTCCGGTATAGGGTGGTGTTTATGTGACCATTGTTTATTAGCACTGTAGTGTCCAGGAAGTGGATCTCTTGTGTGGACTGGACCAGGCTGAGGTTGGTCAGCCTGGTCCAGTCCACACAAGAGATCCACTTCCTGGACACTACAGTGCTAATAAACAATGGTCACATAAACACCACCCTATACCGGAAACCTACTGACCGCTATTCCTACCTGCATGCCTCCAGCTTTCACCCTGACCACACCACACGATCCATCGTCTACAGCCAAGCTCTGCGATACAACCGCATTTGCTCCAACCCCTCAGACAGAGACAAACACCTACAAGATCTCTGTCAAGCTTTCTTACAACTACAATACCCACCTGCAGAAGTAAAGAAACAGATTGATAGAGCCAGAAGAGTTCCCAGAAGTTACCTACTACAGGACAGGCCTAACAAAGAAAATAACAGAACGCCACTAGCCGTCACCTTCAGCCCCCAACTAAAACCCCTCCAACGCATTATTAAGGATCTACAACCTATCCTAAAGGATGACCCAACACTCTCACAAATCTTGGGAGACAGGCCAGTCCTTGCCTACAGACAGCCCCGCAACCTGAAGCAAATACTCACCAACAACCACATACCACACAACAGAACCACTAACCCAGGAACTTATCCTTGCAACAAAGCCCGTTGCCAACTGTGCCCACATATCTATTCAGGGGACACCATCACAGGGCCTAATAACATCAGCCACACTATCAGAGGCTCGTTCACCTGCACATCCACCAATGTGATATATGCCATCATGTGCCAGCAATGCCCCTCTGCCATGTACATTGGTCAAACTGGACAGTCTCTACGTAAAAGAATAAATGGACACAAATCAGATGTCAAGAATTGTAACATTCATAAACCAGTCGGAGAACACTTCAATCTCTCTGGTCACGCGATCACAGACATGAAGGTCGCTATCTTAAAACAAAAAAACTTCAAATCCAGACTCCAGCGAGAAACTGCTGAATTGGAATTCATTTGCAAATTGGATACTATTAATTTAGGCTTAAATAGAGACTTGGAGTGGCTAAGTCATTATGCAAGGTAGCCTGTTTCCTCTTGTTTTTTCCTACCCCCCCCCCCCCAGATGTTCTGGTTTAACTTGGATTTTAACTTGAAGAGTGGTCAGTTTGGATGAGCTATTACCAGCAGGAGAGTGAGTTTCTGTGTGTATGGGGGTGGGGGGATGTGAGAACCTGGATTTATGCAGGAAATAGCCCAGCTTGATTGTCATGCACATTGTGTAAAGAGTTGTCACTTTGGATGGGCTATCACCAGCAGGAGAGTGAATTTGTGTGGGGGGGTGGAGGGTGAGAAAACCTGGATTTGTGCTGGAAATCACTTTAGATAAGCTATTACCAGCAGGACAGTGGGGTGGGAATAGGTATTGTTTCATATTCTCTGTGTATATATAAAGCCTGCTGCAGTTTCCACGATATGCATCTGAGGAAGTGAGCTGTAGCTCACGAAAGCTTATGCTCTAATAAATTGGTTAGTCTCTAAGGTGCCACAAGTCCTCCTTTTCTTTTTATAAATATACACAATCACTCAAAAAACAAACACACACCTGAACACAAAAAGCAAACTCAAAGACACAAACAAACTCTTCCTTACACCAATATATACACATAAACACACACACAAACAGATTAGTCTTTTAACATGCAGAAAACTCTAACACAAACACATATAAACACAAACACACAAAAAGCTGTCCCGTTGAAGTCATGCACTAGACTCATGGGACCTGGGTTCTGTTCTTACCTCTACCAGGGAATTACTGGGTGACCTTGGGCCTCTCACTTTACCCCCGCCTCCCCAGTCGCAGGATAAGGTCTGGTCGTTTTAAGGTTAAGATAAGTGCAACTGTGTCTTAGTGGGTCACAACTGAAAATGCCAAATACAGGATGAACTGCTGAGAAATAGGGCAAACACAACCCAAAACTGGTGGTTATTCTTTTATAAGATATACCAAAGCAGCCACAAAAGTAAATTCCTGGTTCACCACAGTGGCTAACAAGAAAACATAAAGGCAGTTTCCTCATGCATCCCAGCTCTTATATCACCACCAAAAACACTAGGTTCAGAGATGAGTGGTTTTTTACAACCAGTCTCATCAAATAATAGGTTCTTCTCATCCCAAAGGACCAGCCACACACCCAGGTCAATACACAACTTTGATCTTACCCCAAAATCATGCTGATGCCAATCTATTAGTTTCTCAAATCTGAAAGAAAGAAAGAAAGAAAGAAAGAAAGAAAGAAAGAAAGAAAGAAAGAAAGAAAGAAAGAAAGAAAGAAAGAAAGAAAGAAAGAAAGAAAGAAAGGTGAGAGTTACAATTGGTTAAAGGAATCAATGACATCCAGTAATGGCAAAGTTCGTGGTTCAGGCTTGTAGCAGTGATGGAGTAAACTGCTGTCTTAAGTCAAGTCCCTGGAGGACACCCACAGCTGGGATGGGTCATTCAGTCCTTTGTTCAGAGCTTCAGTTTGTAGCAAAGTCCCTCCAGAGGGAAGAAGCAGGACTGAAGACCAAATGGAGAAGATGCAGCTGCCGTTTATAGCCATTTGCCATGCGGCCTGTGCCTCCTTTTTTTCAAACACAAGCTGCCCAGCACGTGGCTGGGAAGCCTCAGGGCTAGTCTACACTGGCAACGTTACAATGCTGCCTTGGCAGCGCTTTATTGCGGCTTGTGCGGTCACGGCACAGCGCTGGGGGGGAGCGCTCCCAAGGTTCTAAAAAACCCACCTTCACGAGAAACCCCTGAGCAAGAAAGTTGCAGGGCTGTGAAGTGCCAGTGTAGACAAGCCCTTAGAGTTCTGACCTTGGGCATGTCCCTGCCTGCCTTGCTGAGTCACAAGGTGCATCTGCCTTCTCTCAATGGGTCATTTGTATCGCTGAGGGTCCTTCATGGGCCATCCAGCAGGCTAGGCAGTGCTGATGCCAAACTGTCTGGGGTGTCACCAGAAGCATTGCACAGGTTTGAAATACAGACATAGCTATAACTCATAAGACAAAGGTGATACAAACATATAAAGAAGATCATCATACCTCCCAAATTGTAACTTTTTTGCAGATATCTTACATGGCATATCTGGCTGTGACTGGTATCCCAGTGAGGGATAGCTATGGTCACTCCATTGGGGTGAACTGCAAAGAAAGGGGCAGACAATCCCCATAAAGCAGGAGGATATTCCAATACTGATAACTTCACATACAAAAATGATACCTGTATATATAGCCTAATTATAATCAGCAAATCATAACCTTTTCATAGACACCTCACTCGACAACCTTTATACAAAATTTGCTGCAAATATATACCAGTAGTTGCAACAACGATCCAAATGGTCCTATTCTAATCAGAGAATGTCACAATAAATGTTCAGGTCAGGGTTCGAATTTATCATTAGGGTGAGGACTAGGTCTGGGCGTCAGGGAAGGGGATACAGAAGATGTGACTTTGACCGACATAAATTCAGCAAGGAACCTTAGATGTAATCATGCTCGGAGCCCTGCTGTGAGAAGGTCGTCCGTTTCCTCATGTTGGGCAGGCAGGGGTTGGTGGAGTCCGGAGGGATTGTGAGAGACTACAATGTGGGGATTTGACTCCCACTTGTCCTGCATTTTATTACGCCCTCGGTGTCTATGGGTATGAACTAGTACATGGTCACCAGGCCTGAGGAGAGCCCCACTGGACTTGCGATCCTAAGTCCTTTTCCTGCTTTGGGCTGTGTCTTTAGTTGTATTGAGAGCAACTTCACAGGCTATCTTCAGCCTGTCATGGTGACCTTTGACCCAACCATCCAAACTGTTCACCTCATCCTTAGAAAAGCCTTCTTGATGCTTCTCTGGTAATGCCCTTAAGTTAGCCACCTGTGCAGGCATCAGCCCCTGGCGTGCTGCTTGAACTGGAACCGGCAGTCTCTCACCACGTCTTTCTCGAGGAAAGGGAACTCATCCTCCCTGCTCTCTCCTTGTCACCCGCAGCTCATTTCCATTCTCCTCAAATGTTACCTTCACCCGAGGAACCACTCCCGCAGGCCAATGTACCTCTGCAGTGCTGTTTTGAGGATGCAACTCCACAGCCTTCAAACTTGAGTTTAGAAGACTCACTGGTCCTCTTCCTTTGATGACATTAGTCAGACATTGCCTGGCTGGAGCCCATTCGGTAGGTTTACCCCAGATGTAGGCTCTACAAGAGCTCCATATCTATTGGTATTTCCTGGTACCCAGCAGTGTTAATCAAGGATCTTCCCTCTCTGAGAAGGAACAACACTCTTCTCTTATCTGCCCACTTTAACATTTCCAATCTGCCCCGCAGGGCCCAGTCAATGGTTTTGTCTCTCTGCTCGAGCCAGTACTCGACTCAGCACAGCATTCTTCTCGGGGTGCCCATGGCAATTTATCCTCCTGGTTCCTTCTACCGGCAACAGTAGCTCCTTCAGCTCACTAATGATGTTCATCCCTAGAATCCCTGGGACTCCTTCTCCCACATGGCTCCCTTCACAGGCTTTGTCTTTCAGGATGAAGATGCATTTCCCTGGCAGAGTCTGACCCATGTAGTCTATGTCTGCTTTAACGCATCCCACCACTGGGATTGCCGGTCCATTAACTACTGTTAGACATAGAAACTGTGTGCTGTGCATAGTCAGCTCCTTGTCTTTCAAATAATTTTGAAAATGCGACTCAGTCATGGTGGTGACTTCTGAGCCAGTATCTAACAAACATCTGCTTTCCACCCCTGCTATACATACTTCAGCAGTTAGACCGTCTCCAAATGCTCACTTACGGAAGTCACTAGATATGCTGGCACTGCCGGTGTTCCTTTCAACACTGTATGCAGAGTGATTTTCCACCAACCACAGGCCGAGGAATCCTTCTGCCGCTGCTTGGGCTTCTACTGTAGATGGACCACTTGCTCCTGGTGCCCCATTGGTTTCCAGTGCCTGGGACTCTCTTCTCCTTCTCAGTGGACATTCTCGGCTAGTATGCCCTGGCCTTTCACAAGGGTAACAAGTGTGCCTTCCCTGCTCATCCTGCAGTGGGGGTCTTCAGGATCCTGGTGTCCTTGGTACTTTGGCATTTTAGTGGAGATTTTTCCTTTTATCACCTCAGTCATCACTTTCAGCTGTTGGACTGTCAGTTTTTGGACAGCTTCACTTAATCTTTCCAGTGTTAACTGTGTTTGGGGCAGGGTCTTTTCCCCAGCACTTGCATTCACTAGGCCCCCACTTTGTGTACAGGACTTCGGCTTGGCCATCTCTGCCACAGGAACTTCCTCTTCTTCCGACCACATAATGGCATCCAGCCTGAGTTAATGGAACTTCTGACTGGGCTCTTCCTTAAACCTCCTTCTAATTTCACGGTGGAAGGAATCATCCTGGAGCCCCAGCACCAACTGCTCTTTCAGAACCGTATCTGAGTCTGGAACTCGTCGAGGGTCTCACCCCTCCACTTTTCTCATTCCCTCCTGGAGCTCATATGCATATGGTCAGACAGTTTCACCAGGCTCCTGCTTGCTCTCAAATAATGCCTTAGTCTGGTTCCAATAGGGACCTTTGTGACAGATTAAGTTACCAATCTGCCTGAGGGGTCAGGTGATCAGGCTGAGGCCACAGGATTGTTAGGGGAGGAGATGACAGAGGACACCAAGTGATTAAGTTTAAAGCTTTATTAATAAAATAATGTAAAATAACAGCGGAGAGTACTAGGGGTTCCCCATGTTACTCAGAGGAAGGAAGGAAGCATTAATGCCCCAGCCCTAATCCACTTTCATACTCACACATGCACTACCCGAGGCTGGCCACGCCCGGGTGTAACGTACGAAGAAGCGGGGGGAGAGGTGGATGGGAATTGTGTCCTGCGCACATGTCGTCCAGGGTCCGCTGTTGATCGCCAACTTGCTTAAGCTCTCGGGAAGGTTTTAAGTCCTGGGTTCTTCTGGGGGCGTTTCATCCAGGGATCTTTGTCCGCTGTGCTCTTTGTATCAGCCCAAACCAGCCTTCCAAGTCTTCCTTGGCTTCCCAAAAAACACTTCAGCTTCAGGGTTGTTATGTTCCCATTCACTGACCTTTGCCTTCTCACTAGTTTTTGCAATCCCCTGCAGTCTTTTTCAGTTTACTGCTCTGTTCTCACAGCTGGTTGGGGTTGGAATCCAGGCCGCCATCTTTTTTGGCATCAGAGAGTCTGCTTGGGTGCATTGGCCTTGAGTGGCTGGGGTCAGCTTCTTTTCTTCAGCCCGATTAGGATCGCCAGGTTAACCCGTGCCTTTCTCCCTTCCTCCCCTTTTGGCCTCTCACAACCTGCACAGGAATCTTTCACTCCACACTCACGCCTTCAACCCCTCCCAAAATCCTTTCCCATGCATATACCTATATAGGTGTCAGCAATATACAATGCTGCTGCTTACCCAGAAGACCTCATGGGGGGCAATTTTATAGTGACTGGGACATTCCCATGAGGCTATTTTATTGTGACTTTGACATCTTGTCTCCGTACACTTCTAGGAGGAGTTCAAATACCTTTTCCACATCTTTCTTGTCTGCCATTGCCATGAGCTTAACCATGGCCTTGGCCCTGGCCCTTCAGGTGTTCCTCTATGAAGCCCGTATGATCCTCTTCAGGTACTCTTTGCACACACAGAGTTGCCTTCACAGACTTGACTCACTCCTCTACTGTAATGTCTCCTGGTCTTGTTGGGAAGCCACCAAATTCTGTGACTTTCTGGTCCCATAGGACATAAATAGTACGGAGTTTCTGATCTTCTGCTGCCTGATGGTCCATTACTGCCTTAGCCAGTGATAAGGCTTCTCTCTGTTCTGTTCTAGCTCGTTGTAATGCCTCAGCTTGGTCTGATCATCTGCACACAAGTTCAGCAAAGTGGGCCCATAGTTCTTCAATTCCAGCCATAGTCAGTTTCTTGACCAGGCCTGGACAGTGCTGTCAGAACTCAACCAGGAAACCAATGGGGTGGACCCTGTGGATACCATCCTGTTTGTGATGCCAATTATGTAAGTGGGGGAATGATCTAGCTACTGTGGGGAACTTTCCTGGCTTATACACTACCCCGGTGAAATGGACTAGCAGAGGGATATGAGTCCTCGCTTCCACTACCTTTACCCCCTTAGCTTGGCCCCACTCTGAAGGGCCCAGGCAATTCCAGCTCACACAGAGGATGGGACCCCTCTTGCTGAGTTTACAATCTGAGTGTAAATGGGAAGTGGAATCATAGAATCATAGAATATCAGGGTTGGAAGGGACCCCAGAAGGTCATCTAGTCCAACCCCCTGCTCGAAGCAGGACCAATTCCCGGTTAAATCATCCCAGCCAGGGCTTTGTCAAGCCTGACCTTAAAAACCTCTAAGGAAGGAGATTCTACCACCTCCCTAGGTAACGCATTCCAGTGTTTAACCACCCTCTTAGTGAAAAAGTTTTTCCTAATATCCAATCTAAACCTCCCCCACTGCAACTTGAGTGGAGTGGGAATGGAAATATAAACAGGAATATAAATATCAACCATGCATAATAATCTTCCTTCACTGTTGCCTGAATCCTCCCTCGACTCTCCCCTTAGGAACAACACCCAGACACGCCACTCTTGGCACACGAATGTCAGGGCGGCTTCACTGCAAAACTTAACTCTGTCCTCAGACTCCCCTGCCCCCCCCCCCAGCTTCTCCCACCTGCACCCACAGGCGGGCCCCCAGACCTGGTCCAAAGCACAAGCCAGGCTTGCTCAGATCACTTTCCTAGTGTCATGGATCATTTCAATGTAAACTGGTCACTGCTGGAAAGGGAAGGAAAAGGGGCTTCCCTCCTAAATCCCTCCCAGCACCATGGGAAATCTTCCATCTCCAGCGGGTGGCCCAGCGCAATGAATCCCTGGGATAAGACTTCGCGCCTGCCCCCACCGGACACTGGCCCCCCTGACCGGACGTTGCATGGCCCTTATGCTTGTGGAACCGGGCTCCAGAGCTGAGTCCCACCAGTCCCCAATATCAGGTCAAAAAAGCCAGACCCTCAGTTCCCATGCGAGGAAATATAGTCCCTGCAGGGAGCTGTTCATTCCTCCCAGGGTCCGAAAGTGTCAGGAGGACCCCAGAGCCCTCCGCCCGGTGCTCCACAGACACAAAGGACGGGACAGTCTGACTCCTGCAGCCGGAGCCCTGGGGCGAGTCAATCAGATCACTGACAGCAGGAGAGTGTCTCTTATAAAGCGGAGCATGCAAATGAGGAGACAGTTTCCTGGTTAAATGTGAGCCTCCCTCTGCACCCGGAGACACAATCCGCAGCCCCCTGGCTCTGTGCAGTCACCAGCCAGTCCCCTGAGAACTTTCCCCTCCAGCACCCGGGAAAATGGGATTTTTGCTCCTTGTCATTGTCGCTGTAGCAGCTTTGGAAGGTATTTTCCTCCTCTGAAGACCTGGCCGAGTTAGAAGAATATTGTGTTCTCGCTGTTTTTATACCGATATTAATGGCCTGTCTTTATTCCCAGGTGTCCGGTCCCAGACGCTGGTGGAGTCCGGAGGGGGTGTGAAGAAGCCCGGAGACTCTCTCCGCCTCTCCTGCAAAGCCTCCGGGTTCACCTTCAGCAGCTACGGGATGAGCTGGGTCCGCCAGGCTCCCGGGAAGGGACCGCCAGGATTTACAGCACCAGCCAGTTTAACCCTTCCGTTCCCGGACTCTGAATGGCCCATTTCCCTACCCCAGAGATGGAGGCGGGGTGTGGAAATGGGCCATGCAGGGTCCGGGCGGGGCTGGGGGGCAGAGATCACCCGGCGCCGGAATAAACCCCGCTCCGCTGAGCCCGGGGATGGGGCACCGCCGGGACTTTCCAAAGAGACTCGAGCATTTTTTCCACCCATTTGACAGCTGGAAATCACAGCCCTGGTGTGAACGGTGCAGCTCAGGATCCTGCCCCCAATAAAGGGCCCCCATGTCACAGAGTCACCATGGAGATAAACGGCCCCGCCCCTCAGCCCCCCGATGGCATCACTCAGCCCAGCGCTGGCCCGCAGGGAATTGGGGACAGTCACGGGGCTAAGGACTGTGGACAGGGACACGGTGGGATTTCATGGGGTCGCTCAGGGGGAGGCGGCTGCCGAGGGAGAAGCAGAGGCCTGTGGGGGGGGGGGCGCAGGGGGCACGAGGGTCACAGAGCGCAGCTCCCACTGAGTGAGATTCACCATCTCCAGAGACAATCCCAACAACCTGCTGCCTCTGAAAATGACCAGCCTGAAGCCCAGGGGCACCGCCCGGTACCACTCTCGGTTCCCGGGCAATGTGTCTCCCCTTCCTGCCCAGAGCCCCGCTGGGCTGCGGTGCAGAGATCCCTCGCTCCATCTGTGAACTCCAATCCGGAGTGAGTCCTGTTCTGAGTCGCTCTCCCTTCGTACACCTGGCACGTTGGCTCTCCCGGGTCCCATCCCTGTGGGTGTGGGAAAGACCCCAGGAATATTCATACCGAGACTCAAGCTATAGACACTAGGTTATTCTTCCGTCCCCTGTCTGGGGGAATAAACAAGGAGTCTTTACACTGGTGCCGGTTCTAGATCCTAGATGGGGAAGAGAAAATTGATCACGGGCTCTTCAGCCTGGCAGACAAAGATTCAACAGGATCCGACGCTGGAAGCTGAAGCTGGACAATGTTCAGCTGGAAAGAAGGTGATTTTTTAAAAAGCCATTGAGGTGAATTAACCATTGGAACAACTGATCAAGAGTCACAGTGGATTCTCCATCACAAGCAAGTATCGTGTGTATGATTCTGTGTCTTTTAGAAAATAAAGAAATGCAAAATCCATCGGGGGAGATTTAGGTTAGATATGGGGTGGGGAGGGAGAAGTTTTTAAGGGTACGCATATCTAACTATCCACATTGGAACCTGTTACCTAGGCATGTTGTGAAATCCCCATCACTGGAGGTTTTTAAGAACAGACGAAGAACCAGGGGTGGTCTCGGTATATCTAATCCTGCCTCAGTGCAGGGGGTCGGCTAGTTGCCCTCTTGAAGTCCCTCTTCCAGCCCTACCTTTCTAGGATTCTCTGAATTTCTTGTACTCTGTGACTGAAGCAGAAGGCAGTCAGAGTATTTCTCTTTCTTTAGGGACTTTCTCCAGCGCAGGATCCCATTACGGTATTTGTAATGAAGTGAGTCATTGTGGGATCCCATATCTCTAGCACAAGGATACACACCGGGTTCTTCAGGTTTCAGGCTGCTGATGTGCAAATGCACCAGGTTATTGGAGGTGTCTCTGGAGATGGTGAATTGCCCTTTCCCTGAGTCCAGGTAATATGGGGTACCTGCACTATCTATGCTGGAGACCCACTCCAGTCCCTTCCCAGGAACATGACGGATCCAATACAGCCAGTTGCTACTGATGAAGAAGCCGGTGGCCTTGCAGGAGAGGCGAAGAGAGTCTCCGGGCTTTTTCACATCCCCTCCAGACTTCAAAAGCTGGACCTCTGACAGAGCTCCAAGTTGGGGAAAAGTATCGTGAATCACATCTGGAATTTTCAAAGGGTAAAGTCGAGGGGAATTAGATACCCCATTACCTAAGTCCCCTTCAAAAATGTCAATCAACATTCCAGTAGGACCTGCTCCAAACCCCACTCAGACCAAGGGAATTCCTCCCCTTGCCTTTAGTGACCTTTGCACCAGGCCCATAGAGCATAATATTCCCCAATATCTCCAGAAAATGTCAGAAACCATAATTCCTTTAAAGGCCACTAGACTAAAGAGACAATTCAGCCAAAATATGCTGTTGATGCTGGATAAAGTGCTCATGGTGTCCCGGCATTAGCTGCCCAGACCCCTCCTTGTGTCCTAGCCATGCAGGTGCAGAGCTTTTAAATGACTTAGGCAGGGCATTAAGGATATGCATTTCCATATCTTTTTTCTCTTTTTTTAATAAGCCATGTTTGAGCTCGAGCCCTCAAGCTATCTTAGGTTTTTTTATTGTTCCCAATACTGTAGTGTTTGAGCATCGCAACCATTGAAGTATTCAGTGTAACAAGAAAACATTTTACAAATACATTAGAAGCAAGAGGAAGATGAAGGACAGGGAAGGACCACTGCTCAGTGAGGAGGGAAACACGGTCACAAGAAAATGCAGCAATTGCCCAAATATTAAATGCCATTTTTGTTTAGGTTTTCACCAAAAAGGTTATCAGTAATCAGAGGACTAACAGTGAACATCAGTGTAAATGGGGTAGGATCTGAGGCTAAAATAGGGAAACAACAAGTTAAGAATTACTTAGACAAGTTAGACGTCCTTAAGTCAGCAGGGCCAGATGAAATACACCGGAGAATACTTAAGGGACTGGCCAAAGAGATCTTAGGGATTAAAGAATATTTTTGAGAACTCTCGGAGGACAGGAGAGATCCCAGAGGACTGGAAGAGGGCAAGTGGTACCTATCAATAAAAAGCAGATAAGGGCAACCCAGGAATTATAAACCACTCAACTTAACTTCTGTACCCAGAAAGAATGGAGCAAATAATCAATTTGCAAGCATCTAGAAGATAAGGTGACAACTAACAAATCATGTCAAACCTGTTACCCGGGGTTCAACCCAAAACTCTTGGTAACTTTTACTTTGTGTGAGGTGCTGTCAGTTAATAAAAACTTTTCCCCTTATTTATACATTAGTAATAGTATGACATGTCCCTTAAAGCAAACTTGTTAAGTAAGCAGTTTCAATGGTTAAGCAAGAGGTGGCTTCTGATTATTGATTAACCAGGTGTGGGTTTTTCCAGAGTTTGCAGCCTTGAGGCCCCAATAGACATTCCTGGGGCACATTCTGCTCTTCTGAGATGCATGTATCAGCAACTTCAACACAATTCTTATCACAGGGGGTCAAGCTGCCTTCTCTGTGGCACCCAAAACTCCCCCCCCCCCGACCTCCAGCTCCTGCTTTGGTCAAGCTTAGAGTGCTGAATGGTCAATTTACAGCCTGCTGACTTGGCTGCTTTTAGCAATAATCCATAGTGGTTTCAGGCACTTTACTGGTTTGCCAAAGTCTCCCCATAGAAAACCTACCTCATACCCTCCTTTGACAGGGTAACAAGATGAGTGGATGGGGGTGGGGACAAGAACAGTAGATGTGGTATATCTCAACTTTAGTCAGACATTTCATACAGTCTCAGATAGCCTTCTCGTCAGCAAACCAGGGAAATATAGACTGATGAACCTATTATAAGGTAGGTGCACAACGAGTTAGAAAATGTACTCAGACAGTAGTTATCAATGATTCACAGTCAAGCTAGGAGGGAATATGGAGAAGTGTCCCAGAAGGATCTGTCCTGGGTCCACTTCTATTCAATAGCTCCATAAATGATTTGGATAATGGCAGAGAGAGTACACTTATAAAGTTTGCAGCTTATACCAATCTGAGAGGGGTTGCAAGCACTTTAGAGACCAGGATTAGAATTCAGAACGAGCTTGACAAATTGGAGACATGGTCTGAAATACATAGGCTGCATCCACACACTCTTTCTGTGTAGCTAAACCCAGCAAGAAAAGGCTCTGACAGGAGGAAGTAGCAGTAAATTCGTTCCCAACCCTAAATATCAGTCATAGAATCATAGAATCATAGAATATCAGGGTTGGAAGGGACCCCAGAAGGTCATCTAGTCCAACCCCCTGCTCAAAGCAGGACCAATTCCCAGTTAAATCATCCCAGCCAGGGCTTTGTCAAGCCTGACCTTAAAAACCTCTAAGGAAGGAGATTCTACCACCTCCCTAGGTAACGCATTCCAGTGTTTCACCACCCTCTTAGTGAAAAAGTTTTTCCTAATATCCAATCTAAACCTCCCCCACTGCAACTTGAGTCAGTCAGTTGGACCTTGAGCATATGGGCAAGACCCACCAGCCAGACCCCTGGGAATGAGTTCTCTGTAGTCACTCAGAGCCCTCCCCATCTAGTGTCCCATCACTGGCCATTGGGGATATTTGCTACCAGCAGTTGTTGATGTGCCCATCTCATCATACCATCCCCCTCCACATAAGTTTATCAAGATCAGTCTTGAAACCAGTTCGGTTCCCCCTCCCACCCTTTTAGTTTAATTCTGGCTGAGATTTTCAAAGCCACCTAAAGGCATTTAGATGCCTGGTTTATATTAGGAAGAAAGGCAGTTTTGGAAATCTTAACCCAAGTCATGTGGAAACCTACCCCTATTGTTACCTCCTCTTCCCTCTCTCCAGCCCCTTTGTTTGCTGCCTGGCTTTAAAGGTTTTTGAACTGCCTCAGGCCTCATGAAAATTAAGGAGGGTAACCTCTTTTTTTAAGAGCCAGAGAATTTCTCCTTCTCCGGCACACCCCAAGTAACTTACTTTGTGCCATATTCCTTCATCTGTTCCGGTAGGTTTCTGATTCAAAAATAAATATGTGTTTCATTTTTCTTTCCCTGCTGGCAGCTTTCTCAGGTAAGAACCTCAGAGGCACCTGGGATAAAAGAAGGAAACAAATGCAGCCAAAAGGAATCGTTGATTCTCCAGAGCACTGAAAAACGTGTTTTGCTGAATCATGACCGAGATCTTTAATATTTGTCTATTTGCAGGTGTCTCTTGTCTCAAATCCAGTTAATCCAGTCCAGAGCAGAAATTAAAAAGCCAGGAGACTGCAAAACTCTCCTGTAAAGTTTCTAGACACACATACTAGCCATGGTATGCACTGGGCACGGAGGTCTCCAGGGAAAGGACTGGAAAGGGGATTTTCAATTACAAACGGGGATGGTGACACCACATACTACACAGACCCGGTTAAAGGACCATTCTTCATCTCCAGAGACAACACCCAGAACCTGCTGGGGTAAACAGTGAGGTGGCAAAATTTGCAGATGATACAAAACTACTCAAGATAGTTAAGTCGCAGGCAGACTGCGAAGAGCTATGAGAGCAGTGGTCACCACCCGATCGATCACGATCTCCGGCAGCACACCGCTAAGCCAGATTGCCTTTCTGCCCCGGCCCCACGCCCCTCCCAGAAGTGGCCAGCGTGGCCCCATGGCCCCAGGGGTGGGGAGACAGGGTTCTCCCTCCGCATGCTACTCCTACCTGCAAGCACCACCCCCACAGCTCCCATTGGCTGGGAATGAAGAGCTGTGACCAATGGGAGCTGCGGGGGTGGTGCTTGCAGAGAGGGGCAGTGCACAGAGCCATGTGCTGCCTGACCCTCCCCAGGGGCCGGAGGGGTGCGTTGGCCCTTTCCAGAAGTGGCGCCGTGCACAGGTAGGCAGGGAGCCTGCCTTAGTGGCAGCCACACTGTGCCACCGACCGTGAGCCTCTGGAGGGAAATGCTGCCTGGTGGGAGGCCGCACCCCAACCCCCAGCCCTGAGCCCCCTCCTGGATCCAGCACCCCATGCCCCAGGTGTGGGCAAACTATGGCCCCGGGGCCACATCTCACCCTTCAGACATTTTAATCCGGCCCTTGAGCTCCTTGCCGGGGAGCGGGGTCTGGGGCTCGCCCTCTCCACATGTGCCGTGGCTTCACGTGGCTCCTGGAAGCCGCAGCATGTTCCGGCTCCTATGCATAGGGGCAGCCAGGGGGTTCCACAGGCTGCCCCTGCCCCAACTGTCACCTCTGCAGCTCCCACTGGCCGGCAACCAGGGGAGCGTGTAGAAGCCGGAGTGGAGACATGACACTGCTTCCGGGAGCTGCTTGAGGTAAGCGCCACCTGGAGTCTGCACCCCTGATCCCCCTCCTGCCCCCCAAACCCCTCAGTCACAGCCTCATGCACCTCAGAGCCTGCACCCCCCAGCCGGAGCCCTCACCCCTCCACCTGCACCCCAACACCCTGCCCCAGCCCGGAGCCCACTCCCACACCCTGAACTCCTCATTTCTGGCCCCACCCCAGAGCCCAGCACCTCCAGCCAGACCCCTCACCCCCTCTTGCACCCCAACCCCCAATTTTGTGAGCATTCATGGCCCATCATACAATTTCCATATCCAGATGTGGCCCTCAGGCCAAAAACTTTGACCAGCCCTGCCATACTCCCTCATACACCCTGAACTCCCTCCCGCACCCCAAACCCCAGCCCTGACCCCCTCCCAGAGCCAGCAGCATGTACCCCCTCCTGCACCCCAACCCCCGCCCCAGGCTCAGCCCAGAGCCTCCTCCCACACTGTGAACCCTTCAGCCCCAGCCAAGAGCCCACACCCCCTGTCGAACCCCAGCCCCCTACCCCAGCCTTGTGAAAGTGAGTGAGGGTGGGGGAGAGCGAGTGAAGGGGTGGGGAATGGAGTGAGTGGGGTGGGACTTTGGGGAAGGGGTCAGGTGGATCCTGGGTTGCCCTTAAATTCACAAAGTGATCTTGGGCGTAAAAGGTTGGAGACCCCTGTTCAAAAGCATCTCTCAAATCTAGGTGACTGGGCAATAAAATGGCAGATGAAAGTCAGTGTTGATAAATGCGAAGCAATGCACATTGGAAAGCATAATCCCAACTATGCATAGCAAATGATGGGGCTAAATTAGCTGTTGCTATTCAAGAAAGAGATCCTGGAGTCACTTTGGATAGTTCTCTGAAAACCTCCACTCAATGTGCAGCGGCAGGCAAAAAAGTGAACAGAATGTTGGGAATCATTAAGAAAGGAGAGATAATGAGAGCGAAAATATCATATTGCCTCTATATAAATCCATGGTACGCCTACATCTTGAATACTGCGTGCGGATGTGGTCGCCCCATCTCAAAAAAGATATATCAAATTGGAAAAGGTTCAGAAAAGGGCAACAAAAATGATTAGGGGAATGTAAAGGTTGCCATATAAGGAGAGATGAATAAGACAGGGACTTTTCATCTTGGAATAGGTCAGCTAAGGGGGGATATGATTGAGGTCTATAAAATTATGACTGATGTGGAGAAAGTAAATAAGGAAGCGTTATTTACTCCTTCTTATAACACAAGAACAAGGGGTCACCAAATGAAATTCATAGGCAGAAGGTTTAAAACAAACAAAAGGAAGGGTTTTTTTCCCACACAATGCACAGTCAACCGGTGGAACTCCTTGCCAGAGGATGTTGTGAAGGTCAAGATTATAACAGGGTTCAAAAAAGAACTAGATCAATTCTATTAGCCAGGATGGCAGGTTGGGCAGGGATTGTGTCCCTAACCTCTGTTTGACAGAAGCTGGGAATGGGCGATGGGGTGGATCACTTGATGATTCTCTGTTCTGTTCATTCCCTCTGGGGCACCTGGCATTGGCCACTGTTGGTAGACAGGTTACTGGGCTATGTGGACCTTTGGTCTGACCCAGTCTGGCCACTCTTATGTTCTTAAGGAATTTTGTCTCTAAGAATTGTAGAGAACACTGCAGAAATTATTCTGTGAGTGGAATTCTTAATCTTCTCCTTTACTCACATCACCCTTTCCCACTACACCCACCTCCAGGAGGCTGAGTTTGCTGAGGGCTGAGGTCCAAGATCTGTGTCTTAGAAAGAGAAGGAGATGCAAATTCAGTGCCCCAGCGCACGATAAAAATCGTGTGATATCTAGGTCCCTGCAGGGAGAGCAGAGAGGACGGACAAGTCCGGGTGTCCGTACAGATCCCACCATAAACCCTCCAGAGTCAGCAACATAAGACTGTGGCTGAACCTCGCTTTCTTACTAGCAGCCCTTCCAGGTAATTTTATCCCCTTCCTCGCTACATGGACTGGAGACAACGGGGGATGCTGCACATCCCTAACCTGACCCAAAGGGCAGTGAAGTCAACGGGAACCTTTCTGCTGCTTCCAATGGGCTTTGAGCCAGGCCCTGTGTGAATGTGATTCTCATTCTTTCCAGGTGTCCGGTCATAGGTCCAGCTGGTGGAGTCCGGAGTGGGGATTCAAACCCCTGCGGGATCTCTCCGCCTCTCCTGCAAAGCCTCCAGATTCACCTTCAGCAGCTACCATATGAACTGGGTCCGTCAGGCGCCGGGGAAAGGACTGGAGTGGGTCGCACAGATACTCAATCCTACTTATAGTTCAGCAACATATTACAGTGATGCGGTGAAAGGGCGATTCACCATCTCCAGAGACGAGTCCAGCAGCACGGTGTATCTGCAAATGAACAGCCTGAGAGCCAAAGACACCACCTGGGATCACTGTGCGAGAGACACAGCGATCAGAAACCTCCTGCGGTGAGCACAGAAACCTCCAGCGCGAATCCCCCTCCCTCTCCGTGCCCACAGTCACTGCCAAAACAGAGCCGTTCACACAGACAGGAATCCAGAGTGTGAAGCCTCCAGTCCTTTATCCGGGCTTCACTCCTCTCAAAATTCACTTTGACGATGAAAGACCCACGGTTCCCTCAGAACCAAGACCGTCCTTAAACATTCCCTAATGATACAGAAATAGATTCCTTCTCCAAAGTGTTATTCACACTTAGCTCTCCGTCCTTCACCCTCCTTTCCCAGCAAACTCAGCTGGAGAAGACGGGCAGGAAGCAGGAGCCATGCAGCCAAAGGTGGACGTGAACTAGAATTTTTCACACCGGAATCTTGCTACACTTTGCACTCACCTAAAGAAAGGCCAAATCGTACTTCTTGAACACACTGCTTCATTTCCAAAGTGACTGGGGTTCCTGAATAGCCAATGCCACATTCTGCAGGAAACAGGAAATGGGGGTCACTCGTCCTAAATACACAGGCAGACCGTGGGAATCCTCTTTACAGACTCTAGTGGATTCATCTTTAGCCAAACTCCAAGTTTCTTGCACTTGCCCATTCATAATAAAACACCCCGTGTACAGAGAGTGTCTCAGTTTAAGAATTCTCTTTTAAAAAAAGAAGGAATCGTGGTTTTCTAAGCGCACTGAAAGTTAACACCACCTGTGTCAGACAGTCATTCTGTGCCTCTGTGTTTCGATACATTTGTTCCAACTGAAATCAAATTCAAGATTACAACAGGGCAGCACACAACCTGTCCCACAAGCCGTGTCACCATGTAGCATTGCATTGTCTTCCTTCCTTCGGCCCACGTCTGCGGAAGACAGACCATTAACTAGGAGCGGCAAAGTGCAGGGGAATCATTTCACATATAAGCTTTGAAAGGGCCAGGCCTGGAATATCACAAAAGAAAATGTGGAGAGAGCTAATACAGGCTGACTGCTCCCTTCCAGCACAGCTGCCCTCACTACACACTTCACCACAGTGACTCAGCTGTGAAGTGATCAATCCTGGTCCATTCAAGTCAAAGGCAAAACTCCCATTGGCTCAATGGGACTGGGATTCTGTCCCCAGTGATGGAAAGATGTGTCAGACTCATAGCACAGGGACAGAACTGTTTGCCTTGCAAAATGAAGGATTTCAGGATCTCTCAATACTTCTGTATGTCGATCTATGAGAGAGAGAGAGAGAGAGAGAGAGAGAGAGAGAGAGAGAGAGAGAGAGAGAGAGAGAGAGTTTAAAGTGAGGGAGAGGGGACAGTAAAGGGAAGGAGAGAGAGGGAAATGCAGTGGGGCATCAAGGGAATATCCCATACTTTTCTTACTCAGGTAGGTCTATCCATCCTTGTTCTCTGTAGGTTAAATTCAACCCTAGGCAGATATGTCAATACAAAGCTTATAGACCACTTAATTCCTCAATATTCAGTTGAAGGGATTCAAGTGGTCCAGAGGGCTGATGGGCCCTCGGAACAGTAGGAAATTTAACCCACAAAATCATAGTGGTTAATAAGTTTTTAATTGTGAAACTAATATACCATTGGAACAATTTATCAGGGTAGTGGTGGATTCTCCGTCACTGATAATTTTTAGATTAACATTGGTAGATTTTTTCTAAAAGATCTGCTCTAGGAATTGTTGGTGAAAGTTCTGAGGTGTGTGTTACACAGAAAGTCTGACAAGATGATCACATTTGGGCTTAGAATCTATGAGACCTATTGAGTAAAACTCAGGGAAATATCCGTTATTTGGGATTGATGTTCATGTCTCTCTTATATAGAGCGGTGCACACAAATTATCCCCTTACATTTCCTGTTAAAAGCCAGGGATTCCCCTGACTCTGCAGCTCTGGGGTTCAGAGTCCGCAGCCCGTGTCTGCTCAGAGACCAGCCAAACCCCACGAGAACTCTCCCCACAGTCGGGAACATGGCACTGTGGTTATTTTTCCTTCTCATTGAAACAGCTTTCACAGGTACATCGATTTCCCTCAGGGTTTGTTACAATCTCGCTTGGGAGCCAGGGTCTCTACGAATCGCATTGTGTCTATTTTCAGGGGCTTTTTCACAGGCTCAGCTGGTGGAGTCCGGAGTGGGTGTGAAAGAGCCTGGAGACTCTCTCCGCCTCTCCTGCAACGCCTCCGGCTTCACTTTCAGCGATTACTGAATGAGCTGGGTCAGACAGGCACCTGGGAAGGGACTAGAGTGGAAAGGGGAAATACACCCAACTGCAACTACCAGCAACTACGCACAGCCCTTCAAGGGCCGCTTCACCATCTCCAGAGACAACCCCAACAACCTGGTGTATTTGCAGCTGAGCAGCCTGAGACCTGAGGACACCGTCCTGTACTATTGTTCGAGAATCCCGCAGTGAGCACAAAGCTCGTGCGGACCGGTCAAAAACTGATTTGGAGGTGGGTGCAATCTTCCCAATGGACAGCAGCGGTCAATAGTGCATTACAATTCAAAGATGTCCTAACGCGAGTAACACGGGAAGGAACAGGTCTGAATGACACCTCAACATGAAGAGGGAAGATTTGGAGAAAAGGGCAGTTGACAGGTGTCAAAGTTCCTTCCCCACCCTGAACTCTAGGGTACAGATGTGGGGACCTGCATGAAAACCCCCTAAGCTTGTTTTTACCAGCTTAGGTTAAAACTTCCCCAGGGTACAAACTATTTTACCTTTTGCCCTTGGACTTTATTGCTGCCACCACCAAGTGTCCAACAAATATATAACCGGGAAAGAGCCCTCTTGGAAACGTCTTTCCCTCCAAAATCCTCCACAAACCTTACACCCTCTTTCCTGGGGAAGGCTTGATAAAAATCCTCACCAATTTGCATAGGTGACCACAGACCCAAACCCTTGGATCTGAGAACAATGAAAAAAATATTCAATTCTTGAAAAGAAACATTTTAATAGAAGAAACAGTAAAAAGAATCACCTCTGTAAAATCAGGATGGTAAATACCTTACAGGGTAATTAGATTCAAACATAGAGAATCCCTCTAGGCAAAGCCTTAAGTTACAAAAAGACACAAAAACAGGAATCTACATTCCATTCAGCACAGCTTATTTTCTCAGCCATTTAAAGAAAGCAGAATCTAATGCATATCTAGCTAGATTACTTACTAAGTTCTAAGACTTCATTCCTTTTCTGTTCCCAGCAAAAGCATCACCCAGACAGAGCCAGACCCTTTGTTTTTCTCCCTCCTCCCAGCTTTGAAAGTATCTTGTCTCCTCATTGGTCATTTTGGTCAGGTGCCAGCGAGGTTACCTTTAGCTTCTTAACCCTTTACAGATGAAAGGATTCTTCCTCTGGCCAGGAGGGATTTTAAAGGGGTTTACCCTTCCCTTTATATTTATGACACGCCCCCCCCAAATCACAGCTAGGGTGAAACTCTGGCTGGGATTTCTTCCTGAAGCTCTAGGAAAAAACAGAGTTAATAAGACACATGCACCTCTAAATATACTACCAAGTACATAAAGACTAAGAATATTTTCCACATCTCAAGGACGATTTTAACCAGTTGATTCTGGGAAACTTTCACGGGAGAGTGCATCAGCCACTTTGTTAGAAGCTCCTGAGATGTGTTGGATGTTGAAATCAAAATCTTGGAGAGCTAAACTCCACCGAATAAGTTTTTTGTTATTTCCCGTGGTGGTATGAAGCCATTGTAGTGCAGCATGGTCGGTTTGCAGGTGGAAATGCCGTCCCCAAACACATGGGCGTAGCTTTTCCAGAGCATAGACAATGGCGTAACATTATTTTTCACTGACTGACCAGATGCTTTCCCTCTCAGACAGCTTCTTGCTGAGAAACACTGCAGGGTGGAATTCTTGATCCGGTCCTTCCTGTATTAAAACTGCTCCCACACCACGCTCGGACGCATCTGTGGTTACTAGGAACCCTTTGTCAAAGTCTGGGGCCCTTAGCACAGGGTCAGACATGAGTGTCGCTTTAAGCTGGTTAAAGGCCTTCTGACACTCTTTGGTCCACTGAATGGCATTTGGCTGTTTCTTTTTGGTTAGGTCTGTCAGTGGGGTAGCGATTTGGCTGTATTGTGGTACAAATCGTCTGTAATATCCGGCCAAGCCTAAGAAAGATTGAACCTGTTTCTTTGACTTTGGGACAGGCCACTTTTGGATAGCATCCACTTTGGCCTGTAGGGGACTGATAGTTCCTTAACCCACCTGGTGTCCAAGGTAAGTCATTCTGTTTAGGTCTATTTGACACTTCTTAGTCTTAACAGTTAGTCCTGCCTCTCTTATGCGCTCGAAGACATTTTGTAGATGTTCCAGGTGTTCTGCCCAGGAATCCAAAAATATGGCCAGATCGTCAAGGTAGGTGACTGCATATTCTCCTAATCCCGCTAGGAGACCATCTACAAGTCTTTGGAAGGTGGCGGGTGCATTTCACAGCCCGAAAGGGAGTACATTAAATTCATACAGCCCGACATGTGTGGTGAAGGCTGACTTTTCCTTGGCAGATTCATCTAGTGGTACCTGCCAGTACCCCTTGGTTAAGTCCAAGGTAGAGATGAACTGGGCCCGTCCGTTCATCTGTGCGTGGCATTGGATAGTTGTCTGGGCGAGTTACAGCATTTAGCTTACGATAGTCCATGCAAAAACGTATCTCCCCATCTGGTTTGGGAGCTAGAACCACTGGAGATGCCCATGCACTTCCAGAGGGGCGGATTACACACATCTGTAGCATATCCTGGATCTCCCGTTCTATGGCAGTTTTAGCTTGAGGAGACACCCGGTAAGGCTGGACCCTAATTGGGTGAGCATTACCTGTGTCAATGGAGTGGTATGCCCGTTCGGTCAGTCCTGGGGGGACTGAGAATGTCGGCGTGTAGCTAGTGCACAGCACCTTGATCTGCTGTCGCTGCATACGCTGTATCTGGGCCTGAGGACCTCTGGTGTGATTTCGGTGCAATGAACTGTAATCTGTTGGGGTTCTTGGGGCAGTTGGCCTTCACATGCCCCGGCTCATTACATTACATAAGGTGCTTTTGGGCTGTTAGGCACTATCAGGACAGGATTGTATTCCTATCACCTCCAGAGTAAAGGAAGTGCCTAGAAAATGTAAAAGGAAACTTAGTTTGATAGCATCCTGTCTGGTAAGAACTCACTTATCAATAGCTCGGATGTGAAATCCTCACTTCTGTATTGTTTTGTCATTATAGTTCCCACTTTGCTGTTGTTTGTCTGTATAATCTCTGTCTGGTTCTGTGATTGTTCCTGTCTGCTGTATAATTAATTTTGCTGGGTGTAAACTAATGAAGGTGGTGGGATATAATTGGTTACATAATCATGTTACAATATGTTAGGATTGGTTAGTTAAATTTCAGGAAAATGATTGGTTAAGGTATAGCTAAGCAGAACTCAAGTTTTACTATATAATCTGTAGTCAATGAGGAAGTGAGTGGGTGGGAGTGGGGGTGGGGGTGTGAGATGGGAACAGAGAATGGGGGTAAGGAAATTGGAATCATGTTTTGCTAAAGGGGGAGATGGGAACAGGGAATGGGGGTAAGGAAGTTAGAATCATGTTTGGCTAAGGGTAGGAATGGGAACAGGGACACAGGTGTAAGGCTCTGTGGTGTCAGAGCTGGGAAGGAGGATACTAAGGAAGGAAACTGGAATCATTCTTGCTGGAAGTTCACCCCAATAAACATCGAATTGTTTGCACCTTTGGACTTCGGGTATTGTTGCTCTCTGTTCATGTGAGAAGGACCAGGGAAGTAAGTGGGTGAAGGAATAAGCCCCCTAACACCACCCATTTGGCTCCAATCTCCCCCGCCTCGATTACAGTTTTGGGTTTCCCATCTTGGATGTATCTTTCTATTTCCTCAGGAACATCCTCTAAGAACTGCTCCATTTGCATTAGGAAGGGCAAATCTTCTGGAGATTTCACACCTGCTCCTGATATCCAGGCATCCCAATGTTTCAAAATGTGGTAGGCATGTCGGGTAAATGACACGTCTGGTTTCCACCTTAGGGCTCTGAACCGCCGACGGGAATGCTCGGGAGTTAGCCCCATTCTGACTCTCGCCTTGGTTTTAAACCGTTCATACTGGTTCATGTGGTCCTTAGGCATTTCAGCCACCACCTCAGCTAAGGGTCCACTGAGCTGTGACCTCAGCTTTGTATTGGTCTGTAGAGATGCTGTACCAAGGCAGGCCTTTTCGAAGTTTTCTAAGAAGGCCTCGGTATCATCGCCTGCCTTGTAGGTGGGGAACTTCCTGGGATGTGAAGTGGTACCTGGAGAAGGATTGCTATTCTGCTGAGCCTTTGCCTTTTCCATCTCCAGGGTATGCTTCCTCTCTTTTTCCTTCTCAGCATGCTTCCATTAGGCAAGAGTGGCAAATGTGGGTAGCCCAATGTGTAGCAAAGCACAGGATGAACTAAGGCCTAAGGTAATTCAGTGATTTACAGGGTAAGATTATAGGGCTTCTTCTTCAGCTTCTTCTTCTTCTTCTCTTCAGCCCTAAACATCTTTAAAGGTAGCAGTACAGTGTCACCATCCATGTCTGCCTTTAGGTCTGACTGACCCAGACAATATTTGCCCTATTGGAATCCTATCCTCTGTTTGTTGTCTACAGTGTCACCATCATTTTAGTCTTTTTGATTGCAGCGAATCCTGCACCCTGACTTCACATCCTTTATTCCTTCCAACTTCTTCATTGGTCTGGAAATCATTACACCTGACATTACTGGGTCTGGAACTCGTCGAGGGTCTCGCCCCTCCACTTTGCTCATTCTCTCCTGGAGCTCATATGCATATGCCCAGACAGTTTCACCAGGCTCCTGCTTGCTCTCAAATAACGATTTTAGTCTGGTTCCAATAGGTACCTTTGTGAGAGATTAAGTTACCAATCTGCCTGAGGTATCAGGTGATCAGGCTGAGGCCACAGGATCGTTAGGGAAGGAGATGATGGAGGACACCAAGTAACTGAGTTTAAAGCTTTATTAATAAAATAAAGTAAAATAACAGCGGAGAGTGCTGAGGGATTCCCACACCACTCAGAGGAAGGAAGAAAGCGTTAATGTCCCAGCCTTAATCCACTTTCATACTCAGACATGCACTACTCGAGGCTGGCCAAGCCCGGGTGTAACATACAAAGAATCGGGTGGAGAGGTGGATGGGAATTCTGTGCTGTGCACAGGTCATCCAGGGTCCACTGTTGATCTCCAACTTGCTTCAGCTCTCGGGAGGGTTTTAAGTCCTGGGTTCTTCTTGGGGCATTTCGTCCAGGGACCTTTGTCCGCCGTACTCTTTGTATCAGTCCAAACCGGCCTTCCGAGGCTTCCTTGGCTTCCCCAAAACACATCGGTTTCAGGGTTGTTATGTTCCCATTCACTGACCTTTGCATTCTCACTAGTTTTTGCAATCCCCTGCAATCCTGTTCAGTTTACTGCTCTGTTCTCACAGCTGGTTGGAGTTGGAATCCAGGCCCCCATCTTTCTTGGCATCAGAGAGTCTGCTTGGGTGCACTGGCCTTGAGTGGCTGGAGTCAGCTTCTTTTCTTCGGACCTAGCTGGATCGTCGAGTTAACCCGTCCCTTTCTCCCTTCCTCCCCTTTTGGCCTCTTGCAACTTGCAAAGGAATCTTTCACTCCACACTCACACCTTCAACCCCTCCCAAAATCCTTTCCCATGCATATGCCTATATAGGCGTCAGGGATATACCATGCTAATGCTTACTACATGAGCTGGGTCTGCCAGGCTCCCGGGGAGGGACTGGAATGGGTCTCTTTATAAGCACCGCTGGGAGTCCAATATACTACCTTGATTCAGTGAAAGGGCGATTCACCATCTCCAGGGATGACTCCAAGAGTGAGCTGTATCTGCAAATGGCCGGCCTGAAGCCCAAGGACACCGCCCGATGACACCTTGGGAGAGACACAGTGACACCAAACGGGTTTGTGATCGTACAAAAACCCAGGCTGCGGAATCACCCTTCTCCCGGCAGCCGCGCGGGGGCAGCAGCGACACCCCCCGCTTCGGGCTCGGGCAGGAGACCCGGCACCCGGGGGAACGGGACACAAACCTCCCGCCAGTTTAACCCTTCCATTCCCGGGCAACGTGTCTCCCCTTCCTGCCCAGAGCCCCGCTGGTCCTGGGGTTCAGGGATCCCTCGCTTCATCTGTGAACCCCAATCCGGAGTGAGTCCTGTTCTGAATCACTCTCCTCTCGCAGACCTGGCACCTTGCCTTTCCCAGGCCCACCTCGGTGTCAGACTCACAGGCCAGCGTCGGTCAGTGTAAAGCGGACAAGCGCGTTGGGGTTTGCATCAGATCCAAAGGTTGGAGCCAATTGCTCCTGGGGCCAAATCCTCCGCTAGTGTAAAATCACCGCAACTGCTTTCACGAGACTCGAGTTACTCCTGTTTACACCAGGGATGTTTATGGCATTAATGCAGCGGAAGGTAATTAGTTAATTATAACCCATGTGGGGCCCCTCCCCGTGGCATCTCTGCCCTTCACAAACGTTTATTGCCTTTATCCCCACAATGCTGCCATGAGGCCGGGGAACTATCAGAGCCCCAAGTTCAAAAAGTGGGACTGAGGCAGAGAGAGATGGAGGCTGGGATATGGCAATGGGCCATTCAGAGTCCGGGCGGGGTGGTGGGGCAGACAGGGCCGGCTCTCGGTTTTGTGCTGCCCCAAGCAAAAAAATTTTTGGCTGCTCCCCCTTTTTTTGGCTTTTACACGTTTGCACTTTGCAATTTTCTTTTTGTTTTGACTGTTTAAAATTTTTAAAAATGAAAACAGAATTTGTAGTTAGTGAAATAAAACAATTTCCTACTAGTGTACTCATTAACACCAGCACCTCAGCTCCACTCCTCCCCTTGGAGCCACCAAAGCCTGGCGAAAATGGAGAGATGGCCCAGGTGCTGCTTCCCCCATCCCCTGGGCCAGTGACCCTGCCAAAGAAGAAAATTCAGCTGGTTTGGCAAATCCATGCTGGCTAGTCCTCGTCATCCACCAGGAGCTTACAAATGCATTGTTTAGTCATTTGTTCCAGTCCCTTTCCAGGATCGAAGTTGGGCTGACTGGTGCTTCATTGGACCTTTTCCTAAAGATGGCAAATGTCAAATCTTTCTCCAGTCCTCTGGCACCTAACTGGAGGGAAGGAGCAACTGGTCCAGGGGCATCCAAAGCCAGGCCCCTGCAGTTGCTCATTTAAGACCCACAAAAGGGTACCTGGCCATGCACCTTCAGCCAAACTCCACCGGCATGGAGCCCCGTGGAGCCCCCAGAGGGTTCAGAGGGCAGAGCTGAGTCCCGCAGTGCCAGAACAACCAGGGAGCAGGGATGGTGCCCAGAGCCTGGTGGCGGGCTGGTGTCGAGACACCTGGGTCCCGATGCTGGACCAGTCCCAGGCGAGTTGGCCCGGAGGGGGGGTGGGAAGCAGCTTTGGACTGGTCAGTCCCGAGTCCAGGAGCAGCTCTGTGTGCAAGGCCAGCTGTTTGCAGTGAAGTCTGGCTCAGCAGGGCCGGAGGAGGTCACTCAGGCCATGCCACGGGTGGCGTCTCCTCCTCTCGGGGGTGGCTCCGGCCCGGCCCCTCCCTCTGCCTCTGTGGCGGTGGCTCGCTGGCAGGGCCGGCTCTAGGTTTTTTGGCACCCAAGCATGTAAGCTTGCTGGTGCCTAGAGCTGGTCCTGGGTGCAGAGATCACCCAGCACCGGAATAAACCCCACACTGCTGAGCCTGGGGATGTGGCACCGTTGGGACTTTCCAAAGAGACTGGAGCATTTTTTTTTCATCCATTTGACAGCTGGAAATCACAGCCCCAGTGTAAACGGTGCAGCTCAGGATCCTGCCCCCAATAAAGTTCCACAATGTCACAGAGTCACCATGGAGATAAAAGGCCCCGCCCCTCAGCCCCCGATGGCATCACAGCCCAGCGCTGGCCGGCAGGGCATTGGGGACAGTCACGGGGCGAAGGGCTGTGGACAGGGACACGGTGGGATTTCATGGGGTCGCTCAGGGGGAGGCGGCTGCCGAGGGAGAAGCAGAGGCCCGAGGGTGGGGGGCTGGGGGGGCACGAGGGTCACAGAGCGCAGCTCCCACTGAGTGAGATACGACCCAGGACTCCCCAAAGTCTCGCCTAGTCTGAGTTTCGAGGTAGGGATGAAGGTTGGGGGCTAATATTAAAACTCAGGTTAGAATTTACATTCAGGGTTAGAACTGCACCCTGGGTAAAGTCCGGTTTGGGGCTCTAAGTCAGGTATTCATGGAGTTTTCCGGTTCAGACATATATGAAGGTGGCGTTTACCCTCAGGGTCACGGTTAGGTGGGGGAGCGAGAGGAGGGATAAAGAAGGTGCCAGTTTCTCTCCTTATGGTCGAGTAGGAAGCTCCGACTGAGACAGGGGCGGTGCCACAGAGACAAAGCGCCGCCTCTTCTCTCAGCCCCACACAAAGGAACTGAGTCCGGGCTAGGAGATGGCGGGTGTCTCTTACAAGGAGCGGGGCATGCAAATGAGAGTGAGAGTTTCCTGTTTAAATCTGTCCCTCTCTCTGCCCAGGCTGCACCCGGAGACACAATCCGCAGCCCCCCGGGTCTCTGCAGTCACCAGCCAGTCCCCGGAGAACTTTCCCCTTCAGCACCGGGGGAAATGAAGCTTTGGTTGTACCTGGTTCTCATTGCAGCATCTCCGGAAGGTCCATTCTCCCTTTCCATGTACTGGGGAGGCGGGGGGTTATTGTGCTATTTCCCGAGGTCCTCATGTTCCCCATAATTAATTGCTATTCCCAGATGCCCGGTCCCAGCTGCAGCTGGTGGAGTCCGGAGGGGGTGTGAAGAAGCCCGGAGACTCTCTCCGCCTCTCCTGCAAGGCCTCCGGCTTCACTTTCAGCAGCGACTGGATGAGCTGGGTCCGACAGACTCCCGGGAAGGGGCTGGAGTGGGTCGCCCAGATTCACGGCTGCAGCATAGACTACAGTGACTCGGTAAAAGGGCGATTCGCCATCTCCAGAGATGACCCCAACAGCCTGTTGTACCTGCAAATGACCGGCCTGAAGCCCGAGGACACCGCCCGGTCTCACTGAGCGAGAGACCCAGCGAGGGGAATCCCGACCGGGCTCACACAAAAACCCGAGCGGCAGAACCGCCCTTCTCCCGTGCGCCGCGCGGGGGCAGCACTTCCAGAGACAGCCCAGCCCTGTGAAAAACAAATCCGCGCTCAGGTTTCAGAGCTCAATATCCATCTATAGAGCCAGAGACTCCTGGGACTGGAGGGGACCTCGGGAGCTCATCTCGTCCTGCCCCCTGCACTCATGGCAGGATTCAGTATCATCTAGACCATCCCTGACAGGTGTTTGTCCAATCTGCTCTTAAAAATCTTCCCTGATGGAGATTCCACAACCTCCCTGGAAATGGATTCCAGTGCTTAAGCACCCTGCCAGTTAGGAAGTTTTTCCTAATATCAAACCTCCCTTGATGCAATTTAAGCGCAATGCTTCTTGTCCTATCCTCAGAGGTTAAAGAGAATAATTTGTCTCCCTCCTCCTTGTACTCCTCCTTTTACTAACTGTTATCACATCCCAGCAACCAGATGAATGTAACACAAACCTCCCGTCAGTTTTAACCCTTCCGTTCACGGACAATGTCTCTCCCCTTCCTTCCCAGAGCCCCGCTGGGTGCAGAGATCCCTCCTTTCATCTGTGAACCCCAATCTGGAGTGAGTCCTGTTCTGAATCACTCTCCCCTTGGAGACATGGTGCCTCTGCTCTCTTGGGGCCCGTCTCTGTGTCAGACTCACAGGACCCCTCCTATTGGTGTAAAGGAGACAAGCACATTGAGGGATTGATCCAGTGCCAATCAGACACAAGGGGATTCATCCTCTTGCCCTCCTTTGGGTTTGTATCACACCCAAAGGATGGAGCGAATTCCTCATGGGGCCAAATCTTCAGCTAGCGTAAAGTCTCTGCAACTGCTTTCACTAGATTCATAGACTCATAGATATTAAGGTCAGAAGGGACAATTATGATCATCTAGTCTGACCTCCTGCACAATGCCGGCCACAGAATCTCACTCACCCACTCCTGCAATAAACCTCTCACCAATGTCTGAGCTATTGAAATTCTCAAATCATAGTTTAAAGACTTCTAGGTGCAGAGACTCCTCCAGCAAGTGACCTGTGCCCCATTCTGCAGAGGAAGGTGGAAAACCCCCAGGGCCTCTTCCAATCTGACCTGGAAGAAAATTCCTTCCCGACCCCAAATATGGTGATCAGCTGAACCCTAAGCATGTGGGCAAGGTTTGCCAGCCAGATACCCAGGAAAGAATTCTCTGTAGTAACTCAGATCCCACCCCATTTAACATCCCATCACAGGCCATTGGGCCTATTTACCATGAATGGTTAAAGATCAATTAATTGCCAAAATCATGTTATCCCATCATACCATCTCCTCCATAAACTTATCAAGTTTAATCTTGAAGCCAGATAGGTCTTTTGCCCCCACTGCTTCCCTTGGAAGGCTGTTCCAGAACTTCACTCCTCTGATGGTGAGAAACCTTCGACTAATTTCAAGTCTAAACTTCCAGATGGCCAGTTTATATCCATTTGTTCTTGCGTCCACATTGGTACTAAGCTTCAATAATTCCTCTCCCTCCCTGGTATTTATCCCTCTGATATATTTATAGAGAGCAATCCTATCTCCCCTCAGCCTTCTTTTGGTTAGGCTAAACAAGCCAAGCTCCTTGAGTCTCCTTTCATAAGACAGGTTTTCCATTCCTCGGATCATCCTAGTAGCCCTTCTCTGTACCTGTTCCAGTTTGAATTCATCCTTCTTAAACATGGGAGACCAGAACTGCACCCAGTATTCCAGGTGAGGTCTCAACAGTGTCTTGTATAATGGTACTAAAACCTCCTTATCTCTACTGTAAATACCTCGCCTAATGCATCCCAAGACCACATTAGCTTTTTTCACAGCCATGTCACATTGGCAGCTCATAGTCATCCTGTGATCAACCAATACTCCAAGGTCCTTCTCCTCCTCCGTTACTTCTCAAATAAATTGGTTAGTCTCTAAGGTGCCACAAGTACTCCTTTTCTTTTTGCGAATACAGACTAACACGGCTGTTCCTCTGAAACCAGTTTATAACTAAAATTCTTGTTATTAATCCCTAAATGTATGACCTTACACTTCTCACTATTAAATTTCATCCTATTACTATTACTCCAGTTTACAAGGTCATCCAGATCCTCCTGTGTGATATCCCGGTCCTTCTGTAAATTGGCAATACCTCCCAGCTTTGTATCATCTGCAAACTTTATTAGCACACTCCCACTTCTTGTGCCGAGGTCAGTAATAAAAAGATTAAATAAGATTGGTCCCAAAACCAATCCCTGAGGAACTCCACTGGTAACCTCCCTCCAGCCTGATAGTTCACCTTTCAGTATGACCCACTGTAGTCTCCCCTTTAACCAATTCCTTATCCACCTTTCAATTTTCATATTGATCCCCATCTTTTCCAATTTAACTAATAATTCCCCATGTGGCACCGTATCAAATGCCTTACTGAAAACTAGGTAAATTAAATCCATTGAGTTTCCTTTGTCTAAAAAAATGTTACTTTCTCAAAGAAGGAGATCCGGTTGGTTTGGCACGATCTACCTTTTGTAAAACCATGTTGTATTTTGTCCCAATTACCATTGACCTCAATGTCCTTAACTACTTTCTCCTTCAATTTTTTTCCCCAAGACCTTGCATACTACAGTTGTCAACCTAACAGGACTGTAGTTACCTGGATCACTTCCCCCCCCCCCCGCACCCCTTTCTTAAAAATAGGAACTATGTTAGCAATTCTCCAGTCATACGGTACAACCCCTGAGTTTACAGATTCATTAAAAATTCTTGCTGATAGGCTTGCAATTCCATGTGCCAATTCCTTTAATATTCTTGAATGAAGATTATCTGAGCCCCCCAATTTAGTCCCATTAAGCTGTTTTGAGTTTTGCTTCTACCTCAGATATGGTAATATCTACCTCCATATCCTCATTCCCGTTTGTCATGCTACCATTATCCCTAAGATCCTCATTAGCCTCTTTAAAGACTTAAAGCAAAGTATTTGTTTAGATATTGGGGCATGCCTAGATTATCCTTAAACTCCACTTCATCCTCAGTGTTTAGCGGTCCCATTTCTTCTTTCTTTGTTTTCTTTTTATATGGCTGTAGACCCTTTTACTATTGGTTTTAATTCCCTTTGCAAGGTCCAACTCTACTTGACTTTTAGCCTTTCTCACTTTATCCCTACATGTTCTGGCTTCAATAAGGTAGCTTTCCTTGCTGATCCCTCCCATCTTCCACTCTTTGTAGGCTTTCTGCTTTTTCTTAATCACCTCTCTGAGATGTTTGCTCATCCAGCTTGGTCCTGCCTATGAATTTTTTCCCCTTTCTTGGGATGCAGGCTTCTGATAGCTTCTGCAGCTTTGACTTAAAGTAATCCCAGGCCTCCTCTGCCTTTAGATCCATAAGTTCTTCAGTCCAATCCACTTCCCTAACTAATTTCCTTAATTTTTGAAAGTCAGCCCTTTTGAAATCAAAAACCCTAGTTGCAGAGGAATCCATCAGCTATCGCATCTCAGAGAATCTGAACCCTATTATTACTAGCACTTGTCCTCCAGTCTATATCTGGGAAGTTAAAGTCTCCCATGATCACGCAGTTTCCATTAGTATTTACTTCATTAAAAACATTAAAGAGGGCTCTATCCATATCCAAATTAGATCCTGGCGGTCTATAGTACACCCCAAGCACTATCCCAGGGGAGGTTCTAGTAATTTTCTTCCCAATGTAATTTTTTCCCAGAGAGACTCTGTCTTATCCATCCCATCACTTCTTATTTCTTTACATTCTACCTCATCATTGATATACAGTGCTACTCCACCACCTTTACCTTTATTTCTGTCTTTCCTAAACAGCACATACCCTTCAATACCCGTACTCCAGTCATGACGACTATTCCACCATGTTTCTGTTATCCCTGTAATATCTGGTTTCACTTCCTGCACCAGTAGCTCTAGTTTCTCCATTTTGTTACCTAGGCTCCTCGCATTGGTGTACAAAGATCTTAATTTTTGCTGTTTGGCCTCGCTCACGTTCTTTACCCGATTAGACACGGACATTCTACTGCCACTCTGACCTATTAGACTGGTACCCACACTGCCCTTCCTCCTTACGTCCATTCTCCTACCCACGGCTGTATCCTTTCTTACTTTGTTGTTTTCTTCCCTCTCAATGTTAAAATCCGGCGTGGAAATTACCTGGACATCCCCCAACCAACCATCTCCCACAAATTCCTAGTTTAAAGCTCTCGTAATTAGTTGTGCCAGCCTCCATCCTAGAAGTCCATTTCCTTCCCTTCTCAGATGAAGTCCATCCCGAGAGACCTGTCCTCTGTCCATGAATGCCTCCCAGTGGCCACACATCCCAACGCCCTCCTTATAGCATCACTGCCTGAGCCATCTGTGGACAGTCATAATCTTGTCACACCATTGTTGCCCTTCTCTAGGAACAGGCAGAATCCCACTGAAGATCACCTGAGACTCGATTTCCTTAAGAGTCTTCCCCAGCCTGACATAGTCTCCCTTGATACATTCCAGCGAGAATCTATCAGTATCATTTATTCCCACATGAAGGACGATCAGTGGATTCTTTCCCGCTCCCTTTAGGTTCCTCTTCAAGTAGACTTGTGTTACTCCTGTTTTACAATCACTGGGGATCTGGCTATAACCGTGCCTTGGTGAGTCACATCTGAGAATACCAAATTCAGGACAAACTGCTGAGAAATAGGGAAAATACACCCTAAAACTGGTAGTTATTATCTCATAAGATATACCAAACCAGCAACAAAAGTAAACTGATGTTTCACCACACCAGCTGACAAGAAGTCAGAAAAGCAGTTTCCTTAGCTTTTCCAGTGCTAGTATCACCACCAAAACCACTACACTTAAAGATGAGTGGTTCTTTAAAACAATTTCATCAAATAAAATCCAGATAACGTCACACTCCCAATGCAAAATTGATGCAGGAAGGGGTGTCCCAGGCACTGCTGAATGCATCGTTGGATCTTCCCATTGTTAGTTCTGTATTACTACAGCTTCTAGTCCAAGAGTAGAAGTGTTAGTGTATAACAGAAATCACAGAATCATAAAAGATCAGGGTTGGAAGAGCCCTCAGGAGGTCATCTAGTCCAACCCCCTGCTCAAAGCAGGACCAACACCAACTAAATCATCCCAGCCAAGGCTTTGTCAAGCCGGGCCTTAAAAACCTTTAAGGATGGAGATTCCACCACCTCCCTACGTAACCCATTCCAGTGCTTCACCACCCTCCTAGTGAAATAGCGTTGCCTTATATCCAACCTAAACCTCCCGCACTGCAACTTGAGACCATTGCTTCTTGTTCTGTCATCTGCCACCACTGAGAACAGCCTAGCTCCATCCTCTTTGGAACCCCCCTTAATTATTTTCATTGCCCTCCACTGGACTCTCTCCAATTTGTCCACATCCCTTCTGTAGTGGGGGGAACAAAACTGGACGTAATACTCCATGTGTGTCCTCACCAGTGCCGAATAGAGGGGAATAATCACTTCTGTCCATCTGTTGGCAATGCTCCCACTAATACAGCCCAACTTGCCGTTGGCCTTCTTGGCAACGAGGGCACGCTGCTGACTGATATCCAGCTTCTCATCCACTGTAATCCCCAGGTTTTTCTCTGCAGAACTGCTGCTTAGCCAGTTGGTCCCCAGCCTGTAACAGTGCATGGGACTCTTCCTTCTGAAGTACATGACTCTGCACTTGTCCTTGTTGAAACTCATCAGATTTATTTTGGCCCAATCCTCTAATTTGTCTAGGCCACTCTGGACCCTATCCCTACCCTCCAGTGTATCTACCTCTCCCAACAGCTTAGTGTCATCTGAGAACTTGCAGAGGGTGCAATCCATCCCATCATCCAGATCATTGGTAAAGATGTTGAACAAAACTGGTCCCAGGACCGACCCCTGGGGCACTCTGCTTGATACCGGCTGCCAACTAGACATCAAGACATTGATCATTACTCACTGAGCCCGACAATCTAGCCAGCTTTCTATCCACCTTATAGTCCATTCATCCAATCCATACTTTTTTAACTTGCTGGCAAGAATATTGTGGGAGACCATATCAAAAGCTTTGCTAAAGTCAAGATATATCACATCCACTGCTTTCCCTATATTCACAGAGCCAGTTATCTCATCATAGAAGGCAATCAGGTTGGTCAGGCATGACTTACCCTTGGTTAATCCATGTTGACTGTTTCTGATCACCTTCCTCTCCTCCAAGTTCTTCAAAATGGATTCCTTGAGGACCTACTCCATGATTTTACCAGGGACTGAAGTGAGGCTGACCTGTCTGTAGTTCCCCGGGTTCTCTTTCTTCCCTTTTTAAAATTTGGGCACTATATTTGCCTTTTTCCAATCGTCCGGGACCTTCCCCTATTGTCAGAAATTTTCAAAGAGAATGGCCAATGTCTCTGCAATCACATCAGCCAACTCCCCCAGCACCCTCGGATGCATTAGATCTGGACCCAGGGACTTCTGCATGTCCAGCTTTTCTAAATAGTCCTTAACCTGTTCTTTCACCAGTGAGGGCTGCTCACCTACTCCCCATACTGTGTTGCCCAGTGCAGCAGTCTGGGAGCTGACTGTGTTTGTGAAGACCGAGGCAAAAAAAACATTGAGTACTTCAGCTTTTTCCACATCATCTGTCACTGTGTTGCCTCCCCCATTCAGGAAGAGTCCCACACATTCCTTGACCTTCTTCTTGTTCTTAACATACCTGTAGAAACCCTTCTTGTTACCCTTCACATCTCTTGCTAGCTGCAACTCCAGTTTGCCTTGGCCTTCCTGATTACACCCTTGTATTGCTGTAGCAATATTTTCATACTCCTCCCTCTTCATCTGTCCAAATTTCCACTTCTTGTCAGCTTCCTTTTTGCTTTTAAGTTCCCTGAAGATTTCACTGTGAAGCCAAGCTGGTCACCTGCCATATTTGCTATTCTTTCCGCACATCGGGATGGTTTGTTCCTGCGCCTCACTAAGGCTTCTTTAAATACAGCCAGCTCTCCTGGACTCCTTTCCCCCTCATATTAGCCTCCCAGGGGATCCTTAAGTTCCTTAAGGGAGTCTAAGTCTGCTTTTCTGAAGTCCAGGGTCCGTATTTTGCTACTCTCCTTTCTTCCTTTCGTGAGGATCCTGAACTTGACCATCTCATGGTCACTGCTGCCTACATTGCCTCCCACTTCTACTTCCCCTACCAATTCTTCCCTGTTTATGAGCAGCAGGTCAAGAGGAGCACGGCCCCTAGTTGGTTGCTCCAGCACTTGTACCAGGAAGCTGTCCCCAACACTCTCCAAAAACTTCCTGGATTGGCTGTGCACTGCAGTATTGCTCTCCCAGCAGATGTTAGGGTGATTGAAGTCCCCCATTAGTACCAGGGCCTGTAATCTGGAAACTTCACTTAGTTGTCTGAAGAAAGCCCCGTCTACCTCATCCTTCTGATCCAGTGGTCTATAGCACACGCCCACCACGACATCACCCTTGTTGCTCTCGCCTCTAAACTTAACCCAAAGACTCTCAACAGGCTTTTCTCCATTTTCAAACAGGAGCTCTGAGCATACAATGCAACTCTTACATACAATGCAACTCCTCCACCTTTCCTCCCCTGCCTGTCCTTCCTGAACAGTTTATACCCATCCGTGACACTGCTCCAGTCATGTGAACTGCCCCACCAAGTTTCTGTTATTCCAATCACATCATAGTTCCTTGATTGTGCCAGGACTTCCAATTCTTCCTGCTTGTTTCTCAGGCTTCTTGCTTTCCTGTACATGCACCTAAGATAATTAGCCAAATGGCTATTCGAAATCATGTTTGGCTAAAACAGGATGTTTCTTTGTAAGGTTCATTATGGAAGTAATGAGGTGATTGAATTTCTTTACAAACCCAAGGTAAACCTTGGTTAGACCAATAGTGGATTGGATCTGCTCTTGCAGCATGATTCCTGTATGTTTCATGTGATCTTGCCCTAAGCTAAGGAAAATAGCTAATTTATTTCTACAAGTTCTAGCAAATGTTTGGAACTCAATTCTTATCAAGTCAATGTAGATATTAATGTTCTCCAAAGTGTAGTGTAGGAATCTTGGCATTTAGTCATGGAAGCAAGATGGTAACATGCCTCAGTTTCCCTTTTCATACAGCACATTAGGTCTGCAATGTCTTTTCTCCTGTGTACAGTTTCAAGACTAGTTACAGGCACTACCTGTGAAATATCCATATCACAAGGTCTTTTAACATAAAGTGTGATCTTATGTATCACTTCCAACATGTTCAAAGGTTTTTCCAAATGATTAGGCACATTGTACATTTTCACAGTTTTTGGTATCAGCAAAACATTAGTCACAAGAGTTAACATTAGCATTAATATGAACATTAAATTAATTACAAGTGTACATTTCCAATCATTTTTGTCATGCCACACCTTTGGCTGAGTACCATTGGGGTTTTGGCATTTTAGGGTTAACCGGTGGCTTTTATTTGAAACGTTTAGTCTTTCCCTTCCTCTCCTGTTCTGGGGGTGGGGGTGGGGGGGAGGTGGGTGTCAAAATCTGAGCTCTTTTGTGTAACAGAATCCATTGTCTGGCTGGGTGTGTCCTCTTTGCTAAGGCCTATGGGCAAGTCTTTCTCTAATAACAATAATAATAACAACTAATAACAATTCCAAGGCTGGACTCTGTCTTAAAGAGATACCATCCATTTTCACTAGCATGTTAGACCCAAGGTTCTTTTATCCTTCCATTACCAACCTCTGCTTCCACATGGAATCAGATGTTACGTTCACTAAGAGACCGAAAGATATATCTAAAGTATTTAGAGATGAAATTTTGCCTGCTATCCCCTGTATTCTCAAGAGATTAACTTCACTGCTGTCTTGTTCTGTAGATTCAGCTACGCAGTCTTCTCTCCGAACCTGAGACACAGACTCTTCCTTCCAAGAGTCAACATGGTGACATCCCTGTTCCAACAACATTGTTTCCCCAACAGGCTGGCCAAGCTCAGTCACTTGGTTACAGGGCTGTTCAACATCCCAAACAATTTTTATTCCATCTGAGACCTTTTAGGCTATCCACACTGGATTTTCCAAAAGCAAGCTCATGGATCCATACATATCTGAAAGACTCTGGCAGTTAGGAACTGAAACTCCCTTAATCAAATCACTTCCACACCTCTCACTTACAGCAAACTGCTCACAAAATCTACCATGGCAAAAACTGCCATGAGGATTCTTCTCCTTAGGAGCTTCTTTAAGCAACAATTCCCCTTTATCTTGCTCCACAGACGCATTGCTCTGCTGAGCCACAACCAACTCCTTCTAAATTTCATTTAAACCCAGAATCACCTCTGGCCCATCTAGAGGAGTTTTATACAACCCCCTTTCAGGCAAGCTGCTAGACTCCATAGTTAAAAGGTTAGAGGCCTCTCTTTCCCTTTGCAGCCCTTCTTGCTGGCAACACTGCAAGTTACCAAGCTCAACACACACAAGCTTTGGAATTATTTCCTTCATGTTAAAATTTTCCACACTGTCAGTGGGTAGCACAGTCAATTCATCTTCATGCTCTCCTGGTGCCCTGGTCATGATATCAACCTGGTTAAACAGAGTTGCCAAACCCCCAGCAACACACGAGAACAGGCAAAATAGAAGCCCCAGAATCGCCTGGTCCCTTGTTAAGACACTAGCTGGACACTATGTTATGACACTAGCTCCTATCTATCTATCCCCATCCACCCCATCATCTATCTATCTATCTATCTATCTATCTATCTATCTATCTATCTATCTATCTATCTATCTATCTATCTATCTATCTATCCATCCCCATCCACCCCATCATCTATCTATCTATCTATCTATCTATCTATCTATCTATCTATCTATCTATCTATCTATCCCCATCCACCCCCTCTATCTATCTATCTATCTATCTATCTATCTATCTATCTATCTATCTATCTATCTATCTATCTATCTATCTATCTATCTATCTATCTATCCCCATCCACCCCCTCTATCTATCTATCTATCTATCTATCTATCTATCTATCTATCTATCTATCTATCTATCTATCTATCTATCTATCTATCTATCTATCCCCATCCACCCCCTCTATCTATTTAATTTATCAAGCTAGCTAGCTATCCTTATTTCTCTAGTTACGGGTCTTCCTCCTTGTCTTGGATCCCCAACCCCAGACAGTGTGACCGCTGGGGGAAGGAGTTGCTGTTTCTTATAAGGAAGTGGATATGCAAATAAAGGTGTCAGTTTCCTGTTTAAATCTGAGCCTCTCTCTGGCCAGGCTACACCCAGATTCACAATCTGCGGCCCCCTGTGTCTGTCCAGTTACCAGCCAATCTGGTGAGAACTTTCCCCTCCAGCACCAGGGAAAATGAGGCTTTGGCTCCACTTTGTTCTCATTACAGCAGCTTTGGAAGGTAATTTCTCCCCCTAAATGCATTGAAGCGGCAGAGGAAGATTGCATTATTGCTATGCGTACTCATATAATTTATAACATGGTTTATTCCCAGGTGTCCACTCGCAGATCCAGCTGGTGGAGTCTGGAGGGGATGTGAAGAAGCCCGGAGACTCTCTCCGCCTCTCCTGCAAAACCTCCGGGTTCCCCTTCAGCAGCTACGGGATGAGCTGGGTCCCCTAGGCTCCCAGGAAGGGATTAGAATGGGTCGCTTATTTCAGCAGCGGTGGGAGTCCTGTATACTACCTCGATTCAGCGAGAGGGCGATTCACGATCTCCAGGGATAACTCCAAGAGTGAGCTGTGTCTGCAAATGACCGGCCTGAAGCCCGAGGACACCGCCCGGTATCACTGTGCGGGAGACACAGTGAGGGAAGCCGGTCTGAGCTCAGACAAAAGCCTTCCCCTGCAGTAATGAGAGAAGTAGTCTGGTGTTGGGGGTGCCCAAGGCCTCTAAGTGAAAATGAGATCAGTTCTGGGAAAGGGGCTAGCAACAACAAACCCTTTTTATTCTTATTATTGTTCCTCCTCCTTAATTTTACCGAAGGTGAAGGAGTTGACACCTTTCCACAAAGACAGAACGTTATTCCTTGGGACCCTTCCTCTTTCTTTCCTCTGCCGGGGACAAATTCTGAACCCACCCCCAGTCTCCCGGATAGTCACAGATGCATAGACTTCCAAGCCGGAAAGGAGCAGTATGATAAACCAGTTTGACCTCCGGCACAACACAGGCCATAGAGCCTCAACCTGGTTCATTCGGGTTCAGTCTAGCGCCCTCTTAGTATCAGCCCGGTCAGTGACACATTCGAGTAGAAAGACCCTGAACTCTCAGATTTGGGCACCAGTCTACAGCAAGTTTGTTTGTTTGATTGATTGATTTTTCCCCTTTGCTTAGTTGAATACTTTTCCCACCAAAGCTGGCTTTTCTGGCACAAGAAACATTTTCCTAGGAGAAAACAAATCCTGGGTTAAACGAATAAATAAAGAACTCCAAAACTATTCATTTTCTGGATTAAATAACAATACAAGAAGGGGGTCAGTGAGAGAAAGAGAGGGAAGGCTGCAGAGGCCCCTTCTCCCGTCCGCCACCAGGGGCAGCAATGAGCAAAGAGCACAGCCCAGCCTCGGGGACAAGACGGAAAAGGGGCACCGGAGGTTGGGAAACATCATTTTCCAACTCTGCACCTACAGAAACTGCTGCTTTGGACGTAGGACCCGCCGGTGCCCTTTGACTCCGCCTCGCCTGTAAAGTCTCCGGGTTCCACTTCAGCGCTGGGTCCGTCTGGAGCGGGTCTCCAGGGCAGAGTACAAAGGAAAGAGTTCACACCACACCGATTCAGCGAAACAAGGGTCATTCATTGCCTCCCGAGACAATCCCAACAACCGGCTGTATTTACAAACGAGCAGCCGGAGACCCGAGGACACAGGCCGGAATCACTGTGTGAGAGACTAGACCAGAGTCACAAAGCCCATCACCAAAACCAACGGTGGGTTCACACCGCGTTTGGGTTTTAAAATGGGCAAACCTAAGAAAAGACAGGAATTAACCCCAATAGTCAACGTTATGCCAAAGGCACCGATTTGTGCTCAGTTTTATTTTACAGATTGGAGAAGATGAAATATTTAGAATTTGATTGAACGTCCCGAGGACTGTATAAAATCGTTTCATGTTCTATATTCTTTTGCTTCTTGCAGGGATCATTGCTCTGGAGCTACCAATGCAGGAAATATAAGCAGTAATGAAGCACATAAAGTTCAGTGACAAATGCCCCTAAGGAATGTTATCATTGTTGGAGACATCTCTCTCTCTCTCCAATGTGTGTGAATGAGTTTGGGGAGATGAAAGGGAACATGAGTGGTAATGGGAATGGAAATCTGTGTTTCAGCGTGAATGCTTATACTTGTCTGAATGGAAGTGGGAATGGAAATACTTTTGTTCTTTTTGTTGTTATCCCTCAATATTACATCACGGGGATGGTGTGAAAACATGTAGCCTTCCTATCACACAAGTTCTTTAAACACAACCAGGAGAAAACTTCTGTCTGCACTTTATTGCTAATTAATAATTAACGAAGTAAATGATCTTGAGGATGATGCTCAGCGGTGATAGATTTGGTGCTGGTTGTGGTCCCAGTGCCCAGGGTCTCCAGAAGCCGGGAATGGGCGACAGGGGGTGGATCACTCGCTGATTCCCTGTTCTGTTCGTTCCCTCTGGGGCACCTGGCGTTGGCCACTGCCGGGAGACAGATACTGGACTAGACGGACCTTTGATCTCACCCAGTCTGGCCGTTTTATGTTCTTAACTATAGTCTAGGATCCCATAGTCCTAGGCACGGTAAAAACACAGACCATAAAACTTCTCTCAGTCCCACCGAGTTTGCAATCCGAGTGTAAATGGGAAGTGGAGTGTGACTGGGAACAGGACTATAAAGAGGAATATAAATATCAGCCGTGGATCATAATCTTCCTTCACGGTTGCCTGATTCCTCGACTCTCCCCTCAAGAAAACTTCTCAGACACGCCACTCTCGGCCCTCTAATGTCAGGGAGGCTCCGCTGCAAAACCTTAACTCTGTCCTCAGACTCCCCCCCCCCAAGCCCAGCTTCTCCCACCTGCACCCACAGGCGGGTCCCCAGACCTGGTCCAAACCACGAGCCAGGCTTGCTAAGGTCACGTTCCTTGTGTCATGGATCATGTCAATGTATCTGGTCACTACTGGGAAGGGAAAGGGGCTTCCCTCCCAAATCCCTCCCAGCGTCATGGGAAATCTACCGGCTCCAGAGGGGGGCCCAGACGAATGGATCCCTGGGACACGACCCCCCGCCACCAGACACTGACCGGACATTGCATATCCCTTGTGCGCGTGGAACGGGGCTTCAGAGCTGATAATCCTCACTCCCCCGCCCCAAAATCCACAATATCACATTACAATAGTCAGGCCCTTAGTTCCTATGTGAGGAAATACAGTCACTGCAGGGAGCTGTTCATTCCTCCCAGGTGTGCAAAAGTATGAGGGGGGCCCCAGCACCCTGCGCCCGGCGCTGCACAGACACTCCGGACGGGACACTCTGACTGCTGCTCCCGGAGCCCTGGGGCGAGTCAATCGGATCACTGGCAGCAGGAGTGTGTGTCTCTTATAAAGCAGGGCATGCAAATGAGGGAGACAGTTTCCTCTTTAAATCTCTGCCTCTTTCTGCCCAGGCTGCACCCGGAGACACAATCCGCAGCCCCCTGGCTCTGTGCAGTCACCAGCCAGTCCCCTGACAACTTTCCCCTCCAGCACCCGGGAAAATGGGATTTTTGTTCCTTGTCATTGTCGCTCTAGGAGCTCTGGAAGGTATTTTCCTCCTCTGAAGACCTGGCAGAGTTAGAAGAATATTGTGTTCTCGCTGTTTTTATACCGATATTAATGGCCTGTCTTTATTCCCAGGTGTCCAGTGCCAGACGTTGGTGGAGTCCGGAGGAGGGATTCAAACCCCTGGGGGATCTCTCCGCCTCTCCTGCAAAGCCTCCGGGTTCACCTTCAGCAGCGCCTACATGAACTGGGTCCGCCAGGCTCCCGGGAAGGGATTAGAATGGGTCGCTGCTATAAGCTACGATGGGAGTAGTACATACTACCTCGATTCAGTGAAAGGGCGATTCACCATCTCCAGGGATAACGCCAAGAGTGAGCTGTATCTGCAAATGACCGGCCTGAAGCCCGAGGACACCGCCCGCTATTACTGTGCGGGAGACACACAGTGACACCAAACCGGTTTGTGATCGCACAAAAACCCAGGCTGCGGAATCGCCCTTCTCCCGGCGGCCGCGCGGGGGCAGCAGCGACACCCCCCGCTTCGGGCTCGGGCAGGAGACCCGGCCCCCGGGGGAACGGGACACAAACCTCCCGCCAGTTTAACCCTTCCGTTCCCGGGCAATGTGTCTCCCCTTCCTGCCCAGAGCCCCGCTGAGTGCAGAGATCCCTCGCTTCATCTGTGAACTCCAATCCGGAGTGAGTCCTGTTCTGAGTCGCTCTCCCCCCGCAGACCCGGTATGTTGGCTCCCGCTGGGCCAGTCTCGGTTTCAGACTCACAGGCCAGCGTCTCTCAGTGTAAAGGGGACAAGAGCGTTGGGGTTTGCATCAGACCCAACGGGTGGAGAGAATTGCTCCTGGGGCAAATCCTCCGACAGTGTAAAGACACCGCAACTGCTTTCACTGGACTCGAGTTACTCCTGATTTACTACCAGGGAGGCTCTGGCCCTTTCAGCAGACTGGGATGTTTATGGCATTAATGCAGGGGAAGGTGATTAGTTCATTATCACCGATGTGGGGCCCCTCACCGGGGCATCTCCGCCCTTCGCACGCGGTTATTGCCTTTATCCCCCGAAAGCTGCCGGGAGGCCGGGGAACGATCACAGCCCCTGGGTCAGAGGTGGGGACTGAGGCAGAGAGATGGAGGCCGGGTGTGGAAATGGGCCATTCAGGGTCCGGGCGGGGCTGGGGGGCAGAGATCACCCGGCGCCGGAATAAACCCCGCTCCGCTGCGCCGGGGGATGTGCCGCCGCCGGGACTTTCCAAAGCGGCTCCTGGGTTGTTTTCACCAACTGCCCTGTGGAAATCCCGGCCCGGACCCTCCGCTGGTGTCAGTGGGTGGAGCGGAGACATCCCAACCCCCAGTAAAGGGCCCCCACGTCACAGAGTCACCATGGAGATAAAAGGCCCCGCCCCTCAGCCCCCGATGGCATCACTCAGCCCAGCGCTGGCGCGCAGGGCATTGGGGACAGTCACGTGGCTAAGGGCTGTGGACAGGGACACGGTGGGATTTCATGGGGTCATTCAGGGGGAGGCGGCTGCTGAGGGAGAAGCAGAGGCCCATGGGTGGGGGGTCAGGGGGGCACTAGGATCACAGAACGCAGCTCCCACTGAATGAGATTTGGCTCCGGCCTCCCCAAAATCTTGTGTGACATTCCCATCCCACATTAGCTGTCAGCCAATTGTCACTGTCAGGTCTCCCATGGCTACAAAATGCTGAATCTGCTTCCCCTTGTCCTCAGAGAGTTTCTCAGATTCTGGTCCTGCTGCTAAATACTCTTGTCTCCCACAGTCTAACCCAAAGGCAATGAGGGATAAGGGAAGCTTTTCCCTGACCCAAGAACACACTGTGTCTGGCCAGGAAAGGATGTCTCGGGATTTGAGATCATTTTACTTCTTCCTTAGGTAAAAGCGCAAACATGATCCCCTAGCCCAGCCACCTCACAACACAGGATAAGGGGCCCACTGAGTCCTCCTCTTCAAGACTGAGGGTAAAGCAAAGGGCAGGAGCTTGTGTCTTATAAGGAAGGGGATATACAGATAGGTCGAGAAATTTCCTGTTTAAATCTGTCCCTCTCTCTGCCCATCCAGCACCTGGAGACACAGTCCACAGCCCTCTGGGTCTGTGCAGTAACCGGCCAATCCCCTGAGAACTTTCCCCTCCAGCAGCAGGGAAAATGAGACTTTGGCTCCATTTGGTTTTCATTCTAGCAGCTTTGGAAGGTATTCTCCACTCTTAAAGGCATTGCAGAGAAAGGGGAGATATTGTATTCGTGTTCTCAGTACCATTTCTAAACATGTCCTTATTCCAAGGTGCCCGGTCCCACGTCCAGCTGGTGGAGTCCAGAGGGGATGTGAAAAAGCCTGAGGACCCTCTCTGCCTCTCCTGCAAAGCCTCCGGGTTCACCTTCAGTGATTATGAAATGAATTGGGTCCGTTAGGCTCCTGGAAAGGGCCTGGAGTGGGTTGCCCACATTCAAATCACCTCTACGTACGACGCTGATTCCGTCAAAGGTTGATTCACCATCTCCAGAGACAATCCCAACAACACGGTTTATTTGCAAATGAGCAATTTGAATACCGAGGACACCGCCGCCTATTTCTGTGCAAAGCCCACTGTGAACCGAAACCGACAAATGATACTACAGAAACACCAGCTGTGGATTCCCCCTTATCCCATCAGCTGCAAAGGGCTACAGATCATAACCAATACCCCACTGGGCACAGGAATAGGAAGGGTCACAAGGCCATGAGTAAAGTCAGGTTTTATCTATATAATTCCCAGAAAATATTCCATCTTGTTGCCCATTGCTCCATAGTGGGTGTGATCTCTGAAAAAGTATCAGACAATTTATGAAACTAAAGAGAGACCCTCCCAGCCTTTTCTCGATTTTTCTGGCCACCCACCCAAACCCTGGGCTCCATACACCTACCCAGGCCCCAAATACTCCCTGCTTCCTGGTTTAAACCCCTTCAGGCCAATCCAGTATATGCAAAGTTGACAGCTCCCATTTCCTGGTTAAATACTGACAGTAGTACCTCAGACAAAAGAGCTGACTCATTGGGGACTCCCTTCCTGCCCCACCACCATGCTGTTTGCATTATGAAACTTCATTTGACTGACTGGACTCTCATGTCGAGTTTTTGAACATACAGTTGAACTATACTTTAGAGGACAGAGTCATCCCTGCCTTAACTCAAGGGACTGGCCCAGGAAGTTAATTTGACACAAATGAAACCCACCTACAACCCCTCTAACACCTAAGGAATGTAAGAGCAAAGTGGGTGCAAATCATTCCTTCCTCCTCTTTGCACAGCTGGGAATGGCCTCATAAGGTTCACATCAAGGCAGAGTCAGGCCCCTGACCTTTTTAACTTAATTATTCACTATTCATATCACTTTTCACCAATTGCTTTCCTCTCTATGGTGTCTTTTCTTCGATTCTCCTGACCCAATCGAATCCAGCAGTGAAAAAGTTGGAGATGCGCTGTTGATGGATGTAAGGTGAACCTCTACATCATGCCTTGGATCCAAAAGGCTTTCGGGAAGAAGTGGGAGTGGACACTTTACTAGCATACTTCCTATACCAACAGCTACTGGTCTACAACCCTGGGGGAGGGAAGAGGGAGGGGCTCACAACCTCCAAAGACAGTTTCATCTGTATTTACACATCAGCAGTCTAAAGGACATGCACACAGAACAGTTAGCTCTCTCTCTCTCTCTCTCTCTCTCACACACACACACACAATATTCTTACTGAAAGGCAGCAACTTTATATTACTTAATTATTGTTCACAATCCAGACATCCTAACACACCAGAACCAAAGGCAGAGAGAGACAAAGCAGGCTGCTCCTGAAGTGAGAGTGGCACAACCCATCCCCATCCTGATCTACCATGGCTCTTGGCAAAGTGACTGTTAAAAATCCAGATCACAAGCTTCCCTACGGAGTCCAACAGCCTGCATGCAGGAGAAGGAAACTCATTTCAAACTCAAAATGATGGCTTCAAACGTTACAGCAGTTTCCAATAAACCGTAATGGACTATTGACACTTCTGCCTCCAAGGCTACTCAACATTATGTGATTCTATTTATTGTGCTCCATCTCCATTAACATTAACATGTAAGTCCTGTCCACCTATGCATTACGGCTACAGTTTATGGTATAAACTTGAGGGTTATGGCAAGACTTCAGGCCTCCGGGTAGGATTAAAATTTAGGATTAAGATTAGCTCTTGGTTTTGGGTTAGAGTTCAGGTTTACGGTTACAAATAGGGTTCGGATTTAGAGACAGAGTATAAATTTGAGGTTCAGGTTACAGTTAAAGGTTAATGTGACACCTCATGATTAATATTAGGTCCAATTTTAGCATTATGGTCAGTTTATATATTTAAGGTTAGGGTTAGGGTAAATGTTAAAGATTAAGGTTATTTGTTACCCTTAGAAATAGGGATAGAGTACAAATTTAGGTTTGTGTTCAGTTAAGTGTTAAATTTTGGGTATGGTTTTATCTTTATCGTTAGGTTTAGGTCGGGCTTTAGTGTCAAGGCTGTGATGGAGAATGAGGGCGGCTATTAAAAGCCAGGGTTAGAATTTACACTGAGGGTTAGAATTCCCTTCAGGGAAGAAGTCAGGATTTAGGGATAGAACTAAGGTATTCCTTTCGCTTTCAGATTCAGATCAATATAAAGGCTAAGGTGAGGGTTTATCTTAAGGGTTAGGGTTAAATGTGGGAGTTAGGGAGAGGAGAAAGAAGATGCGAGCTGGACTCCTTATAGACACATAGGAAGCTCTAATCAGTGGTGCTCGCACCCCGACTGGGAGAGGGGGGTGCCCCAGAGATAAACTGCCGGCCCATCTCTCAGCCACACACAAAGAAACCGAGTTCGCTCTAGGAAATAATTGGAGTCTCTTTTAAGAAGGGAGATATGCAAATAGGGGGAGAGTTTCCTGTTTAAATGTGTCTCTCTCACTTCCACGGCTGTGAGACAGACAATCTGCAGCCCCCTGTCTCTGGGCAGTCGCCAGACAACCCCCCTGAAAACTCTCCTCTCCAAACACAGGGACAATGAGGCTTTGGTTGTCTCTCGTTCTCATTGCAGCAGCGTGTGAAGGTATTTTCTCCCTTTCCATATCTTCTAGAGTCAGGAGATAGTTATTCTGTTGCCCTAGATACTAATTTTTCCCCATAATTCATCTTTCTTCTCAGGTGTCCGGTCGCAGGTTCAGCTGGTGGAGTCCGGAGGGGGTGTGAAGAAGCCCGGAGACTCTCTCCGCCTCTCCTGCAAAGCCTCCGGCTTCACCTTCAGCAGCTACTGGATGAGCTGGGTCCGCCAGGCTCCCGGGAAGGGGCTGGAGTGGATCGCCAACATTTACAGCTCTAGCATATAGTGACTCGGTAAAAGGGCGATTCACCGTCTCCAGAGATGACCCCAACAGCCTGCTGTACCTGCAGATGACCGGCCTGAGATCCGAGGGCACCGCCCGGTATCACTGTGCGAGACACACAGCGAGGGAATCCCGATGCTGCTAACACGAAAACTCCAGCTGCAGAATTGTGCGTCTCTTGTGCGCCGCGTGGGGGCAGCACGTCCACAAACCATCCGGCACGAGGCACAGGAACGGGATCGACAGAGGGAGTGAAGAAATATCTGTCAGCAGGTGCCCGACCTGTATATCCAGCTGTGATCCTGTGTCCATCAAAACGGGGGCGTCTTGAATAGTCACATGCCTGAATGTGGAACTTATCTGACAGTAGAGTAAAAATGCACAGCGCAGAGGAGGAATATTTGGGGTCTCGATTGTTCCAGGTGTAATAACTAGGACTTGGACTTCAAAGGTCCCTCAAAGCGCCAGGTGTCAAAATCCTATCGCAGTTTGTTGGGAAATAGGTACAAATGCTCTCAGCTTCCTTTGAAAAATAACAAAACGCAGCAATAGTTCTAACGTTCCCTTGAAAGGATACATCAGGTTCCCACCACCTCTGCCCTCAATACAAACACAGATTTTCACATGCTGCTGCCCTGGTCACTAGCCGGATACTCTTCTCTCTATGGGCCTGACCCACAGTCCGCTAAAGCCAAGAGTGGGTTTTTCCATTCCCTTCAATAGAGTGTAGCTCAGCCCTTACATCCGGTGGGATGAGAGGGATTCAAGGGAGCTCTTTGTACACCAGTATGGTCAGATGGCCCCACACTCGCTGGGCACTACCCAGACACAGAGTTAGCACCAGTCAGACTCCCTCCCTTAGAGCCACCGGCCAAATGACTCCGAGCATTTGGGAAAAGGGTTTGTCTCTCCTATAAGCAGCGAGATATGCAAATAAGGATGAGAGTTTCCTGGTTAAATCTGTCCCTCTCTCTGCCCAGACCCCTGACTCTGTGCACTTACCAGCTAATCCTCCTCGAACACCAGGCTGGGACCCTCCTTGTCCTGCTCCACCCCCTTTTATAGCTTTGACACAAGGTGGGAATCTTTTGTTTCTCTCTGGGTCCCCGTCCCCACCTTCTAAATGGAAAAGCACCAGGTTTAAGATGGATTCCAGGACCAGGTGACATGGTCCCATGTCCTGTGAGACCCCTACTCTCCATTCTTCCAAGCCTGGCAGGCCTGATTCACAGGAACACAGGAAGGTTTAAAAGTAAACAGTAAGTCAGACAGGCTCCTGGGAAGGGACTGGAGTGGAGTGCAGAGGGGAAATACACCCAACTTCAACTACCATCAGTGACGCACAGGGACGCTTCACCATCTCTAGGGACAACCCCAACAACCTGCTGTATCTGCAAATGATCGGCCTGAAATACAGTGAGCAGAAAGCTAATAAGCCCAGAAGAAAAAACGAGCTGAAATGGTACAAACTTTGCCAACACACTGCAGAGGGCAGCAGTGAATTACCATTAAATACTGTTATAGTAAACTATTTCAAGGACAAGTATTAAAGGGCATGTTTGTGCACATAGAAGCAGGTAAATATGTAGGGATTTTTATGTATATTAATAATATGAGAAAATATTCTTTCAGGTCTTGTACAGCCAATGACACTACGGAGAATAAAATGTAAAGTGAAATCAATGGGACTAAGAATTGTGCTTCAATGTAAAAGGTGTCCTGCACAGAGATGGGGTTAAGCAAATGCCTCAGTGCTTTCCTGAAGCAAAGCCTAAGAAATTGTTCTAGGGTCTAGATGAAAAACACTTGAAAATTATCCACTGAGCTCCTATGTCCATTAAATTATTTGGAATATGCCCAACTCTGTAGAGGGGCAGGGGGAATCTCCCACAGCACACTGCTCCTACCTGCAAGCTCCACCCCCGCAGCTCCCATTTGTCGGGAATGGGGAGCTGTGGCCAATAGGAGCTGCAGGGGCAGTGCTTGCAGAGAGGGGCAACATGCGGAGCCATGTGCCGCCCCCCTCACCCCACCCCAGAGGCCACAGAAGTTTGTTGGCCATTTCCAGGAGTAGTGTGGGGCCCAGGTAGGCAGGGAGCCTGCATTAGCCATTGGAGGTAAATGCTGCAATATACAAGGCTGGTGCTTACCCAGGAGACCTCATGGGGGGCAATTTTATCGTGCCTGGGACATTCCCATGAGGCTATTTTTTGTGACTGTGACACCTTGTCTCTGTACACTTCTAGGAGAAATTCAAATACCTTTTCCACATCTTTCTTGTCTGCCATTGCCATGAGCTTAACCATGGCCTTGGCCTTGGCCTTTGAGGTGTTCCTCTATGAAGTCCATATGATCCTCTTCAGGTACTCTTAGCACACACGGACTTGCCTTCACAGACTTGACTCACTCCTCTACTGTAATGTCTCCTGGTGTTGATGGGAAGCCACCAAACTCTGTGACTTTCTGCTCCCATAGGACATAAATATTAGGGGGCTTCTTAGCTTCTGCTGCCTGATGGTCTATTACTGCCTTAACCAGTGAAAAGGCTTCTCTCTGTTCTGTTCTAGCTTGTTGTAATGCCTCAGCTTGGTCTGATCATCTGCGCACAAGTTCAGCAAAGTGGGCCCATAGTTCTTCAATTCCAGCCATAGTCGGGTTCTTGACCAGGCCTGGACAGTGCTGTCAGAACTCAACCAGGAAACCAGTGGGGTGGACCCTGTGGATAGGATCCTGTTCGTGATGCCAATTCTGTAAGCGGGGGAATGGTCCATCTACTGTGGGGAACTTTCCTGGCTTATACACTACCCCGGTGAAATGGGCTAGCGGAAGGATTTGAGTCCTCGCTCCCACTACCTTTACCCCCTTAGCTTGGCCCCACTCTGACGGACCCAGGCAGTTCCAGCTCACACAGAGGATGGGACCCCCCTTGCCCAGTTTACAATCTGAGTGTAAATGGGAAGTGGAGTGGGAATGAAAATATAAACAGGAAGATAAATATCAACCCTGCATAATAATATTCCTTCACTGAGGCCTGAATCCTCCTCGACTGTCCCCTAAAGAAAAGCACTCTGAGACGCCGCTCCTGGCACACGAATGTCAGGGAGGCTTCAATGCAAAACTTTAACTCTGTCCTCAGACTCGCCCCCCCCCCCCCGCCAGCTTCTCCCACCTGCACCCACAGGCGGGCCCCCAGACCTGCTCCAAAGCACGAGCCAGGCTTGCTCAGATCACGTTCCGAGTGTCATGGATCATTTCAATGTAGCCGGTCACTGCTGGGAAGGGAAGGAAAAGGGGATTCCCTCCCAAATCCCTCCCAGCGCCATGGGAAATCTTCTGCCTCCAGCGGGGGGGGGGGGGGCAGCCCAATGGATCCCTGAGACAAGACTTCGCGCCTCCCCCCACCGGACACTGACCCCCCTGACCGGACATTGCATGGCCCTTATGCTTGTGGAACCGGGCTCCAGAGCTGAGTCCCCCCAGTCCCCAATATCAGGTCAAAAAAGCCAGACCCTCAGTTCCCATGCGAGGAAATACAGTCACTGCAGGGAGCTGTTCATTCCTCCCAGGGTCCGAAAGTGTCAGGAGGACCCCAGCGCCCTGTGCCCGGCGCTGCACAGACACACAGGACGGGACACTCTGACTCCTGCAGCCGGAGCCCGGGGGCGAGTCAATCCGAGCACTGACAGCAGGAGTGTGTGTCTCTTATAAAGCGGGGCATGCAAATGAGGGAGACAGTTTCCTGCTTAAATCTCTGCCTCTCTCTGCCCAGGCTGCACCCGGAGACACAATCCGCAGCCCCCTGGCTCTGTGCAGTCACCAGCCAGTCCCCTGAGAACTTTCCCCTCCAGCACCCGGGAAAATGGGATTTTTGCTCCTTGTCATTGTCGCTGTAGCAGCTTTGGAAGGTATTTTCCTCCTCTGAAGACCTGGCCGAGTTAGAAGAATATTGTGTTACCGCTGTTCTTATACCGATATTAATGGCCTGTCTTTATTCCCAGGTGTCCGGTCCCAGACGCTGGTGGAGTCCGGAGGGGGTGTGAAGAAGCCCGGAGACTCTCTCCGCCTCTCCTGCAAAGCCTCCGGGTTCACCTTCAGCAGCGCCTACATGAGCTGGGTCCGCCAGGCTCCTGGCAAGGGACTGGAATGGGTCGCTTCTATATACCCCGGTGGGGGTACTTACTACCTCGATGCAGTGAAAGGGCGATTCACCATCTCCAGGGATGACGCCAAGAGTGAGCTGTATCTGCAAATGACCGGCCTGAAGCCCGAGGACACCGCCCGCTATTACTGTGCGAGAGACACAGTGACACCAAACCGGTTTGTGATCGCACAAAAACCCAGGCTGCGGAATCGCCCTTCTCCCGGCGGCCGCGCGGGGGCAGCAGCGACACCCCCCGCTTCGGGCTCGGGCAGGAGACCCGGCCCCCGGGGGAACGGGACACAAACCTCCCGCCAGTTTAACCCTTCCGTTCCCGGGCAATGTGTCTCCCCTTCCTGCCCAGAGCCCCGCTGGTCCTGGGGTTCAGAGGTCCCTCGCTTCATCTGTGAACCCCAATCCGGAGTGAGTCCTGTTCTGAATCACTCTCCCCTCGCAGACCTGGCACCTTGGCTCTCCCGGGCCCACCTCGGTGTCAGACTCACAGGCCAGAGTCGGTCAGTGTAAAGCGGACAAGTGCGTTGGGGTTTGCATCAGACCCAACGGATGGAGCAAATTGCCCCTGGGGCCAAATTCTCCGCTAGTGTAAAGTCACCGCAAGGGCTTTCAGGAGACTCGAGTTACTCCTGATTTACACCGGGGATGTTTATGGCATTAATGCAGCGGAAGGTGATTAGTTAATTATAACCGATGTGGGGCCCCTCCCCGTGGCATCTCTGCCCTTCACAAACGTTTATTGCCTTTATCCCCACAATGCCACCGTGAGGCCGGGGAACTATCACAGCCCCAGGTTCAAAACGTGGGACTGAGGCAGAGAGAGATGGAGGCTGGGATATGGCAATGGGCCATTCAGAGTCCGGGCGGGGCTGTGGGGCAGACAGGGCCAGCTCTCGGTTTTGTGCTCCCCCAAGCAAAAAAATTTTGGCTTCTCCCCCTTTTTTTGGCTTTTACATGTTTGCACTTTGCAATTTTGTTTTGTTTTGACTGTTTAAATTTTAAAAAAATGAAAACAGAATTTGTAGTTAGTGAAATAAAACAATTTCCTATTAGTGTACTCATTAACACCAGCGCCCCAGCAAAGGAGCTTCCACTCCTCCCCTTGGAGCCACCAAAGCCTGGTGAAAATGGAGAGATGGCCCAGCTGCTGCTTCCCCCAGCCACTGGGCCAGTGACCCTGCCAAAGAAGGAAATTCTGTTGGTTTGGCAAATCCATGCTGGCTGGTCCTCGTCATCCACCAGGAGCTTACAAATGCATTGTTTAGTCATTTGTTCCAGTCCCTTTCCAGGATCAAAGTTGGGCTGACTGGTGCTTCATTGGACCTCTTCCTAAAGATGGCAAATGTCAAACCTTTCTCCAGTCCTCTGGCACCTAACACGGGGAAAGGAGCAACTGGTCCGGGGCATCCAAAGCCAGGCCCCTGCAGTTGCTCATTTAAGACCCACAAAAGGGTACCTGGCCATGCACCTTCAGCCAAACTCCACCAGCATGGAGCCCCATGGAGCCCCCAGGGCTCGGAGGGCAGATCTGAGTCCCGCAGTGCCAGAACAGCCAGGGAGCGGGGATGGTGCCCAGAGCCTGGTGGCGGGCTGGTGTCAAGACACACGGGTCCCGATGCTGGACCAGTCCCAGGCGAGTTGGCCCAGAGGGGGGTGGGAAGCAGCTTTGGACTGGTCAGTCCCGAGTCCAGGGGCAGCTCTGTGTGCCAGGCCAGCTGTTTGCAGTGAAGTCTGGCTCAGCAGGGCCGGAGGAGGTCACTCAGGCCATGCCACGGGTGGCGTCTCCTCCTCTCGGGGGTGGCTCCGGCCCGGCCCCTCCCTCTGCCTCTGCGGCGGTGGCTCACTGGTAGAGCCAGCTATAGCTTTTTGCAACCCCAAGCATGTAAGCTTGCTGGTGCCTAGAGCTGGTCCTGGGTGCAGAGATCACCCAGCACCAGAATAAACCCCACACCACGGAGCCTGGGAATGTGGCACCGCCGGGACTTTCCAAAGAGATTCGAGCATTTTTTTTCATCCATTTGACAGCTGGAAATCACAGCCCCAGTGTAAACGGTGCAGCTCAGGATCCTGCCCACAATAAAGTTCCACAATGTCACAGAGTCACCATGGAGATGACATCACAGCCCAGCGCTGGCCGGCAGGACATTGGGGACAGTCACGTGGCGAAGGGCTGTGGACAGGGACACGGTGGGATTTCATGGGGTCGCTCAGGGGGAGGCGGCTGCCGAGGGAGAAGCAGAGGCCCGAGGGTGGGGGGCCGGGGGGGCACGAGGGTCACAGAGCGCAGCTCCCACTGAGTGAGATACGGCCCAGGACTCCCCAAAGTCTCGCCTAGTCTGAGTTTCGAGGTAGGGATGAAGGTTGGGGGCTAATATTAAAACTCAGGTTAGAATTTACATTCAGGGTTAGAACTGCACCCTGGGTAAAGTCCGGATTTGGGGCTCTAAGTCAGGTATTCATGGAGTTTTCCGGTTCAGACATATATGAAGGTGGCGTTTATCCTCAGGGTCACGGTTAGGTGGGGGAGCTAGAGGAGGGATAAAGAAGATGCCAGTTTCTCTCCTTATGGTCGAGTAGGAAGCTCCGACTGAGACAAGGGTTAGGTGCCACAGAGACAAAGCGCCGCCTCTTCTCTCAGCCCCACACAAAGGAACTGAGTCCGGGCTAGGAGATGGCGGGGGTCTCTTATAAGGAGCGGGGCATGCAAATGAGGGTGAGAGTTTCCTCTTTAAATCTGTCCCTCTCTCTGCCCAGGCTGCACCCGGAGACACAATCCGCAGTCCCCTGGGTCTGTGCAGTCACCAGCCAGTCCCCGGAGAACTTTGTCCTTCAGCACCAGGGGAAATGAAGCTTTGGTTGTACCTGGTTCTCATTGCAGCATCTCCGGAAGGTCCATTCTCCTTTCCATGGGTTGGATGTACTGGGGAGGCGGGGGGTTATAGCGCTATTGCCCGAGGTCCTCATATTCCCCATAATTAATTGCTATTCCCAGCTGCCCGGTCCCAGCTGCAGCTGGTGGAGTCCGGAGGGGATGTAAAGAAGCCCGGAGACTCTCTCCGCCTCTCCTGCAAAGCCTCCGGCTTCACCATCAGCAGCTCCGGGATGAGCTGGGTCCGACAGGCTCATGGGAAGGGACCGCCAGGATTTACAGCACCAGCATAGACAACAGTGACTCGGTAAAAGGGCGATTCACCGTCTCCAGTGATGACCCCAACAGCCTGTTGTATCTGCAAATGACCGGCCTGAAGCCCGAGGACACCGCCCGGTCTCACTGAGCGAGAGACCCAGCGAGGGGAATCCCGACCGGGCTCACACAAAAACCCGAGCGGCAGAACCGCCCTTCTCCCGTGCGCCGCGCGGGGGCAGCACTTCCAGAGACAGCCCAGCCCTGGGCACAGGAACGGGACCTACAGCCAGAGTGAAAAACAAATCCGCGCTCAGGTTTCAGAGCTCAATATCCATCTATAGAGCCAGAGACTCCTGGGACTGGAGCGGACCTCGGGAGCTCATCTCGTTCCGTCCCCTGCACTCATGGCAGGATTCAGTATCATCCAGACCATCCCTGACAGGTGTTTGTCCAACCTGCTCTTAAAAATCTTCCCTGATGGAGATTCCACAACCTCCCTGGGAAATGGATTCCAGTGCTTAACCACCCTGACAGTTCGGAAGTTTTTCCTAATGTCAAACCTCCCTTGATGCATCTGTTGATAGTCATATCTTGTCACGCCTTTGTTGCCCTTCTCTAGGAACAGGCAGAATCCCACTGAAGATCACCTGAGACTCGATTTCCTTATGCGTCTTCCCCAGCCTGACATAGTCTCCCTTGATATGTTCCAGCAAGAATCTATCCGTATCATTTATTCCCACATGAAGGACGATCAGCGGATTCTTTCCCTCTCCCTTTAGGATCCTCTTCAACTAGACTTGAGTTACTCCTGATTTACACTCACTGGGGATCTGGCTATAACCGTGCCTTGGTGAGACACATCTGAGAATACCAAATTCAGGACAAACTGCTGAGAAATAGGGAAAATACACCCTAAAACTGGTAGTTATTATCTCATAAGATATACCAAACCAGCAACAAAAGTAAACTGATGTTTCACCACACCAGCTGACAAGAAGTCAGAAAAGCAGTTCCCTTAGCTTTTCCAGTGCTTGTATCACCACCAAAACCACTAGACTTAAAGATGAGTGGTTCTTTAAAACAATTTCATCAAATAAAATCCAGATAACGTCACACCCCACAATGCAAAATTGATGCAGGAAGGGGTGTCTCAGGCACTGCTGAATGCATCATTGGATCTTCCCATTCTTAGTTCTGTATTACTACAGCTTCTAACCCAAGAGTAGAAGTGTTAGTGTATAACAGAAATCACAGAATCGTAAAAGATCTGGGTTGGAAGAGCCCTCAGGAGGTCATCTAGTCCAATCCCCTGCTCAAAGCAGGACCAACACCAACTAAATCATCCCAGCCAAGGCTTTGTCAAGCCGGGCCTTAAAAACCTTTAAGGATGCAGACTCCACCACCTCCCTAGGTAACCCATTCCAGTGCATTCCACTGAGAACAGCCGAGCTCCATCCTCTTTGGAACCCCCCTTCAGGTAGCTGAAGGCTGCTATCAAATCCCTCCTCACTCTTCTCTTCTGCAGACTAAATAACCCCAGTTCCCTCAGCCTCTCCTCGTAAGTCATGTGCCCCAGCCCCTTCATCATTTTCATTGCCCTCCACTGGACTCTCTCCAATTTGTCCACATCCCTTCTGTAGTGGGGGGAACAAAACTGGACGTAATACTCCATGTGTGGCCTCACCAGTGCCGAATAGAGGGGAATAATCACTTCCGTCCATCTGTTGGCAATGCTCCTACTAATACAGCCCAACTTGCCGTTGGCCTTCTTGGCAATGAGGGCACGCTGCTGACTCATATCCAGCTTCTCATCCACTGTAATCCCCAGGTATTTCTCTGCAGAACTGCTGCTTAGCCAGTTGGTCCCCAGCCTGTAACAGTGCATGGGACTCTTCCTTCTGAAGTACAGGACTCTGCACTTGTCCTTGTTGAACCTCATCAGATTTATTTTGGCCCAATCCTCTAATTTGTCTAGGCCACTCTGGACCCTATCTCTACCCTCCAGCATATCTACCTCTCCCCGCAGCTTAGTGTCATCTGAGAACTTGCAGAGGGTGCAATCCATCCCATCATCCAACTCATTGATAAAGATGGGTTTCAGAGGAACAGCCGTGTTAGTCTGTATTCGCAAAAAGAAAAGGAGTACACGAAAGCTCATGCTCAAATAAATTGGCTAGTCTCTAAGGTGCCACAAGTACTCCTTTTCTTATTGATAAAGATGTTGAACAAAACTGGTCCCAGGACCGACCCCTGGGGCACTCGGCTTGATACCGGCTGCCAACTAGACATCAAGACATTGATCATTACCCACTGAGCCTGACAATCTAGCCAGCTTTCTGTCCACCTTATAGTCCAATCATCCAATCCATACTTTTTTAATTTTTTGCTGGCAAGAATACTGTGGGAGACCATATCAAAAGCTTTGCTAAAGTCAAGATATATCACATCCACTGCTTTCTCCATATTCACATAGCCAGTTATCTCATTATAAAAGGAAATCAGGTTGGTCAGGCATGACTTACCCTTGGTTAATCCATGTTGACTGTTTCTGATCACCTTCCTCTCCTCCAAGTTCTTCAAAATGGTTTCCTTGAGGACCTGCTCCATGATTTTGCCAGGGACTGAAGTGAGGCTGACCTGTCTGTAGTTCCCCAGGTTCTCTTTCTTCCCTTTTTAAAATATGGGCACTATATTTGCCTTTTTCCAATCATCTGGGACCTTCCCCTATTGCCACAAATTTTCAAAGAGAATGGCCAATGGCTCTGCAATCACATCAGCCAACTCCCCCAGCACCCTCGGATGCATTAGATCTGGACCCAGGGACTTCTGCATGTCCAGCTTTTCTAAATAGTCCTTAACCTGTTCTTTCACCAGTGAGGGCTGCTCACCTCCTCCCCATACTGTGTTGCCCAGTGCAGCAGTCTGGGAGCTGACTGTGTTTATGAAGACCGAGGCAAAAAAAGCATTGAGTACTTCAGCTTTTTCCACATCATCTGTCACTGTGTTGCCTCCCCCATTGAGGAAGGGTCCCACACATTCCCTGACCTTCTTCTTGTTGCTAACATACCTGTAGAAACCATTCTTGTTCCCCTTCACATCTCTTGCTAGCTGCAACTCCAGTTTGCCTTGACCTTCCTGATTACACCCCTGTATTGCTGTAGCAATATTTTCATACTCCTCCCTCTTCATCTGTCCAAATTTCCACTTCTTGTCAGCTTCCTTTTTGCTTTTAAGTTCCCTGAAGATTTCACTGTGAAGCCAAGCTGGTCACCTGCCATATTTGCTATTCTTTCCGCACATCGGGATGGTTTGTTCCTGTGCCTCACTAAGGCTTCTTTAAATGCAGCCAGTTCTCCTAGCCTCCTTTCCCCCTCATATTAGCCTCCCAGGGGATCCTTAAGTTCCTTAAGGGAGTCTAAGTCTGCTTTTCTGAAGTCCAAGGGTCCATATTTTGCTACTCTCCTTTCTTCCTTTTGTGAGGATCCTGAACTCGACCATCTCATGGTCACTGCTGCCTACGTTGCCTCCCACTTCTGCTTCCCCTACCAATTCTTCCCTGTTTGTGAGCAGCAGGTCAAGAGGAGCACGGCCCCTAGTCGGTTGCTCCAGCACTTGCACCAGGAAGTTGTCCCCAACACTCTCCAAAAACTTCCTGGATTGGCTGTGCACTGCAGTATTGCTCTCCCAGCAGATGTCAGGGCGATTGAAGTCCCCCATTAGTACCAGGGCCTGTAATCTGGAAACTTCACTTAGTTGTCTGAAGAAAGCCTCGTCTACCTCATCCTTCTGATCCAGTGGTCTATAGCACACGCCCACCACGACATCACCCTTGTTGCTCTCGCCTCTAAACTTAACCCAAAGACTCTCAACAGGCTTTTCTCCATTTTCAAACTGGAGCTCTGAGCATACAATGCAACTCCTCCACCTTTCCTCCCCTGCCTGTCCTTCCTGCACAGTTGATACCCATCTGTGACAGTGCTCCACTCATGTGAACTGCCCCACCAAGTTTCTGTTATTCCAATCACATCATAGTTCCTTGATTGTGCCAGGACTTCCAATTCTTCCTGCTTGTTTCTCAGGCTTCTTGCTTTCCTGTACATGCACCTAAGATAATTAGCCAAATGGCTTATCAAAATCATGTTTGACTAAAACAGGATGTTTCTTTGTAAGGTTCATTATGGAAGTAATGAGGTGATTGAATTTCTTTACAAACCCAAGGTAAACCTTGGTTAGACCAATAGTGGATTGGATCTGCTCTTGCAGCATGAATCCCGTATGTTTCATGTGATCTTGCCCTAAGCCAATGAAAATAGCTAATTTATTTATACAAGTTCTGGCAAATGTTTGGAACCCAATTCATATCTAGTCAATGTAGATATTAACGTTCTCCAAAGTGTAGTGTAGGAATCTTGGCATTTAGTCATGGAAGCAAGATGGTAACATGCCTCAGTTTCCCTTTTCATACAGCACATTAGGTCTGCAATGTCTTTTCTCCTGTGTACAGTTTCAAGGCTAGTTTCAGGCACTACCTGTGAAATATCCATATCACAAGGTCTTTTAACATAAAGTGTGCTCTTATGTATCACTTCCAACATGTTCAAAGGTTTTCCAAATGATTAGGCACGTTGTACATTTTCACAGTTTTTGGTATCAGCAAAACATTAGTCACAAGAGTTAACATGAGCATTAATATGAACATTAAATTAATTACAAGTGTACATTTCCAATCATTTTTGTCATGCCACGCCTTTGGCACAGTACCATTGGGGTTTTGGCATTTTAGGGTTAACCGGTGGCTTTTATTTGAAAGGTTTAGTCTTTCCCTTCCTCCCCTGTTCTGGTGGGGGTGGGGGGGAGGCAGGTGTCAAAATCTGAGCTCTTTTGTGTAACAGAATCCATTGTCTGGCTGCGTGTGTCCTCTTTGCTGTGGCCTATGGGTAAGTCTTTCTCCCCCTGTCTGTCAGGCAATTTGCATCAGCACAGACACTAGTTTGTTGAATGGTTTTCAGATTCTTAACTAATAGCAATTCCAAGGCTGGACTCTGTCTTTAAGAGATACCATCCATTTTCACTAGCATGTTAGACCCAAGGTTCTTTTGTCCTTCCATTACCAACCTCTTCTTCCACATGGAATCTGATGTTAGGTTCACTAAGAGACCGAAAGATATATCTAAAGTATTTAGAGATGAAATTTTGCCTGCTATCCCCTGTATTCTCAAGAGATTAACTTCACCGCTGTCTTGGTCTGTAGATTCAGCTACGCAGTCTTCTCTCCGAACCTGGGACACAGACTGTTCCCTCAAAGAGTCAACATGATGACATTCCTGTTCCAACTACATTGTTTCCCCAACAGGCTGGCCAAGCTCAGTCACTTGGTTATAGGGCTGTTCAACATCCCAAACAATTTTTATTCCATCTGAGACCTTTTAGGCTATCCACACTGGATTTTTCAAAAGCAAGCTCATGGATCCATACATATCTGAAAGACTCTGGCAGTTAGGAACTGAAACTCCCTTAATCAAATCACTTCCACACCCCTCAGTTACAGCAAACTGCTCACAAAATCTACCATGGCAAAAACTACCATGAGGATTCTTCTCCTTAGGAGCTTCTTTAAGCAACAATCCCCCTTTATCTTGCTCCACAGACGCATTGCTCTGCTGAGCCACAACGAACTCCTTCTGAATTTCATTTAAACCCAGAATCACCTCTGGCCCATCTAGAGGAGTTTTATACAACCCCCTTCATCTAGAGGAGTTTTATACAACCCCCTTTCAGGCAAGCTGCTAGACTCCATAGTTAAAAGGTTAGAGGCGCTCTCTTTCCCTTTGCAGCCCTTCTTGCTGGCAACACTGCAAGTTACCAAGCTCAACGCACACAAGCTTTGGAATTATTTCCTTCGTGTTAAAATTGTCCACACTGTCAGTGGGTAGCACAGTCAAATCATCTTCATGCTCTCCTGGTGCCCTGGTCATGATATCAACCTGGTTAAACAGAGTTGCCATATCCCCAGCAACACACGAGAACAGGCAAAATAGAAGCCCCAGAATCGCCTGGTCCCTTGTTAAGACACTAGCTCCTATCTATCCATCCCCATCCACCCCATCATCTATCTATCTATCTATCTACCTATCCCCATCCACCCCCTCTATATATCTATCTAATCTAATCTATCTATCTATCTATCTATCTATCTATCTATCTACCTATCCCCATCCACCCCCTCTATCTATCTATCTATCTATCTATCTATCTATCTATCCTTATTTCTATAGTTACGGGTCTTCCTCCTTGTCTTGGATCCCCAGCCCCAGACCGTGTGACCGCTCGGGGAAGGAGTTGCTGTTTCTTATAAGGAAGTGGATATGGAAATAAAGGTGTCAGTTTCCTGTTTAAATCTGAGCCTCTCTCTGGCCAGGCTACACCCAGCTTCACAATCCGCGGCCCCCTGTGTCTGTCCAGTTACCAGCCAATCCGGTGAGAACTTTCCCCTCCAGCACCAGGGAAAATGAGGCTTTGGCTCCACTTTGTTCTCATTACAGCAGCTTTGGAAGGTAATTTCTCCCCCTAAATGCATTGCAGCGGCAGAGGAACATTGCATTATTGCTATGGGTACTCATATAATTTATAACATGGTTTATTCCCAGGTGTCCGCTCCCAGATCCAGCTGGTGGAGTCCGGAGGGGATGTGAAGAAGCCCAGAGACTCTCTCCGCCTCTCCTGCAAAGCCTCCGGGTTCCCCTTCAGCAGCTACGGGATGAGCTGGGTCCGCCAGGCTCCCGGGAAGGGATTAGAATGGGTCGCTTATATCAGCAGTGGTGGGAGTCTGCATACTACCTCGATTCAGTGAAAGGGCGATTCACTGTCTCCAGGGAGAACTCCAAGAGTGAGCTGTGTCTGCAAATGACCGGCCTGAAGCCCGAGGACACTGCCCGGTAACACTGTGCGAGGGACACAGTGAGGGAAGCCGGTCTGAGCTCAGACAAAAGCCTTCCCCTGCAGTAATGAGAGAAGTAGTCTGGTGTTGGGGGCGCCCAAGCTCTATAAGTGAAAATGAGATCAGTTCTGGGAAAGGGGCTAGCAACAATAAACCCTTTTTATTCTTATTATTGTTCCTCCTCCTTAATTTTACCGAAGGGGAAGGAGTTGACACCTTTCCACAAAGACAGAACGTTATTCCTTGGGACCCTTCCTCTTTCTTTTCTCTGCCGGGGACAAATTCTGAACCCACCGCCAGTCTCCCGGATAGTCACAGATGCATAGACTTCCAAGCCGGAAAGGAGCAGTATGATAAACCAGTTTGACCTCCGGCATAACACAGGCCATAGAGCCTCAACCTGGTTCATTCGGGTTCAGTCTAGCACCCTCTTAGTATCAGCCCGGTCAGTGACACATTCTACCAGAAAGACCCTGAACTCTCAGATTTGGGCACCAGTCTACACCAAATTTCTTTGTTTGTTTGATTGATTTTTCCCCTTTGGTTAGTTGAATACTTTTCCCACCAAAGCTGGCTTTTCTGTCACAAGAAACATTTTCCTAGGAGAAAACAAATCCTGGGTTAAACGAATAAATAAATAACTCAAAAATATTCATTTTCTGGTTTAAATAACAATACAAGAAGGGGGTCAATGAGAGAAAGAGAGGAAAGGCTGCAGAAGCCCCTTCTCCCGTCCGCCACCAGGGGCAGCAATGAGCAAAGAGCACAGCCCAGTCGGGGGGACAAGACGGAAAAGGGGCACCAGAGGTTGGGAAACATCATTTTCCAACTCTGCACCTACAGAAACTGCTGCTTTGGATGTAGGACCCACCGGTGCCCTTTGACTCCGCATCGCCTGTAAAGTCTCCGGGTTCCACTTCAGCGCTGGGTCCGTCTGGAGCAGGTCTCCAGGGCAGAGTACATGGGAAAGAGTTCACACCACACCGATTCAGCGAAACAAGGGCCATTCATTGCCTCCCGAGACAATCCCAACAACCGGCTGTATTTACAAATGAGCAGCCGGAGACCCGAGGACACAGGCCGGAATCACTGTGTGAGAGACTAGACCAGAGTCACAAAGCCCATCACCAAAACCAACGGTGGGTTCACACCGCGTCTGGGTTTTAAAATGGGCAAATGTAAGAAAAAACAGGAATGAACCCCAATAGTCAACGTTATGCCAAAGGCACCGATTTGTGCTCAGTTTTATTTTACAGAATGGAGAAGCTGAAATATTTAGAATTTGATTGAACGTCCCGAGGACTGTATAAAATCGTTTCATGTTCTAGATTCCTTTGCTTCTTGCAGGGATCATTGGTCTGGAGCTACCAATGCAGGAAATATAGGCAGTAATGAAGCACATAAAGTTCAGTGACAAATGCCCCTAAGGAATGTTATCATTGTTGGAGACATCCATCTATCTCTCTCTCCAATGTGTGTGAATGAGTTTGGGGAGATGAAAGGGAACATGAGTGGTAATGGGAATGGAAATCTGTGTTTCAGCGTGAATGCTTATACTTGTCTGAATGGAAGTGGGAATGGAAATACTTTTGTTCTTTTTGTTGTTATCCCTCAATATTACATCACGGGGATGCTGTGAAAACATGTAGCCTTCCTATCACACAAGTTCTTTAAACCCAACCAGGAGAAAACGTCTGTCTGCACTTTATTGCTAATTAATAATTAAGGAAGTAAATGATCTTGATGATGATGCTCAGCGGTGATAGATTTGGTGCTGGTTGTGGTCCCAGTGCCCAGGGTCTCCAGAAGCCGGGAATGGGCGACAGGGGGTGGATCGCTGGGTGATTCCCTGTTCTGTTCGTTCCCTCTGGGGCACCTGGCGTTGGCCACTGCCGGGAGACAAGATACTGGACTAGACGGACCTTTGATCTCACCCAGTCTGGCCGTTTTATGTTCTTAATTATAGTCTAGGATCCCATAAAAGGCTCCACTGCAAAACCTTAACTCTGTCCTCAGACTCCTGACCCCCAACTTCTCCCACCTGCACCCACAGGCGGGTCCCCAGACCTGGTCCAAACCACGAGCCAGGCTTGCTAAGGTCACGTTCCTTGTGTCATGGATCATGTCAATGTATCTGGTCACTACTGGGAAGGGAAAGGGGCTTCCCTCCCAAATCCCTCCCAGCGTCATGGGAAATCTTCCCTCTCCAGCGGGGGGCCCAGACGAATGGATCCCTGGGGCACGACCCCCCGCCACCAGACACTGACCCCACTGACCGGACATTGCATATCCCTTGTGCGCGTGGAACGGGGCTTCAGAGCTGATAATCCCCCCCCCCCTCCTCCCCAATCGACAATATCACATGACAGTAGTCAGGCCCTTAGTTCCTATGTGAGGAAATACAGTCACTGCAGGGAGTTGTTCATTCCTCCCAGGTGTGCAAAAGTATGAGGGGGGCCCCAGCACCCTGCGCCCGGCGCTGCACAGACACACAGGACGGGACACTCTGACCCCTGCAGCTGGAGCCCTGGGGCGAGTCAATCCGATCACTGGCAGCAGGAGTGTGTGTCTCTTATAAAGCGGGGCATGCAAATGAGGGAGACAGTTTCCTCTTTAAATCTCTGCCTCCCTCTGCCCAGGCTGCACCCGGAGACACAATCCGCAGCCCCCTGGGTCGGTGCAGTCACCAGCCAGTCCCCTGAGAACTTTCCCCTCCCGCACCCGGGAAAATGGGATTTTTGCTCCTTGTCATTGTCGCTCTAGCAGCTGTATTTACAAACAAGCAGCCAGAGAGCCGAGGATACAGCCTGGTATCACTGTGTGAGAGACTGGATCACAGTGACAAAACCCATCACCAAAACAAACAGTGGGTTCACGCCGCGTTGGGCTCTAAAAATGGCCACATTAAAGAAAAGACGGGAATTAACCCCAATAGTCAACGTTATGTCAAAAGCACTGATTTATGCTTGGTTTTATTTTACAGAATGGAGCAGATGAAATTGTTAGAATTTGATTGTATAAAATCGTTTCATGTTCCCTATTCCGTTGTTACTTGCAGGAATCATTGGTCTGACACTACCATGGAAGGAAATATGAACAGTGATGAATCACATAAAGTTGTGTGCCAAATGCCTCTGAAGAATGTTATCATTGGTGGAGATATCTATCTAGCTATTTTGTTTTCTTAACACTGTATCTGTTGTCATTGTAGTTTGTTCATTCAAATTATTTATTTTATTCAGTTTTTCAAATCATTTTACTATTTTCCATTTCACTTTTTAAGGTGTTCTTTAAAAATTCCATGTATGTTGGGGGGAGGGATAACTCGGTGGTTTGAGCATTGGCCTGCCAAACCCAGGATTGTGAGTTCAGTCCTTGAGGGGGCCATTTCGGGATTGGTCCTGCTTTGAGCAGGGGGTTGGACGAGAGGAGGTCCCTTCCAACCCTGATGTTCTTTGAACCTAACATTTTTGGACTATTTCAGCCAAAACTCACTATGTGGAGAAAGCAAAATTCCCATCAGTAATGCCTATCAATAATATTCTTTAAAGCATGAAACTGACTAAGGAACTCAAACTCCATTTTCAGCAATGACTTAGGAATTCTGAAGTCTAAGGTCTTGTCTACATGGTCCTGCAGTTCGGACAACAGGGGCATGACTAGCAGTGTGCACCAAAGTGCTACACGGTAACTTCCCTGTGTGTGCGCTGCAGGTGTGAACTAAAGATTCCTAGTGAGCAATAGCATAGCCCTCTTCAAGCAGGAATACATTCGTGTGAAGGAGGAACCTTGTAGACTGCACCCACAGCATCCAAAGGGGGAGTTTCAGCACAGAGTTTGGTGTGCCCTGTTATTCACAGTCTCCTAGTCCAAACCGAGGGATAGTGTACACATGCCCTTAATCTCAGTGAAAGTCAGTGGGATGTAGGCATCTAAGAGTCAGATTTTCAAAGGTATTTAGGTGCTTAAAATGGCATCTAGACACCTAGTGAGAGTTTCAGAAGCATCTAAGTGCCTAGCTCCTATTGATTTCAATGGCACTTGGATTCCTAGGCATGTCTGTAAAGCCCATTAGGAACCTATCCACATCTTTAGAGGCCTAAATATCCTGAACATTTTGAGCTTATATCACTTTTGAAAGGGGAATTTAGAATGAAAATTTCAAAAGGGCCAAAGTGAGCTAGATTCTGGGAGTTGGGCTTCTATCTCCCTTAGGCTCCTTCAAAATCCCAGCATTACTCGCCTATGTCACATAGCTGTTTTTGAGAATTTTACTCTGTGTATCACAGAATCATAGAATCATAGAAGATTAGGGTTGGAAGAACCCTCAGAAACTCATCTAGTCTAAGCCCCTGTGTGACGTTGCACTCCATATGTTTTACTGAAATATGCTAATGAGTGTGAATATAATGTAACTAGAACATGCTTTATGCAAAAGGTCTCTTTTAAGGTATCGTTACAAAGCTTATAACCTACTGAGTGTGTTCATTCTATTTGTATGTATGTATAATTCTTGTATCTGAAGCTAGAAATATAAAGTATAACTCTGAAGTACTCTTGTAATTATACAAAGTGTGGGCCATTAATGGTGGTTTGGAATCTTGCTGGCTCTCATTAACTAGGACAATTGGTTGTAAATGGCTCTGTTTACTTGAAAGCCTTCCTGTGTTCCAGTGACTCAGGCCAGAAAGAATGGAGGCTTGGGGTCTCACAGGATATGTGACCATGTCACCTGGGACTGGAATCCATCTTAAACCTGGTGCTTTTCCATTTCGAAGGAGGGGTGGGGACCCAGAGAGACAAAAGATTCCCACCTTGTGCCGAAGCTATGAAAGTGGGTGAAACAGAACAAAGGGGGCTGCCAGTCATGAGAAATCTCCTAGTTACCACCTGAGCTGGAACTAACAAAAACTGTACCAGGGGAAAGGGGCCCAGTCTAGGAAGGAGTCTAGTCTGTGAAAGAAGCTTATTGGAACAGCTCTGAGGGTGAGATTTACCTGTATTCAGTTTCTTAATGTATTAGGCTTAGACTTGCGTGCTTTATTTTGCTTTATTTTATTTGCTTACTTTGTTCTGTCTGTTATTACTTGAAACAACTTAAATCCTACTTTTTATACTTAATAAAATCACTTTTGTTTATTAGTAAACACAGAGTAAGTGATTAATACCTGAGGGAGCAAATAGCTGTGCATATCTGTCTATCAGTGTTATAGAGGATGGACAATTTATGGGTTTACCCTGTATAAGCTTGATACAGAGTAAATCGGATTTATTTGGGTTTGGATTGCATTGAGAACTGAGTGTCCGGGTGCTGGAGATAGGTGAGTTGCTGAGCAATTTTTGGTTAAATTCTGCAGCTTTGGGGGTGTGGATCAGACCTCGGTGTGTGTTGCAGGTGACTAGCGTGTCTGGCTCAAGAAGGCAGGGTTCTGGAGTCCCAAACTGGCAGTGGAAAACGGGCTCAGAGGTATTTTCAGCACATCAGGTGACAGTCACAAGGGGATCTCTGTGATCGAACCCATCACACCCTGGTCAAAGCAGGACCAACCCCAACTAAATCATCCCAGCGAAGGCTTTGCCAACCTGGGCCTTAAAAACCTCTAAGGATGGAGATTCCACCATCTCCCTGGGTAACCCATTCCAGTGCTTCACCACCCTCCTAATAAAATAGTTTTTCCAAATATCCAACCTAGGTCTCCCCCACTGCAACTTGAGACCATTGCTCCTTGTTCTGTTATCTGCCACTACTGAGAACAGCTGAACTTCATCCTCTTTGGAATCCCTCCTCAGGTAGCTGAAGGCTGCTATCAAATCCTCCCTCACTCTTCTCTTCTGCAGACTAAATAACCCCAGTTCCCTCAACCTCTCCTCCTAAGTCATGTGCCCCAGCCCCCGAAGCATTTTCATTGCCCTCCGCTGGACTCTCTCCAATTTGTCCACATCCTTTCTGTAGTGGGGGGCCCAAAACTAGATGCAATACTCCAGATGTGACCTCACCAGTGCCGAATAGAGGGGAATAATCACTTCCCACGATCTGCTGGCAATGCTTCTACTAATGCAATCTAATATGCCGTTAGCCTTCTTGGCAACAAGGTAACACTGTTGACTCATATCCAGCTTCTCGTCCACTGTAATCCCCAGGTCCTTTTTGGCAAAAGTGCCACTTAGCCAGTCGATCCCCAACCTGTAGCAGTGCATGGGATTCTTCCGTCCTAAGTGCAGGACTCTGCACTTGTCCTTGTTGAACCTTATCAGATTTCTTTTGACCCAATCCTCCAATTTGTCTAGCTCGCTCTGGGCCCTATTCCTACCCTCCAGAATATTTACCTCTGCCCCAAGGTTAGTGTCATCCATGAACTTGCTGAGGGTGCAATCCACCCCATCATCAGTATCATTAATGAAGATGTTGAACAAAACGAGCCCCAGGAATGACTGCTGGGACACTCCACTTGATACCGTCTGCCAACTAGATATCGAACTGTTGATAACTACCCATTGACCCCAACAATCGAGCCAGCTTTCTATACACCTTATAGTCCATTCATCTAATCCAGTGGTGGGCAAACTTTTTGGCCCGAGGGCCACATCTGGGTGGGGAAATTACATGCAGGAGTGGGGCAGGGGTTGAGGTGCGGGATGTGTGAGGAGGTGCAGTGTGCATGAAGGGGCTCTGGGCAAGAGGTTGGTGCAGAGGAGGGGTGCGGGGTGTATGAGGGGTCTTAGGGCAGGCAGTTGGGGTGCAGGAGGAGTGGGAGATGTAGCAGGGGGCTCAGGGCAGGGGGTTGGGGTGCAGGGGGGAGTGTGACTGGGGGCTCAAGGCAGGGGTTTGGGGTCCAGGCTTTGGCCCGGCACTGCTTACCTCGAGTGGCACTGGGGTGGAAGTGGTGCGCAACGTGCCTAAGGTAGGCTCCCTGCCTGCCCTGGCCTCTCGCCACTCCCGGAAGTGACCAGCATGTCCAGCAGTGGCTCCTGGGGTGGGGTGGGGAGGGTGGCTCTGCTGCACGCTGCCCTTGCCTGTGGGTACCATACTAGAAGCTCCCATTGGCTTCGGTTCCCCCTTCCCGGGAAATAGGAGCTGCGGGGGGTGGTGCCTGCAGGCAAGGTCAGAGCACAGAGCCCTCTGCCTCTCTTCCCCAGGAGTCGCAGGGACATGGTGCCAGCCCTTCCCCGCACTTAGCCCAGCAGCACCATGGGGGTGGCAATCCCTCAGGCTGGATCCAAAGCCCTGAGGGGCCGGATCCTGCCCACGGGCAATAATTTGCCCATCCCTGATCTAATCCATACTTCTTTAATTTGCTGGCAAGAATAATGTGGGAGACCATATCAAAAGCTTTGCTAAAGTCAAGGCATACCACGTCCATGCTTTCCCCATATCCACAGAGCCAGTTATCTCAAGATAGAAGGCAATCAGGTCGGTCAGGCATGACTTGCCCTTGGTGAATCCATGTTGACTGTTCCTGATCACCTTCGTCTCCTCCAAGTGCTTCAAAATGGATTCCTTGAGGACCTGCTCCATGATTTTTCCAGGGACTGAGGTGAGGCTGACTGATCTATCATTCCCTGGATTCTCCTTCTTCCCTTTTTTAAAGATGGTCACTATATTTCCCTTTTACTGCCACTGAGCTGGTTGTGGGCATCCAAAACTTCTGGGTGGTTCTGAAATCTCTGCCTTAGCTCCCCTAGTGCAGTTTTCACTCATTGTTTGAAAAGCACCTGACAAAGGAAGAGAAGCAAGGTGTATCTACCTTTTTCAGCTAGGGGAAAATTAGGTGCCTTTAAAAATTACCCCCAGAGATCCTGCCCTCATCCAAGATTTGGTGGGATTTTCAAAGGGGCTGAGAGGATTGGACAAGCCGAGCCTATATCGTTTCCTTTGATACATCGGTGTTTATGTCATGTGAGGCAGTGGCCAGGACTCAGGAGACTTGTGTTCTCTTCCCATTCATATCACTGGTCTCCTGGATGCTCATGGACAAGATCCATCACCTCTCCATACCCGGCAAAGTTTTCATCCACCTATGTACCTATCTCCCATTGACTTTCCTGATGCCCAACTCCTGCCTGTGTCTTTGAAACCCCTCCTCCAGTGTCTATGACAATGACAGTACTGAAAAATATCAAACAAATGAAATTTTAAAAATGAAGGGAAAAACAAAAAACAAAATGAGAAAAAAATCCCATTTCCCCACATCTTTTTCCAACCAGCTCTCAGTTATGTTCTCAGTTAGATAAAAACATAAAACAGTATTGCTTGAAGCTGGCAATGTAACATTCCTTTATTTCTTAGAATGCAGACCCATAAGATGCAAGAACACAAAAACAGAGGGACAAAGCAGGCTCCTCCCCACAACAGAGAGGCATAACTCTATGGTGATGGGCTGAAGAATGACAGCCCTCAAGCCTAAAACAAAGACTCACCAGCAACTACACACCACACAACAAAAACACCAACCCAGGAACCAAACACTGCAACAAACCCCGGTGCCAACTCTGTCCACATATCTATTCAAGGGACACCATCATAGGACCTAACCACATCAGCCACACCATCAGGGGCTCATTCACCTGCACATCTACCAATGTGATATATGCCACCATGTGCCAGCAATGCCCCTCTGCCATGTACATTGGCCAAACTGGACAGTCTCTACGCAAAAGAATAAATGGACACAAATCTGACATCAGGAATTATAACGTTCAGAAACCAGTAGGAGAACACTTCAATCTCCCTGGTCACTCAATAACAGACCTAAAAGTGGCAATTCTTCAACAAAAAAAACTTCAAAAACAGACTTCAACAAGAAACTGCAGAACTGGAATTAATTTAAACTGGACACCAAATTAAGCCTGAATAAAGACTGGGAGTGGATGGGTCACTACACAAACTAATTTTCCCTCAGTTGATATTCACACCTTCTTTTCAACTGTTGGAAATGGGCGATGTCCACCTTGATTGTATTGGCCTTGTTAATACTACAGAAGTAATCAACCACTGAAAATAGGCCACTTCCACCTTAACTGAATTGGCCTCGTTAGCACTGACCCTCCACTCAGTAAGGCAACTTCCATCTTATTATATATATACCGCTGACTGTATTTTCCACTCCATGCTTCTGTTGAAGTGGGTTTTAGCCCATGAAAGCTTATGCCCAAATAAATGTGTTAGTCTCTAAGGTGCCACAAGGACTCCTCTTTGTTTTTGCTGATACAGTCTAACACGGCTACCACTCTAAAAATTGACAACAGAGGATCCTAATCAGTGGAGAATGAATGTCATTGGCTTCAGTGGGAGTGGAAGAGACCCAGAGCCACTCCAAAGATGTTAAGCTCCTTGCAGAATTTGGGCACTTGTGTTCATGTACGGATGAATGTATGGATGCATGAAGCAAAGTGCTTTACTGAAATGTGTGTCTGGAAAAGAAAACATTTTTCTTAAAGAATGTCTCTTACAATATCAAGATATCATCACATCCGATGAAGTGAGCTGTAGCTCACGAAAGCTTATGCTCAAATAAATTGGTTAGTCTCTAAGGTGCCACAAGTACTCCTTTTCTTTTTACAGTATCAAGTTTTGTATAAAGAAATGTGTATTAAATGTATGAAAGATTAATACTGAAAAAGTATCCAAGTAAAAGAAAGAAAGAAAGAAAGAAAGAAAATGGATGAAGTAAGGTCAATGAGGGGTTCTCAAGGACTCTCCTATTCTCAAGGACTCCAATGGGCCATGTCTAAGAAACTATTTCAGTTCATCTCTATTTTACTATATGCTAAGATTTGTCCTTTAAGGTTCTATGGCTTTTCTGAAAGCAATCAGTTTAAGAATAGCTTTTCTCAGGGACTCATTGACCTCTTTGTTTCTCAGGCTGTAGATGACAGGATTGACCATGGGAGTCAGGACTGTGTAGAAGACAGAGAAGAGTTTGTGTAGGACCGTGGGAGTGTTAGCTGTTGGAGCCACATAGACAGTAATCAGTGTCCCATAGTAAACTATAACCACAATGAGGTGAGAGGAGCAGGTGGAAAAGGCCTTTTGCCTCCCTGTGGTGGAAGGGATTCTCAGGATGGTGGCGATGATACAAACGTAGGATGTCAGGGTCAGTAGACAGGGCACAATTGTCCCTATGGCAGAGATAGTAAATGTTACCAGTTGAAGAGTCTGGGTGTCATCACAGGACAGCTTAATCATGGGTGAAAAATCACAAAAGAAATGATCAATTTCTTTGGAATTACAGAATGTTAATTGGAAAAAGAAAATATCTACTATGGCACAGCCCACAAGGCTACTTATCCAGGACCCAGCCACCAGTTGGCAACAAACCCTGCCATTCATCAGAGCATCATAACGGAGTGGATTGCATATCGCTAAATACCGATCATAAGACATTGCCATGAGCAGCAGACATTCTGCAGTTGACATGACACCAAATAAGTATAATTGCAGAATGCAGCCCTTTACAGAAATGGATCTGTCCCCAGTCAGGAGACTGGCCAGCAGCCTGGGCAGGATGGTGGAGGTGTAGCAGGTCTCCAAGCAGGACAAGTTCCCCAGGAAGAAGTACATGGGGATGTGAAGGTGCTGATCAGTCACAACTAGCACAATAATGAGGATGTTCCCTGCCACAGTCACAATGTAGATCACTAGAAACACGAGGAAGAGAAGGGGCTGCAGCTCAGGGACATTCCCAAATCCTAAAAGGGTGAATTTCACGATGGGTGTTTGATTTCTTCCTTCCACTTTCTCCATAATCTGTATCTAGAAAAAGAAAACCATTAAATATTGATGGAGTGCACGCCGTCAGTTTGTGCTGTTGGATACATTAGCAGAAACCTGGAGTAGGTAACCTCATACCACTGCATCTCTCCACTAGAAGAATGAAGTTGTTAATAAACAGAGGAAGACTAATATAATCAAGAGGTTGAGCTTCCAATATAGGTGAACCAAGAGCATGGAACCCTACTGAATTACGGAAATGTCCCATCTAACTCTCTTATGCTTTCTTGAACGTTAAATAAAGACTTTTAGGCTGGGATTTTGGAATACCTTAATCCTATCAGTGTCATAGCAACAAATCTAGAAGACATAAACAAAATCAAGAGATTGGAAACGAAAGATATTTAGAGTTCAACGACTGGTAGTCTAACCTGCAGTTGGGAGGTGTAATTCCCAGCTTGGGTAGAGGTACATATACTAGCTATGGTCAAGCGAGCAGGATAAAAATAGCAGTGAGAACAGGACAGCACATACAGGGGCTTGGGAGGGCCACGTGTGGACGTACCTAGGATCTCAGATGGGATTGTGCTCGGGCAGCTCCTCTGTGCTGCCGAGGCCACACTACTATTCTTAGCACAATAGCTCCATCACAGATAATGTGTGTAGGTCACCGGAGCAGGGAATTACACTGCCCAGGTGCAGCATAGACATAACCCAGGAGACACACACCGAACACCAAAGAGGCTGCGGTTCGTATGAAGGTCTGTCCAGCTGTCCTCTATCACAGCAGATTCAAAGAAGAATTTGCACCATTTAATAGATACAGCTGAGAAACAGACAAAGACAAACATTAACCTAAACACAGACCATGGGCTGTTACCGATCTCAATTACGCCAGGGTAAATTGCATCCGCTTTATGTGGATTTACACAAGAGCAACTAAGACTGGAATCCAACCCCATTTAAAGAAATGTAAGTGAAATAGAAATGAAAATTCATCAAGATAGAAATAAGAGAGTCGTTTTTATTCAGAAGGGAGAATGTGCCTGGAGAAAAATTAAAAAATGGAGAAAACGAAAGAGATAAATAAACAGAATAAGATAAAAATATAGTGTGAGAGAGAAAGAGGAGAGAGACTGAGTTTATTTCTCCAAATTTTTGAGCAATAAAATACAGATCTGTTCAAAGAGAAGTAGCATATACTTTCTGTTAAAGCAAAGGTATCAGAACTAATAAATCTGAAATCTCTTCAGTAGTCGTCCCCTCAATAGCATTCATCACCATAAACTTTTCTGAGACATTTACATGCCCCATTTTGGGTTTATGTCCCACCTTCCATTCCTGTTTTTGGTTGCGTACAGGTTTGGCACTGTTAGTCATTTTGAAAAAAAATATTTGTTTTTAATGTTTGGACCGGGGAAGGTTGTATGCTTGTGTTTTGATAAATTTGGCTGATTTCTTAGAAAAAAGGGAAGGGTTAGGTCAAAAGAATAGAAAGAGAGAGCTTAAAGAAAAGGAGTTTTTAAAAAAGAAAGATTGTTTAGGTTTATTAAGGAGAGAGGTTTTCAAAGAGTAAAGGTTGGTTATTAAAGAAAGGACAGATTTTTTTGTTTAGGTTTATTAAGGAGAGAGGGTTTTAAAGGAAAAAAAATGGAAGAACAGAAGGAAAGACCTTAATGAAAAGCAGTTTAAAAAATAAAAGATTGGTTAGGGTAGATTTCGTAAGAAGAGTGGTTGGTTATTAAGGAAAGGAAAGATTTTTGGTTAGGTTTACTAAGGAGAGAGGGTTTTAAAGACAAAAGTTTGAAAGAAAGGTTATTATAAAATACAAAAAAATGTAATAAATGAGGAAATATCAAGGTGGCTTGAAATAGGAGCATTTAAAAAGAGTTATTTTGGAAATAAAAAAGGAAAATATAAAGGGAAAAAGAATTAGGCTGAAAGAGAGCACATGCCAGAAAAAAAGGGAATTTTAAAAATTAGGAAGAAAATCTGTATTCAGTGACAAAGGGCTGTGTGAAAGAGATAAAGTATAGAAAACGAGAGAGAGAGAGAGATGCTTTTCTGTTCATGAGCAGAACACAGGGCTGTGTGAAAGAGGTAAAGTTTAGAAAACAGCAAGAGAGAGAAACATCTTTTTTTGTTCATCAGCAGAACACATGGCTAGTGAGAGAGGTAAATTATAGAAAGCAGTAGCAAGAGGTAAGCAGCAAGCTTACCCAGTGGCTGTCCCTAGGGAAATGATAACGATACCAGAGGCTGTGAGCCTTGGGAGGAAACCCTGCTGGACCAATCAGAAGCTGTTCTACAGCCCATCGCCTCCTCCTTCCTCCCTCCCTCCCTCCCTCTCCTCCCCTCCCCACCCCTCCTGAGATAAGCCCTGCATGAAAGATATTTCCACAACCTCTTCATATAGTTAAAGTTTTACCGAAAATTGACTTTTAATTTAAGTTTTGTAAAAGAATATACACTTAAAAGATAAGCGTGTTTGAAGAAACATTTCCCCAACACAAAAATAATGAGGAATCCCTGTGGCACCTTAGAGACGAACAAATTTATTTGGGCATAAGCTTTTATGGGCTAACACCCACTTCATCAGATGCATGGAGCTGACAAGAAGGTGTGAGTATCAGCAGAGGGAAAATTACTTTTTGTAGCGACCCATCCATGCCCAGTCTTTTTTTAGGCCTAATTTGATGGTATCTAGCTTGCAAATTAATTCCAGTTCTGCAGTTTCTCTTTGGAGTCTGTTTTTGAAGTTTTTTTGTTAAAGAATTGCCACTTTTCAGTCTGTTATTGAGTGTCCAGGGAGGTTGAAGTGTTCTCCTACTGGTTTTTGAATGTTAGAATTCTTGATGCCTGATTTATGTCCATTTTGCATAGAGACAGTCTGGTTTGGCCAATGTACATGGCAGAGGGGCATCTCTGGCACATGATGGCATATGTCACATTGGTAGATGTGCAGGTGAATGAGACACTTTAGCTCTGTCACACAGCCCTTTGTCATTCAACACAGGCTTTCCAGCTACTTTTTAAAATCCCTTTTTTTTCCATCTTGTGCTTTCTTTCAACCTTATTTTTTTTTTACCTGGATATGTTCTTCTTTATTAAAAAAATCTCTATTTTAAATGCTCCTCCTTCAATCCACCTTTATATTTTCCTCTTTTATTTCAATTTTGTTTAGTTCTATAATAACCTTTCTTTCAAACCTTTGTCTTTAAAACTCTCTCTCCTTAATAAACCTAACCAAAAATCTTTCCTCTCTTTAATAACCAACCTCTCTCCTTACTAAAGCGAACCAATTCTTATTGTTTTAAACCTCCTTTTCCTTAAGTCATCTCTTTCGATTCTTTCAGATTAACCCTTACTTTTTCTAAAAAAAAATCAGCCAGACGTGTCAAACCACAAGTACAAAACATTCCCCTGTCCAAACATAAAAAAAAATTATATGTTTCAAAATAGCCAAAGGTGTCAAACTGTACACAACTGAAAGCGGGAACGGAGGGCAGTACATTCACCTGAAATGATGCCTGGAAACAGGGCAGAAAAATATATAGTGGTAAATTCTATCAGGGGTTAACTCCTCTCTTCCTTGCTTTTCCCTTACGCACTTTTTATCTCCTCATTCACTAGTTTATGATGCACCCATAGAAACTATGTCTACACCGGGAATGTTAATGGTACATTGACAATGGTGCAACATAAAGGTATGACAGAAAAATGGAAATCCAGAAAAACACAGAGAGAGAGAGAGACGAGAGAGACTCTTTGTTTTATTTCAAAAATTGTACAAGCAATAAATGTCACATTTGAGGAAAAGAAACAGAGTCTTGTCGTGAAAAAGAAAATACACACACAAGGAGTCAATAAACTAGATACATTCATGGAGGACAGGTCCATCAATGTCTATTAGCCAGAATGGGCAGGGATGGTGTCCCTAGCCTCTGTTTGCCAGAAGTTGGGAATGGGCAATAGGGTATGGATCAGTAGATGATTACCTGTTCTGTTCATTCTCTCTGAAGCACCCGGCATTAGCCACTGTCAGAAGACAGGATACTGGACTAGATGGACCTTTGGTCTGACCCACTATGGCCCTTCTTATGTTCTTATGTTTTAAATCTGAAAGCCATTCATTGCTCTTTCTTAGGCATGCTTTTCTATAACTCATCTACCTTCATTTCCTTCCCCCCTGGATTGAACAAGCAATCATACTCTTTCTGACATGGTGGATGCCTGAGCAGGTATTTCTATTTGATAATCAGATTATTTCATTTTAACTGGGCTGCTTTACCTTTCTCACTGATGATCTATTGCCCCTAACCCCAATCTTTCCTTCAGATTTCCCGAGTTAAAATTATAATCTTTGCACTACATTTTCAATTCTCTTCTACTTTTGATAGTCTTCAATAATCTCAGTAAAATGAGCTTTGGGTTCCTACCTGGATGTCTGGATCCTATGGCACTTCTGGGTGTATTTTGCTGTTATTCTCTTTCACAGAAATTTATGTCTCTCTCGGTTGGTAATTTCTCCTTCACAATAGATGATGTAATCTCCCTTCATATTTCTGCCGGTGGGAATTTGAAATTATTGCACAGAGGAAAGATAATATTTATTTTTAGAAAGGAAAAACAACGGTGCAAGAACAGTCTTATTACTAACCTCAAAGGGGAAGTCATGGAAAACAACTGGTTCAAAGAGGGAAAATAACGGAGACAGAAGAATTGTTGACCCAAAAGAGAAAGCAATTGGAAAAAAGGGAATGTCTCATTTATGTCTCACCAGTCTGGGCTCCCTCTCACACTGTGCTGCTGTGGCAAGATGCAAAACTGCTCCCAGTCCTACACTTCCTCCAACATTCCCACAGGCAGGGATGCACCCAGCTGCAGTTACGTGCAAGCTCTGGCCAGCCACTGCATGAACCAAAAAGAGAGAAGCTGCAGTCAAGATACCAACCAGCTCCCCAGCCTAGGATCCCAGAGCTGGACCGTCCTGCCCTCCTCAAAACACGGACCAGTATGAATGCATTACCTGGTTCGTCTCTCCCTCAACGTGGAGAGGAATACGCACACTTGTGGTAATGAAGCTGAGATTTTCCCCAGATACTTCACTGAAAAGCACACTGGTTTAGGTTCAAATATATACAAGGCTTTTAATGACAAAAGTTAGATTTTAAATGATTAGAAGGGATACCAAACAGATCAAAGCAGATTATCTAGCAAATAAACAGAAATGCAACCTAAGCTTAACGCACGAGTTAGATTGACTATGAATGAGCAGTTTCTCACCCTGACCGATGATATCAGCAGTCTGACAGATTCTCAAGGCAAAAGCTGCATTTGCCTTGCAGCTTGGGTTTCTCAGGTTTCCATACACAGGCTAGAAATCTCTTTAACCTGGCTCCAGCACTTCCCCCAGTTCAGTCTTTGTTCCTTAGGTCTCTCCAGGAATCCTCTTGTGTGGCATGATATCGCTCCCTGACTTATATAGCTTTAGCATAGGGTGGGAACCCTTTGTTTCAAAACTCAGTTCCCAGACCAGTTTGAGGAAAAATACAGATGTCCCAAGATGGAGCCCAGTGTCATGTGGTCTGGTCACCTGCCCTGATAGATTCATATCACCCATTACTTACAGGCTCTCTGGAAAGTTCTCAGGAAGGCTCATCAGGTGGGAGATAAGCTTCTCCTAAGATCTATTCTTTTCCCTAACGGCTCATTACCCTGAATGTCAAAGGGAGTTGGACACCTAACCTTTCTGTGCTCCTTTGAAAATCCACACTTTGTTGCCTGATGGCCTAACTTGCACCTATCCTTTTGGTCTTTGCTGAAAGAGCGAGGGACTCCTTCTCCTAAAGTGTGAGGGAAGATGCTATGTATGTGGGATGGGAAAGGTGGAGGTGGATAGCTGTAGTGTAAAACAGGAATGTAATCTGTGACTGTTTATTTTGAGAGTGGGCAGGGGAGACACAGATACTAGTCCATATTAGCCATGGGGAAAATAACTCTTGCCTTTGCCTTGTACAGGGCCTGATACAAAACCCCTTGTTGTCAATGATTGAGAGTCTTTTCCTTAACTAGAAAGGACTTTGGATCTGGCTCATTATTAAAAGATGCAAGACTTTGGAGCATACGAGCCATAGTGAGATAAAGAATGATTTGGCCTCTATTTTGTATCTACTAACATGATGAAAACTAATACAGTAGGGGACTGGGTGGTGATGGGAAGTTGATTTGTGGGGAAGTCTTGATCTGATGACGTGCACAAACTGGTCCAACAGATACCATTCTCTCTTTAATTATATTGCAACCAATACAATGCAACTCAGTGCTGTATAATAAATCGCTTCACCCACTTTGGTTCATTATCAAATATATTCAAGAGACCAAATAACCAATGTCATTCAAGTTTATTGCTATTAACCAGTAATAATATAGTTCAGGAAAAAGGTTCTGTATGATACCAGTCTCCAGGAAGACATCTCATGCAGTCATGTTACATTCACCTGACACAGAAGGTGTACTCCCAAAGTTATACTCCTAAAGCTATCTTTCTATACTCTTTACTTTAGGAGTATAAAACCTTCTGTTTTACTGGCTGGCTGAGAGTCACATCTGACTGCAGAATTGGGGTGCGGGTCCACTGGCTTCCCTACTCCCGCACTGCGGACTCGGTGCGGGAAGCGCACAGTGTGAGAAGGGGATGCTGAATGCTCCAAGGTCAGCCCCAGGAAGGTCGAAGCGGTGGAAGCTTCTTGCCCTGGAGACAGTCTGCTCACAGAGAGGAGGTTCCCCCAGAGTCCTGACTGGCTTCATATGGAGTCATTCCAGAGCATCGCATCCAGAGCAACTGGTGGTTGAGGTGGGATGGACTGCACCCCATGGATGGAGCATCTGGCAATAAGTGACAGGGGAGCAGTAAAACAGTAGGTTTATTAGATGACAGGAACATGGTCTAAAACAGAGTTTGTAGGTACAGAGAACAGAACCCCTCAGTCAGGTCCATCTTGGGGGGCAGGGAGGCTAGAGCCCCATCTGGGCCTCCCTCCATTTCCCCAGCCAGCTCCAAAACTGAAACTCTGTCACCCCTCCTCTCACCTTTTTCTCTTTCCCGGGCCAGGAGGCCACCTGATCTCTTTGTTCTCCAGCACCTTCAGTTGGCACCTTTGCAGAGGAGGGGCCCAGGCCATCAGTTGCCAGCAGACAGGGTGTCGGCCATTCTCTGTGCAGACAGCATCACACACCCTTATCCCACGACCTAGATACTTAAGAAATGCCTAGGGGAAACTGAGGCACACACACAGTATTCAGAGAAAACATTAAGAACATTCCCACTTCTTTGCAATCCTCCAAAACACTTGCAACCACTCCCAGCTTGGTATGGTCTGCAAACTTTATAAGTGTACTCTCTATGCCATGATCTAAATCATTGATGAAGATATTGAAAAGAACTGGACCCAGAACTGATCCCTGTGGGACCCCACTCTTTAAGCCCTTCCAGCATGACTGTGATCATTGAAAACTACTCTCTGGGAATAATTTTCCAACCAGTTATGCACCCACCATACAGTAGCTCCATCTAGATTGTATTTCCCTAGTTTCTTAATGAGAAGGGCATGCGAGACTGTATCAAAAGCCTTACTAAAGTCAAGATATACCACATCTACCACTTGCCCCCATCCACAAGGCTTGTTACCCTGGCAAAGAAAGCTATCAGGTTGGTTTACACTATTTGTACTTGGCAAATCCATGCTGACTGTTATTTATCACCTTATTAACTGCTAGGTGTTTTCAAATTGATTGCTTCATTATTTGCTCCATTGTCTTTCCGGGTACAGAAGTTAAGCTGACTGGTCTGTAATTCCCCAGATTGTCCTTATTTCCCTTTTTATAGATGGGCACTAGATTTGCCCTTTTCCAGTCTTCTGGGATGTCTCCCGTCTTCCATGACTTTTCAAAGACAATAGTCAATGACTCAGATTATCTCCTCAGTCAGTTTGCCTCTTACCCCTTCTCCCCCAGGGGCCAACTTGAAGGTGGTTCTGACCCACTTGGGAACAGTGCTGAAGGGGCCTGGAGAGTCCCATAAATTGCAATGTACCACCAGCAGGTTTGATCTTAGCAGCAACTGGATGGCCTGGATCAGACAGGAGGCAGGGAAGGGGTGAAATACCCAGTGAGGGGAATCCCGACAGGGAAAATACAAAAACCAAAGCTGCAGAAACTTCCTTCTGCCATATGTTGCATGGGGGCAGAAATTCCACAAACAATCCAGTACTAGGCACAGCAATGGGATCTGCAACCAGAGTCAAATCAAAATATCTGTCATCAGGTTTCAAATCTCTGTATCCATCTATGATCGTGTGTCCATAAAAACTGGGGCTTCTGGAATATTAAGATATCCTGGGATAAGAAGGAAGGTACTCTCATGGACTGGTAACTAGTTAAAAGATAGGAAACAAAGGGCAGGAATAAACAGTCAGTTTTCAGAATGGAGAGAGGTAAATAGTGGTGTCTCCCAGGGGTCTGTACTGGGCCCAGTCCTATTCAACATATTCAGAAATGATCTGGAAAAGGGGGTAAACAGTGAGGTGGCAACATTTGCAGATTATACAAAATTACTAAAGATAGTTAAGACCCAGGCAGACTGTGAAGAGCTACAAAAGGATTTCACAAAACTGGGTGACTGGGCAACAAAATGGCAGAAGAAATTCAATGCTGATAAATGCAAAGTAATGCACATGGGAAAACATCATCCCAACTATACATAGAAAATAATGGGGTCTAAATTGCCACTCAAGAAAGCTTATGCCCAAATAAATTTGTTTGTCTTTTAGATGCCACAGGACTCCTCATTGTTTTGTTTTGTTTTAAATAAGGAAGTGTTATTTACTCCTTCTCATAAAGCAAGAACTAGGGGTCACCAAATGAAAGTAATAGGCAGCAGTTTTCAAACAAAAAAGGGAAGTATTTCTTCACACAATGCACCGTCAACCTGTGAAACTCTTTGCCAGAGGATGTTGTATAGGCCCAGACGATAACAGGGTTCAGGAAAGAACTAGATAAGTTCATGGAGGACAGGTCCATCATTAATGGCTATTAGTCAGGATGAGCAAGGATGGTGTCCCTAGCCTCTGTTTGCCACAAGCTGGGAATGGGAGACAGAGAATGGACAACTTAATGATTACTTGTTCTGTTCATTCCCTCTGGGGCACCTGGCATTGGCCATTGTCAGAAGACAGGATACTGGGCTAGATGGACCTTTGGTCTGATACAATATGGCCATTCTTATGTTCTTATATGGTCATATTTGAATGTGGCCCTTCTCAGACACCAAAGTAAAAATGCACACAACCTCCCAGATAGTTACAGATTCATAGAATTAAAGGCCAGAAAGGAGCAGTATGATTCTCTAGTCTGACCTCCTGCATAATATATGCCATAAATCCTCAACCTGATTAATTGGAGTTCAGTCTAGCACCCTCTTTACTTCAGCAATGCTGTGATTCCACTTTCTTTCACCACTGTCAGAGAGACATTCCAGCAGAAGGGCCCTGATCTCTCAGCTTTTAGCACTAGAACCCACCAAGTCTGTCTGTTTTGCTTTTCTTTTTCGTTCGTTTGCTTTTGTGGTTAGTTGAATAATTTTTCAGCAAAAGCTGGCTTTTTCTGGCACAAGAAGCATTTCCCAAGGAGCAAAAAATCTTGGATTAAAAGAAAAAATAACCCCCAAAATATTTATTTTCTGCTTTAAATGATAATACAAAAGGGGGGTCAGTGAGAGAAGGGGGGGTGCAGAATCCCCTTCTCCATTCCGCACTGGGGGGAGCAGTGAGAAAACAGCACAGCCTTGGGGACAAGACTGAAGAGAGGCTTTGGGGGTTGGAAAACATATTTTTTTTCAACTCTGTACCTACATAAATGGCTCGTTTGCACATCGAACTTGCAGGTGCCCTTTGACTTCGCCTCTCTTCTAAAGTCTCCGGGTTTCAGTTCAGGGCTGGGCCCCTCAGGCTCCTGGGAAGCAACTGGAGAGTGTCTCCAGGGCACAGAATACAAGAAATTGTTCTCATTACACCTATTCAGCGAAAGGGCGAGTCATTGTGTCACGAGACAATCCCAACAACCCTCTGTGTTTACAAAGGAGCAGCAGGAGACAGGAAGACACTGCCCGGTATCACTGTGTGAGAGACTAGACCACAGTGACAAAACCCATCACCAAAGCCAACAGTGGGTTAACATCGTGTTTGTCTCTTAACATGGCCACATTTAAGAAAAGACAGGAATCAACCGCAATTGTCAACACAAAGGCACTGATTTGTGCTCACTTCTTGTTTACAGAATAGAGTAGATGAAATATATAGAATTAGACTGAACCGCCGGAGGATTTGACAAAATCGTTTTATGTTGCATGTTCCGTTATTAGTTGCAGGAGCCATTGGTCTGACGCTACCATGGCAGGAAATATAAGCAGTAAGGAAGCACGTAAAGTTGAGTGATAAACGCCCCTGAGGAATGTTATCATTGCTGAAGACAACTTATCTAATCTACCTGCCTACCGGTCTGTCATTTTAAGATCTCTTTTTATTCTTATTGCTCTAACAGCGGGTCTTCCCTCCTTGTCCTGGATCCCCAGAGGCAGCAAGTGTGATCTTTTGGTGAAGGAGTTCTTGGGGATGGCTACACTTGCAGATGTAGAGCGCTGTGAGTTAAACCCGCCTTCGGAGAGCGTAGGAGGGAAAGCGCTGCCGTGTGTTCACACTGTCACCTGCAAGCACGCTGGCGTGGCCACATTTGCGGCACTTGCAATGGCATTGGGCCCGGTGCATTATGGGCAGCTATCCCAGCATGCAAGTGACTGCAATGTGCTTTTCAAATGGGAGGGTGGGGTGGAGTGTGACAGGGACTGTGTTGTATGTATGTGGGGGGAGAGAGAGTGGGTTTTTTGGGGGGCAGAGAGCATGTCAGCATGCTGTCTTGTAAATTCAGACAGCAGCAGACCCTGCCTCTCTCTCTCTCACACAGCATTCTGCACTAATGGTTGCTTTGTCTCAGAGTAGATAAACAGCCGGGTGTCAGAAATGGAGTTTTCAAAGGGCACATCCGCATTCCTACAGCTGATTCCAAACAATGACCAGAGTGGCCACTTGACTTAAGGGGATTATGGGACATTTCCGGAGTCTGATCAGAGCGCAGTAATGCAACACCTCATTCACACTGATGCCCAGGCATTTCAGCCAAGGCACAGCAGGAGTTAATCTTCTCGCGGAGGTGGAGAACCAGGAGTGCTGTAGCCTTGGAGTCAGAGCACTCTACAAGCCTTGCCTGTGTGGACAAGCTGGGGTGCCGGAGGATGCTTTAATGTGCTCTAACTCCCAAGTGTAGCCAAGCCCACCTGTTCCTTATAAAGAGAGGGATATGCTAATAGGGGTGACCATTTACTGTTTATATCGATCTTTCTCTTTGCCCAGGCTGCAGCTGGATTCACAATCAGCAGCCCCCTGGATCTGTGCAGTGACCAGCCAATCCCCTGAGAACTTTCCCCTTCAACACCTGGGAAAATGAAACTTTGGCTCCATTTCGTTTCCTTTGTAGCAGTCTTGGAAGATATTTTCTTTTACTAGTTTCTCTATAGATAGATGGGGACATAGTATTCTTCCCAAACTATTTTGATATGATTCTTAACATGACTTTATTCCCAGGTGCCCGGTCCCACGTCCAGCTAGTGGAGTCCGGAGAGGATGTGAAAACGCCTGGGGCTCTCTCCACCTCTCCTGCAAAGCCTTTGGGTTCACCTTCAGCAGTTATCTCATGGACTGGATCCGTCTGGCCCCCTGGAGGGGGCGGGACTTGCTGGCTAGAGCTGCTGCCCAGGGCAGCGCCTACTATGCTGACTCCGTGAAAGGGCGATTCGCCATCTACAGAGACAATGCCAACAGCCTGGTGCGTTTGCAAATCAGCAGCCTGAGAGCAGAGGACACCGCCCTGTATCCCTGTGTCAGAGACACACAGCCAGGGACCTAGGACAAAAACCGAGTGCTGTAGCCACCGTCTGGAGTTGGCTGGTTGGGGCGCTCAGGGTTTGCAAAACTGTGGAAATCTGAGGAAAGACTCAGATGACATTTAAGCACCAAACCCGCCCCACTGGGGGCACTGGCTGTGTCAATAAAGTAGGGAGCCCGGGGGCTTCGAATCACATAAGGGTCTAAGGGTAGTTATTATAATGCCTGCCTAGAGGTGCCTGGCTCCCAATGGAATTTACAGCCTCGAATTAGGCACCCTGACTCTCAGCCCCCCTGTGCCTGAGCCAGAAACTGGACTTCAACAAGGTCCATCTTCTACCTCCCAGGGGAGGGCCCAGCCACTGGGCTAGAAGGTTTCCTGGGGGACTCCTCTTCAAAGAGCTGCGGTTGAATTTCTTCTACTTGCTTCAGAATGCAAAGAGTCTTTGTGAGGAGAGAGCAAGACAGAGTGTGAATGAGAATGACTGTATAGCCCGGTGACCAGGGCGCTCTTCTGGGATCAAGGGAGGCCCATCTTCAGGTCCCTGTGCTCTAAGGGTTATTTGAATGCTCGATTAGCAGGTTTCAGGCCAGTGTGGTTATTAGAACACTGGGCGGGCTGGGCCTCGGGGAACCTGGCTTTTCTTCTAACAGCCAACAGACCTTGGGGAAATCAGTTTTCTTCTCTCTGCCTCAGTTTATCCACCTCGAAAAAGGGGACACGAAAGCTCACCGTCCGTTCCCAAATCTCCCTTACAGAGCTGAGTATTTCTGTCACCCAAGGGTGTAATCACTCCTGGGCTGTATTTCACAGACTGGATACATTCAGTGCTTCAGATTACTTTGAACATGCTTCTATCCCCTCAGGGTCTCACACCGTATCATGGCATCTCCCAAAGCCCGGGACAAGGGACCTCAGCGAGAAATGCAATGCCAGCCCCTGGGACTCCATTGTAAGAGCACGGATATGCAAGTCAAGTAATTGTATTCCCTGCTTAAAGCCCTTTGGGTTGGGAACCTGCAGCTCCCGGTGTCTGCAGTGATCGGCCCAACCCTCTAGAGAACTTTTCCCAGCAAACACACTTGATGTTTTGGCTGCATTTTCTTTTCACTGTGGCAGCTTTCCGAGGTGTGTATTTCTTCAGGGGGAAATGGAGATACCCTTGTTTTGAAATAACGTGTGGCAATATTGGAATCAGAGCTGTGATCCGTAGCAACATTAACAGAAGCATCAATCCGGTTAGCATCAGCACCGTCATCTGGATTCTCCATGTGCTTTTACATCCCCCGGGGCTGGGGCTCAGGCTCCGCAGGTGGAGTCCGGAGGAGGAGACATTAAGAAGCCCGGACAATCTCTGCGCTCACCTGTACAGGCTCCGGCTTTGATTTAAGCTCCCGGGAAGGGAGTGGAGTGGGTCTCCATGATTTTCTTTGATGGGAGTAAGGAATATCGCGCCGCTTCTGTCAAAGGATGATTCACCACCTACAGGGACAACTCCCCAAACCTGGCCGATTTAGACATGAGCAGCCTGAAGCCAGAGGACACGACCCGGTTACTGTGCAGCGTCCCAGTGAGTGAAACCCGGTCTGAGCTGAGACAAAAACCCGTCCCCTGCAATGCCATGAGGCTGTTACTCTTGGTGGCGCTGAAGGTCTGCAAGTTACAATGAGCCCAGCAAGGACAAAGGGAAGTAAACAAAGAAATCAGGGGGTTCATGTCATTTTCTTTCTTACGGGGAATTGCCCAGCAGGCCAGATAAGAATCCGGATGTTTAATCACAGACGTTAATAGGTTTATAAAGACTCCTTCCACCTCCCCTCCCCCTTCCCCCAATACATTGTCTTTGCCCTCCTCTCCAAAAAAGGACAAATCCTGTGATGTTCTGGCTCTGTGTAGCATCCTCCCTCCTATGACCTACAGACCCGGTGCCCTCCTTTGTGTAACCTTTGCAGTGACTGACAGCAGCGCTGGGGGGACAGTCAGACAGAGAGACCTGACTCTGTTGGGTCTTAGAATGAAGTCAGGGCCAAATGCTCCGACTCGCATTTGTGCAAAAGGAATGGGAATGGGAGTATGAATCGGAATGAAAGAGGAATATCCATGGGAACAGAAATGGGACGGTGAGCATGAAAGAGAACAGGAAGGTGAGTGTGAGTGGAAGTGGAAATGGGAGTGTGTGAGTGAACAGGAAGGGGATGTAAAAAGGAATGGGAGTGTTCATGGGAGTGGGAATAGAAATACCTGTTTCAGCGTGAATGGTTACAGGGGTCTGAATGTAAGTGGGAACGGAAATATTTTACTATTAAGTAGTAGCAGTAGTCGAATGTCTGAATATTACATCATACAAAATCTAAAAACATAAAAAGGAGAACGCTTCTGCCTGCACTTCATTGCTTATTAATAATTAACTAAGTAGATGATTATGCTGATGATGATTAGGGGGGAGGGAGTTGGTGGTGGTTGTGATCCTAGCGCCTGGGGTCTCCAATCATAGTCTAGGATCCCCTATTCCTAGGCACGGTACAAACACAGACCATAACACCTCTCTCTACCCCGCGGAATTTACAATTCGAGCATAAATGGGAAGTGGAGTGTGAATGGGAGTGGGAGTGTGAACGCGGATATAAATATCAGCCGGGCATTATAATCTTCCTCCATTGTCTACTGAATCCTCCCTCTACTCCCTCCCTAAAGCAAAACTCCCAGACACGCCTCTCTAGGCACACAAATGTCAGGGAGGCTCCTCTGCAAAACCTTAACTCTTTCTTCAGACCCCCACCCCCAGCTTCTCCCACCCGCACCCACAGCCGGGCCCCCAGACCTGGTCCAAAGTGCATCATTTCAATGTAGCCGGTCACTGCTGGGAAGGGAAAGGGGCTTCCCTCCCAAATCCCTCCCAGTGACAGGGGAAATCTTCTGTCTCCAGGGGGTGGCCCAGCCCTATGGATCCCTGGGACACGACCCCTCCCCAGACACTGACTCCCCAGACCGGACATTGCATGGCCCCTGTGTGTGTGCAACGGGGCTCCAGAGCTGAGTCCCCCCAATCCCCAATATCACCTCAGAATAGCCAGACCCTCAGTTCCCGTGTGAGAAAATACAGTCCCTGCAGGGAGCTGTTCATTCCTCCCAGGGGTCCGAAAGTCTAATGAGGATCCCAGCGCCCTGTGCCCGGCGCTGCACAGAGACACAGGACGGGACAGTCTGACTCCTGCCACGAGAGCCCTGGGGCGAGTCAATCTGATCACTGGCAGCAGGACAGTGTCTCTTATAAAGCGGGGCATGCAAATGAGGGAGACAGTTTCCTGTTTAAATCTGAGCCTCCCTCTGCCCAGGCTGCACCCGGAGACACAATCCGCAGCCCCCTGGGTTGGTGCAGTCACCAGCCAGTCCCCCGAGAACTTTCCTCTCCCGCACCCGGGAAAATGGGATTTTTGCTCCTTGTCATTGTCGCTGTAGCAGCTTTGGAAGGTATTTTCCTCCTCTGAAGACCTGGCGGAGTTAGAAGAATATTGTGTTCTCGCTGTTTTTATACCGACATTAATGGCCTGTCTTTATTCCCAGGTGTCCGGTCCCAGACGCTGGTGGAGTCCGGAGGGGGTGTGAAGAAGCCCGGAGACTCTCTCCGCCTCTCCTGCAAAGCCTCCGGGTTCACCTTCAGCAGCTACTCGATGAACTGGGTCCGCCAGGCTCCCGGGAAGGGACTGGAATGGGTCGCTTATATAAGCGGCAGTGGGGGTGATATACAGTACCTTAATTCAGTGAAAGGGCGATTCACCATCTCCAGGGATAACGCCAAGAGTGAGCTGTATCTGCAGATGACCGGCCTGAAGCCCGAGGACACCGCCCGCTATTACTGTGCGGGAGACACAGTGACACCAAACCGGTTTGTGATCGCACAAAAACCCAGGCTGCGGAATCGCCCTTCTCCCGGCGGCCGCGCGGGGGCAGCAGCGACACCCCCCGCTTCGGGCTCGGGCAGGAGACCCGGCCCCCAGGGGAACGGGACACAAACCTCCCGCCAGTTTAACCCTTCCGTTCCCGGGCAATGTGTCTCCCCTTCCTGCCCAGAGCCCTGTTGAGTGCAGAGATCCCTCGCTTCATCTGTGAACCCCAATCCGGAGTGAGTCCTGTTCTGAATCACTCTCCCCTCGCAGACCTGGCACCTTGCCTCTCCCTGGCCCACCTCGGTGTCAGACTCACAGGCCAGTAGGTCAGTGTGAAGGGGACAAGCGCGTTGGGGTTTGCATCAGACCCAACGGATGGAGCAAATTGCCCCTGGGGCCAAATCCTCCGCTAGTGTAAAGTCACCGCAAGGGCTTTCACGAGACTCGAGTTACTCCTGATTTACACCAGGGATGTTTATGGCATTAATGCAGCGGAAGGTGATTAGTTAATTATAACCGATGTGGGACCCCTCCCCGTGGCATCAATTTATTGCCTTTATCCCCACAAGGCCACCCTGAGGCCGGGGAACTATCACAGCCCCAGGTTCAAAAAGTGGGACTGAGGCAGAGAGAGATGGAGGCTGGGATATAGCAATGGGCCATTCAGAGTCCGGGCGGGGCTGTGGGGCAGACAGGGCCGGTCTCTCGGTTTTGTGCTGCCCCAAGCAGAAAAAAATTTGGCTGCTCCCCCTTTTTTTGGCTTTTACACGTTTGCGCTTTGCAATTTTTTTTGTTTTGACTGTTTAAATTTTTAAAAATGAAAACAGAATTTGTAGTTAGTGAAATAAAACAATTTCCTACTAGTGTACTCATTAACACCAGCGCCCCAGCTCCACTCCTCCCCTTGGAGCCACCAAAGCCTGGCGAAAATGGAGAGATGGCCCAGCTGCTGCTTCCCCCATCCCCTGGGCCAGTGACCCTGCCAAAGAAGGAAATTCAGCTGGTTTGGCAAATCTATGCTGGCTAGTCCTCGTCATCCACCAGGTGCTTACAAATACATTGTTCAGTAATTTGTTCCAGTCCCTTTCCAGGGATCAAGGTTGGGCTGACTGGCCTATAGTGCCCTGGTGCTTCACTGGTCCCTTTCCTAAAGATGGCAAATGTCAAACCTTTCTCCATTCCTCTGGCACCTAACTGGAGGGAAGGAGCAACTGGTCCAGGGGCATCCAAAGCCAGGCCCCTGCAGTTGCTCATTTAAGACCCACAAAAGGGTATCTGGCCATGCACCTCCAGCCAAACTCCACCGGCATGGAGCCCCGTGGAGCCCCCAGGGCTCGGAGGGCAGAGCTGAGTCCCGCAGCACCAGAACAGCCAGGGAACATGGATGGTGCCCAGAGCCTGGTGGCGGGCTGGTGTCAAAATACCCGGGTCCCGATGCTGGACCAGTCCCAGGCGAGTTGGCCCGGAGTGGGTGGGAAGCAGCTTTGGACTGGTCAGTCCTGAGTCCAGGGGCAGCTCTGTGTGCCAGGCCAGCTGTTTGCAGTGAAGTCTGGCTCAGCAGGGCCGGAGGAGGCCACTCAGCCCCATGCCATGGGTGGTGTCTCCTCCTCTCAGGGGTGGCTCCAGGCCCAGCCCCTCCCTCTGCCTCTGCGGCGGTGGCTCGCTGGCAGGGCCGGCTCTAGGTTTTTTGCCACCCCAAGCATGTAAGCTTGCTTTGCTGGTGCCTAGAGCTGGTCCTGGGGGCAGAGATCACCCAGCGCCGGAATAAACCCCGCTCCGCTGAGCCTGGGAATGTGGCACCGCTGGGACTTTCCAAAGAGACTCGAGCATTTTTTTCATCCATTTGACTGCTGGAAATCTCAGTCCCGGTGTAAACGGTGCAGCTCAGGATCCTGCCCACAGTAAAGTTCCACAATGTCACAGGTTTCAGAGTAACAGCCGTGTTAGTCTGTATTCGCAGAAAGAAAAGGAGTACTTGTGGCACCTTAGAGACTAACCAATTTATTTGAGCATAAGCTTTCGTGAGCTACAGCTCACTTCATCGGATGCAACTTCATCGGATGTCACAGAGTCACCATGGAGATAAAAGACCCCGTCCCTCAGCCCCCGATGACATCACAGCCCAGCACTGGCCCACAGGGCATTGGGGACAGTCACGTGGCTAAGGGCTGTGGACAGGGACACGGTGGGATTTCATGGGATCGCTCAGGGGGAGGCGGCTCCCGAGGCAGAAGCAGAGGCCCGTGGGTGGGGGGCGGGGGGGCACGAGGGTCGCAGAGCGCAGCTCCCACTGACTGAGATATGGCCCCGGACTCCCCAAAGTCTCGCCTAGTCTTAGTTTCTAGATAGGGATGAAGGGTGAGGCCAGTATTAAAACTCAGGGTTGGAATTACATCCTGGGTAAAGTCCGGTTTTGGGGCTCTAAGTCAGGTATTCATGTAGTTTTCCGGTTCAGACATATATGAAGGTGGCGTTTACCCTCAGGGTCACGGTTAGGTGGGGGAGCGAGAGGAGGGATAAAGAAGGTGCCAGTTTCTCTCCTTATGGTCGAGGAGGAAGCTCCGACTCAGACAGGGGCGGTGCCACAGAGACGAAGCGTCGCCTCTTCTCTAAGCCCCACACAAAGGAACTGAGTCCGGGCTAGGAAATGGTGGGGGTCTCTTATAAGGAGCGGGGCATGCAAATGAGGGTGAGAGTTTCCAGTTTAAATCTGTCCCTCTCTCTGCCCAGGCTGCACCCAGAGACACAATCCGCAACCCTCCGGGTCTGTGCAGTCACCAGCCAGTCCCCGGAGAACTTTGTCCTTCAGCACCAGGGGAAATGAAGCTTTGGTTGTACCTGGTTCTCATTGCAGCATCTCCGGAAGGTCCATTCTCCTTTCCATGGGTTGGATGTACTGGGGAGGCGGGGGGTTATAGCGCTATTGCCCGAGGTCCTCATATTCCCCATAATTAATTGTTATTCCCAGGTGCCCGGTCCCAGCTGCAGCTGATGGAGTCCGGAGCGGTGTGAAGAAGCCCGGAGACTCTCTCCACCTCTCCTGCAAAGCCTCCGGGTTCACCATCAGCAGCTCCGGCATGAACTGGGTCCGCCAGGCTCATGGGAAGGGACCGCCAGCATTTACAGCACCAGCATAGACAACAGTGAATTGGTAAAAGGGCGATTCACCGTCTCCAGAGATGACCCCAACAGCCTGTTGTACCTGCAAATGACCGGCCTGAAGCCCGAGGACACCGCCCGGTCTCACTGAGTGAGAGATCCCATATCTCTAGCACAAGGATACACACCGGCATCTTCAGGTTTCAGGCTGCTGATGTGCAAATGCACCAGGTTACTGGAGGCGTCTCTGGAGATGTTGAATTGCCCTTTCCCTGAGTCCAGGTCATATGGGGTACCTGCACTATCAATGCTGGAGACCCACTCCAGTCCCTTCCCAGGAACATGATGGATCCAATCCAGCCAGTTGCTACTGATGAAGAAGCCGGAGGCTTTGCAGGAGAGGCGGAGAGAGTCTCCGGGCTTTTTCACATCCCCTCCAGACTCCACCAGCTGAACCTTTGACAGAGCCCCTAGGGGGGAAAAAGTATCATGAATCACATCTGGAATTTTCAAAGGGTACAGTCAAGGGGAATTAGATACCCCATTACCTAAGTCCCCTTCAAAAATGTTAATCAACATTCCAGTAGGCCCTGCTCCAAACCCCACTCAGACCATTGGAAGTTCTCCCCTTGCCTTTAGTGACCTTTGCACCAGGCCCATAATGCACAATATTCCGCAGTATTTCCAGAAAATGTCAGAAACCATCATTCCTTTACACGCACTAGACAGAAGAGACAATTCAGCCAAAATATGCTGTTGATGCTGGATAAAGTGCTCATGGTGTCCCGGCATTAGCTGCACAGACCCCTCCTTGTGTCCTAGCCATGCAGGTGTCAAGCTATTAAATGACTTAGGCAGGGCATTAAGGATATGCATTTGCATATCTTTTTTTTTTTATAAGCCATGTTTGAGCTCGAGCCGTCAAGCTATCTTAGGTTTTTATATTGTCCCCATTACTGTAGTGTCTGAGCATCACAATCATTGAAGTATTTAGGGTAACAAGAAAACATTTTACAAATACATTAGAAGCAAGAGGAAGATGAAGGACAGGGAAGGACCACTGCTCAATGAGGAGGGAAACACAGTCACAAGAAAATGCAGCAATTGCCGAAATATTAAATACCATTTTGTTTTGGTTTTCACCAAAAAGATTAGTAGTAATCAGAGGACTAACAGTGAACATCAGTATAAATGGGGTGGGATCTGAGGCTAAAATAGGGAAACAACAAGTTAAGAATTATGTAGACAAGTTAGACGTCCTCAAGTCAGCAGGGCCATGAAATACACCAGAGAATACTTAAGTAACTGGCCAAAGAGACCTTAGCCATTAACAATTTATTTCTGAGAACTCTCGCAGGACAGGAGTGATCCCAGAGGACTGGAAGAGGGCAAGTGGTACCTTTCAATAAAAAGCAGAATAAGGGCAACCCAGGAATTATAATCCAAAAATGTAACTTCTGTACCCGGAAAGAATGGAGCAAATAATCAATTTGCAAGCACCCAGAAGATGAGGTGACAACTAGCAGTCAACATGGATTTGTAAAGAACAAATCACATCAAACCCACCTCATATCCTCCTTTGACAAGGTATCAAAACTAGGGGATGGGGGCGGGGATAGGAACAGTAGATGTGGTACATCTCATCTTTAGTCAGACATTTCATACAGTCTCAGATCGCCTTCTCGTAAGCAAACCAGGGAAATATAGACTGATGATCCTATTATAAGGTAGGTGCAGAACTAGTTAGAAAATGTACTCAGAGAGTAGTTATGAATGATTCACAGTCAAGCTGGAAGGGAATATCGAGTGGGGTCCCACAGGTATCTGTCCTGGGTCCACTTCTATTCAATAGCCGCATAAATGACTTGGATAATGGCAGAGAGAGTACACTTACAAAGTTTGCAGATTATACCAATCTGGGAGGGGTTGCAAGCACTTTAGAGACCAGGATTAGAATTCAGAATTACCTTGACAGACCAGAGACATGGTCTGAAATATATAGGCTGCCTCCACACTCACTGTCTGTGTAGCTAAACCCAGTAGCAAAAGGCTCTGGCAGGGGGAGGTAGCAGTAAATCCCTTCATGACCCCAAATATCAGGCAGTTGGACCCTGAGCATGTGGGCAAGACCCACCAGCCAGACCCTGGGGAAAGAGTTCTCTGTAGTCACTCAGAGCCCTCCCAACCTTCACTGGCCATTGGGGATATTTGCTACGAGCAGTTGTCGATGTGCCTACAATGGCATGTGGCCATCTCCTCATACCACCACCCACCATAAATTTATCAAGCTCAGTCTTGAAAACAGTTGGGTTTTTCTCCCCTTTTTAGTATTAATTCTGGCTGAGATTTAATTTAAAAAAAGCCAGCTAAAGGAATGGGAGAGATGCTGGGGCATCCATGGGAACGTTGGTGGCTAAAGTGACCCTGCTCAGTTCGATCTCGAAGGGGGGAGAGATGTGATGAAGTGGGACTGTTCTTAATGTTTCCTCTGAATAGTGTGGGGGTGCCTCAGTTTCCCCTATGCAGTTCTTAAGTATCTAGGGGGTGGGGTAAGGGTGTATGATCATTGCAGAGCCCTAGAGGGCAGGTATGTGCAGGAGTCTGGACACAGAGAATGGCCGACACCCTGTTTCCTGGCAGCTGATGGCCTGGGCCCTTCCCCCCTGCAAGGTGAGAGCTAAAGGGTTGGAGAACAAAGGAATCAGGTGACCTCCTGGCCCGGGAAAGGGACAAAGCCCAGAGCAGGGCAGGGCTGGAGGGAGTTTCAGTTTGGGGCTGGCTGGAGACATGGATTGAAGGGCAGACGTGGTTGTCTGGCTCACTGCCTCCCAAAATGGACCCAGCTGAGGGGTCCCATTCTCTGCACCTACAAGCTCTGTTTTAGACCATGTTCCTGTCGTCTAATAAACCCTCTGTTTTACTGGCTGGCTGAGAGTCACGTCTGACTGCGAAGTTGGGGTGCAGGACCCTCTGGCTTCCCCAGGAGCCCCGCCTGAGCAGACTTGCTGTGGAAAGTGCACGGAGGGGCAGAGGATGCTGAATGCTCCGAGGTCAGACCCAAGAAGGTGGAAGCTGGGTGAGTTTTGTGTCCTGAAGACAGGCTGCTCACAGGAAGGCAACTGCCCCAGAGTCCTGACTGGCTTCATGCGGATCAGTTCCAGAGCATCGCCCAGGGACTCCGTGACAACTGGTGGTAGCAGTGGGATCTACTGCACCCCATGGACGGCGCTTTCTGCAGTAAGTGACTGGGGAGCAGTAAAACGAAGGGGGATTGATGGGGACCAGGTGTGCTGAAGTTTCAGAGAGAGACGTTTTCAGGGGGCGGTTAACCCCTGGAAGTGTGTGACCAGAGAGAAGTGTGTGACCTGTTTTGCAGTAACAGGGTCCCCTGGGGGATTGCAGCGAGTGGTCCCAGGGGCGGAGGAGTCTGCAGCTCGACCCTGGCAAAGAGGTGGTGACCTCAAGAAGGGCTGGCACACTAGGGGTTCTCCCTGGAAACCCTGGGGAGCTGAGAGCACACAGGCCTGTGAGTCCACAACAGCTTGGGAAGAGCGGAGTGATGGCCTATCACTGTCTCCTTAAGAAGGACATTGTAACCCTGTGCAGAAAGAGAGGGTTGAGCATTGGAAAGTTCACCAAGGCACAGTTCATCGTGCAGCTGGAGGAGGATGACCGCTCTAAGGAACAGATTCCTGACCCCAATTGGGGCTATAGCAGGATCTGGGAGCAGCTGGAGTGGGAGCCAGGCATCCCCAAGACTCCTGTCTCCAATCAGACGAGGGTCTTCACGATCGGGTTCCCCATCGGGGGATCGGAGACGGACGGGATTGGAGCTGAGTCCGAGAGAGCAAGAGGACTGTGGGAGACAGCGAGAGCCCGAGAAAGAGCTGCAGAAGCAGCAGCAGCATGAACTGGCGGTGGGGGAGCGGAGAGGCCTAGGGGACCCCCCAGGGGTGAGTGGGGATAGACCCCGGGGGGCCAGTTCCGCAGGGAACCTCGAGACTAAATTGCTGCCCCTGGTTAAGGGGGGGGGGATGTGGATGCCACCTCACTGCCTTTGAGCAGGCTAGCGATTTGAACCAAAGGGACCCTGCAGAAAAGCCCCGGTGTCTAGCTCCCCTGCTGGGTCCCAAGGCCATAGACTCCGTCAGCCAGATGGGTGGGGAGGTGGACAGGCTCCCACTCCTGGTCCCAGCCTATATGTCTGTGTGGAGTCTCCTGGGGCCAGGCCCCTCGGACCCCCAGTGGGAGCGGAAGGTGATGGTCAATGGGGAGACATTCCTGGGGTGGCGAGATCCTGGGACAGAGAGAACTGTTGTCAGGCCCTGGGTGGTGCAGCCTGAGATGCTGAGGGGCTGTGTGAGCTGGGTGAGGGTCCCAGGGACGAAGCCCCTCACCCTGCCTATGGCCCAGATCCCTGTGCAGACCCAGGAGAGGTGGGGCTGGCTGGTTGTTGGGGTTCTCCAGGACACCAGCTGCGAGACCCTGTTGTGGGGTGACTGTGTCTCTTTGGGACAGGATCCAGGCCCTGCTCCTGTAACTCCCAAGGGTTTGAATTTGAATCCAGGGAACCAATCGGCGGAGAGGGAAATGGTCAGTGAAAATGCAGATGACCTGGCTGGCAGTGGGGAGGAGCGGCTAGGCTCAGGCTACCTGCCTGCCTGTAACCAGACCCCTGGGGCTAGGTGGGACAGAGAGATGCTCCCCGCCCCCCTTGCACACCAGAGAGGGGGCTCAGGCTGGCTCTGATGCAGTGAGGAAAGCAGCGAGCTCGCTGCCTACCCCCACTGGGACAGCAAGGGCAGCGCTGAGCACAGTGGAGCTGAGACCCCAGCTGAGGGGGGGGAGACACAGGCAGGGCAGGGGATCTGTGGGGAGTGGCAAGGTGCGGGGTCAGGAAAGTCTGGATGAGCCTAGGCAGCCTTGTGAGCTGATGGCTTTGTCTAGTCAGCAGGGTGGGAAGGAGAGAAGAGTGGAAGATGAGTGCCCCTGGACCTTACCTGTTAGCTGGGTGGAGAAGTGGGACAGTGAAGGAAAGTGCCTGTGTCTGTCAGGGGTATTGACTTGCCTATGGAGGGAGCTACCCTGATCTCCAAGCAGTTGTCTGTGAGTAGCCTTGTGTGCTGGGATAAGGGGAAAGAGTTCCCAAGCTGGGTGTCTGGGAAAGAAAAAAGTGTGTCCAGCTCTTCTTTGTCTGTGGAGCAGACAAAAGGGGCCTTTCAGCCTGTGACGGTTGAGGGTCGTGCAGTTGTCTCAGAGCTGGTTCTGGATCCAGCTAAAGCCCAGGAAAGGAAGGGTCCTAAGTTTGTGTCTGCTCGGGAGAATGGCCCTGTAACTAGGTAGCATCCAGTTAGTGTCTATGTAAAATCCCAGAGACCAGACAATTCTGGTGCTTGTATTTTGCCCGTTGCTAGTGTGTGGCTGGGAAAGGGTGTAGCAACTCTGTCTAATCAGGGTGAGATCCTAGCCAGGGCACAAGGAGAGCATGAAGGTGATGTGATTGTGTTACCTACTGAGGGTGTGGAAACCTGTAGCAAGAAGGAAAAGATTCCTTTTGAACTTGTGTGTGGCAAAGGGAAGGAGGATGCTTCTGACCTTTTATCTAGGAAGTCTGTAAGTTTGCCTGAAAGGGGATTGTGTAGGAATCCGCCGGATGGGCCAGAGGTAATTCTGGCTGTAAGGGAGACCCAGAAAGTGTCTGTTGTTGCTCAGGAAAGTGTTTCTCTAGAGCAAGCCCTAGGAAAAGAGGGTAGGAGCAGAATGTCTGTGAGGGGTGAATTGTTGCATAGAAAAGCCATAGGGAAAGGAATCCTCAAGGAGTCTTTGCAAGCAGTTTACTGCAACTGAAGGGTGTGAAAGTAATTTAATCAAGAAAGTTTCAGTTCCTAACAGCCAGAAATTTTCTGTTGTGAATGGATCCACTGACTTTCCTGTTGAAAGACCCAGTGTGGATAGCTTTGAGAAGGTCTCAGAGGAAGGGAAAGCTGTTAAGAAATTTAAACAGTCCTATAACCAAGTGGCTGTGTTTGGCCAGCTTGTTGGGGAGAAGATCCAATCCCAGTTTGACCCCCTGGGATTTTCGGGTGGCCAAAGGGCACGGGCCGCATAAACCTTCCCACATGCGGCCTGTGAGTGCTATCGACCACCCCTGATCTAAGGGAGGGCGTGAAACTGGAAGGACCTGGTGTAACTCCTACCAAGGAATGGGAGAAATGCTGGGGCGTCCATGGGAACGTTGGTGGCTAAAGTGACCCTGCTCAGTTCGATCTTGAAGGGGGGAGAGATGTGATGAAGTGGGACTGTTCTTAATGTTTCCTCTGAATCGTGTGGGGGTGCCTCAGTTTCCCCTATGCAATTCTTAAATATCTAGGGGGTGGGGTAAGGGTGTGTGATCATTGCAGAGCCCTAGGGGGCAGGTGTGTGCAGGAGTCTGGACACAGAGAATGGCGGACACCCTGTTTCCTGGCAGCTGATGGCCTGGCCCTTCCCCCCTGCAAGGTGAGAGCTAAAGGGTTGGAGAAAAAAGGAATCAGGTGACCTCGTGGCCCGCGAAAGGGACAAAGCCCAGGGGAGGAGGGGCTGGAGGGAGTTTCAGTTTGGGGCTGGCCTGGGCGTGGAGTGAAGTGCAGACATGTTGTCTGGCTCACTGCCCCCCAAAATGGGCCCAGCTGAGGGGTCCCGTTCTCTGCACCTAAAAGCTCTGTTTTAGACCATGTTCCTGTCGTCTAATAAACCCTCTGTTTTACTGGCTGGCTGAGAGTCCCATCTGACTGCGAAGTTGGGGTGCAGGACCCTCTGGCTTCCCCAGGAACCCCGCCTGAGCAGACTCGCTGTGGGAAGCGCACGGAGGGGCAGAGGATGCTGAATGCTCCGAGGTCAGACCCAGGAAGGTGGAAGCTGAGTGAGCTGTGTGTCCTGAAGACAGGCTGCTCACAGGAAGGCAACTGCCCCAGAGTCTTGACTGGCTTCATGGGGAGCAGTTCCAGAGCATCACCCAGGGACTCTGTGACAAGCGGGTATTGACATGACACACCATGTAATTAAACTGTGGAGTCCATTCTCAAGACAAGTCATCGTGGCCAAGAATTTAAGAATGTTCAGAAAAGAATTGGATATTTACATGGGTATAATATTCAGCGTTATAATACAATTGAAAGGGTCATTAAACCTCAGGCATCAAGCTTTAAGCCAGTCTCTATTCTAGATCAGGGGGAGATGTGCGGGACAGACTGGCCCACTTCCGCCTCCAGAGTTCTTACATCTTCCTCTGAAGCGTATTATTGACCATTGCCAGAGAAAAGGTAACAGCCTAAATGCACCTTAGATCTGACAAGTCTGGGATGCATGTCTCCCGACATCCTCTGGTGTCTGCGTGCCTCACAATCAAAGCTCATTTATCAAAGCCTCTGAGCAACCCACCCCGCAGAGCCCATGCTGCAAAATGCATCTCAGAAGGAGCGGTTCAGACCCCTCCATTCCCACTCACACGGACTGAATTTTGACCCTTGCAGAATTGAGCCTTTTAACACACTTGTGGGACAAACTATTGCAGCCACTTAGCTCCTACCTGCCCCAATGCTGTCTACTGCAGCCGGTGGGCAGAGAAGGCCAGATCCACAGCTAGTGTGAATCAGCCCAGCTTTCCTGGAACCAGCGGGCCAGGTGCTCAAATGATGTCAACAGGTGTTAACGTCAGAGGGTGGCCATGCAGCCACCGTCCATCCGCCAGAGCTCCTTTGAAGTCCATGGGGCAGTGGTAAATCAGCAGAACTGGATTCTTGCCACTTTCCCCCAATTGAAATACTTTTCTCAGCCTGATCTTGTGTTTCAAAATTTCTATCCTACAGCCCGGCTCAGTCGTGTGCTGACCAAGCTCCTGTTCCACATTCAGAAGCTGCCGCTGGCAGGGAAAGAGGAAGATTGCGCAAGAATTACCCAGCAGTTTGTACAGCAGCCTATGGCTCTCTGGGTTTGTAGCACTGTGCAGAGGTGGGCAAATACCCAGAGAAACGCCCTAGAGCTGGACTGATTAAAGCACTAGAAAAGCTCTGGCGAGGAGTGCTCTGGGTGCAAAAGAAAAACATTTGGTCATTCCCCAGGATCCTCTCCTTGTGTGTCAGATGAGAAGCCCACAGTACAAGGAAAATCTGAATTCTAAAATTCTCTCCCTTTTGAATGAATATTAAATCCTCTGTGGAACACCATCCCCACGACCTCCACCTTCACACAGAGAAACCCAAATGATACAAATTAAACTAACTAGAAGTATTTCATAAAGCTGTTGGCTCTCCTTGAAATTCCACCTGTCTACTAGTTGTTAGGCTGTTGGATTTGGAGTCAGGAGACAGCGATTTTTTCCCAGCCTCTGTCACTCACCTGTTGCTGGGCCACTCCCTTTCATGACCTGGGCCTCTATTTCTCCGTGCCCCCCTTTCCTTATTTACCGTGGGATTTTCGAAGCCCAGTAAGAGATCGGGATTCTCAATTCTTATTCATTTGGGCAACCACGTCCCTTAGGAGGCTTTGAAAAAAATTTCAGCCTGGTAAGAGCTTTGTGCAAAGGACGGTCTCACAGGGCCGAGGCCTGGCACTCGGCTGGGTCCTCTTGGTGTTATTGCAACACAAACAATATTACCCTGAAACCTTTTCTATCAGTGACACGACAAGCGGAATTCCACCATTCTGAGCTAAAGCTTAAGTTCACTTTTTCTAGCTAGATAGTTACATAGACCCCATCAACCCAATATCACAACACCTCAAATACTAATTTATCTTTATATCCCTGAGCCCCCTGGGATGCGAGCTCTCCTTTTTACAGGTGGAAACCTGCAGCACTAAGGCCCAGATTTTTCAAGGCTTCTCTGTATTTGATCATGAGATTCAGGCTCCTAAATCGATTAGGCATTGAACCGCTGAATGAAGCAATGACTGACACCTTGAAAACTCTCAGCCTAAACCCCTTGAACTCTCTGGTCTGTAGATGCCTCAAGAATCAGAAAGGCACCTTGTGGGATGTTCAGAATCAGATGAGTGCCTCACTCCCATAGATTTCAGTAGAAGTTAGGTTCCATCGTGATCTTAAAAATCTGACTAGCTATTTATCTGCTTCTTCATTTGCCTCAATATTTTAATAACCGGGCCCCAATAGATAAAGGCTGGGATTGGGAGATGCCCTGAGATTTAGGTGTCCAAATCGCACTAAAACAACAAAATGAAATCGGTGTTCCTAACTCCTTTAGGTTCCTTTCTTAGTGTCAGAGATTTAAGGGCATAGTCCGAGCTCCTGCAGAACACAGGCCAGAGGATCTTTACCAGTTTGAGACTCTCAGCCTGTGTGATTCTAGGCTAACAATTGACTTCCCATTGCAAATTATACCTGTGCCAGAAACTTTCACCCTTGTCACGACACTGATGTTAACCCTTTGAGGTTGAAGTGCCAGTCTCTGTGTGGATTCCTTTCGGCCTGGTGTTCTTCAAGCATCAGTTTGTAAAGGTGTGAATGAAACAAATACAATTATTCTCCTGCAAGTGTACGTGTAAACCAGCCCTCAGTCCAGTGCTTTAACCACAGCCCCATCCAGTTGCTCTTTATACACCACAAACAAACCATGGAATTTCACGGAGGAAGCCATCTGTTTAAAGCCAAGGCTGCTAGAGACACTTTCCAAACTACACCCCTTTCTGGGTCTAGTTCTCTTCATTAATCATCGTGCTCTCCTTATGGAGATCTCTTCTCTTCCTCTCTGCTCTCTCAGGTGTGTTCCTGTTCCCTAGAGTTATATCAATAAACAGTTAGGTTATGTATTGTACTATGCACTGGGTACATTACTGGTATCTTCTGTGTTCCCAGGTGTCCGGTGTGATGTGGAGCTGGTGGAGTCCGGCGGTGGATTCAGAAACTCAGGAGAGTCCCTAAAACTTTCTTGCAAAGCCTCCGGGTTCACTTTCAGCAGCTATTGAATGGACTGGGTGCGTCATGCTCCGGGGAAAGGGCTGCAGTGGGCAGCCAGCATTCGGCAGGATGGGGGAGATAGCTACTATACAGACTCGGTCAGAGGGCGAGTCACCATCTGCAGGGACAATCCCAACAACCTGCTGTATCTGCAAATGAGCGGCCTGAAGACACTGCCGGGTATTACTGTGCGAGAGACACACAGTGAGAAGAAATCCATGCACAGCCATGCAAAAACCCCTGGGGCAGCACAGAGAAAGGCTGTCACTCGCTCACCATTAAGAATGAGATTTTTCCAAGCTGCCGAAAGAAGTTATTGGGGGTTCTCAAACATCATTGCACCGCAACCCCTTTCTGACAACAAAAATTACACTTCCCAGGAGGGGGGACCAAAGGCTCAGTCAACCCGATCCCAGCTACCCCAGGCAGGGAGGCCAAAGATCTTCAACCCTATGCAGGGGGCCTGTAATCTGAACCCTGAGGCTCAGGGATGAAGCCGAAGCCTGAGCACCCCCGGCACAAGGTCGCGGGGCTCAGCCTATGGCTTCAGCCCTGGGATTTGGCCCCATGCCCCTGCAAGTCTAACGACAGCCCTGGCAACCCCATTAAAATGAGGTCGCAACCCACTTTGGGGTCCTGAACCACAGTTTGTGAACCGCTGATTTATATGCGCAATTCGCAATTCCAGATCACATTGGTGGCTTTGAAATTCTTAACCTAAGTGGCCAGCTACAAGACAAGTTGGCATTCTTGGTAACACGACATTGCTTAGTTTTTCTGTACATTCATAGGATGCACACAGACATTCCTAGGTACTTAATACATTGAAGGGAACTCCTGGGATTCATACAAGTGAGGGCTGGGTCAGGAGGTCACAAGCATCTAGTGTTACCTCCTGTTTGTATATAACACAGACATATAACATCTATCACCTGTTCACTGAATGTTCACATCAAACCTTCTCATTGCTACCATAAGGAGGAGGGATGTGAAGTCAAACTTCCAGATAACAGTAGCAAAAGGCACTTCAGAAAGAGAAATTTCTTATGAATAGGACGACGGATGCATTTTTTGCAGTACAGTGAAAAATCTCTGGAGGAAGTTAGAAAACCAAATCAGCCTTTCAAGAAGCCTCCCTACCCCATGGTTTACAGGAGACAAAAATAACCAAGTTACATAAATCTAAAGGAAGAACAGGGGGAAATCGTTTCTGTGTTTACCAAAGGGAAAGACCCACAGGGGGGCAGCAAAGAATCATAATAGCTTAAAAAGAGTTTCTTCCCAAAGACTGAACCTGGGAATAATCACAAGGAATTATTGTCCGCAGCACCAAAGGCTGGAATTTTCAAAGTCAGGGTTTGCCCACCCACATCCCTTTCAAATCAATGGGAATTGAGCATCCAGCGCTCTTTGGAGGTTTTGGAAATCACAGCTCACATACATATTTCTCCAGTGAAGAGGGCTGGTGTTGATACATTCATTGATAGTGGGTTATTTTGGTTTCCTATCTATTGGGTGTTACACTTTGGTAACCCACTATTAGGCGCCTTAACACACAAGTTTACCAATTATCTGTCAGCTCACACTGAAGTCCCCCCTGAGGTCAAAGTGACTTTAGTGTTTTCCTGGATTGGGGCCCAAATTGTGTTAACATGCTCTAGACTCCTCCAGGACTGTGTCCCTCTAAACTCTCAGGACATTTATTTGGAACAGCGGGTGAAGCTGAGGTTTAGTCAAATGATTGAGCAACGCCCACATGCAAATGAAGTAGGAAAACTGACTGATAAAGGCAAGCAGGCGACCCTCACCGAAGAGCCGCCAGCAGAGGAAGGGTTACTGCTTTGCAGCCCGCCAGGTTGTTGTGGAGACTGAAAATGATCTGTCTGGGGTTCTTCTTCTTTTTAGCAGCTTTCCCAGGTAAGTGGATGAACCTACAGGTGTCTGGTTAGGACGGCTGGGCTAGGCTAGGGAAGATGGTTTTAAAGCTAAGACATAGCAGTAGGATTCAGAGATTCTGGATTCAAATTCCTACCTCTGAACAAATCACAGTGTGGAATTTTAAAGCCCCCTAGTTGATCTGGATACCAAATTTCCATTCATCTTGAATGGGAAGTAGGTGTCCAAATCCCTTAAACAGGGGGATAACTGTACTTCCCTACTTCACAGGAGGGTGGTGCGGATGATTACATACAAGCAGATCAGAAACGGTTGTGAGGAGGGCAACAGAAGGACTTGGAGAAACCTGAGAAGAGGAGGAAAACAATGGCATTAACTGGGGTTTTTATTGTTGTTTGTTGACAGGTGTCAGCTCCCAGATCCAGCTGACCCAGTCTGGGGCAGAAATCAAGAAGCCTGGAGAGTCTGTGAGAGTGACATGTAAAACCTCCGGCTACACCTTTACCAGCTATTACATGAGCTGGGTACGGCAGGCTCCCGGGAAAGGACTGGAGTGGATAGGATACATTTATCCCGGTAATGGTGGCACTAGCTATGCCCAGGCCTTCCAGGGGTGATTCACCATCACCAGGGACACCTCCATGAGCACGGCCTATCTACAGCTGGGCAGCCTGAGAACCGACGACACAGCCAGGTATTACTGTGCTCGGGACACAGTGACACAAACCACATCTACAGCAATTCAAAAACCCTCTGTGAGAGAACCCAAGTCTCCGACGAACACTGCAGCCTTTCGTCCCTCCAGAGAGCATTTGCCCATGTAAACAGACAGGGGGTAATTCCTCCCCAAACGTCTTAGGCTCCTAACTCACTTAAACCTCATTGTAAGTAGATTTTTCTTCTGTTTCCTTAGTGGTTTCTCAAAATGTGGATTCGGCTCCTGTGACAATCACCTGTCACAGCAGCAAAACGGTCCTGGGTGAATGCCCTGAGCACCAGGCTACGGGGTATTTGGGGAGGGGTCTTTCAATCTCTCCTGTTCATGCTGTTCCACCGTGACTTAATTAATACTGATTTGGTCTGAAAGAGAATGGGGTGCACTGCAGGTGTCTGTACCCCAAATGTCAATCTGCCCTTGACAGTCGAAGACGTGGCTCAAATCCCAGCTCCCACATCAGGCAGAGGGGAAGAAAATGACCCTGGCTCTACCATGTCCTAGGCAAGTGCTCTAACCACTAGATTAAAAGCTAAGGGAAGCACCACCAACTCCTTCTCTGGCATAAGTGGTTGTGGGGAAGTGGGAGTTAAGTAATAGCTTAGTCACCTAACTCCAGGAGAGGGCCGTGAATCCCAACTGGGGTGAGGCACCTAACTCTCTTTCACTGATGGGACTTCGGACCCAACCCCTCCTCAGCATTTCCTAGTGGGTAGGTCAGACAGCTCCCCGCTCAGTGTGTTTTCTTTTGCAGATTCCCTTTATCAAGCCCCTAAGTCTCCTCTACACATGCATCCTTACCTCTAGGGCAGCCCCACCTGCCCAGATGGGAAGTTACAGGAGACTTTTCTGCTCACATCCCTCTGGTGGCCATTTCTCAGCAGCAAGTGTCTCAGCCAGTGTCTTCTCCAGGTTCTCCCACTGGGCCTCCTAGGTCTCAACCCAAGCCCCACAGCTGTTCAGTCCCATTCCAGGGGGTAACTCTGAACCAAAGGTCCTTCCCCATCCGGCTCAGCTTCACTTCAGTTCCTCCTCTTATGAGTGTCGAGGGCCCCTAGGCTCCTCCCACTGGGAGCCCAAGTGCCCTTTAAACTAGCCTTCTACCCTTCATGGACTTCTAGCTCACTCCCTGGTCCTCACAAACCCTACCTCAGGGCTCCATCTCACTCTACCCCCCCCCCCATGAGTTCACCCCACTTCCATAGCTCTGCTTTCTGACCACAGCCTGTCCCCAACTAACTAAACCTTCCTCCAGCAACCCTGCCTAGATCCCCTCAATTAGGCCTCTACTGAGCTCCCAGCTCTATTGAAGCAATGCTCACCTCCCTCACCACCACAGCCAGGCTCAGTCTTTCTAATGAAGCCCCATTACACCCAGCTGGGGTCACTGATGAGCTCCTATGTTCCCAGCTCATCAGTGAGGCTGAGGAATAGCTGCAAAGTCATGGGCAAGGCAGATCCCAGCTTGCCTCAAAAGGCCAATCAGCCTGTGACATCTGCCTCCATGTTTCATAGGGCTGGAGGTGCCTAACTCAGGGGGTTGGATTGCACTAGCGGGCAGGGTCTTAAAGTTAGGTAGTCCAAGATTCAGCCACACTCTCCTTTGTGTTCCAAGGCCCTAGAGGGGCAGGTCGGCACTTACATGGATTTTCACAGGATTGATCCCATGGTCCTAAGTGATTTAGGCACACAGGACCCATTGCAAGTCAAATCTCACCATGAACTTTCACCCAAACCCTTTCATTGATTTTCATAGAATCATAGAATATCAGGGTTGGAAGGGACCTCAGAAGGTCATCTAGTCCAACCCCCTGCTCAAAGCAGGACCAATCCCCACTTTTTGCCCCAGATCCCTAAATGGCCCCCTCAAGGATTGAACTCACAACCCTGGGTTTAGCAGACCAATGCTCAAACAATTGAGCTATCCCTCCCTAATCTTTATGATTTCAGTGCCCGTCTGGGTGTGGATCCCACATTCCCAATTCAAAGTGTGTCCTGCTTCAATCTTATTGCACTTTTGGAAGGTGTGAATTCAACAGAGGAGGTCGTTATTTCACTGTAAATTTGTGAGAAGACCAGCCCTGGCCCCAGGGCTTTAACCACAAGCCCATCTGGTCCCTCTGCGTGCTTGAATCAAAATACTGTAAATTCAGCCTTCTGCTTAAAGCCTGAACTCCTAAAGACACTTTACAAATTACCTCCCCTCTTTCTGTAGCCAAGAATCTATTTCTTTTCATCCATCACCATTATCAGGAGCTCCTTCTCTGGATTTCTTCTTTTCTTCCCAGTTCCCTGGGGGGTGTTGTTCTTCCATAGAAATATTTCCAGAAAGAGAGTTAGAATGTACTTATTGTGTGTATGCCTTGGGTACATTACGTGCTTGTTTTTGTGTTTGCAGATGTCTAATGCGATGTAGGGCTGGCAAAGGACTCAAAAAGCCCAGGAGACTCCTTAACAGTCTCCTGCAAAGACTCTGGGTTCACTTTCATTGGCTATTGGATGAAACGGGTACCTCAGGCTCCAGGGAACGGGCCGCCGTGGTTAGCTGACATTAAGTAGGATTCAAGTGCAACCTACTATGCAGACTCAGTCAAAGAACAATTCACCATCTCCAGGGAGAATCCCAACTCCCTGCTCTGTTTGCAAATGAGCAGATTGAAGCCACCGCCCTGTATTACTAGGCCAGGGACACAATGAGACTAAATCCGCCCAGCGCAGACAAAATTCCTAGACAAAAACTCGCTCGGTGCTGCACCGGGGAAGTTTTCACTGGCTGATGTTAAGAATAAGATCTCCACGTTCCCTGAGGGAGTTCAACGCACACTTTGAGTTTCCAACTCCATTGATTGGCTTTGAAACTTCGCCTAGGTGGCCAGCTGCTAGGCAAGTTCTCATTGTTGGCTATGGCTATAGTTGCTTGCTTTGGCTGTTCATTCAGACAGCAGAGAGCAAGACGTCTGTCCATACAGAACAAACTGAACAGGGCTTCTTCGAGTCCCACGCTCCAAACCGAGAAATGAACATCTTGTCCGATCCCCTGCACCACACCTCTTCCGCGGGTTCAGGTAAAACCTCCTTCCTCTGCTGCTGTGACAGGGATGGCTCTGGGATCCTGAGCTGCCAGATTACAGTGGTGACAGACACAAACAAGAGGGAAAGGGAAAGAGAAAGGGAGAGAGATTTTCCATGGTTTAAGATAAATCCCCAGAGTCACTTTCAAAATCTAAATCAGCATTTAAAGAAAAAAACAACGACGGATATTTTCTGACTGACAAGACACAAAACACTCTCCAACATTAAATAAAAGCGAAAGCAAGGTCCGGGGCAGCAAAATGTCCTGTGTAAGAACAAGGAGAAATTTTTCATAAAAAGTGAACCCGGAAACACTCAAGAGGATTTTCTCCTCTGATACATAAGGCCGGGATTTTCAAAGCCAGGATTTGGTCACAAACCAAAGCTGTGAAAAGATTGGAAAGTAAGTACCTGGCATTCCCAGGGGGTTGTGGAAATCACAGCTCACCTACACATTTCAGCAAAGAAGGACGCTCATGTTCATAGCTTCAGGTAGTGCTTTTTTTTTTTCATATCCATAGGTTATTTCAGCCTAGTAACCCAATGTCAAGCATCTTAACATTCGGGCTTCCCGTTCATCTCTAAACTTACACTGAAATCCCATTGACATCAGCATCTTTCATGCTTTCCTGAATGGGGGCATGAATTCCATGCAATGGCCTCACGATTTCCATGATTCTGTCACTCCGGGTTCTGAGGTCGTTTATTTGCCAAGCTCGGTGCAGCTGCGCTTTATTCAAATGCCTTGGCAATGACCACATGCAAATGAAGTCGGGAAACTTCCTGATAAAGGAGAGCGACTGAGCCTCACTGGAAATCCGCCGGGGCAGCCAGCCAGTTCACAGTCGTTGCACCACACAAGGTGGTTGGGTAGAATTGAAATGGCGTATCTGGGGTTCCTTGTCCTTTTGGCAGCCTTCTCCGGTAAGTGGAGGAAACTGATAGGCAGCGAGCTCGGATAGCAAGTGTAGCAACGGATGGTTTTCTGGTTAAGATAGAATTATTGAGTGACAGTCTTCTGTGTTTGAACCCTGTATCTGTCACATGTGACTTGAAACCAGTCATGGAATGTGAAAAGTTACCTAAGGGATCTGGGTGCTAAATTCCTGTTGGTTTTACTAGGAGCTAGGTGTCAATATCCCTTAGGCATTTGGAAAATCCCAGGCTGAATCTCTGTGTGACTCAGTTTCCTGTCTGTAAAATGGGGTAACAGCACATCCCTACCTCAGCAGGGTGATGTGGGGATAAATTCATATGTACACCAGGAGCTCAGATAATTCTATGGTGGGGGGGGGGGGAGCAATAGAAGGATAAATCCTTCTATGGGAAGAGAAGGGGGGAAAGAGAGAAAAATTCATCATATTTTTCTTCCTTATTGTTACTCCTTCTCAGCTGTCAGGTCCCAGATCCAGCTGACCCAGTCCGGGGCAGAAATCAAGAAGCCAGGAGAGTCTGTGAGGGTGACATGTAAAACCTCCGGCTACACCTTTACCAGCTATTACATGAGCTGGGTACGGCAGGCTCCCGGGAAAGGACTGGAGTGGATAGGATACATCGATCCCAGTGACGGTGAAACTGGCTACGCCCAGGCCTTCCAGGGGCGATTCACCATCACCAGGGACACCTCCATGAGCACGGCCTATCTACAGCTGGGCAGCCTGAGAACCGATGACACAGCCACGTATTACTGTGCTCGGGACACAGTGACACAAACCACATCTGGACCAATTCAAAAACCCTCCAGTGAGAGAACCCGGGTCTCCTGCGAACACTGCAGCCCTCAGCCACCCGGGATAACGGTGACCCCTGTGAACAGACTCTGGGTAATTATCCCCTAGTGACTTAGGATCAGTGAAAGCTAATGGGATTTAGATCCTTAAGTGCCTAAATCACTTTTCAAGCTAGGACTCTGTTCCCGGGACACAGTCAACATTAACCAGAGGATAAGGGGACCAGAACAATCACAGCCCTTGGAGAAGCTGGGTGTGCCAGGAAGCGTGTATCTGCCGCAGGATGGGAGCCGTTACCGGGGGTTGACCCCCTGCCTTCGCCCGCAGCTCCCGGGAGGGAAGGGAGCCCCGGCTATTAGACCCTGTGAGCGAACCTCGCTGGGAGTGAGAGGAGACTAAGGACCCCCCCAAAACAGGCGCCTTTAACTCCGTCTGTGGGAGGAGAGCGAGCCCTGGGGAGAGGGGGCTACCCAGGGAGTGCTGAGGAGGGAGGGCACAAGGGGCGGGTGGGCGGCGAGGTCTATGGGCCCGTGGCGCCTGGGCACCAGGAATATTCCTGGCCCGGGGCCCGGCTCCAGCAATGTCTGAGGCCGGGTCTCTCCCTCGGCCCCGACTTCAGCCCCCGGGTGCTCCCCGGCGGGTGATTTAAAGTGGCCTCGGGGCCCCCACCCACCACCGGCAGCGCAGCGGAGCTGAGCGGGGTCCTGCCTGCTCGCTCCACTTGGCTGCCGGCCCCGCCCTGCGGCCCCTGGGTGGGGTGGGGCGGGTCTGTGTCTTTGCGCGCTGCTCCCGCCCCAAGCGCCCCTGCGGCCAATAGGAAACGCGGCTCGCCCTGCCTAGGAGCCCCAGATAAGCGCTGCACCCCGCACCCCTCCCAGAGCCTGCACCCCCACCCCTTTCCCACACACCCCCTCCCATCCCCAAACTCCCTCCGAGAGCCTGCACCCTTCCTGCACCCCAGTTATACAGCTGTGCGGACACACTGTGGGGGTCTGTCTCACAGACCCTAAGGGCGTCCAGGGCCCCATTATGCCGGGTGCCGCACTTCGCTCTGGGGACAGGCAGTCCCAGCGCTGAAGGGTTCACAATCCAAATACTCCAGGCAGACACCAGCAGAGGCTCAGAGAGTTGTTGTTACTCCCCAAGGTGAACCAACAGGTCCACTGGAAAGGCCGGGAGGAGAACCCAGGGCTGTTCTTCAGATCCCTTGTTTACAGATCATGCCCCAGGCCTCCTTGGCCCACGGATATTGTACAAGTATTAGATTTTGGGAAGGGTTTCTGTAGTGTGTGTGTGATTGTAATAGTTGTATCAATACGCTCCCCAGGCTGGACACAGGTATAGCTGCAGAAATGTGCCTTATACTGGGATATTGCATTCTCCTTCCCACCCAAGAACAGCCACACGACCTGAAGGAACTTTATACTGATTCATAGACTCAGATTTCAAGGCCAGAAGGGAAGATCTTCATAACTTACTTTGCCCTCCTGTGTAACACTGGTATGTCTGTGTCCATATTAGGGGAGGAGTCTGTTGTACCCCCTGAATTACACCTTTATAGTTCCAATGATACACCTTTTGTGTGTAGACAAGTGCTAAGATTCTCAAAGCTGTCTAGGGGATTTAGACTCCAAGGGATAAATATTCAAAGGCACAAATGGCACTTAGGCGCTAACTCAATTGTAAATCAATGTGATTTTGGTGCCCAAGCATTTCTACCTTTGAAATAGCCACCTCAAGTCCCCATCGATTTGAAAGGGAACTGGGTATCCAAATCCCTTGGACAGCTCAAGAAAGTTCAGTCTCTAGATCCGTTTTGTGTTTCCCTTTAAATGCTAATTCTTTTCCTTGAATCCCATTTTGAATATTTTACCTAAATAAACTGCAGCTCACAATAGAATCGGGGCCTTCTCCTGATGTGCTACTGCAAGAGATTTGATTAAAAATAGATTCGGGTGAGTTCTGAGAACCAGAAGAACGGCAGATGCCAGATCCAAGCACAGTTGATGCGTTCTGATTCCCGTTCAGCTCCTTCGAGCTTTTGAGGCGTCTTTGATGTTGAATATGCAAATAAAGTAATTATACTCCCTGTTTGAAGTTTGCAGTGGGAGAAAATCACCATCCAAAGGCGTCACCTTGCTTTGCCTGGTGGAGGGTGTTGTAGAAACAACCATTAAATATTTGCTACATTTTCTGTTCCTGCTGGCAGCCTTCCCGGGTAAGTGAATTTCAGAGAGATCTGGGGTGTGCAGGAGAAAGGAGAGCCAACAAGAAGGGTACTCAGACTCATGCATTCTTGTCGCGTAACTGCAGGTGTCTGGTCCCAAATCCAACGGGTCCACCCTGGTGCTGAGATTAAAAAAACCTGGAGAGTCAGAGAAGCTGTCCTGTAAACCATCTGGGTACAGCTTTACTAGCCACTTGCTGTCTTGGATTCAACAGGATTAACTCAAATAATGGAGGAATTGGCTATGCTACAAATACAAAGGGTGATTCACTCTCTCCAGAGACAACTCCATCAGTACAGCCTATGGAGAGATCAGTGGGCTCAGAAGTGAAGACACCACCATGTATTACCATGAGAGCAGCACAGCAAAAGGAAACCCTGTCAGAGTCATGGAAAAACGGTCTGCAGAGGAAACCACAATCTCCTGAGCACATGGGAGCCCCTGGGGCAGCTGGAAAGAGGAGTCTGTATTCTATTTATACGACTCATTGCACCCTGTAACTGGAAATGGATCTGCACACCCCAAAAGTGAACCACAAGCACTGTGGTGCCCTACAAAAAAGTGATAGTGATTTTGGGTGCCTCTGTTTTTGGTTGCTCAAACTGGGACACGTTAACAGGGACTGATTTATAGAAAGCACCAGGCATCCATTATGACCGATTTATCTTATTAATTTGTCTGGAGCATTAGGTGATTAGGCTGAGGCCCCAGGATCTTTAGGGGAGGAGATGAAGGAGCACATCAAGTGACTAAGGTTTAAAGCTTTATTAATAAAATAAAGTAAAACAACAGCGGAGAGTGAGGGGTGCTTTTTACGTTACTGAGAGGAAGGAAGAAAGCATTAGCGCCCCAAGCCCTACCCCCCTTTTATACTTACACACACACTACCTGGGGCTGGCCAAGCCCGGGGGTAACATAAGAAGAAGAGGGGGAAGGGTGGACAGGAGTTTTGTTCTGTGCACAGGATGCCCAGAGTTCGCTGTTGATCTCTGACCTGCCCTGGCTTTTGGGAGGATTTTTAAGACCTGGGTTTTTTGGGGGGGGCCTTCCAGTTCAGGGACTTCTGTCCCCCATGCTTTTTGTACCAGTCCAACCCCGCTTTTCGCCGCTTTTCGACGCTTTTTTAAAACACACCTGCTTTAGGGACGCGAGATGGTTATTTTTTCCTTGCTGACCTTTGCCGTTTTACTTCTTTTAGCAGCCCTGCAGTTTTGTTTAGCTGATTTATTTATTTTTTTTTACAGCTCTTTGTGGTTGGAATTCAGGCCCCCCGTCTTTCTTGGCAGGCAGCGGGGAGTCCCTTGTGTGCTGTGGCCTTGGGCTTGAGTCAGCGTCTTATCTTCCGACGGAGCGTGAGCCTCGAGTTAACCCATTTCTTTTTTCCTTTCTCCCTCTGTGGCCTCTCATAACTGCAAAGGAACCTGTTACTTTACCCTTACACCTTTAACCCTTCTCAAAACGCCTTGCGATGCCTGCAACAGCGTTAGCAACGTACAATGCTGATTTGCCAGTCCAGGGGTCCCCCTGAGGGATGGGGCCATTGGGTTGTGGCATCCCCCCACACACACCCCGAATTAACATTGTGTTGTGAGGAGTCACCACTTAGGTTTTTACCCTCCCTCTGACACAGTGGCCAGGGTGACTGTTGGTTTTTACATAAGCAGCGATATATTACAAACACAATTGTTACGGTGGCAACAGTTGCATCCAGCGGCCGGGAGTGGCTTTTGGCTTTATTAGTAACGTGGCATAACACATTCCCCGGCTGGCATAGATGCCCCATCCAGATGGCTGTGACAACGGCAGCTTTTTCAGATGAAATGCGCGTCACAACACTGTGAAGGAGGGGGCATTTGTCTGGAACACAATTCATTGTTCCCGGCTGTGCGTCAACGGAAGGAAAACACTGGGCGTAATTTTTGAAAAATTAAACACAATATAACTAGAAACATTAACACTACCTTGATAAACACAGGAGCCTTTAGTCCCTCCAGCGAGCATTTGCCCATCTAAACAGACAGGGGGTTATCCCTCCCCAGACGACTTAGGCTCCTATCTTAAACGTCACTGTCGGTAGATTTTTCTCCTCTCCAAAGTCAATTCTCAAAATATGAATTAGGCTCCTGTGACACAGTCGCCTGTCACAGCAGCAAAACGGTCCTGGGTGAACGCCCTGAGCAGCAGACTAGGGGGTATTTGGGGAGGGGTCTTTCAATCTCTCCTGTTCATGCTGTTCCACCGTGACTTAATTAATACTTATTTGGTCTGAAAGAGAAAGGGATGTGCTGGGGGTGTCTGTACCCCAAATGTCACCCTGCCCTTGACAGTGCAAGACCGGGGCTCAAGTCCCTGCTCCCAGATCAGGCAGAGGGTCAGGAAATGATCCTGGCTCTACCATGTCCTAGGCAAGTGCTCTAACCACTAGGCTAAAAGCTAAGGGAAGCACCAACAAATCCTTCTCTGGCACAAGGGGGTTTGGGCGTGTTTCTGAATGTAAATACCTGGGACTAACTCCAGGACAGGGCTGTGAATCCCAGCTGGAGTTAGGCACCTAACTCCCTTTAACAGGTGGTACTTGGACCCAACCCCTCCTCAGCATTTCCGAAGGGGTAGGTCAGGCAGCTCTCCACTCATTGTGCTGGCTTTTGCCAATCCCTGGATCAAGCACCTAACTCTCCTCTACACATGGATCATTTCAGTGTAGCCGGTCACTGCTGGGAAGGGGGCTTCCCTCCCGATGCGATGGGAACCTTCACTCTCCAGCGGGTGGCCCAGACCAACGAATCCTTGGCACAGGACCCCTCTCCAGACATGAAAGCTCATGCTCAAATAAATTGGTTAGTCTCTAAGGTGCCACAAGTACTCCTTTTCTTTTTGCGAATACAGACTAATATGGCTGTTACTCTGAAACCTCTCCAGACACTGACTCCCCTGACTGGAGGTGGAAAGCGGCTCCAGAGCTGAGTCCCCCCAGCCCCCAATATCCCCTCACAACAGCCAGGCCCTCAGTTCCCATGCGAGGAAATACAGTCCCTGCAGGGAGCTGTTCATTCCTCTCAGGGTCTGAAAGTGTCAGGAGGACCCCAGAGCCCTGCGCCCGGCGCTGCATAGACACAGAGGACGGGACAGTCTGACTCCTGCCACGAGAGCCCTAGGGCGAGTCAATCCGATCACTGACAGCAGGAGCGTGTGTCTCTTATAAAGCGGGGCATGCAAATGAGGGAGACAGTTTCCTGGTTAAATCTCTGCCTCCCTCTGCCCAGGCTGCACCCGGAGACACAATCCGCAGCCCCCTGGGTCGGTGCAGTCACCAGCCAGTCCCCTGAGAACTTTCCCCTCCAGCACCCGGGAAAATGGGATTTTTGCTCCTTGTCATTGTCGCTGTAGCAGCTTTGGAAGGTATTTTCCTCCTCTGAAGACCTGGCCGAGTTAGAAGAATATTGTGTTACCGCTGTTCTTATACCGATATTAATGGCCTGTCTTTATTCCCAGGTGTCCGGTCCCAGACGCTGGTGGAGTCCGGAGGGGGTGTGAAGAAGCCCGGAGACTCTCTCCGCCTCTCCTGCAAAGCCTCCGGCTTCACCTTCAGCAGCTACTGGATGAGCTGGGTCCGCCAGGCTCCCGGGAAGGGATTAGAATGGGTCGCTTATATAAGCTACGATGGGAGTAGTATAGGCTACCTCGATGCAGTGAAAGGGCGATTCACCATCTCCAGGGATGACGCCAAGAGTGAGCTGTATCTGCAAATGACCGGCCTGAAGCCCGAGGACACCGCCCGCTATTACTGTGCGAGAGACACAGTGACACCAAACCGGTTTGTGATCGCACAAAAACCCAGGCTGCGGAATCGCCCTTCTCCCGGCGGCCGCGCGGGGGCAGCAGCGACACCCCCCGCTTCGGGCTCGGGCAGGAGACCCGGCACCCGGGGGAACGGGACACAAACCTCCCGCCAGTTTAACCCTTCCGTTCCCAGGGCAAAGTGTCTCCCCTTCCTACCCAGAGCCCCGTTGAGTGCAGAGATCCCTCGCTTCATCTGTGAATCCCAATCCGGAGTGAGTCCTGTTCTGAGTCGCTCTCCCCTCGCAGACCCTGTACGTTGGCTCCCGCGGGGCCCGTCTCGGTGTCAGACTCACAGGCCAGCGTCTGTCAGTGTAAAGGGGACAAGCGCGTTGGGGTTCGCATCAGACCCAACGGGTGGAGAGAATTGCTCTGGGGGTCAAATCCTCCGCCAGTGTAAAGTCACCGCAACTGCGTTCACAAGACTCGAGTTATTCCTGATTTACACCAGGGAGGCTCTGGCCCTTTCAGCAAACTGGGATGTTTATCCCATTAATGCAGCGGAAGGTGATTATTTCGTTATAACCGATGTGAGGCCCCCCAGGGCCAGTGCAAGGATATTTTGTGCCCTAGGTGAAACTTCCACCTTGCGACCCTCCTCCCCGTCCCCCTCCACTGTGCCCCCCCACCTCCAAAAACTAGTAAACTTAGCACTATAAACAGCCTCTCAGAATGGGTAATGGCTCTTGTATTGTTTATTTTTTCCCTTTAAGACGTTTCAGTTGTTTGCCATCGCCTCTGATGGTGTCCCATCCAAAGTCTTCCTGTTGTGCAAAGCTAAACAACTGAGCCTTGCATTGCATCACCAGCCAAGTTAGCCGGGTGACAAATCCCCCTTGCCCCAAAGGGCCCCTGGAGACTAATTTCTACTCCAAGTCCGTAAAGCAGACTTTTAAGGTAAATACACAATATTACCCATGCACACATCTCACAGAGATTCGCACTCTTGGCAACTTAGCAGCCTTGTGCAGATCCCTTCCACATTCCTCTTTGTGGGTCAGTGCCCTGTAAGACACGTGTGGGGTGCAGTGAGTTTGTCAGGCCTGCGGTGACAGCTCTTTGTGAAGATCGGGGGGCCCTTTGCCAAGGGGAGCTGGTGTCACAGTGGGCTTGGGGTGGCTGACAGTATGGGGCAGGGCACTGAGGCTGGTGGGGCAGGTAACACTCACTGGGCTGGGGGCAGGCGGTGCCAGGATAGGGCAGGGGCAGGTACCTGTCAGTCTCCAGCACTCAGGCCACGCCAGGGCCAGCAGCCTCTTCACCTCAGAGTCTCCTCCACTTGCCCGGGGGCCACCCCTCATCTCAGGCTCCCCAGCCGCAGCCGCCCGGGAGGACGCAGGCTGGGGGTGCCGCCGCAGAGGAGACACAAGGGGCTGGGCTTGGCTGGGGCCCCGCACTTGCAGGCTGAGAGCAGCAGGAACCAGGCACCGCTCGGGGGGAGCCGGGTGGCCCGAGCCCAGGGCACCTATGCTCCCTGCCTGCCCCTGCTGCTGCGGAGGGTGCTGCTGCCCTGGGCTCAGGCCACCTGGCTCCCACCGAGCAGCACCCGGTTCCTGCTGCTCTCGGCCAGCAGATGTGGGGACTCAGCCGAGCCTGGCCCCTTGCGTCTCCTCCGCGGGGGGGCTCCCGGCCTGTGTCCTCCAGGCGGCCGTGGTGGCAGTGGCCAGGGAGCCTGAGAGGAGGGGTGGCCCCTGGGCAAGCGGAGGAGACTCCGAGGTGAAGAGGCTGCTGGCCCTGGCGCGGCCCGAGCGCTGGAGACTGACAGGTACCTGCCCCTCAGCAATAGTGTAAAAAAAAATTGGGCACCGCTTTTTGGCGCCCCCAAATCTTGGCACCCTAGGTGGCCGCCTAGTTCACCTAGTGGTTACACCGGCCCTGGAGCCCCTCACCGGGGCATCTCCGCCCTTCGTACGCGGTTATTGCCTTTATCCCCCCAACGCTGCCGGGAGGCCGGGGAACGATCACAGCCCCTGGTTCGGGGCGGGGGACTGAGGCAGAGAGAGATGGAGGCGGGGTGTGGAAATGGGCCATGCAAGGTGCGGGCGGGGCTGGGGGGCAGAGATCACCCGGCGCCGGAATAAACCCCGCTCCGCTGCGCCCGGGGATGTGGCCCCGCCGGGACTTTCCGAAGCGGCTCCTGGGTTGTTTTCACCAACTGCCCTGTGGAAATCCCGGCCCGGACCCTCCGCTGGTGTCAGTGGGTGGAGCTGAGACATCCCAACCCCCAGTAAAGTGCCCCCATGTCACAGAGTCACCATGGAGATAAAAGGCCCCGCCCCTCCGCCCCCGATGGCCTCACTCAGCCCAGCGCTGGCCCGCAGGGCATTGGGGACAGTCACGTGGCCCAGGGCTGTGGACAGGGACACGGTGGGATTTCATGGGGTCGCTCAGGGGGAGGCGGCTGCCGAGGCAGAAGCAGAGGCCCGTGGGTGGGAGATCAGGGGGGCACTAGGGTCACAGAGCGCAGCTCCCACTGAATGAGATTTGGCTCCGGACTCTTTGACTGTCAGGCCTCCCATGGCTACAAAACTCTGAACCTGCTTCCCCTTGTCCTCAGAGAGTTTCTCAGATTCTGGTCCTGCTGCCAAATACTCTTGTCCCACACAGTCTAACCCAAAGGCAACGAGGAATAAGGGAAGCTTTTCCCTGACCCAAGAACACACTGTGTCTGGCCAGGGAAGGATGTCTCGGGATTTGACATCATTTTACTTCTTCCTTAGGTAAAAGCGCAAACATGATCCCCCAGCCCAGCCGCCTCACAACACAGGATAAGGGGCCCGCTGAGTCCTCTTCTTCAAGACTGAGGGTAAAGCAAAGGGCAGGAGCTTGTGTCTTATAAGGAAAGGGAAATTCAGATAGGTCAAGAAATCTCCTGTTTAAATCTGTCCCTCTCTCTGCCCAGGGGGCACCCGGAGACGCAGTCCGCAGCCCCCTGGGTCTGTGCAGTGACCGGCCAATCCCCTGAGAACTTTCCCCTCCAGCAGCGGGGAAAATGAGTCTTTGGCTCCATCTGGTTTTCATTCTAGCAGCTTTGGAAGGTATTCACCACTCTTAAATGCATTGCAGAGAAAGGGGAGATATTGTATTCTTGTTCTGAGTACCATTTCTAAACATGTCCTTATTCCAAGGTGCCCGGTCCCATGTCCAGCTGGTGGAGTCCAGAGGGGATGTGAAAAAGCCTGAAGACCCTCTCCGCCTCTCCTGCAAAGCCTCTGGGTTCACCTTCAGTGATTACGACATGAGTTGGATCCGTCAGGCTCCTAGAAAGGGCCTGGAGTGAGTTGCCCACATTCAAGTCACCTCCACGTATTACGTTGATTCCGTCAAAGGTTGATTCACCATCTCCAGAGACAATCCCAACAACATGGTTTATTTGCAAATGAGCAACTTGAATACCGAGGACACCGCCCCCTATTACTGTGCAAAGCCCACAGTGAACCAAAACTGACAAATGATACTACAGAAACACCTGCTGTGGATTCCCCCTTATCCCATGGGCTGCAAAGGGCTGCAGATGATAAACAATACCCCACTGGGCACAGGAATAGGAAGGGTCACCAGGCCCTGAGTAAAGTCAGGTTTTATCTATATAATTCCCAGACAATATTCCATCTTCTTGCCCATCGCTCCATAGTGGGTGTGATCTCTGATCAAGTATCAGACAATGTATTAAACTAAAGAAAGACCCTCCCAGCCTTTGCTCGATTTTTCTGGCCACCCACCCGAACCCAGCGCTCCATACACCTACCCAGGCCCCACACACTCCCTGCTTCCTAGTTTAAACCCCTTCAGGTCAATCTAGTATATGCAAAGTTGACAGCTTCCACTTCCTGGTTAAATACTGATAGGAACACCTTAGACAAAAGATCTGACTCATTGGGGACTCCCTTTCCACCCAACCACGATGCTCTTTGGATTATGAAACTTCATTTGACTGACTGGACTCTCACGTCGAGTTTTTGAACAGACAGTTGAACTACACTTTAGAGGTCAGAGTCATCCCTGCTCTAACTCAAGGGACTGGCCCGGGAAGTTGATTTGACACAAATGAAACCCACCTAACACCAAAGGAATGTAAGAGCAAAATGGGTGCAAATCATTCCTCCCTCCACTTTGCACAGCTGGGAATGGCCTCATAAGGTTCACATCAAGGCAGAGTCAGGCCCCAGACCTTTTTAATTTAATTATTCACGATTCATATCACTTTTCATCTATTGCTTTCCTCTCCATGGCGTCTTTTCTGAGATTGTCCTGACCCAATCGGATTCAGCAGTGAAAAAGTCGGACATGCGCTGTAGATGGATGTAAGGTGAACCTTTACATCATGCCTTGGATCCAAAAGGCTTCCACAAAGACGTGGGAGTGGACAGTTTACTGCCATACTTCCTATACCAACAGCTACTGGCCTACAACCCTGGGGGAGGGGCTCACAACCTCCAAAGACTGTTCCATCTCCATTTATACATCAGCAGTCTAAAGGACAAGCACACAGAACAGTTAGCTCTCTCTCTCACACACACACACACATACAATATTCTTCCTGAAAGGCAGCAACTTTATAGCACTTTATTATTGTTCAGAATCCAGACCCCCTAACACACAAGAACCAAAGACAGAGAGAGAGAAAGCAGGCTGCTCCCGAAGGGAGAGAGGCACAACCCATCCCCATCCTGATCTACCATGGCTCTTCGCAAAGTGACTGTTAAAAATCCAGATCACAAGCTTTCCTATGGAATCCAACAGCCTGCATGGAGGAGAAGGAAACTCCTTTCAGACTCAAAGTGATGGCTTCAAACGTTACAGCAGTTTTCAATAAACCGCAATGGACTATTGACACTTCTGCCTCCAAGGCTACTAAACATTATGTGATTCTATTTATTGTGCTCCATCTCCATTAACATTAACATGTAACTCCTGTCCCCCCCTGCATTAAGGCTACAGTTTAGGGTATAAACTTTAGGGTTGCAGCAAGACTTCAGGCCTCCAGCTAGGATTAAAATTTAGGATTAAGATTAGTTCTAGGTTTTGGGTTAGAGCTCAGGTTTATGGTTACAAATAGGGTTAGGATTTAGAGACAGAGTATAAATTTGAGGATCAGGTTACAGTTAAAGGTTAATGTGACACGTCATGATTAATATTAGGGCCAATTTTAGCATTATGGTCAGTTTATACATTTAAGGTTAGGGTTAGGGTAAATGTTAAATATTAAGGTTATTTGTTACCCTTAGAAATAGGGATAGAGTACAAATTTAGGTTTGTGTTCAGTTAAGTGTTAAATTTTGGGTATGGTTTTATCTTTATCGTTAGGTTTTAGGTCGGGCTTTAGTGTTAGTTTCAAGGCTGTGATGGAGAATGAGGGTGGCTATTAAAAGTCAGGGTAGGAATTTATACTGAGGGTTAGAATTCCCTTCAGGGAAGAAGTCACTGTTTAGGGATAGGTTTCAGAGTAACAGCCGTGTTAGTCTGTATTCGCAAAAAGAAAAGGAGTACTTGTGGCACCTTAGAGACTAACCAATTTATTTGAGCATGAGCTTTCGTGAGCTACAGCTCACTTCATCGGATGCATACCGTGGAAACTGCAGCAGACTTTATATATACACAGAGAATATGAAACAATACCTCCCCCCACCCCACTGTCCTGCTGGTAATAGCTTATCTAAAGTGATCATCAGGTTGGGCCATTTCCAGCACAAATCCAGGTTTTCTCACCCTCCACCCCCCCACACAAATTCACTCTCCTGCTGGTGATAGCCCATCCAAAGTGACAACTCTTTACACAATGTGCATGATAATCAAGTTGGGCCATTTCCTGCACAAATCCAGGTTCTCTCACCCCCTCACCCCCCTCCCAAAAACCACACACACAAACTCACTATCCTGCTGGTAATAGCTCATCCAAAGTGACCATTCTCCCTACAATGTGCATGATAATTAAGGTGGGCCATTTCCAGCACAAATCCAGGTTTTCTCACATCCCCCCCCACCCCCATACACACACAAACTCACTCTCCTGCTGGTAATAGCTCATCCAAACTGACCACTCTCCAAGTTTAAATCCAAGTTAAACCAGAACATCTGGGGGGGGGGTAGGAAAAAACAAGAGGAAATAGGCTACCTTGCATAATGACTTAGCCACTCCCAGTCTCTATTTAATCCTAAATTAATAGTATCCAATTTGCAAATGAATTCCAATTCAGCAGTTTCTCGCTGGAGTCTGGATTTGAAGTTTTTTTGTTTTAAGATAGCGACCTTCATGTCTGTGATTGCGTGACCAGAGAGATTGAAGTGTTCTCCGACTGGTTTATGAATGTTATAATTCTTGACATTTGATTTGTGTCCATTTATTCTTTTACGTAGAGACTGTCCAGTTTGACCAATGTACATGGCAGAGGGGCATTGCTGGCACATGATGGCATATATCACATTGGTGGATGTGCAGGTGAACAAGCCTCTGATAGTGTGGCTGATGTTATTAGGCCCTATGATGGTGTCCCCTGAATAGATATGTGGGCACAATTGGCAACGGGCTTTGTTGCAAGGATAGGTTCCTGGGTTAGTGGTTCTGTTGTGTGGTATGTGGTTGTTGGTGAGTATTTGCTTCAGGTTGCGGGTCTGTCTGTAGGCAAGGACTGGCCTGTCTCCCAAGATTTGTGAGAGTGTTGGGTCATAAGAATGATACATTCATACAAATGGGATGACCACACTCCGTAGATCATAAGCTTTGTAATGGTACCTTACAAGCGACCTTTGGCATAAAGAAAATTCCAGTTACATCATATTCATCCTTAAAACATATTTTTGTAAAGCATATGGAGTGCAAAGTCTCAACAGCCCACACGGGATGCATTGCATCATTTTCTGAAGCAGATGACAATGATTGTGGTCAGAGACAAGTGACTGGGAACAGTCATCATCATCACCACTTCCCCTTTGACCTCAGAGCGCTTTTGTCATAAATATAAAGGGAAGGGTAAACCCCTTTGAAATCCCTCCTGGCCAGGGGAAAGCTCCTCTCACCTGTAAAGGGTTAAGAAGCTAAAGGTAACCTCGCTCGCACCTGACCAAAATGACCAATGAGGAGACAAGATACTTTCAAAAGCTGGGAGGAGGGAGAGAAACAAAGGGTCTGGGTCTGTCTGTATGCTGTGCTTGCCAGGGACAGAACAGGAATGGAGTCTTAGAACTTTTAGTAAATAATCTAGCTAGGTATGTGTTAGATTATGATTTCTTTAAATGGCTGAGAAAAGAATTGTGCTGAATAGAATAACTATTTCTGTCTGTGTATCTTTTTTGTAACTTAAGGTTTTGCCTAGAGGGGTTCTCTATGTTTTTGAATCTAATTACCCTGTAAGATATCTACCATCCTGATTTTACAGGGGGGATTTCTTTATTTCCATTTACTTCTATTTTTTATTAAAAGTCTTCTTGTAAAACACTGAATGCTTTTTCATTGTTCTCAGATCCAAGGGTTTGGGTCTGTGGTCACCTATGCAAATTGGTGAGGCTTTTTATCCAACATTTCCCAGGAAAGAGGGGGTGCAAGTGTTGGGAGGATTGTTCATTGTTCTTAAGATCCAAGGGTCTGGGTCTGTAGTCACCTAGGCAAATTGGTGAGGCTTTTTACCAAACCTTGTCCAGGAAGTGGGGTGCAAGGTTTTGGGAAGTATTTTGGGGGGAAGGACGCGTCCAAACAGCTCTTCCCCAGTAACCAGTATTAGTTTGGTGGTGGTAGCGGCCAGTCCAAGGTGTAATATTTTGTACCTTGGGGAAGTTTTGACCTAAGCTGGTAAAGATAAGCTTAGGAGGTTTTTCATGCAGGTCCCCACATCTGTACCCTAGAGTTCAGAGTGGGGGAGGAACCGTGACATGGTGGCACAGCGGTGGGATTAACCTGAAATCATTTTGAGATCCAGTTGAGATTTTTTGAACTAGAAATACAGATTTTAAAAAGGAATTTTTAGGAAGTCCAGAAAGCAGCTTTGAAACTGAAAGCAGCTTGGTTTCTCTCTGCTTTGTGGCCAAGCAGAGACAAAAGGGGATTATCTTGTGAATTGCAGGTTTTCTTTGCCTGGAGGCAGGGTACTTAACTCCTGCAGGGAAATTCACAGTCTTCCAACCCAGAGGTTTTTTTTTTCTTTTCTTCCTAAAAGTAAATAGGGGGTGTGTGCTCTACCCATTTGCCTGGAGACAAAAGTGGCAGGGTTTTTTTTAGGATTTTGATTTTTTTTTGTTTTACAAGGAGCACAGGTTTGAAAAGAAATTTTTTTTTTCTTTGGGCTGGGTAAGCAGGTTTCCAAGTAGTTGGAGGTTTTTTGCTTTAATTTGGGCCCAGAGCAGAGACAAGGGAATTGTCTTTTTCTGTAGGCTGACAATCACTCTCAGAGAATAGGTATTCTATTCCAGCACAGCAAAATTTTACAGCCAAGTTTTGTTTGTTTGTTTCTAAACCTCGGGTGTAAAGTTAGTTAAAAACAGAGAGGTTAGAATGGCCAAATCCTCGGCTCGACTACAGCTGGAATTAGCCAAATTTCAGGCTGAGGAAAAACAAAGGGAACATGAAAGACAGATAGAACTCATGCGGCTGGAGAAGGAGGTACAGGAGGCTGCCCACAAGAGGGAAATGGAGGCAAGGAAGCATGTGGAGGAGATGGAGAGGATAAAGGCCCAGCAGAATATACCAACAAACCCTAGCAATCCTTCTCCAGGTACCACTTCCCATCCCAGAAAGTTCCCCACCTACAAGGCAGGTGATGATACCGAGGCCTTCTTAGAAAACTTCGAAAGGGCCTGCCTTGGGTACAACATCTCTACTGACCAATACATGGTAGAACTGAGGCCGCAGCTCAGTGGACCCTTAGCTGAGGTGGCAGCTGAAATGCCTAAAGAACATATGAACAAGTATGAACTGTTTAAATCCAAGGCGAGAGTCAGAATGGGGATAACACCCGAGCAGTCTCGTCAGAGGTTCCGAGCCCTAAGGTGGAAACCAGACATGTCATTTACCCGACATGCCTACCACATTGTGAAACATTGGGATGCCTGGATATCAGGAGCAAGTGTTGAATCTCCAGTAAATTTGCCCTTCCTAATGCAAATGGAACAATTCTTAGAGGGTGTTCCTGAGGAAATAGAAAGATACATCCTAGATGGGAAACCCAAAACTGTAATCGAGGCAGGAGAGATTGGAGCCAGATGGGTGGAGGTGGCAGAGAAGAAGAAAACTGGTCGCAGTTGGAGCGGAGACCAGAAGGGACCACCCCAGACCACACCCTATTACCGGGGGCCGCCCAAAGCCCCACCTACCTCCCAAAGAACCCTCCAGACCCCTTATCGTCCCACCACCCCGTTCTCCAGCAACCCTCCTCGCCCCAGTGACCCGTCAGCTGGACGATGTTTTAAGTGTAACGAGCTGGGGCATGTAAAGGCCAACTGCCCCAAGAACCCCAACAGATTACAGTTCATTGCACCGGAATCACACCAGAGGTCCACAGGCCCAGATACCTCCCAGATACCCTTGGAGCAGAGGGAAACTGTGAGTGTGGGCGGGAAGAAGGTCACCGCGTGGAGGGACACCGGAGCACAAGTGTCAGCTATCCATGCTTCCTTAGTGGACCCCAATTTAATTAACCCAGAGATCCAAGTGACGATTCAACCCTTCAAGTCCAACTCTTTCAATTTGCCTACAGCCAAGTTGCCTGTCCAGTACAAGGGCTGGTCAGGAATGTGGACTTTTGCAGTCTATGATGATTATCCCATCCCCATGCTGTTGGGGGAAGACTTGGCCAATCACGTGAAGCAGGCCAAGAGGGTGGGAACGGTCACCCGCAGCCAGGCTAAACAAGCCGTGAGGCCTAGCTCTGTTCCGGAAACTTCTATCAGGGCCCGGTCAGAGGTGATGGACCCGGACCCCAGGCCAATGTCTGCAACAGCAGTAGTGGATCCAGTCCCAGAGACCCAGACGGAACCAGTCCCAGAACCGGAACCAGCCAAACAACCAACACCAGACCCCGTGCCAGCACTGAATCCAGTACTTGCAACCTCAACACCAGAGGGCCCCACCGAACCTGAACTGGCAGCAGCCGATAACCCTACACAAGAGGCTCAGCCGGAGCCTGAATCCCAACATAGTGCACCAGCGGAGAGCGGTTCACAGTCAACAGAAACAGCTCCATCCCCTATATCGCTTCCAGAGGGACCAAGCCTATGTCCCCAATCCAATGAGGAACTGATGTCTCCAGCATCAAGGGAACAGTTCCAGACTGAACAGGAAGCAGATGAAAGCCTCCAGAGAGCGTGGACGGCGGCACGGAGCAACCCACCGCCTCTCAGCTCTTCTAATCGATCCAGGTTTGTTGTAGAAAGAGGACTTTTATACAAGGAAACTCTTTCTGGGGGACACCAGGAAGACTGGCATCCTCAGAGACAGTTGGTAGTTCCAACTAAATACCAGGCCAAGCTCTTGAGCTTAGCCCATGATCACCCTAGTGGCCATGCTGGGGTGAACAGGACCAAAGACCGTTTGGGGGGGTCATTCCACTGGAAGGGAATGGGCAAGGATGTTTCTACCTATGTCCAGTCTTGTGAGGTGTGCCAAAGAGTGGGAAAACCCCAAGACCAGGTCAAAGCTCCTCTCCAGCCACTCCCCATCATTGAAGTTCCATTTCAGCGAGTAGCTGTGGATATTCTGGGTCCTTTTCCGAAAAAGACACCCAGAGGAAAGCAGTACATACTGACTTTCATGGATTTTGCCACCCGATGGCCGGAAGCAGTAGCTCTAAGCAACACCAGGGCTAAAAGTGTGTGCCAGGCACTAGCAGACATTTTTGCCAGGGTAGGTTGGCCCTCCGACATCCTCACAGATGCAGGGACTAATTTCCTGGCAGGAACTATGAAAAACCTTTGGGAAGCTCATGGGGTAAATCACTTGGTTGCCACTCCTTACCATCATCAAACAAATGGCATGGTGGAGAAGGTTAATGGAACTTTGGGGGCCATGATACGTAAATTCGTAAATGAGCACTCCAATGATTGGGACCTAGTATTGCAGCAGTTGCTCTTTGCCTACAGAGCTGTACCACATCCCAGTTTAGGGTTTTCCCCATTTGAACTTGTATATGGCCGTGAGGTTAAGGGGCCATTGCAGTTGGTGAAGCAGCAATGGGAGGGATTTACACCTTCTCCAGGAACTAACATTCTGGACTTTGTAACCAACCTACAAAACACCCTCCGAACCTCTTTAGCCCTTGCTAGAGAAAACTTACAGGATGCTCAAAAAGAGCAAAAAGCCTGGTATGATAAACATGCCAGAGAGCGTTCCTTCAAAGTAGGAGACCAGGTCATGGTCTTAAGGGCGCTCCAGGCCCATAAAATGGAAGCATCGTGGGAAGGGCCATTCGTGGTCCAGGAGCGCCTGGGAGCTGTTAATTATCTCATAGCATTCCCCACCTCCAACCGAAAGCCTAAGGTGTATCATATTAATTCTCTAAAGCCCTTTTATTCCAGAGAATTAAAGGTTTGTCAGTTTACAGCCCAGGGAGGAGACGACGCTGAGTGGCCTGAAGGTGTCTATTACGAAGGGAAATGTGCTGGTGGTGTGGAAGAGGTGAACCTCTCCATGACCCTTGGGCGTATGCAGCGACAGCAGATCCAGGAGCTGTGCACTAGCTACGCGCCAACGTTCTCAGCCACCCCAGGACTGACTGAACGGGCATACCACTCCATTGACACAGGTAATGCTCACCCAATTAGGGTCCACCCTTACCGGGTGTCTCCTCAAGCTAAAACTGCTATAGAACGGGAGATCCAGGATATGTTACAGATGGGTGTAATCCGCCCCTCTGAAAGTGCATGGGCATCTCCAGTGGTTCTAGTTCCCAAACCAGATGGGGAAATACGTTTTTGCGTGGACTACCGTAAGCTAAATGCTGTAACTCGCCCAGACAACTATCCCATGCCACGCACAGATGAACTATTAGAGAAACTGGGACGGGCCCAGTTCATCTCTACCTTGGACTTAACCAAGGGGTACTGGCAGGTACCGCTAGATGAATCTGCCAAGGAAAGGTCAGCCTTCATCACACATCTCAGGCTGTATGAATTTAATGTACTCCCTTTCGGGCTGCAAAATGCACCCACCACTTTCCAAAGACTTGTAGATGGTCTCCTAGCGGGATTAGGAGAATATGCAGTCGCCTACCTTGACGATGTGGCCATATTTTCGGATTCCTGGGCAGACCACCTGGAACATCTACAAAAAGTCCTTGAGCGCATAAGGGAGGCAGGACTAACTGTTAAGGCTAAGAAGTGTCAAAATAGGCCTAAACAGAGTGACTTACCTTGGACACCAGGTAGGTCAAGGAACTATCAGCCCCCTACAGGCCAAAGTGGATGCTATCCAAAAGTGGCCTGTCCCAAAGTCAAAGAAACAGGTTCAATCCTTCTTAGGCTTGGCCGGTTATTACAGACGATTTGTGCCGCACTACAGCCAAATCGCTGCCCCACTGACAGACCTAACCAAAAAGAAACAGCCAAATGCTGTTCAGTGGACTGGAAAGTGTCAGAAGGCCTTTAACAAGCTTAAAGCGACACTCATGTCTGACCCTGTATTAAGGGCCCCAGACTTTGACAAACCGTTCCTAGTAACCACAGATGCATCCGAGCGTGGTGTGGGAGCAGTTTTAATGCAGAAAGGACCTGATCAAGAATTCCACCCTGTAGTGTTTCTCAGCAAAAAACTGTCTGAGAGGGAAAGCAACTGGTCAGTCACTGAAAAAGAATGTTATGCCATTGTCTACGCTCTGGAAAAGCTACGCCCATATGTTTGGGGACGGCGTTTCCACCTGCAAACTGACCATGCTGCACTAAAGTGGCTTCACACCGTCAAAGAAACTAACAAAAAACTTCTTCGGTGGAGTTTAGCTCTCCAAGATTTTGATTTCGACATCCAACACATCTCAGGAGCTTCTAACAAAGTGGCTGATGCACTCTCCCGTGAAAGTTTCCCAGAATCAACTGGTTAAAATCGTCCTTGAGATGTGGAAAATATTGTTGGTCTTTATGTACTTGGTAGTATATTTAGAGATGCATGTGTCTTATTAACTCTGTTTTCCTAGAGCTCCAGGAAGAAATCCCAGCCAGTGTTTCACCCTAGCTGAGATTTGGGGGGCGTGCCATAAATATAAAGGGAAGGGTAAACCCCTTTGAAATCCCTCCTGGCCAGGGGAAAGCTCCTCTCACCTGTAAAGGGTTAAGAAGCTAAAGGTAACCTCGCTGGCACCTGACCAAAATGACCAATGAGGAGACAAGATACTTTCAAAAGCTGGGAGGAGGGAGAGAAACAAAGGGTCTGGGTCTGTCTGTATGCTGTGCTTGCCAGGGACAGAACAGGAATGGAGTCTTAGAACTTTTAGTAAGTAATCTAGCTAGGTATGTGTTAGATTATGATTTCTTTAAATGGCTGAGAAAAGAATTGTGCTGAATAGAATAACTATTTCTGTCTGTGTATCTTTTTTGTAACTTAAGGTTTTGCCTAGAGGGGTTCTCTATGTTTTTGAATCTAATTACCCTGTAAGATATCTACCATCCTGATTTTACAGGGGGGATTTCTTTATTTCCATTTACTTCTATTTTTTATTAAAAGTCTTCTTGTAAAACACTGAATGCTTTTTCATTGTTCTCAGATCCAAGGGTTTGGGTCTGTGGTCACCTATGCAAATTGGTGAGGCTTTTTATCCAACATTTCCCAGGAAAGAGGGGGTGCAAGTGTTGGGAGGATTGTTCATTGTTCTTAAGATCCAAGGGTCTGGGTCTGTAGTCACCTAGGCAAATTGGTGAGGCTTTTTACCAAACCTTGTCCAGGAAGTGGGGTGCAAGGTTTTGGGAAGTATTTTGGGGGGAAGGACGCGTCCAAACAGCTCTTCCCCAGTAACCAGTATTAGTTTGGTGGTGGTAGCGGCCAGTCCAAGGTGTAATATTTTGTACCTTGGGGAAGTTTTGACCTAAGCTGGTAAAGATAAGCTTAGGAGGTTTTTCATGCAGGTCCCCACATCTGTACCCTAGAGTTCAGAGTGGGGGAGGAACCGTGACAGCTTTACAGGGAGGTCAGCCCCATTATCCACAGGGTGCAGGTCGCTCATAGAGTCATGGATTCCAAGGCCAGAATGGACCATGCTGAACATCTAATTAGACCTCCACAGGCCAGAGAACTTCCCCAAAAATAATCCTGTGGGCAGATCTTTTAGGGAAAAAACGTACAGTCTTGGTTTAAAAATGGTCAGTGCTGGAGAACACACCACAGCCATTGGTGAGTTGGTCCAATGGCCAGTTACTCTCACTTAGATTTTTGCACAATATTTCCAGTCTGAATGGGTCTAGCTTCAACTTCCAGCCGTTTGTTCCTGTTATACCTTTTTTCTATCAGATCAAAGAGCCCAGGATTAAATCTTTGCTCCCCGTGGAGGAGCTGATCCGAAGTCAATGGCAGTCAAGGCCACGTCCCTTCTCAGTTCAGGGAGGTTTGGGTCTGAACGTTACGCACTTTCTTCACCCATTCCTCGGAATTGGGGGGCAAGACATTTGATTGCTCAGGGAAGGAGCTTGTGTCTCTTATAAGGAGCAGGATATGCAAATAGGAGTGACACTTTCCTGTTTAAATCTGTCCCTCTCTCTGCCCAGGCTGCACCCAGAGAGACAATCCACAGCCCCCTGGGTCTGTGCACTTACCAGCCAATCCCCTGACAGTTTTTCCCTCCAACTCCAGGGAAAATGAAACTTTGGCTCCATTTAGTGTTCATTGTAGCAGCTGGGAGGTATCCTCTCCCCTGAAAAGCATTGGCAGGGCAAAGGAGCAGTCTATTATCACTATTACGATTGATATGATTGATAATATCTTTCTATCCCCAGGTGCCCAGTTTCAGTCTCTGATCCCAGAGTTACAAGCTTACGTGCAAAAGCCCAGAGACTCGCTCTGTATTTCCTGCAAACCCACCGGGTTCACCCTCAGCAGCTACTCCATGAGCTGAGTCAGACAGGCTCCTGGGAAGGGACTGGAGTGGAGTGCAGAGGGGAAATACACCCAACTTCAACTACCATCAATGACGCACAGGGACGCTTCACCATCTCTAGGGACAACCCCAACAACCTGCTGTATCTGCAAATGATCGGCCTGAAATACAGTGAGCAGAAAGCTATTAAGCCCAGAAGAAGAAACAAGCTGCAATGGTACAAACTTTGCCAACACTCTGCAGAGGGCAGCAGTGAATTACCATTAAATACTGTTATAGTAAACTATTTCAAGGACAAGTATTAAAGGGCATGTTTGTGCACAAAGCAGCAGGTAAATATTTAGGGATTTTTATGTATATTAATAATATGAGACAAATATTCTTTCAGGTCTTGTACAGCCAATGACACTACGGAGAATAAAATGTAAAGTTAAATCAATGGGACTAAGAATTGTGCTTCAATGTAAAAGGTGTCCTGCACAGAGATGGGGTTAAGCAAATGCCTCAGTGCTTTCCTGAAGCAAGGCCTAAGAAATTGTTCTAGGGTCTAGATGAAAAATACTTGAAAATTATCCACTGAGCTCCTATGTCCATTAAATTATTTGGAATATGCCCAGCTCGGTAGAGGGGCAGGGGGAATCTCCCTCCGCACACTGCTCCTACCTGCAAGCTCCACCCCCGCAGCTCCCATTTGTCGGGAATGGGGAGCTGTGGCCAATGGGAGCTGCAGGGGCAGTGCTTCTAGAGAGGGGCAACATGCGGAGCCATGTGCCACCCCCTTCACCCCACCCCAGGGGCCACAGGAGTGTGTTTGCCATTTCCAGGAGTAGTGTGGGGCCCAGGTAGGAAGGGAGCCTGCCTTAGCCGCTGGAGGTAAATGCTGCAATACACAATGCTGGTGCTTACCCAGGAGACCTCATGGGGGGCAATTTAATCGTGCCTGGGACATTCCAATGAGGCTATTTTTTGTGACTGTGACACCTTGTCTCCATAAACTTCTAGGAGGAGTTCAAATACCTTTTCCACATCTTTCTTGTCTGCAATTGCCAGGAGCTTAACCATGGCCTTGGCCCTGGCCCTTGAGGTGTTCCTCTATGAAGTCCATATGATGCTCTTCAGGTACTCTTAGCACACACAGAGTTGCCTTCACAGACTTGACTCACTCCTCTACTGTAATGTCTCCTGGTCTTCTTGGGAAGCCACCAAACTCTGGAACTTTCTGCTCCCATAGGACATAAATAGTAGGGGGTTTCTTAGCTTCTGCTGCCTGATGTTCTATAACTGCCTGAGCCAGTAATAAGGCTTCTCTCTGTTCTGTTCTAGCTTGTTGTAATGCCTCAGCTTGGTCTGATCATCTGCGCACAAGTTCAGCAAAGTGGGCCCATAGTTCTTCAGTTCCAGCCATTCTGACTGACCCAGGCAATTCCAGCTCACACAGAGGATGGGACCCCCCTTGCCCAGGTTACAATCTGAGTGTAAATGGGAAGTAGAGTGGGAATGGAAATATAAACAGGAAGATAAATATCAACGGTGCATAATAATCTTCCTTCACTGTAGCTGTATCCTCCTCGACTGTCCCCAAAGAAAAACACCCAGACACACTGCTCTTGGCACACGAATGTCAGGGAGGTTTCACTGCAAAACTTAACTCTGTCCTCAGACTCCCCGCCCTGCCAGCTTCTCCCACCTGCACCCACAGGCGGGCCCTCAGACCTGCTCCAAAGCATGAGCCAGGCTTGCTCAGATCACGTTCTTAGTGTCATGGATCATTTCAATGTAGCCAGTCACTGCCGGGAAGGGAAAGGGGCTTCCCTCCTAAATCCCTCCCAGCACCATGGGGAATCTTCTGCCTCCAGCGGGGGGCCCAGCCCAGTGGATCCCTGAGACTAGACCTCGTGCCTCTCCACACTGGACACTGAGCCCCCTGACTGGACGTTGCATGTCCCTTATATTTGTGGTACCGGGCTCCAGAGCTGAGTCCCCCCAGCCCCCAATATCAGGTCAAAAAAGCCAGACCCTCCGTTCCCATGAGAGGAAATACAGTCCCTGCAGGGAGCTGTTCATTCCTCCCAGGGTCCGAAAGTGTCAGGAGGACCCCAGCACCCTGCGCCCGGCGCTGCACAGACACACAGGACGGGACACTCTGACTCAGTCCCTGGAAAAATCATGGAGCAGGTCCTCAAAGAATCAATCCTGAAGCACTTGCATGAGAGGAAAGTGATCAGGAACAGCCAGCATGGATTCACCAAGGGAAGGTCATGCCTGACTAATCTAATCGCCTTTTATGATGAGATTACTGGTTCTGTGGATGAAGGGAAAGCAGTGGATGTATTGTTTCTTGACTTTAGCAAAGCTTTTGACACGGTCTCCCATAGTATTCTTGTCAGCAAGTTAAGGAAGTATGGGCTGGATGAATGCACTATAAGGTGGGTAGAAAGCTGGCTAAATTGTCGGGCTCAACGGGTAGTGATCAATGGCTCCATGTCTAGTTGGCAGCCGGTATCAAGTGGAGTGCCCCAAGGGTCGGTCCTGGGGCCGGTTTTATTCAATATCTTCATAAATGATCTGGAGGATGGTGTGGATTGCACTCTCAGCAAATTTGCGGATGATACTAAACTGGGAGGAGTGGTAGATACGCTGGAGGGGAGGGATAGGATACAGAAGGACCTAGACAAATTGGAGGATTGGGCCAAAAGGAATCTGATGAGGTTCAATAAGGATAAGTGCAGGGTCCTGCACTTAGGACGGAAGAACCCAATGCACAGCTACAGACTAGGGACCGAATGGCTAGGCAGCAGTTCTGCGGAAAAGGACCTAGGGGTGACAGTGGACGAGAAGCTGGATATGAGTCAGCAGTGTGCCCTTGTTGCCAAGAAGGCCAATGGCATTTTGGGATGTATAAGTAGGGGCATAGCGAGCAGATCGAGGGACGTGATCGTTCCCCTCTATTCGACATTGGTGAGGCCTCATCTGGAGTACTGTGTCCAGTTTTGGGCCCCACACTTCAAGAAGGATGTGGATAAATTGGAGAGAGTCCAGCGAAGGGCAACAAAAATGATTAGGGGACTGGAACACATGAGTTATGAGGAGAGGCTGAGGGAGCTGGGATTGTTTAGCCTGCAGAAGAGAAGAATGAGGGGGGATTTGATAGCTGCTTTCAACTACCTGAAAGGGGGTTCCAAAGAGGATGGCTCTAGACTGTTCTCAATGGTAGCAGATGACAGAACGAGGAGTAATGGTCTCAAGTTGCAGTGGGGGAGGTTTAGATTGGATATTAGGAAAAACTTTTTCACTAAGAGGGTGGTGAAACACTGGAATGCGTTACCTAGGGAGGTGGTAGAATCTCCTTCCTTAGAGGTTTTTAAGGTCAGGCTTGACAAAGCCCTGGCTGGGATGATTTAACTGGGAATTGGTCCTGCTTTGAGCAGGGGGTTGGACTAGATGACCTTCTGGGGTCCCTTCCAACCCTGATATTCTATGATATTCTATGATTCTATGACTCCTGCAGCCGGAGGCCTGGGGCGAGTCAATCCGATCACTGACAGCAGGAGCGTTTGTCTCTTATAAAGCGGGGCATGCAAATGAGGGAGACAGTTTCCTGCTTAAATCTGAGCCTCCCTCTGGCCAGGCTGCACCCGGAGACACAATCCACAGCCCCTGGCTCTGTGCAGTCACCAGCCAGTCCCCTGAGAACTTCCCCCTCCAGCACCCGGGAAAATGGGATTTTTGCTCCTTGTCATTGTCGCTGTAGCAGCTTTGGAAGGTATTTTCCTCCTCTGAAGACCTGGCCGAGTTAGAAGAATATTGTGTTCTCGCTGTTTTTATACCGACATTAATGGCCTGTCTTTATTCCCAGGTGTCCGGTCCCAGACGCTGGTGGAGTCCGGAGGGGGTGTGAAGAAGCCCGGAGACTCTCTCCGCCTCTCCTGCAAAGCCTCCGGGTTCACCTTCAGCAGCGCCTACATGAGCTGGGTCCGCCAGGCTCCCGGGAAGGGACTGGAGTGGGTTGCTGCTATAAACCCCGGTGGGGGTAGTACATACTACCTCGATGCAGTGAAAGGGCGATTCACCATCTCCAGGGATGACGCCAAGAGTGAGCTGTATCTGCAAATGACCGGCCTGAAGCCCGAGGACACCGCCCGCTATTACTGTGCGAGAGACACAGTGACACCAAACCGGTTTGTGATCGCACAAAAACCCAGGCTGCGGAATCGCCCTTCTCCCGGCGGCCGCGCGGGGGCAGCAGCGACACCCCCCGCTTCGGGCTCGGGCAGGAGACCCGGCACCCGGGGGAACGCGACACAAACCTCCCGCCAGTTTAACCCTTCCGTTCCCGGGCAACGTGTCTCCCCTTCCTGCCCAGAGCCCCGCTGGTCCTGGGGTTCAGAGATCCCTCGCTTCATCTGTGAACCCCAATCCGGAGTGAGTCCTGTTCTGAATCACTCTCCCCTCACAGACCTGGCACCTTGGCTCTCCCTGGCCCACCTCGGTGTCAGACTCACAGGCCAGCGTCGGTCAGTGTAAAGGGGACAAGAGCGTTGGGGTTTGCATCAGATCCAAAGGTTGGAGCCAATTGCTCCTGGGGCCAAATCCTCCGCTAGTGTGAAATCACCGCAACTGCTTTCACTAGACTCGAGTTACTCCTGATTTACACCAGGGATGTTTATGGCATTAATGCACAGGAAGATGATTAGTTAATTATAACCGATGTGGGGCCCCTCCCCGTGGCATCTCTGCTCTTCACAAACGTTTATTGCCTTTATCCCCACAACCCCACCGTGGGGCTGGGGAACTATCACAGCCCCAGGTTCAAAACGTGGGACTGAGGCAGAGAGAGATGGAGGCTGGGATATGGCAATGGGCCATTCAGAGTCCGGGCGGGGCTGTGGGGCAGACAGGGCCGGCTCTCGGTTTTGTGCTGCCCCAAGCAGAAAAAATTTGGCTGCTCCCCCTTTTTTTGGCTTTTACACGTTTGCACTTTGCAATTTTTTTTGTTTTGACTGTTTAAATTTTAAAAAATGAAAACAGAATTTGTAGTTAGTGAAATAAAACAATTTCCTACTAGTGTACTCATTAACACCAGCACCCCAGCTCCACTCCTCCCCTTGGAGCCACCAAAGCCTGGCGAAAATGGAGAGATGGCCCAGCTGCTGCTTCCCCCATCCCCTGGGCCAGTGACCCTGCCAAAGAAGAAAATTCAGCTGGTTTGGCAAATCCATGCTGGCTAATCCTCCTCATCCACCGGGTGCTTACAAATACATTGTTCAGTAATTTGTTCCAGTCCCTTTCCAGGGATCAAAGTTGGGGTGACTGGCCTATAGTGCCCTGGTGCTTCACTGGTCCCTTTCCTAAAGATGGTAAATGTCAAACCTTTCTCCATTCCTCTGGCACCTAACTGGAGGGAAGGAGTGACTGGTCCAGGGGCATCCAAAGCCAGGCCCCTGCAGTTGCTCATTTAAGACCCACAAAAGGGTATCCGGCCATGCACCTCCAGCCAAACTCCACCGGCATGGAGCCCCGTGGAGCCCCCAGGGCTCAGAGGGCAGAGCTGAGTCCCACAGTGCCAGAACAGCCAGGGAGTAGGGATGGTGCCCAAAGCCTGGTGGCGGGCTGGTGTCAAAACACCCGGGTCCCGATGCTGGACCAGTCCCAGGCGAGTTGGCCCGGAGTGGGTGGGAAGCAGCTTTGGACTGGTCAGTCCCGAGTCCGGGGCAGCTCTGTGCGCCAGGCCAGCTGTTTGCAGTGAAGTCTGGCTCAGCAAGGCCAGAGGAGGCCACTCAGCCCTGTGCCATGGGTGGTGTCTCCTCCTCTCGAGGGTGGCTCCGGGCCTTGCCCCTCCCTCTGACTCTGCAGCGGTGGCTCGCTGGCAGGGCCGGCTCTAGGTTTTTGCCACCCCAAGCACATAAGCTTGCTTTGCTGGTGCCTAGACATGGTCCTGGGGGCAGAGATCACCCAGCACCGGAATAAATCCCGCTCTGCTGAGCCTGGGAATGTGGCACCGCCGGGACTTTCCAAAGAGACTCGAGCATTTTTTTCATCCATTTGACTGCTGAAAATCTCAGCCCCGGTGTAAACGGTGCAGCTCAGGATCCTGCCCACAGTAAAGTTCCACAATGTAACAGATTTCAGAGTAACAGCCGTGTTAGTCTGTATTCGCAGAAAGAAAAGGAGGACTTGTGGCACCTTAGAGACTAACCCATTCATTTGAGCATGAGCTTTCGTGAGCTACAGCTCACTTCATCCGATGCAACTTCATGGGATGTCACAGAGTCACCATGGAGATAAAAGGCCCCGCCCCTCCGCCCCCGATGGCCTCACTCAGCCCAGCGCTGGCCCGCAGGGCATTGGGGACAGACACGTGGCTAAGGGCTGTGGACAGGGACACGGTGGGATTTCATGGGGTCGCTCAGGGGGAGGCGGCTGCCGAGGGAGAAGCAGAGGCCCGAGGGTGGGGGGCCAGGGGGGCCCTAGGGTCACAGAGCGCAGCTCCCACTGAGTGAGATACAGCCCAGGACTCCCCAAAGTCTCGCCTAGTCTTAGTTTCTAGATAGGGATGAAGGGTGAGGCCAGTATTAAAACTCAGGGTTGGAATTACATCCTGGGTAAAGTCCGGATTTGGGGCTCTAAGTCAGGTATTCATGGAGTTTTCCGGTTCAGACATATATGAAGGTGGCGTTTACCCTCAGCGTCACGGTTAGGTGGGGGAGCTAGAGGAGGGATAAAGAAGATGCCAGTTTCTCTCCTTATGGTCGAGTAGGAAGCTCCGACTGAGACAAGGGTTAGGTGCCACAGAGACAAAGCGCCGCCTCTTCTCTCAGCCCCACACAAAGGAACTGAGTCCGGGCTAGGAACTGGCGGGGGTCTCTTATAAGGAGCGGGGCATGGAAATGAGGGTGAGAGTTTCCTGTTTAAATCTGTCCCTCTCTCTGCCCAGGCTGCACCCGGAGACACAATCCGCAGCCCCCCGGGTCTCTGCAGTCACCAGCCAGTCCCCGGAGAACTTTCCCCTTCAGCACCCGGGGAAATGAAGCTTTGGTTGTTCCTGGTTCTCATTGCAGCATCTCCGGAAGGTCCATTCTCCTTTCCATGGGTTGGATGTACTGGGGAGGCGGGGGGTTATAGCGCTATTGCCCGATGTCCTCATATTCCCCATAATTAATTGCTATTCCCAGGTGCCCGGTCCCAGCTGCAGCTGGTGGAGTCCGGAGGGGGTGTGAAGAAGCCCGGAGACTCTCTCCGCCTCTCCTGCAAAGCCTCCGGGTTCACCATCAGCAGCTCCGGGATGAGCTGGGTCCGACAGGCTCATGGGAAGGGACCGCCAGCATTTACAGCACCAGCATAGACAACAGTGACTCGGTAAAAGGGCGATTCACCGTCTCCAGAGATGACCCCAACAACCTGTTGTATCTGCAGATGACCGGCCTGAAGCCCGAGGACACCGCCCGGTCTCACTGAGCGAGAGACCCAGCGAGGGGAATCCCGACCGGGCTCACACAAAAACCCGAGCGGCAGAACCGCCCTTCTCCCGTGCGCCGCGCGGGGGCAGCACTTCCAGAGACAGCCCAGCCCTGGGCACAGGAACGGGACCTACAGCCAGAGTGAAAAACAAATCCGCGCTCAGGTTTCAGAGCTCAATATCCATCTATAGAGCCAGAGACTCCTGGGACTGGAGCGGACCTCGGGAGGTCATCTGGTCCCGCCCCCTGCACTCATGGCAGGATTCAGTATCATCTAGACCATCCCTGACAGGTGTTTGTCCAATCTGCTCTTAAAAATCTTCCCTGATGGAGATTCCACAACCTCCCTGGAAATTGATTCCAGTGCTTAAGCACCCTGCCAGTGAGGAAGTTTTTCCTAATGTCAAACCTCCCTTGATGCATCTGTTGATAGTCATATCTTGTCACGCCTTTGTTGCCCTTCTCTAGGAACAGGCAGAATCCCACTGAAGATCACCTGAGACTCGATTTCCTTATGCGTCTTCCCCAGCCTGACATAGTCTCCCTTGATGTGTTCCAGCAAGAATCTATCGGTATCATTTATTCCCACATGAAGGACGATCAGCGGATTCTTTCCCGCTCCCTTTAGGATCCTCTTCAACTAGACTTGAGTTACTCCTGATTTACACTCACTGGGGATCTGGCTATAACTGTGCCTTGGTGAGTCACATCTGAGAATACCAAATTCAGGACAAACTGCTGAGAAATAGGGAAAATACACCCTAAAACTGGTAGTTATTATCTCCTAAGATATACCAAACCAGCAACAAAAGTAAACTGATGTTTCACCACACTAGCTGACAAGAAGTCAGAAAAGCAGTTTCCTTAGCTTTTCCAGTGCTTGTATCACCACCAAAACCACTAGACTTAAAGATGAGTGGTTCTTTAAAACAATTTCATCAAATAAAATCCAGATAACGTCACACTCCCAATGCAAAATTGATGCAGGAAGGGGTGTCCCAGACACTGCTGAATGCATCGTTGGATCTTCCCATTGTTAGTTCTGTATTACTACAGCTTCTAGTCCAAGAGTAGAAGTGTTAGTGTATAACAGAAATCACAGAATCATAAAAGATCAGGGTTGGAAGAGCCCTCAGGAGGTCATCTAGTCCAACCCCCTGCTCAAAGCAGGACCAACACCAACTAAATCATCCCAGCCAAGGCTTTGTCAAGCCGGGCCTTAAAAACCTTTAAGGATGGAGATTCCACCACCTCCCTACGTAACCCATTCCAGTGCTTCACCACCCTCCTAGTGAAATAGCGTTGCCTTATATCCAACCTAAACCTCCTGCACTGCAACTTGAGACCATTGCTTCTTGTTCTGTCATCTGCCACCACTGAGAACAGCCTAGCTCCATCCTCTTTGGAACCCCCCTTAATTATTTTCATTGCCCTCCACTGGACTCTCTCCAATTTGTCCACATCCCTTCTGTAGTGGGGGGAACAAAACTGGACGTAATACTCCATGTGTGTCCTCACCAGTGCCGAATAGAGGGGAATAATCACTTCTGTCCATCTGTTGGCAATGCTCCCACTAATACAGCCCAACTTGCCGTTGGCCTTCTTGGCAACGAGGGCACGCTGCTGACTGATATCCAGCTTCTCATCCACTGTAATCCCCAGGTTTTTCTCTGCAGAACTGCTGCTTAGCCAGTTGGTCCCCAGCCTGTAACAGTGCATGGGACTCTTCCTTCTGAAGTACATGACTCTGCACTTGTCCTTGTTGAAACTCATCAGATTTATTTTGGCCCAATCCTCTAATTTGTCTAGGCCACTCTGGACCCTATCCCTACCCTCCAGTGTATCTACCTCTCCCAACAGCTTAGTGTCATCTGAGAACTTGCAGAGGGTGCAATCCATCCCATCATCCAGATCATTGGTAAAGATGTTGAACAAAACTGGTCCCAGGACCGACCCCTGGGGCACTCTGCTTGATACCGGCTGCCAACTAGACATCAAGACATTGATCATTACTCACTGAACCCGACAATCTAGCCAGCTTTCTATCCACCTTATAGTCCATTCATCCAATCCATACTTTTTTAACTTGCTGGCAAGAATATTGTGGGAGACCATATCAAAAGCTTTGCTAAAGTCAAGATATATCACATCCACTGCTTTCCCTATATTCACAGAGCCAGTTATCTCATCATAGAAGGCAATCAGGTTGGTCAGGCATGACTTACACTTGGTTAATCCATGTTGACTGTTTCTGATCACCTTCCTCTCCTCCAAGTTCTTCAAAATGGTTTCCTTGAGGACCTGCTCCATGATTTTGCCAGGGACTGAAGTGAGGCTGACCTGTCTGTAGTTCCCTAGGTTCTCTTTCTTCCCTTTTTAAAATATGGGCACTATATTTGCCTTTTTCCAATCGTCTGGGACCTTCCCCTATTGCCACAAATTTTCAAAGAGAATGGCCAATGTCTCTGCAATCACATCAGCCAACTCCACCAGCACCCTTGGATGCATTAGATCTGGACCCAGGGACTTCTGCATGTCCAGCTTTTCTAAATAGTCCTTAACCTGTTCTTTCACCAGTGAGGGCTGCTCACCTCCTCCCCATACTGTGTTGCCCAGTGCAGCAGTCTGGGAGCTGACCGTGTTTATGAAGACCGAGGCAAAAAAAAACATTGAGTACTTCAGCTTTTTCCACATCATCTGTCACTGTGTTGCCTCCCCCATTGAGGAAGGGTCCCACACATTCCCTGACCTTCTTCTTGTTGCTAACATACCTGTAGAAACCCTTCTTGTTCCCCTTCACATCTCTTGCTAGCTGCAACTCCAATTGTAAGCTTCTTGTAAGCTTCCTTTTTGCTTTTAAGTTCCCCAAAGATTTCACTGTGAAGCCAAGCTGGTCACCTGCCATATTTGCTATTCTTTCTGCACATCGGGATGTTTTGTTCCTGCACCTCACTAAGGCTTCTTTAAAATACAGCCAGCTCTCCTGGCCTCCTTTCCCCCTCATATTAGCCTCCCAGGGGATCCTTAAGTTCCTTAATGGAGTCTAAGTCTGCTTTTCTGAAGTCCAGGGTCCGTATTTTGCTACTCTCCTTTCTTCCTTTCGTGAGGATCCTGAACTCGACCATCTCATGGTCACTACTGCCTACGTTGCCTCCCACTTCTATTTCCCCTACCAATTCTTCCCTGTTTGTGAGCAGCAGGTCAAGAGGAGCATGGCCCCTAGTCAGTTGCTCCAGCACTTGTACCAGGAAGTTGTCCCCAACACTCTCCACAAACTTCCTGGATTGGCTGTGCACTGCAGTATTGCTCTCCCAGCAGATGTTAGGGTGATTGAAGTCCCCCATTAGTACCAGGGCCTGTAATCTGGAAACTTCACTTAGTTGTCTGAAGAAAGCCCCGTCTACCTCATCCTTCTGATCCAGTGGTCTATAGCACACGCCCACCACGACATCACCCTTCTTGCTCTTGCCTCTAAACTTAACCCAAAGACTCTCAACAGGCTTTTCTCCATTTTCAAACAGGAGCTCTGAGCATACAAAGCAACTCTTACATACAATGCAACTCCTCCACCTTTCCTTCCCTGCCTGTCCTTCCTGAACAATTTATACCCATCCGTGACACTGCTCCAGTCATGTGAACTGCCCCACCAAGTTTCTGTTATTCCAATCACATCATAGTTCCTTGATTGTGCCAGGACTTCCAATTCTTCCTGCTTGTTTCCCAGGCTTCTTTCTTTCATATATATGCACCTAAGATAATTAGCCAAATGGCTTATCAAAATCACGTTTGACTAAAACAGGATGTTTCTTTGTAAGGTTCATTATGGAAGTAATGAGGTGATTGAATTTCTTTACAAACCCAAGGTAAAACTTGGTTAGACCAATAGTAGATTGGATCTGCTCTTGCAGCATGATTCCTGTATGTTTCATGTGATCTTGCCCTAAGCTAATGAAAATAGCTAATTTATTTATACAAGTTCTGGCAAATGTTTGGAACCCAATTCATATCGAGTCAATGTAGATATTAACGTTCTCCAAAGTGTAGTGTGGGAATCTTGGCATTTAGTCATGGAAGCAAGATGGTAACATGCCTCAGTTTCCCTTTTCATACAGCAGATTAGGTCTGCAATGTCTTTTCTCCTGTGTACAGTTTCAAGGCTAGTTACAGGCACTACCTGTGAAATATCCACATCACAAGGTCTTTTAACATAAAGTGTGCTCTTATGTATCACTTCCAACATGTTCAAAGATTTTTCCAAATGATTAGGCACGTTGTAGATTTTCACAGTTTTTGGTATCAGCAAAACATTAGTCACAAGAGTTAACATTAGCATTAATATGAACATTAAATTAATTACAAGTGTACATTTCCAATCATTTTTGTCATGCCACGCCTTTGGCTCAGTACCATTGGGGTTTTGGCATTTTAGGGTTAACCGGTGGCTTTTATTTGAAAGGTTTAGTCTTTCCCTTCCTCCCCTGTTCTGGGGGCGGGGGTGGGGACTGGAGGCGGGTGTCAAAATCTGAGCTCTTTTGTGTAACAGAATCCATTGTCTGGCTGGGTGTGTCCTTTTTGCTAAGGCCTATGGGCAAGTCTTTCCCTAATAACAATAACAATAATAATAACAACTAATAACAATTCCAAGGCTGGACTCTGCTTAAAGAGATACCATCCATTTTCACTTGCAAGTTAGACCCAAGGTTCTTTTGTTCTTCCATTACCAACCTCTGCTTCCACATGGAATCAGATGTTACGTTCACTAAGAGACCGAAAGATATATCTAAAGTATTTAGAGATGAAATTTTGCCTGCTATCCCCTGTATTCTCAGGAGATTAACTTCACTGCTGTCTTGGTCTGTAGATTCAGCTACGCAGTCTTCTCTCCGAACCTGAGACACAGACTGTTCCCTCCAAGAGTCAACATGGTGACATTCCTATTCCAACAATATTGTTTCCCAACAGGCTGGCCAAGCTCAGTCACTTGGTTATAGGGCTGTTCAACATCCCAAACAATTTTTATTCCATCTGAGACCTTTTCGGCTATCCACACTGGATTTTTCAAAAGCAAGCTCATGGATCCATACATATCTGAAAGACTCTGGCAGTTAGGAACTGAAACTCCCTTAATCAAATCACTTCCACACCTCTCAGTTACAGTAAACTGCTCACAGAATAAACCATGCCAAAAACTACCATGAGGATTCTTCTCCTTAGGAGCTCCTTTAAGCAACAATTCCCCTTTATCTTGCTCCATAGACGCATTGCTCTGCTGAGCCACAATCAACTCCTTCTGAATTTCATTTAAACCCAGAACCACCTCTGGCCCATCTAGAGGAGTTTTATACAACCCCCTTTCAGGCAAGCTGCTAGACTCCATAGTTAAAAGGTTAGAGGCACTCTCTTTCCCTTTGCAGCCCTTGTTGCTGGCAACACTGCAAGTTACCAAGCTCAACACACACAAGCTTTGGAATTATTTCCTTCGTGTTAAAATTTTCCACACTGTCAGTGGGTAGCACAGTCAAATCATCTTCATGCTCTCCTGGTGCCCTGGTCATGATATCAACCTGGTTAAACAGAGTTGCCAAACCCCCAGCAACACACGAGCAACAGGCAAAATAGAAGCACCAGAATCGCTTGGTCCCTTGTTAAGACACTAGCTGGACACTATGTTATGACACTAGCTCCTATCTACCTATCCCCATCCACCCCATCTATCTAATCTATCTATCCTTATTTGTCTAGTTACGGGTTGTCAAGGTTCCTCCCCCACTCTGAACTCTAGGGTACAGATGTGGGGACCTGCATGAAAAACCTCCTAAGCTTATCTTTACCAGCTTAGGTCAAAACTTCCCCAAGGTACAAAATATTACCCCCGTTATCCTTAGACTGGCCGCTACCACCACCAAACTAATACTGGTTACTGGGGAAGAGCTGTTTGGACGCGTCCTTCCCCCCAAAATACTTCCCAAAACCTTGCACCCCACTTCCTGGACAAGGTTTGGTAAAAAGCCTCACCAATTTGCCTAGGTGACTACAGACCCAGACCCTTGGATCTTAAGAACAATGAACAATCCTCCCAACACTTGCACCCCCCCTTTCCTGGGAAATGTTGGATAAAAAGCCTCACCAATTTGCATAGGTGACCACAAACCCAAACCCTTGGATCTGAGAACAATGAAAAAGCATTCAGTGTTTTACAAGAAGACTTTTAATAAAAAATAGAAGTAAATAGAAATAAAGAAATCCCCCCTGTAAAATCAGGATGGTATATATCTTACAGGGTAATTAGATTCAAAAACATAGAGAACCCCTCTAGGCAAAACCTTAAGTTACAAAAAAGATACACAGACAGAAATAGTTATTCTATTCAGCACAATTCTTTTCTCAGCCATTTAAAGAAATCATAATCTAACACATACCTAGCTAGATTACTTACTAAAAGTTCTAAGACTCCATTCCTGTTCTGTCCCCGGCCAAGACGACTACAGACAGACACAGACCCTTTGTTACTCTCCCTCCTCCCAGCTTTTGAAAGTATCTTGTCTCCTCATTGGTCATTTTGGTCAGGTGCCAGCGAGGTTACCTTTAGCTTCTTAACCCTTTACAGGTGAGAGGAGCTTTCCCCTGGCCAGGAGGGATTTCAAAGGGGTTTACCCTTCCCTTTATATTTATGACACGCCCCCCAAATCTCAGCTAGGGTGAAACACTGGCTGGGATTTCTTCCTGGAGCTCTAGGAAAACAGAGTTAATAAGACACATGCATCTCTAAATATACTACCAAGTACATAAAGACTAACAATATTTTCCACATCTCAAGGACGATTTTAACCAGTTGATTCTGGGAAACTTTCACGGGAGAGTGCATCAGCCACTTTGTTAGAAGCTCCTGAGATGTGTTGGATGTCGAAATCAAAATCTTGGAGAGCTAAACTCCACCGAAGAAGTTTTTTGTTAGTTTCTTTGACGGTGTGAAGCCACTTTAGTGCAGCATGGTCGGTTTGCAGGTGGAAACGCCGTCCCCAAACATATGGGCATAGCTTTTCCAGAGCGTAGACAATGGCATAACATTCTTTTTCAGTGACTGACCAGTTGCTTTCCCTCTCAGACAGTTTTTTGCTGAGAAACACTACAGGGTGGAATTCTTGATCAGGTCCTTTCTGCATTAAAACTGCTCCCACACCACGCTCGGATGCATCTGTGGTTACTAGGAACGGTTTGTCAAAGTCTGGGGCCCTTAGTACAGGGTCAGACATGAGTGTCGCTTTAAGCTTGTTAAAGGCCTTCTGACACTTTCCGGTCCACTGAACAGCATTTGGCTGTTTCTTTTTGGTTAGGTCTGTCAGTGGGGCAGCGATTTGGCTGTAGTGCGGCACAAATCGTCTGTAATAACCGGCCAAGCCTAAGAAGGATTGAACCTGTTTCTTTGACTTTGGGACAGGCCACTTTTGGATAGCATCCACTTTGGCCTGTAGGGGGCTGATAGTTCCTTGACCCACCTGGTGTCCAAGGTAAGTCACTCTGTTTAGGCCTATTTGACACTTCTTAGCCTTAACAGTTAGTCCTGCCTCCCTTATGCGCTCAAGGACTTTTTGTAGATGTTCCAGGTGGTCTGCCCAGGAATCCGAAAATATGGCCACATCGTCAAGGTAGGCGACTGCATATTCTCCTAATCCCGCTAGGAGACCATCTACAAGTCTTTGGAAAGTGGCGGGTGCATTTCGCAGCCCGAAAGGGAGTACATTAAATTCATACAGCCCGAGATGTGTGATGAAGGCTGACCTTTCCTTGGCAGATTCATCTAGCGGTACCTGCCAGTACCCCTTGGTTAAGTCCAAGGTAGAGATGAACTGGGCCCGTCCCAGTTTCTCTAATAGTTCATCTGTGCGTGGCATTGGATAGTTGTCTGGGCGAGTTACAGCATTTAGCTTACGGTAGTCCACGCAAAAACGTATTTCCCCATCTGGTTTGGGAACTAGAACCACTGGAGATGCCCATGCACTTTCAGAGGGGCGGATTACACCCATCTGTAACATATCCTGGATCTCCCGTTCTATAGCAGTTTTAGCTTGAGGAGACACCCGGTAAGGTTGGACCCTAATTGGGTGAGCATTACCTGTGTCAATGGAGTGGTATGCCCGTTCAGTCAGTCCTGGGGTGGCTGAGAACGTTGGCGCGTAGCTAGTGCACAGCTCCTGGATCTGCTGTCGCTGCATACGCCCAAGGGTCATGGAGAGGTTCACCTCTTCCACACCACCAGCACATTTCCCTTCGTAGTAGACACCTTCAGGCCACTCAGCGTCGTCTCCTCCCTGGGCTGTAAACTGACAAACCTTTAATTCTCTGGAATAAAAGGGCTTTAGAGAATTAATATGATACACCTTAGGCTTTCGGTTGGAGGTGGGGAATGCTATGAGATAATTAACAGCTCCCAGGCGCTCCTGGACCACGAATGGCCCTTCCCACGATGCTTCCATTTTATGGGCCTGGAGCGCCTTTAAGACCATGACCTGGTCTCCTACTTTGAAGGAACGCTCTCTGGCATGTTTATCATACCAGGCTTTTTGCTCTTTTTGAGCATCCTGTAAGTTTTCTCTAGCAAGGGCTAAAGAGGTTCGGAGGGTGTTTTGTAGGTTGGTTACAAAGTCCAGAATGTTAGTTCCTGGAGAAGGTGTAAATCCCTCCCATTGCTGCTTCACCAACTGCAATGGCCCCTTAACCTCACGGCCATATACAAGTTCAAATGGGGAAAACCCTAAACTGGGATGTGGTACAGCTCTGTAGGCAAAGAGCAACTGCTGCAATACTAGGTCCCAATCATTGGAGTGCTCATTTACGAATTTACGTATCATGGCCCCCAAAGTTCCATTAAACTTCTCCACCATGCCATTTGTTTGATGATGGTAAGGAGTGGCAACCAAGTGATTTACCCCATGAGCTTCCCAAAGGTTTTTCATAGTTCCTGCCAGGAAATTAGTCCCTGCATCTGTGAGGATGTCGGAGGGCCAACCTACCCTGGCAAAAATGTCTGCTAGTGCCTGGCACACACTTTTAGCCCTGGTGTTGCTTAGAGCTACTGCTTCCGGCCATCGGGTGGCAAAATCCATGAAAGTCAGTATGTACTGCTTTCCTCTGGGTGTCTTTTTCGGAAAAGGACCCAGAATATCCACAGCTACTCGCTGAAATGGAACTTCAATGATGGGGAGTGGCTGGAGAGGAGCTTTGACCTGGTCTTGGGGTTTTCCCACTCTTTGGCACACCTCACAAGACTGGACATAGGTAGAAACATCCTTGCCCATTCCCTCCCAGTGGAATGACCCCCCCAAACGGTCTTTGGTCCTGTTCACCCCAGCATGGCCACTAGGGTGATCATGGGCTAAGCTCAAGAGCTTGGCCCGGTATTTAGTTGGAACTACCAACTGTCTCTGAGGATGCCAGTCTTCCTGGTGTCCCCCAGAAAGAGTTTCCTTGTATAAAAGTCCTCTTTCTACAACAAACCTGGATCGATTAGAAGAGCTGAGAGGCGGTGGGTTGCTCCGTGCCGCCGTCCACGCTCTCTGGAGGCTTTCATCTGCTTCCTGTTCAGTCTGGAACTGTTCCCTTGATGCTGGAGACATCAGTTCCTCATTGGATTGGGGACATAGGCTTGGTCCCTCTGGAAGCGATATAGGGGATGGAGCTGTTTCTGTTGACTGTGAACCGCTCTCCGCTGGTGCACTATGTTGGGATTCAGGCTCCGGCTGAGCCTCTTGTGTAGGGTTATCGGCTGCTGCCAGTTCAGGTTCGGTGGGGCCCTCTGGTGTTGAGGTTGCAAGTACTGGATTCAGTGCTGACACGGGGTCTGGTGTTGGTTGTTTGGCTGGTTCCGGTTCTGGGACTGGTTCCATCTGGGTCTCTGGGACTGGATCCACTACTGCTGTTGCAGACATTGGCCTGGGGTCCAGGTCCATCACCTCTGACTGGGTCCTGATAGAAGTTTCCGGAACAGAGCTAGGCCTCACGGCTTGTTTAGCCTGGTTGCGGGTGACCATTCCCACCCTCTTGGCCTGCTTCACATGATTGGCCAAGTCTTCCCCCAACAACATGGGGATGGGATAATCATCATAGACTGCAAAAGTCCACATTCCTGACCAGCCCTTGTACTGGACAGGCAACTTGGCTGTAGGCAAATTGAAAGAGTTGGACTTGAAGGGTTGAATCGTCACTTGGATCTCTGGGTTGATTAAATTGGGGTCCACTAAGGAAGCATGGATAGCTGACACTTGTGCTCCGGTGTCCCTCCACGCGGTGACCTTCTTCCCACCCACACTCCCAGTTTCCCTCCGCTCCAAGGGTATCTGGGAGGTATCTGGGCCTGTGGACCTCTGGTGTGATTCCGGTGCAATGAACTGTAATCTGTTGGGGTTCTTGGGGCAGTTGGCCTTTACATGCCCCAGCTCGTTACACTTAAAACATCGTCTAGCTGACGGGTCACTGGGGCGAGGAGGGTTGCTGGAGAACGGGGTGGTGGGACGATAAGGGGTCTGGAGGGTTCTTTGGGAGGTAGGTGGGGCTTTGGGCGGCCCCCGGTAATAGGGTGTGGTCTGGGGTGGTCCCTTCTGGTCTCCGCTCCAACTGCGACCAGTTTTCTTCTTCTCTGCCACCTCCACCCATCTGGCTCCAATCTCTCCTGCCTCAATTACAGTTTTGGGTTTCCCATCTAGGATGTATCTTTCTATTTCCTCAGGAACACCCTCTAAGAATTGTTCCATTTGCATTAGGAAGGGCAAATTTACTGGAGATTCAACACTTGCTCCTGATATCCAGGCATCCCAATGTTTTACAATGTGGTAGGCATGTCGGGTAAATGACATGTCTGGTTTCCACCTTAGGGCTCTGAACCTCCGACGAGACTGCTCGGGTGTTATCCCCATTCTGACTCTCGCCTTGGATTTAAACAGTTCATACTTGTTCATGTGTTCTTTAGGCATTTCAGCTGCCACCTCAGCTAAGGGTCCACTGAGCTGCGGCCTCAGCTCTACCATGTATTGGTCAGTAGAGATGTTGTACCCAAGGCAGGCCCTTTCGAAGTTTTCTAAGAAGGCCTCAGTATCATCACCTGCCTTGTAGGTGGGGAACTTTCTGGGATGGGAAGTGGTACCTGGAGAAGGATTGCTAGGTTTTGTTGGTATATTCTGCTGGGCCTTTATCCTCTCCATCTCCTCCACATGCTTCCTCTCTTTTTCCTTCTCCTCCTCCTTCAGCCGCATGAGTTCTATCTGTCTTTCATGTTCCCTTTGTTTTTCCTCAGCCTGCAATTTGGCTAATTCCAGCTGTAGTCGAGCTGAGGATTTGGCCATTCTAACCTCTCTGTTTTTAACTAACTTTACACCCGAGGTTTAGAAATAAACAAACAAAACTTGGCTGTAAAATTTTGCTGTGCTGGAATAGAATACCTATTCTCTGATAGTGATTGTCAGCCTACAGAAAAAGACAATTCCCTTGTCTCTGCTCTAGGCCCAAATTAAAGCAAAAAACCTCCAACTACTTGGAAACCCGCTTACCCAGCCCAAAGAAGAAAAAAAAATTCTTTTCAAACCTGTGCTCCTTGTAAAACAAAAAAAAAATCAAAATCCTAAAAAAAACCCTGCCACTTTTGTCTCCAGGCAAATGGGTAGAGCACACACCCCCTATTTACTTTTAGGAAGAAAAGAAAAAAAAAAAAAAACCCTCTGGGTTGGAAGACTGTGAATTTCCCTGCAGGAGTTAAGTACCCTGCCTCCAGGCAAAGAAAACCTGCAATTCACAAGATAATCCCCTTTTGTCTCTGCTTGGCCACAAAGCAGAGAGAAACCAAGCTGCTTTCAGTTTCAAAGCTGCCTTCTGGACTTCCTAAAAATTCCTTTTTGAAATCTGTATTTCTAGTTCAAAAAATCTCAACTGGATCTCAAAATGATTTCAGGTTAATCCCACCACTGTGCCACCATGTCAAGGTTCCTCCCACACTCTGAACTCTAGGGTACAGATGTGGGGACCTGCATGAAAAACCTCCTAAGCTTATCTTTACCAGCTTAGGTCAAAACTTCCCCAAGGTACAAAATATTACCCCCGTTATCCTTAGACTGGCCGCTACCACCACCAAACTAATACTGGTTACTGGGGAAGAGCTGTTTGGACGCGTCCTTCCCCCCAAAATACTTCCCAAAACCTTGCACCCCACTTCCTGGACAAGGTTTGGTAAAAAGCCTCACCAATTTGCCTAGGTGACTACAGACCCAGACCCTTGGATCTTAAGAACAATGAACAATCCTCCCAACACTTGCACCCCCCCTTTCCTGGGAAATGTTGGATAAAAAGCCTCACCAATTTGCATAGGTGACCACAAACCCAAACCCTTGGATCTGAGAACAATGAAAAAGCATTCAGTGTTTTACAAGAAGACTTTTAATAAAAAATAGAAGTAAATAGAAATAAAGAAATCCCCCCTGTAAAATCAGGATGGTATATATCTTACAGGGTAATTAGATTCAAAAACATAGAGAACCCCTCTAGGCAAAACCTTAAGTTACAAAAAAGATACACAGACAGAAATAGTTATTCTATTCAGCACAATTCTTTTCTCAGCCATTTAAAGAAATCATAATCTAACACATACCTAGCTAGATTACTTACTAAAAGTTCTAAGACTCCATTCCTGTTCTGTCCCCGGCCAAGACGACTACAGACAGACACAGACCCTTTGTTACTCTCCCTCCTCCCAGCTTTTGAAAGTATCTTGTCTCCTCATTGGTCATTTTGGTCAGGTGCCAGCGAGGTTACCTTTAGCTTCTTAACCCTTTACAGGTGAGAGGAGCTTTCCCCTGGCCAGGAGGGATTTCAAAGGGGTTTACCCTTCCCTTTATATTTATGACACGGGTGTTCCTCCTTGTCTTGGATCCCCAGCCCCAGACAGTGTGACCGCTCGGGGAAGGAGTTGCTGTTTCTTATAAGGAAGTGGATATGGAAATAAAGGTGTCAGTTTCCTGTTTAAATCTGAGCCTCTCTCTGGCCAGGCTACACCCAGATTCACAATCCGCGGCCCCCTATGTCTGTCCAGTTACCAGCCAATCCGATGAGAACTTTCCCCTCCAACACCAGGGAAAATGAGGCTTTGGTTCCACTTTGTTCTCATTATAGCAGCTTTGGAAGGTAATTTCTCCCCCTAAATGCATTGCAGCGGCAGAGGAAGATTGCATTATTGCTATGGGTACTCATATAATTTATAACATGTTTTTTTTTCCCAGGTGTCTGCTCGCAGATCCAGCTGGTGGAGTCTGGAGGGGATGTGAAGAAGCCCGGAGACTCTTTCCGCCTCTCCTGCCAAGCCCCCGGGTTCACCATGAGCAGCTACGGGATGAACTGGGTCCGCCAGGCTCCCGGGAAGGGTATCACTGTGTGAGAGACACAGTGAGGGGAAGCCGGTCTGAGCTCAGACAAAAGCCTTTCCCTGCAGTAATGAGAGAAGTAGTCTGGTGTTGGGGGCGCCCAAGGTCTATAAGTGAAAATGAGATCAGTTCTGGGAAAGGGGCTAGCAACAACAAACCCTTTTTATTCTTATTATTGTTCCTCCTCCTTAATTTTACCGAAGGTGAAGGAGTTGACACCTTTCCACAAAGAGAGAACATTCTTTTTTGGGACCCTTCCGGGGACAAATTCTGAACCCACCCCCAGTCTCCCGGATAGTCACAGATGCATAGACTTCCAAGCCGGAAAGGAGCAGTATGATAAACCAGTTTGACCTCCGGCATAACACAGGCCATAGAGCCTCAACCTGGTTCATTCGGGTTCAGTCTAGCGCCCTCTTAGTATCAGCCCGGTCAGTGACACATTCTAGCAGAAAGACCCTGAACTCTCAGATTTGGGCACCAGTCTACACCAAGTTTGTTTGTTTGATTGATTGATTTTTCCCCTTTGGTTAGTTGAATACTTTTCCCACCAAGGCTGGCTTTTCTGGTACAAGAAGCATTTTCCTAGGAGAAAACAAATCCTGGGTTAAACGAATAAATAAAGAACTCCAAAACTATTCATTTTCTGGTTTAAATAACAATACAAGAAGGGGGTCAGTGAGAGAAAGAGAGGGAAGGCTGCAGAGGCCCCTTCTCCCGTCCGCCACCAGGGGCAGCAATGAGCAAAGAGCCCAGCCCAGCCTGGGGGACAAGACGGAAAAGGGGCACTGGAGGTTGGGAAACATCATTTTCCAACTCTGCACCTACAGAGACTGCTGCTTTGGACGTAGGACCCGCCGGTGCCCTTTGACTCCGCCTCGCCTGTAAAGTCTCCGGGTTCCACTTCAGCGCTGGGTCCGGTGGAGCGGGTCTCCAGGGCAGAGTACACGGGAAAGAGTTCACACGACACCGATTCAGCGAAACAAGCGCCATTCATTGCCTCCCGAGACAATCCCAACAACCGGCTGTATTTACAAACGAGCAGCCGGAGACCCGAGGACACAGGCCGGAATCACTGTGTGAGAGACTAGACCAGAGTCACAAAGCCCATCACCAAAACCAACGGTGGGTTCACACCGCGTCTGGGTTTTAAAATGGGCAAATCTAAGAAAAGACAGGAATTAACCCCAATAGTCAACGTTATGCCAAAGGCACCGATTTGTGTCCAGTTTTATTTTACAGAATGGAGAAGATGAAATATTTAGAATTTGATTGAACGTCCCGAGGACTGTATAAAATCGTTTCATGTTCTAGATTCTTTTGCTTCTTGCAGGGATCATTGCTCTGGAGCTACCAATGCAGGAAATATAAGCAGTAATGAAGCACATAAAGTTCAGTGACAAATGCCCCTAAGGAATGTTATCATTGTTGGAGACATCCATCTCTCTCTCTCTCCAATGTGTGTGAATGAGTTTGGGGAGATGAAAGGGAACATGAGTGGTAATGGGAATGGAAATCTGTGTTTCAGCGTGAATGCTTATACTTGTCTGAATGGAAGTGGGAATGGAAATACTTTTGTTCTTTTTGTTGTTATCCCTCAATATTACATCACGGGGATGGTGTGAAAACATGTAGCCTTCCTATCACAAAAGTTCTTTAAACACAACCAGGAGAAAACTTCTGTCTGCACTTTATTGCTAATTAATAATTAAGGAAGTAAATGATCTTGAGGATGATGCTCAGCGGTGATAGATTTGGTGCTGGTTGGGGTCCCAGTGCCCAGGGTCTCCAGAAGCCGGGAATGGGCGACAGGGGGTGGATCACTCGCTGATTCCCTGTTCTGTTCGTTCCCTCTGGGGCACCTGGCGTTGGCCACTGCCGGGAGACAGATACTGGACTAGACGGACCTTTGGTCTGACCCAGTCTGGCCGTTTTATGTTCTTAATTATAGTCTAGGATCCCATAGTCCTGGGCACGGTAAAAACACAGACCATAAAACTTCTCTCAGTCCCACCGAGTTTGCAATCCGAGTGTAAATGGGAAGTGGAGTGTGACTGGGAACAGGACTATAAAGAGGAATATAAATATCAGCCATGGATCATAATCTTCCTTCACGGTTGCCTGACTCCTCGACTCTCCCCTCAAGAAAACTTCTCAGACAGGCCACTCTCGGCTCCCTAATGTCAGGGAGGCTCCGCTGCAAAACCTTAACTCTGTCCTCAGACTCCCCCCCCCCAGCCCAGCTTCTCCCACCTGCACCCACAGGCGGGTCCCCAGACCTGGTCCAAACCACGAGCCAGGCTTGCTAACGTCACGTTCCTTGTGTCATGGATCATGTCAATGTATCTGGTCACTACTGGGAAGGGAAAGGGGCTTCCCTCCCAAATCCCTCCCAGCGTCATGGGAAATCTACCCGCTCCAGAGGGGGGCCCAGACGAATGGATCCCTGGGACACGACCCCCCGCCACCAGACACTGACCGGACATTGCATATCCCTTGTGCGCGTGGAACGGGGCTTCAGAGCTGATAATCCTCACTCCCCCGCCCCAAAAGCCACAATATCACATTACAATAGTCAGGCCCTTAGTTCCTATGTGAGGAAATACAGTCACTGCAGGGAGCTGTTCATTCCTCCCAGGTGTGCAAAAGTATGAGGGGGACCCCAGCACCCTGCGCCCGGCGCTGCACAGACACTCCGGACGGGACACTCTGACTCCTGCTCCCGGAGCCCTGGGGCGAGTCAATCAGATCACTGGCAGCAGGAGTGTGTGTCTCTTATAAAGCGGGGCATGCAAATGAGGGAGACAGTTTCCTGTTTAAATCTCTGCCTCCCTCTGGCCAGTCTGCACCCGGAGACACAATCCGCAGCCCCCTGGGTCGGTGCAGTCACCAGCCAGTTCCCGGAGAACTTTCCCCTCCAGCACCCGGGAAAATGGGATTTTTGCTCCTTGTCATTGTCGCTGTAGCAGCTTTGAAAGGTATTTTCCTCCTCTGAAGACCTGGCCGAGTTAGAAGAATATTGTGTTACCGCTGTTCTTATACCGATATTAATGGCCTGTCTTTATTCCCAGGTGTCCGGTCCCAGACGCTGGTGGAGTCCGGAGGGGGTGTGAAGAAGCCCGGAGACTCTCTCCGCCTCTCCTGCAAAGCCTCCGGGTTCACCTTCAGCAGCTACTCGATGAACTGGGTCCGCCAGGCTCCCGGGAAGGGACTGGAATGGGTCGCTTATATAAGCTACGATGGGAGTAGTATATACTACCTCGATGCAGTGAAAGGGCGATTCACCATCTCCAGGGATGACGCCAAGAGTGAGCTGTATCTGCAAATGACCGGCCTGAAGCCCGAGGACACCGCCCGCTATTACTGTGCGGGAGACACAGTGACACCAAACCGGTTTGTGATCGCACAAAAACCCAGGCTGCGGAATCGCCCTTCTCCCGGCGGCCGCGCGGGGGCAGCAGCGACACCCCCCGCTTCGGGCTCGGGCAGGAGACCCGGCACCCGGGGGAACGGGACACAAACCTCCCGCCAGTTTAACCCTTCCGTTCCCGGACTCTGAATGGCCCATTTCCCTACCCCAGAGATGGAGGCGGGGTGTGGAAATGGGCCATGCAGGGTCCGGGCGGGGCTGGGGGGCAGAGATCACCCGGCGCCGGAATAAACCCCGCTCCGCTGAGCCCGGGGATGGGGCACCGCCGGGACTTTCCAAAGAGACTCGAGCATTTTTTCCATCCATTTGACAGCTGGAAATCACAGCCGTGGTGTGAACGGTGCAGCTCAGGATCCTGCCCCCAATAAAGGGCCCCCATGTCACAGAGTCACCATGGAGATAAAAGGCCCCGCCCCTCAGCCCCCGATGACATCACTCAGCCCAGCGCTGGCCCGCAGGGCACTGGGGACAGTCACGTGGCTAAGGGCTGTGGACAGGGACACGGTGGGATTTCATGGGGTCGCTCAGGGGGAGGAGGCTGCTGTGGGAGAAGCAGAGGCCCGTGGGAGTGGGGGGGGGGCAGGGGGCAGGAGGGTCACAGAGCGCAGCTCCCACTGAGTGAGATTCACCATCTCCAGAGACAATCCCAACAACCTGCTGCCTCTGAAAATGACCTGCCTGAAGCCCAGGGGCACCCCCGGCTACCACTCTCAGTTCCCGGGCAATGTGTCTCCCCTTCCTGCCCAGAGCCCCGCTGGGCTGCGGTGCAGAGACCCCTCGCTCCATCTGTGAACTCCAATCCGGAGTGAGTCCTGTTCTGAGTCGCTCTCCCCTCGGAGACCTGGCACGTTGGCTCTCCCGGGTCCCATCCCGGTGTGTGTGGGAAAGAGCCCCGGGAATATTCATACCGAGACTCAAGCTATAGCCACTAGGTTATTCTTCCACCCCACGACTGGGGAAATAAACAAGGAGGCTTTACACTGGTGCCGGTTCTAGATCATAGGTGGGGAAGAGAAATTTGATCACGGGCTCTTCAGTCTGGCAGACAAAGGTACAACAGGATCCGATGCTGGAAACTGAAGCTAGACAATGTCCAGCTGGAAAGAAGGTGATTTTTTAAAAAGACATTGAGGTGAATTAACCATTGGAACAACTGATCAAGAGTCACTGTGGACTCTCCGTCACAAGCAACTATCATCTCTATGATTCTCTGTCTTTTAGAAAATAAAGAAATGCAAAATCCATCAAGGGAGATTTAGGTTAGATATGGGGTCCGGGGAGGACTTTCTAAGGATAAGCATATTTAACTATCAGCGTTGGAACCGGTTACCTAGGGAGGTTGTGAAATCCCCATCACTGGAGGTTTTTAAGAACAGATGAAGAATCAGGGGTGGTCTAGGTATATCTAATCCTGCCTCAGTGCAGGGGGCTCTGGAATCACATCTGGAATTTTCAAAGGGTAAAGTCAAGGGGAATTAGATACCCCATTACCTAAGTCCCCTTCAAAAATGTCAATCAACATTCCAGTAGGCCCTGCTCCAAACCCCACTCAGACCATTGGAAGTCCTCCCCTTGCCTTTAGTGAACTTTGCATCAGGCCCATAAAGCACAATATTCCCCAATATCTCCAGAAAACGTCAGAAACTATCATTCCTTTACAGGCCACTGGACTGAAGAGACAATTCAGCGAAAATATGCTGTTGATGCTGGATAAAGTGCTCATGGTGTCTCGGCATTAGCTGTCCAGACCCCTCCTTGTGTCCTAGCTATGCAAGTGCAGAGCTATTAAAGGACTTAGGCACGGCATTAAGGATAAGCATTTGCATATCTTTTTTTTTTTTTTAAATAAGCCAATTTGGAGCTCGAGCCCTCAAGCAATCTTAGGTATTCATATTGTCCCCATCACTGTACTGTTTGAGCATTTAGGGCAGGGGTGGGCAAATTTTTTGGCCCAAGGGCCACATAGGAGGGCCGGGCAGGGAGGGCTGTGCCTCCCCAAACAGCCCGGCCCCCACCCCCTATCCACCTCCTCCCACCTCTGCCCCCTGACTGCCCCCCTCAGAACCTGCGACCCATCCACCCCCCCCCCCCAGTCCTTCTCCCCTGAAGCCTATCCACTGCCCTGAAGCCTATCCACCCCCCTGCCCCCTGACAGGCCTCCTGGGACTCCCACCCCTTATCCAATCCCCCCTGCTCTCTGTCCCCTGACTGCCCCCTGGAACCCTCTGGCCCTTATCCAACCCCCTGGCTCCCTGCGCCCTAACTCTGCCGCTCAGAGCAGCAGGAGCTCACAGCCACGCTGCCCATGCTGCCCAGCAGGGGCGGTGGGCCAGAGCCCTTGAGATGCGGTGCACTGGGGCTGCGGGCTAGCCTCCCTGGCCGGGAGCTCAGGGGCCAGATGTAGCCCACAGGCCATAATTTGCCCACCTCTGATTTAGGGTAACAAGAAAACATTTTACAAATACATTAGAAGCAAGGGGAAGATGAAGGACAGGGAAGGACCACTGCTCAATGAGGAGGGAAACACAGTCACAAGAAAATGCAGGAATTGTCCAAGTATTAAATGCCAATTTGTTCAGGTTTTCTCCAAGGAGGTTAGCAGTTATCAGAGGACTAACAGTGAACATCAGTGTAAATGGGGTAGGATCTGAGCCTAAAATAGGGAAACAACAAGTTAAAAATTACTGAGACAAGTTAGACGTCCTCAAGTCAGCAAGGCCAGATGAAATACACCAGAGAATACTTAAGGAACTGACTAAAGAGATCTTAGCCATTAACAATTATTTTTGAGAACTCTCGGAGGACAGGAGAGATCCCAGAGGACTGGAAGAGGGCAAGTGGTACCTTTCAATAAAAAGCAGAATAAGGGCAACCCAGGAATTATAAACCATTAAACTTAACTTCTGTACCCAGAAAGAATGGAGCAAATAATCAATTTGTAAGCACCTAGAAAATAAGGTGACAAAGAACAAATCACGTCAAACCCACCTCATATTCTCCTTTGACAGGGTAACAAGACGAGGGGATGGGGGCGGGTAGAAGAACAGTGGATGTGGTATATTTCCACTTTAGTCAGACATTTCATACAGTCTCAGATCACCTTCTCATCAGCAAACCAGGGAAATATAGACTGGTGATCCTATTATAAGGTAGGTGCAGAATGAGTTAGAAAATGTTCTCAGAGAGTAGTTATCAACGATTCACAGTCAAGCTGGGAGGGAATATTGAGAAGAGTCCCACAAGGATCTGTCCTGGGCCCACTTCTATTCAATAGCTTCTAAAATGACTTGGATAATGGCAGAGAGAGTACATTATAAAGTTTGCAGAATACCAATCTGGGAGGGGTTGCAAGCACTTCAGAGACCAGGATTAGAATTCAACATGAACTTGACAAACCAGAGACATGGTCTGAAATACACAGGCTGCCTCCACACTCACTGTCTGTGTAGCTAAAACCAGCAGCAAAAGGCTCTGGCAGGGGGAGGTAGCAGTAAATTCCTTCCTGACCCCAAATATCAGGCAGTTGGACCTTGAGCCTGTGGGCAAGACCCACCAGCCAGACCCCTGGGAAAGAGTTCTCTGTAGTAACTCTGAGCCCTCCCCACCTAGTGTCCCATCACTGGCCATTGGAGATATTTGCTACCAGCAGTTGTCGATGTGCCTACAATGGCATGTGGCCATCTCGTCATACCACCACCCACCTTATATAAATGATTCAAGCTCAGTCTTGAACCCAGTTGGGTTTTTTCCCCCTTTCTAGCATTAATTCTGACTGAGATTTAATAAAAAAAAAAAAAAGCCACCTAAAGGCATTTAGATTCCTGGTTTATATTAGGAAGAAAGGCAGTTTTGGAAATCTTAACCCAAGTAAACTGGAAACCTTTCCCTATTGTTACCTCCTCTTCCCTCTCTCCTGCCCCTTTGTTTGCTGCCTGGCTTTAAAGGCTTTTTGAACTACCTCATGCAAATTAAGTAAGGCTATTGCTTTTTTAAGAGCCAGGGAACATCTCCTTCTCAGACACACACCAAATTCCCTACTTTGTGCTGTGTATCTTCATCTGTTCCATTGGAATTCTGATTCAAAAATAAATACCATGCGTTTCATTTTTCTTTCCATGCTGGCAGCTTTCTCAGGTAAGAGCTTCAGAGGCACCTGGGATAAAAGAAGGAAACATATGCTGCCAAAATGAACGTTCAGTTCAATCTTTGATTCTCCAGAGCACTGAAGAACCTGCTTAGATGCTTTGCGGAATTACGGCCTAGATCTTTAATATTTGTCTATTTGCAGGTGTCTGGTCACAAATCCAGTGCAGCCAGTCCGGAGCAGAAGTTAAACAGCCAGGAGACTCTGCAAAACTCTCCTGTCAAGTGTCTGGCTACACGTACACTAGCCACGGTAGGCACTGGGCACGGAGGTCTGCGGGGAAAGGACTGGAATGGGCGTCTTCAATTACCAACGGGGCTGGTGACACCACATACTACACAGACTCGGTTAAAGAGCGATTCACCATCTCCAGAGACAACACCCAGAACCTGCTGTTCTTGCAAATGGATGGGCTGAAGCCAGAGGACACAGCTGTGTGTTACTGTGCCAGACGGGGTGAACACAGGGTCGGAGAACGTACCCTTGTTCACTCAAAAACTCCTTAGTGGGAGATTCCAGGTCATCTCTCCACCAGATAGCAGCAGTGGCCCACATTAGGAGAGGCCAGGGAAAGACCTAACCACAGCTCAGAATGACCCCTGTCCTGTATGCAGGGTCATCTCTTAATGACAGCACTGGTTAAAACACCATTCGTGGGGCTAATGCGAGAATGCTTTTCTCTCCAGCTGAAAATTTCAACTCTCTTTTTGTTGAAATTTTCTGCAAAAAACTTCAACTTTCTGTCAATGAAAAGGTTTATTTAATTTTGAGGAAAGCAGACACTTTCTGCAAACGTCTTGGTTTAGCCAAAACCCCAATTCTCCCCCAGTCTACTCCCCCACACCTATCCCTTACTTTGTGTCCTTCCCCTCTTGCATCTTTCCTTTGACCAAGTCCTGATCCTTCAAGTGGAAGTCAACAGGGCTCCAGAATTTGGAGCATCTTGAAGGGTTGAGATAAAGGCCCTGATTCAGCAAAGCACTCTGCTTCGCATTTCCAGAGGAGCCTAAAGGTCCGTATCCAGGGGGATAAAAGCCCTGTGGCATGACTGTGTCTGGCCTGGGTCAACTGGCTGGGGCCAAGGGGCTAAAAATTGCTGTGTAGACATTCGGGCTGTGGCTGGAGCCTGAGCTCTGGGATCCTCCATCCTCACAGGGTCCCAGAGCTCAGGCCCAGCCTAAGCCTGAATGTGGAAACAGCCATTTTTAGCCGCTTGGCCCCAGCCAGCTGACCCAGGCCAGCAGCGGCTTTATCCCTGTGTAGACAAACCCCAACAGAGTGAGAAACCCAGACCCTATTGAACATAAGAGCTGCCATTATGGTTCAGACCACGGTCCGCATTGCCCAGTATCCTGTCTGACAGTGGCCTATACCAGAGCTTCAGGGGGAGTGAACGTAACAGGGCAATTCTGCAGTGCTTCATCCCTGTCTTCCACTCCCAGCTTCAGGTCGTCAGAGGTTTAGGGTCACCCCAAGCATGGGGTTGCATCCCTGAGCATTTCAGCTAATAGCCATTGATGGACTTATCCATGAATTTATCCATTTTTTAACCATGTTAGAGTTTTGGCTATCAAGCCATCCTATGGAAATAAGTTCCACAAGTTAGCTGTACACTGCATGAAAAAGTACTTCCTCTTCTTTAGTATGACTGATACAACCAACATTAACGGGTTTAAATAAGTGTTATTTAACCCCCCCAACTCCTTCAACAGCCAGGCTGAGGATTTCCAAGCTGCCCTACAGATATGGACACATCATTCCTCTTATAATCCTTCAGGGACTTTAGAAAACCTCCCCCTCTGGGATTCAGGAGACTCAAGTCCCTGCTCTAATGAGTCTTTCATTACTGATAGTGAGTGCAACAACCTTGCAACTCCCACGTCCCCTTGGGAGCTTAGCCCTTAATCTATAAATTCCGAGACCCCCCCTAAAAATTTCATCTTACATAACTACACTCAGATCACAGAAAACATACCCCCAGGGAAAAGAAATACAGAGAGCAGAAGGCAAGGAGAAAAATAAAGCTGAGCTTGCTCGTGTCGCTTGCAATGATCATTCCAGACAGAAGTAGGGAATGGACAGTGACAGCCTTATGTTGACTGGCACCCGACACTGTGTATAACCTGTCTGGTGGACACAAATATTAGCGGGTGTTTGGGTATTTCTCTATCATTCAGTGACATCAAACAAATTTTCACCAGGCCTTATATAGCCCATGGCGCTACTCAGAGATCCAGTGAGCTGATATCTCCCTTAAGGACTCCTGAATACCCCAACCCCAGCTCTCAGCTTTTACAAAACAATCTCTGCAAAGGGTCACCCACCCCGAAAAGGAAACGTAGCCTGGCATCTGAGCGCACTGCCTCTCACCTGGGACATAACACTCACTGCCTGACTGAGCAGCGTCCCGCACCATGGAGACTCTTGGGCTATGACTCTCACAACAACAGAGGGGATCCTGACCCACAAATTGCCACCATTTAAAATTCTGGTAGAATAATAATAAATAATAATTCGGTCTTCTAGTCCGTCATTGATAGAAAGAGTTTAATAGACTTTCTCCAGTTCTCCAAGAAGAAGTTTTCAGACATGAGCAGTAATTACAACCCCTAGCTATTCTGTAGTGGCTTTCATTCATAGATCTCAAAGCACGGACAAAGGAGGCTGAATATTATTTCCCCCACACTTCAGAGACATACAAATTCAGGCATCGGGAGTGTAATTTCTTGCCCAAGATCACCCATCAGACGTGGGACAAAGTCAGGAATAAACCGCTGGATTCTCGAGTACCAGGCTAATGTGCCCACACAAGATCATGCTGCTCCAAGGGTCTCACAAGAACAGAGGGACAAGCAGACAGAAAGTAGTGGAAGCTTTAAGCTGTCAGCGGATAGGAGGGAAGGTTCTCTCATGGATCGGAAACTGGCTAAAAGATAGGAAACAAAGGGTAGGAATAAATGGTCAGTTTTTTTCCCTTTCAGAATGGAAAGGGGTAAATAGTGGTGTCCCCCAGGGGTCTGTACTGGGCCCAGTCCATTCAACATATTCATAAATGATCTGGAAAAGTGGGTAAACAGTGAGGTGGCAACATTTGCAGATGATACAAAACTACTCAAGATAGTTAAGTTGCAGGCAGACTGCAAAGAGCTACAAAAGCAGTGGTCTCCTCCCGGTCGATCGCGATCAACTGGTCGATCCTAGAGGATCTTCCAGTTGATCATGATCTCCAGCAGTGCAGCGGGTTGCCACTAAGACAGACTCCCTGCCTACCTCGGCCCCACACCGCTCCCAGAAGGGGCCAGCACGGCCCGTGGCCCAGGAGGTGGGGGGGCAGGGGGAATCTCCCTCCGCACACTGCTCCTGCCAGGAAATGGGGTGAGCCATGGCTTCATGCGGCTCCTGGAAGCAGCAGCATGTTCCCCCTCTGGCCCCCATGAGTAGAGGTAATCTGAGAGCGGAGGACACCGCCGTGTATTCCTGCGCCAGACACACAGCGAGGGGAAGCGAGTCTGAGCTCAGCCAAAAACCTCCCCCTGCAGTAACAGCGCAACGTGTCCGCTGCTGAGGGCGCGAACCAGCCCCCGACTGCCCGGGACAGGCGATGAGAGCAGCCCGGAGAAAGTCTCCCCGGCTACAAATACTTGCAGACTGGTGCAGTTTCAGAATCGGTTTGACTCACTCCCCCTGGAACCCCTCTGAGCATCAGACAGGGTGCTGGAAAGATTTATTCTCTCCCTTTTTCTTCGATTCCAGACACACAAACAAAACACTGATGCATACAGAAAAATACACAAACACACATACAGGCAATCACTGCTGCATAAGAACACAAACAGAGACAGCATGCAAACACCCATACAAACACATAAATATACACAATCACTCAAAAAACAAATACACATCTAAACACAAAAAGCAAGCTCAGATACAAACAAACCCTTCCTTACACAAACATACACACCTAAACACACACACAAATAGTTTAGTCTTTTAACACACAGAAAACTCTCACACAAACACCCACAGCTGGGATGGGTCATTCAGTCCTTTGTTCAGAGCTTCAGTTTGTAGCAAAGTCCCTCCAGAGGGAAGAAGCAGGACTGAAGACCAAATGGAGAAGATGCAGCTGCCGTTTATAGTCATTTGCCATGCGGCCTGTGCTTCCTTTGTTTCAAACACAAGCTGCCCAGCACGTGGCTGGGAAGCCTCAGGACTAGTCTACACTGGCAACGTTACAATGCTGCCTTGGCAGCGTTTTATGGTGGCTTGTGTGGTCACAGCACAGCGCTGGGGGAGAGCTCTCCCAGCGCTCTAAAAAACCCACCTTCACGAGAAACCCCTGAGCAAGAAAGTTGCAGGGTTGTGAAGTACCAGTGTAGACAAGCCCTTAGAGTTCTGACCATGGGCATGTCCCTGCCTGCCTTGCTGAGTCACAAGGTGCATCTGCCTTCTCTCAATGGGTCAGTTGTATCGCTGAGGGTCCTTCATGGGCCATCCAGCAGGCTAGGCAGTGCTGATGCCAAACTGTCTGGGGTGTCACCAGAAGCATAGCACAAGTTTGAAATATAGAGATACAGACATAGCAATAACTCATAAGACAAAGGTGATACAAACATATAAACAAGATCATCATACCTGCCAAATTATAACTTTTTTGCAGATATCTTACATGGCATATCTGGCTGTGACTGGCATCCCAGTGGGGGATAGCTATGGTCACTCCACTGGGGTGAACTGCAAAGAAAGGGGCAGACAATCCCCATAAAGCAGGTGGATATTCCAATATTGATAACTTCACATACAAAAATGATACCTGTATATAGATAGCATAATTCTAATCAGCAAATCATAACTTTTTCATAGACACCTCACTCGACAACCTTGATACAATATTTGCTGCAAATATATAACAGTAGTTGCAACAATCATCCAAATGGTCATATTCTAATCAGAAAATGTCAAAATAAGTGTTCAGGTCTGGGTTCGAATTTGTCATGAGGGTGAGGACTAGGTTTGGGAGTCAGGGAAGGGGATACAGAAGATGTGACTTTGTCCGACATAAATTCAGCTACGAAAATCAGATGCAATCATGCTCGGAGCCCTGCTGTGAAAAGGGTGATCCCAACCCTTCTCTCTCAATCTTCCCAATCTTAGTTCGCGCTAGGAAATACAGGGTGTCTCTTATAAGAAGGGGGATATGCAAATGACAGTCAGAGTTTCCTGTTTAAATCTGTCCCTCTCTCTGCCCAGGCTCTACATGGAGAGACAATCCACAGACTCCTGGCTCTATGCAGTTACCAGCCAACCCCCCGGAGAACTTTCTCTGCCAGCACCAGGGAAACGAGGGTTTGGTTACATCTCGTTCTCATTGCGGCAGCTCTAGAAGGTATTTTCTCCCTTTCCTTGTGCTGGGCAGGCAGGGGTTGCTGGAGTCCAGAGGGGTTGTGAGCGACTACTATGTGGGGATTTGACTCCCACTTGCCCTGTATTTTATTACACCCCCGGTGTCTACGGTTATCAACTAGTACACGGTCACCAGGCCTGAGCAGAGCCCCACTGGACTTGCGACCCTAAGTCCTTTTCCTCCTTTGCTCGTTGTCTTTTGTTGTATTGAGAGCAACTTCACAGGCTACCTTCAGCCTGTCATGGTGACCTTTGACCCAGTCATCCACACTGTTCACCTCATCCTTAGAAAAGACTTCTTGATGCTTCTCTGGGAACGCCCTTAAGTTAGCCACCTGTGCAGGCATCAGCCCCCGGCGTACTGCTTGAACTGGAACTGGCAGTCTCTCACCACGTCTTTCTTGAGGAAAGGGAACTCGTCCTCCCTTCTCCCTCTTTCTCACCCGCAGCTCATTTTCATTCTCCTCAAATGTTACCTTCACCCGAGGAACCACTCCCGCAGGCCAATGTACCTCTGCAGTGCTGTTTTGAGGAGGCAACTCCACAGCCTTCAAACTTGAGTTCAGAAGACTCACTGGTCCTCTTCCTTTGATGACATTAGTCAGTACATTGGCTGGCTGGAGCCCATTCGGTAGGTTTACCCCAGATGTAGGCTCTACAAGAGGTCCATATCCATTGGTATTTCCTAGGACCCAGCAGTGTTCATCAAGGACCCTCCCTCTCCGAGGAGGAACAACACTTCTGTTCTCTGCCCACGTTAACATTTCCAATCTGCCCCGCAGGGCCCAGTCAATGGTTTTGTCTCTCTGCTCGAGCCAGTACTCGACTAAGCACAGCATTCTTCTCGGTGTGCCCATGGCAATTTATCCTCCAGGTTCCTTCTACTGGCAACAGTAGCTCCTTTAGCTCACTAATGATGTTCATCCCTAGAATCCCTGGGACTCCTTCTCCCACATGGCTCCCTTCAGAGGCTTTGTCTTTCAGAATGAAGATGCATTTCCCTGGCACAGTCTGACCCATGTAGTCTATGTCTGCTTCAAGGCATCCCACCACTGGGATTGCCAGTCCATTAACTACTGTTAGACATAGAAACTGTGTGCTGTGCATGGTCAGCTCCTTGTCTTTCAAATAATTTTGAAATTGCGACTCAGTCATGGTGGTGACTTCTGAGCCAGTATCTAACAAACATCTGCTTTCCACCCCTGCTATACATACTTCAGCAGTTAGACAGTCTCCAAATGCTCACTTACGGAAGTCACTAGATATGCTGGCACTGCCCGTGTCCCTTTCAACACTGTATGCAGAGTGATTTTCCACCAACGACAGGCCGAGGAATCCTTCTGCCACTGCTTGGCCTTCTACTGTAGATGGACCACTTGCTCCTGGTGCCCCACTGGTTTCCAGTGCCTGGGACTCTCTTCTTCTTCTCAGTGGACATTCTCAGCTAGTATGCCCTGGCTTTTCACAAGGGTAACAAATGTACCTTCCCTGCTCATCCTGCAGTGGGTTTCTTCAGGATCCTGGTGTCCTTGGATACTTTGGCATTTTAGTGGAGGTTTTTCCTTTCATCACCTCAGTCATCACTTTCAGCTGTTGAAGTGCCAGTTTTTGGACAGCTTCACTTAATCTTTCCAGTGTTAACTGTGTTTGGGGCAGGGTCTTTTCCCCAGCACTTGCATTCACTTGGCCCCCACTTCGTGGCAGGACTTCGGCTTGGCCGTCTCTGCCACAGGAACTTCCTCTTCTTCTGACTACATAATGGCAGCCAGACTGAGTTAATGGAACTTCTGACTGGCCTCTTCCTTAAACCACCTTTTAATTTCATGGTGGAAGGAATCATCCTGGAGCCCCAGAACCAACTGCTCTTTCAGAAACATATCTGGGTCTGGAACTCGTAGAGGGTCTCACTCCTCCACTTTGCTCATTCTCTCCTGGATCTCGTATGCATATGGCCAGACAGTTTCACCAGGCTCCTGTTTGCTCTCAAATAACTCCTTTTGTCTGGTTCCAATAGGTACCTTTGTGAGAGGTTAAGTTACCAATCTGCCTGAGGTGTCAGGTGATCAGGCTGAGGCCGCAGAATCTTTAGGGGAGGAGATGACTGAGGACACCAAGTGACTGAGTTTAAAGCTTTATTAATAAAATAAAGTAAAACAACAGCGGAGAGTGCTGGGGCTTCCCCACGTCACTCAGAGGAAGAAAGGAAGCGTTAATGCCCCAGCCTTAATCCACTTTCATACTCAGACATGCACTACTCGAGGCTGGCCAAGCCCGGGTGTAACGTACGAAGAAGCGGGAGGAGATGTGGACGGGAATTCTGTCCTGTACTCAGGTTGTCCAGGGTCCGCTGTTGATCTCCGACTTACTTCAGCTCTCAAGAAGATTTTAAGTCCTGGATTCTTCTGGGGGCATTTCGTCCAGGGACCTTTGTCCCCTTTGCTCTTTGTATCAGTCCAAACCGGCCTTCTGAGCCTTCCTTGGCTTCCCCAAAACACATTGGCTTCAGGGTTGTTATGTTCCCATTCGCTGACCTTTGCCTTCTCACTAGTTTTCTCAATCCCCTGCAGTCTTATTCAGTTTACTGCTCTGTTCTCACAGCTGGTTGGGGTTGTAATCCAGGCCCCCATCTTTCTTGGCATCAGAGAGTCTGCTTGGGTGCATTGGCCTTGAGTGACTGGAGTCAACTTCTTTTCTTCGCACCTAGCTGGATCGTCGAGTTAACACATTCCTTTCTCCCTTCCTCCCCTTTTGGCCTCTCACAACCTGCAAAGGTATCTTTCACTCCACACTCAGGCCTTCAACCCCTCCCAAAATCCTTTCCCATGCATATGCCTATATAGGCAGCAGGGATATACAATGCTGGTGCTTACATAAATAGTAGGGGGTTTCTTAGCTTCTGCTGCCTGATGGTCCATTACTGCCTTAGCCAGTGATAAGGCTTCTCTCTGTTCTGTTCTAGCTTGTTGTAATGCCTCAGCTTGGTCTGATCATCTGCGCACATGTTCAGCAAAGTGGGCCCATAGTTCTTCATTTCCAGCCATTCTTGACCAGGCCTGGACAGTGCTGTCAGAACTCAACCAGGAAACCAGTGGGGTGGACCCTGTGGATAGGATCCTGTTCGTGATGCCAATTATGTAAGTGAGGGAATGGTCCAGCTACTGTGGGGAACTTTCCTGGCTTATACACTACCCCGGTGAAATGGGCTAGCGAAAGGATTTGAGTCCTCACTCTAACTACCTTTATCCCCTTAGCTCGGCCCCAATCTGATGGACCCAGGCAATTCCAGCTCACACAGAGGATGGGACTCCCCTTGCCCAGTTTACACTCTGAGTGTAAATGGGAAGTGGAGTGGGAATGGAAATATAAACAGGAATATAAATCTCAACCATCCATAATAATCTTCCTTCACTGTCAGCTTAATCCTCCTCAACTCTCCCCTAAAGAAAAACACCAAGAGACGCTGCTTTTGGCACACGAATGTCAGGGCGGCTTCACTGCAAAACTTAACTCTGTCCTCAGACTCCCCCCACCGCCCGGCTGATTCTCCCACCTGCACCCACAGGCAGGGTCCCAGACCTGGTCCAAAGCACGAGCCAGGCTTGCTCAGATCACGTTCCTAGTGTCATGGATCATTCAATGTAGCCGGTCACTGCCGGGAAGGGAAAGGGGCTTGCCTCCCAAATCCCTCCCAGCGCCATGGGAAATCTTCCATCTCCAGCGGGTGGCCCAGCCCAATGGATCCCTGAGAGAAGACTTCGCGCCTCCCCCACACCGGACACTGAGCCCCCTGACCAGATGTTGCATGGACCTTATGCTTGTGGAACCGGGCTCCAGAGCTTAGTCCCCCCAATCCTCAATATCAGGTCAAAAAAGCCAGACCCTCAGTTCCCATGCGAGGAAATACAGTCCCTGCAGGGAGCTGTTCTTTCCTCCCAGGGTCCAAAAGTGTCAGGAGGACCCCAGCGCCCTGTGCCCGGCGCTGCACAGACACACAGGACGGGACAGTCTGACTCCTGCAGCCGGAGCCCGAGGGCGAGTCAATCCGATCACTGACAGCAGGAATGTGCGTCTCTTATAAAGCGGGGCATGCAAATGAGGGAGACAGTTTCCTCTTTAAATCTCTGCCTCCCTCTGCCCAGGCTGCACCCGGAGACACAATCCGCAGCCCCCTGGCTCTGTGCAGTCACCAGCCAGTCCCCTGAGAACTTTCCCCTCCAGCACCCGGGAAAATGGGATTTTTGCTCCTTGTCATTGTCGCTGTAGCAGCTCTGGAAGGTATTTTCCTCCTCTGAAGACCTGTCCGAGTTAGAAGAATATTGTGTTCTCGCTGTTTTTATACCGACATTAATGGCCTGTCTTTATTCCCAGGTGTCCGGTCCCAGACGCTGGTGGAGTCCGGAGGGGGTGTGAAGAAGCCCGGAGACTCTCTCCGCCTCTCCTGCAAAGCCTCCGGGTTCACCTTCAGCAGCTATGGGATGAACTGGGCCCGCCAGGCTCCCGGGAAGGGACTGGAATGGGTCGCTTATATAAGATACGATGGGAGTAGTACATACTACCTCGATGCAGTGAAAGGGCGATTCACCATCTCCAGGGATGACGCCAAGAGTGAGCTGTATCTGCAAATGACCGGCCTGAAGCCCGAGGACACCGCCCGCTATTACTGTGCGGGAGACACAGTGACACCAAACCGGTTTGTGATCGCACAAAAACCCAGGCTGCGGAATCGCCCTTCTCCCGGCGGCCGCGCGGGGGCAGCAGCGACACCCCCCGCTTCGGGCTCGGGCAGGAGACCCGGCACCCGGGGGAACGGGACACAAACCTCCCGCCAGTTTAACCCTTCCGTTCCCGGACTCTGAATGGCCCATTTCCCTACCCCAGAGATGGAGGCGGGGTGTGGAAATGGGCCATGCAGGGTCCGGAGGGGGCTGGGGGGCAGAGATCACCCGGCGCCGGAATAAACCCCGCTCCGCTGAGCCCGGGGATGGGGCACCGCCGGGACTTTCCAAAGAGACTCGAGCATTTTTTCCATCCATTTGACAGCTGGATATCACAGCCCTGGTGTAAACGGTGCAGCTCAGGATCCTGCCCACAATACAGTGCCCCCATGTCACAGAGTCACCATGGAGATAAAAGGCCCCGCCCCTCAGCCCCGATGACATCACTCAGCCCAGCGCTGGCCCGCAGGGCATTGGGGACAGTCGGGGGCGAAGGGCTGTGGACAGGGACACGGTGGGATTTCATGGGGTCGCTCAGGGGGAGGTGGCAGAGCTCCTGAGAGAGCTCCTGGGCTGGGGGGAGGGGGAAGTATCGTGAATCACATCTGGAATTTCCAAAGGGTAAAGTCAAGGGGAATTAGATACCCCATTACCTAAGTCCCCTTCAAAAATGTCAATCAACATTCCAGTAGGCCCTGCTCCAAACCCCACTCAGACCAAGGGAAGTCCTTCCCTTGCCTTTAGTGACCTTTGCATCAGGCCCATAAAGCACAATATTCCCCAATATCTCCAGAAAATGTCAGAAACATCATCATTCCTTTACAGGCCACTAGACTGAAGAGACAATTCAGCGAAAATATGCTGTTGATGCTGGATAAAGTGCTCATGGTGTCTCGGCATTAGCTGCCCAGACCCCTCCTTGTGTCCTAGCTATGCAAGTGCAGAGCTATTAAAGGACTTAGGCACGGCATTAAGGATCAGCATTTGCATATTTTTTTTTTTAAATAAGCCAATTTGGAGCTCGAGCCCTCAAGCAATCTTAGGTATTCATATTGTCCCCAGCACCGTACTAGTTGAGCATTTAGGGCAGGGGTGGGCAAATTTTTTGGCCCAAGGGCCACATAGGAGGGCCGGGCAGGGAGGGCTGTGCCTCCCCAAACAGCCCGGCCCCCACCCCCTATCCACCTCCTCCCACCTCTGCCCCCTGACTGCCCCCCTCAGAACCTGCGACCCATCCACCATTGTTACCCATTAGGGTAACAAGAAAACATTTTGCAAATACATTAGAAGCAAGGGGAAGATGAAGGACAGGGAAGGACCACAGCTCAATGAGGAGGGAAACACAGTCACAAGAAAATGCAGGAATTGTCCAAGTATTAAATGCCAATTTGTTCAGGTTTTCTCCAAGGAGGTTAGCAGTTATCAGAGGACTAACAGTGAACATCAGTGTAAATGGGGTAGGATCTGAGCCTAAAATAGGGAAACAACAAGTTAAGAATTACTGAGACAAGTTAAAAGAAAAGGAGTACTTGTGGCACCTTAGAGACTAACCAATTTATTAGAGCATGAGCTTTCGTGAGCCACAGCTCACTTCATCAGATGTGTACCGTGTACATACAATTTTGCATGGAGACAGGAATGTGTTCGGTGCCAGGACCCCCGGTCCCCCCATGAACCAGTGGGAGGGACAGAGGTGGGTACTGCAACTTAGGGGTGCCCTGGGAGGCGTCCTGTCCATGTTCTCAGTTTAGGACGGGATGCATCTGGTCGCCCCACGCTCCAGGGGGCAATCGAAGGGAGTCCCATGAGGGATTTTTTGATAGACACTGGAGCAGCCATCAGTTTAACCACATGGGGGCAGGGGAGACCCTCAGAAGGGACTGTGACAATTGTAGGGGCAACAGGAGGGGAGACACAGTTAACCCTGAGGAGGGGACAAATCAAAGGAATCTGGGGGGAAGGGGAGATTATGTGGGGTTGTAATGATATGCTTAATCTGTTGGGGGCAGGAGATTTACACAAACTGGGACTTGTACTGGATTTAGCCAATTGGGTGTGTTTACTGGGGCAAACACAGGACGGTCAGGGCTATACCATTCCCATGGGGATAGCCACTATGACCATTAAGGCGGCACATGCCCTCCCACCACCCCCGGCTGGGTGGGAACACATCCCTGTGTGGGCGAAGGATAACCTGGATTGTGGTAGGGGCAGCATGGAGGTACTGATGGAGGGAGGGGACCCTCCCCCACAGAAACAGTACCCTATTCCTCGGGAGGCATTGGCAGAGGTGGGGGCAACTATTGAGGAATTGGAACAGAGGGGACTGATTCGGGCAGTTGCATCCCCTTGTAATGCTGCTGTGTGGCCCGTGAGGAAGCCAAACGGTACCTGGCGCCTCACTGTGGATTACAGGGCACTAAATGCTCTGGCCAATTCGCCAGCCTCAGTGGTGGCAGCGTATCCTGAAATGTTGGCCCGTATTGGACCCCAATTCCGAATTTTCACTGTTTTGGACATAGCTAATGGATTTTGGTCTCTGCCACTAGCTACCCCGTGTCAGTATAAAACTGCATTCACATGGGAGGGCAGACAATTCTGCTGGACAGTCCTACCCCAGGGATATAGGGACTCCCCTGCAATTTTTCACAGATACATGAGACAGGCTCTGGAGGGGGTGGATTCAGCAAGGTGCATACAATATGTAGACGACCTGTTGCTAATGTCAGGGACAGAGGAAGAAGACAGGGAACTAACCGAGCAGGTCTTGCAAGCTTTGGCAAGAGCAGGATTGAAGGTCAATGGGAAAAAGGCTCAGATGGGACAGACAAGAGTGACCTACTTAGGAGTCAGAAGAACAGCCGTGTTAGTCTGTATTCGCAAAAAGAAAAGGAGTACTTGTGGCACCTTAGAGACTAACCAATTTATTTGAGCATGAGCTTTCGTGAGCCACAGCTCATCTGATGAAGTGAGCTGTGGCTCACGAAAGCTCATGCTCAAATAAATTGGTTAGTCTCTAAGGTGCCACAAGTACTCCTTTTCTTTCTACTTAGGAGTGGAAGTGTCTCAGATGGGAAGGGAAATCGATAAGGGACGGGTGCAACTGATCCAGTCCCTGCCACTGCCTATGGATGTTAAAAGCTTGCAAAGTTTTCTGGGTCTTACTGGATTTTGCAGGGATTTTGTGGCCAATTATGCAGAAATAGCCCAGCCTCTATTTGAACTAACCCGAGCCTCAACTTGGGAGTGGTCAGAAGAGTGTCCTGAGGCAGTGAGAGTGCTAAAGGAAAACGTGGCCAGTGCTCCAGTGCTGGCCTCCCCAGATGGGGAGAAATTCTTTTATCTGTATCCTTTGGTATCGGACACTACCATTGGTTGTGCATTAACACAGGAGTATGGAGCAAAGGACCGACCTGTGGCCTTTGCCTCTCGACTTTTGAGTGCTGTGGAATTGAAGTATGGATGGTGTGAAAAGGTGCTGTTGTGCTCCTACTGGGGGGTAGGGAAATTTAAATACCTTACGGGAATGCAGAAAGTCATAGTCCGATCTCATCATGACCCCCTGCGGCTGTTAAACATGCACACTATCTTACAGGGACAAGTGAGTGGGCAGCGTATTGCCCAATGGTGGCTGGCTCTACAGGCAGAAAACATTAAAGCAGAGGTGTTAAAGGAACCCATAGTCTGGGTAGCTGGATTACATCTGGCTGGCACCCCACACCAATGTGAAGCCAGCCCAGGTAAAACCCAACATCAGGTGTTTCGGGCAGCTAACCCCAATCAGGTAAAGGAGGGGACACTGGTATGGTTTTTGGATGGAAGTTGTAGCTATCAAGGGGGACGGAAAACTGCAGGCTTAGCTGTTGTGGGAATCAGAGGCAATGAGACAGTCAGCACCGTTGGTTTCTCACTAGAAGCAAAGTCAGCTCAGGAGGCAGAACTGGCAGCCTTGCTAACAGCTTTAAATGAAGTGGATCCCAAATTTGAGGCAGAATGTTGGGTGGTGGTAGATTCAGATTATGTATTTCGTGGTGCCACATTAATGCTGAGATGGTGGGCAGATAATCATTTCAGGGCGACAGACGGCTCCACAATCAAGCATGCTACCTGGTGGAAGCGAGTGGAGGAGCTGAGTCACTGTTTTACACGGATCAATGTGGTGAAGGTAAAGGCACACAAGAAAACAGGACCCCTAAGCAAAGGGAATAATCTGGCTGATGTAGAGGCCAAGCGGGCTGCAACAGAGGCACCCCCATGGCCCTGGGAGCCAGAAGAGAGTGTGCCTGTAGCAGTGTTAACAAGAAGCGGGGTGGATACAGATCGGGGAGGGCGAATTCGAGAGTTGCAGGAATCTGACCCAGGACTGGAAGGCATCATGAAACTTGGGGACAGGCATGTGCCAAAGGTGGAACTAATGGAAGGGATTTGGTGTGTCTTAACAACTGAGGGACCGGTCATGTTGTGCCCTCAGGGAAGTCGGACGGCTTTCTTAAGCTGGGTGCATGGAAGCTTGGCAGGGGGACACCCCGGGTTTGAGGAGGCACTGGGAACTTTAAAAAGGTTGTGCTGGTGGCCAGGAATGGCAGCTGATTTAAAATCACATCTGGAACGTTGTTTGGACTGTGCCAGGCACAGCCCACCTCACAAGGTGCTAAGGGGAGAATTAATGAGACAAGCCCCAAGGGGACCATGGGAAAGGATACAGATTGATTACACAGGACCCCTACCACCAGATCACAGGAAAAACCGATTCATGTTGGTGGTAGTGGATGCTTTCAGCCGGTGGGTGGAAGCTTTCCCCACAAAGTATCAAACTGCCCGGGTAACTGCTGCAATACTGGTAAATGAGGTATTCACTCGCTGGGGGGTCCCAAAGGTGATTGACTCAGACCAAGGAGCTGCTTTTCGATCAGATCTGTTAGGGGAGCTATCAGCCCTCACTGGAATCACACAGTTGTTCCGTATTGCTTATCACCCCCAGGCTGCGGGGCAGGTGGGACGCATGAACCGCACCGTTAAAAGTGAGCTAAGAAAGGGAGTGGAAATTGGAGGAAAAAACTGGTCACAGTTACTGCCCTTTGTCTTAATGAGAATAAGGGCCCGAGAATCAAAGGGCACAGGATTTTCTCCATATGAAGCTCTCATGGGAAGGCCTATGGAACGGTGGGAAAATCTACTTACCCCAGTACCTGGGGAAGTCACTACACACGGCCTAACACAAGAATGGATTTTAACTTTAATCGAACATGTAAAACAGGTACAGCAGGCGGTGGCCTGGCGAGACGAGCAAGGAGCAGCAAGAGTCAGAGCGTGGTATGACCTGCCTGGGGAGCGTAATCTACCCACGGTGGGAGATCTAGTGATGTACAAGATTCCAGGTCAACACCATCCATTCCCAGCTCCTAAATGGAAGGGCCCTTATCTTGTCCTTGACCAATTAGGGCCCAGTCTGCTATTACTGGGTACAGAGAATGGAGGACGGGAGTGGGTTCACTGCACGCAAATAAAAAGGTACAAACAGGGGATTGGGAAAGGGGACATGTAAATTGTTTTATGTGTGTATTACAGGTTAATTCAAAAAGGAGAAAAGGATGAAAATTCCCTGGCCCTGGATGGAACAATTACTAGTGCTAATCACAATTGTCGCATTTACAAATTCTATTCAGATCCCACGATGTGAAGTGTCAAAAGGAGGAAACACATGGACGGCTACACATGCAACCTGTGGTAATAAAGCTAATGAAGATTATGAGAATCTCCCCATAGAAAGATGTACCACTAATACTCCAACAGGAATTTGGCAGTGTCGGTATATGGTTTATGGATTAGATGGGGGAATCCCAACCAGGTGGAGAATATCAAATTTATCAGGAAATATTGCATGGTACTCCCTGGGTGCTGCCATGATTAACGATAGTGAAAAACACAGTTACCCAGCTATGTGGTTTGTTACAGAGGGTCCAAAGAATATAACCCTCTGGTCCCCTGGAGCAAATGAACCCTCTTGGGAAAATAGGGCCCCACATTTAGGGTGTGATGTTACCATATGTAACCACAATGGTACTTCCATGGAAGATAATCCCCGAGGGTGTGATTGTTATGTACATATTACATTAGGCGTAAAATCCCCTTTGGGACGCTGGGTGTACGATGAGTTAACCATTTTACAGAATGTAACCCTACAGGTGATATGGATGTCAAGTTGGAAGAATCCAAATTTAAAGTGGCCACAGCCTGGAGCCAAGAATATTCCCCGACGAGCAAATGTCTGGGAGCCATTGTGGGAGCAGGTGCAGCCAGCACTTTTTAACGTGTCCTTTCACTCTATTACATGGGTGGTACGCCCCAAGGAATGGTGGGTGGACCAAATCCATCCTAATTGTAGTATGTACATAAAAGGATTGAAACAACAATTCAATGCATGGGTGAGGGGACACACCTGGAATCGTCGTCGGAAAAGGGGATTGTGGGCAGCTGGGAACACTATGCTGGGTACATGGAATCTGGGGGACGAGTGGGTAACCAAACAATTAGTAAGCCAAAATGTGAAATTTCAACAACAAATTAATGAATTAATGGCACAGCAACTATCAGCAGTTGCCACAGGGTGGAGGACAGCAGTAGAGGTAAACTTGCAGTTAACTCATTGGGCAGGGGACCTGGTGACATGGGTAGAAGATGGCTTCAGAAGACTAACATGGGGAGAAGTGTGCATAGGTATTCAAAATGCTCAGTTAATAATGTTAATGGATATTATGAGAGATGCTTGGTCAGAACAATGGCCTTCAGTATTGAATCGGGAAGCTAGCCCATATTTATCCACAATTGCAAAAACATACCCATCTACCTGGAAAATAACATCCCCGACCTGTGGGGACAGTTCTTGTGTAGTTGTTACTATGATACCATGGGAAGGAAATGCAAATAAGGTGGTTCCCTTGTACCCTATGGGAGTAAGTAGGGAAGGGGGAGCACGTTGGGAGCCACTAGGGAATAGGTGGGGGGCATGGAATGGGGTAAATTGGACTGTCATCACATTAAGCAGTTGTATATCCAGAGGAGGAATATGGATGTGCCCCTCTCCTATGACTATGGAGGAGCAGGATCAATGGCCTATTGCAAAGGGGGGGGCATTTAGGGGTAATGTATATGGGGTATGGTGTATTCTGTTGGGAATGTATGCAATCCTGCAATATAACACTAGGAGGCAAAATCCTTCCAGTGTATGACAAAATTATGAACTTCTATACTCTGCCACCTGGACTATGGTGCACCAATGGATCAGTGGACTCAATCGTTGTAAACAATCGAACCAGCACCTACTACCCGATATCGTACCAAGTAGTTGAATTGGTTTGGACAATACCAAATTTCACTGTGGATATTCAATGGACACACAATATGGACAAAAGTACACAAAGATTACAAGAGCAACTTGCTGCAAGCGACAACAGTTGGACACACTTACAATACACACTACAGGATGGTGCTGACAAAATTTTAACCTTATCAAAGGAGGAGAAGCAGTGTTTTTGGTGGTGGCCAGGATGTTGGACCATACTGCAGTGGTCAGGACTCTCGGTGTTGCTGTGGAGTATCATAGCAGCTAGTGTATTGTTAACTATATGTGTGTTACATTGCATATGGAAACGATCAAGGGGGGCACAACCCCCTAGAGAACAGCCACTAATTATAACTTATAAGTAATGTAGTAAGCCCCCCCAAGTGTACTAGACAACCTGGACCCAACCTTCTCGGGCCCACTATACTGGGAAGTCTGGAACACTAATTGGAATAGGTGTGGTATGCCCGTACGAGAGAAGGTGCAGGGCACTATACTACACAAGGGGCAGTGGGACAGATGGAGCATCGACACCTTCCACCTCGATGCCTGGCCCTATCAGGAAATGTGTCGCCATATGTCCTATGCTTTTCCAGGGATACCTGGGCAGGAGGATCCCAAAAGAAAAAGAAAAAAAAGGGGTGGAGTGTTAGGATATAGATATTCAGGCCTGTCTGTAAAGGCCTATACTCTAAGAATTTAGGTGTATTCCTATCACTTGGCTAGTTAGAGGTATAAAAGAAAGAATCAAAATCACTGTCTGCCAGTGTAAGGGCCTTCTCTTACTGTGACAGTCTGAGGCCCTGTTCTTAGGCTAAGGCCTTTGGCTAAGCGACAGAGGCAGCCATAAGCTGGGAAGTGAATGGTCACATCCTCACATTCCAAACTAGTCACATTGAAATAAGGTGCTATTGGGCTGTTAGGAATTTAATCCTGTCCTTATAGTGCCTATCACCTCCAGAGAAAGGGAAGTGCCTAGAAGCTGTAAAAGGAAATTGAGGTTGATAGTTTTCTGTCTGGTAAGAACTCACTTATCAATAGACACAGCTGGGAAACTCTTATGTCTTTACAGATGTAGTTGTGAAATCCTCACTTCTGTATTGTTTTGTCATTATAGTTCCCACTTTGCTATTGTTTATTGGCATGGTCTCTGTCTGGTTCTGTGATTGCTTCTGTCTGCTGTATAATTAATTTTGCTGGGTGTAAACTAATTAAGGTGGTGGGATATAATTGGTTAGCTAATCCATGTTAGGATTGGTTAGTTAAATTTTAGTAGAATGATTGGTTAATGTATAGCTAAGAATATTACTATATAAATTAGGGGCAAACAGGAAGTAAGTTGGGATTCGAAAATAAGGAAAAAGGAACTTGTATTTAGCTTGCTGGAAGTTCACCCCAATAAACATCGAATTGTTTGCACCTTCGGACTTCGGGTATTGTTGCTCTCTGTTCATGCGAGAAGAACCAGGGAAGTGGGAGAGTGAAGGAATAAGCACACATCTGATGAAGTGAGCTGTGGCTCACGAAAGCTCATGCTCTAATAAATTGGTTAGTCTCTAAGGTGCCACAAGTACTCCTTTTCTTTTTGCGAATGCAGACTAACACGGCTGTTCCTCTGAAACCTGAGACAAGTTAGACGTCCTCAAGTCAGCAGGGCCAGATGAAATACACCAGAGAATACTTAAGGAACTGACCAAAGAGATCTTAGCCATTAACAATTATTTTTGAGAACTCTCGGAGGACAGGAGAGATCCCAGAGGACTGGAAGAGGGCAAGTGGTACCTTTCAATAAAAAGCAGAATAAGGGCAACCCAGGAATTATAAACCATTAAACTTAACTTCTGTACCCGGAAAGAATGGAGCAAATAATCAATTTGTAAGCACCTAGAAAATAAGGTGACAAAGAACAAATCACGTCAAACCCACCTCATATTCTCCTTTGACAGGGTAACAAGATGAGGGGATGGGGGCAGGTAGAAGAACAGTAGATGTGGTATATCTCCACTTTAGTCAGACATTTCATACAGTCTCAGATCACCTTCTCATCAGCAAACCAGGGAAATATAGACTGGTGATCCTATTATAAGGTAGGTGCAGAATGAGTTAGAAAATGTTCTCAGAGAGTAGTTATCAACGATTCACAGTCAAGCTGGGAGGGAATATTGAGAAGAGTCCCACAAGGATCTGTCCTGGGTCCACTTCTATTCAATAGCCCCATAAATGACTTGGATAATGGCAGAGAGAGTACATTATAAAGTTTGCAGTATACCAATCTGGGAGGGGTTGCAAGCACTTCAGAGACCAGGATTAGAATTCAACATGAACTTGACAAACCAGAGACATGGTCTGAAATACATAGGCTGCGTCCACACTCACTGTCAGTGTAGCTAAACCCGGCAGCAAAAGGCTCTGGCAGGGGGAGGTAGCAGTAAATTCCTTCCTGACCCCAAATATCAGCCAGTTGGACCTTGAGCCTGTGGGCAAGACCCACCAGCCAGACCCCTGGGAAAGAGTTCTCTGTAGTAACTCTGAGCCCTCCCCACCTAGTGTCCCATCACTGGCCATTGGAGATATTTGCTACCAGCAGTTGTCGATGTGCCTACAATGGCATGTGGCCATCTCGTCATACCACCACCCACCTTATATAAATGATTCAAGCTCAGTCTTGAACCCAGTTGGGTTTTTTCCCCCTTTCTAGCATTAATTCTGACTGAGATTTAATAAAAAAAAAAAAAAGCCACCTAAAGGCATTTAGATTCCTGGTTTATATTAGGAAGAAAGGCAGTTTTGGAAATCTTAACCCAAGTAAACTGGAAACCTTTCCCTATTGTTACCTCCTCTTCCCTCTCTCCTGCCCCTTTGTTTGCTGCCTGGCTTTAAAGGCTTTTTGAACTACCTCATGCAAATTAAGTAAGGCTATTGCTTTTTTAAGAGCCAGGGAACATCTCCTTCTCAGACACACACCAAATTCCCTACTTTGTGCTGTGTATCTTCATCTGTTCCATTGGAATTCTGATTCAAAAATAAATACCATGCGTTTCATTTTTCTTTCCATGCTGGCAGCTTTCTCAGGTAAGAGCTTCAGAGGCACCTGGGATAAAAGAAGGAAACATATGCTGCCAAAATGAACGTTCAGTTCAATCTTTGATTCTCCAGAGCACTGAAGAACCTGCTTAGATGCTTTGCGGAATTACGGCCTAGATCTTTAATATTTGTCTATTTGCAGGTGTCTGGTCACAAATCCAGTGCAGCCAGTCCGGAGCAGAAGTTAAACAGCCAGGAGACTCTGCAAAACTCTCCTGTCAAGTGTCTGGCTACACGTACACTAGCCACGGTAGGCACTGGGCACGGAGGTCTGCGGGGAAAGGACTGGAATGGGCGTCTTCAATTACCAACGGGGCTGGTGACACCACATACTACACAGACTCGGTTAAAGAGCGATTCACCATCTCCAGAGACAACACCCAGAACCTGCTGTTCTTGCAAATGGATGGGCTGAAGCCAGAGGACACAGCTGTGTGTTACTGTGCCAGACGGGGTGAACACAGGGTCGGAGAACGTACCCTTGTTCACTCAAAAACTCCTCAGTGGGAGATTCCAGGTCATCTCTCCACCAGATGGCAGCAGTGGCCCACATTAGGAGAGGCCAGGGAAAGACCGAACCACAGCTCAGAATGACACCTGTCCTGTATGCAGGGTCATCTCTTAATGACAGCACTGGTTAAAACACCATTCGTGGGGCTAATGAGAGAATGCTTTTCTCTCCAGCTGAAAATTTCAACTCTCTTTTTGTTGAAATTTTCTGCAAAAAACTTCAACTTTCTGTCAATGAAAAGGTTAATTTAATTTTGAGGAAAGCAGACACTTTCTGCAAACGTCTTGGTTTAGCCAAAACCCCAATTCTCTTAAAGTTTGGATGGAAAATTTTGGGCCAGGCCTAATTATTGGCCCTTTTTCAATAGAAGGAGTCTGCTTCAGTAAGGCAAGGAGTGGACAGACAGACATGTTTAGATTATTCTTACCTCCTCTTCCTACTCCCCCAGACCTACCCCTTACTTTGTGTCCTTCCCCTCTTGCATCTTTCCTTTGACCAAGTCCCTGATCCTTCAAGTGGAAGTCAACAGGGCTCCAGAATTTGGAGCATCTTGAAGGGTTGAGATAAAGGCCCTGATTCAGCAAAGCACTCTGCTTCGCATTTCCAGAGGAGTCTAAAGGTCCGTATCCAGGGGGATAAAAGCCCTGTGGCATGACTGTGTCTGGCCTGGGTCAACTGGCTGGGGCCAAGGGGCTAAAAATTGCTGCGTAGACATTCGGGCTGTGGCTGGAGCCTGAGCTCTGGGATCCTCCATCCTCACAGGGTCCCAGAGCTCAGGCCCAGCCTAAGCCTGAATGTGGAAACAGCCATTTTTAGCCGCTTGGCCCCAGCCAGCTGACCCAGGCCAGCAGCAGCTTTATCCCTGTGTAGACAAACCCCAACACAGTGAGAAACCCAGATCCTATTGAACATAAGAGCTGCCATTATGGTTCAGACCACGGTCCGCATTGCCCAGTATCCTGTCTGACAGTGGCCTATACCAGAGCTTCAGGGGGAGTGAACGTAACAGGGCAATTCTGCAGTGCTTCATCCCTGTCTTCCACTCCCAGCTTCAGGTCGTCAGAGGTTTAGGGTCACTCCAAGCATGGGGTTGCATCCCTGAGCATTTCAGCTAATAGCCATTGATGGACTTATCCATGAATTTATCCATTTTTTAACCATGTTATAGTTTTGGCTATCAAACCATCCCATGGAAATGAGTTCCACAGGTTAGCTGTACACTGCATGAAAAAGTACTTCCTCTTCTTTAGTATGACTGATACAACCAACATTAACGGGTTTAAATAAGTGTTATTTAACCCCCCAACTCCTTCAACAGCCAGGCTGAGGATTTCCAAGCTGCCCTACAGATATGGACACATCATTCCTCTTATAATCCTTCAGGGACTTTAGAAAACCTCCGCCTCTGGGATTCAGGAGACTCAAGTCCCTGCTCTAATGAGTCTTTCATTACTGATAGTGAGTGCAACAACCTTGCAACTCCCACGTCCCCTTGGGAGCTTAGCCCTTAATCTATAAATTCCGAGACCCCCCCTAAAAATTTCATCTTACATAACTACACTCAGATCGCAGAAAACATACCCCCAGGGAAAAGAAATACAGAGAGCAGAAGGCAAGGAGAAAAATAAAGCTGAGCTTGCTCGTGTCGCTTGCAATGATCATTCCAGACAGAAGTAGGGAATGGACAGTGACAGCCTTATGTTGACTGGCACCCAACACTGTGTATGACCCTTCTGGTGGACACAAATATTAGCGGGTGTTTGGGTATTTCTCTATGATTCAGTAACATCAGACAAATTTTCACCAGGCCTTATATAGCCCATGGCTCTACTCAGAGATCCAGTGAGCTGATATCTCCCTTAAGGACTCCTGAATACCCCAACCCCAGCTCTCAGCTTTTACAAAACAATCTCTGCAAAGGGTCACCCACCCCGAAAAGGAAACGGAGCCTGGCATCTGAGCGCACTGCCTCTCACCTGGGACATAACACTCACTGCCTGACTGAGCAGCGTCCCGCACCATGGAGACTCTTGGGCTACGATTCTCACAACAACAGAGGGGATCCTGACCCACAAATTGCCACCATTTAAAATTCTGGTAGAATAATAATAAATAATAATTCGGTCTTCTAGTCCGTCATTGATAGAAAGAGTTTAATAGACTTTCTCCAGTTCTCCAAGAAGAAGTTTTCAGACATGAGCAGTAATAACAACCCCTAGCTATTCTGTAGTGGCTTTCATTCATAGATCTCAAAGCACTGACAAAGGAGGCTGAATATCATTTCCCCCACACTCAGAGACATACAAATTCAGGCATCGGAAGTGTAATTTCTTGCCCAAGGTCACCCATCAGATAAGGAACAAAGTCAGGAATAAACTGCTGGGTTCTTGAGTACCAGGCTAATGTGCCCAAACAAGATTGCACTGCTCCAAGGGTCTCACAAGAACAGAGGGAGAAGCAGACAGAACGTAGTGGAAGCTTTAAGCTGTCAGGGGATAGGAGGGAAGGTTCTCTCATGGATCAGGAAATGGCTAAAAGATAGGAAACAAAGGGTAGGAATAAATGGTCAGTTTTCAGAATGGAAAGGGGTCAATAGTGGTGTCCCCCAGGGGTCTGTACTGGGCCCAGTCCTATTCAACACATTCATAAATGATCTGGAAAAGCAGGTAAACAGTGAGGTGGCAACATCTGCAGATGATACAAAACTACTCAAGATAGTTAAGTTGCAGGCAGACTGCGAAGAGCTACGAAAGCAGTGGTCTCCCCCCGGTCGATTGCGATCAACTGGTCGATCCTAGAGGATCTTCCAGTTGATCGTGATCTCCAGCAGTGCAGCTGGTTGCCACTAAGACAGACTCCCTGCCTACCTCGGCCCCACACCGCTCCCAGAAGTGGCCAGCACGGCCCATGGCCCAGGAGGTGGGGGGGCAGGGGAAATCTCCCTCCGCACACTGCTCCTACCTGCAAGCACCACCCCTGCAGCTCCCATTTGTTGGGAATGGGGAGCGTGGCCAACAGGGCAGTGCTTGCAGAGAGAGGCAACATGTGGAGCCATGTGCCGCCCCCCTCACCCCCACCCCAGGGGCCACAGGAGTGTGTTGGCAATTTCCAGGAGTAGTGTGGGGCCCAGGTAGGCAGGGAGCCTGCCTTAGCCGCTGGGGGTAAATGCTGCCTGGCAGGAGGCCGCACTCCAAGCCCCAGCCCTGAGCTCCCTCCTGGAGCCAGCACCCCTTGCCCCAGGTGAGGGCAAACTATGGCCCGGGGGCCGCATCCGGCCTACAGACATTTTAATCTGGCCATTGAGCTCCTGCCAGGAAATGGGGTGAGCCATGGCTTCATGCGGCTCCCGGAAGCAGCAGCATGTTCCCCCTCTGGCCCCCATGAGTAGAGGTAGCCTGAGAGCGGAGGACACCGCCGTGTATTCCTGCACCAGACACACAGCGAGGGGAAGCGAGTCTGAGCTCAGCCAAAAACCTCCCCCTGCAGTAACAGTGCGACGTGTCCGCTGCTGAGGGCGCGAACCAGCCCCCGACTGCCCGGGACAGGCGATGGGAGCAGCCCGGAGAAAGTCTCCCAGGCTAGAAATACTTGCAGACTGGTGCAGTTTCAGAATCGGTTTCACTCACTACCCCTGGAACTCCTCTGAGCATCACACAGGGTGCTGGAAAGATTTATTCTCTCTCCCTTTTTCTTCAATTCCAGACACACAAACAAAACACTGATGCATAAAGAAAAATACACCAACACACATACAGGCAATCACTGCTGCACAAGAACACAGAGACAGCATGCAAACACCCATACAAACACATAAATATACACAATCACTCAAAAAACAAATACACATCTAAACACAAAAAGCAAGCTCAGACACAAACAAACCCTTCCTTACACAAACATACACACCTAAACACACACACAGATTAGTCTTTTAACACACAGAAAACTCTCACACAAACACATATGAACACAAACACACAAAGAGACACATCCATGCAATTCCTGTATGCATGGAACATAAAGAGAATGGACCAAATTCTCCTCCCAGCAACATTGCTTTAAATATGAAGTCGCTTCACCTGGGGTAAGTATCATTATTCTCAATTTGTGCTGAGTGGCAGACAGCAGAGTTTTACCCAGCACTGAGTGAAAAATGAATTCAGTGTAGAGAGATGGTCCACTGCCTTTGCCTACACTTTAATTCCCTCACAGATTTTCAGCTGGCTGCAGAAGCTGTCCCGTTGTAGTCATGCACTGGACTCATGGGAACTGGGTTCTGTTCTCACCTCTACCTCTACCAGGGAATTACTGGGAGACCTTGGTGTGACGAAGTGGGACTGTTCTTAATGTTTCCTCTGAATAGTGTGGGGGTGCCTCAGTTTCCCCTAGGCAGTTCTTAAGTATCTAGGGGGTGGAGTACGGGTGTATGATCATTGCAGAGCCCTAGAGGGCATGTGTGTGCAGGAGTCTGGACACAGAGAATGGCCAACACCCTGTTTCCTGGCCACTGATGGCCTGGGCCCTTCCCCCCTGCAAGGTGAGAGCTGAAGGGTTGGAGAACAAAGGAATCAGGTGACCACCTGGCCCGGGAAAGGAACAAAGCCCAGAGGAGGAGGGGCTGGAGGGGGTTTTCAGTTTGGGGCTGGCTGGGACATGGAGTGAAGTGCAGACGTGGTTGTCTGGCTCACTGCCCCCCAAAATGGACCCAGCTGAGGGGTCCCGTTCTCTGCACCTGCAAGCTCTGTTTTAGACCATGTTCCTGTCGCCTAATAAACCTTCTGTTTTACTGGCTGGCTGAGAGTCACGTCTGACTGCGAAGTTGGGGTGCAGGACCCTCTGGCTTCCCCAGGAGCCCCGCCTGAGCGGACTCGCTGGGGGGAAGCGCACGGAGGGGCAGAGGATGCTGAATGCTCCGAGGTCAGACCCAGGAAGGTGGAAGCTGGGTGAGCTGTGTGTCCTGCAGACAGGCTGCTCACAGAAAGGCGACTGCCCAGAGTCCTGACTGGCTTCATGGGGAGCAGTTCCAGAGCATCGCCCAGGGACTCCGTGACAACCTTGGGCATGCCACTTTTCCCCCGCCTCCCCAGTCGCAGGGTAAGGTCTGGTCATTTTAAGGTTAAGATAAGTGCAACTGTGTCTTAGTGGGTCACAACTGGAAATGCGAAAGACAGGATGAACTGCTGAGAAATAGGGCAAACACAACCCAAAACTGGTGTTTATTTTTTTATAAGATATACCAAAGCAGCCACAAAAGTAAATTCCTGGTTCACCACAGTGGCTAACAAGAAAACATAAAGGCAGTTTCCTCAGGCATTCCAGCTCTTATATCACCACCAAGAACACTAGGTTCAGAGATGAGTGGTTTTTTTACAACCCGTCTCATCAAATAATAGGTTCTTCTCATCCCAAAGGACCAGCCGCACACCCAGGTCAATATACAACTTTGATCTTACCCCAAAATCATGCTGATGCCAATCCCTTAGTATCTAAAATCTAAAAGGTTTATTCATAAAGAGAAAGAAAGAAAGAAAGAAAGAAAGAAAGAAAGAAAGAAAGAAAGAAAGAAAGAAAGAAAGAAAGAAAGAAAGAAAGAAAGGTGAGAGTTACAAATGGTTAAAGGAATCAATGACATCCAGTAATGGCAAGGTTCGTGGTTCAGGCTTGTAGCAGTGATGGACTAATCTGCTGTCTTAAGTCAAGTCCCTGGAGGACACCCACAGCTGGGATGGGTCATTCAGTCCTTTGTTCAGAGCTTCAGTTTGTAGCAAAGTCCCTCCAGAGGGCAGAAGCAGGACTGAAGACCAAATGGAGAAGATGCAGCTGCCTTTTAAAGTCATTTGCCATGCAGTCTGTGCTTCCTTTGTTTCAAACACAAGCTGCCCAGCACGTGGCTGGGAAGCCTCAGGACTAGTCTACACTGGCAACGTTAAAAAGCTTCCGTGGCAGCAGGCACCAGGCCTGAGGAGAGCCCCACTGGACTTGCGACCCTAAGTCCTTTTCCTCCTTTGCTCGTTGTCTTTGTTGTATTGAGAGCAACTTCACAGGCTGTCTTCAGCCTGTCATGGTGACCTTTGACCCAGTCATCCAAACTGTTCACCGCATCCTTAGAAAAGACTTCTTGATGCTTCTCTGGTAACGCCATTAAGTTAGCCACCTGTGCAGGCATCAGCCCCTGGCGTGCTGCGTGAACTGGAACTGGCAGTCTGTCACCACGTCTTTCTTGAGGAAAGGGATCTCGTCCTCCCTTCTCCCTCTTTCTCACCCGCAGCTCATTTCCATTCTCCTCAAATGTTACCTTCACCCGAGGAACCACTCCCGTAGGCCAATGCCTCTCTGCAGTGCTGTTTTGAGGATGCAACTCCACAGCCTTCAAACTTGAGTTTAGAAGACTCATTGGTCCTCTTCCTTTGACGGCATTAGTCAGACATTGGCTGGCTGGAGCCCATTCGGTAGGTTTACCCCAGATGTAGGCTCTACAAGAGCTCCATATCAATTGGGATTTCCTGGGACCCAGCAGTGTTCATCAAGCATCCTCCCTCTCCGAGGAGGAACAACACTCTTCTGTTCTCTGCCCACTTTAACATTTCCAATCTGCCCCGCAGGGCCCAGTCAATGGTTTTGTCTCTCCGCTCCAGCCAGTACTCGACTCAGCACAGTATTCTTCTCGGTGTGCCCATGGCAATTTATCCTCCTGGTTCCTTCTACTGGCAACAGTAGCTCCTTTAGCTCACTAATGATGTTCATCCCTAGAATCCCTGGGACTCCTTCTCCCACATGGCTCCCTTCAGCGGCTTTGTCCTTCAGGGTGAAGATGCATTTCCCTGGCAGAGTCTGACCCATGTAGTCTATGTCTGCTTCGAGGCATCCCACCACTGGGATTGCCAGTCCATTAACTACTGTTAGACACAGAAACTGTGTGCTGTGCATGGTCAGCTCCTTGTCTATCAAATCCTTATGAAAATGGGACTGAGTAATGGTGGTGACTTCTGAGCCAGTATCTAACAAACATCTGGTTTCCACCCCTGCTATACATACTTCAGCAGTTAGACAGTCTCCAAATGCTCACTTACGGAAGTCACTAGATATGCTGGCACTGCCCGTGTCCCTTTCAACACTGTATGCAGAGTGATTTTCCACCAACGACAGGCCGAGGAATCCTTCTGCCACTGCTTGGCCTTCTACTGTAGATGGACCACTTGCTCCTGGTGCCCCACTGGTTTCCAGTGCCTGGGACTCTCTTCTTCTTCTCAGTGGACATTCTCGGCTAGTATGCCCTGGCCTTTCACAAGGGTAACAAATGTACCTTCCCTGCTCATCCTGCAGTGGGTTTCTTCAGGATCCTGGTGTCCTTGGATACTTTGGCATTTTAGTGGAGGTTTTTCCTTTCATCACTACAGTCATCACTTTCAGCTGTTGGACTGCCAGTTTTTGGACAGCTTCACTTAATCTTTCCAGTGTTAACTGTGTTTGGGGCAGGGTCTTTTCCCCAGTACTTGCATTCACTTGGCCCCCACTTCGTGGACAGGACTTCGGCTTGGCCGTCTCTGCCACAGGAACTTCCTCTTCTTCTGACTACATAATGGCAGCCAGACTGAGTTAATGGAACTTCTGACTGGGCTCTTCCTTAAACCACCTTTTAATTTCATGGTGGAAGGAATCATCCTGGAGCCCCAGCACCAACTGCTCTTTCAGAAACATATCTGGGTCTGGAACTTGTCGAGGGTCTCGCCCCTCCACTTTGCTTATTCTCTCCTGGATCTCATATGCATATGCCCAGACAGTTTCACCAGGCTCCTGCTTGCTCTCAAATAACTCCTTTCTTCTGGTTCCAATAGGTACCTTTGTGACAGATTAAGTTACCAATCTGCATGAGGTGTCAGGTGATCAGGCTGAGGCCGCAGGATCGTTAGGGGAGGAGATGACTGAGGACACCAAGTGACTGAGTTTAAAGCTTTATTCATAAAATAAAGTTAAATAACAGCGGAGAGTGCTGAGGGTTCCCCACGTCACTCAGAGGAAGGAAAAGCGTTAATGCCCCAGCCCTAATCCACTTTCATACTCACACATCCACTACCCAAGGCTGGTCAAGCTTGGGTGTAACGTACGAAGAAGCGGGAGGAGATGTGGACGGGAATTCTGTCCTGTACGCAGGTCGTCCAGGGTCCGCTGTTGATCTCCGACTTACTTCAGCTCTCGGGAAGGTTTTAAGTCCTGGGTTCTTCTGGGGGCATTTTGTCCGGGGACCTTTGTCCACCGTGCTCTTTGTATCAGTCCAAACCGGCCTTCTGAGGCTTCCTTGGCTTCCCCAAAACACATCGGCTTCAGGGTTGTTATGTTCCCATTCGCTGACCTTTGCCTTCTCACTAGTTTTTGCAATCCCCTGCAGTCTTGTTCAGTTTACTGCTCTGTTCTCACAGCTGGTTGGGGTTCTAATCCAGGCCCCCATCTTTCTTGGCATCAGAGAGTCTGCTTGGGTGCATTGGCCTTGGGCAGCTGGGGTCAGCTTCTTTTCTTCGCACCTAGCTGGATCGTCGAGTTAACACATTCCTTTCTCCCTTCCTCCCCTTTTGGCCTCTCACAACCTGCAAAGGAATCTTTCACTCCACACTCACGCCTTCAACCCCTCCCAAAATGAATATGCCTATATAGGCGGCAGCAATATACAAGGCTGGTGCTTACCCAGGAGACCTCATGGGGGGCAATTTTATCGTGCCTGGGACATTCACATGAGGCTATTTTATTCTGACTGTGACACCTTGTCTCCATACACTTCCAGGAGGAGTTCAAATACCTTTTCCACATCTTTCTTGTCTGCCATTGCTAGGAGCTTAACTGTGGCCTTGGCCGTGGCCCTTGAGGTGTTCCTCTATGAAGTCCATATGATCCTCTTCAGGTACTCTTAGCACACACGGACTTGCCTTCACAGACTTGACTCACTCCTCTACTGTAATGTCTCCTGGTCTTGTTGGGAAGCCATAAATAGTAGGGGGTTTCTTAGCTTCTGCTGCCTCATGGTCTATTACTGCCTTAACCAGTGAAAAGGCTTCTCTCTGTTCTGTTCTAGCTTGTTGTAATGCCTCAGCTTGGTCTGATCATCTGCGCACAAGTTCAGCAAAGTGGGCCCATAGTTCTTCAATTCCAGCCATTCTTGACCAGGCCTGGACAGTGCTGTCAGAACTCAACCAGGAAACCAGTGGGGTGGACCCTGTGGATAGGATCCTGTTCGTGATGCCAATTATGTAAGTGAGGGAATGGTCCAGCTACTGTGGGGAACTTTCCTGGCTTATACACTACCCCGGTGAAATGGGGTAGCGAAAGGATTTGAGTCCTCACTCTAACTACCTTTATCCCCTTAGCTCGGCCCCACTCTGATGGACCCAGGCAATTCCAGTTCAGAAAGAGGATGGGACCCCCCCTTGCCCAGTTTACAGTCTGAGTGTAAATGGGAAGTGGAGTGGGAATGGATGATCACTTTAGATAAGCTATTACCAGCAGGACAGTGGGGTGGGAGGAGGTATTATTTCATATTCTCTGTGTGTATATAAAGTGTTCTGCAGTTTCCACAGTATGCATCCGATGAAGTGAGCTGTAGCTCACGAAAGCTCATGCTCAAATAAATTGGTTAGTCTCTAAGGTGCCACAAGTACTCCTTTTCTTTTTGCGAATACAGACTAACATGGCTGCTACTCTGAAACAGGAATATAAATCTCAACCATGCATAATAATCTTCCTTCAGTGTAGCCTTAATCCTCCTCAACTCTCCCCTAAAGAAAAACACCCAGAGATGCTGCTCTTGACACACTAATGTCAGGGAGGCTTCACTGCAAAACTTAACACTGTCCTCAGACTCCCCCCACCGCCCGCCAGCTACTCCCACCTGCACCCACAGGCGGGCCCCCAGACCTACTCCAAAGCACGAGCCAGGCTTGCTCAGATCACGTTCCTGGTGTCATGGATCATTCAATGTAGCCGGTCACTGCCGGGAAGGGAAAGGGGCTTGCCTCCCAAATCCCTCCCAGCGCCATGGGAAATCTTCCGCCTCCATCGGGGGGCCCAGCCCAATGGATACCTGAGACAAGACTTCACGCCTCCCCCCCACCGGACACTGGCCCCCCTGAGCGGACATTGCATGGCCCTTATGCTTGTGGAACCGGGCTCCAGAGCTGAGTCCCCCCAAACCCCAATATCAGGTCAAAAAAGCCAGACCCTCAGTTCCCATGCGAGGAAATACAGTCCCTGCAGGGAGCTGTTCTTTCCTCCCAGGGTCCAAAAGTGTCAGGAGGACCCCAGCGCCCTGTGCCCGGCGCTGCACAGACACACAGGACGGGACAGTCTGACTCCTGCAGCCGGAGCCCTGGGGCGAGTCAATCCGATCACTGACAGCAGGAGCGTGTGTCTCTTATAAAGCGGGGCATGCAAATGAGGGAGACAGTTTCCTGGTTAAATCTGAGCCTCCCTCTGCCCAGGCTGCACCCGGAGACACAAATCCGCAGCCCCCTGGGTCGGTGCAGTCACCAGCCAGTCCCCTGAGAACTTTCCCCTCCAGCACCCGGGAAAATGGGATTTTTGCTCCTTGTCATTGTCGCTGTAGCAGCTCTGGAAGGTATTTTCCTCCTCTGAAGACCTGGCAGAGTTAGGAGAATATTGTGTTCTCACTGTTTTTATACCGACATTAATGGCCTGTCTTTATTCCCAGGTGTCCGGTCCCAGACGCTGGTGGAGTCCGGAGGGGATGTGAAGAAGCCCGGAGACTCTCTCCGCCTCTCCTGCAAAGCCTCCGGGTTCACCTTCAGCAGCTACTGGATGAGCTGGGTCCGCCAGGCTCCCGGGAAGGGACTGGAATGGGTCGCTGCTATAAAATACGATGGGAGTAGTATATACTACCTCGATGCAGTGAAAGGGCGATTCACCATCTCCAGGGATAACGCCAAGAGTGAGCTGTATCTGCAAATGACCGGCCTGAAGCCCGAGGACACCGCCCGCTATTACTGTGCGAGTTACACAGTGACACCAAACCGGTTTGTGATCGTACAAAAACCCAGGCTGCGGAATCGCCCTTCTCCCGGCGGCCGCGCGGGGGCAGCAGCGACACCCCCCGCTTCGGGCTCGGGCAGGAGACCCGGCACCCGGGGGAACGGGACACAAACCTCCCGCCAGTTTAACCCTTCCGTTCCCGGACTCTGAATGGCCCATTTCCCTACCCCAGAGATGGAGGGCGGGGTGTGGAAATGGGTCATGCAGGGTGCGGGCGGGGCTGGGGGGCAGAGATCACCCGGAGCCAGAATAAACCCCGCTCCGCTGCGACTGGGGATGGGGCACCGTTGGGACTTTCCAAAGAGACTCGAGCATTTTTTCCATCCATTTGACAGCTGGAAATCACAGCCCTGATGTAAACGGTGCAGCTCAGGATCCTGCCCACAATAAAGGGCCCCCATGTCACAGAGTCACCATGGAGATAAAAAGCCCCGCCCCTCAGCCCCCCGATGGCATCACTCAGCCCAGCGCTGGCCCGCAGGGCATTGGGGACAGTCAGGGTGCTAAGGGCTGTGGATAGGGACACGGTGGGATTTCATGGGGTCGCTCAGGGGGAGGCGGCTGCCGAGGGAGAAGCAGAGGCCCGTTGTGGCGGGGAGAGGGGGCACGAGGGTCAAAGGGCGCAGCTCCCACTGACTGCTGTAGCTCACGAAAGCTCATGCTCAAATAAATTGGTTAGTCTCTAAGGTGCCACAAGTACTCCTTTTCTTTTTGCGAATACAGACTAACACGGCTGTTCCTCTGAAACATCTCCAGAGACAATCCCAACAACCTGCTGCCTCTGAAAATGACCGGGCTGAAGCCCAGTGGCACCGACCGGTACCACTCTCAGTTCCCAGGCAATGTGTCTCCCCTTCCTGCCCAGAGCCCCGCTGGGCTGCGGTGCAGAGATCCCTCGCTCCATCTGTGAACTCCAAGCCGGAGTGAGTCCTGTTCTGAGTCGCTCTCCCCTCGGAGACCTGGCACGTTGGCTCTCCCGGGTCCCATCCCTGTGTGTGTGGGAAAGACCCCGGGAATATTCATGCCTAGACTCAAGCTAGAGCCACTAGATTATTCTTCCGTCCCATGCCTGGGGAAATAAACAAGGAGTCTTTACACTGGTGCCTGTTGTAGATCCTAGACGGGGAAGAGAAATTTGATCACGGGCTCTTCAGTCTGGCAGACAAAGGTACAACAGGATCCAATGCTGGAAGCTGAAGCTAGACAATGTCCAGCTGGAAAGAAGGTGATTTTAAAAAAAAGACATTGAGGTGAATTAACCACTGGAACAGCTGATCAAGAGTGATGGTGGATTCTCCGTCACTAGCAACTATTGTCTCTATGATTCTGTGTCTTTTAGAAAATAAACAAATGCAAAATCCATCAAGGGAGATTTTAGTTCGATATGCGGGGGTGGGGGGGAGCACTTTCTAAGGATAAGCATATCTAACTATCCACATTTGAACCGGTTACCTAGGGAGGTTGTGAAATCCCCATCACTGGAGGTTTTTAAGAACAGATGAGGAAATGTTCCACCAGGGGAGTTCTAGGTATATCGAATCCTGCCTCAGTGCAGGGGGGGGTTGGCTAGTTGACCTCTTGAAGTCCCTCTTCCAGCCCTACCTTTCTACAATTCTCTGAATTTCTTGTCCTCTGTGACTGAAGCAGAAGACAGTCAGAGTATTTCACTTTCTTTGGTGACTTTCTCCAGCACAGGATCCCATTAGGGTATTTGTAATGAAGTGAATCACTGTGGGATCCCTTATCTCTAGCACAAGGATACAAACCGGCATCTACAGATTTCAGGCTGCTGATGTGCACATGCACCAGGTTATTGGAGGCGTCTCTTGAGGTGGTGAATTGCCCTTTCCCTGAGTCCAGGTAATATGGGGTACCTGCATTATCTATGCTGGAGACCCACTCCAGTCCCTTCCCAGGAACATGACGGATCCAATCCAGCCACTTGCTACTGATGAAGAAGCCGGAGGCTTTGCAGGAGAGGCGGAGAGAGTCTCCGGGCTTTTTCACATCCCCTCCAGACTCCACCAGCTGGGCCTTTGACAGAGCTCCTGTGGGGGAAAAGTATCATGAATCACATCTGGAATTTTCAAAGGGTAAAGTCAAGGGGAATTAGATACACCATTACCTAAGTCCCCTTCAAAAATGTCAATCAACATTCCAGTAGGCCCTGCTCCAAACCCCACTCAGACCAGTGGAAGTTCTCCCCTTGCCTTTAGTGAACTTTGCATCAGGCCCATAAAGCACAATATTCCCCAGTATCTCCAGAAAATGTCAGATACCATAATTCCTTTAAAGGGCACTAGACTGAAGAGACAATTCAGCGAAAATATGCTGTTGATGCTGGGTAAAGTGCTCATGGTGTCCCGGCATTAGCTGCCCAGACCCCTCCTTGTGTCCTAGCCATGCAGGTGCAGAGCTATTAAATGACTTAGGCAGCGCATTAAGGATATGCATTTGCATATCTATTTTTTTTAATAAGCCATGTTTAAGCTCTAGCCCTCAAGCTATCTTAGTTTTTTATATTGTTCCCATTACTGTTGTGTTTGAGCATCGCAACCATTAAAGTATTTAGGGTAACAAGAAAACATTTTACAAATACATTAGAAGCAAGACAAAGATGAAGGACAGGGAAGGACCACTGCTCAATGAGGAAGGAAACACAGTCACAAGAAAAAGCAGCAATTGCCGAAATATTAAATGACATCTTTGTTTAGGTTTTCTCCAAAGAAATTAGCAGTAATCAGAGAACTAACAGTGAACATCAGTGCAAATGGGGTAGGATCTGAGGTTAAAATAGGGAAACAAGTTAAGAATTATGTAGACAAGTTAGACGTCCTCAAGTCAGCAGGGCCAGATGAAATATACCAGAGAATATTTAAGAAACTGGCCAAAGAGATCTTAGCCATTAACAATTATTTTTGAGAACTGTCGGAGAACAGGAGAGATCCCAGAGGACTGGAAGAGGGCAAGTGGTACCTATCAATAAAAAGCAGAATAAGGGCAACCCAGGAATTATGAACTGTTAGGGGGCTTATTCCTTCACCCACTTACTTCCCTGGTCCTTCTCGCATGAACAGAGAGCAACAATACCCGAAGTCCAAAGGTGCAAACAATTCGATGTTTATTGGGGTGAACTTCCAGCAAGCATGATTCCAGTTTCCTTCCTTAGTATCCTCCTTCCCAGCTCTGACACCACAGAGCCTTACACCTGTGTCCCTGTTCCCATTCCTGCCCTTAGCCAAACATGATTCCAACTTCCTTACTCCCATTCCCTGTTCCCATCTCACACACCCACATGCCCACCCCCACCCCCACCCCCAGTCACTTCCTCATTGACTACAGATTATATAGTAAAACTTGAGTTCTGCTTAGCTATACCTTAACCAATCATTTTCCTGAAATTTAACTAACCAATCCTAACATATTGTAACATGATTATGTAACCAATTATAACCCACCACCTCAATTAGTTTACACCCAGCAAAATTAATTATACAGCAGACAGGAACAATCACAGAACCAGACAGAGATTATACAGACAAACAACAGCAAAGTGGGAACTGTAATGACAAAACAATACAGAAGTGAGGATTTCACATCCCAGCTATTGATAAGTGAGTTCTTACCAGACAGGATGCTATCAAACTAAGTTTCCTTTTACATTTTCTAGGCACTTCCCTTACTCTGGAGGTGATAGGAATACAATCCTGTCCTGATAGTGCCTAACAGCCCAATAGCACCTTATTTCAATGTGACTAGTTTGGAATGTGAGGATGTGACTGTTCGCTTCCCAGCTTATGGCTGCCTCTGCTGCTTAGCCAAAGGCCTTAGCCTAAGAACAGGGCCTCAGACTGTCACAGTAAGAGAAGGCCCTTACACCAGCAGATAGTGATTTTGATTCTTTCTTTTATACCTCTATAATTAGCCAAGTGATAAGAATACACCTAAATTCCTAGAGTATAGGCCTTTACAGACAGGCCTGAATATCTATATCCTAACATGAACCACTCAACTTAACTTCTGTACCCGGAAAGAATGGAGCAAATAATCAATTTGCAAGCACCTGGAAGATGAGGTGACAACTAACAGTCAACATGGATTTGTAAAGAACAAATCATGTCAAACCTGCTACCTGGGGTTCTTTCAACCCAAAACTCTTGGTAACTTTTACTCTGTGTGAGGTGGTGTCAATAAATAAAAACTTTCCCCCCTTATTTATACATTAGTAATAGAATGACATGCCCCTTAAAGCAAACTTGTTAAGTAAGTAGTTTCAATGGAAAGGCAAGAGGAAGGACACGGGGTCAAGCTACCCTCTCTGTGGCACCCAAAACTCCCCTCCCCGCCCCCCAGCTCCTGCCTTGGCTAAACTGAGAGTGCTGAATGGCCAATTTACAGCCTGCTGACTTGGCTGCTTTTAGCACTAAGCCATAGTGGTTTCAGGCACTTTATTGGTTTGCCAAAGTCTCCCCGTACAAAACCCACCTCATATCCTCCTTTGACAGGGTACGAAGATGAGTGGATGGGAGCGGGGACAAGAACAGTAGATGTGGTATATCTCAACTTTAGTAAGACATTTCATACAGTCTCAGATAGCCATCTCATAAGCAAACCAGGGAAATATAGACTAATGAATCTATTATAAGGTAGGTGCACAACGAGTTAGAAAATGTACTCAGAGAGTAGTTATCAACAATTCACAGTCAAGCTGGAAGGGAATACGGAGAAGGTTCCCTCAAGGATCTGTCCTGGGTCCACTTCTATTCAATAGCTCCATAAATGATTTGGATAATGGCATGGAGAGTACACTTATAAAGTTTTCAGATTATACCAATCTGGGAGGGGTTGCAAGCACTTTAAAGACCAGGATTAGAATTCAGAATGAGCTTGACAAATTGGAGACATGGTCTGAAATACATAGGCTGCATCCACACACTCTTCCTGCATAGCTAAACTCAGCACGGAAAGGCTCTGACAGGTGCAAGTAGCATTAAATTCCTTCCCAACCCCAAATATCAGTCAGTTGGACCTTGAGCATGTGGGCAAGACCCACCAGCCAGACCCCTGGGAAAGAGTTCTCTGTAGTTACTCAGAGCCCTCCCCACCTAGTGTCCCATCACTGGCCATTGGGGATATTTGCTACCAGCAGTTGTCGATGTGCCTACAATGGCATATTACCACCTCATCATACCATCCCCCTCCACATAAATTTCTCAAGATCAGTCTTGAAACCAGTTTGCTTCCCCGTCCCCCCTTTTTAGTTTAATTCTGGCTGAGATTTTCAAAGCTGCCTAAAGGCATTTAGATGCATGGTTTATATGAGGAAGAAAGGCAGTTTTGGAAATCTTAACCCAAGTAATCTGGAAATTTACCCCAATTGTTACCTCCTCTTCCCTCTCTTCTGCCCCTTTGTTTGCTGCCTTTAAAGGCTTTTTGAACTGCCTCAGGCCTCATGCAAATTAAGGAGCGCAACTTCTTTTTTAACAGCCAGAGAATTTCTCCTTCTCCGGCACACCCCAAGTAACTTACTTTGTGCTGTATTCCTTCATTTGTTCCGGTTGGTTTCTGATTCAAAACTAAATATGTGTTTCATTTTTATTTCCCTGGTGGCAGCTTTCTCAGGTAAGAAACTCAGAGGCACCTGGGATAAAAGAAGGAAACAAATGCAGCCAAAAGGAATCGTTGATTCTCCAGAGCACTGAAGAACATGCTTAGATGCTTTGCTGAATCATGGCCTAGATCTTTAATATTTGTCTATTTGCAGGTGTCTGGTCACAAATCCAGCTAAGCCAGTCCGGAGCAGAAGTTAAAAAGCCAGGAGACTCTGCAAAACTCTTCTGTAAAGTGTCTAGACACATACACTAGCCACGGTATGCACTGAGCACAGAGGTCTCCAAGGAAAGGACTGGAAAGGGGATTTTCAATTACAAACGGGGCTGGTGACACCACATACTACACAGACCCGGTTAAAGGACCATTCACCCTCTCCAGAGACAACACCCAGAACCTGCTGGGGTAAACACTGAGGTGGCAAAATTTGCAGATGATACAAAACTACTCAAGATAGTTAAGTCGCAGGCAGACTGCAAAGAGCTATGAGAGCAGTGGTCACCACCCGGTCGATCATGATCTCCAGCAGCTCAGCGGGTTGCCACTGAGCCAGGCTGCCTGCCTGCCCCAGCCCCACACCGCTCCCAGAAGTGGCCAGCATGGCCCCATGGCCCCAGGAGTGGGGAGACAGGGTTCTCCCTCTGCATGCTGCTCCTACCTGCAAGCACCACCCCCACAGCTCTCATTGGCCGGGAATGGGGAGCTGTGGCCAATGGGAGCTGCAGGGGTGGTGCTTGCAGAGAGGGGCAGTGCACAGAGCCATGTGCTGCCTGACCCTCCCCAGGGGCCGGAGGGGTGCGTTGGCCCTTTCCAGGAGTGGTGCAGTGCACAGGTAGGCAGGGAGCCTGCTTTAGTGGCAGCCACACTGTGCCACCAACCGGGAGCCTCTGGATGTAAATGCTGCCTGGCGGGAGGCCGCACCCCAACCCCCAGCCCTAAGCCCCGTCCTGGATCCAGCACCCCATGCCCCAGGTGTGGGCAAACTATGGCCCAGGGGCCGCATCCAGCCCTTCAGACATTTTAATCTGGCCCTCAAGCTCCTGCCGGGGAGTGGGGTCTGGGGCTCGCCCTCTCCACATGTGCCGTGGCTTCAGGTGGCTCCTGGAAGCAGCAGCATGTTCCTGCTCCGGCTCCTACGCACAGGGGCAGCCAGGGGGTTCCACAGGCTGCCCCTGCCCCAACTGTCACCTCTGCAGCTCCCATTGGCCGGCAACCAGGGGAGCGTGTAGAAGCCGGAGTGGAGACATGCCACTGCTTCCAGGAGCTGCTTGAGGTAAGCACCACCGGGAGCCAGCACCCCTGATCCCCCTCCTGCCCTCCAAACCCCTTAGTCACACCCTCATGCACCCCAGAGCCTGCACCCCACAGCCGGAGCCCTCACCCCTCCACCTGCACCCCAACACCCTGCCCCAGCCCGGAGCCCACTCCCACACCCTGAACTCCTCATTTCTGGCCCCACCCCAGAGCCCGGCACCTCCAGCCAGACTCCTCACCCTCTCTTGCACCCCAACGCCCTATTTTGTGAGCATTCATGGCCCGTCATACAATTTCTATACCCATATGTGGCCTTCAGGCAAAAAACTTTGCCCAGCCCTGCCATAGCACATCATACACCCTGAACCCCCTCCTGCACCCCAAATCCCAGCCCTGACTCCCTCCCAGAGCCTGCACCCCAACCCCCTGCCCCAGCCCAGAGCCAACTCCTGCACCCAAACTCCCTCCCACAGCTGGCACCCCTCACCCCCTCCTGCACCCCAAAGCCATGCCCCAGGCTCAGCCCAGAGCCCTCTCCCACACTGTGAACCCTTCAGCCCCAGCCAGGAGTCCACACCCCCTGTCGAACCCCAGCCCCCTACCCCACCCTTGTGAAAGTGAGTGAGGGGGGGGGAGAGCGAGTGAAGGGGTGGAGTGAGTGGGGTGGGACTTTGGGGAAGGGGTCGGGTAGATCCTGGGTTGCCCTTAAATTCAAAAAGTGATCTTGGGTGTAAAAGGTTGGAGACCCCTGTTCAAAAGGATCTCTCAGAACTAGGTGACTGGGCAACAAAATAGCAGATGAAATTCAGTGTTGATAAATGCGAAGCAACGCACATTGGAAAGCATAATCCCAACTATGCATAGCAAATGATGGGGCTAAATTAGCTGTTCCCACTCAAGAAAGAGATCCTGGAGTCACTGTGGATAGTTTTCTGAAAATCTCCAATCAATGTGCAGCGGCAGGCAAAAAAGCGAACAGAATGTGGGGAATCATAAGAAAGGGATAGATAATAAGATAGAAAATATCATATTTCCTCTATATAAATCCATGGTACGCCTACATCTTGAATACTGCATGCGGACGTGGTCGCCCCATCTCAAAAAAGATATATCAAAATTGGAAAAGGTTCAGAAAAGGGCAACAAAAATGATTAGGGGAATGGAACGGCTGCCATATATGGAGAGATGAATAAGACAGGGACTTTTCATCTTGGAATAGAGTCAGCTAAGGGGGGATATGATTGAGGTCTATAAAATTATGACTGATGTGGAGAAAGTAAATAAGGAAGTGTTATTTACTCCTTCTCATAACACAAGAATAAGGGGTCATCAAATGAAATTAATAGGCAGAACGTTTAAAACAAACAAAAGGAAGGTTTTTTTTCCACACAATGCACAGTCAACCTGTGGAACTCCTTGCCAGAGGATGTTGTGAAGGTCAAGATTATAACAGGGTTCAAAAAAGAACTAGATCAATTCTATTAGCCAGGATGGCAGGTTGGGCAGGGATGGTGTCCCTAACCTCTCTTTCCCAGAATCTGGGAATGGCTGATGGGTTGGATCACTTAATGATTCCCTGTTCTGTTCATTCCCTCTGGGGCATCTGGCATTGGACCCACTGTCTGGGCTAGATGGACCTTTGGTCTGACCCAGTCTGGCCGCTCTTATGTTCTTAAGGAATTTTGTCTCTAAGAATTGTAGAGAACACTGCAGAAATTATTCTGTGAGTGGAATTCTTAATCTTCTCCTTTACTCACATAACCCTTTCCCACTACACCCACCTCCGGGAGGCTGAATTTGCTGATGGCTGAGGTCCAAGATCTGTGTCTTATACAGAGGAGGAGATGCAAATTCAGTGCCTCGGCGCACTATAGAAACCCTGTGATCTCGGGACCCCGCAGTGTGAGAAGGGAGGACGGACAAGTCCGGGCGTCGGTGCAGATCCCACCAGAAAACCCTCCAGCGTCAGCAACATGCGACTGTGGCTGAACCTCGCTTTCTTACTAGCAGCCCTTCCAGGTAATTTTATCCCCTTCCTCGCTACACGGACTAGAGACACCGGGGGATGCTGCACATCCCGAACCTGACCCAAAGGGCAGTGAAGTCAACGGGAACCTTCCTGCTGCTTCAAATGGACTCTGAGCCAGGGCCTGTGTGAATGTGATTCTCATTCTTTCCAGGTGTCCGGTCACAGGTCCAGCTGGTGGAGTCCGGAGGCGGGATTCAAAGCCCTGGGGGATCTCTCCGCCTCTCCTGCAAAGCCTCCGGATTCACCTTCAGCAGCTACCATATGAACTGGGTCCGTCAGGCGCCGGGGAAAGGACTGGAGTGGGTCGCACAGATACTCAGTCCTGCTTATAGTTCAGCAGCATATTACAGTGATGCGGCGAAAGGGCGATTCACCATCTCCAGAGACGAGTCCAGCAGCACGGTGTATCTGCAAATGAACAGCCTGAAAGCCGAAGACACCGCCCGGTATCACTGTGCGAGAGACACAGCGATCAGAAACCTCCTGCGGTTAGCACAGAAACCTCCAGCGTGAATCCCCCTCCCACTCCGTGCCCACAGTCACCGCCAGAACAGAGCCGTTCACACAGGAACCCAGAGTGTGAAGCCTCCAGTCCTTTATCCGGGCTTCACTCCTCGGAAAATTCACTTTGATGATGAAAGACCCACGGTTCTGTCAGAACCGAGACCATCCTTAAACATTCCCTAGTGATGCAGAAAGAGATTCCTTCTCCAAAGTGAAGGAGGACTTGTGGCACCTTAGAGACTAACCAATTTATTTGAGCATAAGCTTCTCCAAAGTGTTATTCACACTTAGCTCTCCGTCCTTCACCCTCCTTTCCCAGCAAACTAAGCTGGAGAAGACAGGCAGGAAGCAGGAGCCATGCAGCCGAAGGTGGAACGTGAACTAGAATTTTTCACGCCGGAATCTTGCCACAGTTTGCACTCACCTAAAGAAAGGACAAATCGTACTTCTTGAACACACTGCTTCATTTCCAAAGTGACTGGGGTTCCTGAATAGCCAATGCCACGTTCTGCAGGAAGCAGGAAATGGGGGTCACTCGTCCTAAATTCACAGGCAGAGCGTGGGAATCCTCTTTACAGACTCTAGTGGATTCATCTTTAGCCAAACTCCAAGTTTCTTGCACTTGCCCATTCATAATAAAACACCCCGTGTGCAGAGAGCGTCTCAGTTTAAGAATTCCCTTTAAAAAAAAAGAAGGAATCGTGGTTTTCTGAGCGCACTGAAAGTTAACACCACCGGTGTCTGGTTCATTCCTGTGTCAGACAGTCATTCTGCGCCTCTGTGTTTCGATACATTTGTTCCAACTGAAATCAAATTTAAGATTACAATGGGGCAGAACACAACCTGTCCCACAAGCGTGTCACCTTGTAGCATCGCATCGTCTTCCTTCCTTCGGCCCACGTCTGCGAAAGACAGACCATTAACTAAGAGGGGCAAAGTGCAGGGGAATCATTTCACATATAAGCTTTGAAAGGGCCAGGCCTGGAATATCACAAAGGAAAGTGTGGAGAGAGCTAATACAGGCTGACTGCTCCCTTTCAGCACATCTACACACTTCACCAGTGACACAGCTGTGAAGTGATCAATCCTGGTCCATTCAAGTCAAAGGCAAAACTCCCATTGGCTCAATGGGACTGGGATTCCGTCCCCAGTGATGGAAAAATGTGTCAGACTCATAGCACAGGGACAGAACTGTTTGCCTTGCAAAATTCCTATGTGGCTCTAGGAAGAAGGATAAAGGAGTTGGAGGCGCAAGTGGTGTTCTCGTCCATCCTCCCCGTGGAAGGAAAAGGCCTAGGTAGGGACCGTCGAATCGTGGAAGTCAACGAATGGCTACGCAGGTGGTGTCGGAGAGAAGGCTTTGGATTCTTTGACCATGGGATGGTGTTCCATGAAGGAGGAGTGCTGGGCAGAGACGGGCTCCATCTTACGAAGAGAGGGAAGAGCATCTTTGCCAGCAGGCTGGCTAACCTAGTGAGGAGGGCTTTAAACTAGGTTCACCGGGGGAAGGAGACCAAAGCCCTGAGGTAAGTGGGAAAGTGGGATACCGGGAGGAAGCACAGGCAGGAATGTCTGTGAGGGGAAGGCTCCTGCCTCATACTGGGAATGAGGGGTGATCAACAGGTTATCTCAAGTGCTTATATACAAATGCACAAAGCCTTGGAAACAAGCAGGGAGAACTGGAGGTCCTGGTGATGTCAAGGAACTATGACGTGATTGGAATAACAGAGACTTGGTGGGATAACTCACATGACTGGAGTACTGTCATGGATGGTTATAAACTGTTCAGGAAGGACAGGCAGGGCAGAAAAGGTGGGGGAGTAGCATTGTATGTAAGGGAGCAGTATGACTGCTCAGAGCTCCGGTACGAAACTGCAGAAAAACCTGAGTGTCTCTGGATTAAGTTTAGAAGTGTGTGCAACAAGAGTGATGTAGTGGTAGGAGTCTGCTATAGACCACCGGACCAGGGGGATGAGGTAGATGAGGCTTTCTTCCGGCAGCTCACGGAAGCTACTAGATCGCATGCCTTGATTCTCATGGGTGACTTTAATTTTCCTGATATCTGCTGGGAGAGCAATACAGCGGTGCATAGACAATCCAGGAAGTTTTTGGAAAGCGTAGGGGACAATTTCCTGGCGCAAGTGTTAGAGGAGCCAACTAGGGGGGGCGCTTTTCTTGACTTGCTGCTCACAAACCGGGTAGAATTAGTGGGGGAAGCAAAAGTGGATGGGAATCTGGGAGGCAGTGACCATGAGTTGGTTGAGTTCAGGATCCTGACGCAGGGAAGAAAGGTAAGCAGCAGGATACGGACCCTGGACTTCAGGAAAGCAGACTTCGACTCCCTCAGGGAACGGATGGCCAGGATCCCCTGGGGGACTAACTTGAAGGGGAAAGGAGTCCAGGAGAGCTGGCTGTATTTCAAGGAATCCCTGCTGAGGTTACAGGGACAAACCATCCCGATGAGTCGAACGAATAGTAAATATGGCAGGCGACCAGCTTGGCTTAATGGTGAAATCCTAGTGGATCTTAAACATAAAAAAGAGGCTTACAAGAAGTGGAAGGTTGGACATATGACCAGGGAAGAGTATAAAAATATTGCTCGGGCATGTAGGAATGATATCAGGAGGGCCAAATCGCACCTGGAGCTGCAGCTAGCCAGAGATGTCAAGAGTAACAAGAAGGGTTTCTTCAGGTATGTTGGCAACAAGAAGAAAGCCAAGGAAAGTGTGGGCCCCTTACTGAATGAGGGAGGCAACCTAGTGACAGAGGATGTGGAAAAAGCTAATGTACTCAATGCTTTTTTTGCCTCTGTTTTCACTAACAAGGTCAGCTCCCAGACTGCTGCGCTGGGCATCGCAAAATGGGGAAGAGATGGCCAGCCCTCTGTGGAGATAGAGGCGGTTAGGGACTATTTAGAAAAGCTGGACGTGCACAAGTCCATGGGGCCGGACGAGTTGCATCCGAGAGTGCTGAAGGAATTGGCGGCTGTGATTGCAGAGCCATTGGCCATTATCTTTGAAAACTCGTGGCGAACGGGGGAAGTCCCGGATGACTGGAAAAAGGCTAATGTAGTGCCAATCTTTAAAAAAGGGAAGAAGGAGGATCCTGGGAACTACAGGCCAGTCAGCCTCACCTCAGTCCCTGGAAAAATCATGGAGCAGGTCCTCAAAGAATCAATCCTGAAGCACTTGCATGAGAGGAAAGTGATCAGGAACAGCCAGCATGGATTCACCAAGGGAAGGTCATGCCTGACTAATCTAATCGCCTTTTATGATGAGATTACTGGTTCTGTGGATGAAGGGAAAGCAGTGGATGTATTGTTTCTTGACTTTAGCAAAGCTTTTGACACGGTCTCCCATAGTATTCTTGTCAGCAAGTTAAGGAAGTATGGGCTGGATGAATGCACTATAAGGTGGGTAGAAAGCTGGCTAGATTGTCGGGCTCAACGGGTAGTGATCAATGGCTCCATGTCTAGTTGGCAGCCGGTATCAAGTGGAGTGCCCCATGTTGGATCATATTAAAGAAGTTCTGTATTAAAATCACAAATGAGTTTGATTCCCCATAGTTTAAATTCCAGGGTATTACTAATTAAGAGGCGTCTTGGTTTTTGGTACTGTTTCTCTCCCTCTATGTGTGAAACTTGCAAGCTGCTAATTGTGTTAGTACATTCTAAGACAGAGTCTGTTCTCAAAGCAATTCACAGAGAGAGAGACTCAAAGCAATACTCTGTAACAACAGAAACAGCCCCCAGAGACTCCCCACCCTTTTGTTGTATTAACAATTGTGATTAAAATAGAGATAGAGGATGTATGTGGATGGATGCTTGGTGTGGATAATAACTGAATGATCAGGGAGGTGCCAGCCTAAGAATCCAGTGTCCATCGGCTGAAGAAGGCGTCAAGTGGAAATAACCAGAGGACCCCCCGGAGGGCAGACTGGAATCCACCCAACAGCCTCAAGAATGGGAGAACCAAAGAACAAGATAACATCTTGGAGCCGTCAGGAATGTGCTATCTGCTGATTGATTCAGCAACAGCATGATGAAGCAATTCCCATAGACTGGCATAGGAAGAAATTCCTATAAAAATAGACTCTAAAAAGTGAGAACTTTGGGGGGGGTCTGATTCTGCAAACCAACTTCCAGGAGCATCAGATGAGCATCTGATAAGGCCCTGCTCCCTCCTCATGTCCAGGCCACCTGGCCAGTGACTTGGCATGAGCAACTCTAAGGCTGGTAACTATGATAACAACCTTGCAGAACCTGTGTGTGTGGGTGTGTATGTGTGTGTGTGTGTGTTTGTATGAATGAATGTGTGAATAAATATGAGATTGAATGGAATTTTATAGCTATAACTAACTGCTTACTATGATTCTTTCTGTATTCACAATAAATGTGGTATTTTGCCTTTTTCCCTTTAATAAGATCCTGCTGGTTTTTATTTTAATACTACCACATTTTGGTGGAGAATTGCGAAAGGGGGAATATTGGTAAAAAACCTCAGTTATTGTAAATATTGGTGTGCACACCGCCAGCTCTAGTGAGCTAGGCATTTCTATTAGGTTAACCAGACCTGCTGGCCTCCGAGAAGGTAGCAGGAAAAACAGATTAAACCAGACCTGCTGGCCTCTGAGAAGGTAGCAGGGGACCTGCTGGCCTCCGAGAAGGTAGCAGGAAAAACAGATTAAACCGGACCTGCTGGCCTCCGAGAAGGTAGCAGGGGACCTGCTGGCCTCCGAGAAGGTAGCAGGAAAAAAAAAAAAACAGATTAAACTAGACCTGCTGGCCTCCGAGAAGGTAGCAGGGGACCTGCTGGCCTCCGAGAAGGTAGCAGGGAAGAACAGGTTAACCGGACCTGCTGGCCTCCGAGAAGGTAGCAGGGAGAAATAGGTTAACTGGACCTGCTGGCCTCTGGGAAGGTAGCAGGGGACCTGCTGGCCTCCGGGAAGGTAGCAGGGGAAAAACGCATAGATTAAGCTATGATTTCAGAATCTAGGCTGTGTCACTTGCTAAGTAATACCAGCAGTGACAAAGAGATTGAAATATCCATGTTAAGATGTTTAAAAGAAAACAGGGTAAGCCAGTACCAGAGGGAGGAATGGAGTCAGAAGGAACTCCAACCTCACCTTTTGTTAAAGAAATTACACCTTTTCAACAAATCCTTCAAAAATGTGGGCACAGTCCTTGGACTAAACAAGCCCTAGCTGATGTCTGCACTATTTCGGACCTAGAGGATAGATTGGCTCAGTATATCCTCATATACAAACCTTCTAGTGCTGCCAAAAGAGATGCAGCAGCAATTTGGTTGTTGTGGGAGGCATGTAAGGATTCTTCCCTCCGCTTGTCTTCATGTAAAGAGGAAAAGGCACAAACGGAAAAGGGAGCAGACAATTGGAAGGTGCTGGCTACAAATACCCAAAGCCAGCTGAAAATAGTGAAAGAGGCACTCCAGGAATACAAAAAGAGTGAAAAAGTTAACTCTGCAGAGGCTGGAGGGACGCAGGTAAAGGGGGAGAAGGCCCTATGTACGGCACCCCCAGGCATAATTACAAAGAGAAAAGAGAGTAAAAAAAAAAAAAAAAAGTTAACTCTGCAGAGGCTGGAGGGAATTAAGCAGTTAAACGTGTATGTATCTGTCTGTGTGTGTGTAAATATGTAAAGTTCTAAGGACCAGTTAGTTTTGTTTTTGTTTTAAATAATGCTACTAAAAATCCATTTGACTCTTTAATTCAAAGTTGCAAAACTGACAGACCTTTTTGCTAGACACAGGTAATTAGTGTTGTTTGGCTTTGGGATTTGGCATTTAACCCTTAAAAGGTAACTTAATGCTTTAAAAAATTTAAAATGTTTTTAAGTTGTGGCTGCAGCAGGGCAGTCAAAATCAGGAGAATATATAAAAAAAAAATTCTGGATTCTTTTTGTTTGTTTGATTTTTGTTTGTTTGTTTTTGTAACAAAATAGCAGATAAGAGTTGTAGTAAAAAAAAAAATTAAAAAAAGACAGTGCCCCTCTGAAGCAACAGCAGGGGTGAGGTGCACAAAACAAAAAGAAGCAATGTTAGAAACACTGAGTCTTAAAATGGCTCTGAGTAATCAGACTGTCACTTTGATAAAGGTACATGAAAACTCTGTAAGCAAAAAAAGAAATAGTGACACCTTATGTAAAAATGGATCTGGATAATGTTATAGAAGTTAAACTATGGAAGGAATGTGCATTTGCCCCAGAACATGTGCAGGGTATATTGTAGAAGGGGCAAAAGAAATGCAAACATACCATGCTACTTAATTAAAATGCTATTAGGGCTCCAAAGGGAGCCACAATAGGTTGGGTTTTCTTTTTCAGATTGCTGTGTGTTTTGGAAGCAGAAGTTAAAAGTGAAAGTTGATTGTGTCCCTTTTAAGATAGAGTCTCTGAGCTGCTGATGGCTTTAAATCCAAAAGCAGGAAGTTTCTGTGAAAATGCAAATTACCTAAATGATAAAGGAAGGAAAGAACTAGCAGCACAAAGGAGCTGCAGATAAAGGACATACCTGGTCAGCAAACAAATTGTCTAAATAAAAGGCATGGGATAACAAGATAATTTTAATAAATTTAATGATAATAAGTATCCCTGTAACAACGTATAGTGTGTATGATTTTTGGAAAAATCCTTTAAGGTCGTATGGTAATGATGCTTTTCAGTTATTACCTGTAAATAAAACTTAAAGCTTAACACAGCAGGAAAAACATTATAAACTTGGTCTGCTGTATAAGAAGGAAAACTCAGGGATTTAATGACTAAACAGTGGGATAATTTCCCCATAACCCTTAAAAGATAAAAGCCATTGAAACCTGGCCTGCCTATAGAACAAAAACAGGAAAATATGGGGGCAATTTCTCTGTTTTGCCTGCAATCAGCAAGGGTATTTGTAAAAGAAATATTTTAAGCAATAATCTGCCACCCCAAAAGGGGTAGAAACATGTTCTTTTTGTCTTTCAGAAAATCAGGAAAAGCTGATGCCAGCTGAAAAGCAACCCAATACCATGAATCTACTGTCACAATAGAAATTGTGTTCTGTGTTCTATGTTTTGTCTTGTGTTTTGTGTTGTTGCTAGCACTGTTGTGTGTTTTAAAAAAAAATACTGAAGACCTGCAGGAACTTAAAAATAAATTAAGCTTTCTGTCCCAGCTACAGGACAGCCTGATACAAAAACAAGTACATGCCAATGTAGACTTGGTCCAAATTGGTCTGGGTAACCTAAAAGGCCAATGGAATCTTTAGTAATGGCTTAATACTACCACATGGCTTATCCATAAGAAAAAAAAAAATATTAGAAATAGGAAACTACACAGCCATAGCTATGGGATGCACTGAAATGCAGATACTTGCACTAGCTACTTTGGAACACAAAATGTTCTGGGTCATATTGGGAAATATTAAGGGTTTGATGCATTTGTTAAAAAAGAAAGAGATCATTGTTTGACACTTATCGATATGAATGGATGCAATATGTTTCCACTATTGTAAACCAGACTTGTTAATGGGAGAAATTGTTGTCAAAATTGCACACCAACAGTCCCTGGAGGCAAAGGTATTGAAGGTTAACCCACTCCCCATATTACACATGGGATCCTTTTGGCTACCCTGGACCTTGAGCCAGTGGGCTGGGGAGGGAGGGAAGCTATTGGACACTAGAGGTTGTACCGAATGGACTCCTCAGAAGTGGGTGTGCCTCACCTTGCCTGTTGCCCCAGAACCTTGTAGTAAAGATACATCACTAGGATCATGTATGTGGCATGAATTGGAATCTCAAACTCAAATTGCCTCACAGTACTTTCTCTTGAATAGGCTACATAGAAAGTGACACTGACGATTATAAATCTTAGTGTCAAAAGGGGGATTATGTTGGATCATATTAAAGAAGTTCTGTATTAAAATCACAAATGAGTTTGATTCCCCAGAGTTTCAATTCCAGGGTATTACTAATTAAGAGGCGTCTTGGTTTTTGGTGCTGTTTCTCTCCCTCTATGTGTGAAACTTGCAAGCTGCTAATTGTGTGAGTACATTCGAAGACAGAGTCTGTTCTCAAAGCAATTCACAGAGAGAGACTCAAAGCAATACTCTAACAACAGAAACAGCACCCAGAGACTCCCCGCCCTTTTGTTGTATTAACCATTGTGATTAAAATAGAGATAGAGGATGTATGTGGATGGATGCTTGGTGTGGATAATAACTGAATGATCAGGGAGGTGCCAGCCTAAGAATCCAGTGTCCATCGGCTGAAGAAGGCGTCAAGTGGAAATAACCAGAGGACCCCCCCCCCCCCCCCGGAGGGCAGACTGGAATCCACCCAACAGCCTCAAGGATGGGAGAACCAAAGAACAAGATAACATCTTGGAGCCGTCAGGAATGTGCTATCTGCTGATTGATTCAGCAACAGCATGATGAAGCAATTCCCATAGACTGGCATAGGAAGAAATTCCTATAAAAATAGACTCTAAAAAGTGAGAACTTTGGGGGGGGTCTGATTCTGCAAACCAACTTCCAGGAGCATCAGATGAGCATCTGACAAGGTCCTGCTCCCTCCTCATGTCCAGGCCACTTGGCCAGTGGCTTGGCATGAGCAACTCTAAGGCTGGTAACTATGATAACAACCTTGCAGAACCTGTGTGTGTGGGTGTGTATGTGTGTGTGTGTGTGTTTGTATGAATGAATGTGTGAATAAATATGAGATTGAATGGAATTTTATAGCTATAACTAACTGCTTACTATGATTCTTTCTGTATTCACAATAAATGTGGTATTTTGCCTTTTTCCCTTTAATAAGATCCTGCTGGTTTTTATTTTATTGGTATAACACCCAAGGGTCAGTCTTGGGGCCAGTTTTGTTCAATATCTTCATAAATGATCTGGAGGATGGTGTGGATTGCACTCTCAGCAAATTTGCGGATGATACTAAACTGGGAGGAGTGGTAGATACGCTGGAGGGGAGGGATAGGATACAGAAGGACCTAGACAAATTGGAGGATTGGGCCAAAAGAAATCTGATGAGGTTCAATAAGGATAAGTGCAGGGTCCTGCACTTAGGACGGAAGAACCCAATGCACAGCTACAGACTAGGGACCGAATGGCTAGGCAGCAGTTCTGCGGAAAAGGACCTAGGGGTGACAGTGGACGAGAAGCTGGATATGAGTCAGCAGTGTGCCCTTGTTGCCAAGAAGGCCAATGGCATTTTGGGATGTATAAGTAGGGGCATAGCGAGCAGATCGAGGGACGTGATCGTTCCCCTTTATTCGACATTGGTGAGGCCTCATCTGGAGTACTGTGTCCAGTTTTGGGCCCCACACTTCAAGAAGGATGTGGATAAATTGGAGAGAGTCCAGCGAAGGGCAACAAAAATGATTAGGGGACTGGAACACATGAGTTATGAGGAGAGGCTGAGGGAGCTGGGATTGTTTAGCCTGCAGAAGAGAAGAATGAGGGGGGATTTGATAGCTGCTTTCAACTACCTGAAAGGGGGTTCCAAAGAGGATGGCTCTAGACTGTTCTCAATGGTAGCAGATGACAGAACGAGGAGTAATGGTCTCAAGTTGCAGTGGGGGAGGTTTAGATTGGATATTAGGAAAAACTTTTTCACTAAGAGGGTGGTGAAACACTGGAATGCGTTACCTAGGGAGGTGGTAGAATCTCCTTCCTTAGAGGTTTTTAAGGTCAGGCTTGACAAAGCCCTGGCTGGGATGATTTAACTGGGAATTGGTCCTGCTTCGAGCAGGGGGTTGGACTAGATGACCTTCTGGGGTCCCTTCCAACCCTTATATTCTATGATTCTATGATTCTATGAAGGATTTCAGGATCTGTCAATACTTCTGTATGTCGATCTATGAGAGAGAGAGAGTTTAAAGTGAGGGAGAGGGGACAGTAAAGGGAAGGAGAGAGAGGGAACTGCAGTGGGGCATCAAAGGAATGTCCCATACTTTTCTTACTCAGGTAGGCCTATCTATCCTTGTTCTCTATAGCTTAAATTCAACCCTAGGCAAATATGTCAATACAAAGCTTATAGACCACTTCATTCCTCGATATTCAGTTGAAGGGATTCAAGTGGTCCAGAGGGCTGATGGGCCCTCGGAACAGTAGGAAATTTAACCCACAAAATCATAGTGGTTAATAAGTTTTTAATTGTGAAACTAATGAACCATTGGAACAATTTATCAGGGTAGTGGTGGATTCTCCGTCACTGATAATTTTTAGATCAACATTGGTAGATTTTTTTCTAAAAGATCTGCTCTAGGAATTGTTGGTGGAAGTTCTGAGGTGTGTGTTACACAGAAAGTCTGACTAGATGATCACAATGGTCCCTTTTGGGCTTAGAATCTATGAAACCTGTGGAGTAAAACTCAGGGAAATATCAGTTATTTGGGATTGGTGTTCATGTCTCTCTTATATAGAGCGGTGCATGCAAATTATCCCCTTACATTTCCTGTTTAAAGCCAGGGATTCCCCTGACCCTGCAGCTCTGGGGTACAGAGTCCGCAGCCGGTGTCTGCCCAGAGACCTGCCAAACCCCACCAGAACTCTCCCCACAGTCAGGAACATGGCACTGTGGTTATTTTTCCTTCTCATTGAAACAGCTTTCACAGGTACATCGATTTCCCCCAGGGTTTGTTACCATCTCACTTGGGAGCCAGGGGCTCTAGGAATCTCATTGTGTCTATTTTCAGGGGCTTTTTCACAGTCTCAGCTGGTGGAATCCGGAGGGGATGTGAAAGAGCCCGGAGACTCTCTCCGCCTCTCCTGTCAGGCCTCTGGGTTCACCTTCAGCGATTACTGAATGAGCTGGGTCAGACAGGGCCCTGGGAAGGGACTGGAGGGGATCGGGGAAATACACCCAACTGCAACTACCAGCAACTACGCACAGCCCTTCAAGGGCCGCTTCACCATCTCTAGAGACAATCCCCAAAACCTGGTTTATTTGCAGCTGAGCAGCCTGAGACCTGAGGACACCGCCCTGTATTATTGTTGGAGAATCCCGCAGTGAGCACAAAGCTCGTGCGGACCGGACGAAAACTGATTTGGAGGCGGGTGCAATCTTCCCAATGGACAGCAGGGGTCAGTAGTGCATCACAATTCAAAGATGTCCTAACGCCAGTAACACGGGAAGCAAACACTTGCACGGAAATTTCAAGCCACAGCGGCAGAATTGTCGGGACTCAGGTGCGTGCAGACAGGGCGTCCTCCAGCGAACACGGGACTAAACTGCCAGTGGTTCTGGGTGTGTTTGTTTGTTTCTCTGACTTTCATGGGCTTCCCATCAGTCTGTAGCAGGGCTGGAGTATTTACAGCGCACTGCCCACAACAACGCAGCGTGGCTCAAGTTACCCAGCTCAGAAACCAGTCACATTTCCCCTGGTAAGGAGAATCCACCCGATGAGTGGCTGGAAATGTTCCCGTGAGGTTCTGAAAACACCCCCGGTCATTGCCATGATCTTAGGAGACTAAGAGATATTCCTCCATTTTAGGCCGTCTCGTGGCCACATCCCATGGCATCTGGGGACCTCCTGGTCTTTCATGAGTTTGTCCTCACAACAGCGCTGTGAGGCAGGAAAGGGCCGGAGTGTCCGAGGTGCTGGGGGCCTGAAACACAAGGGGACACGTCACACTTGCCCCGGGTAACCCAGGGAGTCTGTGGAGCAAAAGGGGGATGGATCCCCATACCCCTAACTCCAGGCTGGATCCCTACCCACTGACGTCTGACTGCGCCTCCCTGAATCCCCAAACCGAGGTTTTCAGAGGCCGCTCTTAGGGAGCTTGTCTCTCTTATAAGGAGGGGGATATGCAAATAGGAGTGACAGGTTCCTGTTTAAATCTGTCCCTCTCAGTGCCCGGGCTGCAGCCGGAGGGACAATCCGCAGCCCCTGGGTCTCTGCAGTTACCGGCCAAAAGTCTGAAAACTTTCCCCAACAACAACGCGGAAAATGACACTTTGGCTCCATTTGGTTTTCTTTGCAGCGGCTCTGGAAGGTAATTTATCCCCCGTTAATACACAGGAGGGGTGGGGTATCTGGGACTATTGCGGCCGCTATCGATGTGGGGTGGGACACTTCTTTCTTCTGTCCTCTCCCACCGACTGATGTACAAAGTGTCCAGTGTGGCTGGTTCTCCCACTGTTCCCTGTTCCCTTTCCATTGAACCCGGGGCTAATGACTGGTTTCATGTGGCGACTGAGCTTTAATTCCAATCTGCCATTTCCCTTCTCCCCCAGGGGCCCGCTCGCAGGTGGTTCTGACCCAGTCGGGGCCAGCGCTGAAGAAGCCCGGAGAGTCCCATAAACTGCAATGTGCCACCAGCGGGTTCACTCTGAGCAGCTACTGGATGGGCTGGATCCGACAGGAGCCGGGACAGGGGCTGGAGTGGCTGGCTTGGTATTACAATGAGGGAAACAAGTACTACGCCTCCTCGGTCCAGGGCCGGTTCACAGCCTCCAAGGACAGCACCAACTTCTACCTGCAGATGACCGGCCTGAAGCCCGAGGACACCGCCCGCTATTACTGTGCGGGAGACACACAGTGACACCAAACCGGTTTGTGATCGCACAAAAACCCAGGCTGCGGAATCGCCCTTCTCCCGGCGGCCGCGCGGGGGCAGCAGCGACACCCCCCGCTTCGGGCTCGGGCAGGAGACCCGGCCCCCGGGGGAACGGGACACAAACCTCCCGCCAGTTTAACCCTTCCGTTCCCGGACTCTGAATGGCCCATTTCCCTACCCCAGAGATGGAGGCCGGGGTGTGGAAATGGGCCATGCAGGGGCTGGGGGGCAGAGATCACCCGGCGCCGGAATAAACCCCGCTCCGCTGAGCCTGGGGATGTGGCATCGCCGGGACTTTCCAAAGAGACTCGAGCATTTTTTCCATCCATTTGACAGCTGGAAATCACAGCCCTGGTGTAAACGGTGCAGCTCAGGATCCTGCCCCCAATACAGTGCCCCCATGTCACAGAGTCACCATGGAGATAAAAGGCCCCGCCCCTCAGCCCCCCGATGGCATCACTCAGCCCAGCGCTGGCCCGCAGGGCATTGGGGACAGTCACGTGGCTCAGGGCTGTGGACAGGGACACGGTGGGATTTCATGGGGTCGCTCAGGGGGAGGCGGCTGCCGAGGGAGAAGCAGAGGCCCGTTGGGAGGGGGGCGAAGGGGGGCACGAGGGTCACAGTGCGCAGCTCCCACTGAGTGAGATTCACCATCTCCAGAGAGAATCCCAACAACCTGCTGCATCTGAAAATGACCAGCCTAAAGCCCAGGGGCACCGCCCGCTACCACTATCGGTTCCCGGGCAATGTGTCTCCCCTTCCTGCCCAGAGCCCCGCTGCGCTGCGGTGCACAGATCCCTCGCTCCATCTGTGAACTCCAATCCGGAGTGAGTCCCGTTCTGAGTCGCTCTCCCCTCGGAGACCTGGCACGTTGGCTCTCCCGGGTCTCATCCCTGTGTGTCTTTGAAAGACCCCAGGAATATTCATACCGAGACTCAAGCTATAGCCACTATATTATTCTTCCATCCCATGGCTGGGGGAATAAACAAGGAGTCTTTACACTGGTGCCTGTTGTAGATCCTAGATGGGGAAGAGAAATTTGATCACGGGCTCTTCAGTCTGGCAGACAAAGGTACAACAGGATCCGATGCTGGAAGTTGAAGCTAGACAATGTCCAGCTGGAAATAAGGTGATTTTTTAAAAAGACATTGAGGTGAATTAACCACTGGAACAGCTGATCAAGAGTCATGGTGGAGTCCCCGTCACTAGCAACTATCCTCTCTATGATTCTGTGTCTTTCAGAAAATAAAGAAATGCAAAATCCATCAAGGGAGACTTAGGTTAGATATGGGGTGGGGCAGGGGGAGAAGTTTTTAAGGATAAGCATATCTAACTATCAGCATTGGAACCGGTTATCTAGGGAGGTTGTGAAATCCCCATCACTGCAGGTTTTTAAGAACAGATGAAGGGTGGTCTCAGTATATTGAATCCTGCCTCAGTGCAGGGGGGTGGGCTAGTTGCCCTCTTGAAGTCCCTCTTCCAACCCTACCTTTCTACAATTCTCTGAATTTCTTGTACTCTGTGACTGAAGCAGAAGGCAGTCAGAATATTTCACTTTCTTTAGTGACTTTCTCCAGCGCAGGATCACTTTAGGGTATCTGTAATGAAGTGAATCACTGTGGGATCCCATATCTCTAGCACAAGGATACACACCAGCATCTTCAGGTTTCAGGCTGCTGATGTGCAAATGCACCAGGTTATTGGAGGCGTCTCTGGAGATGGTGAATTGCCCTTTCCCTGAGTCCAGGTAATATGGGGTACCCCATTACCTAAGTCCCCTTCAGAAATTTCAATCAACATTCTAGTAGGCCCTGCTCCAAATGCCACTCAGAACAATGGAAGTCCTCCCCTTGCCTTTAGTGAACTTTGCAGTAGGCCCATAAAGCACAATATTCCCCAATATCTCCAGAAAATGTCAGAAACCATAATTCCTTTAAAGGTCTCTAGACTGAAGAGACAATTCAGCCAAAATATGCTGTTGATGCTGGGTAAAGTGCTCATGGTGTCCAGTCATTAGCTGCCCAGACCCATCCTTGTGTCCTAGCCATGCAGGTGCAGAGCTTTTAAATGACTTAGGCAGGGCATTAAGGATATGCATTTGCATATCTTTTTTTTTTCTTTTTTAAATAAGCCATGTTTGAGCTCGAGTTTTTATATTGTCCACATTACTGTAGTGTTTGAGCATCACAACCATTGAAGTATTTAGGGTAACAAGAAAACATTTTACAAATACATTAGAAGCAAGAGGAAGATGAAGGACAGGAAAGGACCACTGCTCAATGAGGAGGGAAACACAATCACAAGAAAATGCAGCAATTGCCCAAGTATTAAATGCCATTTTTGTTTAGGTTTTCACCAAAAAGATTAGTGGTAATCAGAGGACTAACAGTGAACATCAGTGTAAATGGGGTAGGATCTGAGGCTAAAATAGGGAAACAACAAGTTAAGAATTACGTAGACAAGTTACAGAGTAACAGCCGTGTTAGTCTGTATTCGCAAAAAGAAAAGGAGTACTTGTGGCACCTTAGAGACTAACCAATTTATTTGAGCATGAGCTTTCGTGAGCTACAGCTCACTTCATCGGACATCCTCAAGTCAGCAGGGCCAGATGAAATACAACTGAGAATACTTAAGGGACTGGCCAAAGAGATCTTATCGATTAAAGAATATTTTTGAGAACTCTCGCAGAGCAGGAGAGATCCCAGAGGACTGGAAGAGGGCAAGTGGTACCTATCAATAAAAAGCAGATAAGGGCAACCCAGGAATTATAAACCACTCAACTTAACTTCTGTACCAGGAAAGAATGGAGCAAATAATCAATTTGCAAGCACCTGGAAGATGAGGTGACAACTAACAGTCAACATGGATTTGTAAAGAACAAATCATGTCAAACCTGTTACCCGGGGTTCTTTCAACCCAAAACTCTTAGTCTGTGAGAGGTGGTGTCGGTAAATATAAACTTTTCCCCCTTATTTATACCTTCATAATAGAATGACATGTCCCTTAAAGCAAACTTGTGAAGTAAGCAGTTTCAATGGTCAAGCGAGAGATTCCTTCTGATATCAATTAACCAGGTGTGGGTTTCTCCAGAGTTTGCAGCCTTGAGGCCCCAATAGACTTTCCTGGGGCACATTCTGCTCTTCAAAGATGCATGTATCAGCAACTTCAACACAATTCTTATCAGGAAGGACACGGGGTCAAGCTGCCCTCTCTGTGGCACCCAAAACTACCCCCCCCCGCCCCGGATCCTGCTTTGGTCAAGCTTAGAGTGCTGAATGGCCAATTTACAGCCTACTGACTTGGCTGCTTTTAGCAATAAGCCATAGTGGTTTCAGGCACTTTATTGTTTTGCCAAAGTCTCCCTGTACAAAACCCACCTCATATCCACCTTTGACAGGGTAACAAGATGAGGGGATGGGGGCGGGGATGGGAACAATGGATGTGGTATATCTCAACTTTACTCAGACATTTCATACAGTCTCAGATAGCCTTCTCATAAGCAAACCAGGGAAATATAGACTGTTGAACCTATTACAAGGTAGGTGCAGAACGAGTTAGAAAATGTTCTCAGAGAGTAGTTGTCAACGATTCACAGTCAAGCTGGAAGGGAATTGTGACGAAGTGGGACTGTTCTTAATGTTTCCTCTGAATAGTGTGGGGGTGCCTCAGTTTCCCCTGTGCAGTTCTTAAGTATCTAGGGGGTGGAGTAAGGGTGTATGATCATTGCAGAGCCCTAGAGGGCAGGTGTGTGAAGGGGTCTGGACACAGAGAATGGCCAACACCCTGTTTCCTGGCAACTGATGGCCTGGGCCCTTCCCCCCCCCTGCAAGGTGAGAGCTGAAGGGTTGGAGAACAAAGGAATCAGGTGACCACCTGGCCGGGGAAAGGAACAAAGCCCAGAGGAGGAGGGGCTGGAGGGAGTTTCAGTTTGGGGCTGGCTGGGACATGGAGTGAAGTGCAGATGTGGTTGTCTGGCTCACTGCCCCCCAAAATGGACCCAGCTGAGGGGTCCCGTTCTCTGCACCTGCAAGCTCTGTTTTAGACCATGTTCCTGTCGTCTAATAAACCTATTTTACTGGCTGGCTGAGAGTCACGTCTGACTGCGAAGTTGGGGTGCAGGACCCTCTGGCTTCCCCAGGAGCCCCGCCTGAGCGGACTGGCTGGGGGAAGCGCACGGAGGGGGAGAGGATGCTGAATGCTCCGAGGTCAGACCCAGGAAGGTGGGAGCCGGGTGAGCTGCGTGTCCTGAAGACAGGCTGCTCACAGAAAGGCGACTGCCCCAGAGTCCTGACTGGCTTCATGGGGAGCAGTTCCAGAGCATCGCCCAGGGACTCGGTGACAGGAATACGGAGAAGGTTCCCTCAATGATCTGTCCTGGGTCCACTTCTATTCAATAGCTCCATAAATGATTTGGATAATGGCATGGAGAGTACACTTATAAAGTTTGCAGTTTATACCAAATCTGGGAGGGGTTGCAAGCACTTTAGAGACCAGGATTAGAATTCAGAATGAGCTTCACAAATTGGAGACATGTTCTGAAATACATAGGCTGCATCCACACACTCTTCCTGTGTAGCTAAACTCAGCAAGGAAAGGCTCTGACAGGGGGAAGTAGCAGTAAATTCCTTCCCAACTCCAAATATCAGTCAGTTGGACCTTGAGCGTGTGGGCAAGATCCCCCAGCCAGACCCCTGGGAAAGAGTTCTCTGTAGTCACTCAGAGCCCTCCCCACCTAGTGTCCCATCACTGGCCATTGGGGATATTTGCTACCAGCAGTTGTCGATGTGCTCACCTCATCATACCATCCCCCTCCACATAAGTTTATCAAGATCAGTCTTGAAACCAGTTCGGTTCCCCCTCCCACCCTTTTTAGTTTAATTTTGGCTGAGATTTTCAAAGCCACCTAAAGGCATTTAGATGCCTGGTTTATATGAGGAAGAAAGGCAGTTTTGGAAATTTTAACCCAAGTCATCTGGAAAACTACACCTATTGTTACCTCCTCTTCCCTCTCTCCTGCCCCTCTGTTTGCTGCCTGGCTTTAAAGGCTTTTTGAACTACCTCAGGCCTCATGCAAATTAAGTAGGGCAACCTCTTTGTTTAAGAGCCAGAGAATTTCTCCTTCTCTGACACACCGCAAGTAACTTACTTTGTGTTGTATTCCTTCGTCCGTTCTGGTAGATTTCTGATTCAAAACTAAATATGTTTCATTTTTATTTCCCTGCTGGCAGCTTTCTCAGGTAAGAACCTCAGAGGCACCTGGGGTAAAATCATAGAATCATAGAATATAAGGTTTGGAAGGGACCCTAGAAGGTCATCTAGTCCAACCCCCTGCTCGAAGCAGGACCAATTCCCAGTTAAATCATCCCAGCCAGGGCTTTGTCAACCCTGACCTTAAAAACCTCTAAGGAAGGAGATTCTACCACCTCCCTAGGTAACGCATTCCAGTGTTTCACCACCCTCTTAGTGAAAAAGTTTTTCCTAATATCCAATCTAAACCTCCCCCACTGCAGCTTGAGACCATTACTCCTCGTTCTGTCATCTGCTACCATTGAGAACAGTCTAGAGCCATCCTCTTTGGAACCCCCTTTCAGGTAGTTGAAAGCAGCTATCAAATCCCCCCTCATTCTTCTCTTCTGCAGGCTAAACAATCCCAGCTCCCTCAGCCTCTCCTCATAACTCATGTGTTCCAGTCCCCTAATCATTTTTGTTGCCCTTCGCTGGACTCTCTCCAATTTATCCACATCCTTCTTGAAGTGTGGGGCCCAAAACTGGACACAGTACTCCAGATGAGCCCTCACCAATGTCGAATAGAGGGGAACGATCACGTCCCTCGATCTGCTCGCTATGCCGCTACTTATACATCCCAAAATGCCATTGGCCTTCTTGGCAACAAAGGCACACTGCTGACTCATATCCAGCTTCTCGTCCACTGTCACCCCTAGGTCCTTTTCCGCAGAACTGCTGCCTAGCCATTCGGTCCCTAGTCTGTAGCTGTGCATTGGGAGGAAAAAAAAGAAGGAAACAAATGCAGCCCAAAGGAATCGTTGATTCTCCAGAGCACTAAAGAACGTGTTTTGCTGAATCATGGCCTAGATCTTTAATATTTGTCTATTTGCAGGTGTCTCTTGTCTCAAATCCAGTTAATCCAGTCCAGAACAGAATTTAAAACGCCAGGAGACTCTGCAAAACTCTCCTGTAAAGTGTCTGGACACACGTACACTAGCCACGATAGGCACTGGGCACGGAGGTCTCCAGGGAAAGGACTGGAAAGGGGATTTTCAATTACAAATGGGGCTGGTGACACCACATACTACACAGAACCGGTTAAAGAACCATTCACCATCTCCAGAAACAACACCCAGAACCTGCTGGGGTAAACAGGGAGATGGCAAAATTTGCAGATGATACAAAACGACTCAAGATAGTTAAGTCGCAGGCAGACTGAGAAGAGCTACAAGAGCACTGGTCACCACCCGGTCGATCACGATCTCCGGCAGCACACCGCTAACCCAGGCTGCCTGCCTGCCCCGGCCCCACGCCCCTCCCAGAAGTGGCCAGTATGGCCCCATGGCCCTGGGGGTGGGGAGACAGGGTTCTCCCTCTGCATGCTGCTCCTACCTGCGAGCACCACCCCCACAGCTCCCATTGGCCGGGAATGGGGAGCTGTGACCAATGGGAGCTGCGGGGGTGGTGCTTGCAGAGAGGGGCAGTGCACAGAGCCATGTGCTGCCTGACCCTCCCCAGGGGCCGGAGGGGTGCGTTGGCCCTTTCCAGGAGTGGCGCCGTGCACAGGTAGGCAGGGAGCCTGCCTTAGTGGCAGCCACACTGTGCCACCAACCGTGAGCATCTGGAGGGAAATGCTGCCTGGTGGGAGGCCTCACCCCAACCCCCAGCCCTGAGCCCCCTACTAGAGCATGCCCTAGGTGTGGGTAAACTATGGCCTGGGGGCCACATCCGGCCCTTCAGACATTTTAGTCCTGCCCTTGAGCTCCTGCCAGGGAGCGGGGTCTGGGGCTTGCCCTCTCCACATGTGCCGTGGCTTCACGTGGCTCCAGGAAGCAGCAGCATGTTCCCGCTCCAGCTCCTATGCACAGGGGCAGCCAGGGGGTTCCACACACTGCCCCTAGCCCAACTGTCACCTCTGTAGCTCCCATTGGCCGGCAACCAGGGGAGCGTGTAGAAGCCGGAGTGGAGAGATGCTGCTGCTTCCGGGAACTGCTTGAGGTAAGTGCCACCTGGACCCTGCACCCCTGATCCCCCTCCTGCCCTCTAAACCCCTCAGTCACAGCCTCATGCACCCCAGAGCCTGCACCCCGCAGCCGGAGCCCATACAACTTCCATACCCAGATGTGGCCCTCAAGCCAAAAACTTTGCCCAGCCGTACCATACCCCCTCATACACCCTGAACCCCCTCCTGCACCTTGAACCCCAGCCCTGACCCCCTCCCAGAGCCAGCACCATGTACCCCCTCCTGCACCCCAACCCCTGCCCCAGGCTCATCCCAGAGACCCCTTCCACACTGTGAACCCTTCACCTCCAGCCAGGAGCCCACACCCCCTGTTGAACCCCAGCCCCCTACCCCAGCCTTGTGAAAGTGAGTGAGGGTGGGGGAGATCCAGTGAAGGGGTGGGGGATGGAGTGAGTGGGGTGGGACTTTGGGGAAGGGGTCAGGTAGATCCTGGGTTGCCCTTAAATTCAAAAAGTGATCTTGGGCGTAAAAGGCCGGAGACCCGTGTTCAAAAGGATCTCTCAGAACTAGGTGACTGGGCAATAAAATGGCAGATGAAATTCAATGTTGATAAATGCGAAATAATGCACATTGGAAAGCATAGTCCCAACTATGCATAGCAAATGATTGGTGCTTTGATGAGCCAATGTCCTTACTAATCTTCTGCAAGACCCTTTACTCTTTACTCCCACAACCGGTCCCAGTTAAATCAATGGGGTTACACACACAGGGAATAAAGCCCACAGGATTTGATTATTTCATGCCCGCAAACGGATCTGCACAGGAATATTTCACTCGTCTTATTGCTCACTGGGGTGTGTCATTCAATCAGAATTGCTGAGTCTCTGTAGGAATCATCCTCATTAGCTCTTGCTCTATGATTCATAGATTCATAGATACTAAGGTCAGAAGGGACCATTATGATCATCTAGTCCGACCTCCTGCACAATGCAGGCCACAGAATTTCACCCACCCACTCCTGTGAAAAACCTCTCACCTATGTCTGAGCTACTGAAGTCCTCAAATCATGGTTTAAAGACTTCAAGGAGCAGAGAATCCTCCAGCAAGTGACCCGTGCCCCATGCTACAGAGGAAGGCAAAAAACCTCCAGGGCCTCTTCCAATCTGCCCTGGAAGAAAATTCCTTCCCGACCCCAAATATGGCGATCAGCTAAACCCTGAGCATATGGGCAAGATTCACCAGCCAGATACTACAGAAAATTGTTTCCTGGGTAACTCAGATCCCACCCCATCTAATATCCCATCACAGGCCATTGGGCCTATTTACCATGAATATTTAATTACCAAAACCATGGGGATCCCAAACTCCATTTTCCTATTTGTAGTGTTGAGGCAGAGACTCTTACTTAGCACCATCTATTCTTCCTTCTAGATTATTAAATTAGATTAATCAAAGCTGCTAGTGCGTCAGATACACTATCCAACAAGTTCTTGCAACCTATCACAAGTAACAGACACCCGTCACCACAGAAACTGAGCAACATCTTAGGCGTCTCAAGGCCAAGATTAACTTGTATCATGCTCATGTAGTAGGATAAGATGACCCTTATGCTCCTTTAAAAAGTTACCTTCTGTTTATTCCGTGTGAAACCAAGCTGAGCATCTATTTGATATTCTCATCAAAAGCACCTGAGACAGGGTCTCAAATGCAAAATTTTCTAAGATGCCTAAAAGATACATTTACCTTAATGATGTACTATGTACTCTCTGGGTACTCTGTGCTATCTATGACTCAGTAACTGAGTAACTCACAATCATTTTGCCCTGTGTGCTTAGTTTAAAGTAACTGATTTTCTCGACACACACCCACACCAAATATTTATGTTGGTTGAAGACATTAACACAAATGAAATTAAACCAGTACCTAGATGATATTTTAGGAGCAAAACATTAGCTAACAGATGAACTAATCCAGGGATCGGCAACCCTTGGCACGCCGGCCGTCAGGGAAAGCCGCCTGTGGGCCAGGACAGCCTGCCCACCTGCAGCGTCCGCAGGTTCAGCCGATCGCAGCTCATGCAAACAGGCAGATGAGTGTTAATGAATGTGAGAATGGAATTTATTATTTATTACTATGACTATTTTTATTATCAGCGTTGGAGTTGGGGGTGGCTGTGGGCCAAGCGCCTAAGGCCTCCAATCACAGACCACAACCCCACAGTGCTAGGCACTGTCCCAAGACAGAACACAAGGCCTGTCTCCACCGCAGTGAGTTTACAGCCTAGGTCTCAATGGGAAGTGCAGTAGGAGTAGGAATGGGAACACGAATGGGAATATGAGCAACAGTATGAATCTCCATGATTAATAATCGTCTCTCTTCAGCGCTGCCTGCATCCTCACCTAGAGAAAGACTTCCAGACACACGCCGCTCGCCGCCCCAGGAAATTTAACTCTCCAGCAGGTGTCCCAGCCCAGTGCAACCCTGTGACCCGACCCGACCCCTCCCCTTCACTGACCCCACTGACCCGACCTTCGCAGAGGCAGGGGCTCCGGAGACCCCTTTCCCACGCCCGGATAATCTGATGACAATCAGGCCCCACGTTAATAACCGGAGAATTGGGCTCACATCTCATCTGGGAGCTGCTTCTTTCCCCCTTTATACACCACCCCACCGCACTGGGGCTGCACAGACAAACAGGAAGGAGCGATCTGACTCGTGTCTGAACCCTGGGGCAAGAAATTCACAGCCTTCAGGGAAGGAGTTTGCGTTCCTTATAAGGAGCGGGATATGCAATTAGGGGTGAGAGTTTCCTGTTTAAATCTGTCCCTCTCTCTATCAAGGCTGCACCCGGAGAGACAACCCTCAGGCCCCCGTGTTTGTGCAGTGATCAGCCAATCCCCTGAGGACTTTCCCCTCCAACACTAGGCAAAATGAACCTTTGTGTGGTAATTGAGACACAGCCAGGAACGAGTACTCTTACAGGTCCGCTCTGCGGCAGCAGAAGTTACTGGCACGTATTACTGTGCGCAGGTTCTATGTTTCTTAGGCACAATGGTTGGGACCCTTTCAAATATTGGAGAGGAAACTGTGCCAAAGCCAGCGATTTGTGCCCTTCTCTCTCTCTGCTCCCACCCACGAGACCCCACTCTCCTTCCACCAAAGCTGGGACTAGAACCCAGGAGTGCTGGCTCGCCACCTCCCACCCTCATCTAGCCCACTAGACCCCCAAACCGGGAAAGCAGCCTACAAGTCACCCCGTCTATTATTTTATTAATCTTTCTAAGAACAGAGAGAGAGAGAGAGCAACTTTACTAGATAAGGGGTTTTGGCTTCAATGGAGCTTTTCTGTTTTAAACTATTTTGGGATCTGGCCCATTGATTTCAATGGAGCTATCTCCATTTACACGCTCCGATTTAATTAATTGTTGTATTTAGCCTGTGAAATCTATTTGTGGTTTGGTGGGTTGGTTTTACTGCCAATTCGGTCCAGGTAAGTTTTATTTATTGCAAAGCAAACAGTCAATAAAACATAGTTTATACAAATTGTTTCTTCTTTCCGCTCTATACCCTGTGATCAAATAACGTACATATGCATTGCTTTTGGGTAAGACTTTCCTTATTAAAAGCTTGCATTTGTTCTACTGGGGGATCTCTGATAAGCTCAGCTAGCAGGTGAGAAATGTTCTTCTCACTGAAAACGCCTTTTTGTCCAGTGTTACCGGTAGAAACAAACTTGTCCTCAGAGTTACTCCCCGATTATGTTTTCCTTCATCGCTCAATGTGTATTTCTGGAAGAGGCTCATAACTGAAATAGCAACGGCTGGTGCTAAAAATGCCTAAGATGCATTCGGTGTTTGTGAATGGAAGGAAGCAATTTCTTTTTCTTTCTTTCTTTCTTTCTTTCTTTCTTTCTTTCTTTCTTTCTTTCTTTCTTTCTTTCTTTCTTTCTTTCTTTCTTTCTTTCTTTCTTTCTTTCCCAGCACTGTTCGCGAAGGAGGATGTCTTGTTCTCCTTTCGAAAACATGATCATTTCCCCCTTCTACATAGATAAGTTCTCTCAAAGATGCAAAACGCCCCCATTTTATTTGCTATTTAAAAACTCAGTGGTCCAGAGAAGCTTGTTCTTTCAATTTGCCAGCGACCTTCTGCATTCACCTTCTGTCCAGTCCTATGGCTGTGCCCTTAGCTGTCCGCAGCTTCATTTTCCTGATCAGACTTTCATGTTACTTAATGATTTGTTAATAATTATGTATATACCGTTATAAATCTGGTCGGGAAATTACAGTGGTGAAGGGATAGATTAGAGAGAGGCAACCAGAGAGAGAGAGAGAGAGAGAGAGATCCAATCAGCATACATAGAGAGGGAAGGATAGTTTGATGGATATTGCAGAAAGAATAGACAGCCAGAGTGCAGAGAGGAGGTAGAATGGGGGGATGGACAGAAGGATGGGCAGCTCTTGCGAGTGCATGGACAGAGGAGTATTTTTAAAACTATATTTTTAAAAAAAAATCTTTTTTTTCTTTGTCAGGTGTCCTCTCCCAGGTTGTCCTGACCCAGTCAGGTCCGGAAGTGAGGAAGCCAGGCGAGTCCACTCTTCTGAAATGCGCTGTGCCGGGGGCTGATCACAGCACATCTATCATGACTTGGGTAAGACAGGCTCCGGGGAAGGGACTGGAGTGGCTGGTTCACTACTATTCCCCGTCGAGCATCTTCTACGCGCCTGCCATCCAGGGGCGATTCACAGCCTCCAAGGGCAGCTCCAGCATCTGCCTAACAGGAGCAGCCTGAAGCCCGAGGACACCGCGGGGTATCCCTGGGCGAGGGACACAGTGAGGGGAAGCCGGTCTGGGCTCAGACACAAACCGCCCCTGGTGCTAGTTTCAAAAGAAGCCCCCAGCAGGTGGCGCTCCGGAGCTACACGCAGCAAGGGGCCAGTGGCCGCAAAGACACTCAGAGCCGGACCGGCTGGTCTCCCTCCTTTGTCCTCCTCTCCCTGCGTCCAACACAGAGCAGATAAAAGCAGAAAATAAAGACGCTTTTAAAACAGCCTTTACTATTTACTTATTTGTTTAGCCCTTTCAGGAATCCTGTAGTGCTCCCCACCGCTCCAGCTGAACTCAATTGCAGAGGAAGATAAGAATCGCCACACTTGACAAGAGCAGGCAACAAACTAGGCCATTTTCTGTCTCTGTTAGTGACCATTAAAAATCGCAAGAAATCCGGCTGCTGTGGGAATTTATGCAACAGTCTATTCACCGGGAAATTTCTCTAAAACTCTCCTAAATCATAGGTTGGTTTATGCTACACAGTAGATTAAGGGAAGGACTTTGGGGGACCTTATCCGTGCACTGAGTGTTTCACCATCATTTGTAAATTGTAAGGTAGGGAAGCATTATTCCCGTTTCACAGATAAGGGAGCGAGGCACAGAGAGATTCAAAGGGAGGCACCCAACTATCACCGACTTTGAGTGAGAGTCAGTCCCCCCAACTGTGCTTCTGCAAATCACCTCCAAACAGATTTGCCCACGGTTAAAAGGGTGCCTGCTGCACAGGTGGGAGCAGGACAGACTTCTCCTGGGTTCCGGTCCAGCGCCCCTTCTCCCTGACCATCCCCCCTAGGTCCTTCCCAAAACCTTTGTGGCCAGAGCCTCCTGCAATAACCAGGGGAAACAGAAACACCCTCTCTCTCTCTCTCTCTCTCTCTCTCGGGGTAAATTATCATATAACTGCCCACTGCGGGATGCACATGAAGGGAAAGTTGAATGGACACTGAGCTCACAATGAACCCTGAAAAATGCCTGTCTACACTTAATGGACTTTTGGTGAATGTTCTAATAAGAATATGGGTGGGGGTGATGGACATGTAACTTTCCCATGTGACTCCAAACACCATCTTTCACAGTGAGAACAGATTTCCCTTTACTTGCCCCTTGGCAGAAGCTAAAAGGCCCTGGCCTCGAAACCTCCCCATTTTACCTCTTTTCTGCTCCACCCTCTGGACTATGAGCATATACTAATGGGAGCATTCTAACCAAGGGACTGAGGACTTGAAGGTAGTCTGGAGCCTTCATATTTCCTTGACCCATTGTGGGACATTGCACTCCACATGATTTTATGAAAATATGCTAATGATTATGAATATAATGTAAGTGGAATATGCTTCCTGCAAAAGGTCTCTTGTAAGGTATCATTACAAAGCTTATAATCTACTGAGTGTGGTCATCCTATTTGTCTAAATGCATCACTCTTCAGAATTGTGCTTCAATTTAAAATGGTATCCTGAATAGAGATGGGTTTAAACAAATTCTTACATGCTTTCATGAATCAAGGCCTAACAAATTGTACTAGGGTCCCCCTGAAATCATTTCCATCCTTGAAAATCATCCACAGACCTGCCATCTCCCTTAAGCAATTTGGAACATCCCAACCCTGCACTGCTGTGGGATTTTACATTACAGTCTTTGCAACAGATTTCCCACACTTATGTATTGTTGAGCTGTGTGCCTGAGTGCACTGTATCTTACCTGAGAAACAACAGGTCCTCTACCAATTAGAGAGTGTGAGACTGAGATTTTCAAAGGAACCCAAAGTTGTGAAGTTCCAGCTCCCTTGGGATTTGAGTATTTGCCTTGCTTAAGACCCTTTAAAAAAATCCACCCTGCTGCATAAACACAGCCGCAAGGCAGAGCTTTTAAGGTCTATGTATTGTTGTTTTTGTATTATTTTATCCAGCATTTCCACAGAAACGTTAGTTTGACATTTTTATCTATTTTATTGCCTATTTATAGTGGGTGTTGAAAATAATATGAATGGTAATACTAAGAAGAAGAGTGATAGAACACTTCTATGCAACTGAATTGTTTTATTCATATCATTAGTCCCACTCAAAGCAAGGCAAGTACTCTCAGTTGCAGAGGCCTATAAACACCTGCAGGATTATAACCCTAACCTGTAGATTCTTTCAGGGTGCCGACTGTCCATTCTTACTGTATGACTTAGCCCAGAAGTCCGAATAACTGAATTCTGCTAAAACATTCTAAGCAGGCTAGGCGGGGATCCACACCCAATTCCCATTCATTTTAAGGTAGTAATCTTATAATAATTCTGTCTTGTAGTCCAGCATTGCAAGGAAGAATTTGAAACATAGGGGCTGGAATTAGGGGTTCTGGCTTGAAGGTGGTTCCTTTATATACAGAGTTTACAGTTTGGCTCAATGTCTCCCAGCACCCCCACTATAAAAACTGTTCCAGCACCCCTGGTTTCAAATGAATATTTGCTCCCCATGTAAGATCTGATCCGATGTCAATCGCAGTCAAGGCCACATCCCTTCTGATTTCAGGGAGGTTTGGGTCCAAACGTTACACACATTCCCCCTTCCTTCTCCTGGAATTGGAGGGCAAGACATTTGATTGCTCAGGGAAGGAGTTTGTGTCTCTTATAAGGAGCGGGATATCCAAATAGGGGTGACACTTTCCTGTTTAAATCTGTCCCTCTCTCTGTCCAGGCTGCACTTAGAGAAACCATCCACAGCCCCCTGGGTCTGTGCAGTTACCAGCTGATCCCCTAAGACCTTTTCCCTCCAACTCCAGGGAAAATGAGACTTTGGCTCCATTTAGTGTTCCTTGTAGCAGCTCGGGAAGGTAGCTTCTCCCCTGGGAACCATTGGCAGGGCAAGGGAGCAGTCTATTATCGCTATTACTATCAATATGATTTACAGTATCTTTCTATTCCCAGGTGCCTGGTCGCAGATCCAGATCCCAGAGTCCCAAACTTATGTGCAAAAGTCTGGAGACTCCCTCCGCCTTTCCTGCAAACCCACCGGGTTTCTCCTTCAGCAGCTACAGGATGAGCTGGGTCAGACAGGCCCCTGGGAAGGGACTGGAATGGATCAGGGAAATACACCCAACTTCTACTACCATCAACTATGCACAAACCTTCAAGGGACGTTTCACCATCTCCAGGAACAACCCCAACAACCTGCTGTATCTGCAAATGACCAGCCTGAAATCCTAGGACACCGGTCAGTATTCCCTGTTCTGTTCATTCCCTCGCGGGCACCTGGCATTGGCTACTGTTGGAAGACAGGACACTGGGCTAGATGGACCTTTGGTATGACCCAGTCTGGCCGTTCTTATGTTCTTAACATTTGTGGCGGACCGACACTAGGATTTTGTACACCATAATTTTGTTGCTGTTTGCGCAGACCACTGAATGGTGCTTCTGCAGCACATCGTCTGTCCTGAACAATTAAAGACTGAACTGCAGTGCATAAACACATGCGCTGCGGGACTAGATAAAGCTTTGGTTTTGCTTCCTGACTAATTTCAGGATCCTTCCTCTAGACCTGGTGGATCAACCTGAATTCTGCTGTTTAGGATCCTGCCCAAAGAAAAGACCAGACCACAAGAATATCTGGCATACCCACAAGTCTTTGCATTGAGGGGGAACCAAGGTGAAAAGCTGAAACAGAGACAGCTGCCAAATCCAGCTGCCTATTAATAGCCTCTATTCTCCATGTGGCTAATTCAATCTAGGCATTTTAAGGCCCCCATCAATGCTACATTTAGGATTCCTTAGTGAATCTTAAGGTAGAGAAATATAATTCCCATTGTGCAAATCGGGAACAGTTTAAGTGAGCTGGGAGCCCAAGGCCAACTTTCGATAGTGACTTAAATTTAGGAGCCTAAATCCCAGAGACAGTGATTAGGATTTCGGTTCCCAAGTCATTTAGTTATCCCAAATCCGACTCCCTGGGGCTCCTCTGCCAATTCTCGCTGAATAATCTGTGTTGCTGAAAGACAGCACAGCCCCATTGCAGGGGTCATTCTGCACTGAAGATGATGGTGATGATTGAAAGGACTGCAGATTCCTTTCTTGCTTTCTCTCTTTTCTGCTCACTCCATTCTTCCTCTGTTTCTGCTTTGACAGCCCATTTCCGAAGCTATTCAGGACCGGGTTCCCAAATTGTGCTGGACTCCACACAAACACGTGGGACCGGATCCCATGTAGGTCCAAGCCACTCAAAAATCCCCTGGGGTTTCAATGGGATTTGGGTCAGAGCGCTACACACATTTACCCCCCTCTCCTGGAATCGGAGGGCAAGAAATGAGATCAGCAAGGGAAGGAGTTTGTGTGTGTTATAATGGGCGGGATATGCAAATCAGGGGGACAGTTTCCTGTTTAAATCTGAGCCTCCCTCTGCCCAGACTGCACCCGGAGAGACAATCCGCAGCCCCCTGGGTCTGTGCAGTGACCAGCCAGTCCCCTGAGAACTTTCCCCTCCAGCACCAGGGAAAATGAGATTTTGGCTCCAGTTAGTGTTCCTTGCAGTGGCTTTGGAAGGTATTTCCTCCCCTCACACCCATTGGCGGGGCAGGGGAACAGTCTCTTGTTGCTCTTAATACTAATGATAATTACATTATGTTTCTATTCCCAGGTGTCCGGTCCCAGGTGCAGCTGGTGGAGTCCGGAGGGGATGTGAAAAAGCCCGGAGACTCTCTCCGCCTCTCCTGCAAAGCCTCCGGCTTCACCTTCAGCAGCTACTGGATGCAATGGGTCAGACAGGCCCCTGGGAAGGGACTGGTGTGGATTGGGGAAATACACCCAACTTCAACTACCATCAACTATGCACAGCCCTTCAAGGGACGCTTCACCATCTCCAGGGACAACCCCAACAACCTGCTGTATCTGCAGATGACCGGCCTGAAATCCGAGGACACCGCCCGGTATCACTGTGCTGGGCACACAGTGAGCAGAAAGCTATTAAGCAGGAAGCAAAAACCGAGCTGAAATGGTAACAACTCTGCCAACACTCTGCAGAGGGCAGCAGTGAATTAAAATTAAATACTGTTATAGTAAATTATTTAAGGAGTCAGTATTAAAGGGCATGTTTGTGCACATATCAGCATGTAAGTATTTAGGGATTTCTATGTGTTTTAGTAACATGAGACAAATATTCTTTCAGATCTTGAATAGCCACGGGCATTACTGAGAATTAAGTGTGAAGTTAAATCCATGGCACTATGAATTGTGCTGAAATGGATAAGGTGTCCTGCACAGAGATGGCGTTAAGCAAATGCCTAAGTGCTTCCCTGAATGAAGGCCTAAGAAATTGGTCTAGGGTCTAGATGAAATCACTAATTAATTTGCATCCTTGAGAATCATCCCCTGCCCTACTATCTCCCTTAAACTCTTTGGAATATCCCAACCCCAGACTGCTGTGGGATTTTACATAACAATATTTGCAAGAGATTGCCCACACTCAAATATTGCTGAGCTGGGCTCTGAGCGCTCTGTACCCCGCCTGAGAAACAATAGGTCCTCAACCCATTAGAGAGTTTCCTCCCGGTTTTCAAAGGACCCCAAAGCTGTGAGGTTTCCAACTCCCATGGGATTTGAGAATTTAAACTGCTTAAGCCCTGGTCTACACTAGGACTTTAGGTCGAATTTAGCAGCGTTAAATCGATGTAAACCTGCACCCATCCACACAATGAAGCCCTTTATTTCGACTTAAAGGGCTCTTGAAATCGATTTCCTTACTCCACCCCTGACAAGTGGATTAGCACTTAAATCGACCTTGCCGGCTTGAATTTGGGGTACTGTGGACACAATTTGATGGTATTGGCCTCCGGGAGCTATCCCAGAGTGCTCCATTGTGACCGCTCTGGACAGCACTCTCAACTCAGATGCACTGGCCAGGTAGACAGGAAAAGAACCGCGAACTTTTGAATCTCATTTCCTGTTTGACCAGCATGGCAAGCTGCAGGTGACCATGCAGAGCTCATCAGCACAGGTGACCATGATGGAATCCCAGAATCGCAAAAGAGCTCCAGCATGGACCGAATGGGAGGTTTGGGATCTGATCGCTATTTGGGGAGAGGAATCCATGCTATCAGAACTCCGTTCCAGTTTTCGAAATGCCAAAACCTTTGTCAAAATCTCCCAGGACATGAAGGACAGAGGCCATAACAGGGACCCGAAGCAGTGCCGCGTGAAACTGAAGGAGCTGAGGCAAGCCTACCAGACATCCAGAGAGGCGAACGGCCGCTCCGGGTCAGAGCCCCAAACATGCCGCTTCTATGATGAGCTGCATGCCATTTTAGGGGGTTCAGCCACCACTACCCCAGCCATGTTGTTTGACTCCTTCAATGGAGATGGAAGCAATACGGAAGCAGGTTTTGGGGACGAAGAAGATAATGAGGAGGAGGAGGTTGTAGATAGCTCACAGCAAGCAAGCGGAGAAACCGGTTTTCCCGACAGCCAGGAACTGTTTCTCATCCTGGACCTGGAGCCAGTACCCCCCGAACCCACCCAAGGCTGCCTCCTGGACCCAGCAGGCGGAGAAGGGACCTCTGGTGAGTGTATCTTTTAAAATACTATACATGGTTTAAAAGCAAGCATGTGAAAGGATTACTTTGCCCTGGCATTCGCGGTTCTCCTAGATGTACTCCTAAAGCCTTTGCAAAAGGTTTCTGGGGAGGGCAGCCTTATTGTGTCCTTCATGGTAGGACACTTTACCACTCCAGGCCAGTAACACATACTCGGGAATCATTGTAGAACAAAGCATTGCAGTGTATGTTTGCTGGCATTCAAACAACATCCGTTCTTTATCTCTCTGTGTTATCCTCAGGAGAGTGAGATAACATTCATGGTCACCTGGTTGAAATAAGAAAAGGAGTACTTGTGGCACCTTAGAGACTAACCAATTTATTTGAGCATGAGCTTTCGTGAGCTACAGCTCACTTCATCGGATGCATCCGATGAAGTGAGCTGTAGCTCACGAAAGCTCATGCTCAAATAAATTGGTTAGTCTCTAAGGTGCCACAAGTACTCCTTTTCTTTTTGCGAATACAGACTAACATGGCTGTTACTCTGAAACTGGTTGAAATAGAATGCTTTTCTTCAGGGGACACTCAGAGGAGCCCATTCCTGCTGGGCTGTTTGCCTGTGGCTAAACAGAAATGTTCCCTGCTGTTAGCCACAGGGAGGGGGGAAGGTTGAGGGGGTAGCCATGCGGTGGGGGGAGGCAAAATGTGACCTTGTAACGAAAGCACATGTGCTATGTATGTAATGTTAACAGCAAGGATTACCCTGAAAGAGTGTAGCCACTGTTTTATAAAATGTGTCTTTTTAAATACCGCTGTCCCTTTTTTTTTCTCCACCAGCTGCATGTGTTTCAATGATCACAGGATCTTCTCCTTCCCAGAGCCTAGTGAAGCTTAGAAAGAAAAAAAAACCGCACTCGCGATGAAATATTCTCCGAGCTCATGCTGTCCTCCCACACTGACAGAGCACAGACGAATGCGTGGAGGCAAATAATGTCAGAGTGCAGGAAAGCACAAAATGACCGGGAGGAGAGGTGGCGGGCTGAAGAGAGTAAGTGGCGGGCTGAAGACAGGGCTGAAGCTCAAATGTGGCGGCAGCGTGATGAGAGGAGGCAGGATTCAATGCTGAGGCTGCTGCAGGACCAAACCAGTATGCTCCAGTGTATGGTTGAGCTGCAGCAAAGGCAGCTGGAGCACAGACTGCCACTTCAGCCCCTCTGTAACCAACCGCCCTCCTCTCCAAGTTCCATAGCCTCCTCACCCAGACGCCCAAGAATGCGGTGGTGGGGGGGGCCTCCGGCCAACCAGCCACTCCACCACAGAGGATTGCCCCAAAAAAAGAAGGCTGTCATTCAATAAATTTTAAAGTTGTAAACTTTTAAAGTGCTGTGCTTAAAGTGCTGTGTGGCATTTTCCTTCCCTCCTCCACCACCCCTCCTGGGCTACCTTGGTAGTCATCCCCCTATTTGTGTGATGAATGAATAAAGAATGCATGAATGTGAAGCAACAATGACTTTATTGCCTCTGCAAGTGGTGATTGAAGGGAGGAGGGGCGGGTGGTTAGCTTACAGGGAAGTAGAGTGAACCAAGGGGCGGGGGGTTTCATCAAGGAGAAACAAACAGAACTTTCACACCGTAGCCTGGCCAGTCATGAAACTGGTTTTCAAAGCTTCTCTGATGCGTACCGCGCCCTCCTGTGCTCTTCTAACTGCCCTGGTGTCTGGCTGCGCTTAACCAGCGGCCAGGCGATTTGCCTCAACCTCCCACCCCGCCATAAACGTCTCCCCCTTACTCTCACAGATATTGTGGAGCACACAGCAAGCAGTAATAACAGTGGGAATATTGGTTTCGCTGAGGTCTAAGCGAGTCAGTAAACTGCGCCAGCGTGCTTTTAAATGTCCAAATGCACATTCTACCACCATTCTGCACTTGCTCAGCCTGTAGTTGAACAGCTCCTGACTACTGTCCAGGCTGCCTGTGTACGGCTTCATGAGCCATGGCATTAAGGGGTAGGCTGAGTCCCCAAGGATACATATAGGCATTTCAACATCCCCAACAGTTATTTTCTGGTCTGGGAATAAAGTCCCTTCCTGCAGCTTTTGAAACAGACCAGAGTTCCTGAAGATGCGAGCGTCATGCACCTTTCCCGGCCATCCCACGTTGATGTTTAAATCTGAGCCTCCCTCTGCCCAGACTGCACCCGGAGAGACAATCCGCAGCCCCCTGGGTCTGTGCAGTGACCAGCCAGTCCCCTGAGAACTTTCCCCTCCAGCACCAGGGAAAATGAGATTTTGGCTCCAGTTAGTGTTCCTTGCAGGGGCTTTGGAAGGTATTTCCTCCCCTCACACCCATTGGCGGGGCAGGGGAACAGTCTCTTGTTGCTCTTAATACTAATGATAATTTCATTATGTTTCTATTCCTAGGTGCCCAGTCCGAGGTGCAGTTGGTGGAGTCCGGAGGGGATGTGAAAAAGCCCGGAGACTCTCTCCGCCTCTCCTGCAAAGCCTCCGGCTTCACCTTCAGCAGCTCCTGGATGAGCTGGGTCAGACAGGCCCCTGGGAAGGGACTGGAGTGGATCGGGGAAATACACCCAACTTCAACTACCATCAACTACGCACAGCCCTTCAAGGGACGCTTCACCATCTCCAGAGACAACCCCAACAACCTGCTGTATCTGCAAATGACCGGCCTGAAATCCGAGGACACCGCCCGGTATCACTGTGCGACAGACACAGTGCGGGAAAGCCGGGCTGAGCTCAGACAAAAACCTGCCCTCGCTGGCTAAGGGCAAACTCTCCGCTGGCGGGGCTGGAGTTCTACAGCTCGCAGCGGGGAGAGCTGTGAAATTAATTACTCCTCCCCTGAGCTGCCTCTCTGAGGCTCTCTGACACACAAATGCAGACACTGACGAACCGCACTGTGAGAAGAGACCAGCCCGCAACCTTACCTTGTCCCTAATACACTCTGTGCCCCTCACTCCACTGCTCCCCGCCTTCCCTCACCCCCTCCAGCTCCCAATAGCCCAGGCTGAGAGAACCAACAGGAAAATATATGAATGAAAGCGTTATTTAAACGTCCCCCCACCCACCCCAACAGCCAGGCTGATGGTTTCCAAGCTGCCCTAGAGATACGCACACCTCATTCCTATTATAACCCCTCAGGAGCTTTGGGAAATCTCAGCCCGGGCAGATAGGTTTGAATTCCGGACGGAGCCCAGGAGCGCTCGACAGGGGCTTTCAATATGTGTTCAGGGCTAGATCCACAAAGGGAATTCAGCACCTAACTGCCGCCTTATGTGCCTAAATCTGACATGCCACCGAGACTCTCAAAGCCTGCACACTGTAGGCACCGAAATCCCTTAGGTGTCTAGCTGGTGACATGTTCTGGGCCAGAGAGAGCAGGAAAGCGATTCACTCGACAGCTCAGTAGTCAGGACACTCTCTGGGATTCAGGAGGAGACTCAAGTCCCTCCGCTCATGAGTCTTTAATTGCTTATAGCAAGTGCAACAGCCTCGCAAGAGCCATGGGAAACAAATGTTCTCACAATTCAGGAGAAGCCTCGTGTGAGCAAGGTCATTCCTACACATATGCTTTGATTCTCTTCCCATTGAAATCAATGGCAGAACTCCTATGGACTCCAGTGGGAGCAAAATCAGACACACAGTTTAACTGTTGTGGTATCCTTCAGGACATAGAGCCAATAAGGGTGCGGTATGATTAATAATGCATGTAATTACTTTGAGAGTTATGGGAATGAACTTTCCAATACATTTATGATTCTTAAAGGGCTGTTTTCATTTGCAGACTTTGTCCATTCCATTGGCCCGAGGAATGTCTGACAAAACTCTACAGGCAAAATAATCATAGAATATGCAGAAATTTTTGTTGTCTGTCTCCACAGATCCTGGGCTCTGGAGATGAGAAAACACCCATTCTCTAATTATGAATTTTACTGTGTATATTTTGGAAGATGACCATAAATGTGGAATTTTCTGTTACACCTTGTGAATTGATTTTGTTAAATGTGTTAAGAACTCGCGAGCCATGGCTGGTGTAATGAGCGTATATGCAACCCTCGTATTTTAAAAAAGAAATCCAGTTGAAGAGACTTGGAAGCTTGCATGGAAAAACTTACAGAGAAAATCCTAAAATTGACCGAGTGGATGAATTAATTGGGAACAAACCAAAAGACCCAGCATGCTTGAGGCTGCATTGATTTATTTTCTGTGCATTTCAGAAACCATGAACGTCTTTCAATTTCCAGCTTTCAAGGACTCGCCCGGAAGAACGCTTTCAGTTTTCCCGTGTGGAATTGCTGCATCTCAACTGCACTTCTTTTTCACAAATCTGTTCTTGTCAAAGAAACAGCCCTGTCCCCTTGCGAGCTTAGCCCTGAACATTTCATTTCCTAGAACCCCCGCTCCCGAAAATCCCATCACTACACTCACATCCCAGAAAACATATACCGAGGGAAGAGAAATGGAGAGAGCAGCAGGCAAGGAGAGCAATAAAACCGAGCTTCCTACTGTCGCTGGCAGTGACCATTCCAGCCAGAAGTAGGGAACAGACCGTGATACCCTTAGGTTGACTGAACACTGCACTCTGAATAACCCTTCTGGGGGGAGAAAATAGGAGCGGGTGTGTAGGTATTTCCATAGGGTTCAGCAACATGGAACAAATCTCCCCCACCTTATGTAGCCCATGGCGCGGCTCAGAGACCCAGTGAGCTGCTGTCTCCCTTAAGGTCCCTTCAACATCCCAACCCCAGCTCACAGATTTTACAAACCAATGTCTGCGAAGGGTCGCCCACCCCTAAAGGAAACGGAACCTGGCATCTGAGCGCACTGCCTCTCACCTGGGAGATAACACTCACTGCCTGACTGAGCAGCATCCCGCACCATGGCACCTCTTGGGCTACGACTCTCACAACAGCAGAGGGGATCCTGACCCACAAATTCCCACTAACGTTAAGGTGCTGGTATAACAATAATAAATAGAATTCTGTCTTCTCTTCCAGCATTGCTAGAAGGAGTTCAATAAACTTTCTCCAATTCTTCTAGCAGAGCTAACAACACCGAGCTATTCTACAGAGGTTTCCCATACATAGATCTCTAAGCCCCGACAAAGGAAGGTCAATATCATTTCCCCCATTTTATAGACATACAGATTGAGGCACAAAGGGTGTAAGTCTCTTGCCCAAGATCACGCATCATAGGAGTAGCAGAGCCAGGAACAAACCGCCAGATTCTCAGGGACCAGGCTCATGTCCCCTGACAGATCACACTGCTCCAGGGATCTCAGAAGAGCAGAGGGATAAGTAGACAGGATTTAGGGGAAGGTGAACAATCAATAAGGAATTTTCTCTCGAAAAAGCAACTAGCGCAACTGTGAAAACCACTGCAGAAACTATTCTGTGAGTGCAGTTCTGACTCCTCTTTTTCCCAGATAACCCACTACACCCACCTCCAGGAGGCTGAGTTTGCTGAGGTCCAAGATCTGTGTCTTATAAAGAGGAGGAGATGCAAATTCAGTGCCTCGGGGCACTATAGAAACCCTGTGATCTCCGGGACCCTGCAGTGTGAGAAGGGAGGAAGAACAAGTCCGGGTGTCAAGGTGAAGTTCCCACCAGAAAACCCTCCTGAACAGCAACATGCGACTATGGCTGACCCTCGCTTTCTTACTAGCAGCCCTTCCAGGTAATTTTATCCCCTTCCCCGCTACATGGACTGGAGACACAGGGGGATGCTGCACATCCCTAACCTGACCCAAAGGGCAGTGAAGTCAACGGGAACCTTCCTGCTGCTTCCAATGGGCTCTGAGCCAGGCCCTGTGTGAATGTGATTCTCATTCTTTCCAGGTGTCCGGTCACAGGTCCAGCTGGTGGAGTCCGGAGGAGGGATTCAAACCCCTGGGGGATCTCTCCGCCTCTCCTGCAAAGCCTCCGGATTCACCTTCAGCAGCTACTTCATGAACTGGGTCCGTCAGGCTCCCGGGAAAGGACTGGAGTGGGTCGCACAGATACGCAATCCTGCTAATAATTTAGCAGCATATTACAGTGATGCGGTGAAAGGGCGATTCACCATCTCCAGAGACGAGTCCAGCAGCACGGTGTATCTGCAAATGAACAGCCTGAAAGCCGAAGACACCGCCCGGTATCACTGTGCGAGAGACACAGCGATCAGAAACCTCCTGCGGTTAGCACAGAAACCTCCAGCGCGAATCCCCCTCCCACTCCGTGCCCACAGTCACCGCCAGATGACATCTGATGAAGTGAGCTGTAGCTCAGGAAAGCTCATGCTCAAATAAATTGGTTAGTCTCTAAGGTGCCACAAGTACTCCTTTTCTTTTTGCGAATACAGACTAACACGGCTGTTCCTCTGAAACCCGCCAGAACAGAGCCGTTCACACAGGAACCCAGAGAGTGTGAAGCCTCCAGTCCTTTATCTGGGCTTCACTCCTCGGAAAATTCATTTTTATTATCAGAGATCCGCGGTTCCGACAGAACCGAGACCGCCTTATACATTCCCTAGGAATACAGAGATATTCCTTCTCCAAAGTGTGATTAACACTTAGCTCTCCGTCCTTCCACCTGCCTTACCAACAAACTCAGCTGGAGGAGACAGGCAGGAAGCAGGAGCCATGCACCCAAAGGTGGACCGTGAACTTTAGAATTTTTCACACCGTAATCTTGCTACACTTTGCACTCACCTAACGAAGGCTTAATTGTGCTTCTCGAACACCCTGCTTCATTTGCAGAGCGACTGGAGATCCTGAATAGCCAATGCCACGTTCTGAAGGAGGGGGAAATGGGAGTCACGCATCCTACATTCATAGGCAGACTGTGGGAATTCCCTGTACAGAGTCTACTGGATTGATCTTCAGCCAAACGCCAAGTTTCTTGCTAATGCCCATTCATAATAAAATACCCCTTGTACAGAGATGGTCTCATTTTAAGAATTCCCTTTTAAAAAAATATCGTGGTTTTCTAAGCACACAAAAAATTCACGCCACTGTTGTCTGGTTACTTCGTGAGTCAGACGGTCATTCCTCACCTCTATGTTTCAACAAATCTGTTTATACTGAAATCACATTCAAGATTACAACGGGTCAGAATATCACCTGTCTCACAAGTGGCGTCAAAATGTAGCATCCCATCATTTCCCTTTCTTCGGCCCACTTCTGCACAAGGCAGCCCCTAATTAAGAAAGGGAAAGTGCAGGGGACTCATTTAATCTGAGAGCTTTGAAGGAGCCAGATCTGGAGTATCACAAAAGAGCATTGAGAGCAGGGGTCGACAACCTATGGCGCGTGTGCCAAACAGGGCTCGCTGCTGCCTGCCGGGTCCCAGCCGCCGGCCCGCTCAGCCCCTGCCGAACCCAGGCCGGACCCCGGCAGGCAGCAGCGAGCCACTAACAATCCTGCCCGCCCTGGCCTGCTCTTCTCCGCCCCCACCCTCCTCGCTGGGGGGCAGGGTGAAGAAGCTTGGTCCTGCCGGCTACTGCGGCAGGGCAGACGAGCTCTCCCCTCCCCCACCTCTTCCCCCGCTGTGCGGGGTTCCTGCCCCTGCCCCTCCCCTGCCGCCCATCAGCTGATGGCCCTTGGAGGGAGGGGGAGAAGCCGAGCAGCAGCCTACTTGTTGCTTCCGGGAGGAGGCCGAGAAGAGGTGGGGACGGGGCCTTGGGGAAGGGATGTGGAATCAGAGTATATCCCTTCCAGGCCCCTGCCGTGAGCTGCTTTGGGCAGGGGGCTGGGAGCACCCCCATGACCCTAGCCCACACCCACACCCCCAGCCCTCTGCCCCGACCCCTACACTCCCCCCCACACACCCCTGCCCTGACCCCTACACCCCCTCACACACTCCCAGCCCCCCCAGCCCCCATGCCCTGACTCCTGCACCTGCCACACCCCATGCCCTGACTCTTGCACCCTCCACATTCCCACCCCCACCCTGAGCACCAAACAGGAGCTCCTGCACACACACCCCCACGTTCCCACCTGCACCCCTTGCACCAAATGGGAGCTGCCCAGGTAAGCACTCCACACCCAGACCTCCTGCCCCAGCCCTGAGCCCCCTCCCTCATTCTAGCTCTTGGCCAGGCCCTGCACCCCAACCCCCAGCCTGCTCCTTCACCCCCAGCCCTGTGCTCAGTGCACTCCCACCCTCAGCTCAGTGCAGAGAGAGAGGAAGAGAATGGGCTAGAACCAGGGAGAAGGTAGGTCCCCACTCTATGTGGGCAGGGCCAGGATCCCAGACCGGCAGCGGACTGAGCCACTCAGCCCACTGCTGGTCTGGGGTCCCAGCCGCTGGCCCCACTCAGCCTGCTGCCGGCCTAGGTGAACGGAACCCCAGGCTGGCAGCGGGCTGAGCAGGCCGGTGGCGTAAGATCAGAATTTTAATTCAATTTTAAATGAAGCTTCTTAAACATTTTGAAAACCTTGTTTACTTTACATATGACAATAGTTTAGTTTATATATTATATAGACTTCTAGAGAGAGACCTTCTAAACAAATGTTAAAATATAGTACTGGCACGTGAAACCTTAATTTAAAGTGAATAAATGAAGACTCCGCACGCCACTTCTGAAAGGTTGCTGACCCCTGATTTAGGGATACCTCTGGTTACGAGCAAAGCTTTGCAGAGGGCTCTGGGTGTCTTTCTGTGACCCTTACTTGGCTCACACACACACACAGAGACTAAGTCCTAGACAGCCACCTTTGTGGCTTTTCTGGCCTACCTGAAGGCATCAGAACTATTTGAAAATAAAGTTCAGATCCAGCACTCAACTCACCCAATTCCAGAGCCTATAGTCAATTCTCCACTGAAAACCCAATATGGAGATTTAAAAGGTCTCGTACCTTTTACATGGCGCCTTGGGTTTGGAGGGAAACGGCCTGCGGTCCTCTAGTCATGGATGGTATACGGTGGATCCTGGATGAGCCCCCAGATTGTTGTGGAAAACGAGACACACCATCTGTTTGGTTCAAACAGTCTGAGGTCCTTTTATTTTGAATACAAGCATGCCGGGGGAAGGAGGCAGAGATGGCCACATGCAGGTGCCACCCTGGTCTCTCTCTGTCCTGCCCCTATAATACCAGTCTTACATAGTTTTTTTACATTAAAGTTAAATGATACATTTCCTTAATTTTTTATCACTCAAGCATTGTTAATAAAGCCTCATAAGGAGCCAAAGTAAACAGTGTCATCATTAGCACTGTGCTGACGCATATCGTTATTATCAAGATCTGTGGTTTGCTTGTGGCAGCGTTTTGTCTAGGGGCTTTAGCAGGTTTGTCGGGGGCGGGGGTTTCATATAATGGACAGCTAGGGACTTGAGCTCGGCTAGAGGTTGGCCTAGTTCATTATCTGGGTCAAAATACCACAGCCCCGCATATGCAAATGCTCTTAGCGCAAGCAAAGTCTTACAGGATGCCGGCCTGCAGGCCTCTTGAGTTACCGCTCTTGCCTACACTGCATACAGTGCATAGATCTTGCACAGAGTGGGATGGGGTCAGCTTCAACAGCAAGGTTAACAGCAATTTCCCCCACACCCTCACCCAACGATACATCAATAGGTTTCCCTTCATTAAAACTTGACCATGAAGAACAGCTCAACACATGAGATTTTGACAGTTGGGGGGTTTTAAAACATTCATTAGCCCTAAGCCAATTTCTGAACCCCTTATCACTAAATGCTGGGTCAGTGTGACCTTTGTTTTCTGCATCATTACAGGAGAAGAAACGGCAGTAAAAGCAAAATGCTGCATCCTTTGATGGGCTATAGTCTAACCACCTAGACTTTTCATACCAATCAGACTGAAAACTTCTTTGTTTATTCCCTATTTTACTTCTAGGAAACATGCTCAATCTAGGCTGATAAGAACCTCTAGATAATCGAGACTGGTTTCAGAGTAACAGCCGTGTTAGTCTGTATTCGCAAAAAGAAAAGGAGTACTTGTGGCACCTTAGAGACTAACCAATTTATTTGAGCATGAGCTTTCGTGAGCTACAGCTCACTTCATCGGATGCATGCTGTGGAAACTGCAGCAGACTTTATTTATACACAGAGAATATGAAAAAATACCTCTTCCCACCCCACTGGGTAATAAGCTATTACCAGCAGGACAGTGGGGTGGGAAGAGGTATTTTTTCATATTCTCTGTGTATAAATAAAGTCTGCTGCAGTTTCCACAGCATGCATCTGATGAAGTGAGGTGTAGCTCACGAAAGCTCATGCTCAAATAAATTGGTTAGTCTCTAAGGTGCCACAAGTACTCCTTTTCTTTTTATAATCGAGACTGGCATTCTAATCTATTTTTTGTAATATCCCAGACCGGGTCATCAGAGGGAATGTCTGATGGCTTTGAATAGGAGCGACACTGACCTGAGCTAAGGGATGAAGTCTGTTCCTGGTGGTCATTGCTCAGTTCATTGCACACACTGGAACTGGTGGCGGCATTCTCTTCATGTAAGTTCTTAATCGAGGCGTCCAAGCTATTTGCACTACGATCAGCACGTTCATTATCATTCAGTTTGTCTGCTCCTTTTCTTCTCTTAACAACGAGCCGATCCATAGTTTAAAATTAAAAGGGGGTATCATACAGTTGAATTAAAATGTAAAGCCACGGGCTTGTTATGCTATTTCAGCAGCGTACACGTGACAGAGATTACAAACACTGAAGACACGGCGCTAGGCACGCCTGACGCGGCCCCGTATATAGGTCAAAGAATTTTCTAGAAGAGTAGTCGGAGGGGGAGGGAGGACCAATGGTCATGTGACGCTGCAGTAGTGGGGACGCATGCGGCGAGCGAATGCGGGCTTTCTAGAAATTTCTACCACATCTATACTACGCAATTTGGCGCTTATTGCATAATACAACAATCCATACTTTAAAACTAAAAAAGTGTATCATGCGATTAAATTAAAACACAAAGCCACTTTTTTTTGAGATATTAGGTCAGGGGTGGGCAAACTTTTTGGCCCGAGGGCCACGTCGGGGTTGCAAAATTGCATGGAGGGCGAGGTAGGGAAGGCAGTGCCTCCCCAAACAGCCTGGCCCCTGTCCCCATCTGCCCCCTCCCACTTCCCATCCCCTGACTGCCCCCCTCAGAATCACTGATCCATCCAACCCCCCTATTCCTTTTCCCAATTACCCCCACCAGAGACCCCCCCACCCCTAACCACCCCCGCAAGATCCCACCCCCTATCTAAGCCCCCCTGCTCCTTGTACCCTGACCGCCCCCTCCAGAGACCCGCCACCCCCCGCCCCAACCACCACCACCCCTGGGATCCCACACCCTATCTAAGCACCCCCGCTCCCTGAATGCCCCCACGCCTGACAGACCCTTGGGACTCCCCCACCTATACACCCCCCCCCATTTCCTGACTGTCCCGCCCCCCCGCCCCAGAACCTCCACCAAGGACAGGCCAAGGAATCCTTCGGCAGCTGCTTGGCCTTCTACTGTAGATGGACCACTTGCTCCTGGTGCCCCATTGGTTTCCAATGCCTGGGACTCTGTTCTCCTTCTCCGTGGACATTCTCGGCAAGTATGCCCTGCCCTTTCACAAGTGTAACAAATGTACCCTCCCTGCTTATCCTTTAGTGGGGTTCTTCAGAATCCTGGTGTCCTTGGATACTTTGGCATTTTAGTGGAGGTTTTCCTTTCATCACCTCAGTCATCACTTTCAGATGTTGGACTGCCAGCTTTTGGACAGCTTCACTTAATCTTTCCAGTGTTAACTGTGTTTGGGGCAGGGTCTTTTCCCCAGCACTTGCATTCACTAGGCCCCCACTTCATTTACAGGACTTCGGCATGGGCGTCTCTGCCACAGGAACTTCCTCTTCTTCCGACCACATAATGACAGCCAGACTCAGTTAATGGAATTTCTTACTGGGCTCTTCCTTAAACCTCCTTTTAATGTCACGGTGGAAGGAATCATCCTGGAGCCCCAGAACCAACTGCTCTTTCAGAACCATATCTGGGTCTGGAACTTGTTGAGAGTCTCGCCTCTCCACTTTGCTCATTCTCTCCTGGATCTCATATGCATATGCCCAGACAGTTTCACCAGGCTCCTGCTTGCTCTCAAATAACTCCTTTAGTCTGGGTCCAATAGGTACCTTTGTGACAGATTAAGTTACCAATCTGCCTGAGGCGTCAGGTGATCAGCTTGAGGCCGCAGGATCATTAGGCGAGGAGATGACGGAGGACACCAAGTGACTGAGTTTAAAGCTTTATTAATGAAATAAAGTAAAATAACAGCGGAGAGTGCTGGGGGTTCCCCACATCACTCAGAGGAAGGAAGGAAGTATTCATGCCCCAGCCCTAATCCAATGTCATACTCAGACATGCACTACCCGAGGCTGGCCAAGCCCGGGTGTAACGTACGAGGAAGCGGGGGGATCGGTGGATGGGAATTGTGTCCTGTGCACAGGTTGTCCAGGGTCCACTGTTGATCTCAAGCTTGCTTCAGCTCTTAGGAAGGTTTTAAGTCCCGGGTTCTTCTGGGGGGTTTTGCCCAGGGACTTTTGTCCACCGTGCTCTTTCTATCAGTCCAAACCGGCCTTCCAAGGCTTCCTTGGCTTCCCCAAAATACATCAGGGCTTCAGGGTTGTTACGTTCCCATTCGCTCACATTTGCATTCTCACTAGTTTTTGCAATCCCCTGCAGTCTTGTTCAGTTTACTGCTCTGTTCTCACAGCTGGTTGGGGTTGGAATCCAGGCCCCCATCTTTCTTGGCATCAGAGAATCTGCTTGGGTACATTGGCCTTGAGTGGCTGGAGTCAGCTTCTTTTCTTTGGACCTAGCTGGATCGTCGAGTGAACCTGTTCCTTTCTCCCTTCCTCCCCTTTTGGCCTCTCGCAACCTGCAAAGGAATCTTTCACTCCACACTCAGGCCTTCAAGCCCTCCCAAAATCCTTTCCCATGCATATGCGTATATAGGCATCAGGGATATACAATGCTGGTGCTTACCCAGGAGACCTCATGGGGGGCAATTTTATCGTGCCTGGGACATTCCCATGAGGCTGTTTTATTGTGACTGTGACACCTTGTCTCCATACACTTCTAGGAGGAGTTCAAATACCTTTTCCACATCTTTCTTGTCTGCCATTGCCATGAGCTTAACCGTGGCCTTGGCCCTGGCCCTTGAGGTGTTCCTCTATGAAGTCCATATGATCCTCTTCAGGTACCCTTCGCACACACAGAGTTGCCTTCACACACTTGACTCACTCTTCTACTGTAATGTCTCCTGGTCTTGTTGGGAAGCCACCAAACTCTGTGACTTTCTGCTCCCATAGGACATAAATAGTAGGGGGTTTCTGAGCTTCTGCTGCCTGATGGTCTATTACTGCCTTAGCCAGTGATAAGGCTTCTCTCTGTTCTGTTCTAGCTTGTTGTAATGCCTCAGCTTGGTCTGATCATCTGCGCACAAGTTCAGCAAAGTGGGCCCATAGTTCTTCAATTCCAGCCATAGTCGGGTTCTTGACCAGGTGGGGGAATGGACCAGCTACTGTGGGGAAGTTTCCTGGCTTATACACTACCCCGGTGAAATGGGCTAGTGAAAGGATTTGAGTCCGCACTCCAACTACCTTTACCCCCTTAGCTCGGCCGCACTCTGAGAGACCCAGGCAATTCCAGCTCACACAGAGGACGGGACCCCCCTTGCTGAGTTTACAATCTGAGTGTAAATGGGAAGTGGAGTGGGAATGGAAATATAAACAGGAATATAAATATCAACTGTGCATAATAATCTTCCTTCACTGTTGCCTGAATCCTCCTCGACTCTCCCCTAAAAGAAAAACGCACAGACACGCTGCTCTTGGCACAATAATATCAGGGAGACTTCACTGCAAAACTTAACTCTGTCCTCAGACTCCCCCCAAGACCAGCTCCTCTCACCTGCACCCACAGGCGGGCCCCCAGACCTGCTCCAAAGCACGAGCCAGGCTTGCTCAGATCACGTTCCTAGTGTCGTGGATCATTTCAATGTAGCCGGTCACTGCCGGGAAGGGAAGGGAAAGGGGCTTTCCTCCCAAATCCCTCCCAGCGTCATGGGAAATCTTCCGTCTCCAGCAGGGGGCCCAGCCCAATGGATCCCTGAGACAAGACTTCAGGCATCCCCCATCCCGGACACTGACCCCCCTGACCGGACGTTGCATGGCCCTTATGTTTGTGGAACCGGGCTCCAGAGCTGAGTCCCCCCAATCCCCAATATCAGGTCAAAAAGAGAGACCCTCAGTTCCCATGCGAGGAAATACAGTCCCTGCAGGGAGCTGTTCATTCCTCCCAGGGTCCGAAAGTGTCAGGAGGACCCCAGAGCCCTGTGCCCGGCGCTGCACAGACACACAGGACGGGACACTCTGATTCCTGCAGCCGGAGCCCGAGGCCGAGTCAATCCGATCACTGACAGCAGGAGCATTTGTCTCTTATAAAGCGGGGCATGCAAATGAGGAGACAGTTTCCTGGTTAAATCTGAGCCTCCTTCTGCCCAGGCTGCACCCGGAGACACAATCCGCAGCCCCCTGGGTCGGTGCAGTGACCAGCCAGTCCCCTGAGAACTTTCCCCTCCAGCACCCGGGAAAATGGGATTTTTGCTCCTTGTCATTGTCGCTCTAGCAGCTTTGGAAGGTATTTTCCTCCTCTGAAGACCTGGCCGAGTTAGAAGAATATTGTGTTACCGCTGTTTTTATACCGACATTAATGGCCTGTCTTTATTCCCAGGTGTCCGGTCCCAGACGCTGGTGGAGTCCGGAGGGGGTGTGAAGAAGCCCGGAGACTCTCTCCGCCTCTCCTGCAAAGCCTCCGGGTTCACCTTCAGCAGCTACGCGATGAGCTGGGTCCGCCAGGCTCCCGGGAAGGGGCTGGAATGGGTCGCTGCTATAAGCTACGATGGGAGGAGTATATACTACCTCGATGCAGTGAAAGGGCGATTCACCATCTCCAGGGATAACGCCAAGAGTGAGCTGTATCTGCAAATGACCGGCCTGAAGCCCGAGGACACCGCCCGCTATTACTGTGCGGGAGACACAGTGAAACGAAACCGGTTTGTGATCGTACAAAAACCCAGGCTGCGGAATCGCCCTTCTCCCGGCGGCCGCGCGGGGGCAGCAGCGACACCCCCCGCTTCGGGCTTGGGCAGGAGACCCGGCACCCGGGGGAACGGGACACAAACCTCCCGCCAGTTCCATTCCCGGACTCTGAATGGCCCATTTCCCTACCCCAGAGATGGAGGGCGGGGTGTGGAAATGGGCCATGCAGGGTCCGGGCGGGGCTGGGGGGCAGAGATCACCCGGCGCCGGAATAAACCCCGCTCCGCTGAGCCCGGGGGATGGGGTACTGCCGGGACTTTCCAAAGAGACTCGAGCATTTTTTCCATCCATTTGACAGCTGGAAATCACAGCCCTGGTGTAAACGGTGCAGCTCAGGATCCTGCCCACAATAAAGTGCCCCCATGTCACAGAGTCACCATGGAGATAAAAGGCCCCGCCCCTCAGCCCCGATGGCCTCACTCATCCCAGCGCTGGCCCGCCGGGCATTGGGGACAGTCATGTGGCTAAGGGCTGTGGACAGGGACACGGTGGGATTTCATGGTGTCGCTCAGGGGGAGGCGGCTGCCGAGGGTGAAGCAGAGGCCCGTGGAGGGGGGAGGGAAGGCAGGGGGGGCACGAGGGTCACGGGGCGCAGCTCCCACTGAGTGAGATTCACCATCTCCAGAGACAATCCCAACAACCTGCTGCCTCTGAAAATGACCAGCCTGAAGCCCAGGGGCACCGCCCGGTACCACTCTCGGTTCCCGGACAATGTGTCTCCCCTTCCTGCCCAGAGCCCCGCTGGGCTGCGGTGCACAGATCCCTCGCTCCATCTGTGAACTCCAATCCGGAGTGAGTCCTGTTCTGTGTCGCTCTCCCCTCGGAGACCTGGCACGTTGGCTCTCCCGGGTCCCATCCCTGTGTGTGTGGGAAAGACCCCAGGAATATTCATACCGAGACTCAAGCTACAGCCACTAGGTTATTCTTCCGTCCCCTGTCTGGGGGAATAAACAAGAAGTCTTTACACTGGTGCCGGTTCTAGATCCTAGATGGGGAAGAGAAAATTGATCACGGGCTCTTCAGCCTGGCAGACAAATATACAACAGGATCCGATGCTGGAAGCTGAAGCTAGACAATGTCCAGCTGGAAAGAAGGTGATTTTTTAAAAAGACATTGAGGTGAATTAACCCTTGGAACAACTGATCAAGAGTCACAGGGGATTCTCCGTCACAAGCAACTATCGGTCTGTATGATTCTGTGTCTTTTAGAAAATAAAGAAATGCAAAATCCATCGGGGGAGATTTAGGTTAGATATGGGGTGAGGAGGGAGAAGTTTTTAAGGGTACGCATATCTAACTATCCACATTGGAACCGGTTACCTAGGCACGTTGTGAAATCCCCATCACTGGAGGTTTTTAAGAACAGACGAAGAACCAGGGGTGGTCTCGGTATATCTAATCCTGCCTCAGTGCAGGAGGTCGGCTAGTTGCCCTCTTGAAGTCCCTCTTCCAGCCCTACCTTTCTAGGATTCTCTGAATTTCTTGAACTCTGTGACTGAAGCAGAAGGCAGTCAGAGTATTTTTCTTTCTTTAGGGACTTTCTCCAGCGCAGGATCCCATTACGGTATTTGTAATGAAGTGAGTCATTGTGGGATCCCATATCTCTAGCACAAGGATACACACTGGCATCTTCAGGTTTCAGGCTGCTGATGTGCAAATGCACCAGGTTATTGGAGGTGTCTCTGGAGATGGTGAATTGCCCTTTCCCTGAGTCCAGGTAATATAGGGTACCTGCACTATCTATGCTGGAGACCCACTCCAGTCCCTTCCCAGGAACATGACGGATCCAATACAGCCAGTTGCTACTGATGAAGAAGCCGGTGACCTTGCAGGAGAGGCGGAGAGAGTCTCCGGGCTTTTTCACATCCCCTCCGGACTTCAAAAGCTGGACCTCTGACAGAGCTCCAAGTTGGGGAAAAGTATCGTGAATCACATCTGGAATTTTCAAAGGGTAAAGTCAAGGGGAATTAGATACCCCATTACCTAAGTCCCCTTCAAAAATGTCAGTCAACATTCCAGTAGGCCCTGCTCCAAACCCCACTCAGACCAAGGGAATTCCTCCCCTTGCCTTTAGTGACCTTTGCACCAGGCCCATAGAGCATAATATTCCCCAATATCTCCAGAAAATGTCAGAAACCATAATTCCTTTAAAGGCCACTAGACTAAAGAGACAATTCAGCCAAAACATGCTTCTGATGCTGGATAAAGTGCTCATGATGTCCCGGCATTAGCTGCCCAGACCCCTCCTTGTGTCCTAGCCATGCAGGTGCAGAGCTTTTAAATGACTTAGGCAGGGCATTAAGGATATGCATTTCCATATCTTTTTTCTCTTTTTTTAATAAGCCATGTTTGAGCTCGAGCCCTCAAGCTATCTTAGGTTTTTATATTGTTCCCAATACTGTAGTGTTTGAGCATCGCAACCATTGAAGTATTTAGTGTAACAAGAAAACATTTTACAAATACATTAGAAGCAAGAGGAAGATGAAGGACAGGGAAGGACCACTGCTCAGTGAGGAGGGAAACACGGTCACAAGAAAATGCAGCAATTGCCCAAATATTAAATGCCATTTTTGTTTAGGTTTTCACCAAAAAGGTTAGCAGTAATCAGAGGACTAACAGTGAACATCAGTGTAAATGGGGTAGGATCTGAGGCTAAAATAGGGAAACAACAAGTTAAGAATTACTTAGACAAGTTAGACGTCCTTAAGTCAGCAGGGCCAGATGAAATACACCAGAGAATACTTAAGGGACTGGCCAAAGAGATCTTAGGGATTAAAGAATATTTTTGAGAACTCTCGGAGGACAGGAGAGATCCCAGAGGACTGGAAGAGGGCAAGTGGTACCTATCAATAAAAAGCAGATAAGGGCAACCCAGGAATTATAAACCACTCAACTTAACTTCTGTACCCAGAAAGAATGGAGCAAATAATCAATTTGCAAGCACCTAGAAGATAAGGTGACAACAAACAAATCATGTCAATCCTGTTACCCGGGGTTCAACCCAAAACTCTTGGTAACTTTTACTCTATGTGAGGTGCTGTCAGTTAATAAAAACTTTTCCCCTTATTTATACATTAGTAATAGTATGACATGTCCCTTAAAGCAAACTTGTTAAGTAAGCAGTTTCAATGGTTAAGCGAGAGGTGGCTTCTGATTATTGATTAACCAGGTGTGGGTTTTTCCAGAGCTTGCAGCCTTGAGGCCCCAATAGACATTCCTGGGGCACATTCTGCTCTTCTGAGATGCATGTATCAGCAACTTCAACACAATTCTTATCACAGGGGGTCAAGCTGCCTTCTCTGTGGCACCCAAAACTCCCCCCCCCTCACCTCCAGCTCCTACTTTGGTCAAGCTTAGAATGCTGAATGGTCAATTTACAGCCTGCTGACTTGGCTGCTTTTAGCAATAATCCATAGTGGTTTCAGGCACTTTACTGGTTTGCCAAAGTCTCCTTTGACAGGGTAACAAGATGAGTGGATGGGGGTGAGGACAAGAACAGTATATGTGGTATATCTCAACTTTAGTCAGACATTTCATACAGTCTCAGATAGCCTTCTCGTCAGCAAACCAGAGAAATATAGACTGATGAACCTATTATAAGGTAGGTGCAGAACGAGTTAGAAAATGTACTCAGATAGTAGTTATCAATGATTCACAGTCAAGCTGGGAGGGAATATGGAGAAGTGTCCCAGAAGGATCTGTCCTGGGTCCACTTCTATTCAATAGCTCCATAAATGATTTGGATAATGGCAGAGAGAGTACACTTATAAAGTTTGCAGCTTATACCAATCTGAGAGGGGTTGCAAGCACTTTAGAGACCAGAATTAGAATTCAGAACGAGCTTGACAAATTGGAGACATGGTCTGAAATACATAGGCTGCATCCACACACTCTTTCTGTGTAGCTAAACCCAGCAAGGAAAGGCTCTGACAGGAGGAAGTAGCAGTAAATTCATTCCCAACCCTAAATATCAGTCAGTTGGACCTTGAGCATATGGGCAAGACCCACCAGCCAGACCCCTGGGAATGAGTTCTCTGTAGTCACTCAGAGCCCTCCCCATCTAGTGTCCCATCACTGGCCATTGGGGATATTTGCTACCAGCAGTTGTCGATGTGCCCATCTCATCATACCATCCCCCTCCACATAAGTTTATCAAGCTCAGTCTTGAAACCAGTTCGGCTCCCCCTCCCACCCTTTTAGTTTAATTCTGGCTGAGATTTTCAAAGCCACCTAAAGGCATTTAGATGCCTGGTTTATATTAGGAAGAAAGGCAGTTTTGGAAATCTTAACCCAAGTCATCTGGAAACCTACCCCTATTGTTACCTCCTCTTCCCTCTCTCCAGCCCCTTTGTTTGCTGCCTGGCTTTAAAGGTTTTTGAACTGCCTCAGGCCTCATGAAAATTAAGGAGGGTAACCTCTTTTTTTAAGAGCCAGAGAATTTCTCCTTCTCCGGCACACCCCAAGTAACTTACTTTGTGCCGTATTCCTTCATCTGTTCTGGTAGGTTTCTGATTCAAAAATAAATATGTGTTTCATTTTTCTTTCCCTGCTGGCAGCTTTCTCAGGTAAGAACCTCAGAGATACCTGGGATAAAAGAAGGAAACAAATGCAGCCAAAAGGAATCGTTGATTCTCCAGAGCACTGAAAAACGTGTTTTGCTGAATCATGACCGAGATCTTTAATATTTGTCTATTTGCAGGTGTCTCTTGTCTCAAATCCAGTTAATCCAGTCCAGAGCAGAAATTAAAAAGCCAGGATACTGCAAAACTCTCCTGTAAAGTGTCTAGACACATATACTAGCCACGGTATGGACTGAGCACGGAGGTCTCCAGGGAAAGGACTGGAAAGGGGATTTTCAATTACAAACGGGGCTGGTGACACCACATACTACACAGACCCGGTTAAAGGACCATTCTCCATCTCCAGAGACAACACCCAGAACCTGCTGGGGTAAACAGTGAGGTGGCAAAATTTGCAGATGATACAAAACTACTCAAGATAGTTAAGTCGCAGGCAGACTGCGAAGAGCTATGAGAGCAGTGGTCACCACCCGGTCGATCACGATCTCCGGCAGCTCAGCGGGTTACCGCTATGGCAGGCTGCCTGGCTGCCCCGGCCCCACACCGCTCCCAGAAGTGGCCAGCGTGGCCCCATGGCACCAGGGGTGGGGAGACAGGGTTCTCCCTCCGCATGCTGCTCCTACCTGCAAGCACCACCCCCACAGCTCCCATTGGCTGGGAATGTAGAGCTGTGACCAATGGGAGCTGCAGGGGTGGTGCTTGCAGAGAGGGGCAGTGCACAGAGCCATGTGCTGCCTGACCCTCCCCAGGGGCCGGAGGGGTGCGTTGGCCCTTTCCAGGAGTGGTGCAGTGCACAGGTAGGCAGGAAGCCTGCCTTAGTGGCAGCCACACTGTGCCACCGACCGTGAGCCTCTGGAGGTAAATGCTGCCTGGCAGGAGGCCGCACCCCAACCCCCAGCCCTGAGCCCCCTCCTAGAGCCAGCACCCCATGCCCCAGGTGTGGGCAAACTATGGCCCAGGGGCCGCATCCGGCCCTTCAGACATTTTAATCTGGCCCTTGAGCTCCTTGCCGGGGAGCGGGGTCTGGGGCTCGCCCTCTCCACATGTGCCGTGGCTTCACGTGGCTCCTGGAAGCCGCAGCATGTTCCGGCTCCTATGCATAGGGGCAGCCAGGGGGTTCCACAGGCTGCCCCTGCCCCAACTGTCACCTCTGCAGCTCCCATTGGCCGGCAACCAGGGGAGCATGTAGAAGCCGGAGTGGAGACATGCCACTGCTTCCGGGAGCTGCTTGAGGTAAGCGCCACCTGGAGTCTGCACCCCTGATCCCCCTCCTGCCCCCCAAACCCCTCAGTCACGCCCTCATGCACCCCAGAGCCTGCACCCCGCAGCCGGAGCCCTCACCCCTCCACCTGCACCCCAACACCCTGCCCCAGCCCGGAGCCTGCTCCCGCACTCTGAACTCCTCATTTCTGGCCCCACCCCAGAGCCCGGCACCTCCAGCCAGACCCCTCACCCCCTCTTGCACCCCAACCCCCAATTTTGTGAGCATTCATGGTCCGTCATACAATTTCCATATCCAGATGTGGCCCTCAGGCCAAAAACTTTGACCAGCCCTGCCATACTCCCTCATACACCCTGAACTCCCTCCCGCACCCCAAACCCCAGCCCTGACCCCCTCCCAGAGCCAGCACCATGTACCCCCTCCTGCACCCCAACCCCCGCCCCAGGCTCAGCCCAGAGCCTCCTCCCACACTGTGAACCCTTCAGCCCCAGCCAAGAGCCCACACCCCCTGTCGAACCCCAGCCCCCTACCCCAGCCTTGTGAAAGTGAGTGAGGGTGGGGGAGAGCGAGTGAAGGGGTGGGGAATGGAGTGAGTGGGGTGGGACTTTGGGGAAGGGGTCAGGTGGATCCTGGGTTGCCCTTAAATTCAAAAAGTGATCTTGGGCGTAAAAGGTTGGAGACCCCTGTTCAAAAGCATCTCTCAAATCTAGGTGACTGGGCAATAAAATGGCAGATGAAAGTCAGTGTTGATAAATGCGAAGCAACGCACATTGGAAAGCATAATCCCAACTATGCATAGCAAATGATGGGGCTAAATTAGCTGTTGCTATTCAAGAAAGAGATCCTGGAGTCACTTTGGATAGTTCTCTGAAAACCTCCACTCAGTGTGCAGTGGCAGGCAAAAAAGTGAACAGAATGTTGGGAATCATTAAGAAAGGGAGAGATAATGAGAGCGAAAATATCATATTGCCTCTATATAAATCCATGGTACGCCTACATCTTGAATACTGAGTGCGGATGTGGTCGCCCCATCTCAAAAAAGATATATCAAATTGGAAAAGGTTCAGAAAAGGGCAACAAAAATGATTAGGGGAATGTAAAGGCTGCCATATAAGGAGAGATGAATAAGACAGGGACTTTTCATCTTGGAATAGGTCAGCTAAGGGGGGATATGATTGAGGTCTATAAAATTATGACTCATGTGGAGAAAGTAAATAAGGAAGCGTTATTTACTCCTTCTTATAACACAAGAACAAGGGGTCACCAAATGAAATTCATAGGCAGAAGGTTTAAAACAAACAAAAGGAAGGGTTTTTTTCCCACACAATGCACAGCCAACCGGTGGAACTCCTTGCCAGAGGATGTTGTGAAGGTCAAGATTATAACAGGGTTCAAAAAAGAACTAGATCAATTCTATTAGCCAGGATGGCAGGTTGGGCAGGGATTGTGTCCCTAACCTCTGTTTGACAGAAGCTGGGAATGGGCGATGGGGTGGATCACTTGATGATTCTCTGTTCTGTTCATTCCCTCTGGGGCACCTGGCATTGGCCACTGTTGGTAGACAGGTTACTGGGCTATGTGGACCTTTGGTCTGACCCAGTCTGGCCACTCTTATGTTCTTAAGGAATTTTGTCTCTAAGAATTGTAGAGAACACTGCAGAAATTATTCTGTGAGTGGAATTCTTAATCTTCTCCTTTACTCACATCACCCTTTCCCACTACACCCACCTCCAGGAGGCTGAGTTTGCTGAGGGCTGAGGTCCAAGATCTGTGTCTTAGAAAGAGAAGGAGATGCAAATTCAGTGCCCCAGCGCACGATAAAAATCGTGTGATATCTAGGTCCCTGCAGGGAGAGCAGAGAGGACGGACAAGTCTGGGTGTCCGTGCAGATCCCACCATAAACCCTACAGAGTCAGCAACATAAGACTGTGGCTGAACCTCGCTTTCTTACTAGCAGCCCTTCCAGGTAATTTTATCCCCTTCCTCGCTACATGGACTGGAGACAACGGGGGATGCTGCACATCCCTAACCTGACCCAAAGGGCAGTGAAGTCAACAGGAACCTTTCTGCTGCTTCCAATGGGCTTTGAGCCAGGCCCTGTGTGAATGTGATTCTCATTCTTTCCAGGTGTCCGGTCATAGGTCCAGCTGGTGGAGTCCGGAGTGGGGATTCAAACCCCTGCGGGATCTCTCCGCCTCTCCTGCAAAGCCTCCAGATTCACCTTCAGCAGCTACCATATGAACTGGGTCCGTCAGGCGCCGGGGAAAGGACTGGAGTGGGTCGCACAGATACTCAATCCTACTTATAGTTCAGCAACATATTACAGTGATGCAGTGAAAGGGCGATTCACCATCTCCAGAGACGAGTCCAGCAGCACGGTGTATCTGCAAATGAACAGCCTGAGAGCCAAAGACACCGCCCGGGATCACTGTGCGAGAGACACAGCGATCAGAAACCTCCTGCGGTGAGCACAGAAACCTCCAGCGCGAATCCCCCTCCCTCTCCATGCCCACAGTCACTGCCAAAACAGAACCGTTCACACAGACAGGAATCCAGAGTGTGAAGCCTCCAGTCCTTTATCCGGGCTTCACTCCTCTCAAAATTCACTTTGATGATGAAAGACCCACGGTTCCATCAGAACCGAGACCGTCCTTAAACATTCCCTAATGATGCAGAAATAGATTCCTTCTCCAAAGTGTTATTCACACTTAGCTCTCCGTCCTTCACCCTCCTTTCCCAGCAAACTCAGCTGGAGAAGACGGGCAGGAAGCAGGAGCCATGCAGCCAAAGGTGGACGTGAACTAGAATTTTTCACACCGGAATCTTGCCACACTTTGCACTCACCTAAAGAAAGGACAAATCGTACTTCTTGAACACACTGCTTCATTTCCAAAGTGACTGGGGTTCCTGAATAGCCAATGCCACATTCTGCAGGAAGCAGGAAATGGGGGTCACTCGTCCTAAATACACAGGCAGACCGTGGGAATCCTCTTTACAGACTCTAGTGGATTCATCTTTAGCCAAACTCCAAGTTTCTTGCACTTGCCCATTCATAATAAAACACCCCGTGTACAGAGAGCGTCTCAGTTTAAGAATTCCCTTTTAAAAAAAGAAGGAATCGTGGTTTTCTGAGCGCACTGAAAGTTAACACCACCGGTGTCTGGTTCATTCCTGTGTCAGACAGTCATTCTGCGCCTCTGTGTTTCGATACATTTGTTCCAACTGAAATTAAATTCAAGATTACAACAGGGCAGCACACAACCTGTCCCACAAGCCGTGTCACCATGTAGCATTGCATTGTCTTCCTTCCTTCGGCCCACGTCTGCGAAAGACAGACCATTAACTAGGAGCGGCAAAGTGCAGGGGAATCATTTCACATATAAGCTTTGAAAGGGCCAGGCCTGGAATGTCACAAAAGAAAATGTGGAGAGAGCTAATACAGGCTGACTGCTCCCTTCCAGCACAGCTGCCCTCACTACACACTTCACCACAGTGACTCACCTGTGAAGTGATCAATCCTGGTCCATTCAAGTCAAAGGCAAAACTCCCATTGGCTCAATGGGACTGGGATTCCGTCCCCAGTGATGGAAAGATGTGTCAGACTCATAGCACAGGGACAGAACTGTTTGCCTTGCAAAATGAAGGATTTCAGGATCTCTCAATACTTCTGTATGTCGATCTATGAGAGAGAAAGAGAGAGAGAGAGAGAGAGAGAGAGAGAGAGTTTAAAGTGAGGGAGAGGGGACAGTAAAGGGAAGGAGAGAGAGGGAAATGCAGTAGGGCATCAAGGGAATATCCCATACTTTTCTTACTCAGGTAGGTCTATCCATCCTTGTTCTCTATAGGTTAAATTCAACCCTAGGCAGATATGTCAATACAAAGCTTATAGATCACTTAATTCCTCGATATTCAGTTGAAGGGATTCAAGTGGTCCAGAGGGCTGATGGGCCCTCGGAACAGTAGGAAATTTAACCCACAAAATCATAGTGATTAATAAGTTTTTAATTGTGAAACTAATGTACCATTGGAACAATTTATCAGGGTAGTGGTGGATTCTCTGTCACTGATAATTTTTAGATTAACATTGGTAGATTTTTCTAAAAGATCTGCTCTAGGAATTGTTGGTGAAAGTTCTGAGGTGTGTGTTACACAGAAAGTCTGACAAGATGATCACAATGGTCCCTTTTGGGCTTAGAATCTATGAGACCTATTGAGTAAAACTCAGGGAAATATCCGTTATTTGGGATTGATGTTCATGTCTCTCTTATATAGAGCGGTGCACGCAAATTATCCCCTTACATTTCCTGTTAAAAGCCAGGGATTCCCCTGACTCTGCAACTCTGGGGTTCAGAGTCCGCAGCCCGTGTCTGCTCAGAGACCAGCCAAACCCCACGAGAACTCTCCCCACAGTCGGGAACATGGCACTGTGGTTATTTTTCCTTCTCATTGAAACAGCTTTCACAGGTACATCGATTTCCCCCAGGGTTTGTTACAATCTCACTTGGGAGCCAGGGTCTCTACGAATCTCATTGTGTCTATTTTCAGGGGCTTTTTCACAGGCTCAGCTGGTGGAGTCCGGAGTGGGTGTGAAAGAGCCTGGAGACTCTCTCCGCCTCTCCTGCAAAGCCTCCGGCTTCACTTTCAGCGATTACTGAATGAGCTGGGTCAGACAGGCACCTGGGAAGGGACTAGAGTGGAAAGGGGAAATACACCCAACTGCAACTACCAGCAACTACGCACAGCCCTTCAAGGGCCAATTCACCATCTCCAGAGACAACCCCAACAACCTGGTGTATTTGCAGCTGAGCAGCCTGAGACCTGAGGACACCGTCCTGTACTATTGTTCGAGAATCCCGCAGTGAGCACAAAACTCATGCGGACCAGTCAAAAACTGATTTGGAGGCAGGTGCAATCTTCCCAATGGACAGCAGCGGTCAATAGTGCATTACAATTCAAAGATGTCCTAACGCGAGTAACACAGGAAGGAACAGGTCTGAATGACACCTCAACATGAAGAGGGAAGATTTGGAGAAAAGGGCTGTTGACAGGTGTCAAAGTTCCTTCCCCACCCTGAACTCTAGGGTACAGACGTGGGGACCTGCATGAAAACCCCCTAAGCTTATTTTTACCAGCTTAGGTTAAAACTTCCCCAGGGTACAAACTATTTTACCTTTTGCCCTTGGACTTTATTGCTGCCACCACCAAGTGTCTAACAAATATATAACCGGGAAAGAGCCCTCTTGGAAACGTCTTTCCCTCCAAAATCCTCCACAAACCCTACACCCTCTTTCCTGGGGAAGGCTTGATAAAAATCCTCACCAATTTGCATAGGTGACCACAGACCCAAACCCTTGGATCTGAGAACAATGAAAAAAATATTCAGTTCTTGAAAAGAAACATTTTAATAGAAGAAACAGTAAAAAGAATCACCTCTGTAAAATCAGGATGGTAAATACCTTACAGGGTAATTAGATTCAAACATAGAGAATCCCTCTAGGCAAAGCCTTAAGTTACAAAAAGACACAAAAACAGGAATCTACATTCCATTCAGCACAGCTTATTTTCTCAGCCATTTAAAGAAAGCAGAATCTAATGCATATCTAGCTAGATTACTTACTAAGTTCTAAGACTTCATTCCTTTTCTGTTCCCAGCAAAAGCATCACCCAGACAGAGCCAGACCCTTTGTTTTTCTCCCTCCTCCCAGCTTTGAAAGTATCTTGTCTCCTCATTGGTCATTTTGGTCAGGTGCCAGCGAGGTTATCCTAGCTTCTTAACCCTTTACAGATGAAAGGATTCTTCCTCTGGCCAGGAGGGATTTTAAAGGGGTTTACCCTTCCCTTTATATTTATGACACGCCCCCCCCAAATCACAGCTAGGGTGAAACACTGGCTGGGATTTCTTCCTGGAGCTCTAGGAAAAAACAGAGTTAATAAGACACATGCACCTCTAAATATACTACCAAGTACATAAAGACTAAGAATATTTTCCACATCTCAAGGACGATTTTAACCAGTTGATTCTGGGAAACTTTCACGGGAGAGTGCATCAGCCACTTTGTTAGAAGCTCCTGAGATGTGTTGGATGTTGAAATCAAAATCTTGGAGAGCTAAACTCCACCGAATAAGTTTTTTGTTATTTCCCGTGGTGGTATGAAGCCATTGTAGTGCAGCATGGTCAGTTTGCAGGTGGAAACGCCGTCCCCAAACATATGGGCGTAGCTTTTCCAGAGCGTAGACAATGGCGTAACATTCTTTTTCACTGACTGACCAGTTGCTTTCCCTCTCAGACAGCTTCTTGCTGAGAAACACTGCAGGGTGGAATTCTTGATCCGGTCCTTCCTGTATTAAAACTGCTCCCACACCACGCTCGGACGCATCTGTGGTTACTAGGAACCCTTTGTCAAAGTCTGGGGCCCTTAGCACAGGGTCAGACATGAGTGTCGCTTTAAGCTGGTTAAAGGCCTTCTGACACTCTTTGGTCCACTGAATGGCATTTGGCTGTTTCTTTTTGGTTAGGTCTGTCAGTGGGGCAGCGATTTGGCTGTATTGTGGTACAAATCGCCTGTAATATCCGGCCAAGCCTAAGAAAGATTGAACCTGTTTCTTTGACTTTGGGACAGGCCACTTTTGGATAGCATCCACTTTGGCCTGTAGGGGACTGATAGTTCCTTGACCCACCTGGTGTCCAAGGTAAGTCATTCTGTTTAGGTCTATTTGACACTTCTTAGTCTTAACAGTTAGTCCTGCCTCCCTTATGCGCTCGAAGACATTTTGTAGATGTTCCAGGTGTTCTGCCCAGGAATCCAAAAATATGGCCACATCGTCAAGGTAGGTGACTGCATATTCTCCTAATCCCGCTAGGAGACCATCTACAAGTCTTTGGAAGGTGGCGGGTGCATTTCACAGCCCGAAAGGGAGTACATTAAATTCATACAGCCCGACATGTGTGGTGAAGGCTGACCTTTCCTTGGCGGATTCATCTAGCGGTACCTGCCAGTACCCCTTGGTTAAGTCCAAGGTAGAGATGAACTGGGCCCGTCCGTTCATCTGTGCGTGGCATTGGATAGTTGTCTGGGCGAGTTACAGCATTTAGCTTACGATAGTCCATGCAAAAACGTATTTCCCCATCTGGTTTGGGAGCTAGAACCACTGGAGATGCCCATGCACTTCCAGAGGGGCAGATTACACACATCTGTAGCATATCCTGGATCTCCCGTTCTATGGCAGTTTTAGCTTGAGGAGACACCCGGTAAGGCTGGACCCTAATTGGGTGAGCATTCCCTGTGTCAATGGAGTGGTATGCCCGTTCAGTCAGTCCTGGGGGGACTGAGAATGTCGGCGTGTAGCTAGTGCACAGCTCCTTGATCTGCTGTCGCTGCATACGCTGTATCTGGGCCTGAGGACCTCTGGTGTGATTTTGGTGCAATGAACTGTAATCTGTTGGGGTTCTTGGGGCAGTTGGCCTTCACATGCCCCGGCTCATTACATTTAAAACATCGTCCAGCTGATGGATCACTGGGGCGAGGCGGGTTGCTGGAGAATGTTGTGGCGGGATGATAAGGTGGCTGGAAGGTTCCTCGGGGGTAGTTGGGGCCTTGGGCTGCCCCCGGTAGTAGGGTGAGGTCTAAGGTTGTCCCTTCTGGTATCCGCTCCAACAGCGACCAGTTTTTTTCTTTTCTGCCACCTCCACCTGTTAGGATATAGATATTCAGGCCTGTCTGTAAAGGCCTATACTCTAGGAATTTAGGTGTATTCTTATCACTTGGCTAATTATAGAGGTATAAAAGAAAGAATCAAAATCACTATCTGCTGGTGTAAGGGCCTTCTCTTACTGTGACAGTCTGAGGCCCTGTTCTTAGGCTAAGGCCTTTGGCTAAGCAGCAGAGGCAGCCATAAGCTGGGAAGCGAACAGTCACATCCTCACATTCCAAACTAGTCACATTGAAATAAGGTGCTATTGGGCTGTTAGGCACTATCAGGACAGGATTGTATTCCTATCACCTCCAGAGTAAGGGAAGTGCCTAGAAAATGTAAAAGGAAACTTAGTTTGATAGCATCCTGTCTGGTAAGAACTCACTTATCAATAGCTGGGATGTGAAATCCTCACTTCTGTATTGTTTTGTCATTACAGTTCCCACTTTGCTGTTGTTTGTCTGTATAATCTCTGTCTGGTTCTGTGATTGTTCCTGTCTGCTGTATAATTAATTTTGCTGGGTGTAAACTAATTAAGGTGGTGGGATATAATTGGTTACATAATCATGTTACAATATGTTAGGATTGGTTCGTTAAATTTCAGGAAAATGATTGGTTAAGGTATAGCTAAGCAGAACTCAAGTTTTACTATATAATCTGTAGTCAATGAGGAAGTGAGTGGGTATGGGTGGGGGTGGGGGTGTGAGATGGGAACAGGGAATGGGGGTAAGGAAATTGCAATCATGTTTTGCTAAAGGGGGAGATGGGAACAGGGAATGGGGGTAAGAAAATTGCAATCATGTTTTGCTAAAGGGGGAGATGGGAACAGGGAATGGGGGTAAGGAAGTTAGAATCATGTTTGGCTAAGGGTAGGAATGGGAACAGGGACACAGGTGTAAGGCTCTGTGGTGTCAGAGCTGGGAAGGAGGATACTCAGGAAGGAAACTGGAATCATGCTTGCTGGAAGTTCACCCCAATAAACATCAAATTGTTTGCACCTTTGGACTTCGGGTATTGTTGCTCTCTGTTCATGTGAGAAGGACCAGGGAAGTAAGTGGGTGAAGGAATAAGCCCCCTAACACCACCCATTTGGCTCCAATCTCCCCCGCCTCGATTACAGTTTTGGGCTTCCCATCTTGGATGTATCTTTCCATTTCCTCAGGAACATCCTCTAAGAACTGCTCCATGTGCATTAGGAAGGGCAAATCTTCTGGAGATTTCACACCTGCTCCTGATATCCAGGCATCCCAATGTTTCACAATGTGGTAGGCATGTCGGGTAAATGACACGTCTGGTTTCCACCTTAGGGCTCTGAACCGCCGACGGGAATGCTCAGGAGTTAGCCCCATTCTGACTCTCGCCTTGGTTTTAAACCGTTCATACTGGTTCATGTGGTCCTTAGGCATTTCAGCAGCCACCTCAGCTAAGGGTCCACTGAGCTGTGACCTCAGCTTTGTATTGGTCTGTAGAGATGCTGTACCAAGGCAGGCCTTTTCGAAGTTTTCTAAGAAGGCCTCGGTATCATTGCCTGCCTTGTAGGTGGGGAACTTCCTGGGATGTAAAGTGGTACCTGGAGAAGGATTGCTATTCTGCTGAGCCTTTGCCTTCTCCATCTCCAGGGTATGCTTCCTCTCTTTTTCCTTCTCAGCATGCTTCTATTAGGCAAGAGTGGCAAATGTGGGTAGCCCAATGTGTAGCAAAGCACGGGATGGACTAAGGCCTAAGGTAATTCAGTGATTTACAGGGTAAGATTATAGGGCTTCTTCTTCACCTTCTTCTTCTTCTTCTCTTCAGCCCTAAACATCTTTAAAGGTAGCAGTACAGTGTCACCATCCATGTCTGCCTTTAGGTCTGACTGACCCTGACAATATTTGCCCTATCGGAATCCTATCCTCTGTTTGTTGTCTACAGTGTCACCATCATTTTAGTCTTTTTGATTGCAGCGAATCCTGCACCCTGACTTCACATCCTTTATTCCTTCCAACTTCTTCATTGGTCTGGAAATCATTACACCTGACATTACTGGGTCTGGAACTCATCGAGGGTCTCGCCCCTCCACTTTGCTCATTCTCTCCTGGAGCTCATATGCATATGCCCAGACAGTTTCACCAGGCTCCTGCTTGCTCTCAAATAACTCTTTTAGTCTGGTTCCAATAGGTACCTTTGTGAGAGATTAAGTTACCAATCTGCCTGAGGTATCAGGTGATCAGGCTGAGGCCACAGGATCGTTAGGGAAGGAAATGATGGAGGACACCAAGTAACTGAGTTTAAAGCTTTATTAATAAAATAAAGTAAAATAACAGCGGAGAGTGCTGAGGGATTCCCACATCACTCAGAGGAAGGAAGAAAGCGTTAATGTCCCAGCCCTAATCCACTTTCATACTCAGACATGCACTACTCGAGGCTGGCCAAGCCCGGGTGTAACGTACGAAGAATCGGGTGGAGAGGTGGATGGGAATTCTGTGCTGTGCACAGGTCATCCAGGGTTCAGTTTACTGCTCTGTTCTCACAGCTGGTTGGAGTTGGAATCCAGGCCCCCATCTTTCTTGGCATCAGAGAGTCTGCTTGGGTGCACTGGCCTTGAGCGGCTGGAGTCAGCTTCTTTTCTTCGGACCTAGCTGGATCGTCGAGTTAACCCGTCCCTTTCTCCCTTCCTCCCCTTTTGGCCTCTTGCAACTTGCAAAGGAATCTTTCACTCCACACTCACACCTTCAACCCCTCCCAAAATCCTTTCCCATGCATATGCCTATATAGGCGTCAGGGATATACAATGCTAATGCTTACTACATGAGCTGGGTCTGCCAGGCTCCTGGGGAGGGACTGGAATGGGTCTCTTTTATAAGCACCGCTGGGAGTCCAGTATACTACCTTGATTCAGTGAAAGGGCGATTCACCATCTCCAGGGATGACTCCAAGAGTGAACTGTATCTGCAAATGGCCAGCCTGAAGCCCGAGGACACCGCCCGCTATTACTGTGGGAGAGACACAGTGACACCAAACGGGTTTGTGATCGTACAAAAACCCAGGCTGCGGAATCGCCCTTCTCCCGGCGGCCGCGCGGGGGCAGCAGCGACACTCCCCGCTTCGGGCTCGGGCAGGAGACCCGGCACCCGGGGGAACGGGACACAAACCTCCCGCCAGTTTAACCCTTCCATTCCCGGGCAACGTGTCTCCCCTTCCTGCCCAGAGCCCCGCTGGTTCTGGGGTTCAGGGATCCCTCGCTTCATCTGTGAACCCCAATCCGGAGTGAGTCCTGTTCTGAATCACTCTCCCCTCGCAGACCTGGCACCTTGCCTCTCCCGGGCCCACCTCGGTGTCAGACTCACAGGCCAGCGTCGGTCAGTGTAAAGCGGACAAGCGCGTTGGGGTTTGCATCAGATCCAAAGGTTGGAGCCAATTGCTCCTGGGGCCAAATCCTCCGCTTGTGTAAAATCACCGCAACTGCTTTCACGAGACTTGAGTTACTCCTGATTTACACCAGGGATGTTTATGGCATTAATGCAGCGGAAGGTAATTAGTTAATTATAACCCATGTTGGGCCCCTCCCCGTGGCATCTCTGCCCTTCAAAAACGTTTATTGCCTTTATCCCCACAATGCTGCCATGAGGCCGGGGAATTATCACAGCCCCAGGTTAAAAAAGTGGGACTGAGGCAGAGAGAGATGGAGGCTGGGATATGGCAATGGGCCATTCAGAGTCCGGGCGGGGCTGTGGGGCAGACACGGCCGGCTCTCGGTTTTGTGCTGCCCCAGGCAAAAAAATTTTTGGCTGCTCCCCCTTTTTTTGGCTTTTACACATTTGCGCTTTGCAATTTTCTTTTTGTTTTGACTGTTTGAAATTTTAAAAAATGAAAACAGAATTTGTAGTTAGTGAAATAAAACAATTTCCTACTAGTGTACTCATTAACACCAGCACCCCAGCTCCACTCCTCCCCTTGGAGCCACCAAAGCCTGGTGAAAATGGAGAGATGGCCCAGCTGCTGCTTCCCCCAGCCACTGGGCCAGTGACCCTGCCAAAGAAGAAAATTCAGCTGGTTTGGCAAATCCATGCTGGCTAGTCCTCGTCATCCACCAGGAACTTACAAATGCATTGTTTAGTCATTTGTTCCAGTCCCTTTCCAGGATCGAAGTTGGGCTGACTGGTGCTTCATTGGACCTCTTCCTAAAGATGGCAAATGTCAAATCTTTCTCCAGTCCTCTGGCACCTAACTGGAGGGAAGGAGCAACTGGTCCAGGGGCATCCAAAGCCAGGCCCCTGCAGTTGCTCATTTAAGACCGACAAAAGGGTACCTGGCCATGCACCTTCAGCCAAACTCCACCGGCATGGAGCCCCGTGGAGCCCCCAGGGCTTGGAGGGCAGATCTGAGTCCCGCAGTGCCAGAACAGCCAGGGAGCAGGGATGGTGCCCAGAGCCTGGTGGCGGGCTGGTGTCGAGACACCCGGGTCCCGATGCTGGACCAGTCCCAGGCGAGTTGGCCCAGAGGGGGGTGGGACGCAGCTTTGGACTGGTCAGTCCCGAGTCCAGGGGCAGCTCTGTGTGCCAGGCCAGCTGTTTGCAGTGAAGTCTGACTCAGCAGGGCCGGAGGAGGTCACTCAGGCCATGCCACGGGTGGCGTCTCCTCCTCTCGGGGGTGGCTCCGGCCCGGCCCCTCCCTCTGCCTCTGCGGCGGTGGCTCGCTGGCAGGGCCGGCTCTAGGTTTTTTGGCACCCAAGCATGTAAGCTTGCTGGTGCCTAGAGCTGGTCCTGGGGGCAGAGATCACCCAGTGCCGGAATAAACCCCACACTGCTGAGCCTGGGGATGTGGCACCGTTGGGACTTTCCAAAGAGACTGGAGCATTTTTTTTCATCCATTTGACAGCTGGAAATCACAGCCCCGGGGTAAACGGTGCAGCTCAGGATCCTGCCCCAAATAAAGTTCCACAATGTCACAGAGTCACCATGGAGATAAAAGGCCCCGCCCCTCAGCCCCCGATGACATCACAGCCCAGCGCTGGCCCGCAGGGCATTGGGGACAGACACGTGGCGAAGGGCTGTGGACAGGGACACGGTGGGATTTCATGGGGTCGCTCAGGGGGAGGCGGCTGCCGAGGGAGAAGCAGAGGCCCGAGGGTGGGGGGCCAGGGGGGCCCTAGGGTCACAGAGCGCAGCTCCCACTGAGTGAGATACAGCCCAGGACTCCCCAAAGTCTCGCCTAGTCTTAGTTTCTAGATAGGGATGAAGGGTGAGGCCAGTATTAAAACTCAGGGTTGGAATTACATCCTGGGTAAAGTCCGGATTTGGGGCTCTAAGTCAGGTATTCATGGAGTTTTCCGGTTCAGACATATATGAAGGTGGCGTTTACCCTCAGCGTCACGGTTAGGTGGGGGAGCGAGAGGAGGGATAAAGAAGGTGCCAGTTTCTCTCCTTATGGTCGAGTAGGAAGCTCCGACTGAGACAGGGGCGGTGCCACAGAGACAAAGCGTCGCCTCTTCTCTCAGCCCCACACAAAGGAACTGAGTCCGGGCTGGGAAATGGCGGGTGTCTCTTATAAGGAGCGGGGCATGGAAATGAGAGTGAGAGTTTCCTGTTTAAATCTGTCCCTCTCTCTGCCCAGGCTGCACCCGGAGACAAAATCCGCAGCCCCCCGGGTCTCTGCAGTCACCAGCCAGTCCCCTGAGAACTTTGCCCTCCAGTACCAGGGAAAATGGGGCTTTGGTTGTACCTGGTTCTCATTGCAGCATCTCCGGAAGGTCCATTCTCCCTTTCCATGGGTTGGATGTACTGGGGAGGTGCGGGATTATTGCCCGAGGTCCTCATGTTCCCCATAATTAATTGTTATTCCCAGGTGTCCGGTCCCAGCTGCAGCTGGTGGAGTCCGGAGGGGGTGTGAAGAAGCCCGGAGACTCTCTCCGCCTCTCCTGCAAAGCCTCCGGCTTCACTTTCAGCAGCGACTGGATGAGCTGGGTCCCCCAGGCTCCCGGGAAGGGGCTGGAGTGGGTCGCCCAGACTCAGGGCTGTAGCATATAGGACAGTGACTCGGTAAAAGGGCGATTCACCGTCTCCAGAGATGACCCCAACAACCTGCTGTATCTGCAGATGACCGGCCTGAAGCCCGAGGACACCGCCCGGTCTCACTGAGCGAGAGACCCAGCGAGGGGAATCCCGACCGGGCTCACACAAAAACCCGAGCGGCAGAACCGCCCTTCTCCCGTGCGCCGCGCGGGGGCAGCACTTCCAGAGACAGCCCAGCCCTGGGTACAGGAACGGGACCTACAGCCAGAGTGAAAAACAAATCCGCGCTCAGGTTTCAGAGCTCAATATCCATCTATAGAGCCCAGAATCCTGGGACTGGAGGGGACCTCGGGAGCTCATCTCGTCCCGCCCCCTGCACTCATGGCAGGATTCAGTATCATCTAGACCATCCGTGGCAGGTGTTTGTCCAACCTGCTCTTAAACATCTTCCCTGATGGAGATTCCACAACCTCCCTGGAAATGGATTCCAGTGCTTAAGCACCCTGCCAATTAGGAAGTTTTTCCTAATGTCAAACCTCCCTTGATGCAATTTAAGCGCATTGCTTCTTGTCCTATCCTCAGAGGTTAAAGAGAATAATTTGTCTCCCTCCTCCTTGTACTCCTCCTTTTATGTACTTGCAAACTGTTATCACATCCCAGCAACCGGATGAATGTAACACGAACCTCCCGTCAGTTTTAACCCTTCCGTTCAGGGACAATGTCTCTCCCCTTCCTTCCCAGAGCCCCGCTGGGTGCAGAGATCCCTCCTTTCATCTGTGAACCCCAATCTGGAGTGAGTCCTGTTCTGAATCACTCTCCCCTTGGAGACCTGGTGCCTCTGCTTTCTTGGGGCCCGTCTCTGTGTCAGACTCACAGGACCCCTCCTATTGGTGTAAAGGAGACAAGCACATTGAGGGATTGATCCAGTGCCAATCAGAGACAACGGGATTCATCCTCTTGCCCTCCTTTGGGTTTGTATCACACCCAACGGATGGAGCGAATTCCTCATGGGGCCAAATCTTCAGCTAGCATAAAGTCTCTGCAACTGCTTTCACTAGATTCATAGACTCATAGATATTAAGGTCAGAAGGGACAATTATGATCATCTAGTCTGACCTCCTGCACAATGCCGGCCACAGAATCTCACTCACCCACTCCTGCAATAAACCTCTCACCAATGTCTGAGCTATTGAAGTTCTCAAATCATAGTTTAAAGACTTCTAGGTGCAGAGACTCCTCCAGCAAGTGACCTGTGCCCCATTCTGCAGAGGAAGGTGGAAAACCCCCAGGGCCTCTTCCAATCTGACCTGGAAGAAAATTCCTTCCCGACCCCAAATATGGTGATCAGCTGAACCCTAAGCATGTGGGCAAGGTTTGCCAGCCAGATACCCAGGAAAGAATTCTCTGTAGTAACTCAGATCCCACCCCATTTAACATCCCATCACAGGCCATTGGGCCTATTTACCATGAATGGTTAAAGATCAATTAATTGCCAAAATCATGTTATCCCATCATACCATCTCCTCCATAAACTTATCGAGTTTAATCTTGAAGCCAGATAGGTCTTTTGCCCCCACTGCTTCCTTTGGAAGGCTGTTCCAGAACTTCACTCCTCTGATGGTGAGAAACCTTCGACTAATTTCAAGTCTAAACTTCCAGATGGCCAGTTTATATCCATTTGTTCTTGTGTCCACATTGGTACTAAGCTTCAATAATTCCTCTCCCTCCCTGGTATTTATCCCTCTGATATATTTATAGAGAGCAATCCTATCTCCCCTCAGCCTTCTTTTGGTTAGGCTAAACAAGCCAAGCTCCTTGAGTCTCCTTTCATAAGACAGGTTTTCCATTCCTCGGATCATCCTAGTAGCCCTTCTCTGTACCTGTTCCAGTTTGAATTCATCCTTCTTAAACATGGGAGACCAGAACTGCACCCAGTGTTCCAGATGAGGTCTCACCAGTGCCTTGTATAACGGTACTAACACCTCTTGATCTCTACTGGAAATACCTTGCTGATGCATCCCAAGACCACATTAGCTTTTTTCACAGCCATGTCACATTGGCAGCTCATAGTCATCCTGTGATCAACCAATACTCCAAGATCCTTCTCCTCCTCCATTACTTCTAATTGATGCGTCCCCAGCTTATAACTAAAATTCTTGTTATTAATCCCTAAATACATGACCTTACACTTCTCACTATTAAATTTCATCCTATTACTATTACTCCAGTTTACAAGGTCATCCAGATCCTCCTGTGTGATATCCCGGTCCTTCTCTAAATTGGCAATACCTCCCAGCTTTGTATCATCTGCAAACTTTATTAGCACACTCCCACTTCTTGTGCCGAGGTCAGTAATAAAAAGATTAAATAAGATTGGTCCCAAAACCAATCCCTGAGGAACTCCACTGGTAACCTCCCTCCAGCCTGATAGTTCACCTTTCAGTATGACCCACTGTAGTCTCCCCTTTAACCAAATTCCTTATCTACCTTTCAATTTTCATATTGATCCCCATCTTTTCCAATTTAACTAATAATTCCCCATGTGGCACCGTATCAAATGCCTTACTGAAAACTAGGTAAATTAAATCCATTGAGTTTCCTTTGTCTAAAAAAACGTTACTTTCTCAAAGAAGGAGATCCGGTTGGTTTGGCACGATCTACCTTTTGTAAAACCATGTTGTATTTTGTCCCAATTACCATTGACCTCAATGTCCTTAACTACTTTCTCCTTCAAATTTTTTTTCCAAGACCTTGCATACTACAGTTGTCAAACTAACAGGACTGTAGTTACCTGGATCACTTTCCCCCCCCTTTCTTAAAAATAGGAACTATGTTAGCAATTCTCCAGTCATACGGTACAACCCCTGAGTTTACAGATTCATTAAAAATTCTTGCTGATGGGCTTGCAATTCCATGTGCCAATTCCTTTAATATTCTTGAATGAAGATTATCTGAGCCCCCCGATTTAGTCCCATTAAGCTGTTTTGAGTTTTGCTTCTACCTCAGATATGGTAATATCTACCTCCATATCATCATTTCCATTTGTCATGCTACCATTATCCCTAAGATCCTCATTAGCCTCTTTAAAGACTTAAAGCAAAGTATTTGTTTAGATGTTGGGGCATGCCTAGATTATCCTTAAACTCCACTTCATCCTCAGTGTTTAGCGGTCCCATTTCTTCTTTCTTTGTTTTCTTTTTATATGGCTGTAGACCCTTTTACTATTGGTTTTAATTCCCTTTGCAAGGTCCAACTCTACTTGACTTTTAGCCTTTCTCACTTTATCCCTACATGTTCTGGCTTCAATAAGGTAGCTTTCCTTGCTGATCCCTCCCATCTTCCACTCCTTGTAGGCTTTCTGCTTTTTCTTAATCACCTCTCTGAGATGTTTGCTCATCCAGCTTGGTCCTGCCTATGAATTTTTTCCCCTTTCTTGGGATGCAGGCTTCTGATAGCTTCTGCAGCTTTGACTTAAAGTAATCCCAGGCCTCCTCTGCCTTTAGATCCATAAGTTCCTCAGTCCAATCCACTTCCCTAACTAATTTCCTTAATTTTTGAAAGTCAGCCCTTTTGAAATCAAAAACCCTAGTTGCAGAGGAATCCATCAGCTATCGCATCTCGGAGAATCTGAACCCTATTATTACTAGCACTTGTCCTCCAGTCTATATCTGGGAAGTTAAAGTCTCCCATGATCACACAGTTTCCATTAGTATTTACTTCATTAAAAACATTAAAGAGGGCTCTATCCATATCCAAATTAGATCCTGGCGGTCTATAGTACACCCCAAGCACTATCCCAGGGGAGGCTTTAGTAATTTTCTTCCCCAATGTAATTTTTTCCCAGACAGACTCTGTCTTATCCATCCCATCACTTCTTATTTCTTTACATTCTACCTCATCATTGATATACAGTGCTACTCCACCACCTTTACCTTTATTTCTGTCTTTCCTAAACAGCACATACCCTTCAATAGTGGTAGTCCAGTCATGACGACTATTCCACCATGTTTCTGTTCTCCCTGTAATATCTGGTTTCACTTCCTGCACCAGTAACTCTAGTTTCTCCATTTTGTTACCTAGGCTCCTCGCACTGGTATACAAAGATCTTAATTTTTGCTGTTTGGCCTCGCTCACGTTCTTTACCTGATTAGGCACGGACATTCTACAGCCAGTAGACCCTATTAGACTGGTACCCACACTGCCCTTCCTCCTTACGTCCATTCTCCTACCCACGGCTGTATCCTTTCTTACTTTGTTGTTTTCTTCCCTCTCAATGTTCTTCCCTCTCAATGGCGTGGAAATTACCTGGACATCTCCCAACCATCTCCCACAAATTCCTAGTTTAAAGCTCTCTTAATTAGTTGTGCCAGCCTCCATCCTAGAAGTCTATTTCCTTCCCTACTTAGATGAAGTCCATCCCGAGAGAACTGTCCTCTGTCCAGGAATGCCTCCCAGTGGCCACACATCCCAACGCCCTCCTTATAGCATCACTGCCTGAGCCATCTGTGGATAGTCATAATCTTGTCACACCATTGTTGCCCTTCTCTAGGAACAGGCAGAATCCCACTGAAGATCACCTGAGCCTCGATTTCCTTAAGCGTCTTCCCCAGCCTGACATAGTCTCCCTAGATATATTCCAGCAAGAATCTATCGGTATCATTTATTCCCACATGAAGGACGATCAGTGGATTCTTTCCCGCTCCCTTTAGGTTCCTCTTCAAGTAGACTTGAGTTACTCCTGTTTTACACTCACTGGGGATCTGGCTATAACCATGCCTTGGTGGGTCACATCTAAGAATACCAAATTCAGGACAAACTGCTGAGAAATAGGGAAAATACACCCTAAAACTGGTAGTTATTATCTCATAAGATATACCAAACCAGCAACAAAAGTAAACTGATGTCTCACCACACTAGCTGACAAGAAGTCAGAAAAGCAGTTCCCTTAGCTTTTCCAGTGCTTGTATCACCACCAAAACCACTAGACTTAAAGATGAGTGGTTCTTTAAAACAATTTCATCAAATAAAATCCAGATAACTTCACACCCCCAATGCAAAATTGATGCAGGGAGGGGTGTCCCAGGCACTGCTGAATGCATCGTTGGATCTTCCCATTCTTAGTTCTGTATTACTACAGCTTCTAGCCCAAGAGTAGAAGTGTTAGTGTATAACAGAAATCACAGAATCATAAAAGATCAGGGTTGGAAGAGCCCTCAGGAGGTCATCTAGTCCAACCCCCTGCTCAAAGCAGGACCAACACCAACTAAATCATCCCAGCCAACGCTTTGTCAAGCCGGGCCTTAAAAACCTTTAAGGATGGAGATTCCACCACCTCCCTAGGTAACCCATTCCAGTGCTTCACCACCCTCCTAGTGAAATAGCGTTGCCTTATATCCAACCTAAACCTCCCGCACTGCAACTTGAGACGATTGCTTCTTGTTCTGTCATCTGCCACCACTGAGAACAGCCGAGCTCCATCCTCTTTGGAACCCCCCTTAATTATTTTCATTGCCCTCCGCTGGACTCTCTCCAGTTTGTCCACATCCCTTCTGTAGTGGGGGGAACAAAACTGGACGTAATACTCCATGTGTGTCCTCACCAGTGCCGAATAGAGGGGAATAATCACTTCCGTCGATCTGTTGGCAATGCTCCTACTAATACAGCCCAACTTGCCGTTGGCCTTCTTGGCAATGAGGGCACGCTGCTGACTGATATCCAGCTTCTCATCCACTGTAATCCCCAGGTTTTTCTCTGCAGAACTGCTGCTTAGCCAGTTGGTCCCCAGCCTATAACAGTGCATGGAACTCTTCCTTCTGAAGTACAGGACTCTGCACTTGTCCTTGTTGAACCTCATCAGATTTATTTTGGCCCAATCCTCTAATTTGTCTAGGCCACTCTGGACCCTATCCCTACCCTCCAGTTTATCTACCTCTCCCCGCAGCTTAGTGTCATCTGAGAACTTGCAGAGGGTGCAATCCATCCCATCATCCAGATCATTGGTAAAGATGTTGAACAAAACTGGTCCCAGGACCGACCCCTGGGGCACTCTGCTTGATACCGGCTGCCAACTAGACATCAAGACATTGATCATAACTCACTGAGCCCGACAATCTAGCCAGCTTTCTATCCACCTTATAGTCCATTCATCCAATCCATACTTTTTTAACTTGCTGGCAAGAATATTGTGGGAGACCATATCAAAAGCTTTGCTAAAGTCAAGATATATCACATCCACTGCTTTCCCTATATTCACAGAGCCAGTTATCTCATCATAGAAGGCAATCAGGTTGGTCAGGCATGACTTACCCTTGGTTAATCCATGTTGACTGTTTCTGATCACCTTCCTCTCCTCCAAGTTCTTCAAAATGGATTCCTTGAGGACCTACTCCATGATTTTACCAGGGACTGAAGTGAGGCTGACCTGTCTGTAGTTCCCCGGGTTCTCTTTCTTCCCTTTTTAAAATTTGGACACTATATTTGCCTTTTTCCAATCATCCGGGACCTTCCCCTATTGTCAGAAATTTTCAAAGAGAATGGCCAATGTCTCTGCAATCACATCAGCCAACTCCCCCAGCACCCTCGGATGCATTAGATCTGGACCCAGTGACTTCTGCATGTCCAGCTTTTCTAAATAGTCCTTAACCTGTTCTTTCACCAGTGAGGGCTGCTCACCTCCTCCCCATACTGTGTTGCCCAGTGCAGCAGTCTGGGAGCTGACCGTGTTTGTGAAGAACGAAGGCAAAAAAAGCATTGAGTACTTCAGCTTTTTCCACATCATCTGTCACTGTGTTGCCTCCCCCATTCAGGAAGAGTACAACACATTCCTTGACCTTCTTCTTGTTGCTAACATACCTGTAGAAACCCTTCTTGTTACCCTTCACATCTCTTGCTAGCTGCAATTCCAGTTTGCCTTGGCCTTCCTGATTACACCCCTGTATTGCTGTAGCAATATTTTCATACTCCTCCCTCTTCATCTGTCCAAATTCCCACTTCTTGTCAGCTTCCTTTTTGCTTTTAAGTTCCCTGAAGATTTCACTGTGAAGCCAGGCTGGTCACCTGCCATATTTGCTATTCTTTCCGCACATCGGGATGGTTTGTTCCTGCGCCTCACTAAGGCTTCTTTAAATACAGCCAGCTCTCCTGGACTCCTTTCCCCCTCATATTAGCCTCCCAGGGGATCCTTAAGTTCCTTAAGGGAGTCTAAGTCTGCTTTTCTGAAGTCCAGGGTCCGTATTTTGCTTCTCTCCTTTCTTCCTTTCGTGAGGATCCTGAACTCGACCATCTTATGGTCACTGCTGCCTATGTTGCCTCCCACTTCTACTTCCCCTACCAATTCTTCCCTGTTTGTGAGAAGCAGGTCAAGAGGAGCACGGCCCCTAGTCGGTTGCTCCAGCACTTGTACCAGGAAGTTGTCCCCAACACTCTCCAAAAACTTCCTGGATTGGCTGTGCACTGCAGTATTGCTCTCCCAGCAGATGTTAGGGTGATTGAAGTCCCCCATTAGTACCAGGGCCTGTAATCTGGAAACTTCACTTAGTTGTCTGAAGAAAGCCCCGTCTACGTCATCCTTCTGATCCAGTGGTCTATAGCACACGCCCACCACGACATCACCCTTGTTGCTCTCGCCTCTAAACTTAACTCAAAGACTCTCAACAGGCTTTTCTCCATTTTCAAACTGGAGCTCTGAGCATACAATGCAACTCTTACATACAATGCAACTCCTCCACCTTTCCTCCCCTGCCTGTCCTTCCTGAACAGTTGATACCCATCCGTGACACTGCTCCAGTCATGTGAACTGCCCCACCAAGTTTCTGTTATTCCAATCACATCATAGTTCCTTGATTGTGCCAGGACTTCCAATTTTTCCTGCTTGTTTCCCAGGCTTCTTGCTTTCCTGTACATGCACCTAAGATAATTAGCCAAATGGCTTATCAAAATCATGTTTGGCTAAAACAGGATGTTTCTTTGTAAGGTTCATTATGGAAGTAACAAGGTGATTGAATTTCTTTACAAACCCAAGGTAAACTTTGGTTAGACCAATAGTGGATTGGATCTGCTCTTGCAGCATGATTCCTGTACGTTTCATGTGATCTTGCCCTAAGCTAATGAAAATAGCTAATTTATTTCTACAAGTTCTAGCAAATGTTTGGAACCCAATTCTTATCAAGTCAATGTAGATATTAATGTTCTCCAAAGTGTAGTGTACGAATCTTGGCATTTAGTCATGGAAGCAAGATGGTAACATGCCTCAGTTTCCCTTTTCATACAGCACATTAGGTCTGCAATGTCTTTTCTCCTGTGTACAGTTTCAAGACTAGTTACAGGCACTACCTGTGAAATATCAATATCACAAGGTCTTTTAACATAAAGTGTGCTCCTGTGTATCACTTCCAACATGTTCAAAGGTTTTTCCAAATGATTAGGCAAGTTGTACATTTTCACAGTTTTTGGTATCAGCAAAACATTAGTCAAAAGAGTTAACATTAGCATTAATATGAACATTAAATTAATTACAAGTGTACATTTCCAATCATTTTTGTCATGCCACACCTTTGGCTGAGTACCATTGGGGTTTTGGCATTTTAGGGTTAACCGGTGGCTTTTATTTGAAAGGTTTAGTCTTTCCCTTCCTCTCCTGTTCTGGGGGTGGGGGTGGGGGGGGAGGCGGGTGTCAAAATCTGAGCTCTTTTGTGTAACAGAATCCATTGTCTGGCTGGGTGTGTCCTCTTTGCTAAGGCCTATGGGCAAGTCTTTCTCTAATAACAATAATAATAACAACTAATAACAATTCCAAGGCTGGACTCTGTCTTAAAGAGATACCATCCATTTTCACAAGCATGTTAGACCCAAGGTTCTTTTATCCTTCCATTACCAACCTCTGCTTCCACATGGAATCAGATGTTAGGTTCACTAAGAGACCGAAAGATATATCTAAATTATTTAGAGATGAAATTTTGCCTGCTATCCCCTGTATTCTCAAGAGATTAACTTCACCGCTGTCTTGGTCTGTAGATTCAGCTACGCAGTCTTCTGTCCGAACCTGAGACACAGACTCTTCCCTCCAAGAGTTAACATGGTGACATCCCTGTTCCAACTACATTGTTTCCCCAAGAGGCTGGCCAAGCTCAGTCACTTGGTTATAGGGCTGTTCAACATCCCAAACAATTTTTATTCCATCTGAGACCTTTTAGGCTATCCACACTGGATTTTTCAAAAGCAAGCTCATGGATCCATACATATCTGAAAGACTCTGGCAGTTAGGAACTGAAACTCCCTTAATCAAATCACTTCCACACCTCTCAGTTACAGCAAACTGCTCACAAAATCTACCATGGCAAAAACTGCCATGAGGATTCTTCTCCTTTAAGGAACAATCCCCCTTTATCTTGCTCCACAGACGCATTGCTCTGCTGAGCCACAACCAACTCCTTCTGAATTTCATTTAAACCCAGAATCACCTCTGGCCCATCTAGAGGAGTTTTATACAGCCCCCTTTCACGCAAGCTGCTAGACTCCATAGTTAAAAGGTCAGAGGTGCTCTCTTTCCCTTTGCAGCCCTTCTTGCTGGCAACACTGCAAGTTACCAAGCTCACACACACAAGCTTTGGAATTATTTCCTTCGTGTTAAAATTGTCCACACTGTCAGTGGGTAGCACAGTCAAATCATCTTCATGCTCTCCTGGTGCCCTGGTCATGATATCAACCTGGTTAAACAGAGTTGCCATATCCCCAGCAACACACGAGAACAGGCAAAATAGAAGCCCCAGAATCGCCTGGTCCCTTGTTAAGACACTAGCTGGACACTATGTTATGACCCTAGCTCCTATCTATCCATCCCCATCCACCCCATCATCTATCTATCTATCTATCCCCATCCACCCCATCATCTATCTATCTATCTATCTATCTATCCAATGTATGTGAATGAGTTTGGGGAGATGAAAGGGAACATGAGTGGTAATGGAAATGGAAATCTGTGTTTCAGCGTGAATGCTTATACTTGTCTGAATGGAAGTGGGAATGGAAATACTTTTGTTCTTTTTGTTGTTATCCCTCAATATTACATCACGGGGATGTTGTGAAAACATGTAGCCTTCCTATCACACAAGTTCTTTAAACACAACCAGGAGAAAACTTCTGTCTGCACTTTATTGCTAATTAATAATTAACGAAGTAAATGATCTTGATGATGATGCTCAGCGGTGATAGATTTGGTGCTGGTTGGGGTCCCAGTGCCCAGGGTCTCCAGAAGCCGGGAATGGGCGACAGGGGGTGGATCACTGGGTGATTCCCTGTTCTGTTCGTTCCCTCTGGGGCACCTGACGTTGGCCACTGCCGGGAGACAAGATACTGGACTAGACGGACCTTTGATCTCACCCAGCCTGGCCGTTTTATGTTCTTAACTATAGTCTAGGATCCCATAGTCCTAGGCACGGTAAAAACACAGACCATAAAACTTCTCTCAGTCCCACCGAGTTTGCAATCCGAGTGTAAATGGGAAGTGGAGTGTGACTGGGAACAGGAATATAAAGAAGAATATAAATATCAGCCGTGGATCATAATCTTTCTTCACGGTTGCCTGACTCCTCGACTCTCCCCTCAAGAAAACTTCTCAGACACGCCACTCTCGGCCCTCTAATGTCAGGGAGGCTCCGCTGCAAAACCTTAACTCTGTCCTCAGACCTCCCACCCCCCAGCCCAGCTTCTCCCACCTGCACCACAGGCGGGTCCCCAGACCTGGTCCAGACCACGAGCCAGGCTTGCTAAGGTCACGTTCCTTGTGTCATGGATCATGTCAATGTATCTGGTCACTACTGGGAAGGGAAAGGGGCTTCCCTCCCAAATCCCTCCGAGCGTCATGGGAAATCTACCCTCTCCAGCGGGGGGCCCAGACGAATGGATCCCTGGGACACGACCCCCCGCCACCAGACACTGACCCCACTGACCGGACATTGCATATCCCTTGTGCGCGTGGAACGGCGATTCAGAGCTGATGATCCTCACTCCCCCGCCCCAAAATCCACAATATCACATTACAATAGTCAGGCCCTTAGTTCCTATGTGAGGAAATACAGTCACTGCAGGGAGCTGTTCATTCCTCCCAGGTGTGCAAAAGTACGAGGGGGACCCCAGCACCCTGCGCCCGGCGCTGCACAGACACTCCGGACGGGACACTCTGACTCCTGCTCCCGGAGCCCTGGGGCGAGTCAATCCGATCACTGGCAGCAGGAGTGTGTGTCTCTTATAAGCAAAGGGGCATGCAAATGAGGGAGACAGTTTCCTGGTTAAAACTCTGCCTCCCTCTGCCCAGGCTGCACCCGGAGACACAATCCGGAGCCCCCTGGGTCGGTGCAGTCACCAGCCAGTCCCCTGAGAACTTTCCCCTCCCGCACCCGGGAAAATGGGATTTTTGCTCCTTGTCATTGTCGCTGTAGCAGCTTTGGAAGGTATTTTCCTCCTCTGAAGACCTGGCAGAGTTAGGAGAATATTGTGTTACCGCTGTTTTTATACCGATATTAATGGCCTGTCTTTATTCCCAGGTGTCCGGTCCCAGACGCTGGTGGAGTCCGGAGAGGATGTGAAGAAGCCCGGAGACTCTCTCCGCCTCTCCTGCAAAGCCTCCGGGTTCACCTTCAGCAGCTATGGGATGAACTGGGCCCGCCAGGCTCCCGGGAAGGGGCTGGAATGGGTCGCTTATATAAGATACGATGGGAGTAGTATATACTACCTCGATGCAGTGAAAGGGCGATTCACCATCTCCAGGGATGACGCCAAGAGTGAGCTGTATCTGCAAATGACCGGCCTGAAGCCCGAGGACACCGCCCGCTATTACTGTGCGGGAGACACAGTGACACCAAACCGGTTTGTGATCGCACAAAAACCCAGGCTGCGGAATCGCCCTTCTCCCGGCGGCCGCGCGGGGGCAGCAGCGACACCCCCCGCTTCGGGCTCGGGCAGGAGACCCGGCCCCCGGGGGAACGGGACACAAACCTCCCGCCAGTTTAACCCTTCCGTTCCCGGACTCTGAATGGCCCTTTTCCCTACCCCAGAGATGGAGGGCGGGGTGTGGAAATGGGCCATGCAGGGTGTGGGCGGGGCTGGGGGGCAGAGATCACCCGGCGCCGGAATAAACCCCGCTCCGCTGAGCCCGGGGATGTGGCGCCGCCGGGACTTTCCAAAGAGACTCGAGCATTTTTTCCATCCATTTGACAGCTGGAAATCACAGCCCTGGTGTAAACGCTGCAGCTCAGGATCCTGCCCCCAATAAAGGGCCCCCATGTCACAGAGTCACCATGGAGATAAAAGGCCCCGCCCCTCAGCCCCGATGACATCACAGCCCAGCGCTGGCCCGCAGGGCATTGGGGACAGTCAGGTGGCGAAGGGCTGTGGACAAGGACACGGTGGGATTTCATGGGGTCGCTCAGGGGGAGGCGGCTGCTGTGGGAGAAGCAGAGGCCGGGGGGGGGGGCGCAGGGGACACGAGGGTCACGGGGCGCAGCTCCCACTGAGTGAGATTCACCATCTCCAGAGACAATCCCAACAACCTGCTGCCTCTGAAAATGACCAGCCTGAAGCCCAGGGGCTCCGCCCGCTACCACTCTCGGTTCCCGGGCAATGTGTCTCTCCTGCCTGCCCAGATCCCTCGCTCCATCTGTGAACTCCAATCCGGCATGAGTCCTGTTCTGAGTCGCTCTCCCCTCGGAGACCTGGCACGTTGGCTCTCCCAGGTCCCATCCCTGTGGGTGTGGGAAAGACCACCGGAATATCCATACCGAGACTCAAGCTATAGCCACTAGATTATTCTTCCGTCCCATGGCTGGGAAATAAACAAGGAGTCTTTACACTGGTGGCTGTTGTAGATCCTAGGTGGGGAAGAGAAATTTGATCACGGGCTCTTCAGTCCGGCAGACAAAGGTACAACAGGATCCGCTGCTGGAGGCTGAAGCTAGACAATGTCCAGCTGGAAAGAAGGTGATTTTTTAAAAAGACATTGAGGTGAATTAACCACTGGAACAGCTGATCAAGAGTCATGGTGGATTCTCCGTCACTAGCAACTATTGTCTCTATGATTCTGTGTCTTTTAGAAAATAAACAAATGCAAAATCCATCGAGGGAGATTTTAGTTAGATATGCGGGGGTGGGGGGAGCACTTTCTAAGGATAAGCATATCTAACTATCCACATTGGAACCGGTTACCTAGGGAGGCTGTGAAATCCCCAGCACCGGAGGTTTTTAAAAACAGATGAAGAACCAGGGGTGGTCTAGGTATATTGAGTACTGCCTCAGTGCAGGAGGGTCGGCTCGCTGACCTCTTGAACTCCCTCTTCCAGCCCTACCTTTCTACAATTCTCTGAATTTCTTGTACTGTGTGACTGAAGCAGAAGGCAGTCAGAGTATTTCACTATCTTTAGTGACTTTCTCCAGCGCAGGATCCCATTAGGGTATTCGTAGTGAAGTAGATCACTGTGGGATCCCATATCTCTAGCACAAGGATACACACCGGGTTCTTCAGGTTTCAGGCTGCTGATGTGCAAATGCACCAGGTTACTGGAGGCGTCTCTGGAGATGGTGAATTGCCCTTTCCCTGAGTCCAGGTAATATGGGGTATCTGCACTATCTATGCTGGAGACCCACTCCAGTCCCTTCCCAGGAACATGACGGATCCAATCCAGCCACTTGCTACTGATGAAGAAGCCGGAGGCTTCGCAGGAGAGGTGGAGGGGGTCTCCGGGCTTTTTCACATCCGCTCCAGACTCCACCGGCTGGACCTCTGACAGGAACTTCTGGGCGGAAGTATCGTGAATCACATCTGGAATTTTCAAAGGGTAAAGTCAAGGGGAATTGCATACCCCATTACATAAGTCCCCTTCAAAAATGTCAGTCAACATTCCAGTAGGCCCAGCTCCAAATCCCACTCAGACCAATGGATGTCCTCCATTTAGTGAGCCTTTAGTAGCCTTTAGTGAACTTTGCACCAGGCCCATAAAGCACAATATTCCCCAATATCTCCGGAAAATGTGAGAAACCATAATTCCTTTAAAGGCCACTAGACTGAAGAGACAATTCAGCCAAAATATGCTGTTGATGCTGGATAAAGTGCTCATGGTGTCTAGGCATTAGCTGCCCAGACCCTCCTTGTGTCCAGCCATGCAGGTGCAGAGCTATTAAATGACTTAGGGAGGGCATTAAGGATATGCATTGGCATTTTTTTTTAAATAAGCTATGTTTTGAGCTCTACCCCTCAAGCTATCTTAGGTATTCATATTGTCCCCATTACTGTAGTGTTTGAGCATTTAGGGCAGGGGTGGGCAAACTTTTTGGCCCAAGGGCCACATTGGAGGGCAGGGTAGGGAGGGCTGTGGCTCCCCAAACAGCCCAGTGCCCACCCCCTATCCACCCCCTCCCACTTCCCGCCCCGACTGTCCCGCTCAGAACCCCTGACCCATCCAAGCCCCGTGCTCCTTGTCTGACTGCCCCGAAGCCTATCCACCCCCCCACCGTCCCCTGACAGGCCTCCTGGGACTCCCACCTCTTATCCAATCCCCCCTGCTCGCTGTCCTCGACTACCCCTTGGAACCCTCTGCCCCTTATCCATACCCCTGGCTCCCCACCGCCTTCCCATGCCGCTCAGAGTGGCAGGAGCTCTCAGCCACACTGTCCATGCTGCCCAGCTTTATCAATTTATCAAGATCAGTCGTGAAACCAGTTGTTTTTTTCCCCCCCTTTTCAGTATTAATTCTGGCTGAGATTTAATAAAAAGAGCCACCTGAAGGCATTTAGATGCCTGGTTTTTATTAGGAAGAAAGGCAGTTTTGGAAATCTTAACCCAAGTCATCTGGAAACCTACCCCTATTGTTACCTCCTCTTCCTTCTCTCCTGCCCCTTTGTTTGATGCCTGGCTTTAAAGACTTTTTGAATTACCTCGTACAAATTAAGTAAGGCTACTGCTTTTTTAAGAGCCAGGGAACATCTCCTTCTCAGACACACACTAAATATCCTACTTTGTGCTGTGTATCTTCATCTGTTCCATTGGAATTCTGATTCAAAAATAAATACCATGTGTTTCATTGTTCACTCCCTGCTGGCAGCGCTCTCAGGTAAGAGCTTCAGAGGCACCTGGGATAAAAGAAGGAAACATATGCTGCCAAAATGAACGTTCAGTTCAATCTTTGATTCTCCAGAGCACTGAAGAACATGCTTAGATGCTTTGCTGAATCACAGACTCGATCTTTAATATTTGTCTATTTGCAGGTGTCTGGTCACAAATCCAGTGCAGCCAGTCCGGAGCAGAAGTTAAACAGCCAGGAGACTCTGCAAAACTCTCCTGTCAAGTGTCTGGCTACACGTACACTAGCCACGGTACGCACTGGGCACGGAGGTCTGCGGGGAAAGGACTGGAATGGGCGTCTTCAATTACCAACGGGGCGGGTGACACCACATACTACACAGACTCAGTCAAAGGGTGATTCACCATCTCCAGAGACAACACCCAGAACCTGCTGTTCTTGCAAATGGATGGGCTGAAGCCGGAGGACACAGCTGTGTGTTACTGTGCCAGACGGGGTGAACACAGGGTCGGAGAACGTACCCTTGTTCACTCAAAAACTCCTCAGTGGGAGATTCCAGGTCATCTCTCCACCAGATAGCAGCAGTGGCCCACATTAGGAGAGGCCAGGGAAAGACCGAACCACAGCTCAGAATGACACCTGTCCTGTATGCAGGGTCATCTCTTAATGACAGCACTGGATAAAACATCGTTCGTGGGGCTAATGGGAGAATGCTTTTCTCTCCCGCTGAAAATTTCAACTCTCTTTTTATTGAAATTTTCTGCAAAAACTTCAACTTTCTGTCAATGAAAAGGTTTATTTAATACTGAGGAAAGCAGACACTTTCTGGAAACATCTTCGTTTAGCCAAAACCCCAATTCTCTTAAAGTTTTGGGCCAGGCCTAATTATTTGCCCTTTTTCCAATAGAAGGATTCTGCTTCAGTAAGACAAGGAGTGGACAGACAGACATGTTTAGATTATTCTTACCTCTTCTTCCTACTCCCCCACACCTATCCCTTACTTTGTGTCCTTCCCTTCTTGCATCTTTCCTTTGACCAAGTCCCTGATCCTTCAATGGAAGTCAACAGGGCTCCAGAATTTGGAGCATCTTGAAGGGTTGAGATAAAGGCCCTGATTCAGCAAAGCACTCTGCTTCGCATTTCCAGAGAAGTCTAAAGGTCCGTATCCAGCGGGATAAAAGCCCTGTGGCATGACTGTGTCTGGCCTGGGTCAGCTGTCTGGGGCCAAGGGACTAAAAATTGCTGTGTAGATATTTGGGCTGTGGCTGGAGCCTGAGCTCTGGGATCCTCCATCCTCACAGGGTCCCAGATCTCAGGCCCAGCCCAAGCCTGAATGTCTGAACAGCCATTTTTAGCTGCTTGGCCCCAGCCACCTGACCCAGGCCAGCAGTGGCTTTATCCCTATGTAGACAAACCACAACAGAATGAGAAACCCAGATCCTATTGAACATAAGAGCTGCCATAATGGTTCAGACCATGGTCCGCATTGCCCAGTATCCTGTCTGACAGTGGCCTATACCAGAGCTTCAGGGGGAGTGAACCTAACAGGGCAAGTCTGCAGTGCTTCATCCCTGTCTTCCACTCCCAGCTTCAGGTAGTCAGAGGTTTAGGGTCACCCCAAGCATGGGGTTGCATCCCTGAGCATTTCGGCTAATAGCCATTGATGGACTTATCCACAAATTTATCAATTTTTAAGCATGTTATCCTTTTGGCTATCAAACCATCCCATGGAAATGAGTTCCACAGGTTAGCTGTGCATTGCATGAAAAAGTACTTCCTCTTCTTTCATATGAAACCTGCTGCTTATTAATTTCATCTTCAATGCAATGGAATTTGTTGGTGTATCTCCTTTGTGATTTTTTGAAAATCTCAACCACTGCTAAAATTGGTGCTTAAAAAGGTATGTACTAGTCTGTCTTGTCTCTTTAGGGTAGGATTTTTCAAAGGGGCCAAAGGGAGTTAGGCACCCAGTCCAATTATGGGATTTGGGCACCTAGCTGTCCTTGGGTTCCTTGCAAACCCTAATCTTAAATTTTCGGGGGGAGAATTTCAAAGGCCCAAAGTGCATTGAAATTAAAAATCCACGTGAACTGGCTGCTTAGCTCCCATTCATGCCTTTGACAAGGCTCCCTAAACTCCTCATTGCAGGTTCTTCCGAGGGGTGCACACAGCACTTTACACAACGGGGTCTCTGTTTTGGTGGGGGGCCCTGGGCACTAATGTAAAAACAACAATCTGATGCTCTTCCCCCTCCAAATCTTTTGTTACTCCTCATGTAACTTGACTTCGTACTTCATCATTCCATTTTCCCTGCAGCACATGAGAACAGCAGAGACACCTGGTGGGAATTTAGTTCACGAGGAAGTCCAGGCAACAGGGAATTAGACTGGGTCTTTCAAAGGGACTGAGGGAATGCAACACACAGACTGCCTTGAATTTTAGAGAGCGGGACCTTTTGAAAATCCATTCTTAAACCTAAACCATACAAAGATCTAAGCATTTGGGGCTTGATTTCTAAAGAACACCAATGGATTGCACATGGATTGGTCTGTAATGTGCACCAGAAGGCTCTGCACATGTTCTGTAGTGCACCTTAACTTAGTATTATCCTCCATGAATTTATCTAGTTCTTCTTTGAAGTCTAGAACAAGGTTCAAAAGAGACCGAGATAAATTCATGGAGGCTAGGTCCATCAATGGCTATTAGCCAGGATGGGCAGGAATGGTGTCCCTAGCCGCTGTTTGCCAGAAGCTGGGAATGGACGACAGGGGATGGATCATTTGATGTTTCCCTGTTCTGTTCATTCCCTCTGGGGCACCTGGCACTGGCCACTGTTGGAAGACAAGACACTGGGCTAGATGGACATTTGGTCTGAACTATTGTGGCCATACTTGTGTTCTTCCTGTTTCAGACAGAAATCAACCCCCTGCAGAGCACATTACTCCACACTGTAGACAAAGCTCCTAGTGAAATTTACTCCTACGAGTAGTCCCATTTAAATTAATGAGATTACTCACATGCGCAAAGTGCAGCACATTCCTAAATCTCTGCAGGACGGAGAGGGAGGATGGTCCAGTGGTTAGAACTCACCTGGAATTTGGGAGACGTTGCTTCAACTCCCCGCTCTGGTAGCGAGTTCCTGTGTGACCTTGAGCAGGTCACTTTAGCTCAGTGCATAGGTGGGGAAACTGAGGCAGGCAGTAGGAATGATACCCCCTATTTCAAAGACGCGCATGCATCACAGACTGTGAGATGATCAGAGTCTACAGTGATGGGGCCATACAAGTAGTGGAGAGAGAAGTTCGTGGCAAACCTCGCTCCCTGGGCCGGACTGCATGGACCTCTCTGAGTTGATCATGCAAGTGCCCAGCCTTACTCCTTCTGAGTGTCTGATTTTATACATTGGAGGGTGGCACAGCCTCCCTATGCAAATGAAGAGGGAGCCCCTTTTCCCTGTTAAAAGGCAGGGACTGGCCCTCAGTGGATGCTCTTTGCAGTAGTCGCTGTGTTCTGTTGCCGCAGGGATCTTGAGAAGAATAGCCATGAACTGTGGGTTCAGTTTTCTCCTCTTGTTGGCAGCTCGCCCAGGGAGGTGAATTTCACTGGGACAAGGAAAGGGGGGAAAGCAGAACTAGTCACAAGAATTCTCACCCTGCTTCTTTCTCCACAGGGGGAAAGGCCCAAATCCAGCTGGTCCAGTCTGGTGCAGAGGTGAAGAAGCCGGGGGAGTCTGTGAAGGGGTCCTGTAAAGGCTCTGGTTGTACATTCACTAACTATGCAATCTCCTGGGTTCAACAGATCCCCGGGAAAGGGCTGTCTGATATCGGCTGGATTAGCACGGACACAGGGGCACCAACCTGCAGGGAGAACTTTCAGGGGAAAGTCACCCTGACTCTGGACAAATCGCTCAGCACAGCCCTTCTGCAAGCGGGCAGCCTGAAGGCTGAAGGCACTGCAGTGTATTATTGGGCCAGATACACACACAGAGAAACCGCATTCGGGGTCGTTCAAAAAAGGGAACTGGATGAAATGTACAGCCAGTGGGATGGCAGGAAGCAGGGGCTTCTGCCCGCAGGGGAACAGTTCTAAGGGCGACGCTGAAGAGCACAAGACAGAGACATGGAACAGGGTCCGGGTGCTGGGAAATACAAACACAGTCACTGCTTGTATCGCCACCGCGCCCAGCAGCCCCAGAGACGAACGAGGAGCCTTGTGCTCAGCACTGCCCCAAGCCCGCCCCCGGAGCGGGGAAACACTGCAGGGGGGTGCGACGGCGGATTTTCAGTTTCTTTTACCTTGCCAGTGATGAATACAAACAGCCCAGGGGCCAGGGGTTAATACACTGGTTAACAACCCACCGGACAAACACCGCAAATACTGAACAGAAACACGTCCAGAGGGCGGCAGCAGCCTTCCACAAACGCTTTAAAACACGGACTCTTTTCGGAGGGGCAACGGGAGTGAGCGGGGAGCTTTGATGGCACCAGCTTGTGCTGGAGAAAAGCGGTCGGGTGCACAGAGCGGCGCTGAAGACGCTGGAAAGCTGGTCTCTCTCGCCAGCAGCAGCTGGTCCAGGGACAGGGACCGCCCACCGATGTCCTGGGAGCCACACGGCTACAGCAGCGCTGCGAACAATTCACGTTTTATCCGCCTCCGCTCTGCACTGCGGCGCGTATCCTCAGCGCTGCGGAGCCCACGGCCCAGGTGGCTTCTCTCCTCCTGCTGCAGCCGGGAGGCAGCGCTCCCGCTCCGGACCCCGAGGCGAAAGGTTCCCATGAACTTTCTCCCGTTACCTGGGTCATTCCGAGCCATCGCAGGAGAAGTAGGGGGCAGCCAATGAAATTGAAAAGGGCAGCGCGTATTGACATGACACACCATGTAACTGAACTGTGGAGTCCATTCTCAAGACAAGTCATCGGGGCCAAGAACTTAAGAATGTTCAGCAAAGGACTGGATATTTACATGGGTATAATATTCGGCGTTATAATACAATTGAAAGGGTCATTAAACCTCAAGCATCAAGGTTCAAGCCAGTCTCTATTCTAGATCAGGGGTGAGATGTGCGGGGGCAGACTGGCCCACTTCCGCCTCCAGAGTTCTTACATCTTCCTCTGAAGCGTATTATTGAGCATTGCCAGAGAAAAGGTAACAGCCTAAATGCACCTTAGATCTGACAAGTCTGGGACGTATGTCTCCCAACACCCTCTGGTGTCTGCGCACCTCACAATCAAAGCTCATTTATCAAAGCCTCTGAGCAACCCACCCCGCAGAGCCCATGCTGCGAAACGCATCTCAGAAGGAGCGGCTCAGACCCCTCCATTCCCACTCACACGGGCTGAATTTTGACCCTTGCAGAACTGAGCCTTTTAACGCACTTGTGGGACAAACAATTGCAGCCACTTAGCTCCTACCTGCTCCAATGCCGTCTACTGCAGCCGGTGCCGGTGGGCAGAGAAAGCCAGATCCACAGCTAGTGTGAATCAGCCCAGCTTTCCTGGAACCAGCGGGCCAGGCGCTCAAATGATGTCAACAGGTGTGACTTCATTGAAGTGAACGGGCCAGATCCCATTCAGCCTAAATCAGCGCTGCCCAGTTAAGGTCAGACCATGCAGCCAGCGTCCATCAGCCAGAGCTCCTTTGAAGTCCATGGGGCAGTGGTAAATCAGCAGAACTGGATTCTTGCCACTTTCCCCCCCATTGAAATGCTTTTCTCAGCCTGATCTTGTGTTTCAAAATTTCTATCCTACAGCCCGGCTCAGTCGTGTGCTGACCAAGCTCCTGTTCCACATTCAGAAGCTGCCGCTGGCAGGGAAAGAGGAAGATTGCGCAAGAATTACCCAGCAGTTTGTACAGCAGCCTATGGCTCTCTGGGTTTGTAGCACTGTGCAGAGGTGGGCAAATACCCAGAGAAACGTCCTAGAGCTGGACTGATTAAAGCACTAGAAAAGCTCTGGCTCTCAGTGCTCTGGGTGCAAAAGAAAAACAATTGGTCACTCCCCAGGATCCTCTGCTTGTGTGTCAGATGAGAAGACCACAGTACAAGGAAAATCTGAATTCTAAATTCTCTCCCTTTTGAATGAATAGTAAATCCTCTGTGGAACACCATCCCCCGCCCCCACAGAAACCCAAATGATACAAATTAAACTAACTAGAATTATTTCATAAAGCTGTTGGCTTTCCTTGAAATTCCACCTGTCTACTAGTTGTTGGGCTGTTGGATTTGGAGTCAGGAGATAGGGATTTTTTTCCCAGCCTCTGTCACTCACCTGTTGCTGGGCCACTCCCTTCCATGACCTGGGCCTCTATTTCGCCTTGCCCCGCTTTCCTTATTTACAGTGGGATTTTCAAAGCCCAGTAAAAGATCGGGATTCTCAATTCTTATTCATTTGGGCAACCACATCCCTTAGGAGGCTTTGAAAAAAATCTCAGCTTGGTAAGAGCTTTGTGCAAAGGATGGTCTCACAGAGCCGAGGCCTGACACTCGGCTGGATCCTCTTGGTGTTATTGTAACACAAACAATATTACCCTGAAACCTTTTCTATCAGTGACATGACAATTCCACCATTCTGAGCTCAAGCTTAACTTCACTTTTTCTATGTGGATAGTTACATAGACCCCATCAACCCAATATCACAACACCTCAAATATCAATCTATCTTTATATCCCTGAACCCCTGAGACACGATATCTCCTTTTTACAGGTGGAAACCTGCAGCACTAAGGCTCAGATTTTTCAAGGCATCTCCGTATTTGATCATGAGATTCAGGCTCCTAAATCGATTAGGCATTGAACCACTGAATGAAGCATTGACTGACACCTTGAAAACTCTCAGCCTAAACCCCTTGAACTCTCTGGTCTGTAGATGCCTCAAGAATCAGAAAGGCACCTTGTGGGATGTTCAGAATCAGCTGAGTGCCTAACTCCCATAGATTTCAATAGAAGTTAGGTTCCTTCATGGTCTTAAAAATCTGACTAGCTACTTATCTGCTTCTTCATTTTTAATAACCGGGCCCCAATAGATAAAGGCTGGGATTGGGAGATGCCCTGAGATTTAGGTGTCCAAATTGCACTAAAACAACAAAATGAAATCTGTGTTCCTAACTCCTTTAGGTTCCTTTCTTAGAGTCAGAGATTTAAGGGCATAGTCTGAGCTCCTGCAGAACACAGGCCAGAGGATCTTTACCAGTTTGAGACTCTCAGCCTGTCTGATTCTAGGCTAACAATTGACTTCCCATTGCAAATTATACCTGTGCCAGAAACTTTCACCCTTGTCACGACACTGATGTTAACCCTTTGAGGTTGAAGTGCCGGTCTCTGTGTGGATTCCTTTCGGCCTGGTGTTCTATTTCAAGCATCAGTCTGTAAAGGTGTGAATGAAACAAATACAATTATTCTCCTGCAAGTGTACGTGTAAACCAGCCCTCAGTCCAGTGCTTTAACCACAGCCCCATCCAGTTGCTCTTTATACACCACAAACAAACCATGCAAATTCACGGAGGAAGCCATCTGTTTAAAGCCAAGGCCGCTAGAGACACTTTCCAAACTACACCCCTTTCTGGGTCTAGTTCTCTTCATTAATCATCGTGCTCTCCTTATGGAGATCTCTTCTCTTCCTCTCTGCTCTCTCAGGTGTGTTCCTGTTCCCTAGAGTTATATCAATAAACAGTTAGGTTATATATTGTACTATGCACTGGGTACATTACTGGTATTTTCTGTGTTCCCAGATGTCTGGTGTGATGTGGAGCTGGTGGAGTCCGGCGGTGGATTCAGAAACTCAGGAGAGTCCCTAAAACTTTCTTGCAAAGCCTCCGGGTTCACTTTCAGCAGCTATTGAATGGACTGGGTGCGTCATGCTCCGGGGAAAGGGCTGCAGTGGGCAGCCAGCATTCGGCAGGATGGGGGAGATAGCTACTATACAGACTCGGTCAGAAGGCGAGTCACCATCTGCAGGGACAATCCCAACAACCTGCTGTATCTGCAAATGAGCGGCCTGAAGACACTGCCCGGTATTACTGTGCGACAGACAGACAGTGAGAAGAAATCCACGCACAGCCATGCAAAAACCCCTGGGACAGCACAAAGAAAGGCTGTCACTCGCTCACCATTAAGAATGAGATTTTTCCAACTGCCTAAAGAAGTTATTGGGGGTTCTCAAACTTCATTGCACCGCAACCCCCTTCTGACAACAAAAATTACACTTCCCAGACGGGGGGACCAAAGCCTCAGCGAATCCGAGCCCAGCTACCCCAGGCAGGGAGGCCAAAGGTCTTCAATCCTATGCAGGGGGCCTGTAATCTGAACCCGGAGGCTCAGGGATGAAACCGAAGCCTGAGCACCCGCGGCACAAGGTCACGGGGCTTGGCCTGTGGCTTCAGCCCTGGGATTTGGCCCCATGCCCCAGCAAGTCTAACGACAGTCCTGGCAACCCCATTAAAATGAGGTCGCAACCCCCTTTGGGGTCCTGAACCACAGTTTGTGAACCACTGACTTATATGCACAATTTGCAATTCCAGGTCACATTGCTGGCTTTGAAATTCTTAACCTAAGTGGCCAACTACAAGACAAGTTGGCATTCTTGGTAACACTTGACATTGCTTAGTTTTTCTGTACATTCATAGGATGCACACAGACATTCCTACGTATTTAATACATTCAAGAGAACTCCTGGGATTCATACAAGTGAGGGCATGGTCATGAGGTCACAAGCATCTAGTGTTACCTCCTGTTTGTATAACACAGATATATAACGTCTATCACCTGTTCACATCAAACCTTCTCATTGCTACCGTAAGGAGGTGGGATGTGAAGTCAAGCTTCCAGATAACAGTAGCGAAAGGCACTTCAGAGAGAGAAATTTCTTATGAATAGGACGATGGATGGATTTTTTGCAATACAGTGAAAAATCTCTGGAAGAAGTTAGAAAACCAAATCAGACTTTAAAGAAACCCCCCTACCCCATGGTTTACAGGAGACAAAAATAACCAAGTTACATAAATCTAAAGGAAGAACAGGGAGAAATCGTTTCTGTGTTTACCAAAGGGACAGACCCACATGGGGGCAGCAAAGAGTCATAATAGCTTTAAAAGAGTTTCTTCCCAAAGACTGAACCTGGGAATAATCACAAGGAATTATTGTCCGCAGCACCAAAGGCTGGAATTTTCAAAGTCAGGGTTTGCCCACCCACATCCCTTTCAAATCAATGGGAATTGAGCATCCAGCGCTCTTTGGAGGTTTTGGAAATCACAGCTAACATACATATTTCACCAGTGAAGAGGGCTGGTGTTGATACATTCATTGATAGTGGGTTATTTTGGTTTCCTATCCATTGGGTGTTACACTTTGGTAACCCACTATTAGGCGCCTTAACACACAAGTTTACCAATTATCTGTCAGCTCACACTGAAGTCCCCCCTGAGGTCAAAGTGACTTTAGTGTTTTCCTGGATTGGGGCCCAAATTGCGTTAACATGCTCTAGACTCCTCCAGGACTGTGTCCCTCTAAACTCTCAGGTCATTTATCTGTAACGGCGGGTGAAGCTGAGGTTTAGTCAAATTATTTAGCAACTCCCACATGCAAATGAAGTATGAAAACTGACTGATAAAGGCAAGCAGGAGACCCACACGGAAGAGCCGCCAGCAGAGGAAGGGTCATTGCTTTGCAGCCCGCCAGGTTATTGTGGAGAATGGAAATGATCTGTCTGGGGTGGTTCTTCTTTTTAGCAGCTTTCCCAGGTAAGTGGATGAACCTACAGGTGTCTGGTTAGGACGGCTGGGCTAGGCTAGGGAAGATAGCTTTAAAGCTAAGACGTAGCAGTGGGATTCAGAGATTCTGGATTCAAATTCCTACCTCTGAACAAATCACAGTGTGGAATTTTAAAGCCCCCTAGTGGATTTGGATACCCAATTTTCATTCATCTTGAATGGGAAGTAGGTGTCCAAATCCCTTAAACAGGGGGATAACTGTACTTCCCTACCTCACAGGAGGGTGGTGCGGGTGAATTCATTATTACATACAAGCAGATCAGAAATGGTTGAGAGGAGGACAACAGAAGGACTTGGAGAAACCTGGGAAGGAGAGGAAAAGAATGGCATTAACTGGGTTTTTACTGTTGTTTATTTACAGGAGTCAGCTCCCAAATCCAGCTGACCCAGTCTGGGGCAGAAATCAAGAAGCCTGGAGAGTCTGTGAGGGCGACATGTAAAACCTCCGGATACACCTTTACCAGCTATTACATTAACTGGGCACGGCAGGCTCCCGGAAAAGGACCGGAGTGGATAGGATACATCAATCCCAGTAGCGGTGACACTGGCTATGCCCAGGCCTTCCAGGGGCGATTCACCATCACCAGGGACACCTCCATGAGCACGGCCTATCTACACCTGAGCAGCCTGAGAACCGATGACACAGCCAGGTATTACTGTGCTAGGCACACAGTGACACAAACCACATCTACAGCAATTCAAAAATCCTCAGAGAGAACCCAGGTCTCCGGCCAACACTGGAGCCTTTAGTCCCTCCAGAGAGCATTTGCCAGTGTAAACAGACAGGGGGTAATTCCTCCCCAAATGGCTTAGGCTCCTAACTCACTTAAGCCTCATTGTAAGTAGATTTTTCTCCTCTTTCCAAAGTCACTTCTCAAAATATGAATTCGGCTCCTGTGACACAGTCACCTGTCACAGCAGCAAAACTGCCCTGGGCTAATGGCCTAAGCACCAGACTATGGGGTATTTTGGGGAGGGGTCTTTCAATCTCTTCTGTTGAAGCTGTTCCACTGTGAATAATTTAATACTTATGAGGCCTGAAAAAGAAAGGGGGTGTCTGCACCCTAATATCACCCTCCCTTTGATAATGGAAGATATGTGCTCCAATCCCTGTCCCAATTCAGGCCGGGCAGGGTGGAGCAGGGAGAAGGGATTTAACTGGTTCAGCCATGTCCTAGGCAAGTGCTCTAACCACTAGGCTAAAAGTTAAGGGAAGCACCAACAAATCCTTCTCTGGCATAAGTGGTTGTGGGGAAGTGGCAGTTCAGTAACAGCTTAGGCACCTAACTCCAGGAGAGGGCCATGAATCCCAACCAGGGTGAGGCACCTAACTCTCTTTCACTGGTGGGACTTAGGAGCCAACCCCTCCTCAGCATTTCCTAGTGGGTAGGTCAGACAGCTCCCCGCTCAGTGCGTTTTCTTTTGCAGATTCCCCTTATCAAGCCCCTAAATCTCCTCTAGACATGCATCCTTACCTCTAGGGCAGCCCCACCTGCCCAGATGGAGAGTTACAGGAGACTTTTCCACTCACATCCCTCTGGTGGCCATTTCTCAGCAGCAAGTGTCTCAGGCAGTGTCTTCTCCAGGTTCTCCCACTGGGCCTCCTGGGTCTCAGCCCAAGCCCCACAGCTGTTCAGTCCCATTCCAGGGGGCAACTCTGAACCAAAGGTCTTTCCCCATCCCACTCAGCTTCACTTCAGTTCCTCCTCTTAGGAATGTAGAGGGCCCCTAGGCTCCTCCCACTGAGAGCCCAAGTGCCATTTAAACTAGCCTTCTACCCTTCATGGCCTTCTAGTTCACTCCCTGGTCCTCACAAACCCTACCTCAGGGCTCCATCCCACTCCAGTAGCTCCATTTTCTGGCCACAGCCTGTCCCCAACTAACTAAACCTTCCTCCAGCAACTCCACCTAGATCCCCTCCCTCTAGGCCTCTCCTAAGCTCCCAGCTCTATTGAAGCAATGCTCAACTCCCTCACCACCACAGCTGGGCTCAGTCTTTCTAATGAACCCCCATTACACCCAGCTGGAGTCACTAATGAGCTCCTATGTTTTTTTGAAACAGAAAGAAAGTTTATTGGTAACGCTTACAGAATTACCAAAGGAAACAAAACAACTATGCAACAAAACAATGCAATCAGAAGGTATAACACAGCAGCTTTCAGGAGGGAGAAGTGTTTTGGTTTTTTGTTTTTTTTTTGAAACAGAAAGAAACACTTCTCCCTCCTGAAAGCTGCTGTGTTATACCTTCTGATTGCGTTGTTTTGTTGCATAGTTGTTTTGTTTCCTTTGGTAATTCTGTAAGCGTTACCAATAAACTTTCTTTCTGTTTCAAAAAAAAGAAGCCCCCCCCCCCCGCTCTAGGCCACCAGGTAACTCAGGAGGGTGGAAGACCACGAGTGTCGAGGAAGCCCCCCCGCTCTGGGCCCAGGCTAGCCTGAACACTTCTCCCTCCTGAAAGCTGCTGTGTTATACCTTCTGACTGCGTTGTTTTGTTGCATAGTTGTTTTGTTTCCTTTGGTAATTCTGTAAGTGTTACCAATAAATTTTCTTTCTGTTTCAAAAAAAAAAAAAAAACCTCAGGAGGGTGGAAGACCACGAGTGTCGAGGAAGCCCCCCCGCTCTGGGCCCAGGCTAGCCTGAACACTTCTCCCTCCTGAAAGCTGCTGTGTTATACCTTCTAATTGCGTTGTTTTGTTGCATAGTTGTTTTGGTTTTTTTGGTAATTCTGTAAGCGTTACCAATAAACTTTCTTTCTGTTTCAAAAAAACAAAAAAAAAACAAAAAAAAAAACACTTCTCCCTCCTGAAAGCTGCTGTGTTATATCTTCTGATTGCGTTGTTTTGTTGCATAGTTTTGCTTTACTTCTTTGGTGATTCTTTGTAAGTGTTACACAAATAAAATTCTTTTCTGCTTCAAAAAAAAAAAGTCATGGGCCAGGCAGAGCCCAGCTTGCTTCAAAAGGCCCCATCAACCTGTGACATCTGCCCTGTGTTTCATAGGGGATGTGGGGGCCTAACTCACGGGGTGGAATTACACTGGCTGGCATGGTCTTAAGGTCTGGAACTCCAGGCCTCACATTAACTCCCCTTTGTGGGTCAAGCCCCTAACGAGGCAGATGGGCACTTACTGGAATATTCACATGATTGATCTATGGTCTTAAGAGATTTAGGAGCACAGGTCTGATTGTAAATCCAATCTACCCATGAACTTTCACCCAAACCCCTTCATTGATTTGACATCTTTATGATTTCAGTGCCCGTCTGGGTGTGGATCCCACATTCCCAATTCAAAGTGTGTCCTGCTTCAATCTTACTGCACTTTTGGAAGGTGTGAATTTAACAGAGGAGGTCGTTATTTCACTGTAAATTTGTGAGAAGACTAGCCCTGGCCCCAGGGCTTTAACCACAAGCCCATCTGGTCCCTCTGCCTGCTTGAAACAAAATACTGTAATTTCAGCCTTCTGCTTAAAGCCTGAGCTCCTAAAGACACTTTACAAACTACCTCCCCTCTTTCTGTAGCCAAGAATCTATTTCTCTTCATCCATCACCATTATCAGGAGCTCCTTCTCTGGATTTCTTCTTTTCCTACCAGTTCCCTGGGGGGTGTTGTTCTTCCATAGAAATATTTCCAGAAAGAGAGTTAGAATGTACTTATTGTATGTATGCCTTGGGTACATTACTTGCATGTTTTTGTGTTTGCAGATGTCTAATGCGATGTAGGGCTGGTAAAGGACTCAAAAAAACCCAGGAGACTCCTTAACAGTCTCCTGCAAAGACTCTGGGTTCACTTTCATTGGCTACTGGATGAAACGGGTACCTCAGGCTCCAGGGAACGGGCCGCCGTGGTTAGCTGACATTAAGTAGGATTCAAGTGAAACGTACTCTGCAGACTCAGTCAAAGGACAATTCACCATCTCCAGGGAGAATCGCAACTCCCTGCTCTGTTTGCAAATGAGCAGATTGAAGCCACCGCCCTGTATTACTGGGCCAGGGACACAATGAGACTAAATCCGCCCAGGTGCAGACAAAATGCCCAGACAAAAACTCGCTCGGTGCTGCACCGGGGAACTTTTCACTGGCTCACGTTAAGAATAAGATTTCCACGCTCCCTGAGGGAGTTCAACGCACACTTTGAGTTTCCAACTCCATTGATTGGCTTTGAAACTTCGCCTAGGTGGCCAGCTGCTAGGCAAGTTCTCATTGTTGGCTATGGCTATAATTGCTTGCTTTGGCTGTTCATTCAGACAGCAGAGAGCAAGACGTCTGTCCATACAGAACAAACTGAACAGGGCTTCTTCGAGTCCCGCGCTCCAAACCGAGAAATGAACATCTTGTCCGATCCCCTGCACCACACCTCTTCCGCGGGTTCAGGTAAAACCTCCTTCCTCTGCTGCTGTGACAGGGATGGCTCTGGGATCCTGAGCTGCCAGATTACAGTGGTGACAGACACAAACAAGAGGGAGAGGGAAAGAGAAAGGGAGAGAGATTTTCCATGGTTTAAGATAAATCCCCAGAGTCACTTTCAAAATCTAAATCAGCATTTAAAGAAAAACAACGACGGATATTTTCTGACTGACAAGACACAAAACACTCTCCAACATTAAATAAAAGCGAAAGCAAGGTCCGGGGCAGCAAAATGTCCTGTGTAAGAACGGAGAGAAATTTTTCATAAAAAGTGAACCCGGAACCACTCAAGAGGATTTTCTCCTCCGATACATAAGGCCGGGATTTTCAAAGCCAGGATTTGGTCACAAACCAAAGCTGTGAAAAGATTGGAAAGTAAGTACCTGGCATTCCCAGGGGGTTGTGGAAATCACAGCTCACCTACACATTTCAGCAAAGAAGGACGCTCATGTTCATAGCTTCAGGTAGTGCTTTTTTTTTTTTTTTTTTCCCATATCCACAGGTTATTTCAGTCTAGTAACCCAATGTCAAGCATCTTAACATTCGGGCTTCCCGTTCATCTCTAAACTTACACTGAAATCCCATTGACATGAGCATCTTTCATGCTTTCCTGAATGGGGGCATGAATTCCATGCAATGGCCTCACGATTTCCATGATTCTGTCACTCCGGGTTCTGAGGTCGTTTATTTGCCAAGCTCGGTGCAGCTGCGCTTTATTCAAATGCCTTGGCAATGACCACATGCAAATGAAGTCGGGAAACTTCCTGATAAAGGAGAGCGACTGAGCCTCACTGGAAATCCGCCGGGGCAGCCAGCCAGTTCACAGTCGTTGCACCACACAAGGTGGTTGGGTAGAATTGAAATGGCGTGTCTGGGGTTCCTTGTCCTTTTGGCAGCCTTCTCCGGTAAGTGGAGGAAACTGATAGGCAGCGAGCTCGGATAGCAAGTGTAGCAACGGATGGTTTTCTGGTTAAGATAGAATTATTGAGTGACAGTCTTCTGTGTTTGAACCCTGTATCTGTCACATGTGACTTGAAACCAGTCATGGAATGTGAAAAGTTACCTAAGGGATCTGGGTGCTAAATTCCTGTTGGTTTTACTAGGAGCTAGGTGTCAATATCCCTTAGGCATTTGGAAAATCCCAGGCTGAATCTGGGTGTGACTCAGTTTCCTGTCTGTAAAATGGGGTAACAGCACATCCCTACCTCAGCAGGGTGATGTGGGGATAAATTCATATGTACACCAGGAGCTCAGATAATTCTATGGAGGGGGGAGCAATAGAAGGATAAATCCTTCTATGGGAAGAGAAGGGGGGAAAGAGAGAGAAATTCATCATATTTTTCTTCCTTATTGTTATTCCTTCTCAGGTGTCAGGTCCCAGATCCAGCTGACCCAGTCCGGGGCAGAAATCAAGAAGCCAGGAGAGTCTGTGAAGGTGACATGTAAAACCTCCGGCTACACCTTTACCAGCTATTACATGAGCTGGGTACGGCAGGCTCCCGGGAAAGGACTGGAGTGGATAGGATACATCAATCCCAGTGACGGTGAAACTGGCTACGCCCAGGCCTTCCAGGGGCGATTCACCATCACCAGGGACACCTCCATGAGCACGGCCTATCCACAGCTGGGCAGCCTGAGAACCGATGACACAGCCACGTATTACTGTGCTCGGGACACAGTGACACAAACCACATCTGGACCAATTCAAAAACCCTCCAGTGAGAGAACCCGGGTCTCCTGCGAACACTGCAGCCCTCAGCCACCCGGGATAACGGTGACCCCTGTGAACAGACTCTGGGTAATTATCCCCTAGTGACTTAGGAGCAGTGAAAGCTAATGGGATTTAGATCCTTAAGTGCCTAAATCACTTTTCAAGCTAGGACTCTGTTCCCGGGACACAGTCAACATTAACCAGAGGAGAAGGGGACCAGAACAATCACAGCCCTTGGAGAAGCTGGGTGTGCCAGGAAGCGTGTGTCTGCCGCAGGATGGGAGCCGTTACCGGGGGTTGACCCCCTGCCTTCGCCCGCAGCTCCCGGGAAGGAAGGGAGCCCCGGCTATTAGACCCTGTGAGCGAACCTCGCTGGGAGTGAGAGGAGACTAAGGACCCCCCCAAAACAGGCGCCTTTAACTCCGTCTGTGGGAGGAGAGGGAGCCCTGGGGAGAGGGGGCTACCCAGGGAGTGCTGAGGAGGGAGGGCACAAGGGGCGGGTGGGCGGCGAGGTCTTTGGGCCCGTGGTGCCTGGACACCAGGAATATTCCTGGCCCGGGGCCCGGCTCCAGCAATGTCTGAGGCCGGGTCTCTCCCTCGGCCCCGACTTCTGCCCCCGGGTGCTCCCCGGCGGGTGATTTAAAGTGGCCCCGGGGCCCCCGCCCACCACCGGCAGCGCAGCGGAGCTGAGCGGGGTCCTGCCTGCTCGCTCCAAGTGGCTGCCGGCCCCGCCCTGCGGCCCCTGGGTGGGGTGGGGCGGGTCTGTGTCTTTGCACTCTGCTCCCTCCCCAAGCGCCCCTGCAGCCAATAGAAAACCCGGCTCGCCCTGCCTAGGAGCCCCAGATAAGCGCAGTACCCCCCACCCCCTCCCAGAGCCTGCACCCCCACCCCTTTCCCACACACCCTCTCCCACCTCAAACTCCCTCCCAGAGCCTGCACCCCCAGCCCAGCACAGAACCTTCACCCAAACTCCCTCCCAAAGCCTGCACCCTTCCTGCACCCCAGTTCCCTGCCCCCGTCCAGAGCCTGCCCCCCAGACCTCCTCCCCCCTCCCAAACTCCCTCCCAAAGCCTGCACCCTTCCTGCACCCCAGTTCCCTGCCCCTGTCCAGGGCCTGCCCCCCAGACCTCCTCCCCCCCCACCCAAACTCCCTCCCAGAGCCTTAGGCAGGTGGGTGGTGGAGTTTTTGGGGGCCGCGGTTTGGGGGGGCAGGCTCTGGGCGTTCTGAGCACCACCAAAATGTCTACAAACCTGCCGCCCGCCTCCCCTGAGAGGAGGGGTGCTTAAAGAAGGCCAGGTCCCTGTGTGCTGCCCCAGCGAAGAGAGGCAGCCCCGAGAAAGCTCGCACTGACTTTGGGCTCACAGGCCGGGGCTTCCCTTCTTCAGGAGAACACGGACACCTCAGAGGAAAAAGACTTTGATTTCACTGAGCCCTGAAAACTTATGGGGTCAGTGGGACTCAGAGCCACTGAAGGGAAATCCGAGTGAAATAAACACGCGGGCATTTTTAATAGATCTGCTCCATCTCCGTCTTTATGTTCCCCACCACTTCTGTGGGGGGCAGGGCGTCTTGTTTTACCAGTGAGTACCTGAGAATGGTCCCTAACTCCCTTAACAAATAGTCCCCGAGTGGCTAAGTGTTTTCCCCATGAGTAGAGGAGACACAATCTAACCCAGTAAAAGGACATCGGAGGCGAGGAGACAGGAGCCGTCACTGAAATGTCACACTTCTCAGAGCAGCCAGTGGCCGGAATTGTCAATGGAGATGAAGGGAATTAGGTGCCAAAATCCCAATGAAACCAAAGGGGATTTCGGTGTGGGGTTTTCATAACATCCAGCTGCCTCCGCAGTACAAGTCCTGTTTTCCTCTGCCCCTCTGGAAATCACAGCCAGTGTCTGTCTGCTAATGACTCTTTGGGGCTGAGATTTGAAACCCAAAATACCGTTTCGATCAAGGGGACCCAGCTACACTAATCTACTCAGCAGCTCTCAGAAATCCCTGTCTGTTTAAACATCAGTTATACAGCTGTGCGGACACACTGTGGGGGTCTGTCTCACGCACCCTAACGGCGTTCAGGGCCCCATTATGCCGGGTGCCGCACTTCGCCCTGGGGACAGGCAGTCCCAGCGCTGAAGGGTTCACAATCCAAATACACCAGGCAGACACCAGCAGAGGGTCAGAGAGTTAATGTTACACCCCAGGGTGAATCAACAGGTCCACTGGAAAGGCCGGGAGGAGAACCCAGGGCTGTTCTTCAGATCCCTTGTTTACAGATCATGCCTGAGGCCGCCTTGGCCCACGGATATTGTACAAGTATTAGATTTTGGGAAGGGTTTCTGCAGTGTGTGTGTGTGTGTGATTGTAATAGTTGTATCAATGCGCTCCCCAGGCTGGACACAGGTATAGCTGCAGAAATGTGCCTTATACTGGGATTTTGCATTTTCCTTCCCACCCAAGAACAGCCACACCAGCTGAAGAAACTTTATACTGATTCATAGACTCAGATTTCAAGGCCAGAAGGGAAGATCTTCATAACTTACTTTGCCCTCCTGTGTAACACTGGTATGTCTGTGTCCATATTAGGGGAGGAGTGTGTTGTACCCCCTGAATTATACCTTTATAGTTCCAATGGTACACCTTTTGTGTGTAGACAAGTGCTAAGAGTCTCAAAGCTGTCTAGGGGATTTAGACTCCAAGGGATAAATATTCAAAGGCACAAATGGCACTTAGGCCCTAACTCAATTGAAAATCAATGTGATTTTGATGCCCAAGCATTTCTACCTTTGAAATAGCCACCTCAAGTCCCCATCGATTTGGAAGGGAACTGGGTATCCAAATCCCTTGGACAGCTCAGGAAAGTTCAGCCTCTAGATCTGTTTTGTGTTTCCCTTTAAATGCTAATTCTTTTCCTTGAATCCCATTTTGAATATTTTACCTAGATAAACTGCAGCTCACAAAAGAATCCGGGCCTTCTCCTGATGTGCTACTGCAAGAGATTTAATTAAAAATAGATTCGGGTGAGTTCTGAGAACCAGAAGAACGGCAGATGCCAGATCCAAGCACAGTTGATGCGTTCTGATTCCCGTTCAGCTCCTTCGAGCTTTTGAGGCGTCTTTGATGTTGAATATGCAAATAAAGTAATTATACTCCCTGTTTGAAGTTTGCAATGGGAGAAAATCACCATCCAAAGGAGTCACCTTGCTGTGCCAGATGGAGGGTGTTGTAGAAACAACCATTAAATATTTGCTACATTTTCTGTCCCTGCTGGCAGCCTTCCCGGGTAAGTGAATTGCAGAGAGATCTGGGGTGTGGAGGAGAAAGGAGAGCCAACAAGAAGGGTACTCAGACTCATGCATTCTTGTCGGGTAACTGCAGGTGTCTGGTCCCAAATCCAACGGGTCCAGCCTGGTGCTGAGATTAAAAAACCTGGAGAGTCAGAGAAGCTGTCCTGTAAACCATCTGGGTACAGCTTTACTAGCCACTTGCTGTCTTGGATTCAACAGGATTAAGCCAAATAATGGAGGAATTGCCTATGCTACAAATATAAAGGATTATTCACCCTCTCCAGAGACAACTCCATCAGCACAGCCTATGTAGAGATCAGTGGGCTCAGAAGTGAAGACACCACCATGTATTACCATGAGAGCAGCACAGCAAAAGGAAACCCAGTCAGAGTCATGTAAAAACGGTCTGCAGAGGAAACCACAATCTCCTGAGCACATGGGAGCCCCTGGGGCAGCTGGAAAGAGGAGTCTGTATTCTATTTATACGAATCATTGCACCCTATAACTGGAAGTGTATCTGCAGACCCCAAAAGTGAACCACAAGCACTGTGGTGTCCTACAAAAAAAGTGATAGTGATTTTGGGTGCCTCTGTTTTTGGTTGCTCAAACTGGGACACGTTAACAGGGACTGATTTATAGAAAGCACCAGGCATCCATTATGACCGATTTATCTTATTAATTTGCCTGGAGCATTAGGTGATTAGGCTGAGGCCCCAGGATCTTTAGGGGAGGAGATGAAGGAGCACATCAAGTGACTAAGGTTTAAAGCTTTATTAATAAAGTAAAGTAAAACAACAGCGGAGAGTGAGGGGTGCTTTTTACGTTATTGAGAGGAAGGAAGAAAGCATTAGCGCCCCAAGCCCTACCCCCCTTTTATACTTACACACACACTACCTGGGGCTGGCCAAGCCCGGGGGTAACGTAAGAAGAAGAGGGGGAAGGGTGGACGGGAGTTTTGTTCTGTGCACAGGATGCCCAGAGTTCGCTGTTGATCTCTGACCTGCCCTCGCTTTTGGGAGGATTTTTAAGACCTGGGTTTTTTGGGGGGGCCTTCCAGTTCAGGGACTTCTGTCCCCCATGCTTTTTGTACCAGTTCAACCCCGTTTTTCGCCGCTTTTCGACGCTTTTTTAAAACACACCTGCTTTAGGGACGCGAGATGGTTATTTTTTCCTTGCTGACCTTTGCCGTTTTACTTCTTTTTGCAGCCCCTGCAGTTTTGTTTAGCTGATTTATTTTTTTTTTACAGCTCTTTGGGGTTGGAATTCAGGCCCCCTTCTTTCTTGGCAGGCAGCCGAGAGTCGGTTGTGTGCTGTGGCCTTGGGCTGGAGTCAGCGTCTTATCTTCCGACCGAGCGTGAGCCTCGAGTTAACCCATTTCTTTTTTCCTTTCTCCCTCTGTGGCCTCTCATAACTGCAAAGGAACCTGTTACTTTACCCTTACACCTTTAACCCTTCTCAAAACGCCTTGCGATGCCTGCGACAGTGTTAGCAACGTACAATGCTGATTTGCCAGTCCAGGGGCCCCTGAGGGATGGGGCCATTGGGTTGTGGCATTCCCCCCCCCCACACCCCGAATTAACATTGTGTTGTGAGGAGTCACCGCTTAGGTTTTTACCCACCCTCTGACACAGTGGCGAGGGTGACTGTTGGTTGGTACATAAGCAGCGATATGTTACAAACACAATTGTCATGGTGGCAACAATTGCATCCAGCGGCCGGGAGTGGCTTTGGGCTTTATTAGTAACGTAGCATAACACATTCCCCGGCTGGCATAGATGCCCCATCCAGATGGCTGTGACAAAGGCAGCTTTTTTTCAGATGAAATGCGCATCGCAACACTGCGAAGGAGGGGGCATTTGTCTGGAACACAATTCATTCTTCCCGGCTGTGCGTCAACGGAAGGAAAACACTGGGCGTAATTTATGAAAAATTAAACACAATATAATTAGAAACATTAACACTGCTTTGAATAACACAGGAGCCTTTAGTCCCTCCAGCGAGCATTTGCCCATCTAAACAGACAGGGGGTTATCCCTCCCCAAACGTCTTCGGCTCCTATCTTACTTAAACGTCACTGTCGGTAGATTTTTCTCCTCTCCAAAGTCAATTCTCAAAATATGAATTAGGCTCCTGTGACACAGTCACCCGTCACACCAGCAAAACGGTCCTGGGTGAACGCCCTGAGCACCAGGCTACGGGGTATTTGGGGAGGGGTCTTTCAATCTCTCCTGTTCATGCTGTTCCACCGTGATTTAATTAATACTTATTTGGTCTGAAAGAGAAAGGGATGTGCTGGGGGTGTCTGTACCCCAGATGTCACCCTGCCCTTGACAGTGCAAGACAGGGGCTCAAGTCCCTGCTCCCGGATCAGGCAGAGGGTCAGGAAATGATCCTGGCTCTACCATGTCCTAGGTAAGTGCTCTAACCACTAGGCTAAAAGCTAACGGAAGCCCCAACAAATCCTTCTCTGGCACAAAGGAGTGTGGGCGTGTTTTTGAATGTAAATACCTGGGACTAACTCCAGGACAGGGCTGTGAATCCCAGCTGGAGTTAGGCACCTAACTCCCTTTAACAGGTGGTACTTGGACCAAACCCCTCCTCAGCATTTCCGAAGGGGTAGGTCAGGCAGCTCTCCACTCATTGTGCTGGCTTTTGCCAATCCCTGGATCAAGCACCTAACTCTCCTCTACAAATGGATCATTTCAGTGTAGCCGGTCACTGCTGCGAAGGGGGCTTCCCTCCCCATGCGATGGGAACCTTCCCTCTCCAGCGGGTGGCCCAGAACAATGGATCCCTGGCACAGGACCCCTCTCCAGACATGAAAGCTCATGCTCAAATAAATTGGTTAGTCTCTAAGGTGCCACAAGTACTCCTTTTCTTTTTGCGAATACAGACTAACACGGCTGTTACTCTGAAACCTCTCCAGACACTGACTCCCCTGACTGGAGGTGGAAAGCGGCTCCAGAGCTGAGTCCCCCTAGCCCCCAATATCCCCTCACAGTAGCCAGGCCCTCAGTTCCCATGCGAGGAAATCAAGTCTCTGCAGGGAGCTGTTCATTCCTCCCAGGGTCTGAAAGAGTCAGGAGGACCCCAGCGCCCTGCCCCCGGCGCTGCACAGACACAGAGGACGGGACAGTCTGACTCCTGCCACGAGATCCCTAGGGCGAGTCAATCCGATCACTGACAGCAGGAGTGTGTGTCTCTTATAAAGCGGGGCATGCAAATGAGGGAGACAGTTTCCTGGTTAAATCTCTGCCTCCCTCTGCCCAGGCTGCACCCGGAGACACAATCCGCAGCCCCCTGGGTCGGTGCAGTCACCAGCCAGTCCCCTGAGAACTTTCCCCTCCAGCACCCGGGAAAATGGGATTTTTGCTCCTTGTCATTGTCGCTCTAGCAGCTTTGGAAGGTATTTTCCTCCTCTGAAGACCTGGCCGAGTTAGAAGAATATTGTGTTACCGCTGTTTTTATACCGACATTAATGGCCTGTCTTTATTCCCAGGTGTCCGGTCCCAGACGCTGGTGGAGTCCGGAGGGGATGTGAAGAAGCCCGGAGACTCTCTCCGCCTCTCCTGCAAAGCCTCCGGGTTCACCTTCAGCAGCGCCTACATGAACTGGGTCCGCCAGGCCCCCGGGAAGGGACTGGAATGGGTCGCTGTTATATACCCCGGTGGGAGTAGTACATACTACCTCGATGCAGTGAAAGGGCGATTCACCATCTCCAGGGATGACGCCAAGAGTGAGCTGTATCTGCAAATGACCGGCCTGAAGCCCGAGGACACCGCCCGCTATTACTGTGCGAGAGACACAGTGACACCAAACCGGTTTGTGATCGTGCAAAAACCCAGGCTGCGGAATCGCCCTTCTCCCGGCGGCCGCGCGGGGGCAGCAGCGACACCCCCCGCTTCGGGCTCGGGCAGGAGACCCGGCCCCCGGGGGAACGGGACACAAACCTCCCGCCAGTTTAACCCTTCCGTTCCCGGACTCTGAATGGCCCATTTCCCTACCCCAGAGATGGAGGCGGGGTGTGGAAATGGGCCATGCAGGGTCCGGGCGGGGCTGGGGGGCAGAGATCACCCGGCGCCGGAATAAACCCCGCTCCGCTGAGCCCGGGGATGGGGCACCGCCGGGACTTTCCAAGGAGACTGGAGCATTTTTTCCATCCATTTGACAGCTGGAAATCACAGCCCTGGTGTGAACGGTGCAACTCAGGATCCTGCCCACAATAAAGTGCCACCATGTCACAGAGTCACCATGGAGATAAACGGACCCGCCCCTCAACCCCCAATGGCATCACTCAGCCCAGCGCTGGCCCGCCGGGCATTGGGGACAGTCAGGGGGCTAAGGGCTGTGGACAGGGACACTGTGGGATTTCATGGGGTCGCTCAGGGGGAGGCGGCTGCCGAGGGAGAAGCAGAGGCCCGTGGGGCGGAGGGATCTTTAAAAAAGGGAAGAAGGAGGATCCTGGGAACTACAGGCCAGTCAGCCTCACCTCAGTCCCCGGAAAAATCATGGAGCAGGTCCCTAAAGACTCAGTCCTGAAGCACTGACATGAGAGAAAAGTGATCAGGAACAGTCAGCATGGATTCACCAAGGGAAGGTCATGCCTGACTAATCTAATCACCTTCTATGATGAGATTACTGGTTCTGTGGATGAAGGGAAAGCAGTGGATGTATTGTTTCTTGACTTTAGCAAAGCTTTTGACACGGTCTTCCACAGTATTCTTGTCAGCAAGTTAAAGAAGTACGGGCTGGATGAATGCACTATAAGGTGGGTAGAAAGTTGGCTAGATTGTCGGGCTCAACGGGTAGTGATCAATGGCTCCATGTCTAGTTGGCAGCCGGTGTCAAGTGGAGTGCCCCAGGGGTCGGTCCTGGGATCGGTTTTGTTCAATATCTTCACAAATGATCTGGAGGATGGTGTGGATTGCACTCTCAGCAAATTTGCAGATGATACTAAACTGGGAGGAGTGGTAGATACGCTGGAGGGGAGGGATAGGATACAGAGGGACCTAGAGAAATTGGAGGATTAGGCCAAAAGAAATCTGATGACATTCAATGAGGATAAGCACAGGGTCCTGCACTTAGGACGGAAGAACCCAATGCACAGCTACAGACTAGGGACCGAATGGCTAGGCAGCAGTTCTGCGGAAAAGGACCTAGGGGTGACAGTGGACGAGAAGCTGGATATGAGTCAGCAGTGTGCCCTTGTTGCCAAGAAGGCCAATGGCATTTTGGGATGTATAAGTAGGGGCATAGCGAGCAGATCGAGGGACATGATCGTCCCCCTCTATTCGACATTGGTGAGGCCTCATCTGGAGTACTGTGTCCAGTTTTGGGCCCCACACTACAAGAAGGATGTGGATAAATTGGAAAGAGTCCAGCGAAGGGCAACAAAAATGATTAGGGGTCTGGAACACATGACTTATGAGGAAAGGCTGAGGGAACTGGGATTGTTTAGTCTGCAGAAGAGAAGAATGAGGGGGGATTTGATAGCTGCTTTCAACTACCTGAGAGGTGGTTCCAGAGAGGATGGTTCTAGACTATTCTCAGTGATAGAAGATGACAGGACAAGGAGTAATGGTCTCAAGTTGCAGTGGGGGAGGTTTAGGTTGGATATTAGGAAAAACTTTTTCACTAGGAGGGTGGTGAAACACTGGAATGCGTTACCTAGGGAGGTGGTAGAATCTCCTTCCTTAAAAGTTTTTAAGGTCAGGCTTGACAGAGCCCTAGCTGGGATGATTTAATTGGGGATTGGTCCTGCTTTGAGCAGGCGGTTGGACTAGATGACCTCCTGAGGTCCCTTCCAACCCTGATATTCTATGATTCTATGATTCTATGAGAGACAGGGGGGCACAAGGGTCACAGAGCGCAGCTCCCACTGAGTGAGATTCACCATCTCCAGAGATGTTTCAGAGTAACAGCCGTGTTAGTCTGTATTCGCAAAAAGAAAAGGAGTACTTGTGGCACCTTAGAGACTAACCAATTTATTTGAGCATGAGCTTTTGTGAGCTACAGCTCACTTCATTGGATGCATACCGTGGAAACTGCAGCAGAGTTTATATACACACAGAGAATATGAAACAATACCTCCTCCCACCCCACTGTCCTGCTGGTAATAGCTTATCTAAAGTGATCATCAAGTTGGGCCATTTCCAGCACAAATCCAGGTTTTCTCACCCTCCACCCCCACCCCCCCCCGACAAATTCACTCTCCTGCTGGTGATAGCCCATCCAAAGTGACAACTCTCTACACAATGTGCATGATAATCAAGTTGGGCCATTTCCTGCACAAATCCAGGTTCTCTCACCCCCCTCCCAAAACCCACACACACAAACTCACTATCCTGCTGGTAATAGCTCATCCAAAGTGACCACTCTCCCTACAATGTGCATGATAATCAAGGTGGGCCATTTCCAGCACAAATCCAGGTTTTGTGCTGGAAATGGCCCACCTTGATTATCATGCACATTGTGTAGAGAGTTGTCACTTTGGATGGGCTATCACCAGCAGGAGAGTGAATTTGTGTGGGGGGGTGGAGGGTGAGAAAACCTGGATTTGTGCTGGAAATGGCCCAACTTGATGATCACTTTAGATAAGCTATTACCAGCAGGACAGTCGGGTGGGAGGAGATATTGTTTCATATTCTCTGTGTGTATATAAAGTCTGCTGCAGTTTCCACGGCATGCATCCGATGAAGTGAGCTGTAGCTCAGGAAAGCTCATGCTCAAATAAATTGGTTAGTCTCTAAGGTGCCAAAAGTACTACTTTTCTTTTTTCAAATAAATTAGTAACACCCCGAAAGTTAAAGAGACGGTGAAATAATAAATGAGATTAAGACAGAGAATGTCTGCGAATGAAGGCTCGGTTTAGATGACCAATGAATGGTTAGGGAGGTGCCAGCCTAGGAATTCAGTGTCGCTTGGCTGAAGAAGGCACCAAGTGGAAACAACCGGAGGACCCCGGGGGAGCAAACTGGAATCCACCGGACTAACCCAAAGGATGAGAAACCTGATAAGCACCTGACAGCCACCATGGAGCTGTCATGACAGCCAGCATGATGAAGCAGCGCCCATGGACTGGCATAGGAATAAATTCCTATCAAAATAGACTCTGAGGACTGGGAACTTGGAGTCTGGTTCTGCCACCACCCTCCAGGAGCATCGGATGCGCGTCTAACAGGGCCTCCGCTCCAGTCTCCTGTACAGGCCGCCTGGCCAGGACTCTGTCAGGAGCAGCTTTTAGGCTGGTAACTATAACTACTACGCAGAACTTGCATGAATGAATGTATGTATGGATATGTGGATAAATAAGGAATAGTAGTGATCTAACATTGTGTGTTTCTATCTTTTTATTATATTTACAATAAATGCAGCATTTTGCCTTATCCCCATTTACAAGCTCCTGTTGGTCTTATTTTATTAGTGTAACAAAATGGCAGGGCAACAGTCTATTATTCCTATTAAGATTAATGTGATTTATTATATATTTCTATTCCCAGGTGCCCAGTCGCAGATCCAGCCCCTGGACCCCCAAGCTTATGTGCAAAACCCGGAGACTCTCTCCGCCTCTCCTGCAGACCCACTGGGTTCACCCTCAGCAGCTACTTATGAGATGGGTCCGCCAGGCTCCCGAGAAAGCACTGGAGTGCATAGGAGAAATATACCGAACTTCAACTACCGTCAACTACGCACAGCCCTTTAAGGGACAAAAACACACACTCGGGGAAACGAAAACAGTTAAGCACTAACTAGTAGGTGATTTTTACTTGCTTCTCTCAGGCATGAGAGAGTAGTTCCTCCTCCTGTTCCAAGTAAAGTCAATTGTTATTTTGTATTATGACCCGTAGGAGCCAGGGTCATGGACCAGAGCTCTATTGTGCTAGGCGCTGGACAAACACAGATCAAACAGCCCCAGACAGCTTATGAAGTCAATGTAAGACAACAGATGGGAAGAGACACATGGGGGCGGGGACAAGGAACCACTAAGACAATATTGATCAGCGACCCCAGCAAAAGAGCCCCCTAACAGTCAAGTATTTTTCTAGGCTTCATGGGAAAGATGTATTTTAGGGGAGCTTTGAAGGGAAACACTGAGGTAGCTTTGCCCAAGTTCCCCCCTCCCCTCCCCTCCCCTCCCCTCCCAAGGCAAGGGGCAGCCGCGGGGGAAAGCAGAACTGTCCTTTTTTAAAAAGTTAACAAATGGACAAAGGAGGCTCAGGTAGGAAGATGGGAATTGTCACAGTGGATGAGAACAGGCACCGAACGAATCCATTCCCCTGCCTCCTCTAGCGGTAAACACCAGCTGCAGGAACGTTGCAACGGGCAGTTCTGGAATAACCTGATCACAGGAGAATTTTCCTCTGGACCTCTCCATGCTTGTATATTGGTTTCTGCCATAAATCAATTTAATCTGAACAACGCAAAGCCAATGTTATTAATAGTGGCATCTTAGACCAAGACAGAAGGGGGGGGGGGGGAGCATTACAGTGAAACCTAAAGCTAGATCTAAAATTATCAAATGTTAGAACACTTATGAAGATTTTTAAAGGGTTATTCGCCATTGGCCTTTCCCTTATTTTAGCTCATGCGCACAGAGCACCCGCTGGAGTCGCAGGGACATGGTCAATTCTCAGCAAATGTTTGGTGTTCTGAGAAGTCAAGAAAGAGGCACTGGGGACGAACCCCGGAGAGCCATTTGGACCTCAAGCGGCAACATAGATTGCACGGTCATCACTAATGGGGAGGTCTGTCACCTGCCCTAAAGATCATGGGCAGACACAGTTACTGTGGTCGGTGACCCTGTCTGGGCCCAGCTCCGAGCCAGCTGCATGGCCTGCCAGTGGATTGAAAGGGGAGAGTCGTGACGGCCCGCAGCGAGTGATTACAAACATTCTCTAAGGAACGGGCATACCCACAGGTCTTGTAGTAAGAGCGGAACAGCTGAAAGAGAAACAGCTGCCAAATCCAGGTGCGTGTCAATAGCCACTATTGCCACGCGATTAATTTAATCTAGGAGAGGTGTTTTAAGGGCCGCATCACCTCGGTATCTCTGCGTCTCACATTCATGAGCGAATCTTAACGTAGAGAAATAAAATTCCCATTGGACAAACGGGGAAACAGTTTCAATGAAACTTTTCAATGACCTGAGAGCCTAAATCCAATTTTTAGAAGGGGCTTAAATTTCACAGCCTAAATGCCAGAGACAGGGATTAGGGTTTAGGTTCCACAATAATGTAATTACCCCAAACCCGACTCCCTGAGGCTCCTTTGATTTCAGGGGGATTTGGGTCAGGGCGCTACCCCTCCCCCTCCCTCGTCCTTCTCCCAGAACCGGAGGGCAGCTCATGAGATCAGCCGGGGAAGGCGTTTGACGTGTTTAGTGGGGAGCGGGGCATGCAGGCCAGGGAGACAGGGTCCTGTTCAAATCTCTGCCGCTGTCTGCCCAGGCTGCATTAGCAGCACAGAGGCTTTGTTTAAGTTCGTCACCATCTGTGTCGTGCTGTTAAACCGGCCAGGAATCCTCAGGAGGGGAAGGGGGCGGGAAGGGATGGAAGGTTTTTAAACAGTGTTTTTGATTCAGTTTCTCCCCCTTGGTCCGAATTACCCATGGCATCCATACTGCATCACGTCAAGCCCAGATCATGAGAGCAATGCCTCTGCTTGCCCTGACCAGCGGATGTCTGGATTCTGCTGTCAGCCCAGCTCTGCTGCCTGGCGGGAACCAGGTGTTGTCCCCGTGTACCGAGAATTCTTCTTTGCAGCCGAACTAGTCCAACGTGCACTGTGATAACTGGAACCGGAGCAGCCAAACAAATGCCTCATTTTCCAGCTTTGTGGATGAGAGAACTGTAAGTGAAGATTCTAATGATGACCTTAAACCAGCTGCCTCAGGAATCTGCCAAGAACTTTGCTGAAAATATCTTCCTCATCTTAACCAGGGAGGAGCTAAGACGTAACCCACATCTGCCCAACTCTATTCGAATGACGCTCCTTCTGATCTGACAGCTCCGGCCTTGCCAGTTTCATCTAGAACAATTCACAAACTTGGGACCTAATCCTGTAAACCCTTCATCATTTGATCAATCCCATTGAAGACTGTCAGGGTTCCCTCCTCACTCTGAACTTTGGGGTACAGATGTGGGGACCTGCATGAAAGTCCCCCAAAGTTTATTTTTACCAGTCTAGGTTAAAAACTTTCCCAAGGCACACTTTTTTTCTTGTTCTTGGATGCTATGGCTGCCACCACTAAGTGATTTAGACAAAATTCAGGAAAAGGACCACTTGGAGTTCCTGTTTCCCCAAAATATCCCCCCAAGACCCTTCACCCCCTTTCCTGGGGAGGCTGGAGAATAATATACTAACCAGTTGTTTACAAAGTGAGAACAGATCAAATCCTGGTTCTTAGGAAGCTGAAAATCAATTAGGTTCTTAAAAGAAGAATTTTATTTAAAAAAAAGTAAAAGAATCACACCTGCAAAATTAGGATGGACGATAACTTTTCAGGGTAATAAAAAGATTTAAAACACACAGAATTTTCCTCTCAGCTTAACTTCAAAGTTACAAAAAGAGGAATAAACCCCCCTCTTAGCATAGAGAAAATTCACAAGCTAAACAAAAGATAATCTAACACATTTCCTTGCTTTACTTACAATTTTTGTAAACTTAGAGGCTCATTTCAGGTATGGTTTTAGGAGATGGCTTTTTCTGCCCTGGTCCTTCTCTGTCCGAGAGAACCAGACAAAGAGCACAAACAAAACCTCCCCCCACAGATTTGAAAGGATCTTCTTTCCTTTTTGGTCCTTTTGGTCAGGTGTCAACCAGGTTATTTGAGCTTCTTAACCCCTTACAGGTAAAGGAGGGATTTTAGGCTACCCTTAGCTGTAGGTTTATGACAAAGACAATGGGACTATTTGCATGTCTATGTACCACTTTTGTGGTAAGAGTTTCAGGAGTCCGTTCTGTTCCTATAAAGGAAGTTGAATCTCCCATTTAAATGCAATGTTTGGGTACAATACCATAATGCAGTTTAGGATTCAGCTCTACTTAAGATTTGTCTTTTAATAAGTCATACATACGCTGAAATGACTCTTCACCCAACTCCCATATTCCATATAAACAGACTGAAATTCTACATATTTGGAGGGAAAGTGAGTAGTTAAGCATGTTGATGCTTGTATATACAAACACCCATTTCATCCCTGTACTGGAAAATATAGCTGAACTTAATTTTTGTATGGAATTTGAAAAAAGTTTAACAGCCCTGATTGTTTTCTGTGGTAATCAGTGTGAACCTGGAAAAATTACATGCCTTCTAAGAGAAAAGAATCAGTCCACATTTACTGGGAAAAAAAATTCCTTCCAACTGGTGTTCAGAAGAGTGCTACAAGACACATACATGACCTCATGAGCAGAGGGCGGAGAGGATACCCTCCCACATTATGACCAGCAATAATAATAAGAATAAAATCTCAAAGAGGCAGAGGTTCACAGATTTGCAAACCTAAAAAGCTGTGTTATGCTTTAAACCACCTCAGCCCATGCCAGGTTTATGAACATTAGAAAGTTAACTGGAAAGGAACACTGCAGCCCATTAACCTGAATGTGGGCCAGCCAGTCTGCCCTCACAGACTAAAGGTGCAGTCACACCTGAACAGCTCAGAATTAACTTTGCTCTTTTAGGCTACATGGAGAGTCCTGTCACTGGCTCCATGTCTGTTGTTACATAAAATAAAACTCCAGATAAAGATAAAAAAGATAAAACTCCAGTGGGGCCTGGTGCTGGCACAGAGGGTCTCAGGTAAGTGGTGTGATTTTTCAGAATCTCTTTTGGGAGTAGTCATGCAGGTGAAATAGCTGGTACTTATGATTATGCTGTTTCTATGCATGTGTATTCATCTTGGTATCTGAAGTTATGAAAATTAGCTATGTTTACTACATGTTTGCTCCTGTGGTAACGCCCACAAGATATTGATCCAGCACATGAAGGGAAAGTTGAATGGACACTGAGCTCACAATGAACCCTGAAAAATGCCTGTCTACACTTAATGGACTTTTGGTGAATGTTCTAATAAGAATATGGGTGGGGGTGATGGACATGTAACTTTCCCATGTGACTCCAAACACCATCTTGCACAGTGAGAACAGATTTCCCTTTACTTGCCCCTTGGCAGAAGCTAAAAGGCCCTGGCCTCGAAACCTCCCCATTTTACCTCTTTTCTGCTCCACCCTCTGGACTATGAGCATATACTAATGGGAGCATTCTAACCAAGGGACTGAGGACTTGAAGGTAGTCTGGAGCCTTCATATTTCCTTGACCCATTGTGGGGCATTGCACTCCACATGATTTTATAAAAAATATTCTAATGAGTATGAATATAATGTAAGTGGAATATGCTTCCTGCAAAAGGTCTCTTGTAAGGTATCATTACAAAGCTTATAATCGACTGAGTGTGGTCATCCTATTTGTCTAAATGCATCACTCTTCAGAATTGTGCTTCAATTTAAAATGGTATCCTGGATAGAGATGGGTTTAAACAAATTCTTACATGCTTTCATGAATCAAGGCCTAACAAATTGTACTAGGGTCCCCCTGAAATCATTTCCATCCTTGAAAATCATCCACAGACCTGCCATCTCCCTTAAGCAATTTGGAACATCCCAACCCTGCACTGCTATGGGATTTTACATTACAGTCTTTGCAACAGATTTCCCACACTTATATATTACTGAGCTGTGTGCCTGAGTGCACTGTATCTTACCTGAGAAACAACAGGTCCTCCACCAATTAGAGAGTGTGAGACTGAGATTTTCAAAGGAACCCAAAGTTGTGAAGTTCCAGCTCCCTTGGGATTTGAGTGTTTGCCTTGCTTAAGACCTTTTAAAAAATCCACCCTGCTGCATAAACACAGCCGCAAGGCAGAGCTTTTAAGGTCTATGTATTGTTGTTTTTGTATTATTTTATCCAGCATTTCCACAGAAATGTTAGTTTGACATTTTTATCTATATTATTGCCTATTTATAGTGGGTGTTGAAAATAATAGGAATGGTAATACTAAGAAGAAGAGTGATAGAACACTTCTATGCAACTGAATGGTTTTATTCATATCATTAGTCCCACTCAAAGCAAGGCAAGTACTCTCAGTTGCAGAGGCCTATAAACACCTGCAGGATTATAACCCTAACCTGTAGATTCTTTCAGGGTGCCGACTGTCCATTCTTACTGTATGACTTAGCCCAGAAGTCCGAAAAACTGAATTCTGCTAAAACATTCTAAGCAGGCTAGGCGGGGATCCACACCCAACTCTCATTCATTTTAAGGTAGTAATCTAATAATAATTCTGTCTCGTAGTCCAGCATTGCAAGGAAGAATTTCAAACATAGGGGCTGGAATTAGGGGTTCTGGCTTGAAGGTGGTTCCTTTATATACAGAGTTTACAGTTTGGCTCAATGTCTCCCAGCACCCCCACTATAAAAACTGTTCCAGCACCCCTGGTTTCAAATGAATATTTGCTCCCCATGTAAGATCTGATCCGATGTCAATCGCAGTCAAGGCCACATCCCCTCTGATTTCAGGGAGGCTTGGGTCTGAACGTTACACACATTCCCCCTTCCTTCTCCTGGAATTGGAGGGCAAGACATTTGATTGCTCAGGGAAGGAGTTTGTGTCTCTTATAAGGAGCGGGATATCCAAATAGGGGTGACACTTTCCTGTTTAAATCTGTCCCTCTCTCTGTCCAGGCTGCACTTAGAGAAACCATCCACAGCCCCCTGGGTCTGTGCAGTTACCAGCTGATCCCCTGAGACCTTTTCCCTTCAACTCCAGGGAAAATGAGACTTTGGCTCCATTTAGTGTTCCTTGTAGCAGCTCGGGAAGGTATCTTCTCCCCTGGGAACCATTGGCAGGGCAAGGGAGCAGTCTATTATCGCTATTACTATCAATATGATTTACAATATCTTTCTATTCCCAGGTGCCTGGTCGCAGATCCAGATCCCAGAGTCCCAAACTTATGTGCAAAAGTCTGGAGACTCCCTCCGCCTTTCCTGCAAACCCACCGGGTTTCTCCTTCAGCAGCTACAGGATGAGCTGGGTCAGACAGGCCCCTGGGAAGGGACTGGAGTGGATCAGGGAAATACACCCAACTTCTACTACCATCAACTATGCACAGACCTTCAAGGGACGCTTCACCATCTCCAGGAACAACCCCAACAACCTGCTGTATCTGCAAATGACCAGCCTGAAATGCTAGGACACCGGTCAGTATTCCCTGTTCTGTTCATTCCCTCTGGGGCACCTGGCATTGGCTACTGTTGGAAGACAGGACACTGGGCTAGATGGACCTTTGGTATGACCCAGTCTGGCCGTTCTTATGTTCTTAAAATTTGTGGCGGACCGACACTAGGATTTTGTACACCATAATTTTGTTGCTGTTTGCGCAGACCACTGAATGGTGCTTCTGCAGCACATCGTCTGTCCTGAACAATTAAAGACTGAACTGCAGTGCATAAACACATGCGCTAGGGGACTAGATAAAGCTTTGGTTTTGCTTCCTGACTAATTTCAGGATCCTTCCTCTAGACCTGGTGGATCAACCTGAATTCTGCTGTTTAGGATCCTGCCCAAAGAAAAGACCAGACCACAAGAATATCTGGCATACCCACAAGTCTTTGCATTGAGGGGGAACCAAGGTGAAAAGCTGAAATAGAGACAGCTGCCAAATCCAGCTGCCTATTAATAGCCTCTATTCTCCACGTGGCTAATTCAATCTAGGCATTTTAAGGCCCCCGTCAATGCGGCATTTAGGATTCCTTAGTGAATCTTAAGGTAGAGAAATGTAATTCCCATTGTGCAAATCGGGAACAGTTTAAGTGAGCTGGGAGCCCAAGGCCAACTTTCGATAGTGACTTAAATTTAGGAGCCTAAATCCCAGAGACAGTGATTAGGATTTCGGTTCCCAAGTCATTTAGTTATCCCAAATCCGACTCCCTGGGGCTCCTCTGCCAATTCTCACTGAATAATCTGTGTTGCTGAAAGACAGCACAGCCCCACTGCAGGGGTCATTCTGCACTGAAGATGATGGTGATGATTGAAATGACTGCAGCTTCCTTTCTTGCTTTCTCTCTTTTCTGCTCACTCCATTCTTCCTCAGTTTCTGCTTTGACAGCCCATTTCCGAGGCTATTCAGGACCGGGTTCCCAAATTGTGCTGGACTCCACACAAACACGTGGGACCGGATCCGATGTAGCTCCAAGCCACTCAAAAATCCCCTGGGGATTCAATGGGATTTGGGTCAGAGGGCTACACACATTTACCCCCCTCTCCTGGAATCGGAGGGCAAGAAATGAGATCAGCAAGGGAAGGAGTTTGTGTGTGTTATAATGGGCGGGATATGCAAATCAGGGGGACAGTTTCCTGTTTAAATCTGATCCTCCCTCTGCCCAGGCTGCACCCAGAGAGACTATTCGCAGCCCCCTGGGTCTGTGCAGTGACCAGCCAGTCCCCTGAGAACTTTCCCCTCCAGCACCAGGGAAAATGATATTTTGGCTCCAGTTAGTGTTCCTTGCAGTGGCTTTGGAAGGTATTTCCTCCCCTCACACCCATTGGCGGGGCAGGGGAACAGTCTATTGTTGCTCTTAATACTAATGATAATTACATTATGTTTCTATTCCCAGGTGTCCGGTCCCAGGTGCAGCTGGTGGAGTCCGGAGGGGATGTGAAAAAGCCCGGAGACTCTCTCCGCCTCTCCTGCAAAGCCTCTGGCTTCACCTTCAGCAGCTACTGGATGCAATGGGTCAGACAGGCCCCTGGGAAGGGACTGGTGTGGATTGGGGAAATACACCCAACTTCAACTACCATCAACTATGCACAGCCCTTCAAGGGACGCTTCACCATCTCCAGGGACAACCCCAACAACCTGCTGTATCTGCAGATGACCGGCCTGAAATCTGAGGACACCGCCCGGTATTACTGTGCTAGGCACACAGTGAGCAGAAAGCTATTAAGCAGGAAGCAAAAACCGAGCTGAAATGGTAACAACTCTACCAACACTCTGCAGAGGGCAGCAGTGAATTAAAATTAAATACTGTTATAGTAAATTATTTAAGGAGTCAGTATTAAAGGGCATGTTTGTGCACATATCAGCATGTAAGTATTTAGGGATTTCTATGTGTTTTAGTAACATGAGACAAATATTCTTTCAGATCTTGAATAGCCACGGGCATTACTGAGAATTAAGTGTGAAATTAAATCCATGGCACTATGAATTGTGCTGAAATGGATAAGGTGTCCTGCACAGAGATGGGGTTAAGCAAATGCCTAAGCACTTCCCTGAATGAAGGCCTAAGAAATTGGTCTAGGGTCTAGATGAAATCACTAATTAATTTGCATCCTTGAAAATCGTCCCCTGCCCTACTATCTCCCTTAAACTCTTTGGAATATCCCAACCCCAGACTGCTGTGGGAGTTTACATAACAATATTTGCAAGAGATTGCCCACACTTAAATATTGCTGAGCTGGGCCTCTGAGCGCCCTGTACCCCGCCTGAGAAACAGTAGGTCCTCAACCCATTAGAGAGTTTCCTCCCGGTTTTCAAAGGAACCTAAAGCTGTGAGGTTTCCAACTCCCATGGGATTTGAGAATTTAAACTGCTTAAGTTAAGACCCTTTAAAAACTCCCCCCATATCAGAATGCATAAACACAGGGGCGGGGCTGAGCTTCTCAGGTCTGTGTATTATTGTTATTTTTTACCCAGCATTCCCACGGAGACTTTCATTTAGCTTGCTGACACTTTTATCTGTATAATTCCCTATGTACAGTGGGGGTTGAAAACAATATTGACACCACCACGATGACGACGAGGAGTGATACAACACTTCTGGGCAACTGAGTTTCTTACAGTTAGCCCCACTCAGAGCAGTGGGAGTTACTGTGTCAATCACAGTTACACACGGGCGTACAGACACCTGCCGGGTTATACTCCTAGGCTGGAGGTTCTTTCAGGGTACCGCCTGTCCATTTTCACTACATGATTTAGCAGAGTTTAGCTCTGAGCTACAACAGTCAAAGCAGGCTGGGGGTATCCACACCCAACTCCCATTCGTTTTAAGGTGCTAATCTAATCATAATTCTGTCTTGTCGTCCAGCAGTGCAAAAAAGAGTTTCAAACATAGGTGGTGAAACTAGAGGTGCTGCTTCAAGCCTGGCTTGAAGTGGTTTCCATCACATACAGGGTTTCCAGTTTGGTTCAATGTCTCTCAGCATCCGCACTATGCAAATTGTTCCAGAACCCCTGCTTTCAAAGGCTTGCCTCCTTCTTCTTAGAGAAGAAGAAAAAGACGGTTTCAGGCATTAGTAATAGTACTAACCCCTAGCATTTATAGAGAGATTTCCATCAGGAGGTCTCAGAGCACTTCACAAAGGAGGGTCAGGTCAGGGTCTCTGTCCCATCTTTACAGAGAGAAGTGACGGATCCAAGCAACCCAGCAGACCAAGGAAGAAACAGCCCGTATCCCATGGCCCAGTCTAGTGCTCTGTGCTCTAGGACACAGTGGCAAGGAACTCACAAACTGAGAACAGACAGAGCTCAGTGGCAGGTGAACAATCAATGGTGCATTTTGTCTGTCGGAGGCAGCGAGCATCCCTGGAGAGATCAGAGAGATTCTAACTCTCCTTCTCCAGCTGAATATATTCTTCCTCCGAACCCGTCTCCCGGTGGCCTGAGTTTAATGAGGGTTGCGGTCTGTTGTGTGTTTTTTAAAGAGGGAAGATGCAAATTCAGTGTCTCGGGGCCCTGCATAAAATGGTGTCTCCTGGTTGGCAGAGTATGAAAAGAGAGCAGGCCAAGATCTTGGCATCTTTGCAGTAACCGTCAGAAACTTCTCCAGCGTCAGCAGCAGGATAATGTGGCTGAATCTTCTCTTTGCCCTACCAGCCCTTCCAGGTAATTCTCCCCTCCCTCGCCCCCAACATTGGCTGGAGACTCCAGGGAAGGTTATACATTCCTTCCCCAACCCAAAGCGCAGTGAAGTGAATGGGCGTCTTTCCAATGGCTTCTGTGAGCTTTGGCTCAGGTCTTGTATTAACATGATTCTTAATAGCCTTTTTCCTTCTTCTTTTCCCCCTAGATGTGCAATCCCCAGGTTCTTCTGGTGGAGTCTGGAGGTGGAATTCAGAAGCCGGGGGGATCTCTCCTCGTCTCCTGCAAAGCCTCCGGGTTCACCTTCAGCAGTTACCACGTGAGCTGGGTCTGTCAGGCGCCCGGGAAGGGCCTGGAGTGGGGCTCACGGATATACAACCCTGCTAATAGCTACTGCATGTTTGACAGCGATGCGGTTAAAGGGCCATTCACTATCTCCAGAGACGACTCCAGCAGCCTGGTGTATCTGCAGATGACCAGACTGAAAGCAGAGGACACCGCCCGGTATCACGGTGTGAGAGACACAGCGATCAGGACCAACTGTAGTGAATACAGAAACCCCCTCCTCGAATCCAACCAGCTCCCAGCGCCCGCAGAGACCAGCAGACACAGACACAGCAGAGCAGTTTAGACACCAAGAAACCGCCAATAATGGATCTGGGCTTCAGTCATCTCAAAATGCGCCTTGGCAATTAAAGACTCACTGTGCTGAGAGAATAGAGAGGACTTTACTTCGTGGTTGGCAATGCAGAACTAGAATCCATCTCAGTTGCTATTGATCATTAGCTTTCTGCCCTTCGACCTGCCTTGTGAACATGAACTAAGAGGAAGAAATGCCAGAGACATTATTTAAAGAGTCTGTTTGCCAGAAGCTGGGAATGGGTGACAGGGGATGGGTCACTGGATGATTCCCTGTTCTGTTCATTCCCTCTGGAGCACCTGACATTGGCCACTGTCAGGAGACAGGACACTGGGCTAGATGGACCTTTGGTCTAACCCAGTCTGGCCGCTCTTATGTTCTTAACGCTCGTGGTGGAACCTCCCTAAAATTTTACACACCATAATTTCGTCATGATTTGCACAGACCTGCAGACCGCTGAATGGTCTTTTGCAGTGCATTGTCTACCCTGAACAATTAAAGTCTGAACTGTAATGCACAAGCACATGAGCTGAGGGACTAGTTAAAGGTTTGGTTTTGCTTCCAGAGTAATTCCAGGATTCTTCCTATACACCTGGTGGATCAACCTGAATCCAGCTGTTTAGGATCCTGCCCAAAGAAAAAACCAAACCACAAGAATATCTGGCATACCCACAAGTCTTTGCAGTAAGGGGGAACCAATGTGAAAAGCTGAAATAGAGACAGCTGCCAAATCCAGTTGCCTATTAATAGCCTCTATTCTCCACTTGGCTAATTCAAAGTCGGTATTTTAAGGCCCTCATCAACACTGCATTTAGGATTCATTAGTGAATCTTAAAGTAGAGAAATATAATTCCTGTTGGGTAAATCTGGAACAGCTTAAGTGAGCTGGGAGCCCAAGTCCAGCTCTTGACAGTGACTTAAATTTCAGAGCCTAAATCCCAGAGACAGTGATTAGGATTTAGGTTCCCAAATCATTTAGTTACCCCAACCCGACTCCATGGGGCTCCTCTGCCAATTCTCGCTGAATAATCTGTGTTGCATAAAGACATCACAGCCCCACTCCCTCAGTGCCCCACTGACGCTGCAGGGGTCATTCTGCACTGAAGATGATGGTGATGATTCAAAGGACTGCAGCTTCCTTTCTTGCTTTCTCTCTTTTCTGCTCACTCCCTTCGTCCTCTGATTCTGCTTTGACAGCCCCTTTCTGGAGCCATTCAGGACCAAGTTCCCATTGCGCTGGACTCCATACAAACACATGGGACCTGATCCAATGTAGATCCAAGCCACTCAAAAATCCCCTTGGGTTTCAATGGGATTTGGGTCAGACAGCTATACACATTCCCCCCTCCTGGAATCGGAGGACAAGAAAGGAGATCTCTGCAGGGAAGGAGTTTATTACGAGCGGGATATGTAAACCAGGGTGACAGTTTCCTCTTTAAATCTGTGCCTTTCTCAGCCCAGGCTGCACCCGGAGACATGATCCTCAGCTCCCTGAGTCTGTGCAGTGACCAGCCAGTTCCCTGAGAACTTTCCCCTCCAGCACCAGGGAAAATGAGATTTTGGCTCCAGTTAGTGTTCCTTGCAGTGGCTTTGGAAGGTATTTTCTCCCCTCATACGCATTGACGGGGCAGGGGAACAGTCTATTATTGCTCTGAATATTAATGTGATGTATAATATCTTTCTATTCCCAGGTGCCCTGTCCCAGGTGCAGCTGGTGGAGTCCGGAGGGGGTGTGAAGAAGCCCGGAGACTCTCTCCGCCTCTCCTGCAAAGCCTCCGGGTTCACCTTCAGCAGCTATCACATGAGCTGAGTCCAACGGGCTCCCAGAAAGGGGCTGGAGTGGGTCTTACTCATTTATTATGATGGGAGGCAACGGTATTGCGCAGACTCAGTGAAAGGCCGATCCACCATCTCCAGAAACAACCCCAACAACCTGCTGTATCTGCAAATGACCGGCCTGAGGGCCGAGGACACTGCCCCGTATCACTGTGCGGGAGCCACAGGGCGGGGAAGCCGATCTGAGCTCAGACGAAAACCTGCCCTGGCTGTCTAAGGACAAAAAGAACGAGGAGGACTTGTGGCACCTAAGAGACTAACCAATGTATTTGAGCATAAGCTTTCATGGGCTAAAACCCACTATCTCCGATGCATGGAGTGGAAAATACAGTATATTGACACACAGAGAACATGAGAAAGTGGGTGTTGCCATACTCTCCGCTGGGGGCGCTGCAGCTCCGTATCTCGCAGCGCAGAGACAGTGAGCGTGAAAACTCCAAACCTCAGCGTCCTTTCCGTGGCTCTCGCACACACAAATGCAGACACAGACACACCGCACTGTAAGGAAAGGGTCAGGCCTCCAATTTCCCTTCCCCCAATACACTCCCTGCTCCTCACTGCGCTGCTCCCCGCCTTTCCTCACCCCACTCCACCTCCTAATACCCCAGACTGAGAGAACCAACATTAAAGTGTATGAAAAAACATTATTTACCCCCCCCCCAACTCCTTTAACAGCCAGGCTGAGGATTTCCAAGCTGCCCTACAGATATGGACACATCATTCCAATTATAATCCTTCAGGGACTTTAGAAAACCGCAGCCTCTGGGATTCAGGAGACTCAAGTCCCTGCTCTAGTGAGTCTTGTATTACTGATAGTGAGTGCAACAACCTTGCAACTCCCACCTCCCCTTGGGAGCTTCGCCCTTAATCTATAAATTCAGAGACCCATCCCTAAACAGTTCATCTTACATAACTACACTTTTACAAAACAATCTCTGCAAAGGGTCACCCATCCCTAAAGGAAACGGAGCCTGGCATCTGAGCGCACTGCCTCTCACCTGGGAGATAACACCCACTGCCTGACTGAGCAGCGTCCCGCACCATGGAGACTCTTGGGCTGCGACTCTCACAACAACAGAGGGGATCCTGACCCACACATTGCCCTATTTAAGGTGCTGGCAGAATAATAATAAATAACAATTCGGTCTTCTAGTCCGTCATTGATAGAAAGAGTTTAATAGACTTTCTCCAATTCTCCAAGAAGAAGTTTTCAGACATGAGCAGTAATAACAACCCCTAGCTATTCTGTAGTGGCTTTCATTCGTAGACCTCAAAGCACGGACAAAGGAGGCTGAATATCATTTCCCCCACACTTCAGAGACATACAAATTCAGGCATCGGGAGTGTAATTTCTTGTCCAAGGTCACCCATCAGACAAGTAACAAAGTCAGGAATAAACCGCTGGATTCTCGAGTACCAGGATAATGTTCCCACCACACAAGATCATGCTGCTCCAAGGGTCTCACAAGAACAGAGGGAGAAGCAGACAGAACTTAGTGGAAGCTTCAAGCTGTCAGGGGATAGGAGGGAAGGTTCTCTCATGGATCAGTAACTGGCTAAAAGACAGGAAACAAAGGGTAGGAATAAATGGTCAGTTTTCAGAATGGGAAGGGGTAAATAGTGATGTCCCCCAGGGCTCTGTACTGAGCCCAGTTCTATTCAGCACATTCATAAATGTTCTGGAAAAGGGGGTAAACAGTGAGGTGGCAACCTTTGCAGATGGTACAAAACTACTCAAGATAGTTAAGACCCAGGCAGACTGCGAAGAGCTACAAAAGCAGTGGATATCTATATCCTAAGAGGTGGAGGTGGCAGAAAAGAAAAAAACTGGTCGCTGTTGGAGCGGATACCAGAAGGGACAACCTCAGACCTCACCCTAGTACTGGGGGCAGCCCAAGGCCCCAGCTACCCCCGAGGAACCCTCCAGCCACCTTATCATCCCGCCACAACATTCTCCAGCAACCCGCCTCGCCCCAGTGATCCATCAGCTGGACGATGTTTTAAATGTAATGAGCCGGGGCATGTGAAGGCCAACTGCCCCAAGAACCCCAACAGATTACAGTTCATTGCACCGAAATCACACCAGAGGTCCTCAGGCCCAGATACAGCGTATGCAGCGACAGCAGATCAAGGAGCACTAGCTACCCGCCGACATTCTCAGTCCCCCCAGGACTGACTGAACGGGCATACCACTCCATTGACACAGGGAATGCTCACCCAATTAAAGTCCAACCTTACTGGGTGTCTCCTCAAGCTAAAACTGCCATAGAACGGGAGATCCAGGATATGCTACAGATGTGTGTAATCCGCCCCTCTGGAAGTGCATGGGCATCTCCAGTGGTTCTAGCTCCCAAACCAGATGGAGAAATACGTTTTTGCATGGACTATCGTAAGCTAAATTCTGTAACTCGCCCAGACAACTATCCAATGCCACGCACAGATGAACGGACGGGCCCAGTTCATCTCTACCTTGGACTTAACCAAGGGGTACTGGCAGGTACCGCTAGATGAATCTGCCAAGGAAAAGTCAGCCTTCACCACACATGTCGGGCTGTATGAATTTAATGTACTCCCTTTCGGGCTGTGAAATGCACCCGCCACCTTCCAAAGACTTGTAGATGGTCTCCTAGCGGGATTAGGAGAATATGCAGTCACCTACCTTGACGATCTGGCCATATTTTTGGATTCCTGGGCAGAACACCTGGAACATCTACAAAATGTCTTTGAGCGCATAAGGGAGGCAGGACTAACTGTTAAGACTAAGAAGTGTCAAATAGACCTAAACAGAATGACTTACCTTGGACACCAGGTGGGTCAAGGAACTATCAGCCCCCTACAGGCCAAAGTGGATGCTATCCAAAAGTGGCCTGTCCCAAAGTCAAAGAAACAGGTTCAATCCTTCTTAGGCTTGGCCGGTTATTACAGACGATTTGTACCGCAATACAGCCAAATCGCCGCCCCACTGACAGACCTAACCAAAAAGAAACAGCCAAATGCTGTTCAGTGGACCAAAAAGTGTCAGAAGGCCTTTAACAAGCTTAAAGCGGCACTCATGTCTGACCCTGTACTAAGGGCCCCAGACTTTGACAAAGGGTTCCTAGTAACCACAGATGCGTCCGAGCGTGGTGTGGGAGCAGTTTTAATGCAGAAAGGACCTGATCAAGAATTCCACCCTGTAGTGTTTCTCAGCAAAAAACTGTCTGAGAGGGAAAGCAACTGGTCAGTCACTGAAAAAGAATGTTATGCCATTGTCTACGCTCTGGAAAAGCTACGCCCATATGTTTGGGGACGGCGTTTCCACCTGCAAACCGACCATGCTGCACTGAAGTGGCTTCACACCGTCAAGGAAACTAACAAAAAACTTCTTCGGTGGAGTTTAGCTCTCCAAGATTTTGATTTCCACATCCAACACATCTCAGGAGCTTCTAACAAAGTGGCTGATGCACTCTCCTGTGAAAGTTTCCCAGAATCAACTGGTTAAAATCGTCCTTGAGATGTGGAAAATATTCTTAGTCTTTATGTACTTGGTAGTATATTTAGAGATGCATGTGTCTTATTAACTCTGTTTTTCCTAGAGCTCCAGGAAGAAATCCCAGCCAGTGTTTCACCCTAGCTGAGATTTGGGGGGCGTGTCATAAATATAAAGGGAAGGGTAAATCCCTTTGAAATCCCTCCTGGCCAGGGGAAAGCTCCTCTGACCTGTAAAGGGTTAAGAAGCTAAAGGTAACCTCGCTGGCACCTGACCAAAATGACCAATGAGGAGACAAGATACTTTCAAAAGCTGGGAGGAGGGAGAGAAACAAAGGGTCTGTGTCTGTCTGTATGCTGGTTTCTGCCGGGGATAGACCAGGAATGGAGTCTTAGAACTTTTAGTAAGTAATCTAGCTAGGTATGTGTTAGATTATGATTTCTTTAAATGGCTGAGAAAAGAATTGTGCTGAATAGAATAACTATTTCTGTCTGTGTATCTTTTTTGTAACTTAAGGTTTTGCCTAGAGGGGTTCTCTATGTTTTTGAATCTAATTACCCTGTAAGATATCTACCATCCTGATTTTACAGGGGGGATTTCTTCATTTCTCTTTACATCTATTTTTATTAAAAGTCTTCTTGTAAGAAACTGAATGCTTTTTCATTGTTCTCAGATCCAAGGGTTTGGGTCTGTGGTCACCTATGCAAATTGGTGAGGCTTTTTATCCAACATTTCCCAGGAAAGGGGGGGTGCAAGTGTTGGGAGGATTGTTCATTGTTCTTAAGATCCAAGGCTCTGGGTCTGTAGTCACCTAGGCAAATTGGTGAGGCTTTTTACCAAACCTTGTCCAGGAAGTGGGGTGCAAGGTTTTGGGAAGTATTTTGGGGGGAAGGACGCGTCCAAACAGCTCTTCCCCAGTAACCAGTATTAGTTTGGTGGTGGTAGCGGCCAGTCCAAGGACAACGGGTGGAATATTTTGTACCTTGGGGAAGTTTTGACCTAAGCTGGTAAAGATAAGCTTAGGAGGTTTTTCATGCAGGTCCCCACATCTGTACCCTAGAGTTCAGCGTGGGGGAGGAACCTTGACAGTGATTGTAATAGTTGTATCAATATGCTCCCCAGACTGGACACAGTTATAGCTGCAGAAATGTGCCTTATACTGGGATTTTGCATTTTCCTTCCCACCCAAGAACAGCCACACTAGCTGAAGGAACTTTATATTGATTCATAGACTCAGATTTCAAGGCCAGGAGGGAAGATCTTCATAACTTACTTTGCCCTCCTGTGTAACACTGGTATGTCTGTGTCCATATTAGGGGAGGAGTGTGTTGTACCCCCTGAATTATACCTTTATAGTTCCAATGGTACACCTTTTATGTGTAGACAAGTGCTAAGATTCTCAAAGCTGTCTAGGGGATTTAGACTCCAAGGGATAAATATTCAAAGGCACAAATGGCACCTAGGCACTAACTCAGTTGTAAATCAATGTGATTTTGATGCCCAAGCATTTGTAGCTTTGAAATAGCCACCTCAAGTCCCCATCGATTTGAAAGGGAACTGCGTTTCCAAATCCCTTGGAGAGCTCAGGAAAGTTCAGCCTCTAGATCCGTTTTGTGTTTCCCTTTAAATGCTAATTCTTTTCCTTGAATCCCATTTTGAATATTTTACCTAAATAAACTGCAGCTCACAATAGAATCGGGGCCTTCTCCTGATGTGGTACTGCAAGAGATTTAATTAAAAATAAATTAGGATGAGGTCTGAGAACCAGAAGAACGGCAGATGCCAGATCCAAGCACAGTTAATGCGTTCTGATTCCTGTTCAGCTACTTGGAGCTTTTGAGGAGTCTTTGATGTTGAATATGCAAATAAAGAAATTATACTCCCTGTTTAAACTTTGCAATGGGAGAAAATCACCATCAAAAGGAGTCACCTTGCTTTGCCAGGTGGAGGGTGTTGTAGAAACAACCATTAAATATTTGCTACATTTTCTGTTCCTGCTGGCAGCCTTCCCGGGTAAGTGAATTTCAGAGAGATCTGGGGTGTGGAGGAGAAAGGAGAGCCAACAAGAAGGGTACTCAGACTCATGCATTCTTGTCGGGTAACTGCAGGTGTCTGGTCCCAAATCCAACGGGTCCAGCCTGGTGCTGAGATTAAAAAACCTGGAGAGTCAGAGAAGCTGTCCTGTAAACCATCTGGGTACAGCTTTACTAGCCAGTTGCTCTCTTGGATTCAACAGGATTAACCCAAATAATGGAGGAATTGGCTATGCCTACAAATATAAAGGGCGATTCACTCTCTCCAGAGACAACTCCATCAGTACAGCCTATGTAGAGATCAGTGGGCTCAGAAGTGAAGACACCACCATGTATTACCATGAGAGCAGCACAGCAAAAGGAAACCCAGTCAGAGTCATGGAAAAACGGTCTGCAGAGGAAACCACAATCTCCTGAGCACATGGGAGCCCCTGGGGCAGCAGGAAACAGGAGTCTGTATTCTATTTATACTACTCATTGCACCCTATAACTGGAAATGTATCTGCACACCCCAAAAGTGAAACACAAGCACTGTGGTTTCCTACCAAAAAGTGACTTAACAGGGACTGATTTATAGAAAGCACCAGGCATCCATTGTGACAGATTTATGTTATTAATTTGCCTGGAGCATTAGGTGATTAGGCTGAGGCTGCAGGATCGTTAGGAGAGGAGATGAAGGAGCACACCAAGTGACTAAGGTTTAAAGCTTTATTAATAAAATAAAGTAAAACAACAGCGGAGAGTGAGGGTGCTTTTTACGTTACTTAGAGGAAGGAAGGAAACGTTAGTGCCCCAAGCCCTACCCCCCTTTTATACTTACACACACACTACCTGGGGCTGGCCAAGCTGGGGGGTAACCTAAGAAGAAGAGGGGGAAGGGTGGATGGGAGTTTTGTTCTGTGCACAGGCTGCCCAGAGTTTGCTGTTGATCTCTGACCTGCCCTGGCTTTTGGGAGGATAAAAATCCTGGGTTTTTTGGGCGGCCTTCAGTTCAGGGACTTCTGTCCCCCATGCTTTTTGTACCAGTTCAACCCCGCTTTTTGCTGCTTTTCGCCACTTTTTTTAAAACACACCTGCTTTAGGGACGCGAGACGGCTTTTTTTTCCTTGCTGACCTTTTGCAGCCCCTGCACTTTTGTTTAGCTGATTTTTTTTACAGCTCTTTGGGGTTGGAATTCAGGCCCCCGTCTTTCTTGGCAGGCAGCCGAGAGTCGGTTGTGTGCTGTGGCCTTGGGCTGGAGTCAGCGTCTTATCTTTGGATCTAGATGGAGCATCGAGTTAACCCATTTCTTTTTTCCTTTCTCCCTCTACAGCCTCTCATAACTGCAAAGGAACCTGTTACTTTACCCTTACACCTTTAACCCTTCTCAAAATGCCTTGTGATGCCTGTGACAGCATTAGCAACGTACAATGCTGATTTGCCTTCCAGGGGCCCCTGAGGGATGGGGCCATTGGGTTGTGGCATTCCCCCCCCCCCCACCCGGAATTAACATTGTGTTGTGAGGAGTCACCACTTAGGTTTTTACCCTCCCTCTGACACAGTGGCGAGGGTGACTGTTGGTTTTTTACATAAGCAGCGATATATTACAAACACAATTGTTATGGTGGCAACAGTTGCATCCAGCGGCCGGGAGTGGCTTTTGACTTTATTAGTAACGTAGCATAACACATTCCCCGTTTGGCATAGATGCCCCATCCAGATGGCTGTGACAAAGGCAGCTTTTTCAGATGAAATGTGCATCGCACAATGTGAAGGAGGGGGCATTTGTTTGGAACACAATTCATTGTTCCCGGCTGTGTGTCAACGGAAGGAAAACACTGGGTGTAATTTATGAAAAAATTAAACACAATATAATTAGAAACATTAACACTGCTTTGAATAACACAGGAGCCTTTAGTCCCTCCAGCGAGAATTTGCCCATCTAAACAGACAGGGGGTTATTCCTCCCCAAACCTCTTCGGCTCCTATCTTACTTAAACGTCACTGTCAGTAGATTTTTCTCCTCTCCAAAGTCAATTCTCAAAATATGAATTAGGCTCCTGTGACACAGTCGCCCGTCACACCAGCAAAACGGTCCTGGGTGAACGCCCTGAGCACCAGGCTACGGGGTATTTGGGGAGGGGTCTTTCAATCTCTCCTGTTCATGCTGTTCCACCGTGACTTAATACTGATTTGGTCTGAAAGAGAAAGGGATGTGCTGGGGGTGTCTGTACCCCAAATGTCACCCTGCCCTTGACAGTGCAAGACCGGGGCTCAAGTCCCTGCTCCCGGATCAGGCAGAGGGGCAGGAAATGATCCTGGCTCTACCATGTCCTAGGCAAGTGCTCTAACCACTAGGCTAAAAGCTAAGGGAAGCACCAACAAATCCTTCTCTGGCACAAGGGGGTTTGGGCGTGTTTCTGAATGTAAATACCTGGGACTAACTCCAGGACAGGGCTGTGAATCCCAGCTGGAGTTAGGCACCTAACTCCCTTTAACAGGTGGTACTTAGGACCAAACCCCTCCTCAGCATTTCCGAAGGGGTAGGTCAGGCAGCTCTCCACTCATTTTGCTGGCTTTTGCCAATCCCTGGATCAAACACCTAACTCTCCTCTACAAATGGATCATTTCAGTGTAGACGGTCACTGCTGGGAAGGGGGCTTCCCTCCCCATGCGATGGGAACCTTCCCTCTCCAGCGGGTGGCCCAGAACAATGGATCCCTGGCACAGGACCCCTCTCCAGACACTGTCTCCCCTGACCGGACGTGGAAAGGGGCTCCAGAGCTGAGTCTCCCCAGTCCCCAAATCCCCTCACAATAGCCAGGCCCTCAGTTCCCATGCGAGGAAATACAGTCCCTGCAGGGAGCTGTTCATTCCTCCCAGGGTCTGAAAGTGTCAGGAGGACCCCAGCGCCCTGTGCCCGGCGCTGCACAGACACACAGGACGGGACACTCTGACTCCCGCAGCCGGAGCCCTGGGGCGAGTCAATCTGATCACTGGCAGCAGGAGCGTGTGTCTCTTATAAAGCGGGGCATGCAAATGAGGGAGACAGTTTCCTCTTTAAATCTGAGCCTCCCTCTCCCCAGGCTGCACCCGGAGACACAATCCGCAGCCCCTGGGTCTGTGCAGTCACCAGCCAGTCCCCTGAGAACTTTCCCCTCCAGCACCCGGGAAAATGGGATTTTTGCTCCTTGTCATTGTCGCTCTAGCAGCTTTGGAAGGTATTTTCCTCCTCTGAAGACCTGGCCGAGTTAGAAGAATATTGTGTTACCGCTGTTTTTATACCGATATTAATGGCCTGTCTTTATTCCCAGGTGTCCGGTCCCAGACGCTGGTGGAGTCCGGAGGGGATGTGAAGAAGCCCGGAGACTCTCTCCGCCTCTCCTGCAAAGCCTCCGGGTTCACCTTCAGCAGCTACGGGATGAGCTGGGTCCGCCAGGCTCCCGGGAAGGGACTGGAATGGGTCGCTTATATAAGCTACGATGGGAGTAGTATAGGCTACCTCGATGCAGTGAAAGGGCGATTCACCATCTCCAGGGATAACGCCAAGAGTGAGCTGTATCTGCAAATGACCGGCCTGAAGCCCGAGGACACCGCCCGCTATTACTGTGCGGGAGACACACAGTGACACCAAACCGGTTTGTGATCGCACAAAAACCCAGGCTGCGGAATCGCCCTTCTCCCGGCGGCCGCGCGGGGGCAGCAGCGACACCCCCCGCTTCGGGCTCGGGCAGGAGACCCGGCACCCGGGGGAACGGGACACAAACCTCCCGCCAGTTTAACCCTTCCGTTCCCGGGCAATGTGTCAATGTGTCTCCCCTTCCTGCCCAGAGCCCCGCTGAGTGCAGAGATCCCTCGCTTCATCTGTGAACTCCAATCCGGAGTGAGTCCTGTTCTGAGTCGCTCTCCCCTCGCAGACCCGGTACGTTGGATCCCGCGGGGCCCGTCTCGGTGTCAGACTCACAGGCCAGCGTCTGTCAGTGTAAAGGGGACTAGCGCGTTGGGGTTTGCATCAGACCCAACGGGTGGATAGAATTGCTCCGGGGGCCAAATCCTCCGCTAGTGTAAAGTCACCGCAACTGCTTTCACTCGACTGGAGTTACTCCTGTTTTACACCAGGGAGGCTCTGGCCCTTTCAGCAAACTGGGATGTTTATCCCATTAATGCAGTGGAAGGTGATTAGCTCGTTATAACCGATGTGAGGCCCCCAGGGCCAGTGCAAGGATATTTTGCGCCCCAGGCGAAACTTCCACCTTGCAACCCTCCTCCCCCTCCCCCTCCACTGTGCCCCCCCACCTCCAAAAAGTAGTAAACTTAGCATTATATACAGCCTCCCAGAACGGGTAACGGCTCTTGTATTGTTTCTTTTTTACCTTTAAGGCGTTTCAGTTGTTTGCCATCGCCTCTCATGGTGTCCCATTCAAAGTCTTCCTACTGTGCAAAGCTAAACAACTGAGCCTTGCATTGCATCACCAGCCAAGTTAGCTAGGTGACAAATCCCCCTTGCCCCAAAGGGCCATTATCCCCTGGAGACTAATTTCTACTCCAAGTCTGTAAAGCAGACTTTTAAGGTAAATACATTATTCCTTCAATATTACCCATGCACACATCTTGCAGAGATTCTCACTCTTGGCAACTTGCCAGCCTTGTGCAGATCCCTTCCACGTTTCTCTTTGTGGGTCAGTGCCCTGTAAGACACGTGTGGGGTGCAGTGAGTTTGTCAGGCCTGCGGTGACAGCTGTTTGTGAAGATCGGGGGGCCCTTTGCCAAGGGGAGCTGGTGTCACAGTGGGCTTGGGGTGGCTGACAGTATGGGGCAGGACCCTGAGGCTGGTGGGGCAGGTAACACTCACTGGGCTGGGGGGCAGGCAGTGCCGGGATAGGGCAGGGGCAGGTACCTGTCAGTCTCCAGCACTCAGGCCGCGCCAGGGCCAGCAGCCTCTTCACCTCGGAGTCTCCTCCCTTGTCCGGGGGCCACCCCTCCTCTCAGGCTCCCCGGCCCCCCGAGAGGACGCAGGTGGGGGGTGCCGCTGAGGAGGAGACACAAGGGGCTGGGCTTGGCTGGGGCCCCGCACCTGCCGGCTGAGAGCAGCAGGAACCAGGCACTGCTCGGGGGGAGCCGGGTGGGCCGAGCCCAGGGCACCTACGCTCCCCGCCTGCCCCTGCTGCTGCGGAGGCTGCTGCTGCCCTGGGCTTGGGCCGCCCGGCTCCCCCTGAGCAGTGCCTGGTTCCTGCTGCTCTCGGCCAGCAGATGTGGGGCCCCAGCTGAGCCCGGCCCCTTGTGTCTCCTCCGTGGAGGTGCCCCCAGCCCTTGTCCTCCAGGCGGCCGTGGTGGCAGTGGCCAGGGAGCCTGAGAGAAGGGGTGGCCCCTGGGCAAGCGGAGGAGACTCCGAGGTGAAGAGGCTGCTGGCCCTGGCACGGCCCGAGCGCTGGAGACTGACAGGTACCTGCCCCTCAGCAATAGTGTTAAAAAATATTTGGGCACTGCTTTTTGGCGCCCCCAAATCTTGGCACCCTAGACAGCTGCCTAGTTCACCTAGTGGTTACACCGGCCCTGGAGCCCCTCACCGGGGCATCTCCGCCCTTCACACGCGGTTATTGCCTTTATCCCCCCAACGCTGCCGGGAGGCCGGGGAACGAGGCAGAGAGAGATGGAGGCCGGGGTGTGGAAATGGGCCATTCAGGGTCTGGGCGGGGGGCTGGGGGGCAGAGATCACCCGGCGCCGGAATAAACCCCGCTCCGCTGCGCCGGGGGATGTGGCCCCGCTGGGACTTTCCGAAGCGGCCCCTGGGTTGTTTTCACCAACTGCCCTGTGGAAATCCCGGCCCGGACCCTCCGCTGGTGTCAGTGGGTGGAGCTGAGACATCCCAACCCCCAGTAAAGTGCCCCCATGTCACAGAGTCACCATGGAGATTGTGTTCCCTCCCCTTCCCGCCCCTCAGCCCCCGATGGCATCACTCAGCCCAGCGCTGGCCTGCAGGGCATTGGGGACAGTCACGTGACTACGGGCTGTGGACAGGAACACGGTGGGATTTCATGGGGTCACTCAGGGGGAGGCAGCTGCTGAGGGAGAAGCAGAGGCCCGTGGGTGGGGGGGTCAGGGGGGCACTAGGATCACAGAACGCAGCTCCCACTGAATGAGATTTGGCTCCGGCCTCCCCAAAGTCTTGTGTGACATTCCCATCCCGCATTAGCTGTCAGCCAATTGTCACTGTCAGGTCTCCCATGGCTACAAAATGCTGAATCTGCTTCCCCTTGTCCTCAGAGAGTTTCTCAGATTCTGGTCCTGCTGCTAAATACTCTTGTCTCCCACAGTCTAACCCAAAGGCAATGAGGAATAAGGGAAGCTTTTCCCTGACCCAAGAACACACTGTGTCTGGCCAGGAAAGGATGTCTCGGGATTTGAGATCATTTTACTTCTCCCTTAGGTAAAAGCGCAAACATGATCCCCCAGCCCAGACACCTCACAACACAGGATAAGGGGCTCGCTGAGTCCTCTTCTTCAAGAGTGAGGATAAAGCAAAGGACAGGAGCTTGTGTCTTATAAGGAAGGGGCTATTCAGATAGGTCGAGAAATTTCCTGTTTAAATCTGTCCCTCTCTCTGCCCAGGCAGCACCTGGAGACACAGTCCACAGCCCACTGGGTCTGTGCAGTGACCGGCCAATCCCCTGAGAACTTTCCCCTCCAGCAGCGGGGAAAATGAGACTTTGGCTGCATTTGGTTTTCATTCTAGCAGCTTTGGAAGGTATTCACCACTCTTAAATGCATTGCAGAGAAAGGGGAGATATTGTATTCTTGTTCTCAGTACCATTTCTAAACATGTCCTTATTCCAAGGTGCCCGGTCCCAGGTCCGGCTGGTGGAGCCCGGAGGGGATGTGAAAAAGCCTGAAGACCCTCTCCGCCTCTTCTGCAAAGCCTCTGGGGTCACCTTCAGTGATTATGACATGAGTTGGGTCTGTCAGGCTCCTGGAAAGGGCCTGGAGTGGGTTGCCCACATTCAAGTCATCTCTACGTACGACGCTGATTCCGTCAAAGGTTGATTCACCATCTCCAGAGACAATCCCAACAACATGGTTTATTTGCAAATGAGCAACTTGAAGACTGAGGACACCATCCGGTATTGCTGTGCAAGGCGCACAGGGAACCAAAACCTACAAATGATAATACAGAAACACCAGCTGTTTCAGGAATGGAATCAGCCCCTTATCCCATGGGCTGCAAAGGACTGCAGATCATAAACAATACCCCACTGGGCACAGGAATAGGAAGGGTCACCAGGCCATGAATAAAGTCAGGTTTATGAATATAATTCCCAGACAATATTCCATCTTGTTGCCCATCGCTCCATAGTGGGTGTGATCTCTGATCAAGTATCAGACAATGTATTAAACTAAAGAGAGACCCTCACAGCCTTTGCTCGATTTTTCTGGCCACCCACCTGAACCCAGCGCTCCATACACCTACCCAGGCCCCACACACTCTCTGCTTCCTGGCTTAAACCCCTTCAGGTCAATCCAGTATATGCAAAGTTGACAGCTCCCACTTCTTGATTAAATACTGACAGTAGCAGCTCAGACAAAAGACCTGACTCATTGGGGACTCCCTTCCCACCCCACCACCATGCTCTTTGCATTATGAAACTTCATTTGACTGACTGGACTCTCACATCGAGTTTTTGAACAGACAGTTGAACTACACTTTAGAGGACAGAGCCCTGAGGTAAGTGGGGAAGCAGGATACCGGGAGGAAGCACGAGCAGGAGCGTGTGAGAGGGGAGGGCTCCTGCCTCATATTGAGAACAAGGGGCGATTAGCGGGTTATCTCAAGTGCCTATATACAAATGCACAAAGCCTGGGAAACAAGCAGGGAGAACTGGAGGTCCTGCAAAGTCAGGGAATTATGATGTGATTGGAATAACTGAGACTTGGTGGGATAACTCGCATGACTGGAGTACTGTCATGGATGGGTATAAACTGTTCAGGAAGGACAGGGAGGCCAGAAAAGGTGGGGGAGTTGCACTGTATGTAAGGGAGCAGTATGACTGCTCAGAGCTCCGGTATGAAACTGCAGAAAAACCTGATAGTCTCTGGATTAAGTTTAGAAGCCTGAGCAACAAGGGTGATGTCGTGGTGGGAGTCTGCTATAGACCACCGGACCAGGGGGATGAGGTGGACGAGGCTTTCTTCCGGCAAGTCGCAGAAGCTACTAGATCGCACGCCCTGGTTCTCATGGGCGACTTCAATCATCCTGATATCTGCTGGGAGAGCAATGCAGTGGTGCACAGACAATCCAGGAAGTTTTTGGAAAGCGTAGGGGTCAATTTCCTGGTGCAAGTGCTGGAGGAACCAACTAGGGGCGGAGCTCTTCTTGACCTGCTGCTCACAAACCGGGAAGAATTAGTAGGGGAAGCAAAAGTGGATGGGAATCTGGGATGCAGTGACCATGAGATGGTCGAGTTCAGGATCCTGACAGAAGAAAGAAAGGAAAGCAGCAGAATATGGACCCTGTACTTCAGAAAAGCAGACTTTGACTCCCTCACTGAGCTGATGGGCAAGATCCCCTGGGAGAATAACGTGAGAGGGAAAGGAGTCCAGGAGAGCTGGCTGTATTTTAAAGAATCCTTATTGAGGTTACAGGGACAAACCATCCCGATGTGTAGAAAGAATAGTAAATACAGCAGGCGACCAGCTTGGCTTAACAGTGAAATCCTTGCTGATCTTAAACACAAAAAATAGGCTTACAAGAAGTGGAAGATTGAACAAATGACCAGGGATGAGTATATAAATATTGCTCGGGCATGTAGGAATGGAATCAGGAAGGCTAAATCACACCTGGAGTTGCAGCTAGCGAGGGATGTTAAGAGTAACAAGAAGGGTTTCTTCAGGTATGTTGGCAATAAGAAGAAAGCCAAGGAAATTGTGGGCCCCTTACTAAATGAGGGAGGCAACCTAGTGACAGAGGATGTGTAAAAAGCTAACGAACTCAATGCTTTTTTTGCCTCTGTCTTCACGAACAAGGTCAGCTCCCAGACTACTGCACTGGGCAGCACAGCATGGGGAGGAGGTAGCCAGCCCTCTGTGAAGGAAGAAGTGGTTAGGGACTATTTTGAAAAACTGGACGTGCACAAGTCCATGGGGCCGGATGCGTTGCATCCGAGAGTGCTAAAGGAATTGGCGGATGTGATTGCAGAGCCATTGGCCATTATCTTTGAAAACTCTTGGTGATCGGGGGAAGTCCCGGAAGATTGGAAAAAGGCTAATGTAGTACCCATCTTTAAAAAAGGGAAGAAGGAGGATCCTGGGAACTACAGGCTGGTCAGCCTCACCTCAGTCCCTGGAAAAATCATGGAGCATGTCCTCAAGGAATCAATTCTGAAGCACTTAGAGGAGAGGAAAGTGATCAGGAACTGTCAGCATGGATTCACCAAGGGAGAGTCATGCCTGACTAATCTAATTGCCTTCTATGACGAGATAACTGGTTCTGTGGATGAAAGGAAAGCAGTGAATTACAATGAAATACTGTTATAGTAAACTATTTAAAGGATAAGTATTAAAGGGCATGTTTGTGCACAGAGCAGCAGGTAAATATTTAGGGATTTTTATGTTTATTAATAATATGAGAAAAATATTCTGTCAGGTCTTGTACAGCCAATGACTGATGGGAATCAAGGATCTTCCCTCTCTGAGAAGGAACAACACTCTTCTCTTATCTGCCCACTTTAACATTTCCTATCTGCCCCGCAGGGCCCAGTCAATGGTTTTGTCTCTCTGCTCGAGCCAGTACTCGACTCAGCACAGCATTCTTCTCGGGGTGCCCATGGCAATTTATCCTCCTGGTTCCTTCTACCGGCAACAGTAGCTCCTTCAGCTCACTAATGATGTTCATCCCTAGAATCCCTGGGACTCCTTCTCCCACATGGCTCCCTTCACAGGCTTTGTCTTTCAGGATGAAGATGCATTTCCCTGGCAGAGTCTGACCCATGTAGTCTATGTCTGCTTTAACGCATCCCACCACTGGGATTGCCGGTCCATTAACTACTGTTAGACATAGAAACTGTGTGCTGTGCATAGTCAGCTCCTTGTCTTTCAAATAATTTTGAAAATGCGACTCAGTCATGGTGGTGACTTCTGAGCCAGTATCTAACAAACATCTGCTTTCCACCCCTGCTATACATACTTCAGCAGTTAGACAGTCTCCAAATGCTCACTTACGGAAGTCACTAGATATGCTGGCACTGCCGGTGTTCCTTTCAACACTGTATGCAGAGTGATTTTCCACCAACCACAGGCCGAGGAATCCTTCTGCCGCTGCTTGGGCTTCTACTGTAGATGGACCACTTGCTCCTGGTGCCCCATTGGTTTCCAGTGCCTGGGACTCTCTTCTCCTTCTCAGTGGACATTCTCGGCTAGTATGCCCTGGCCTTTCACAAGGGTAACAAGTGTGCCTTCCCTGCTCATCCTGCAGTGGGGGTCTTCAGGATCCTGGTGTCCTTGGTACTTTGGCATTTTAGTGGAGATTTTTCCTTTTATCACCTCAGTCATCACTTTCAGCTGTTGGACTGTCAGTTTTTGGACAGCTTCACTTAATCTTTCCAGTGTTAACTGTGTTTGGGGCAGGGTCTTTTCCCCAGCACTTGCATTCACTAGGCCCCCACTTTGTGTACAGGACTTCGGCTTGGCCATCTCTGCCACAGGAACTTCCTCTTCTTCCGACCACATAATGGCATCCAGCCTGAGTTAATGGAACTTCTGACTGGGCTCTTCCTTAAACCTCCTTCTAATTTCACGGTGGAAGGAATCATCCTGGAGCCCCAGCACCAACTGCTCTTTCAGAACCGTATCTGGGTCTGGAACTCGTCGAGGGTCTCACCCCTCCACTTTTCTCATTCCCTCCTGGAGCTCATATGCATATGGTCAGACAGTTTCACCAGGCTCCTGCTTGCTCTCAAATAATGCCTTAGTCTGGTTCCAATAGGGACCTTTGTGACAGATTAAGTTACCAATCTGCCTGAGGGGTCAGGTGATCAGGCTGAGGCCACAGGATTGTTAGGGGAGGAGATGACAGAGGACACCAAGTGATTAAGTTTAAAGCTTTATTAATAAAATAATGTAAAATAACAGCGGAGAGTACTAGGGGTTCCCCATGTTACTCAGAGGAAGGAAGGAAGCATTAATGCCCCAGCCCTAATCCACTTTCATACTCACACATGCACTACCCGAGGCTGGCCACGCCCGGGTGTAACGTACGAAGAAGCGGGGGGAGAGGTGGATGGGAATTGTGTCCTGCGCACATGTCGTCCAGGGTCCGCTGTTGATCGCCAACTTGCTTAAGCTCTCGGGAAGGTTTTAAGTCCTGGGTTCTTCTGGGGGCGTTTCATCCAGGGATCTTTGTCCGCTGTGCTCTTTGTATCAGCCCAAACCAGCCTTCCAAGTCTTCCTTGGCTTCCCAAAAAACACTTCAGCTTCAGGGTTGTTATGTTCCCATTCACTGACCTTTGCCTTCTCACTAGTTTTTGCAATCCCCTGCAGTCTTTTTCAGTTTACTGCTCTGTTCTCACAGCTGGTTGGGGTTGGAATCCAGGCCGCCATCTTTTTTGGCATCAGAGAGTCTGCTTGGGTGCATTGGCCTTGAGTGGCTGGGGTCAGCTTCTTTTCTTCAGCCCGATTAGGATCGCCAGGTTAACCCGTGCCTTTCTCCCTTCCTCCCCTTTTGGCCTCTCACAACCTGCACAGGAATCTTTCACTCCACACTCACGCCTTCAACCCCTCCCAAAATCCTTTCCCATGCATATACCTATATAGGTGTCAGCAATATACAATGCTGCTGCTTACCCAGAAGACCTCATGGGGGGCAATTTTATAGTGACTGGGACATTCCCATGAGGCTATTTTATTGTGACTTTGACATCTTGTCTCTGTACACTTCTAGGAGGAGTTCAAATACCTTTTCCACATCTTTCTTGTCTGCCATTGCCATGAGCTTAACCATGGCCTTGGCCCTGGCCCTTCAGGTGTTCCTCTATGAAGCCCGTATGATCCTCTTCAGGTACTCTTTGCACACACAGAGTTGCCTTCACAGACTTGACTCACTCCTCTACTGTAATGTCTCCTGGTCTTGTTGGGAAGCCACCAAATTCTGTGACTTTCTGGTCCCATAGGACATAAATAGTACGGAGTTTCTGATCTTCTGCTGCCTGATGGTCCATTACTGCCTTAGCCAGTGATAAGGCTTCTCTCTGTTCTGTTCTAGCTCGTTGTAATGCCTCAGCTTGGTCTGATCATCTGCACACAAGTTCAGCAAAGTGGGCCCATAGTTCTTCAATTCCAGCCATAGTCAGTTTCTTGACCAGGCCTGGACAGTGCTGTCAGAACTCAACCAGGAAACCAATGGGGTGGACCCTGTGGATACCATCCTGTTTGTGATGCCAATTATGTAAGTGGGGGAATGATCTAGCTACTGTGGGGAACTTTCCTGGCTTATACACTACCCCGGTGAAATGGACTAGCAGAGGGATATGAGTCCTCGCTTCCACTACCTTTACCCCCTTAGCTTGGCCCCACTCTGAAGGGCCCAGGCAATTCCAGCTCACACAGAGGATGGGACCCCTCTTGCTGAGTTTACAATCTGAGTGTAAATGGGAAGTGGAATCATAGAATCATAGAATATCAGGGTTGGAAGGGACCCCAGAAGGTCATCTAGTCCAACCCCCTGCTCGAAGCAGGACCAATTCCCGGTTAAATCATCCCAGCCAGGGCTTTGTCAAGCCTGACCTTAAAAACCTCTAAGGAAGGAGATTCTACCACCTCCCTAGGTAACGCATTCCAGTGTTTAACCACCCTCTTAGTGAAAAAGTTTTTCCTAATATCCAATCTAAACCTCCCCCACTGCAACTTGAGTGGAGTGGGAATGGAAATATAAACAGGAATATAAATATCAACCATGCATAATAATCTTCCTTCACTGTTGCCTGAATCCTCCCTCGACTCTCCCCTTCGGAACAACACCCAGACACGCCACTCTTGGCACACGAATGTCAGGGCAGCTTCACTGCAAAACTTAACTCTGTCCTCAGACTCCCCTGCCCCCCCCCCCCAGCTTCTCCCACCTGCACCCACAGGTGGGCCCCCAGACCTGGTCCAAAGCACAAGCCAGGCTTGCTCAGATCACTTTCCTAGTGTCATGGATCATTTCAATGGAAACTGGTCACTGCTGGAAAGGGAAGGGAAAGGGGCTTCCCTCCTAAATCCCTCCCAGCACCATGGGAAATCTTCCATCTCCAGCGGGTGGCCCAGCGCAATGAATCCCTGGGATAAGACTTCGCGCCTGCCCCCACCGGACACTGGCCCCCCTGACCGGACGTTGCATGGCCCTTATGCTTGTGGAACCGGGCTCCAGAGCTGAGTCCCACCAGTCCCCAATATCAGGTCAAAAAAGCCAGACCCTCAGTTCCCATGCGAGGAAATACAGTCCCTGCAGGGAGCTGTTCATTCCTCCCAGGGTCCGAAAGTGTCAGGAGGACCCCAGAGCCCTCCGCCCGGTGCTCCACAGACACAAAGGACGGGACAGTCTGACTCCTGCAGCCGGAGCCCTGGGGCGAGTCAATCAGATCACTGACAGCAGGAGAGTGTCTCTTATAAAGCGGAGCATGCAAATGAGGAGACAGTTTCCTGGTTAAATGTGAGCCTCCCTCTGCACCCGGAGACACAATCCGCAGCCCCCTGGCTCTGTGCAGTCACCAGCCAGTCCCCTGAGAACTTTCCCCTCCAGCACCCGGGAAAATGGGATTTTTGCTCCTTGTCATTGTCGCTGTAGCAGCTTTGGAAGGTATTTTCCTCCTCTGAAGACCTGCCGGAGTTAGAAGAATATTGTGTTCTCGCTGTTTTTATACCGATATTAATGGCCTGTCTTTATTCCCAGGTGTCCGGTCCCAGACGCTGGTGGAGTCCGGAGGGGGTGTGAAGAAGCCCGGAGACTCTCTCCGCCTCTCCTGCAAAGCCTCCGGGTTCACCTTCAGCAGCTACGGGATGAGCTGGGTCCGCCAGGCTCCCGGGAAGGGACCGCCAGGATTTACAGCACCAGCCAGTTTAACCCTTCCGTTCCCGGACTCTGAATGGCCCATTTCCCTACCCCAGAGATGGAGGCGGGGTGTGGAAATGGGCCATGCAGGGTCCGGGCGGGGCTGGGGGGCAGAGATCACCCGGCGCCGGAATAAACCCCGCTCCGCTGAGCCCGGGGATGGGGCACCGCCGGGACTTTCCAAAGAGACTCGAGCATTTTTTCCACCCATTTGACAGCTGGAAATCACAGCCCTGGTGTGAACGGTGCAGCTCAGGATCCTGCCCCCAATAAAGGGCCCCCATGTCACAGAGTCACCATGGAGATAAACGGCCCCGCCCCTCAGCCCCCCGATGGCATCACTCAGCCCAGCGCTGGCCCGCAGGGAATTGGGGACAGTCACGGGGCTAAGGATTGTGGACAGGGACACGGTGGGATTTCATGGGGTCGCTCAGGGGGAGGCGGCTGCCGAGGGAGAAGCAGAGGCCTGTGGGGGCGGGGGGCGCAGGGGGCACGAGGGTCACAGAGCGCAGCTCCCACTGAGTGAGATTCACCATCTCCAGAGACAATCCCAACAACCTGCTGCCTCTGAAAATGACCAGCCTGAAGCCCAGGGGCACCGCCCGCTACCACTCTCGGTTCCCGGGCAATGTGTCTCCCCTTCCTGCCCAGAGCCCCGCTGGGCTGCGGTGCAGAGATCCCTCGCTCCATCTGTGAACTCCAATCCGGAGTGAGTCCTGTTCTGAGTCGCTCTCCCTTCGTACACCTGGCACGTTGGCTCTCCCGGGTCCCATCCCTGTGGGTGTGGGAAAGACCCCAGGAATATTCATACCGAGACTCAAGCTATAGACACTAGGTTATTCTTCCGTCCCCTGTCTGGGGGAATAAACAAGGAGTCTTTACACTGGTGCCGGTTCTAGATCCTAGATGGGGAAGAGAAAATTGATCACGGGCTCTTCAGTCTGGCAGACAAAGATTCAACAGGATCCGACGCTGGAAGCTGAAGCTGGACAATGTTCAGCTGGAAAGAAGGTGATTTTTTAAAAAGCCATTGAGGTGAATTAACCATTGGAACAACTGATCAAGAGTCACAGTGGATTCTCCATCACAAGCAACTATCGTCTGTATGATTCTGTGTCTTTTAGAAAATAAAGAAATGCAAAATCCATCGGGGGAGATTTAGGTTAGATATGGGGTGGGGAGGGAGAAGTTTTTAAGGGTACGCATATCTAACTATCCACATTGGAACCGGTTACCTAGGCATGTTGTGAAATCCCCATCACTGGAGGTTTTTAAGAACAGACGAAGAACCAGGGGTGGTCTCGGTATATCTAATCCTGCCTCAGTGCAGGGGGTCGGCTAGTTGCCCTCTTGAAGTCCCTCTTCCAGCCCTACCTTTCTTGGATTCTTTGAATTTCTTGTACTCTGTGACTGAAGCAGAAGGCAGTCAGAGTATTTCTCTTTCTTTAGGGACTTTCTCCAGCGCAGGATCCCATTACGGTATTTGTAATGAAGTGAGTCATTGTGGGATCCCATATCTCTAGCACAAGGATACACACCGGGTTCTTCAGGTTTCAGGCTGCTGATGTGCAAATGCACCAGGTTATTGGAGGTGTCTCTGGAGATGGTGAATTGCCCTTTCCCTGAGTCCAGGTAATATGGGGTACCTGCACTATCTATGCTGGAGACCCACTCCAGTCCCTTCCCAGGAACATGACGGATCCAATACAGCCAGTTGCTACTGATGAAGAAGCCGGTGGCCTTGCAGGAGAGGCGAAGAGAGTCTCCGGGCTTTTTCACATCCCCTCCAGACTTCAAAAGCTGGACCTCTGACAGAGCTCCAAGTTGGGGAAAAGTATCGTGAATCACATCTGGAATTTTCAAAGGGTAAAGTCAAGGGGAATTAGATACCCCATTACCTAAGTCCCCTTCAAAAATGTCAATCAACATTCCAGTAGGACCTGCTCCAAACCCCACTCAGACCAAGGGAATTCCTCCCCTTGCCTTTAGTGACCTTTGCACCAGGCCCATAGAGCATAATATTCCCCAATATCTCCAGAAAATGTCAGAAACCATAATTCCTTTAAAGGCCACTAGACTAAAGAGACAATTCAGCCAAAATATGCTGTTGATGCTGGATAAAGTGCTCATGGTGTCCCGGCATTAGCTGCCCAGACCCCTCCTTGTGTCCTAGCCATGCAGGTGCAGAGCTTTTAAATGACTTAGGCAGGGCATTAAGGATATGCATTTCCATATCTTTTTTCTCTTTTTTTAATAAGCCATGTTTGAGCTCGAGCCCTCAAGCTATCTTAGGTTTTTTTATTGTTCCCAATACTGTAGTGTTTGAGCATCGCAACCATTGAAGTATTCAGTGTAACAAGAAAACATTTTACAAATACATTAGAAGCAAGAGGAAGATGAAGGACAGGGAAGGACCACTGCTCAGTGAGGAGGGAAACACGGTCACAAGAAAATGCAGCAATTGCCCAAATATTAAATGCCATTTTGGTTTAGGTTTTCACCAAAAAGGTTATCAGTAATCAGAGGACTAACAGTGAACATCAGTGTAAATGGGGTAGGATCTGAGGCTAAAATAGGGAAACAACAAGTTAAGAATTACTTAGACAAGTTAGACGTCCTTAAGTCAGCAGGGCCAGATGAAATACACCGGAGAATACTTAAGGGACTGGCCAAAGAGATCTTAGGGATTAAAGAATATTTTTGAGAACTCTCGGAGGACAGGAGAGATCCCAGAGGACTGGAAGAGGGCAAGTGGTACCTATCAATAAAAAGCAGATAAGGGCAACCCAGGAATTATAAACCACTCAACTTAACTTCTGTACCCAGAAAGAATGGAGCAAATAATCAATTTGCAAGCATCTAGAAGATAAGGTGACAACTAACAAATCATGTCAAACCTGTTACCCGGGGTTCAACCCAAAACTCTTGGTAACTTTTACTTTGTGTGAGGTGCTGTCAGTTAATAAAAACTTTTCCCCTTATTTATACATTAGTAATAGAATGACATGTCCCTTAAAGCAAACTTGTTAAGTAAGCAGTTTCAATGGTTAAGCAAGAGGTGGCTTCTGATTATTGATTAACCAGGTGTGGGTTTTTCCAGAGTTTGCAGCCTTGAGGCCGCAATAGACATTCCTGGGGCACATTCTGCTCTTCTGAGATGCATGTATCAGCAACTTCAACACAATTCTTATCACAGGGGGTCAAGCTGCCTTCTCTGTGGCACCCAAAACTCCCCCCCCCCCCGACCTCCAGCTCCTGCTTTGGTCAAGCTTAGAGTGCTGAATGGTCAATTTACAGCCTGCTGACTTGGCTGCTTTTAGCAATAACCCATAGTGGTTTCAGGCACTTTACTGGTTTGCCAAAGTCTCCCCATAGAAAACCTACCTCATACCCTCCTTTGACAGGGTAACAAGATGAGTGGATGGGGGTGGGGACAAGAACAGTAGATGTGGTATATCTCAACTTTAGTCAGACATTTCATACAGTCTCAGATAGCCTTCTCGTCAGCAAACCAGGGAAATATAGACTGATGAACCTATTATAAGGTAGGTGCACAACGAGTTAGAAAATGTACTCAGACAGTAGTAATCAATGATTCACAGTCAAGCTAGGAGGGAATACGGAGAAGTGTCCCAGAAGGATCTGTCCTGGGTCCACTTCTATTCAATAGCTCCATAAATGATTTGGATAATGGCAGAGAGAGTACACTTATAAAGTTTGCAGCTTATACCAATCTGAGAGGGGTTGCAAGCACTTTAGAGACCAGAATTAGAATTCAGAACGAGCTTGACAAATTGGAGACATGGTCTGAAATACATAGGCTGCATCCACACACTCTTTCTGTGTAGCTAAACCCAGCAAGGAAAGGCTCTGACAGGAGGAAGTAGCAGTAAATTCGTTCCCAACCCTAAATATCAGTCATAGAATCATAGAATCATAGAATATCAGGGTTGGAAGGGACCCCAGAAGGTCATCTAGTCCAACCCCCTGCTCAAAGCAGGACCAATTCCCAGTTAAATCATCCCAGCCAGGGCTTTGTCAAGCCTGACCTTAAAAACCTCTAAGGAAGGAGATTCTACCACCTCCCTAGGTAACGCATTCCAGTGTTTCACCACCCTCTTAGTGAAAAAGTTTTTCCTAATATCCAATCTAAACCTCCCCCACTGCAGCTTGAGACCATTACTCCTCGTTCTGTCATCTGCTACCATTGAGAACAGTCTAGAGCCATCCTCTTTGGAACCCCCTTTCAGGTAGTTGAAAGCAGCTATCAAATCCCCCCTCATTCTTCTCTTCTGCAGGCTAAACAATCCCAGCTCCCTCAGCCTCTCCTCATAACTCATGTGTTCCAGTCCCCTAATCATTTTTGTTGCCCTTCGCTGGACTCTCTCCAATTTATCCACATCCTTCTTGAAGTGTGGGGCCCAAAACTGGACACAGTACTCCAGATGAGGCCTCACCAATGTCGAATAGAGGGGAACGATCACGTCCCTCGATCTGCTCGCTATGCCGCTACTTATACATCCCAAAATGCCATTGGCCTTCTTGGCAACAAAGGCACACTGCTGACTCATATCCAGCTTCTCGTCCACTGTCACCCCTAGGTCCTTTTCCGCAGAACTGCTGCCTAGCCATTCGGTCCCTAGTCTGTAGCTGTGCATTGGGAGGAAAAAAAAGAAGGAAACAAATGCAGCCCAAAGGAATCGTTGATTCTCCAGAGCACTAAAGAACGTGTTTTGCTGAATCATGGCCTAGATCTTTAATATTTGTCTATTTGCAGGTGTCTCTTGTCTCAAATCCAGTTAATCCAGTCCAGAACAGAATTTAAAATGCCAGGAGACTCTGCAAAACTCTCCTGTAAAGTGTCTGGACACACGTACACTAGCCACGATAGGCACTGGGCACGGAGGTCTCCAGGGAAAGGACTGGAAAGGGGATTTTCAATTACAAATGGGGCTGGTGACACCACATACTACACAGACCCGGTTAAAGAACCATTCACCATCTCCAGAAACAACACCCAGAACCTGCTGGGGTAAACAGTGAGGTGGCAAAATTTGCAGATGATACAAAACGACTCAAGATAGTTAAGTCGCAGGCAGACTGAGAAGAGCTACAAGAGCACTGGTCACCACCCGGTCGATCACGATCTCCGGCAGCACACCGCTAACCCAGGCTGCCTGCCTGCCCCGGCCCCACGCCCCTCCCAGAAGTGGCCAGTATGGCCCCATGGCCCCGGGGGTGGGGAGACAGGGTTCTCCCTCTGCATGCTGCTCCTACCTGCGAGCACCACCCCCACAGCTCCCATTGGCCGGGAATGGGGAGCTGTGACCAATGGGAGCTGCGGGGGTGGTGCTTGCAGAGAGGGGCAGTGCACAGAGCCATGTGCTGCCTGACCCTCCCCAGGGGCCGGAGGGGTGTGTTGGCCCTTTCCAGGAGTGGTGCAGTGCACAGGTAGGCAGGAAGCCTGCCTTAGTGGCAGCCACACTGTGCCACCGACCGTGAGCCTCTGGAGTTAAATGCTGCCTGGCAGGAGGCCTCACCCCAACCCCCAGCCCTGAGCCCCCTACTAGAGCATGCCCTAGGTGTGGGTAAACTATGGCCTGGGGGCCACATCCGGCCCTTCAGACATTTTAGTCCTGCCCTTGAGCTCCTGCCAGGGAGCGGGGTCTGGGGCTTGCCCTCTCCACATGTGCCGTGGCTTCACGTGGCTCCAGGAAGCAGCAGCATGTTCCCGCTCCAGCTCCTATGCACAGGGGCAGCCAGGGGGTTCCACACACTGCCCCTAGCCCAACTGTCACCTCTGTAGCTCCCATTGGCCGGCAACCAGGGGAGCGTGTAGAAGCCGGAGTGGAGACATGCTGCTGCTTCCGGGAACTGCTTGAGGTAAGTGCCACCTGGACCCTGCACCCCTGATCCCCCTCCTGCCCTCTAAACCCCTCAGTCACAGCCTCATGCACCCCAGAGCCTGCACCCCGCAGCCGGAGCCCATACAACTTCCATACCCAGATGTGGCCCTCAAGCCAAAAACTTTGCCCAGCCGTACCATACCCCCTCATACACCCTGAACCCCCTCCTGCACCTTGAACCCCAGCCCTGACCCCCTCCCAGAGCCAGCACCATGTACCCCCTCCTGCACCCCAACCCCTGCCCCAGGCTCATCCCAGAGACCCCTTCCACACTGTGAACCCTTCACCTCCAGCCAGGAGCCCACACCCCCTGTCGAACCCCAGCCCCCTACCCCAGCCTTGTGAAAGTGAGTGAGGGTGGGGGAGAGCCAGTGAAGGGGTGGGGGGTGGAGTGAGTGGGGTGGGACTTTGGGGAAGGGGTCAGGTAGATCCTGGGTTGCCCTTAAATTCAAAAAGTGATCTTGGGCGTAAAAGGCCGGAGACCCGTGTTCAAAAGGATCTCTCAGAACTAGGTGACTGGGCAATAAAATGGCAGATGAAATTCAATGTTGATAAATGCGAAATAACGCACATTGGAAAGCATAGTCCCAACTATGCATAGCAAATGATTGGTGCTTTGATGAGCCAATGTCCTTACTAATCTTCTGCAAGACCCTTTACTCTTTACTCCCACAACCGGTCCCAGTTAAATCAATGGGGTTACACACACAGGGAATAAAGCCCACAGGATTTGATTATTTCATGCCCGCAAACGGATCTGCACAGGAATATTTCACTCGTCTTATTGCTCACTGGGGTGTGTCATTCAATCAGAATTGCTGAGTCTCTGTAGGAATCATCCTCATTAGCTCTTGCTCTATGATTCATAGATTCATAGATACTAAGGTCAGAAGGGACCATTATGATCATCTAGTCCGACCTCCTGCACAATGCAGGCCACAGAATTTCACCCACCCACTCCTGTGAAAAACCTCTCACCTATGTCTGAGCTACTGAAGTCCTCAAATCATGGTTTAAAGACTTCAAGGAGCAGAGAATCCTCCAGCAAGTGACCCGTGCCCCATGCTACAGAGGAAGGCAAAAAACCTCCAGGGCCTCTTCCAATCTGCCCTGGAAGAAAATTCCTTCCCGACCCCAAATATGGCGATCAGCTAAACCCTGAGCATATGGGCAAGATTCACCAGCCAGATACTACAGAAAATTGTTTCCTGGGTAACTCAGATCCCACCCCATCTAATATCCCATCACAGGCCATTGGGCCTATTTACCATGAATATTTAATTACCAAAACCATGGGGATCCCAAACTCCATTTTCCTATTTGTAGTGTTGAGGCAGAGACTCTTACTTAGCACCATCTGTTCTTCCTTCTAGATTATTAAATTAGATTAATCAAAGCTGCTAGTGCGTCAGATACACTATCCAACAAGTTCTTGCAACCTATCACAAGTAACAGACACCCGTCACCACAGAAACTGAGCAACATCTTAGGCGTCTCAAGGCCAAGATTAACTTGTATCATGCTCATGTAGTAGGATAAGATGACCCTTATGCTCCTTTAAAAAGTTACCTTCTGTTTATTCCGTGTGAAACCAAGCTGAGCATCTATTTGATATTCTCATCAAAAGCACCTGAGACAGGGTCTCAAATGCAAAATTTTCTAAGATGCCTAAAAGATACATTTACCTTAATGATGTACTATGTACTCTCTGGGTACTCTGTGCTATCTATGACTCAGTAACTGAGTAACTCACAATCATTTTGCCCTGTGTGCTTAGTTTAAAGTAACTGATTTTCTCGACACACACCCACACCAAATATTTATGTTGGTTGAAGACATTAACACAAATGAAATTAAACCAGTACCTAGATGATATTTTAGGAGCAAAACATTAGCTAACAGATGAACTAATCCAGGGATCGGCAACCCTTGGCACGCCGGCCGTCAGGGAAAGCCGCCTGTGGGCCAGGACAGCCTGCCCACCTGCAGCGTCCGCAGGTTCAGCCGATCGCAGCTCATGCAAACAGGCAGATGAATGTGAGAATGGAATTTATTATTTATTATTATGACTATTTTTATTATCAGCGTTGGAGTTGGGGGTGGCTGTGGGCCAAGCGCCTAAGGCATCCAATCACAGACCACAACCCCACAGTGCTAGGCACTGTCCCAAGACAGAACACAAGGCCTGTCTCCACCGCAGTGAGTTTACAGCCTAGGTCTCAATGGGAAGTGCAGTAGGAGTAGGAATGGGAACACGAATGGGAATATGAGCAACAGTATGAATCTCCATGATTAATAATCGTCTCTCTTCAGCGCTGCCTGCATCCTCACCTAGAGAAAGACTTCCAGACACACGCCGCTCGCCGCCCCAGGAAATTTAACTCTCCAGCAGGTGTCCCAGCCCAGTGCAACCCTGTGACCCGACCCGACCCCTCCCCTTCACTGACCCCACTGACCCGACCTTCGCAGAGGCAGGGGCTCCGGAGACCCCTTTCCCACGCCCGGATAATCTGATGACAATCAGGCCCCACGTTAATAACCGGAGAATTGGGCTCACATCTCATCTGGGAGCTGCTTCTTTCCCCCTTTATACACCACCCCACCGCACTGGGGCTGCACAGACAAACAGGAAGGAGCGATCTGACTCGTGTCTGAACCCTGGGGCAAGAAATTCACAGCCTTCAGGGAAGGAGTTTGCGTTCCTTATAAGGAGCGGGATATGCAATTAGGGGTGAGAGTTTCCTGTTTAAATCTGTCCCTCTCTCTATCAAGGCTGCACCCGGAGAGACAACCCTCAGGCCCCCGTGTTTGTGCAGTGATCAGCCAATCCCCTGAGGACTTTCCCCTCCAACACTAGGCAAAATGAACCTTTGTGTGGTAATTGAGACACAGCCAGGAACGAGTACTCTTACAGGTCCGCTCTGCGGCAGCAGAAGTTACTGGCACGTATTACTGTGCGCAGGTTCTATGTTTCTTAGGCACAATGGTTGGGACCCTTTCAAATATTGGAGAGGAAACTGTGCCAAAGCCAGCGATTTGTGCCCTTCTCTCTCTCTGCTCCCACCCACGAGACCCCACTCTCCTTCCACCAAAGCTGGGACTAGAACCCAGGAGTGCTGGCTCGCCACCTCCCACCCTCATCTAGCCCACTAGACCCCCAAACCGGGAAAGCAGCCTACAAGTCACCCCGTCTATTATTTTATTAATCTTTCTAAGAACAGAGAGAGAGAGAGAGCAACTTTACTAGATAAGGGGTTTTGGCTTCAATGGAGCTTTTCTGTTTTAAACTATTTTGGGATCTGGCCCATTGATTTCAATGGAGCTATCTCCATTTACACGCTCCGATTTAATTAATTGTTGTATTTAGCCTGTGAAATCTATTTGTGGTTTGGTGGGTTGGTTTTACTGCCAATTCGGTCCAGGTAAGTTTTATTTATTGCAAAGCAAACAGTCAATAAAACATAGTTTATACAAATTGTTTCTTCTTTCCGCTCTATACCCTGTGATCAAATAACGTACATATGCATTGCTTTTGGGTAAGACTTTCCTTATTAAAAGCTTGCATTTGTTCTACTGGGGGATCTCTGATAAGCTCAGCTAGCAGGTGAGAAATGTTCTTCTCACTGAAAACGCCTTTTTGTCCAGTGTTACCGGTAGAAACAAACTTGTCCTCAGAGTTACTCCCCGATTATGTTTTCCTTCATCGCTCAATGTGTATTTCTGGAAGAGGCTCATAACTGAAATAGCAACGGCTGGTGCTAAAAATGCCTAAGATGCATTCGGTGTTTGTGAATGGAAGGAAGCAATTTCTTTTTCTTTCTTTCTTTCTTTCTTTCTTTCTTTCTTTCTTTCTTTCTTTCTTTCTTTCTTTCTTTCTTTCTTTCTTTCTTTCTTTCTTTCTTTCTTTCTTTCTTTCTTTCTTTCCCAGCACTGTTCGCGAAGGAGGATGTCTTGTTCTCCTTTCGAAAACATGATCATTTCCCCCCTCTACATAGATAAGTTCTCTCAAAGATGCAAAACGCCCCCATTTTATTTGCTATTTAAAAACTCAGTGGTCCAGAGAAGCTTGTTCTTTCAATTTGCCAGCGACCTTCTGCATTCACCTTCTGTCCAGTCCTATGGCTGTGCCCTTAGCTGTCCGCAGCTTCATTTTCCTGATCAGACTTTCATGTTACTTAATGATTTGTTAATAATTATGTATATACCGTTATAAATCTGGTCGGAAAATTACAGTGGTGAAGGGATAGATTAGAGAGAGGCAACCAGAGAGAGAGAGAGAGAGATCCAATCAGCATACATAGAGAGGGAAGGATAGTTTGATGGATATTGCAGAAAGAATAGACAGCCAGAGTGCAGAGAGGAGGTAGAATGGGGGGATGGACAGAAGGATGGGCAGCTCTTGCGAGTGCATGGACAGAGGAGTATTTTTAAAACTATATTTTTAAAAAAAAATCTTTTTTTTCTTTGTCAGGTGTCCTCTCCCAGGTTGTCCTGACCCAGTCAGGTCCGGAAGTGAGGAAGCCAGGCGAGTCCACTCTTCTGAAATGCGCTGTGCCGGGGGCTGATCACAGCACATCTATCATGACTTGGGTAAGACAGGCTCCGGGGAAGGGACTGGAGTGGCTGGTTCACTACTATTCCCCGTCGAGCATCTTCTACGCGCCTGCCATCCAGGGGCGATTCACAGCCTCCAAGGGCAGCTCCAGCATCTGCCTAACAGGAGCAGCCTGAAGCCCGAGGACACCGCGGGGTATCCCTGGGCGAGGGACACAGTGAGGGGAAGCCGGTCTGGGCTCAGACACAAACCGCCCCTGGTGCTAGTTTCAAAAGAAGCCCCCAGCAGGTGGCGCTCCGGAGCTACACGCAGCAAGGGGCCCGTGGCCGCAAAGACACTCAGAGCCGGACCGGCTGGTCTCCCTCCTTTGTCCTCCTCTCCCTGCGTCCAACACAGAGCAGATAAAAGCAGAAAATAAAGACGCTTTTAAAACAGCCTTTACTATTTACTTATTTGTTTAGCCCTTTCAGGAATCCTGTAGTGCTCCCCACCGCTCCAGCTGAACTCAATTGCAGAGGAAGATAAGAATCGCCACACTTGACAAGAGCAGGCAACAAACTAGGCCATTTTCTGTCTCTGTTAGTGACCATTAAAAATCGCAAGAAATCCGGCTGCTGTGGGAATTTATGCAACAGTCTATTCACCGGGAAATTTCTCTAAAACTCTCCTAAATCATAGGTTGGTTTATGCTACACAGTAGATTAAGGGAAGGACTTTGGGGGACCTTATCCGTGCACTGAGTGTTTCACCATCATTTGTAAATTGTAAGGTAGGGAAGCATTATTCCCGTTTCACAGATAAGGGAGCGAGGCACAGAGAGATTCAAAGGGAGGCACCCAACTATCACCGACTTTGAGTGAGAGTCAGTCCCCCCGACTGTGCTTCTGCAAATCACCTCCAAACAGATTTGCCCACGGTTAAAAGGGTGCCTGCGGCACAGGTGGGAGCAGGACAGACTTCTCCTGGGTTCCGGTCCAGCGCCCCTTCTCCCTGACCATCCCCCCTAGGTCCTTCCCAAAACCTTTGTGGCCAGAGCCTCCTGCAATAACCAGGGGAAACAGAAACACCCTCTCTCTCTCTCTCTCTCTCTCTCTCTCTCTCGGGGTAAATTATCATATAACTGCCCACTGCGGGATGCACATGAAGGGAAAGTTGAATGGACACTGAGCTCACAATGAACCCTGAAAAATGCCTGTCTACACTTAATGGACTTTTGGTGAATGTTCTAATAAGAATATGGGTGGGGGTGATGGACATGTAACTTTCCCATGTGACTCCAAACACCATCTTTCACAGTGAGAACAGATTTCCCTTTACTTGCCCCTTGGCAGAAGCTAAAAGGCCCTGGCCTCGAAACCTCCCCATTTTACCTCTTTTCTGCTCCACCCTCTGGACTATGAGCATATACTAATGGGAGCATTCTAACCAAGGGACTGAGGACTTGAAGGTAGTCTGGAGCCTTCATATTTCCTTGACCCATTGTGGGACATTGCACTCCACATGATTTTATGAAAATATGCTAATGATTATGAATATAATGTAAGTGGAATATGCTTCCTGCAAAAGGTCTCTTGTAAGGTATCATTACAAAGCTTATAATCTACTGAGTGTGGTCATCCTATTTGTCTAAATGCATCACTCTTCAGAATTGTGCTTCAATTTAAAATGGTATCCTGAATAGAGATGGGTTTAAACAAATTCTTACATGCTTTCATGAATCAAGGCCTAACAAATTGTACTAGGGTCCCCCTGAAATCATTTCCATCCTTGAAAATCATCCACAGACCTGCCATCTCCCTTAAGCAATTTGGAACATCCCAACCCTGCACTGCTGTGGGATTTTACATTACAGTCTTTGCAACAGATTTCCCACACTTATGTATTGTTGAGCTGTGTGCCTGAGTGCACTGTATCTTACCTGAGAAACAACAGGTCCTCTACCAATTAGAGAGTGTGAGACTGAGATTTTCAAAGGAACCCAAAGTTGTGAAGTTCCAGCTCCCTTGGGATTTGAGTATTTGCCTTGCTTAAGACCCTTTAAAAAAATCCACCCTGCTGCATAAACACAGCCGCAAGGCAGAGCTTTTAAGGTCTATGTATTGTTGTTTTTGTATTATTTTATCCAGCATTTCCACAGAAACGTTAGTTTGACATTTTTATCTATTTTATTGCCTATTTATAGTGGGTGTTGAAAATAATATGAATGGTAATACTAAGAAGAAGAGTGATAGAACACTTCTATGCAACTGAATTGTTTTATTCATATCATTAGTCCCACTCAAAGCAAGGCAAGTACTCTCAGTTGCAGAGGCCTATAAACACCTGCAGGATTATAACCCTAACCTGTAGATTCTTTCAGGGTGCCGACTGTCCATTCTTACTGTATGACTTAGCCCAGAAGTCCGAATAACTGAATTCTGCTAAAACATTCTAAGCAGGCTAGGCGGGGATCCACACCCAATTCCCATTCATTTTAAGGTAGTAATCTTATAATAATTCTGTCTTGTAGTCCAGCATTGCAAGGAAGAATTTGAAACATAGGGGCTGGAATTAGGGGTTCTGGCTTGAAGGTGGTTCCTTTATATACAGAGTTTACAGTTTGGCTCAATGTCTCCCAGCACCCCCACTATAAAAACTGTTCCAGCACCCCTGGTTTCAAATGAATATTTGCTCCCCATGTAAGATCTGATCCGATGTCAATCGCAGTCAAGGCCACATCCCTTCTGATTTCAGGGAGGTTTGGGTCCAAACGTTACACACATTCCCCCTTCCTTCTCCTGGAATTGGAGGGCAAGACATTTGATTGCTCAGGGAAGGAGTTTGTGTCTCTTATAAGGAGCGGGATATCCAAATAGGGGTGACACTTTCCTGTTTAAATCTGTCCCTCTCTCTGTCCAGGCTGCACTTAGAGAAACCATCCACAGCCCCCTGGGTCTGTGCAGTTACCAGCTGATCCCCTAAGACCTTTTCCCTCCAACTCCAGGGAAAATGAGACTTTGGCTCCATTTAGTGTTCCTTGTAGCAGCTCGGGAAGGTAGCTTCTCCCCTGGGAACCATTGGCAGGGCAAGGGAGCAGTCTATTATCGCTATTACTATCAATATGATTTACAGTATCTTTCTATTCCCAGGTGCCTGGTCGCAGATCCAGATCCCAGAGTCCCAAACTTATGTGCAAAAGTCTGGAGACTCCCTCCGCCTTTCCTGCAAACCCACCGGGTTTCTCCTTCAGCAGCTACAGGATGAGCTGGGTCAGACAGGCCCCTGGGAAGGGACTGGAGTGGATCAGGGAAATACACCCAACTTCTACTACCATCAACTATGCACAAACCTTCAAGGGACGTTTCACTATCTCCAGGAACAACCCCAACAACCTGCTGTATCTGCAAATGACCAGCCTGAAATCCTAGGACACCGGTCAGTATTCCCTGTTCTGTTCATTCCCTCGCGGGCACCTGGCATTGGCTACTGTTGGAAGACAGGACACTGGGCTAGATGGACCTTTGGTATGACCCAGTCTGGCCGTTCTTATGTTCTTAACATTTGTGGCGGACCGACACTAGGATTTTGTACACCATAATTTTGTTGCTGTTTGCGCAGACCACTGAATGGTGCTTCTGCAGCACATCGTCTGTCCTGAACAATTAAAGACTGAACTGCAGTGCATAAACACATGCGCTGCGGGACTAGATAAAGCTTTGGTTTTGCTTCCTGACTAATTTCAGGATCCTTCCTCTAGACCTGGTGGATCAACCTGAATTCTGCTGTTTAGGATCCTGCCCAAAGAAAAGACCAGACCACAAGAATATCTGGCATACCCACAAGTCTTTGCATTGAGGGGGAACCAAGGTGAAAAGCTGAAACAGAGACAGCTGCCAAATCCAGCTGCCTATTAATAGCCTCTATTCTCCATGTGGCTAATTCAATCTAGGCATTTTAAGGCCCCCATCAATGCTACATTTAGGATTCCTTAGTGAATCTTAAGGTAGAGAAATATAATTCCCATTGTGCAAATCGGGAACAGTTTAAGTGAGCTGGGAGCCCAAGGCCAACTTTCGATAGTGACTTAAATTTAGGAGCCTAAATCCCAGAGACAGTGATTAGGATTTCGGTTCCCAAGTCATTTAGTTATCCCAAATCCGACTCCCTGGGGCTCCTCTGCCAATTCTCGCTGAATAATCTGTGTTGCTGAAAGACAGCACAGCCCCATTGCAGGGGTCATTCTGCACTGAAGATGATGGTGATGATTGAAAGGACTGCAGATTCCTTTCTTGCTTTCTCTCTTTTCTGCTCACTCCATTCTTCCTCTGTTTCTGCTTTGACAGCCCATTTCCGAAGCTATTCAGGACCGGGTTCCCAAATTGTGCTGGACTCCACACAAACTCGTGGGACCGGATCCGATGTAGCTCCAAGCCACTCAAAAATCCCCTGGGGTTTCAATGGGATTTGGGTCAGAGCGCTACACACATTTACCCCCCTCTCCTGGAATCGGAGGGCAAGAAATGAGATCAGCAAGGGAAGGAGTTTGTGTGTGTTATAATGGGCGGGATATGCAAATCAGGGGGACAGTTTCCTGTTTAAATCTGAGCCTCCCTCTGCCCAGACTGCACCCGGAGAGACAATCCGCAGCCCCCTGGGTCTGTGCAGTGACCAGCCAGTCCCCTGAGAACTTTCCCCTCCAGCACCAGGGAAAATGAGATTTTGGCTCCAGTTAGTGTTCCTTGCAGTGGCTTTGGAAGGTATTTCCTCCCCTCACACCCATTGGCGGGGCAGGGGAACAGTCTCTTGTTGCTCTTAATACTAATGATAATTACATTATGTTTCTATTCCCAGGTGTCCGGTCCCAGGTGCAGCTGGTGGAGTCCGGAGGGGATGTGAAAAAGCCCGGAGACTCTCTCCGCCTCTCCTGCAAAGCCTCCGGCTTCACCTTCAGCAGCTACTGGATGCAATGGGTCAGACAGGCCCCTGGGAAGGGACTGGTGTGGATTGGGGAAATACACCCAACTTCAACTACCATCAACTATGCACAGCCCTTCAAGGGACGCTTCACCATCTCCAGGGACAACCCCAACAACCTGCTGTATCTGCAGATGACCGGCCTGAAATCTGAGGACACCGCCCGGTATCACTGTGCTGGGCACACAGTGAGCAGAAAGCTATTAAGCAGGAAGCAAAAACCGAGCTGAAATGGTAACAACTCTGCCAACACTCTGCAGAGGGCAGCAGTGAATTAAAATTAAATACTGTTATAGTAAATTATTTAAGGAGTCAGTATTAAAGGGCATGTTTGTGCACATATCAGCATGTAAGTATTTAGGGATTTCTATGTGTTTTAGTAACATGAGACAAATATTCTTTCAGATCTTGAATAGCCACGGGCATTACTGAGAATTAAGTGTGAAGTTAAATCCATGGCACTATGAATTGTGCTGAAATGGATAAGGTGTCCTGCACAGAGATGGCGTTAAGCAAATGCCTAAGTGCTTCCCTGAATGAAGGCCTAAGAAATTGGTCTAGGGTCTAGATGAAATCACTAATTAATTTGCATCCTTGAGAATCATCCCCTGCCCTACTATCTCCCTTAAACTCTTTGGAATATCCCAACCCCAGACTGCTGTGGGATTTTACATAACAATATTTGCAAGAGATTGCCCACACTCAAATATTGCTGAGCTGGGCTCTGAGCGCTCTGTACCCCGCCTGAGAAACAATAGGTCCTCAACCCATTAGAGAGTTTCCTCCCGGTTTTCAAAGGACCCCAAAGCTGTGAGGTTTCCAACTCCCATGGGATTTGAGAATTTAAACTGCTTAAGCCCTGGTCTACACTAGGACTTTAGGTCGAATTTAGCAGCGTTAAATCGATGTAAACCTGCACCCGTCCACACAATGAAGCCCTTTATTTCGACTTAAAGGGCTCTTGAAATCGATTTCCTTACTCCACCCCTGACAAGTGGATTAGCACTTAAATCGACCTTGCCGGCTTGAATTTGGGGTACTGTGGACACAATTTGATGGTATTGGCCTCCGGGAGCTATCCCAGAGTGCTCCATTGTGACCGCTCTGGACAGCACTCTCAACTCAGATGCACTGGCCAGGTAGACAGGAAAAGAACCGCGAACTTTTGAATCTCATTTCCTGTTTGACCAGCATGGCAAGCTGCAGGTGACCATGCAGAGCTCATCAGCACAGGTGACCATGATGGAATCCCAGAATCGCAAAAGAGCTCCAGCATGGACCGAATGGGAGGTTTGGGATCTGATCGCTATTTGGGGAGAGGAATCCATGCTATCAGAACTCCGTTCCAGTTTTCGAAATGCCAAAACCTTTGTCAAAATCTCCCAGGACATGAAGGACAGAGGCCATAACAGGGACCCGAAGCAGTGCCGCGTGAAACTGAAGGAGCTGAGGCAAGCCTACCAGACATCCAGAGAGGCGAACGGCCGCTCCGGGTCAGAGCCCCAAACATGCCGCTTCTATGATGAGCTGCATGCCATTTTAGGGGGTTCAGCCACCACTACCCCAGCCATGTTGTTTGACTCCTTCAATGGAGATGGAAGCAATACGGAAGCAGGTTTTGGGGACGAAGAAGATGATGATGAGGAGGAGGTTGTAGATAGCTCACAGCAAGCAAGCGGAGAAACCGGTTTTCCCGACAGCCAGGAACTGTTTCTCATCCTGGACCTGGAGCCAGTACCCCCCGAACCCACCCAAGGCTGCCTCCTGGACCCAGCAGGCGGAGAAGGGACCTCTGGTGAGTGTATCTTTTAAAATACTATACATGGTTTAAAAGCAAGCATGTGAAAGGATTACTTTGCCCTGGCATTCGCGGTTCTCCTAGATGTACTCCTAAAGCCTTTGCAAAAGGTTTCTGGGGAGGGCAGCCTTATTGTGTCCTTCATGGTAGGACACTTTACCACTCCAGGCCAGTAACACATACTCGGGAATCATTGTAGAACAAAGCATTGCAGTGTATGTTTGCTGGCATTCAAACAACATCCGTTCTTTATCTCTCTGTGTTATCCTCAGGAGAGTGAGATAACATTCATGGTCACCTGGTTGAAATAAGAAAAGGAGTACTTGTGGCACCTTAGAGACTAACCAATTTATTTGAGCATGAGCTTTCGTGAGCTACAGCTCACTTCATCGGATGCATCCGATGAAGTGAGCTGTAGCTCACGAAAGCTCATGCTCAAATAAATTGGTTAGTCTCTAAGGTGCCACAAGTACTCCTTTTCTTTTTGCGAATACAGACTAACATGGCTGTTACTCTGAAACTGGTTGAAATAGAATGCTTTTCTTCAGGGGACACTCAGAGGAGCCCATTCCTGCTGGGCTGTTTGCCTGTGGCTAAACAGAAATGTTCCCTGCTGTTAGCCACAGGGAGGGGGGAAGGTTGAGGGGGTAGCCATGCGGTGGGGGGAGGCAAAATGTGACCTTGTAACGAAAGCACATGTGCTATGTATGTAATGTTAACAGCAAGGATTACCCTGAAAGAGTGTAGCCACTGTTTTATAAAATGTGTCTTTTTAAATACCGCTGTCCCTTTTTTTTTCTCCACCAGCTGCATGTGTTTCAATGATCACAGGATCTTCTCCTTCCCAGAGCCTAGTGAAGCTTAGAAAGAAAAAAAAACCGCACTCGCGATGAAATATTCTCCGAGCTCATGCTGTCCTCCCACACTGACAGAGCACAGACGAATGCGTGGAGGCAAATAATGTCAGAGTGCAGGAAAGCACAAAATGACCGGGAGGAGAGGTGGCGGGCTGAAGAGAGTAAGTGGTGGACTGAAGAGAGGGCTGAAGCTCAAATGTGGCGGCAGCGTGATGAGAGGAGGCAGGATTCAATGCTGAGGCTGCTGGAGGACCAAACCAGTATGCTCCAGTGTATGGTTGAGCTGCAGCAAAGGCAGCTGGAGCACAGACTGCCACTTCAGCCCCTCTGTAACCAACCGCCCTCCTCTCCAAGTTCCATAGCCTCCACACCCAGATGCCCAAGAATGCGGTGGTGGGGGGGGCCTCCGGCCAACCAGCCACTCCACCACAGAGGATTGCCCCAAAAAAAGAAGGCTGTCATTCAATAAATTTTAAAGTTGTAAACTTTTAAAGTGCTGTGCTTAAAGTGCTGTGTGGCATTTTCCTTCCCTCCTCCACCACCCCTCCTGGGCTACCTTGGTAGTCATCCCCCTATTTGTGTGATGAATGAATAAAGAATGCATGAATGTGAAGCAACAATGACTTTATTGCCTCTGCAAGCGGTGATTGAAGGGAGGAGGGGCGGGTGGTTAGCTTACAGGGAAGTAGAGTGAACCAAGGGGCGGGGGGTTTCATCAAGGAGAAACAAACAGAACTTTCACACCGTAGCCTGGCCAGTCATGAAACTGGTTTTCAAAGCTTCTCTGATGCGTACCGCGCCCTCCTGTGCTCTTCTAACCGCCCTGGTGTCTGGCTGCGCGTAACCAGCGGCCAGGCGATTTGCCTCAACCTCCCACCCCGCCATAAACGTCTCCCCCTTACTCTCACAGATATTGTGGAGCACACAGCAAGCAGTAATAACAGTGGGAATATTGGTTTCGCTGAGGTCTAAGCGAGTCAGTAAACTGCGCCAGCGTGCTTTTAAATGTCCAAATGCACATTCTACCACCATTCTGCACTTGCTCAGCCTGTAGTTGAACAGCTCCTGACTACTGTCCAGGCTGCCTGTGTACGGCTTCATGAGCCATGGCATTAAGGGGTAGGCTGAGTCCCCAAGGATACATATAGGCATTTCAACATCCCCAACAGTTATTTTCTGGTCTGGGAATAAAGTCCCTTCCTGCAGCTTTTGAAACAGACCAGAGTTCCTGAAGATGCGAGCGTCATGCACCTTTCCCGGCCATCCCACGTTGATGTTTAAATCTGAGCCTCCCTCTGCCCAGACTGCACCCGGAGAGACAATCCGCAGCCCCCTGGATCTGTGCAGTGACCAGCCAGTCCCCTGAGAACTTTCCCCTCCAGCACCAGGGAAAATGAGATTTTGGCTCCAGTTAGTGTTCCTTGCAGGGGCTTTGGAAGGTATTTCCTCCCCTCACACCCATTGGCGGGGCAGGGGAACAGTCTCTTGTTGCTCTTAATACTAATGATAATTTCATTATGTTTCTATTCCTAGGTGCCCAGTCCGAGGTGCAGTTGGTGGAGTCCGGAGGGGATGTGAAAAAGCCCGGAGACTCTCTCCGCCTCTCCTGCAAAGCCTCCGGCTTCACCTTCAGCAGCTCCTGGATGAGCTGGGTCAGACAGGCCCCTGGGAAGGGACTGGAGTGGATCGGGGAAATACACCCAACTTCAACTACCATCAACTACGCACAGCCCTTCAAGGGACGCTTCACCATCTCCAGAGACAACCCCAACAACCTGCTGTATCTGCAAATGACCGGCCTGAAATCCGAGGACACCGCCCGGTATCACTGTGCGACAGACACAGTGCGGGAAAGCCGGGCTGAGCTCAGACAAAAACCTGCCCTCGCTGGCTAAGGGCAAACTCTCCGCTGGCGGGGCTGGAGTTCTACAGCTCGCAGCGGGGAGAGCTGTGAAATTAATTACTCCTCCCCTGAGCTGCCTCTCTGAGGCTCTCTGACACACAAATGCAGACACTGACGAACCGCACTGTGAGAAGAGACCAGCCCGCAACCTTACCTTGTCCCTAATACACTCTGTGCCCCTCACTCCACTGCTCCCCGCCTTCCCTCACCCCCTCCAGCTCCCAATAGCCCAGGCTGAGAGAACCAACAGGAAAATATATGAATGAAAGCGTTATTTAAACGTCCCCCCACCCACCCCAACAGCCAGGCTGATGGTTTCCAAGCTGCCCTAGAGATACGCACACCTCATTCCTATTATAACCCCTCAGGAGCTTTGGGAAATCTCAGCCCGGGCAGATAGGTTTGAATTCCGGACGGAGCCCAGGAGCGCTCGACAGGGGCTTTCAATATGTGTTCAGGGCTAGATCCACAAAGGGAATTCAGCACCTAACTGCCGCCTTATGTGCCTAAATCTGACATGCCACCGAGACTCTCAAAGCCTGCACACTGTAGGCACCGAAATCCCTTAGGTGTCTAGCTGGTGACATGTTCTGGGCCAGAGAGAGCAGGAAAGCGATTCACTCGACAGCTCAGTAGTCAGGACACTCTCTGGGATTCAGGAGGAGACTCAAGTCCCTCCGCTCATGAGTCTTTAATTGCTTATAGCAAGTGCAACAGCCTCGCAAGAGCCATGGGAAACAAATGTTCTCACAATTCAGGAGAAGCCTCGTGTGAGCAAGGTCATTCCTACACATATGCTTTGATTCTCTTCCCATTGAAATCAATGGCAGAACTCCTATGGACTCCAGTGGGAGCAAAATCAGACACACAGTTTAACTGTTGTGGTATCCTTCAGGACATAGAGCCAATAAGGGTGCGGTATGATTAATAATGCATGTAATTACTTTGAGAGTTATGGGAATGAACTTTCCAATACATTTATGATTCTTAAAGGGCTGTTTTCATTTGCAGACTTTGTCCATTCCATTGGCCCGAGGAATGTCTGACAAAACTCTACAGGCAAAATAATCATAGAATATGCAGAAATTTTTGTTGTCTGTCTCCACAGATCCTGGGCTCTGGAGATGAGAAAACACCCATTCTCTAATTATGAATTTTACTGTGTATATTTTGGAAGATGACCATAAATGTGGAATTTTCTGTTACACCTTGTGAATTGATTTTGTTAAATGTGTTAAGAACTCGCGAGCCATGGCTGGTGTAATGAGCGTATATGCAACCCTCGTATTTTAAAAAAGAAATCCAGTTGAAGAGACTTGGAAGCTTGCATGGAAAAACTTACAGAGAAAATCCTAAAATTGACCGAGTGGATGAATTAATTGGGAACAAACCAAAAGACCCAGCATGCTTGAGGCTGCATTGATTTATTTTCTGTGCATTTCAGAAACCATGAACGTCTTTCAATTTCCAGCTTTCAAGGACTCGCCCGGAAGAACGCTTTCAGTTTTCCCGTGTGGAATTGCTGCATCTCAACTGCACTTCTTTTTCACAAATCTGTTCTTGTCAAAGAAACAGCCCTGTCCCCTTGCGAGCTTAGCCCTGAACATTTCATTTCCTAGAACCCCCGCTCCCGAAAATCCCATCACTACACTCACATCCCAGAAAACATATACCGAGGGAAGAGAAATGGAGAGAGCAGCAGGCAAGGAGAGCAATAAAACCGAGCTTCCTACTGTCGCTGGCAGTGACCATTCCAGCCAGAAGTAGGGAACAGACCGTGATACCCTTAGGTTGACTGAACACTGCACTCTGAATAACCCTTCTGGGGGGAGAAAATAGGAGCGGGTGTGTAGGTATTTCCATAGGGTTCAGCAACATGGAACAAATCTCCCCCACCTTATGTAGCCCATGGCGCGGCTCAGAGACCCAGTGAGCTGCTGTCTCCCTTAAGGTCCCTTCAACATCCCAACCCCAGCTCACAGATTTTACAAACCAATGTCTGCGAAGGGTCGCCCACCCCTAAAGGAAACGGAGCCTGGCATCTGAGCGCACTGCCTCTCACCTGGGAGATAACACCCACTGCCTGACTGAGCAGCGTCCCGCACCATGGCACCTCTTGGGCTACGACTCTCACAACAGCAGAGGGGATCCTGACCCACAAATTCCCACTAACGTTAAGGTGCTGGTATAACAATAATAAATAGAATTCTGTCTTCTCTTCCAGCATTGCTAGAAGGAGTTCAATAAACTTTCTCCAATTCTTCTAGCAGAGCTAACAACACCGAGCTATTCTACAGAGGTTTCCCATACATAGATCTCTAAGCCCCGACAAAGGAAGGTCAATATCATTTCCCCCATTTTATAGACATACAGATTGAGGCACAAAGGGTGTAAGTCTCTTGCCCAAGATCACGCATCATAGGAGTAGCAGAGCCAGGAACAAACCGCCAGATTCTCAGGGACCAGGCTCATGTCCCCTGACAGATCACACTGCTCCAGGGATCTCAGAAGAGCAGAGGGATAAGTAGACAGGATTTAGGGGAAGGTGAACAATCAATAAGGAATTTTCTCTCGAAAAAGCAACTAGCGCAACTGTGAAAACCACTGCAGAAACTATTCTGTGAGTGCAGTTCTGACTCCTCTTTTTCCCAGATAACCCACTACACCCACCTCCAGGAGGCTGAGTTTGCTGAGGTCCAAGATCTGTGTCTTATAAAGAGGAGGAGATGCAAATTCAGTGCCTCGGGGCACTATAGAAACCCTGTGATCTCCGGGACCCTGCAGTGTGAGAAGGGAGGAAGAACAAGTCCGGGTGTCAAGGTGAAGTTCCCACCAGAAAACCCTCCTGAACAGCAACATGCGACTATGGCTGACCCTCGCTTTCTTACTAGCAGCCCTTCCAGGTAATTTTATCCCCTTCCCCGCTACATGGACTGGAGACACAGGGGGATGCTGCACATCCCTAACCTGACCCAAAGGGCAGTGAAGTCAACGGGAACCGTCCTGCTGCTTCCAATGGGCTCTGAGCCAGGCCCTGTGTGAATGTGATTCTCATTCTTTCCAGGTGTCCGGTCACAGGTCCAGCTGGTGGAGTCCGGAGGAGGGATTCAAACCCCTGGGGGATCTCTCCGCCTCTCCTGCAAAGCCTCCGGATTCACCTTCAGCAGCTACTTCATGAACTGGGTCCGTCAGGCTCCCGGGAAAGGACTGGAGTGGGTCGCACAGATACGCAATCCTGCTAATAATTTAGCAGCATATTACAGTGATGCGGTGAAAGGGCGATTCACCATCTCCAGAGACGAGTCCAGCAGCACGGTGTATCTGCAAATGAACAGCCTGAAAGCCGAAGACACCGCCCGGTATCACTGTGCGAGAGACACAGCGATCAGAAACCTCCTGCGGTTAGCACAGAAACCTCCAGCGCGAATCCCCCTCCCACTCCGTGCCCACAGTCACCGCCAGATGACATCTGATGAAGTGAGCTGTAGCTCAGGAAAGCTCATGCTCAAATAAATTGGTTAGTCTCTAAGGTGCCACAAGTACTCCTTTTCTTTTTGCGAATACAGACTAACACGGCTGTTCCTCTGAAACCCGCCAGAACAGAGCCGTTCACACAGGAACCCAGAGAGTGTGAAGCCTCCAGTCCTTTATCTGGGCTTCACTCCTCGGAAAATTCATTTTTATTATCAGAGATCCGCGGTTCCGACAGAACCGAGACCGCCTTATACATTCCCTAGGAATACAGAGATATTCCTTCTCCAAAGTGTGATTAACACTTAGCTCTCCGTCCTTCCACCTGCCTTACCAACAAACTCAGCTGGAGGAGACAGGCAGGAAGCAGGAGCCATGCACCCAAAGGTGGACCGTGAACTTTAGAATTTTTCACACCGTAATCTTGCTACACTTTGCACTCACCTAACGAAGGCTTAATTGTGCTTCTCGAACACCCTGCTTCATTTGCAGAGCGACTGGAGATCCTGAATAGCCAATGCCACGTTCTGAAGGAGGGGGAAATGGGAGTCACGCATCCTACATTCATAGGCAGACTGTGGGAATTCCCTGTACAGAGTCTACTGGATTGATCTTCAGCCAAACGCCAAGTTTCTTGCTAATGCCCATTCATAATAAAATACCCCTTGTACAGAGATGGTCTCATTTTAAGAATTCCCTTTTAAAAAAATATCGTGGTTTTCTAAGCACACAAAAAATTCACGCCACTGTTGTCTGGTTACTTCGTGAGTCAGACGGTCATTCCTCACCTCTATGTTTCAACAAATCTGTTTATACTGAAATCACATTCAAGATTACAACGGGTCAGAATATCACCTGTCTCACAAGTGGCGTCAAAATGTAGCATCCCATCATTTCCCTTTCTTCGGCCCACTTCTGCACAAAGCAGCCCCTAATTAAGAAAGGGAAAGTGCAGGGGACTCATTTAATCTGAGAGCTTTGAAGGAGCCAGATCTGGAGTATCACAAAAGAGCATTGAGAGCAGGGGTCGACAACCTATGGCGCGTGTGCCAAACAGGGCTCGCTGCTGCCTGCCGGGTCCCAGCCGCCGGCCCGCTCAGCCCCTGCCGAACCCAGGCCGGACCCCGGCAGGCAGCAGCGAGCCACTAACAATCCTGCCCGCCCTGGCCTGCTCTTCTCCGCCCCCACCCTCCTCGCTGGGGGGCAGGGTGAAGAAGCTTGGTCCTGCCGGCTACTGCGGCAGGGCAGACGAGCTCTCCCCTCCCCCACCTCTTCCCCCGCTGTGCTGGGTTCCTGCCCCTGCCCCTCCCCTGCCGCCCATCAGCTGATGGCCCTTGGAGGGAGGGGGAGAAGCCGAGCAGCAGCCTACTTGTTGCTTCCGGGAGGAGGCGGAGAAGAGGTGGGGACGGGGCCTTGGGGAAGGGATGTGGAATCAGAGTATATCCCTTCCAGGCCCCTGCCGTGAGCTGCTTTGGGCAGGGGGCTGGGAGCACCCCCATGACCCTAGCCCACACCCACACCCCCAGCCCTCTGCCCCGACCCCTACACTCCCCCCCACACACCCCTGCCCTGACCCCTACACCCCCTCACACACTCCCAGCCCCCCCAGCCCCCATGCCCTGACTCCTGCACCTGCCACACCCCATGCCCTGACTCTTGCACCCTCCACATTCCCACCCCCACCCTGAGCACCAAACAGGAGCTCCTGCACACACACCCCCACGTTCCCACCTGCACCCCTTGCACCAAATGGGAGCTGCCCAGGTAAGCACTCCACACCCAGACCTCCTGCCCCAGCCCTGAGCCCCCTCCCTCATTCTAGCTCTTGGCCAGGCCCTGCACCCCAACCCCCAGCCTGCTCCTTCACCCCCAGCCCTGTGCTCAGTGCACTCCCACCCTCAGCTCAGTGCAGAGAGAGAGGAAGAGAATGGGCTAGAACCAGGGAGAAGGTAGGTCCCCACTCTATGTGGGCAGGGCCAGGATCCCAGACCGGCAGCGGACTGAGCCACTCAGCCCACTGCTGGTCTGGGGTCCCAGCCGCTGGCCCCACTCAGCCTGCTGCCGGCCTAGGTGAACGGAACCCCAGGCTGGCAGCGGGCTGAGCAGGCCGGTGGCGTAAGATCAGAATTTTAATTCAATTTTAAATGAAGCTTCTTAAACATTTTGAAAACCTTGTTTACTTTACATATGACAATAGTTTAGTTTATATATTATATAGACTTCTAGAGAGAGACCTTCTAAACAAATGTTAAAATATAGTACTGGCACGTGAAACCTTAATTTAAAGTGAATAAATGAAGACTCCGCACGCCACTTCTGAAAGGTTGCTGACCCCTGATTTAGGGATACCTCTGGTTACGAGCAAAGCTTTGCAGAGGGCTCTGGGTGTCTTTCTGTGACCCTTACTTGGCTCACACACACACACAGAGACTAAGTCCTAGACAGCCACCTTTGTGGCTTTTCTGGCCTACCTGAAGGCATCAGAACTATTTGAAAATAAAGTTCAGATCCAGCACTCAACTCACCCAATTCCAGAGCCTATAGTCAATTCTCCACTGAAAACCCAATATGGAGATTTAAAAGGTCTCGTACCTTTTACATGGCGCCTTGGGTTTGGAGGGAAACGGCCTGCGGTCCTCTAGTCATGGATGGTATACGGTGGATCCTGGATGAGCCCCCAGATTGTTGTGGAAAACGAGACACACCATCTGTTTGGTTCAAACAGTCTGAGGTCCTTTTATTTTGAATACAAGCATGCCGGGGGAAGGAGGCAGAGATGGCCACATGCAGGTGCCACCCTGGTCTCTCTCTGTCCTGCCCCTATAATACCAGTCTTACATAGTTTTTTTACATTAAAGTTAAATGATACATTTCCTTAATTTTTTATCACTCAAGCATTGTTAATAAAGCCTCATAAGGAGCCAAAGTAAACAGTGTCATCATTAGCACTGTGCTGACGCATATCGTTATTATCAAGATCTGTGGTTTGCTTGTGGCAGCGTTTTGTCTAGGGGCTTTAGCAGGTTTGTCGGGGGCGGGGGTTTCATATAATGGACAGCTAGGGACTTGAGCTCGGCTAGAGGTTGGCCTAGTTCATTATCTGGGTCAAAATACCACAGCCCCGCATATGCAAATGCTCTTAGCGCAAGCAAAGTCTTACAGGATGCCGGCCTGCAGGCCTCTTGAGTTACCGCTCTTGCCTACACTGCATACAGTGCATAGATCTTGCACAGAGTGGGATGGGGTCAGCTTCAACAGCAAGGTTAACAGCAATTTCCCCCACACCCTCACCCAACGATACATCAATAGGTTTCCCTTCATTAAAACTTGACCATGAAGAACAGCTCAACACATGAGATTTTGACAGTTGGGGGGTTTTAAAACATTCATTAGCCCTAAGCCAATTTCTGAACCCCTTATCACTAAATGCTGGGTCAGTGTGACCTTTGTTTTCTGCATCATTACAGGAGAAGAAACGGCAGTAAAAGCAAAATGCTGCATCCTTTGATGGGCTATAGTCTAACCACCTAGACTTTTCATACCAATCAGACTGAAAACTTCTTTGTTTATTCCCTATTTTACTTCTAGGAAACATGCTCAATCTAGGCTGATAAGAACCTCTAGATAATCGAGACTGGTTTCAGAGTAACAGCCGTGTTAGTCTGTATTCGCAAAAAGAAAAGGAGTACTTGTGGCACCTTAGAGACTAACCAATTTATTTGAGCATGAGCTTTCATGAGCTGTAGCTCACTTCATCGGATGCATGCTGTGGAAACTGCAGCAGACTTTATTTATACACAGAGAATATGAAAAAATACCTCTTCCCACCCCACTGGGTAATAAGCTATTACCAGCAGGACAGTGGGGTGGGAAGAGGTATTTTTTCATATTCTCTGTGTATAAATAAAGTCTGCTGCAGTTTCCACAGCATGCATCTGATGAAGTGAGCTGTAGCTCACGAAAGCTCATGCTCAAATAAATTGGTTAGTCTCTAAGGTGCCACAAGTACTCCTTTTCTTTTTATAATCGAGACTGGCATTCTAATCTATTTTTTGTAATATCCCAGACCGGGTCATCAGAGGGAATGTCTGATGGCTTTGAATAGGAGCGACACTGACCTGAGCTAAGGGATGAAGTCTGTTCCTGGTGGTCATTGCTCAGTTCATTGCACACACTGGAACTGGTGGCGGCATTCTCTTCATGTAAGTTCTTAATCGAGGCGTCCAAGCTATTTGCACTACGATCAGCACGTTCATTATCATTCAGTTTGTCTGCTCCTTTTCTTCTCTTAACAACGAGCCGATCCATAGTTTAAAATTAAAAGGGGGTATCATACAGTTGAATTAAAATGTAAAGCCACGGGCTTGTTATGCTATTTCAGCAGCGTACACGTGACAGAGATTACAAACACTGAAGACACGGCGCTAGGCACGCCTGACGCGGCCCCGTATATAGGTCAAAGAATTTTCTAGAAGAGTAGTCGGAGGGGGAGGGAGGACCAATGGTCATGTGACGCTGCAGTAGTGGGGACGCATGCGGCGAGCGAATGCGGGCTTTCTAGAAATTTCTACCACATCTATACTACGCAATTTGGCGCTTATTGCATAATACAACAATCCATACTTTAAAACTAAAAAAGTGTATCATGCGATTAAATTAAAACACAAAGCCACTTTTTTTTGAGATATTAGGTCAGGGGTGGGCAAACTTTTTGGCCCGAGGGCCACGTCGGGGTTGCAAAATTGCATGGAGGGCGAGGTAGGGAAGGCAGTGCCTCCCCAAACAGCCTGGCCCCCGTCCCCATCTGCCCCCTCCCACTTCCCATCCCCTGACTGCCCCCCTCAGAATCACTGATCCATCCAACCCCCCTATTCCTTTTCCCAATTACCCCCACCAGAGACCCCCCCACCCCTAACCACCCCCGCAAGATCCCACCCCCTATCTAAGCCCCCCTGCTCCTTGTACCCTGACCGCCCCCTCCAGAGACCCGCCACCCCCCGCCCCAACCACCACCACCCCTGGGATCCCACACCCTATCTAAGCACCCCCGTTCCCTGAATGCCCCCACGCCTGACAGACCCTTGGGACTCCCCCACCTATACACCCCCCCCCCATTTCCTGACTGTCCCGCCCCCCCGCCCCAGAACCTCCACCAAGGACAGGCCAAGGAATCCTTCGGCAGCTGCTTGGCCTTCTACTGTAGATGGACCACTTGCTCCTGGTGCCCCATTGGTTTCCAATGCCTGGGACTCTGTTCTCCTTCTCCGTGGACATTCTTGGCAAGTATGCCCTGCCCTTTCACAAGTGTAACAAATGTACCCTCCCTGCTTATCCTTTAGTGGGGTTCTTCAGGATCCTGGTGTCCTTGGATACTTTGGCATTTTAGTGGAGGTTTTCCTTTCATCACCTCAGTCATCACTTTCAGATGTTGGACTGCCAGCTTTTGGACAGCTTCACTTAATCTTTCCAGTGTTAACTGTGTTTGGGGCAAGGTCTTTTCCCCAGCACTTGCATTCACTAGGCCCCCACTTCATTTACAGGACTTCGGCATGGGCGTCTCTGCCACAGGAACTTCCTCTTCTTCCGACCACATAATGACAGCCAGACTCAGTTAATGGAATTTCTTACTGGGCTCTTCCTTAAACCTCCTTTTAATGTCATGGTGGAAGGAATCATCCTGGAGCCCCAGCACCAACTGCTCTTTCAGAACCATATCTGGGTCTGGAACTTGTTGAGAGTCTCGCCTCTCCACTTTGCTCATTCTCTCCTGGATCTCATATGCATATGCCCAGACAGTTTCACCAGGCTCCTGCTTGCTCTCAAATAACTCCTTTAGTCTGGGTCCAATAGGTACCTTTGTGACAGATTAAGTTACCAATCTGCCTGAGGCGTCAGGTGATCAGCTTGAGGCCGCAGGATCATTAGGCGAGGAGATGACGGAGGACACCAAGTGACTGAGTTTAAAGCTTTATTAATGAAATAAAGTAAAATAACAGAGGAGAGTGCTGGGGGTTCCCCACATCACTCAGAGGAAGGAAGGAAGTATTCATGCCCCAGCCCTAATCCAATTTCATACTCAGACATGCACTACCCGAAGCTGGCCAAGCCCGGGTGTAACGTACGAGGAAGCGGGGGGATCGGTGGATGGGAATTGTGTCCTGTGCACAGGTTGTCCAGGGTCCACTGTTGATCTCAAGCTTGCTTCAGCTCTCAGGAAGGTTTTAAGTCCCGGGTTCTTCTGGGGGGTTTTGCCCAGGGACCTTTGTCCACCGTGCTCTTTCTATCAGTCCAAACCGGCCTTCCAAGGCTTCCTTGGCTTCCCCAAAATACATCAGGGCTTCAGGGTTGTTACGTTCCCATTCGCTCACATTTGCATTCTCACTAGTTTTTGCAATCCCCTGCAGTCTTGTTCAGTTTACTGCTCTGTTCTCACAGCTAGTTGGGGTTGGAATCCAGACCCCCATCTTTCTTGGCATCAGAGAATCTGCTTGGGTACATTGGCCTTGAGTGGCTGGAGTCAGCTTCTTTTCTTTGGACCTAACTGGATCGTTGAGTGAACCTGTTCCTTTCTCCCTTCCTCCCCTTTTGGCCTCTCGCAACCTGCAAAGGAATCTTTCACTCCACACTCAGGCCTTCAAGCCCTCCCAAAATCCTTTCCCATGCATATGCGTATATAGGCATCAGGGATATACAATGCTGGTGCTTACCCAGGAGACCTCATGGGGGGCAATTTTATCGTGCCTGGGACATTCCCATGAGGCTGTTTTATTGTGACTGTGACACCTTGTCTCCATACACTTCTAGGAGGAGTTCAAATACCTTTTCCACATCTTTCTTGTCTGCCATTGCCATGAGCTTAACCGTGGCCTTGGCCCTGGCCCTTGAGGTGTTCCTCTATGAAGTCCATATGATCCTCTTCAGGTACCCTTCGCACACACAGAGTTGCCTTCACACACTTGACTCACTCTTCTACTGTAATGTCTCCTGGTCTTGTTGGGAAGCCACCAAACTCTGTGACTTTCTGCTCCCATAGGACATAAATAGTAGGGGGTTTCTGAGCTTCTGCTGCCTGATGGTCTATTACTGCCTTAGCCAGTGATAAGGCTTCTCTCTGTTCTGTTCTAGCTTGTTGTAATGCCTCAGCTTGGTCTGATCATCTGCGCACAAGTTCAGCAAAGTGGGCCCATAGTTCTTCAATTCCAGCCATAGTCGGGTTCTTGACCAGGCGGGGGAATGGACCAGCTACTGTGGGGAAGTTACCTGGCTTATACACTACCCCCGTGAAATGGGCTAGTGAAAGGATTTGAGACCGCACTCCAACTACCTTTAGCCCCTTAGCTCCGCCGCACTCTGAGAGACCCAGGCAATTCCAGCTCACACAGAGGACGGGACCCCCCTTGCTGAGTTTACAATCTGAGTGTAAATGGGAAGTGGAGTGGGAATGGAAATATAAACAGGAATATAAATATCAACTGTGCATAATAATCTTCCTTCACTGTTGCCTGAATCCTCCTCGACTCTTCCCTAAAAGAAAAACGCACAGACACTCTGCTCTTGGCACAATAATATCAGGGAGACTTCACTGCAAAACTTAACTCTGTCCTCAGACTCCCCCCAAGACCAGCTCCTCTCACCTGCACCCACAGGCGGGCCCCCAGACCTGCTCCAAAGCACGAGCCAGGCTTGCTCAGATCACGTTCCTAGTGTCGTGGATCATTTCAATGTAGCCGGTCACTGCCGGGAAGGGAAGGGAAAGGGGCTTCCCTCCTAAATCCCTCCCAGCGTCATGGGAAATCTTCCGTCTCCAGCGGGGGCCCAGCCCAATGGATCCCTGAGACAAGACTTCAGGCATCCCCCATCCCCGACACTGACCCCCTGACCGGACGTTGCATGGCCCTTATGTTTGTGGAACCGGGCTCCAGAGCTGAGTCCCCCCAATCCCCAATATCAGGTCAAAAGGAGAGACCCTCAGTTCCCATGCGAGGAAATACAGTCCCTGCAGGGAGCTGTTCATTCCTCCCAGGGTTCGAAAGTGTCAGGAGGACCCCAGAGCCCTGTGCCCGGCGCTGCACAGACACAAAGGACGGGACACTCTGACTCCTGCAGCCGGAGCCCGAGGCCGAGTCAATCCGATCACTGACAGCAGGAGCGTTTGTCTCTTATAAAGCGGGGCATGCAAATGAGGAGACAGTTTCCTGGTTAAATCTGAGCCTCCCTCTGCCCAGGCTGCACCCGGAGACACAATCCGCAGCCCCCTGGGTCGGTGCAGTCACCAGCCAGTCCCCTGAGAACTTTCCCCTCCAGCACCCGGGAAAATGGGATTTTTGCTCCTTGTCATTGTCGCTGTAGCAGCTTTGGAAGGTATTTTCCTCCTCTGAGAACTGGCAGAGTAAGAAGAATATTGTGTTACCGCTGTTCTTATACCGATATTAATGGCCTGTCTTTATTCCCAGGTGTCCGGTCCCAGACGCTGGTGGAGTCCGGAGGGGGTGTGAAGAAGCCCGGAGACTCTCTCCGCCTCTCCTGCAAAGCCTCCGGGTTCACCTTCAGCAGCGCCTACATGAACTGGGTCCGCCAGGCTCCCGGGAAGGGATTAGAATGGGTCACTGCTATAAGCTACGATGGGAGTAGTATAGACTACCTCGATGCAGTGAAAGGGCGATTCACCATCTCCAGGGATAACGCCAAGAGTGAGCTGTATCTGCAAATGACCGGCCTGAAGCCCGAGGACACCGCCCGCTATTACTGTGCGGGAGACACACAGTGACACCAAACCGGTTTGTGATCGTACAAAAACCCAGGCTGCGGAATCGCCCTTCTCCCGGCGGCCGCGCGGGGGCAGCAGCGACACCCCCCGCTTCGGGCTCGGGCAGGAGACCCGGCCCCCGGGGGAACGGGACACAAACCTCCCGTCAGTTTAACCCTTCCGTTCCCGGACTCTGAATGGCCCATTTCCCTACCCCAGAGATGGAGGCGGGGTGTGGAAATGGGCCATGCAGGGTCCGGGCGGGGCTGGGGGGCAGAGATCACCCGGCGCCGGAATAAACCCCGCTCCGCTGAGCCCGGGGATGGGGCACCGCCGGGACTTTCCACGGAGACTCGAGCATTTTTTCCATCCATTTGACAGCTGGAAATCACAGCCCTGGTGTAAACGGTGCAGCTCAGGATCCTGCCCACCATACAGTGCCCCCATGTCACAGAGGCACCATGGAGATAAAAGCCCCCCCCCCCCCCAGCCCCGATGGCATCACTCAGCCCAGCGCTGGCCCGCCGGGCATTGGGGGCAGTCGCGTGGCTAAGGGCTGTGGACAGGGACAGGTGGGATTTCATGGGTTCGCTCAGGGGGAGGCGGCTGCCGAGGGAGAAGCAGAGGCCTGGGGGGGGGGGGCGCAGGGGGCAGGAGGGTCACAGAGCGCAGCTCCCACTGAGTGAGATTCACCATCTCCAGAGACAATCCCAACAACCTGCTGCCTCTGAAAATGACCAGCCTGAAGCCCAGGGGCACCGCCCGCTACCACTCTCGGTTCCCGGGCAATGTGTCTCCTCTTCCTGCCCAGAGCCCCGCTGGGCTGCGGTGCACAGATCCCTCGCTTCATCTGTAAACTCCAATCCGGAGTGAGTCCTGTTCTGAGTCGCTCTCCCCTCGGAGACCTGGCACGTTGGCTCTCCCGGGTCCCATCCCTGTGCGTGTGGGAAAGACCACCGGAATATTCATAGCGAGACTCAAGCTATAGCCACTAGATTATTCTTCCGTCCCCTGGCTGGGGAATAAACAAGGAGTCTTTACACTGGTGGCTGTTGTAGATCCTAGACGGGGAAGAGAAATTTGATCACGGGCTCTTCAGTCTGGCAGACAAAGGTACAACAGGATCCACTGCTGGAGGCTGAAGCTAGACAATGTCCAGCTGGAAAGAAGGTGATTTTTTAAAAAGACATTGAGGTGAATTAACCATTGGAACAACTGATCAAGAGTCACTGTGGACTCTCCGTCACTAGCAAGTGTTGCCTCTATGATTCTGTGTCTTTCAGAAAATAAACTAATGCAAAATCCATCGAGGGAGATTTAGGTTAGATATGGAGTGGGGGGGAGGACTTTCTAAGGATAAGCATATCTAACTATCCGCATTGGAACCGGTTACCTAGGGAGGCTGTGAAATCCCCAGCACCGGAGGTTTTTAAAAACAGATGAAGAACCAGGGGTGGTCTAGGTACATTGACTCCTGCCTCAGTGCAGGAGGGTCGGCTCGCTGACCTCTTGAACTCCCTCTTCCAGCCCTACCTTTCTAGGATTCTCTGAATTTCTTGTACTGTGTGACTGAAGCAGAAGGCAGTCAGAGTATTTCACTATCTTTAGTGACTTTCTCCAGCGCAGGATCCCATTAGGGTATTCGTAGTGAAGTAGATCACTGTGGGATCCCCCCTCTCTAGCACAAGGATACACACCGGGTTCTTCAGGTTTCAGGCTGCTGATGTGCAAATGCACCAGGTTACTGGAGGCGTCTCTGGAGACGGTGAATTGCCCTTTCCCTGAGTCCAGGTCATAGGGGGTACCTGCACTATCTATGCTGGAGACCCACTCCAGTCCCTTCCCAGGAACATGACGGATCCAATCCAGCCACTTGCTACTGATGAGGAAGCCGGAGGCTTCCCAGGAGAGGTCGAGAGGGTCTCCGGGCTTTTTCACATCTGCTCCAGACTCCACCGGCTGGACCTCTGACAGGAACTTCTGGGCGGAAGTATTGTGAATCACATCTGGAATTTTCAAAGGGTAAAGTCAAGGGGAATTACATACCCCATTACCTAAGTCCCCTTCAAAAATGTCAATCAACATTCCAGTAGGCCCAGCTCCAAATCCCACTCAGACCAATGGATGTCCTCCCCTTGCCTTTTATTGAACTTTGCACCAGGCCCATAAAGCACAATATTCCCCAATATCTCCGGAAAATGTGAGAAACCATAATTCCTTTAAAGGCCACTAGACTGAAGAGACAATTCAGCCAGAATATGCTGTTGATGCTGGATAAAGTGCTCATGGTGTCTAGGCATTAGCTGCCCAGACCCTCCTTGTGTCCAGCCATGCAGGTGCAGACCTATTAAATGACTTAGGGAGGGCATTAAGGATATGCATTGGCTTTTTTTTTTTTTTTAAATAAGCTATGTTTTGAGCTCTACCCCTCAAGCTATCTTAGGTATTCATATTGTCCCCATTACTGTAGTGTTTGAGCATTTAGGGCAGGGGTGGGCAAACTTTTTGGCCCAAGGGCCACATTGGAGGGCAGGGTAGGGAGGGCTGTGGCTCCCCAAACAGCCCGGTGCCCACCCCCTATCCACCCCCTCCCACTTCCCGCCCCGACTGTCCCGGTCAGAACCCCTGACCCATCCAAGCCCCGTGCTCCTTCTCTGACTGCCCCGAAGCCTATCCACCCCCCCCCCCCCACCGTCCCCTGACAGGCCTCGTGGGACTCCCACCTCTTATCCAATCCCCCCTGCTCGCTGTCCTCGACTACCCCCTGGAACCCTCTGCCCCTTATCCATACCCCTGGCTCCCCACCGCCTTCCCATGCCGCTCAGAGTGGCAGGAGCTCTCAGCCACACTGTCCATGCTGCCCAGCTTTTTCAATTTATCAAGATCAGTCGTGAAACCAGTTTTTTCCCCCCCTTTTCAGTATTAATTCTGGCTGAGATTTAATAAAAAGAGCCACCTAAAGGCATTTAGATGCCTGGTTTTTATTAGGAAGAAAGGCAGTTTTGGAAATCTTAACCCAAGTAAACTGGAAACCTTTCCCTATTGTTACCTCCTCTTCCCTCTCTCCTGCCCCTTTGTTTGCTGCCTGGCTTTAAAGACTTTTTGAATTACCTCGTACAAATTAAGTAAGGCTACTGCTTTTTTAAGAGCCAGGGAACATCTCCTTCTCAGACACACACTAAATATCCTACTTTGTGCTGTCTATCTTCATCTGTTCCATTGGAATTCTGATTCAAAAATAAATACCACGTGTTTCATTGTTCACTCCCTGCTGGCAGCGCTCTCAGGTAAGAGCTTCAGAGGCACCTGGGATAAAAGAAGGAAACAAATGCAGCCAAAATGAACGTTCAGTTCAATCTTTGATTCTCCGGAGAACTGAAGAACATGCTTAGATGCTTTCCTGAATCACAGACTCGATCTTTAATATTTGTCTATTTGCAGGTGTCTGGTCACAAATCCAGTGCAGCCAGTCCGGAGCAGAAGCTAAACAGCCAGGAGACTCTGCAAAACTCTCCTGTCAAGTGTCTGGCTACACGTACACTAGCCACGGTAGGCACTGGGCACGGAGGTCTCCGGGGAAAGGACTGGAATGGGCGTCTTCAATTACCAACGGGGCGGGTGACACCACATACTACACAGACTCGGTCAAAGGGCGATTCACCATCTCCAGAGACAACACCCAGAACCTGCTGTTCTTGCAAATGGATGGGCTGAAGCCGGAGGACACAGCTGTGTGTTACTGTGCCAGACGGGGTGAACACAGGGTCGGAGAACGTACCCTTGTTCACTCAAAAACTCCTCAGTGGGAGATTCCAGGTCATCTCTCCACCAGATAGCAGCAGTGGCCCACATTAGGAGAGGCCAGGGAAAGACCTAACCACAGCTCAGAATGACACCTGTCCTGTATGCAGGGTCATCTCTTAATGACAGCACTGGATAAAACATCGTTCGTGGGGCTAATGGGAGAATGCTTTTCTCTCCCGCTGAAAATTTCATCTCTCTTTTTATTGAAATTTTCTGCAAAAAATTCAACTTTCTGTTAATGAAAAGGTTTATTTAATACTGAGGAAAGCAGACACTTTCTGGAAACATCTTGGTTTAGCCAAAACCCCAATTCTCTTAAAGTTTTGGGCCAGGCCTAATTATTTGCCCTTTTTCCAATAGAAGGATTCCGCTTCAGTAAGATAAGGAGTGGACAGACAGACATGTTTAGATTATTCTTACCTCTTCTTCCTACTCCCCCACACCTATCCCTTACTTTGTGTCCTTCCCTTCTTGCATCTTTCCTTTGACCAAGTCCCTGATCCTTCAATGGAAGTCAACAGGGCTCCAGAATTTGGAGCATCTTGAAGGGTTGAGATAAAGGCCCTGATTCAGCAAAGCACTCTGCTTCGCATTTCCAGAGAAGTCTAAAGGTCCACATCCAGCGGGATAAAAGCCCTGTGGCATGACTGTGTCTGGCCTAGGTCAGCTGTCTGGGGCCAAGGGACTAAAAATTGCTGTGTAGGAGTAAGGCTGGAGCCTGAGCTCTGGGATCCTCCATCCTCACAGGGTCCCAGATCTCAGGCCCAGCCCAAGCCTGAATGTCTGAACAGCCATTTTTAGTTGCTTGGCCCCAGCCACCTGACCCAGGCCAGCAGTGGCTTTATCCCTATGTAGGCAAACCGCAACAGAGTGAGAAACCCAGATCCTATTGAACATAAGAGCTGCCATAATGGTTCAGACCATGGTCCGCATTGCCCAGTATCCTGTCTGACAATGGCCTATACCAGAGCTTCAGGGGGAGTGAACCTAACAGGGCAAGTCTGCAGTGCTTCATCCCTGTCTTCCACTCCCAGCTTCAGGTAGTCAGAGGTTTAGGGTCACCCCAAGCATGGGGTTGCATCCCTGAGCATTTCAGCTAATTGCCATTGATGGACTTATCCACGAATTTATCCATTTTTAAGCAGGTTATCGTTTTGGCTATCAAACCATCCCATGGAAATGAGTTCCACAGGTTAGCTGTGCATTGCATGAAAAAGTACTTCCTCTTCTTTCATATGAAACCTGCTGCTTATTAATTTCATCTTCAGTGCAATGGAATTTGTTGGTGTATCTCCTTTGTGATTTTTCGAAAATCTCAACCACTGCTAAAATTGGTGCTTAAAAAGGTATGTACTAGTCTGTCTTGTCTCTTTAGGGTAGGTTTTTTCAAAGGGGCCAAAGGGAATTAGGCACCCAGTCCAATTATGGGATTTCGGCACCTAGCTGTCCTTGGGTTCCTTGCAAACCCTAATCTTAAATTTTCGGGGGGAGAATTTCAAAGGTCCAAAGTGCATTGAAATTAAAAATCCATGTGAACTGGCTGCTTAGCTCCCATTCATGCCTTTGACAAGGCTCCCTAAACTCCTCACTGCAGGTTCTTCCGAGGGGTGCACACAGCACTTTACACAACGGGGTCTCTGTTTTGGTGAGGGGCCCTGGGCACTATTGTAAAAATAACCATCTGATGCTCTTCCCCCTCCAAATCTTTTGTTACTCCTCATGTAACTTGACTTCGTACTTCATCATTCCATTTTCCCTGCAGCACATGAGAACAGCAGAGACACCTGGTGGGAATTTAGTTCACGAGGAAGTCCAGGCAACAGGGAATTAGACTGGGTCTTTCAAAGGGACTGAGGGAATGCAACACACAGACTGCCTTGAATTTTAGAGAGCGGGACCTTTTGAAAATCCATTCTTAAACCTAAACCATACAAAGATCTAAGCATTTGGGGCTTGATTTCTAAAGAACACCAATGGATTGCACATGGATTGGTCTGTAATCTGCACCAGAAGGGTCTGCAAACGTTCTGTAATGCACTTTAGCATAGTACTATCCTCCATGAATTTATCTAGTTCTTCTTTGAAGTCTAGAACAAGGTTCAAAAGAGACCGAGATAAATTCATGGAGGCTAGGTCCATCAATGGCTATTAGCCAGGATGGGCAGGAATGGTGTCCCTAGCCGCTGTTTGCCAGAAGCTGGGAATGGACGACAGGGGATGGATCATTTGATGTTTCCCTGTTCTGTTCATTCCCTCTGGGGCACCTGGCACTGGCCACTGTTGGAAGACAGGACACTGGGCTAGATGGACATTTGGTCTGAACTATTGTGGCCATACTTGTGTTCTTCCTGTTTCAGACAGAAATCAACCCCCTGCAGAGCACATTACTCCACACTGTAGACAAAGCTCCTAGTGAAATTTACTCCTACGAGTAGTCCCATTTAAATTAATGAGATTACTCACATGCGCAAAGTGCAGCACATTCCTAAATCTCTGCAGGACGGAGAGGGAGGATGGTCCAGTGGTTAGAACTCACCTGGAATTTGGGAGACGTTGCTTCAACTCCCCGCTCTGGTAGCGAGTTCCTGTGTGACCTTGAGCAGGTCACTTTAGCTCAGTGCCTAGGTGGGGAAACTGAGGCAGGCAGTAGGAATGATACCCCCTATTTCAAAGACGCGCATGCATCACAGACTGTGAGATGATCAGAGTCTACAGTGATGGGGCCATACAAGTAGTGGAGAGAGAAGTTCGTGGCAAACCTCGCTCCCTGGGCCGGACTGCATGGACCTCTCTGAGTTGATCATGCAAGTGCCCAGCCTTACTCCTTCTGAGTGTCTGATTTTATACATTGGAGGGTGGCACAGCCTCCCTATGCAAATGAAGAGGGAGCCCCTTTTCCCTGTTAAAAGGCAGGGACTGGCCCTCAGTGGATGCTCTTTGCAGTAGTCGCTGTGTTCTGTTGCCGCAGGGATCTTGAGAAGAATAGCCATGAACTGTGGGTTCAGTTTTCTCCTCTTGTTGGCAGCTCGCCCAGGGAGGTGAATTTCACTGGGACAAGGAAAGGGGGGAAAGCAGAACTAGTCACAAGAATTCTCACCCTGCTTCTTTCTCCACAGGGGGAAAGGCCCAAATCCAGCTGGTCCAGTCTGGTGCAGAAGTGAAGAAGCCGGGGGAGTCTGTGAAGGGGTCCTGTAAAGGCTCTGGTTGTACATTCACTAACTATGCAATCTCCTGGGTTCAACAGATCCCCGGGAAAGGGCTGTCTGATATCGGCTGGATTAGCACGGACACAGGGGCACCAACCTGCAGGGAGAACTTTCAGGGGAAAGTCACCCTGACTCTGGACAAATCGCTCAGCACAGCCCTTCTGCAAGCGGGCAGCCTGAAGGCTGAAGGCACTGCAGTGTATTATTGGGCCAGATACACACACAGAGAAACCGCATTCGGGGTCGTTCAAAAAAGGGAACTGGATGAAATGTACAGCCAGTGGGATGGCAGGAAGCAGGGGCTTCTGCCCGCAGGGGAACAGTTCTAAGGGCGACGCTGAAGAGCACAAGACAGAGACATGGAACAGGGTCCGGGTGCTGGGAAATACAAACACAGTCACTGCTTGTATCGCCACCGCGCCCAGCAGCCCCAGAGACGAACGAGGAGCCTTGTGCTCAGCACTGCCCCAAGCCCGCCCCCGGAGCGGGGAAACACTGCAGGGGGGTGCGATGGCGGATTTTCAGTTTCTTTTACCTTGCCAGTGATGAATACAAACAGCCCAGGGGCCAGGGGTTAATACACTGGTTAACAACCCACGGGACAAACACCGCAGATACTGAACAGAAACACGTCCAGAGGGCGGCAGCAGCCTTCCACAAACGCTTTAAAACACGGACTCTTTTCGGAGGGGCAACGGGAGTGAGCGGGGAGCTTTGATGGCACCAGCTTGTGCTGGAGAAAAGCGGTCCGGTGCACAGAGCGGCGCTGAAGACGCTGGAAAGCTGGTCTCTCTCGCCAGCAGCAGCTGGTCCAGGGACAGGGACCGCCCACCGATGTCCTGGGAGCCACACGGCTACAGCAGCGCTGCGAACAATTCACGTTTTATCCGCCTCCGCTCTGCACTGCGGCGCGTATCCTCAGCGCTGCGGAGCCCAAGGCCCAGGTGGCTTCTCTCCTCCTGCTGCAGCCGGGAGGCAGCGCTCCCGCTCCGGACCCCGAGGCGAAAGGTTCCCATGAACTTTCTCCCGTTACCTGGGGCATTCCGAGCCATCGCAGGAGAAGTAGGGGGCAGCCAATGAAATTGAAAAGGGCAGCGCGTATTGACATGACACACCATGTAACTGAACTGTGGAGTCCATTCTCAAGACAAGTCATCGGGGCCAAGAACTTAAGAATGTTCAGCAAAGGACTGGATATTTACATGGGTATAATATTCGGCGTTATAATACAATTGAAAGGGTCATTAAACCTCAAGCATCAAGGTTCAAGCCAGTCTCTATTCTAGATCAGGGGTGAGATGTGCGGGGGCAGACTGGCCCACTTCCGCCTCCAGAGTTCTTACATCTTCCTCTGAAGCGTATTATTGAGCATTGCCAGAGAAAAGGTAACAGCCTAAATGCACCTTAGATCTGACAAGTCTGGGACGTATGTCTCCCAACACCCTCTGGTGTCTGCGCACCTCACAATCAAAGCTCATTTATCAAAGCCTCTGAGCAACCCACCCCGCAGAGCCCATGCTGCGAAACGCATCTCAGAAGGAGCGGCTCAGACCCCTCCATTCCCACTCACACGGACTGAATTTTGACCCTTGCAGAACTGAGCCTTTTAACGCACTTGTGGGACAAACAATTGCAGCCACTTAGCTCCTACCTGCTCCAATGCCGTCTACTGCAGCCGGTGCCGGTGGGCAGAGAAAGCCAGATCCACAGCTAGTGTGAATCAGCCCAGCTTTCCTGGAACCAGCGGGCCAGGCGCTCAAATGATGTCAACAGGTGTGACTTCATTGAAGTGAACGGGCCAGATCCCATTCAGCCTAAATCAGCGCTGCCCAGTTAAGGTCAGACCATGCAGCCAGCGTCCATCAGCCAGAGCTCCTTTGAAGTCCATGGGGCAGTGGTAAATCAGCAGAACTGGATTCTTGCCACTTTCCCCTCATTGAAATGCTTTTCTCAGCCTGATCTTGGGTTTCAAAATTTCTATCCTACAGCCCGGCTCAGTCGTGTGCTGACCAAGCTCCTGTTCCACATTCAGAAGCTGCCGCTGGCAGGGAAAGAGGAAGATTGCGCAAGAATTACCCAGCAGTTTGTACAGCAGCCTATGGCTCTCTGGGTTTGTAGCACTGTGCAGAGGTGGGCAAATACCCAGAGAAACAGCCTAGAGCTGGACTGATTAAACACTCGAAAAGCTCTGGCGAGGAGTGCTCTGGGTGCAAAGAAAAACAATTGGTCACTCCCCAGGATCCTCTGCTTGTGTGTCAGATGAGAAGCCCACAGTACAAGGAAAATCTGAATTCTAAATTCTCTCCCTTTTGAATGAATATTAAATCCTCTGTGGAACACCATCCCCACGACCTCCACCTTCACACAGATAAACCCAAATTATACAAATTAAATTAACTAGAAGTATTTCATAAAGCTGTTGGCTCTCCTTGAAATTCCACCTGTCTACTAGTCGTTGGGCTGTTGGATTTGGAGTCAGGAGACAGCGATTTTTTCCCAGCCTCTGTCACCCACCTGTTGCTGGGCCACTCTCTTCCATGACCTGTGCCTCTATTTCTCCCTGGTTCCCTTTCCTTATTTACAGTGGGATTTTCAAAGCCCAGTAAAAGATCGGGATTCTCAATTCTTATTCATTTGGGCATCCATGTCCCTTAGGAGGCTTTGAAAAAAATTTCAGCCTGGTAAGAGCTTTGTGCAAAGGACGATCTCACAGGGCCGAGGCCTGACACTCGGCTGGGTCCTCTTGGTGTTATTGTAACACAGACAATATTACCCTGAAACCTTTTCTATCAGTGACATGACAAGTGGAGTTCCACCATTCTGAGCTCAAGCTTAAGTTCACTTTTTCTATCTAGATAATTATATAGACCCCATCAACGCAATATGGTAGCACCTCAAATTTCAATTTATCTTTATATCCCTGAACCCCCTGAGACACGATCTCTCCTTTTTACAGGTGGAAACCTGCAGCACTAAGGCCCAGTTTTTTCAAGGCATCTCCGTATTTGATCATGAGATTCAGGCTCCTAAATCGATTACGCATTGAACCGCTGAATGAAGCAATGACTGACACCTTGAAAACTCTCAGCCTAAATCCCTTGAACTCTCTGGTCTGTAGATGCCCGAAGAATCAGAAAGGCACCTTGTGGGATGTTCAGAATCAGATGAGTGCCTCACTCCCATAGATTTCAATAGAAGTCAGATTTTTAAGATGACGATGGAACCTGACTAGCTACTTATCTACTTCTTCATTTGCCTCAATATTTTTAATAACCGAGTCCCAATAGATAAAGGCTGGGATTGGGAGATGCCCTGAGATTTAGGTGTCCAAATCGCACTAAAACAACAAAATGAAATCAGTGTTCCTAACTCCTTTAGGTTCCTTTCTTAGGGTCAGAGATTTAAGGGCATAGTCTGAGCTCCTGCAGAACACAGGCCAGAGGATTTTTACCAGTTTGAGACTCTCAGCCTGTCTGATTCTAGGCTAACAATTGACTTCCCATTGCAAATTATACCTGTGCCAGAAACTTTCACCATTATCACTACACTGATGTTAACCCTTTGAGGTTGAAGTGCCGGTCTCTGTGTGGATTCCTTTCGGCCTGGTGTTCTATTTCAAGCATCAGTCTGTAAAGGTGTGAATGAAACAAATACAATTATTCTCCTGCAAGTGTACGTGTAAACCAGCCCTCAGTCCAGTGCTTTAACCACAGCCCCATCCAGTTGCTCTTTATACACCACAAACAAACCATGCAAATTCACGGAGGAAGCCTTCTGTTTAAAGCCAAGGCCGCTAGAGACACTTTCCAAACTACACCCCTTTCTGGGTCTAGTTCTCTTCATTAATCATCGTGCTCTCCTTATGGAGATCTCTTCTCTTCCTCTCTGCTCTCTCAGGTGTGTTCCTGTTCCCTAGAGTTATATCAATAAACAGTTAGGTTATATATTGTACTATGCACTGGGTACATTACTGGTATTTTCTGTGTTCCCAGATGTCTGGTGTGATGTGGAGCTGGTGGAGTCCGGCGGTGGATTCAGAAACTCAGGAGAGTCCCTAAAACTTTCTTGCAAAGCCTCCGGGTTCACTTTCAGCAGCTATTGAATGGACTGGGTGCGTCATGCCCTGGGGAAAGGGCTGCAGTGGGCAGCCAGCATTAGGCAGGATGGGGGAGATAGCTACTATACAGACTCGGTCAGAGGGTGAGTCACCATCTGCAGGGACAATCCCAACAACCTGCTGTATCTGCAAATGAGCGGCCTGAAGACACTGCTGGGTATTACTGTGCGAGAGACACACAGTGAGAAGAAATCCATGCACAGACATGCAAAAACCCCTGGGGCAGCACAGAGAAAGGCTGTCACTCGCTCACCATTAAGAATGAGATTTTTCCAAGCTGCCGAAAGAAGTTATTGGGGTTCTCAAACTTCATTGCACCGCAACCCCCTTCAGACAACAAAAATTACACTTCCCAGGTGGGGGGACCAAAGCCTCAGCCAACCCGAGCCCAGCTGTCCCAGGCAGGGAGGCCAGAGGTCTTCAACCCAACGCATGGGGCCTGTAATCTGAACCCTGCGGCTCAGGGATGAAGCCGAAGCCTGAGTACCCCCGGCACAAGGTCACGGGGCTCGGCCTGTGGCTTCAGCCCTGGGATTTGGCCCCAGGCCCCAGCAAGTCTAATGACAGCCCTGGCAACCCCATTAAAATGAGGTCACAACCCACTTTGGGGTCCTGAACCACAGTTTGTGAACCGCTGACTTATATGCACAATTTGCAATTCCAGATCACATTGGTGGCTTTGAAATTCTTAACCTAAGTGGCCAGCTACAAGACAAGTTGGCATTCTTGGTAACACTTGACATTGCTTAGTTTTTCTGTACATTCATAGGATGCACACAGACATTCCTAGGTACTTAATACATTGAAGGGAACTCCTGGGATTCATACAAGTGAGGACCAGGTCAGGAGGTCACAAGCATCTAGTGTTACCTCCTGTTTGTATATAACACAGACATACAACATCTATCACCTGTTCACTGAATGTTCACATCAAACCTTCTCATTGCTACCATAAGGAGGAGGGATGTGAAGTCAAACTTCCAGATAACAGTAGCGAAAGGCACTTCAGAGAGAGAAATTTCTTATGAATAGGATGACGGATGGATTTTTTGCAGTACAGTGAAAAATCTCTGGAGGAAGTTAAAAAAACAAATCAGCCTTTCAAGAAGCCCCCCTACCCCATGGTTTATAGGAGACAAAAATAACCAAGTTACATAAATCTAAAGTAAGAACAGGGGGAAATCGTTTCTGTGTTTACCAAAGCTACAGACCCACATGGGGGCAGCAAAGAGTCATAATAGCTTAAAAAGAGTTTCCTCCCAAAGACTGAACCTGGGAATAATCACAGGGAATTATTGTCCACAGCACTGAAGGCTGGAATTTTCGAAGTCAGGGTTTTCCCACCCACATCCCTTTCAAATAATTGGGAATTGAGCATCCAGAACCCTTTGGAGGTTTTGGAAATCACAGCTCACATACATATTTCACCAGTGAAGAGGCCTGGTGTTGATATATTCATTGATTCTGGGTTATTTTGTTTTTTATTATCCATTGGGTGTTACACTTTGGTAACCCACTATTAGGCACCTTAACACACGAGTTTACCAATTATCTGTCAGCTCACACTGAAGTCCCCCCTGATGTCAAAGTGACTTTAGTGTTTTCCTGGATTGGGGCCCAAATTGCTTTAACATGCTCTAAACTCCTCCAGGACTGTGTCCCTCTAAACTCTCAGGTCATTTGTTTGTAACGGTGGGTGAAGCTGAGGTTTAGTCAAATAATTGAGCAACGCCCACATGCAAATGAAGGAGGAAAACTGACTGATAAAGGCAAGCAGGCGATCCTCACGGAAGAGCCGCCAGCACAGGAAGGGTCACTGCTTTGCAGCCCGCCAGGTTGTTGTGGAGACTGAAAATGATCTGTCTGGGGTTCTTCTTCTTTTTAGCAGCTTTCCCAGGTAAGTGGATGAACCTACAGGTGTCTGGTTAGGACGGCTGGGCTAGACTAGGGAAGATGGTTTTAAGGCAAAGACATAGCAGTGGGATTCCGGGATTCTGGATTCAAAATCCTACCTCTGAACAAATCACAGTGTGGAATTTTAAAGCCCCCTAGTTGATCTGGATACCCAATTTCCATTCATCTTGAATGGGAAGTAGGTGTCCAAATCCCTTAAACAGGGGGATAACTGTACTTCCCTACTTCACAGGAGGGTGGTGCGGATGAATTCATTATTACATACAAGCAGATCAGAAATGGTTGTGAGGAGGGCAACAGAAGGACTTGGAGAAACCTGGGGAGAGGAGGAAAACAATGGCATTAACTGGGTTTTTATTGTTGTTTGTTGACAGGTGTCAGCTCCCAGATCCAGCTGACCCAGTCTGGGGCAGAAATCAAGAAGCCTGGAGAGTCTGCAAAGGTGACATGTAAAATCTCCGGCTACACCTTTACCAGCTATTACATGAGCTGGGTACGGCAGGCTCCCGGGAAAGGACTGGAGTGCATAGGATATATTGATCCCGGTGATGGTGAAACTGGCTACGCCCAGGCCTTCCAGGGGCGATTCACCATCACCAGGGACACCTCCATGAGCACGGCCTATCTACAGCTGGGCAGCCTGAGAACCGATGACACAGCCAGGTATTACTGTGCTCGGGACACAGTGACACAAACCACATCTGGACCAATTCAAAAACCCTCCAGTGAGAGAACCCGGGTCTCCTGCGAACACTGCAGCCCTCAGCCACCCCGGATAACGGTGACCCCTGGGAACAGACTCTGGGTAATTATCCCCTAGTGACTTAGGATCAGTGAAAGCTAATGGGATTTAGATCCTTAAGTGCCTAAACCACTTTTCAAGCTAGGACTCTGTTCCCGGGACACAGTCAACATTAGCCGGAGGAGAAGGGGACCAGAACAATCACAGCCCTTGGAGAAGCTGGGTGTGCCAGGAAGCGTGTGTCTGCCGCAGGATGGGAGCCGTTACCGGGGCGTTGACCCCCTGCCTTCGCCCGCAGCTCCCGGGAGGGAAGGGAGCCCCGGCTATTAGACCCTGTTAGCGAACCTCGCTGGGAGTGAGAGGAGACTAAGGACCCCCCCAAAAAACAGGCGCCTTGAACTCCGTCTGTGGGAGGAGAGCGAGCCCTGGGGAGAGGGGGCTACCCAGGGAGTGCTGAGGAGGGAGGGCACAAGGGGCGGGTGGGCGGCGAGGTCTATGGGCCCCTGGTGCCTGGACACCAAGAATATTCCTGGCCCGGGGCCCGATTCAGCAATGTCTGAGGCCGGGTCTCTCCCTCGGCCCCGCCTTGTGCCCCCGAGTGCTCCGCAGAGGGTGATTTAAAGTGGCCCCGGGGCCCCCACCCACCACCGGCAGCGCAGCGGAGCTGAGCGGGGTCCTGCCTGCTCGCTCCACTTGGCTGCCGGCCCTGCCCTGCGGCCCCTGGGTGGGGTGGGTCGGGTTTGTGTCTTTGCGCGCTGCTCCCGCCCCAAGCGCCCCTGCGGCCAATAGGAAACGCGGCTCGCCCTGCCTAGGAGCCCCAGATAAGCGCTGCACCCCCAACCCCCTCCCAGAGCCTGAACCCCCACCCCTTTCCCACACACCCCCTCCCATCCCCAAACTGCTTCCCAGAGCCTGCACCCCCAGCCCAGACCAGAACCTTCACCCCAAACTCCCTCCCAGAGCCTGCACCCTTCCTGCACCCCAGTTCCCTGTCCCCGCCCAGGGCCTGCACCCCAGACCTCCTCCCCCCACCCAAACTCCCTCCCAGAGCCTTAGGCAGGTGGGTGGTGGAGTTTGTGGGGGGCGGGGTTGGGGGGGGGCAGGCTCTGGAAGTTCTGAGCACCACCAAAATGTCTACAAACCTGCCGCCCGCCTCCCCTGAGACGAGGGGTGCTTAAAGAAGGCCAGGTCCCTGTGTGCTGCCCCAGCGAAGAGAGGCAGCCCCGAGAAAGCTCGCACTGACTTTGGGCTCACAGGCTTCAGGAGAACACGGACACCTTAGAGGAAAAAGACTTTGATTTCACTGAGCCCTGAAAACTTATGGGGTCAGTGGGACTCAGAGCCACTGAAGGGAAATCCGAATGAAATAAACACGCGGGCATTTTTAATAGATCTGCTCCATCTCCGTCTTTATGTTCCCCACCCCTTCTGTGGGGGGCAGGGCGTCTTGTTTTACCAGTGAGTACCTGAGAATGGTCCCTAACTCCCTTAACAAATAGTCCCCGAGTGGCTAAGTGTTTTCCCCATGAGTAGAGGAGACACAATCTAACCCAGTAAAAGGACATCGGAGGCGAGGAGACAGGAGCCGTCACTGAAATGTCACACTTCTCAGAGCAGCCAGTGGCCGGAATTGTCAATGGAGATGAAGAGAATTAGGTGCCAAAATCCCAATGAAACCAAAGGGGATTTCGGTGTGCGGTTTTCATAACATCCAGCTGCCACCGCAGTACAAGTCCTGTTTTCCTCTGCCCCTCTGGAAATCACAGCCAGTGTCTGCCTGTTAATGACTGTATGGGGCTGAGATTTGAAATCCAAAATACCGTTTCGATCGAGGGGACCCAGCTACACTAATCTACTCAGCAGCTCTCAAAAATCCCGGTCTCTTTAAACATCAGTTATACAGCTGTGCGGACACGCTGTGGGGGTCTGTCTCACGCACCCTAACGGCGTTCAGGGCCCCATTATGCCGGGTGCCGCACTTCGCCCTGGGGACAGGCAGTCCCAGCGCTGAAGGGTTCACAATCCAAATATACCAGGCAGACACCAGCAGAGGCTCAGAGAGTTGATGTTACACCCCAGGGTGAATCAACAGGTCCACTGGAAAGGCCGGGAGGAGAACCCAGGGCTGTTCTTCAGATCCCTTGTTTACAGATCATGCCTGAGGCCTCCTTGGCCCACGGATATTGTACTAGTATTAGATTTTGGGAAGGGTTTCTGCAGTGTGTGTGTGTGTGTGTGTGTGTGATTGTAATAGTTGTATCAATACGCTCCCCAGACTGGACACAGGTATAGCTGCAGAAATGTGCCTTATACTGGGATTTTGCATTCTCCTTTCCCACCCAAGAACAGCCACACGAGCTGAAGGAACTTTATACTGATTTATAGACTCAGATTTCAAGGCCAGAAGGGAAGATCTTCATAACTTACTTTGCCCTCCTGTGTAACACTGGTATGTCTGTGTCCATATTAGGGGAGGAGTGTGTTGTACCCCCTGAATTATACCTTTATAGTTCCAATGATACACCTTTTGTGTGTAGACAAGTGCTAAGATTCTCAAAGCTGTCTAGGGGATTTAGACTCCAAGGGATAAATATTCAAAAAGGCACAAATGGCACTTAGGCCCTAACTCAATTGTAAATCAATGTGATTTTGATGCCCAAGCATTTGTAGCTTTGAAATAGCCACCTCAAGTCCCCATCGATTTGAAAGGGAACTGCGTATCCAAATCCCTTGGACAGCTCAGGAAAGTTCAGCCTCTAGATCCGTTTTGTGTTTCCCTTTAAATGCTAATTCTTTTCCTTGAATTCCATTTTGAATATTTTACCTAGATAAACTGCAGCTCACAATAGAATCGGGGCCTTCTCCTGATGTGCTACTGCAAGAGATTTAATTAAAAATAGATTCGGGTGAGTTCTGAGAACCAGAAGAACGGCAGGTGCCAGATCCAAGCACAGTTGATGCGTTCTGATTCCCGTTCAGCTCCTTCGAGCTTTTGAGGCGTCTTTGATGTTGAATATAAAAATGAAGTAATTATACTCCCTGTTTAAAGTTTGCAATGGGAGAAAATCACCATCCAAAGGCGTCACCTTGCTTTGCCAGGTGGAGGGTGTTGCAGAAACAACCATTAAATATTTGCTACATTTTCTGTTCCTGCTGGCAGCCTTCCCGGGTAAGTGAATTTCAGAGAGATCTGGGGTGTGCAGGAGAAAGGAGAGCCAACAAGAAGGGTACTCAGACTCATGCATTCTTGTCGGGTAACTGCAGGTGTCTGGTCCCAAATCGAACAGGTCCAACCTGGTGCTGAGATTAAAAAACCTGGAGAGTCAGAGAAGCTGTCCTGTAAACCATCTGGGTACAGCTTCACTAGCCAGTTGCTGTCTTGGATTCAACAGGATTAACCCAAATAATGGAGGAATTGCCTATGCTACAAATATAAAGGGTGATTCACCCTCTCCAGAGTCAACTTCATCAGCACAGCCTATGTAGAGATCAGTGGGCTCAGAAGTGAAGACACCACCATGTATTACCATGAGAGCAGCACAGCAAAAGGAAACCCAGTCAGAGTCATGGAAAAACTGTCTGCAGAGGAAACCACAATCTCCTGAGCACATGGGAGCCCCTGGGGCAGCAGGAAACAGGAGTCTGTATTCTATTTATACGACTCATTGCACCCTGTAACTGGAAATAGATCTGCACACCCCAAAAGTGAACCACAAGCACTATGGTGTCCTACAAAAAAGTGATAGTGATTTTGGGTGCCTCTGTTTTTGGTTGCTCAAACTGGGACACCTTAACAGGGACTGATTTATAGAAAGCACCAGGCATCCATTGTGACAGATTTATGTTATTAATTTGCCTGGAGCATTAGGTGATTAGGCTGAGGTCCCAGGATCTTTAGGGGAGGAGATGAAGGAGCACACCAAGTGACTAAGGTTTAAAGCTTTATTAATAAAATAAAGTAAAACAACAGCGGAGAGTGATGGGTGCTTTTTACGTTACTTAGAGGAAGGAAGGAAGAGTTAGCGCCCCAAGCCCTAGCCCCCTTTTATACTTACACACACACTACCTGGGGCTGGCCAAGCCGGGGGGTAACGTAAGAAGAAAAGGGGGAAGGGTGGACGGGAGTTTTGTTCTGTGCACAGGCTGCCCAGAGTTCGCTGTTGATCTCTGACCTGCCCTGGCTTTTGGGAGGATTTTTAAGACCTGGGTTTTTTGGGGGGGCCTTCTGTTCAGGGACTTCTGCCCCCCATGCTTTTTGTACCAGTTCAACCCCGCTTTTCGACGCTTTTCGACGCTTTTTTAAAACACACCAGCTTTAGGGACGCGAGACGGTTATTTTTTCCTTGCTGACCTTTATCGTTTTATATCTTTTTGCAGCCCCTGCAGTTTTGTTTAGCTGGTTTATTTATTTTTTACAGCTCGTTGGGATTGGAATTCAGGCCCCCCGTCTTTCTTGGCAGGCAGCGGGGAGTCCCTTGTGTGCTGTGGCCTTGGGCTGGAGTCAGCGTCTTATCTTCCGACCGAGCGTGAGCCTCGAGTTAACCCATTTCTTTTTTCCTTTCTCCCTCTACGGCCTCTCATAACTGCAAAGGAACCTGTTACTTTACCCTTACACCTTTAACCCTTCTCAAAATGCCTTCTGAAGCCTGTGACAGCATTAGCAACGTACAATGCTGATTTGCCAGTCCAGGGGTCCCCCTGAGGGATGGGGCCATTGGGTTGTGGCATTCCCCCCCCCCACCCCGAATTAACATTGTGTTGTGAGGAGTCACCACTTAGGTTTTTACCCTCCCGCTGACACAGTGGCGAGGGTGACTGTTGGTTTTTACATAAGCAGCAATATATTACAAACACAATTGTTACGGTGGCAACAGTTGCATCCAGCGGCGGGGAGTGGCTTTTGGCTTTATTAGTAACGTGGCATAACGTGTTCCCCGGTTGGCATAGATGCCCCATCCAGATGGCTGTGACAGCGGCAGCTTTTTCAGATGAAATGCGCATCGCAACACTGCGAAGGAGGGGGCATTTGTCTGGAACACAATTCATTGTTCCCTGCTGTGCGTCAACTGAAGGAAAGCACTGGGCGTAATCTATGAAAAATTAAACACAATATAACTAGAAACATTAACACAGCTTTGAATAACACAGGAGCCTTTAGACCCTCCAGAGAGCATTTGCCCATCTAAACAGACAGGGGGTTATTCCTCCCCAAACCTCTTCGGCTCCTATCTTACTTAAACGTCACTGTCGGTAGATTTTTCTCCTCTCCAAAGTCAGTTCTCAAAATATGAATTAGGCTCCTGTGACACAGTCGCCTGTCACAGCAGCAAAACGGTCCTGGGTGAACGCCCTGAGCACCAGGCTACGGGGTATTTTGGGGAGGGGTCTTTCAATCTCTCCTGTTCATGCTGTTCCACCGTGACTTAATTAATCCTTACTTGGTCTGAAAGAGAAAGGGATGTGCTGGGGGTGTCTGTACCCCAAATGTCACCCTGCCGTTGACAGTGCAAGACCGGGGCTCAAGTCCCTGCTTCCAAATCAGGCAGAGGGGCAGGAAATGATCCTGGTTCTACCATGTCCTAGGCAAGTGCTCTAACCACTAGGTTAAAAGCTAAGGGAAGCACCAACAAATCCTTCTCTGGCACTAGGGGGCTTGGGGGTGTTTTTGAATTTAAATACCTGGGACTAACTCCAGGACAGGGCTGTGAATCCCAGCTGGAGTTAGGCACCTAACTCCCTTTAACAGGTGGTACTTGGACCCAACCCCTCCTCAGCATTTCCGAAGGGGTAGGTCAGACAGCTCTCCACTCATTGTGCTGGCTTTTGCCAATCCCTGGATCAAGCACCTAACTCTCCTCTACAAATGGATCATTTCAGTGTAGCCGGTCACTGCTGGGAAAGGGGCTTCCCTCCCCATGCGATGGGAACCTTCCCTCTCCAGCGGGTGGCCCAGACCAATGGATCCCTGGCACACGACCCCTCTCCAGACACTGTCTCCCCTGACCGGACGTGGAAAGGGGCTCCAGAGCTGAGTCCCCCCAGTCCCCAAATCCCCTCACAATAGCCAGGCCCTCAGTTCCCATGCGAGGAAATACAGTCCCTGCAGGGAGCTGTTCATTCCTCCCACGGTCTGAAAGTGTCAGGAGGACCCCAGCGCTCTGTGCCCGGCGCTGCACAGACACTCCGGACGGGACACTCTGACTCCTGCAGCCGGAGCCCGAGGGCGAGTCAATCCGATCACTGACAGCAGGAGTGTGTGTCTCTTATAAAGCGGGGCATGCAAATGAGGGAGACAGTTTCCTCTTTAAATCTCTGCCTCTCTCTGCCCAGGCTGCACCCGGAGACACAATCCGCAGCCCCCTGGGTCGGTGCAGTCACCAGCCAGTCCCCTGAGAACTTTCCCCTCCAGCACCCGGGAAAATGGGATTTTTGATCCTTGTCATTGTCGCTGTAGCAGCTCTGGAAGGTATTTTCCTCCTCTGAAGACCTGGCAGAGTTCGAAGAATATTGTGTTCTCGCTGTTTTTATACCGATATTAATGGCCTGCCTTTATTCCCAGGTGTCCGGTCTCAGACGCTGGTGGAGTCCGGAGGGGGTGTGAAGAAGCCCGGAGACTCTCTCCGCCTCTCCTGCAAAGCCTCCGGGTTCACCTTCAGCAGCTACTCGATGAACTGGGTCCGCCAGGCTCCCGGGAAGGGACTGGAATGGGTCGCTTATATAAGCAGCAGTGGGGGTTATATATATTACCTCGATGCAGTGAAAGGGCGATTCACCATCTCCAGGGATAACGCCAAGAGTGAGCTGTATCTGCAAATGACCGGCCTGAAGCCCGAGGACACCGCCCGCTATTACTGTGCGAGAGACACAGTGACACCAAACCGGTTTGTGATCGCACAAAAACCCAGGCTGCGGAATCGCCCTTCTCCCGGCGGCCGCGCGGGGGCAGCAGCGACACCCCCCGCTTCGGGCTCGGGCAGGAGACCCGGCACCCGGGGGAACGGGACACAAACCTCCCGCCAGTTTAACCCTTCCGTTCCCGGGCAACGTGTCTCCCCTTCCTGCCCAGAGACCCGCTGGATGCACAGATCCCTCACTTCATCTGTGAACTCCAATCCGGAGTGAGTCCTGTTCTGAGTCACTCTCCCCTCGCAGACCCGGTACATTGGCTCCCGCGGGGCCCGTCTCGGTGTCAGACTCACAGGCCAGCGTCTGTCAGTGTAAAGGGGACAAGCGCGTTGGGGTTTGCATCAGACCCAACGGGTGGAGAGAATTGCTCCTGGGACCAAATCCTCCGCCAGTGTAAAGACACCGCAACTGCTTTCACTGGACTCGAGTTACTCCTGATTTACACCAGGGAGGCTCTGGCCCTTTCAGCAAACTGGGATGTTTATCGCATTAATGCAGAGGAAGGTGATTAGCTCGTTATAACTGATGTGAGGCCCCCAGGGCCAGTGCAAGGATATTTTGCGCCCTGGGCGAAACTTCCACCTTGCGACCCTCCTCCCCGTCCCCCTCCACTGTGCCGCCCCCCTCCGCCCCAACCTCCAGAAACTAGTAATCTTAGCATTATAAACAGCCTCTCAGAACGGGTAATGGCTCTTGTATTGATTCTTTTTTACCTTTAAGGCGTTTCAGTTGTTTGCCATCGCCTCTGATGGTGTCCCATCCAAAGTCTTCCTGTTGTGCAAAGCTAAACAACTGAGCCTTGCATTGCATCACCAGCCAAGTTAGCGGGTGACAAATCCCCCTTGCCCCAAAGGGCCATTATCCCCTGGAGACTAATTTCTACTCCAAGTCTATAAAGCAGACTTTTAAGGTAAATACACAATATTACCCATGCACACATCTCACAGAGATTCTCACTCTTGGCAACTTACCAGCCTTGTGCAGATCCCTTCCACGTTCCTCTTTGTGGGTCAGTGCACTGTAAGACACGTGTGGGGTGCAGTGAGTTTGTCAGGCCTGAGGTAACAGCTGTTTGTGAAGATCGGGGGCCCTTTGCCAAGGGGAGCTGGTGTCACAGTGGGCTTGGGGTGGCTGACAGTATGGGGCAGGGCACTGAGGCTGGTGGGGCAGGTAACACTCACTGGGCTGGGGGGCAGGCGGTGCCAGGATAGGGTAGGGGCAGGTACCTGTCAGTCTCCAGCACTCAGGCCGCGCCAGGGCCAGCAGCCTCTTCACCTCGGAGTCTCCTCCCTTATCCGGGGGCCACCCCTCCTCTCAGGCTCCCCGGCCACAGCTGCCCGGGAGGACGCAGGCTGGGGGTGCCGCCGCGGAGGAGACACAAGGGGCTGGGCTTGTCTGGGGCCCCGCACCTGCCGGCTGAGAGAAGCAGAAACCAGGCACTGCTCGGGGGGAGCCGGGTGGCCCGAGCCCAGGGCACCTACGCTCCCCGCCTGCCCCTGCTGCTGCGGAGGCTGCTGCTGCCCTGGGCTCGGGCCGCCTGGCTCCCCCTGAGCGGTGCCCGGTTCCTGCTGCTCTCGGCCGCAGATGTGGGGCCCCAGCCGAGCCTGACCCCTTGTGTCTCCTCCGCGGGGGGGCTCCCGGCCTGTGTCCTCCAGGCGGCCGTGGTGGCAGTGGCCAGGGAGCCTGAGAGAAGGGGTGGCCCCTGGGCAAGCGGAGGAGACTCCGAGGTGAAGAGGCTGCTGGCCCTGGCACGGCCCGAGCGCTGGAGACTGACAGGTACCTGCCCCTCAGCAATAGTGTAAAAAAAAATTTGGGGCACCGCTTTTTGGCGCCCCCAAATCTTGGCACCCTAGGCAGCCGCCTAGTTCACCTAGTGGTTACACCGGCCCTGGAGCCCCTCACCGGGGTATCTCCGCCCTTCACACGCGGTTATTGCCTTTATCCCCCCAACGCTGCCGGGAGGCAGAGGAACGATCGCAGCCCCTGGGTCAGAGCGGGACTGAGGCAGAGAGAGATGGAGGCCGGGGTGTGGAAATGGGCCATTCAGGGTCCGGGCGGGGCTGGGGGGCAGAGATCACCCGGCGCCGGAATAAACCCCGCTCCGCTGCGCCGGGGGATGTGCCGCCCCCGGGACTTTCCAAAGCGGCTCCTGGGTTGTTTTCACCAACTGCCCTGTGGAAATCCCGGCCCGGACCCTACGCTGGTGTCAGTGGGTGGAGCGGAGACATCCCAACCCCCAGTAAAGTGCCCCCATGTCACAGAGTCACCATGGAGATAAAAGGCCCCGCCCCTCAGCCCCCGATGGCCTCACTCAGCCCAGCGCTGGCCCGCAGGGCATTGGGGACAGTCACGTGGCTAAGCGCTGTGGACAGGAACACGGTGGGATTTCATGGGGTCATTCGGGGGAGGCGGCTGCTGAGGGAGAAGCAGAGGCCCATGGGTGGGGGGTCAGGGGGGCACTAGGATCACAGAACGCAGCTCCCACTGAATGAGATTTGGCTCCGGCCTCCCTAAACTCTTGTGTGACATTCCCATCCCGCATTAGCTGTCAGCCAATTGTCACTGTCAGGTCTCCCATGGCTACAAAATGCTGAACCTGCTTCCTCTTGTCCTCAGAGAGTTTCTCAGATTTTGGTCCTGCTGTCAAATACTCTTGTCCCCCACAGTCTAACCCAAAGGCAATGAGGAATAAGGGAAGCTTTTCCCTGACCCAAGAACACACTGTGTCTGGCCAGGGAAGGATGTCTTGGGATTTGAGATCATTTTACTTCTCCCTTAGGTAAAAGCGCAAACATGATCCCCCAGCCCAGCCACCTCACAACACAGGATAAGGAGCCCGCTGAAGCCTCTTCTTCAAGACTGAGAGTAAAGCAAAGAGCAGGAGCTTGTGTCTTATAAGGAAGGGGATATACAGATAGGTCGAGAAATTTCCTGTTTAAATCTGTCCCTCTCTCTGCCCAGGCAGCACCTGGAGACACAGTCCGCAGCCCACTGGGTCTCTGCAGTGACCGGCCAATCCCCTGAGAACTTTCCCCTCCAGCAGTGGGGAAAATGAGACTTTGGGTTCATTTGGTTTTCAATCTAGCAGCCTTGGAAGGTATTCTCCGCTCTTAAATGCATTGCAGAGAAAGGGGAGATATTGTATTCTTGTTCTCAGTACCATTTCTAAACATGTCCTTATTCCAAGGTGCCCGGTCCCACGTCCAGCTGCTGGAGTCCAGAGGGGATGTGAAAAAGTTTGAAGACCCTCTCCTCCTCTCCTGCAAAGCCTCCGGGGTCACCTTCAGTGATTATGACATGAATTGAGTCCATCAGGCTCCTGGAAAGGGCCTGGAGTGGGTTGCCCACATTCAAGTCATCTCTACGTAAGACGCTGATTCCGTCAAAGGTTGATTCACCATCTCCAGAGACAATCCCAACAACATGGTTTATTTGCAAATGAGCAACTTGAAGACTGAGGACACCGCCCGGTATTGCTGTGCAAGGCGCACAGTGAACCAAAACCTACAAATGATAATACAGAAACACCAGCTGTGGATTCCCCCTTATCCCATGGGCTGCAAAGGGCTTCAGATCATAAACAATACCCCACTGGGCAAAGGAGTAGGAACGGTCATCAGACCATGAGTAAAATCAGGTTATATCTATATAATTCCCAGACAATATTCCATCTTGTTGCCCATCGCTCCATAGTGGGTGTGATCTCTGATCAAGTATCAGACACTGTATTAAACTAAAGAGAGACCCTCCCAGCCTTTGCTCGATTTTTCTGGCCACCCACCCAAACCCAGCGCTCCATACACCTACCCAGGCCCCACACACTCCCTGCTTCCTGGTTTAAACCCCTTCAGGTCAATCCAGTGTATACAAAACTGACAGCTCCCACTTCCTGGTTAAATACTGACAGTAGCACCTCAGACAAAAGACCTGACTCACTGGGGTCTCCCTTCCTGCCCCACCACCATGCTGTTTGCATTATGAAACTTCATTTGACTGACTGGACTCTCACGTCGAGTTTTTGAACATACAGTTGAACTACACTTTAGAGGGCAGAGTCATCCCTGCTCTAAGGGACTCAAGGGACTGGCCCAGGAAGTTGATTTGACACAAATGAAACTCACCTACAACCCCTCTAACACCTAAGGAATGTAAGAGCAAAGTAGGTGCAAATCATTCCTCCCTCCTCTTTGCACAGCTGGGAATGGCCTCATGAGGTTCACACCAAGGCAGAGTCGGGCCCCCGACCTTTTTAATTTAATTATTCACTATTCATATCACTTTTCAACAATTGCTTTCCTCTCCATGGCGTCTTTTCTTCAATTGTCCTGACCCAATCTAACCCAGCAGTGAAAAAGTTGAACATGCGCTGTAGATGGATGTAAGATGACCCTCTACATCATGCCTTGGATCCAAAAGGCTTCCACGAAGAGGTGGGAATGGACACTTTACTCTCATACTTCCTATACCAACAGCTACTGGCCTATAACCCCGGGGGAGGGAGTGGGGAGGGGTTCACAAGCTCCAAAGACTGTTCCATCTCTATTTACACATCAGCAGTCTAAAGGACATGCACACAGAACAGTTCGCGCTCGCGCACTCGCGCTCGCGCTCCCTCTCCCTCTCCCTCCCTCTCTCTCTCTCTGTCTCACACACACACACACACACAAAATATTCTTCCTGAAAGGCAGAAACTTTATAGTACTTATTATTGTTCACAATCCAGACCTCCTAACACACCAGAACCAAAGGCAGAGAGAGAGAAAGCAGGCTGCTCCTGAGGGAGAGTGGCACAACCCATCCCCATCCTGATCTACCATGGCTCTTCGCAAAGTGACTGTTAAAAATCCAGATCACAAGCTTCCCTACGGAATCCAACAGCCTGCATGGAGGAGAAGGAAACTCCTTTCAAACTCAAAATGATGGCTTCAAACGTTACAGCAGTTTTCAATAAACCACAATGGACTATTGACACTTCTGCCTCCAAGGCTACTAAACATTATGTCAGGTTTCAGAGTAACAGCCGTGTTAGTCTGTATTCGCAAAAAGAAAAGGAGTACTTGTGGCACCTTAGAGACTAACCAATTTATTTGAGCATAAGCTTTAATAAATTGGTTAGTCTCTAAGGTGCCACAAGTACTCCTTTTCTTTTTGTGAATACAGACTAACACGGCTGTTACTCTGAAACCTGTCATTTAAGAAGGGAGATATGCAAATAAGGGGGAGAGTTTCCTGTTTAAATGTGTCTCTCTCACTTCCACGGCTGTGAGACAGACAATCTGCAGCCCCCTGTCTCTGGGCAGTCACCAGACAATCCCCCTGAAAACTCTCCTCTCCAAACACAGGGACAATGAGGCTTTGGTTGTCTCTCGTTCTCATTGCAGCAGCGTGTGAAGGTATTTTCTCCCTTTCCATATCTTCTAGAGTCAGGAGATAGTTATTCTGTTGCCCTAGATACTAATTTTTCCCCATAATTCATCTTTCTTCTCAGGTGTCCGGTCGCAGGTTCAGCTGGTGGAGTCCGGAGGGGGTGTGAAGAAGCCCGGAGACTCTCTCCGCCTCTCCTGCAAAGCCTCCGGCTTCACCTTCAGCAGCTACTGGATGAGCTGGGTCCCCCAGGCTCCCGGGAAGGGGCTGGAGTGGATCGCCAACATTTACAGCTCTAGCATATAGTGACTCGGTAAAAGGGCGATTCACCGTCTCCAGAGATGACCCCAACAGCCTGCTGTACCTGCAGATGACCGGCCTGAGATCCGAGGGCACCGCCCGGTATCACTGTGCGAGAGACACAGCGAGGGAATCCCGATGCTGCTAACACGAAAACTCCAGCTGCAGAATTGTGCGTCTCTTGTGCGCCGCGTGGGGGCAGCACGTCCACAAACCATCCGGCACGAGGCACAGGAACGGGATCGACAGAGGGAGTGAAGAAATATCTGTCAGCAGGTGCCCGACCTGTATATCCAGCTGTGATCCTGTGTCCATCAAAACGGGGGCGTCTTGAATAGTCACATGCCTGAATGTGGAACTTATCTGACAGTAGAGTAAAAATGCACAGCGCAGAGGAGGAATATTTGGGGTCTCGATTGTTCCAGGTGTAATAACTAGGACTTGGACTTCAAAGGTCCCTCAAAGCGCCAGGTGTCAAAATCCTATCGCAGTTTGTTGGGAAATAGGTACAAATGCTCTCAGCTTCCTTTGAAAGATAACAAAACGCAGCAATAGTTCTAACGTTCCCTTGAAAGGATACATCAGGTTCCCACCACCTCTGCCCTCAATACAAACACAGATTTTCACGTGCTGCTGCCCTGGTCACTAGCCGGATACTCTTCTCTCTAAGGGCCTGACCCACAGTCCGCTAAAGCCAAGAGTGGGTTTTTCCATTCCCTTCAATAGAGTGTAGCTCAGCCCTTACATCCGGTGGGATGAGAGGGATTCAAGGGAGCTCTTTGTACACCAGTATGGTCAGATGGCCCCACACTCGCTGGGCGCTACCCAGACACAGAGTTAGCACCAGTCAGACTCCCTCCCTTAGAGCCACCGGCCAAATGACTCCGAGCATTTGGGAAAAGGGTTTGTCTCTCCTATAAGCAGCGAGATATGCAAATAAGGATGAGAGTTTCCTGGTTAAATCTGTCCCTCTCTCTGCCCAGACCCCTGACTCTGTGCACTTACCAGCTAATCCTCCTCGAACACCAGGCTGGGACCCTCCTTGTCCTGCTCCACCCCCTTTTATAGCTTTGACACAAGGTGGGAATCTTTTGTTTCTCTCTGGGTCCCCGTCCCCACCTTCTAAATGGAAAAGCACCAGGTTTAAGATGGATTCCAGGACCAGGTGACATGGTCCCATGTCCTGTGAGACCCCTACTCTCCATTCTTCCAAGCCTGGCCGGCCTGATTCACAGGAACACAGGAAGGTTTAAAAGTAAACAGTAAGTCAGACAGGCTCCTGGGAAGGGACTGGAGTGGAGTGCAGAGGGGAAATACACCCAACTTCAACTACCATCAGTGACGCACAGGGACGCTTCACCATCTCTAGGGACAACCCAAACAACCTGCTGTATCTGCAAATGATCGGCCTGAAATACAGTGAGCAGAAAGCTAATAAGCCCAGAAGAAAAAACGAGCTGAAATGGTACAAACTTTGCCAACACACTGCAGAGGGCAGCAGTGAATTACCATTAAATACTGTTATAGTAAACTATTTCAAGGACAAGTATTAAAGGGCATGTTTGTGCACATAGAAGCAGGTAAATATGTAGGGATTTTTATGTATATTAATAATATGAGAAAATATTCTTTCAGGTCTTGTACAGCCAATGACACTACGGAGAATAAAATGTAAAGTTAAATCAATGGGACTAAGAATTGTGCTTCAATGTAAAAGGTGTCCTGCACAGAGATGGGGTTAAGCAAATGCCTCCGTGCTTTCCTGAAGCAAGGCCTAAGAAATTGTTCTAGGGTCTAGATGAAAAATACTCGAAAATTATCCACTGAGCTCCTATGTCCATTAAATTATTTGGAATATGCCCAGCTTGGTAGAGGGGCAGGGGGAATCTCCCTCCGCACACTGCTCCTACCTGCAAGCTCCACCCCCGCAGCTCCCATTTGTCGGGAATGGGGAGCTGTGGCCAATGGGAGCTGCAGGGGCAGTGCTTGCAGAGAGGGGCAACATGGGAGCCATGTGCCACCCCCTTCACCCCACCCCAGGGGCCACAGGAGTGTGTTTGCCATTTCCAGGAGTAGTGTGGGGCCCAGGTAGGCAGGGAGCCTGCCTTAGCCGCTGGAGGTAAATGCTGCAATACACAATGCTGGTGCTTACCCAGGAGACCTCATGGGGGGCAATTTTATCGTGCCTGGGACATTCCAATGAGGCTATTTTTTGTGACTGTGACACCTTGTCTCCATAAACTTCTAGGAGGAGTTCAAATACCTTTTCCACATCTTTCTTGTCTGCCATTGCCAGGAGCTTAACCATGGCCTTGGCCCTGGCCCTTGAGGCGTTCCTCTATGAAGTCCATATGATCCTCTACAGGTCCTCTTAGCACACACAGAGTTGCCTTCACAGACTTGACTCACTCCTCTACTGTAATGTCTCCTGGTCTTGTTGGGAAGCCACCAAACTCTGGAACTTTCTGCTCCCATAGGACATAAATAGTAGGGGGTTTCTTAGCTTCTGCTGCCTGATGGTCTATAACTGCCTGAGCCAGTAATAAGGCTTCTCTCTGTTCTGTTCTAGCTTGTTGTAATGCCTCAGCTTGGTCTGATCATCTGCGCACAAGTTCAGCAAAGTGGGCCCATAGTTCTTCAATTCCAGCCATAGTCGGGTTCTTGACCAGGCCTGGACAGTGCTGTCAGAACTCAACCAGGAAACCAGTGGGGTGGACCCTGTGGATAGGATCCTGTTCGTGATGCCAATTCTGTAAGCGGGGGAATGGTCCATCTACTGTGGGGAACTTTCCTGGCTTATACACTACCCCGGTGAAATGGGCTAGCGGAAGGATTTGAGTCCTCGCTCCCACTACCTTTACCCCCTTAGCTTGGCCCCACTCTGACGGACCCAGGCAGTTCCAGCTCACACAGAGGATGGGACCCCCCTTGCCCAGTTTACAATCTGAGTGTAAATGGGAAGTGGAGTGGGAATGAAAATATAAACAGGAAGATAAATATCAACCCTGCATAATAATATTCCTTCACTGAGGCCTGAATCCTCCTCGACTGTCCCCTAAAGAAAAGCACCCTGAGACGCTGCTCCTGGCACACGAATGTCAGGGAGGCTTCAATACAAAACTTAACTCTGTCCTCAGACTCGCCCCCCCCCCCCGCCAGCTTCTCCCACCTGCACCCACAGGCGGGCCCCCAGGCCTGCTCCAAAGCACGATCCAGGCTTGCTCAGATCACGTTCCCGGTGTCATGGATCATTTCAATGTAGCCGGTCACTGCCGGGAAGGGAAGGAAAAGGGGATTCCCTCCCAAATCCCTCCCAGCGCCATGGGAAATCTTCTGCCTCCAGCGGGGGGGGGGCCCAGCCCAATGGATCCCTGAGACAAGACTTCGCGCCTCCCCCCACCGGACACTGACCCCCCTGACCGGACATTGCATGGCCCTTATGCTTGTGGAACCGGGCTCCAGAGCTGAGTCCCCCCAGTCCCCAATATCAGGTGAAAAAAGCCAGACCCTCAGTTCCCATGCGAGGAAATACAGTCCCTGCAGGGAGCTGTTCATTCCTCCCACGGTCCGAAAGTGTCAGGAGGACCCCAGCGCCCTGTGCCCGGCGCTGCACAGACACACATGACGGGACACTCTGACTCCTGCAGACGGAGCCCGGGGGCGAGTCAATCCGAGCACTGACAGCAGGAGTGTGTGTCTCTTATAAAGCGGGGCATGCAAATGAGGGAGACAGTTTCCTGGTTAAATCTCTGCCTCTCTCTGCCCAGGCTGCACCCGGAGACACAATCCGCAGCCCCTGGGTCGGTGCAGTCACCAGCCAGTCCCCTGAGAACTTTCCCCTCCAGCACCCGGGAAAATGGGATTTTTGCTCCTTGTCATTGTCGCCGTAGCAGCTCTGGAAGGTATTTTCCTCCTCTGAAGACCTGGCCGAGTTAGAAGAATATTGTGTTACCGCTGTTTTTATACCGACATTAATGGCCTGTCTTTATTCCCAGGTGTCCGGTCCCAGACGCTGGTGGAGTCCGGAGGGGGTGTGAAGAAGCCCGGAGACTCTCTCCGCCTCTCCTGCAAAGCCTCCGGGTTCACCTTCAGCAGCGCCTACATGAGCTGGGTCCGCCAGGCTCCCGGGAAGGGACTGGAGTGGGTCGCTGCTATAAACCCCGGTGGGGGTACTACATACTACCTCGATGCAGTGAAAGGGCGATTCACCATCTCCAGGGATAACGCCAAGAGTGAGCTGTATCTGCAGATGACCGGCCTGAAGCCCGAGGACACCGCCCGCTATTACTGTGCGAGAGACACAGTGACACCAAACCGGTTTGTGATCGCACAAAAACCCAGGCGGCGGAATCGCCCTTCTCCCGGCGGCCGCGCGGGGGCAGCAGCGACACCCCCCGCTTCGGGCTCGGGCAGGAGACCCGGCCCCCGGGGGAACGGGACACAAACCTCCCGCCAGTTTAACCCTTCCGTTCCCGGGCAATGTGTCTCCCCTTCCTGCCCAGAGCCCCACTGGTCCTGGGGTTCAGAGGTCCCTCGCTTCATCTGTGAACCCCAATCCGGAGTGAGTCCTGTTCTGAATCACTCTCCCCTCGCAGACCTGGCACCTTGCCTCTCCCGGGCCCACCTCGGTGTCAGACTCACAGGCCAGAGTCGGTCAGTGTAAAGCGGACAAGTGCGTTGGGGTTTGCATCAGACCCAACGGATGGAGCAAATTGCCCCTGGGGCCAAATTCTCCGCTAGTGTAAAGTCACCGCAAGGGCTTTCAGGAGACTCGAGTTACTCCTGATTTACACCGGGGATGTTTATGGCATTAATGCAGCGGAAGGTGATTAGTTAATTATAACCGATGTGGGGCCCCTCCCCGTGGCATCTCTGCCCTTCACAAACGTTTATTGCCTTTATCCCCACAACGCCACCGTGAGGCCGGGGAACTATCACAGCCCCAGGTTCAAAACGTGGGACTGAGGCAGAGAGAGATGGAGGCTGGGATATGGCAATGGGCCATTCAGAGTCCGGGCGGGGCTGTGGGGCAGACAGGGCCAGCTCTCGGTTTTGTGCTCCCCCAAGCAAAAAAATTTTGGCTTCTCCCCCCTTTTTTGGCTTTTACACGTTTGCACTTTGCAATTTTGTTTTGTTTTGACTGTTTAAATTTTAAAAAAATGAAAACAGAATTTGTAGTTAGTGAAATAAAACAATTTCCTACTAGTGTACTCATTAACACCAGCGCCCCAGCAAAGGAGCTTCCACTCCTCCCCTTGGAGCCACCAAAGCCTGGTGAAAATGGAGAGATGGCCCAGCTGCTGCTTCCCCCAGCCACTGGGCCAGTGACCCTGCCAAAGAAGGAAATTCTGTTGGTTTGGCAAATCCATGCTGGCTGGTCCTCGTCATCCACCAGGAGCTTACAAATGCATTGTTTAGTCATTTGTTCCAGTCCCTTTCCAGGATCAAAGTTGGGCTGACTGGTGCTTCATTGGACCTCTTCCTAAAGATGGCAAATGTCAAACCTTTCTCCAGTCCTCTGGCACCTAACTGGGGGAAAGGAGCAACTGGTCCAGGGGCATCCAAAGCCAGGCCCCTGCAGTTGCTCATTTAAGACCCACAAAAGGGTACCTGGCCATGAACCTTCAGCCAAACTCCACCAGCATGGAGCCCCATGGAGCCCCCAGGGCTCGGAGGGCAGATCTGAGTCCCGCAGTGCCAGAACAGCCAGGGAGCAGGGATGGTGCCCAGAGCCTGGTGGCTGGCTGGTGTCGAGACACCCGGGTCCCGATGCTGGACCAGTCCCAGGCGACTTGGCCCAGAGGGGGGTGGGAAGCAGCTTTGGACTGGTCAGTCCCGAGTCCAGGGGCAGCTCTGTGTGCCAGGTCAGCTATTTGCAGTGAAGTCTGGCTCAGCAGGGCCGGAGGAGGTCACTCAGGCCATGCCACGGGTGGCGTCTCCTCCTCTCGGGGGTGGCTCCGGCCCGGCCCCTCCCTCTGCCTCTGCGGCGGTGGCTCACTGGTAGAGCCAGCTATAGCTTTTTGCAACCCCAAGCATGTAAGCTTGCTGGTGCCTAGAGCTGGTCCTGGGGGCAGAGATCACCCAGCACCAGAATAAACCCCACACCACGGAGCCTGGGAATGTGGCACCGCCGGGACTTTCCAAAGAGATTCGAGCATTTTTTTTTCATCCATTTGACAGCTGGAAATCACAGCCCCAGTGTAAACGGTGCAGCTCAGGATCCTGCCCACAATAAAGTTCCACAATGTCACAGCGTCACCATGGAGATGACATCACAGCCCAGCGCTGGCCCGCAGGGCATTGGGGACAGTCACGGGGCGAAGGGCTGTGGACAGGGACACGGTGGGATTTCATGGGGTCGCTCAGGGGGAGGCGGCTGCCGAGGGAGAAGCAGAGGCCCGAGGGTGGGGGGCCAGGGGGGCACGAGGGTCACAGAGCGCAGCTCCCACTGAGTGAGATACGGCCCCGGACTCCCCAAAGTCTCGCCTAGTCTCAGTTTCGAGGTAGGGATGAAGGTTGAGGGCTAATATTAAAACTCAGGTTAGAATTTACATTCAGGGTTAGCACTGCACCCTGGGTAAAGTCCGGTTTGGGGCTCTAAGTCAGGTATTCATGTAGTTTTCCGGTTCAGACATATATGAAGGTGGCGTTTACCCTCAGGGTCACGGTTAGGTGGGGGAGCGAGAGGAGGGATAAAGAAGGTGCCAGTTTCTCTCCTTATGGTCGAGTAGGAAGCTCCGACTGAGACAGGGGCGGTGCCACAGAGACAAAGCGTCGCCTCTTCTCTCAGCCCCACACAAAGGAACTGAGTCCGGGCTGGGAAATGGCGGGTGTCTCTTATAAGGAGCGGGGCATGGAAATGAGAGTGAGAGTTTCCTGTTTAAATCTGTCCCTCTCTCTGCCCAGGCTGCACCCGGAGACACAATCCGCAGTCCCCTGGGTCTCTGCAGTCACCAGCCAGTCCCCGGAGAACTTTCCCCTCCAGCACCCGGGGAAATGAAGCTTTGGTTGTACCTGGTTCTCATTGCAGCATCTCCGGAAGGTCCATTCTCCCTTTCCATGGACTGGGGAGGCGGGGGGTTATTGTGCTATTTCCCGAGGTCCTCATGTTCCCCATAATTAATTGCTATTCCCAGGTGCCCGGTCCCAGCTGCAGCTGGTGGAGTCCGGAGGGGATGTAAAGAAGCCCGGAGACTCTCTCCGCCTCTCCTGCAAAGCCTCCGGGTTCACCATCAGCAGCTCCGGGATGAGCTGGGTCCGACAGGCTCATGGGAAGGGACCGCCAGGATTTACAGCACCAGCATAGACAACAGTGACTCGGTAAAAGGGCGATTCGCCATCTCCAGAGATGACCCCAGCAGCCTGTTGTACCTGCTAATGACCGGCCTGAAGCCCGAGGACACCGCCCGGTCTCACTGAGCGAGAGACCCAGCGAGGGGAATCCCGACCGGGCTCACACAAAAACCCGAACGGCAGAACCGCCCTTCTCCCGTGCGCCGCGCGGGGGCAGCACTTCCAGAGACAGCCCAGCCCTGGGCACAGGAACGGGACCTACAGCCAGAGTGAAAAACAAATCCGCGCTCAGGTTTCAGAGCTCAATATCCACCTATAGAGCCAGAGACTCCTGGGACTGGAGGGGACCTCGGGAGCTCATCTCGTCCGGCCCCCTGCACTCATGGCAGGATTCAGTATCATCTAGACCATCCCTGACAGGTGTTTGTCCAACCTGCTCTTAAAAATCTTCCCTGATGGAGATTCCACAACCTCCCTGGAAATTTATTCCAGTGCTTAAGCACCCTGCCAGTTAGGAAGTTTTTCCTAATGTCAAACCTCCCTTGATGCATCTGTTGATAGTCATATCTTGTCACGCCTTTGTTGCCCTTCTCTAGGAACAGGCAGAATCCCACTGAAGATCACCTGAGACTCTATTTCCTTATGCGTCTTCCCCAGCCTGACATAGTCTCCCTTGATATGTTCCAGCAAGAATCTATCCGTATCATTTATTCCCACATGAAGGACGATCAGCGGATTCTTTCCCTCTCCCTTTAGGATCCTCTTCAACTAGACTTGAGTTACTCCTGATTTACACTCACTGGGGATCTGGCTATAACCGTGCCTTGGTGAGTCACATCTGAGAATACCAAATTCAGGACAAACTGCTGAGAAATAGGGAAAATACACCCTAAAACTGGTAGTTATTATCTCATAAGATATACCAAACCAGCAACAAAAGTAAACTGATGTTTCACCACACCAGCTGACAAGAAGTCAGAAAAGCAGTTTCCTTAGCTTTTCCAGTGCTTGTATCACCACCAAAACCACTAGACTTAAAGATGAGTGGTTCTTTAAAACAATTTCATCAAATAAAATCCAGATAACGTCACACCCCACAACGCAAAATTGATGCAGGAAGGGGTGTCTCAGGCACTGCTGAATGCATCGTTGGATCTTCCCATTCTTAGTTCTGTATTACTACAGCTTCTAACCCAAGAGTAGAAGTGTTAGTGTATAACAGAAATCTCAGAATCGTAAAAGATCTGGGTTGGAAGAGCCCTCAGGAGGTCATCTAGTCCAATCCCCTGCTCAAAGCAGGACCAACACCAACTAAATCATCCCAGCCAAGGCTTTGTCAAGCCGGGCCTTAAAAACCTTTAAGGATGCGGACTCCACCACCTCCCTAGGTAACCCATTCCAGTGCATTCCACTGAGAACAGCCGAGCTCCATCCTCTTTGGAACCCCCCTTCAGGTAGCTGAAGGCTGCTATCAAATCCCTCCTCACTCTTCTCTTCTGCAGACTAAATAACCCCAGTTCCCTCAGCCTCTCCTCGTAAGTCATGTGCCCCAGCCCCTTCATCATTTTCATTGCCATCCACTGGACTCTCTCCAATTTGTCCACATCCCTTCTGTAGTGGGGGGAACAAAACTGGACGTAATACTCCATGTGTGGCCTCACCAGTGCCGAATAGAGGGGAATAATCACTTCCGTCCATCTGTTGGCAATGCTCCTACTAATACAGCCCAACTTGCCGTTGGCCTTCTTGGCAATGAGGGCACGCTGCTGACTCATATCCAGCTTCTCATCCACTGTAATCCCCAGGTATTTCTCTGCAGAACTGCTGCTTAGCCAGTTGGTCCCCAGCCTGTAACAGTGCATGGGACTCTTCCTTCTGAAGTACAGGACTCTGCACTTGTCCTTGTTGAACCTCATCAGATTTGTTGTGGCCCAATCCTCTAATTTGTCTAGGCCACTCTGGACCCTATCTCTACCCTCCAGCATATCTACCTCTCCCCGCAGCTTAGTGTCATCTGAGAACTTGCAGAGGGTGCAATCCATCCCATCATCCAGATCATTGATAAAGATGTTGAACAAAACTGGTCCCAGGACCGACCCCTGGGGCACTCGGCTTGATACCGGCTGCCAACTAGACATCAAGACATTGATCATTACCCACTGAGCCTGACAATCTAGCCAGCTTTCTGTCCACCTTATAGTCCAATCATCCAATCCATACTTTTTTAATTTTTTGCTGGCAAGAATACTGTGGGAGACCATATCAAAAGCTTTGCTAAAGTCAAGATATATCACATCCACTGCTTTCTCCATATTCACATAGCCAGTTATCTCATTATAAAAGGAAATCAGGTTGGTCAGGCATGACTTACCCTTGGTTAATCCATGTTGACTGTTTCTGATCACCTTCCTCTCCTCCAAGTTCTTCAAAATGGTTTCCTTGAGGACCTGCTCCATGATTTTGCCAGGGACTGAAGTGAGGCTGACCTGTCTGTAGTTCCCCAGGTTCTCTTTCTTCCCTTTTTAAAATATGGGCACTATATTTGCCTTTTTCCAATCATCTGGGACCTTCCCCTATTGCCACAAATTTTCAAAGAGAATGGCCAATGGCTCTGCAATCACATCAGCCAACTCCCCCAGCACCCTCGGATGCATTAGATCTGGACCCAGGGACTTCTGCATGTCCAGCTTTTCTAAATAGTCCTTAACCTGTTCTTTCACCAGTGAGGGCTGCTCACCTCCTCCCCATACTGTGTTGCCCAGTGCAGCAGTCTGGGAGCTGACTGTGTTTATGAAGACCGAGGCAAAAAAAGCATTGAGTACTTCAGCTTTTTCCACATCATCTGTCACTGTGTTGCCTCCCCCATTGAGGAAGGGTCCCACACATTCCCTGACCTTCTTCTTGTTGCTAACATACCTGTAGAAACCATTCTTGTTCCCCTTCACATCTCTTGCTAGCTGCAACTCCAGTTTGCCTTGACCTTCCTGATTACACCCCTGTATTGCTGTAGCAATATTTTCATACTCCTCCCTCTTCATCTGTCCAAATTTCCACTTCTTGTCAGCTTCCTTTTTGCTTTTAAGTTCCCTGAAGATTTCACTGTGAAGCCAAGCTGGTCACCTGCCATATTTGCTATTCTTTCCGCACATCGGGATGGTTTGTTCCTGTGCCTCACTAAGGCTTCTTTAAATGCAGCCAGTTCTCCTGGCCTCCTTTCCCCCTCATATTAGCCTCCCAGGGGATCCTTAAGTTCCTTAAGGGAGTCTAAGTCTGCTTTTCTGAAGTCCAAGGGTCCATATTTTGCTACTCTCCTTTCTTCCTTTTGTGAGGATCCTGAACTCGACCATCTCATGGTCACTGCTGCCTACGTTGCCTCCCACTTCTGCTTCCCCTACCAATTCTTCCCTGTTTGTGAGCAGCAGGTCAAGAGGAGCACGGCCCCTAGTCGGTTGCTCCAGCACTTGCACCAGGAAGTTGTCCCCAACACTCTCCAAAAACTTCCTGGATTGGCTGTGCACTGCAGTATTGCTCTCCCAGCAGATGTCAGGGCGATTGAAGTCCCCCATTAGTACCAGGGCCTGTAATCTGGAAACTTCACTTAGTTGTCTGAAGAAAGCCTCGTCTACCTCATCCTTCTGATCCAGTGGTCTATAGCACACGCCCACCACGACATCACCCTTGTTGCTCTCGCCTCTAAACTTAACCCAAAGACTCTCAACAGGCTTTTCTCCATTTTCAAACTGGAGCTCTGAGCATACAATGCAACTCCTCCACCTTTCCTCCCCTGCCTGTCCTTCCTGCACAGTGTATACCCATCCGTGACACTGCTCCAGTCATGTGAACTGCCCCACCAAGTTTCTGTTATTCCAATCACATCATAGTTCCTTGATTGTGCCAGGACTTCCAATTCTTCCTGCTTGTTTCTCAGGCTTCTTGCTTTCCTGTACATGCACCTAAGATAATTAGCCAAATGGCTTATCAAAATCATGTTTGACTAAAACAGGATGTTTCTTTGTAAGGTTCATTATGGAAGTAATGAGGTGATTGAATTTCTTTACAAACCCAAGGTAAACCTTGGTTAGACCAATAGTGGATTGGATCTGCTCTTGCAGCATGATTCCCGTATGTTTCATGTGATCTTGCCCTAAGCCAATGAAAATAGCTAATTTATTTATACAAGTTCTGGCAAATGTTTGGAACCCAATTCATATCGAGTCAATGTAGATATTAACGTTCTCCAAAGTGTAGTGTAGGAATCTTGGCATTTAGTCATGGAAGCAAGATGGTAACATGCCTCAGTTTCCCTTTTCATACAGCACATTAGGTCTGCAATGTCTTTTCTCCTGTGTACAGTTTCAAGGCTAGTTTCAGGCACTACCTGTGAAATATCCATATCACAAGGTCTTTTAACATAAAGTGTGCTCTTATGTATCACTTCCAACATGTTCAAAGGTTTTTCCAAAAGATTAGGCACGTTGTACATTTTCACAGTTTTTGGTATCTGCAAAACATTAGTCACAAGTGTTAACATGAGCATTAATATGAACATTAAATTAATTACAAGTGTACATTTCCAATCATTTTTGTCATGCCACGCCTTTGGCACAGTACCATTGTGGTTTTGGCATTTTAGGGTTAACCGGTGGCTTTTATTTGAAAGGTTTAGTCTTTCCCTTCCTCCCCTGTTCTGGTGGGGGTGGGGGGGAGGCAGGTGTAAAAATCTGAGCTCTTTTGTGTAACAGAATCCATTGTCTGGCTGGGTGTGTCCTCTTTGCTGTGGCCTATGCGTAAGTCTTTCTCCCCCTGTCTGTCAGGCAATTTGCATCAGCACAGACACTAGTTTGTTGAATGGTTTTCAGATTCTTAACTAATAGCAATTCCAAGGCTGGACTCTGTCTTAAAGAGATACCATCCATTTTCACTAGCATGTTAGACCCAAGGTTCTTTTGTCCTTCCATTACCAACCTCTTCTTCCACATGGAATCTGATGTTAGGTTCACTAAGAGACCGAAAGATATATCTAAAGTATTTAGAGATGAAATTTTGCCTGCTATCCCCTGTATTCTCAAGAGATTAACTTCACCGCTGTCTTGGTCTGTAGATTCAGCTACGCAGTCTTCTCTCCGAACCTGGGACACAGACTGTTCCCTCAAAGAGTCAACGTGATGACATTCCTGTTCCAACTACACTGTTTCCCCAACAGGCTGGCCAAGCTCAGTCACTTGGTTATAGGGCTGTTCAACATCCCAAACAATTTTTATTCCATCTGAGACCTTTTAGGCTATCCACACTGGATTTTTCAAAAGCAAGCTCATGGATCCATACATATCTGAAAGACTCTGGCAGTTAGGAACTGAAACTCCCTTAATCAAATCACTTCCACACCCCTCAGTTACAGCAAACTGCTCACAAAATCTACCATGGCAAAAACTACCATGAGGATTCTTCTCCTTAGGAGCTTCTTTAAGCAACAATCCCCCTTTATCTTGCTCCACAGACGCATTGCTCTGCTGAGCCACAACGAACTCCTTCTGAATTTCATTTAAACCCAGAATCACCTCTGGCCCATCCAGAGGAGTTTTATACAACCCCCTTTCAGGCAAGCTGCTAGACTCCATAGTTAAAAGGTTAGAGGCGCTCTCTTTCCCTTTGCAGCCCTTCTTGCTGGCAACACTGCAAGTTACCAAGCTCAACGCACACAAGCTTTGGAATTATTTCCTTCGTGTTAAAATTTTCCACACTGTCAGTGGGTAGCACAGTCAATTCATCTTCATGCTCTCCTGGTGCCCTGGTCATGATATCAACCTGGTTAAACAGAGTTGCCATATCCCCAGCAACACACGAGAACAGGCAAAATAGAAGCACGAGAATCGCCTGGTCCCTTATTAAGACACTAGCTGGACACTATATTATGGCCCTAGCTCCTATCTATCTATCTACCTATCCCCATCCACCCCCTCTATCTATCTATCTATCTATCTATCTATCTATCTATCTATCTATCTATCTATCTATCTATCTATCTATCTATCTATCTATCCTTATTTCTCTAGTTACGGGTGTTCCTCCTTGTCTTGGATCCCCAGCCCCAGACAGTGTGACCGCTCGGGGAAGGAGTTGCTGTTTCTTATAAGGAAGTGGATATGGAAATAAAGGTGTCAGTTTCCTGTTTAAATCTGAGCCTCTCTCTGGCCAGGCTACACCCAGATTCACAATCCGCGGCCCCCTGTGTCTGTCCAGTTACCAGCCAATCCGGTGAGAACTTTCCCCTCCAGCACCAGGGAAAATGAGGCTTTGGCTCCACTTTGTTCTCATTATAGCAGCTTTGGAAGGTAATTTCTCCCCCTAAATGCATTGCAGCGGCAGAGGAAGATTGCATTATTGCTATGGGTACTCATATAATTTATAACATGGTTTATTCCCAGGTGTCCGCTCGCAGATCCAGCTGGTGGAGTCTGGAGGGGATGTGAAAAAGCCTGGAGACTCTCTCCGCCTCTCCTGCAAAGCCTCCGGCTTCACCTTCAGCAGCTACCACATGAGCTGGGTTCCCTAGGCTCCCGGAAAGGGGCTCGAGTGGGTCGCTCTTATAAGCACCGGTGGGAGTACTTACTACCTCGATTCAGTGAAAGGGCGATTCACCATCTCCAGGGATAACGCCAAGAGTGAGCTGTGTCTGCAAATGACCGGCCTGAAGCCCGAGGACACCGCCCGGTATCACTGTGCGAGAGACACAGTGGGGGAAGCCGGTCTGAGCTCAGACAAAAGCCTTCCCCTGCAGTAATGAGAGAAGTAGTCTGGTGTTGGGGGCGCCCAAGCTCTATAAGTGAAAATGAGATCAGTTCTGGGAAAGGGGCTAGCAACAACAAACCCTTTTTATTCTTATTATTGTTCCTCCTTCTTAATTTTACCGAAGGTGAAGGAGTTGACACCTTTCCACAAAGACAGAACGTTATTCCTTGGGACCCTTCCTCTTTCTTTCCTCTGCCGGGGACAAATTCTGAACCCACCCCCAGTCTCCCGGATAGTCACAGATGCATAGACTTCCAAGCCGGAAAGGAGCAGTATGATAAACCAGTTTGACCTCCGGCATAACACAGATCATAGAGCCTCAACCTGGTTCATTCGGGTTCAGTCTAGCGCCCTCTTAGTATCAGCCCGGTCAGTGACACATTCGAGCAGAAAGACCCTGAACTCTCAGATTTGGGCACCAGTCTACACCAAGTTTGTTTGTTTGTTTGTTTGATTTTTCCCCTTTGGTTAGTTGAATACTTTTCCCACCAAAGCTGGCTTTTCTGGCACAAGAAACATTTTCCTAGGAGAAAACAAATCCTGGGTTAAACGAATAAATAAATAACTCAAAAATATTCATTTTCTGGTTTAAATAACAATACAAGAAGGGGGTCAGTGAGAGAAAGAGAGGGAAGGCTGCAGAGGCCCCTTCTCCCGTCCGCCACCAGGGGCAGCAATGAGCAAAGAGCCCAGCCCAGCCGGGGGGACAAGACGGAAAAGGGGCACCAGAGGTTGGGAAACATCATTTTCCAACTCTGCACCTACAGAAACTGCTGCTTTGGACATAGGACCCGCCGGTGCCCTTTGATTCCGCCTCGCCTGTAAAGTCTCCGGGTTCCACTTCAGCGCTGGGTCCGTCTGGAGTGGGTCTCCAGGGCAGAGTCCATGGGAAAGAGTTCACACGACACGGATTCAGCGAAACAAGGGCCATTCATTGCCTCCCGAGACAATCCCAACAACCGGCTGTATTTACAAACGAGCAGCCGGAGACCCGAGGACACAGGCCGGAATCACTGTGTGAGAGACTAGACCAGAGTCACAAAGTCCATCACCAAAACCAACGGTGGGTTCACACCGTGTTTGGGTTTTAAAATGGGCAAACCTAAGAAAACACAGGAATTAACCGCAATAGTCAACGTTATGCCAAAGGCACCGATTTGTGCTCAGTTTTATTTTACAGAATGGAGAAGATGAAATATTTAGAATTTGATTGAACGTCCCGAGGACTGTATAAAATCGTTTCATGTTCTAGATTCCTTTGCTTCTTGCAGGGATCATTGCTCTGGAGCTACCAATGCAGGAAATATAAGCAGTAATGAAGCACATAAAGTTCAGTGACAAATGCCCCTAAGGAATGTTATCATTGTTGGAGACATCCATCTCTCTCTCTCTCCAATGTGTGTGAATGAGTTTGGGGAGATGAAAGGGAACATGAGTGGTAATGGGAATGGAAATCTGTGTTTCAGCGTGAATGCTTATACTTGTCTGAATGGAAGTGGGAATGGAAATACTTTTGTTCTTTTTGTTGTTATCCCTCAATATTACATCACGGGGATGTTGTGAAAACATGTAGCCTTCCTATCACACAAGTTCTTTAAACCCAACCAGGAGAAAACGTCTGTCTGCACTTTATTGCTAATTAATAATTAAGGAAGTAAATGATCTTGATGATGATGCTCAGCGGTGATAGATTTGGTGCTGGTTGTGGTCCCAGTGCCCAGGGTCTCCAGAAGCCGGGAATGGGCGACAGGCGACGGATCACTGGGTGATTCCCTGTTCTGTTCGTTCCCTCTGGGGCACCTGGCGTTGGCCACTGCCGGGAGACAAGATACTGGACTAGACGGACCTTTGGTCTGACCCAGTCTGGCCGTTTTATGTTCTTAATTATAGTCTAGGATCCCATAGTCCTAGGCACGGTAAAAACACAGACCATAAAACTTCTCTCAGTCCCACCGAGTTTGCAATCCGAGTGTAAATGGAAAGTGGAGTGTGACTGGGAACAGGAATATAAAGAGGAATATAAATATCAGCCGTGGATCATAATCTTCCTTCACTGGTGCCTGAATCCTCCCTCGACTCTCCCCTCAAGAAAATTTCTCAGACACGCCACTCTCGGCCCTCTAATGTCAGGGAGGCTCCTCTGCAAAACCTTAACTCTGTCCTCAGACTCCCCCGCCCCCCGCCCAGCTTCTCCCACCTGCACCCACAGGCGGGTCCCCAGACCTGGTCCAAACCACGAGCCAGGCTTGCTAAGGTTACTTTCCTTGTGTCATGGATCATGTCAATGTATCTGGTCACTACTGGGAAGGGAAAGGGGCTTCCCTCCCAAATCCCTCCGAGCGTCATGGGAAATCTTCCCTCTCCAGCGGGGGGCCCAGACGAATGGATCCCTGGGACACGACCCCCCGCCACCAGACACTGACCCCACTGACCGGACATTGCATATCCCTTGTGCGCGTGGAACTGGGCTTCAAAGCTGATAATCCTCACACACACACACCCCGCCCAATCCACAATATCACATGACAGTAGTCAGACCCTTAGGTCCTATGTGAGGAAATACAGTCACTGCAGGGAGCTGTTCATTCCTCCCAGGTGTGCAAAAGTGTCAGGAGGACCCCAGCACCCTGCGCCCGGCGCTGCACAGACACTCCGGACGGGACACTCTGACTCCTGCAGCCGGAGCCCTGGGGCGAGTCAATCTGAACACTGACAGCAGGAGTGTGTGTCTCTTATAAAAAGGGGCATGCAAATGAGGGAGACAGTTTCCTCTTTAAATCTCTGCCTCCCTCTGCCCAGGCTGCACCCGGAGTCACAATCCGCAGCCCCCTGGGTCGGTGCAGTCACCAGCCAGTCCCCTGAGAACTTTCCCCTCCAGCACCCGGGAAAATGGGATTTTTGCTCCTTGTCATTGTCGCTCTAGCAGCTTTGGAAGGTATTTTCCACCTCTGAAGACCTGGCAGAGTTAGAAGAATATTGTGTTCTCGCTGTTTTTATACCGACATTAATGGCCTGTCTTTATTCCCAGGTGTCCGGTCCCAGACGCTGGTGGAGTCCGGAGGGGGTGTGAAGAAGCCCGGAGACTCTCTCCGCCTCTCCTGCAAAGCCTCCGGGTTCACCTTCAGCAGCTACGGGATGAGCTGGGTCCGCCAGGCTCCCGGGAAGGGACTGGAATGGGTCGCTGCTATAAAATACGATGGGAGTAGTACATACTACCTCGATGCAGTGAAAGGGCGATTCACCATCTCCAGGGATAACGCCAAGAGTGAGCTGTATCTGCAAATGACCGGCCTGAAGCCCGAGGACACCGCCCGCTATTACTGTGCGAGAGACACAGTGACACCAAACCGGTTTGTGATCGCACAAAAACCCAGGCTGCGGAATCGCCCTTCTCCCGGCGGCCGCGCGGGGGCAGCAGCGACACCCCCCGCTTCGGGCTCGGGCAGGAGACCCGGCACCCGGGGGAACGGGACACAAACCTCCCGCCAGTTTAACCCTTCCGTTCCCGGACTCTGAATGGCCCATTTCCCTACCCCAGAGATGGAGGGCGGGGTGTGGAAATGGGCCATGCAGGGTGCGGGCGGGGCTGGGGGGCAGAGATCACCCGGCGCCGGAATAAACCCCGCTCCGCTGAGCCCGGGGATGGGGCACCGCCGGGACTTTCCAAAGAGACTCGAGCATTTTTTCCATCCATTTGACAGCTGGAAATCACAGCCCCGGTGTAAACGGTGCCGCTCAGGATCCTGCCCCCAATACAGTGCCCCCATGTCACAGAGTCACCATGGAGATAAAAGGCCCCTCCCCTCAGGCCCGATGACATCACTCAGCCCAGCGCTGGCCCGCAGGGCATTGGGGACAGTCGGGGGCGAAGGGCTGTGGACAGGGACACGGTGGGATTTCATGGGGTCGCTCAGGAGGAGGTGGCAGAGCTCCTGAGAGAGCTCCTGGGCTGGGGGGAGGGGGAAGTATCGTGAATCACATCTGGAATTTCCAAAGGGTAAAGTCAAGGGGAATTAGATACCCCATTACCTAAGTCCCCTTCAAAAATGTCAATCAACATTCCAGTAGGCCCTGCTCCAAACCCCACTCAGACCAAGGGAAGTCCTTCCCTTGCCTTTAGTGACCTTTGCATCAGGCCCATAAAGCACAATATTCCCCAATATCTCCAGAAAATGTCAGAAACATCATCATTCCTTTACAGGCCACTAGACTGAAGAGACAATTCAGCGAAAATATGCTGTTGATGCTGGATAAAGTGCTCATGGTGTCTCGGCATTAGCTGTCCAGACCCCTCCTTGTGTCCTAGCTATGCAAGTGCAGAGCTATTAAAGGACTTAGGCACGGCATTAAGGATAAGCATTTGCATATCTTTTTTTTTTTTTTTTAAATAAGCCAATTTGGAGTTCGAGCCCTCAAGCTATCTTAGGTATTCATATTGTCCCCAGCACCGTACAGTTTGAGCATTTAGGGCAGGGGTGGGCAATTTTTTTGGCCCAAGGGCCACATAGGAAGGCCGGGCAGGGAGGGCTGTGCCTCCCCAAACAGCCCGGCCCCCACCCCCTATCCACCTCCTCCCACCTCTGCCCCCTGACTGTCCCCCTCAGAACCTGCGACCCATCCACCCCCCCCCCCAGTCCTTCTCCCCTGAAGCCTATCCACTGCCCTGAAGCCTATCCACCCCCCTGCCCCCTGACAGGCCTCCTGGGACTCCCACCCCTTATCCAATCCCCCCTGCTCTCTGTCCCCTGACTGCCCCCTGGAACCCTCTGGCCCTTATCCAACCCCCTGGCTCCCTGCGCCCTAACTCTGCCGCTCAGAGCAGCAGGAGCTCACAGCCACGCTGCCCATGCTGCCCAGCAGGGGCGGTGGGCCAGAGCCCTTGAGATGCGGTGCACTGGGGCTGTGGGCTAGCCTCCCTGGCCGGGAGCTCAGGGGCCAGATGTAGCCCACAGGCCATAATTTGCCCACCTCTGATTTAGGGTAACAAGAAAACATTTTACAAATACATTAGAAGCAAGGGGAAGATGAAGGACAGGGAAGGACCACTGCTCAATGAGGAGGGAAACACAGTCACAAGAAAATGCAGGAATTGTCCAAGTATTAAATGCCAATTTGTTCAGGTTTTCTCCAAGGAGGTTAGCAGTTATCAGAGGACTAACAGTGAACATCAGTGTAAATGGGGTAGGATCTGAGCCTAAAATAGGGAAACAACAAGTTAAAAATTACTGAGACAAGTTAAACGTCCTCAAGTCAGCAAGGCCAGATGAAATACACCAGAGAATACTTAAGGAACTGACTAAAGAGATCTTAGCCATTAACAATTATTTTTGAGAACTCTCGGAGGACAGGAGAGATCCCAGAGGACTGGAAGAGGGCAAGTGGTACCTATCAATAAAAAGCAGAATAAGGGCAACCCAGGAATTATAAACCATTAAACTTAACTTCTGTACCCGGAAAGAATGGAGCAAATAATCAATTTGTAAGCACCTAGAAAATAAGGTGACAAAGAACAAATCACGTCAAACCCACCTCATATTCTCCTTTGACAGGGTAACAAGACGAGGGGATGGGGGCGGGTAGAAGAACAGTGGATGTGGTATATTTCCACTTTAGTCAGACATTTCATACAGTCTCAGATCACCTTCTCATCAGCAAACCAGGGAAATATAGACTGGTGATCCTATTATAAGGTAGGTGCAGAATGAGTTAGAAAATGTTCTCAGAGAGTAGTTATCAACGATTCACAGTCAAGCTGGGAGGGAATATTGAGAAGAGTCCCACAAGGATCTGTCCTGGGTCCACTTCTATTCAATAGCCCCATAAATGACTTGGATAATGGCAGAGAGAGTACATTATAAAGTTTGCAGTATACCAATCTGGGAGGGGTTGCAAGCACTTCAGAGACCAGGATTAGAATTCAACATGAACTTGACAAACCAGAGACATGGTCTGAAATACATAGGCTGCGTCCACACTCACTGTCAGTGTAGCTAAACCCGGCAGCAAAAGGCTCTGGCAGGGGGAGGTAGCAGTAAATTCCTTCCTGACCCCAAATATCAGCCAGTTGGACCTTGAGCCTGTGGGCAAGACCCACCAGCCAGACCCCTGGGAAAGAGTTCTCTGTAGTAACTCTGAGCCCTCCCCACCTAGTGTCCCATCACTGGCCATTGGAGATGTTTGCTACCAGCAGTTGTCGATGTGCCTACAATGGCATGTGGCCATCTCGTCATACCACCACCCACGTTATATAAATGATTCAAGCTCAGTCTTGAACCCAGTTGGGTTTTTTCCCCCTTTCTAGCATTAATTCTGACTGAGATTTAATAAAAAAAAAAAAAGCCACCTAAAGGCATTTAGATTCCTGGTTTATATTAGGAAGAAAGGCAGTTTTGGAAATCTTAACCCAAGTAAACTGGAAACCTTTCCCTATTGTTACCTCCTCTTCCCTCTCTCCTGCCCCTTTGTTTGCTGCCTGGCTTTAAAGGCTTTTTGAACTACCTCATGCAAATTAAGTAAGGCTATTGCTTTTTTAAGAGCCAGGGAACATCTCCTTCTCAGACACACACCAAATTCCCTACTTTGTGCTGTGTATCTTCATCTGTTCCATTGGAATTCTGATTCAAAAATAAATACCATGCGTTTCATTTTTCTTTCCATGCTGGCAGCTTTCTCAGGTAAGAGCTTCAGAGGCACCTGGGATAAAAGAAGGAAACATATGCTGCCAAAATGAACGTTCAGTTCAATCTTTGATTCTCCAGAGCACTGAAGAACCTGCTTAGATGCTTTGCGGAATTACGGCCTAGATCTTTAATATTTGTCTATTTGCAGGTGTCTGGTCACAAATCCAGTGCAGCCAGTCCGGAGCAGAAGTTAAACAGCCAGGAGACTCTGCAAAACTCTCCTGTCAAGTGTCTGGCTACACGTACACTAGCCACGGTAGGCACTGGGCACGGAGGTCTGCGGGGAAAGGACTGGAATGGGCGTCTTCAATTACCAACGGGGCTGGTGACACCACATACTACACAGACTCGGTTAAAGAGCGATTCACCATCTCCAGAGACAACACCCAGAACCTGCTGTTCTTGCAAATGGATGGGCTGAAGCCGGAGGACACAGCTGTGTGTTACTGTGCCAGACGGGGTGAACACAGGGTCGGAGAACGTACCCTTGTTCACTCAAAAACTCCTCAGTGGGAGATTCCAGGTCATCTCTCCACCAGATGGCAGCAGTGGCCCACATTAGGAGAGGCCAGGGAAAGACCGAACCACAGCTCAGAATGACCCCTGTCCTGTATGCAGGGTCATCTCTTAATGACAGCACTGGTTAAAACACCATTCGTGGGGCTAATGCGAGAATGCTTTTCTCTCCAGCTGAAAATTTCAACTCTCTTTTTGTTGAAATTTTCTGCAAAAAACTTCAACTTTCTGTCAATGAAAACGTTTATTTAATTTTGAGGAAAGCAGACACTTTCTGCAAACGTCTTGGTTTAGCCAAAACCCCAATTCTCTTAAAGTTTGGATGGAAAATTTTGGGCCAGGCCTAATTATTGGCCCTTTTTCAATAGAAGGAGTCTGCTTCAGTAAGGCAAGGAGTGGACAGACAGACATGTTTAGATTATTCTTACCTCCTCTTCCTACTCCCCCAGACCTACCCCTTACTTTGTGTCCTTCCCCTCTTGCATCTTTCCTTTGACCAAGTCCTGATCCTTCAAGTGGAAGTCAACAGGGCTCCAGAATTTGGAGCATCTTGAAGGGTTGAGATAAAGCACCTGATTCAGCAAAGCACTCTGCTTCGCATTTCCAGAGGAGCCTAAAGGTCCGTATCGAGGGGGATAAAAGCCCTGTGGCATGACTGTGTCTGGCCTGGGTCAACTGGCTGGGGCCAAGGGACTAAAAATTGCTGCGTAGACATTCGGGCTGTGGCTGGAGCCTGAGCTCTGGGATCCTCCATCCTCACAGGGTCCCAGAGCTCAGGCCCAGCCCAAGCCTGAATGTGGAAACAGCCATTTTTAGCCGCTTGGCCGCAGCCAGCTGACCCAGGCCAGCAGCGGGTTTATCCCTGTGTAGACAAACCCCAACACAGTGAGAAACCCAGACCCTATTGAACATAAGAGCTGCCATTATGGTTCAGACCACGGTCCGCATTGCCCAGTATCCTGTCTGACAGTGGCCTATACCAGAGCTTTCGGGGGGAGTGAACGTAACAGGGCAATTCTGCAGTGCTTCATCCCTGTCTTCCACTCCCAGCTTCAGGTCGTCAGAGGTTTAGGGTCACTCCAAGCATGGGGTTGCATCCCTGAGCATTTCAGCTAATAGCCATTGATGGACTTATTCATGAATTTATCCATTTTTTAACCATGTTAGAGTTTTGGCTATCAAACCATCCCATGGAAATGAGTTCCACAGGTTAGCTGTACACTGCATGAAAAAGTACTTCCTCTTCTTTAGTATGACTGATACAACCAACATTAACGGGTTTAAATAAGTGTTATTTAACCCCCCAACTCCTTCAACAGCCAGGCTGAGGATTTCCAAGCTGCCCTACAGATATGGACACATCATTCCTCTTATAATCCTTCAGGGACTTTAGAAAACCTCCGCCTCTGGGATTCAGGAGACTCAAGTCCCTGCTCTAATGAGTCTTTCATTACTGATAGTGAGTGCAACAACCTTGCAACTCCCACGTCCCCTTGGGAGCTTAGCCCTTAATCTATAAATTCCGAGACCCCCCCTAAAAATTTCATCTTACATAACTACACTCAGATCGCAGAAAACATACCCCCAGGGAAAAGAAATACAGAGAGCAGAAGGCAAGGACAAAAATAAAGCTGAGCTTGCTCGTGTCACTTGCAATGATCATTCCAGACAGAAATAGGGAATGGACAGTGACAGCCTTATGTTGACTGGCACCCAACACTGTGTATGACCCGTCTGGTGGACACAAATATTAGCGGGTGTTTGGGTATTTCTCTATGATTCAGTAACATCAGACAAATTTTCACCAGGCCTTATATAGCCCATGGCGCTACTCAGAGATCCAGTGAGCTGATATCTCCCTTAAGGACTCCTGAATACCCCAACCCCAGCTCTCAGCTTTTACAAAACAATCTCTGCAAAGGGTCACCCACCCCGAAAAGGAAACGTAGCCTGGCATCTGAGCGCACTGCCTCTCACCTGGGACATAACACTCACTGCCTGACTGAGCAGCGTCCCGCACCATGGAGACTCTTGGGCTACGACTCTCACAACAACAGAGGGGATCCTGACCCACAAATTGCCACCATTTAAAATTCTGGTAGAATAATAATAAATAATAATTCGGCCTTCTAGTCCGTCATTGATAGAAAGAGTTTAATAGACTTTCTCCAGTTCTCCAAGAAGAAGTTTTCAGACATGAGCAGTAATTACAACCCCTAGCTATTCTGTAGTGGCTTTCATTCATAGATCTCAAAGCACGGACAAAGGAGGCTGAATATTATTTCCCCCACACTTCAGAGACATACAAATTCAGGCATCGGGAGTGTAATTTCTTGCCCAAGATCACCCATCAGACGTGGGACAAAGTCAGGAATAAACCGCTGGATTCTCGAGTACCAGGCTAATGTGCCCACACAAGATCATGCTGCTCCAAGGGTCTCACAAGAACAGAGGGACAAGCAGACAGAAAGTAGTGGAAGCTTTAAGCTGTCAGCGGATAGGAGGGAAGGTTCTCTCATGGATCGGAAACTGGCTAAAAGATAGGAAACAAAGGGTAGGAATAAATGGTCAGTTTTTTTCCCTTTCAGAATGGAAAGGGGTAAATAGTGGTGTCCCCCAGGGGTCTGTACTGGGCCCAGTCCTATTCAACATATTCATAAATGATCTGGAAAAGTGGGTAAACAGTGAGGTGGCAACATTTGCAGATGATACAAAACTACTCAAGATAGTTAAGTTGCAGGCAGACTGCGAAGAGCTACAAAAGCAGTGGTCTCCTCCCGGTCGATCGCGATCAACTGGTCGATCCTAGAGGATCTTCCAGTTGATCATGATCTCCAGCAGTGCAGCGGGTTGCCACTAAGACAGACTCCCTGCCTACCTCAGCCCCACACCGCTCCCAGAAGGGGCCAGCACGGCCCGTGGCCCAGGAGGTGGGGGGGCAGGGGGAATCTCCCTCCGCACACTGCTCCTGCCAGGAAATGGGGTGAGCCATGGCTTCATGCGGCTCCTGGAAGCAGCAGCATGTTCCCCCTCTGGCCCCCATGAGTAGAGGTAATCTGAGAGCGGAGGACACCGCCGTGTATTCCTGCGCCAGACACACAGCGAGGGGAAGCGAGTCTGAGCTCAGCCAAAAACCTCCCCCTGCAGTAACAGCGCAACGTGTCCGCTGCTGAGGGCGCGAACCAGCCCCCGACTGCCCGGGACAGGTGATGAGAGCAGCCCGGAGAAAGTCTCCCCGGCTACAAATACTTGCAGACTGGTGCAGTTTCAGAATCGGTTTGACTCACTCCCCCTGGAACCCCTCTGAGCATCAGACAGGGTGCTGGAAAGATTTATTCTCTCCCTTTTTCTTCGATTCCAGACACACAAACAAAACACTGATGCATACAGAAAAATACACAAACACACATACAGGCAATCACTGCTGCATAAGAACACAAACAGAGACAGCATGCAAACACCCATACAAACACATAAATATACACAATCACTCAAAAAACAAATACACATCTAAACACAAAAAGCAAGCTCAGATACAAACAAACCCTTCCTTACACAAACATACACACCTAAACACACACACAAATAGTTTAGTCTTTTAACACACAGAAAACTCTCACACAAACACCCACAGCTGGGATGGGTCATTCAGTCCTTTGTTCAGAGCTTCAGTTTGTAGCAAAGTCCCTCCAGAGGGAAGAAGCAGGACTGAAGACCAAATGGAGAAGATGCAGCTGCCGTTTATAGTCATTTGCCATGCGGCCTGTGCTTCCTTTGTTTCAAACACAAGCTGCCCAGCACGTGGCTGGGAAGCCTCAGGACTAGTCTACACTGGCAACGTTACAATGCTGCCTTGGCAGCGTTTTATGGTGGCTTGTGTGGTCACAGCACAGCGCTGGGGGAGAGCTCTCCCAGCGCTCTAAAAAACCCACCTTCACGAGAAACCCCTGAGCAAGAAAGTTGCAGGGTTGTGAAGTACCAGTGTAGACAAGCCCTTAGAGTTCTGACCATGGGCATGTCCCTGCCTGCCTTGCTGAGTCACAAGGTGCATCTGCCTTCTCTCAATGGGTCAGTTGTATCGCTGAGGGTCCTTCATGGGCCATCCAGCAGGCTAGGCAGTGCTGATGCCAAACTGTCTGGGGTGTCACCAGAAGCATAGCACAAGTTTGAAATATAGAGATACAGACATAGCAATAACTCATAAGACAAAGGTGATACAAACATATAAACAAGATCATCATACCTGCCAAATTATAACTTTTTTGCAGATATCTTACATGGCATATCTGGCTGTGACTGGCATCCCAGTGGGGGATAGCTATGGTCACTCCACTGGGGTGAACTGCAAAGAAAGGGGCAGACAATCCCCATAAAGCAGGTGGATATTCCAATATTGATAACTTCACATACAAAAATGATACCTGTATATAGATAGCATAATTCTAATCAGCAAATCATAACTTTTTCATAGACACCTCACTCGACAACCTTGATACAATATTTGCTGCAAATATATAACAGTAGTTGCAACAATCATCCAAATGGTCATATTCTAATCAGAAAATGTCAAAATAAGTGTTCAGGTCTGGGTTCGAATTTGTCATGAGGGTGAGGACTAGGTTTGGGAGTCAGGGAAGGGGATACAGAAGATGTGACTTTGTCCGACATAAATTCAGCTACGAAAATCAGATGCAATCATGCTCGGAGCCCTGCTGTGAAAAGGGTGATCCCAACCCTTCTCTCTCAATCTTCCCAATCTTAGTTCGCGCTAGGAAATACAGGGTGTCTCTTATAAGAAGGGGGATATGCAAATGACAGTCAGAGTTTCCTGTTTAAATCTGTCCCTCTCTCTGCCCAGGCTCTACATGGAGAGACAATCCACAGACTCCTGGCTCTATGCAGTTACCAGCCAACCCCCCGGAGAACTTTCTCTGCCAGCACCAGGGAAACGAGGGTTTGGTTACATCTCGTTCTCATTGCGGCAGCTCTAGAAGGTATTTTCTCCCTTTCCTTGTGCTGGGCAGGCAGGGGTTGCTGGAGTCCGGAGGGGTTGTGAGCGACTACTATGTGGGGATTTGATTCCCACTTGCCCTGTATTTTATTACACCCCCGGTGTCTACGGTTATCAACTAGTACACGGTCACCAGGCCTGAGCAGAGCCCCACTGGACTTGCGACCCTAAGTCCTTTTCCTCCTTTGCTCGTTGTCTTTTGTTGTATTGAGAGCAACTTCACAGGCTACCTTCAGCCTGTCATGGTGACCTTTGACCCAGTCATCCACACTGTTCACCTCATCCTTAGAAAAGACTTCTTGATGCTTCTCTGGGAACGCCCTTAAGTTAGCCACCTGTGCAGGCATCAGCCCCCGGCGTACTGCTTGAACTGGAACTGGCAGTCTCTCACCACGTCTTTCTTGAGGAAAGGGAACTCGTCCTCCCTTCTCCCTCTTTCTCACCCGCAGCTCATTTTCATTCTCCTCAAATGTTACCTTCACCCGAGGAACCACTCCCGCAGGCCAATGTACCTCTGCAGTGCTGTTTTGAGGAGGCAACTCCACAGCCTTCAAACTTGAGTTCAGAAGACTCACTGGTCCTCTTCCTTTGATGACATTAGTCAGTACATTGGCTGGCTGGAGCCCATTCGGTAGGTTTACCCCAGATGTAGGCTCTACAAGAGGTCCATATCCATTGGTATTTCCTAGGACCCAGCAGTGTTCATCAAGGACCCTCCCTCTCCGAGGAGGAACAACACTTCTGTTCTCTGCCCACGTTAACATTTCCAATCTGCCCCGCAGGGCCCAGTCAATGGTTTTGTCTCTCTGCTCGAGCCAGTACTCGACTAAGCACAGCATTCTTCTCGGTGTGCCCATGGCAATTTATCCTCCAGGTTCCTTCTACTGGCAACAGTAGCTCCTTTAGCTCACTAATGATGTTCATCCCTAGAATCCCTGGGACTCCTTCTCCCACATGGCTCCCTTCAGAGGCTTTGTCTTTCAGAATGAAGATGCATTTCCCTGGCACAGTCTGACCCATGTAGTCTATGTCTGCTTCAAGGCATCCCACCACTGGGATTGCCAGTCCATTAACTACTGTTAGACATAGAAACTGTGTGCTGTGCATGGTCAGCTCCTTGTCTTTCAAATAATTTTGAAATTGCGACTCAGTCATGGTGGTGACTTCTGAGCCAGTATCTAACAAACATCTGGTTTCCACCCCTGCTATACATACTTCAGCAGTTAGACAGTCTCCAAATGCTCACTTACGGAAGTCACTAGATATGCTGGCACTGCCCGTGTCCCTTTCAACACTGTATGCAGAGTGATTTTCCACCAACGACAGGCCGAGGAATCCTTCTGCCACTGCTTGGCCTTCTACTGTAGATGGACCACTTGCTCCTGGTGCCCCACTGGTTTCCAGTGCCTGGGACTCTCTTCTTCTTCTCAGTGGACATTCTCAGCTAGTATGCCCTGGCTTTTCACAAGGGTAACAAATGTACCTTCCCTGCTCATCCTGCAGTGGGTTTCTTCAGGATCCTGGTGTCCTTGGATACTTTGGCATTTTAGTGGAGGTTTTTCCTTTCATCACCTCAGTCATCACTTTCAGCTGTTGAAGTGCCAGTTTTTGGACAGCTTCACTTAATCTTTCCAGTGTTAACTGTGTTTGGGGCAGGGTCTTTTCCCCAGCACTTGCATTCACTTGGCCCCCACTTCGTGGCAGGACTTCGGCTTGGCCGTCTCTGCCACAGGAACTTCCTCTTCTTCTGACTACATAATGGCAGCCAGACTGAGTTAATGGAACTTCTGACTGGCCTCTTCCTTAAACCACCTTTTAATTTCATGGTGGAAGGAATCATCCTGGAGCCCCAGAACCAACTGCTCTTTCAGAAACATATCTGGGTCTGGAACTCGTAGAGGGTCTCACCCCTCCACTTTGCTCATTCTCTCCTGGATCTCGTATGCATATGGCCAGACAGTTTCACCAGGCTCCTGTTTGCTCTCAAATAACTCCTTTTGTCTGGTTCCAATAGGTACCTTTGTGAGAGGTTAAGTTACCAATCTGCCTGAGGTGTCAGGTGATCAGGCTGAGGCCGCAGAATCTTTAGGGGAGGAGATGACTGAGGACACCAAGTGACTGAGTTTAAAGCTTTATTAATAAAATAAAGTAAAACAACAGCGGAGAGTGCTGGGGCTTCCCCACGTCACTCAGAGGAAGAAAGGAAGCGTTAATGCCCCAGCCTTAATCCACTTTCATACTCAGACATGCACTACTCGAGGCTGGCCAAGCCCGGGTGTAACGTACGAAGAAGCGGGAGGAGATGTGGACGGGAATTCTGTCCTGTACTCAGGTTGTCCAGGGTCCGCTGTTGATCTCCGACTTACTTCAGCTCTCAAGAAGATTTTAAGTCCTGGATTCTTCTGGGGGCATTTCGTCCAGGGACCTTTGTCCCCTTTGCTCTTTGTATCAGTCCAAACCGGCCTTCTGAGGCTTCCTTGGCTTCCCCAAAACACATTGGCTTCAGGGTTGTTATGTTCCCATTCGCTGACCTTTGCCTTCTCACTAGTTTTCTCAATCCCCTGCAGTCTTATTCAGTTTACTGCTCTGTTCTCACAGCTGGTTGGGGTTGTAATCCAGGCCCCCATCTTTCTTGGCATCAGAGAGTCTGCTTGGGTGCATTGGCCTTGAGTGACTGGAGTCAACTTCTTTTCTTCGCACCTAGCTGGATCGTCGAGTTAACACATTCCTTTCTCCCTTCCTCCCCTTTTGGCCTCTCACAACCTGCAAAGGTATCTTTCACTCCACACTCAGGCCTTCAACCCCTCCCAAAATCCTTTCCCATGCATATGCCTATATAGGCAGCAGGGATATACAATGCTGGTGCTTACATAAATAGTAGGGGGTTTCTTAGCTTCTGCTGCCTGATGGTCCATTACTGCCTTAGCCAGTGATAAGGCTTCTTTCTGTTCTGTTCTAGCTTGTTGTAATGCCTCAGCTTGGTCTGATCATCTGCGCACATGTTCAGCAAAGTGGGCCCATAGTTCTTCATTTCCAGCCATTCTTGACCAGGCCTGGACAGTGCTGTCAGAACTCAACCAGGAAACCAGTGGGGTGGACCCTGTGGATAGGATCCTGTTCGTGATGCCAATTATGTAAGTGAGGGAATGGTCCAGCTACTGTGGGGAACTTTCCTGGCTTATACACTACCCCGGTGAAATGGGCTAGCGAAAGGATTTGAGTCCTCACTCTAACTACCTTTATCCCCTTAGCTCGGCCCCACTCTGATGGACCCAGGCAATTCCAGCTCACACAGAGGATGGGACTCCCCTTGCCCAGTTTACACTCTGAGTGTAAATGGGAAGTGGAGTGGGAATGGAAATATAAACAGGAATATAAATCTCAACCATCCATAATAATCTTCCTTCACTGTCAGCTTAATCCTCCTCAACTCTCCCCTAAAGAAAAAACACCAAGAGACGCTGCTTTTGGCACACGAATGTCAGGGCGTCTTCACTGCAAAACTTAACTCTGTCCCCAGACTCCCCCCACCGCCCGGCAGATTCTCCCACCTGCACCCACAGGCAGGGTCCCAGACCTGGTCCAAAGCACGAACCAGGCTTGCTCAGATCACGTTCCTAGTGTCATGGATCATTCAATGTAGCCGGTCACTGCCGGGAAGGGAAAGGGGCTTTCCTCCCAAATCCCTCCCAGCGCCATGGGAAATCTTCCATCTCCAGCGGGTGGCCCAGCCCAATGGATCCCTGAGAGAAGACTTCGCGCCTCCCCCACACCGGACACTGAGCCCCCTGACCAGATGTTGCATGGACCTTATGCTTGTGGAACCGGGCTCCAGAGCTTAGTCCCCCCAATCCTCAATATCAGGTCAAAAAAGCCAGACCCTCAGTTCCCATGCGAGGAAATACAGTCCCTGCAGGGAGCTGTTCATTCCTCCCACGGTCCGAAAGTGTCAGGAGGACCCCAGCGCCCTGTGCCCGGCGCTGCACAGACACACAGGACAGGACAGTCTGACTCCTGCAGCCGGAGCCCGAGGGCGAGTCAATCCGATCACTGACAGCAGGAATGTGCGTCTCTTATAAAGCGGGGCATGCAAATGAGGGAGACAGTTTCCTCTTTAAATCTCTGCCTCTCTATGCCCAGGCTGCACCCGGAGACACAATCCGCAGCCCCCTGGCTCTGTGCAGTCACCAGCCAGTCCCCTGAGAACTTTCCCCTCCAGCACCCGGGAAAATGGGATTTTTGCTCCTTGTCATTGTCGCTGTAGCAGCTCTGGAAGGTATTTTCCTCCTCTGAAGACCTGGCAGAGTTAGAAGAATATTGTGTTCTCGCTGTTTTTATACCGACATTAATGGCCTGTCTTTTATTCCCAGGTGTCCGGTCCCAGACGCTGGTGGAGTCCGGAGGGGATGTGAAGAAGCCCGGAGACTCTCTCCGCCTCTCCTGCAAAGCCTCCGGGTTCACCTTCAGCAGCGCCTACATGAACTGGGTCCGCCAGGCTCCCGGGAAGGGATTAGAATGGGTCGCTTCTATATACCCCGGTGGGGGTACTACATACTACCTCGATGCAGTGAAAGGGCGATTCACCATCTCCAGGGATGACGCCAAGAGTGAGCTGTATCTGCAGATGACCGGCCTGAAGCCCGAGGACACCGCCCGCTATTACTGTGCGAGAGACACAGTGACACCAAACCGGTTTGTGATCGCACAAAAACCCAGGCTGCGGAATCGCCCTTCTCCCGGCGGCCGCGCGGGGGCAGCAGCGACACCCCCCGCTTCGGGCTCGGGCAGGAGACCCGGCACCCGGGGGAACGGGACACAAACCTCCCGCCAGTTTAACCCTTCCGTTCCCGGGCAATGTGTCTCCCCTTCCTGCCCAGAGCCCCACTGGTCCTGGGGTTCAGAGGTCCCTCGCTTCATCTGTGAACCCCAATCCGGAGTGAGTCCTGTTCTGAATCACTCTCCCCTCGCAGACCTGGCACCTTGCCTCTCCCGGGCCCACCTCGGTGTCAGACTCACAGGCCAGAGTCGGTCAGTGTAAAGCGGACAAGTGCGTTGGGGTTTGCATCAGACCCAACGGATGGAGCAAATTGCCCCTGGGGCCAAATTCTCCGCTAGTGTAAAGTCACCGCAAGGGCTTTCAGGAGACTCGAGTTACTCCTGATTTACACCGGGGATGTTTATGGCATTAATGCAGCGGAAGGTGATTAGTTAATTATAACCGATGTGGGGCCCCTCCCCGTGGCATCTCTGCCCTTCACAAACGTTTATTGCCTTTATCCCCACAACGCCACCGTGAGGCCGGGGAACTATCACAGCCCCAGGTTCAAAACGTGGGACTGAGGCAGAGAGAGATGGAGGCTGGGATATGGCAATGGGCCATTCAGAGTCCGGGCGGGGCTGTGGGGCAGACAGGGCCAGCTCTCGGTTTTGTGCTCCCCCAAGCAAAAAAATTTTGGCTTCTCCCCCTTTTTTTGGCTTTTACACGTTTGCACTTTGCAATTTTGTTTTGTTTTGACTGTTTAAATTTTAAAAAAATGAAAACAGAATTTGTAGTTAGTGAAATAAAACAATTTCCTACTAGTGTACTCATTAACACCAGCGCCCCAGCAAAGGAGCTTCCACTCCTCCCCTTGGAGCCACCAAAGCCTGGTGAAAATGGAGAGATGGCCCAGCTGCTGCTTCCCCCAGCCACTGGGCCAGTGACCCTGCCAAAGAAGGAAATTCTGTTGGTTTGGCAAATCCATGCTGGCTGGTCCTCGTCATCCACCAGGAGCTTACAAATGCATTGTTTAGTCATTTGTTCCAGTCCCTTTCCAGGATCAAAGTTGGGCTGACTGGTGCTTCATTGGACCTCTTCCTAAAGATGGCAAATGTCAAACCTTTCTCCAGTCCTCTGGCACCTAACACGGGGAAAGGAGCAACTGGTCCGGGGCATCCAAAGCCAGGCCCCTGCAGTTGCTCATTTAAGACCCACAAAAGGGTACCTGGCCATGCACCTTCAGCCAAACTCCACCAGCATGGAGCCCCATGGAGCCCCCAGGGCTCGGAGGGCAGATCTGAGTCCCGCAGTGCCAGAACAGCCAGGGAGCGGGGATGGTGCCCAGAGCCTGGTGGCGGGCTGGTGTCGAGACACACGGGTCCCGATGCTGGACCAGTCCCAGGCGAGTTGGCCCAGAGGGGGGTGGGAAGCAGCTTTGGACTGGTCAGTCCCGAGTCCAGGGGCAGCTCTGTGTGCCAGGCCAGCTGTTTGCAGTGAAGTCTGGCTCAGCAGGGCCGGAGGAGGTCACTCAGGCCATGCCACGGGTGGCGTCTCCTCCTCTCGGGGGTGGCTCCGGCCCGGCCCCTCCCTCTGCCTCTGCGGCGGTGGCTCACTGGTAGAGCCAGCTATAGCTTTTTGCAACCCCAAGCATGTAAGCTTGCTGGTGCCTAGAGCTGGTCCTGGGGGCAGAGATCACCCAGCACCAGAATAAACCCCACACCACGGAGCCTGGGAATGTGGCACCGCCGGGACTTTCCAAAGAGATTCGAGCATTTTTTTTTTCATCCATTTGACAGCTGGAAATCACAGCCCCAGTGTAAACGGTGCAGCTCAGGATCCTGCCCACAATAAAGTTCCACAATGTCACAGAGTCACCATGGAGATAAAAGGCCCCGCCCCTCAGCCCCCGATGGCATCACAGCCCAGCGCTGGCCGGCAGGACATTGGGGACAGTCACGTGGCTAAGGGCTGTGGACAGGGACACGGTGGGATTTCATGGGGTCGCTCAGGGGGAGGCGGCTGCCGAGGGAGAAGCAGAGGCCCGAGGGTGGGGGGCCAGGGGGGCACGAGGGTCACAGAGCGCAGCTCCCACTGAGTGAGATACGGCCCCGGACTCCCCAAAGTCTCGCCTAGTCTTAGTTTCGAGGTAGGGATGAAGGTTGGGGGCTAATATTAAAACTCAGGTTAGAATTTACATTCAGGGTTAGAACTGCACCCTGGGTAAAGTCCGGTTTGGGGCTCTAAGTCAGGTATTCATGGAGTTTTCCGGTTCAGACATATATGAAGGTGGCGTTTACCCTCAGGGTCACGGTTAGGTGGGGGAGCGAGAGGAGGGATAAAGAAGGTGCCAGTTTCTCTCCTTATGGTCGAGTAGGAAGCTCCGACTGAGACAAGGGTTAGGTGACACAGAGACGAAGCGTCGCCTCTTCTCTCAGCCCCACACAAAGGAACTGAGTCCGGGCTAGGAGATGGCGGGGGTCTCTTATAAGGAGCGGGGCATGGAAATGAGAGTGAGAGTTTCCTGTTTAAATCTGTCCCTCTCTCTGCCCAGGCTGCACCCGGAGACACAATCCGCAGTCCCCTGGGTCTGTGCAGTCACCAGCCAGTCCCCGGAGAACTTTCCCCTCCAGCACGCGGGGAAATGAAGCTTTGGTTGTTCCTGGTTCTCATTGCAGCATCTCCGGAAGGTCCATTCTCCCTTTCCATGGGTTGGATGTACTGGGGAGGCGGGGGGTTATAGCGCTATTGCCCGAGGTCCTCATATTCCCCATAATTAATTGCTATTCCCAGCTGCCCGGTCCCAGCTGCAGCTGGTGGAGTCCGGAGGGGATGTGAAGAAGCCCGGAGACTCTCTCCGCCTCTCCTGCAAAGCCTCCGGCTTCACCATCAGCAGCTCCGGGATGAGCTGGGTCCGACAGGCTCATGGGAAGGGACCGCCAGGATTTACAGCACCAGCATAGACAACAGTGACTCGGTAAAAGGGCGATTCACCGTCTCCAGTGATGACCCCAACAGCCTGTTGTATCTGCAAATGACCGGCCTGAAGCCCGAGGACACCGCCCGGTCTCACTGAGCGAGAGACCCAGCGAGGGGAATCCCGACCGGGCTCACACAAAAACCCGAGCGGCAGAACCGCCCTTCTCCCGTGCGCCGCGCGGGGGCAGCACTTCCAGAGACAGCCCAGCCCTGGGCACAGGAACGGGACCTACAGCCAGAGTGAAAAACAAATCCGCGCTCAGGTTTCAGAGCTCAATATCCATCTATAGAGCCAGAGACTCCTGGGACTGGAGCGGACCTCGGGAGCTCATCTCGTTCCGTCCCCTGCACTCATGGCAGGATTCAGTATCATCCAGACCATCCCTGACAGGTGTTTGTCCAACCTGCTCTTAAAAATCTTCCCTGATGGAGATTCCACAACCTCCCTGGAAATTTATTCCAGTGCTTAAGCACCCTGCCAGTTAGGAAGTTTTTCCGAATGTCAAACCTCCCTTGATGCATCTGTTGATAGTCATATCTTGTCACGCCTTTGTTGCCCTTCTCTAGGAACAGGCAGAATCCCACTGAAGATCACCTGAGACTCGATTTCCTTATGCGTCTTCCCCAGCCTGACATAGTCTCCCTTGATATGTTCCAGCAAGAATCTATCCGTATCATTTATTCCCACATGAAGGACGATCAGCGGATTCTTTCCCTCTCCCTTTAGGATCCTCTTCAACTAGACTTGAGTTACTCCTGATTTACACTCACTGGGGATCTGGCTATAACCGTGCCTTGGTGAGACACATCTGAGAATACCAAATTCAGGACAAACTGCTGAGAAATAGGGAAAATACACCCTAAAACTGGTAGTTATTATCTCATAAGATATACCAAACCAGCAACAAAAGTAAACTGATGTTTCACCACACCAGCTGACAAGAAGTCAGAAAAGCAGTTCCCTTAGCTTTTCCAGTGCTTGTATCACCACCAAAACCACTAGACTTAAAGATGAGTGGTTCTTTAAAACAATTTCATCAAATAAAATCCAGATAACGTCACACCCCACAACGCAAAATTGATGCAGGAAGGGGTGTCTCAGGCACTGCTGAATGCATCATTGGATCTTCCCATTCTTAGTTCTGTATTACTACAGCTTCTAACCCAAGAGTAGAAGTGTTAGTGTATAACAGAAATCACAGAATCGTAAAAGATCTGGGTTGGAAGAGCCCTCAGGAGGTCATCTAGTCCAATCCCCTGCTCAAAGCAGGACCAACACCAACTAAATCATCCCAGCCAAGGCTTTGTCAAGCCGGGCCTTAAAAACCTTTAAGGATGCAGACTCCACCACCTCCCTAGGTAACCCATTCCAGTGCATTCCACTGAGAACAGCCGAGCTCCATCCTCTTTGGAACCCCCCTTCAGGTAGCTGAAGGCTGCTATCAAATCCCTCCTCACTCTTCTCTTCTGCAGACTAAATAACCCCAGTTCCCTCAGCCTCTCCTCGTAAGTCATGTGCCCCAGCCCCTTCATCATTTTCATTGCCATCCACTGGACTCTCTCCAATTTGTCCACATCCCTTCTGTAGTGGGGGGAACAAAACTGGACGTAATACTCCATGTGTGGCCTCACCAGTGCCGAATAGAGGGGAATAATCACTTCCGTCCATCTGTTGGCAATGCTCCTACTAATACAGCCCAACTTGCCGTTGGCCTTCTTGGCAATGAGGGCACGCTGCTGACTCATATCCAGCTTCTCATCCACTGTAATCCCCAGGTATTTCTCTGCAGAACTGCTGCTTAGCCAGTTGGTCCCCAGCCTGTAACAGTGCATGGGACTCTTCCTTCTGAAGTACAGGACTCTGCACTTGTCCTTGTTGAACCTCATCAGATTTGTTGTGGCCCAATCCTCTAATTTGTCTAGGCCACTCTGGACCCTATCTCTACCCTCCAGCATATCTACCTCTCCCCGCAGCTTAGTGTCATCTGAGAACTTGCAGAGGGTGCAATCCATCCCATCATCCAGATCATTGATAAAGATGTTGAACAAAACTGGTCCCAGGACCGACCCCTGGGGCACTCGGCTTGATACCGGCTGCCAACTAGACATCAAGACATTGATCATTACCCACTGAGCCTGACAATCTAGCCAGCTTTCTGTCCACCTTATAGTCCAATCATCCAATCCATACTTTTTTAATTTTTTGCTGGCAAGAATACTGTGGGAGACCATATCAAAAGCTTTGCTAAAGTCAAGATATATCACATCCACTGCTTTCTCCATATTCACATAGCCAGTTATCTCATTATAAAAGGAAATCAGGTTGGTCAGGCATGACTTACCCTTGGTTAATCCATGTTGACTGTTTCTGATCACCTTCCTCTCCTCCAAGTTCTTCAAAATGGTTTCCTTGAGGACCTGCTCCATGATTTTGCCAGGGACTGAAGTGAGGCTGACCTGTCTGTAGTTCCCCAGGTTCTCTTTCTTCCCTTTTTAAAATATGGGCACTATATTTGCCTTTTTCCAATCATCTGGGACCTTCCCCTATTGCCACAAATTTTCAAAGAGAATGGCCAATGGCTCTGCAATCACATCAGCCAACTCCCCCAGCACCCTCGGATGCATTAGATCTGGACCCAGGGACTTCTGCATGTCCAGCTTTTCTAAATAGTCCTTAACCTGTTCTTTCACCAGTGAGGGCTGCTCACCTCCTCCCCATACTGTGTTGCCCAGTGCAGCAGTCTGGGAGCTGACTGTGTTTATGAAGACCGAGGCAAAAAAAGCATTGAGTACTTCAGCTTTTTCCACATCATCTGTCACTGTGTTGCCTCCCCCATTGAGGAAGGGTCCCACACATTCCCTGACCTTCTTCTTGTTGCTAACATACCTGTAGAAACCATTCTTGTTCCCCTTCACATCTCTTGCTAGCTGCAACTCCAGTTTGCCTTGACCTTCCTGATTACACCCCTGTATTGCTGTAGCAATATTTTCATACTCCTCCCTCTTCATCTGTCCAAATTTCCACTTCTTGTCAGCTTCCTTTTTGCTTTTAAGTTCCCTGAAGATTTCACTGTGAAGCCAAGCTGGTCACCTGCCATATTTGCTATTCTTTCCGCACATCGGGATGGTTTGTTCCTGTGCCTCACTAAGGCTTCTTTAAATGCAGCCAGTTCTCCTGGCCTCCTTTCCCCCTCATATTAGCCTCCCAGGGGATCCTTAAGTTCCTTAAGGGAGTCTAAGTCTGCTTTTCTGAAGTCCAAGGGTCCATATTTTGCTACTCTCCTTTCTTCCTTTTGTGAGGATCCTGAACTCGACCATCTCATGGTCACTGCTGCCTACGTTGCCTCCCACTTCTGCTTCCCCTACCAATTCTTCCCTGTTTGTGAGCAGCAGGTCAAGAGGAGCACGGCCCCTAGTCGGTTGCTCCAGCACTTGCACCAGGAAGTTGTCCCCAACACTCTCCAAAAACTTCCTGGATTGGCTGTGCACTGCAGTATTGCTCTCCCAGCAGATGTCAGGGCGATTGAAGTCCCCCATTAGTACCAGGGCCTGTAATCTGGAAACTTCACTTAGTTGTCTGAAGAAAGCCTCGTCTACCTCATCCTTCTGATCCAGTGGTCTATAGCACACGCCCACCACGACATCACCCTTGTTGCTCTCGCCTCTAAACTTAACCCAAAGACTCTCAACAGGCTTTTCTCCATTTTCAAACTGGAGCTCTGAGCATACAATGCAACTCCTCCACCTTTCCTCCCCTGCCTGTCCTTCCTGCACAGTTGATACCCATCTGTGACACTGCTCCACTCATGTGAACTGCCCCACCAAGTTTCTGTTATTCCAATCACATCATAGTTCCTTGATTGTGCCAGGACTTCCAATTCTTCCTGCTTGTTTCTCAGGCTTCTTGCTTTCCTGTACATGCACCTAAGATAATTAGCCAAATGGCTTATCAAAATCATGTTTGACTAAAACAGGATGTTTCTTTGTAAGGTTCATTATGGAAGTAATGAGGTGATTGAATTTCTTTACAAACCCAAGGTAAACCTTGGTTAGACCAATAGTGGATTGGATCTGCTCTTGCAGCATGAATCCCGTATGTTTCATGTGATCTTGCCCTAAGCCAATGAAAATAGCTAATTTATTTATACAAGTTCTGGCAAATGTTTGGAACCCAATTCATATCTAGTCAATGTAGATATTAACGTTCTCCAAAGTGTAGTGTAGGAATCTTGGCATTTAGTCATGGAAGCAAGATGGTAACATGCCTCAGTTTCCCTTTTCATACAGCACATTAGGTCTGCAATGTCTTTTCTCCTGTGTACAGTTTCAAGGCTAGTTTCAGGCACTACCTGTGAAATATCCATATCACAAGGTCTTTTAACATAAAGTGTGCTCTTATGTATCACTTCCAACATGTTCAAAGGTTTTCCAAATGATTAGGCACGTTGTACATTTTCACAGTTTTTGGTATCAGCAAAACATTAGTCACAAGAGTTAACATGAGCATTAATATGAACATTAAATTAATTACAAGTGTACATTTCCAATCATTTTTGTCATGCCACGCCTTTGGCACAGTACCATTGGGGTTTTGGCATTTTAGGGTTAACCGGTGGCTTTTATTTGAAAGGTTTAGTCTTTCCCTTCCTCCCCTGTTCTGGTGGGGGTGGGGGGGAGGCAGGTGTAAAAATCTGAGCTCTTTTGTGTAACAGAATCCATTGTCTGGCTGCGTGTGTCCTCTTTGCTGTGGCCTATGGGTAAGTCTTTCTCCCCCTGTCTGTCAGGCAATTTGCATCAGCACAGACACTAGTTTGTTGAATGGTTTTCAGATTCTTAACTAATAGCAATTCCAAGGCTGGACTCTGTCTTTAAGAGATACCATCCATTTTCACTAGCATGTTAGACCCAAGGTTCTTTTGTCCTTCCATTACCAACCTCTTCTTCCACATGGAATCTGATGTTAGGTTCACTAAGAGACCGAAAGATATATCTAAAGTATTTAGAGATGAAATTTTGCCTGCTATCCCCTGTATTCTCAAGAGATTAACTTCACCGCTGTCTTGGTCTGTAGATTCAGCTACGCAGTCTTCTCTCCGAACCTGGGACACAGACTGTTCCCTCAAAGAGTCAACATGATGACATTCCTGTTCCAACTACATTGTTTCCCCAACAGGCTGGCCAAGCTCAGTCACTTGGTTATAGGGCTGTTCAACATCCCAAACAATTTTTATTCCATCTGAGACCTTTTAGGCTATCCACACTGGATTTTTCAAAAGCAAGCTCATGGATCCATACATATCTGAAAGACTCTGGCAGTTAGGAACTGAAACTCCCTTAATCAAATCACTTCCACACCCCTCAGTTACAGCAAACTGCTCACAAAATCTACCATGGCAAAAACTACCATGAGGATTCTTCTCCTTAGGAGCTTCTTTAAGCAACAATCCCCCTTTATCTTGCTCCACAGACGCATTGCTCTGCTGAGCCACAACGAACTCCTTCTGAATTTCATTTAAACCCAGAATCACCTCTGGCCCATCTAGAGGAGTTTTATACAACCCCCTTTCAGGCAAGCTGCTAGACTCCATAGTTAAAAGGTTAGAGGCGCTCTCTTTCCCTTTGCAGCCCTTCTTGCTGGCAACACTGCAAGTTACCAAGCTCAACGCACACAAGCTTTGGAATTATTTCCTTCGTGTTAAAATTGTCCACACTGTCAGTGGGTAGCACAGTCAAATCATCTTCATGCTCTCCTGGTGCCCTGGTCATGATATCAACCTGGTTAAACAGAGTTGCCATATCCCCAGCAACACACGAGAACAGGCAAAATAGAAGCCCCAGAATCGCCTGGTCCCTTGTTAAGACACTAGCTCCTATCTATCCATCCCCATCCACCCCATCATCTATCTATCTATCTATCTATCTACCTATCCCCATCCACCCCCTCTATCTATCTATCTATCTATCTATCTATCTATCTATCTATCTATCTATCTATCTATCTATCTATCTATCTATCTATCCCCATCCACCCCCTCTATCTATCTATCTATCTATCTATCTATCTATCTATCTATCTATCTATCTATCTATCCTTATTTCTATAGTTACGGGTCTTCCTCCTTGTCTTGGATCCCCAGCCCCAGACCGTGTGACCGCTCGGGGAAGGAGTTGCTGTTTCTTATAAGGAAGTGGATATGGAAATAAAGGTGTCAGTTTCCTGTTTAAATCTGAGCCTCTCTCTGGCCAGGCTACACCCAGATTCACAATCCGCGGCCCCCTGTGTCTGTCCAGTTACCAGCCAATCCGGTGAGAACTTTCCCCTCCAGCACCAGGGAAAATGAGGCTTTGGCTCCACTTTGTTCTCATTACAGCAGCTTTGGAAGGTAATTTCTCCCCCTAAATGCATTGCAGCGGCAGAGGAAGATTGCATTATTGCTATGGGTACTCATATAATTTATAACATGGTTTATTCCCAGGTGTCCGCTCCCAGATCCAGCTGGTGGAGTCCGGAGGGGATGTGAAGAAGCCCAGAGACTCTCTCCGCCTCTCCTGCAAAGCCTCCGGGTTCCCCTTCAGCAGCTACGGGATGAGCTGGGTCCGCCAGGCTCCCGGGAAGGGATTAGAATGGGTCGCTTATATCAGCAGCGGTGGGAGTCTGCATACTACCTCGATTCAGTGAAAGGGCGATTCACTGTCTCCAGGGAGAACTCCAAGAGTGAGCTGTGTCTGCAAATGACCGGCCTGAAGCCCGAGGACACTGCCCGGTAACACTGTGCGAGGGACACAGTGAGGGAAGCCGGTCTGAGCTCAGACAAAAGCCTTCCCCTGCAGTAATGAGAGAAGTAGTCTGGTGTTGGGGGCGCCCAAGCTCTATAAGTGAAAATGAGATCAGTTCTGGGAAAGGGGCTAGCAACAACAAACCCTTTTTATTCTTATTATTGTTCCTCCTCCTTAATTTTACCGAAGGGGAAGGAGTTGACACCTTTCCACAAAGACAGAACGTTATTCCTTGGGACCCTTCCTCTTTCTTTTCTCTGCCGGGGACAAATTCTGAACCCACCGCCAGTCTCCCGGATAGTCACAGATGCATAGACTTCCAAGCCGGAAAGGAGCAGTATGATAAACCAGTTTGACCTCCGGCATAACACAGGCCATAGAGCCTCAACCTGGTTCATTCGGGTTCAGTCTAGCGCCCTCTTAGTATCAGCCTGGTCAGTGACACATTCTACCAGAAAGACCCTGAACTCTCAGATTTGGGCACCAGTCTACACCAAATTTCTTTGTTTGTTTGATTGATTTTTCCCCTTTGGTTAGTTGAATACTTTTCCCACCAAAGCTGGCTTTTCTGTCACAAGAAACATTTTCCTAGGAGAAAACAAATCCTGGGTTAAACGAATAAATAAATAACTCAAAAATATTCATTTTCTGGTTTAAATAACAATACAAGAAGGGGGTCAGTGAGAGAAAGAGAGGAAAGGCTGCAGAAGCCCCTTCTCCCGTCCGCCACCAGGGGCAGCAATGAGCAAAGAGCACAGCCCAGTCGGGGGGACAAGACGGAAAAGGGGCACCAGAGGTTGGGAAACATCATTTTCCAACTCTGCACCTACAGAAACTGCTGCTTTGGACGTAGGACCCACCGGTGCCCTTTGACTCCGCATCGCCTGTAAAGTCTCCGGGTTCCACTTCAGCGCTGGGTCCGTCTGGAGCAGGCCTCCAGGGCAGAGTACATGGGAAAGAGTTCACACCACACCGATTCAGCGAAACAAGGGCCATTCATTGCCTCCCGAGACAATCCCAACAACCGGCTGTATTTACAAATGAGCAGCCGGAGACCCGAGGACACAGGCCGGAATCACTGTGTGAGAGACTAGACCAGAGTCACAAAGCCCATCACCAAAACCAACGGTGGGTTCACACCGCGTCTGGGTTTTAAAATGGGCAAATGTAAGAAAAAACAGGAATGAACCCCAATAGTCAACGTTATGCCAAAGGCACCGATTTGTGCTCAGTTTTATTTTACAGAATGGAGAAGCTGAAATATTTAGAATTTGATTGAACGTCCCGAGGACTGTATAAAATCGTTTCATGTTCTAGATTCCTTTGCTTCTTGCAGGGATCATTGGTCTGGAGCTACCAATGCAGGAAATATAGGCAGTAATGAAGCACATAAAGTTCAGTGACAAATGCCCCTAAGGAATGTTATCATTGTTGGAGACATCCATCTATCTCTCTCTCCAATGTGTGTGAATGAGTTTGGGGAGATGAAAGGGAACATGAGTGGTAATGGGAATGGAAATCTGTGTTTCAGCGTGAATGCTTATACTTGTCTGAATGGAAGTGGGAATGGAAATACTTTTGTTCTTTTTGTTGTTATCCCTCAATATTACATCACGGGGATGCTGTGAAAACATGTAGCCTTCCTATCACACAAGTTCTTTAAACCCAACCAGGAGAAAACGTCTGTCTGCACTTTATTGCTAATTAATAATTAAGGAAGTAAATGATCTTGATGATGATGCTCAGCGGTGATAGATTTGGTGCTGGTTGTGGTCCCAGTGCCCAGGGTCTCCAGAAGCCGGGAATGGGCGACAGGGGGTGGATCGCTGGGTGATTCCCTGTTCTGTTCGTTCCCTCTGGGGCACCTGGCGTTGGCCACTGCCGGGAGACAAGATACTGGACTGGACGGACCTTTGGTCTCACCAGGTCTGGCCGTTTTATGTTCTTAATTATAGTCTAGGATCCCATAAAAGGCTCCACTGCAAAACCTTAACTCTGTCCTCAGACTCCCGACCCCCAACTTCTCCCACCTGCACCCACAGGCGGGTCCCCAGACCTGGTCCAAACCACGAGCCAGGCTTGCTAAGGTCACGTTCCTTGTGTCATGGATCATGTCAATGTATCTGGTCACTACTGGGAAGGGAAAGGGGCTTCCCTCCCAAATCCCTCCCAGCGTCATGGGAAATCTTCCCTCTCCAGCGGGGGGCCCAGACGAATGGATCCCTGGGGCACGACCCCCCACCACCAGACACTGACCCCACTGACCGGACATTGCATATCCCTTGTGCGTGTGGAACGGGGCTTCAGAGCTGATAATCCCCCCCCCCCTCCCCAATCGACAATATCACATGACAGTAGTCAGGCCCTTAGTTCCTATGTGAGGAAATACAGTCACTGCAGGGAGTTGTTCATTCCTCCCAGGTGTGCAAAAGTATGAGGGGGGCCCCAGCACCCTGCGCCCGGCGCTGCACAGACACACAGGACGGGACACTCTGACCCCTGCAGCTGGAGCCCTGGGGCGAGTCAATCCGATCACTGGCAGCAGGAGTGTGTGTCTCTTATAAAGCGGGGCATGCAAATGAGGGAGACAGTTTCCTCTTTAAATCTCTGCCTCCCTCTGCCCAGGCTGCACCCGGAGACACAATCCGCAGCCCCCTGGGTCGGTGCAGTCACCAGCCAGTCCCCTGAGAACTTTCCCCTCCCGCACCCGGGAAAATGGGATTTTTGCTCCTTGTCATTGTCGCTCTAGCAGCTGTATTTACAAACAAGCAGCCAGAGACCCGAGGATACAGCCTGGTATCACTGTGTGAGAGACTGGATCACAGTGACAAAACCCATCACCAAAACAAACAGTGGGTTCACGCCGCGTTGGGCTCTAAAAATGGCCACATTAAAGAAAAGACGGGAATTAACCCCAATAGTCAACGTTATGTCAAAAGCACTGATTTATGCTTGGTTTTATTTTACAGAATGGAGCAGATGAAATTGTTAGAATTTGATTGTATAAAATCGTTTCATGTTCCCTATTCCGTTGTTACTTGCAGGAATCATTGGTCTGACACTAACATGGAAGGAAATATGAACAGTGATGAATCACATAAAGTTGTGTGCCAAATGCCTCTGAAGAATATTATCATTGGTGGAGACATCTATCTAGCTATTTTGTTTTCTTAACACTGTATCTGTTGTCATTGTAGTTTGTTCATTCAAATTATTTATTTTATTCAGTTTTTCAAATCATTTTACTATTTTCCATTTCACTTTTTAAGGTGTTCTTTAAAAATTCCATGTATGTTGGGGGGAGGGATAACTCGGTGGTTTGAGCATTGGCCTGCCAAACCCAGGATTGTGAGTTCAGTCCTTGAGGGGGCCATTTCGGGATTGGTCCTGCTTTGAGCAGGGGGTTGGACGAGAGGAGGTCCCTTCCAACCCTGATGTTCTTTGAACCTAACATTTTTGGACTATTTCAGCCAAAACTCACTATGTGGAGAAAGCAAAATTCCCATCAGTAATGCCTATCAATAATATTCTTTGAAGCATGAAACTGACTAAGGAACTCAAACTCCATTTTCAGCAATGACTTAGGAATTCTGAAGTCTAAGGTCTTGTCTACATGGTCCTGCAGTTCGGACAACAGGGGCATGACTAGCAGTGTGCACCAAAGTGCTACACGGTAACTTCCCTGTGTGTGCGCTGCAGGTGTGAACTAAAGATTCCTAGTGAGCAATAGCATAGCCCTCTTCAAGCAGGAATACATTCGTGTGAAGGAGGAACCTTGTAGACTGCACCCACAGCATCCAAAGGGGGAGTTTCAGCACAGACTTTGGTGTGCCCTGTTATTCACAGTCCCCTAGTCCAAACCGAGGGATAGTGTACACATGCCCTTAATCTCAGTGAAAGTCAGTGGGATGTAGGCATCTAAGAGTCAGATATTCAAAGGTATTTAGGTGCTTAAAATGGCAGCTAGACACCTAGTGAGAGTTTCAGAAGCATCTAAGTGCCTAGCTCCTATTGATTTCAATGGCACTTGGATTCCTAGGCATGTCTGTAGAGCCCATTAGGAACCTATCTACACCTTTAGGGGCCTAAATGTCCTGAATATTTTGAGCTTATATCACTTTTGAAAGGGGGATTTAGAATGAAAATTTCAAAAGGGCCAAAGTGAGCTAGATTCTGGGAGTTGGGCTTCTATCTCCCTTAGGCGCCTTCAAAATCCCAGCATTACTCGCCTATGTCACATAGCTGTTTTTGAGAATTTTACTCTGTGTATCACAGAATCATAGAATCATAGAAGATTAGGGTTGGAAGAACCCTCAGAAACTCATCTAGTCTAAGCCCCTGTGTGACGTTGCACTCCATATGTTTTATTAAAATATGCTAATGAGTGTGAATATAATGTAACTAGAACATGCTTTATGCAAAAGGTCTCTTTTAAGGTATCGTTACAAAGCTTATAACCTACTGAGTGTGTTCATTCTATTTGTATGTATGTATCATTCTTGTATCTGAAGCTAGAAATATAAAGTATAACTCTGAAGTACTATTGTAATTATGCACAGTGTGGGCCATTAATGGTGGTTTGGAATCTTGCTGGCTCTCATTAACTAGGACAATTGGTTGTAAATGGCTCTGTTTACTTGAAAGCCTTCCTGTGTTCCAGTGACTCAGGCCAGAAAGAATGGAGGCTTGGGGTCTCACAGGATATGTGACCATGTCACCTGGGACTGGAATCCATCTTAAACCTGGTGCTTTTCCATTTCGAAGGAGGGGTGGGGACCCAGAGAGACAAAAGATTCCCACCTTGTGCCGAAGCTATGAAAGTGGGTGAAACAGAACAAAGGGGGCTGCCAGTCATGAGAAATCTCCTAGTTACCACCTGAGCTGGAACTAACAAAAACTGTACCAGGGGAAAGGGGCCCAGTCTAGGAAGGAGTCTAGTCTGTGAAAGAAGCTTATTGGAACAGCTCTGAGGGTGAGATTTACCTGTATTCAGTTTCTTAATGTATTAGGCTTAGACTTGCGTGCTTTATTTTGCTTTATTTTATTTGCTTACTTTGTTCTGTCTGTTATTACTTGAAACAACTTAAATCCTACTTTTTATACTTAATAAAATCACTTTTGTTTATTAGTAAACACAGAGTAAGTGATTAATACCTGAGGGAGCAAATAGCTGTGCATATCTGTCTATCAGTGTTATAGAGGATGGACAATTTATGGGTTTACCCTGTATAAGCTTGATACAGAGTAAATCGGATTTATTTGGGTTTGGATTGCATTGAGAACTGAGTGTCCGGGTGCTGGAGATAGGTGAGTTGCTGAGCAATTTTTGGTTAAATTCTGCAGCTTTGGGGGTGTGGATCAGACCTCGGTGTGTGTTGCAGGTGACTAGCGTGTCTGGCTCAACAAGGCAGGGTTCTGGAGTCCCAAACTGGCAGTGGAAAACGGGCTCAGAGGTATTTTCAGCACATCAGGTGACAGTCACAAGGGGATCTCTGTGATCGAACCCATCACACCCTGCTCAAAGCAGGACCAACCCCAACTAAATCATCCCAGCGAAGGCTTTGCCAACCTGGGCCTTAAAAACCTCTAAGGATGGAGATTCCACCATCTCCCTGGGTAACCCATTCCAGTGCTTCACCACCCTCCTAATAAAATAGTTTTTCCAAATATCCAACCTAGGTCTCCCCCACTGCAACTTGAGACCATTGCTCCTTGTTCTGTTATCTGCCACTACTGAGAACAGCCGAACTTCATCCTCTTTGGAATCCCTCCTCAGGTAGCTGAAGGCTGCTATCAAATCCTCCCTCACTCTTCTCTTCTGCAGACTAAATAACCCCAGTTCCCTCAACCTCTCCTCCTAAGTCATGTGCCCCAGCCCCCGAAGCATCTTCATTGCCCTCCGCTGGACTCTCTCCAATTTGTCCACATCCTTTCTGTAGTGGGGGGCCCAAAACTAGATGCAGTACTCCAGATGTGACCTCACCAGTGCCGAATAGAGGGGAATAATCACTTCCCACGATCTGCTGGCAATGCTTCTACTAATGCAATCTAATATGCCGTTAGCCTTCTTGGCAACAAGGTAACACTGTTGACTCATATCCAGCTTCTCGTCCACTGTAATCCCCAGGTCCTTTTTGGCAAAAGTGCCACTTAGCCAGTCGATCCCCAACCTGTAGCAGTGCATGGGATTCTTCCGTCCTAAGTGCAGGACTCTGCACTTGTCCTTGTTGAACCTTATCAGATTTCTTTTGACCCAATCCTCCAATTTGTCTAGCTCGCTCTGGGCCCTATTCCTACCCTCCAGAATATTTACCTCTGCCCCAAGGTTAGTGTCATCCATGAACTTGCTGAGGGTGCAATCCACCCCATCATCAGTATCATTAATGAAGATGTTGAACAAAACGAGCCCCAGGAATGACCGCTGGGACACTCCACTTGATACCATCTGCCAACTAGATATCGAACTGTTGATAACTACCCATTGACCCCAACAATCTAGCCAGCTTTCTATACACCTTATAGTCCATTCATCTAATCCAGTGGTGGGCAAACTTTTTGGCCCGAGGGCCACATCTGGGTGGGGAAATTACATGCAGGAGTGGGGCAGGGGTTGAGGTGCGGGATGTGTGAGGAGGTGCAGTGTGCATGAAGGGGCTCTGGGCAAGAGGTTGGTGAAGAGGAGGGGTGCGGGGTGTATGAGGGGTCTTAGGGCAGGCAGTTGGGGTGCAGGAGGAGTGGGAGATGTAGCAGGGGGCTCAGGGCAGGGGGTTGGGGTGCAGGGGGGAGTGTGACTGGGGGCTCAAGGCAGGGGTTTGGGGTCCAGGCTTTGGCCCGGCACTGCTTACCTCGAGTGGCACTGGGGTGGAAGTGGTGCGCAACGTGCCTAAGGTAGGCTCCCTGCCTGCCCTGGCCTCGCGCCACTCCCGGAAGTGACCAGCATGTCTAGCAGTGGCTCCTGGGGTGGGGTGGGGAGGGTGGCTCTGCTGCACGCTGCCCTCGCCTGTGGGTACCATACTAGAAGCTCCCATTGGCTTCGGTTCCCCCTTCCCGGGAAATAGGAGCTGCGGGGGGGGGGTGCCTGCAGGCAAGGTCAGCGCACAGAGCCCTCTGCCTCTCTTCCCCAGGAGTCGCAGGGACATGGTGCCAGCCCTTCCCCGCACTTAGCCCAGCAGCACCATGGGGGTGGCAATCCCTCAGGCTGGATCCAAAGCCCTGAGGGGCCGGATCCTGCCCACGGGCAATAGTTTGCCCATCCCTGATCTAATCCATACTTCTTTAATTTGCTGGCAAGAATAATGTGGGAGACCGTATCAAAAGCTTTGCTAAAGTCAAGGCATATCACGTCCGTGTTTTCCCCATATCCACAGAGCCAGTTATCTCGTGATAGAAGGCAATCAGGTCGGTCAGGCATGACTTGCCCTTGGTGAATCCATGTTGACTGTTCCTGATCACCTTCGTCTCCTCCAAGTGCTTCAAACTGGATTCCTTGAGGACCTGCTCCATGATTTTTCCAGGGACTGAGGTGAGGCTGACTGATCTATCATTCCCTGGATTCTCCTTCTTCCCTTTTTTAAAGATGGTCACTATATTTCCTTTTTACTGCCACTGCGCTGGTTGTGGGCATCCAAAACTTCTGGGTGGTTCTGAAATCTCTGCCTTAGCTCCCCTAGTGCAGTTTTCACTCATTGTTTGAAAAGCACCTGACAAAGGAAGAGAAGCAAGGTTTATCTACCTTTTTCAGCTAGGGGAAAATTAGGTGCCTTTAAAAATTACCCCCAGAGATCCTGCCCTCATCCAAGATTTGGTGGGATTTTCAAAGGGGCTGAGAGGATTGGACAAGCCGAGCCTATATCGTTTCCTTTGATACATTGGTGTTTATGTCATTTGAGGCAGTGGCCAGGACTCAGGAGACTTGTGTTCTCTTCCCATTCATATCACTGGTCTCCTGGATGCTCATGGACAAGATCCATCACCTCTCCATACCCAGCAAAGTTTTCATCCACCTATGTACCTATCTCCCATTGACTTTCCTGATGCCCAACTCCTGTCTGTGTCTTTGAAACCCCTCCTCCAGTGTCTATGACAATGACAGTACTGAAAAATCTCAAACAAATGAAATTTTAAAAATGAAGGGAAAAACAAAAAACAAAATGAGAAAAAATCCCATTTCCCCACATCTTTTTCCAACCAGCTCTCAGTTATGTTCTCAGTTAGATAAAAACATAAAACAGTATTGCTTGAAGCTGGCAATGTAACATTCCTTTATTTCTTAGAATGCAGACCCATAAGATGCAAGAACACAAAAACAGAGGGACAAAGCAGGCTCCTCCCTACAACAGAGAGGCATAACTCTATGGTGATGGGCTGAAGAATGACAGCCCTCAAGCCTAAAACAAAGACTCACCAGCAACTACACACCACACAACAAAAACACCAACCCAGGAACCAAACACTGCAACAAACCTCGGTGCCAACTCTGTCCACATATCTATTCAAGGGACACCATCATAGGACCTAACCACATCAGCCACACCATCAGGGGCTCATTCACCTGCACATCTACCAATGTGATATATGCCACCATGTGCCAGCAATGCCCCTCTGCCATGTACATTGGCCAAACTGGACAGTCTCTACGCAAAAGAATAAATGGACACAAATCTGACATCAGGAATTATAACGTTCAGAAACCAGTAGGAGAACACTTCAATCTCCCTGGTCACTCAATAACAGACCTAAAAGTGGCAATTCTTCAACAAAAAAAACTTCAAAAACAGACTTCAACAAGAAACTGCAGAACTGGAATTAATTTAAACTGGACACCAAATTAAGCCTGAATAAAGACTGGGAGTGGATGGGTCACTACAAAAACTAATTTTCCCTCAGTTGATATTCACACCTTCTTTTCAACTGTTGGAAATGGGCGACGTCCACCTTGATTGTATTGGCCTTGTTAATACTACAGAAGTAATCAACCACTGAAAATAGGCCACTTCCACCTTAACTGAATTGGCCTCGTTAGCACTGACCCTCCACTCAGTAAGGCAACTTCCATCTTATTATATATATACCGCTGACTGTATTTTCCACTCCATGCTTCTGTTGAAGTGGGTTTTAGCCCATGAAAGCTTATGCCCAAATAAATGTGTTAGTCTCTAAGGTGCCACAAGGACTCCTCTTTGTTTTTGCTGATACAGTCTAACACGGCTACCACTCTAAAAATTGACAACAGAGGATCCTAATCAGTGGAGAATGAATGTCATTGGCTTCAGTGGGAGTGGAAGAGACCCAGAGCCACTCCAAAGATGTTAAGCTCCTTGCAGAATTTGGGCACTTGTGTTCATGTACGGATGAATGTATGGATGCATGAAGCAGAGTGCTTTACTGAAATGTGTGTCTGGAAAAGAAAACATTTTTCTTAAAGAATGTCTCTTACAATATCAAGATATCATCACATCCGATGAAGTGAGCTGTAGCTCACGAAAGCTTATGCTCAAATAAATTGGTTAGTCTCTAAGGTGCCACAAGTCCTCCTTTTCTTTTTACAGTATCAAGTTTTGTATAAAGAAATGTGTATTAAATGTATGAAAGATTAATACTGAAAAAGTATCCAAGTAAAAGAAAGAAAGAAAGAAAGAAAATGGATGAAGTAAGGTCAATGAGGGGTTCTCAAGGACTCTCCTATTCTCAAGGACTCCAATGGGCCATGTCTAAGAAACTATTTCAGTTCATCTCTATTTTACTATATGCTAAGATTTGTCCTTTAAGGTTCTATGCCTTTTCTGGAAGCAATCAGTTTAAGAATAGCTTTTCTCAGGGACTCATTGACCTCTTTGTTTCTCAGGCTATAGATGACAGGATTGATCATGGGAGTCAGGACTGTGTAGAAGACAGAGAAGAGTTTGAGTAGGATCTTGGGAGTATTAGCTGTTGGAGCCACATAGACAGTAATCAGTGTCCCATAGAAAACTATAACCACAATGAGGTGAGAGGAGCAGGTGGAAAAGGCCTTTTGCCTCCCCGTGGTGGAAGGGATTCTCAGGATGGTGGCGATGATACAAACGTAGGATGTCAGGGTCAGTAGACAGGGCACAATTGTCCCTATGGCAGAGATAGTAAATGTTACCAGTTGAAGAGTCTGGGTGTCATCACAGGACAGCTTAATCATGGGTGAAAAATCACAAAAGAAATGATCAATTTCTTTGGAATTACAGAACGTTAATTGGAAAAAGAAAATATCTACTATGGCACAGCCCACAAGGCTACTTATCCAGGACCCAGCCACCAGTTGGCAACAAACCCTGCCATTCATCAGAGCATCATAACGGAGTGGATTGCATATCGCTAAATACCAATCATAAGGCATTGCCATGAGCAGCAGACATTCTGCAGTTGACATGACACCAAATAAGTATAATTGCAGAATGCAGCCCTTTACAGAAATGGATCTGTCCCCAGTCAGGAGACTGGCCAGCAGCCTGGGCAGGATGGTGGAGGTGTAGCGGGTCTCCAAGCAGGACAAGTTCCCCAGGAAGAAGTACATGGGGATGTGAAGGTGCTGATCAGTCACAACTAGCGCAATAATGAGGATGTTCCCTGCCACAGTCACAATGTAGATCACTAGAAACACGAGGAAGAGAAGGGGCTGCAGCTCAGGGACATTCCCAAATCCTAAAAGGATGAATTTCACGATGGGTGTTTGATTTCTTCCTTCCACTTTCTCCATAATCTGTATCTAGAAAAAGAAAACCATTAAATATTGATGGAGTGCACGCCGTCAGTTTGTGCTGTTGGATACACTAGCAGAAACCTGGAGTAGGTAACCTCATACCACTGCATCTCTCCACTAGAAGAATGAAGTTGTTAATAAACAGAGGAAGACTAATATAATCAAGAGATTGAGCTTCCAATGCAGGTGAACCAAGAGCATGGAACCCTACTGAATTACGGAAATGTCCCCTCTAACTCTCTTATGCTTTCTTGAACGTTAAATAAAGACTTTTAGGCTGGGATTTTGGAATACCTTAATCCTATCAGTGTCATAGCAACAAATCTAGAAGACATAAACAAAATCAAGAGATTGGAAACGAAAGATATTTAGAGTTCAACGACTGGTAGTCTAACCTGCAGTTGGGAGGTGTAATTCCCAGCTTGGGTAGAGGTACATATACTAGCTATGGTCAAGCGAGCAGGATAAAAATAGCAGTGAGAACAGGACAGCACATACAGGGGCTTGGGAGGGCCGCCTGTGGACGTACCTAGGATCTCAGATGGGATTGTGCTCGGGCAGCTCCTCTGTGCTGCCGAGGCCACACTACTATTCTTAGCACAATAGCTCCATCACAGATAATGTGTGTAGGTCACCGGAGCAGGGAATTACACTGCCCAGGTGCAGCATAGACATAACCCAGGAGACACACACCGAACACCAAAGAGGCTGCGGTTCGTATGAAGGTCTGTCCAGCTGTCCTCTATCACAGCAGATTCAAAGAAGAATTTGCACCATTTAATAGATACAGCTGAGAAACAGACAAAGACAAACATTAACCTAAACACAGACCATGGGCTGTTACCGATCTCAATTACGCCAGGGTAAATTGCATCCGCTTTATGTGGATTTACACAAGAGCAACTGAGACTGGAATCCAACCCCATTTAAAGAAATGTAAGTGAAATAGAAACGAAAATTCATCAAGATAGAAATAAGAGAGTCGTTTTTATTCAGAAAGGAGAATGTGCCTGGAGAAAAATTTAAAAAATGGAGAAAACGAAAGAGATAAATAAACAGAATAAGATAAAAATATAGTGTGAGAGAGAAAGAGGAGAGAGGCTGAGTTTATTTCTCCAAATTTTTGAGCAATAAAATACAGATCTGTTCAAAGAGAAGTAGCATATACTTTCTGTTAAAGCAAAGGTATCAGAACTAATAAATCTGAAATCTCTTCAGTAGTCGTCCCCTCAATAGCATTCATCACCATAAACTTTTCTGAGACATTTACATGCCCCATTTTGGGTTTATGTCCCACCTTCCATTCCTGTTTTTGGTTGCGTACATTTGGTTGTTAGTCATTTTGAAAAAAAAATATTTGTTTTTAATGTTTGGACCGGGGAAGGTTGTATGCTTGTGTTTTGATAAATTTGGCTGATTTCTTAGAAAAAAGGGAAGGGTTAGGTCAAAAGAATAGAAAGAGAGAGCTTAAAGAAAAGGAGTTTTTAAAAAAGAAAGATTGTTTAGGTTTATTAAGGAGAGAGGTTTTCAAAGAGTAAAGATTGGTTATTAAAGAAAGGACAGATTTTTTTGTTTAGGTTTATTAAGGAGAGAGGGTTTTAAAGGAAAAAAAAATGGAAGAACAGAAGGAAAGACCTTAATGAAAAGCAGTTTAAAAAATAAAAGATTGGTTAGGGTAGATTTAGTAAGAAGAGTGGTTGGTTATTAAGGAAAGGAAAGATTTTTGGTTAGGTTTACTAAGGAGAGAGGGTTTTAAAGACAAAAGTTTGAAAGAAAGGTTATTATAAAATACAAAAAAATGTAATAAATGAGGAAATATCAAGGTGGCTTGAAATAGGAGCATTTAAAAAGAGTTATTTTGGAAATAAAAAAGGAAAATATAAAGGGAAAAAGAATTAGGCTGAAAGAGAGCACATGCCAGAAAAAAAGGGAATTTTAAAAATTAGGAAGAAAATCTGTATTCAGTGACAAAGGGCTGTGTGAAAGAGATAAAGTATAGAAAACGAGAGAGAGAGAGAGAGATGCTTTTCTGTTCATGAGCAGAACACAGGGCTGCGTGAAAGAGGTAAAGTTTAGAAAACAGCAAGAAAGAGAAACATCTTTTTTTGTTCATCAGCAGAACACATGGCTAGTGAGAGAGGTAAATTATAGAAAGCGGTAGCAAGAGGTAAGCAGCAAGCTTACCCAGTGGCTGTCCCTAGGGAAATGATAACGATACCAGAGGCTGTGAGCCTTGGGAGGAAACCCTGCAGTCAGAAGCTGTTCTACAGCCCATCGCCTCCTCCTTCCTCCCTCCCTCCCTCCCTCTCCTCCCCTCCCCACCCCTCCTGAGATAAGCCCTGCATGAAAGATATTTCCACAACCTCTTCATATAGTTAAAGTTTTACCGAAAATTGACTTTTAATTTAAGTTTTGTAAAAGAATATACACTTAAAAGATAAGCGTGTTTGAAGAAACATTTCCCCAACACAAAAATAATGAGGAATCCCTGTGGCACCTTAGAGACGAACAAATTTATTTGGGCATAAGCTTTTATGGGCTAACACCCACTTCATCAGATGCATGGAGCTGACAAGAAGGTGTGAGTATCAGCAGAGGGAAAATTACTTTTTGTAGCGACCCATCCATGCCCAGTCTTTTTTTAGGCCTAATTTGATGGTATCTAGCTTGCAAATTAATTCCAGTTTTGCAGTTTCTCTTTGGAGTCTGTTTTTGAAGTTTTTTTGTTGAAGAATTGCCACTTTTCAGTCTGTTATTGAGTGTTCCGGGAGGTTGAAGTGTTCTCCTACTGGTTTTTGAATGTTAGAATTCTTGATGCCTGATTTATGTCCATTTTGCATAGAGACAGTCTGGTTTGGCCAATGTACATGGCCGAGGGGCATCTCTGGCACATGATGGCATATGTCACATTGGTAGATGTGCAGGTGAATGAGCCACTTTAGCTCTGTCACACAGCCCTTTGTCATTCAACACAGGCTTTCCAGCTACTTTTTAAAATCCCTTTTTTTTTCCATCTTGTGCTTTCTTTCAACCTTATTTTTTTTTACCTGGATATGTTCTTCTTTATTAAAAAAATCTCTATTTTAAATGCTCCTCCTTCAATCCACCTTTATATTTTCCTCTTTTATTTCAATTTTGTTTAGTTCTATAATAACCTTTCTTTCAAACCTTTGTCTTTAAAACTCTCTCTCCTTAATAAACCTAACCAAAAATCTTTCCTCTCTTTAATAACCAACCTCTCTCCTTACTAAAGCGAACCAATTCTTATTGTTTTAAACCTCCTTTTCCTTAAGTCATCTCTTTCAATTCTTTCAGATTAACCCTTACTTTTTCTAAAAAAAAATCAGCCAGACGTGTCAAACCACAAGTACAAAACATTCCCCTGTCCAAACATAAAAAAAAATTATATGTTTCAAAATAGCCAAAGGTGTCAAACTGTACACAACTGAAAGCGGGAACGGAGGGCAGTACATTCACCTGAAATGGGGCCTGGAAACAGGGCAGAAAAATATATAGTGGTAAATTCTATCAGGGGTTAACTCCTCTCTTCCTTGCTTTTCCCTTATGCACTTTTTATCTCCTCATTCACTAGTTTATGATGCACCCATAGAAACTATGTCTACACCGGGAATGTTAATGGTACATTGACAATGGTGCAACATAAAGGTATGACAGAAAAATGGAAATCCAGAAAAACACAGAGAGAGAGAGAGACGAGAGAGACTCTTTGTTTTATTTCAAAAATTGTACAAGCAATAAATGTCACATTTGAGGAAAAGAAACAGAGTCTTGTCGTGAAAAAGAAAATACACACACAAGGAGTCAATAAACTAGATACATTCATGGAGGACAGGTCCATCAATGTCTATTAGCCAGAATGGGCACGGATGGTGTCCCTAGCCTCTGTTTGCCAGAAGTTGGGAATGGGCAATAGGGTATGGATCAGTAGATGATTACCTGTTCTGTTCATTCCCTCTGAAGCACCCGGCATTAGCCACTGTCAGAAGACAGGATACTGGACTAGACGGACCTTTGGTCTGACCCACTATGGCCGTTCTTATGTTCTTATGTTTTAAATCTGAAAGCCATTCATTGCTCTTTCTTAGGCATGCTTTTCTATAACTCATCTACCTTCATTTCCTTCCCCCCTGGATTGAACAAGCAATCATACTCTTTCTGACATGGTGGATGCCTGAGCAGGTATTTCTATTTGATAATCAGATTATTTCATTTTAACTGGGCTGCTTTACCTTTCTCACTGATGATCTATTGCCCCTAACCCCAATCTTTCCTTCAGATTTCCCGAGTTAAAATTATAATCTTTGCACTACATTTTCAATTCTCTTCTACTTTTGATAGTCTTCAATAATCTCAGTAAAATGAGCTTTGGGTTCCTACCTGGATGTCTGGATCCTATGGCACTTCTGGGTGTATTTTGCTGTTATTCCCTTTCACAGAAATTTATGTCTCTCTCGGTTGGTAATTTCTCCTTCACAATAGATGATGTAATCTCCCTTCATATTTCTGCCGGTGGGAATTTGAAATTATTGCATAGAGGAAAGATAATATTTATTTTTAGAAAGGAAAAACAACGGTGCAAGAACAGTCTTATTACTAACCTCAAAGGGGAAGTCATGGAAAACAGCTGGTTCAAAGAGGGAAAATAACGGAGACAGAAGAATTGTTGACCCAAAAGACAAAGCAATTGGAAAAAAGGGAATGTCTCATTTATGTCTCACCAGTCTGGGCTCCCTCTCACACTGTGCTGCTGTGGCAAGATGCAAAACTGCTCCCAGTCCTACACTTCCTCCAACATTCCCACAGGCAGGGATGCACCCAGCTGCAGTTACGTGCAAGCTCTGGCCAGCCACTGCATGAACCAAAAAGAGAGAAGCTGCAGTCAAGATACCAACCAGCTCCCCAGCCTAGGATCCCAGAGCTGGACCGTCCTGCCCTCCTCAAAACACTGACCAGTATGAATGCATTACCTGGTTCGTCTCTCCCTCAACGTGGAGAGGAATATGCACACTTTTAATGATAAAAGTTAGATTTTAAATGATTAGAAGGGATACCAAACAGATCAAAGCAGATTATCTAGCAAATAAACAGAAATGCAACCTAAGCTTAACGCACTAGTTAGATTGACTATGAATGAGCAGTTTCTCACCCTGACCGATCATATCAGCAGTCTGACAGATTCTCAAGGCAAAAGCTGCATTTGCCTTGCAGCTTGGGTTTCTCAGGTTTCCATACACAGGCTAGAAATCTCTTTAACCTGGCTCCAGCACTTCCCCCAGTTCAGTCTTTGTTCCTTAGGTCTCTCCAGGAATCCTCTTGTGTGGCATGATATCGCTCCCTGACTTATATAGCTTTAGCATAGGGTGGGAACCCTTTGTTTCAAAACTCGGTTCCCAGACCAGTTTGAGGAAAAATACAGATGTCCCAAGATGGAGCCCAGTGTCATGTGGTCTGGTCACCTGCCCTGATAGATTCATATCACCCATTACTTACAGGCTCTCTGGAAAGTTCTCAGGAAGGCTCATCAGGTGGGAGATAAGCTTCTCCTAAGATCTATTCTTTTCCCTAACGGCTCATTACCCTGAATGTCAAAGGGAGTTGGACACCTAACCTTTCTGTGCTCCTTTGAAAATCCACACTTTGTTGCCTGATGGCCTAACTTGCACCTATCCTTTTGGTCTTTGCTGAAAGAGCGAGGGACTCCTTCTCCTAAAGTGTGAGGGAAGATGCTATGTATGTGGGATGGGAAAGGTGGAGGTGGATAGCTGTAGTGTAAAACAGGAATGTAATCTGTGACTGTTTATTTTGAGAGTGGGCAGGGGAGACACAGATACTAGTCCATATTAGCCATGGGGAAAATAACTCTTGCCTTTGCCTTGTACAGGGCCTGATACAAAACCCCTTGTTGTCAATGATTGAGAGTCTTTTCCTTAACTAGAAAGGACTTTGGATCTGGCTCATTATTAAAAGATGCAAGACTTTGGAGCATACAAGCCATAGTGAGATAAAGAATGATTTGGCCTCTATTTTGTATCTACTAACATGATGAAAACTAGTACAGTAGGGGACTGGGTGGTGATGGGAAGTTGACTTGTGGGGAAGTCTTGATCTGATGACGTGCACAAACTGGTCCAACAGATACCATTCTCTCTTTAATTATATTGCAACCAATACAATGCAACTCAGTGCTGTATAATAAATCGCTTCACCCACTTTGGTTCATTATCAAATATATTCAAGAGACCAAATAACCAATGTCATTCAAGTTTATTGCTATTAACCAGTAATAATATAGTTCTGGAAAAAGGTTCTGTATGATACCAATCTCCAGGAAGACATCTCATGCAGTCATGTTACATTCACCTGACACAGAAGGTGTACTCCCAAAGTTATACTCCTAAAGCTATCTTTCTATACTCTTTACTTTAGGAGTATAAAACCTTCTGTTTTACTGGCTGGCTGAGAGTCACATCTGACTGCAGAATTGGGGTGCGGGTCCACTGGCTTCCCTACTCCCGCACTGCGGACTCGCTGCGGGAAGCGCACAGTGTGAGAAGGGGATGCTGAATGCTCCAAGGTCAGCCCCAGGAAGGTCGAAGCTGTGGAAGCTTCTTGCCCTGGAGACAGTCTGCTCACAGAGAGGAGGTTCCCCCAGAGTCCTGACTGGCTTCATATGGAGTCGTTCCAGAGCATCGCATCCAGAGCAACTGGTGGTTGAGGTGGGATGGACTGCACCCCATGGATGGAGCATCTGGCAGTAAGTGACAGGGGAGCAGTAAAACAGTAGGTTTATTAGATGACAGGAACATGGTCTAAAACAGAGTTTGTAGGTACAGAGAACAGAACCCCTCAGTCAGGTCCATCTTGGGGGGGCAGGGAGGCTAGAGCCCCATCTGGGCCTCCCTCCATTTCCCCAGCCAGCTCCAAAACTGAAACTCTCTCACCCCTCCTCTCACCTTTTTCTCTTTCCCGGGCCAGGAGGCCACCTGATCTCTTTGTTCTCCAACACCTTCAGTTGGCACCTTTGCAGAGGAGGGGCCCAGGCCATCAGTTGCCAGCAGACAGGGTGTCGGCCATTCTCTGTGCAGACAGCATCACACACCCTTATCCCACGACCTAGATACTTAAGAAATGCCTAGGGGAAACTGAGGCACACACACAGTATTCAGAGAAAACATTAAGAACATTCCCACTTCGTTGCAATCCTCCAAAACACTTGCAACCACTCCCAGCTTGGTATGGTCTGCAAACTTTATAAATGTACTCTCTATGCCATGATCTAAATCATTGATGAAGATATTGAAAAGAACTGGACCCAGAACTGATCCCTGTGGGACCCCACTCTTTAAGCCCTTCCAGCATGACTGTGATCATTGAAAACTACTCTCTGGGAATAATTTTCCAACCAGTTATGCACCCACCATACAGTAGCTCCATCTAGATTGTATTTCCCTAGTTTCTTAATGAGAAGGGCATGCGAGACTGTATCAAAAGCCTTACTAAAGTCAAGATATACCACATCTACCACTTGCCCCCATCCACAAGGCTTGTTACCCTGTCAAAGAAAGCTATCAGGTTGGTTTACACAATTTGTACTTGGCAAATCCATGCTGACTGTTATTTATCACCTTATTAACTTCTAGGTGTTTTCAAATTGATTGCTTCATTATTTGCTCCATTGTCTTTCCGGGTACAGAAGTTAAGCTGACTGGTCTGTAATTCCCCAGATTGTCCTTATTTCCCTTTTTATAGATGGGCACTAGATTTGCCCTTTTCCAGTCTTCTGGGATGTCTCCCGTCTTCCATGACTTTTCAAAGACAATAGTCAATGACTCAGATTATCTCCTCAGTCAGTTTGCCTCTTACCCCTTCTCCCCCAGGGGCCAACTTGAAGGTGGTTCTGACCCACTTGGGACCAGTGCTGAAGGGGCCTGGAGAGTCCCATAAATTGCAATGTGCCACCAGCAGGTTTGATCTTAGCAGCAACTGGATGGCCTGGATCAGACAGGAGGCAGGGAAGGGGTGAAATACCCAGTGAGGGGAATCCCGACAGGGAAAATACAAAAACCAAAGCTGCAGAAACTTCGTTCTGCCATATGTCGCATGGGGGCAGAAATTCCACAAACAATCCAGTACTAGGCACAGCAATGGGATCTGCAACCAGAGTCAAATCAAAATATCTGTCATCAGGTTTCAAATCTCTGTATCCATCTATGATCGTGTGTCCATAAAAACTGGGGCTTCTGGAATATTAAGATATCCTGGGATAAGAAGGAAGGTACTCTCATGGACTGGTAACTAGTTAAAAGATAGGAAACAAAGGGCAGGAATAAACAGTCAGTTTTCAGAATGGAGAGAGGTAAATAGTGGTGTCTCCCAGGGGTCTGTACTGGGCCCAGTCCTATTCAACATATTCAGAAATGATCTGGAAAAGGGGGTAAACAGTGAGGTGGCAACATTTGCAGATTATACAAAATTACTAAAGATAGTTAAGACCCAGGCAGACTGCGAAGAGCTACAAAAGGATTTCACAAAACTGGGTGACTGGGCAACAAAATGGCAGAAGAAATTCAATGCTGATAAATGCAAAGTAATGCACATGGGAAAACATCATCCCAACTATACATAGAAAATAATGGGGTCTAAATTGCCACTCAAGAAAGCTTATGCCCAAATAAATTTGTTTGTCTTTTAGATGCCACAGGACTCCTCATTGTTTTGTTTTGTTTTAAATAAGGAAGTGTTATTTACTCCTTCTCATAAGGCAAGAACTAGGGGTCACCAAATGAAAGTAATAGGCAGCAGTTTTCAAACAAAAAAGGGAAGTATTTCTTCACACAACGCACCGTCGACCTGTGAAACTCTTTGCCAGAGGATGTTGTATAGGCCAAGACGATAACAGGGTTCAGGAAAGAACTAGATAAGTTCATGGAGGACAGGTCCATCATTAATGGCTATTAGTCAGGATGAGCAAGGATGGTGTCCCTAGCCTCTGTTTGCCACAAGCTGGGAATGGGAGACAGAGAATGGACAACTTAATGATTACTTGTTCTGTTCATTCCCTCTGGGGCACCTGGCATTGGCCATTGTCAGAAGACAGGATACTGGGCTAGATGGACCTTTGGTCTGATACAATATGGCCATTCTTATGTTCTTATATGGTCATATTTGAATGTGGCCCTTCTCAGACACCAAAGTAAAAATGCACACAACCTCCCAGATAGTTACAGATTCATAGAATTAAAGGCCAGAAAGGAGCAGTATGATTCTCTAGTCTGACCTCCTGCATAATATATGCCATAAATCCTCAACCTGATTAACTGGGGTTCAGTCTAGCACCCTCTTTACTTCAGCATGCTGTGATTCCACTTTCTTTCACCACTGTCAGAGAGACATTCCAGCAGAAGGGCCCTGATCTCTCAGCTTTTAGCACTAGAACCCACCAAGTCTGTCTGTTTTGCTTTTCTTTTTCGTTCGTTTGCTTTTGTGGTTAGTTGAATAATTTTTCAGCAAAAGCTGGCTTTTTCTGGCACAAGGAGCATTTTCCAAGGAGTAAAAAATCTTGGATTAAAAGAAAAAATAACCCCCAAAATATTTATTTTCTGCTTTAAATGATAATACAAAAGGGGGGTCAGTGAGAGAAGGGGGGGTGCAGAATCCCCTTCTCCATTCCGCACTGGGGGGAGCAGTGAGAAAACAGCATAGCCTTGGGGACAAGACTGAAGAGGGGCTTTGGGGGTTGGAAAACATATTTTTTTTCAACTCTGTACCTACATAAATGGCTCGTTTGCACATCGAACTTGCAGGTGCCCTTTGACTTTGCCTCTCTTCTAAAGTCTCCGGGTTTCACTTCAGGGCTGGGCCCCTCAGGCTCCTGGGAAGCAACTGGAGAGTGTCTCCAGGGCACAGAATACAAGAAATTGTTCTCATTACACCTATTCAGCGAAAGGGCGAGTCATTGTGTCACGAGACAATCCCAACAACCCTCTGTGTTTACAAAGGAGCAACAGGAGACAGAAAGACACTGCCCGGTATCACTGTGTGAGAGACTAGACCACAGTGACAAAACCCATCACCAAAGCCAACAGTGGGTTAACATCGTGTTTGTCTCTTAACATGGCCACATTTAAGAAAAGACAGGAATCAACCGCAATTGTCAACACAAAGGCACTGATTTGTGCTCACTTCTTGTTTACAGAATAGAGTAGATGAAATATATAGAATTAGACTGAACCGCCGGAGGATTTGACAAAATCGTTTTATGTTGCATGTTCCGTTATTACTTGCAGGAGCCATTGGTCTGACGCTACCATGGCAGGAAATATAAGCAGTAAGGAAGCACGTAAAGTTGAGTGACAAACGCCCCTGAGGAATGTTATCATTGTTGAAGACAACTAATCTAATCTACCTGCCTAGCGGTCTGTCATTTTAAGATCTCTTTTTATTCTTATTGCTCTAACAGCGGGTCTTCCCTCCTTGTCCTGGATCCCCAGAGGCAGCAAGTGGGATCTTTTGGTGAAGGAGTTCCTGGGGATGGCTACACTTGCAGATGTCGAGTGCTGTGAGTTAAACCCGCCTTCGGAGAGCGTAGGAGGGAAAGCGCTGCCGTGTGTTCACACTGTCACCTGCAAGCACGCTGGCGTGGCCACATTTGCGGCACTTGCAATGGCATTGGGCCCGGTGCATTATGGGCAGCTATCCCAGCATGCAAGTGACTGCAACGTGCTTTTCAAATGGGGAGGGTGGGGTGGAGTGTGACAGGGACTGTGTTGTATGTATGTGGGGGGAGAGAGAGTGGGTTTTTTGGGGGGCAGAGAGCATGTCAGCATGCTGTCTTGTAAATTCAGACAGCAGCAGACCCTGCCTCTCTCTTTCACACACAGCATTCTGCACTAATGATTGCTTTGTCTCAGAGTAGATAAACAGCTGGGTGTCAGAAATGGAGTTTTCAAAGGGCACATCCACATTCCTACAGCTGATTCCAAACAATGACCAGAGTGGCCACTTGACTTAAGGGGATTATGGGACATTTCTGGAGTCTGATCAGAGCGCAGTAATGCAACACCTCATTCACACTGATGCCCAGGCATTTCAGCCAAGGCACAGCAGGAGTTAATCTTCTCGCGGAGGTGGAGAACCAGGAGTGCTGTAGCCTTGGAGTCAGAGCACTCTACAAGCCTTGCCTGTGTGGACAAGCTGGGGTGCTGGGGGATGCTTTAATGCGCTCTAACTCCCAAGTGTAGCCAAGCCCACCTGTTCCTTATAAAGAGGGGGATATGCTAATAGGGGTGACCATTTACTGTTTATATCGATCTTTCTCTTTGCCCAGGCTGCAGCCGGATTCACAATCAGCAGCCCCCTGGATCTGTGCAGTGACCAGCCAATCCCCTGAGAACTTTCCCCTTCAACACCTGGGAAAATGAAACTTTGGCTCCATTTCGTTTCCTTTGTAGCAGTCTCGGAAGATATTTTCTTTTACTAGTTTCTCTATAGATAGATGGGGACATAGTATTCTTCCCAAACTATTTTGATATGATTCTTAACATGACTTTATTCCCAGGTGCCCGGTCCCACGTCCAGCTAGTGGAGTCCGGAGAGGATGTGAAAACGCCTGGGGACTCTCTCCGCCTCTCCTGCAAAGCCTTCGGGTTCACCTTCAGCAGTTATCTCATGGACTGGATCCGTCTGGCCCCCGGGAGGGGGCGGGACTTGCTGGCTAGAGCTGCTGCCCAGGGCAGCGCCTACTACGCTGACTCCGTGAAAGGGCGATTTGCCATCTCCAGAGACAATGCCAACAGCCTGGTGCGTTTGCAAATCAGCAGCCTGAGAGCGGAGGACACCGCCCTGTATCCCTGTGTCAGAGACACACAGCCAGGGACCTAGGACAAAACCGAGTGCTGTAGCCACCGTCTGGAGTTGGCTGGTTGGGGTGCTCAGGGTTTTCAAAACTGTGGAAATCTGAGGAAAGACTCAGATGACATTTAAGCACCAAACCCGCCCCACTGGGGGCACTGGCTGTGTCAATAAAGTAGGGAGCCCGGGGGCTTCGAATCACATAAGGGTCTAAGGGTAGTTATTATAATGCCTGCCTAGAGGTGCCTGGCTCTCAATGGAATTTACAGCCTCGAATTAGGCACCCTGACTCTCAGCCCCACTGTGCCTGAGCCAGAGAATGGACTTCAACAAGGTCCATCTTCTACCTCCCAGGGGAGGGCCCAGCCACTGGGCTAGAAGGTTTCCCGGGGGACTCCTCTCCAAAGAGCTGCGGTTGAATTTCTTCTACTTGCTTCAGAATGCAAAGAGTCTTTGTGAGGAGACAGCAAGACAGAGTGTGAATGAGAATGACTGAATAGCCCGGTGACCAGGGTGCTCTTCTGGGATCAAGGGAGGCCCATCTTCAGGTCTCTGTGCTCTAAGGGTTATTTGAATGCTCGATTAGCAGGTTTCAGGCCAGTGTGGTTATTAGAACACTGGGCAGCCTGGGTCTCCGGGGTCCTGGCTTTTCTTCTAACAGCCAACAGACCTCGGGGAAATCAGTTTTCTTCTCTCTGCCTCAGTTTATCCACCTCGAAAAAGGGGACACGAAAGCTCACCGTCCGTTCCCAAATCTCCCTTACAGAGCTGAGTATTTCTGTCACCCAAGGGTGTAATCACTCCTGGGCTGTATTTCACAGACTGGATACATTCAGTGCTTCAGATTACTTTGAACATGCTTCTATCCCCTCAGGGTCTCACACCGTATCATGGCATCTCCCAAAGCCCGGGACAAGGGACCTCGGCGAGAAATGCAATGCCAGCCCCTGGGACTCCATTTTAAGAGCACGGATATGCAAGTCGAGTAATTGTATTCCCTGCTTAAAGCCCTTTGGGTTGGGAACCTGCAGCTCCCGGTGTCTGCAGCGATCGTCCCAACCCTCTAGAGAACTTTTCCCAGCAAACACACTTGATGTTTTGGCTGCATTTTCTTTTCACTGTGACAGCTTTCCGAGGTGTGTATCTCTTCGGGGGGAAATGGAGATACCCTTGTTTTGAAATAACGTGTGGCAATATTGGAATCAGAGCTGTGATCCGTAGCAATATTAACAGAAGCATCAATCCGGTTAGCAGCAGCACTGTCATCTGGATTCTCCATGTGCTTTTACACTCCCCGGGGCTGGGGCTCAGGATCCGCTGGTGGAGTCCGGAGGAGGAGACATTAAGAAGCCCGGACAATCTCTGCGCTCACCTGTACAGGCTCCGGCTTTGATTTAAGCTCCCGGGAAGGGAGTGGAGTGGGTCTCCGTGATTTTCTTTGATGGGAGTAAGGAATATCACGCCGCTTCTGTCAAAGGATGATTCACCACCTCCAGGGACAACTCCCCAAACCTGGCCGATTTAGACATGAGCAGCCTGAAGCCAGAGGACACCGCCCGGTTACTGTGCAGCGTCGCAGTGAGTGAAATCCGGTCTGAGCTGAGACAAAAACCCGTCCCCTGCAATGCCATGAGGCTCTTGCTCTTGGTGGCGCTCAAGGTCTGCAAGTTACAATGAGCCCAGCGAGGACAAAGGGAAGTAAACAAAGAAATCAGGGGGTTCATGTCATGTTCTTTCTCACGGGGAATTGCCCAGCAGGCCAGATAAGAATCCAGATGTTTAATCACAGACGTTAATAGGTTTATAAAGACTCCTTCCACCTCCCCTCCCCCTTCCCCCAATACATTGTCTTTGCCCTCCTCTCCAAAAAAGGACAAATCCAGTGATGTTCTGGCTCTGTGTAGCATCCTCCCTCCTATGACCTACAGACCCGGTGCCCTCCTTTGTGTAACCTTTGCAGTGACTGACAGCAGCGCTGGGGGGACAGTCAGACAGAGAGACCTGACTCTGTTGGGTCTTAGAATGAAGTCAGGGCCAAATGCTCCGACTCGCATTTGTGCAAAAGGAATGGGAATGGGAGTATGAATCGGAATGGAAGAGGACTATCCATGGGAACAGAAATGGGACGGTGAGCATGAAAGAGAACAGGAAGGTGAGTGTGAGTGGAAGTGGAAATGGGAGTGTGTGAGTGAACAGGAAGGGGATGTAAAAAGGAATGGGAGTGTTCATGGGAGTGGGAATAGAAATACCTGTTTCAGCGTGAATGGTTACAGGGGTCTGAATGGAAGTGGGAACGGAAATATTTTATTATTAAGTAGTAGCAGTAGTCGAATGTCTGAATATTACATCATACAAAATCTAAAAACATAAAAAGGAGAACGCTTCTGCCTGCACTTCATTGCTTATTAATAATTAACTAAGTAGATGATTATGCTGATGATGATTAGCGGTGGCGGAGTTGGTGGTGGTTGGATCCTAGCGCCTGGGGTCTCCAATCATAGTCTAGGATCCCCTATTCCTAGGCACGGTACAAACACAGACCATAACACCTCTCTCTACCCCGCGGAGTTTACAATTCGAGCATAAATGGGAAGTGGAGTGTGAATGGGAGTGGGAGTGTGAACGCGGATATAAATATCAGCCGGGCATAATAATCTTCCTCCATTGCCTACTGAATCCTCCCTCTACTCCCTCCCTAAAGCAAAACTCCCAGACACGCCTCTCTAGGCACACAAATGTCAGGGAGGCTCCTCTGCAAAACCTTAACTCTTTCTTCAGACCCCCACCCCCAGCTTCTCCCACCCGCACACACAGCCGGGCCCCCAGACCTCGTCCAAAGTGCATCATTTCAATGTAGCCGGTCACTGCTGGGAAGGGAAAGGGGCTTCCCTCCCAAATCCCTCCCAGTGGCAGGGGAAATCTTCTGTCTCCAGGGGGTGGCCCAGCCCTATGGATCCCTAGGACACGACCCCACCCCAGACACTGACTCCCCAGACCGGACATTGCATGGCCCCTGTGCGTGTGCAACGGGGCTCCAGAGCTGAGTCCCCCCCAACCCCCAATATCACCTCAGAATAGCCAGACCCTCAGTTCCCGTGTGAGGAAATACAGTCCCTGCAGGGAGCTGTTCATTCCTCCCAGGGTCCGAAAGTCTAATGAGGATCCCAGCGCCCTGTGCCCGGCGCTGCACAGACACAGAGGACGGGACAGTCTGACTCCTGCCACGAGAGCCCTAGGGCGAGTCAATCCGATCACTGGCAGCAGGAGTGTGTGTCTCTTATAAAGCGGGGCATGCAAATGAGGGAGACAGTTTCCTCTTTAAATCTGAGCCTCCCTCTGCCCAGGCTGCACCCGGAGACACAATCCGCAGCCCCCTGGGTCGGTGCAGTCCCCAGCCAGTCCCCTGAGAACTTTCCCCTCCAGCACCCGGGAAAATGGGATTTTTGCTCCTTGTCATTGTCGCTGTAGCAGCTTTGGAAGGTATTTTCCTCCTCTGAAGACCTGGCCGAGTTAGAAGAATATTGTGTTCTCGCTGTTCTTATACCGATATTAATGGCCTGTCTTTATTCCCAGGTGTCCGGTCCCAGACGCTGGTGGAGTCCGGAGGGGGTGTGAAGAAGCCCGGAGACTCTCTCCGCCTCTCCTGCAAAGCCTCCGGGTTCACCTTCAGCAGCGCCTACATGAGCTGGGTCCGCCAGGCTCCCGGGAAGGGACTGGAATGGGTCGCTCACATAAACCCCGGTGGGAGTACTTACTACCTCGATGCAGTGAAAGGGCGATTCACCATCTCCAGGGATAACGCCAAGAGTGAGCTGTATCTGCAGATGACCGGCCTGAAGCCCGAGGACACCGCCCGCTATTACTGTGCGAGAGACACAGTGACACCAAACCGGTTTGTGATCGCACAAAAACCCAGGCTGCGGAATCGCCCTTCTCCCGGCGGCCGCGCGGGGGCAGCAGCGACACCCCCCGCTTCGGGCTCGGGCAGGAGACTCGGCACCCGGGGGAACGGGACACAAACCTCCCCTCAATTTTAACCCTTCCGTTCCCGGGCAAAGTGTCTCCCCTTCCTACCCAGAGCCCCGCTGATCCTGGGGTTCAGGGATCCCTCGCTTCATCTGTGAACCCCAATCCGGAGTGAGTCTGTTCTGAATCACTCTCCCCTCGCAGACCTGGCACCTTGGCTCTCCCTGGCCCACCTCGGTGTCAGACTCACAGGCCAGCGTCGGTCAGTGTAAAGCGGACAAGCGCGTTGGGGTTTGCATCAGACCCAACGGATGGAGCAAATTGCCCCTGGGGCCAAATCCTCCGCTAGTGTAAAATCACCGCAACTGCTTTCACGAGACTCGAGTTACTCCTGATTTACACCAGGGATGTTTATGGCATTAATGCAGTGGAAGGTAATTAGTTAATTATAACCGATGTGGGGCCCCTCCCCGTGGCATCTCTGCCCTTCACAAACGTTTATTGCCTTTATCCCCACAACGCCACCGTGAGGCCGGGGAACTATCACAGCCCCAGGTTCAAAACGTGGGACTGAGGCAGAGAGAGATGGAGGTTGGGATATGGCAATGGGCCATTCAGAGTCCAGGCGGGGCTGTGGGGCAGACAGGCCGGCTCTCCCTTTTGTGCTGCCCCAAGCAGAAAAAATTTTGGCTGCTCCCGCTTTTTTTGGCTTTTACACGTTTGCACTTTGCAATTTTTTTTTGTTTTGACTGTTTAAATTTTTAAAAAATGAAAACAGAATTTGTAGTTAGTGAAATAAAACAATTTCCTACTAGTGTACTCATTAACACCAGCACCCCAGCTCCACTCCTCCCCTTGGAGCCACCAAAGCCTGGTGAAAATGGAGAGATGGCCCAGCTGCTGCTTCCCCCATCCCCTGGGCCAGTGACCCTGCCAAAGAAGGAAATTCAGCTGGTTTGGCAAATCTATGCTGGCTAATCCTCCTCATCCACCAGGTGCTTACAAATACATTGTTCAGTAATTTGTTCCAGTCCCTTTCCAGGGATCAAGGTTGGGCTGACTGGCCTATAGTGCCCTGGTGCTTCACTGGTCCCTTTCCTAAAGATGGCAAATGTCAAACCTTTCTCCAGTCCTCTGGCACCTAACTGGAGGGAAGGAGCAACTGGTCCAGGGGCATCCAAAGCCAGGCCCCTGCAGTTGCTCATTTAAGACCCACAAAAGGGTATCCGGCCATGCACCTCCAGCCAAACTCCACCGGCATGGAGCCCCGTGGAGCCCCCAGGGCTCAGAGGGCAGAGCTGAGTCCCACAGTGCCAGAACAACCAGGGAGCAGGGATGGTGCCCAGAGCCTGGTGGCGGGCTGGTGTCAAAACACCCGGGTCCCGATGCTGGACCAGTCCCAGGCGAGTTGGCCCGGAGTGGGTGGGAAGCAGCTTTGGACTGGTCAGTCCCGAGTCCAGGGGCAGCTCTGTGTGCCAGGCCAGCTGTTTGCAGTGAAGTCTGGCTCAGCAAGGCCAGAGGAGGCCACTCAGCCCCGTGCCATGGGTGGCGTCTCCTCCTCTCGGGGGTGGCTCCGGGCCCTGCCCCTCCCTCTGCCTCTGCGGCGGTGGCTCGCTGGCAGGGCCGGCTCTAGGTTTTTTGCCACCCCAAGCATGTAAGCTTGCTTTGCTGGTGCCTAGACATGGTCCTGGGGGCAGAGATCACCCAGCGCCGGAATAAACCCCGCTCCGCTGAGCCTGGGAATGTGGCACCGCTGGGACTTTCCAAAGAGACTCGAGCATTTTTTTCATCCATTTGACAGGTGGAAATCACAGCCCTGGTGTAAACGGTGCAGCTCAGGATCCTGCCCACAGTAAAGTTCCACAATGTCACAGGTTTCAGCGTAACAGCCGTGTTAGTCTGTATTCGCAGAAAGAAAAGGAGGACTTGTGGCACCTTAGAGACTAACCACTTTATTTGAGCATAAGCTTTCGTGAGCTACAGCTCATTTCATGGGATGCAACTTCATGGGATGTCACAGAGTCACCATGGAGATAAAAGACCCCGCCCCTCAGCCCCCGATGACATCACAGCCCAGCAGGGGCCCGCAGGGCATTGGGGACAGTCACATGGCTAAGGGCTGTGGACAGGGACACGGTGGGATTTCATGGGGTTGCTCAGGGGGAGGCGGCTCCCGAGGGAGAAGCAGAGGCCCGTGGGTGGGGGGCGGGGGGGGCACGAGGGTCGCAGAGCGCAGCTCCCACTGACTGAGATACGGCCCCGGACTCCCCAAAGTCTCCCCTAGTGTTAGTTTCTAGGTAGGGATGAAGGGTGAGGCCAGTATTAAAACTCAGGGTTGGAATTACATCCTGGGTAAAGTCCGGTTTTGGGGCTCTAAGTCAGGTATTCATGTAGTTTTCCGGTTCAGACATATATGAAGGTGAAGTTTATCCTCAGGGTCACGGTTAGATGGGGGAGCTAGAGGAGGGATAAAGAAGATGCCAGTTTCTCTCCTTATGGTCGAGTAGGAAGCTCCGACTGAGACAAGGGTTAGGTGCCACAGAGACAAAGCTCCGCCTCTTCTCTCAGCCCCACACAAAGGAACTGAGTCCGGGCTAGGAACTGGCGGGTGTCTCTTATAAGGAGCGGGGCATGCAAATGAGGGTGAGAGTTTCCAGTTTAAATCTGTCCCTCTCTCTGCCCAGGCTGCACCCGGAGACACAATCCGCAACCCCCCGGGTCTCTGCAGTCACCAGCCAGTCCCCGGAGAACTTTCCCCTCCAGCACCCGGGGAAATGAAGCTTTGGTTGTACCTGGTTCTCATTGCAGCATCTCCGGAAGGTCCATTCTCCTTTCCATGGGTTGGATGTACTGGGGAGGCGGGGGGTTACAGCGCTATTGCCCGATGTCCTCATTTTCCCCATAATTAATTGTTATTCCCAGGTGCCCGGTCCCAGCTGCAGCTGGTGGAGTCCGGAGGGGTGTGAAGAAGCCCGGAGACTCTCTCTGCCTCTCCTGCAAAGCCTCCGGGTTCACCATCAGCAGCTCCGGCATTAACTGGGTCCTCCAGACTCATGGGAAGGGACCGCCAGCATTTACAGCACCAGCATAGACAACAGTGACTCGGTAAAAGGGCGATTCACCGTCTCCAGAGATGACCCCAACAGCCTGTTGTACCTGCAAATGACCGGCCTGAAGCCCAAGGACACCGCCTGGTCTCACTGAGCGAGAGATCCCATATCTCTAGCACAAGGATACACACCGGCATCTTCAGGTTTCAGGCTGCTGATGTGCAAATGCACCAGGTTACTGGAGGCGTCTCTGGAGATGTTGAATTGCCCTTTCCCTGAGTCCAGGTCATATGGGGTACCTGCACTATCAATGCTGGAGACCCACTCCAGTCCCTTCCCAGGAACATGATGGATCCAATCCAGCCAGTTGCTACTGATGAAGAAGCCGGAGGCTTTGCAGGAGAGGCGGAGAGAGTCTCCGGGCTTTTTCACATCCCCTCCAGACTCCACCAGCTGGGCCTTTGACAGAGCCCCTAGGGGGGAAAAAGTATCATGAATCACATCTGGAATTTTCAAAGGGTACAGTCAAGGGGAATTAGATATTCCATTACCTAAGTCCCCTTCAAAAATGTTAATCAACATTCCAGTAGGCCCTGCTCCAAACCCCACTCAGACCATTGGAAGTCCTCCCCTTGCCTTTAGTGACCTTTGCACCAGGCCCATAATGCACAATATTCCACAGTATTTCCAGAAAATGTCAGAAACCATCATTCCTTTACACGCACTAGACAGAAGAGACAATTCAGCCAAAATATGCTGTTGATGCTGGATAAAGTGCTCATGGTGTCCCGGCATTAGCTGCACAGACCCCTCCTTGTGTCCTAGCCATGCAGGTGTCAAGCTATTAAATGACTTAGGCAGGGCATTAAGGATATGCATTTGCATATCTTTTTTTTTTTATAAGCCATGTTTGAGCTCGAGCCGTCAAGCTATCTTAGGTTTTTATATTGTCCCCATTACTGTAGTGTCTGAGCATCACAATCATTGAAGTATTGAGGGTAACAAGAAAACATTTTACAAATACATTAGAAGCAAGAGGAAGATGAAGGACAGGGAAGGACCACTGCTCAATGAGGAGGGAAACACAGTCACAAGAAAATGCAGCAATTGCCGAAATATTAAATTCCATTTTGTTTAGGTTTTCACCAAAAAGGTTATCAGTAATCAGAGGACTAACAGTGAACATCAGTGTAAATGGGGTGGGATCTGAAATAGGCTAAATAGGCTAAAATAGGGAAACAACAAGTTAAGAATTATGTAGACAGGTTAGACGTCCTCAAGTCAGCAGGGCCAGATGAAATACACCAGAGAATACTTAAGTAACTGGCCAAAGAGACCTTAGCCATTAACAATTTATTTCTGAGAACTCTCGCAGGACAGGAGTGATCCCAGAGGACTGGAAGAGGGCAAGTGGTACCTTTCAATAAAAAGCAGAATAAGGGCAACCCAGGAATTATAATCCAAAAATGTAACTTCTGTACCCGGAAAGAATGGAGCAAATAATCAATTTGCAAGCACCCAGAAGATAAGGTGACAACTAACAGTCAACATGGATTTGTAAAGAACAAATCACGTCAAACCCACCTCATATCCTCCTTTGACAGGGTATCAAAACTAGGGGATGGGGGCGGGGATAGGAACAGTAGATGTGGTACATCTTATCTTTAGTCAGACATTTCATACAGTCTCAGATCGCCTTCTCGTAAGCAAACCAGGGAAATATAGACTGATGATCCTATTATAAGGTAGGTGCAGAATGAGTTAGAAAATGTACTCAGAGAGTAGTTATGAATGATTCACAGTCAAGCTGGAAGGGAATATCGAGTGGGGTCCCACAGGTATCTGTCCTGGGTCCACTTCTATTCAATAGCTGCATAAATGACTTGGATAATGGCAGAGAGAGTACACTTACAAAGTTTGCAGATTATACCAATCTGGGAGGGGTTGCAAGCACTTTAGAGACCAGGATTAGAATTCAGAATTACCTTGACAGACCAGAGACGTGGTCTGAAATACATAGGCTGCCTCCACACTCACTGGCTGTGTAGCTAAACCCAGTAGCAAAAGGCTCTGGCAGGGGGAGGTAACAGTAAATCCCTTCATGACCCCAAATATCAGGCAGTTGGACCCTGAGCATGTGGGCAAGACCCACCAGCCAGACCCTGGGGAAAGAGTTCTCTGTAGTCACTCAGAGCCCTCCCCACCTTCACTGGCCATTGGGGATATTTGCTACCAGCAGTTGTCGATGTGCCTACAATGGCATGTGGCCATCTCCTCATACCACCACCCACCATAAATTTATCAAGCTCAGTCTTGAAAACAGTTGGGTTTTTCTCCCCTTTTTAGTATTAATTCTGACTGAGATTTAATTTAAAAAAAGCCAGCTAAAGGAATGGCAGAGATGCTGGGGCATCCATGGGAACGTTGGTGGCTAAAGTGACCCCGCTCAGTTCGATCTCGAAGGGGGGAGAGATGTGATGAAGTGGGACTGTTCTTAATGTTTCCTCTGAATAGTGTGGGGGTGCCTCAGTTTCCCCTATGCAGTTCTTAAGTATCTAGGGGGTGGGGTAAGGGTGTATGATCATTGCAGAGCCCTAGAGGGCAGGTATGTGCAGGAGTCTGGACACAGAGAATGGCCGACACCCTGTTTCCTGGCAACTGATGGCCTGGGCCCTTCCCCCCTGCAAGGTGAGAGCTAAAGGGTTGGAGAACAAAGGAATCAGGTGACCTCCTGGCCCGCGAAAGGGACAAAGCCCAGAGGAGGAGGGGCTGGAGGGAGTTTCAATTTGGGGCTGGCTGGAGACATGGATTGAAGGGCAGACGTGGTTGTCTGGCTCACTGCCTCCCAAAATGGACCCAGCTGAGGGGTCCCGTTCTTTGCACCTACAAGCTCTGTTTTAGACAATGTTCCTGTCGTCTAATAAACCCTCTGTTTTACTGGCTGGCTGAGAGTCCTGTCTGACTGCGAAGTTGGGGTGCAGGACCCTCTGGCTTCCCCAGGAGCCCCGCCTGAGCAGACTTGCTGTGGAAAGTGCACGGAGGGGCAGAGGATGCTGAATGCTCTGAGGTCAGACCCAAGAAGGTGGAAGCTGGGTGAGTTTTGTGTCCTGAAGACAGGCTGCTCACAGGAAGGCAACTGCCCCAGAGTCCTGACTGGCTTCATGCGGATCAGTTCCAGAGCATCGCCCAGGGACTCCGTGACAACTGGTGGCAACAGTGGGATCTACTGCACCCCGTGGACGGCGCTTTCTGCAGTAAGTGACTGGGGAGCAGTAAAACGAAGGGGGATTGATGGGGACCAGGTGTGCTGAAGTTTCAGAGAGAGACGTTTTCAGGGGGCGGTTAACCCCTGGAAGTGTGTGACCAGAGAGAAGTGTGTGACCTGTTTTGCAGTAACAGAGTCCCCCGGGAGATTGCAGCGAGTGGTCCCAGGGGCGGAGGAGTCTGCAGCTCGACCCTGGCAAAGAGGTGGTGACCTCAAGAAGGGCTGGCACACTAGGGGTTCTCTCTGGAAACCCTGGGGAGCTGAGAGCACACAGGCCTGTGAGTCCACAACAGCTTGGGAAGAGCGGAGTGATGGCCTGTCACCGTCTCCTTAAGAAGGACATTGTAACCCTGTGCAGAAAGAGAGGGTTGAGCATTGGAAAGTTCACCAAAGCAGAGTTAATCGTGCAGCTGGAGGAGGATGACAGCTCTAAGGAACAGATTCCTGACCCCAGTTGGGGCTATAGCAGGATCTGGGAGCAGCTGGAGTGGGAGCCAGGCATTGCCAAGACTCCTGTCTCCAATCAGACGAGGGTCTTCACGATCGGGTTCCCCATCGGGGGATCGGAGACGGACGGGATTGGAGCTGAGTCCAAGAGAGCAAGAGGACTGTGGGAGACAGCGAGAGCCGGAGAAAGAGCTGCAGAAGCAGCAGCAGCATGAACTGGCAGTGGGGAAGCGGAGAGGCCTAGGGGACCCCCCAGGGGTGAGTGGGGATAGACCCCAGGGGGCCAGTTCCGCAGGCAACCTCGAGACTAAATTGCTGCCCCTGGTTAAGGGGGGGGGTGTGTGGATGCCACCTCACTGCCTTTGAGCAGGCTGGCGATTTGAACCAAGGGGACCCTGCGGAAAAGCCCCGGTGTCTAGCTCCCCTGCTGGGTCCCAAGACCATAGACTCTGTCAGCCAGATGGGTGGGGAGGTGGACAGGCTCCCACTCCTGGTCCCAGCCTATATGTCTGTGTGGAGTCTCCTGGGGCCAGGCCCCTCGGACCCCCAGTGGGAGCGGAAGGTGATGGTCAATGGGGAGACATTCCTGGGGTGGCGAGATCCTGGGACAGAGAGAACTGTTGTCAGGCCCTGGGTGGTGCAGCCTGAGATGCTGAGGGGCTGTGTGAGCTGGGTGAGGGTCCCAGGGACGAAGCCCCTCACCCTGCCTATGGCCCAGATCCCTGTGCAGACCCAGGAGAGGTGGGGCTGGCTGGTTGTTGGGGTTCTCCAGGACACCAGCTGCGAGACCCTGTTGTGGGGTGACTGTGTCTCTTTGGGACAGGATCCAGGCCCTGCTCCTGTAACTGCCAAGGGTTTGAATTTGAATCCAGGGAACTGATCGGAGGAGAGGGAAATGGTCAGTGAAAATGCAGATGACCTGGCTGGCAGTGGGGAGGAGCCGCTAGGCTCAGGCTACCTGCCTTCCTGTAACCAGCCCTCCTGGGGCTGGGTGGGACAGAGAGATGCTCCCCACCCCCCTTGCACACTGGAGAGGGGGCTCAGGCTGGCTCTGATGCAGTGAGGAAAGCAGGGAGCTCGCTGCCTACCCCCACTGGGACAGCAAGGGCAGCGCTGAGCACAGTGGGAGCTGAGACCCCAGCTGAGTGGGGGGAGACACAGGCAGGGCAGGGGATCTGTGGGGAGTGGCAAGGTGCTGGGTAAGGAAAGTCTGGATGAGCCTAGGCAGCCTTGTGAGCTGATGGCTTTGTCTAGTCAGCAGGGCGGGAAGGCGAGGAGAGTGGAAGATGAGTGTCCTTGGACCTTACCTGTTAGCTGGGTGAAGAAGTGGGAAAGTGAAGGAAAGTGCCTGTGTCTGTCAGGGGTATTGACTTGCCTATGGAGGGAGCTACCCTGATCTCCAAGCAGTTGTCTGTGACCAGCCTTGTGTGCTGGGATAAGGGGAAAGAGATCCCAAGCTGGGTGTCTGGGAAAGAAAAAAGTGTGTCCAGCTCTTCTTTGTCTGTGGAGCAGACAGAAGGGGCCTTTCAGCCTGTGACGGTTGAGGGTCATGCAGTTGTCTCAGAGCTGGTTCTGGATCCAGCTAAAGCCCAGGAAGGGAAGGGTCCTAAGTTTGTGTCTGCTCGGGAGAATGGCCCTGTAACTAGGTAGCATCCAGTTAGTGTCTATGTAAAATCCCAGAGACCAGACAATTCTGGTGCTTGTATTTTGCCCGTTGCTAGTGTGTGGCTGGGAAAGGGTGTAGCAACTCTGTCTAATCAGGGTGAGATCCTAGCCAGGGCACAAGGAGAGCATGAAGGTTATGTGATTGTGTTACCTACTGAGGGTGTGGAAACCTGTAGCAAGAAGGAAAAGATTCCTTTTGAACTTGTGTGTGGCAAAGGGAAGGAGGATGCTTCTGACCTTTTATCTAGGAAGTCTGTAAGTTTGCCTGAAAGGGGATTGTGTAGGAATCCGCCGGATGGGCCAGAGGTAATTCTGGCTGTAAGGGAGACCCAGAAAGTGTCTGTTGTTGCTCAGGAAAGTGTTTCTCTAGAGCAAGTCCTAGGAAAAGAGGGTAGGAGCAGAATGTCTGTGAGGGGTGAATTGTTGCATAGAAAAGCCCTAGGGAAAGGAATCCTCATGGAGTCTTTGCAAGCAGTTTACTGCAACTGAAGGGTGTGAAAGTAATTTAATCAAGAAAGTTTCAGTTTCTAACAGCCAGAAATTTTCTGTTGTGAATGGATCCACTGACTTTCCTGTTGAAAGACCCAGTGTGGATAGCTTTGAGAAGGTCTCAGATGAAGAGAAAGCTGTTAAGAAATTTAAACAGTCCTATAACCAAGTGGCTGTGTTTGGCCAGCTTGTTGGGGAGAAGACCCAATCCCAGTTTGACCCCCTGGGATTTTCGGGTGGCCAAAGGGCACGGGCCGCATAAACCTTCCCACATGCGGCCTGTGAGTGCTATCGACCACCCCTGATCTAAGGGAGGGCGTGAAACTGGAAGGACCTGGTGTAACTCCTACCAAGGAATGGGAGAAATGCTGGGGCATCCATGGGAACGTTGGTGGCTAAAGTGACCCCGCTCAGTTCGATCTTGAAGGGGGGAGAGATGTGATGAAGTGGGACTGTTCTTAATGTTTCCTCTGAATCGTGTGGGGGTGCCTCAGTTTCCCCTATGCAATTCTTAAATATCTAGGGGATGGGATAAGGGTGTGTGATCATTGCAGAGCCCTAGGGGGCAGGTGTGTGCAGGAGTCTGGACACAGAGAATGGCCGACACCCTGTTTCCTGGCAGCTGATGGCCTGGGCCCTTCCCCCCTGCAAGGTGAGAGCTAAAGGGTTGGAGAACAAAGGAATCAGGTGACCTCCTGGCCCGCGAAAGGGACAAAGCCCAGGGGAGGAGGGGCTGGAGGGAGTTTCAGTTTGGGGCTGGCCTGGGCGTGGAGTGAAGTGCAGACATGTTGTCTGGCTCACTGCCCCCCAAAATGGGCCCAGCTGAGGGGTCCCGTTCTCTGCACCTACAAGCTCTGTGTTAGACCATGTCCCTGTCGTCTAATAAACCCTCTGTTTTACTGGCTGGCTGAGAGTCACGTCTGACTGCAGAGTTGGGGTGCAGGACCCTCTGGCTTCCCCAGGACCCCGCCTGAGCAGACTCGCTGTGGGAAGCGCACGGAGGGGCAGAGGATGCTGAATGCTCCGAGGTCAGACCCAGGAAGGTGGAAGCTGAGTGAGCTGTGTGTCCTGCAGACAGGCTGCTCACAGGAAGGCAACTGCCCCAGAGTCTTGACTGGCTTCATGGGGAGCAGTTCCAGAGCATCACCCAGGGACTCTGTGACAAGCGGGTATTGACATGACACACCATGTAATTAAACTGTGGAATCCATTCTCAAGACAAGTCATCGTGGCCAAGAATTTAAGAATGTTCAGAAAAGAACTGGATATTTACATGGGTATAATATTCAGCGTTATAATACAATTGAAAGGGTCATTAAACCTCAGGCATCAAGCTTTAAGCCAGTTTCTATTCTAGATCAGGGGGAGATGTGCGGGGCAGACTGGCCCACTTCCGCCTCCAGAGTTCTTACATCTTCCTCTGAAGCGTATTATTGACCATTGCCAGAGAAAAGGTAACAGTCTAAATGCACCTTAGATCTGACAAGTCTGGGACGCATGTCTCCCAACACCCTCTGGTGTCTGCGTGCCTCACAATCAAAGCTCATTTATCAAAGCCTCTGAGCAACCCACCCCGCAGAGCCCATGCTGCGAAACGCATCTCAGAAGGAGCGGCTCAGACCCCTCCATTCCCACTCACACGGACTGAATTTTGACCCTTGCAGAACTGAGCCTTTTAACGCACTTGTGGGACAAACTATTGCAGCCACTTAGCTCCTACCTGCCCCAATGCTGTCTACTGCAGCCGGTGGGCAGAGAAAGCCAGATCCACAGCTAGTGTGAATCAGCCCAGCTTTCCTGGAACCAGTGGGCCAGGCGCTCAAATGATGTCAATAGGTGTTAACGTCAGAGGGTGGCCATGCAGCCAGCGTCCATCCGCCAGAGTTCCTTTGAAGTCCATGGGGCAGTGGTAAATCAGCAGAACTGGATTCTTGCCACTTTCCCCCCAATTGAAATACTTTTCTCAGCCTGATCTTGGGTTTCAAAATTTCTATCCTGCAGCCCGGCTCAGTTGTGTGCTGACCAAGCTCCTGTTCCACATTCAGAAGCTGCCGCTGGCAGGGAAAGAGGAAGATTGCGCAAGAATTACCCAGCAGTTTGTACAGCAGCCTATGGCTCTCTGGGTTTGTAGCACTGTGCAGAGGTGGGCAAATACCCAGAGAAACGTCCTAGAGCTGGACTGATTAAAGCACTAGAAAAGCTCTGGCGAGGAGTGCTCTGGGTGCAAAGAAAAACATTTGGTCATTCCCCAGGATCCTCTCCTTGTGTGTCAGATGAGAAGCCCACAGTACAAGGAAAATCTGAATTCTAAATTCTCTCCCTTTTGAATGAATATTAAATCCTCCGTGGAACACCATCCCCACGACCTCCACCTTCACACAGAGAAACCCAAATGATACAAATTAAACTAACTAGAAGTATTTCATAAAGCTGTTGGCTCTCCTTGAAATTCCACCTGTCTACTAGTTGTTAGGCTGTTGGATTTGGAGTCAGGAGACAGCGATTTTTTCCCAGCCTCTGTCACTCACCTGTTGCTGGGCCACTCCCTTCCATGACCTGGGCCTCTATTTCTCCGTGCCCCCCTTTCCTTATTTACCGTGGGATTTTCAAAGCCCAGTAAGAGATCGGGATTCTCAATTCTTATTCATTTGGGCAACCACGTCCCTTAGGAGGCTTTGAAAAAAATTTCAGCCTGGTAAGAGCTTTGTGCAAAGGACGGTCTCACAGGGCCAAGGCCTGGCACTCGGCTGGGTCCTCTTGGTGTTATTGCAACACAAACAATATTACCCTGAAACCTTTTCTATCAGTGACACGATGAGCGGAATTCCACCATTCTGAGCTCAAGCTTAAGTTCACTTTTTCTATCTAGATAATTATATAGACCCCATCAACCCTTTATCACAACACCTCAAATATCAATCTTTATATCCCTGAACCCCTGAAACGCGATATCTCCTTTTTACAGGTAGAAACCTGCAGCACTAAGGCCCAGATTTTTCAAGGCTTCTCTGTATTTGATCATGAGATTCAGGCTCCTAAATTGATTAGGCATTGAACCGCTGAATGAAGCAATGACTGACACCTTGAAAACTCTCAGCCTAAACCCCTTGAACTCTCTGGTCTGTAGATGCCTCAAGAATCAGAAAGGCACCTTGTGGGAAGTTCAGAATCAGATGAGTGCCTAACTCCCATAGATTTCAGTAGAAGTTAGGTTCCATCGTGATCTTAAAAATCTGACTAGCTATTTATCTGCTTCTTCATTTGCCTCAATATTTTAATAACCGGGCCCCAATAGATAAAGGCTGGGATTGGGAGATGCCCTGAGATTTAGGTGTCCAAATCGCACTAAAACAACAAAATGAAATCGGTGTTCCTAACTCCTTTAGGTTCCTTTCTTAGTGTCAGAGATTTAAGGGCATAGTCCGAGCTCCTGCAGAACACAGGCCAGAGGATCTTTACCAGTTTGAGACTCTCAGCCTGTCTGATTCTATGCTAACAATTGACTTCCCATTGCAAATTATACCTGTGCCATAAACTTTCACCCTTGTCACGACACTGATGTTAACCCTTTGAGGTTGAAGTGCCAGTCTCTGTGTGGATTCCTTTCGGCCTGGTGTTCTTCAAGCATCAGTTTGTAAAGGTGTGAATGAAACAAATACAATTATTTTCCTGCAAGTGTACGTGTAAACCAGCCCTCAGTCCAGTGCTTTAACCACAGCCCCATCCAGTTGCTCTTTATACACCACAAACAAACCATGGAATTTCATGGAGGAAGCCATCTGTTTAAAGCCAAGGCTGCTAGAGACACTTTCCAAACTACACCCCTTTCTGGGTCTAGTTCTCTTCATTAATCATCGTGCTCTCCTTATGGAGATCTCTTCTCTTCCTCTCTGCTCTCTCAGGTGTGTTCCTGTTCCCTAGAGTTATATCAATAAACAGTTAGGTTATATATTGTACTATGCACTGGGTACATTACTGGTATCTTCTGTGTTCCCAGGTGTCCGGTGTGATGTGGAGCTGGTGGAGTCCGGCGGTGGATTCAGAAACTCAGGAGAGTCCCTAAAACTTTCTTGCAAAGCCTCCGGGTTCACTTTCAGCAGCTATTGAATGGACTGGGTGCGTCATGCTCCGGGGAAAGGGCTGCAGTGGGCAGCCAGCATTCGGCAGGATGGGGGAGATAGCTACTATACAGACTCGGTCAGAGGGCGAGTCACCATCTGCAGGGACAATCCCAACAACCTGCTGTATCTGCAAATGAGCGGCCTGAAGACACTGCCGGGTATTACTGTGCGAGAGACAGACAGTGAGAAGAAATCCACGCACAGCCATGCAAAAACCCCTGGGGCAGCACAGAGAAAGGCTGTCACTCGCTCACCATTAAGAATGAGATTTTTCCAAGCTGCCGAAAGAAGTTATTGGGGGTTCTCAAACATCATTGCACCGCAACCCCTTTCTGACAACAAAAATTACACTTCCCAGGAGGGGGGACCAAAGCCTCAGTCAACCCGATCCCAGCTACCCCAGGCAGGGAGGCCAAAGATCTTCAACCCTATGCAGGGGGCCTGTAATCTGAACCCTGAGGCTCAGGGATGAAGCCGAAGCCTGAGCACCCCCGGCACAAGGTCGCGGGGCTCAGCCTATGGCTTCAGCCCTGGGATTTGGCCCCATGCCCCTGCAAGTCTAACGACAGCCCTGGCAACCCCATTAAAATGAGGTCGCAACCCACTTTGGGGTCCTGAACCACAGTTTGTGAACCGCTGATTTATATGCGCAATTCGCAATTCCAGATCACATTGGTGGCTTTGAAATTCTTAACCTAAGTGGCCAGCTACAAGACAAGTTGGCATTCTTGGTAACACGACATTGCTTAGTTTTTCTGTACATTCATAGGATGCACACAGACATTCCTAGGTACTTAATACATTGAAGGGAACTCCTGGGATTCATACAAGTGAGGGCCGGGTCAGGAGGTCACAAGCATCTAGTGTTACTTCCTGTTTGTATATAACACAGATATATAACATCTATCACCTGTTCACATCAAACCTTCTCATTGCTACCATAAGGAGGAGGGATGTGAAGTCAAACTTCCAGATAACAGTAGCAAAAGGCACTTCAGAGAGAGAAATTTCTTATGAATAGGACGACGGATGCATTTTTTGCAGTACAGTGAAAAATCTCTGGAGGAAGTTAGAAAACCAAATCAGCCTTTCAAGAAGCCTCCCTACCCCATGGTTTACAGGAGACAAAAATAACCAAGTTACATAAATCTAAAGGAAGAACAGGGGGAAATCGTTTCTGTGTTTACCAAAGGGAAAGACCCACAGGGGGGCAGCAAAGAGTCATAATAGCTTAAAAAGAGTTTCTTCCCAAAGACTGAACCTGGGAATAATCACAAGGAATTATTGTCCGCAGCACCAAAGGCTGGAATTTTCAAAGTCAGGGTTTGCCCACCCACATCCCTTTCAAATCAATGGGAATTGAGCATCCAGCGCTCTTTGGAGGTTTTGGAAATCACAGCTCACATACATATTTCTCCAGTGAAGAGGGCTGGTGTTGATACATTCATTGATAGTGGGTTATTTTGGTTTCCTATCCATTGGGTGTTACACTTTGTAACCCACTATTAGGCACCTTAGCACACGAGTTTACCAATTATCTGTCAGCTCACACTGAAGTCCCCCCTGAGGTCAAAGTGACTTTAGTGTTTTCTTGGATTGGGGCCCAAATTGTGTTAACATGCTCTAGACTCCTCCAGGACTGTGTCCCTCTAAACTCTCAGGTCATTTATTTGGAACGGCGGGTGAAGCTGAGGTTTAGTCAAATGATTGAGCAATGCCCACATGCAAATGAAGTAGGAAAACTGACTGATAAAGGCAAGCAGGCGACCCTCACCGAAGAGCCGCCAGCAGAGGAAGGGTCACTGCTTTGCAGCCCGCCAGGTTGTTGTGGAGACTGAAAATGATCTGTCTGGGGTTCTTCTTCTTTTTAGCAGCTTTCCCAGGTAAGTGGATGAACCTACAGGTGTCTGGTTAGGACGGCTGGGCTAGGCTAGGGAAGATGGTTTTAAAGCTAAGACATAGCAGTAGGATTCAGAGATTCTGGATTCAAATTCCTATCTCTGAACAAGTCACAGTGTGGAATTTTAAAGCCCCCTAGTTGATCTGGATACCAAATTTCCATTCATCTTGAATGGGAAGTAGGTGTCCAAATCCCTTAAACAGGGGGATAACTGTACTTCCCTACTTCACAGGAGGGTGGTGCGGATGATTACATACAAGCAGATCAGAAACGGTTGTGAGGAGGGCAACAGAAGGACTTGGAGAAACCTGAGAAGAGGAGGAAAACAATGGCATTAACTGGGTTTTTATTGTTGTTTGTTGACAGGTGTCAGCTCCCAGATCCAGCTGACCCAGTCTGGGGCAGAAATCAAGAAGCCTGGAGAGTCTGTGAGAGTGACATGTAAAACCTCCGGATACACCTTTACCAGCTATTACATGAGCTGGGTACGGCAGGCTCCCGGGAAAGGACTGGAGTGGATAGGATACATCTATCCCGGTAATGGTGGCACTAGCTATGCCCAGGCCTTCCAGGGGTGATTCACCATCACCAGGGACAACTCCATGAGCACGGCCTATCTACAGCTGGGCAGCCTGAGAACCGACGACACAGCCAGGTATTACTGTGCTCGGGACACAGTGACACAAACCACATCTACAGCAATTCAAAAACCCTCAGTGAGAGAACCCAAGTCTCCGACGAACACTGCAGCCTTTCGTCCCTCCAGAGAGCATTTGCCCATGTAAACAGACAGGGGGTAATTCCTCCCCAAACGTCTTAGGCTCCTAACTCACTTAAACCTCATTGTAAGTAGATTTTTCTTCTGTTTCCTTAGTGGTTTCTCAAAATGTGGATTCGGCTCCTGTGACAATCACCTGTCACAGCAGCAAAACGGTCCTGGGTGAATGCCCTGAGCACCAGGCTACGGGGTATTTGGGGAGGGGTCTTTCAATCTCTCCTGTTCATGCTGTTCCACCGTGACTTAATTAATACTGATTTGGTCTGAAAGAGAATGGGGTGCACTGCAGGTGTCTGTACCCCAAATGTCAATCTGCCCTTGACAGTCGAAGACGTGGCTCAAATCCCAGCTCCCACATCAGGCAGAGGGGAAGAAAATGACCCTGGCTCTACCATGTCCTAGGCAAGTGCTCTAACCACTAGATTAAAAGCTAAGGGAAGCACCACCAACTCCTTCTCTGGCATAAGTGGTTGTGGGGAAGTGGGAGTTAAGTAATAGCTTAGTCACCTAACTCCAGGAGAGGGCCGTGAATCCCAACTGGGGTGAGGCACCTAACTCTCTTTCACTGATGGGACTTAGGACCCAACCCCTCCTCAGCATTTCCTAGTGGGTAGGTCAGACAGCTCCCCGCTCAGTGTGTTTTCTTTTGCAGATTCCGTTTATCAAGCCCTTAAGTCTCCTCTACACATGCATCCTTACCTCTAGGGCAGCCCCACCTGCCCAGATGGGAAGTTACAGGAGACTTTTCTGCTCACATCCCTCTGGTGGCCATTTCTCAGCAGCAAGTGTCTCAGCCAGTGTCTTCTCCAGGTTCTCCCACTGGGCCTCCTAGGTCTCAACCCAAGCCCCACAGCTGTTCAGTCCCATTCCAGGGGGTAACTCTGAACCAAAGGTCCTTCCCCATCCGGCTCAGCTTCACTTCAGTTCCTCCTCTTATGAGTGTCGAGGGCCCCTAGGCTCCTCCCACTGGGAGCCCAAGTGCCCTTTAAACTAGCCTTCTACCCTTCATGGCCTTCTAGCTCACTCCCTGGTCCTCACAAACCCTACCTCAGGGCTCCATCTCACTCTACCCCCCCCCAGGAGTTCACCCCACTTCCATAGCTCTGCTTTCTGACCACAGCCTGTCCCCAACTAACTAAACCTTCCTCCAGCAACCCTGCCTAGATCCCCTCAATTAGGCCTCTCCTGAGCTCCCAGCTCTATTGAAGCAATGCTCACCTCCCTCACCACCACAGCCAGGCTCAGTCTTTCTAATGAAGCCCCATTACACCCAGCTGGGGTCACTGATGAGCTCCTATGTTCCCAGCTCATCAGTGAGGCTGAGGAATAGCTGCAAAGTCATGGGCAAGGCAGATCCCAGCTTGCCTCAAAAGGCCAATCAGCCTGTGACATCTGCCTCCATGTTTAATAGGGCTGGAGGTGCCTAACTCAGGGGGTTGGATTGCACTAGCGGGCAGGGTCTTAAAGTTAGGTAGTCCAAGATTCAGCCACACTCTCCTTTGTGTTCCAAGGCCCTAGAGGGGCAGGTCGGCACTTACATGGATTTTCACAGGATTGATCCCATGGTCCTAAGTGATTTAGACACACAGGACCCATTGCAAGTCAAATCTCACCATGAACTTTCACCCAAACCCTTTCATTGATTTTCATAGAATCATAGAATATCAGGGTTGGAAGGGACCTCAGAAGGTCATCTAGTCCAAGGCCCTGCTCAAAGCAGGACCAATCCCCACTTTTTGCCCCAGATCCCTAAATGGCCCCCTCAAGGATTGAACTCACAACCCTGGGTTTAGCAGACCAATGCTCAAACAATTGAGCTATCCCTCCCCAATCTTTATGATTTCAGTGCCGGTCTGGGTGTGGATCCCACATTCCCAATTCAAAGTGTGTCCTGCTTCAATCTTATTGCACTTTTGGAAGGTGTGAATTCAACAGAGGAGGTCGTTATTTCACTGTAAATTTGTGAGAAGACCAGCCCTGGCCCCAGGGCTTTAACCACAAGCCCATCTGGTCCCTCTGCGTGCTTGAATCAAAATACTGTAAATTCAGCCTTCTGCTTAAAGCCTGAACTCCTAAAGACACTTTACAAATTACCTCCCCTCTTTCTGTAGCCAAGAATCTATTTCTTTTCATCCATCACCATTATCAGGAGCTCCTTCTCTGGATTTCTTCTTTTCTTCCCAGTTCCCTGGGGGGTGTTGTTCTTCCATAGAAATATTTCCAGAAAGAGAGTTAGAATGTACTTATTGTGTGTATGCCTTGGGTACATTACTTGCTTGTTTTTGTGTTTGCAGATGTCTAATGCGATGTAGGGCTGGCAAAGGACTCAAAAAGCCCAGGAGACTCCTTAACAGTCTCCTGCAAAGACTCTGGGTTCACTTTCATTGGCTATTGGATGAAATGGGTACCTCAGGCTCCAGGGAACGGGCCGCCGTGGTTAGCTGACATTAAGTAGGATTCAAGTGAAACGTACTATGCAGACTCAGTCAAAGAACAATTCACCATCTCCAGGGAGAATCCCAACTCCCTGCTCTGTTTGCAAATGAGCAGATTGAAGCCACCGCCCTGTATTACTAGGCCAGAGACACAATGAGACTAAATCCGCCCAGCGCAGACAAAATTCCCAGACAAAAACTCGCTCGGTGCTGCACCGGGGAAGTTTTCACTGGCTGACGTTAAGAATAAGATCTCCACGTTCCCTGAGGGAGTTCAACGCACACTTTGAGTTTCCAACTCCATTAATTGGCTTTGAAACTTCGCCTAGGTGGCCAGCTGCTAGGCAAGTTCTCATTGTTGGCTATGGCTATAATTGCTTGCTTTGACTGTTCATTCAGACAGCAGAGAGCAAGATGTCTGTCCATACAGAACAAACTGAACAGGGTTTCTTCGAGTCCCACGCTCCAAACCGAGAAATGAACATCTTGTCCGATCCCCTGCACCACACCTCTTCTGCGGGTTCAGGTAAAACCTCCTTCCTCTGCTGCTGTGACAGGGATGGCTCTGGGATCCTGAGCTGCCAGATTACAGTGGTGACAGACACAAACAAGAGGGAAAGGGAAAGAGAAAGGGAGAGAGATTTTCCATGGTTTAAGATAAATCCCCAGAGTCACTTTCAAAATCTAAATCAGCATTTAAAGAAAAAAACAACGACGGATATTTTCCGGCTGACAAGACACAAAACACTCTCCAACATTAAATAAAAGCGAAAGCAAGGTCCGGGGCAGCAAAATGTCCTGTGTAAGAACAAGGAGAAATTTTTCATAAAAAGTGAACCCGGAAACACTCAAGAGGATTTTCTCCTCCGATACATAAGGCCGGGATTTTCAAAGCCAGGATTTGGTCACAAACCAAAGCTGTGAAAAGATTGGAAAGTAAGTACCTGGCATTCCCAGGGGGTTGTGGAAATCACAGCTCACCTACACATTTCAGCAAAGAAGGGTGCTCATGTTCATAGCTTCAGGTAGTGCTTTTTTTTTTTTTTTTTTTCCATATCCACAGGTTATTTCAGTCTAGTAACCCAATGTCAAGCATCTTAACATTCGGGCTTCCCGTTCATCTCTAAACTTACACTGAAATCCCATTGACATCAGCATCTTTCATGCTTTCCTGAATGGGGGCATGAATTCCATGCAATGGCCTCACGATTTCCATGATTCTGTCACTCCGGATTCTGAGGTCGTTTATTTGCCAAGCTCGGTGCAGCTGCGCTTTATTCAAATGCCTTGGCAATGACCACATGCAAATGAAGTCGGGAAACTTCCTGATAAAGGAGAGCGACTGAGCCTCACTGGAAATCCGCCGGGGCAGCCAGACAGTTCACAGTCGTTGCACCACACAAGGTGGTTGGGTAGAATTGAAATGGCGTGTCTGGGGTTCCTTGTCCTTTTGGCAGCCTTCTCCGGTAAGTGGAGGAAACTGACAGGCAGCGAGCTCGGATAGCAAGTGTAGCAACGGATGGTTTTCTGGTTAAGATAGAATTATTGAGTGACAGTCTTCTGTGTTTGAACCCTGTATCTGTCACATGTGACTTGAAACCAGTCATGGAATGTGAAAAGTTACCTAAGGGATCTGGGTGCTAAATTCCTGTTGGTTTTACTAGGAGCTAGGTGTCAATATCCCTTAGGCATTTGGAAAATCCCAGGCTGAATCTCTGTGTGACTCAGTTTCCTGTCTGTAAAATGGGGTAACAGCACATCCCTACCTCAGCAGGGTGATGTGGGGATAAATTCATATGTACACCAGGAGCTCAGATAATTCTATGGAGGGGGGAGCAATAGAAGGATAAATCCTTCTATGGGAAGAGAAGGGGGGAAAGAGAGAGAAATTCATCATATTTTTCTTCCTTATTGTTATTCCTTCTCAGGTGTCAGGTCCCAGATCCAGCTGACCCAGTCCGGGGCAGAAATCAAGAAGCCTGGAGAGTCTGTGAGGGTGACATGTAAAACCTCCGGCTACACCTTTACCAGCTATTACATGAGCTGGGTACGGCAGGCTCCCGGGAAAGGACTGGAGTGGATAGGATACATCTATCCCGGTGATGGTGAAACTGGCTACGCCCAGGCCTTCCAGGGGCGATTCACCATCACCAGGGACACCTCCATGAGCACGGCCTATCTACAGCTGGGCAGCCTGAGAACCGACGACACAGCCAGGTATTACTGTGCTCGGGACACAGTGACACAAACCACATCTGGACCAATTCAAAAACCCTCCAGTGAGAGAACCCGGGTCTCCTGCGAACACTGCAGCCCTCAGCCACCCCGGATAACAGTGACCCCTGTGAACAGACTCTGGGTAATTATCCCCTAGTGACTTAGGAGCAGTGAAAGCTAATGGGATTTAGATCCTTAAGTGCCTAAATCACTTTTCAAGCTAGGACTCTGTTCCCGGGACACAGTCAACATTAACCAGAGGAGAAGGGGACCAGAACAATCACAGCCCTTGGAGAAGCTGGGTGTGCCAGGAAGCGTGTGTCTGCCGCAGGATGGGAGCCGTTACCGGGGCGTTGACCCCCTGCCTTCGCCCGCAGCTCCCGGGAGGGAAGGGAGCCCCGGCTATTAGACCCTGTGAGCGAACCTCACTGGGAGTGAGAGGAGACTAAGGACCCCCCAAAACAGGCGCCTTGAACTCCGTCTGTGGGAGGAGAGCGAGCCCTGGGGAGAGGGGGCTACCCAAGGAGTGCTGAGGAGGGAGGGCACAAGGGGTGGGTGGGCGACGAGGTCTATGGGCCCGTGGCGCCTGGGCACCAGGAATATTTCTGGCCCGGGGCCCGGCTCCAGCAATGCCTGAGGCCGGGTCTCTCCCTCGGCCCCGACTTCAGCCCCCGGGTGCTCCCCGGCGGGTGATTTAAAGTGGCCCCGGGGCCTCCGCTCACCACCGGCAGCGCAGCGGAGCTGAGCGGGGTCCTGCCTGCTCGCTCCACTTGGCTGCCGGCCCTGCCCTGCGGCCCCTGGGTGGGGTGGGTCGGGTCTGTGTCTTTGCACTCTGCTCCCTCCCCAAGCGCCCCTGCAGCCAATAGGAAACCCGGCTCGCCCTGCCTAGGAGCCCCAGATAAGCGCAGTACCCCCCACCCCCTCCCAGGGCCTGCACCCCCGCCCCTTTCCCACACACCCCCTCCCACCCCCAAACTCCCTCCGAGAGCCTGCACCCCCCTACCCCAAACTCCCTCCCAGAGCCTGCACCCTTCCAGCACCCCAGACCACCTCCCCCCACCCAAACTCCCTCCCAGAGCCTGCACCCTTCCTGCACCCCAGTTCCCTGCCCCCGCCCAAACTCCCTCCCAGCGCCTTAGGCAGGTGGGTGGTGGAGTTTGTGGGGGGTGGGGTTTGGGGGGGCAGGCTCTGGGCGTTCTGAGCACAACCAAAATATCTACAAACCTGCCGCCTGCCTCCCCTGAGAGGAGGGGTGCTTAAAGAAGGCCAGGTCCCTGTGTGCTGCCCCAGCGAAGAGAGGCAGCCCCGAGAAAGCTCGCACTGACTTTGGGCTCACAGGCCGGGGCTTCCCTTCTTAAGGAGAACACGGACACCTCAGAGGAAAAAGACTTTGATTTCGCTGAGCCCTGAAAACTTATGGGGTCAGTGGGATTCAGAGCCACTGAAGGGAAATCCGAGTGAAATAAACACCCGGGCATTTTTAATAGGTCTGCTCCATCTCCGTCTTTATGTTCCTCACCACTTCTGTGGGGGGCAGGGCGTCTTGTTTTACCAGTGAGTACCTGAGAATGGTCCCTAACTCCCTTAACAAATAGTCCCCGAGTGGCTAAGTGTTTTCCCCATGAGGAGAGGAGACACAATCTAACCCAGTAAAAGGACATCGGAGGCGAGGAGACAGGAACCGTCACTGAAATGTCACACTTCTCAGTGAGAGCAGCCAGTGGCCGGAATTGTCAATGGAGATGAAGGGAATTAGGTGCCAAAATCCCAATGAAACTAAAGGGGATTTCGGTGTGGGGTTTTCATAACATCCAGCTGCCTCTGCAGTACAAGTCCTGTTTTCCTCTGCCCCTCTGGAAATCACAGCCAGTGTCTGTCTACTACTGACTCTTTGGGGCTGAGATTTGAAACCTAAAATACCGTTTCGATCAAGGGGACCCAGCTACACTAATCTACTCAGCAGCTCTCAAAAATCCCGGTCTCTTTAAACATCAGTTATACAGCTGTGCGGACACACTGTGGGGGTCTGTCTCACACACCCTAAGGGCGTCCAGGGCCCCATAATGCCGGGTGCCGCACTTCGCCCTGGGGACAGGCAGTCCCAGCGCTGAAGGGTTCACAATCCAAATACACCAGGCAGACACCAGCAGAGGCTCAGAGAGTTAATGTTACACCCCAAGGTGAACCAGCAGGTCCACTGGAAAGGCCGGGAGGAGAACCCAGGACTGTTCTTTCGATCCCTTGTTTACAGATCATGCCTGAGGCAGCCTTGGCCCACGGATATTGTACAAGTATTAGATTTTGGGAAGGGTTTCTGTAGTGTGTGTGTGTGTGTGATTGTACTAGTTGTATCAATGCGCTCCCCAGGCTGGACACAGGTATAGCTGCAGAAATGTGCCTTATACTGGGATTTTGCATTTTCCTTCCCACCCAAGAACAGCCACAGGAGCTGAAGGAACTTTATACTGATTCATAGACTCAGATTTCAAGGCCAGAAGGGAAGATCTTCATAACTTACTTTGCCCTCCTGTGTAACACTGGTATGTCTGTGTCCATATTAGGGGAGGAGTGTGTTGTACCCCCTGAATTATACCTTTATAGTTCCAATGGTACACCTTTTGTGTGTAGACAAGTGCTAAGATTCTCAAAGCTGTCTAGGGGATTTAGACTCCAAGGGATAAATATTCAAAGGCACAAATGGCACTTAGGCGCTAACTCAATTGTAAATCAATGTGATTTTGGTGCCCAAGCATTTGTAGCTTTGAAATAGCCAGCTCAAGTCCCCATCGATTTGAAAGGGAACTGGGTATCCAAATCCCTTGGACAGCTCAGGAAAGTTCAGCCTTTAGATCCGTTTTGTGTTTCCCTTTAAATGCTAATTCTTTTCCTTGAATCCCATTTTGAATATTTTACCTAAATAAACTGCAGCTCACAATAGAATCGGGGCCTTCTCCTGATGTGCTACGGCAAGAGATTTAATTAAAAATAGATTCGGGTGAGTTCTGAGAACCAGAAGAACGGCAGGTGCCAGATCCAAGCACAGTTGATGCGTTCTGATTCCCGTTCAGCTCCTTGGAGCTTTTGAGGCGTCTTTGATGTTGAATATGCAAATAAAGTAATTATACTCCCTGTTTGAAGTTTGCAGTGGGAGAAAATCACCATCCAAAGGAGTCACCTTGCTTTGCCAGGTGGAGGGTGTTGTAGAAACAACCATTAAATATTTGCTACATTTTCTGTTCCTGCTGGCAGCCTTCCCGGGTAAGTGAATTTCAGAGAGATCTGGGGTGTGCAGGAGAAAGGAGAGCCAACAAGAAGGGTACTCAGACTCATGCATTCTTGTCCCGTAACTGCAGGTGTCTGGTCCCAAATCCAACACACCCCAAAAGTGAACCACAAGCACTGTGGTGTCCTACAAAAAAAGTGATAGTGATTTTGGGTGCCTCTGTTTTTGGTTGCTCAAACTGGGACACGTTAACAGGGACTGATTTATAGAAAGCACCAGGCATCCATTATGACCGATTTATCTTATTAATTTGCCTGGAGCATTAGGTGATTAGGCTGAGGCCCCAGGATCTTTAGGGGAGGAGATGAAGGAGCACATCAAGTGACTAAGGTTTAAAGCTTTATTAATAAAATAAAGTAAAACAACAGCGGAGAGTGAGGGGTGCTTTTTACCTTACTTAGAGGAAGGAAGGAAGCGTTAGCGCCCCAAGCCCTAGCCCACTTTTATACTTACACACACACTACCTGGGGCTGGCCAAGCCCGGGGGTAACGTAAGAAGAAAAGGGGGAAGGGTGGACGGGAGTTTTGTTCTGTGCACAGGCTGCCCAGAGTTCGCTGTTGATCTCTGACCTACCCTGGCTTTTGGGAGGATTTTTAAGACCTGGGTTTTTTGGGGGGGCCTTCTGTTCAGGGACTTCTGTCCCCCATGCTTTTTGTACCAGTCCAACCCCGCTTTTCGCCGCTTTTCGACGCTTTTTTAAAACACACCTGCTTTAGGGACGCGAGATGGTTATTTTTTCCTTGCTGACCTTTGCCCTGTTACTTCTTTTTGCAGCCCCTGCAGTTTTGTTTAGCTGATTCATTTTTTTTTACAGCTCTTTGTGGTTGGAATTCAGGCCCCCGTCTTTCTTGGCAGGCAGCCAAGAGTCGGTTGTGTGCTGTGGCCTTGGGCTGGAGTCAGCGTCTTATCTTTGGATCTAGCTGGAGCGTTCAGTTAACCCATTTCTTTTTTCCTTTCTCCCTCTGTGGCCTCTCATAACTGCAAAGGAACCTGTTACTTTACCCTAACACCTTTAACCCTTCTCAAAACGCCTTGCGATGCCTGCGACAGTGTTAGCAACGTACAATGCTGATTTGCCAGTCCAGGGGTCCCCCTGAGGGATGGGGCCATTGGGTTGTGGCATCCCCCCACACACACCCCGAATTAACATTGTGTTGTGAGGAGTCACCACTTAGGTTTTTACCCACCCTCTGACACAGTGGCGAGGGTGACTGTTGGTTGGTACATAAGCAGCGATATATTACAAACACAATTGTTACGGTGGCAACAGTTGCATCCAGCGGCCGGGAGTGGCTTTGGGCTTTATTAGTAACGTAGCATAACACGTTCCCCGGTTGGCATAGATGCCCCATCCAGATGGCTGTGACAAAGGCAGCTTTTTCAGATGAAATGCGCATCGCAACACTGCGAAGGAGGGGGCATTTGTCTGGAACACAATTCATTGTTCCCTGCTGTGCGTCAACGGAAGGAAAACACTGGGCATAATTTATGAAAAATTAAACACAATATAACTAGAAACATTAAAACTGCTTTGAATAACACAGGAGCCTTTAGTCCCTCCAGAGAGTATTTGCCCATCTAAACAGACAGGGGGTTATTCCTCCCAAACATCTTCGGCTCCTATCTTACTTAAACGTCACTGTCGGTAGATTTTTCTCCTCTCCAAAGTCAATTCTCAAAATATGAATTAGGCTCCTGTGACACAGTCACCCGTCACACCAGCAAAACGGTCCTGGGTGAACGCCCTGAGCACCAGGCTACGGGGTATTTGGGGAGGGGTCTTTCAATCTCTCCAGTTCATGCTGTTCCACCGTGACTTAATTAATACTGATTTGGTCTGAAAGAGAAAGGGATGCTCTGGGGGTGTCTGTACCCCAAATGTCACCCTGCCCTTGACAGTGCAAGACCGGGGCTCAAGTCCCTGCTCCCGGATCAGGCAGAGGGTCAGGAAATGATCCTGGCTCTACCATGTCCTAGGCAAGTGCTCTAACCACTGGGCTAAAAGCTAAGGGAAGCACCAACAAATCCTTCTCTGGCACAAGGGGGTTTGGGGGTGTTTTTGAATGTAAATACCTGGGACTAACTCCAGGACAGGGCTGTGAATCCCAGCTGGAGTTAGGCACCTAACTCCCTTTAACAGGTGGTACTTGGACCAAACCCCTCCTCAGTATTTCCGAAGGGGTAGGTCAGGCAGCTCTCCACTCACTGTGCTGGCTTTTGCCAATCCCTGGATCAAGCACCTAACTCTCCTCTACAAATGGATCATTTCAGTGTAGCCGGTCACTGCTGCGAAGGGGGCTTCCCTCCCCATGCGATGGGAACCTTCCCTCTCTAGCGGGTGGCCCAGACCAATGGATCCCTGGCACACGACGCCTCTCCAGACACTGTCTCCCCTGACCGGACGTGGAAAGGGGCTCCAGAGTTGAGTCCCCCCAGTCCCCAAATCCCCTCACAATAGCCAGGCCCTCAGTTCCCATGCGAGGAAATACAGTCACTGCAGGGAGCTGTTCATTCCTCCCAGGGTCTGAAAGTGTCAGGAGGACCCCAGAGCCCTGTGCCCGGCGCTGCACAGACACACAGGACGGGACACTCTGACTCCTGCAGCCGGAGCCCGAGGGCGAGTCAATCCGATCACTGGCAGCAGGAGTGTGTGTCTCTTATAAAGCGGGGCATGCAAATGAGGGAGATAGTTTCCTCTTTAAATCTCTGCCTCTCTCTTCCCAGGCTGCACCCGGAGACACAATCCGCAGCCCCCTGGGTCTGTGCAGTCACCAGCCAGTCCCCTGAGAACTTCCCCCTTCAGCACCCAGGAAAATGGGATTTTTGTTCCTTGTCATTGTCGCTGTAGCAGCTTTGGAAGGTATTTTCCTCCTCTGAAGACCTGGCAGAGTAAGAAGAATATTGTGTTACCGCTGTTCTTATACCGACATTAATGGCCTGTCTTTATTCTCAGGTGTCTGGTCCCAGACTCTGGTGGAGTCCGGAGGGGGTGTGAAGAAGCCCGGAGACTCTCTCCGCCTCTCCAGCAAAGCCTCCGGGTTCACCTTCAGCAGCTACGGGATGAGCTGGGTCCGCCAGGCTCCCGGGAAGGGATTAGAATGGGTCGCTTATATAAAATACGATGGGAGTAGTATATACTACCTCGATGCAGTGAAAGGGCGATTCACCATCTCCAGGGATGACGCCAAGAGTGAGCTGTATCTGCAAATGACCGGCCTGAAGCCCGAGGACACCGCCCGCTATTACTGTGCGGAAGACACAGTGACACCAAACCGGTTTGTGATCGCACAAAAACCCAGGCTGCGGAATCGCCCTTCTCCCGGCGGCCGCGCGGGGGCAGCAGCGACACCCCCCGCTTCGGGCTCGGGCAGGAGACCCGGCACCCGGGGGAACGGGACACAAACCTCCCGCCAGTTTAACCCTTCCGTTCCCGGACTCTGAATGGCCCATTTCCCTACCCCAGAGATGGAGAGCGGGGTGTGGAAATGGGCCATGCCGGGTGCGGGCGGGGCTGGGGGGCAGAGATCACCCGGCGCCGGAATAAACCCCGCTCCGCTGCGCCTGGGGTTGGGGCACCGCCGGGACTTTCCAAGGAGACTCGAGCATTTTTTCCATCCATTTGACAGCTGGAAATCACAGCCCCTGTGTAAACGGTGCAGCTCAGGATCCTGCCCACAATGAAGGGCCACAATGTCACAGAGTCACCATGGAGATAAAAGGCCCCGCCCCTCAACCCCCGATGGCATCACTCAGCCCAGCGCTGGCCCGCAGGGCATTGGGGACAGTCGGGGGCGAAGGGCTGTGGACAGGGACACGGTGGGATTTCATGGGGTCGCTCAGGGGGAGGGGGCAGAGCTCCTGAGAGAGCTCCTGGGCTGGGGGGAGGGGGAAGTATCGTGAATCACATCTGGAATTTTCAAAGGGTAAAGTCAAGGGGAATTAGATACCCCATTACCTAAGTCCCCTTCAAAAATGTCAATCAACATTCCAGTAGGCCCTGCTCCAAACCCCACTCAGACCAAGGGAAGTCCTTCCCTTGCCTTTAGTGACCTTTGCATCAGGCCCATAAAGCACAATATTCCCCAATATCTCCAAAAAATGTCAGAAACATCATCATTCCTTTACAGGCCACTAGACTGAAGAGACAATTCAGCGAAAATATGCTGTTGATGCTGGATAAAGTGCTCATGGTGTCTCGGCATTAGCTGTCCAGACCCCTCCTTGTGTCCTAGCTATGCAAGTGCAGAGCTATTAAAGGACTTAGGCACGGCATTAAGGATAAGCATTTGCATATCTTTTTTTTTTTTAAATAAGCCAATTTGGAGTTCGAGCCCTCAAGCAATCTTAGGTATTCATATTGTCCCCAGCACCGTACAGTTTGAGCATTTAGGGCAGGGGTGGGCAATTTTTTTGGCCCAAGGGCCACATAGGAGGGCCGGGCAGGGAGGGCTGTGCCTCCCCAAACAGCCCGGCCCCCACCCCCTATCCACCTCCTCCCACCTCTGGCCCCCTGACTGCCCCCCTCAGAACCTGCGACCCATCCACCCCCCCTCGCTCCTTCTCCCCTGACTGCCCTGAAGCCTATCCACCCCCCTGCTCCCTGACAGGCCTCCTGGGACTCCCATCCCTTATCCTATCCCCCCTGCTCTCTGTCCCCTGACTGCCCCCTGGAACCCTCTGGCCCTTATCCAACCCCCTGGCTCCCCGCGCCCTAACTCTGCCGCTCAGAGCAACAGGAGCTCACAGCCACGCTGCCCGTGCTGCCCAGCAGGGGCGGTGGGCCAGAGCCCTTGAGATGCGGTGCACTGGAGCTGCGGGCTAGCCTCCCTGGCCGGGAGCTCAGGGGCCAGATGTAGCCCACAGGCCGTAATTTGCCCACCTCTGATTTAGGGTAACAAGAAAACATTTTACAAATACATTAGAAGCAAGGGGAAGATGAAGGACAGGGAAGGACCACTGCTCAATGAGGAGGGAAACACAGTCACAAGAAAATGCAGGAATTGTCCAAGTATTAAATGCCAATTTGTTCAGGTTTTCTCCAAGGAGGTTAGCAGTTATCAGAGGACTAACAGTGAACATCAGTGTAAATGGGGTAGGATCTGAGCCTAAAATAGGGAAACAACAAGTTAAGAATTACTGAGACAAGTTAGACGTCCTCAAGTCAGCAGGGCCAGATGAAATACACCAGAGAATACTTGAGGAACTGGCCAAAGAGATCTTAGCCATTAACAATTATTTTTCAGAACTCTCGGAGGACAGGAGAGATCCCAGAGGACTGGAAGAGGGCAAGTGGTACCTATCAATAAAAAGCAGAATAAGGGCAACCCAGGAATTATAAACCATTAAACTTAACTTCTGTACCCGGAAAGAATGGAGCAAATAATCAATTTGTAAGCACCTAGAAAATAAGGTGACAAAGAACAAATCACGTCAAACCCACCTCATATTCCCCTTTGACAGGGTAACAAGACGAGGGGATGGGGGCGGGTAGAAGAACAGTGGATGTGGTATATCTCCACTTTAGTCAGACATTTCATACAGTCTCAGATCACCTTCTCATCAGCAAACCAGGGAAATATAGACTGGTGATCCTATTATAAGGTAGGTGCAGAATGAGTTAGAAAATGTACTCAGAGAGTAGTTATCAACGATTCACAGTCAAGCTGGGAGGGAATATTGAGAAGAGTCCCACAAGGATCTGTCCTGGGTCCACTTCTATTCAATAGCCCCATAAATGACTTGGATAATGGCAGAGAGAGTACATTATAAAGTTTGCAGTATACCAATCTGGGAGGGGTTGCAAGCACTTCAGAGACCAGGATTAGAATTCAACATAAACTTGACAAACCAGAGACATGGTCTGAAATACATAGGCTGCCTCCACACTCACTGTCAGTGTAGCTAAACCCGGCAGCAAAAGGCTCTGGCAGGGGGAGGTAGCAGTAAATTCCTTCCTGACCCCAAATATCAGCCAGTTGGACCTTGAGCCTGTGGGCAAGACCTACCAGCCAGACCCCTGGGAAACAGTTCTCTGTAGTAACTCTGAGCCCTCCCCACCTAGTGTCCCATCACTGGCCATTGGAGATATTTGCTACCAGCAGTTGTCGATGTGCCTACAATGGCATGTGGCCATCTCGTCATACCACCACCCACCTTATATAAATGTATCAAGCTCAGTCTTGAACCCAGTTGGGTTTTTTCCCCCTTTCTAGCATTAATTCTGACTGAGATTTAATACAAAAAAAAAAGCCACCTAAAGGCATTTAGATTCCTGGTTTATATTAGGAAGAAAGGCAGTTTTGGAAATCTTAACCCAAGTAAACTGGAAACCTTTCCCTATTGTTACCTCCTCTTCCCTCTTTCCTGCCCCTTTGTTTGCTGCCTGGCTTTAAAGGCTTTTTGAACTACCTCATGCAAATTAAGTAAGGCTATTGCTTTTTTAAGAGCCAGGGAACATCTCCTTCTCAGACACACACCAAATTCCCTACTTTGTGCTGTGTATCTTCACCTGTTCCCTTGGAATTCTGATTCAAAAATAAATACCATGTGTTTCATTTTTCTTTCCATGCTGGCAGCTTTCTCAGGTAAGAGCTTCAGAGGCACCTAGGATAAAAGAAGGAAACATATGCTGCCAAAATGAACGTTCAGTTCAATCTTTGATTCTCCAGAGCACTGAAGAACCTGCTTAGATGCTTTGCTGAATTACGGCCTAGATCTTGAATATTTGTCTATTTGCAGGTGTCTGGTCACAAATCCAGTGCAGCCAGTCCGGAGCAGAAGTTAAAAAGCCAGGAGACTCTGCAAAACTCTCCTGTCAAGTGTCTGGCTACACGTACACTAGCCACGGTAGGCAGTGGGCACGGAGGTCTGCGGGGAAAGGACTGGAATGGGCGTCTTCAACTACAAACGGGGCTGGTGACACCACATACTACACAGACTCGGTCAAAGGGCGATTCACCATCTCCAGAGACAACACCCAGAACCTGCTGTTCTTGCAAATGGATGGGCTGAAGCCGGAGGACACAGCTGTGTGTTACTGTGCCAGACGGGGTGAACACAGGGTCGGAGAACGTACCCTTGTTCACTCAAAAACTCCTCAGTGGGAGATTCCAGGTCATCTCTTCACCAGATGGCAGCAGTGGCCCACATCAGGAGAGGCCAGGGAAAGACCTAACCACAGCTCAGAATGACCCCTGTCCTGTATGCAGGGTCATCTCTTAATGACAGCACTGGTTAAAACACCATTCGTGGGGCTAATGAGAGAATGCTTTTCTCTCCAGCTGAAAATTTCAACTCTCTTTTTGTTGAAATTTTCTGCAAAAAACTTCAACTTTCTGTCAATGAAAAGGTTTATTTAATTTTGAGGAAAGCAGACACTTTCTGGAAACATCTTGGTTTAGCCAAAACCCCAATTCTCTTAAAGTTTGGATGGAAAGTTTTGGGCCAGGCCTAATTATTTGCCCTTTTTCAATAGAAGGAGTCTGCTTCAGTAAGGCAAGGAGTGGACAGACAGACATGTTTAGATTATTCTTACCTCCTCTTCCTACTCCCCCAGACCTACCCCTTACTTTGTGTCCTTCCCCTCTTGCATCTTTCCTTTGACCAAGTCCCTGATCCTTCAAGTGGAAGTCAACAGGGCTCCAGAATTTAGAGCATCTTGAAGGGTTGAGATAAAGGCCCTGATTCAGCAAAGCACTCTGCTTCGCATTTCCAGAGGAGTCTAAAGGTCCGTATCCAGGGGGATAAAAGCCCTGTGGCATGACTGTGTCTGGCCTGGGTCAACTGGCTGGGGCCAAGGGACTAAAAATTGCTGTGTAGACATTCGGGCTGGGGCTGGAGCCTGAGCTCTGGGATCCTCCATCCTCACAGGGTCCCAGAGCTCAGGCCCAGCCTAAGCCCGAATGTGGAAACAGCCATTTTTAGCCGCTTGGCCGCAGCCAGCTGACCCAGGCCAGCAGCGGCTTTATCCCTGTGTAGACAAACCCCAACACAGTGAGAAACCCAGATCCTATTGAACATAAGAGCTGCCATTATGGTTCAGACCACGGTCCGCATTGCCCAGTATCCTGCCTGACAGTGGCCTATACCAGAGCTTCAGGGGGAGTGACCGTAACAGGGCAATTCTGCAGTGCTTCATCCCTGTCTTCCACTCCCAGCTTCAGGTCGTCAGAGGTTTAGGGTCACTCCAAGCATGGGGTTGCATCCCTGAGCATTTCAGCTAATAGCCATTGATGGACTTATCCATGAATTTATCCATTTTTTAACCATGTTAGAGTTTTGGCTATCAAACCATCCTATGGAAATAAGTTCCACAGGTTAGCTATACACTGCATGAAAAAGTACTTCCTCTTCTTTAGTATGACTGATACAACCAACATTAACGGGTTTAAATAAGTGTTATTTACCCCCCCAACTCCTTCAACAGCCAGGCTGAGGATTTCCAAGCTGCCCTACAGATATGGACACATCATTCCTCTTATAATCCTTCAGGGACTTTAGAAAACCTCCACCTCTGGGATTCAGGAGACTCAAGTCCCTGCTCTAATGAGTCTTTCATTACTGATAGTGAGTGCAACAACCTTGCAACTCCCACGTCCCCTTGGGAGTTTAGCCCTTAATCTATAAATTCCGAGATCCACCCCTAAAAATTTCATCTTGCATAACTACACTCAGATCACAGAAAACATACCCCCAGGGAAAAGAAATACAGAGAGCAGAAGGCAAGGAGAAAAATAAAGCTGAGCTTGCTCGTGTCGCTTGCAATGATCATTCCAGACAGAAGTAGGGAATGGACAGTGACAGCCTTATGTTGACTGGCACCCGACACTGTGTATAACCCGTCTGGTGGACACAAATATTAGCGGGTGTTTGGGTATTTCTCTATGATTCAGTGACATCAGACAAATTTTCACCAGGCCTTATATAGCCCATGGCGCTACTCAGAGATCCAGTGAGCTGATATCTCCCTTAAGGACTCCTGAATACCGCAACCCCAGCTCTCAGCTTTTACAAAACAATCTCTGCAAAGGGTCACCCACCCCTAAAGGAAACAGAGCCTGGCATCTGAGCGCACTGCCTCTCACCTGGGAGATAACACTCACTGCCTGACTGAGCAGCGTCCCGCACCATGGAGACTCTTGGGCTACGATTCTCACAACAACAGAGGGGATCCTGACCCACAAATTGCCACCATTTAAAATTCTGGTAGAATAATAATAAATAATAATTCGGTCTTCTAGTCCGTCATTGATAGAAAGAGTTTAATAGACTTTCTCCAGTTCTCCAAGAAGAAGTTTTCAGACATGAGCAGCAATAACAACCCCTAGCTATTCTGTAGTGGCTTTCATTCATAGACCTCAAAGCACGGACAAAGGAGGCTGAATATCATTTCCCCCACACTTCAGAGACATACAAATTCAGGCATCGGGAGTGTAATTTCTTGCCCAAGGTCACCCATCAGACGAGGGACAAAGTCAGGAATAAACCGCTGGATTCTCGAGTACCAGGCTAACGTGCCCACACAAGATCATGCTGCTCCAAGGGTCTCACAAGAACAGAGGGACAAGCAGACAGAACGTAGTGGAAGCTTTAAGCTGTCAGGGGATAGGAGGGAAGGTTCTCTCATGGATCGGAAACTGGCTAAAAGATAGGAAACAAAGGGTAGGAATAAATGGTCAGTTTTCAGAATGGAAAGGGGGTAAATAGTGGTGTCCCCCAGGGGTCTGTAATGGGCCCAGTCCTATTCAACATATTCATAAATGATCTGGAAAAGCGGGCAAACAGTGAGGTGGCAACATTTGCAGATGATACAAAACTACTAAAGATAGTTAAGTTGCAGGCGGACTGCAAAGAGCTACAAAAGCAGTGGTCTCCTCCCGGTCGATCGCGATCAACTGGTCGATCCTAGAGGATCTTCCAGTTGATCATGATCTCCAGCAGTGCAGGGGGTTGCCACTAAGACAGACTCCCTGCCTACCTTGGCCCCACGCCGCTCCCAGAAGGGGCCAGCACGGCCTGTGGCCCAGGAGGTGGGGGGGCAGGGGGAATCTCCCTCCGCACACTGCTCCTACCTGCAAGAACCACCCCCGCAGCTCCCATTTGTCGGGAATGGGGAGCGTGGCCAACAGGGCAGTGCTTGCAGAGAGGGGCAACATGCGGAGCCATGTGCCGCCCCCCTCACCCCCACCCCAGGGGCCACAGGAGTGTGTTGGCCATTTCCAGGAGTAGTGTGGGGCCCAGGTAGGCAGGGAGCCTGCCTTAGCCGCTGGGGGTAAATGCTGCCTGGCAGGAGGCCGCACTCCCAGCCCCAGCCCTGAGCTCCCTCCCGGAGCCAGCACCCCATGCCCCAGGTGTGGGCAAACTATGGCCCGGGGGCCGCATCCGGCCTACAGACATTTTATCTGGCCATTGAGCTCCTGCCAGGAAATGGGGTGAGCCATGGCTTCATGCGGCTCCCGGAAGCAGCAGCATGTTCCCCCTCTGGCCCCCATGAGCAGAGGTAGCCTGAGAGCGGAGGACACCGCCGTGTATTCCTGCGCCAGACACACAGCGAGGGGAAGCGAGTCTGAGCTCAGCCAAAAACCTCCCCCTGCAGTAACAGTGCGACGTGTCCGCTGCTGAGGGCGCGAACCAGCCCCCGACTGCCCGGGACAGGCGATGAGAGCAGCCCGGAGAAAGTCTCCCCGGCTACAAATACTTGCAGACTGGTGCAGTTTCAGAATCGGTTTGACTCACTCCCCCTGGAACTCCTCTGAGCATCAGACAGGGTGCTGGAAAGATTTATTCTCTCTCCCTTTTTCTTCGATTCCAGACACACAAACAAAACACTGATGCATACAGAAAAATACACAAACATACACAAGCACATACAGGCAATCACTGCTGCACAAAAACACAAACAGAGACAGCATGCAAACACACATACAAACACATAAATATACACAATCACTCAAAAAGCAAACACACACCTAAACACAAAAAGCAAGCTCAGAGACACAAACAAACGCTTCGTTACACAAATATACACACCTAAACACACACACAAAGAGATTAGTCTTTTAACACAGAGAAAACTCTCACACAAACACATATAAACACAAACACAAAAACAGACACATCCATACAATTACTGTATGAATCGAACATAAAGAGAATGGACCAAATTCTCCTCCCAGCAACATTGCTTTAAATATGAAGTAGCTTCCCTGGGGTAAATATCATTATTCTCAATTTGTGCTGAGTGACAGAGACCAGAGCTTTACCCCGCACTGAGGGAAAAATGAATTCAGTGTAGAGAGATGGTCCACTGCCTTTGCCTACACTTTAATTCCCTCACAGATTGGCAGCTGGCTGCAGAAGCTGTCCCGTTGTAGTCCTGCACTGGACTCATGGGAACTGGGTTCTGTTCTTACCTCTTCCAGGGAATTACTGGGCGACCTTGGGCATGCCACTTTACCCCCGCCCCCCCAGTCGCAGGATAAGGTCTGGTCATTTTAAGGTGAAGATAAGTGCAATTGTGTCTTAGTGGGTCACAACTGAAAATGCCAAAGACAGGATGAACTGCTGAGAAATAGGGCAAACACAACCCAAAACTGGTGGTTATTCTTTTGTAAGATATACCAAAGCAGCCACAAAAGTAAATTCCTGGTTCACCACAGTGGCTAACAAGAAAACATAAAGGCAGTTTCCTCAGGCATCCCAGCTCTTATATCACCACCAAAAACACTAGGTTCAGAGATGAGTGGTTATTTACAACCCGTCTCATCAAATAATAGGTTCTTCTCATCCCAAAGGACCAGCCACACACCCAGGTCAATACACAACTTTGATCTTACCCCAAAATCATGCTGATGCCAGTCCCTTAGTATCTAAAATCTAAAAGGTTTATTCATAAAGAGAAAGAAAGAAAGAAAGAAAGAAAGAAAGAAAGAAAGAAAGAAAGAAAGAAAGAAAGAAAGAAAGAAAGAAAGAAAGAAAGAAAGAAAGAAAGGTGAGAGTTACAATTGGTTAAAGGAATCAATGACATCCAGTAATGGCAAAGTTCGTGGTTCAGGCTTGTAGCAGTGATGGAGTAAACTGCTGGCTTAAGTCAAGTCCCTGGAGGACACCCACAGCTGGGATGGGTCATTCAGTCCTTTGTTCAGAGCTTCAGTTTGTAGCAAAGTCCCTCCAGAGGGAAGAAGCAGGACTGAAGACCAAATGGAGAAGATGTAGCTGCTGTTTATAGCCATTTGCCATGCGGCCTGTGCCTCCTTTGTTTCAAACACAAGCTGCCCAGCACGTGGTTGGGAAGCCTCAGGGCTAGTCTACACTGGCAACGTTACAATGCTGCCTTGGCAGCGCTTTATTGTGGCTTGTGCGGTCACGGCACAGCACTGGGGGGGAGCGCTCCCAGGGCTCTAAAAAACCCACCTTCACGAGAAACCCCTGAGCAAGAAAGTTGCAGGGCTGTGAAGTACCAGTGTAGACAAGCCCTTAGAGTTCTGACCTTGGGCATGTCCCTGCCTGCCTTGCTGAGTCACAAGGTGTATCTGCCTTCTCTCAATGGGTCAGTTGTATTGCTGAGGGTCCTTCATGGGCCATCCAGCAGGCTAGGCAGTGCTGATGCCAAACTGCCTGGGGTTCACCAGAAGCATAGCACAAGTTTGAAATACAGAGATACAGACACATAGCAATAACTCATAAGACAAAGGTGATACAAACATATAAACAAGATCATCATACCTGCCAAATTATAACTTTTTTGCAGATATCTTACATGGCATATCTGGCTGTGACTGGCATCCCAGTGGGGGATAGCTATGGTCACTCCACTAGAGTGAACTGCAAAGAAAGGGGCAGACAATCCCCATAAAGCAGGTGGATATTCCAATATTGATAACTTCACATACAAAAATGATACCTGTATATAGATAGCATAATTCTAATCAGCAAATCATAACTTTTTCATAGACACCTCACTCGACAACCTTGATACAATATTTGCTGCAAATATATAACAGTAGTTGCAACAATGATCCAAATGGTCATATTCTAATCAGAGAATGTCAAAATAAGTGTTCAGGTCTGGGTTCGAATTTATCATGAGGGTGAGGACTAGGTTTGGGAGTCAGGGAAGGGGATACAGAAGATGTGACTTTGTCCGACATAAATTCAGCTACGAATCTCAGACGCAATCATGCTCGGAGCCCTGCTGTGAAAAGGGTGATCTCAACCCTTCTTCCCAATCTTAGTTCGCGCTAGGAAATACAGGGTGTCTCTTATAAGAAGGGGGATATGCAAATGACAGTCAGAGTTTCCTGTTTAAATCTGTCCCTCTCTCTGCCCAGGCTCTACATGGAGAGACAATCCACAGACTCCTGGCTCTATGCAGTTACCAGCCAACCCCCCGGAGAACTTTCTCTGCCAGCACCAGGGAAACGAGGGTTTGGTTACATCTCGTTCTCATTGCGGCAGCTCTAGAAGGTATTTTCTCCCTTTCCTTGTGCTGGGCAGGCAGGGGTTGCTGGAGTCCGGAGGGGTTGTGAGCGACTACTATGTGGGGATTTGACTCCCACTTGCCCTGTATTTTATTACGCCCCCGGTGTCTACGGTTATCAACTAGTACACGGTCACCAGGCCTGAGCAGAGCCCCAGTGGACTTGCGACCCTAAGTCCTTTTCCTCCTTTGCTCCTTGTCTTTTGTTGTATTGAGAGCAACTTCACAGGCTACCTTCAGCCTGTCATGGTGACCTTTGACCCAGTCATCCACACTGTTCACCTCATCCTTAGAAAAGACTTCTTGATGCTTCTCTGGGAACGCCCTTAAGTTAGCCACCTATGCAGGCATCAGCCCCAGGCGTACTGCTTGAACTGGAACTGGCAGTCTCTCACCACGTCTTTCTTGAGGAAAGGGAACTCGTCCTCCCTCTTTCTCACCCGCAGCTCATTTCCATTCTCCTCAAATGTTACCTTCACCCAAGGAACCACTCCCGCAGGCCAATGTACCTCTGCAGTGCTGTTTTGAGGAGGCAACTCCACAGCCTTCAAACTTGAGTTCAGAAGACTCACTGGTCCTCTTCCTTTGATGACATTAGTCAGTACATTGGCTGCCTGGAGCCCATTCGGTAGGTTTATCCCAGATGTAGGCTCTACAAGAGGTCCATATCCATTGGTATTTCCTAGGACCCAGCAGTGTTCATCAAGGACCCTCCCTCTCCGAGGAGGAACAACACTCTTCTGTTCTCTGCCCACTTTAACATTTCCAATCTGCCCTGCAGGGCCCAGTCAATGGTTTTGTCTCTCTGCTCGAGCCAGTACTCGACTAAGCACAGCATTCTTCTCGGGGTGCCCATGGCAATTTATCCTCCTGGTTCCTTCTACTGGCAACAGGAGCTCCTTCAGCTCACTAATGATGTTCATCCTTAGAATCCCTGGGACTCCTTCTCCCACATGGCTCCCTTCACAGGCTTTGTCTTTCAGGATGAAGATGCATTTCCCTGGCAGAGTCTGACCCATGTAGTCTATGTCTGCTTCGAGGCATCCCACCACTGGGATTGCCAGTCCATTAACTACTGTTAGACATAGAAACTGTGTGTTGTGCATGGTCAGCTCCTTGTCTTTCAAATTATTTTGAAATTGCGACTCAGTCATGGTGGTGACTTCTGAGCCAGTATCTAACAAACATCTGCTTTCCACCCCTGCTATACATACTTCAGCAGTTAGACAGTCTCCAAATGCTCACTTACGGAAGTCACTAGATATGCTGGCACTGCCCGTGTCCCTTTCAACACTGCATGCAGAGTGATTTTCCACCAATGACAGGCTGAGGAATCCTTCTGCCGCTGCTTGGGTTTCTACTGTAGATGGACCACTTGCTCCTGGTGCCCCACTGGTTTCCAGTGCCTGGGACTCTCTTCTTCTTCTCAGTGGACATTCTCAGCTAGTATGCCCTGGCCTTTCACAAGGGTAACAAATGTACCTTCCCTGCTCATCCTGCAGTGGGTTTCTTCAGGATCCTGGTGTCCTTGGATACTTTGGCATTTTAGTGGAGGTTTTTCCTTTCATCACCTCAGTCATCACTTTCAGCTGTTGGACTGTCAGTTTTTGGACGGCTTCACTTAATCTTTCCAGCGTTAACTGTGTTTGGGGCAGGGTCTTTTCCCCAGCACTTGCATTCACTTGGCCCCCACTTCGTGTACAGGACTTCGGCTTGGCCCTCTCTGCCACAGGAACTTCCTCTTCTTCTGACTACATAATGGCAGCCAGACTGAGTTAATGGAACTTCTGACTGGCCTCTTCCTTAAACCACCTTTTAATTTCATGGTGGAAGGAATCATCCTGGAGCCCCAGCATCAACTGCTCTTTCAGAAACATATCTGGGTCTGGAACTCGTCGAGGATCTCACCCCTCCACTTTGCTCATTCTCTCCTGGAGCTCATATGCATATGGCCAGACAGTTTTACCAGGCTCCTGATTGCTCTCAAATAACTCCTTTCATCTGGTTCCAATAGGTACCTTTGTGAGAGGTTAAGTTACCGATCTGCCTGAGGTGTCAGATGATCAGGCTGAGGCCGCAGAATTGTTAGGGGAGGAGATGACTGAGGACACCAAGTGACTGAGTTTAAAGCTTTATTAATAAAATAAAGTAAAATAATAGCGGAGAGTGCTGGGGCTTCCCCACGTCACTCAGAGGAAGAAAGGAAGCGTTAATGCCCCAGCCTTAATCCACTTTCATACTCAGACATGCACTACCCGAGGCTGGCCAAGCCCGGGTGTAACGTACGAAGAAGCGGGAGGAGATGTGGACGGGAATTCTGTCCTGTACTCAGGTTGTCCAGGGTCCGCTGTTGATCTCCGACTTACTTCAGCTCTCGAGAAGGTTTTAAGTCCTGGATTCTTCTGGGGACATTTCGTCCAGGGACCTTTGTCCCCTTTGCTCTTTGTATCAGTCCAAACCGGCCTTCTGAGGCTTCCTTGGCTTCCCCAAAACACATTGGCTTCAGGGTTGTTATGTTCCCATTCGCTGACCTTTACCTTCTCACTAGTTTTCTCAATCCGCTGCAGTCTTGTTCAGTTTATTCCTCTGTTCTCACAGCTGGTTGGGGTTGTAATCCAGGCCCCCGTCTTTCTTGGCATCAGAGAGTCTGCTTGGGTGCATTGGCCTTGAGTGGCTGGAGTCAACTTCTTTTCTTCGCACCTAGCTGGATCGTCGAGTTAACACATTCCTTTCTCCCTTCCTCCCCTTTTGGCCTCTCACAACCTGCAAAGGCATCTTTCACTCCACACTCACGCCTTCAACCCTTCCCAAAATCCTTTCGCATGCATATGCCTATATAGGCGGCAGGGATATACAATGCTGGTGCTTACATAAATAGTAGGGGGTTTCTTAGCTTCTGCTGCTTGATGGTCTATTACTGCCTTAGCCAGTGAAAAGGCTTCTCTCTGTTCTGTTCTAGCTTGTTGTAATGCCTCAGTTTGGTCTGATCATCTGCGCACAAGTTCAGCAAAGTGGGCCCATAGTTCTTCAATTCCAGCCATAGTCGGGTTCTTGACCAGGCCTGGACAGTGCTGTCAGAACTCAACCAGGAAACCAGTGGGGTGGACCCTGTGGATAGGATCCTGTTCGTGATGCCAATTATGTAAGCGGGGAATGGTACAGCTACTGTGGGGAACTTTCCTGGCTTATACACTACCCCGGTGAAATGGGCTAGCGAAAGGATTTGAGTCCTCGCTCCCATTACCTTTACCCCCTTAGCTCGGCCCCACTCTGATGGACCCAGGCAATTCCAGCTCACACAGAGGATGGGACTCCCCTTGCCCAGTTTACACTCTGAGTGTAAATGGGAAGTGGAGTGGGAATGGAAATAGAAACAGGAATATAAATCTCAACCATGCATAATAATCTTCCTTCACTGTCACCTTAATCCTCCTCAACTCTCCCCTAAAGAAAAACACCAAGAGACGCTGCTCTTGGCACACGAATGTCAGGGAGGCTTCACTGCAAAACTTAACTCTGTCCTCAGACTCCCCCCACCGCCCGCCAGCTTCTCTCGCCTGCACCCACAGGCAGGGTCCCAGACCTGGTCCAAAGCACGAGCCAGGCTTGCTCAGATCACGTTCCTAGTGTCATGGATCATTCAATGTAGCCGGCCACTGCCGGGAAGGGAAAGGGATTGCCTCCCAAATCCCTCCCAGCGCCATGGGAAATCTTCTGCCTCCAGCGGGTGGCCCAGCCCAATGGATCCCTGAGACAAGACTTCGCGCCTCCCCCCACCGGACACTGACCCCCTGACCGGATGTTGCATGGACCTTATGCTTGTGGAACCGGGCTCCAGAGCTTAGTCCCCCCAATCCTCAATATCAGGTCAAAAAAGCCAGACCCTCAGTTGCCATGCGAGGAAATACAGTCTCTGCAGGGAGCTGTTCATTCCTCCCATGGTCCGAAAGTGTCAGGAGGACCCCAGCGCCCTGTGCCCGGCGCTGCACAGACACACAGGACGGGACAGTCTGACTCCTGCACCTGGAGGCCTGGGGCGAGTCAATCCGATCACTGACAGCAGGAGCGTTTGTCTCTTATAAAGCGGGGCATGCAAATGAGGGAGACAGTTTCCTGGTTAAAACTCTGCCTCTCTCTGCCCAGGCTGCACACGGAGACACAATCCGCAGCCCCTGGCTCTGTGCAGTCACCAGCCAGTCCCCTGAGAACTTTCCCCTCCAGCACCCGGGAAAATGGGATTTTTGTTCCTTGTCATTGTCGCTGTAGCAGCTTTGGAAGGTATTTTCCTCCTCTGAAGACCTGGCCGAGTTAGAAGAATATTGTGTTCTCGCTGTTTTTATACCGATATTAATGGCCTGTCTTTATTCCCAGGTGTCCGGTCCCAGACGCTGGTGGAGTCCGGAGGGGGTGTGAAGAAGCCCGGAGACTCTCTCCGCCTCTCCTGCAAAGCCTCCGGGTTCACTTTCAGCAGCTACGGGATGAGCTGGGTCCGCCAGGCTCCCGGGAAGGGGCTGGAATGGGTCGCTGCTATAAGCTACGATGGGAGTAGTATATACTACCTCGATGCAGTGAAAGGGCGATTCACCATCTCCAGGGATAACGCCAAGAGTGAGCTGTATCTGCAAATGACCGGCCTGAAGCCCGAGGACACCGCCCGCTATTACTGTGCGGGAGACACAGTGACACCAAACCGGTTTGTGATCGCACAAAAACCCAGGCTGCGGAATCGCCCTTCTCCCGGCGGCCGCGCGGGGGCAGCAGCGACACCCCCCGCTTCGGGCTCGGGCAGGAGACCCGGCCCCCGGGGGAACGGGACACAAACCTCCCGCCAGTTTAACCCTTCCGTTCCCGGACTCTGAATGGCCCATTTCCCTACCCCAGAGATGGAGGGCGGGGTGTGGAAATGGGCCATGCAGGGTGCAGGCGGGGCTGGGGCAGAGATCACCCGGCGCTGGAATAAACCCCGCTCCGCTGAGCCCGGGGATGTGGCACCGCCGGGACTTTCCAAAGAGACTCGAGCATTTTTTCCATCCATTTGACAGCTGGAAATCACAGCCCTGGTGTGAACGGTGCAACTCAGGATCCTGCCCACAATACAGTGCCCCCATGTCACAGAGTCACCATGGAGATAAAAGCCCCCCCCCCCCAGCCCCGATGGCATCACTCAGCCCAGCGCTGGCCCGCCGGGCATTGGGGGCAGTCGCGTGGCTAAGGGCTGTGGACAGGGACAGGTGGGATTTCATGGGTTCGCTCAGGGGGAGGCGGCTGTCCAGGGAGAAGCAGAGGCCCGTGGGGCGGAGGAATTTTAAAAAAGGGAAGAAGGAGGATCCTGGGAACTACAGGCCAGTCAGCCTCACTTCAGTCCCCGGAAAAATTATGGAGCAGGTCCTCAAAGACTCAGTCCTGAAGCACTGACATGAGAGAAAAGTGATCAGGAACTGTCAGCATGAATTCACCAAGGGACATGCCTGACTAATCTAATCACCTTCTATGATGAGATTACTGGTTCTGTGGATGAAGGGAAAGCAGTGGATGTTTTGTTTCTTGACTTTAGCAAAGCTTTTGACATGGTCTCCCACAGTATTCTTGTGAGCAAGTTAAAGAAGTATGGGCTGGATGAATGCACTATAAGGTGGGTAGAAAGTTGGCTAGATTGTCCGGCTCAACGGGTAGTGATCAATGGCTCCATGTCTAGTTGGCAGCCGGTGTCAAGTGGAGTGCCCCAGGGGTCGGTCCTGGGATCGGTTTTGTTCAATATCTTCATAAATGATCTGTAGGATGGCGTGGATTGCACTCTCAGCAAATTTGTGGATGATACTAAACTGGGAGGAGTGTTAGATACGCTGGAGGGCAGGGATAGGATACAGAGGGACCTAGAGAAATTGGAGGATTAGGCCAAAAGAAATCTGATGAGATTCAATGAGGATAAGTGCAGGGTCCTGCACTTAGGACGGAAGAACCCAATGCACAGCTACAGACTAGGGACCGAATGGCTAGGCAGCAGTTCTGCAGAAAAGTACCTAAGGGTGACAGTGGACGAGAAGCTGGATATGAGTCAGCAGTGCGCCCTTGTTGCCAAGAAGGCCAATGGCATTTTGGGATGTATAAGTAGGGGCATAGCGAGCAGATCAAGGGACGTGATCGTCCCCCTCTATTCGACATTGGTGAGGCCTCATCTGGAGTACTGTGTCCAGTTTTGGGCCCCACACTACAAGAAGGATGTGGAAAAATTGGAGAGAGTCCAGTGGAGGGCAACAAAAATGATTAGAGATCTGGAACACATGACTTATGAGGAGAGGCTGAGGGAACTGGGATTGTTTAGTCTGCAGAAGAGAAGAATGAGGGGGGATTTGATAGCTGCTTTCAACTACCTGAGAGGTGGTTCCAGAGAGGATGGTTCTAGACTATTCTCAGTGGTAGAAGATGACAGGACAAGGAGTAATGGTCTCAAGTTGCAGTGGGGGAGGTTTAGTTTGGATATTAGGAAAAACTTTTTCACTAGGAGGGTGGTGAAACACTGGAATGCGTTACCTAGGGAGGTGGTAGAATCTCCTTCCTTAAAAGTTTTTAAGGTCAGGCTTGACAGAGCCCTAGCTGGGATGATTTAATTGGGGATTGGTCCTGCTTTGATCAGGCGGTTGGACTAGATGACCTCCTGAGGTCCCTTCCAACCCTGATATTCTATGATTCTATGATTCCTGAAAACACCATCCTGGCCACTATGGATGTAGAAGCCCTCTACACCAACATTCCACACAAAGATGGACTACAAGCCATCAGGAACAGTATCCCCATTAATGTCACGGCAAACCTGGTGGCTGAACTTTGTGACTTTGTCCTCACCCATAACTATTTCACATTTGGGGACAATGTATACCTTCAAACCAGCGGCACTGCTATGGGTACCTGCATGGCCCCACAGGATGCCAACATTTTTATGGCTGACTTAGAACAACGCTTCCTCAGCTCTCATCCCCTAAAGCCCCTACTCTACTTGCACTATATTGATGACATCTTCATCATCTGGACCCATGGAAAAGAAGCCCTGGAGGAATTCTACCATGATTTCAACAATTTCCATCCCACCATCAACCTCAGCCTGGTCCAGTCCACACAAGAGACCCACGACCTGGACGCTACGGTGCTAATAAGCAATGGTCACATAAACACCACCCTATACTCGAAACCTACGGACCGTTATTCCTACCTACATGCCTCCAGCTTTCACCCAGATCACACCACACGATCCATTCTCTACAGCCAAGTTCTACGATACAACCGCATTTGCTCCAACCCCTCAGACAGAGACAAACAACTACAAGATCTCTATCAAGCATTCTTACAACTACAGTACCCAACTGCGGAAGTGAAGAAACAGATTGACAGAGCCAGAAGATTACTAAGAAGACATCTACTACAGGATAGGCCCAACAAAGAAAATAACAGAACGCCACTAGCCATCACCTTCAACCCCCAATTAAAACCCCTCCAATGAATCATCAAGGATCTACAACCTATCCTGAAGGATGACCCATCACTCTCACAAATCTTGGGAGACAGGCCAGTCCTTGCTTACAGACAGTCCCCCAGCTTGAAGCAAATACTCACCAGCAACCACACACCACACAACAGAACCACTAACCCAGGAACCTATCCTTGCAACAAAGACCATTGCCAACTGTGTCCACGTATCTATTCAGGGGACACCATCATAGGGCCTAATCACATCAGCCACACTATCAGAGGCTCGTTCACCTGCACATCCACCAATGTGATATATGCCATCATGTGCCAGCAATGCCCCTCTGCCATGTACATTGGTCAAACTGGACAGTCTCTACGTAAAAGAATAAATGGACACAAATCAGATGTCAAGAATTATAACATTCATAAACCAGTCGGAGAACACTTCAATCTCTCTGGTCAGTCAATTACAGACCTAAAAGTCACAATATTACAACAAAAAGACTTCAAAAACAGACTCCAACGAGTGACTGCTGAATTGGAATTAATTTGCAAACTGGATACAATTAACTTAGGCTTGAATAGAGACTGGGAGTGGATGGGTCATTACACAAAGTAAAACTATTTCCCCATGTTTACTCCCCCCCCCAGCCCCCCCACTGTTCCTCAGACGTTCTTGTCAACTGCTGGAAATGGCCCACCTTGATTAGCACTACAAAAGGTTTTCTTCCCCCCCTCCCCCCCGCTCTCCTGCTGGTATTAGCTCATCTTAAGTGAGCACTCTCCTTACAGTGTGTATGGTGACACCCATTGTTTCATATTTTCTGTGTATACAAGTCTCCCCACCTTATTTTCCACTGAATGCATCCGATGAAGTGATCTGTAGCTCATGAAAGCTTATGCTCAACTAAATGTGTTAGTCTCTAAGGTGCCACAAGTCCTCCTTCTCTTCTCCAAAGTGTTATTCACACTTAGCTCTCAGTCCTTCACCCTCCTTTCCCAGCAAACTAAGCTGGAGAAGAGAGGCAGGAAGCAGGAGTCAAAGAGCGAAGGTAGAACGTGAACTAGAGTTTTTCACACGGGAATCTTGCCACAGTTTGCACTCACCTAAAGAAAGGACAAATCGTACTTCTTGAACACACTGCTTCATTTCCAAAGTGTCTGGGGTTTCTGAATACCAATGCCACGTTTTGCAGGAAGCAGGAAATGGGAGTCACTCGTCCTAAATTCACAGGCAGAGCGTGGGAATCCTCTTTACAGACTCTAGTGGATTCATCTTTAGCCAAACTCCAAGTTACTTGCACTTGCCCATTCATAATAAAACATCCCGTGTACAGAGAGTGTCTCAGTTAAAGAATTCCCTTTGAAAAAAAGAAGGAATCGTGGTTTTCTGAGCGCACTGAAAGTTAACACCACTGGTGTCTGGTTCATTCCTGTGTCAAACAGTCATTCTGCGCCTCTGTGTTTCGATACATTTGTTCCAACTGAAATCAAATTCAAGATTACAATAGGACAGAACACAACCTGTCCCACAAGCCGTGTCACCATGTAGCATCGCATCATCTTCCTTCCTTCGGCCCACGTCTGCGAAAGACAGACCATTAACTAAGAGGGGAAAAGTTCAGAGGAATCATTTCACATATAAGTTTTGAAAGGGCCAGGCCTGGAATATCACAAAAGAAAGTGTGGAGAGAGCTAATATAGACTGACTGCTCCCTTCCAGCACAGCTGCCCTCACTACACACTTCACCACAGTGACACAGCTGTGAAGTGTTGAATCCTGGTCCATTCAGCTCAAAGGCAAAACTCCCGTTGATGCAATGGGACTGGGATTCCGTCCCCAGTGATGGAAAGATGTGTCAGACTCATAGCACAGGGACAGAACTGTTTGCCTTGCAAAATGAAGGATTTCAGGATCTCTCAATACTTCTGCATGTCGCTCTATGAGAGAGAGAAAGAGAGAGAGAGAGAGAGGACAGCAAAGGGAAGGAGAGAGAGGGAAAGGCAGTGGGGCATCAAAGGAATATCCCATACTTTTCTTACTCAGGTAGGCCTATCTATCCTTGTTCTCTATAGGTTAAATTCAACCCTAGGCAGATATGTCAATACAAAGTTTATAGACCACTTAATTCCTCAATATTGAGTTGAAGGGATTCAAGTGGTCCAGAGATCTGCCTATGGGCCCTCGGAACAGTAGGAAATTTAACCCACAAAATCATAGTGGTTAATAAGTTTTTAATTGTGAAACGAATGAACCATTGGAACAAGTTATCAGGGTAGTGGTGGATTCTCCGTCACTGATAATTTTTAGATCAACATTGGTAGACATTTTTCTAAAAGATCTGCTCTAGGAATTGTTGGTGGAAGTTCTGAGGTGTGTTACACAGAAAATCTGACTAGATGATCACAATGGTCCCTTTTGGGCTTAGAATCTATGAAATCTGTGGAGTAAAACTCAGGCAAATATCAGTTATTTGGGATTGGTGTTCATGTCTCTCTTATGTAGAGCGATGCATGCAAATTATCCCCTTACATTTCCTGTTTAAAGCCAGCGATTCCCCTGACCCTGCAGCTCTGGGGTTCAGAGTCCGCAGCCGGTGTCTGCCCAGAGACCAGCCAAACCCCACCAGAACTCTCCCCACAGTCGGGAACATGGCACTGTGGTTATTTTTCCTTCTCATTGAAACAGCTTTCACAGGTACATCGATTTCCCACAGGGTTTGTTACAATCTCACTTGGGAGCCAGGGTCTCTAGGAATCTCATTGTGTCTATTTTCAGGGGCTTTTTCACAGTCTCAGCTGGTGGAGTCCGGAGGGGATGTGAAAGAGCCCGGAGACTCTCTCCGCCTCTCCTGCAAAGCCTCCGGCTTCACCTTCAGCGATTACTGAATGAGCTGGGTCAGACAGGGCCCTGGGAAGGGACTGGAGGGGATCGGGGAAATACAGCCAACTGCAACTACCAGCAACTACGCACAGCCCTTCAAGGGCCGCTTCACCATCTCTGGAGACAATCCCCAGAACCTGGTGTATTTGCAGCTGAGCAGCCTGAGACCTGAGGACACCGCCCTGTATTATTGTTGGAGAATCCCGCAGTGAGCACAAAGCTCGTGCGGACCGGACGAAAACTGATTTGGAAGCGGGTGCAATCTTCCCAATGGACAGCAGGGGTCAGTAGTGCATTACAATTCAAAGATGTCCTAACGCCAGTAACACTGGAAGGAACAGGTCTGAATAACACCTCAACATGAAGAGGGAAGATTTGGAGAGAAGGGCAGTTGACAAACAAGGGTGGAAAATGTGGGTAGCCCAATGTGCAGCAAAGCACGGGATGGACTAAGATCTAAGGTAATTCAGTGATTTACAGGGTAAAGATTATAGGGCTTCTTCTTCTTCTTCTTCTTCTTCTTCTTCTTCTTCTTCTTCTTCTTCTTCTTCTTCTTCTTCTCTTCATCCCTAAGCATCTTTACAGGGAGCAGTACAGTGTCACCATCCACGTCTGCCTCTCGGTCTGACGGACCCTGTCAGTATTTGCCCTATCGGTATCCTGTCCTCTGTTTGTCGTCTACAGTGTCACCATCATTTCAGTCTCTTTGATTGCAGCGAATCCTGCTCCCTGACTTCACATCCTATACTCCTTCCATCTTCTTCATTGGTCTGGAAATCATGACACCTTACACGGGACATCTTCCAAAGAAATCTCACCTCTACTGCCTCCAGCCTTCTGATCTCCGCTTCTTTCAATGCAGCTGCTTCTAGACCACACCACGTCGTGCTGTTTGCAGACTGCTTTGGTGCATTTTCGCTTGAGTTCCAAATGTCATGTTCGTAGGGCACATAGACAGCACATATTGTGAGACATTTCATATGCATCAGTAAAATAAGATAAATCTTCAGCTGGCCTCGAGCTTTGTCCTCCCCTTAGAGCACCGGCCATAGCAGTTCAGCCAGTGATTCCGGTGTGACACCCAGAGCTGCTATCAGGGGGCTGCAACAATTTGTATCGTGGGGGTGCTGAGAGCCATTGAACCGAACTTTCCCGTGCGTCAGTTTACACGGTTATAAGCACTGGAGAGAATCACGTTTCCTTTCTTTGCCTGAGAGCCATGGCTGGAAAATCACGATGTAAGTGTTGGTGATATTATCAATAGCATCAGCAGAAGCTAAAACAGCACCAGGTGGACAGGACTCTCTGCCTTCCACGTCCCATCCTCAGGCTCAAAGGGCACCGACTGGTGCTTTGATGAGCCAATGTCCTGACTAATCTTCTGCAAGACCCTTTATTCTTTACTCCCACCACCGGGCCCAGGGAAATCAATGGGGTCACACACACGGGGAATAAAGCCCGCAGGATTTGATTATTTCATGCCCGCATACGGATCTGCACAAGAATATTTTGCTAGTCTTGTTGCTCACCGGGGTGTGTCATTAAATCAGAATTGCTGAGTCTCTGTAGGAATCATCCTCATTAGCTCTGGCTCTATGATAACTCCCTTCCGTGTTTTGCAAACACTTGCACGGAAATTTCAAGCCACAGCGGCAGAATTGTCGGGACTCAGGTGCGTGCAGACAGGGCGTCCTCCAGCGAACACGGGACTAACCAGCCAGTGGTTCTGGGTGTGTTTGTTTGTTTCTCTGACTTTCATGGGCTTCCCATCAGTCTGTAGCAGGGCTGGAGTATTTACAGCGCACTGCCCACAACAACGCAGCGTGACTCAAGTTACCCAGCTCAGAAACCAGTCACATTTCCCCTGGTAAGGAGAATCCACCCGATGAGTGGCTGGAAATGGTCCCGTGAGGTTCTGAAAACACCCCCGGTCATTGCCATGATCTTAGGAGGCTAAGAGATATTCCTCCATTTTAGGCCGTCTCATGGCCACATCCCATGGCATCTGGGGACCTCCTGGTCTTTCATGAGTTTGTCCTCACAAGAGCTCTGTGAGGCAGGAAAGGGCCGGAGTGTCCGAGGTGCGGGTGGGGGCCTGAAACACAAGGGGACACGTCACACTTGCCCAGGGTAACCCAGGGAGTCTATGGAGGAAAAGGGGGATGGATCCCCATGCCCGTAACTCCAGGCTGGATCCCTACCCACTGACGTCTGACTGCGCCTCCCTGAATCCCCAAACCGAGGTTTTCAGAGGCCGCTCTTAGGGAGCTTGTCTCTCTTATAAGGAGGGGGATATGCAAATAGGAGTGACAGGTTCCTGTTTAAATCTGTCCCTCTCAGTGCCCGGGCTGCAGCCGGAGGGACAATCCGCAGCCCCTGGGTCTCTGCAGTTACCGGCCAAAAGTCTGAAAACTTTCCCCGACAGCAACGCGGAAAATGACACTTTGGCTCCATTTGGTTTTCTTTGTAGCGGCTCTGGAAGGTAATTTATCCCCCGTTAATACACAGGAGGGGTCGGGTGTCTGGGACTATTGCGGCTGCTATCGGTGTGGGGTGGGACACTTCTTTCTTCTGTCGTCTCCCACCGACTGATGTACAAAGTGCCCCGTGTGGCTGGTTCTCCCACTGTTCCCTGTTCACTTTCCACTGAACCCGGGGCTAATGACTGGTTTCATGTGGCGACTGAGCTTTAATTCCAATCTGCCATTTCCCTTCTCCCCCAGGGGCCCGCTCGCAGGTGGTTCTGACCCAGTCGGGGCCAGCGCTGAAGAAGCCCGGAGAGTCCCAGAAACTGCAATGTGCCACCAGCGGGTTCACTCTGAGCAGCACCTGGATGGGCTGGATCCGACAGGAGCCGGGACAGGGGCTGGAGTGGCTGGCTTGGTATTACAGCGAGGGAAGCAAGTACTACGCCTCCTCGGTCCAGGGCCGGTTCACAGCCTCCAAGGACAGCACCAACTTCTACCTGCAAATGACCGGCCTGAAGCCCGAGGACACCGCCCGCTATTACTGTGCGAGAGACACAGTGACACCAAACCGGTTTGTGATCGCACAAAAACCCAGGCTGCGGAATCGCCCTTCTCCCGGCGGCCGCGCGGGGGCAGCAGCGACACCCCCCGCTTCGGGCTCGGGCAGGAGACCCGGCACCCGGGCGAACGGGACACAAACCTCCCGCCAGTTTAACCCTTCCGTTCCCGGACTCTGAATGGCCCATTTCCCTACCCCAGAGATGGAGGCGGGGTGTGGAAATGGGCCATGCAGGGTCCGGGCGGGGCTGGGGGCAGAGATCACCCGGCGCCGGAATAAACCCTGCTCCGCTGCGCCGGGGGATGGGGCACCGTCGGGACTTTCCAAAGAGACTCGAGCATTTTTTCCATCCAGTTGACAGCTGGAAATCACAGCCCTGGTGTGAACGGTGCAACTCAGGATCCTGCCCACAATACAGTGCCCCCATGTCACAGAGTCACCATGGAGATAAACGGCCCCGCCCCTCAACCCCCAATGGCATCACTCAGCCCAGCGCTGGCCCGCCGGGCATTGGGGACAGTCAGGGGGCTAAGGGCTGTGGACAGGGACACGGTGGGATTTCATGGGTTCGCTCAGGGTGAGGCGGCTGCCGAGGGAGAATCAGAGGCCGGTGGGGCGGAGGGATCTTTAAAAAAGGGAAGAAGGAGGATCCTGGGAACTACAGGCCAGTCAGCCTCACCTCAGTCCCCGGAAAAATCATGGAGCAGGTCCGTAAAGACTCAGTCCTGAAGCACTGACATGAGAGAAAAGTGATCAGGAACAGTCAGCATGGATTCACCAAGGGAAGGTCATGCCTGACTAATCTAATCACCTTCTATGATGAGATTACTGGTTCTGTGGATGAAGGGAAAGCAGTGGATGTATTGTTTCTTGACTTTAGTAAAGCTTTTGACACGGTCTCCCACAGTATTCTTGTCAGCAAGTTAAAGAAGTATGGGCTGGATGAATGCACTATAAGGTGGGTAGAAAGTTGGCTAGATTGTCGGGCTCAACGGGTAGTGATCAATGGCTCCACCTCTAGTTGGCAGCCGGTGGAGTGCCCCAGGGGTCGGTCCTGGGATTGGTTTTGTTCAATATCTTCACAAATGATCTGTAGGATGGCGTGGATTGCACTCTCAGCAAATTTGCAGATGATACTAAACTGGGAGGAGTGGTAGATACGCTGGAGGGGAGGGATAGGATACAGAGGGACCTAGAGAAATTGGAGGATTAGGCCAAAAGAAATCTGATGAGATTCAATGAGGATAAGCGCAGGGTCCTGCACTTAGGACGGAAGAACCCAATGCACAGCTACAGACTAGGGACCGAATGGCTAGGCAGCAGTTCTGCGGAAAAGGACCTAGGGGTGACAGTGGACAAGAAGCTGGATATGAGTCAGCAGTGTGCCCTTGTTGCCAAGAAGGCCAATGGCATTTTGGGATGTATAAGTAGGGGCATAGCGAGCAGATCAAGGGACGTGATCGTCCCCCTCTATTCGACATTGGTGAGGCCTCATCTGGAGTACTGTGTCCAGTTTTGGGCCCCACACTACAAGAAGGATGTGGATAAATTGGAAAGAGTCCAGCGAAGGGCAACAAAAATGATTAGGGGTCTGGAACACATGACTTATGAGGAAAGGCTGAGGGAACTGGGATTGTTTAGTCTGCAGAAGAGAAGAATGAGGGGGGATTTGATAGCTGCTTTCAACTACCTGAGAGGTGGTTCCAGAGAGGATGGTTCTAGACTATTCTCAGTGATAGAAGATGACAGGACAAGGAGTAATGGTCTCAAGTTGCAGTGGGGGAGGTTTAGTTTGGATATTAGGAAAAACTTTTTCACTAGGAGGGTGGTGAAACACTGGAATGCGTTACCTAGGGAGGTGGTAGAATCTCCTTCCTTAAAAGTTTTTAAGGTCAGGCTTGACAGAGCCCTAGCTGGGATGATTTAATTGGGGATTGGTCCTGCTTTGAGCAGGCGGTTGGACTAGATGACCTCCTGAGGTCCCTTCCAACCCTGATATTCTATGATTCTATGAGAGACAGGGGGGCACAAGGGTCACAGAGCGCAGCTCCCACTGAGTGAGATTCACCATCTCCAGAGATGTTTCAGAGTAACAGCCGTGTTAGTCTGTATTCGCAAAAAGAAAAGGAGTACTTGTGGCACCTTAGAGACTAACCAATTTATTTGAGCATGAGCTTTTGTGAGCTACAGCTCACTTCATTGGATGCATACCGTGGAAACTGCAGCAGAGTTTATATACACACAGAGAATATGAAACAATACCTCCTCCCACCCCACTGTCCTGCTGGTAATAGCTTATCTAAAGTGATCATCAAGTTGGGCCATTTCCAGCACAAATCCAGGTTTTCTCACCCTCCAACCCCCCCCCCCCCGACAAATTCACTCTCCTGCTGGTGATAGCCCATCCAAAGTGACAACTCTCTACACAATGTGCATGATAATCAAGTTGGGCCATTTCCTGCACAAATCCAGGTTCTCTCACCCCCCTCCCAAAAACCACACACACAAACTCACTATCCTGCTGGTAATAGCTCATCCAAAGTGACCACTCTCCCTACAATGTGCATGATAATCAAGGTGGGCCATTTCCAGCACAAATCCAGGTTTTGTGCTGGAAATGGCCCACCTTGATTATCATGCACATTGTGTAGAGAGTTGTCACTTTGGATGGGCTATCACCAGCAGGAGAGTGAATTTGTGTGGGGGGTGGAGGGTGAGAGAACCTGGATTTGTGCTGGAAATGGCCCAACTTGATGATCACTTTAGATAAGCTATTACCAGCAGGACAGTGGGGTGGGAGGAGATATTGTTTCATATTCTCTGTGTGTATATAAAGTCTGCTGCAGTTTCCACGGTATGCATCCGATGAAGTGAGCTGTAGCTCAGGAAAGCTCATGCTCAAATAAATTGGTTAGTCTCTAAGGTGCCACAAGTACTACTTTTCTTTTTTCAAATAAATTAGTAATACCCCGAAAGTTAAAGAGACGGTGAAATAATAAATGAGATTAAGACAGAGAATGTCTGCGAATGAAGGCTCTGTTTAGATGACCAATGAATGGTTAGGGAGGTGCCAGCCTAGGAATTCAGTGTCGCTTGGCTGAAGAAGGCACCAAGTGGAAACAACCGGAGGACCCCGGGGGAGCAAACTGGAATCCACCGGACTAACCCAAAGGATGAGAAACCTGATAAGCACCTGACAGCCACCATGGAGCTGTCATGACAGCCAGCATGATGAAGCAGCGCCCATGGACTGGCATAGGAATAAATTCCTATCAAAATAGACTCTGAGGACTGGGAACTTGGAGTCTGGTTCTGCCACCACCCTCCAGGAGCATCGGATGCGCGTCTAACAGGGCCTCCGCTCCAGTCTCCTGTACAGGCCGCCTGGCCAGGACTCTGTCAGGAGCAGCTTTTAGGCTGGTAACTATAACTACTATGCAGAACTTGCATGAATGAATGTATGTATGGATATGTGGATAAATAAGGAATAGTAGTGATCTAACATTGTGTGTTTCTATCTTTTTATTATATTTACAATAAATGCAGCATTTTGCCTTATCCCCATTTACAAGCTCCTGTTGGTCTTATTTTATTAGTGTAACAAAATGGCAGGGCAACAGTCTATTATTCCTATTAAGATTAATGTGATTTATTATATATTTCTATTCCCAGGCGCCCAGTCACAGATCCAGCCCCTGGACCCCCAAGCTTATGTGCAAAACCCGGAGACTCTCTCCGCCTCTCCTGCAGACCCACTGGGTTCACCCTCAGCAGCTACTTAAGGAGATGGGTCCGCCAGGCTCCCGAGAAAGCACTGGAGTGCATAGGAGAAATATACCGAACTTCAACTACCGTCAACTACGCACAGCCCTTTAAGGGACAAAAACACACACTCGGGGAAACGAAAACAGTTAAGCACTAACTAGTAGGTGATTTTTACTTGCTTCTCTCAGGCATGAGAGAGTAGTTCCTCCTCCTGTTCCAAGTAAAGTCAATTGTTATTTTGTATTATGACCCGTAGGAGCCAGGGTCATGGACCAGAGCTCTATTGTGCTAGGCACAAACACAGACCAAACAGCCCCAGACAGCTTATGAAGTCAGTGTAAGACAACAGATGGGAAGAGACACATGGGGGCGGGGACAAGGAACCACTAAGACAATATTGATCAGCGACCTCAGCAAAAGAGCCCCGTAACAGTCAAGTATTTTTCTAAGCTTCATGGGAAAGATGTATTTTAGGGGAGCTTTGAAGGGAAACACTGAGGTAGCTTTGCCCAAGTTCCCCCCTCCCCTCCCCTCCCCTCCCCTCCCAAGGCAAGGGGCAGCCGCGGGGGAAAGCAGAACTGTCCTTGTTTAAAAAGTTAACAAATGGACAAAGGAGGCTCAGGTAGGAAGATGGGAATTGTCACAGTGGATGAGAACAGGCACCGAACGAGTCCATTCCCCTGCCTCCTCTAGCGGTAAACACCAGCTGCAGGAACGTTGCAACGGGCAGTTCTGGAATAACCTGACCACAGGAGAATTTTCCTCTGGACCTCTCCATGTTTGTATATTGGTTTCTGCCATAAATCAGTTTAATCTGAACAACGCAAAGCCAATGTTATTAATAGTGGCATCTTAGACCAAGACAGAAGGGGGGGGGAGCATTACAGTGAAACCTAAAGCTAGATCTAAAATTATCAAATGTTAGAACACTTATGAAGATTTTTAAAGGGTTATTCGCCATTAGCCTTTCCCTTATTTTAGCTCATGCGCACAGAGCACCCGCTGGAGTCGCAGGGACATGGTCAATTCTCAGCAAATGTTTGGTGTTCTGAGAAGTCAAGAAAGAAGCACCGGGGACGAACCCCGGAGAGCCATTTGGACCTCAAGCGGCAACGTAGATTGCACGGTCATCACTAATGGGGAGGTCTGTCACCTGCCCTAAAGATCATGGGCAGACACAGTTACTGTGGTCGGTGACCCTGTCTGGGCCTAGCTCCGAGCCAGCTGCGTGGCCTGCCAGTGGATTGAAAGGGGAGAGTCGTGACGGCCCGCAGCGAGTGATTACAAACATTCTCTAAGGAACGGGCATACCCACAGGTCTTGTAGTAAGAGCGGAACAGCTGAAAGAGAAACAGCTGCCAAATCCAGGTGCGTGTCAAAAGCCACTATTGCCACGCGATTAATTTAATCTAGGAGAGGTGTTTTAAAGCGCGCCTCACCTCGGTATCTCTGCGTCTCACATTCATGAGCGAATCTTAACGTAGAGAAATAAAATTCCCATTGGACAAGCGGGGAAACAGTTTCAATGAAACCTTTCAATGACCTGAGAGCCTAAATCCAATTTTTAGAAGGGGCTTAAATTTCACAGCCTAAATGCCAGAGACAGGGATTAGGGTTTAGGTTCCACAATAATGTAATTACCCCAAACCCGACTCCCTGAGGCTCCTTTGATTTCAGGGGGATTTGGGTCAGGGTGCTACCCCTCCCCCTCCCTCGTCCTTCTCCCAGAGCCGGAGGGCAGCTCATGAGATCAGCCGGGGAAGGCGTTTGACGTGTTTAGTGGGGAGCGGGGCATGCAGGCCAGGGAGACAGGGTCCTGTTCAAATCTCTGCCGCTGTCTGCCCAGGCTGCATTAGCAGCACAGAGGCTTTGTTTAAGTTCGTCACCCTCTGTGTCGTGCTGTTAAACTGTCCAGGAATCCTCAGGAGGGGAAGGGGGCGGGAAGGGATGGAAGGTTTTTAAACAGTGTTTTTGATTCGGTTTCTCCCCCTTGGTCCGAATTACCCATGGCATCCATACTGCATCACGTCAAGTCCAGATCATGAGAGCAATGCCTCTGCTTGCCCTGACCAGCGGATGTCTGGATTCTGCTGTCAGCCCAGCTCTGCAGCCTGGCGGGAACCAGGAGTTGTCCCCGTGTACCGAGAATTCTTCTTTGCAGCCGAACTAGTCCAACGTGCACTGTGATAACTGGAACCGGAGCAGCCAAACAAATGCCTCATTTTCCAGCTTTGTGGATGAGAGAACTGTAAGTGAAGATTCTAATGATGACCTTAAACCAGCTGCCTCAGGAATCTGCCAAGAACTTTGCTGAAAATATCTTCCTCATCTTAACCAGGGAGGAGCTAAGACGTAACCCACATCTGCCCAACTCTATTCGAATGACGCTCCTTCTGATCTGACAGCTCCGGCCTTGCCAGTTTCATCTAGAACAATTCACAAACTTGGGACCTAATCCTGTAAACCCTTCATCATTTGATCAATCCCATTGAAGACTGTCAGGGTTCCCTCCTCACTCTGAACTTTGGGGTACAGATGTGGGGACCTGCATGAAAGTCCCCCAAAGTTTATTTTTACCAGTCTAGGTTAAAAACTTTCCCAAGGCACACTTTTTTTCTTGTTCTTGGATGCTATGGCTGCCGCCACTAAGTGATTTAGACAAAATTCAGGAAAAGGACCACTTGGAGTTCCTGTTTCCCCAAAATATCCCCCCAAGACCCTTTACCCCCTTTCCTGGGGAGGCTGGAGAATAATATACTAACCAGTTGTTTACAAAGTGAGAACAGATCAAATCCTGGTTCTTAGGAAGCTGAAAATCAATTAGGTTCTTAAAAGAAGAATTTTATTTAAAAAAAAGTAAAAGAATCACACCTGCAAAATTAGGATGGACGATAACTTTTCAGGGTAATAAAAAGATTTAAAACACACAGGATTTTCCTCTCAGCTTAACTTCAAAGTTACAAAAAGAGGAATAAACCTCCCTCTTAGCATAGAGAAAATTCACAAGCTAAACAAAAGATAATCTAACACATTTCCTTGCTTTACTTACGATTTTTGTAATCTTAGAGGCTCATTTCAGGTATGGTTTCAGGAGCTGGTTTTTTCTGCCCTGGTCCCTCTCTGTCCGAGAGAACCAGACAAAGAGCACAAACAAAACCTCCCCCCACAGATTTGAAAGGATCTTCTTTCCTTTTTGGTCCTTTTGGTCAGGTGTCAACCAGGTTATTTGAGCTTCTTAACCCCTTACAGGTAAAGGAGGGATTTTAGGCTACCCTTAGCTGTAGGTTTATGACAAAGACAATGGGACTATTTGCATGTCTATGTACCACTTTTGTGGTAAGAGTTTCAGGAGTCCGTTCTGTTCCTATAAAGGAAGTTGAATCTCCCATTTAAATGCAATGTTTGGGTACAATACCATAATGCAGTTTAGGATTCAGCTCTACTTAAGATTTGTCTTTTAATAAGTCATACATACGCTGAAATGACTCTTCACCCAACTCCCATATTCCATATAAACAGACTGAAATTCTACATATTTGGAGGGAAAGTGAGTAGTTAAGCATGTTGATGCTTGTATATACAAACACCCATTTCATCCCTGTACTGGAAAATATAGCTGAACTTAATTTTTGTATGGAATTTGAAAAAAGTTTAACAGCCCTGATTGTTTTCTGTGGTAATCAGTGTGAACCTGGAAAAATTACATGCCTTCTAAGAGAAAAGAATCAGTCCACATTTACTGGGAAAAAAAAATTCCTTCCAACTGGTGTTCAGAAGAGTGCTACAAGACACATACATGACCTCATGAGCAGAGGGCGGAGAGGATACCCTCCCACATTATGACCAGCAATAATAATAAGAATAAAATCTCAAAGAGGCAGAGGTTCACAGATTTGCAAACCTAAAAAGCTGTGTTATGCTTTAAACCACCTCAGCCCATGCCAGGTTTATGAACATTAGAAAGTTAACTGGAAAGGAACACTGCAGCCCATTAACCTGAATGTGGGCCAGCCAGTCTGCCCTCACAGACTAAAGGTGCAGTCACACCTGAACAGCTCAGAATTAACTTTGCCCTTTTAGGCTACATGGAGAGTCCTGTCACTGGCTCCATGTCTGTTGTTACATAAAATAAAACTCCAGATAAAGATAAAAAAGATAAAACTCCAGTGGGGCCTGGTGCTGGCACAGAGGGTCTCAGGTAAGTGGTGTGATTTTTCAGAATCTCTTTTGGGAGTAGTCATGCAGGTGAAATAGCTGGTACTTATGATTATGCTATTTCTATGCATGTCTATTCATCTTGGTATCTGAAGTTATGAAAATTAGCTATGTTTACTACATGTTTGCTCCTGTGGTAACGCCCACAAGATATTGATCCAGCACATGAAGGGAAAGTTGAATGGACACTGAGCTCACAATGAACCCTGAAAAATGCCTGTCTACACTTAATGGACTTTTGGTGAATGTTCTAATAAGAATATGGGTGGGGGTGATGGACATGTAACTTTCCCATGTGACTCCAAACACCATCTTTCACAGTGAGAACAGATTTCCCTTTACTTACCCCTTGGCAGAAGCTAAAAGGCCCTGGCCTCGAAACCTCCCCATTTTACCTCTTTTCTGCTCCACCCTCTGGACTATGAGCATATACTAATGGGAGCATTCTAACCAAGGGACTGAGGACTTGAAGGTAGTCTGGAGCCTTCATATTTCCTTGACCCATTGTGGGGCATTGCACTCCACATGATTTTATAAAAAATATGCTAATGAGTATGAATATAATGTAAGTGGAATATGCTTTCTGCAAAAGGTCTCTTGTAAGGTATCATTACAAAGCTTATAACCTACTGAGTGTGGTCATCCTATTTGTCTAAATGCATCACTCTTCAGAATTGTGCTTCAATTTAAAATGGTATCCTGGATAGAGATGGGTTTAAACAAATTCTTACATGCTTTCATGAATCAAGGCCTAACAAATTGTACTAGGGTCCCCCTGAAATCATTTCCATCCTTGAAAATCATCCACAGACCTGCCATCTCCCTTAAGCAATTTGGAACATCCCAACCCTGCACTGCTATGGGATTTTACATTACAGTCTTTGCAACAGATTTCCCACACTTATATATTACTGAGCTGTGTGCCTGAGTGCACTGTATCTTACCTGAGAAACAACAGGTCCTCCACCAATTAGAGAGTGTGAGACTGAGATTTTCAAAGGAACCCAAAGTTGTGAAGTTCCAGCTCCCTTGGGATTTGAGTGTTTGCCTTGCTTAAGACCTTTTAAAAAATCCACCCTGCTGCATAAACACAGCCGCAAGGCAGAGCTTTTAAGGTCTATGTATTGTTGTTTTTGTATTATTTTATCCAGCATTTCCACAGAAACGTTAGTTTGACATTTTTATCTATATTATTGCCTATTTATAGTGGGTGTTGAAAATAATAGGAATGGTAATACTAAGAAGAAGAGTGATAGAACACTTCTATGCAACTGAATTGTTTTATTCATATCATTAGTCCCACTCAAAGCAAGGCAAGTACTCTCAGTTGCAGAGGCCTATAAACACCTGCAGGATTATAACCCTAATCTGTACATTCTTTCAGGGTGCCGACTGTCCATTCTTACTGTATGACTTAGCCCAGAAGTCCGAAAAACTGAATTCTGCTAAAACATTCTAAGCAGGCTAGGTGGGGATCCACACCCAACTCTCATTCATTTTAAGGTAGTAATCTAATAATAATTCTGTCTCGTAGTCCAGCATTGCAAGGAAGAATTTCAAACATAGGGGCTGGAATTAGGGGTTCTGGCTTGAAGGTGGTTCCTTTATATACAGAGTTTACAGTTTGGCTCAATGTCTCTCAGCACCCCCACTATAAAAACTGTTCCAGCACCCCTGGTTTCAAATGAATATTTGCTCCCCATGTAAGATCTGATCCGATGTCAATCGCAGTCAAGGCCACATCCCCTCTGATTTCAGGGAGGCTTGGGTCCGAACGTTACACACATTCCCCCTTCCTTCTCCTGGAATTGGAGGGCAAGACATTTGATTGCTCAGGGAAGGAGTTTGTGTCTCTTATAAGGAGCGGGATATCCAAATAGGGGTGACACTTTCCTGTTTAAATCTGTCCCTCTCTCTGTCCAGGCTGCACTTAGAGAAACCATCCACAGCCCCCTGGGTCTGTGCAGTTACCAGCTGATCCCCTGAGACCTTTTCCCTTCAACTCCAGGGAAAATGAGACTTTGGCTCCATTTAGTGTTCCTTGTAGCAGCTCGGGAAGGTATCTTCTCCCCTGGGAACCATTGGCAGGGCAAGGGAGCGGTCTATTATCGCTATTACGATCAATATGATTTACAATATCTTTCTATTCCCAGGTGCCTGGTCGCAGATCCAGATCCCAGAGTCCCAAACTTATGTGCAAAAGTCTGGAGACTCCCTCTGCCTTTCCTGCAAACCCACCGGGTTTCTCCTTCAGCAGCTACAGGATGAGCTGGGTCAGACAGGCCCCTGGGAAGGGACTGGAGTGGATCAGGGAAATACACCCAACTTCTACTACCATCAACTATGCACAGACCTTCAAGGGACGCTTCACCATCTCCAGGAACAACCCCAACAACCAGCTGTATCTGCAAATGGCCAGCCTGAAATGCTAGGACACCGGTCAGTATTCCCTGTTCTGTTCATTCCCTCTGGGGCACCTGGCATTGGCCATTGTTGGAAGACAGGACACTGGGCTAGATGGACCTTTGGTATGATCCAGTCTGGCCGTTCTTATGTTCTTAAAATTTGTGGTGAACCGACACTAGGATTTTGTACACCATAATTTTGTTGCTGTTTGCGCAGACCATTGAATGGTGCTTCTGCAGCACATCGTCTGTCCTGAACAATTAAAGACTGAACTGCAGTGCATAAACACATGCGCTGCGGGACTAGATAAAGCTTTGGTTTTGCTTCCTGACTAATTTCAGGATCCTTCCTCTAGACCTGGTGGATCAACCTGAATTCTGCTGTTTAGGATCCTGCCCAAAGAAAAGACCAGACCACAAGAATATCTGGCATACCCACAAGTCTTTGCATTGAGGGGGAACCAAGGTGAAAAGCTGAAATAGAGACAGCTGCCAAATCCAGCTGCCTATTAATAGCCTCTATTCTCCACGTGGCTAATTCAATCTAGGCATTTTAAAGCCCCCATCAATGCTGCATTTAGGATTCCTTAGTGAATCTTAAGGTAGAGAAATATAATTCCCATTGTGCAAATTGGGAACAGTTTAAGTGAGCTGGGAGCCCAAGGCCAACTTTCGATAGTAACTTAAATTTAGGAGCCTAAATCCCAGAGACAGTGATTAGGATTTCGGTTCCCAAGTCATTTAGTTATCCCAAATCCGACTCCCTGGGGCTCCTCTGCCAATTCTCGCTGAATAATCTGTGTTGCTGAAAGACAGCACAGCCCCACTGCAGGGGTCATTCTGCACTGAAGATGATGGTGATGATTGAAAGGACTGCAGCTTCCTTTCTTGCTTTCTCTCTTTTCTGCTCACTCCATTCTTCCTCAGTTTCTGCTTTGACAGCCCATTTCCGAAGCTATTCAGGACCGGGTTCCCAAATTGTGCTGGACTCCACACAAACACGTGGGACCGAATCCGATGTAGCTCCAAGCCACTCAAAAATCCCCTGGGGTTTCAGTGGGATTTGGGTCAGAGCGCTACACACATTTACCCCCCTCTCCTGGAATCGGAGGGCAAGAAATGAGATCAGCAAGGGAAGGAGTTTGTGTGTGTTATAATGGGCGGGATATGCAAATCAGGGGGACAGTTTCCTGTTTAAATCTGATCCTCCCTCTGCCCAGGCTGCACCCAGAGAGACAATTCGCAGCCCCCTGGGTCTGTGCAGTGACCAGCCAGTCCCCTGAGAACTTTCCCCTCCAGCACCAGGGAAAATGAGATTTTGGCTCCAGTTAGTGTTCCTTGTAGTGGCTTTGGAAGGTATTTCCTCCCCTCACACCCATTGGCGGGGCAGGGGAACAGTCTCTTGTTGCTCTTAATACTAATGATAATTTCATTATGTTTCTATTCCGAGGTGCCCGGTCCCAGGTGCAGCTGGTGGAGTCGGGAGGGGATGTGAAGAAGCCTGGAGACTCTCTTCGCCTCTCCTGCAAAGCCTCCGGCTTCACCTTCAGCAGCTACTGGATGTACTGGGTCAGACAGGCCCCTGGGAAGGGACTGGAGTGGATCGGGGAAATACACCCAACTTCAACTACCATCAACTATGCACAGCCCTTCAAGGGACGCTTCACCATCTCCAGGGACAACCCCAACAACCTGCTGTATCTGCAGATGACCGGCCTGAAATCCGAGGACACCGCCCGGTATTACTGTGCTGGGCACACAGTGAGCAGAAAGCTATTAAGCAGGAAGCAAAAACCGAGCTGAAATGTTTCAGAGTAGCAGCCGTGTTAGTCTGTATTCGCAAAAAGAAAAGGAGGACTTGTGGCACCTTAGAGACTAACCAATTTATTAGAGCATAAGCTTTCGTGAGCTACAGCTCACTTCCTCAGATGCATATCGTGGAAACTGCAGCAGGCTTTATATATACACAGAGAATATGAAACAATACCTATTCCCACCCCACTGTCCTGCTGGTAATAGCTTATCTAAAGTGATTTCCAGCACAAATCCAGGTTTTCTCACCCTCCACCCCCCCACACAAATTCACTCTCCTGCTGGTGATAGCCCATCCAAAGTGACAACTCTTTACACAATGTGCATGACAATCAAGCTGGGCTATATTGGATGCATCCGATGAAGTGAGCTGTAGCTCACGAAAGCTCATGCTCAAATAAATTGGTTAGTCTCTAAGGTGCCACAAGTACTCCTTTTCTTTTTGCGAATACAGACTAACATGGCTGTTACTCTGAAACTGGTTGAAATAGAGTGCTTTTCTTCAGGGGACACTCAGAGGAGCCCATTCCTGCTGGGCTGTTTGCCTGTGGCTAAACAGAAATGTTCCCTGCTGTTAGCCACAGGGAGGGGGGAAGGTTGAGGGGGTAGCCACGCTGTGGGGGGAGGCAAAATGTGACCTTGTAACGAAAGCACATGTGCTATGTATGTAATGTTAACAGCAAGGATTACCCTGAAAGAGTGTAGCCACTGTTTTATAAAATGTGTCTTTTTAAATACCGCTGTCCCTTTTTTTTTCTCCACCAGCTGCATGTGTTTCAATGATCACAGGATCTTCTCCTTCCCAGAGCCTAGTGAAGCTTAGAAAGAAAAAAAAATGCACTCGCGATGAAATGTTCTCCGAGCTCATGCTGTCCTCCCACACTGACAGCACAGACGAATGCGTGGAGGCAAATAATGTCAGAGTGCAGGAAAGCACAAAATGACCGGGAGGAGAGGTGGCGGGCTGAAGAGAGTAAGTGGCGGGCTGAAGAGAGGGCTGAAGCTCAAATGTGGCGGCAGCGTGATGAGAGGAGGCAGGATTCAATGCTGAGGCTGCTGGAGGACCAAACCAGTATGCTCCAGTGTATGGTTGAGCTGCAGCAAAGGCAGCTGGAGCACAGACTGCCACTGCAGCCCCTCTGTAACCAACCGCCCTCCTCCCCAAGTTCCATAGCCTCCACACCCAGACGCCCAAGAACGCGGTGGGGGGGCCTCCGGCCAACCAGCCACTCCACCACAGAGGATTGCCCCAAAAAAAGAAGGCTGTCATTCAATAAATTTTAAAGTTGTAAACTTTTAAAGTGCTGTGCTTAATGTGCTGTGTGGCATTTTCCTTCCCTCCTCCACCACCCCTCCTGGGCTACCTTGGTAGTTATCCCCCTATTTGTGTGATGAATGAATAAAGAATGCATGAATGTGAAGCAACAATGACTTTATTGCCTCTGACAGCGGTGATTGAAGGGAGGAGGGGCGGGTGGTTAGCTTACAGGGAAGTAGAGTGAACCAAGGGGCGGGGGGTTTCATCAAGGAGAAACAAACAGAACTTTCACACCGTAGCCTGGCCAGTCATGAAACTGGTTTTCAAAGCTTCTCTGATGCGTACCGCGCCCTCCTGTGCTCTTCTAACCGCCCTGGTGTCTGGCTGCGCGTAACCAGCAGCCAGGAGATTTGCCTCAACCTCCCACCCCGCCATAAACGTCTCCCCCTTACTCTCACAGATATTGTGGAGCACACAGCAAGCAGTAATAACAGTGGGAATATTGGTTTCGCTGAGGTCTAAGCGAGTCAGTAAACTGCGCCAGCGCGCCTTTAAACGTCCAAATGCACATTCTACCACCATTCTGCACTTGCTCAGCCTGTAGTTGAATAGCTCCTGACTACTGTCCAGGCTGCCTGTGTACGGCTTCATGAGCCATGGCATTAAGGGGTAGGCTGAGTCCCCAAGGATACATATAGGCATTTCAACATCCCCAACAGTTATTTTCTGGTCTGGGAATAAAGTCCCTTCCTGCAGCTTTTGAAACAGACCAGAGTTCCTGAAGATGCGAGCGTCATGCACCTTTCCTGGCCATCCCACATTGATGTTGGTGAAACGTCCCTTGTGATCCACCAGAGCTTGCAGCACTATCGAAAAGTACCCCTTGCGGTTTATGTACTCTGCGGCTTGGTGCTCCGGTGCCAAGATAGGGATATGGGTTCCGTCTATGGCCCCACCACAGTTAGGGAATCCCATTGCAGCAAAGCCATCCACTATGACCTGCACATTTCCCAGGGTCACTACCCTTGATATCAGCAGATCTTTGATTGCGTGGGCTACTTGCATCACAGCAGCCCCCACAGTAGATTTGCCCACTCCAAATTGATTCCCAACTGACCGGTAGCTGTCTGGCGTTGCAAGCTTCCACAGGGCTATCGCCACTCGCTTCTCAACTGTGAGGGCTGCTCTCATCTTGGTATTCATGCGCCTCAGGGCAGGGGAAAGCAAGTCACAAAGTTCCATGAAAGTGCCCTTACGCATGCGAAAGTTTTGCAGCTACTGGGAATCGTCCCAGACCCGCAACACTATGTGGTCCCACCAGTCTGTGCTTGTTTCCCGAGCCCAGAATCGGCGTTCCACAGCATGAACCTGCCCCATTAGCACCATGATGCATGCATTGGCAGGGCCCATGCTTTCAGAGAAATCTGTGTCCATGTCCTGATCACTCACGTGACCGCGCTGACGTCACCTCCTCGCCCGGTATCGCTTTGCCAGGTTCCGGTGCTGCATATACCGCTGGATAATGCGTGTGGTGTTTAATGTGCTCCTAATTGCCAAAGTGAGCTGAGCGGCCTCCATGCTTGCCTTGGTATAGCGTCCGCACAGAAAAAAGGCGCGGAACGATTGTCTGCCATTGCTCTGACGGAGGGAGGGCCGACTGACGACACGGCTTACAGCGTTGGCTTCAGGGAGCTAAAATCAACAAAGTGGGTGTCTTTACATCAAGGAGTATTTCAGGCAGGACTTCACGGAGGGTTCCAATAAGAAATGGTGCACCTAAGTTATTGTTCTTATTGGAACAAGGAGGTTAGCCTGGCCTCTGATTGATACATGGCTAGATTTACCTCGCTGCACCTTCTCTGTGAGTGACTGCAGTGTGACCTAGAGGAATGAGTCCCCTAGACAGGGGAGGGGGGGAAGCAAATGAGTACAAAACAAATCTGGTCTATTTCTTGTTTTGATCCACTCCATCTATCTTTTACATCTTTGGCTGGCAGCAGATGGTGCAGAAGGACTGCATGCCATCCACATCTCATGGCTGCTCGGCAGAAGATGGTACAGTACAACTGCTAGCAATCCTCATCTCTTGCCTGCCTGGCAGAAGATGGTACAGTACGACTGCTAGCAATCTGTATCGCCTGCCTGCTCACCATAAGACGGTTCAATAGAACTGACTGCAGGACTAAAGAGAATGACCTGGTCAAGTCACTCTAAATTAAGTCCCTGCGCCCATGTCTGTCCAGGCGCTCCCAGCCGACGTGGCCAGGAGCACCTCGGACACGACAATGACAGCTACCAGTCGTACTGTACCGTCTGCTGCCACAAGGCAAGGGGTTGCTGCTACTGTGTAGCAAAGCCGTACCACGTCTGCCAGCACCCAGGAGACATAGGATGACGGTTACCTGAGCGGGCTCCATGCTTGCCATGGTATGGCGTCTGCACAGGTAACTCAGGAAAAAAGGCGCGAAACGATTGTCTGCCCTTGCTTTCATGGAGGGAGGGAGGGAATGGGGGCCTGACGATATGTACCCAGAACCACCCGCGACAATCTTTTAGCCCCATCAGGCATTGGGATCTCAACCCAGAATTCCAATGGGCAGCGGAGACTGTGGGAACTGTGGGATAGCCACCCACAGTGCAACGCTCCGGAAGTCGACTCTAGCCTCGGTACTGTGGAAGCGCTCCACCGAGTTAATGCACTTAATGCACTTAGAGCATTTTCTGTGGGGACACACACACTCAAATATATAAAACCGATTTCTAAAAGACCGACTTCTATAAATTCGACCTTATTCCGTAGTGTAGACATACCCTAAGTTAATACCCTTTAAAAACTCCCCCCATATCAGAATGCATAAACACAGGGGCAGGGCTGAGCTTCTCAGGTCTGTGTATTATTGTTATTTTTTACTATTTTACCCAGCGTTCCCATGGCGACTTTCATTTAGCTTGTTGACACTTTTATCTGTATAATTCCCTATGTACAGTGAGTGTTGAAAACAATATTGACACCACCATGACGACGACGAGTGATACAACACTTCTGGGCAACTGAGTTTCTTACAGTTAGCCCCACTCAGAGCAGTGGGAGTTACTGTGTCAATCACAGTTGCACACGGGCGTACAGACACCTGCCGGGTTATACTCCTAGGCTGGAGATTCTTTCAGGGTACCGCCTGTCCATTTTCACCATATGATTTAGCAGAGTTTAGCTCTTTGGGACTTCTGGGCTACAACAGTCAAAGCAGGCTGGGGGTACCCACACCCATCTCCCATTCATTTTAAGGTGCTAATCTAATCATAATTCTGTCTTGTCGTCCAGCAGTGCAAGGAAGACTTTCAAACATAGGTGGTGAAACTAGAGGTGCTGCTCCAAGCCTGGCTTGAAGTGGTTTCCATCAGATACAGGGTGTCCAGTTTGGTTCAATGTCTCTCAGCATCTGCACTATGCAAATTGTTCCAGAACCCCTGCTTTCAAAGGCTTGCCTCCTTCTTCTTAGAGAAGAAGAAAAAGACGGTATCAGACATTAGTAATAGTACTAACCCCTAGCATTTATAGAGAGATTTCCATCAGGAGCTCTCAGAGCACTTCACAAAGGAGGGTCAGGGTCTCTATCCCAACTTTACAGAGAGAAGTGACTTATCCAAGCAACCCGGCAGACCAAGGAAGAAACAGCCCGTGTCCCATGGCCCAGTCTAGTACTCTGTGCTCTAGGACACAGTGGCAAGGGACTCACAAACTGAGAACAGACAGAGTTCAGCAGCAGGTGAACAATCAAGGGTGCATTTTGTCTGTCGGAGGCAGCAAGCATCCCTGAAGAGATCACTTCAGAAATGAGCCTATCAGAGAGACTCTAACTCTCCTTCTCCAGCTGAATATCTTCTTCCTCCAAACCCGTCTCCCAGAGACCTGAGTTTAATGAGGGTTGCGGTCTGTTGTGTGTTTTTTAAAGAGGGAAGATGCAAATTCAGTGTCTCGGGGCCCTGCATAAATCTGGTGTCTTCTGGACGGCAGAGTATGAAAAGGGAGCAGGCCAAGGTCTTTTGCAGTTACCGTCAGAAACCCCTCTAGCATCAGCAGCAGGATATCGTGGCTGAATCTTCTCTTTGCCCTAGCAGCCCTTCCAGGTAATTCTCCCCTCCCTCGCCCCCAACATTGGCTGGAGACTCCAGGGAAGGTTTTACATTCCTTCCCCAACCCAAAGCGCAGTGAAGTGTCTGGGCATCTTTCCAACGGCTTCTGTGAGCTTTGGATCAGGTCTTGTATTAACATGATTCTTAATAGCCTTTTTCCTTCTTCTTTTCCCCCAAGATGTGCGGTCCCAGGTTCTTCTGGTGGAGTCTGGAGGTGGAATTCAGAAGCTGGGGGGATTTCTCCCCCTCTCCTGCAAAGCCTCCGGGTTCACCTTCAGCAGCTACCACATGAGCTGGGTCCGTCAGGCGCCCGGGAAGGGCCTGGAGTGGGGCTCACGGATATACAACCCTGCTAATAGCCACTGCATGTTTTACAGCAATGCGGTTAAAGGGCCATTCACCATCTCCAGAGACGACTCCAGCAGCCTGGTGTATCTGCAGATGAACAGCCTGAAAGCGGAGGACACCGCCCGGTATCACGGTGTGAGAGACACAGCGATCAGAAACCAACTGCCGTGAATACAGAAACCTCCTCCTCGAATCCAACCAGCTCCCAGCGCCCTCAGAGAGCAGCAGATACAGACACAGCAGAGCAGTTTAGACACCAAGAAACCGCCAGTAATGGATCTGGACTTCAGTCACCTCAAAATGCGCCTTGGCAATTAAAGACTCGCTATGCTGAGAGAATAGAGAGGACTTTTCTGCATTGCCAGCCACTAAGTAATAGAATCCACCTCAGTTGCTATTGATCATTAGCTTTCTGCCCTTCAACCTGCCTTGTGAACATGAACTAAAAGGAAGAAATGCGAGTGTCAAAAACCTACAGCTAAGGGTAGCCTAAAATCCCTCCTTCACCTGTAAGGGTTTAAGAAGCTCAAATAACCTGGTTGGCACCTGAGCAAAAGGGCCAATAAGGAAAGAAGATACTTTCCAATGGGGGCAGGGGTGGGGGAGGTTTTGTTTGTGCTCTCTTTGTTGTTCCCTCTGGTTACTGAGAGAGAGAGACCAAGCCCTTAACCCAGCTCCAAATGAAATGATACATCTAAAATTACAGAAATTGTAAGTAATAGCAAGGAAATGTGTTAGATTATCTCTTGTTTTAGCTTGTGAATTTTCCCTATGCTAAGAGGGAGGTTTATTCCTGTTTTTGTAACTTTGAAGCTGAGCCTAGAGGGGAATCCTCTGTGTTTAAATCTTTCTATTACCCTGTATAATTACCTTCCATCCTGATTTTACAGAGGTACTTCTTTTACTTTTTTCTTGATACTAAAGTTCCTCTTTTAAGAACCTGATTGATTTTAGTGCCCTAAAAATAAAGGGTCTGGTCTGTACTTTTCTCAAAGGCAATTGGTTGGTATATTATTCTCAAGTGTCCCCCGGAAAGGGGGTGAACGTGTTTGGGGGGATATTTTGGGGAAATAGAAACTCCAAGTGGTCCTTTTCCTGAATCATTGTCTAAAGGGTTGGTGGCGATACTCTCCAAGGACAAGGGAAGGATTCATGCCTTGGGGCAGTTTTTAACCTAAGCTGGTAGAAATAAGCTTAGAGGGTCTTTCATGTGGGTCCCCACATCTGTACCCCAGAGTTCAGAGTGGGGAGGGAACCGTGACAGCCAGAGACATTATTTAAAGAGCCTGTTTGCCAGATGCTGGGAATGGGTGACAGGGGATGGATCACTGGGTAATGCCCTGTTCTGTTCATTCCCTCTGGGGCACCTGGCATTGGCCAATGTCGGAAGACAGGGCAGTGGGCTCGATGGACCTTTGGTATGACCCAGTCTGGCCGTTCTTATGTTCTAAAAATTCGTGACAGACCCTACCTAGAATTTTGTACACCATAATTTTGTTGCTGTTTGCACAGACCTGCAGACCGCTGAATGGTGCTTCTGCAGCACATTGTCTGTCCTGAACAATTAAAGTCTGAACTGCAATGCATAAACACATGCACTGAGGGACTAGTTAAAGGTTTGGTTTTGCTTCCTGACTAATTTCAGGATTCTTCCTCTAGACCTGGTGGATCAGCCTGAATTCAGCTGTTTAGGATCCTGCCCAAAGAAAAGACCAAACCACAAGAATATCTGGCATACCCACAAGTCTTTGCATTGAGGGGGGAACCAAGGTGAAAAGCTGAAACAGAGACAGCTGCCAAATCCAGCTGCTTATTAATAGCCTCTATTCTCCACGTGGCTAATTCAATCTAGGCATTTTAAGGCCCTCATCAATGATGCATTTAGGATTCATCAGTGTATCTTAAGGTAGAGAATTATAATTCCCATTGTGCAAATCAGGAACAGTTTAAGTGAGCTGGGAGCCCAAGGCCAACTTTCGATAGTGACTTAAATTTAGGAGCCTAAATCCCAGAGACAGTGATTAGGATTTCGGTTCCCGAATCATTTAGTTACCCCAACCCGACTCCCTGGGGCTCCTCTGCCAATTCTCGCAGAATAATCCATGTTGCTGAAAGACAGCACAGCCCCACTCCCTCAATGCCCCACTAACCCTGCAGGGGTCATTCTGAACTGAAGATGATGGTGATGATTGAAAGGACTGCAGATTCCTTTCTTGCTTTCTCTCTTTTCTGCTCACTCCATTCTTCCTCTGTTTCTGCTTTGACAGCCCCTTTCTGGAGCCGTTCAGGACCGGGTTCCCAAATTGTGCTGGATTCCACACAAACACGTGGGACCGGATCCCATGTAGCTCCAAGCCACTCAAAAATCCCCTTGGGTTTCAATGGGATTTGGGTCAGAGCGCTACACACATTTACCCCCCTCTCCTGGAATCGGAGGGCAAGAAATGAGATCAGCAAGGGAAGGAGTTTGTGTGTGTTATAAGGGGCGGGATATGCAAACTAGGGGGACAGTTTTCTGTTTAAATCTGAGCCTCCCTCTGCCCAGGCTGCACCCGGAGAGACAATCCGCAGCCCCCTGGGTTTGTGCAGTGACCAGCCAGTCCCCTGAGAACTTTCCCCTCCAGCACCAGGGAAAATGAGATTTTGGCTCCAGTTAGTGTTCCTTGTAGTGGCTTTGGAAGGTATTTCCTCCCCTCACACCCATTGGCGGGGCAGGGGAACAGTCTCTTGTTGCTCTTAATACTAATGATAATTTCATTATGTTTCTGTTCCTAGGTGCCCGGTCCCAGGTGCAGCTGGTGGAGTCCGGAGGGGATGTGAAAAAGCCCGGAGACTCTCTCCGCCTCTCCTGCAAAGCCTCCGGCTTCACCTTCAGCAGCTACTGGATGAGCTGGGTCAGACAGGCCCCTGGGAAGGGACTGGAGTGGATCGGGGAAATACACCCAACTTCAACTACCATCAACTACGCACAGCCCTTCAAGGGACGCTTCACCATCTCCAGGGACAACCCCAACAACCTGCTGTATCTGCAAATGACCGGCCTGAAATCCGAGGACACCGCCCGGTATCACTGTGCGACAGACACAGTGCGGGGAAGCCGGGCTGAGCTCAGACAAAAACCTGCCCTCCCTGGCTAAGGGCAAACTCTCCGCTGGCCGGGCTGGAGTTCTACAGCTCGCAGCGGGGAGAGCCGTGAAATTAATTACTCCTCTCCTGAGCTGCCTCTCTGAGGCTCTCTGACACACAAATGCAGACACTGACGAACCGCACTGTGAGAAGAGATCAGCCCGCATCCTTACCTTGTCCCTAATACACTCTGTGCCCCTCACTCCACTGCTCCCCGCCTTCCCTCACCCCCTCCAGCTCCCAATAGCCCAGGCTGAGAGAACCAACAGGAAAATATATGAATGAAAGCGTTATTTAAACGTCGTCCCCCCCCCCCCCCAACAGCCAGGCTGATGGTTTCCAAGCTGCTCTAGAGATACGCACACCTCATTCCTATTATAACCCCTCGGGAGCTTTGGGAAATCTCAGCCCGGGCAGATAGGTTTGAATTCCGGACGGAGCCCAGGAGCGCTCGACAGGGGCTTTCAATATGTGTTCAGGGCTAGATCCACAAAGGGAATTCAGCACCTAACTGCCACCTTATGTGCCTAAATCTGACATGCCACCGAGACTCTCAAAGCCTGCACCCTGTAGGCACCGAAATCCCTTAGGTGTCTAGCTGGTGGTATGTACTGGGCCAGAGAGAGCAGGAAAGCGATTCACTCGACAGCTCAGTGGTCAGGACACTCTCTGGGATTCAGGAGGAGACTCAAGTCCCTCCGCTCATGAGTCTTTAATTGCTTATAGCAAGTGCAACAGCCTCGCAAGAGCCATGGGAAACAAATGTTCTCACAATTCAGGAGAAGCCTCGTGTGAGCAAGGTCATTCCTACACATATGCTTTGATTCTCTTCCCATTGAAATCAATGGCAGAACTCCTATGGACTCCAGCGGGAGCAAAAACAGACACACAGTTTAACTGTTGTGGTATCCTTCAGGACATAGAGCCAATAAGGGTGCGGTATGATTAATAATGCATGTAATTACTTTGAGAGTTATGGGAATGAACTTTCCAATACATTTATGATTCTTAAAGGGCTGTTTTCATTTGCAGACTTTGTCCATTCCATTGGCCCGAGGAATGTCTAACAAAACTCTACAGGCAAAATAATCATAGAATATGCAGAAATGTGTGTTGTCTGTGTCCACAGATCCTGGGCTCTGGAGATGAGAAAACACCCATTCTCTAATTATGAATTTTACTGAGTATATTTTGGAAGACGACCATAAATGTGGAATTTTCTGTTACACCTTGTGAATTGATTTTGTTAAATGTGTTAAGAACACGCGAGCCATGGCTGGTGTAATGAGCGTATGTGCAACCCTCGTATTTTAAAAAAAGAAATCCAGTCGAAGAGACTTGGAAGCTTGCATGGAAAAACTTACAGAGAAAATCCTAAAATTGACCGAGTGGATGAATTAATTGGGAACAAACCAAAAGACCCAGCAAGCTTGAGGCTGCATTGATTTATTTTCTGTGCATTTCAGAAACCATGAACGTCTTTCAATTTCCAGCTTTCAAGGACTCGCCCGGAAGAACGCTTTCAGTTTTCCCGGGTGGAATTGCTGCATCTCAACTGCACTTCTTTTTCACAAATCTGTTCTTGTCAAAGAAACAGCCCTGTCCCCTTGCGAGCTTAGCCCTGAACATTTCATTTCCTAGAACCCCCGCTCCCGAAAATCCCATCACTACACTCACATTCCAGAAAACATATACCGAGGGAAGAGAAATGGAGAGAGCAGCAGGCAAGGAGAGCAATAAAACCGAGCTTCCTACTGTCGCTGGCAGTGACCATTCCAGCCAGAAGTAGGGAACAGACCGTGATACCCTTAGGTTGACTGAACACTGCACTCTGAATAACCCTTCTGGGGGGAGAAAATAGGAGCGGGTGTGTAGGTATTTCCATATGGTTCAGCAACATGGAACAAATCTCCCCCACCTTATGTAGCCCATGGCGCGGCTCAGAGACCCAGTGAGCTGCTGTCTCCCTTAAGGTGCCTTCAACATCCCAACCCCAGCTCACAGATTTTACAAACCAATGTCTGCGAAGGGTCGCCCACCCCTAAAGGAAACGGAGCCTGGCATCTGAGCGCACTGCCTCTCACCTGGGAGATAACACTCACTGCCTGACTGAGCAGCGTCCCGCACCATGGCGCCTCTTGGGCTACGACTCTCACAACAGCAGAGGGGATCCTGACCCACAAATTCCCACTTACGTTAAGGTGCTGGTATAACAATAATAAATAGAATTCTGTCTTCTCTTCCAGCATTGCTAGAAGGAGTTCAATAAACTTTCTCCAATTCTTCTAGCAGAGCTAACAACACCGAGCTATTCTACAGAGGTTTCCCATACATAGATCTCTAAGCCCCGACAAAGGAAGGTCAATATCATTTCCCCCATTTTATAGACACACAGATTGAGGCACAAAGGGTGTAAGTCTCTTGCCCAAGATCACGCATCATAGGAGTAGCAGAGCCAGGAACAAACCGCCAGATTCTCAAGGACCAGGCTCATGTCCCCCGACAGATCACACTGCTCCAGGGATCTCAGAAGAGCAGAGGGATAAGTAGACAGGATTTAGGGGAAGGTGAACAATCAATAAGGAATTTTCTCTCGAAAAAGCAACTAGCGCAACTGTGAAAAACACTGCAGAAACTATTCTGTGAGTGCAGTTCTGACTCCTCTTTTTCCCAGATAACCCACTACACCCACCTCCAGGAGGCTGAGTTTGCTGAGGTCCAAGATCTGTGTCTTATAAAGAGGAGGAGATGCAAATTCAGTGCCTCGGGGCACTATAGAAACCCTGTGATCTCCGGGACCCTGCAGTGTGAGAAGGGAGGAAGAACAAGTCCGGGTGTCGAGGTGAAGTTCCCACCAGAAAACCCTCCTAAACAGCAACATGCGACTGTGGCTGACCCTCGCTTTCTTACTAGCAGCCCTTCCAGGTAATTTTATCCCCTTCCCCGCTACACGGACTGGAGACACCGGGGGATGCTGCACATCCCTAACCTGACCCAAAGGGCAGTGAAGTCAACGGGAACCTTCCTGCTGCTTCCAATGGGCTCTGAGCCAGGCCCTGTGTGAACGTGATTCTCATTCTTTCCAGGTGTCCGGTCACAGGTCCAGCTGGTGGAGTCCGGAGGAGGGATTCAAACCCCTGGGGGATCTCTCCGCCTCTCCTGCAAAGCCTCCGGATTCACCTTCAGCAGCTACTTCATGAACTGGGTCCGTCAGGCTCCCGGGAAAGGACTGGAGTGGGTCGCACAGATACGCAATCCTGCTAATAATTTAGCAGCATATTACAGTGATGCGGTGAAAGGGCGATTCACCATCTCCAGAGACGAGTCCAGCAGCACGGTGTATCTGCAAATGAACAGCCTGAAAGCCGAAGACACCGCCCGGTATCACTGTGCGAGAGACACAGCGATCAGAAACCTCCTGCGGTTAGCACAGAAACCTCCAGCGCGAATCCCCCTCCCTCTCCGTGCCCACAGTCACCGCCAAAACAGAGCCGTTCACACAGGAACCCAGAGAGTGTGAAGCCTCCAGTCCTTTATCCGGGCTTCACTCCTCTCAAAATTCACTTTTATTATCAGAGACCCGCGGTTCCGACAGAACCGAGACCGCCTTATACATTCCCTAGGAATACAGAAAGAGATTCCTTCTCCCAAGTGGGATTAACACTTAGCTCTCCGTCCTTCCACCTGCCTTACCAACAAACTCAGCTGGAGGAGACGGGCAGGAAGCAGGAGCCAGGCAGCCAAAGGTGGACCCTGAACTTTAGAATTTTTCACACCGGGATCTTGCCACATTTTGCACTCACCTAACGAAGGCTGAATTGTGCTTCTCGAACACCCTGCTTCATTTGCAGAGCGACTGGAGATCCTGAATAGCCAATGCCACGTTCTGAAGGAGGGGGAAATGGGGGTCACTCATCCTACATTCATAGGCAGACCGTGGGAATTCCCTGTACAGAGTCTAGTGGATTGATCTTTAGCCAAACGCCAAGTTTCTTGCTAATGCCCATCCATAATAAAATACCCCTTGTACAGAGATGGTCTCATTTTAAGAATTCCCTTTTAAAAAAATATCGTGGTTTTCTAAGCACACAAAAAATTCCCACCACTGTTGTCTGGTTACTTCGTGTGTCAGGCGGTCATTCCTCACCTCTGTGTTTCAACAAATCTGTTTGTACTGAAATCACATTCAAGATTACAACGGGTCAGAATATCACCTGTCTCACAAGCGGCGTCAAAATGTAGCATCCCATCATTTCCCTTCCTTCGGCCCACTTCTGCACAAGGCAGCCCCTAATTAAGAAAGGGAAAGTGCAGGGGACTCATTTAATCTGAGAGCTTTGAAGGAGCCAGATCTGGAGCATCACAAAAGAGCATTGAGAGCAGGGGTCGGCATCCTATGGCGCGTGTGCCAAACAGGGCTCGCTGCTGCCTGCCGGGTCCCAGCCGCCGGCCCAGCTCAGCCCCTGCCGAACCCAGGCCGGACCCCGGCAGGCAGCAGCGAGCCACTAACAATCCTGCCCGCCCTGGCCTGCTCTTCTCCGCTCCCACCCTCCTCGCTGGGGGGCAGGGTGAAGAAGCTTGGTGCTGCCGGCTACTGCGGCAGGGCAGACGAGCTCTCCCCTCCCCCACCTCTTCCCCCCGCCCTGCTGGGTTCCTGCCCCCCCCCCCCCCCGCCGCGTATCAGCTGATGGCCCTTGGAGGGAGGGGGAGAAGCCGAGCAGCAGCCCACTTGCTGCTTCCGGGAGGAGGTGGAGAAGAGGTGGGGACGGGGCCTTGGGGAAGGGATGTGGAATCAGAGCATATCCCTTCCAGGCCCCTGCCGTGAGCCTCACTGGGCACGGGGCTGGGAGCACCCCCATGATCCTAGCCCACACCCACACTCCCAGCCCTCTGCCCTGACCCCAGCACCCCCACACATACCCAGCCCCCCCAGACCCCATGCCCTGACTCCTGCACCCCCTCACACACTCCCAGCCCCCCCAGCCCCCATGCCCTGTCTCCTGCACCTGCCACACCCCATGCCCTGACTCTTGCACCCCCCACATTCCCACCCCTACCCTGAGCACCAAACAGGAGCTCCTGCACACACACCCCCACATTCCCACCTGCACCCCTTGCACCAAATGGGAGCTGCCCAGGTAAGCACTCCACACCCAGACCTCCTGCCCCAGCCCTGAGCCCCCTCCCTCATTCTAGCTCTTGGCCAGGCCCTGCACCCCAACCCCCAGCCTGCTCCTTCACCCCCAGCCCTGTGCTCAGTGCACTCCCACCCTCAGCTCAGTGCAGAGAGAGAGGAAGAGAATGGGCTAGAACCAGGGAGAAGGTAGGTCCCCACTCTATGTGGGCAGGGCCGGGATCCCAGACCGGCAGCGGACTGAGCCACTCAGCCCACTGCTGGTCTGGGGTCCCAGCCGCTGGCCCCGCTCAGCCTGCTGCCGGCCTAGGTGAACGGAACCCCAGGCTGGCAGCGGGCTGAGCAGGCCGGTGGCGTAAGATCAGAATTTTAATTTCATTTTAAATGAAGCTTCTTAAACCTTTTGAAAACCTTGTTTACTTTACATATGACAAGAGTTTAGTTATATAATATGTAGACTTCTAGAGAGAGACCTTCTAAACAAATGTTAAAATGTATTACTGGCACGTGAAACCTTAATTTAAAGTGAATAAATGAAGACTCGGCACGCCACTTCTGAAAGGTTGCTGACCCCTGATTTAGGGATACCTCTGGTTACGAGCAAAGCTTTGCAGGGGGCTCTGGGTGTCTTTCTGTGACCCTTACTTGGCTCACACACACACACACACAGACTAAGTCCTAGACAGCCACCTTTGTGGCTTTTCTGGCCTACCTGAAGGCATCAGAACTATTTGAAAATAAAGTTCAGATCCAGCACTCAACTCACCCAATTCCAGAGCCTATAGTCAATTCTCCACTGAAAACCCAATATGGAGATTTAAAAGGTCTCGTACCTTTTACATGGCGCCTTGGGTTTGGAGGGAAACGGCCTGCGGTCCTCTAGTCATGGATGGTATACGGTGGATCCTGGATGAGTCCCCAGATTGTTGTAGAAAACGAGTCACACCATCTGTTTGGTTCAAACAGTCTGAGGTCCTTTTATTTTGAATACAAGCATGCAGGAAGAAGGAGACAGAGATGGCCACACGCAGGTGCCACCCTGGTCTCTCTCTGTCCTGCCCCTATAATACCAGTCTTACATAGTTTTTTTACATTAAAGTTAAATGATACATTTCCTTAATTTTTTATCACTCAAGCATTGTTAATAAAGCCTCATAAGGAGCCAAAGTAAACAGTGTCATCATTAGCACTGTGCTGATGCACATCGTTATTATCAAGATCTGTGGTTTGCTTGTGGCAGCGTTTTGTCTAGGGGCTTTAGCAGGTTTGGTGGGGGGGAGGGGTTTCATATAATGGACAGCTAGGGACTTGAGCTCGGCTAGAGGTTGGCCTAGTTCATTATCTGGGTCAAAATACCACAGCCCCGCATATGCAAATGCTCTTAGCGCAAGCAAAGTCTTACAGGATGCCGGCCTGCAGGTCTCTTGAGTTACCGCTCTTGCCTACACTGCATACAGTGCATAGATCTTGCACAGAGTGGGATGGGGTCAGCTTCAACAGCAAGGTTAACAGCAATTTCCCCCACACCCTCACCCAACGATACATCAATAGGTTTCCCTTCATTAAAACTTGACCATGAAGAACAGCTCAACACATGAGATTTTGACAGTTGGTGGTTTTTAAAACATTCATTAGCCCTAAGCCAATTTCTGAACCCCTTATCACTAAATGCTGGGTCAGTGTGACCTTTGTTTTCTGCATCATTAGAGGAGAAGAAAAGGAAGTAAAAGCAAAATGCTGCATCCTTTGATGGGCTATAGTCTAACCACCTAGACTTTTCATACCAATCAGACTGAAAACTTCTTTGTTTATTCCCTATTTTACTTCTAGGAAACATGCTCAATCTAGGCTGATAAGAACCTCTAGATAATCGAGACTGGTTTCAGAGTAACAGCCGTGTTAGTCTGGATTCGCAAAAAGAAAAGGAGTACTTGTGGCACCTTAGAGACTAACCAATTTATTTGAGCATGAGCTTTCGTGAGCTACAGCTCACTTCATCGGATGCATGCCGTGGAAACTGCAGCAGACTTTATTTATACACAGAGAATATGAAAAAATACCTCTTCCCACCCCACTGGGTAATAAGCTATTACCAGCAGGACAGTGGGGTGGGAAGAGGTATTTTTTCATATTCTCTGTGTGTATATAAAGTCTGCTGCAGTTTCCACGGCATGCATCCGATGAAGTGAGCTGTAGCTCACGAAAGCTCATGCTCAAATAAATTGGTTAGTCTCTAAGGTGCCACAAGTACTCCTTTTCTTTTTATAATCGAGACTGGCATTCTAATCTATTTTTTGTAATATCCCAGACCGGGTCATCAGAGGGAATGTCTGATGGCTTTGAATAGGAGCGACACTGACCTGAGCTAAGGGATGAAGTCTGTTCCTGGTGGTCATTGCTCAGTTCATTGCACACACTGGAACTGGTGGCGGCATTCTCTTCATGTAAGTTCTTAACCGAGGCGTCCGAGCTATTTGCACTACGATCAGCACGTTCATTATCATTCAGTTTGTCTGCTCCTTTTCTTCTCTTAACAACGAGCCGATCCATAGTTTAAAATTAAAAGGGGGTATCATACAGTTGAATTAAAACGTAAAGCCACGGGCTTGTTATGCTATTTCAGCAGCGTACACGTGACAGAGATTACAAACACTGTAGACACGGCGCTAGGCACGCCTGACGCGGCCCCGTATATAGGTCAAAGAATTTTCTAGAAGAGTAGTCGGAGGGGGAGGGAGGACCAATGGTCATGTGACGCTGCAGTAGTGGGGACGCATGCGGCGAGCGAACGCGGGCTTTCTAGAAATTTCTACCACATCTATACTACGCAATTTGGCGCTTATTGCATAATACAACAATCCATACTTTAAAACTAAAAAAGTGTATCATGCGATTAAATTAAAACACAAAGCCACTTTTTTTTGAGATATTAGGTCAGGGGTGGGCAAACTTTTTGGCCCGAGGGCCACGTCGGGGTTGCAAAATTGCATGGAGGGCGAGGTAGGGAAGGCAGTGCCTCCCCAAACAGCCTGGCCCCCGTCCCCATCTGCCCCCTCCCACTTCCCATCCCCTGACTGCCCCCCTCAGAATCACTGATCCATCCAACCCCCCTATTCCTTTTCCCAATTACCCCCACCAGAGACCCCCCCACCCCTAACCACCCCCACAAGATCCCACCCCCTATCTAAGCCCCCCTGCTCCTTGTACCCTGACCGCCCCCTCCAGAGACCCGCCACCCCCCGCCCCAACCACCACCACCCCTGGGATCCCACACCCTATCTAAGCACCCCCGTTCCCTGAATGCCCCCACGCCTGACAGACCCTTGGGACTCCCCCACCTATACACCCCCCCCCCATTTCCTGACTGTCCCGCCCCCCCGCCCCAGAACCTCCACCAAGGACAGGCCAAGGAATCCTTCGGCAGCTGCTTGGCCTTCTACTGTAGATGGACCACTTGCTCCTGGTGCCCCATTGGTTTCCAATGCCTGGGACTCTGTTCTCCTTCTCCGTGGACATTCTTGGCAAGTATGCCCTGCCCTTTCACAAGTGTAACAAATGTACCCTCCCTGCTTATCCTTTAGTGGGGTTCTTCAGGATCCTGGTGTCCTTGGATACTTTGGCATTTTAGTGGAGGTTTTCCTTTCATCACCTCAGTCATCACTTTCAGATGTTGGACTGCCAGCTTTTGGACAGCTTCACTTAATCTTTCCAGTGTTAACTGTGTTTGGGGCAAGGTCTTTTCCCCAGCACTTGCATTCACTAGGCCCCCACTTCATTTACAGGACTTCGGCATGGGCGTCTCTGCCACAGGAACTTCCTCTTCTTCCGACCACATAATGACAGCCAGACTCAGTTAATGGAATTTCTTACTGGGCTCTTCCTTAAACCTCCTTTTAATGTCATGGTGGAAGGAATCATCCTGGAGCCCCAGCACCAACTGCTCTTTCAGAACCATATCTGGGTCTGGAACTTGTTGAGAGTCTCGCCTCTCCACTTTGCTCATTCTCTCCTGGATCTCATATGCATATGCCCAGACAGTTTCACCAGGCTCCTGCTTGCTCTCAAATAACTCCTTTAGTCTGGGTCCAATAGGTACCTTTGTGACAGATTAAGTTACCAATCTGCCTGAGGCGTCAGGTGATCAGCTTGAGGCCGCAGGATCATTAGGCGAGGAGATGACGGAGGACACCAAGTGACTGAGTTTAAAGCTTTATTAATGAAATAAAGTAAAATAACAGAGGAGAGTGCTGGGGGTTCCCCACATCACTCAGAGGAAGGAAGGAAGTATTCATGCCCCAGCCCTAATCCAATTTCATACTCAGACATGCACTACCCGAAGCTGGCCAAGCCCGGGTGTAACGTATGAGGAAGCGGGGGGATCGGTGGATGGGAATTGTGTCCTGTGCACAGGTTGTCCAGGGTCCACTGTTGATCTCAAGCTTGCTTCAGCTCTCAGGAAGGTTTTAAGTCCCGGGTTCTTCTGGGGGGTTTTGCCCAGGGACCTTTGTCCACCGTGCTCTTTCTATCAGTCCAAACCGGCCTTCCAAGGCTTCCTTGGCTTCCCCAAAATACATCAGGGCTTCAGGGTTGTTACGTTCCCATTAGCTCACGTTTGCATTCTCACTAGTTTTTGCAATCCCCTGCAGTCTTGTTCAGTTTACTGCTCTGTTCTCAGAGCTAGTTGGGGTTGGAATCCAGACCCCCATCTTTCTTGGCATCAGAGAATCTGCTTGGGTACATTGGCCTTGAGTGGCTGGAGTCAGCTTCTTTTCTTTGGACCTAACTGGATCGTTGAGTGAACCTGTTCCTTTCTCCCTTCCTCCCCTTTTGGCCTCTCGCAACCTGCAAAGGAATCTTTCACTCCACACTCAGGCCTTCAAGCCCTCCCAAAATCCTTTCCCATGCATATGCGTATATAGGCATCAGGGATATACAATGCTGGTGCTTACCCAGGAGACCTCATGGGGGGCAATTTTATCGTGCCTGGGACATTCCCATGAGGCTGTTTTATTGTGACTGTGACACCTTGTCTCCATACACTTCTAGGAGGAGTTCAAATACCTTTTCCACATCTTTCTTGTCTGCCATTGCCATGAGCTTAACCGTGGCCTTGGCCCTGGCCCTTGAGGTGTTCCTCTATGAAGTCCATATGATCCTCTTCAGGTACCCTTCGCACACACAGAGTTGCCTTCACACACTTGACTCACTCTTCTACTGTAATGTCTCCTGGTCTTGTTGGGAAGCCACCAAACTCTGTGACTTTCTGCTCCCATAGGACATAAATAGTAGGGGGTTTCTGAGCTTCTGCTGCCTGATGGTCTATTACTGCCTTAGCCAGTGATAAGGCTTCTCTCTGTTCTGTTCTAGCTTGTTGTAATGCCTCAGCTTGGTCTGATCATCTGCGCACAAGTTCAGCAAAGTGGGCCCATAGTTCTTCAATTCCAGCCATAGTCGGGTTCTTGACCAGGCGCGGGAATGGACCAGCTACTGTGGGGAAGTTTCCTGGCTTATACACTACCCCCGTGAAATGGGCTAGTGAAAGGATTTGAGACCGCACTCCAACTACCTTTACCCCCTTAGCTCCGCCGCACTCTGAGAGACCCAGGCAATTCCAGCTCACACAGAGGACGGGACCCCCCTTGCTGAGTTTACAATCTGAGTGTAAATGGGAAGTGGAGTGGGAATGGAAATATAAACAGGAATATAAATATCAACTGTGCATAATAATCTTCCTTCACTGTTGCCTGAATCCTCCTCGACTCTTCCCTAAAAGAAAAACGCACAGACACGCTGCTCTTGGCACAATAATATCAGGGAGACTTCACTGCAAAACTTAAGTCTGTCCTCAGACTCCCCCCAAGACCAGCTCCTCTCACCTGCACCCACAGGCGGGCCCCCAGACCTGCTCCAAAGCACGAGCCAGGCTTGCTCAGATCACGTTCCTAGTGTCGTGGATCATTTCAATGTAGCCGGTCACTGCCGGGAAGGGAAGGGAAAGGGGCTTCCCTCCTAAATCCCTCCCAGCGTCATGGGAAATCTTCCGTCTCCAGCGGGGGCCCAGCCCAATGGATCCCTGAGACAAGACTTCAGGCATCCCCCATCCCCGACACTGACCCCCTGACCGGACGTTGCATGGCCCTTATGTTTGTGGAACCGGGCTCCAGAGCTGAGTCCCCCCAATCCCCAATATCAGGTCAAAAGGAGAGACCCTCAGTTCCCATGCGAGGAAATACAGTCCCTGCAGGGAGCTGTTCATTCCTCCCAGGGTCCGAAAGTGTCAGGAGGACCCCAGAGCCCTGTGCCCGGCGCTGCACAGACACAAAGGACGGGACACTCTGACTCCTGCAGCCGGAGCCCGAGGCCGAGTCAATCCGATCACTGACAGCAGGAGCGTTTGTCTCTTATAAAGCGGGGCATGCAAATGAGGAGACAGTTTCCTGGTTAAATCTGAGCCTCCCTCTGCCCAGGCTGCACCCGGAGACACAATCCGCAGCCCCCTGGGTCGGTGCAGTCACCAGCCAGTCCCCTGAGAACTTTCCCCTCCAGCACCCGGGAAAATGGGATTTTTGCTCCTTGTCATTGTCACTCTAGCAGCTTTGGAAGGTATTTTCCTCCTCTGAGAACTGGCAGAGTAAGAAGAATATTGTGTTACCGCTGTTCTTATACCGATATTAATGGCCTGTCTTTATTCCCAGGTGTCCGGTCCCAGACGCTGGTGGAGTCCGGAGGGGATGTGAAGAAGCCCGGAGACTCTCTCCGCCTCTCCTGCAAAGCCTCCGGGTTCACCTTCAGTAGCGCCTACATGAACTGGGTCCGCCAGGCTCCCGGGAAGGGATTAGAATGGGTCACTGCTATAAGCTACGATGGGAGTAGTACATACTACCTCGATGCAGTGAAAGGGCGATTCACCATCTCCAGGGATAACGCCAAGAGTGAGCTGTATCTGCAAATGACCGGCCTGAAGCCCGAGGACACCGCCCGCTATTACTGTGCGGGAGACACAGTGACACCAAACCGGTTTGTGATCGTACAAAAACCCAGGCTGCGGAATCGCCCTTCTCCCGGCGGCCGCGCGGGGGCAGCAGCGACACCCCCCGCTTCGGGCTCGGGCAGGAGACCCGGCCCCCGGGGGAACGGGATACAAACCTCCCGCCAGTTTAACCCTTCCGTTCCCGGACTCTGAATGGCCCATTTCCCTACCCCAGAGATGGAGGCGGGGTGTGGAAATGGGCCATGCAGGGTCCGGGCGGGGCTGGGGGGCAGAGATCACCCGGCGCCGGAATAAACCCCGCTCCGCTGAGCCCGGGGATGGGGCACCGCCGGGACTTTCCACGGAGACTCGAGCATTTTTTCCATCCATTTGACAGCTGGAAATCACAGCCCTGGTGTAAACGGTGCAGCTCAGGATCCTGCCCACCATACAGTGCCCCCATGTCACAGAGCCACCATGGAGATAAAAGGCCCCGCCCCTCAGGGCCGACGGCCTCACTCAGCCCAGCGCTGGCCCGCAGGGCATTGGGGACAGTCACGGGGCGAAGGGCTGGGGACAGGGACACGGTGGGATTTCATGGGGTCGCTCAGGGGGAGGCGGCTGCCGAGGGAGAAGCAGAGGCCTGGGGGGGGGGCGCAGGGGGCAGGAGGGTCACAGAGCGCAGCTCCCACTGAGTGAGATTCACCATCTCCAGAGACAATCCCAACAACCTGCTGCCTCTGAAAATGACCAGCCTGAAGCCCAGGGGCACCGCCCGCTACCACTCTCGGTTCCCGGGCAATGTGTCTCCTCTTCCTGCCCAGAGCCCCGCTGGGCTGCGGTGCACAGATCCCTCGCTTCATCTGTGAACTCCAATCCGGAGTGAGTCCTGTTCTGAGTCGCTCTCCCCTCGGAGACCTGGCACGTTGGCTCTCCCGGGTCCCATCCCTGTGCGTGTGGGAAAGACCCCAGGAATATTCATAGCGAGACTCAAGCTATAGCCACTAGATTATTCTTCCGTCCCCTGGCTGGGGAATAAACAAGGAGTCTTTACACTGGTGGCTGTTGTAGATCCTAGACGGGGAAGAGAAATTTGATCACGGGATCTTCAGTCTGGCAGACAAAGGTACAACAGGATCCACTGCTGGAGGCTGAAGCTAGACAATGTCCAGCTGGAAAGAAGGTGATTTTTTAAAAAGACATTGAGGTGAATTAACCATTGGAACAACTGATCAAGAGTCACTGTGGACTCTCCGTCACTAGCAAGTGTTGCCTCTATGATTCTGTGTCTTTCAGAAAATAAACTAATGCAAAATCCATCGAGGGAGATTTAGGTTAGATATGGAGTGGGGGGGAGGACTTTCTAAGGATAAGCATATCTAACTATCCGCATTGGAACCGGTTACCTAGGGAGGCTGTGAAATCCCCAGCACCGGAGGTTTTTAAAAACAGATGAAGAACCAGGGGTGGTCTAGGTATATTGAGTCCTGCCTCAGTGCAGGAGGGTCGGCTCGCTGACCTCTTGAACTCCCTCTTCCAGCCCTACCTTTCTAGAATTCTCTGAATTTCTTGTACTGTGTGACTGAAGCAGAAGGCAGTCAGAGTATTTCACTATCTTTAGTGACTTTCTCCAGCGCAGGATCCCATTAGGGTATTCGTAGTGAAGTAGATCACTGTGGGATCCCCCCTCTCTAGCACAAGGATACACACCGGGTTCTTCAGGTTTCAGGCTGCTGATGTGCAAATGCACCAGGTTACTGGAGGCGTCTCTGGAGACGGTGAATTGCCCTTTCCCTGAGTCCAGGTCATAGGGGGTACCTGCACTATCTATGCTGGAGACCCACTCCAGTCCCTTCCCAGGAACATGACGGATCCAATCCAGCCACTTGCTACTGATGAGGAAGCCAGAGGCTTCGCAGGAGAGGTCGAGAGGGTCTCCGGGCTTTTTCACATCTGCTCCAGACTCCACCGGCTGGACCTCTGACAGGAACTTCTGGGCGGAAGTATTGTGAATCACATCTGGAATTTTCAAAGGGTAAAGTCAAGGGGAATTACATACCCCATTACCTAAGTCCCCTTCAAAAATGTCAATCAACATTCCAGTAGGCCCAGCTCCAAATCCCACTCAGACCAATGGATGTCCTCCCCTTGCCTTTTATTGAACTTTGCACCAGGCCCATAAAGCACAATATTCCCCAATATCTCCGGAAAATGTGAGAAACCATAATTCCTTTAAAGGCCACTAGACTGAAGAGACAATTCAGCCAGAATATGCTGTTGATGCTGGATAAAGTGCTCATGGTGTCTAGGCATTAGCTGCCCACACCCTCCTTGTGTCTAGCCATGCAGGTGCAGACCTATTAAATGACTTAGGGAGGGCATTAAGGATATGCATTGGCTTTTTTTTTTTTTTTTAAATAAGCTATGTTTTGAGCTCTACCCCTCAAGCTATCTTAGGTATTCATATTGTCCCCATTACTGTAGTGTTTGAGCATTTAGGGCAGGGGTGGGCAAACTTTTTGGCCCAAGGGCCACATTGGAGGGCAGGGTAGGGAGGGTTGTGGCTCCCCAAACAGCCCGGTGCCCACCCCCTATCCACCCCCTCCCACTTCCCGCCCCGACTGTCCCGGTCAGAACCCCTGACCCATCCAAGCCCCGTGCTCCTTCTCTGACTGCCCCGAAGCCTATCCACCCCCCCCCCCCACCGTCCCCTGACAGGCCTCGTGGGACTCCCACCTCTTATCCAATCCCCCCTGCTCGCTGTCCTCGACTACCCCCTGGAACCCTCTGCCCCTTATCCATACCCCTGGCTCCCCACCGCCTTCCCATGCCGCTCAGAGTGGCAGGAGCTCTCAGCTACACTGTCCATGCTGCCCAGCTTTTTCAATTTATCAAGATCAGTCATGAAACCAGTTTTTCCCCCCCTTTTCAGTATTAATTCTGGCTGAGATTTAATAAAAAGAGCCACCTAAAGGCATTTAGATGCCTGGTTTTTATTAGGAAGAAAGGCAGTTTTGGAAATCTTAACCCAAGTAAACTGGAAACCTTTCCCTATTGTTACCTCCTCTTCCCTCTCTCCTGCCCCTTTGTTTGCTGCCTGGCTTTAAAGACTTTTTGAATTACCTCGTACAAATTAAGTAAGGCTACTGCTTTTTTAAGAGCCAGGGAACATCTCCTTCTCAGACACACACTAAATATCCTACTTTGTGCTGTCTATCTTCATCTGTTCCATTGGAATTCTGATTCAAAAATAAATACCACGTGTTTCATTGTTCACTCCCTGCTGGCAGCGCTCTCAGGTAAGAGCTTCAGAGGCACCTGGGATAAAAGGAAACAAATGCAGCCAAAATGAACGTTCAGTTCCATCTTTGATTCTCCGGAGAACTGAAGAACATGCTTAGATGCTTTGCTGAATCACAGACTCGATCTTTAATATTTGTCTATTTGCAGGTGTCTGGTCACAAATCCAGTGCAGCCAGTCCGGAGCAGAAGCTAAACAGCCAGGAGACTCTGCAAAACTCTCCTGTCAAGTGTCTGGCTACACGTACACTAGCCACGGTAGGCACTGGGCACGGAGGTCTCCGGGGAAAGGACTGGAATGGGCGTCTTCAATTACCAACGGGGCGGGTGACACCACATACTACACAGACTCGGTCAAAGGGCGATTCACCATCTCCAGAGACAACACCCAGAACCTGCTGTTCTTGCAAATGGATGGGCTGAAGCCGGAGGACACAGCTGTGTGTTACTGTGCCAGACGGGGTGAACACAGGGTCGGAGAACGTACCCTTGTTCACTCAAAAACTCCTCAGTGGGAGATTCCAGGTCATCTCTCCACCAGATAGCAGCAGTGGCCCACATTAGGAGAGGCCAGGGAAAGACCTAACCACAGCTCAGAATGACACCTGTCCTGTATGCAGGGTCATCTCTTAATGACAGCACTGGATAAAACATCGTTCGTGGGGCTAATGGGAGAATGCTTTTCTCTCCCGCTGAAAATTTCATCTCTCTTTTTATTGAAATTTTCTGCAAAAAATTCAACTTTCTGTTAATGAAAAGGTTTATTTAATACTGAGGAAAGCAGACACTTTCTGGAAACATCTTGGTTTAGCCAAAACCCCAATTCTCTTAAAGTTTTGGGCCAGGCCTAATTATTTGCCCTTTTTCCAATAGAAGGATTCCGCTTCAGTAAGACAAGGAGTGGACAGACAGACATGTTTAGATTATTCTTACCTCTTCTTCCTACTCCCCCACACCTATCCCTTACTTTGTGTCCTTCCCTTCTTGCATCTTTCCTTTGACCAAGTCCCTGATCCTTCAATGGAAGTCAACAGGGCTCCAGAATTTGGAGCATCTTGAAGGGTTGAGATAAAGGCCCTGATTCAGCAAAGAACTCTGCTTCGCATTTCCAGAGAAGTCTAAAGGTCCACATCCAGCGGGATAAAAGCCCTGTGGCATGACTGTGTCTGGCCTAGGTCAGCTGTCTGGGGCCAAGGGACTAAAAATTGCTGTGTAGGAGTAAGGCTGGAGCCTGAGCTCTGGGATCCTCCATCCTCACAGGGTCCCAGATCTCAGGCCCAGCCCAAGCCTGAATGTCTGAACAGCCATTTTTAGTTGCTTGGCCCCAGCCACCTGACCCAGGCCAGCAGTGGCTTTATCCCTATGTAGGCAAACCGCAACAGAGTGAGAAACCCAGATCCTATTGAACATAAGAGCTGCCATAATGGTTCAGACCATGGTCCGCATTGCCCAGTATCCTGTCTGACAATGGCCTATACCAGAGCTTCAGGGGGAGTGAACCTAACAGGGCAAGTCTGCAGTGCTTCATCCCTGTCTTCCACTCCCAGCTTCAAGTAGTCAGAGGTTTAGGGTCACCCCAAGCATGGGGTTGCATCCCTGAGCATTTCAGCTAATTGCCATTGATGGACTTATCCACGAATTTATCCATTTTTAAGCAGGTTATCGTTTTGGCTATCAAACCATCCCATGGAAATGAGTTCCACAGGTTAGCTGTGCATTGCATGAAAAAGTACTTCCTCTTCTTTCATATGAAACCTGCTGCTTATTAATTTCATCTTCAGTGCAATGGAATTTGTTGGTGTATCTCCTTTGTGATTTTTCGAAAATCTCAACCACTGCTAAAATTGGTGCTTAAAAAGGTATGTACTAGTCTGTCTTGTCTCTTTAGGGTAGGTTTTTTCAAAGGGGCCAAAGGGAATTAGGCACCCAGTCCAATTATGGGATTTCGGCACCTAGCTGTCCTTGGGTTCCTTGCAAACCCTAATCTTCAATTTTCGGGGGGAGAATTTCAAAGGCCCAAAGTGCATTGAAATTAAAAATCCATGTGAACTGGCTGCTTAGCTCCCATTCATGCCTTTGACAAGGCTCCCTAAACTCCTCACTGCAGGTTCTTCCGAGGGGTGCACACAGCACTTTACACAACGGGGTCTCTGTTTTGGTGAGGGGCCCTGGGCACTATTGTAAAAATAACCATCTGATGCTCTTCCCCCTCCAAATCTTTTGTTACTCCTCATGTAACTTGACTTCGTACTTCATCATTCCATTTTCCCTGCAGCACATGAGAACAGCAGAGACACCTGGTGGGAATTTAGTTCACGAGGAAGTCCAGGCAACAGGGAATTAGACTGGGTCTTTCAAAGGGACTGAGGGAATGCAACACACAGACTGCCTTGAATTTTAGAGAGCGGGACCTTTTGAAAATCCATTCTTAAACCTAAACCATACAAAGATCTAAGCATTTGGGGCTTGATTTCTAAAGAACACCAATGGATTGCACATGGATTGGTCTGTAATCTGCACCAGAAGGGTCTGCAAACGTTCTGTAATGCACTTTAGCATAGTACTATCCTCCATGAATTTATCTAGTTCTTCTTTGAAGTCTATAACAAGGTTCAAAAGAGACCGAGATAAATTCATGGAGGCTAGGTCCATCAATGGCTATTAGCCAGGATGGGCAGGAATGGTGTCCCTAGCCGCTGTTTGCCAGAAGCTGGGAATGGACGACAGGGGATGGATCATTTGATGTTTCCCTGTTCTGTTCATTCCCTCTGGGGCACCTGGCACTGGCCACTGTTGGAAGACAGGACACTGGGCTAGATGGACCATTGGTCTGAACTATTGTGGCCATACTTGTGTTCTTCCTGTTTCAGACAGAAATCAACCCCCTGCAGAGCACATTACTCCACACTGTAGACAAAGCTCCTAGTGAAATTTACTCCTACGAGTAGTCCCATTTAAATTAATGAGATTACTCACATGCGCAAAGTGCAGCACATTCCTAAATCTCTGCAGGACGGAGAGGGAGGATGGTCCAGTGGTTAGAACTCACCTGGAATTTGGGAGACGTTGCTTCAACTCCCCGCTCTGGTAGCGAGTTCCTGTGTGACCTTGAGCAGGTCACTTTAGCTCAGTGCATAGGTGGGGAAACTGAGGCAGGCAGTAGGAATGATACCCCCTATTTCAAAGACGCGCATGCATCACAGACTGTGAGATGATCAGAGTCTACAGTGATGGGGCCATACAAGTAGTGGAGAGAGAAGTTCGTGGCAAACCTCGCTCCCTGGGCCGGACTGCATGGACCTCTCTGAGTTGATCATGCAAGTGCCCAGCCTTACTCCTTCTGAGTGTCTGATTTTATACATTGGAGGGTGGCACAGCCTCCCTATGCAAATGAAGAGGGAGCCCCTTTTCCCTGTTAAAAGGCAGGGACTGGCCCTCAGTGGATGCTCTTTGCAGTAGTCGCTGTGTTCTGTTGCCGCAGGGATCTTGAGAAGAATAGCCATGAACTGTGGGTTCAGTTTTCTCCTCTTGTTGGCAGCTAGCCCAGGGAGGTGAATTTCACTGGGACAAGGAAAGGGGGGAAAGCAGAACTAGTCACAAGAATTCTCACCCTGCTTCTTTCTCCACAGGGGGAAAGGCCCAAATCCAGCTGGTCCAGTCTGGTGCAGAGGTGAAGAAGCCGGGGGAGTCTGTGAAGGGGTCCTGTAAAGGCTCTGGTTGTACATTCACTAACTATGCAATCTCCTGGGTTCAACAGATCCCCGGGAAAGGGCTGTCTGATATCGGCTGGATTAGCACGGACACAGGGGCACCAACCTGCAGGGAGAACTTTCAGGGGAAAGTCACCCTGACTCTGGACAAATCGCTCAGCACAGCCCTTCTGCAAGCGGGCAGCCTGAAGGCTGAAGGCACTGCAGTGTATTATTGGGCCAGATACACACACAGAGAAACCGCATTCGGGGTCGTTCAAAAAAGGGAACTGGATGAAATGTACAGCCAGTGGGATGGCAGGAAGCAGGGGCTTCTGCCCGCAGGGGAACAGTTCTAAGGGCGACGCTGAAGAGCACAAGCCAGAGACATGGAACAGGGTCCGGGTGCTGGGAAATACAAACACAGTCACTGCTTGTATCGCCACCGCGCCCAGCAGCCCCAGAGACGAACGAGGAGCCTTGTGCTCAGCACTGCCCCAAGCCCGCCCCCGGAGCGGGGAAACACTGCAAGGGGGTGCGATGGCGGATTTTCAGTTTCTTTTACCTTGCCAGTGATGAATACAAACAGCCCAGGGGCCAGGGGTTAATACACTGGTTAACAACCCACCGGACAAACACCGCAAATACTGAACAGAAACACGTCCAGAGGGCGGCAGCAGCCTTCCACAAACGCTTTAAAACACGGACTCTTTTCGGAGGGGCAACGGGAGTGAGCGGGGAGCTTTGATGGCACCAGCTTGTGCTGGAGAAAAGCGGTCGGGTGCACAGAGCGGCGCTGAAGACGCTGGAAAGCTGGTCTCTCTCGCCAGCAGCAGCTGGTCCAGGGACAGGGACCGCCCACCGATGTCCTGGGAGCCACACGGCTACAGCAGCGCTGCGAACAATTCACGTTTTATCCGCCTCCGCTCTGCACTGCGGCGCGTATCCTCAGCGCTGCGGAGCCCACGGCCCAGGTGGCTTCTCTCCTCCTGCTGCACCCGGGAGGCAGCGCTCCCGCTCCGGACCCCGAGGCGAAAGGTTCCCATGAACTTTCTCCCGTTACCTGGGGCATTCCGAGCCATCGCAGGAGAAGTAGGGGGCAGCCAATGAAATTGAAAAGGGCAGCGCGTATTGACATGACACACCATGTAACTGAACTGTGGAGTCCATTCTCAAGACAAGTCATCGGGGCCAAGAACTTAAGAATGTTCAGCAAAGGACTGGATATTTACATGGGTATAATATTCGGCGTTATAATACAATTGAAAGGGTCATTAAACCTCAAGCATCAAGGTTCAAGCCAGTCTCTATTCTAGATCAGGGGTGAGATGTGCGGGGGCAGACTGGCCCACTTCCGCCTCCAGAGTTCTTACATCTTCCTCTGAAGCGTATTATTGAGCATTGCCAGAGAAAAGGTAACAGCCTAAATGCACCTTAGATCTGACAAGTCTGGGACGTATGTCTCCCAACACCCTCTGGTGTCTGCGCACCTCACAATCAAAGCTCATTTATCAAAGCCTCTGAGCAACCCACCCCGCAGAGCCCATGCTGCGAAACGCATCTCAGAAGGAGCGGCTCAGACCCCTCCATTCCCACTCACACGGACTGAATTTTGACCCTTGCAGAACTGAGCCTTTTAACGCACTTGTGGGACAAACAATTGCAGCCACTTAGCTCCTACCTGCTCCAATGCCGTCTACTGCAGCCGGTGCCGGTGGGCAGAGAAAGCCAGATCCACAGCTAGTGTGAATCAGCCCAGCTTTCCTGGAACCAGCGGGCCAGGCGCTCAAATGATGTCAACAGGTGTGACTTCATTGAAGTGAACGGGCCAGATCCCATTCAGCCTAAATCAGCGCTGCCCAGTTAAGGTCAGACCATGCAGCCAGTGTCCATCCACCAGAGTTCCGTTGAAGTCCATGGGGCAGTGGTAAATCAGCAGAACTGGATTCTTGCCACTTTCCCCCCCATTGAAATGCTTTTCTCAGCCTGATCTTGTGTTTCAAAATTTCTATCCTACAGCCCGGCTCAGTCGTGTGCTGACCAGCCTCCTGTTCCACATTCAGAAGCTGCCGCTGGCAGGGAAAGAGGAAGATTGCGCAAGAATTACCCAGCAGTTTGTACAGCAGCCTACGTCTCTCTGGGTTTGTAGCACTGTGCAGAGGTGGGCAAATACCCAGAGAAACGCCCTAGAGCTGGACTGATTAAAGCACTAGAAAAGCTCTGGCGAGGAGTGCTCTGGGTGCAAAGAAAAACAATTGGTCACTTCCCAGGATCCTCTGCTTGTGTGTCAGATGAGAAGACCACAGTACAAGGAAAATCTGAATTCTAAATTCTCTCCCTTTTGAATGAATAGTAAATCCTCTGTGGAACACCATCCCCCGCCCCCACAGAAACCCAAATGATACAAATTAAACTAACTAGAACTATTTCATAAAGCTGTTGGCTTTCCTTGAAATTCCACCTGTCTACTAGTTGTTGGGCTGTTGGATTTGGAGTCAGGAGATAGGGATTTTTTTCCCAGCCTCTGTCACTCACCTGTTGCTGGGCCACTCCCTTCCATGACCTGGGCCTCTATTTCTCCTTGCCCCGCTTTCCTTATTTACAGTGGGATTTTCAAAGCCCAGTAAAAGATCGGGATTCTCAATTCTTATTCATTTGGGCAACCACATCCCTTAGGAGGCTTTGAAAAAAATCTCAGCTTGGTAAGAGCTTTGTGCAAAGGATGGTCTCACAGAGCCGAGGCCTGACACTCGGCTGGATCCTCTTGGTGTTATTGTAACACAAACAATATTACCCTGAAACCTTTTCTATCAGTGACATGACAATTCCACCATTCTGAGCTCAAGCTTAACTTCACTTTTTCTATGTAGATAGTTACATAGACCCCATCAACCCAATATCACAACACCTCAAATATCAATCTATCTTTATATCCCTGAACCCCTGAGACACGATATCTCCTTTTTACAGGTGGAAACCTGCAGCACTAAGGCTCAGATTTTTCAAGGCATCTCCGTATTTGATCATGAGATTCAGGCTCCTAAATCGATTAGGCATTGAACCACTGAATGAAGCATTGACTGACACCTTGAAAACTCTCAGCCTAAATACCTTGAACTCTCTGGTCTGTAGATGCCTCAAGAATCAGAAAGGCACCTTGTGGGATGTTCAGAATCAGCTGAGTGCCTAACTCCCATAGATTTCAATAGAAGTTAGGTTCCTTCATGGTCTTAAAAATCTGACTAGCTACTTATCTGCTTCTTCATTTTTAATAACCGGGCCCCAATAGATAAAGGCTGGGATTGGGAGATGCCCTGAGATTTAGGTGTCCAAATTGCACTAAAACAACAAAATGAAATCTGTGTTCCTAACTCCTTTAGGTTCCTTTCTTAGAGTCAGAGATTTAAGGGCATAGTCTGAGCTCCTGCAGAACACAGGCCAGAGGATCTTTACCAGTTTGACACTCTCAGCCTGTCTGATTCTAGGCTAACAATTGACTTCCCATTGCAAATTATACCTGTGCCAGAAACTTTCACCCTTGTCACGACACTGATGTTAACCCTTTGAGGTTGAAGTGCCGGTCTCTGTGTGGATTCCTTTCGGCCTGGTGTTCTATTTCAAGCATCAGTCTGTAAAGGTGTGAATGAAACAAATACAATTATTCTCCTGCAAGTGTACGTGTAAACCAGCCCTCAGTCCAGTGCTTTAACCACAGCCCCATCCAGTTTCTCTTTATACACCAAACAAACCATGCAAATTCACGGAGGAAGCCATCTGTTTAAAGCCAAGGCCGCTAGAGACACTTTCCAAACTACACCCCTTTCTGGGTCTAGTTCTCTTCATTAATCATCATGCTCTCCTTATGGAGATCTCTTCTCTTCCTCTCTGCTCTCTCAGGTGTGTTCCTGTTCCCTAGAGTTATATCAATAAACAGTTAGGTTATGTATTGTACTATGCACTGGGTACATTACTGGTATTTTCTGTGTTCCCAGATGTCTGGTGTGATGTGGAGCTGGTGGAGTCCGGCGGTGGATTCAGAAACTCAGGAGAGTCCCTAAAACTTTCTTGCAAAGCCTCCGGGTTCACTTTCAGCAGCTATTGAATGGACTGGGTGCGTCATGCCCTGGGGAAAGGGCTGCAGTGGGCAGCCAGCATTTGGCAGGATGGGGGAGATAGCTACTATACAGACTCGGTCAGAAGGCGAGTCACCATCTGCAGGGACAATCCCAACAACCTGCTGTATCTGCAAATGAGCGGCCTGAAGACACTGCCCGGTATTACTGTGCAACAGACAGACAGTGAGAAGAAATCCACGCACAGCCATGCAAAAACCCCTGGGACAGCACAGAGAAAGGCTGTCACTCGCTCACCATTAAGAATGAGATTTTTCCAACTGCCTAAAGAAGTTATTGGGGGTTCTCAAACTTCATTGCACCACAACCCCCTTCTGACAACAAAAATTACACTTCCCAGACGGGGGGACCAAAGCCTCAGCGAATCCGAGCCCAGCTACCCCAGGCAGGGAGGCCAAAGGTCTTCAATCCTATGCAGGGGGCCTGTAATCTGAACCCGGAGGCTCAGGGATGAAACCGAAGCCTGAGCACCCGCGGCACAAGGTCACGGGGCTTGGCCTGTGGCTTCAGCCCTGGGATTTGGCCCCATGCCCCAGCAAGTCTAACGACAGTCCTGGCAACCCCATTAAAATGAGGTCGCAACCCCCTTTGGGGTCCTGAACCACAGTTTGTGAACCACTGACTTATATGCACAATTTGCAATTCCAGGTCACATTGGTGGCTTTGAAATTCTTAACTTAAGTGGCCAACTACAAGACAAGTTGGCATTCTTGGTAACACTTGACATTGCTTAGTTTTTCTGTACATTCATAGGATGCACACAGACATTCCTACGTATTTAATACATTCAAGAGAACTCCTGGGATTCATACAAGTGAGGGCCGGGTCATGAGGTCACAAGCATCTAGTGTTACCTCCTGTTTGTATAACACAGATATATAACGTCTATCACCTGTTCACATCAAACCTTCTCATTGCTACCGTAAGGAGGTGGGATGTGAAGTCAAGCTTCCAGATAACAGTAGCGAAAGGCACTTCAGAGAGAGAAATTTCTTATGAATAGGACGATGGATGGATTTTTTGCAATACAGTGAAAAATCTCTGGAAGAAGTTAGAAAACCAAATCAGACTTTAAAGAAACCCCCCTACCCCATGGTTTACAGGAGACAAAAATAACCAAGTTACATAAATCTAAAGGAAGAACAGGGAGAAATCGTTTCTGTGTTTACCAAAGGGACAGACCCACATGGGGGCAGCAAAGAGTCATAATAGCTTTAAAAGAGTTTCTTCCCAAAGACTGAACCTGGGAATAATCACAAGGAATTATTGTCCGCAGCACCAAAGGCTGGAATTTTCAAAGTCAGGGTTTGCCCACCCACATCCCTTTCAAATCAATGGGAATTGAGCATCCAGCGCTCTTTGGAGGTTTTGGAAATCACAGCTAACATACATATTTCACCAGTGAAGAGGGCTGGTGTTGATACATTCATTGATAGTGGGTTATTTTGGTTTCCTATCCATTGGGTGTTACACTTTGGTAACCCACTATTAGGCGCCTTAACACACAAGTTTACCAATTATCTGTCAGCTCACACTGAAGTCCCCCCTGAGGTCAAAGTGACTTTAGTGTTTTCCTGGATTGGGGCCCAAATTGCGTTAACATGCTCTAGACTCCTCCAGGACTGTGTCCCTCTAAACTCTCAGGTCATTTATCTGTAACGGCGGGTGAAGCTGAGGTTTAGTCAAATTATTTAGCAACTCCCACATGCAAATGAAGTATGAAAACTGACTGATAAAGGCAAGCAGGAGACCCACACGGAAGAGCCGCCAGCAGAGGAAGGGTCATTGCTTTGCAGCCCGCCAGGTTATTGTGGAGAATGGAAATGATCTGTCTGGGGTGGTTCTTCTTTTTAGCAGCTTTCCCAGGTAAGTGGATGAACCTACAGGTGTCTGGTTAGGACGGCTGGGCTAGGCTAGGGAAGATAGCTTTAAAGCTAAGACGTAGCAGTGGGATTCAGAGATTCTGGATTCAAATTCCTACCTCTGAACAAATCACAGTGTGGAATTTTAAAGCCCCCTAGTGGATTTGGATACCCAATTTTCATTCATCTTGAATGGGAAGTAGGTGTCCAAATCCCTTAAACAGGGGGATAACTGTACTTCCCTACCTCACAGGAGGGTGGTGGGGGTGAATTCATTATTACATACAAGCAGATCAGAAATGGTTGAGAGGAGGACAACAGAAGGACTTGGAGAAACCTGGGAAGGAGAGGAAAAGAATGGCATTAACTGGGTTTTTACTGTTGTTTATTTACAGGAGTCAGCTCCCAAATCCAGCTGACCCAGTCTGGGGCAGAAATCAAGAAGCCTGGAGAGTCTGTGAGGGTGACATGTAAAACCTCCGGATACACCTTTACCAGCTATTACATTAACTGGGCACAGCAGGCTCCCGGGAAAGGACCGGAGTGGATAGGATACATCAATCCCAGTAGCGGTGACACTGGCTATGCCCAGGCCTTCCAGGGGCGATTCACCATCACCAGGGACACCTCCATGAGCACGGCCTATCTACACCTGAGCAGCCTGAGAACCGATGACACAGCCAGGTATTACTGTGCTAGGCACACAGTGACACAAACCACATCTACAGCAATTCAAAAATCCTCAGAGAGAACCCAGGTCTCCGGCCAACACTGGAGCCTTTAGTCCCTCCAGAGAGCATTTGCCAGTGTAAACAGACAGGGGGTAATTCCTCCCCAAATGGCTTAGGCTCCTAACTCACTTAAGCCTCATTGTAAGTAGATTTTTCTCCTCTTTCCAAAGTCACTTCTCAAAATATGAATTCGGCTCCTGTGACACAGTCACCTGTCACAGCAGCAAAACTGCCCTGGGCTAATGGCCTAAGCACCAGACTATGGGGTATTTTGGGGAGGGGTCTTTCAATCTCTTCTGTTGAAGCTGTTCCACTGTGAATAATTTAATACTTATGAGGCCTGAAAAAGAAAGGGGGTGTCTGCACCCTAATATCACCCTCCCTTTGATAATGGAAGATATGTGCTCCAATCCCTGTCCCAATTCAGGCCGGGCTGGGTGGAGCAGGGAGAAGGGATTTAACTGGTTCAGCCATGTCCTAGGCAAGTGCTCTAACCACTAGGCTAAAAGTTAAGGGAAGCACCAACAAATCCTTCTCTGGCATAAGTGGTTGTGGGGAAGTGGCAGTTCAGTAACAGCTTAGGCACCTAACTCCAGGAGAGGGCCATGAATCCCAACCGGGGTGAGGCACCTAACTCTCTTTCACTGGTGGGACTTAGGAGCCAACCCCTCCTCAGCATTTCCTAGTGGGTAGGTCAGACAGCTCCCCGCTCAGTGCGTTTTCTTTTGCAGATTCCCCTTATCAAGCCCCTAAATCTCCTCTAGACATGCATCCTTACCTCTAGGGCAGCCCCACCTGCCCAGATGGAGAGTTACAGGAGACTTTTCCACTCACATCCCTCTGGTGGCCATTTCTCAGCAGCAAGTGTCTCAGGCAGTGTCTTCTCCAGGTTCTCCCACTGGGCCTCCTGGGTCTCAGCCCAAGCCCCACAGCTGTTCAGTCCCATTCCAGGGGGCAACTCTGAACCAAAGGTCTTTCCCCATCCCACTCAGCTTCACTTCAGTTCCTCCTCTTAGGAATGTAGAGGGCCCCTAGGCTCCTCCCACTGAGAGCCCAAGTGCCATTTAAACTAGCCTTCTACCCTTCATGGACTTCTAGTTCACTCCCTGGTCCTCACAAACCCTACCTCAGGGCTCCATCCCACTCCAGTAGCTCCATTTTCTGGCCACAGCCTGTCCCCAACTAACTAAACCTTCCTCCAGCAACTCCACCTAGATCCCCTCCCTCTAGGCCTCTCCTAAGCTCCCAGCTCTATTGAAGCAATGCTCAACTCCCTCACCACCACAGCTGGGCTCAGTCTTTCTAATGAACCCCCATTACACCCAGCTGGAGTCACTAATGAGCTCCTATGTTTTTTTGAAACAGAAAGAAAGTTTATTGGTAACGCTTACAGAATTACCAAAGGAAACAAAACAACTATGCAACAAAACAATGCAATCAGAAGGTATAACACAGCAGCTTTCAGGAGGGAGAAGTGTTTTGGTTTTTTTTTTTTTTTTTTTTGAAACAGAAAGAAACACTTCTCCCTCCTGAAAGCTGCTGTGTTATACCTTCTGATTGCGTTGTTTTGTTGCATAGTTGTTTTGTTTCCTTTGGTAATTCTGTAAGCGTTACCAATAAACTTTCTTTCTGTTTCAAAAAAAAGAAGCCCCCCCCCCCCCCCCGCTCTAGGCCACCAGGTAACTCAGGAGGGTGGAAGACCACGAGTGTCGAGGAAGCCCCCCCGCTCTGGGCCCAGGCTAGCCTGAACACTTCTCCCTCCTGAAAGCTGCTGTGTTATACCTTCTGACTGCGTTGTTTTGTTGCATAGTTGTTTTGTTTCCTTTGGTAATTCTGTAAGTGTTACCAATACATTTTCTTTCTGTTTCAAAAAAAAAAAAAAAAAACCTCAGGAGGGTGGAAGACCACGAGTGTCGAGGAAGCCCCCCCGCTCTGGGCCCAGGCTAGCCTGAACACTTCTCCCTCCTGAAAGCTGCTGTGTTATACCTTCTGACTGCGTTGTTTTGTTGCATAGTTGTTTTGTTTCCTTTGGTAATTCTGTAAGTGTTACCAATACATTTTCTTTCTGTTTCAAAAAAAAAAAAAAAAACCTCAGGAGGGTGGAAGACCACGAGTGTCGAGGAAGCCCCCCCGCTCTGGGCCCAGGCTAGCCTGAACACTTCTCCCTCCTGAAAGCTGCTGTGTTATACCTTCTAATTGCGTTGTTTTGTTGCATAGTTGTTTTGGTTTTTTTGGTAATTCTGTAAGCGTTACCAATAAACTTTCTTTCTGTTTCAAAAAAACAAAAAAAAACAAAAAAAAAACACTTCTCCCTCCTGAAAGCTGCTGTGTTATATCTTCTGATTGCGTTGTTTTGTTGCATAGTTTTGCTTTACTTCTTTGGTGATTCTTTGTAAGTGTTACACAAATAAAATTCTTTTCTGCTTCAAAAAAAAAAAGTCATGGGCCAGGCAGAGCCCAGCTTGCTTCAAAAGGCCCCATCAACCTGTGACATCTGCCCTGTGTTTCATAGGGGATGTGGGGGCCTAACTCACGGGGTGGAATTACACTGGCTGGCATGGTCTTAAGGTCTGGAACTCCAGGCCTCACATTAACTCCCCTTTGTGGGTCAAGCCCCTAACGAGGCAGATGGGCACTTACTGGAATATTCACATGATTGATCTATGGTCTTAAGAGATTTAGGAGCACAGGTCTGATTGTAAATCCAATCTACCCATGAACTTTCACCCAAACCCCTTCATTGATTTGACATCTTTATGATTTCAGTGCCCGTCTGGGTGTGGATCCCACATTCCCAATTCAAAGTGTGTCCTGCTTCAATCTTACTGCACTTTTGGAAGGTGTGAATTTAACAGAGGAGGTCGTTATTTCACTGTAAATTTGTGAGAAGACTAGCCCTGGCCCCAGGGCTTTAACCACAAGCCCATCTGGTCCCTCTGCCTGCTTGAAACAAAATACTGTAATTTCAGCCTTCTGCTTAAAGCCTGAGCTCCTAAAGACACTTTACAAACTACCTCCCCTCTTTCTGTAGCCAAGAATCTATTTCTCTTCATCCATCACCATTATCAGGAGCTCCTTCTCTGGATTTCTTCTTTTCCTACCAGTTCCCTGGGGGGTGTTGTTCTTCCATAGAAATATTTCCAGAAAGAGAGTTAGAATGTACTTATTGTATGTATGCCTTGGGTACATTACTTGCATGTTTTTGTGTTTGCAGATGTCTAATGCGATGTAGGGCTGGTAAAGGACTCAAAAAAACCCAGGAGACTCCTTAACAGTCTCCTGCAAAGACTCTGGGTTCACTTTCATTGGCTACTGGATGAAACGGGTACCTCAGGCTCCAGGGAACGGGCCGCCGTGGTTAGCTGACATTAAGTAGGATTCAAGTGAAACGTACTCTGCAGACTCAGTCAAAGGACAATTCACCATCTCCAGGGAGAATCGCAACTCCCTGCTCTGTTTGCAAATGAGCAGATTGAAGCCACCGCCCTGTATTACTGGGCCAGGGACACAATGAGACTAAATCCGCCCAGGTGCAGACAAAATGCCCAGACAAAAACTCGCTCGGTGCTGCACCGGGGAACTTTTCACTGGCTCACGTTAAGAATAAGATTTCCACGCTCCCTGAGGGAGTTCAACGCACACTTTGAGTTTCCAACTCCATTGATTGGCTTTGAAACTTCGCCTAGGTGGCCAGCTGCTAGGCAAGTTCTCATTGTTGGCTATGGCTATAATTGCTTGCTTTGGCTGTTCATTCAGACAGCAGAGAGCAAGACGTCTGTCCATACAGAACAAACTGAACAGGGCTTCTTCGGGTCCCGCGCTCCAAACCGAGAAATAAACATCTTGTCCGATCCCCTGCACCACACCTCTTCCGCGGGTTCAGGTAAAACCTCCTTCCTCTGCTGCTGTGACAGGGATGGCTCTGGGATCCTGAGCTGCCAGATTACAGTGGTGACAGACACAAACAAGAGGGAGAGGGAAAGAGAAAGGGAGAGAGATTTTCCATGGTTTAAGATAAATCCCCAGAGTCACTTTCAAAATCTAAATCAGCATTTAAAGAAAAACAACGACGGATATTTTCTGACTGACAAGACACAAAACACTCTCCAACATTAAATAAAAGCGAAAGCAAGGTCCGGGGCAGCAAAATGTCCTGTGTAAGAACGGAGAGAAATTTTTCATAAAAAGTGAACCCGGAAACACTCAAGAGGATTTTCTCCTCCGATACATAAGGCCGGGATTTTCAAAGCCAGGATTTGGTCACAAACCAAAGCTGTGAAAAGATTGGAAAGTAAGTACCTGGCATTCCCAGGGGGTTGTGGAAATCACAGCTCACCTACACATTTCAGCAAAGAAGGACGCTCATGTTCATAGCTTCAGGTAGTGCTTTTTTTTTTTCATATCCACAGGTTATTTCAGCCTAGTAACCCAATGTCAAGCATCTTAACATTCGGGCTTCCCGTTCATCTCTAAACTTACACTGAAATCCCATTGACATCAGCATCTTTCATGCTTTCCTGAATGGGGGCATGAATTCCATGCAATGGCCTCACGATTTCCATGATTCTGTCACTCCGGGTTCTGAGGTCGTTTATTTGCCAAGCTCGGTGCAGCTGCGCTTTATTCAAATGCCTTGGCAATGACCACATGCAAATGAAGTCGGGAAACTTCCTGATAAAGGAGAGCGACTGAGCCTCACTGGAAATCCGCCGGGGCAGCCAGCCAGTTCACAGTCGTTGCACCACACAAGGTGGTTGGGTAGAATTGAAATGGCGTGTCTGGGGTTCCTTGTCCTTTTGGCAGCCTTCTCCGGTAAGTGGAGGAAACTGATAGGCAGCGAGCTCGGATAGCAAGTGTAGCAACGGATGGTTTTCTGGTTAAGATAGAATTATTGAGTGACAGTCTTCTGTGTTTGAACCCTGTATCTGTCACATGTGACTTGAAACCAGTCATGGAATGTGAAAAGTTACCTAAGGGATCTGAGTGCTAAATTCCTGTTGGTTTTACTAGGAGCTAGGTGTCAATATCCCTTAGGCATTTGGAAAATCCCAGGCTGAATCTGGGTGTGACTCAGTTTCCTGTCTGTAAAATGGGGTAACAGCACATCCCTACCTCAGCAGGGTGATGTGGGGATAAATTCATATGTACACCAGGAGCTCAGATAATTCTATGGTGGGGGGGGGAGCAATAGAAGGATAAATCTGGGAAGAGAAAGGGGAAAAGAGAGAGAAATTAATCATATTTTTCTTCCTTATTGTTACTCCTTTTCAGGTGTCAGGTCCCAGATCCAGCTGACCCAGTCCGGGGCAGAAATCAAGAAGCCTGGAGAGTCTGTGAAGGTGACATGTAAAACCTCCGGCTACACCTTTACCAGCTATGGCATGCACTGGGCACGGCAGGCTCCCGGGAAAGGACTGGAGTGGATCCCAGTCCCAATCTATCCCAATGATGGTGGCACTGGCTATGCCCAGGCCTTCCAGGGGCGATTCACCATCACCAGGGACACCTCCATGAGCACGGCCTATCTACGGCTGGGCAGCCTGAGAACCGATGACACAGCCAGGTATTCCTGTGCTCGGGACACAGTGACACAAACCACATCTGGACCAATTCAAAAACCCTCCAGTGAGAGAACCCGGGTCTCCTGCGAACACTGCAGCCCTCAGCCACCCTGGATAACGGTGACCCCTGTAAACAGACTCTGGGTAATTATCCCCTAGTGACTTAGGATCAGTGAAAGCTAATGGGATTTAGAACCTTAAGTGCCTAAATCACTTTTCAAGCTAGGACTCTGTTCCCGGGACAGAGTCAACATTAACCAGAGGAGAAGGGGACCAGAACAATCACAGCCCTTGGAGAAGCTGGGTGTGCCAGGAAGCATGTGTCTGCCACAGGATCGGACCCGTTGCCGGGGCGTTGACCCCCTGCCTTCGCCCACAGCTCCCGGGAGGGAAGGGAGCCCGACTATTAGACCCTGTTAGCGAACTTCGCTGGGAGTGAGAGGAGACTAAGGACCCCCCCAAAACAGACGCCTTTAACTCCGTCTGTGGGAGGAGAGGGAGCCCTGGGGAAAGAGGGCTACCCAGGGAGTGCTGAGGAGGGAGGTGTGACGAAGTGGGACTCTTCTTAATGTTTCCTCTGAATAGTGTGGGGGTGCCTCAGTTTCCCCTAGGCAGTTCTTAAGTATCTAGGTGGTGGGGTAAGGGTGTATGATCATTGCAGAGCCCTAGAGGGCCGGTGTGTGCAGGAGTCTGGACACAGAGAATGGCCGACACCCTGTTTCCTGGCAACTGATGGCCTGGGCCCTTCCCCCCTGGGAGGTGAGAGCTAAAGGGTTGGAGAACAAAGGAATCAGGTGACCACCTGGCCCGGGAAAGGAACAAAGCCCAGAGGAGGAGGGGCTGGAGTGAGTTTCAGTTTGGGGCTGGCTGGGACATGGAGTGAAGTGCAGACGTGGTTGTCTGGCTCACTGCCCCCCAGAATGGACCCAGCTGAGGGGTCCCGTTCTCTGCACCTGCAAGCTCTGTTTTAGACCATGTTCCTGTCGTCTAATAAACCTTCTGTTTTACTGGCTGGCTGAGAGTCCAGTCTGACTGCGGAGTTGGGGTGCAGGACCCTCTGGCTTCCCCAGGAGCCCCACCTGAGTGGACTCACTGGGGGGAAGCGCACGGAGGGGCAGAGGATGCTGAATGCTCCGAGGTCAGACCCAGGAAGGTGGAAGCTGTGTGAGCTGTGTGATCTGCAGACAGGCTGCTCACAGAAAGGCGACTACCCCAGAGTCCTCACTGGCTTCATGGGGAGCAGTTCCAGAGCATCGCCCAGGGACTCCGTGACAGGAGGGCAGAAGGGGCGGGTGGGCAGCGAGGTCTATGGGCCCCTGGTGCCTGGACACTAGGAATATTCCTGGCCCGGGCCGGCTCCAGCACTTTTTGAGGCCGGGTCTCTCCCTCGGCCCCGACTTCAGCCCCCGGGTGCTCCCCGGCGGGTGATTTAAAGTGGCCCCAGGGCCCCCACCCACCACCGGCAGCGCAGCGGAGCTGAGCGGGGTCCTGCCTGCTCTCTCCACTGCCTGCGGCCCCTGGGTGGGGTGGGGCGGGTCTGTTTCCTTGCGCGCTGCTCCCGCCCCAAGCGCCCCTGCAGCTAATAGGAAACCCGGCTCCCCCTGCCTAGGAGCCCCAGATAATCGCAGCACCCCCCACCCAGTCCCAGAGCCTGCGCCCCCACCCCTTTCCCACACACCCCCTCCCACCCCAAACTCCCTCCCAGAGCCTTAGGCAGGTGGGTGGTGGAGTTTGTGCGGGGCGGGCTTGGGGGGGGCAGGCTCTGCGCGTTCTGAGCACCACCAAAATGTCTACAAACCTGCCGCCCGCCTCCCCTGAGACGAGGGGTGCTTAAACAAGGCCAGGTCCCTGTGTGCTGCCCCAGCGAAGAGAGGCAGCCCCGAGAAAGCTCGCACTGACTTTGGGCTCACAGGCGGGGGCTTCCCTTCTTCAGGAGAACAGGGACACCTCAGAGGAAAAAGACTTTGAATTCACTGAGCCCTGAAAACTTAGGGGGGAAGTGGGACTCAGAGCCACTGAAGGGAAATCCGAGTGAAATAAACACCCGGACATTTTTAATAGATCTGCTCCATCTCCGTCTTTATGTTCCCCACCACTTCTGTGGGGGGCAGGGCGTCTTGTTTTACCAGTGAGTACCTGAGAATGGTCACTAACTCCCTTAACAAATAGTCCCCGAGTGGCTAAGTGTTTTCCCCATGAGGAGAGGAGACACAATCTAACCCAGTAAAAGGACATCGGAGGCGAGGAGACAGGAGCCGTCACTGAAATGTCACACTTCTCAGAGCAGCCAGTGGCCGGAATTGCAATGGAGATGAAGGGAATTAGGTGCCAAAATCCCAATGAAACCAAAGGGGATTTCGGTGTGGGGTTTTCATAACATCCAGCTGCCTCCGCAGTACAAGTCCTGTTTTCCTCTGCCCCTCTGGAAATCACCGCCCGTGTCTGCCTGTTAATGACTCTTTGGGGCTTGAGATTTGAAACCCAAAATACTGTTTCGATCAAGGGGACCCAGCTACACTAATCTACTCAGCAGCTCTCAAAAATCCCGGTCTCTTTAAACATCAGTTATACAGCTGTGCGGACACACTGTGGGGGTCTGTCTCACACACCCTAAGGGCGTCCAGGGCCCCATAATGCCGGGTGCCGCACTTCGCCCTGGGGACAGGCAGTCCCAGCGCTGAAGGGTTCACAATCCAAATACTCCAGGCAGACACCAGCAGAGGCTCAGAGAGTTGACATTACACCCCAAGGTGAACCAGCAGGTCCACTGGAAAGGCTGGGAGGAGAACCCAGGGCTGTTCTTTAGATCCCTTGTTTACAGATCATCCCTGAGGCCGCCTTGGCCCACGGATATTGTACAAGTATTGGATTTTGGGAAGGGTTTCTGCAGTGTGTGTGTGATTGTCATAAATATAAAGGGAAGGGTAAACCCCTTTGAAATCCCTCCTGGCCAGGGGAAAGCTCCTCTCACCTGTAAAGGGTTAAGAAGCTAAAGGTAACCTCGCTGGCACCTGACCAAAATGACCAATGAGGAGACAAGATACTTTCAAAAGCTGGGAGGAGGGAGAGAAACAAAGGGTCTGGGTCTGTCTATATGCTGGTTTCTGCCGGGGATAGACCAGGCATGGAGTCTTAGAACTTTTCGTAAGTAATCTAGCTAGGTATGTGTTAGATTATGATTTCTTTAAATGGCTGAGAAAAGAATTGTGCTGAATAGAATAACTATTTCTGTCTGTGTATCTTTTTTGTAACTTAAGGTTATGCCTAGAGGGGTTCTCTATGTTTTTTAATCTAATTACCCTGTAAGATATCTACCATCCTGATTTTACAGGGGGGATTTCTTCATTTCTATTTACTTCTATTTTTATTAAAAGTCTTCTTGTAAGAAACTGAATGCTTTTTCATTGTTCTCAGATCCAAGGGTTTGGGTCTGTGGTCACCTATGCAAATTGGTGAGGCTTTTTATCCAACATTTCCCAGGAAAGGGGGGGTGCAAGTGTTGGGAGGATTGTTCATTGTTCTTAAGATCCAAGGGTCTGGGTCTGTAGTCACCTAGGCAAATTGGTGAGGCTTTTTACCAAACCTTGTCCAGGAAGTGGGGTGCAAGGTTTTGGGAAGTATTTTGGGGGGAAGGACGCGTCCAAACAGCTCTTCCCCAGTAACCAGTATTAGTTTGGTGGTGGTAGCGGCCAGTCCAAGGACGACGGGTGGAATATTTTGTACCTTGGGGAAGTTTTGACCTAAGCTGGTAAAGATAAGCTAAGGAGGTTTTTCATGCAGGTCCCCACATCTGTACCCTAGAGTTCAGAGTGGGGGAGGAACCTTGACAGTGATTGTAATAGTTGTATCAATACGCTCCCCAGACTGGACACAGTTATAGCTGCAGAAATGTGCCTTATACTGGGATTTTGCATTTTCCTTCCCACCCAAGAACAGCCACACTAGCTGAAGGAACTTTATATTGATTCATAGACTCAGATTTCAAGGCCAGAAGGGAAGATCTTCATAACTTACTTTGCCCTCCTGTGTAACACTGGTATGTCTGTGTCCATATTAGGGGAGGAGTGTGTTGTACCCCCTGAATTATACCTTTATAGTTCCAATGGTACACCTTTTATGTGTAGACAAGTGCTAAGATTCTCAAAGCTGTCTAGGGGATTTAGACTCCAAGGGATAAATATTCAAAGGCACAAATGGCACTTAGGCACTAACTCAGTTGTAAATCAATGCGATTTTGATGCCCAAGCATTTGTAGCTTTGAAATAGCCACCTCAAGTCCCCATCGATTTGAAAGGGAACTGGGTATCCAAATCCCTTGGACAGCTCAGGAAAGTTCAGCCTCTACATCTGTTTTGTGTTTCCCTTTAAATGCTAATTCTTTACCTTGAATCCCATTTTGAATATTTTACCTAAATAAACTGCAGCTCACAATAGAATCGGGGCCTTCTCCTGATGTGGTACTGCAAGAGATTTAATTAAAAATAAATTAGGATGAGGTCTGAGAACCAGAAGAACGGCAGATGCCAGATCCAAGCACAGTTAATGCGTTCTGATTCCTGATAAGCTCCTTGGAGATTTTGAGGAGTCTTTGATGTTGAATATGCAAATAAAGAAATTAAACTGTTTAAACTTTGCAATGGGAGAAAATCACCATCAAAAGGAGTCACCTTGCTTTGCCAGGTGGAGGGTGTTGTAGAAACAACCATTAAATATTTGCTACATTTTCTGTTCCTGCTGGCAGCCTTCCCGGGTAAGTGAATTGCAGAGAGATCTGGGGTGTGGAGGAGAAAGGAGAGCCAACAAGAAGGGTACTCAGACTCATGCATTCTTGTCCCGTAACTGCAGGTGTCTGGTCCCAAATCCAACGGGTCCAGCCTGGTGCTGAGATTAAAAAACCTGGAAAGTCAGAGAAGCTGTCCTGTAAACCATCTGGGTACAGCTTTACTAGCCACTTGCTCTCTTGGATTCAACAGGATTAACCCAAATAATGGAGGAATTGGCTATGCCTACAAATATAAAGGGTGATTCACTCTCTCCAGAGACAACTCCATCAGTACAGCCTATGTAGAGATCAGTGGGCTCGGAAGTGAAGACACCACCATGTATTACCATGAGAGCAGCACAGCAAAAGGAAACCCAATCAGAGTCATATAAAAACGGTCTGCAGAGGAAAACACAATCTCCTGAGCACATGGGAGACCCTGGGGCAGCAGGAAACAGGAGTCTGTATTCTATTTATACTACTCATTGCACCCTGTAACTGGAAATGTATCTGCACACCCCAAAAGTGAAACACAAGCACTGTGGTTTCCTACCAAAAAGTGACTTAACAGGGACTGATTTATAGAAAGCACCAGGCATCCATTGTGACAGATTTATGTTATTAATTTGCCTGGAGCATTAGGTGATTAGGCTGAGGCTGCAGGATCGTTAGGGGAGGAGATGAAGGAGCACACCAAGTGACTAAGGTTTAAAGCTTTATTAATAAAATAAAGTAAAACAACAGCGGAGAGTGAGGGGTGCTTTTTACCTTACTTAGAGGAAGGAAGGAAGCGTTAATGCCCCAAGCCCTACCCCCCTTTTATACTTACACACACACTACCTGGGGCTGGCCAAGCCGGGGGGTAACCTAAGAAGAAAAGGGGGAAGGGTGGACGGGAGTTTTGTTCTGTGCACAGGCTGCCCAGAGTTCGCTGTTGATCTCTGACCTGCCCTGGCTTTTGGGAGGATTTTTAAGACCTGGGTTTTTTGGGGGGGCCTTCCAGTTCAGGGACTTCTGTCCCCCATGCTTTTTGTACCAGTTCAACCCCGCATTTCGCTGCTTTTCGCCACTTTTTTTTTAAAACACACCTGCTTTAGGGACGCGAGACGGCTTTTTTTTCCTTGCTGACCTTTTACAGCCCCTGCACTTTTGTTTAGCTGATTTTTTTTTTACAGCTCTTTGTGGTTGGAATTCAGGCCCCCGTCTTTCTTGGCAGGCAGCCGAGAGTCGGTTGTGTGCTGTGGCCTTGGGCTGGAGTCCGGAGTCAGCGTCTTATCTTTGGATCTAGATGGAGCATCGAGTTAACCCATTTCTTTTTTCCTTTCTCCCTCTACGGCCTCTCATAACTGCAAAGGAACCTGTTACTTTACCCTTACACTTTTAACCCTTCTCAAAATGCCTTGTGATGCCTGTGACAGCATTAGCAACGTACAATGCGGATTTGCCTTCCAGGGGTCCCCCTGAGGGATGGGGCCATTGGGTTGTGGCATCCCCCCCCCACCCGGAATTAACATTGTGTTGTGAGGAGTCACCACTTAGGTTTTTACCCTCCCTCTGACACAGTGGCGAGGGTGACCGTTGGTTTTTTTACATAAGCAGCAATATATTACAAACACAATTGTCATGGTGACAACAATTGCATCCAGCGGCCGGGAGTGGCTTTTGACTTTATTAGTAACGTAGCATAACACATTCCCCGGTTGGCATAGATGCCCCATCCAGATGGCTGTGACAAAGGCAGCTTTTTCAGATGAAATGTGCATCGCAACACTGCGAAGGAGGGGGCATTTGTTTGGAACACAATTCATTGTTCCCGGCTGTGCGTCAACGGAAGGAAAACACTGGGTGTAATTTATGAAAAAATTAAACACAATATAACTAGAAACATTAACACAGCTTTGAATAACACAGGAGCCTTTAGTCCCTCCAGCGAGCATTTGCCCATCTAAACAGACAGGGGGTTATTCCTCCCCAAACGTCTTCGGCTCCTATCTTACTTAAACGTCACTGTCGGTAGATTTTTCTCCTCTCCAAAGTCAGTTCTCAAAATATGAATTAGGCTCCTGTGACACAGTCGCCCGTCACAGCAGCAAAACGGTCCTGGGTGAATGCCCTGAGCACCAGGCTACGGGGTATTTGGGGAGGGGTCTTTCAATCTCTCCTGTTCATGCTGTTCCACCGTGACTTAATTAATACTGATTTGGTCTGAAAGAGAAAGGGATGTGCTGGGGGTGTCTGTACCCCAAATGTCACCCTGCCCTTGACAGTGCAAGACCGGGGCTCAAGTCCCTGCTCCCGGATCAGGCAGAGGGTTAGGAAATGATCCTGGCTCTACCATGTCCTAGGCAAGTGCTCTAACCACTAGGCTAAAAGCTAAGGGAAGCACCAACAAATCCTTCTCTGGCACAAGGGGGTTTGGGCGTGTTTCTGAATGTAAATACCTGGGACTAACTCCAGGACAGGGCTGTGAATCCCAGCTGGAGATAGGCACCTAACTCCCTTTAACAGGTGGTACTTGGACCCAACCCCTCCTCAGCATTTCCGAAGGGGTAGGTCAGGCAGCTCTCCACTCATTGTGCTGGCTTTTGCCAATTCCTGGATCAAGCACCTAACTCTCCTCTACAAATGGATCATTTCAGTGTAGCCGGTCACTGCTGGGAAGGGGGCTTCCCTCCCGATGCGATGGGAACATCTTTTGCCAATCCCTCTCCAGCGGATGACCCAGAACAATGGATCCCTGGCACACGACCCCTCTCCAGATACTGTCTCCCCTGACCGGACGTGGAAAGGGGCTCCAGAGCTGACTCCCCCCAGTCCCCAATATCCCCTCACAATAGCCAGGCCCTCAGTTCCCATGCGAGGAAATACAGTCACTGCAGGGAGCTGTTCATTCCTCCCAGGGTCCGAAAGTGTCAGGAGGACCCCAGCGCCCTATGCGCGGCCCTGCACAGACACTCCGGACGGGACACTCTGACTCCTGGCACCGGAGCCGTAGGGCGAGTCAATCCGATCACTGGCAGCAGGAGCGTGTGTCTGTTATAAAGCGGGGCATGCAAATGAGGGAGCCAGTTTCCTCTTTAAATCTCTGCCTCTCTCTGCCCAGGCTGCACCCGGAGACACAATCCGCAGCCCCCTGGCTCTGTGCAGTCCCCAGCCAGTCCCCTGAGAACTTTCCCCTCCAGCACCCGGGAAAATGGGATTTTTGCTCCTTGTCATTGTCGCTGTAGCAGCTTTGGAAGGTATTTTCCTCCTCTGAAGACCTGGCCGAGTTAGAAGAATATTGTGTTACCGCTGTTCTTATACCGATATTAATGGCCTGTCTTTATTCCCAGGTGTCCGGTCCCAGACGCTGGTGGAGTCCGGAGGGGGTGTGAAGAAGCCCGGAGACTCTCTCCGCCTCTCCTGCAAAGCCTCCGGGTTCACCTTCAGCAGCTACTCGATGAACTGGGTCCGCCAGGCTCCCGGGAAGGGACTGGAGTGGGTCGCCTACATTTACAGCTCTAGCATATACTACAGTGACTCGGTAAAAGGGCGATTCACCATCTCCAGGGATGACGCCAAGAGTGAGCTGTATCTGCAAATGACCGGCCTGAAGCCCGAGGACACCGCCCGCTATTACTGTGCGGGAGACACAGTGACACCAAACCGGTTTGTGATCGCACAAAAACCCAGGCTGCGGAATCGCCCTTCTCCCGGCGGCCGCGCGGGGGCAGCAGCGACACCCCCCGCTTCGGGCTCGGGCAGGAGACCCGGCACCCGGGGGAACGGGACACAAACCTCCCGCCAGTTTAATCCTTCCGTTCCTGGGCAATGTGACTCCCCTTCCTGCCCAGAGCCCCGCTGAGTGCAGAGATCCCTCGCTTCATCTGTGAACTCCAATCCGGAGTGAGTCCTGTTCTGAGTCGCTCTCCCCCCGCAGACCCTGTATGTTGGCTCCCGCTGGGCCAGTCTCGGTGTCAGACTCACAGGCCAGCGTCTCTCAGTGTAAAGGGGACAAGAGCGTTGGGGTTTGCATCAGACCCAACGGGTGGAGAGAATTGCTCCAGGGGCAAATCCTCCGACAGTGTAAAGACACCGCAACTGCTTTCACTGGACTTGAGTTACTCCTGATTTACTACCAGGGAGGCTCTGGCCCTTTCAGCAGACTGGGATGTTTATGGCATTAATGCAGGGGAAGGTGATTAGTTCATTATCACCGATGTGGGGCCCCTCACCGTGGCATCTCCGCCCTTCGCACGCGGTTATTGCCTTTATCCCCCAACACCCCCGGGAGGCCGGGGAACGATCACAGCCCCTGGTTCGGGGCGGGGGACTGAGGCAGAGAGAGATGGAGGCCGGGTGTGGAAATGGGCCATGCAGGGTCCGGGCGGGGCTGGGGGGCAGAGATCACCCGGCGCCGGAATAAACCCCGCTCCGCTGCGCCGGGGGATGTGGCCCCGCTGGGACTTTCCGAAGCGGCTCCTGGGTTGTTTTCACCAACTGCCCTGTGGAAATCCCGGCCCGGACCCTCCGCTGGTGTCAGTGGGTGGAGCGGAGACATCCCAACCCCCAGTAAAGTGCCCCCATGTCACAGAGTCACCATGGAGATAAAAGGCCCCGCCCCTCAGCCCCCGATGGCATCACTCAGCCCAGCGCTGGCGCGCAGGGCATTGGGGACAGTCACGTGGCTAAGGGCTGTGGACAGGGACACGGTGGGATTTCATGGGGTCATTCAAGGGGAGGCGGCTGCTGAGGGAGAAGCAGAGGCCCATGGGTGGGGGGTCAGGGGGGCACTAGGATCACAGAACGCAGCTCCCACTGAATGAGATTTGGCTCCGGCCTCCCCAAAATCTTGTGTGACATTCCCATCCCACATTAGCTGTCAGCCAATTGTCACTGTCAGGTCTCCTATGGCTACAAAATGCTGAATCTGCTTCCCCTTGTCCTCAGAGAGTTTCTCAGATTCTGGTCCTGCTGCCAAATACTCTTGTCTCCCACAGTCTAACCCAAAGGCAATGAGGAATAAGGGAAGCTTTTCCCTGACCCAAGAACACACTGTGTCTGGCCAGGAAAGGATGTCTCGGGATTTGAGATAATTTTACTTCTTCCTTAGGTAAAAGCGCAAACATGATCCCCTAGCCCAGCCACCTCACAACACAGGATAAGGGGCCCGCTGAGTCCTCTTCTTCAAGACTGAGGGTAAAGCAAAGGGCAGGAGCTTTTGTCTTATAAGGAAGGGGATATACAGATAGGTCGAGAAATTTCCTGTTTAAATCTGTCCCTCTGTCTGCCCATTCAGCACCTGGAGACACAGTCCACAGCCCACTGGGTCTGTGCAGTAACCGGCCAATCCCCTGAGAACTTTCCCCTCCAGCAGCGGGGAAAATGAGACTTTGGCTCCATTTGGTTTTCATTCTAGCAGCTTTGGAAGGTATTCTCCACTCTTAAATGCATTGCAGAGAAAGGGGAGATATTGTATTCTTGTTCTCAGTACCATTTCTAAACATGTCCTTATTCCAAGGTGCCCGGTCCCACGTCCTGCTGGTGGAGTCCAGAGGGGATGTGAAAAAGCCTGAAGACCCTCTCTGCCTCTCCTGCAAAGCCTCCGGGTTCACCTTCAGTGATTATGAAATGAATTGGGTCCGTTAGGCTCCTGGAAAGGGCCTGGAGTGGGTTGCCCACATTCAAATCACCTCTACGTACGACGCTGATTCCGTCAAAGGTTGATTCACCATCTCCAGAGACAATCCCAACAACACGGTTTATTTGCAAATGAGCAATTTGAATACCGAGGACACCGCCGCCTATTACTGTGCAAAGCCCACAGTGAACCGAAACCGACAAATGATACTACAGAAACACCAGCTGTGGATTCCCCCTTATCCCATCAGCTGCAAAGGGCTACAGATCATAACCAATACCCCACTGGGCACAGGAATAGGAAGTGTCACAAGGCCCTGAGTAAAGTCAGGTTTTATCTATATAATTCCCAGAAAATATTCCATCTTGTTGCCCATTGCTCCATAGTGGGTGTGATCTCTGAACAAGTATCAGACAATGTATGAAACTAAAGAGAGACCCTCCCAGCCTTTTCTCGATTTTTCTGGCCACCCACCCAAACCCTGGGCTCCATACACCTACCCAGGCCCCAAATACTCCCTGCTTCCTGGTTTAAACCCCTTCAGGTCAATCCAGTATATGCAAAGTTGACAGCTCCCACTTCCTGGTTAAATACTGACAGTAGTACCTCAGACAAAAGAGCTGACTCACTGGGGACTCCCTTCCTGCCCCACCACCATGCTGTTTGCATTATGAAACTTCATTTGACTGACTGGACTCTCACGTCGAGTTTTTGAACATACAGTTGAACTATACTTTAGAGGACAGAGTCATCCCTGCCCTAACTCAAGGGACTGGCCCAGGAAGTTAATTTGACACAAATGAAACCCACCTACATCCCCTCTAACACCTAAGGAATGTAAGAGCAAAGTGGGTGCAAATCATTCCTCCCTCCTCTTTGCACAGCTGGGAATGGCCTCATAAGGTTCACATCAAGGCAGAGTCAGGCCCCTGACCTTTTTAACTTAATTATTCACTATTCATATCACTTTTCACCAATTGCTTTCCTCTCTATGGTGTCTTTTCTGCGATTGTCCTGACCCAATCGAATCCAGCAGTGAAAAAGTTGAACATGCGCTGTTGATGGATGTAAGGTGAAATCTACATCATGCCTTGGATCCAAAAGACTTTCGGGAAGAAGTGGGAGTGGACACTTTACTAGCATACTTCCTATACCAACAGCTACTGGTCTACAACCCTGGGGGAGGGAAGGGGGAGGGGCTCACAACCTCCAAAGACAGTTTCATCTGTATTTACACATCAGCAGTCTAAAGGACATGCACACAGAACAGTTAGCTCTCTCTCTCTCTCTCTCTCTCACACACACACACACACACACACACACAATATTCTTACTGAAAGGCAGCAACTTTATAGTACTTTATTATTGTTCACAATCCAGACATCCTAACACACCAGAACCAAAGGCAGAGAGAGACAAAGCAGGCTGCTCCTGAAGGGAGAGTGGCACAACCCATCCCCATCCTGATCTACCATGGCTCTTCGCAAAGTGACTGTTAAAAATCCAGATCACAAGCTTCCCTACGGAGTCCAACAGCCTGCATGCAGGAGAAGGAAACTCATTTCAAACTCAAAATGATGGCTTCAAACGTTACAGCAGTTTTCAATAAACCGCAATGGACTATTGACACTTCTGCCTCCAAGGCTACTAAACATTATGTGATTCTATTTATTGTGCTCCATCTCCATTAACATTAACATGTAAGTCCTGTCCACCTATGCATTACGGCTACAGTTTATGGTATAAACTTGAGGGTTATGGCAAGACTTCAGGCCTCCGGGTAGGATTAAAATTTAGGATTAAGATTAGCTCTTGGTTTTGGGTTAGAGTTCAGGTTTACGGTTACAAATAGGGTTAGGATTTAGAGACTGATTATAAATTTGAGGTTCAGGTTACAGTTAAAGGTTAATGTGACACGTCATGATTACTATTAGGGCCAGTTTTAGCATTACAGTGAGTTTATACATTTAAGGTTAGGGTTAGGGTAAATGTTAAAGATTAAGGTTATTTGTTACCCTTAGAAATAGGGATAGAGTACACATTTAGGTTTGTGTTCAGTTAAGTGTTAAATTTTGGGTATGGTTTTATCTTTATCGTTAGGTTTAGGTCGGGCTTTAGTGTCAAGGCTGTGATGGAGAAGGAGGGCGGCTATTAAAAGCCAGGGTTAGAATTTACACTGAGGGTTAGAATTCCCTTCAGGGAAGAAGTCACGATTTAGGGATAGAACTAAGGTATTCCTTTCGCTTTCAGGTTCAGATCAATATAAAGGCTAAGGTGAGGGTTTATCGTAAGGGTCAGGGTTAAATGTGGGAGTTAGGGAGAGGAGAAAGAAGATGCGAGCTGGACTCCTTATAGACACATAGGAAGCTCTAATCCAGTGGTGCTCGCACCCCGACTGGGAGAGGGGGGTGCCCCAGAGATAAACTGCCGGCCCTTCTCTCAGCCACACACAAAGAAACCGAGTTAGCTCTAGGAAATAATTGGAGTCTCTTTTAAGAAGGGAGATATGCAAATAGGGGGAGAGTTTCCTGTTTAAATGTGTCTCTCTCACTTCCACGGCTGTGAGACAGACAATCTGCAGCCCCCTGTCTCTGGGCAGTCGCCAGACAACCCCCCCTGAAAACTCTCCTCTCCAAACACAGGGACAATGAGGCTTTGGTTGTCTCTCGTTCTCATTGCAGCAGCGTGTGAAGGTATTTTCTCCCTTTCCATATCTTGTAGAGTCAGGAGACTGTTATTCTGTTGCCCTAGATACTAATTTTTCCCATAATTCATCTTTCTTCTCAGGTGTCCGGTCGCAGGTGCAGCTGGTGGAGTCCGGAGGGGATGTGAAGAAGCCCAGAGACTCTCTCCGCCTCTCCTGCAAAGCCTCCGGCTTCACCTTCAGCAGCTACTGGATGAGCTGGGTCCGCCAGGCTCCCGGGAAGGGGCTGGAGTGGATCGCCGGCATTTACAGCTCTAGCATATAGTGACTCGGTAAAAGGGCGATTCACCGTCTCCAGAGATGACCCCAACAGCCTGCTGTACCTGCAGATGACCGGCCTGAGATCCGAGGGCACCGCCCGGTATCACTGTGCGAGACACACAGCGAGGGAATCCCGATGCTGCTAACACGAAAACTCCAGCTGCAGAATTGTGCGTCTCTTGTGCGCCGCGTGGGGGCAGCACGTCCACAAACCATCCGGCACGAGGCACAGGAACGGGATCGACAGAGGGAGTGAAGAAATATCTGTCAGCAGGTGCCCGACCTGTATATCCAGCTGTGATCATGTGTCCATCAAAACGGGGGCGTCTTGAATAGTCACATGCCTGAATGTGGAACTTATCTGACAGTAGAGTAAAAATGCACAGCGCAGAGGAGGAATATTTGGGGTCTCGGTTGTTCCAGGTGTAATAACTAGGACTTGGACTTCAAAGGTCCCTCAAAGCCCCAGGTGTCAAAATCCTATCGCAGTTTGTTGGGAAATAGGTACAAATGCTCTCAGCTTCCTTTGAAAGATAACAAAACGCAGCAATAGTTCTAACGTTCCCTTGAAAGGATACATCAGGTTCCCACCACCTCTGCCCTCAATACAAACACAGATTTTCACGTGCTGCTGCCCTGGTCACTAGCCGGATACTCTTCTCTCTAAGGGCCTGACCCACAGTCCGCTAAAACCAAGAGTGGGTCTTTCCATTCCCTTCAACAGATTGTAGATCAGCCCTTACACCTGGAGGGGTATGAGAGAATTCAAGGGAGCTCTTTGTGCACCAGTATGGTCAGATGGCATCGCACTCGCTGGGCCTGGCCCCGACACAGAGTTAGCACCAGTCCGACTCCCTCCCTTAGAGCCAACGGCCAAATGACTCCGAGCATTTGGGAAAAGGGTTTGTCTCTGCTATAAGCAGCGAGATATGCAAATAAGGGTGAGAGTTTCCTGGTTAAATCTGCCCCTCTCTCTGCCCAGACCCCTGACTCTGTGCACTTACCAGCTAATCCCCCTCGAACACCAGGCTGGGACCCTCCTTGTCCTGCTCCACCCCCTTTTAGAGCTTTGGCACAAGGTGGGAATCTTTTGTTTCTCTCTGGGTCCCCGTCCCCACCTTCTAAATGGAAAAGCACCAGGTTTAAGATGGATTCCAGGACCAGGTGACATGGTCCCATGTCCTGTGAGACCCCTACTCTCCATTCTTCCAAGGCTGGCAGGCCTGACTCACAGGAACACAGGAAGGTTTAAAAGTAAACAGAGCCATTTACAACCGATTGTCCTGGTCAACGGGAGCCATCAAGATCCTAAACCACCATTAATGGTCCACACCTTGCATAATGACACTAGGCCTTTAGAGTAAGACTTCATATTTCTAGCTTCAGAGATAAGAATGATACAGTCATACAAATGGGATGACCACACTCAGTAGATCATAAGCTTTGTAATGGTACCTTACAAGAGACCTTTGGCATAAAGAAAATTCCAGTTACATTATATTCATCCTTAAAACATATTTTTGTAAAGCATATGGAGTGCAAAGTCTCAACTGCCCACAGGGGATGCATTGCCTCATTTTCTAAAGCAGATGACAATGATTGTGGTCAGAGACAAGTGACTGGGAACAGTCATCATCATCACCACTTCCCCTTAGACCTCAGAGCGCTTTACAGGGAGGTCAGCCCCATTATCCACATGGTGCAGGTCGCTCATAGAGTCATGGATTCCAAGGCCAGAATGGACCATGCTGAACATCTAATCAGACCTCCACAGGCCAGAGAACTTCCCCAAAAACAATCCTGTGGGCAGATCTTTTAGGGAAAAAACGTGCAGTCTTGGTTTAAAAATGGTCAGTGCTGGAGAACACATCACAGCCATTGGTGAGTTGGTCCAATGGCCAGTTACTCTCACTTAGATTTTTGCACCATATTTCCAGTCTGAATGGGTCTAGCTTCAACTTCCAGCCCTTGGTTCCTGTTATACCTTCTGTCCGTCAGATCAAAGAGCCCAGGATTAAATCTTTGCTTCCCGTGGAGGAGCTGATCCGAGGTCAATGGCAGTCAAGGACACGTCCCTTCTCAGTTCAGGGAGGTTTGGGTCTGAACGTTACACACTTTCTTCACCCATTCCTCGGAATCAGAGGGCAAGACAGTTGATTGCTCAGGGAAGAAGTTTGTGTCTCTTATAAGGAGCAGGATATGCAAATAGGAGTGACACTTTCCTGTTTAAATCTGTCCCTCTCTCTGCCCAGGCTGCACCCAGAGAGACAATCCACTTCCCCCTGGGTCTGTGCACTTACCAGCCAAACCCCTGACAGCTTTTCCCTCCAGCTCCAGGGAAAATGAAACTTTGGCTCCATTTGGTGTTCATTGTAGCAGCTCTGGGAGGTATCCTCTCCCCTGGAAAGCATTGGCGGGGCAAAGGAGCAGTCTATTATCGCTATTACGATTAATATGATCGATAATATCTTTCTATCCCCAAAAAGAAAAGGAGTACTTGTGGCACCTTAGAGACTAACCAATTTATTTGAGCATGAGCTTTCGTGAGCTACAGCTCACTTCATCAGACTAACACGGCTGATTTCTATCCCCAGGTGCCCAGTCTCAGTCTCTGATCCCAGAGTCACAAGTTTATGTGCAAAAGCCCAGAGACACTCTCTGTATTTCCTGCAAACCCACCAGGTTCACCCTCAGCAGCTACTCAATGAGCTCGGTCAGACAGGCTCCTGGGAAGGGACTGGAGTGGAGTGCAGAGGGGAAATACACCCAACTTCAACTACCATCAATGACACACAGGGATGCTTCACCATCTCTAGGGACAACCCCAACAACCTGCTGTATCTGCAAATGACTGGCCTGAAATACTGAGAGCAGAAAGCTATTAAGCGCAGAAGAAAAAACGAGCTGAAATGGCACAAACTTCACCAACACACTGCAGAGGGCAGCAGTGAATTACAATTAAATACTGTTATAGTAAACTATTTCAAGGACAAGTATTAAAGGGCATGTTTGTGCACATAGAAGCAGGTAAATATGTAGGGATTTTTATGTATATTAATAATATGAGAAAATATTCTTTCAGGTCTTGTACAGCCAATGACACTACGGAGAATAAAATGTAAAGTTAAATCAGTGGGACTAAGAATTGTGCTTAAATGTAAAAGGTGTCCTGCACAGAGATGGGGTTAAGCAAATGCCTCAGTGCTTTCCTGAAGCAAAGCCTAAGAAATTGTTCTAGGGTCTAGATGAAAAATACTTGAAAATTATCCACTGAGCTCCTATGTCCATTAAATTATTTGGAATATGCCCAACTCTGTAGAGGGGCAGGGGGAATCTCCCTCCGCACACTGCTCCTACCTGCAAGCTCCACCCCCGCAGCTCCCATTTGTCGGGAATGGGGAGCTGTGGCCAATGGGAGCTGCAGGGGCAGTGCTTGCAGAGAGGGGCAACATGCGGAGCCATGTGCCGCCCCCCTCACCCCACCCCAGGGGCCACAGGAGTTTGTTGGCCATTTCCAGGAGTAGTGTGGGGCCCAGGTAGGCAGGGAGCCTGCATTAGCCGTTGGAGGTAAATGCTGCAATATACAATGCTGGTGCTTACCCAGGAGACCTCATGGGGGGCAATTTTATCATGCCTGGGACATTCCCATGAGGCTATTTTTTGTGACTGTGACACCTTGTCTCTGTACACTTCTAGGAGAAATTCAAATACCTTTTCCACATCTTTCTTGTCTGCCATTGCCATGAGCTTAACCATGGCCTTGGCCTTGGCCTTTGAGGTGTTCCTCTATGAAGTCCATATGATCCTCTTCAGGTACTCTTAGCACACACGGACTTGCCTTCACAGACTTGACTCACTCCTCTACTGTAATGTCTCCTGGTCTTGATGGGAAGCCACCAAACTCTGTGACTTTCTGCTCCCATAGGACATAAATATTAGGGGGCTTCTTAGCTTCTGCTGCCTGATGGTCCATTACTGCCTTAGCCAGTGATAAGGCTTCTCTCTGTTCTTTTCTAGCTAGTTGTAATGCCTCAGCTTGGTCTGATCATCTGCACACAAGTTCAGCAAAGTGGGCCCATAGTTCTTCAATTCCAGCCATAGTCGGGTTCTTGACCAGGCCTGGACAGTGCCATCAGAACTCAACCAGGAAACCAGTGGGGTGGACCTTGTGGATAGGATCCTGTTCGTGATGCCAATTCTGTAAGCGGGGGAATGGTCCAGCTACTGTGGGGAACTTTCCTGGCTTATACACTACCCCAGTGAAATGGACTAGCAGAGGGATATGAGTCCTCGCTTCCACTACCTTTACCCCCTTAGCTTGGCCCCACTCTGACTGACCCAGGCAGTTCCAGCTCACACAGAGGATGGGACCCCCCTTGCCCAGTTTACAATCTGAGTGTAAATGGGAAGTGGAGTGGGAATGAAAATATAAACAGGAAGATAAATATCAACCCTGCATAATAATATTCCTTCACTGAGGCCTGAATCCTCCTCGACTCTCCCCTAAAAGAAAAACGCACAGACACGCTGCTCTTGGCACAATAATATGAGGGAGACTTCACTGCAAAACTTAACTCTGTCCTCAGACTCCCCCCAAGACCAGCTCCTCTCACCTGCACCCACAGGCGGGCCCCCAGACCTGCTCCAAAGCACGAGCCAGGCTTGCTCAGATCACGTTCCTAGTGTCGTGGATCATTTCAATGTAGCCGGTCACTGCCGGGAAGGGAAGGGAAAGGGGCTTGCCTCCTAAATCCCTCCCAGCGTCATGGGAAATCTTCCCTCTCCAGCGGGGGGCCCAGCCCAATGGATCCCTGAGACAAGACTTCAGCCATCCCCCATCCCGGACACTGACCCCCTGACCGGACGTTGCATGGCCCTTATGTTTGTGGAACCGGGCTCCAGAGCTGAGTCCCCCCAATCCCCAATATCAGGTCAAAAAGAGAGACCCTCAGTTCCCATGCGAGGAAATACAGTCCCTGCAGGGAGCTGTTCATTCCTCCCAGGGTCCGAAAGTGTCAGGAGGACCCCAGCGCCCTGCGCCCGGCGCTGCACAGACACACAGGACGGGACACTCTGACCCCTGCAGCATGAGCTCTGGGGCGAGTCAATCCGATCACTGGCAGCAGGAGCGTGTGTCTCTTATAAAGCGGGGCATGCAAATGAGGGAGACAGTTTCCTGTTTAAATCTGAGCCTCCCTCTGCCCAGGCTGCACCCGGAGACACAATCCGCAGCCCCCAGGGTCGGTGCAGTGACCAGCCAGTCCCCTGAGAACTTTCCCCTCCAGCACCCGGGAAAATGGGATTTTTGCTCCTTGTCATTGTCGCTGTAGCAGCTCTGGAAGGTATTTTCCTCCTCTGAAGACCTGGCCGAGTTAGAAGAATATTGTGTTACCGCTGTTCTTATACCGATATTAATGGCCTGTCTTTATTCCCAGGTGTCCGGTCCCAGACGCTGGTGGAGTCCGGAGGGGGTGTGAAGAAGCCCGGAGACTCTCTCCGCCTCTCCTGCAAAGCCTCCGGGTTCACCTTCAGCAGCTACGGGATGAGCTGGGTCCGCCAGGCTCCCGGGAAGGGACTGGAATGGGTCGCTGCTATAAAATACGATGGGAGTAGTACATACTACCTCGATGCAGTGAAAGGGCGATTCACCATCTCCAGGGATAACGCCAAGAGTGAGCTGTATCTGCAGATGACCGGCCTGAAGCCCGAGGACACCGCCCGCTATTACTGTGCGAGTTACACAGTGACACCAAACCGGTTTGTGATCGCACAAAAACCCAGGCTGCGGAATCGCCCTTCTCCCGGCGGCCGCGCGGGGGCAGCAGCGACACCCCCCGCTTCGGGCTCGGGCAGGAGACCCGGCCCCCGGGGGAACGGGACACAAACCTCCCGCCAGTTTAACCCTTCCGTTCCCGGACTCTGAATGGCCAATTTCCCTACCCTAGAGATGGAGGCGGGGTGTGGAAATGGGCCATGCAGGGTCCGGAGGGGGCTGGGGGGCAGAGATCACCCGGCGCCGGAATAAACCCCGCTCCGCTGAGCCCGGGGATGGGGCACCGCCGGGACTTTCCAAAGAGACTCGAGCATTTTTTCCATCCATTCGACAGCTGGAAATCACAGCCCTGGTGTAAACGGTGCCGCTCAGGATCCTGCCCACAATACAGTGCCCCCATGTCACAGAGTCACCATGGAGATAAAAGGCCCCGCCCCTCAGCCCCCCGATGACATCACTCAGCCCAGCGTTTACCCGCAGGGCATTGGGGACAGTCGGGGGCGAAGGGCTGGACAGGGACACGGTGGGATTTCATCGGGTCGCTCAGGGGGAGGTGGCAGAGCTCCTGAGAGAGCTCCTGGGCTGGGGGGAGGGGGAAGTATCTTGAATCACATCTGGAATTTTCAAAGGGTAAAGTCAAGGGGAATTAGATACCCCATTACCTAAGTCCCCTTCAAAAATGTCAATCAACACTCCAGTAGGTCCTGCTCCAAACCCCACTCAGACCATTGGAAGTCCTTCCCTTGCCTTTAGTGACCTTTGCATCAGGCCCATAAAGCACAATATTCCCCAATATCTCCAGAAAATGTCAGAAACCACAATTCCTTTACTGGCCACTAGACTGAAGAGACAATTCAGCCAAAATATGCTGTTGATGCTGGATAAAGTGCTCATGGTGTCTCGGCATTAGCTGTCCAGACCCATCCTTGTGTCCTAGCTATGCAAGTGCAGAGCTATTAAAGGACTTAGGCACGGCATTAAGGATAAGCATTTGCATTTTTTTTTTTAAATAAGCCAGTTTGGAGCTCGAGCCCTCAAGCAATCTTAGGTATTCATATTGTCCCCATCACTGTACTGTTTGAGCATTTAGAGCAGGGGTGGGCAAATTTTTTGGCCCAAGGGCCACATAGGAGGGCCGGGCAGGGAGGGCTGTGCCTCCCCAAACAGCCCGGCCCCCACCCCCTATCCACCTCCTCCCACCTCTGGCCCCCTGACTGCCCCCCTCAGAACCTGCGACCCATCCACCCCCCCGCCCCTCCCGCTCCTTCTCCCCTGACTGCCCTGAAGCCTATCCACCCCCCTGCCCCCTAACAGGCCTCCTGGGACTCCCACCCCTTATCCAATCCCCCCTGCTCTCTGTCCCCTGACTGTCCCCTGGAACCCTCTGGCCCTTATCCAACCCCCTGGCTCCCCGCGCCCTAACTCTGCCGCGCAGAGCAGGAGGAGCTCACAGCCACGCTGCCCATGCTGCCCAGCAGGGGCGGTGGGCCAGAGCCCTTGAGATGCGGTGCACTGGGGCTGCGGGCTAGCCTCCCTGGCCGGGAGCTCAGGGGCCAGATGTAGCCCACAGGCCATAATTTGCCCACCTCTGATTTAGGGTAACAAGAAAACATTTTACAAATACATTAGAAGCAAGGGGAAGATGAAGGACAGGGAAGGACCACTGCTCAATGAGGAGGGAAACACAGTCACAAGAAAATGCAGGAATTGTCCAAGTATTAAATGCCAATTTGTTCAGGTTTTCTCCAAGAAGGTTAGCAGTTATCAGAGGACTAACAGTGAACATCAGTGTAAATGGGGTAGGATCTGAGCCTAAAATAGGGAAACAACAAGTTAAGAATTACTGAGACAAGTTAGACGTCCTCAAGTCAGCAGGGCCAGATGAAATACACCAAAGAATACTTAAGGAACTGGCCAAAGAGATCTTAGCCATTAACAATTATTTTTGAGAACTCTCAGAGGACAGGAGAGATCCCAGAGGACTGGAAGAGGGCAAGTGGTACCTATCAATAAAAAGCAGAATAAGGGCAACCCAGGAATTATAAACCATTAAACTTAACTTCTGTACCCAGAAAGAATGGAGCAAATAATCAATTTTTAAGCACCTAGAAAATAAGGTGACAAAGAACAAATCATGTCAAACCCACCCCATATTCTCCTTTGACAGGATAACAGGATGAGGGGATGGGGGCGGGTAGAAGAACAGTGGATGTGGTATATCTCCACTTTACTCAGACATTTCATACAGTCTAAGATCGCCTTCTCATCAGCAAACCAGGGAAATATAGACTGGTGATCCTATTATAAGGTAGGTGCAGAACAAGTTAGAAAACGTTCTCAGAGAGTAGTTATCAATGATTCACAGTCAAGCTGGGAGGGAATATTGAGAAGAGTCCCACAAGGATCTGTCCTGGGTCCACTTCTATTCAATAGCCCCATAAATGACTTGGATAATGGCAGAGAGAGTACATTATATAGTTTGCAGTATACCAATCTGGGAGGGGTTGCAAGCACTTCAGAGACCAGGATTAGAATTCAACATGAACTTGACAAACCAGAGACATGGTCTGAAATACATAGGCTGCCTCCACACTCACTGTCTGTGTAGCTAAACCCGGCAGCAAAAGGCTCTGGCAGGGGGAGGTAGCAGTAGATTCCTTCCCAACCCCAAATATCAGCCAGTTGGACCTTGAGCCTGTGGGCAAGACCCACCAGCCAGACCCCTGGGAAAGAGTTCTCTGTAGTAACTCTGAGCCCTCCCCACCTAGTTTCCCATCACTGGCCGTTGGAGATATTTGCTACCAGCAGTTGTCGATGTGCCTACAATGGCATGTGGCCATCTCATCATACCACCACCCACCTTATATAAATGTATCAAGCTCAGTCTTGAACCCAGTTGGGTTTTTTCCCCCTTTCTAGCATTAATTCTGACTGAGATTTAATAAAAAAAAAAGCCACCTAAAGACATTTAGATTCCTGGTTTATATTAGGAAGAAAGGTAGTTTTGGAAATCTTAACCCAAGTAAACTGGAAACCTTTCCCTATTGTTACCTCCTCTTCCCTCTCTCCTGCCCCTTTGTTTGCTGCCTGGCTTTAAAGGCTTTTTGAACTACCTCATGCAAATTAAGTAAGGCTATTGCTTTTTTAAGAGCCAGGGAACATCTCCTTCTCAGACACACACCAAATTCCCTACTTTGTGCTGTGTATCTTCATCTGTTCCTTTGGAATTCTGATTCAAAAATAAATACCATGTGTTTCATTTTTCTTTCCCTGCTGGCAGCTTTCTCAGGTCAGAACTTGAGAGGCACGTGGGATAAAAGAAGGAAACATATGCTGCCAAAATGAACGTTCAGTTCAATCTTTGATTCTCCAGAGCACTGAAGAACCTGCTTAGATGCTTTGCGGAATTATGGCCTAGATCTTTAATATTTGTCTATTTGCAGGTGTCTGGTCACAAATCCAGTGCAGCCAGTCCGGAGCAGAAGTTAAAAAGCCAGGAGACTCTGCAAAACTCTCCTGTCAAGTGTCTGGCTACACGTACACTAGCCACGGTAGGCACTGGGCACGGAGGTCTGCGGGGAAAGGACTGGAATGGGCGTCTTCAATTACCAACGGGGCGGGTGACACCACATACTACACAGACTCGGTCAAAGGGCGATTCACCATCTCCAGAGACAACACCCAGAACCTGCTGTTCTTTCAAATGGATGGGCTGAAGCCGGAGGACACAGCTGTGTGTTACTGTGCCAGACGGGGTGAACACAGGGTCGGAGAACGTACCCTTGTTCACTCAAAAACTCCTTAGTGGGAGATTCCAGGTCATCTCTCCACCAGATAGCAGCAGTGGCCCACATTAGGAGAGGCCAGGGAAAGACCTAACCACAGCTCAGAATGACACCTGTCCTGTATGCAGGGTCATCTCTTAATGACAGCACTGGTTAAAACACCATTCGTGGGGCTAATGCGAGAATGCTTTTCTCTCCAGCTGAAAATTTCAACTCTCTTTTTGTTGAAATTTTCTGCAAAAAACTTCAACTTTCTGTCAGTGAAAAGGTTTATTTAATTTTGAGGAAAGCAGACACTTTCTGGAAACATCTTGGTTTAGCCAAAACCCCAATTCTCTTAAAGTTTTGATGGAAAGTTTTGGGCCAGGCCTAATTATTTGCCCTTTTTCAATCGAAGGAGTCTGCTTCAGTAAAGCAAGGAGTGGACAGACAGACATGTTTAGATTATTCTTACCTCCTCTTCCTACTCCCCCAGACCTACCCCTTACTTTGTGTCCTTCCCTTCTTGCATCTTTCCTTTGACCAAGTCCCTGATCCTTCAAGTGGAAGTCAACAGGGCTCCAGAATTTGGAGCATCTTGAAGGGTTGAGATAAAGGCCCTGATTCAGCAAAGCACTCTGCTTCGCATTTCCAGAGGAGTCTAAAGGTCCGTATCCAGGGGGATAAAAGCCCTGTGGCATGACTGTGTCTGGCCTGGGTCAACTGGCTGGGGCCAAGGGGCTAAAAATTGCTGCGTAGACATTCGGGCTGTGGCTGGAGCCTGAGCTCTGGGATCCTCCATCCTCACAGGGTCCCAGAGCTCAGGCCCAGCCTAAGCCTGAATGTGGAAACAGCCATTTTTAGCCGCTTGGCCCCAGCCAGCTGACCCAGGCCAGCAGCAGCTTTATCCCTGTGTAGACAAACCCCAACACAGTGAGAAACCCAGATCCTATTGAACATAAGAGCTGCCATTATGGTTCAGACCACGGTCCGCATTGCCCAGTATCCTGTCTGACAGTGGCCTATACCAGAGCTTCAGGGGGAGTGACCGTAACAGGGCAATTCTGCAGTGCTTCATCCCTGTCTTCCACTCCCAGCTTCAGGTCGTCAGAGGTTTAGGGTCACTCCAAGCATGGGGTTGCATCCCTGAGCATTTCAGCTAATAGCCATTGATGGACTTATCCATGAATTTATCCATTTTTTAACCATGTTAGAGTTTTGGCTATCAAGCCATCCTATGGAAATAAGTTCCACAAGTTAGCTGTACACTGCATGAAAAAGTACTTCCTCTTCTTTAGTATGACTGATACAACCAACATTAACGGGTTTAAATAAGTGTTATTTAACCCCCCCAACTCCTTCAACAGCCAGGCTGAGGATTTCCAAGCTGCCCTACAGATATGGACACATCATTCCTCTTATAATCCTTCAGGGACTTTAGAAAACCTCCACCTCTGGGATTCAGGAGACTCAAGTCCCTGCTCTAATGAGTCTTTCATTACTGATAGTGAGTGCAACAACCTTGCAACTCCCACGTCCCCTTGGGAGCTTAGCCCTTAATCTATAAATTCCGAGACCCCCCCTAAAAATTTCATCTTACATAACTACACTCAGATCACAGAAAACATACCCCCAGGGAAAAGAAATACAGAGAGCAGAAGGCAAGGAGAAAAATAAAGCTGAGCTTGCTCGTGTCGCTTGCAATGATCATTCCAGACAGAAGTAGGGAATGGACAGTGACAGCCTTATGTTGACTGGCACCCGACACTGTGTATAACCTGTCTGGTGGACACAAATATTAGCGGGTGTTTGGGTATTTCTCTATCATTCAGTGACATCAAACAAATTTTCACCAGGCCTTATATAGCCCATGGCGCTACTCAGAGATCCAGTGAGCTGATATCTCCCTTAAGGACTCCTGAATACCGCAACCCCAGCTCTCAGCTTTTACAAAACAATCTCTGCAAAGGGTCACCCACCCCTAAAGGAAACAGAGCCTGGCATCTGAGCGCACTGCCTCTCACCTGGGAGATAACACTCACTGCCTGACTGAGCAGCGTCCCGCACCATGGAGACTCTTGGGCTGCGACTCTCACAACAACAGAGGGGATCCTGACCCACACATTGCCCTATTTAAGGTGCTGGCAGAATAGTAATAAATAATAATTCGGTCTTCTAGTCCGTCATTGATAGAAAGAGTTTAATAGACTTTCTCCAGTTCTCCAAGAAGAAGTTTTCAGACATGAGCAGTAATAACAACCCCTAGCTATTCTGTAGTGGCTTTCATTCATAGATCTCAAAGCACGGACAAAGGAGGCTGAATATCATTTCCCCCACACTTCAGAGACATACAAATTCAGGCATCGGGAGTGTAATTTCTTGCCCAAGGTCACCCATCAGATAAGGAACAAAGTCAGGAATAAACTGCTGGGTTCTTGAGTACCAGGTTAATGTGCCCAAACAAGATTGCACTGCTCCAAGGGTCTCACAAGAACAGAGGGAGAAGCAGACAGAACGTAGTGGAAGCTTTAAGCTGTCAGGGGATAGGAGGGAAGGTTCTCTCATGGATCAGGAAATGGCTAAAAGATAGGAAACAAAGGGTAGGAATAAATGGTCAGTTTTCAGAATAGAAAGGGGTAAATAGTGATGTCCCCCCAAGGGTCTGTACTGGGCCCAGTCCTATTCAACACATTCATAAATGATCTGGAAAAGCGGGTAAACAGTGAGGTGGCAACATTTGCAGATGATACAAAACTACTAAAGATAGTTAAGTTGCAGGCAGACTGCAAAGAGCTACAAAAGCAGTGGTCTCCCCCCGGTCGATTGCGATCAACTGGTCGATCCTAGAGGATCTTCCAGTTGATCGTGATCTCCAGCAGTGCAGGGGGTTGCCACTAAGACAGACTCCCTGCCTACCTCGGCCCCACGCCGCTCCCAGAAGTGGCAAGCACGGCCCGTGGCCCAGGAGGTGGGGGGGCAGGGGGAATCTCCCTCCGCACACTGCTCCTACCTGCAAGAACCACCCCTGCAGCTCCCATTTGTCGGGAATGGGGAGCTGTGGCCAACAGGGCAGTGCTTGCAGAGAGAAGCAACATGTGGAGCCATATGCCGCCCCCCTCACCCCCACCCCAGGGGCCACAGGAGTGTGTTGGCAATTTCCAGGAGTAGTGTGGGGCCCAGGTAGGCAGGGAGCCTGCCTTAGCCGCTGGGGGTAAATGCTGCCTGGCAGGAGGCCGCACTCCAAGCCCCAGCCCTGAGCTCCCTCCTGGAGCCAGCACCCCTTGCCCCAGGTGAGGGCAAACTACGGCCCAGGGGCCGCATCCGGCCCTACAGACATTTTAATCTGGCCATTGAGCTCCTGCCAGGAAATGGGGTGAGCCATGGCTTCATGCGGCTCCTGGAAGCAGCAGCATGTTCCCCCTCTGGCCCCCATGAGTAGAGGTAGTCTGAGAGCGGAGGACACCGCCGTGTATTCCTGCACCAGACACACAGCGAGGGGAAGCAAGTCTGAGCTCAGCCAAAAACCTCCCCCTGCAGTAACAGTGCGACGTGTCCGCTGCTGAGGGCGCGAACCAGCCCCCGACTGCCTGGGACAGGCGATGGGAGCAGCCCGGAGAAAGTCTCCCAGGCTAGAAATACTTGCAGACTGGTGCAGTTTCTGAATTGGTTTCACTCACTCCCCCTGGAACTCCTCTGAGCATCAGACAGGGTGCTGGAAAGATTTATTCTCTCTCCCTTTTTCTTCGATTCCAGACACACAAACAAAACACTGATGCATACAGAAAAATACACAAACACACATACAGGCAATCACTGCTGCACAAGAACACAAACAGAGACAGCATGCAAACACCCATACAAACACATAAATATACACAATCACTCAAAAAACAAATACACATCTAAACACAAAAAGCAAGCTCAGACACAAACAAACCCTTCCTTACACAATCATACACACCTAAACACACACACAGATTAGTCTTTTAACACAGAGAAAACTCTCACACAAACACATATGAACACAAACACACAAAGAGACACATCCATACAATTCCTGTATGCATGGTACATAAAGAGAATGGACCAAATTCTCCTCCCAGCAACATTGCTTTAAATATGAACTCGCTTCCCTGGGGTAAATATCATTATTCTCAATTTGTGCTGAGTGACAGACACCAGAGTTTTACCCAGCACTGAGTGAAAAATGAATTCAGTGTAGAGAGATGGTTCGCTGCCTTTGCCTACACTTTAATTCCCTCACAGATTTTCAGCTGGCTGCAGAAGCTGTCCCGTTGTAGTCCTGCACTGGACTCATGGGAACTGGGTTCTGTTCTCACCTCTACCTCTACCAGGGAATTACTGGGCGACCTTGGGCATGCCACTTTACCCCCGCCTCCCCAGTCACAGGTTAAGGTCTGGTCATTTTAAGGTTAAGATAAGTGCAACTGTGTCTTAGTGGGTCACAACTGGAAATGCCAAAGACAGGATGAACTGCTGAGAAATAGGGCAAACACAACCCAAAACTGGCCTTTATTTTTTTATAAGATATACCAAAGCAGCCACAAAAGTAAATTCCTGGTTCACCACAGTGGCTAACAAGAAAACATAAAGACAGTTTCCTCAGGCATCCCAGTTCTTATATCACCACCAAAAACACTAGGTTCAGAGATGAGTGGTTTTTTTACAACTCGTCTCATCAAATAATAGGTTCTTCTCATCCCAAAGGACCAGCCACACACCCAGGTCAATATACAACTTTGATCTTACCCCAAAATCATGCTGATGCCAATCCCTTAGTATCTAAAATCTAAAAGGTTTATTCATAAAGAGAAAGAAAGAAAGAAAGAAAGAAAGAAAGAAAGAAAGAAAGAAAGAAAGAAAGAAAGAAAGAAAGAAAGAAAGAAAGAAAGAAAGAAAGAAAGAAAGAAAGAAAGAAAGGTGAGAGTTACAATTGGTTAAAGGAATCAATGACATCCAGTAATGGCAAGGTTCGTGGTTCAGGCTTGTAGCAGTGATGGACTAATCTGCTGTCTTAAGTCAAGTCCCTGGAGGACACCCACAGCTGGGATGGGTCATTCAGTCCTTTGTTCAGAGCTTCAGTTTGTAGCAAAGTCCCTCCAGAGGGAAGAAGCAGGACTGAAGACCAAATGGAGAAGATGCAGCTGCCTTTTATAGTCATTTGCCATGCAGCCTGTGCTTCCTTTGTTTCAAACACAAGCTGCCCAGCATGTGGCTGGGAAGCCTCAGGACTAGTCTACATTGGCAACATTAAAAAGCTTCCGTGGCAGCAGGCACCAGGCCTGAGGAGAGCCCCACTGGACTTGGACTTGGAGCCCCTAAGTCCTTTTCCTCCTTTGCTCGTTGTCTTTTGTTGTATTGAGAGCAACTTCACAGGCTGTCTTCAGCCTGTCATGGTGACCTTTGACCCAGTCATCCAAACTGTTCATCGCATCCTTAGAAAAGACTTCTTGATGCTTCTCTGGTAACGCCCTTAAGTTAGCCACCTGTGCAGGCATCAGCCCCTGGCGTGCTGCGTGAACTAGAACTGGCAGTCTCTCACCACGTCTTTCTTGAGGAAAGGGAACTTGTCCACCCTTCTCCCTCTTTCTCACCCGCAGCTCATTTCCATTCTCCTCAAATGTTACCTTCACCCGAGGAACCACTCCTGCAGGCCAATGTACCTCTGCAGTGCTGTTTTGAGGATGCAACTTCACAGCCTTCAAACTTGAGTTTAGAAGACTCATTGGTCCTCTTCCTTTGACGGCATTAGTCAGACATTGGCTGGCTGGAGCCCATTCGGTAGGTTTACCCCAGATGTAGGCTCTACAAGAGCTCCATATCAATTGGGATTTCCTGGGACCCAGCAGTGTTCATCAAGCATCCTCCCTCTCCGAGGAGGAACAACACTCTTCTGTTCTCTGCCCACTTTAACATTTCCAATCTGCCCCGCAGGGCCCAGTCAATGGTTTTGTCTCTCCGCTCCAGCCAGTACTTGACTCAGCACAGCATTCTTCTCGGTGTGCCCATGGCAATTTATCCTCCAGGTTCCTTATACTGGCAACAGGAGCTCCTTTAGCTCACTAATGATGTTCATCCCTAGAATCCCTGGGACTCCTTCTCCCACATGGCTCCCTTCAGCGGCTTTGTCTTTCAGGATGAAGATGCATTTCCCTGGCAGAGTCTGACCCATGTAGTCTATGTCTGCTTCGAGGCATCCCACCACTGGGATTGCCAGTCCATTAACTACTGTTAGACACAGAAACTGTGTGCTGTGCATGGTCAGCTCCTTGTCTTTCAAATAATTATGAAAATGCGACTCAGTCATGGTGGTGACTTCTGAGCCAGTATCTAACAAACATCTGGTTTCCACCCCTGCTATACATACTTCAGCAGTTAGACAGTCTCCAAATGCTCACTTACGGAAGTCACTAGATATGCTGGCACTGCCCGTGTCCCTTTCAACACTGTATGCAGAGTGATTTTCCACCAACGACAGGCCGAGGAATCCTTCTGCTGCTGCTTGGCCTTCTACTGTAGATGGACCACTTGCTCCTGGTGCCCCACTGGTTTCCAGTGCCTGGGACTCTCTTCTTCTCAGTGGACATTCTCGGCTAGTATGCCCTGGCCTTTCACAAGGGTAACAAATGTACCTTCCCTGCTCATCCTGCAGTGGGTTTCTTCAGGATCCTGGTGTCCTTGGATACTTTGGCATTTTAGTGGAGGTTTTTCCTTTCATCACTACAGTCATCACTTTCAGCTGTTGGACTGCCAGCTTTTGGACAGCTTCACTTAATCTTTCCAGTGTTAACTGTGTTTGGGGCAGGGTCTTTTCCCCAGCACTTGCATTCACTAGGCCCCCACTTCGTGGACAGGACTTCAGCTTGGCCATCTCTGCCACAGGAACTTCCTCTTCTTCTGACTACATAATGGCAGCCAGACTGAGTTAATGGAACTTCTGACTGGGCTCTTCCTTAAACCTCCTTTTAATTTCATGGTGGAAGGAATCATCCTGGAGCCCCAGAACCAACTGCTCTTTCGGAATCATATCTGGGTCTGGAACTCGTCGAGGGTCTCGCCCCTCCACTTTGCTCATTCTCTCCTGGATCTCATATGCATATGCCCAGACAGTTTCACCAGGCTCCTGCTTGCTCTCAAATAACTCCTTTCGTCTGGTTCCAATAGGTACCTTTGTGACAGATTAAGTTACCAATCTGCATGAGGTGTCAGGTGATCAGGCTGAGGCCGCAGAATCGTTAGGGGAGGAGATGACTGAGGACACCAAGTGACTGAGTTTAAAGCTTTATTCATAAAATAAAGTTAAATAACAGCGGAGAGTGCTGAGAGTTCCCCACGTCACTCAGAGGAAGGAAAAGCGTTAATGCCCCAGCCCTAATTCACTTTCATACTCACACATCCACTACCCAAGGCTGGTCAAGCCCGGGTGTAACGTACGAGGAAGCGGGAGGAGATGTGGACGGGAATTCTGTCCTGTACGCAGGTCGTCCAGGGTCTGCTGTTGATCTCCGACTTACTTCAGCTCTCGGGAAGGTTTTAAGTCCTGGGTTCTTCTGGGGGCATTTTGTCCGGGGACCTTTGTCCACCGTGCTCTTTGTATCAGTCCAAACCGGCCTTCTGAGGCTTCCTTGGCTTCCCCAAAACACATCGGCTTCAGGGTTGTTATGTTCCCATTCGCTGACCTTTACCTTCTCACTAGTTTTCTCAATCCCCTGCAGTCTTGTTCAGTTTACTGCTCTGTTCTCACAGCTGGTTGGGGTTTTAATCCAGGCCCCCGTCTTTCTTGGCATCAGAGAGTCTGCTTGGGTGCATTGGCCTTGGGCAGCTGGAGTCAGCTTCTTTTCTTCGCACCTAGCTGGATCGTTGAGTTAACACATTCCTTTCTCCCTTCCTCCCCTTTTGGCCTCTCACAACCTGCAAAGGAATCTTTCACTCCACACTCACGCCTTCAACCCCTCCCAAAATGAATATGCCTATATAGGCGGCAGCGATATACAAGGCTGGTGCTTACCCAGGAGACCTCATGGGGGGCAATTTTATTGTGCCTGGGACATTCCCATGAGGCTATTTTATTGTGACTGTGACACCTTGTCTCCATACACTTCCAGGAGGAGTTCAAATACCTTTTCCACTTCTTTCTTGTCTGCCATTGCCAGGAGCTTAACTGTGGCCTTGGCCGTGGCCCTTGAGGTGTTCCTTTATGAAGTCCATATTATCCTCTTCAGGTACTCTTAGCACACACGGACTTGCCTTCACAGACTTGACTCACTCCTCTACTGTAATGTCTCCTGGTCTTGTTGGGAAGCCACCAAACTCTGTGACTTTCTGCTCCCATAGGACATAAATAGTAGGGGGTTTCTTAGCTTCTGCTGCTTGATGGTCTATTACTGCCTTAGCCAGTGAAAAGGCTTCTCTCTGTTCTGTTCTAGCTTGTTGTAATGCCTCAGTTTGGTCTGATCATCTGCGCACAAGTTCAGCAAAGTGGGCCCATAGTTCTTCAATTCCAGCCATAGTCGGGTTCTTGACCAGGCCTGGACAGTGCCGTCAGAACTCAACCAGGAAACCAGTGGGGTGGACCCTGTGGATAGGATCCTGTTCGTGATGCCAATTATGTAAGTGAGGGAATGGTCCAGCTACTGTGAGGAACTTTCCTGGCTTATACACTACCCCGGTGAAATGGGCTAGCGAAAGGATTTGAGTCCTCACTCCAACTATCTTTATCCCCTTAGCTCGGCCCCACTCTGATGGACCCAGGCAATTCCAGTTCGGAAAGAGGATGGGACCCCCCCTTGCCCAGTTTACAATCTGAGTGTAAATGGGAAGTGGAGTGGGAATGGAAATATAAACAGGAATATAAATCTCAACCATGCATAATAATCTTCCTTCACTGTAGCCTTAATCCTCCTCAACTCTCCCCTAAAGAAAAACACCCAGAGACGCTGCTCTTGGCACACGAATGTCAGGGAGGCTTCACTGCAAAACTTAACTCTGTCCTCAGACTCCTCCCCTCCCCCGCCAGCTTCTCTCACCTGCACCCACAGGCGGGCCCCCAGACCTGGTCCAAAGCAGGAGCCAGGCTTGTTCAGATCACGTTCCTGGTGTCATGGATCATTCAATGTAGCCGGTCACTGCCGGGAAGGGAAAGGGGCTTGCCTCCCAAATCCCTCCCAGCGCCATGGGAAATCTTCCACCTCCATCGGGGGCCCATCCCAATGGATCCCTGAGACAAGACTTCGCGCCTCCCCCCCACCGGACACTGGCCCCCCTGACCGGACGTTGCATGGCCCTTATGCTTGTGGAACCGGGCTCCAGAGCTGAGTCCCCCCAGCCCCCAATATCAGGTCAAAAAAGCCAGACCCTCAGTTCCCATGCGAGGAAATACAGTCTCTGCAGGGAGCTGTTCATTCCTCCCACGGTCCAAAAGTGTCAGGAGTACCCCAGAGCCCTGTGCCCGGCGCTGCACAGAGACACAGGACGGGACACTCTGACTCCTGCAGGCGAGTCAATCCGATCACTGGCAGCAGGAGTGTGTGTCTCTTATAAAGCGGGGCATGCAAATGAGGGAGACAGTTTCCTCTTTAAATCTCTGCCTCTGTCTGCCCAGGCTGCACCCGGAGACACAATCCGCAGCCCCCTGGGTCGGTGCAGTCACCAGCCAGTCCCCTGAGAACTTTCCCCTCCAGCACCCGGGAAAATGGGATTTTTGCTCCTTGTCATTGTCGCCGTAGCAGCTTTGGAAGGTATTTTCCTCCTCTGAAGACCTGGCCGAGTTAGAAGAATATTGTGTTACCGCTGTTTTATACCGATATTAATGGCCTGTCTTTATTCCCAGGTGTCCGGTCCCAGACGCTGGTGGAGTCCGGAGGGGGTGTGAAGAAGCCCGGAGACTCTCTCCGCCTCTCCTGCAAAGCCTCCGGGTTCACCTTCAGCAGCGCCTACATGAACTGGGTCCGACAGGCTCCCGGGAAGGGATTAGAATGGGTCGCTGCTATATACACCGGTGGGAGTCCTGTATACTACCTCGATGCAGTGAAAGGGCGATTCACCATCTCCAGGGATGACGCCAAGAGTGAGCTGTATCTGCAGATGACCGGCCTGAAGCCCGAGGACACCGCCCGCTATTACTGTGCGAGAGACACAGTGACACCAAACCGGTTTGTGATCGTACAAAAACCCAGGCTGCGGAATCGCCCTTCTCCCGGCGGCCGCGCGGGGGCAGCAGCGACACCCCCCGCTTCGGGCTCGGGCAGGAGACCCGGCCCCCGGGGGAACGGGACACAAACCTCCCGCCAGTTTAACCCTTCCGTTCCCGGACTCTGAATGGCCCATTTCCCTACCCCAGAGATGGAGGCGGGGTGCGGAAATGGGCCATGCAGGGTCCGGAGGGGTCTGGGGGGCGCAGAGATCACCCGGCGCCGGAATAAACCCCGCTCCGCTGAGCCCGGGGATGTGGCACCGCCGGGACTTTCCAAGGAGACTCGAGCATTTTTTCCATCCATTTGACAGCTGGAAATCACAGCCCTGGTGTGAACGGTGCCGCTCAGGATCCTGCCCCCAATAAAGGGCCCCCATGTCACAGAGTCACCATGGAGATAAAAGGCCCCGCCCCTCAGCCCCGATGGCCTCACTCAGCCCAGCGCTGGCCCGCAGGGCATTGGGGACAGTCAGGGGGCTTAGGGCTGTGGACAGGGAGACGGTGGGATTTCATGGGGTCGCTCAGGGGGAGGCGGCTGCCGAGGGAGAAGCAGAGGCCCGTGGGGGGCACGAGGGTCACAGAGCGCAGCTCCCACTGAGTGAGATTCACCATCTCCAGAGACAATCCCAACAACCTGCTGCATCTGAAAACGATGCATCTTTACACTGGTGCCTGTTGTAGATCCTAGGTGGGGAAGAGAAATTTGATCATGGGCTCTTCAGTCTGGCAGACAAAGGTACAACAGGATCCGATGCTGGAAGCTGAAGCTAGACAATGTCCAGCTGGAAAGAAGGTGATTTTTTAAAAAGACATTGAGGTGATTTAACCATTGGAACAACTGATCAAGAGTCACGGTGGATTCTCCGTCACGAGCAACTATCGTCTCTATGATTCTGTGTCTTTTAGAAAATAAAGAAATGCAAAATCCATCAAGGGAGATTTAGGTTAGATATGAGCTGTGGGGGAGAAGTTTTTAAGGATAAGCATATCTAACTATCCGCATTGGAACCGGTTACCTAGGCAGGTTGTGAAATCCCCATCACTGGAGGTTTTTAAGAACAGATGAAGAGCCAGGGGTGGTCGAGGTATATCTAATCCTGCCTCAGTGCAGGGGGGTTGGCTCATTGACCTCTTGAAGTCCCTCTTCCAGCCCTACCTTTCTACAATTCTCTGAATTTCTTGTACTCTGTGACTGAAGCAGAAGACAGTCAGAGTATTTCACTTTCTTTAGTGACTTTCTCCAGTGCAGGATCCCATTAGAGTATTCGTAGTGAAGTGAATCACTGTGGGATCCCATATCTCAAGCACAAGGATACACACTGTCATCCTCAGGTTTCAGGCTGCTGATGTGCAAATGCACCAGGTTACCTGAGGCATCTCTGGAGATGGTGAATTGCCCTTTCCCTGAGTCCAGGTAATATGGGGTACCTGCACTGTCTACACTGGAGACCCACTCCAGTCCCTTCCCAGGAACATGACGGATCCCGATCCAGCCAGTTGCTACTGATGAAGAAGCCGGAGGCTTTGCAGGAGAGGCGGAGAGAGTCTCCGGGCTTTTTCACATCCCTTCCGCACTCCACCAGCTGGACCTTTGACAGAGCTCCTAGGGGGGGAAAAGTATCATGAATCACAACTGGAATTTTCAAAGGGTAAAGTCAAGGGTAAACCCCATTACCTAAGTCCCCTTCAAAAATGTCAATCAACATTCCGATAGGCAAAGGTGCAGAGCTATTAAATGACTTAGGCAGGGCATTAATGATATGCATTTGCATATATATATATAAGCCATGTTTGAGCTCTAGCCCTCAAGCTATTTTAGGTATTCATATTGCCCCCATTACTGTAGTGTTTGAACATTTAGGGCAGGGGTGGGCAAACTTCTTGGCCCAAGGGCCACATTGGAGGATGGGTAGGGAGGGCTGTTCCTCCCCAAACAGCCCGGCCCCCACCCCCTATCCACCTCCTCCCACTTCCCACCCCCTGACTGCCCCCCTCAGAACCAGTGACCCATCCAACTCCCCCCCGCTCCTTCTCCCCTGACTGCCCCGAAGCCTATCCACCCCACCAGCACCCTCTGACAGGCCTCCTGGGATTCCCATCCCTTATCCAATCCCCCCTGCTCGCTGTCCCCCGACTGCCCCCTGGAACCCTCTGCCCCTTATCCAACCCGCTGGCTCCCAGCGCCCTAACTCCGCCGCTCAGAGCGGCAAAAGCTCGCAGCCACGCTGCCCATGCTGCCCAGCAGGAGCGGAGGGCCAGAGCACTTGCGGTGCGGAGCACTGAGGCTGCGGGGAAGAGCAGACAGTGGGGAGGGGCCGAGGGCTAGCCTCCCTGGCCGGGAGCTCAGGGGTCAGATATAGCCCACAGGCTGTAATTTGCTAACCTCTGATTTAGGGTAACAAGAAAACATTTTACAAATACATTAGAAGCAAGAGGAAGATGAAGGACAGGGAAGGACCACTGCTCAATGAGGAGGGAAACACAGTCACAAGAAAATGCAGGAATTGCCCAAGTATTAAATGCCATTTTTGTTTAGGTTTTCTCCAAAGAGGTTAGCAGTTATCAGAGGACTAACAGTGAACATCAGTGTAAATGGGGTAGTATCTGAGGCTAAAATAGGGAAACAACAAGTTAAGAATTACTGAGACAAGTTAGACGTCCTCAAGTCAGCAGGGCCAGATGAAATACACCAGAGAATACTTAAGGGACTGGACAAAGAGATCTTAGCGATTAAAGAATATTTTTGAGAACTCTCAGAGGATAGGAGAGATCCCAGCGGACTGGAAGAGGGCAAGTGGTACCTATCAATAAAAAGCAGAATAAGGGCAACCCAGGAATTATAAACCACTCAACTTAACTTCTGTACCTGGAAAGAATGGAGCAAATAATCAATTTGCAAGTACCTGGAAGATAAGGTGACAACTAACAGTCAACATGGATTTGTAAAGAACAAATCACATCAAACCCACCTCATATCCTCCTTTGACAGGGTAATGAGGGCGGGGACAAGAACAGTAGATGTGGTATATCTCATCTTTAGTCAGACATTTCATACAGTCTCAGATCACCTTCTCATAAGCAAACCAGGGAAATATAGACTGATGAACCTATTATAAGGTCAGTGCACAACTTGTTAGAAAATGTTCTCAGATAGTAGTTATGAATGATTCACAGTCAAGCTGGAAGGGAATATCGGGTGGGGTCCCACAGGTATCTGTCCTGGGTCCACTTCTATTCAATAGCCCCATAAATGACTTGGATAATGGCAGAGAGAGTACATTAAAAAGTTTGCAGATTATACCAATCTGGGAGGGGTTGCAAGAACTTCAGAGACCAGGATTAGAATTCAAAATGAGCTTGACAAACCAGAGACATGGTCTGAAACACATAGGCTGCCTCCATACTCACTGTCTGTGTAGCTAAACCCAGCAGCGAAAGGCTCTGGCAGGGGGAGGTAGCAGTAAATTCTTTCATGATCCTAGATATCAGCCAGTTGGACCCTTAGCATGTGGGCTAGACCCACCAGCCAGACACCTGGGAAAGAGTTCTCTGTAGTAATTCAGAGCCCTCCCCACCTAGTGTCCCGTCACTGGTCATTGGGGATATTTGCTACCAGCAGTTGTCGATGTGCCTACAATGGCATGTGGCCATCTCATCATACCACCACCCACCATAACTTTCTCAAGCTCAGTCTTGAACCCAGTTGGGTTTTCCCTCCTTTTTAATATTAATTCTGGCTGAGATTTAATTTTAAAAAGCCACCTAAAGGCATTTAGATGCCTGGTTTATATTAGGAAGAAAGGCAGTTTGGGAAATCTTAACCTAAGTAAACTGGAAACCTTTCCCTATTGTTACCTCCTCTTCCCTCTCTCCTACCCCTTTGTTTGCTGCCTGGCTTTAAAGTCTTTTTGAACTACCTCATACAAATTAAGTAGGGCTACTACTTTTTTAAGAGCCAGAGAACATTTTTAAACAGCCATTTTTAGCCGCTTGGCCCCAGCCAGCTGACCCAGGCCAGCAGTGGGTTTATCCCTGTGTAGACAAACCCCAACAGAGTGAGAAACCCAGATCCTATTGAACATAAGACCTGCCATTATGTTCAGACCACGGTCCGCATTGCCCAGTATCCTGTCTGACAATGGCCTATACCAGAGCTTCAGGGGGAGTGTACGTAACAGGGCAATTCTGCAGTGCTTTATCCCTGTCTTCCACTCCCAGCTTCAGGTAGTCAGAGGTTTAAGGTCACCCAAAGCATCCCTGAGTGTTTTGGCTTATAGCCATTGATGGACTTATCCATTAATTTATCCATTTTTAACCATGTTATAGTTTTGGCTATCAAACCATCCCATGGAAATGAGTTCCACAGGTTAGCTGTGCATTGCATGAAAAAGTACTTCCTCTTCTTTAGTATGAAACCCACTGCTTATTAATTTAATCTTCAGTGCAATGGAATTTGCAGGCGTATCTCCTTTCTGATCTTTCGAAAATCTCAATCACTGCTAAAATTGGTGCTTAAAAAGGTATGTACTTGTCTGGGTCTTGTCTCTTTAGGGTAGGATTTTTCAAAGGGGCCAAAGGGAGTTAGGCACTCAGTCCAATTACGGGATTTGGGCACCTAGCTGTGTTCGGGTTCCTTGCAAACCCTAACCTTAAGTTTTCAGGGGGAGAATTTCAAAGGCCCAAAGTGCATTGAAATTAAAAATCCACGTGAACTGGCTGCTTAGCTCCCATTCATGCCTTTGACAAGGCTCCCTAAACTCCTCACTGCAGGTTCTTCCGAGGGGTGCACACAGCACTTTACACAACGGGGTCTCTGTTTTGGTGGGGGGCCCTGGGCACTAATGTAAAAACAACAATCTGATGCTCTTGCCCCTCCAAATCTTTTGTTACTCCTCATGTAACTTGACTTCGTACTTCATCATTCCATTTTCCCTGCAGCACATGAGAACAGCAGAGACACCTGGTGGGAATTTAGTTCACAAGGAAGTCCAGGCAACAGGGAATTAGACTGGGTCTTTCAAAGGGACTGAGGGAATGCAACACACAGACTGCCTTGAATTTTAGAGGGAGGTGCCTTTTGAAAATCCATTCTTAAACCTAAACCATACAAAGATCTAAGCATATGGAGCTTGATTTCTAAAGAACACCAATGGATTGCACATGGATTGGTCTGTAATGTGCACCAGAAGGCTCTGCACATGTTCTGTAGTGCACTTTAGCATAGTACTATCCTCCATGAATTTATCTAGTTCTTCTTTGAAGTCTAGAACAAGGTTCAAAAGAGACCGAGATAAATTCATGGAGGCTAGGTCCATCAATGGCTATTAGCCAGGAAGGGCAGGGATAGTGTCCCTAGCTGCTGTTTGCCAGAAGCTGGGAATGGACGACAGGGGATGGATCATTTGATGTTTCCCTGTTCTGTTCATTCCCTCTGGGGCACCTGGCATTGGCCACTGTCAGGAGACAGGATACTGGGCTAGATGGACCTTTGGTCTGACCATTGTGACCATTCTTGTGTTCTTACTGTTTCAAACAGAAATGAGACCCCTGCAGATCACATTACTCCACCCTAGACAAAGCTCCTACTTAAATTTACTCCTACGAGTAGTCCCATTTAAATTAATAAGATTACTCACATGCGCAAAGTGCAGCACATTCCTAAATCTCTGCAGGACGGAGAGGGAGGATGGTCCAGTGGTTAGAACTCACCTGGAGTTTGGAAGAATTTGCTTCAACTCCCCGCTCTGGTAGCGAGTTCCTGTGTGACCTTGAGCAGGTCACTTTAGCTCAGTGCATAAGTGGGGAAACTGAGGCAGGCAGTAGGAATGATACCCCCTATTTCAAAGACGCGCATGCATCACAGACTGTGAGGTGATCAGATTCTACAGTGATGGGGCCATACAAGTAGTGGAGAGAGAAATTTGTGACGCACCTCGCTCCCTGGGCCGGACTGCATGGACCTCTCTGAGTTTATCATGCAAGTGCCCAGCCTTACTCCTTCTGAGTGTCTGGTTTTATACATTGGAGGGTGGCGCAGCCTCCCTATGCAAATGAAGAGGGAGCCCCTTTTCCCTGTTAGAAGGCAGGGAGTGGCCCTCAGTGGATGCTCTGGGACGTATGTCTTCCAACATGCTCTGGTGTCTGCACACCTCACAAGCAAAGCTCATTTAAAGTGCCGAAGCCTTGTTCTCACCTTATGCTCAGGAGCGATCATCGCCTATGGGACCTTTTGTGCCCTTTGAGACATCAACATGCCACATGCAAATCTCCGCTCCTCGTTCCCTGTTCATATACGGAGCTCTGCTTCTCTGTTCCTTCAAAGAGGACGTTCACTCTCGATTGGACTTCTTACCCAACTCTGAAGTTGCTACTCCTCTCTCTTCTTGCTTTGGTTTCCCTACAAGTAAGGCTGTGGGGAGTGATGCAATACTGAGTTTATTTAATTAAAGGACTACACGATGTTGAATTAATCTCTCTCTCTCTCTCTCCAGGCATCTCTTCTCAAGTGACACTCGTTCAATCCGGCCAGGGACCGCTGAAACCTTCCGAGTCTCTCAAACTGACCTGTGCTGTTGCTGGGGTCTCCATCACCGATGGGTGCTGCTGGTGGCACTGGGTAAGGCAGCGTCCAGGGAAAGCATGGGAATGGTTGGGGCTTAGCAAGAATGACGGAGGTTTAGTGTACTCCCAGTCCTTCCAAAGCCGGCCCAGTCTCCCCAGAGACAGCCAAGAACGCCTACTATCTCCAGCTCGTCTCCATGACTAATGAAGACACTGTAACGTATCACTGTACGAGACACACACTGAATAGAAACCAGTGAGGGCTGGGACAAAAACAGGAACCTCCTCTGAGCAGCCCACCCCGCAGAGCCCATGCTGCGAAACGCATCTCAGAAGGAGCGGTTCAGACCCCTCCATTCCCACTCACACGGGCTGAATTTTGACCCTTGCAGAATTGAGCCTTTTAACGCACTTATGGGACAAACAATTGCAGCCACTTAGCTCCTACCTGCCCCAATGCTGTCTACTGCAGCCGGTGCCGCTGGGCAGAGAAAGCCAGATCCACAGCTAGTGTGAATCAGCCCAGCTTTCCTGGAACCAGCGGGCCAGGTGCTCAAATGATGTCAACAGGTGTTAACGTCAGAGGGTGGCCATGCAGCCAGCGTCCATCCGCCAGAGTTCCTTTGAAGTCCATGGGGCAGCGGTAAATCAGCAGAACTGGATTCTTGCCACTTTCCCCCAATTGAAATACTTTTCTCAGCCTGATCTTGTGTTTCAAAATTTCTATCCTACAGCCCGGCTCAGTCGTGTGCTGACCAAGCTCCTGTTCCACATTCAGAAGCTGCCGCTGGCAGGGAAAGAGGAAGATTGCGCAAGAATTACCCAGCAGTTTGTACAGCAGCCTATGGCTCTCTGGGTTTGTAGCACTGTGCAGAGGTGGGCAAATACCCAGAGAAACGGCCTAGAGCTGCACTGATTAAAGCACTAGAAAAGCTCTGGCTCTCAGTGCTCTGGGTGCAAAAGAAAAACAATTGGTCACTTCCCAGGATCCTCTGCTTGTGTGTCAGATGAGAACCCCACAGTACAAGGAAAATCTGAATTCTAAATTCTCTCCCTTTTGAATGAATAGCAAATCCTCTGTGGAACACCATCCCCCCATCCACCTCCACCTTCACACAGGGAAAGCCAAATGATATATTTCAGAGTAGCAGCCGTGTTAGTCTGTATTCGCAAAAAGAACAGGAGGACTTGTGGCACCTTAGAGACTAACCAATGTATTTGAGCATAAGCTTTCCTGAGCTACAGCTCACTTCATCAGATGCATACTGTGGAAAATACAGTGGGGAAATTTATATACATAGAGAACATGAAACAACTGGTGTTACCATACACACTGTAATGAGAGTGATTACTTAAGGTGAGCTATTACCAGCAGGAGAGCAGGGGAAAAAACCTTTTGTAGTGATAATCAAGGTGGGCCATTTCCAGCAGTTGACAAGAACGTCTGAGGAACAGTGGTGGGTGGAGGGTGAGGGAATAAACATGGGAAAATAGTTTTACTTTGTGTAATGACCCATCCACTCCCAGTCTCTATTCAAGCCTAAGTTAATTGTATCCAGTTTGCAAATTAATTCCAATTCAGCAGTCTCTTGTTGGAGTCTGTTTTTGAAGTTTTTTTGTTGAAGAATTGCAACTTTTAGATCTGAAATTGAGTGACCAAAGAGACTGAAGTGTTGTCCGACTGGTTTTTGAATGTTATAATTCTTGACGTCTGATTTGCGTCCATTTATTCTTTTACGTAGAGACTGTCCAGTTTGACCAATGTACATGGCAGAGGGGCATTGCTGGCACATGATGGCATAGATCACATTGGTGGATGTGCAGATGAACGAGCCTCTGATAGTGTGGCTGAGGTGATTGGCCCTATGATGGTGTCCCCTGAATAGATATGTGGGCACCGTTGGCAACGGGCTTTGTTGCAAGGATACGTTCCTGGGTTAGTGGTTCTGTTGTGTGGTGTGTGGTTGCTGGTGAGTATTTGCTTCAGGTTGGGGTGCTGTCTGTAAGTAAGGACTGGCCTGTCTCCCAAGATCTGTGAGAGTGATGGGTCGTCCTTCAGGATAGGTTGTAGATCTTTGATGATGCGTTGGAGAGGTTTTAGTAGGGGGTGAAGGTGATGGCTAGTGGCTTTCTGTTATTTTCTTTGTTGGAGAGTCTGTGACAGTGACATGTAAAACCTCCGGCTACACCTTTACCAGCTATTACATTAACTGGGTACGGCAGGCTCCTGGGAAAGTATTGGAGTGAGTAGGATATATCAGTCCCAGTAGCGGTGGAACTGGCTACTCCCAGGCCTTCCAGGGGTGATTCACCATCATCAGGGACACCTCCATAAGCACCGCCTATCTACAGCTGGGCAGCCTGAGAACCGACGACACAGCCATGTATTACTGTGCTAGGGACACAGTGACACAAACCACATCTACAGCATTTCTAAAACCCTCAGTGAGAGAACCCAGGTCTCCGGCGAACACTGGTTGAGCCTTTAGTCACCCCAGAGAGCTTTTACCCACGTAAACAGACTGAGGGTAATTTCCCCAAAACTTCTTAGGCTCCTCACTCATTTAAGCCTCATGGTAAATAGATTTTTTTCTAGCTACTAAGTCACTTCTCAAAATATGAATTAGGCTCCTGTAACACAGTCACCTGTCACAGCAGCAAAACTGTCCTGGGCTAATGGCCTAAGCACCAGGCTATGGGGTATTTTGGGGAGGGGTCTTTCAATCTCTCCTGTTGAAGCTATTCCACTGTGAATAATTTAATACTCATGAGGCCTGAAAAAGAAAGGGGGTATCTGCACCCTAATATCACCCTCCCTTTGACAATGGAAGATATGGGTTCCAATCCCTGTCCCAATTCAGCTCTGAACCAAAGGTCCTTCCCCACCCCTCTGAGCTTCACTTCAGTTCCTCCTCTTATGAGTGTAGAAGGCCCCTAGACTCCTCCCACTGAGAGCCCAAGTGCCCTTTAAACTAGCCTTCCACCCTTCTTGGCCTTCTAGCTCACTCCCTGGTCCTCACAAACCCTACCTCAGAGCTCCATCTCACTCTAGCCCCCCAGGAGTTCACCCCACTCCCGTAGCTCTGCTTTCTGGCCACAGCCTGTCCCCAACTAACTAAACCTTCCTCCAGCAACTCTGCCTAGATCCCCATCCTCTAGGCCTCTGCTGAGCTCCCAGCTCTCTTGAAGCAATGCTCACCCTCCCTCATCACCACAGCCCGGCTAAGTCTTTCTAATGAAGCCCCATTACATGCAGCTGGGGTCACTAATGAGCTCCTAAGTACCCAGCTCATCTGTGAGGCTGAGGAATAGCTGCAAAGTCATGGGCAAACACAGGTGATTTTATTAAGTATAACAAGTAGGATTTAAGTGGTTCCAAAAAATAACAGATAGAACAAAGTAAGTTACCAAGCAAAATAAAGCAAAACATGCAAGTCTAAGCCTAAAACATTAAGAAACTGAATACAGGTAAATCTCACCCTCAGCGATCTTCCAATAAGCTTCTTTCACAGACCAAGGAGGACTTGTGGCACCTTAGAGACTGACAAAGGTGCCACAAGTACTCCTTTTCTTTTTGCGAATACAGACTAACACGGCTGCTACTGTGAAACCTTTCACAGACCAGACTCCTTCCTAGTCTGGCCCAATCCTTTCCCCTGGTACAATCCTTGTTAGTTCCAGAAGACATCTTAGGTGGGAAGCAGGGGTGTTCTCATGACTGGCAGCCCCCTTTGTTCTCTTCCACCCACTTCTATAATGAGCTGCATGCAATTCTAGGGGGTGCCCCTACCGCTACCCCACCCCTGTACATGGACTCCTGCAAGGGAGGAGTCTCACACAACAGGGATGAGGATTTTGGAGATGATGAAGAGGAGGAGAATGAAACTGTTCTCCCTGACAGCCAGGAACTGTTTATCACCCTGGAGCCACTACCGTCCCAACCCTCCCAAGGCGGGCTCCTGGACCATGAAGCCGGAGAAGGCACCTCTGGTGAGTGTACCTTTGTAAATATAATACATGTTTAAAATCAAGCGTGTTTAATGATTAATTTGCCCTGAAGACTTGGGATGCATTTGCAGCCAGTACAGCTACTGGAAAAGTCTGTTAACGTGTCTGGGGATGGAGCGGAAATCATCCAGGGACATTATTAAGGGGACATTCAGAGGTGTCCATTCCTGCTGAGCTGTTTGCCTGTGGCTGAAAATAAATCATCCCCGCTGTTAGCCATATGGAGGGGGGGCATGGTAGGGGGCAGGCCAGTTCACGCTGAGCTGTTCACGTGTCTTTTTAAATACTACTCTCCCTGTTTTTCCTCCCGCAGCTGTAAATGTTTCAACGCTCCCCCTATCATCTCCGACCCATAGGCTAGTGCAGATAAGAAGGCGAAAAAAACGCACTCGTAATGAAATGTTCTCTGAGCTCATGCAGTCCTCCCATGCTGAAAGAGCCCAGCACAATACATGGAGGCAGACAGTGTCAGAGTCCAGGAAGGCAGAAAATGAATGTGAGGGCAGGAGGGACGAGCAAGAGGAGATGTGGCGGGAGCAAGAGGAGAGGTGGAGGCTGCGTGATGAGAGGAGGCAGGATGCAATGCTGAGGCTACTGGGGGATCAAACTGATATGCTCCGGCGTATGGTTGAGCTGCAGGAAAGGCAGCAGGAGCACAGACCACCACTGCAGCCCCTGTGTAACCGCCCACCCTCCTCCCCAAGGTCCATATCCTCCTCACCCAGATGCCCAAGAATGCGGTGCGTGTGGGGGGGCCTCCGGCCACCCAACCACTCCACCCCAGAGGACTGCCCAAGCAACAGAAGGCTGGCATTCAATAAGTTTTGAAGTGAAGTGTGGCCTTGTCCTTCCCTACTCCCCCACCCCTCCCGGGCTACCTTGGTAGTTATCCCCCTATTTGTGTGACAAATTAATAAAGAATGCATGATTCTGAAACAACAATGACTTTATTGCCGCTGCAAGCGGTGATCGAAGGGGGGAGGAGCGGGCAGGTGGCTTACAGAGAAGTAGAGTGAACCAAGGAGGCGGGTTTTCCTCAAGGAGAAAGAAACAGAACTTTCACACTGTAGCCTGGCCAGTCATGAAACTGGTTTTCAAAGCTTCTCTGAAGCTCAGCGCACCCTGCTGTGTTCTTCTAACCTCCCTGGTGTCTGGCTGCATGTAATCAGCAGCCAGGCGATTTGCCTCAACCTCCCACCCCGCCATAAACATCTCCCCCTTACTCTCACAGATATTGTGGAGCACACAGCAAGCAGTAATAACAGTGGGAATATTGGTTTCGCTGAGGTCTAACTGAGTCAGTAAACTGCGCCAGCACACTTTGAAACGTCCAAATGCACATTCTACCACCATTCTGCACTTGCTCAGCCTATAGATGAACAGCTCCTGACTACTGCCCAGGGTGCCTGTGTATGGCTTCATGACCCATGGCATTAAGGGGTAGGCTGGGTTCCCAAGGATAACTATAGGCATTTCAACATCCCCAATGGTTATTTTCTGGTCTGGGAAGTAAATCCCTTCCTGCAGCTGTTCAAACAGACCAGAGTTCCTGAAGATGTGAGTGTCATGTACCTTTCCCAGCCATCCCACGTTGATGTTGGTGAAATGTCCCTTGTGATCCACCAGTGCTTGCAGCACCACTGAAAAGTACCCCTTGCGGTTTATGTACTGTCTGCCAAGGTGGTCCGGTCCCAAGATAGGGATATGCGTTCTGTCTACAGCCCCACCACAGTTAAGGAATCCCATTGCAGCAAAGCCATCCACTATGACCTGCACATTTTCCAGAGTCACTACCCTTGATAGCAGCAGCTCAGTGATTGCGTTGGCTACTTGCATCACAGCAGTCCCCACAGTAGATTTGCCCACTCCAAATTGATTCCCGACTGGCTGGTAGCTGTTTGGCATTGCAAGCTTCCAGAGGGCTATTGCCACTCTCTTGTGAACTGTGGGGGCTGCTCTCATCTTGGTATTCTTGTGCTTCAGGGCAGGGGAAAGCAAGTCACAAAGTTCCATGAAAGTGCCCTTATGCATGCAAAAGTTTTGCAGGCACTGAGAATCATCCCAGACCTGCAGCACTTCCTGTCCCACCAGTCTGTGCTTATTTCCCGGGCCCAGAATTGGTGTTCCACAGCCTGCCCCATTGCCACCAGGATGTCCAAATTGCTGGGGCCAGTGCTTTGAGAGAAGTCTGTGTCCATGTCCTCGTTACTCTCGTCACTGCGCTACCATCGCCTCCTCGCCTGCTTTTGCAGGTTCTGGTTCTGTACATACCGCAGGACAATGTGAGAGGTGTTTACAATGCTCATAACTGCTGTGGTGATCTGAGCAGGCTCCATGCTTGCTGTGGTATGGCGTCTGCAGGAGAGCAGAGTTGCAGCGGAAGCAGTGGCTGATGATGGATGCCAGAAGAATAGATATTTATAGAGAACGATGAGAGGACCTGCGAGGTGGATTCATGAGAGCGGGAGAGCAGAGTTGCAGCGGAAGCGGTGGAGGACGACGGTTAGCACGGCGCACATTTCCCGTGGAAGAACACATGCACCCAGGAGCCCATGACAGACAACATGGGGAAGTTTCCACAGTATGCATCTGATGAAGTGAGCTGTAGCTCGCGAAAGCTCATTCTCAAATAAATTGGTTAGTCTCTAAGGTGCCACAAGTCCTCCTTTTCTTTTTGCGAACATGGGGAAATTCGCTATTGAGACAAAGCAGCAGAGCAGAGTGGCAGCAGAAGTGGCAGAGGATGATGACGGTTAGCAGTCCTACTGCGCCGTCTGCTGACAGCAGCATGGCTTCCGCACGGAAAAAAGGCACGAAACGATTGCCTGCCATTCCTTTCATGGAGGGAGGGGAGACTGACAACGTACCCCAAACCATCTGCAACAATGTTTTTGCCCCACCGGGTGTTGGGAGCTCAACCCAGAATTCCAATGGGCAGCAGAGATTGTGGGAACTGTGGGATAGCTACCCACAGTGCAACGCTCTGAAAGTCGACGCTAGCCACGGTAATGTGGACGCACTCCACTGACTTAATGCGCTTAGTGGGGGGACACACACAATCGACTGTATAAAATTGCTTCCTAAAACTCGACTTCTATAAATTCGACCTAATTTTGTAGTGTAGAAGTGGCCAAGCACAAGACAAGCGGACATTCTTGAGAACATTTGACATTGCTCTGTTTTTCTGTTAATTCATAGGACACACACAGACATTTCTACGTACTCAGTACATTGAAGAGGACTCCCTTGCTTCAGACAACCTAGGGACAGATCAGGACATTACAAACCTCTAGTCTCACCTCTGGTTTGTGGATAACACGGCCCTGTAAGATCATAACACATGCTCACTGACTGCTCATATCAAACCTTCTCATTGACTTCACACCCATCCTTCTTAGTGTAGCCAGCTTCCTGAGAACAGCAGTGAAAGGCTCTTCAGAGAGAGATGTCTCATGAATAGGCAGAGGGATGGACTTCTTGCAGTTCAGTGAAAACCCCTGGAAACAGTTCTAAAAGCAAATCAGCACACAAAGAAAAATCCTCCCACCTCAACCCTGCAGGGCTTACAGGAAACAAAAATGACCAAGTTATTAAACCGAGAGGAAGAAGAGGGGGAAACCGCTTCTATGTTTATCAAAGGGACAGACCCACATAGAATCATAGAATCATAGAATATCAGGGTTGGAAGGGACCTCAGGAGGTCATCTAGTCCAACCCCCTGCTCAAAGCAGGACCAATCCCCAATTAAATCATCCCAGCTAGGGCTTTGTCAAGCCTGACCTTAAAAACTTCTAAGGAAGGAGATTCTACCACCTCCCTAGGTAACGCATTCCAGTGTTTCACCACCCTCCTAGTGAAAAAGTTTTTCCTAATATCCAACCTAAACCTCCCCCACTGCAACTTGAGACCATTACTCCTTGTCCTGTCCTCTTCTACCACTGAGAATAGTCTAGAACCATCCTCTCTGGAACCACCTCTCAGGTAGTTGAAAGCAATATGGACCTGATGTTACAGCTGTGACCAATCTATGTTGGTTGACTTTACAGCTGGGTGAAAACTGCAAAAAATCTGCATGAATAATCATTTGAACTTTTAAATGAATTCACTTTGACAGAATTTGTGGTCCTTTTGTGTTTGTTCTCTGGGAATGTCTTAGTAAAGGAGTTCACTAGTAGGAACATTCACTGATGCAAGCACATTTTATGTGAACATTGTACAATATTTGCAGGACAGGAATTCTGAATTTGTAATCACAAACACTTACATTTAATCTGATCACCACTTAGTGAGAGATACACCATGTGAGTTACATAGCCAAGCAAACCAACTTGAATTTCATGGGGGCAGCAAAGTGTCATGTTCGATTATGAAACATTTCTATCCAGAGACTGAACCCGGGAACAATCCCAATGAATTACTGTCCACAGTACCGAAGGCTGGAATTTTTAAAGTCAGGGTTTGCCCACAAAAACCCCTTTCCAATCAGCGGGAACTGAGTATCCAGCGCTCCTCCGAGGTTTGGGAAATCACAGCTCACATCCGTATTTCACCAGTGAAGGGCGCTAGTGCTTATACATTCATTGATTCTATGGTATTTCAATTTTATATCCATTGGGTGTTACACTTTGGTAACCCACTATTAGGCGCCGTAAAACACAAGTTTACCAATTATCTGTTAACTCACACTGAAGTCCCCCGATGTCAAAGTGGATTTAGTGTTTTCCTGGATTGGGGCCCAAATTATATTAATTTGGTCACCTTGTTATCAACACACTTATGCTTTCCTGAATCGGGGCATAAATTCCATTGCAGTGACCTACTGATTCCCCCTCAGTCTCTCACTCCGGGTTCTGAAGTCATTTATTTGCCAAGGCCGGTGCCGCTGCGGTTTATTCAAATGTCTTGGCAATGACCACATGCAAATGAAGTCGGAAAACTTCCTGATAAAGGAGAGCGACTGATCCTCACTGGAAATCTGCCGGGGCAGCCAGACAGTTGACAGTTGTTGCACCACACAAGGTGGTTGGGTAGAATTGAAATGGCGTGTCTGGGGCTCCTTGTCCTTTTGGCAGCCTTCTCCGGTAAGTGGAGTAAACTGACAGGCAGCGAGCTCGGATGGCGGGGGTTGCACACCATGGCTTTCTGGTTAAGATGTAGGACTGCATCTCAATCATTCTGTGTTCAAATACTGTTTCTTTCACATGTGCCTTGAAACCGGTCATTTAAAGTGAAAAGGTACCGAATGGATCTGGATGCCAAATTCTTGGTTTTACTGCAAAGTGGGTGTCAAAATCTCCTAGGCATCATGGACAATCCCAGGCTGAATCTCTGTGATTCAGTTTCCTATCGGTAAAATGGGGTAACAGCACATCCCTACCTCAGCAGGGTGTTGTGGGGATAAATTCATAAGTACACCAGGAACTCAGATAATTCTGCGAGGGGCGGAGGAAGGGGCAATAGAAGGACCTGGAAACATCAAGGAAATGGAGTGGGGGAAAGAGGGAAATAAAGTGTATTTTTTCTTCTTATTTATTTACAGGTGTCAGGTCCCAGATCCAGCTGACCCAGTCTGGGGCAGAAATCAAGAAGCCTGGAGAGTCTGTGAAGGTGACATGTAAAACCTCCGGCTACACCTTTACCAGCTACGGCATGCACTGGGCACGGCAGGCTCCCGGGAAAGGACTGGAGTGGGTTGGAGCTATCAATACCAATACTGGTGACACTAGCTACGCCCAGGCCTTCCAGGGGCGATTCACCATCACCAGGGACACCTCCATGAGCACGGCCTATCTACAGCTGGGCAGCCTGAGAACCGATGACACAGCCAGGTATTACTGTGCTCGGGACACAGTGACACAAACCACATCTGGACCAATTCAAAAACCCGCCAGTGAGAGAACCCGGGTCTCCTGTGTTAAGGAAAAGTTAGCACATGTGACTCCATTTTGGTTTGGGGCCCACCATTGTTTAAATGCCAGCACATCATACACCAGGAGGAGTAATCCTTAGATATCGAATCCCTGTGAAAATCCTCCTCCTTGTCTCCAGCCTGCCTTGACTCCCAGTATCTGGTTTTTGTCAGTCTCTAACTCCCTGTCTCTTGGCCTTGATGTGAGGCCTCCCATCCTGATAATAAAAGTTACTGATGCATAGCTTTAGGACCATGCTGTGTAATTAACATACTGGTATAGCACGAGGAATGCACCAAGCAGGGATAGGTGGTAGATAAGACAAGGGTTTGTTTATTGACTAAGGTTTCCGATGCACGAGGGCAACATGCTTTGCTAAAAGGTATATAACCTTTGTATAATTTGCATTCAGGGTCCCCTCCTGGCTAGCAGGGGGGCACCACGCTCGAGCGTAATAAACTTAGTGTCTTTTGGGAACTCTGCAGTTGTGGACTTTGTTTCTGTGCCTCAGCCTAGATTCGAACTGTGCGTGACCTATCAGGTATAATTCGCAGCACTGGTGTGCGTGTCCTATCAGGTATAATTCGCAGCATTTGTGTGCGTGTCCTATCAGGTGTAATTCGTTGCACTTGTGTGCGTGTCCTACCAGGTGTAATTCGTAGCACTTGTGTGCGTGTCCTACCAGGTGTAATTCGTAACACCTGCGAACACTGCAGCCCTCAGCCACCCCGGATAACGGTGACCCCTGTGAACAGACTCTGGGTAATTATCCCCTAGTGACTTAGGATCAGTGAAAGCTAATGGGATTCAGATCCTTAAGTGCCTAAATCACTTTTCAAGCTAGGACTCTGTTCCCGGGACACAGTCAACATTAACCAGAGGAGAAGGGGACCAGAACAATCACAGCCCTTGGAGAAGCTGGGTGTGCCAGGAAGCGTGTGTCTGCCGCAGGATCGGACCCATTACCGGGGCGTTGACCCCCTGCCTTCGCCCACAGCTCCCGGAAGGGAAGGGAGCCCCGGCTATTAGACCCTGTTAGCGAACCTCGCTGGGAGTGAGAGGAGACTAAGGACCCCCCCAAAACAGGCGCCTTGAACTCCGTCTGTGGGAGGAGAGCGAGCCCTGGGGAAAGGGGGCTACCCAGGGAGTGCTGAGGAGGGAGGGCAGAAGGGGCGGGTGGGCGGCGAGGTCTATGGGCCCATGGCGCCTGGGCACCAGGAATATTCCTGGCCCGGGGCCCGGCTCCAGCAATGTCTGAGGCCGGGTCTCTCCCTCGGCCCCGACTTCTGCCCCCAGGTGCTCCCCGGTGGGTGATTTAAAGTGGCCCCGGGGCCCACACCCACCACCGGCAGCGCAGCGGAGCTGAGCGGGGTCCTGCCTGCTCGCTCCACTTGGCTGCCGGCCCTGCCCTGCGGCCCCTGAGTGGGGTGGGTCGGGTCTGTGTCCTTGCGCTCTGCTCTCGCCCCAAGCGCCCCTGCAGCCAGTAGGAAACGCGGCTCGCCCTGCCTAGGAGCCCCAGATAAGCGCAGTACCCCCCACCCCTCACAGAGCCTGCACCCCTGCCCCTTTCCCACACACCCCCTCCCACCCCCAAACTCCCTTCGAGAGCCTGCACCTCCCCTACCCCAAACTCCCTCCCAGAGCCTGCACCCCCAGCCCACCCCAGAACCTTCACCCAAACTCCCTCCCAGAGCCTGCACCCTTCCTTCACCCCAATCCCCTGTCCCCGCCCAGGGCCTGCACTCCAAACCTCCTCCCCCGACCCAAACTCCCTCCCAGAGCCTTAGGCAGGTGGGTGATGGAGTTTGTGGGGGGCGGGATTTGGGGGGGCAGGCTCTGCGCGTTCTGAGGATGTAGATATTCAGGCCTGTCTGTAAAGGCCTATACTCTAAGAATTTAGGTGTATTCTTATCACTTGGCTAGTTCTAGAGGTATAAAAGAAAGAATCAAAACCACTGTCTGCCAGTGTAAGGGCCTTCTCTTACTGTGACAGTTTGTGGCCCTGTGCTTAGGCTCAGGCCTTTGGCTAAGCAGCAGAGGCAGCCATAAGCTGGGAAGCGAACGGTCACATCCTCACATTCCAAACTAGTCACATTGAAATAAGGTGCTATTGGGCTGTTAGGCACTATCAGGACAGGATTGTATTCCTATCACCTCCAGAGAAAGGGAAGTGCCTAGAAAATGTAAAAGGAAACTTAGTTTGATAGCATCCTGTCTGGCAAGAACTCACTTATCAATAGCTGGGATGTGAAATCCTCACTTCTGTATTGTTTTGTCATTATAGTTCCCACTTTGCTGTTGTTTGTCTGTATAATCTCTGTCTGGTTCTGTGATTGTTCCTGTCTGCTGTATAATTAATTTTGCTGGGTGTAAACTAATTGAGGTGGTGGGATATAATTGGTTACATAATCATGTTACAATATGTTAGGATTGGTTAGTTAAATTTCAGGAAAATGATTGGTTAAGGTATAGCTAAGCAGAACTCAAGTTTTACTATATAATCTGTAGTCAATGAGGAAGTGACTGGGTGTGGGTGGGCATGTGGGTGTGTGAGATGGGAACAGGGAATGGGGGTAAGAAAATTGGAATCATGTTTTGCTAAAGGGGGAGATGGGAACAGGGAATGGGGGTAAGAAAATTGGAATCATGTTTTGCTAAAGGGGGAAATGGGAACAGGGAATGGGAGTAAGGAAGTTGGAATCATGTTTGGCTAAGGGTAGGAATGGGAACAGGGACACAGGTGTAAGGCTCTGTGGTGTCAGAGCTGGGAAGGAGGATACTAAGGAAGGAAGCTGGAATCATGCTTGCTGGAAGTTCACCCCAATAAACATCGAATTGTTTGCACCTTTGGACTTCGGATATTGTTGCTCTCTGTTCATGTGAGAAGGACCAGGGAAGTAAGTGGGTGAAGGAATAAGCCCCCTAACAACAACCAAAATGTCTACTAACCTGCCGCCCGCCTCCCCTGAGAAGAGGGGTGCTTAAAGAAGGCCAGGTCCCTGTGTGCTGCCCCAGCGAAGAGAGGCAGCCCCGAGAAAGCTCGCACTGACTTTGGGCTCACAGGCCGGGGCTTCGCTTCTTCAGGAGAACACGTACACCTCAGAGGAAAAAGACTTTGATTTCACTGAGCCCTGAAAACTTATGGGGTCAGTGGGACTCAGAGCCACTGAAGGGAAATCCGAATGAAATAAACACGTGGGCATTTTTAATAGATCTGCTCCATCTCCGTCTTTATGTTCCCCACCCCTTCTGTGGGGGCAGGTCGTCTTGTTTTACCAGGGAGTACCTGAGAATGGTCCCTAACTCCCTTAACAAATAGTCCCCGAGTGGCTAAGTGTTTTCCCCATGAGGAGAGGAGACACAATCTAACCCAGTAAAAGGACATCGGAGGCGAGGACACAGGAGCCGTCACTGAAATGTCACACTTCTCAGTGAGAGCAGCCAGTGGCCGGAATTGTCAATGGAGATGAAGGGAATTAGGTGCCAAAATCCCAATGAAACCAAAGGGGATTTCGGTGTGGGGTTTTCATAACATCCAGCTGCCTCCGCAGTACAAGTCCTGTTTTCCTCTGCCCCTCTGGAAATCACAGCCAGTGTCTGTCTGCTAATGACTCTTTGGGGCTGAGATTTGAAACCCAAAATACCGTTTCGATCAAGGGGACCCAGCTACACTAATCTACTCAGCAGCTCTGAGAAATCCCGGTCTCTTTAAACATCAGTTATACAGCTGTGCGGACACACTGTGGGGGTCTGTCTCACACACCCTAACGGCGTTCAGGGCCCCATTATGCCGGGTGCCGCACTTCGCCCTGGGGACAGGCAGTCCCAGCGCTGAAGGGTTCACAATCCAAATATACCAGGCAGACACCAGCAGAGGCTCAGAGAGTTGACGTTACACCCCAGGGTGAGCCAACAGGTCCACTGGATACGCCGGGAGGAGAACCCAGGGCTGTTCTTTAGATCCCTTGTTTACAGATCATCCCGGAGGCCGCCTTGGCCCACGGATATTGTACAAGTATTAGATTTTGGGAAGGGTTTCTGCAGTGTGTGTGTGTGTGTGTGATTGTAATAGTTGTATCAATGCGCTCCCCAGGCTGGACACAGGTATAGCTGCTGAAATGTGCCTTATACTGGGATTTTGCATTCTCCTTTCCCACCCAAGAACAGCCACACGAGCTGAAGGAACTTTATACTGATTCATAGACTCAGATTTCAAGGCCAGATCTTCATAACTTACTTTGCCCTCCTGTGTAACACTGGTATGTCTGTGTCCATATTAGGGGAGGAGTGTGTTGTACCCCCTGAATTATACCTTTATAGTTCCAATGATACACCTTTTGTGTGTAGACAAGTGCTAAGAGTCTCAAAGCTGTCTAGGGGATTTAGAGTCCAAGGGATAAATATTCAAAGGCACAAATGGCACTTAGGCCCTAACTCAATTGAAAATCAATGTGATTTTGATGCCCAAGCATTTGTAGCTTTGAAATAGCCACCTCAAGTCCCCATCGATTTGGAAGGGAACTGGGTATCCAAATCCCTTGGACAGCTCAGGAAAGTTCAGCCTCTACACCTGTTTTATGTTTCCCTTTAAATGCTAATTCTTTTCCTTGAATCCCATTTTGAATATTTTACCTAGATAAACTGCAGCTCACAATAGAATCGGGGCCTTCTCCTGATGTGCTACTGCAAGAGATTTAATTAAAAATAGATTCGGGTGAGTTCTGAGAACCAGAAGAACGGCAGATGCCAGATCCAAGCACAGTTGATGCGTTCTGATTCCCGTTCAGCTCCTTCGAGCTTTTGAGGCGTCTTTGATGTTGAATATGCAAATAAAGTAATTATACTCCCTGTTTAAAGTTTGCAATGGGAGAAAATCACCATCAAAAGGCATCACCTTGCTTTGTCAGGTGGAGGGTGTTGTAGAAACAACCATTAAATATTTGCTACATTTTCTGTTCCTGCTGGCAGCCTTCCCGCGTAAGTGAATTTCAGAGAGATCTGGGGTGTGGAGGAGAAAGGAGAGCCAACAAGAAGGGTACTCAGACTCATGCATTCTTGTCGGGTAACTGCAGGTGTCTGGTCCCAAATCCAACAGGTCCAGCCTGGTGCTGAGATTAAAAAACCTGGAGAGTCAGAGAAGCTGTCCTGTAAACCATCTGGGTACAGCTTTACTAGCCTCTTGCTCTCTTGGATTCAACAGGATTAACCCATATAATGGAGGAATTGGCTATGCCGACAAATATAAAGGGTGATTCACCCTCTCCAGAGACAACTCCATCAGTACAGCCTATGTAGAGATCAGTGGGCTCAGAAGTGAAGACACCACCATATACTACCATGAGAATAGCACAGCAAAAGGAAACCCAATCAGAGTCATGTAAAAACGGTCTGCAGAGGAAAACACAATCTCCTGAGCACATGGGAGACCCTGGGGCAGCAGGAAACAGGAGTCTGTATTCTATTTATACTACTCATTGCACCCTGTAACTGGAAATGTATCTGCACACCCCAAAAGTGAAACACAAGCACTGTGGTTTCCTACCAAAAAGTGACTTAACAGGGACTGATTTATAGAAAGCACCAGGCATCCATTGTGACAGATTTATGTTATTAATTTGCCTGGAGCATTAGGTGATTAGGCTGAGGTCCCAGGATCGTTAGGGGAGGAGATGAAGGAGCACACCAAGTGATTAAGTTTTAAAGCTTTATTAATAAAATAAAGTAAAACAACAGCGGAGAGTGATGGGTGCTTTTTATGTTACTTAGAGGAAGGAAGGAAGCGTTAGTGTCCCAAGCCCTAGCCCCCTTTTATACTTACACACACACTACCTGGGGCTGGCCAAGCCCGGGAGTAACGTAAGAAGAAGAGGGGGAAGGGTGGACGGGAGTTTTGTTCTGTGCACAGGCTGCCCAGAGTTTGCTGTTGATCTCTGAGCTGCCCTGGCTTTTGGGAGGATTTTTAAGACCTGGGTTTTTTGGGAGGGCCTTCCGTTCAGGGACTTCTGTCCCCCATGCTTTTTGTACCAGTTCAACCCCGCTTTTCGCTGCTTTTCGCCACTTTTTTAAAACACACCTGCTTTAGGGACGTGAGACGGCTTTTTTTTCCTTGCTGACCTTTGCCGTTTTACTTCTTTTTGCAGCCCCTGCAGTTTTGTTTAGCTGATTAATTTTTTTTTTACAGCTCTTTGGGGTTGGAATTCAGGCCCCCGTCTTTCTTGGCAGGCAGCCGAGAGTAGGTTGTGTGCTGTGGCCTTGGGCTGGAGTCAGCGTCTTATCTTTGGATCTAGATGGAGCATCGAGTTAACCCATTTCTTTTTTTTTTTCTTTCTCCCTCTAAGGCCTCTCATAACTGCAAAGGAACCTGTTACTTTACCCTTACACCTTTAACCCTTCTCAAAATGCCTTGTGATGCCTGTGACAGCATTAGCAACGTACAATGCTGATTTGCCAGTCCAGGGTCCCCCTGAGGGATGGGGCCATTGGGTTGTGGCATTCCCCCCCACCCACCCAGAATTAACATTTTGTTGTGAGGAGTCACCACATAGGTTTTTACCCTCCCGCTGACACAGTGGCGAGGGTGACTGTTGATTTTTACATAAACAGGAATATATTACAAACACAATTGTTATGGTGGCAACAATTGCATCCAGCGGCCGGGAGTGGCTTTTGGCTTTATTAGTAACATAACATAACACATTCCCCGATTGGCATAGATGCCCCATCCAGATGGCTGTGACAACGGCAGCTTTTTCAGATGAAATGCACATCGCAACACTGCGAAGGAGGAGGCATTTGTCTGGAACACAATTCATTGTTCCCTGCTGTGCGTCAACGGAAGGAAAACACTGGGCGTAATTTATGAAAAATTAAACACATTATAATTAGAAAAAAGAAAAGGAGGACTTGTGGCACCTTAGAGACTAACCAATTTATTAGAGCATAAGCTTTCTGAGGAAAGTCCTCCTTTTCTTTTTGCGAATACAGACTAACACGGCTGTTACTCTGAAACCTGTCATTATAATTAGAAACATTAACACTGCCTTGATAAACACAGGAGCCTTTAGTCCCTCCAGAGAGCATTTGTCCATCTAAACAGACAGGGGGTTATTCCTCCCCAAACCTCTTCGGCTCCTATCTTACTTAAACGTCACTGTCAGTACATTTTTCTCCTCTCCAGTCAATTCTCAAAATATGAATTAGGCTCCTGTGACACAGTCGCCTGTCACACCAGCAAAACGGTCCTGGGTGAATGCCCTGAGCACCAGGCTACGGGGTATTTGGGGAGGGGTCTTTCAATCTCTCCTGTTCATGCTGTTCCACCGTGACTTAATTAATACTTATTTGGTCTGAAAGAGAAAGGGATGTGCTGGGGGTGTCTGTACCCCAGATGTCACCCTGCCCTTGACACTGCAAGACCGGGGCTCAAGTCCCTGCTCCCGGATCAGGCAGAGGGTCAGGAAATGATCCTGGCTCTACCATGTCCTAGGCAAGTGCTCTAACCACTAGGCTAAAAGCTAAGGGAAGCACCAACAAATCCTTCTCTGGCACAAGGGAGTGTGGGCGTGTTTTTGAATGTAAATACCTGGGACTAACTCCAGGACAGGGCTGTGAATCCCAGCTGGAGTTAGGCACCTAACTCCCTTTAACAGGTGGTACTTAGGACCAAACCCCTCCTCAGCATTTCCGAAGGGGTAGGTCAGGCAGCTCTCCACTCATTGTGCTGGCTTTTGCCAATCCCTGGATCAAGTACCTAACTCTCCTCTACAAATGGATCATTTCAGTGTAGCCGGTCACTGCTGGGAAGGGGGCTTCCCTCCCGATGCTGTGGGAACCTTCCCTCTCCAGCGGGTGGCCCAGAACAATGGATCCCTGGCACACGACCCCTCTCCAGACACTGTCTCCCCTGACCGGACATGGAAAGGGGCTCCAGAGCTGAGTCCCCCCAGTCCCCAAATCCCCTCACAATAGTCAGGCCCTCAGTTCCCATGCGAGGAAATACAGTCACTGCAGGGAGCTGTTCATTCCTCCCAGGGTCTGAAAGTGTCAGGAGGACCCCAGCGCCCTGTGCCCGGCGCTGCACAGACACACAGGACGGGACACTCTGACTCCTGCCACGGGAGCCCTCGGGCGAGTCAATCCGATCACTGACAGCAGGAGTGTGTGTCTCTTATAAAGCGGGGCATGCAAACGAGGGAGACAGTTTCCTCTTTAAATCTCTGCGTCTCTCTTCCCAGGCTGCACCCGGAGACACAATCCACAGCCCCCTGGGTCTGTGCAGTCACCAGCCAGTCCCCTGAGAAATTTCCCCTCCAGCACCCGGAAAAATGGGATTTTTGCTCCTTGTCATTGTCTCTGTAGCAGCTTTGGAAGGTATTTTCCTCCTCTGAAGACCTGGCCGAGTAAGAAGAATATTGTGTTACCGCTGTTTTATACCGATATTAATGGCCTGTCTTTATTCCCAGGTGTCCGGTCCCAGACGCTGGTGGAGTCCGGAGGGGGTGTGAAGAAGCCCGGAGACTCTCTCCGCCTCTCCTGCAAAGCCTCCGGGTTCACCTTCAGCAGCTACGGGATGAGCTGGGTCCGCCAGGCTCCCGGGAAGGGACTGGAGTGGGTCGCCTACATTTACAGCTCTAGCATATACTACAGTGACTCGGTAAAAGGGCGATTCACCATCTCCAGGGATGACGCCAAGAGTGAGCTGTATCTGCAAATGACCGGCCTGAAGCCCGAGGACACCGCCCGCTATTACTGTGCGAGAGACACAGTGACACCAAACCGGTTTGTGATCGCACAAAAACCCAGGCTGCGGAATCGCCCTTCTCCCGGCGGCCGCGCGGGGGCAGCAGCGACACCCCCCGCTTCGGGCTCGGGCAGGAGACCCGGCCCCCGGGGGAACGGGACACAAACCTCCCGTCAGTTTTAACCCTTCCGTTCCCGGGCAACGTGTCTCCCCTTCCTGCCCAGAGCCCCGCTGAGTGCAGAGATCCCTCGCTTCAACTGTGAACTCCAATCCGGAGTGAGTCCTGTTCTGAGTCACCCTCCCCCCGCAGACCCGGTATGTTGGCTCCCGCTGCGCCAGTCTCGGTGTCAGACTCACAGGCCAGCGTCTCTCAGTGTAAATGGGACAAGCGCCTTGGGGTTTGCATCAGACCCAACGGGTGGAGAGAATTGCTCCAGGGGCAAATCCTCCGACAGTGTAAAGACACCGCAACTGCTTTCACTGGACTCGAGTTACTCCTGATTTACACCAGGGAGGCTCTGGCCCTTTCAGCAATCTGGGATGTTTATCGCATTAATGCAGCGGAAGGTGATTAGCTCGTTATAACCGATGTGAGGCCCCCCAGGGCCAGTGTAAGGATAATTTTGCGCCCTGGGCAAAACTTCCACCTTGTGACCCTCCTCCCCGTCCCCCTCCACTGTGCCCCCCCCAGCCCCAACCTCCAGAAACTAGTAAACTTAGCATTATAAACAGCCTCTCAGAAAGGGTATGGGCTCTTGTATTGTTTCTTTTTTACCTTTAAGGCATTTCAGTTGTTTGCCATTGCCTCTGATGGTGTCCCATTCAAAGTCTTCCTGTTGTACAAAGCTAAACAACTGAGCCTTGCATTGCATCACCAGCCAAGTTAGCCGGGTGACAAATCCCCCTTGCCCCAAAGGGCCCCTGGAGACTAATTTCTACTCCAAGTCCGTAAAGCAGACTTTTAAGGTAAATACACAATATTACCCATGCACACATCTCACAGAGATTCGCACTCTTGGCAACTTACCAGCCTTGTGCAGATCCCTTCCACGTTCCTCTTTGTGGGTCAGTGCCCTGTAAGACACGTGTGGGGTGCAGTGAGTTTGTCAGGCCTGCGGTGACAGCTGTTTGTGAAGATCAGGGGGCCCTTTGCCAAGGGGAGCTGGTGTCACAGTGGGCTTGGGGTGGCTGACAGTATGGGGCAGGGCACTGAGGCTGGTGGGGCAGGTAACACTCACTGGGCTGGGGGGCAGGCGGTGCTGGGATAGGGCAGGGGCAGGTACCTGTCAGTCTCCAGCACTCAGGCCACGCCAGGGCCTGCAGCCTCTTCACCTCAGAGTCTCCTCCACTTCCCCGGGGGCCACCCCTCCTCTCAGGCTCCCCAGCCGCGGCCGCCCGGGAGGACGCAGGCTGGGGGTGTCGCCGCAGAGGAGACACAAGGGGCTGGGCTTGGCTGGGGCCCCGCACTTGCAGGCTGAGAGCAGCAGGAACCAGGCACTGCTCGGGGGGAGCCGGGTGGCCCGAGCCCAGGGCACCTACGCTCCCCGCCTGCCCCTGCTGCTGCGGAGGCTGCTGCTGCCCTGGGCTCGGGCCGCCTGGCTCCCACCGAGCAGCACCCGGTTCCTGCTGCTCTCGGCCAGCAGATGTGGGGCCCCAGCCGAGCCTGGCCCCTTGCGTCTCCTCCGCGGGGGGGCTCCCGGCCTGTGTCCTCCAGGCGGCCGTGGTGGCAGTGGCCAGGGAGCCTGAGAGGAGGGGTGGCCCCTGGGGAAGCGGAGGAGACTCCGAGGTGAAGAGGCTGCTGGCCCTGGCGCGGCCCGAGCGCTGGAGACTGACAGGTACCTGCCCCTCAGCAATAGTGTAAAAAAAAATTGGGCACCGCTTTTTGGCGCCCCCAAATCTTGGCACCCTAGGTGGCCGCCTAGTTCACCTAGTGGTTACACCGGCCCTGGAGGCCCCTCACCGTGGCATCTCCGCCCTTCGCACGCGGTTATTGCCTTTATCCCCCCAACGCTGCCGGGAGGCCGGGGAACGATCACAGCCCCTGGGTCAGAGCAGGGGACTGAGGCAGAGAGAGATGGAGGCCGGGTGTGGAAATGGGCCATTCAGGGTCCGGGCGGGGCTGGGGGGCAGAGATCCCCCGGCGCCGGAATAAACCCCGCTCCGCTGCGCCGGGGGATGTGGCGCCGCCGGGACTTTCCGAAGCGGCTCCTGGGTTGTTTTCACCAACTGCCCTGTGGAAATCCCGGCCCGGACCCTCCGCTGGTGTCAGTGGGTGGAGCTGAGACATCCCAACCCCCAGTAAAGTGCCCCCATGTCACAGAGTCACCATGGAGATAAAAGACCCTGCCCCTCAGCCCCCGATGGCATCACTCAGCCCAGCGCTGGCCCGCAGGGCATTGGGGACAGTCACGTGGCTCAGGGCTGTGGACAGGGACACGGTGGGATTTCATGGGGTCGCTCAGGGGGAGGCGGCTGCCGAGGCAGAAGCAGAGGCCCGTGGGTGGGAGATCAGGGGGGCGCTAGGGTCACAGAGCGCAGCTCCCACTGAATGAGATTTGGCTCCGGACTCTTTGACTGTCAGGCCTCCCATGGCTACAAAACTCTGAACCTGCTTCCCCTTGTCCTCAGAGAGTTTCTCAGATTCTGATCCTGCTGCCAAATACTCTTGTCCCCCACAGTCTAACCCAAAGGCAACGAGGAATAAGGGAAGCTTTCCCCTGACCCAAGAACACACTGTGTCTGGCCAGGGAAGGATGTCTCGGGATTTGACATCATTTTACTTCTTCCTTAGGTAAAAGCGCAAACATGATCCCCCAGCCCAGCCGCCTCACAACACAGGATAAGGGGCCCGCTGAGTCCTCTTCTTCAAGACTGAGGGTAAAGCAAAGGGCAGGAGCTTGTGTCTTATAAGGAAAGGGAAATTCAGATAGGTCAAGAAATTTCCTGTTTAAATCTGTCCCTCTCTCTGCCCAGGGGGCACCCGGAGACGCAGTCCGCAGCCCCCTGGGTCTGTGCAGTGACCGGCCAATCCCCTGAGAACTTTCCCCTCCAGCAGCGGGGAAAATGAGTCTTTGGCTCCATTTGGTTTTCATTCTAGCAGCTTTGGAAGGTATTCACCACTCTTAAATGCATTGCAGAGAAAGGGGAGATATTGTATTCTTGTTCTGAGTACCATTTCTAAACATGTCCTTATTCCAAGGTGCCCGGTCCCATGTCCAGCTGGTGGAGTCCAGAGGGGATGTGAAAAAGCCTGAAGACCCTCTCCGCCTCTTCTGCAAAGCCTCTGGGTTCACCTTCAGTGATTACGACATGAATTGGATCCGTCAGGCTCCTAGAAAGGGCCTGGAGTGAGTTGCCCACATTCAAGTCACCTCCACGTATTACGTTGATTCCGTCAAAGGTTGATTCACCATCTCCAGAGACAATCCCAACAACATGGTTTATTTGCAAATGAGCAACTTGAATACCGAGGACACCTCCCCCTATTACTGTGCAAAGCCCACAGTGAACCAAAACTGACAAATGATACTACAGAAACACCTGCTGTGGATTCCCCCTTATCCCATGGGCTGCAAAGGGCTGCAGATGATAAACAATACCCCACTGGGCACAGGAATAGGAAGGGTCACCAGGCCCTGAGTAAAGTCAGGTTTTATCTATATAATTCCCAGACAATATTCCATCTTCTTGCCCATCGCTCCATAGTGGGTGTGATCTCTGATCAAGTATCAGACAATGTATTAAACTAAAGAAAGACCCTCCCAGCCTTTGCTCGATTTTTCTGGCCACCCACCCGAACCCAGCGCTCCATACACCTACCCAGGCCCCACACACTCCCTGCTTCCTGGCTTAAACCCCTTCAGGTCAATCTAGTATATGCAAAGTTGACAGCTTCCACTTCCTGGTTAAATACTGATAGGAACACCTTAGACAAAAGATCTGACTCATTGGGGACTCCCTTTCCACCCAACCACGATGCTCCTTGGATTATGAAACTTCATTTGACTGACTGGACTCTCACGTCGAGTTTTTAAACAGACAGTTGAACTACACTTTAGAGGTCAGAGTCATCCCTGCTCTAACTCAAGGGACTGGCCCGGGAAGTTGATTTGACACAAATGAAACCCACCTAACACCAAAGGAATGTAAGAGCAAAATGGGTGCAAATCATTCCTCCCTCCACTTTGCACAGCTGGGAATGGCCTCATAAGGTTCACATCAAGGCAGAGTCAGGCCCCAGACCTTTTTAATTTAATTATTCACGATTCATATCACTTTTCATCTATTGCTTTCCTCTCCATGGCGTCTTTTCTGAGATTGTCCTGACCCAATCGGATTCAGCAGTGAAAAAGTCGGACATGCGCTGTAGATGGATGTAAGGTGAACCTTTACATCATGCCTTGGATCCAAAAGGCTTCCACAAAGACGTGGGAGTGGACACTTTACTGCCATACTTCCTATACCAACAGCTACTGGCCTACAACCCTGGGGGAGGGGCTCACAACCTCCAAAGACTGTTCCATCTCCATTTATACATCAGCAGTCTAAAGGACAAGCACACAGAACAGTTAGCTCTCTCTCACACACACACACACACATACAATATTCTTCCTGAAAGGCAGCAACTTTATAGCACTTTATTATTGTTCAGAATCCAGACCCCCTAACACACAAGAACCAAAGACAGAGAGAGAGAAAGCAGGCTGCTCCCGAAGGGAGAGAGGCACAACCCATCCCCATCCTGATCTACCATGGCTCTTCGCAAAGTGACTGTTAAAAATCCAGATCACAAGCTTTCCTATGGAATCCAACAGCCTGCATGGAGGAGAAGGAAACTCCTTTCAGACTCAAAGTGATGGCTTCAAACGTTACAGCAGTTTTCAATAAACCGCAATGGACTATTGACACTTCTGCCTCCAAGGCTACTAAACATTATGTGATTCTATTTATTGTGCTCCATCTCCATTAACATTAACATGTAACTCCTGTCCCCCCCTGCATTAAGGCTACAGTTTAGGGTATAAACTTTAGGGTTGCAGCAAGACTTCAGGCCTCCAGCTAGGATTAAAATTTAGGATTAAGATTAGCTCTAGGTTTTGGGTTAGAGCTCAGGTTTATGGTTACAAATAGGGTTAGGATTTAGAGACAGAGTATAAATTTGAGGATCAGGTTACAGTTAAAGGTTAATGTGACACGTCATGATTAATATTAGGGCCAATTTTAGCATTATGGTCAGTTTATACATTTAAGGTTAGGGTTAGGGTAAATGTTAAATATTAAGGTTATTTGTTACCCTTAGAAATAGGGATAGAGTACAAATTTAGGTTTGTGTTCAGTTAAGTGTTAAATTTTGGGTATGGTTTTATCTTTATCGTTAGGTTTTAGGTCAGGCTTTAGTGTTAGTTTCAAGGCTGTGATGGAGAATGAGGGTGGCTATTAAAAGTCAGGGTAGGAATTTATACTGAGGGTTAGAATTCCCTTCAGGGAAGAAGTCACTGTTTAGGGATAGGTTTCAGAGTAACAGCCGTGTTAGTCTGTATTCGCAAAAAGAAAAGGAGGACTTGTGGCACCTTAGAGACTAACCAATTTATTTGAGCATGAGCTTTCGTGAGCTACAGCTCACTTCATCGGATGCATACCGTGGAAACTGCAGCAGACTTTATATATACACAGAGAATATGAAACAATACCTCCCCCCACCCCACTGTCCTGCTGGTAATAGCTTATCTAAAGTGATCATCAGGGTGGGCCATTTCCAGCACAAATCCAGGTTTTCTCACCCTCCACCCCCCCCACACAAATTCACTCTCCTGCTGGTGATAGCCCATCCAAAGTGACAACTCTTTACACAATGTGCATGATAATCAAGTTGGGCCATTTCCTGCACAAATCCAGGTTCTCTCACCCCCTCACCCCCCTCCCAAAAACCACACACACAAACTCACTATCCTGCTGGTAATAGCTCATCCAAAGTGACCATTCTCCCTACAATGTGCATGATAATTAAGGTGGGCCATTTCCAGCACAAATCCAGGTTTTCTCACATCCCCCCCACCCCCATACACACACAAACTCACTCTCCTGCTGGTAATAGCTCATCCAAACTGACCACTCTCCAAGTTTAAATCCAAGTTAAACCAGAACATCTGGGGGGGGGGGGGTAGGAAAAAACAAGAGGAAATAGGCTACCTTGCATAATGACTTAGCCACTCCCAGTCTCTATTTAATCCTAAATTAATAGTATCCAATTTGCAAATGAATTCCAATTCAGCAGTTTCTCGCTGGAGTCTGGATTTGAAGTTTTTTTGTTTTAAGATAGCGACCTTCATGTCTGTGATTGCGTGACCAGAGAGATTGAAGTGTTCTCCGACTGGTTTATGAATGTTATAATTCTTGACATTTGATTTGTGTCCATTTATTCTTTTACGTAGAGACTGTACAGTTTGACCAATGTACATGGCAGAGGGGCATTGCTGGCACATGATGGCATATATCACATTGGTGGATGTGCAGGTGAACGAGCCTCTGATAGTGTGGCTGATGTTATTAGGCCCTATGATGGTGTCCCCTGAATAGATATGTGGGCACAATTGGCAACAGGCTTTGTTGCAAGGATAGGTTCCTGGGTTAGTGGTTCTGTTGTGTGGTATGTGGTTGTTGGTGAGTATTTGCTTCAGGTTGCGGGTCTGTCTGTAGGCAAGGACTGGCCTGTCTCCCAAGATTTGTGAGAGTGTTGGGTCATAAGAATGATACATTCATACAAATGGGATGACCACACTCCGTAGATCATAAGCTTTGTAATGGTACCTTACAAGCGACCTTTGGCATAAAGAAAATTCCAGTTACATCATATTCATCCTTAAAACATATTTTTGTAAAGCATATGGAGTGCAAAGTCTCAACAGCCCACAGGGGATGCATTGCATCATTTTCTGAAGCAGATGACAATGATTGTGGTCAGAGACAAGTGACTGGGAACAGTCATCATCATCACCACTTCCCCTTTGACCTCAGAGCGCTTTACAGGGAGGTCAGCCCCATTATCCACAGGGTGCAGGTCGCTCATAGAGTCATGGATTCCAAGGCCAGAATGGACCATGCTGAACATCTAATTAGACCTCCACAGGCCAGAGAACTTCCCCAAAAATAATCCCGTGGGCAGATCTTTTAGGGAAAAAACGTACAGTCTTGGTTTAAAAATGGTCAGTGCTGGAGAACACACCACAGCCATTGGTGAGTTGGTCCAATGGCCAGTTACTCTCACTTAGATTTTTGCACAGTATTTCCAGTCTGAATGGGTCTAGCTTCAACTTCCAGCCGTTTGTTCCTGTTATACCTTTTTTCTATCAGATCAAAGAGCCCAGGATTAAATCTTTGCTCCCCGTGGAGGAGTTGATCCGAGGTCAATGGCAGTCAAGGCCACGTCCCTTCTCAGTTCAGGGAGGTTTGGGTCTGAACGTTACGCACTTTCTTCACCCATTCCTCGGAATCGGGGGGCAAGACATTTGATTGCTCAGGGAAGGAGTTTGTGTCTCTTATAAGGAGCAGGATATGCAAATAGGAGTGACACTTTCCTGTTTAAATCTGTCCCTCTCTCTGCCCAGGCTGCACCCAGAGAGACAATCCACAGCCCCCTGGGTCTGTGCACTTACCAGCCAATCCCCTGACAGTTTTTCCCTCCAACTCCAGGGAAAATGAAACTTTGGCTCCATTTAGTGTTCATTGTAGCAGCTGGGAGGTATCCTCTCCCCTGGAAAGCATTGGCAGGGCAAAGGAGCAGTCTATTATCACTATTACGATTGATATGATTGATAATATCTTTCTATCGCCAGGTGCCCAGTCTCAATCTCTGATCCCAGAGTTACAAGTTTACGTGCAAAAGCCCAGAGACTCGCTCTGTATTTCCTGCAAATCCACCGGGTTCACCCTCAGCAGCTACTCCATGAGCTGAGTCAGACAGGCTCCTGGGAAGGGACTGCAGTGGAGTGCAGAGGGGAAATACACCCAACTTCAACTACCATCAATGACGCACAGGGACGCTTCACCATCTCTAGGGACAACCCCAACAACCTGCTGTATCTGCAAATGATCGGCCTGAAATACAGTGAGCAGAAAGCTATTAAGCCCAGAAGAAGAAACAAGCTGCAATGGTACAAACTTTGCCAACACTCTGCAGAGGGCAGCAGTGAATTACCATTAAATACTGTTATAGTAAACTATTTCAAGGACAAATATTAAAGGGCATGTTTGTGCACAAAGCAGCAGGTAAATATTTAGGGATTTTTATGTATATTAATAATATGAGAAAATATTCTTTCAGGTCTTGTACAGGCAATGACACTACGGAGAATAAAATGTAAAGTTAAATCAATGGGACTAAGAATTGTGCTTCAATGTAAAAGGTGTCCTGCACAGAGATGGGGTTAAGCAAATGCCTCAGTGCTTTCCTGAAGCAAGGCCTAAGAAATTGTTCTAGGGTCTAGATGAAAAATACTTGAAAATTATCCACTGAGCTCCTATGTCCATTAAATTATTTGGAATATGCCCAGCTCGGTAGAGGGGCAGGGGGAATCTCCCTCCGCACACTGCTCCTACCTGCAAGCTCCACCCCCGCAGCTCCCATTTGTCGGGAATGGGGAGCTGTGGCCAATGGGAGCTGCAGGGGCAGTGCTTCTAGAGAGGGGCAACATGCGGAGCCATGTGCCGCCCCCCTCACCCCACCCCAGGGGCCACAGGAGTGTGTTTGCCATTTCCAGGAGTAGTGTGGGGCCCAGGTAGGAAGGGAGCCTGCCTTAGCCGCTGGAGGTAAATGCTGCAATACACAATGCTGGTGCTTACCCAGGAGACCTCATGGGGGGCAATTTAATCGTGCCTGGGACATTCCAATGAGGCTATTTTTTGTGACTCTGACACCTTGTCTCCATAAACTTCTAGGAGGAGTTCAAATACCTTTTCGACATCTTTCTTGTCTGCAATTGCCAGGAGCTTAACCATGGCCTTGGCCCTGGCCCTTGAGGTGTTCCTCTATGAAGTTCATATGATGCTCTTCAGGTACTCTTAGCACACACAGAGTTGCCTTCACAGACTTGACTCACTCCTCTACTGTAATGTCTCCTGGTCTTCTTGGGAAGCCACCAAACTCTGGAACTTTCTGCTCCCATAGGACATAAATAGTAGGAGGTTTCTTAGCTTCTGCTGCCTGATGGTCTATAACTGCCTGAGCCAGTGATAAGGCTTCTCTCTGTTCTGTTCTAGCTTGTTGTAATGCCTCAGCTTGGTCTGATCATCTGCGCACAAGTTCAGCAAAGTGGGCCCATAGTTCTTCAGTTCCAGCCATTCTGACGGACCCAGGCAATTCCAGCTCACACAGAGGATGGGACCCCCCTTGCCCAGGTTACAATCTGAGTGTAAATGGGAAGTAGAGTGGGAATGGAAATATAAACAGGAAGATAAATATCAACGGTGCATAATAATCTTCCTTCACTGTAGCCTGAATCCTCCTCGACTGTCCCCTAAAGAAAAACACCCAGACACGCCGCTCTTGGCACACGAATGTCAGGGAGGCTTCACTGCAAAACTTAACTCTGTCCTCAGACTCCCCGCCCTGCCAGCTTCTCCCACCTGCACCCACAGGCGGGCCCTCAGACCTGCTCCAAAGCATGAGCCAGGCTTGCTCAGATCACGTTCTTAGTGTCATGGATCATTTCAATGTAGCCAGTCACTGTGGGGAAGGGAAAGGGGCTTCCCTCCTAAATCCCTCCCAGCACCATGGGAAATCTTCTGCCTCCAGCGGGGGGCCCAGCCCAGTGGATCCCTGAGACTAGACCTCGTGCCTCTCCACACTGGACACTGAGCCCCCTGACTGGACGTTGCATGTCCCTTATATTTGTGGTACCGGGCTCCAGAGCTGAGTCCCCCCAGGCCCCAATATCAGGTCAAAAAAGCCAGACCCTCAGTTCCCATGAGAGGAAATACAGTCCCTGCAGGGAGCTGTTCATTCCTTCCAGGGTCCGAAAGTGTCAGGAGGACCCCAGCGCCCTGTGCCCGGCGCTGCACAGACACAGAGGACGGGACAGTCCGACTCCTGCACCCGGAGCCCTGGGGCGAGTCAATCCGATCACTGGCAGCAGGAGTGTGTGTCTCTTATAAGCAAAGGGGCATGCAAATGAGGAGACAGTTTCCTCTTTAAATCTCTGCCTCCCTCTGGCCAGTCTGCACCCGGAGACACAATCCGCAGCCCCCTGGGTCGGTGCAGTCACCAGCCAGTCCCCTGAGAACTTTCCCCTCCAGCACCCGGGAAAATGGGATTTTTGCTCCTTGTCATTGTCGCTCTAGCAGCTTTGGAAGGTATTTTCCTCCTCTGAAGACCTGGCCGAGTTAGAAGAATATTGTGTTCTCGCTGTTTTTATACCGATATTAATGGCCTGTCTTTATTCCCAGGTGTCCGGTCCCAAACGCTGGTGGAGTCCGGAGGGGGTGTGAAGAAGCCCGGAGACTCTCTCCGCCTCTCCTGCAAAGCCTCCGGGTTCACCTTCAGCAGCTACTCGATGAGCTGGGTCCGCCAGGCTCCTGGCAAGGGACTGGAATGGGTCGCTTACATAAACCCCGGTGGGGGTACTTACTACCTCGATTCAGTGAAAGGGCGATTCACCATCTCCAGGGATAACGCCAAGAGTGAGCTGTATCTGCAAATGACCGGCCTGAAGCCCGAGGACACCGCCCGCTATTACTGTGCGGGAGACACAGTGACACCAAACCGGTTTGTGATCGCACAAAAACCCAGGCTGCGGAATCGCCCTTCTCCCGGCGGCCGCGCGGGGGCAGCAGCGACACCCCCCGCTTCGGGCTCGGGCAGGAGACCCGGCCCCCGGGGGAACGGGACACAAACCTCCCGCCAGTTTAACCCTTCCGTTCCCGGGCAATGTGTCTCCCCTTCCTGCCCAGAGCCCCGCTGGGTGCACAGATCCCTCACTTCGTCTGTGAACTCCAATGCGGAGTGAGTCCTGTTCTGAGTCGCGCCTCTCCCCCGGCACCTTGGTCTCCTAGGGCCCGTCTCTGTGTCAGTGTAAAGAGGACAAGCGCATTGCGGTTTGCATCAGACACAGCAGATGGAGTGAATAGCTCCTGGGGCCAAATCCTCCGCTGTGTAAAGTCACCACAAGCGATTTCACGAGACTCAAGTTACTCCTGATTTACACCAGGGAGCCTCTGGCCCTTTCAGAAAACTGGGATGTTTATCGCATTAATGCAGGGGAAGGTGATTAGTTCATTATAACCTATGTGGAGCCCCTCACCGAGTCATCTCCGCCCTTCGCATGTGGTTATTGCCTTTATCCCCCCAACGCTGCCGGGAGGCCGGGGAACGATCACAGCCCCTGGTTCAGACGGGGGGACTGAGGCAGAGAGAGATGGAGGCCGGGTGTGGAAATGGGCCATGCAGGGTCCGGGCGGGGCTGGGGGGCAGAGATCACCCGGCGCCGGAATAAACCCCGCTCCGCTGCGCCGGGGGATGTGGCCCCGCTGGGACTTTCCGAAGCGGCTCCTGGGTTGTTATCACCAACTGCCCTGTGGAAATCCCGGCCCGGACCCTCCGCTGGTGTCAGTGGGTGGAGCGGAGACATCCCAACCCCCAGTAAAGTGCCCCCATGTCACAGAGTCACCATGGAGATAAAAGGACCCGCCCCTCAGCCCCCGATGACATCACTCAGCCCAGCGCTGGCCCGCAGGGCATTGGGGACAGTCAGGTGGCGAAGGGCTGTGGACAGGGACACGGTGGGTTTTAATGGGGTCGCTCAGGGGGAGGCGGCTGCGAGGGAGAAGCAGAGGCCCGTGGGTGGGGGGCAGGGGGGCCCTAGGGTCACCGAACTGAGCTCCCACTGAATTGGATACGGCCCCGGACTTTCCTAAATCTCCCCTTGTGTTAGTTTCAAGGTAGGGATGAAGGATGAGGCCAGTATTAAAACTCAGGGTTAGAACTGCATCCTGGGTAAAGTCTGGATTTAGGGTTCTAAGTCAGGTAGTCATGTAGTTTTCCGGTTCAGACATATATGAAGGTGGCGTTTATCCTCATGGTCACGGTTAGGTGGGGGAGCTAGAGGAGGGATAAAGAAGATGCCAATTGGTCTCTTTATGGTCGAGTAGGAAGCTCTGACTGAGACGGGGGCGGTGCCACAGAGACAAAGCGCCGCCTCTTCTCTCAGCCCCACACAAAGAAACTGAGTCCGGGCTAGGAAATGGCGGTGTCTCTTATAAGGAGTGGGATATGCAAATGAGGGTGAGAGTTTCCTGTTTAAATCTGTCCCTCTCTCTGCCCAGGCTGCACCCGGAGACAAAATCCGCAGCCCCCCGGGTCTCTGCAGTCACCAGCCAGTCCCCTGAGAACTTTGCCCTCCAGTACCAGGGAAAATGGGGCTTTGGTTGTACCTGGTTCTCATTGCAGCATCTCCGGAAGGTCCATTCTCCCTTTCCATGGGTTGGATGTACTGGGGAGATGCGGGATTATTGCCCGAGGTCCTCATGTTCCCCATAATTAATTGTTATTCCCAGGTGCCCTGTCCCAGGTGCAGCTGGTGGAGTCCGGAGGGGATGTGAAGAAGCCCGGAGACTCTCTCCGCCTCTCCTGCAAAGCCTCCGGCTTCACCTTCAGCAGCGACTGGATGAGCTGGGTCCCCCAGGCTCCCGGGAAGGGGCTGGAGTGGGTCGCCCAGATTCACGGCTGTAGCATATAGGACAGTGACTCGGTAAAAGGGCGATTCGCCATCTCCAGAGATGACCCCAACAACCTGCTGTATCTGCAGATGACCGGCCTGAAGCCCGAGGACACCGCCCGGTCTCACTGAGCGAGAGACCCAGCGAGGGGAATCCCGACCGGGCTCACACAAAAACCCGAGCGGCAGAACCGCCCTTCTCCCGTGCGCCGCGCGGGGGCAGCATTTCCACAGACAGCCCAGCCCTGGGCACAGGAACGGGACCTACAGCCAGAGTGAAAAACAAATCCGCGCTCAGGTTTCAGAGCTCAATATCCACCTATAGAGCCATAGACTCCTGGGACTGGAGGGGACCTCGGGAGCTCATCTCGTCCCGCCCCCTGCACTCATGGCAGGATTCAGTATAATCTAGACCATCCCTGACAGGTGTTTGTCCAATCTGCTCTTAAACATCTTCCCTGATGGAGATTCCACAACCTCCCTGGAAATGGATTCCAGTGCTTAACCACCCTGACAGTTCGGATTTTTTTCCTAATGTCAAACCTCCCTTGATGAAATATAAGCCCATTGCTTCTTGTCCTATCCTCAGAGGTTAAAGAGAATAATTTGTCACCCTCTTCCTTGTACTCCTCCTTTTATGTACCTGCAAACTGTTACCACGTCTCTCCCAGTCCTCTCTTCTCCAGACTAAACAACCTCAAGTTTTTCAATCTTCCCTCATAGGTCATGTTTTCTAGACTTTTAATTATTTTCATTGCTCTTCTCTGGACTTTTTCTAATTTGTCCACCTCTTTTCTGAAACGTGGCATCCAGAACTGGACACAATATTTCAGTTGAGGCCTAATCAGCGTGGAGCAGAGCGGGAGAATTAAGTGGCTTCCTTACAACACTCCTGCTAATACATCCCAGAATGATCTTCCTTTTTTTAACAGTGTTACATTGTTGACTCATATCAAGCTTGTGATCCCCTATGACCCCCAGATCCCTTTCCGCAGTTCTCTTCCTAGGCAGTCATTTCCCATTTTGTATGTGTGCTACTGATTGTTCCTTCCTAAGTGGATTACTTTGCATTTGTCCTTTTGAAATTTCATCTTAATTACTTCGACCATTTCTCCAGTTTCTCCAGATTATTTCACATTTTAATCCTATCCGCCAAAGCACTTGCAACCCCTCCCAGTTTGGTATCATCCGCAAACTTTATATGTGTACTCTCTATGCCATTTTCTAAATCAGTGTTTCCCAAACTTGGGACACCGCTTGTTTAGGGAAAGCCCCTGGCGGGCAGGGCCTGTTTGTTTACCTGCTGCGTCCCCAGGTGTGGCCAATCGCAGCTCCTGCTTGCTGCAGTTCACCGCTGCAGGCCAATGGGGGCTGTGGGAAGCGGTGTGGGCCAAGGGACATATCAGCTTCCACTTCCCGCAGCCCCCATTGGCCTGCAGCGGTGAATCACGGCCAGTGGGAGGCGCAATCAGCTGAACCTGCGGGTGTGGTAGGTAAACAAACCAGCCTGGCCCACCAGGGGCTTTCCCTGCACAAGCATCGCCTCAAGTTTGGGAAACACTGCTCCAAATCATTGATGAAGATATTGAACAGAACCGGACCCAGAACGGATCCCTGCGGGGCCCTTCTCCTTATGCCCTTCCAGCACTACTGTGGACTACTGATAGCTATTCTCTGGGAACGGCTTTACAACCAGTTATGCACCCACCTTATAGTAGTGCCGTCTGGTTGTATATAGGTCTGTTTGTTAGCCTGGGATAGCATTTTGGCTTTTTGATACTCTTCTACTAACACGTGAAAACAAGGGACAAAGACACTGTGATGTTGCTTCTGCCTAGTCAGTTGGATTTGTTAGTACAATGGGAACAGATAAGAGCAGTTAAAGTGAAAGGTTTCAGAGTAGCAGCCATGTTAGTCTGTATTTGCAAAAAGAAAAGGAGGACTTGTGGCACCTTAGAGACTAACCAATTTATTTGAGCATAAGCTTTCGTGAGCTACAGCTCACTTCATCGGATGCATTCAGTAGCTCACGAAAGTTTATGCTCAATAAATTGGTTAGTCTCTAAGGTGCCACAAGTCCTCCTTTTCTTTTAGCAGTTAAAGTGTTACTCAGAGCACAATTTAAGATTGCCTCAACCCCTATCTTAAGACAAAATCAAGCAACCAGTCAGGAGGGGCAACGGGGATTGTGTGTGTGTGTGGGGGGGAGGTATAAAACATGAAAATACCAAAGAAATGCCTGTCCCTGACCGGAGCGCAACCTCACTCCTCACCCCTCCCATGGGGTACAAAAGGGGTGAGATGAAGACACCAGACCCAAAATTGAACATGTCCCTAAACTGTAAGGGGTGGGACTGTGGACGTGCATTGCAGGTATATTTGGGCCTGCTAAGAAGGAGAAGGTGGGAATAGGGGCAATGGGGAACAGGGACACAGGCAAGGGTCAGAGCTGGGAAGGGGGTTATGGGGTAAATGCTCTGCGGTGTCAGAACTGGGAATGGAACACTGACATGTAGAGCTATGGACATATTTGCTTGGAATTAACCCCAATAAACTTTGCATTGTCTACACTTGGACTTCTGGTCTTTTGCTGCTTGCTGTCTGCATGCCAAGAACCAGGGAAGCGGGAGGGTGGAGGGAAATCCCTCTAACATCTTGGTGCCATGACTAGATGCATCACGTCGGCCAGGTGAGTGGTAGCCAGGTAAGTCCCCCACCCCAACAGTCTGCGCAGCTGCTTGCAGGGGGTTATGATGGGCTCTCATGATGATAGTTGCAGGTCCTTGCAAGCTGAGGTAATGGTTGTGACATTCCCCTCTGTGTTATTTGGACCGGTGATCTGCCAGGCCTCTCCAATCCTTGACTCTGGGAGCCAGCCTGACCCTGCTCTGCTGTGAGATCCCCACTCCTGGGCTGTTCATGCTCAGCCTCTGGCATGTCAGCTGTTCCCAGCTACTTGCAACCGAATGACACGAGCCAATATCTCCGGTCCCAGACACAACCCTAGGAACCTCGTTTTGCAGCGTCCAGTTATTCCCGCTGGATGCTGCAAGCTTAAATGAGTTCATCAGTTTAACAAAGAAATTGATATGTACCATGCTTGTTATCCCAAGGGGAGCCTCTGACACACTGGAAACCAAACACACTGCTTCAGGTAGAATAAACAAACAGATTTATTAGCTATAAAGATAGATCTTAAGTGATTATAAGTCAAAGCATAACAAGTCAGATTTGATCAAATGAAATAAAAGCAAAACACATTCTAAGCTGATCTTCACACTTTCAATGTCCTTAAAAACTTAGATGCTTCTTGCCACAGGCTGGCTGGTTACGTTTCAGTCAGGCTCGCCCCTTTGATCCTTTCAGTCGCTTGGTGTGGTGTCTATAGGTGTAGGTGGAAGAGAGAGAGAGACAGCATGGCAAATGTCTCTCCCTTTTATCATGTCCTTTCTTCCCTCATGGCTTTGCCCCCTCCCCCCCCTTCAGAGTCAGGTGGGTATTACTGAGTCTCTCCAAGCAAGGTTGAGCAATTTCCCTGGTGTGACCTCATGCAGGTGAGTCATCACATAGTAGCTCCCTTGCTGGACAATGGCTGTTGATGGGTTGATTGACACCCTGCCCACGTGTTGGCTACTTTCCTTGCTGTTGCCTCTGGAGACCTAATATCTGGCTGATTCCCCAACTTTCAGCATGTTTTAGTGACTACCATACAACACAATTCTCATAACTTCATATGCATTAATGATACACATATATGAATAGAGAAATGACTTTCAGCAGATCATAACCTTTCCCCTGATACCTTACAAGGCATGCTTTATATGTGAGATCACGATTATATGAAAATGAAGAATATGGGGGTTACAATACGCTCCGCCAAGGTATAGAATGTCACACCTCCCCCCTTAGTTCACTGCAAGAGGGTTAGTCACTGACTATCTCAAAGGCAGTTTGTTGTTATGGTTCTCTTGGCATCCAGCCATTAAGGCCATGAGGCAGTGTGCCTCAGTTTCCCCATTCATCCACAGCAAACCTGTTTTTTTATGGTTTTCTTTCCCTCCAGTGTTCCCTTCTGTGTGGGCTCTTAATTGAATCATGTTTCTGGTATTTTGATATCTCAGGGTCTGTCAGGATAAGGTTTCAGGGGGATCCTGCACATTGACTGGCCCTTTGGGGAGTGGTCTCCCAACCCCAGGACTGTACATATGGAGAAAATCCAGGTCCCCTTTTTGGGGCTACCTTGTGTTTCCGCCTCCCAGCACTGAGTCCTTCCCTGCCCCCTAGAGGACTGTGATCTGTGCTCTCTGGACTAGGTGTGTTTACCCTTTGATCAGATGCACCTTTTCCCCGTGGCTTTCCCATAACTGCTCCCTATCTCTCACCAGCCTGGGGGAAATCACCATCTCCCTCCCACCCACCCCCCGAGAGTTGGGACATCTGTATTCTGGCAGACTACCACCTGGTAATTTCCTGGTCCCAATTCCTCTGTTATCCCAGGCATTGGAGCTGCATCTTGATTTAAAGAGACACAGTTACTTTCCAAAAACTTAACAGAAATAGCATCCTGAACAATGGGGACCTGGATTGGGGTACCCTCTGCCACCCCTTTCGCTATCCCTGAGAAGTCAGCTGCGTGACTGCTCCCCTCCAGGAGGTCAGGTACAGAGTTTCTTCTCAAAACCTGGGTCACAGGCTGAGTGCCTGGGTGCACAGATGCTGACCCAGCCATCCTCCTAATGTTGTGGGCATCCTGGCCCAAATGACTAGTGAGGAGACATTCCCGCACCCCCATTATTCCTTCCCCAGTTTCCTCCTCTAGGTCCCCTCCTAAGACACATTTCTCTGAGCTCCATAAGAAGGGATCCATCCCTCGTTCAGCTGCAATACTCTGCCAGCTAACTACAGGGACAGTTTCCTTAATCCCTGACACCTCTCCTGCCCCTGAGGGCATGCTGCCTTCTGCTGGAAAGGAGCGAGTCTCAGCCCCTTCCATACTTGGAAGCACCCTGCTTCCCTGTGTTACAGAGTCAAAGGAACCCTCACCCACCTCAGTGGTTTCTGAGATCCCATGCCCCTTCTCTAGGCTCTCCTCTGGGACACATTTCCCTATGCTTCCTAAAGCCGGTTTTTATCTCTGGTTCTGCTGCAACTTGCTGGCAGCTAACAACCTGGACAGTTCTCTCCCTGGCAGACATCACATCCCATCCCTTCCTGATGTGGTGTTGCTTCCAGCGGCAGTGCAGGAGTTGGTCTCAACCACCCTCCCACCTGGAAACATGTGGCTTCCCCAGCTGCAGAAGAATTAAGGAGACTCTCCCCCATTCTCTCAGCAGTTCCTGAGACCTTACCCTTTCCCTCGGGGGGTCCCAGCATAACACTCCCTCCTGCTGCAGGAAAATACTTTAACCTGAGTTACACACAAAAAAAATCATTACCAAGAAGCAGGTTGAAGAGGAGGTGTTCCATTACCCCCACAGTCAAAACACTTTCCAAACCACATGGATTTTAGCCAGTGGTACGAGGAATTTGCTTTCTGCCACCCCCACTGTGACAGGCTGGATCACAGAAACCCCTTTGGAGCTGCCAACTGATGTGCTAAGACTATTTCTGCCCCTGCCTTCCTTGCCAGCTTGGGACTCCAGCACCCTGCCTGGCTGTGCCAGACACACTTGCTGGCCACAAACACAGACCCAGGTCTGAACCACGTCCCACAAACTGCAAGCTTAATTAAAAGCAACTTAAGAAATGTTCCTGTCTTTAACTCCCAATGGGGTCCAAACCCCAAATAAATCCATTTTACCCTGTATAACGCGTATACAGGGTAAACTCATAAGTTGTTCACCCACTAGAACACTGATAGAGAGATATACACAGCTGTTTCCTGCTCCCCACCCCCAGGTATTAATACATACTCTGAGTTAATTAATAAGTAAAAAGTGATTTTATTAAATACAGAAAGTAGGATTTAAGTGGTTCCAAGTAACAGCAGACAGAACAAAGTGAATTACCAAGTAAAATAAAATAAAACATGCAAGTCTAAGCCTAGTACAGTAAGAAAACTGAATACAGACAAAACCTCACCATCAGAGGTGTTCTAGTAAGGTTCCTTTTACAGACTAGTCTCCTTCTAGTCTGGGTCCAGCAATCACTCACACCCCCTGTAGTTTCTGTCCTTTCTTCCGGTTTCTCTCAGGTATCCTTGGGGGTGGTGAGGTTATCTCTTGAGCCAGCTGAAGCCCTAATGGAGGGGTCTCCCAGGGGTTTAAATAGACTTTCTCTTGTGGGTGGAGACCCCTCCCTTCCCCTGTGTAGAATTCCAGCTACAAGATGGAGTTTTGGAGTCACATGGACAAGTCACATGTCCATGCATGACTCAGAACTTACAGGTAGCAGCCATGGTTCACATGCTACCTTGTACGTCCTCATGTGGACTTCTTATGTGGATTAGAGCCTTCCAAGATCCATTGTCCATCAAGTGCTTCTTGATTGGTCACTTAACTTGCAAATTCCTTTCTAAAGAAGCTGACCAAATGCCTTATTAAGGCTATTTAAAATCAAACAAGTACACAGCCAATATTCACAACTTCAAATACAACAATGACACATGCATACAAATAGGATGAATATATTCAGTAGATCATAACCTTTACATAGATATGTTACATGGCATATGTAGCATAAAACATGTTCCAGTTATGTCATATATACATTCATAAGCATATTTCCATAATGTCTTATGGAGTACATCATCACACCCACAATCTCTGCTATTTTGCCAGGCAACATACTGGTGAAGGGTTAATGTCTAGCTATTCCACCTGGAAGCAGGCGGGGCACACCCTGACTGTTTCCTAGGAGCAATGCACACATTGCTCTATCCAAGGACAAGGGCTAGATATGAACCCTGAGAACTTGATTGCTTGGACAGCAACTGTGGGAGGTTTCTTTAGCCTGGGCTCAAGGCCTGAGAACCAGGATTGTAGTAGATAGAGGATGGTAACTAAGCATATGAATCAACGTCATACATTCCTTTGTGTAGCAGTGTGTAATGCTTAGGGGGAGAAATATAATAAAAGGAGAAGGTGGAAGGCAGGGGGGGCAGAACAGCCCATCTCCGCTGACCAGCCTGTTTGCTTGCATAAAGCTGTGTTCTGTCTCATCACTGAACCGCCACAACTGGCGCCCAACGTGGGGCCCTCAGCACTCACCTCGCCCGGCAAGGGTTTCAGACGCGTCACTCATCCGCTTCGTGGATCCCGGTGAGTATTTTTCATTGTGGTAAGTATGGGAAGCTCCCTCTCTGCTTTGCAAGTGCAACACCGTAATGAGCTGCAGTATTTGCTGCGTAAGGCTCAACATGACTGCCCGGCTCGAGCACTTACTCTCCTGCTACAGGAGGTGCGTGCCAAGTGCCCGTGGTATCCTGAAGCCGGAAGCCTTAAGCTAGCGGACTGGGAGCGATTGGGCCAGACATTGCACAAAGAGCCTCGGGCGCCCGTGCAGGCTTTACATGCCTGGCACCTCTGCCGCGACGTGGTACAGCGTGTCGCCTCGGACAGACCCTCCCTCGCGAGGCTGGTGCTCTCGCCGCCCCCGTCCGCCCCTGCAGCCATCCCCCCTCCTGGCGATGCGACACAGCGTGTCGCCTCGGAAAGGCCCTCTCCAGCCCCAACAGAGGAGCTGCCGATCCTGCCACCCCCGTCCGCTCCTGCAGCCATCCCTCCCCCTGCTTCGCCCCCAGTGCCTCTATTACCACTGCCTCCCTGGCCTTCCCCACCGGAGCCGGTGTGTGATCACCCTCCCCCCGTGGGGCTCCCCGGAGGGTCATCTGCATCTGCTCAGAAGCTTTCGCTGGTGCAACAAATGGTTCACGCAGCGAAAGCTCGATCAGATCTTACAGCAGAGGAGCTGGCTGATCTGGTCTCCGTTTGCCCGGTGACCTGGCAGAATGATGACCAGGGCAACCCCGTGGGCACCTGGACCACTCTGCCATACTCGGTGGTTAGAGAGGTAAAGAAAGCAATTTGTGAATTTGGCCTGACTAGCACCTTTGTGCGTGGTCTCATTGAAGGGATGGGTACTGGGTACTCCCTAATCCCTGAGGATTGGAAAACGCTGCTGCGCATGATGTTGTCACCCAGTCAGTATGTTATTTGGCTTAGTGAGTATCGGCAGATGGCAGAACGCCAAGCCCAGGTATATAGAGAGCAAGGTATCATTTATGAGCATTTGGCAGGGGAGGGCCAGTTTGCTACTACTGAGATGCAGTCTCAACTCCCTCAGGCCGTCTTCCCCATTATTTCCACCTGTGCCCAGCATGCTTTCAAGAAGGTCCCGGATTCAGGCAAGCCTACCAAAAGCTTTGTCAGTATCCGTCAGGGTGCCTTAGAGTCCTTTTTTGGATTTTACCAACAGATTGCAGGAGGCTATCCTCCAACAGGTGGATAACACTGAGGCAGCTCACGAGCTCCTGTTAAAATTGGCAGTTGAAAATGCAAATGAGGATTGCCGCCGTGCTCTCCAGGCAGCACAAGCCTCTGGTATTTTAGAGCTCTCAGACATGCTGCGGGCGTGCCAGAACATTGGCACACAAGCCCACAAGGCTGGAGTTCTGGCTGCCGCCCTCAGAAAAACTGGGAAGGAGGGGAAGCGCTGTTACCGCTGTGGTAAGGAGGGTCATTTTCAGCGGGAGTGCCGCTCATCTAAGGCACCAGCCCGACCCTCAAAGAAGTGCCCCAAGTGTGGGAAAGGTTATCACTGGGCTAATCAGTGTCGTGGCGGGTCGGGAAACCGTGCGACGGGTCCCCCCCGAACCCAGGGCCAAACGGGGGTGTTTCCTACTCAGGCAATCGCTCCTCTGCCTTGGAATCCGTAGACTCTATGAGGGCAGCGACTGCTGGAAGTGCAGGGCTTGATTTGATCATGCAGGAGGACACTGACTTTCAGCTGCCAGGGGAGGTCTGTGCCATACCTACACAGGTGACGGGACCTCTCCCTGCCGGCTTTGTAGGTCTTGTTCTCCCTCGCTCACATGCTGGGAAACAGGGCTTTTTTGTCATTCCAGGGGTCATTGATGCTGATTACACTGGCATTATTAAGGTTCAGGTGTGGACTCATCTTCCACAGTCGCTCCCGCGTGGACGGTCAATTGCACAATTGATTTTAGTCCCCTATCAGGTGCCAGCTGCCGAGGATCGAACTCGGGGCGGAGGCGGCTTTGGATCGACGTTGTCTCACTCGCCGTCTCACAGCGCGTCTTCTCCACTTGTTGCTCTGACAATGTCAGTCCGCCCCTCGAAACCTCAGTTAACATTTCTTTTAAATGATGTTCCTTTTACAGGGCTGGTGGACACTGGAGCTGACGTTACAGTGATTCGTGATCTGGAGTGGCCGGTTAGTTGGCCTACGGTTCCTTCTAAAGAGTTGTGGGGGATTGGGGGTAGCAAACCCGGGCGCCAAAGTTTGTCTTGGGTCACGGTCTCTAAACCAGGAGGCCGTGCCCTTGCTACAATCCGCCCTTTTGTGCTCCCTGTCCACCTCAATATTTGGGGCCGTGATTTACTTACAAAGTTAGACACTACCCTCGATATTAACATCTGATGGCCCAAAACCCTCCCTCACCCACCGTGCCCTCCGCCTTACCCTTGGTATGGCAATCCTTAGAGCCCGTATGGATTGACCAGTGGCCCCTCCCTCTAGAAAAGCTAAAAGCGCTTCATTCACTTGTGCAGCAGCATTTGCAAGCACAGCGATTGGAGAGCTCCACCAGTCCCTGGAACACCCCGGTGTTCATTATTAAGAAAAAATCAGGTGCTTGGCGGCTGTTACATGATTTAAGGGAAATAAATAAACGCATCCAACCTATGGGCCCCTTGCAATTTGGCTTACCAAATCCAAATTTAATTCCTCAAACCGATCAACTTTGTGTGTTAGATTTAAAAGATTGTTTTTTTACCATCCCCCTTTGCCCTTAGAATTAGCTGCTGTTACTTTGGCCTTTCAACTTTTTGCTGATTGTCCCTTTAATTTAATTGTGGATACCCATTATGTTTATCAGGTAATTGATCATTTACCCCTTGCCCTCATTACCCCTCAGGTTGATGCAGACCTCCTTCACCTGTTTTTGTCTTTACAGCATCTTCTTGCCACTCGTCATTTCCCTTACTTTGTTGCTCATATTCGCAGTCATACCCCTCTGCCTGGGCCACTCACTGAGGGCAATGCACACGCCGATCGCACGTTGCGTGGTCAGGTAAATTCCCTTTTTTCTGACCCCATTGAAAGCATCAGTCTGCCTCTGTTTTGGCCCGGCAGTTTCACATTCCTGCTGATTATGCACGTTTCATTGTTCCTTCCTGCCCCCACTGTGCTGCTGCTGCTCCTACTTTTTCTTATGCCGTTAACCCCCGAGGTACCGCAGCAAATCAGCTGTGGCAAATGGATGTTACTCATGTGCCACAATTCTGCCCCTATTCATTTTTACATGTTTCCGTTGATACTTATTCAGGCTTCCTTTGGGCAACCCCACAACGTGGGGAAGCCACTAACAAAGTTATTCACCATTTGCTGGCCTGCTTTTCTGTTATGGGTCGCCCTTGCCAAATTAAAACAGATAATGCCCCAGCCTACTGCTCTGCAGCCCTCTCCACCTTTTGTGCCCGCTGGGACATCCGTCTTAAACACGGAATCCCTTATAATTCCACGGGCCAAGCCATTGTTGAACGTGCCAATCGCACACTCAAAACCTTGCTAGATAAACAATTAAAACAAGGGGAGCTGCGTCTCCGAACCTTAGGAGACATTCAACAACAAATGCATATCCTCTTGTTTACTTTAAATAATTTAACACTGAATGCAGATCAGCAGACCCCTGCGGATCGGCATTTTCACAAATCTGAGGTACTGGAAAGACCGCGTGTCTTTTACCGTCAGCTGCCCGATCCACAGTGGCTGGGCCCAGCACCTCTAATCACTTGGGGTCGGGGATATGCTGCTGTGTCTCTCCCTGCAGGACCGTTGTGGGTTCCAGCCCGGTGTGTGCAACCGGCACTTAAACAACTTGGCATGGCACCAGGGGCTGTCGAATCCCATACCAGAGTTTCAGCTGACCTTGGAGGAGACCGCGTTGCCCCCCGAGTCGACAACGGCGGGACGGAAACGGAGGAGGCGTAGCGTCCCAAGCCAGCCCGTGACATGGAAAGCAGTAAAAGCATTGGTCGCCACGGCTCAACGAAAACTGGCAGCAGATCAGCAGCCAGAAACTCCTAAGACTTTGTTTGTGGCGATTCTCGCCCAAATCACTGCTAATTCTGTGATGATTGTGTGCCTTTTGTGCCTGCTATTTCCTGTAGGGGTTGGCTCGGAAGCGCCTCCCCCGTTACAAGCCCGAAGGAGAATAAGACACTGCTCTTTGCTTATGCTAATCTTTTCTCCCAGTACTCTAGCATGGCTAATTGGGGCCCGGCCAACTATACTCTGCCTCGCACGACTATATCCCTTCACACACCGTACCCGGCCGGGGCTCACAATGTCACCTGTGCGCGTGTAGTTAACTGCACTAGTACAAAGGTGCCATTGGGCTGTCAAAAAATTTCTTAATCCCTTTTAAATTGTTCCCATGCTGTTAATGTTTCATATAATTATGGCCATCTCATCCTACCATCAGGATGGGTTTTTACTTGTGGTTCATGCACCTTTAATTATATTCCTGCAAATTTAAGTGATGGCACCCTTTGCTGTCTTAGTAGAATGACACTTATATTGCCTTTTGCTGGTCACAATTGTAGTAAAAGAAGTGTACCCCTTTTAGATGATTATATTGCAGATGTTAAGCTTTTGGTTATTTTGTGTTTGTAATCATTGGGCTTATTTTTTGTTGCTGCTGTGTACAATGTATTCCTTCCTTGTTAAGACTTTGTAAAATTTTGCCCTGGAAAGCTCCCCAGGTTATGTCCTTGTCTGTCTGGGAGTTAAATAGCATGACAAAACAAATTGACGGCTACCATGAGATGGCCAACTATCAATAAACAAAAAAGGGGAGATGAAGGGTTAATGTCTAGCTATTCCACCTGGAAGCAGGCGGGGCACACCCTGACTGTTTCCTAGGAGCAATGCACACATTGCTCTATCCAAGGACAAGGGCTAGATATGAACCCTGAGAACTTGATTGTTTGGACAGCAACTGTGGGAGGTTTCTTTAGCCTGGGCTCAAGGCCTGAGAACCAGGATTGTAGTAGATAGAGGATGGTAACTAAGCATATGAATCAACGTCATACATTCCTTTGTGTAGCAGTGTGTAATGCTTAGGGGGAGAAATATAATAAAAGGAGAAGGTGGAAGGCAGGGGGGGCAGAACAGCCCATCTCCGCTGACCAGCCTGCTTGCTTGCATAAAGCTGTGTTCTGTCTCATCACTGAACCGCCACATACTGGCCTTTGGAACCACACTCTGCTTAACCAGAGAGATCTGGGCCCCTGTATCCCTCTGCCCCAAATATTCCCTGCTATCAATTTGGACAGCTGTAACATGCTGCATGTCTGGTTCTGCAGAGGCTAACCTCCCAGAGCCAATATGATAGATTTCAGTTGCTTGGGGGTGGAGGTGGGAGTTCTGTGTTGAGGGCAGCAGAACTAACAGGAGCTATTGGTTGCCTGCTTCCTCCTAGCACAGGGAATCTATTCCTCACGTGATCAGTGGAATTACACTGATCGCACCTTCTGGGCTCTTCTGCTTTTACAGCAGATTTGGGAGGAGGATTAGAGGAATGGTTTTGGGCAAGAGAGTGTTTAGGTTCCCAACCCCCTTCTATCTTCCCAGGGGCAAAAAGGGATCCTCCCTTCCCACCAGTTTTAAACTCCTCTTTCTCTGGCCTGCCCTCAGTAGACCCCTGATTCTGTTCAAAGGCATCAGCTACAAAAGCCAGCTCCTCCCCAGACTTCACATCTTTGTCCCACAGATACTGCTTCACCTCAGCCTGACACGTGCCTAGGAAATGCTCTTGAGCAACAAGGTCCAACATTCCCTCAAAACTTGCCACCTCCTTGCCCCTCACCCATTTTCCTGACAAATCTTTCATTTGGTTTACATATTCCCCATTACTCATCCCAATATCCCTCTTAAGATTCCTAAATTTAACTCTATATGCTTCAGGGGTAATCTGAAAACTTTGCAAAAGAGTATCTTTAAATTTACAATAGTCTAAAGTATCTTCACTAGGCATTCCACTGAATATGTTTCGAGCTGTACCAGTTAATTTCACAGCCAGTTAACTCTCTTATCACCAGAGATTTCATGTATCACACACAGCCTGTCGAAGGCCGTCAGATATTCGGCTCTGTTGTCATCCTCACTGTGTGCAGGACATAAGTGTTCCCGTTTGTGGATTTTTGGAGTGATGGGAGTCGTTGGGGTCACGGGGTTCTGGCTCTGCCTCTTTAGCAGGTCCAGCTGGTGTTTTTGCTCTCTCTCTCTCTCTTGCTCTCTCTCTTTTTTTCTTCTCTTCTTTTTCTTTCTTCACATGGACCTTCTGTGAGCAGCCTCCTCTGGCTGTCTCTTTTCCTTTTCCTTTTCTCTCCAGTTCTGTCAGTGGCAGTCATCTCTGGGGCTCACTCTCCTTTTCTGCAGACTGAAGCCTAAAAAGCTCCAACTTCGCAATCACTTCCCTCATTTTCTTGCTTTTCTGTTCCTACTTCCCTTTCCTGAAATAAGCAAACAGAAAATAACAGAAGTGTGACCCCCTCCTGACTGCTCTTAGCCACTGCACTGAAGACTCACTTAAAATCACAAATATCAGGGCTTAAAGTGTGAACTTCACTCGGAGTAACAAGCCGCACATACACCCTGCTCGCTGTGCCACTGAAACCCCCTCCGTTGCTGTCTGGACGGGGGATCTGCTCGGCCTCTTCAATCCCTGACTCTGGGAGCCGGCCTGACCCTGCTCTGCTGTGAGAACCCCCACTCCTGGGCCCTTTACCCACAGCCCCTGGCATGTCAGCTGCTCCCAGCTACGTGCAAGCCAATATCTCCTCTCCCAGAAACAGCCCGAGGAGCCTCCGTCTTGCAGTGTCCAGTTATGCCCACTAGACTCTGCCAGCTTGTATAAATTTGTCAATTTAATAAAGAAATTATTATGTACCAGGCTTGTTCTCTGAAGGGGAGATTCTGACACACTGCAAACCAAACGCACTGCTTCAGGTAGAATAAACAAACAGATTTATTAGCTATAAAGGTAGATTTTTAAGTGATTATAAGTCAAAGCATAACAAGCAGGGAGCTGTTCATTCCTCCCAGGGGTGCAAAAGTATCAGCAGGACCCAAGCGCTCTGTGCCCGGCGCTGCAGAGACACACAGGAAGGGAAGGTCTGACGCCTGCACCCTGAGCCTTGGGGCGAGTCAATCCGACCACTGGCAGCAGGAGTGTGTGTCTCTTATAAAGCGGGGCATGCAAATGCGGGAGACAGTTTCCTCTTTAAATCTCTGCCTCTCTCTGCCCAGGCTGCACCCGGAGACACAATCCGCAGCCCCCTGGGTCGGTGCAGTCACCAGCCAGTCCCCTGAGAACTTTCCCCTCCAGCACCCGGGAAAATGGGATTTTTGCTCCTTGTCATTGTCACTCTAGCAGCTTTGGAAGGTATTTTCCTCCTCTGAAGACCTGGCCGAGTTAGAAGAATATTGTGTTACCGCTGTTTTTATACCGACATTAATGGCCTGTCTTTATTCCCAGGTGTCCGGTCCCAGACGCTGGTGGAGTCCGGAGGGGATCTGAAGAAGCCCGGAGACTCTCTCCGCCTCTCCTGCAAAGCCTCCGGGTTCACCTTCAGCAGCGCCTACATGAGCTGGGTCCGCCAGGCTCCCGGGAAGGGATTAGAATGGGTCGCTGATATAAGCACGGGTGGGAGTCCTGTATACTACCTCGATGCAGTGAAAGGGCGATTCACCATCTCCAGGGATGATGCCAAGAGTGAGCTGTATCTGCAAATGACCGGCCTGAAGCCCGAGGACACCGCCCGCTATTACTGTGCGAGAGACACAGTGACACCAAACCGGTTTGTGATCGCACAAAAACCCAGGCTGCGGAATCGCCCTTCTCCCGGAGGCCGCGCGAGGGCAGCAGCGACACCCCCCGCTTCGGGCTCGGGCAGGAGACCTGGCCCCCGGGGGAACGGGACACAAACCTCCCGCCAGTTTAACCCTTCCGTTCCCGGGCAACGAGTCTCCCCTTCCTGCCCAGAGCCCCGCTGAGTGCAGAGACCCCCCGCTTCATCTGTGAACTCGAATGCGGAGTGAAGTCCTGTTCTGAGTCGCTCTCCCCTCGCAGACCCGGTATGTTGGCTCCCCCGGCCGGTCTCAGTGTCAGACTCACAGGCCAGCGTCTGTCCGTTCAAAGGGGACAAGCTCGTTGGGGTTCGCATCAGACCCAAGGGATGGAGCGAATTGCCCCTGAGGCCAAATCTCCGCTAGTGTAAAGTCACACAACTGCTTTCACTAGACTCGAGTTACTCCTGATTTACACCAGGGAGGCTCTGGCCCTTTCAGGAAACTGGGATGTTTGTAGAAAAGGAGGACTTGTGGTGCCTTAGAGAGGAACCAATTTATCTGAGCATGAGCTTTCCTGAGCTACAGCTCACTTCATCGGACGCATCGGATGCAGTGAGCTGTAGCTCACAAAAGCTTATGCTCAAATAAATGGGTTAGTCTCTAAGGTGCCACAAGTCCTCCTTTTCTTTTTGCGAATACAGACTAACACGGCTGCTACTTTGAAAGGAATCAGTGACATCCAGTCATGGCAAAGTTCGTGGTTCAGGCTTGTAGCAGTGATGGAGTAATCTGCTGTCTTAAGTCAAGTCTCTGGAGAGCACCCACAGCCCGGATGGGTCATTCAGTCCTTTGTTCAGAGCTTCCATTTGTAGCAAGGTCCCTCCAGAGGGAAGAAGCAGGACTGAAGACCAAATGGAGAAGATGCAGCTGCCTTTTATAGTCTTTCCATGCGGCCTGTGCTTCCTTTGTTCCAAACACAAGCCGGCCAGCACATGATTGGGAAGCCTTTAGGGCTTGTCTACATACCCGCTGGATTGGTGGGCAGCGATCCATCCAGCGGGAGGTCTATTTATCGCATCTAGTATAGACGGGATAAATCAACCACTGAGCACTCCAGCAGAAGGAAAAGCACAAGCGGAGTCATCGGGAGAGTCTCAGCTGCCGAGTTACCGCAGTGAAGACACCGCGGTAAGTAGATCTGAGGTGATACAAACATATAAACAAGATCATCATCTGTGGCAAATTCTAACATGTTTGCAGATATCTTACAGGGCATATCTGGCTGTGACCAGTGTCCCAGTGGGGGACAGCTCTGGTCACTCCACTAGGGTGAACTGCAAAGAATGGGGCAGACAATCCCCATAAAGCGGGTGGATATTCCCAGGGCTGGTGTGACCACTAGGTGAACTAGGCGGTCACCTAGGGCGTCAAGATTTGGGGGCACCAAAAAGCGGTGCTCCCCAATTTTTTACAGTGTTTCATCCTGCTGTCCCCCCACCCCCACCGCGCTTCCCCAAAGTGTCCCCCGGCCCCCACTTGCTGCCCCGGCGCGCTTTCCCAGCCCCAGAAGCGTCCCTGCATCTCTCCTACAGCCCCACATTGCCTGGCTCTGCTCTGCTCCTGGCATCAGCTGCTGCCGCAGGGTCCTAGCGCCCCATTTCCACTAGGGCAGGGCAGGTTGCCCTTCCCCCGCCCTTCCCCCTCAGACCTTCCCTTTTCCGGCAGGACCCTCCACCAGCACAGGGCCCCCCCCCACCCGCAGTCACCGCTCCTGCCCCACACTGGGCAAGGGTCACCCCCAGTGAGGGGCAGCAGCAGGGGAGGAGGTGCACATGTGATGGCAGCCCCTCCCTCCCAGCTCCCACCACAGGGGAGGCGAGGGGGCTTCCTGGACCTGAGAGGGACCCTAGGAGCATGTGCGTTGACAGTGGTACAGGGTGAGTGTGCTACTGGGGGGGGGGACATGGGGGGCCCCTCCCACAGAACTCACTGCTGCCAGCAGAGAGAGGGCTGGGGGGAGTCCTCCGCTCTGGCCCCATCCTTGGGGCAGCCTGTCTGCACCCCAAACTCATCCCCAGCCCTGCCCCACCTGAGAGCCTGCACCCCCAGCCAGAGCCCCCACCCCCCCACCCCAACCCTCTGCCCCAGTTCCGAGCCTCTCCCATACCCCAAAGCCCTCATCCCCAACCCCAGCCAGAGCCCTCATCGCCCCACACCCTAACCCTCTGCCCAGCCCTGAGCCTCCTCCCACACCCCTAACCCCTCATCCCCAGCCTCACCCCACAGTCCTCACCCCTCCACCCCCATCCCCTTCCCACACACCCTCTCTGCTGCCAAACTTCCTCCCAGAGCCTGCATCCCAGACCTTCACACGCACTCCCAGAGCCTGCACACCTCACCCCCTCCTGCACTCCCACCCCTTGTCCCAGCCCAGAGCCTACACCCAGCACCCAAACTCCCTCCCAGAGCCTGCACCCCTCACCCTCTCCTGCACCCCCACCGTCTGCCCCAGCCCAGAGCCTGCACCCAGCACCCAAACTCCCTCCCAGAGCCTGCACCCCAATCTCCTGCCCCAACCCAGAGCCTGCACCCCAGACCTCCTCCCCCCATCCAAACTCCCTCCCAGAGCCTTAGGCAGGTGGGGGGCAGAGTTTGGGGGGGCGGGTTCTAGGAACCACCAAAATTTCTACAAACCTGCCACCCCTGCCAGTATCTGGGTTTTAAGCCCTGTTATGCCCACAACAGGCCTAAGCCTGTGAGTGACCCCCATAGCAGCTGCCTGAAGTGCTTGAGGGAATCAAACATGAAAGACAAGTGTCAGATTTGTAAAAACTTTTGTCCGAGATCGCAGAAGGAGCATGCCATTGGTTTGAGGGCTCTCCTCATGGAGGCTGTGCTCTGCCTATTGCAAGGACTGCAGTCTCAGCAGGACTCTAGGCCCAGCACCTTGGCCTCGGTTTGTAGTTCACCCCTGGCACCGGGATCAGTCTGGCACCTCTACCCTTCGCCAGTGTCCAAGAAGCAGTCAAAAAAGTGGCACTCCCTGGCACCAAGCAAAAAGGGTCAAGGGACTTCGGACAAAGGACCTAGTTCAGGCCACCTGCCTGCCACAGAGCCGCATGGGGGTTTCTCTCCGATTGGATCCACTAGTCTCCCCGGGGAGCCACCACTGGCTCCTGGGAGTGGCACGGGATCCACACTCACTATTGTGCAAATATGAGTGGGTAGGTTGTTGAAATTTGTCATATTAATATTGTCAGTTGTTGTTGTAAGATGGAGTATCCACCAGTCTAATGTTATAACTTTTTATCGATAACAATAATTGGATATTCTAACGGCAGAATAAAATACAGTAGATTTGTATATGAAAGAATGAAGGAAGGAAATATACGTGATTAAAAAGGGTGTATTTCTGAAAGTATTTTGAAAGTTTATAATAAGCGATGGCCTGAGGGGAGGGGAGGGAGAAGGGGGGCGCAAGGTGTAAGTTTCGCCTAGGGCGCAAAATGTCCTTGCACCGGCCCTGGATATTCCAACACTTATAACTTCACATACAAAAATGATACATGCACATAGACAGCATAATCATCATCAGCAAATCATAACCTTTTCATAGACACCTCACTCAACAACCTTTGTACAGTATGTGCTGCAAATATATAACAGTGGTTGCAACAATGATCTATAGGGTCATATTTTAATCACACCAAACAATTCATTACACACATTGATATGGGTTCAAAGGAATTATTATCTGCCAGACAGAAGCCCAAATAGTTCCATGTTCACCTCTCAGTTCCCATGTGGGGATAGAAAGCAGGAGAGGTGAAAACACAAACCCTGGCAGCTATCAAAGGGCCCACGGCTGCTGCTCAAATCCCTGTTGGTCAACGTCATAGGGCTGGGTAGTGTCTGTTTAAAGATTTATTCAGCTCCCTGCCCTGTACATTGTCTCACTTGAAATTCTGTGGCCTGCATTGTGCAGGAGGTCAGACTAGATGATCATAATGGTCCCTTCTGACCTAAATGTCTATGAATCTATGAATCTTATCATCTGAGTATCATTCAGAGTAACTGTCTTTCCAACATTCCCTTAGAAATTCTCTCTCTCTCTCTCTCTCTCTCTCCCTCTCTCCCATGTGTGTGAATGAGTTTGGGGATATGAAAGGGAACATGAGTGACAGTGGTAATGGGAATGGTAATCTGTGTTTCAGCGTGAATGGTTATAGTGTCTGAATGGAAGTGGGAATGGAAATATTGTTGTTGTTTTTGTTGTTATCCCTCAATATTACATCGTGGGGATGGTGTGAAACACGTAGCGTTCCTATCATACAAGTTTTTTAAACACAGCCAGAAGAAAGAGTCTGTCTACACTTTATAGCCTATTAATAATTAACTTAGTAAATGATCTTGAGGATGATGCTCAGCGGTGATAGATTTGATGCTGGCTGTGGGCCTAGTGCCCTGGGTCTCCAGAAGCCGGGAATGGGCGACAGGGGTTGGATCACTCCGTGATTCCCTGTTCTGTTCGTTCCCTCTGGGGCACCTGGCGTTGGCCACTGTCAGGAGACAGGATACTGGGCTAGATGGACCTTTGGTCTGACCCAGTCTGGCCGTTCTTATGTTCTTAATTATAGTCTAGGCTCCCATAGTCCTAGGCACGGTACAAACACAGACCATAAAACCTCTTTCAGTCCCACCAAGTTTACAATCTGAGTGTACACGGGAAATGGAGTGTGATTGGGAATAGAAATATAAACATGAATATAAATATCAGCCGGGCATCAGAATCTTCCTTCACTGTAGCCTGAATCCTCCCCACTCCCCACTAAAGAAAAACTCCCGGACACGCTGCTTTCGGCCCCCTAATGTCAGGGAGGCTCCACTGCAAAACCTTAACTGATGAAACAAAGAAGTTGTACTTACGTGCCTGTGCTTAATTTGTGTTTTCAATGATTTACCTTCTAGGAAAATCTGGCATGTCTTGCACCCCCAGAAGGGGCATCTTGCACCCCCAGGGGGTGCGTGCACCCCAGATTAAGAACCACTGATTTAGACCATTCCTGACAGGTGTTTGTCCAGCCTGCTCTTAAAAATCTTCAGTGATGGAGATTCCACAACCTCCCTGGGAAATTTATTCCAGTGCTTAACAACCCTGACAGGAAGTTTTTCCTAATGTCAAACCTCCCTTGATGGAATTTAAGCCCATTGCTTCTTGTCTTATCCTCAGAGGTTAAAGAGAATAATTTGTCACCCTCCTGCTTTTATGTACTTGCAAACTGTTATCACATCCCCCTCAGTCTTCTCTTCTCCGGACTAAACAAACTAATTTTTTTCAAAAGAAAAGGGATACTTGTGGCACCTTAGAGACTAACAAATTTATTTGAGCATAAGCTTTCGTGAGCTACAGCTCACTTCATCAGATACATTCAGTGGAAAATACAGTGTGGAGATTTATATACATAGAGAACATGAAACAATGGGTGTTACCATACACACTGTAACCAGAGTGATCACTTAAGGTGAGCTATTACCAGCAGGAGAGCGGGAGTGGGGAGAACCTTTTGCAGTGATAATCAAGGTGGGCCATTTCCAGCAGTTGACAAGAACGTCTGAGGAACAGTGGGGGGTGGTGGAGGGGAATAGTTTTACTTTGTTTAATGACCCATCCACTACCAGTCTCTATTCAAGCCTAAGTTAATTGTATCCAGTTTGCAAATTAATTCCAATTCAGCAGTCTCTCGTTGGAGTCTGTTTTTGAAGTTTTTTTGTTGAAGAATTGCAACTTTTAGGTCTGTAATTGAGTGACCAAAGAGATTGAGGTGTTCTCCAACTGGTTTTTGAATGTTATAATTTTTGACATCTGATTTGTGTCCATTTATTCTTTTAGGTAGAGACTGTCCAGTTTGACCAATGTACATGGCAGAGGGGCATTGCTGGCACATGATGGGCATATATCACATTGGTAGATGTGCAGGTGAACGAGCCTCTCATACTGTGGCTGATGTGATTAGGCCCTATGATGGTGTCCCCTGAATAGATATGTGGACACAATTGGCAACGGGTTTTGTTGCAAGGATAGGATCCTGGGTTAGTGGTTCTGTTGTGTGGTGTGTGGTTGCTGGTGAGTATTTGCTTTAGGTTGGGGGGCTGTCTGTAAGCAAGGACTGGCCTGTCTCCCAAGATCTGTGAGAGTGATGGGTCGTCCTTCAGGATAGGTTGTAGATCCTTGATGATGCGTTGGAGAGGTTTTAGTTGGGGACTGAAGGTGATGGCTAGTGGCGTTCTGTTATTTTCTTTGTTGGGCCTGTCCTGTAGTAGGTGACTTCTGGGTTCTCTTCTGGCTCTGTCAATCTGTTTCTTCACTTCAGCAGGTGGGTATTGTAGTTGTAAGAATGCTTGATAGAGATCTTGTAGGTGTTTGCCTCTGTCTGAGGGGTTGGAGCAAATGTGGTTGTATCGTAGAGCTTGGCTGTAGACAATGGATCGTGTGGTGTGATCTGGATGAAAGCTGGAGGCATGTAGGTAAGTATAGCAGTCAGTAGGTTTCCGGTATAGGGTGGTATTTATGTGACCATCGTTTATTAGCACCATAGTGTCCAGGAAGTGGATCTCTTGTGTGGACTGGTCCAGGCTGAGGTTGGTGGTGGGATGGAAATTGTTGAAATCATAGTGGAATTCCTCCAGGGCTTCTTTTCCATGGGTCCAGATGACGAAGATGTCATCAATGTAGTGCAAGTAGAGTAGGGGCATTAGGGGACGAGAGCTGAGGAAATGTTGTTCTAAGTCAACCACTGTGGATGTAGAAGCCCTCTACACCAACACTCCACACAAAGATGGACTACAAGCCATCAGGAACACTATCCCCGATAATGTCACAGCAAACCTGGTGGCTGCACTTTGTGACTTTGTCCTCACCCATAACTTTTTCACATTTGCGGACAATGTATACCTTCAGATCAGCAGCACTGCTATGGGTACCCACATGGCCCCACAGTATGCCAACATTTTTATGGCTGATTTAGAAGAACGCTTCCTCAGCTCTCATCGGTTTTCTGGCCCAAGGAGCATTTTCCAAGGAGACAAAAATCCTGGGTTAAATGGGTAAATAAATAACCCTCCACAATATTCATGTCTGGTTGCAATAACAATACAAAAACCGGGGTCGGTGAGAGAAAGAGACAGGGGCTGCAGAGTCCACTTCTCCCATCCGCCACCAGGGGCAGCAATGAGCAAACAGCACCGCACAGCTTTGGGGACAAGACTGAAAGCGGGCACTGGAGGTTGGAAAACATCATTTTCCAACTCTGCACCTACAGAAACTGCTCCTTTGGACATAGGACCCGCCGGTGCCCTTTGACTCCGCCTCACCTGTAAAGTCTCCGGGTTCAACTTCCGCGCTGGGTCCGTCAGGCTCCTGGGTAGTGTCTGCAATGGGTCTCCAGGGTGGAGTACCAAGGAAAGGGTTCTCATGACACCGATTCACCGAAAGGGCGATTCATTGCCGCCGGAGAGAATCCCAACAACCGGCTGTATTTACAAACAAGCAGCCAGAGACCCGAGGATACAGCCTGGTATCACTGCGTGAGAGACTGGATCACAGTGACAAAACCCATCACCAAAACAAACAGTGGGTTCACGCCGTGTTGGGCTCTAAAAATGGCCACATTAAAGAAAAGACGGGAATTAACCCCAATAGTCAACGTTATGTCAAAAGCACTGATTTATGCTTGGTTTTATTTTACAGAATGGAGCAGATGAAATTGTTAGAATTTGATTGTATAAAATCGTTTCATGTTCCCTATTCCATTATTACTTGCAGGAATCATTGGTCTGACACTACCATGGAAGGAAATATGAACAGTGATGAATCACATAAAGTTGTGTGCCAAATGCCTCTGAAGAATGTTATCATTGGTGGAGATATCTAGCTATTTTGTTTTCTTAACACTGTATCTGTTGTCATTGTAGTTTGTTCATTCAAATTATTTATTTTATTCAGTTTTTCAAATCATTTTACTATTTTCCATTTCACTTTTTAAGGTGTTCTTTAAAAATTCCATGTATGTCGGGGGGAGGGATAACTCGGTGGTTTGAGCATTGGCCTGCCAAACCCAGGATTGTGAGTTCAGTCCTTGAGGGGGCCATTTCGGGATTGGTCCTGCTTTGAGCAGGGGGTTGGACTAGAGGAGGTCCCTTCCAACCCTGATATTCTTTGAACCTAACATGTTTGGACTATTTCAGCCAAAACTCACTATGTGGAGAAAGCAAAATTCCCATCAGTAATGCCTATCAATAATATTCTTTAAAGCATGAAACTGACTAAGGAACTCAAGCTCCATTTTCAGCAATGACTTAGGAATTCTGAAGTCTAAGGTCTTGTCTACATGGTCCTGCAGTTCGGACTACAGGGGCATGACTAGCAATGTGCACCAAAGTGCTACACGGTAACTTCCCTGTGTGTGTGCTGCAGGTGTGAACTAAAGATTCCTAGTGAGCAATAGCATAGCCTTCTTCAAGCAGGAATACATTAGTGTGAAGGAGGAACCTTGTAGACTGCACCCACAGCATCCAAAGGGGGAGTTTCAGCACAGACTTTGGTGTGCCCTGTTATTCACAGTCTCCTAGTCCAAACCGAGGGATAGTGTACACATGCCCTTAATCTCAGTGAAAGTCAGTGGGATGTAGGCATCTAAGAGTCAGATTTTCAAAGGTATTTAGGTGCTTAAAATGGCAGCTAGACACCTAGTGAGAGTTTCAGAAGCATCTAAGTGCCTAGCTCCTATTGATTTCAATGGCACTTGGATGCCTAGGCATGTCTGTAAAGCCCATTAGGAACCTATCCACATCTTTAGAGGCCTAAATATCTTGAACATTTTGAGCTTATATCACTTTTGAAAGGGGAATTTAGAATGAAAATTTCAAAAGGGCCAAAGTGAGCTAGATTCTGGGAGTTGGGCTTCTGTCTCCCTTAGGCGCCTTCAAAATCCCAGCATTACTCGCCTATGTCACATAGCTGTTTTTGAGAATTTTACTCTGTGTATCACAGAATCATAGAATCATAGAAGATTAGGGTTGGAAGAACCCTCAGAAACTCATCTAGTCTAAGCCCCTGTGTGACGTTGCACTCCATATGTTTTATTGAAATATGCTAATGAGTCTGAATATAATGTAACTAGAACATGCTTTATGCAAAAGGTCTCTTTTAAGGTATCGTTACAAAGCTTATAACCTACTGAGTGTGTTCATTCTATTTGTATGTATGTATAATTCTTGTATCTGAAGCTAGAAATATAAAGTATAACTCTGAAGTACTATTGTAATTATGCGCAGTGTGGGCCATTAATGGTGGTTTGGAATCTTGCTGGCTCTCATTAACTAGGACAATTGGTTGTAAATGGCTCTGTTTACTTGAAAGCCTTCCTGTGTTCCAGTGACTCAGGCCAGAAAGAATGGAGGCTTGGGGTCTCACAGGATATGTGACCATGTCACCTGGGACTGGAATCCATCTTAAACCTGGTGCTTTTCCATTTCGAAGGAGGGGTGGGGACCCAGAGAGACAAAAGATTCCCACCTTGTGCCGAAGCTATGAAAGTGGGTGAAACAGAACAAAGGGGGCTGCCAGTCATGAGAAATCTCCTAGTTACCACCTGAGCTGGAACTAACAAAAACTGTACCAGGGGAAAGGGGCCCAGTCTAGGAAGGAGTCTAGTCTGTGAAAGAAGCTTATTGGAACAGCTCTGAGGGTGAGATTTACCTGTATTCAGTTTCTTAATGTATTAGGCTTAGACTTGTGTGCTTTATTTTGCTTTATTTTATTTGCTTACTTTGTTCTGTCTGTTATTACTTGAAACAACTTAAATCCTACTTTTTATACTTAATAAAATCACTTTTGTTTATTAGTAAACGCAGAGTAAGTGATTAATACCCGAGGGAGCAAATAGCTGTGCATATCTGTCTATCAGTGTTATAGAGGATGGACAATTTATGGGTTTACCCTGTATAAGCTTGATACAGAGTAAATCGGATTTATTTGGGTTTGGATTGCATTGAGAACTGAGTGTCCGGGTGCTGGAGATAGGTGAGTTACTGAGAAATTTTTGGTTAAATTCTGCAGCTTTGGGGGCGTGGATCAGACCTTGGTGTGTGTTGCAGGTGACTAGCGTGTCTGGCTCAACAAGGCAGGGTTCTGGAGTCCCAAACTGGCAGTGGAAAATGGGCTCAGAGGTAGTTTCAGCACATCAGGTGACAGTCACAAGGGGATGTCTGTGATCGAACCCGTCACACCCTGGTCAAAGCAGGACCAACCCCAACTAAATCATCCCAGCGAAGGCTTTGCCAACCTGGGCCTTAAAAACCTCTAAGGATGGAGATTCCACCATCTCCCTGGGTAACCTATTCCAGTGCTTCACCACCCTCCTAATAAAATAGTTTTTCCGAATATCCAACCTAGGTCTCCCCCACTGCAACTTGAGACCATTGCTCCTTGTTCTGTTATCTGCCACTACTGAGAACAGCCGAACTTCATCCTCTTTGGAATCCCCCCTCAGGTAGCTGAAGGCTGCTATCAAATCCTCCCTCACTCTTCTCTTCTGCAGACTAAATAACCCCAGTTCCCTCAACCTCTCCTCCTAAGTCATGTGCCCCAGCCCCTGAAGCATTTTCATTGCCCTCCGCTGGACTCTCTCCAATTTGTCCACATCCTTTCTGTAGTGGGGGGCCCAAAACTAGATGCAGTACTCCAGATGTGACCTCACCAGTGCTGAATAGAGGGGAATACTCACTTCCCACGATCTGCTGGCAATGCTTCTACTAATGCAATCTAATATGCCGTTAGCCTTCTTGGCAACAAGGTAACACTGTTGACTCATATCCAGCTTCTCGTCCACTGTAATCCCCAGGTCCTTTTTTGCAAAAGTGCCACTTAGCCAGTCGATCCCCAACCTGTAGCAGTGCATGGGATTCTTCCGTCCTAAGTGCAGGACTCTGCACTTGTCCTTGTTGAACCTTATCAGATTTCTTTTGACCCAATCCTCCAATTTGTCTAGCTCACTCTGGACCCTATTCCTACCCTCCAGAATATTTACCTCTGCCCCAAGGTTAGTGTCATCCATGAACTTGCTGAGGGTGCAATCCACCCCATCATCAATATCATTAATGAAGATATTGAACAAAACCAGCCCCAGGACCGACTGCTGGGACACTCCACTTGATACCATCTGCCAGCTAGATATCGAACTGTTGATAACTACCCATTGACCCCAACAATCTAGCCAGCTTTCTATACACCTTATAGTCCATTCATCTAATCCAGTGGTGGGCAAACTTTTTGGCCCGAGGGCCACATCTGGGTGGGGAAATTGCATGCAGGAGTGGGGCAGGGGTTGAGGTGCGGGATGTGTGAGGAGGTGCAGTGTGCATGAAGGGGCTCTGGGCAAGAGGTTGGTGCAGAGGAGGGGTGTGGGGTGTATGAGGGGTCTTAGGGCAGGCAGTTGGGGTGCAGGAGGAGTGGGAGATGTAGCAGGGGGCTCAGGGCAGGAGGTTGGTGGCTCAGGGCAGGAGGTTGGGGTGCAGGGGGGAGTGTGACTGGAGGCTCAAGGCAGGGGTTTGGGGTCCAGGCTTTGGCCCGGCACTGCTTACCTCGAGTGGCACTGGGGTGGAAGCGGTGCGCAAAGTGCCTAAGGTAGGCTCCCTGCCTGCCCTGGCCTCGCGCCGCTCCCGGAAGTGACCAGCATGTCCAGCAGTGGCTCCTGGGGTGGGGTGGGGAGGGTGGCTCTGCTGCACGCTGCCCTCGCCTGTGGGTACCATACTAGAAGCTCCCATTGGCTTCGGTTCCCCCTTCCCGGGAAATGGGAGCTGCGGGGGGTGGTGCCTTCAGGCAAGGTCAGCACACAGAGCCCTCTGCCCCTCTTCCTCAGGAGCCACAGGGACATGGTGCCAGCCCTTCCCCCCACTTAGCCCAGCAGCACCATGGCGGTGGCAATCCCTCAGGCTGGATCCAAAGCCCTGAGGGGCCGGATCCTGCCCACGGGCAATAGTTTGCCCATCCCTGATCTAATCCATACTTCTTTAATTTGCTGGCAAGAATACTGTGGGAGATTGTATCAAAAGCTTTGCTGAAGTTAAGGCATATCACGTCCGTGTTTTCCCCATATCCACAGAGCCAGTTATCTCGTGATAGAAGGCAATCAGGTCGGTCAGGCATGACTTGCCCTTGGTGAATACATGTTGACTGTTCCTGATCACCTTCGTCTCCTCCAAGTGCTTCAAACTGGATTCCTTGAGGACCTGCTCCATGATTTTTCCAGGGACTGAGGTGAGGCTGACTGATCTATCATTCCCTGGATTCTCCTTCTTCCCTTTTTTAAAGATGGTCACTATATTTCCCTTTTACTGCCACTGCGCTGGTTGTGGGCATCCAAAACTTCTGGGTGGTTCTGAAATCTCTGCCTTAGCTCCCCTAGTGCAGTTTTCACTCATTGTTTGAAAAGCACCTGACAAAGGAAGAGAAGCAAGGTTTATCTACCTTTTTCAGCTAGGGGAAAATTAGGTGCCTTTAAAAATTACCCCCACAGATCCTGCCCTCATCCAAGATTTGGTGGGATTTTCAAAGGGGCTGAGAGGATTGGACAAGCCGAGGCTATATCGTTTCCTTTGATACATTGGTGTTTATGTCATGTGAGGCAGTGGCCAGGACTCAGGAGACTTGTGTTCTCTTCCCATTCATATCACTGGTCTCCTGGGTGCTCATGGACAAGATCCATCACCTCTCCATATCCGGCAAAGTTTTCATCCACCTATGTACCTATCTCCCATTGGCTTTCCTGATGCCCAACTCCTGTCTGTGTCTTTGAAACCCCTCCTCCAGTGTCTATGACAATGACAGTGCTGAAAAATATCAAACAAATGAAATTTTAAAAATGAAGGGAAAAAAAAAACAAAATGAGAAAAAATCCCATTTCCCCACATCTTTTTCCAGCCAGCTCTCAGTTATGTTCTCAGTTAGATAAAAACATAAAACAGTATTGCTTGAAGGTTGCAATGTAACATTACTTTATTTCTTAGAATGCAGACCCATAAGATGCAAGAACACAAAAACGGAGGGACAAAGCAGGCTCCTCCCCACAACAGAGAGGCATAACTCTATGGTGATGGGCTGAAGAATGACTCATAATAACCAGAGCATATATTTCCATACAAAGGTCCCCGTCTGCAAGCGGGACCTGAAAAAAAAACCTTACACTCAGCGCGATATCTTGTAATTTTAACACAGCTTTCAACACACCTCACTCTGGCTAAGGATGAATTAGTTTGTGACAAAGTTTCTGACCTATAGGCAGTATGTGGCTGATCTAGGAAAAGAAGTGAAGAGTCGTGACTCTCACACCTATTTCTTAACCACAAGATACCCAACCCTTGCTGGAAAACCCATTCAGCATGTATTTCTGTCCTGCCTGCTGTATTGTGGCAGAAGATGACAGTTAGATCTCAGTGAACCACTGATTTTTCATTTCTCTGGCAGTTCTGGAAAATAAAAGCCTTACTACCAGGGTATGAAGGCATTCACACTTGCTTTTCCTAGCCCAATGATTACTCATTGTCATTCATGATGAAAATGAATAGTCATTGGGCCAGAAAATAAGTCCAAGGATGACTCTGTGGTCTGGTAGTTAAGAAGCACACTTTGGCTGTGTGAGATTGAAGTTCAACTCCCTGTAACAAGGGCTATTTAATTATTTATACCAGATGGAACCACGTTAAAACACGTTAAAACGAGAGAGAGAGAGGGAGCTTGTGCAGAGAGTATTATATAGGCTAGTGCACTTGTTTCCAATGCGGGAGATTGAAGACTTCTCCCCTGTCAGGCAGGGGGGATATTGAGCGTGGGTCTTACACACACACACACACACATGAGTGCTCTAACCCCAAGGTTAAAGATTATAAAGGGCAGGTTGGTGTCCAGCATCTAAGTCCAGAAAGATTTTGATTGACTTTTGCTGAAAATATTCAGCTAATTTGAGTTAAATGAATTCATGAATTAGAGCTACATACCTCCAGCTTTCATCCAGACCACATCACATGATCTATTGTCTACAGCCAAGCTCTATGATACAACCACATTTGCTCCAATCCCTCAGACGGACGCAAACAGGATCTCTATCAAGCATTCTTAAAACTACAATACAAACCTGGTGAAGGGAAGAAATAGATTGACAGAGCCAGAAGGGTACCCAGAAGTCACCTACTACAGGACAGGCCCAACAAAGGAAGTAACAGAACACCACTAGCTGTCACCTACAGCCCCCAACTAAAACCTCTCTAGTGCATCATCAAGGATCTATAACCTATCCTGAAGGACGATCCCTCACTCTCACAGACCTTGGGAGACAGGCCAATCCTCGCTTACAGACAGCCCTCAAGCCTAAAGCAAAGACTCACCAGCAACTACACACCACACAACAAAAACACCAACCCAGGAACCAAACATTGCAACAAACCCCGGTGCCAACTCTGTCCACATATCTATTCAAGGGACACCATCATAGGACCTAACCACATCAGCCACACCATCAGGGGCTCATTCACCTGCACATCTACCAATGTGATATATGCCACCATGTGCCAGCAACGCCCCTCTGCCATGTACATTGGCCAAACTGGACAGTCTCTACGCAAAAGAATAAATGGACACAAATCTGACATCAGGAATTATGACGTTCAGAAACCAGTAGGAGAACACTTCAATCTCCCTGGTCACTCACTAACAGACCTAAAAGTGGCAATTCTTCAACAAAAAAACTTCAAAAACAGACTTCAACAAGAAACTGCAGAACTGGAATTAATTTGCAAACTGGACACCAAATTAGGCCTGAATAAAGACTGGGAGTGGATGGGTCACTACAAAAACTAATTTTCCCTCAGTTGATATTCACACCTTCTTGTCAACTGTTGGAAATGGGTGACGTCCACCTTGATTGCATTGGCCTGGTTAGTACTACAGAAGTAATCAACCACTGAAAATAGGCCACTTCCACCTTAACTGAATTGGCCTCGTTAGCACTGACCCTCCACTCAGTAAGGCAACTTCCATCTTTTTATATATATACCGCTGACTGTATTTTCCACTCCATGCTTCTGTTGAAGTGGGTTTTAGCCCATGAAAGCTTATGCCCAAATAAATGTGTTAGTCTCTAAGGTGCCACAAGGACTCCTCTTTGTTTTTGCTGATACAGTCTAACACGGCTACCACTCTGAAAATTGACAACAGAGGATCCTAATCAGTGGAGAATGAAAGTCATTGGTTTTAGTGGGAGTGGAAGAGACCCAGAGCCACTCAAAAGATGTTAAGCTCCTTGCAGAATCTGGGCACTAGTGTTCATGTACAGATGAATGTATGGATGCATGAAGCAGAGTGCTTTACTGAAATGTGTGTCTGCAAAAGAAAACATTTTTCTTAAAGAATGTCTCTTACAGTATCAAGATATCATCACATCCAATGAAGTGAGCTGTAGCTCACGAAAGCTTATGCTCAAATAAATTGGTTAGTCTCTAAGGTGCCACAAGTACTCCTTTTCTTTTTACAGTATCAAGTTTTGTATAAAGAAATGTGTATTAAATGTATGAAAGATTAATACTGAAAAAGTATCCGAGTAAAAGAAAGAAAGAAAGAAAGAAAGAAAGAAAGAAAAAGGATGAAGTAAGGTCAATGAGGGGTTCTCAAGGACTCTCCTATTCTCAAGGACTCCAATGGGCCATGTCTAAGAAACTATTTCAGTTCATCTCTGTTTTACTATGTGCTAAAATTTGTCCTTTAAGGTTCCATGCCTGTTTCTGAAAGCAACTAGTTGAAAATAGCTTTCCCCAGGGACTCAGTGACCTCCTTGTTTCTCAGGCTGTAGATGACAGGGTTGATCATGGGAGTCAGGACTGTGTAGAAGACAGAGAAGAGTTTGTGTAGGACCTTGGGAGTGTTAGCTGTTGGAGCCACATAGACAGTAATCAGTGTCCCATAGTAAACTATAACCACAATGAGGTGAGAGGAGCAGGTGGAAAAGTCTTTTGCCTCCCCGTGGTGGAAGGGATTCTCAGGATGGTGGTGATGATACGAATGTAGGATGTCAGGACCAGTAGACATGGCACAAATGTCCCTATGGCAGAGACAATAAATGTCAGCACTTGCACAGCCTGGGTATCGCCACAGGACAGCTTTATCACGGGTGAAAAATCACAAAAGAAATGGTCAATTCCTTTTGAATCACAAAACTTTGATTTGAACAAGAAAATATTTATTGTGGTGCAGCCTAGAAAGCTACTTATCCAGGATCCTGCCACAAGCTGGCAACAAACCCTGCCATTCATCAGAGCAGCATAACGGAGTGGATTGCATATCGCTAAGTACCGATCATAAGACATTGCCGCAAGCAGCAGAGATTCTGTAGCTGACAGAATACCAAAGAAATATGTTTGCAAAATGCAGCCCTTAACAGAAATGGTTCTGTCCCCAGTCAGGAGACTGGCCAGCAGCCTGGGTAGCAAGGTGGAGGTGTAGCAGATCTCCAGGCAGGACAAGTTCCCCAGGAAGAAGTACATGGGGGTGTGAAGGTGGCAATCAGCCACAACTAGTGCAACAATGAGAATGTTCCCTGCCACAGTCACAATGAAGATGACTAGAAACACGAGGAAGAGAAGGGACTGCAGTTTAGGGAAATTCCCAAATCCTAAAAGGATGAATTCCACGATGGGTGTTTGATTTCTTCCTTCCGCTTTCTCCATAATCTGTATCTAGAAAAAGAAAACCATTAAATATTGATGGAGTGCATGCCGTCAGTTTGTGCTGTTGGATACACTAGCAGAAACCTGCAGTAGGTAACCTCATACCACTGCATCTCTCCACTAGAAGAATGAAGTTGTTAATAAACAGAGGAAGCCTAATATAATTAAGAGGTTGAGCTTCCAATGCAGGTGAATCAAGAGCATAGAACCCTACTGATTACAGAAATGTCCCCTCTAACTCCCTTAATCTCTCTTGAACTTTAAAGAAAGACCTTTAGGCTGGGATGTTGAAATCTTTATCCCATCAGTGTCATATCAAGAAACCTAGAAGACATAACAAAAAATCAATAGATTGGAAATGAAAAATATTGAGAGTTCAACCACGGGTACGTCTCCCCTGCAGCTGGGAGGTGTAATTCCCAGTGTGGGTAGAGGTACATGCACTCGCTTGGATCAAGATAGCAGGATAAAATTAGCAGAGAGAACACGGAAGCACACGCAGCCCTTTGGATTGGCCGCCTGTGGATGTACCTAGGATCTCAGACTGATTGTGCTCCGGCAGCTAGTCTGTGCTGCCCAGGCTACACTGCTCTTTTTAGCACAGTAGCTCCATAGCTCAAAGATAGAGTGTGTAGGTCACCAGAGCAGGGAATTACACTTGCCACATGCACTATAAACACACCCCATAGGCACACACCGAAACACCAAAGAGGCTGAGGTTTGCATGAAGGTTTATCCAGCTGTCTTCTATCAGAGCAGATTCAAAGACAAATTTGCACCATTTGATAGATGTAGCTGAGAAACAGACACAGACACACAACCAACAAACACACAAACAAAAACAAATCGCTCCTAAAAACACACCACGTGCAGTTTCCTGTTCACAATTACCCCAGGTTAAATTGCATCAGCTTCGTGTGAATTTACACAAGTGCAACTGAGATTGGAATCCAACCGCATATAAAGAAATGTAAGTGAAATAAAAATGAAAACTCATGAAGAGAGAAATAAGAGAGTCATTTTTATCCAGAAGGGAGAATGTGCTTGGAGAAAAATGAAAAACCGGAGAAAAAGAAAGAGTTATATAGACAGAATGAGATAAAAATACACAGAGAGAGAAAGAGATTGTTTATTTCTCCAAATGTTATGAGCAATAAAATATAGACATGTTTAAAGAGAAGTAGCAGATCCTTGCTGTTAAAGCAAAGATATTCGAGCTAATAAGTGCGAAACCTCTTCCTTGCTTTTCCCCTACACATTTCCTGATCATACCTTCTGATCTCTTCATCCACTGACTTAGGTTGCGCCCCTATAAACTATGTCTATACCAGGCGTGGCAATGGTACATTGAAAGAAAAATGGAAATCCAGAAAAGCACACACACACACACATGCAAAGAAGAGAGACTATTTTGTTTCAAAATTTTTAGGAGCAATAAAACTCACTTGGTAAAAAATAAAATACACATTCAAGCAGCCAATAAACTTTTGCGAATACAGACTAACACGGCTGTTACTCTGAAACCGTTCACCCACTTTGGTTCCTTACCAAATATATTCAAGAGACCAGATAACCAGTCAGTCAAGTTTATTTCTATAAACCAGTAATAATATGGTACATTCAAAAGGTAATGGGTTACAGGGAATGGATCACTTGATGATTCCCTGTTCTGTTCATTCCCTCTGAAGCATCTGGCACTGACCACTGTCGGAAAGCAGGATACTGGGCTAGATGGACCTTTGGTCAGACCCAGTTTGGCTGTTCTTATGTTCTAAATCTGAGAACCATTCATTGCTCTGTCTTAGGCATGTTTTGCTATAACTCATCGGTGATTGGTTCCCCCCAGCATGCTACCTGGAATTAGGATTCCACTGAGCCCTCTGACCCACCAGTCTGGGCTCCTTCTCACACTTCCTCCGGCATTCACTCAGATAGAGCCACACTCAGCTACAGTTACATGCCGGCTCTCTGATCAGCCACTGCATGAACCAACAATAGAGAAGCTACAGTGAAGATAATCAGCAGCTTCACAGCCTGGGACTCCAGAGCTGCACCACCCTGCCCTGGTCAAAACACCGACCAGTAAGAATTTCTTACCTGGTTCATCTCTTCCTGAATGTGGGGGGGAATATGCACACTTGGGCTAACCAAGCTGAGATTTTCCCCCAGACACTTCAGTTAAAGGCACACTGGTTTAAGTTAAACTGCAAACAAGTTTATTAACAACAAAAGTGATTATAAGGGATAGGGAACAGATCAAAGCAGAATACCAGCAAATAAACAAAAATTCAAACTCATCTTAACACACAAGTTAGATTGACTATGAATGAACAGTTTCTCACCCTGACTGGTGATACCAGCAGTCTGGCAGATTCTCAAGGCACAAGATGCATTTGCTTTGCAGCTTGGGTTTCTCAGGTTTCCATACACAGGCTAGAAACCTCTTTAACCTGGGTCCAGCACTTCCCCCAGTTCACTCTTTGTTCCTCAGGTCTCTCCAGGAATCCTCTTCTGTGGCGTGATATCACTCCAGGTCTTATATAGCTTTAGCATAGGGTGGGAATCCTTTGTTTCAAAACTCGGTTCCCAGACCAGTTTGTGGAAAAATACAGACATCCCAAGATGGAGTCCAGAGTCATGTGGTCTGGTCACCTGCCCTGGCAGAGTCATGGCTACCATTACTTACAGGCTCTCTGGAGTGTTCTCAGGAAGGCTCACCAGGTGGGAGATAAGCTTCTGCTAAGGCCAATTGTTTTCCCTAATAGCTCATTACCCTGAATTGGCCCTTCCCAACCACCTATGGAGACTGAAAGCATCTTCACTAGTGGATATTACCCAGATGTAACTACATTTGAAATACAGATACATAGTCAATATTCATAACTTCAGATACAAAAATGAGACATGCATACAAACAGGATAATCATATTGAGCAAATCATAGCTTTTCCAATGACACCTTCAATGACCCGTCTTGCACAAAATGCATCATAATTATGCTATAATCATATCATAATAATAACCCTACGAAGCCTATGGGGTGCAGTGTCACAACATCTACCTTCATTTACTTTCCCACTGGATTGAACAAGCAATCCTATTCTTTCTGACATGGGTGGATGCCTGGGCAGGAATTTTTCATTTCTAAATCAGATTATTTCATTTTAACTGTATTGCTTTCCCTTTCACACAGAAGATCTATTCCCAGCCATACCCTAACCGTTCCATCACCTTTTCTGAGACAAGATTATAGTCTTTGCACAGCATTTTCCATTCTCTTCTACTATTCATAGTCTTCAATGATCTCTGTAAACTGAGCTTTGGGTTCCTTCCTGGATTTCTCGATCATGCTGCGCTTCTTGGTGTATTTTGTTGTTATCCCCTTTCCAGAAATTACCATCTCTCCTGCTTGGTAATTTTTCCTTCATATGAAATGATGTAATCTCCCTTGATATTCTGCTGGTGGGAATTTGAAACTATTGCATAAGGAAAGTGAATATTTATTTTTAGAAAGGAAAAACAACAGTACAAGGGCAGTCTTATTACTAACCTCAAAGGGGAAGTCATAGAAAACAACTGATTCCAAAGGGAAAATAATGGAGACAGGAAAACCCTTGACACAAATTGTTTTCTTTTTTTTAAGTTCTGCTCTTGTTCAAAAGGAATTATTTTGGGGAAACTTTTCTGGCCTGTGTTCTACACAAAATCCGACCAGATAATCACAACGGTCCCTTCTGGCCCTGGAATCTATGAATTATCTCTGGGAACACCTTCCAGAGAGATGGGATATTTCTCTGAAAGGTATCCTCATGTTCAGGTGAACTTGCTGGGTTTCATTCAGGAAACACCAGCTGAGATTCTATGGATGGAATTATGCTAAAGGCCTCTAGTGACCTTAAGTTCTTTGATTCTCTCAAGTCAACAGTCCAGATTCCCCTCTCACTTAAACCAATGTAAAACAAAAGTCATTCAGCTGAGGTAAATAAATTCAAGCTCAGGTAAACCTCATCTCGGTAAGAAATGCCAAGCATTTTATCACTTATGTATATCATATGATTGCTGAAGTTTTGATGTATCTTGAAGTGTCATACATTGGGATTGTAAACTCATTTGTTATGTTAACTTTCTGTTAAGATTTTAGCATACCTGTGTGTGCTATAAAATAATAAATAATGCTACCCAGAAAACAATAACTCTAGAAGACCTTACATTGTTCTTGTTATCCAGAGGTACTCTGTGAATAAACATAACATGATGTTTACCCATCAAACCGCCTTGGATTTTAAAGGGACCCATGGGAGTTAGAAGCCCAATTCTGAGTAATTTTTATGACAATTTGGCACCTAATTCTCCTTGTTTTCTTTGAAAATCTCAGCCATAAAGAATCATGAATTTCTGAGTGTCTTCTGAAAGAAAATGGCCTGGTCATTAATTAATATGCTTGAGTGTTTAAGTAGTACCTTTTTTTGGGTGGTGTTAATTAACTGATTAGTCACTCAGTACACTTAAATTTCTATAACTACTCCTCAGATAGTCACTCCTACCAAATCTAAGAGTATAGAGTGATAAACAAACTAATGATGAGGAATGGGTCAAACTCCACCAGAAATCATCAACGCTCCACCAACTGGCTTCACACAGGTCCTAGGCCTGGAGCTGTAGCTATGCTTTTGACATGTGTCCACTAGGAAATGGGCCAAAGCTATGAAATTGTCATCATGTTTTACCAGCATTTAGACAGGAGCAAAAGCACTTGGATTCATATCAGTGAAAAGCCCAGCTGACTGTTCCAAGTGCCTTGTCCTAGCCTGTTTGCAACTGAGGAATTTGGGATTTAAATAACTGAAGTATAAACACAACACAAGAATCCCTCGATGGACTCTAAACTGTGTCTTCACTAATATATCCCACTGGTGATGGAGGGTTTGTAATTAGGGCCTTTGGGTATTAATTAACACCAACATTGGTTGCATCATGTCCTCTGAAATATTGCTAGTAAGTTGCAGTGAGTTTTCAATAGCATGGTCCAAACTGTTCCCTGGTGTACCTCCTCTCTTTTCACTGTGGTTACCCCAGGGGCACATCTGAACCAGTGTGTTTTTATCACTGAGATACTGAGCTGGGTCCTGATAACAGACACACCACTGGAGTAAGGGGAATTACTCTGTATTTACACCAGCATAACTGAGATGAGAATCTGGGCCATTGTGCACATTCTAAGTTCTCCAGCATCTCACAATAATGTGGGATAAAAACTACTGCTATCGAAAGGAGAACACAGAAGCATGGCTACGTGTTGTGCTTCCATTGTAACCAGTCCGTGCTGCCCATGGAGGCGAGGCACAGTTACAACCCAGGCTGTGAAAACACGCACAGAGCTGGAGAGCTGGGATTAGAGCCCTGGTCCTTTATTTCCAAACACTCAGGGCCAGAGTGTCAATGGAATTTGTTTTCCTAAAGATGCAGATAGGAACCTAGTGAGATTTTCAAAAGCAGCAGGGGGGAACATACAAAAAATGGACTTTAGCTCCTAACCACTCTAGGTGCCCAAATCCCAGAATCAGGCCCCGGTAGGATTCTCTAAACCTTCACTCAGCTTCTCCCAAACTCTGTAGGCATCTAAACTCAACTTGGGGCCTACTTTTTGCAGTGAAATGCCCTAGAGTGCCTAGGTTTCTGTCTCTCGGCATGTGCACTGGAGCCTGAGACCAGGCATCTGGAGACATACATCCCTGAGTTCCTCCCCCTAACTCACCTAAGGGGCCCAATCTGGTAGGTGAGCTCACACAAAAAGTTGGGGTGGAAGGAGGGATTCCCTTGTCACTTTTAGCACAGTGGTTAGGGTACTGAGCTGGGATATCAGAGATCCCAGTTCAAGTTCTCCCTCTGTTGGAAGGGGAAAAGGGAGGATTTGAACAGGCTATGTTACTTCTCAAGCGAGTGTCATCACCACTGGGCAGTGAGATATTATGGTATGTGGGACGTCCTCTGTCGCTTCAGTTGAAGCTGTTTCATGCTGGGTAACTAATAGAAGAGTCATTGGGTCAGCAAGAAAGATAACAAATATAAGAGTGACTCTAAAGCCTGCTGGTTAGAGGACTCCACTTCTTTCTGGGGAGACTGTAGAAAAAAACCCCAAAAGTCCTAAATAAAAAACACCATTTCATGACTGGCTTTGTTCATCACTCCCAGATTTGCCCTGAAGAACTGAGAGATGTGAATGTAGAGTTTTGCCCTCCTTACTTATAAATACGAGTATGCTGAGTCTATGCTGAAGCGGTAGAATCAAGTGTTCCTAGAAAGATTTTCAATCCTGGAGTCATGATATTTAGGTTCCTACATTAGTATTTGACTGTGGAAATTAACTTGAAAAACCCATATTCAAAAATGTTCCACCTGAATTCATGATGCTGCTTTTTATTGGTTCACATTGATTTTCTCAGCTACCTCTGATAGTCCCAGAGGTGGAGATATGAACACTGTAGCTTGTTACGTATTGAAGGATCTTCATGAGGCAAACCAATCAGGTCATCCTCATTTTCTACCACCACAGCCTGACTAAACAAGCGGGGAAACAACAAAGAAGGTAGAAACCACTAAGCTATACCCCTCTGACTCATTAAACCAGCAGAACGTATCCCCCTTTCTTTTGAATAAAAAAAATACATTCACTTGGATTCTCTGAATTCGTGTGCATGGCACAAGTTTACCCACAGAATTACTCAGGACCTCCTTTACCTTTGTATTTCGCAGGCTGTAGAAGAGGGGACTGAACAGGGGAGTCAGGACTGTTTCGAAGAGATGGAACCCTTTGTTCAGGTCTCTCGGTGAGTTGGACTTTGATAACATGTAGACAATAATCAGAGTCCCATAGAACAGGTGGGAGGTGGGAGGAGCAGGTGGAAAAGGCCTTTTGCCTCCAGGGATTAGGAGGACGGTGGAGATGTAGGATATTAAAGTTAAGAGAAAAGGGGGCAGAGTGAAAAGTATAGGCAAATGTTCATTTATTTCTTACAATTCAGACCTATACGATGCAAGAACACCAAAACTGAGGGACAAAGCAGGCTGCTCCCTAAAATAGAGAGGCCTAATGCTAGCCTGGCTGGATGCAGAATGACTCACAACAACCAGAGCATTTATTTCTGTATAGAGATCCCCAGTCTGCAATTGGGACCAGAAAATCCCCTTACACTCAGAGTTACAGCTTGTAATTTAAACACAGTTCTCAACACCCCACACCCTGCATAAGGATGAATTAGGTTGTGACAAAGTTTCTGGCCTATAGGGAGTAGGTGGCTGATCTAGGAAGAGAAATGAAGAGTCGTGATTCTCAGACCTATGTCTTAACCAAAAGACACCCAACCCTTGATGAATAACCCACTCAGTGTGTATTTCGGTCCCGCCAGATGTTCTGTGGCAGAAGATGTCAATTAGAGCTCAGTGAACCACTGATTTTTTATTTCTCTGCCAGTTCTGGAAAACAAAAGCTTCAGAACCAGGCTATGAGTTATTCTCACTTACTTTTCATATCCCAATGACTCATTCATGATGAGAATCAATAGTCATTGGGCCAAAAGGCAAATCCAAGGATGACTCTGTAGCTTGGTAGTTAAGACGCACACTTTGGCTGCAGGAGATGGAAGTTCTACTCCCTCTTTCAATGACTATTTAATTATTTATACCCAATGGAACCACTTTTAAAGGAGAGAAAGAGAGCGAGCTTCTGCAGAGAGTATTCCACAGGCCAGTACACTTCTTTGCAATGTGGGAGACTGAAGACTTCCCCCCCTCCCCACCCCCATCAGGCATGGGGGATATTGAACGTGGGTCTTACACACACATGAGTGCTCTAACCACAAGTTAAATGTTATAACAGGGGCGCGTTGCTCCCCCGCATCTACGTCCTGAAAGATTTTGGTTGCTTGTTGCTGAAAATATCCAGCTAATTTGAGTTAAATTCATGAATCACTTTGGGCTGACCAAATAAACTATTCATTCAAACAAAGCCTGATACTGTATATACCTCCATCTATGAACCGCATACGGCCCTGCATCAGGGGAGAGCAGGAGGGTGGGGTGGGTGGTCAGGTTTATTTTGTGTCTTTGTCTGTTTCTCAGCTGCATCTATCAAATGGTGCAATTTTTTCTTTGACTCCTCTGTGATAGAGGACAGCTTTGGATAGACCTTCATACAAACCACAGCCCCTTTGGTGTTTCCTTCTGTGTCATATGGGGTATGTCTATGCTGCATCTGGACAGTGTAATTCCCTTCTCTGGCAGAGCTACACAAACCATCTTTGATTGAGCTACTTTGCTGAAAGCAGAAGTGTACCCTGGGAAGCACAGACTAGCTGCCTGTGCCCCGTCCCAACTGAGATCCTGTACACACGTGGCTATCCAAACCTGCAGCCTGTGCTGCCATGTTCTTACTTCTAGCTTTGTGCTGCTAGCTGTACAAAACTTTTCCTTTTGGAAAATCTTTGAAAACCAAGCCTAGGGTTTAATATTAAGTTCTGGTTATCTAACCGTCTTCATTAGGGTTCATGTGTGTCTACCCAAGCTGGGAATTACGCCTCCCAGCTGCAGGGTAAACGTACCTGTGGTTGGACTCTAAATATCTTTCATTTCCAATCTCTTGATTTTTTGTTATGTCTTCTAGATTTGTTGCTATGACACTGATAGGATAAAGATATGTCAAAACCCAGCCCCAAAGTCTTTATTTAGGGTTCTAGAGAGCTTAAGGGAGTCAGACGGGACATTTCTGTAATTCAGTAGGGTTCCATACTCTTGGTTCGCCTAAATTGGAAGTTCAACCTCTTAATTATATGAGTCTTCCTCTGTTTATTGACAACTTCATTTTTCCAGTGGAGAGATGAAGTGGTATGTGGTCACAGGTTTCCACCAGTGTACAGGTTTCCAACAGTATAACCAACAGCACAACCTGACTGCATGTCTTCCATCAATATTTAATGGTTTTCTATTTCTAGATACATATTACGGAGAAAGTTGCAGGAAGAAATCAAACAGCCATTGTAAAATTCATCCTTGGACACTCAATAACAGACTTGCATCCACTTCATGTGGATTTATACAAGTACCACTTTTCATAAAGAATGTCTCTTACAGTATCAAGTTTTATATAAAGAAATGTCTAATAAATGTATGAAAGATAAATCCTCAAAAAGTAGCAGAGTAACAGAAAGAAAGAAAGAAAGAAAGAAAGAAAGAAAGAAAGAAAGAAAGAAAGAAAGAAAGAAAGAAAGAAAGAAAGAAAGATGAAGTCAGGTCAATAAGGGGTAACCCTGTTCTCAAGGACTCAGATGGGCCATGTCTAAAAAACTGTATCTGTTCATCTCTATTTTACTATATGCTAAAACTTGTCCTTTAAGGTTCTATGCCTTTTCTGGAAGCAATCAGTTTAAGAATAGCTTTCCCCAGGGACTCATTGACCTCCTTGTTTCTCAGGCTGTAGATGACAGGGTTGACCATGGGAGTCAGGACTGTGTAGAAGACAGAGAAGAGTTTGTGTAGGACCGTGGGAGTGTTAGCTGTTGGAGCCACGTAGACAGTAATCAGTGTCCCATAGAAAACTGAAACCACAATGAGGTGAGAGGAGCAGGTGGAAAAGGCCTTTTGCCTCCCCGTGGTGGACGGGATTCTCAGGATGGTGGCGATGATACAAATGTAGGATGTCAGGGTCAGTAGACAGGGCACAAGTGTCCCTATGGCAGAGATAGTAAATGTTACCAGTTGAAGCGTCTGGGTGTCATCACAGGACAGCTTAATCATGGGTGAAAAATCACAAAAGAAATGATCAATTTCTTTGGAATTACAGAACGTTAATCGGAAAAAGAAAATATGTACTATGGCGCAGCCCACAAAGCTACTTATCCAGGACCCTGCCACGAGCTGGAAACAAACCCTGCCATTCATCAGAGCAGCATAACGGAGTGGATTGCATATCGCTACATACCGATCATAAGACATTGCCATGAGCAGCAGACATTCTGTAGATGACATGACACCAAATAAGTATAATTGCAGAATGCAGCCCTTAACAGAAATGGATCTGTCCCCAGTCAGGAGACTGGCCAGCAGCCTAGGCAGGATGGTGGAGGTGTAGCAGGTCTCCAAGCAGGACAAGTTCCCCAGGAAGAAGTACATGGGGATGTGAAGGTGCTGATCAGTCACAACTAGCGCAATAATGAGGATGTTCCCTGCCACAGTCACAATGTAGATCACTAGAAACACGAGGAAGAGAAGGGGCTGCAGCTCAGGGACATTCCCAAATCCTAAAAGGATGAATTCCACGATGGGTGTTTGATTTCTTCCTTCCACTTTCTCCATAATCTGTATCTAGAAAAAGAAAACCATTAAATATTGGTGGGGTGCACCAGGCTGAGGTTGATGGTTGATGGTGGGATGGAAATTGTTGAATTGTTGATTTCAACAATTTCCATCCCACCATCAACCTCAGCCTGGTCCAGTCCACACAAGAGATCCACTTTCTGGACACTACAGTGCTAATAAACGATGGTCACAAAAACACCACCATATACCGGAAACCTACTGACCACTATTCCTACCTACATGCCTCCAGCTTTCACCCTGACCACACCACACGATCCACTGTCTACAGCCAAGCTCTGCGATACAACCGCATTTGCTCCAACCCCTCAGACAGAGACAAACACCAACAAGATCTCTATCAAGCATTCTTACAACTACAATACCCACCTGCGGAAGTGAAGAAACAGATTGATAGAGCCAGAAGAGTTCCCAGAAGTCACCTACTACAGGACAGGCCGAACAAAGAACATAACAGAACGCCACTAGCCGTCACCTTCAGCCCCCAACTAAAACCTCTCCAAAGCATTATTAAGGATTTACAACCTATCCTGAAGCATGACCCAACACTCTCACAAATCTTGGGAGACAGGCCAGTCCTTGCCTACAGACAGCCCCGCAACCTGAAGCAAATACTCACCAGCAACCACATACCACACAACAGAACCACTAACCCAGGAACCTATCCTTGCAACAAAGCCCGTTGCCAACTGTGCCCACATATCTATTCAGGGGACACCATCACAGGGCCTAATAACTTCAGCCACACTAGCAGAGGCTCGTTCACCTGCACATCCACCAATGTGATCTATGCCATCATGTGCCAGCAATGCCCCTCTGCCATGTACATTGGTCAAACTAGACAGTCTCTACGTAAAAGAATCAATGGACACAAATCAGATGTCAAGAATTATAACATTCATAAACCAGTCGGAGAACACTTCAACCTCTCTGGTCACGCGATTACAGACATGAAAGTTGCGATATTACAACAGAAAAACTTCAAAACCAGACTCCATCGAGAAACTGTTGAATTGGAATTCATTTGCAAATTGGATACTATTAACTTAGGCTTGAATAGAGACTGGGAGTGGCTAAGTCATTATGCAAGGTGACCTATTTCCTTTGTTTTTTCCTACCCCCCACCCCAAGACGTTCTTGTTAAACCCTGGATTTGTGCTGGAGATGGCCCACCTTGATTATCATACACATTGTAAGGAGAGTGATCACTTTAGATAAGCTGTTACCAGCAGGAGAGTGGGGTGGGGGGAGAGAAAACCTTTTGCAGTGGTAAACCATTTTTTCATGGTTTGTGTGTATAAAAAGATCTTCTGTACTTTCCACAGTATGCATCCGATGAAGTGAGCTGTAGCTCACGAAAGCTTATGCTCAAATAAATTGGTTAGTCTCTAAGGTGCCACAAGTCCTCCTTTTCTTTTAGGATAAAAAATAGCAGTGAGAACAGGACAGCACATACAGGGGCTTGGGAGGGCCACCTGTGGATGTACCTAGGATCTCAGATGGGATTGTGCTCGGGCAGCTCCTCTGTGCTGCCAAGGCTACATTGCTATTCTTAGCACAATAGCTCCATCACAGATAATGTGTGTAGGTCACAGGAGCAGGGAATTACACTGCCCAGGTGCAGCATAGACATAACCCAGGAGACACACACCGAACACCAAAGAGGCTGCGGTTCGTATGAAGGTCTGTCCAGCTGTCCTCTATCACAGCAGATTCAAAGAAGTTGCACCATTTAATAGATACAGCTGAGAAACAGACAAAAACAAAAATTAACCTAAACACAGACCATGGGCTCAATTACATCTCAATTGATCTCAATTACGCCAGGGTAAATTGCATCCGCTTTATGTGGATTTACACAAGAGCAACTGAGACTGGAATCCAACCCCATTTAAAGAAATGTAAGTGAAATAGAAACGAAAATTTATCAAGATAGAAATAAGAGAGTCGTTTTTATTCAGAAGGGAGAATGTTCCTGGAGAAAAATTTTAAAAATGGAGAAAACGAAAGAGATAAATAAACAGAATAAGATAAAAATACAGTGTGAGAGAGAGAAAGAGGAGAGAGACTGAGTTTATTTCTCCAAATTTTTGAGCAATAAAATCTGTTTAAAGAGAAGTAGCATATCCTTTCTGTTAAAGCAAAGGTATCAGAACTAATAAATTTGAAATCTCTTCAGTAGTTGTCCCCTCAATAGCATTCATCACCATAAACTTTTCTGAGACATTTACATGCCCCATTTCAGGTTTATGTCCCACCTTCCACTCCTGTTTTTGGTTGTGTACAGGTTTGGCACTGTTAGTCATTTTGAAAAAAAATATTTGTTTTTATTGTTTGGACCGAGGAAGGCTGTATGCTTGTGTTTTGATAAATTTGGATGATTTCTTAGAAAAAAGGGAAGGGTTAGTTTGAAAGAATAGAAAGAGAGAGCTTAAAGAAAAGGAGTTTTTAGAAAAAGAAAGATTGGTTAGGTTTAGTAAGGAGAGCAGTTTTCAAAGAGTAAAGATTGGTTATTAAAGAAAGGACAGATTTTTTGTTTAGGTTTATTAAGGAGAGAGGGTTTTAAAGAAAAAAAATGGAAGAACAGAAAGAAAGACCTTAATGAAAAGCAGTTTAAAAAATAAAAGATTGGTTAGGGTGGATTTAGTAAGGAGAGTGGTTGGTTATTAAGGAAAGGAAAGATTTTTGGTTAGGTTTACTAAGGAGAGAAGGTTTTAAAGACAAAAGTTTGAAAGAAAGGTTATTATAAAATACAAAAAAATGTAATAAACGAGGAAAATATCAAGGTGGCTTGAGATAGGAGCATTTAAAAAGAGTTATTTTGAAAAAAAAAAGGAAAATATAAAGGGAAAAAGAATTAGGCTGAAAGAGAGCACATGCCAGAAAAAAGGGAATTTTAAAAATTAGGAAGAAAATCTGTATTCAGTGACAAAGGGCTGTGTGAAAGAGATAAAGTATAGAAGACGAAAGAGAGAGAGAGAGAGAGATGCTTTTCTGTTCATGAGCAGAACACAGGGCTGTGTGAAAGAGGTAAAGTTTAGAAAACAGCAAGAGAGAGAAAGATCTTTTTTTGTTCATCAGCAGAACACATGGCTAGTGAGAGAGGTAAATTATAGAAAGCGGTAGCAAGAGCTAAGCAGCAAGCTTACCCAGCGGCTGTCCCCAGGGAAATGATAACGATACCAGAGGCTGTGAGCCTTGGGAGGAAACCCTGCTGGACCAATCAGAAGCTGTTCTACAGCCCATCTCCTCCTCCTTCCTCCCTCCCTCTCCTCCCCTCCCCATCCCTCCTGAGATAAGCCCTTCATGAAAGATATCTCCACAACCTTTCCATATAGTTAAAGTTTTACCGAAAATTGACTTTTAATTTAAGTTTTGTAAAGGAATATACACTTAAAAGATAAGCGTGTTTGAAGAAACATTTCCCCAACACAAAAATAATGAGGAATCCCTGTGGCACCTTAGAGATGAACAAATGTATTTGGGCATAAGCTTTTATGGGCTAACACCCACTTCATCAGATGCATGGAGCTGACAAGAAGGTGTGAGTATCAGCAGAGGGAAAATTACTTTTTGTAGAGACCCATCCATGCCCAGTCGTTTTTAGGCCTAATTTGATGGTATCCAGCTTGCAAATTAATTCCAGTTCTGCAGTTTCTCTTTGGAGTCTGTTTTTGAAGGTTTTTTGTTAAAGAATTGCCACTTTTCAGTCTGTTATTGAGTGTCCAGGGAGGTTGAAGTGTTCTCCTACTGGTTTTTGAATGTTAGAATTCTTGATGCCTGATTTATGTCCATTTTGCATAGAGACAGTCTGGTTTGGCCAATGTACATGGCAGAGGGGCATCTCTGGCACATGATGCATATGTCACATTGGTAGATGTGCAGGTGAATGAGACACTTTAGCTCTGTCACACAGCCCTTTGTCATTCAACACAGGCTTTCCAGCTACTTTTTAAAATCCCTTATTTTTCTATCTTATGCTTTCTTTCAACCTTATTTTTTTTACCTTGATATGTTCTTTTTTTTAAAAAAAATCTCTCTTTTTAAATGCTCCTCCTTCAATCCACCTTTATATTTTCCTCTTTTATTTCAATTTTGTTTAGTTCTATAATAACCTTTCTTTCAAACTTTTGTCTTTAAAACTCTCTCTCCTTAATAAACCTAACCAAAAATCTTTCCTCTCTTTCATAACCAACCTCTCTCCTTACTGAAGTGAACCAATTCTTATTGTTTTAAATCTCCTTTTACTTAAGTCATCTCTTTCGATTCTTTCCGATTAACCCTTACTTTTTCTAAAAAAAAATCAGCCAAACGTGTCAAACCACACGCACAAAACATTCCCCTGTCCAAACATAAAAAATACATATATTTCAAAATAGCCAAAGGTGTCAAACTGTACACAACTGAAAGCGGGAATGGAGGGCAGTACATTCACCTGAAATGAGGCCTGGAAACAGGGCAGAAAAATATATAGTGGTAAATTCTATCAGGGGTTAACTCCTCTCTTCCTTGCTTTTCCCTTACGCACTTTTTATCTCCTCATTCACAAGTTTATGATGCACCCATAGGAACTATGTCTACACCGGGAATGTTAATGGTACATTGACAATGGTGTAACATAAATGTATGACAGAAAAATGGAAATCCAGAAAAACACAGAGAGAGAGAGAGACGAGAGAGACTCTTTGTTTTATTTCAAAAATTTTACAAGCAATAAATATCACATTTGAGGAAAAGAAACAGAGTCTTGTGGTGAAAAAGAAAATACACCCACAAGGAGTCAATAAACTAGATACATTCATGGAGGACAGGTCCATCAATGTCTATTAGCCAGAATGGGCAGGGATGGTGCCCCTAGCCTCTGTTTGCCAGAAGTTGGGAATGGGCAATAGGGTATGGATCAGTAGATGATTACCTGTTCTGTTCATTCCCTCTGAAGCACCTGGCATTCACCACTATCAGAAAACAGGATACTGGACTAGATGGACCTTTGGTCTGACCCACTATGGCCGTTCTTATGTTCTTATGTTTTAAATCTGAAAGCCATTCAGATTTCTCTTTCTTAGGCATGCTTTTCTATAACTCATCTACCTTCATTTCCTTCCCCCCTGGATTGAATAAGCAATCATACTCTTTCTGACATGGTGGATGCCTGAGCAGGTATTTCTATTTGATAATCAGATTATTTCATTTTAACTGGGCTTCTTTACCTTTCTCACTGATGATCTATTGCCCCTAACCCCAATCTTTCCTTCAGATTTCCCTAGTTAAAATTATAATCTTTGCACTACATTTTCAATTCTCTTCTACTATTGATAGTCTTCAATAATCTCAGTAAAATGACCTTTGGGTTCCTACCTGGATGTCTGGATCCTACGGCACTTCTGGGTGTATTTTGCTGTTCTTCCCTTTCACAGAAATGTATGTCTCTCTCGGTTGGTAATTTCTCCTTCACAATAGATGATGTAATCTCCCTTCATATTTCTGCAGGTGGGAATTTGAAATTATTGCATAGAGGAAAGATAATATTTATTTTTAGAAAGGAAAAACAACGGTGCAAGAACAGTCTTATTACTAACCTCAAAGGGGAAGTCATGGAAAACAACTGATTCAAAGAGGGAAAATAACGGAGATAGCAGAATTGTTGACCCAAAAAACAAAGCAAATGGGAAAAAGGGAATGTCTCATTTATGACTCACCAGTCTGGGCTCCCTCTCACACTGTGCTGCTGTGGCAAGATGCAAAACTGCTCCCAGTCCTACACTTCCTTCAGCATTGCCACAGGCAGGGATGCACCCAGCTGCAGTTACATGCAAGCTCTGGACAGCCACTGCATGAACCAAAAAGAGAGAAGCTGCAGTCAAGATACCAACCAGCTCCCCAGCCTAGGATCCCAGAGCTGGACCGTCCTGCCCTCCTCAAAACACTGACCAGTATGAATGCATTACCTGGTTCGTCTCTCCCTCAACGTGGAGAGGAATACGCACACTTGTGGTAATGAAGCTGAGATTTTCCCCAGATACTTCACTGAAAAGCACACTGGTTTAGGTTCAAATATATACAAGGCTTTTAATGACAAAAGTTAGATTTTAAATGATTAGAAGGGATACCAAACAGATCAAAGCAGATTATCTAGCAAATAAACAGAAATGCAACCTAAGCTTAACGCACTAGTTAGATTGACTATGAATGAGCAGTTTCTCACCCTGACCAATGATATCAGCAGTCTGACAGATTCTCAAGGCACAAGATGCATTTGCCTTGCAGCTTGGGTTTCTCAGGTTTCCATACACAGGCTAGAAATCTCTTTAACCTGGCTCCAGCACTTCCCCCAGTTCAGTCTTTGTTCCTTAGGTCTCTCCAGGAATCCTCTTGTGTGGCATGATATCGCTCCCTAACTTATATAGCTTTAGCATAGGGTGGGAACCCTTTGTTTCAAAACTCGGTTCCCAGACCAGTTTGAGGAAAAATACAGATGTCCCAAGATGGAGCCCAGGGTCATGTGGTCTGGTCACCTGCCCTGGTAGATTCATATCACCCATTACTTACAGACTCTCTGGAAAGTTCTCAGGAAGGCTCATTAGGTGGGAGATAAGCTTCTCCTAAGATCTATTCTTTTCCCTAACGGCTCATTACCCTGAATGTCAAAGGGAGTTGGACACCTAACCTTTCTGTGCTCCTTTGAAAATCCACACTTTGTTGCCTGATGGCCTAACTTGCACCTATCCTTTTGGTCTTTGCTGAAAGAGCGAGGGACTCCTTCTCCTAAAGTGTGAGGGAAGATGCTATGTATGTGGGATGGGAAAGGTGGAGGTGGATAGCTGTAGTGTAAAACAGGAATGTAATCTGTGACTGTTTATTTTGAGAGTGGGCAGGGGAGACACAGATACTAGTCCATATTAGCCATGGGGAAAATAACTCTTGCCTTTGCCTTGTACAGGGCCTGATACAAAACCCCTTGTTGTCAATGATTGAGAGTCTTTTCCTGAACTACAAAGGGCTTTGGATCTGGCTCATTATTAAAAGATGCAAGACGTTGGAGCATACGAGCCATAGTGAGATAAAGAATGGTTTCGCATCTAATTTGTATCTACTAACATGATGAAAACTAGTACAGTAGGGGACTGGGTGGCGATGGGAAGTTGACTTGTGGGGAAGTCTTGATCTGATGACGTGCACAAACTGGTCCAACAGATATCATTCTCTCTTTAATTATATTGCAACCAATACAATGCAATTCAGTGCTGTATAATAAATCGCTTCACCCACTTTGGTTCATTATCAAATATATTCAAGAGACCAAATAACCAATGTCATTCCAGTTTATTGCTATTAACCAGTAATAATATAGTTCAGGGAAAAGGTTCTGTATGATACCAATCTCCAGGAAGACATCTCATACAGTCATGTTACATTCACCTGACACAGAAGGTGTACTCCCAAAGTTATACTCCTAAAGCTATCTTTCTATACTCTTTACTTTAGGAGTATAAAACCTTCTGTTTTACTGGCTGGCTGAGAGTCACATCTGACTGCAGAATTGGGGTGCGGGTCCACTGGCTTCCCCACTCCCGCACTGCGGACTCGCTGCGGGAAGCGCACGGTGTGAGAAGGGGATGCTGAATGCTCCAAGGTCAGCCCCAGGAAGGTCGAAGCGGTGGAAGCTTCTTGCCCTGGAGACAGTCTGCTCACAGAGAGGAGGTTCCCCCAGAGTCCTGAATGGCTTTGTATGGAGTCGTTCCAGAGCATCGCATCCAGAGCAACTGGTGGTTGAGGTGGGATGGACTGCACCCCATGGATGGAGCATCTGGCAGTAAGGGACAGGGGAGCAGTAAAACAGTAGGTTTATTAGATGACAGGAACATGGTCTAAAACAGAGTTTGTAGGTACAGAGAACAGAACCCCTCAGTCAGGTCCATCTTGGGGGGCAGGGAGGCTAGAGCCCCATCTGGGCCTCCCTCCATTTCCCCAGCCAGCTCCAAAACTGAAACTCGCTCACCCCTCCTCTCACCTTTTTCTCTTTCCCAGGCCAGGAGGCCACCTGATCTCTTTGTTCTCCAGCACCTTCAGTTGGCACCTTTGCAGAGGAGGGGCCCAGGCCATCAGTTGCCAGGAGACAGGGTGTCGGCCATTCTCTGTGCAGACAGCATCGCACTGGCCCTCTAAGGCTCTGCAACAATCACACACCCTTATCCCACAACCTAGATACTTAAGAAATGCCTAGGGGAAACTGAGGCACACACACAGTATTCAGAGAAAACATTAAGAACATTCCCACTTTGTAGCAATCCTCCAAAACACTTGCAACCACTCCCAGCTTGGTATGGTCTGCAAACTTTATAAATGTACTCTCTATGCCATGATCTAAATCATTGATGAAGATATTGAAAAGAACCGGACCCAGAACTGATCCCTGTGGGACCCCACTCTTTAAGCCCTTCCAGCATGACTGTGACCATTGAAAACTACTCTCTGGGAATAATTTTCCAACCAGATATGCACCCACCATACAGTAACTCCATCTAGATTGTATTTCCCTAGTTTCTTAATGAGAAGTGCATGCGAGACTGTATCAAAAGCCTTACTAAAGTCAAGATATACCACATCTACCACTTCCCCCCATCCACAAGGCTTGTTACCCTGTCAAAGAAAGCTATCAGGTTGGTTTACACAATTTGTACTTGGCAAATCCATGCTGACTGTTATGTATCACCTTATTATCTTCTAGGTGTTTGTAAATTGATTGCTTAATTATTTGCTCCATTGTCTTTCTGGGTACAGAAGTTAAGCTGACTGGTCTGTAATTCCCCAGATTGTCTTTATTTCCCTTTTTATAGATGGGCACTAGATTTGCCCTTTTCCAGTCTTCTGGGATGTCTCCCGTCTTCCATGACTTTTCAAAGACAATAGTCAATGACTCAGACTATCTCCTCAGTCAGTTTGCCTCTTACCCCTTCTCCCCCAGGGGCCTACTTGAAGGTGATTCAGACCCACTTGGGACCAGGGCTGAAGAGGCCTGGAGAGTCCCATAAATTGCAATGTGCCACCAGCAGGTTTGATCTTAGCAGTAACTGGATGGCCTGGATCAGACAGGAGGCAGGGAAGGGGTGAAATACCCAGTGAGGGGGATCCCGATAGGGAAAATACAAAAACCAAAACTGCAGAAACTTCCTTCTGCCATATGTTGCATGGGGGCAGAAATTCCACAAACAATCCAGCACTAGGCACAGCAATGGGATCTGCAACCAGAGTCAAATCAAAATATCTGTCATCAGGTTTCAAATCTCTGTATCCATCTATGATCGTGTGTCCATAAAAACTGGGGCTTCTGGAATATTAAGATGTCCTGGGATAAGAAGGAAGGTACTCTCATGGACTGGTAACTGGTTAAAAGATAGGAAACAAAGGGCAGGAATAAACGGTCAGTTTTCAGAATGGAGAGAGGTAAATAGTCGTGTCCCCCAGGGGTCTGTACTGGGCCCAGTCCTATTCAACATATTCAGAAATGATCTGGAAAAGAGGGTAAACAGTGAGGTGGCAACATTTGCAGATGATACAAAATTACTAAAGATAGTTAAGACCCAGGCAGACTGTGAAGAGCTACAAAAGGATTTCACAAAACTGGGTGACTGGGCAACAAAATGGCAAAAGAAATTAAATGTTGATAAATGCAAAGTAGTGCACATGGGACAATATCATCCCAACTATACATAGAAAATAATGGGGTCTAAATTGCCACTCAAGAAAGCTTATGCCCAAATAAATTTGTTTGTCTTTAAGGTGCCACAGGACTCCGCATTGTTTTGTTTTGTTTTAATTAAGGAAGTGTTATTTACTCCTTCTCATAAGCCAAGAACTAGGGGTCACCAAATGAAAGTAATAGGCAGCAGTTTTCAAACAAAAAAGGGAAGTATTTCTTCACACAATGCACCGTCAACCTGTGAAACTCTTTGCCAGAGGATGTTGTGAAGGCCAAGACTATAATAGGGTTCAAGAAAGAACTGGATAAGTTCATGGAGGATAGGTCCATCATTAATGGCTATTAGTCAGGATGGGCAGGGATGGTGTCCCTAGCATCTGTTTGCCACAAGATGGGAATGGGAGACAGAGAAGGAAAACTTAATGATTACTTGTTCTGTTCATTCCCTCTGAGGCACCTGGCACTGGCCATTGTCAGAAGACAGGATACTGGGCTAGATGGACCTTTGGTCTGATACAATATGGCCATTCTTACGTTCTTATATTGTCATATTTGAATGTGGCCCTTCTCAGAAACCAAAGTAAAAATGCACACAACCTCCCAGATAGTTACAGATTCATAGAATTAAAGGCCAGAAAGGAGCAGTATGATACTCTAGTCTGATCTCCTGCATAATATATGCCATAAATCCTCAACCTGATTAATTGGAGTTCAGTCTAGCACCCTCTTTACTTCAGCATGCTGTGATTCCACTTTCTTTCACCACTGTCAGAGAGACATTCCAGCAGAAGGGCCCTGATCTCTCAGCTTTTAGCACTAGAACCCACCAAGTCTGTCTGTTTTGCTTTTCTTTTTCGTTTGTTTGCTTTTCTGGTTAGTTGAATAATTTTCCAGCAAAAGCTGGCTTTTCTGGCACAAGAAGCATTTCCCAAGGAGCAAAAAATCTTGGATAAAAAGAAAAAGTAACCCCCCAAATATTTATTTTCTGCTTTAAATGATAATACAAAAGGGGGGTCAGTGAGAGAAGGGGGGGTGCAGAATCCCCTTCTCCATTCCGCACTGGGGGGAGCAGTGAGAAAACAGCACAGCCTTGGGGACAAGACTGAAGAGGGGCTTTGGGGGTTGGAAAACATATTTTTTTTCAACTCTGTACCTACATAAATGGCTCGTTTGCACATCGAACTTGCAGGTGCCCTTTGACTTCGCCTCTCTTCTAAAGTCTCCGGGTTCCACTTCAGCGCTGGGCCCCTCAGGCTCCTGGGAAGCATCTGGAGTCTGTCTCCAGGGCACAGAATACAAGAAATTGTTCTCATTACACCTATTCAGCGAAAGGGCGAGTCATTGTGTCACGAGACAATCCCAACAACCCTCTGTGTTTACAAAGGAGCAGCAGGAGACAGGAAGACACCGCCCGGTATCACTGTGTGAGAGACTAGACCACAGTGACAAAGCCCATCACCAAAACCAACAATGGGTTAACATCGTGTTTGGTTCTTAACCTGGCCAAATTTAAGAAAAGACAGGAATCAACTGCAATTGCCAACACAAAGGCACTGATCTGTGCTCACTTCTTGTTTACAGAATAGAGTAGATGAAATATATAGATTTAGACTGAACCGCCGGAGTATTTTACAACATTGTTTTATGTTGCATGTTCCGTTATTACTTGCAGGAGCCATTGGTCTGACGCTACCATGTCAGAAAATATAAGCAGTAAGGAAGCACGTAAAGTTGAGTGACAAACGCCCCTGAGGAATGTTATCATTGTTGAAGACAACTAATCTAATCTACCTGACTAGCGGTCTGTCATTTTAAGGGACTGAGATCTCTTTTTATTCTTATTGCTCTAACAGCGGGTCTTCCTCCTTGTCCTGGATCCCCAGAGGCAGCAAGTGGGATCTTTTGGTGAAGGAGTTCCTGGGCCTGGCTACACTTGCAGATGTCGAGCGCTTTGAGTTAAACCCGCCTTCGGAGAGCGTAGGAGGGAAAGCGCTGCCGTGTGTTCACACTGTCACCTGCAAGCACGCTGGCGTGGCCACATTTGCGGCACTTGCAGTGGCATTGGGCCTGGTGCATTATGGGCAGCTATCCCAGCATGCAAGTGACTGCAACGTGCTTTTCAAATGGGGAGGGTGGGGTGGAGTGTGACAGGGACTGTGTTGTATGTATGTGGGGGGAGAGAGAGTGGGTTTTTTGGGGGGCAGAGAGCAAGTCAGCATGCTGTCTTGTAAATTCAGACAGCAGCAGACCCTGCCTCTCTCTCTCACACAGCATTCCATACTAATGGTTGCTTTGTCTCGGAGCAGATAAACAGCCAGCTGTCAGAAACGGAGTTTTCAAAGGGCACATCTGCATTCCTACAGCTGATTCCAAACAATGACCAGAGTGGCCACTTGACTTAAGGGGATTATGGGATGTTTCCAGAGTCTGATCAGAGCCCAGGAAGCAACACCTCATTCACACTGATGCCCAGGCATTTCAGCCAAGGCACAGCAGGAGTTAATCTTCTCGTGGAGGTGGAGAACCAGGAGCGCTGTAGCCTTGGAGTCAGAGCACTCTATAAGCCTTGCCAAGTGTGGACAAGCTGGGGCGCCGGGGGCTGCTTTAATGCGCTCTAACCCCCAAGTGTAGCCAAGCCCACCTGTTCCTTATAAAGAGGGGGATATGCTAATGGGGTGACCATTTACTATTTATATCTGTCTTTCTCTTTGCCCAGGCTGCAGCTGGATTCACAATCAGCAGCCCCCTGGATCTGTGCAGTGACCAGCCAATCCCCTGAGAACTTTCCCCTTCAACACCTGGGAAAATGAAACTTTGGCTCCATTCGTTTCTTTTGTAGCAGTCTCGAAAGATATTTTCTTTTACTAGTTTCTCTATAGATAGATGGGGATATAGTATTCTTTCCAAACTATTTTGATATGATTCTTAACATGACTTTATTCCCAGGTGCCCGGTCCCAGGTCCAGCTAGTGGAGTCCGGAGCGGATGTGAAAACACCAGGGGACTCTCTCCGCCTCTCCTGCAAAGCCTTCGGGTTCACCTTCAGCAGTTATCTCATGGACTGGATCCGTCTGGCCCCCAGGAGGGGGCGGGACTTGCTGGCTAGAGCTGCTGCCCAGGGCAGCGCCAACTATGCTGATTCCATGAAAGGGCGATTCTCCATCTCCAGAGACAACGCCAACAGCCTGGTGCATTTGCAAATGAGCAGCCTGAGAGTGGAGGACACCGGCCTGTATCCCTGTGTCAGAGACACACAGCCAGGGACCTAGGACAAAACCGAGCGCTGTAGCCACGGTCTGGAGTTGGCTGGTTGGGGAGCTCAGGGTTTGCAAAACTGTGAAAATCTGAGGAAAGACTTAGATGACATTTAAGCACCAGACCCGCCCCACTGGGGGCACTGGCTTTGTCAATAAAGTAGGGAGCCCGGTGGCTTTGAGTCACATAAGGGTCTAAGGGTCGTTATTATAACACCAGCCTAGAGGTGCCTGGCTCCCAATGGAATTTACAGCCTCGAATTAGGCACCCTGACTCTCAGCCCCACTGTGCCTGAGCCAGAAACTGGACTTCAACAAAGTCCATCTTCTACCTCCCAGGGGAGGGCCCAGCCACTGGGCTTGAAGGTTTCCTGGGGGACTCCTCTCCAAAGAGCTGCGGTTGAAGTTCTTCTACTTGCTTCAGAATGCAAAGAGTCTTTGTGAGGAGAGAGCAAGACAGAGTGTGAATAAGAATGACTGTATAGCCCGGTGACCAGGGCGCTCTTCTGGGATCAAGGGAGGCCCATCTTCAGGTCTCTGTGCTCTAAGGGTTATTTGAATGCTCGATTAGCAGGTTTCAGGCCAGTGTGGTTATTAGAACACTGGGCGGGCTGGGCCTCGGGGAACCTGGCTTTTCTTCTAACAGCCAACAGACCTCGGGCAAATCAGTTTCCTTCTCTCTGCCTCAGTTTATCCACCTCGAAAAAGGGGACACGAAAGCTCGCCGTCCGTTCCCAAATCTCCGTTACAGAGCTGAGTATTTCTGTCACCCAAGGGTGTAATCACTTCTGGGCTGTATTTCACAGACTGGATACATTCAGTGCTTCAGATTACTTTGAACATGCTTCTATTCCCTCAAGGTCTCACACCGTATCATGGCATCTCCCAAAGCCCGGGACAAGGGACCTCAGCGAGAAATGCAATCCCAGCCCCTGGGACTCCATTGTAAGAGCACGGATATGCAAGTCGAGTAATTGTATTCCCTGCTTAAAGCCCTTTGGGTTGGGAACCTGCAGCTCCCGGTGTCTGCAGCGATCGGCCCAACCCTCTAGAGAACTTTTCCCAGCAAACACATTTGATGTTTTGGCTGCATTTCCTTTTCACTGTGGCAGCTTTCCGAGGTGTGTATTTCTTCGGGGGGAAATGGAGATACCCTTGTTTTGAAATAACGTATGGCAATATTGGAATCAGAGCTGTGATCAGTAGCAATCTTAAGAGAAGTATCAATCAGGTTAGCAGCAGCACAGTCATCTGGATTCCCCATGTGCTTTTACATCTCCGGGGCTGAGGCTCAGGATCCGCTGTTGGAGTCCGGAGATGGAGACATTAAGAAGCCCGGACAATCTCTGCGCTCACCTGTACAGGCTCCGGCTTTGATTTCAGCCAGGCCGGGATGCACTGGGTCCGACAAGCTCCCGGGAAGGGAGTGGAGTAGGTCTCCATGATTTTCTTCGATGGGGTAAGGAATATCACGCCACTTCTGTCAAAGGATGATTCACCACCTCCAGGGACAACTCCCCAAATCTGGCCGATTTAGACATGAGCAGCCTGAAACCAGAGGACACGACCTGGTTACTGTGCAGCGTCCCAGTGAGTGAAACCCGGTCTGAGCTGAGACAAAAACCCATCCCCTGCAATGCCATGAGGCTCTTGCTCTCGGTGGCACTGAAGGTCTGCAAGTTACAATGAGCCCAGCGAGGACAAAGGGAAGTAAACAAAGAAATCAGGGGGTTCATGTCATGTTCTTTCCCACAGGGAGTTGCCCAGCAGGCCAGATAAGAATCCAGATGTTTAATCACAGATGTTAATAGGTTTATAAAGACTCCTTCCACCTCCCCTCCCCCTCCCCAAAATACATTGTCTTTGCCCTCCTCTCCAAAAAAGGACAAATCCTGTGATGTTCTGGCTCTGTGTAGCATCCTCCCTCCTATGACCTACAGACACGGCGCCCTCCTTTGTGTAACCTTTGCAGTGACTGACAGCACCGCTGGGGGGACAGTCAGACAGAGAGACCTGACTCTGTTGGGTCTTAGAATGAAGTCAGGGCCAAATGCTCCGACTCGCATTTGTGCAAAAGGAATGGGAATGGGAGTGTGAATCGGAATGGAAGAGGAATATCCATGGGAACAGAAATGGGACGGTGAGCATGAAAGAGAATAGGAAGGTGAGTGTGACTGGAAGTGGAAATGGGAGTGTGTGAGTGAACAGGAAGGGGATGTAAAAAGGAATGGGAGTGTTCATGGGAATGGGAATAGAAATACCTGTTTCAGCGTGAATGGTTACAGGGATCTGAATGTAAGTGGGAACGGAAATATTTTACTATTAAGTAGTAGCAGTAGTCGAATGTCTGAATATTACATCATACAAAATCTAAGACATAAAAAGGAGAAGGCTTCTGCCTGCACTTCATTGCTTATTAATAATTAACTAAGTAGATGATTATGCTGATGATGATTAGGGGGGAGGGAGTTGGTGGTGGTTGCGATCCTAGCGCCTGGGGTCTCCAATCATAGTCTAGGATCCCCTATTCCTAGGCACAGTACGAACACAGACCATAACACCTCTCTCTACCCCGCGGAGTTTACAATTCGAGCATAAATGGGAAGTGGAGTGTGAATGGGAGTGGGAGTGTGAACACGGATATAAATATCAGCCGGGCATAATAATCTTCCTCCATTGTCTACTGAATCCTCCCTCTACTCCCTCCCTAAAGCAAAACTCCCAGACACGCCTCTCTAGGCACACAAATGTCAGGGAGGCTCCTCTGCAAAACCTTAACTCTGTCTTCAGACCCCCACCCCCAGCTTCTCCCACCCGCACACACAGCCGGGCCCCCAGACCTGGTCCAAAGTGCATCATTTCAATGCAGCCGGTCACTGCTGGGAAGGGAAAGGGGCTTCCCTCCCAAATCCCTCCCAGTGGCAGGGGAAATCTTCTGTCTCCAGGGGGTGGCCCAGCCCTATGGATCCCCCAGACACTGACTCCCCAGACCGGACATTGCATGGCCCCTTTGCGTGTGCAACGGGGCTCCAGAGCTGAGTCCCCCCAATCCCCAATATCACCTCAGAATAGCCAGACCCTCAGTTCCCGTGTGAGGAAATACAGTCCCTGCAGGGAGCTGTTCATTCCTCTCAGGGGTCCGAAAGTCTAATGAGGATCCCAGCGCCCTGCGCCCGGCGCTGCACAGACACAGAGGACTGGACAGTCTGACCCCTGCAGCAGGAGCCCAAGGGCGAGTCAATCCGATCACTGACAGCAGGAGTGTGTGTCTCTTATAAAGCGGGGCATGCAAATGAGGGAGACAGTTTCCTGCTTAAATCTGAGCCTCCCTCTGCCCAGGCTGCACCCGGAGACACAATCCGCAGCCCCCTGGGTCTGTGCAGTGACCAGCCAGTCCCCTGAGAACTTTCCCCTCCAGCACCCGGGAAAATGGGATTTTTGCTCCTTGTCATTGTCGCTGTAGCAGCTCTGGAAGGTATTTTCCTCCTCTGAAGACCTGGCCGAGTTAGAAGAATATTGTGTTACCGCTGTTCTTATACCGACATTAATGGCCTGTCTTTATTCCCAGGTGTCCGGTCCCAGACGCTGGTGGAGTCCGGAGGGGGTGTGAAGAAGCCCGGAGACTCTCTCCGCCTCTCCTGCAAAGCCTCCGGGTTCACCTTCAGCAGCTACGGGATGAGCTGGGTCCGCCAGGCTCCCGGGAAGGGATTAGAATGGGTCGCTTATATAAGATACGATGGGAGTAGTATATACTACCTCGATGCAGTGAAAGGGCGATTCACCATCTCCAGGGATAACGCCAAGAGTGAGCTGTATCTGCAAATGACCGGCCTGAAGCCCGAGGACACCGCCCGCTATTACTGTGCGGGAGACACACAGTGACACCAAACCGGTTTGTGATCGTACAAAAACCCAGGCTGCGGAATCGCCCTTCTCCCGGCGGCCGCGCGGGGGCAGCAGCGACACCCCCCGCTTCGGGCTCGGGCAGGAGACCCGGCACCCGGGGGAAGGGAACACAAACCTCCCGCCAGTTTAAACCTTCCTTTCCCGGGCAATGTCTCTCCCCTTCCTGCCCAGAGCCCCGCTGGTCCTGGGGTTCAGAGATCCCTCTCTTAATCTGTGAACCCCAATCCGGAGTGAGTCCTGTTCTGAATCACTCTCCCCTCGCAGACCTGGCACCTTGGCTCTCCCTGGCCCACCTCGGTGTCAGACTCACAGGCCAGCGTCGGTCAGTGTAAAGGGGACAAGCGCGTTGGGGTTCGCATCAGACCCAAGGGATGGAACGAATTGTCCCTGGGGACAAATCCTCCCCTAGTGTAAAGTCACACAACTGCTTTCACTAGACTGGAGTTACTCCTGATTTACACCAGGGAGGATCTGGCCCTTTCAGGAAACTGGGATGTTTGTAGAAAAGGAGGACTTGTGGCACCTTAGAGACTAACCAATTTATTTGAGCATAAGCTTTCCTGAGCTTCAGCTCACTTCATCGGATGCTCACGAAAGCTCATGCTCAAATAAATTTGTTAGTCTCTAAGGTGCCACAAGTACTCCTTTTCTTTTTGCAGATACAGACTAACACGGCTGCTGCTCTGAAACCTGGGATGTTTATGGCATTAATGCAGCGGAAGGTGATTAGTTCATTATCACTGATGTGAGGCTCCTCACCGTGGCATCTCCGCCCTTCAGGTGTGGCCTTTATCCCCACAACGCCGCCGGGAGGCCGGGGAACTCTCACAGCCCCTGGTTCAAAGAGCGGGACTGAGAAAGTCTCCCAGGCTATAGATAGTTGCAGACTGGTGTAGTTTCATAATCGCTTTAACTCACTCCCCCTGGAACTCCTCTCAGCATCTGACACTGTGTGGGAAATATTCCCCCCCACCCCACCCCACCCCCCTTTTTTTTTTCTATTCCAGACACACAAACAAAACAGTGATGCATACAGAAAAATACACAAACACACATAAACACATACAGGCAATCACTGCTGCACAAAACCACACAAGTACACACACAGAGAAAGCATGCAAACACACATTAAAACACAGGCATATACACCATCACTGAAAAAACAAACACACACCTAAACACAAAAAGCAAGCTCAGAGACACAAACGAACCCTTCCTAACACAAATATACACACATAAACACACACATACAAACCGATTCATCTTTTAACACACAGAAAACACTCACACGAGCACATATAAACACAAACACACAAATAGACACATACTTACAATTACTGTATGCCTCTAACATAAAGAGAATGGACCAAATTCTCCTGGCAGTGACATTGCTTTAAATATGAAGTCGCTTCCTTGTGGTAAACATAATTATTCTCAATTTGTGCTGAGTGACAGAGAAGAGATTTTTACCCAACACTGTGTGAAAAATGAATTCAGTGTAGAGAGATGGTCCACTGCCTTTACCTACACTTTAATTCCCTCACAGATTTGCAGCTGGCTACAGAAAGTTTTCCCATAGTGGTAAAGCACTAGAATCCTGGGGCCTGGGTTCTGTTATCACCTCTGCCAGGGAATTACTGGGCGACCTTGGGCATGTCACTTTACCCCCCACACCATACCCCAGTCAAGTGATAAGGTCTGGTAGTTTTAAGGGTAACATAAGTGTAACTGTGTCTTAGTGGGTCACAACTGATAATGCCAAATTCATGATGGACTGCTAAGAAATAGGGCAAAAACATCCCCAAACTGATGGCTATTCTTTTATAAGATATACCAAACCAGCCACAAAAGTAAACTCCTCACCACACTGGCTAACAAGAAAACATAAAGGCAGTTTCCTCAGGCATTCCAGCTCTTATATCACCACCAAAAAACACTAGGTTCAGAGATGAGTGGTTCTTTACAACCTGTCTCATCAAATAATAGGTTCTTCTGATCCCAAAGAATAGGCCACACACCCAGGTCAATATTTACCTTAGATCTTACCCCAAAATCACACTGATGCCAATCCCTTAGTGTCTAAAATCTCAAGGTGTATTGAAAGAAAGAAAGAAAGAAAGAAAGAAAGAAAGAAAGAAAGAAAGAAAGAAAGAAAGAAAGAAAGAAAGAAAGAAAGAAAGAAAGAAAGAAAGAAAGAAAGAAAGAAAGAAAGAAAGAAAGGTGAGAGTTAAAATTGGTTAAAGGAATCAATTACACTCAGTAATGGCAAAGTTCTTGGTTCAGGCTTGTAGCAGTAATGGGATAAACTGCTGGCTTGTTAAGTCTCTGGTGGCTTCCAAATCATTGGAAGGTCCTCAGTCCCTTGGTTAGAATGCTCCCATTAGTACAAGTTCATAATACAGAGGTTTCAACAGGAAGAGGCTTGAGAAGGAAAGAGGCAAAATAGAGATCTTTCCAGAGCCGTTTATAGCTTCTGCCATGTGGAGGCAAATCCATTGTTTCAAACAAAGTCCTCAGCACAGCTAGTGGAAACTTAAGTAACAAGATGGATTTTGGAGTCACATGGGTAAGTCACATGTCCATGCATGATTTCGCTTAGTCACAGCTAAAGCCATTGCCTATGCCCCAGACAGAACATTTACAGGAAAGTCCATTCAGTGTAGATGGACCATCTGCCATGGTCCAGGGTGAGGTAAATGTTCCTTGATGAGCCGCTTAACTTGGAATGCATCCGATGAAGTGAGCTGTAGCTCACGAAAGCTTATGCTCAAATAAATTGGTTCGTCTCTAAGGTGCCACAAGTACTCCTTTTCCTTTTGCGAATACAGACTAACATGGCTGCTACTCTGAAACTTAACTTGAATAGTCCCTTCAAGATGTGCTGGCTAAATACCTTGTGGGTGTTACCTAGGAGAAAACATTTGAAATCCAGGTATAGAGCCAATACTGATAACTTCAGATTCAACCATACATGCTGACAGATACCATCATCATAACCAGCAAATCATAACTTTTCTACTGACGCCTTACTTGACACACCTTGTATGAGGTTTGTTGCAATTATATAACAGTGGTAGGAACAATGATCTACATGGTCCTATTTTACTCAGTCACAGGTGCGAAAAAGCCCAGAGATTCCGCCTCTCCTGCAAAGTATCCGGGTCCTGGCTGGGCTGGGTCCGTCATCTTCCTGGAAGGGAATCCGAATGTATCTCCGACACAGACAGCTCTGGAAGCGACACACATTTCCCCGATTCAGTGAAAGGCGACTTACCATCTCCAGGGACAACTACACAGACCTGCTGTATTCGCACATCAAGGGCTTGAGAAGCCAGGACACGGTCCGGTATCACTGTGAGAGACTCACTGACGTGGAAGCACAGACAAAAACCTTCCCTCGGAGTTGATGTTCTTCTGGTTGGGGCGCCCAAGGTCTGTCAAAGGACGGGAGCTGCAGTCGGAGTGGAAATGTGATCGCCGACATGAATCTGGATCTTTAATAATCACCTCCCTTCAAAGCTGCCTGCATCCTCGCTTACGGAAAGACTCCCAGACACACGGCGCTTGCCAGCCCAGAGAAACTTAACTCTCCAGTGAGTGTCCCAGCCCAATGCAACCCTGTGACCCCACCCCTCCCCAGTCACTGACCCGACGTTCGCATAGGCAGGGGTTCCGGAGACCCTTTCCCGAAGACGGGATAAATTGATGACAATCAGGCCGAAAATTCATAACCGGGGAATTGGGCTCACACCCGGCAGCTGCTTCTTTCCCACTTTATACCCCACCGCACTGGGCTGGGCGCTGCACCGACCCACAGGAAGGGACGATCTGACTCCTCTCTGAGCCCTGGAGCAAGCAATTCACAGCCTTCGGGGAAGGAGTTTGGCTCCATTATAAGGAGGTGTGAATATGCAAATAGGGCTGAGAGTCTCCTCTTTAAATCTGTCCCTCTCTCTGCCCAGGCTGCACCCAGAGAGAAATTCCGCAGCCCCCTGTGTCTGTGCAGTGGCCAGCCAGCCCCCCGGGAACTTTCCCCTCCAGCACCAGGCAAAATGAGACTTTGGCTCGCAATTGTTTTCATTGTAGCAGCTTTGGAAGGTATTTTGTTCCCCCCGCTTAAATGGCAGAGCCCAAAGACTAGAACATTTTTGCTCTTTTCACACCAGTATTTGTAACATGCCTTTATTTGCAGGTGTCCGGTCCCAGGTGCAGCTGGTGGAGTCCGGAGGGGATGTGAAGAAGCTCGTAGTCTCTCTCCGCCTCTCCGGCAAAGCCTCCGGCTTCACCTTCAGCAGCTACGAAATGAGCTGGGTCCGCCAGGCTCCCGGGAAGGGGCTGGAGTGGATTGGGGAAATAAACCCTGGTGGGAGTACTACATACTACCTCGATTCAGTGAAAGGGCGATTCACCATCTCCAGGGAGAACTCCAAGAGTGAGCTGTATCTGCAAATGACCGGCCTGAAGCCCGAGGACGCCGCCCGGTATCACTGTGCGAGAGACACAGTGCGGGGAAGCCGGGCTGAGCTCAGACAAAAACCTGCCCTCGCTGGCTAAGGGCAAACTCTCCGCTGGGGGCGCTGCAGTTCTACAGCTCGCAGCGGGGAGAGCCGTGAAATTAATTACTCCTCCCTTGAGCTGCCTCGCTGTGGATCTTTCTCACGCACACAAATGCAGACACTGACTAACCGCACTATTTGCAGAGACCAGCCCGCAACTTTCCCTTGTCCCTAATACGCTCTGTGCCCCACGCACCGCTCGTCCCCGACTTTCCTCACCCCCCTCCACCTCCCAATACCCCAGGCTGATAGAACCAACGTTAAAGTGTATGAATTAAAATGTGTTATTTAAACCACCTCTAACAGCCAGGCTGAGGGTTTCCAAGCTGCCCTAGAGAGACGGACACCTCATGCCTATTATAACCGCTCGGGAGCTCTAGAAGACACATCTGCCTGACACTCCAGTACCCATTCAGTCCCATGTCACAGACAACTTATCCCTACCCGCATGTCCTCCCACTGCCATTCCCACCTCATGGAGACCCTCACGGCAGGGCTTATTCCCCTACCCTCCATATCCACACACCCCGCCCCCAGCGTCTCCCTTCAACTATTTTCACCTGCAGAGAACCCCATCAGCAGAACCTGAGCCCCTCCTTTCTATAACTCATAGATATTAGCTGACAAAAGGAGAAGCTTTTCAAGTGGCTCAAATCTGGTGCCTACAAATTTGGGATCATTCAAGACAGGTGTAGATTTGTCCCTGAAGGAAAAGTATAGTCAGGATCACACTGCAGCGTGCTAGATGCTGTACAAACATACAGAAAAGTGCAGTCGAGTTCCCCCTCTTTCAGCCCTTGTGCAAGAGATTCGGGTCAATAATGGAAGGAGGGTGTCTCTCTCATAAGCAGCAGGATATGCAAATAAGGAGGACAGTTTCCTGTTTAAATCTGTCTCTCTGCGGAGGCTGCACCCAAAGAGAAAATCTGCAGCCCCCTGTGTCTGTGCAGGTACCAGCCAATTCCCTGAGTAGTTTCCCCTCCAACACCATGGAAAATGAGACTTTGGTTCGACTTAGGCCTTGTCTACACTGGCAAGTTGGAGCACATTAAATCAGCTCATGGTGCTGTAATTCCTGAGGTGTCCACACTGGCAAGCTGTGCCCGGACTCCGCGGTTGGAGTGCTCTGGGTAATACACCTCGATGAGACTCATACAGCTTTCTCTGCCCCGGCGACAGCATTGCGGTACCAGTGTGGCCACCCTGCTCTATTACTGCACTCTGATCGGCCTCCGGGACGTGTCCCACAATGCCTGGGCTAGCCTCTCTGGTCACTGGTTTGAACTCTGCTGCCCTGCCCTCAGGTGGCCCCAACTGTCAGACCCGGCCTTTAAATTCTTTGGGAAATTTGAAAGTCCCTTTCCTGTTTGCTCGGGGATGTGTGGAGTGCTCTCAGGGCATCTTTCCAGGTGACCAGGTCTCCACGTGCCAGGCAATCCCCTGCTTGGAGCAATGCCGAGGTGCTAGACCTCATCAGCGTTTGTGGGGAGGAAGCTGTCCAGACCCAGCTGCGCTCCAGCTGTAGGAATTATGATACCTATGGGCAGACATCAAGTCCATGACCAAAAAAGGGGCCATGACTGGGATGCCGTGCAGTGCAGGGTTAAAATAAAGGTGCTGTGGAACGCCTGCCACAAGGCACGGGAGGCAAACCACTGCTCCAGTGCTGTGCCAACGACCTGCCGGTTCTACAGAGGTGGACACAATACTTGGGGACGACCCCACCTCCACTGCAAACAGCCCCGTGGACACTTCAGGGGCTGTTCCAGCTGAGAGGGTACCAACCCAGGAGGAAGAAATTGGAGGCGACGGTGCAGGGGAGGAGAGGGGCCCAGAGGCAGAGGACAACTCAGCATCCATAGGTACAGGCAGCCAGGAGCTCTTTTCTACCCCGGAGGAGGCTAGCCAGTCACAGCAGTCAGTGCTTGGGGAAGTGCAAACAGCAGAGGAGGCACCTGGTAAGCAGCTTTGATCTTGGAAAGCGAGTAGCTGGGGGCAGTTTGTTGGGGTGAGGAGGGTTGCAGGAAGCACACTTGGCTATGTGCGGTGCTCGTATAGACACATGCCCGGAGGTGGAACAGGGCATTGATGGTCTCTCTCACATCCTAGTAATCGGCCTCAGTGATCTCACTGAAAGCCTCATGCAGATAATGGGCAATCTGCTTCTGCAGGTTCTTTGGCAGAGCCGCTTTGTCCCTTGTCCCATTAAGGGTAACATTCCCAGACTACTGTGATGTTGGGGGGGGGGGGGCAGCATTGCTGCACACAGAGAAGCCGCATAAGGGCCAGGGCAGAAGCCATGTCTTGCACAAGATGATACCTTGCTTCCTTGCTCACCCTCAGCAGCGAGATATCTTCAGTGATGAACACAGCCTGTGGAAAAAGCGTGGACAGTAGTGAGTATTGTGTCCCCTGCAGTGTTAGCTCTCCCCAAGACACACAGGCCTGGAGTACGGTAAGTCCCCCTGCCTCTGTGGCTACTCACCATTTCGGGGGGTCTTGTGGCTTATGTGCACGCACTCTGTGACAGGTATCTGAATTGTGTTTGTGTTTAAGATCGGCTCTGTCGAGTCTTAACAATGGTGCCTATGTAAAATGTTGCATTTTGGCTTCACAGATGCAACCTTGGGATCCCAGTCGTCCTTGTTAACGCTGGCTGAATGGCTGCGCAGACTCAGGAAGCGGCCTCAAAAAAGTAGAGAGGACCTTTTCATGAAGTTATGCAGCAGGCTGCTGCTGAAAATAAAAAAATGCCGCAGAGGAGGGACCTTGGGAGGAGAGAACAGAAGGAGAATGTGGAGCAGCAGAAAGAAGCCACATAGCGGCTCCTAAACATTATGGAGCACCAAGTGGATTCAATCCAGGCTCCCCTAGTACGACAAATGGAGCAGCTCTGCCCCTGATCCTCCCTGCATCCGGTGTCCCAAAACTCTTTCCTTTGAACCCCCATGACATCACCAACACAGTTTGGGCACCATCCTGTCCCCTGCGGCCACCCGCTCCCTCCCACCCTTGCTCCTTCACTGTCCAGCCCTGCAGACTCCCACCATTACCAACTGCACTCGACCCTGGTCGGCATGAAGTTTGACCCGGATGAAGTGCAGCAGCCATTGCATGGCATTCCAGACAGCAAGGCTGCTTACGATACCTGGACATACGTAAATCTGTAAATGTCCCTGGGGTCCCGCACCTCCCTTCCCCCATCCCGCACAGTGCAAATGTGCCATACCGTGTGTCTCTCTCCTACTGCTTTTTTTTAAATAATTTTTTTTTTTTTTTGGTTTGGAAGCACTCTTTATTGCATTAAGTGACAGCAAGCATAGCCCAGGAAAGTGACAGGGACTGCTAGTCAGTGCGTCACACAGAGCAATCACAGACACCTACCAGCATTACAACCATGCATGGCACCAAACATTACTGGCCTTCAGCATCCAATTGCTGCCTCAAGGCATCCCTAATCCTTACGGCCCAGCCCTGTGCCCTTCTAATAGGCCTGGTCTCTGGATGTTCAAATTCAGCCTCCAGGTACTGAGACTCAGTGGTCCAGGCCTGAGTGAAGCTTTCACACTTCCCTTCACAAATATTATGCAGGGTACAGCCTGCGGTTATACGCATAGGGATGTTGTCATTGGCCAGGTCCAGATTCCCATACAGACATCAGCAGCAGGCCCTTAAATGGCCAAAAGCACACTCAGCAGTCATTCTGTACTGACTCGACCTGTTGTTGAACTGCTCCTCACTGCTGTCAAGACTCCCCATGTATGCCTTCATGAGCCACAACATCAAGGGGTAGGCAGGGGCTCCTAGGATCACAATGGGCATTTAGATTTCCCCTACAGTGATCTTCTGGTCCGGGAAGAAAGAACCCGCTTGCAGCTTCCTGAACAGGCCTGTGTTCCAAAAGATGCATGTATCATGCAACTTCCCAGACCAGCCTGCGTTAATGGCTGTGAAATGCCCACAGTGATCCACAAACTCCTGAAGAACCATGGAAAAATACCCCTTTCGATTAATATACTTGGAGGCTATGTGGTCTGGTGCCAGAATTGAAATGTGCGTGCTGTCTATCGCCCCTCCACAGTTAGGGAAACCCATTTGTGCAAAGCCAGCCACAATGTCATGCACTTTGCCCAGAGCCATGGTTTTTCTGAGCAGGATGTGGTGAATGGCCCTGCACACTTCCATCAACACAAGTCTAACGGTTGGCTTGCCCTCTCCAAACTGGTTAGCGACCCATTGGTAGCTGTGTGGAGTAGCCAGCTTCCAGACTGCAATCGCCACTCGCTTCTGCACCAACAGGGCGGCTCTCATTCTTGTGGCCCTGCACCACAGGGTGGGGCTGAGCGCAGCACACACTGCCATGAAAGTGCCTTTCCTCATCCGAAAATTCTGCAGCCACTGCTCCTCATCCCAGATTTGCATGATGATGTAATTCCACCACTCGGAGCTTGTTTTCCAAGCCCAAAAGCAGCCTTCCACGGTGGTCAGCACCTCCCTGAATGCCACAAGCAATCTCGTGTCATATTTACTATGTGCAGAGACATCATTGTCAGCCTGCTCATCTTCACTTCGTAGTTTAAGGAGTAGCTGGGCTGCCATTCCTGTCATGTTAGTGAGACCCATGAGCATATTCCTCACCAGTTTGGGATCCATTCCCACAGAAGGAAGAGGCAGACAGAGCACGCAGTATAAAAACCATTGAAAAATGGCGCCAAATGCTAATGGAAGCGCAGAGGCTGCTGGGATGCAAAACAACCCCCCCACACACACACACCTTCCCACAAGCTTCATATGCAGACAAGGAAGAGGTGCTCTGTGGGATACTGCCCAGAATGCACCGCTCCGAATGGCTCTGCAAGTGACGCAAGCGTGGCTACGCCATTGCACTGGCGGCTGACAGTGTGAACACACAACAGCGCTTTCCCTGCCGTGCTCTCTGGGGGACGCTCTGCCTCCAGGCGCTGTACATCTGCAAGTGTAGACACAGCCTATGTGTATGTTATCACTGCTGTGGGGTGTGAGCCCCACCCCCAGGATCTCTCTTACCCGGGCTCTAAAGCCGGGAGGTTTTTGTCTGAGCTCAGACCAGCTTCTTCTAACTGTGCCTCTCGCACAGGAATACAGGGTGGTGTCCTCAGGGCCCATTTAGCCCAGTCTCCTGAGTCCTGCCTCAACATCAGCCTGAGCCAGCTAAGCCGCCCAGAGGGGAAGATTTCTCATAAGCCCCTATCAGTGCGTTGGGTTTAGTCACCGAAGCAAGAGAGTGGATCTCCTTACCGAAAATCTCGGGGTGAGAATTTCAAAGCTAAGAGATTGGGACAGACATTTGCCTTTCAGATTATTCTGCAATGAACATCGGAAGCCCCTAGTCAGATTATTTGCTAATTACTTTTTCTGAAATTTATTCTCTTTCTGGTATTTATGGGATTTAGAAAGAAAAGGAAGAGGGCACTGGATCTTTTACGACAGATACCCTACAGAACTTGAAGAGCCTCCTACTGCTTGTGACAAAGGTCCTTTTAATTCTGCCTCATTACAGTGAAGTAAGTGAATTAGTCTTCCAGTCTCAAAGACGCCCAATGGAGATACACCCTCCATTGAATGTATTTTCCGCTATGGCAAGGATTACACTCCAAACAGGCCCCTTTACAGCAGCAGTCTCCAATAATAAATAAGTAGTAAGAGAGAGACAGAGATAATATCTACATGCATCTTAAACATAACAATTAAAACCCATGAAACAAACAAATCTTGCGACTGATGCAAACGCGGGCGCTAAACGCCAGAGAGAGTTTTCACGATTAACAGGCAAAAAGGCTAGACATTCTTCCAAGTCCTCCATAAAATTCCTTATACAATCCAACGATAGATAGATAGATAGATAGATCGATTAAATTTAATGGGTTTTACATTTTCAACTGTAAGGAGCACAAACTGAATACCCTCAGGAATGTTTCTTTATTGAGGTCGGACTCTCTAATCCACCGGCCACTGGATTTTACAACGCGACGCTGCGTCATACGCCTCCTATGTCCCCCCATTATATTGTCCCCACCCCCTGGCCCATGCAAATAAGCTCCCCGGGGCCCTGTTCATAGCCCAGCCGCAGGCCGCTCACCCCGCACAGAGCCAGTGCTGGGCTTCAGCTTCTCATCCCGCCTGCGGAACGAGCCGCCAGCCGCAGACATGACCCCCAGCGTGGCCATCGCCTTCCTCCTGCTGCTCCCCGCGGGTACGGGCGGGATCTGGGCTGCAGCGGAGCGCCCCGTACCATATCTTCCCGAATAACTGCGCCTCCAGTAATCACTGCAATATTTCCCCTTTATTTCCCCCTCTGCAGGTGTCTTTTCCCAGGTCAGCCTGGTGGAGTCCGGTGGGGGAATCAAGAAGCCGGGAGAGACCCTCAGACTGACCTGTACCGTGTCCGGATTCTCTCTCACTAGAGAGGGGGTGCACTGGGCCCGCCAGTCAGGGGGGAAAGGGCTGCAATGGATGGGAGTTATCTGGGGTGATGGCGGCACCAACTATAACGGTGCTCTCAAAAATCGCCTCACCATCACCAGAGACACCTCCAAAAGCCAAGTGTTCCTGCAACTCACCGGCCTGCAGCCCGGAGACACCTCGGCGTATTTCTGTGAGAGGGACACACAGTGAGCGGGGAACCTGTTCGAGCCCGCACTCAAACTAACCTCGCGGAGAACCAGTCTGCCCGTGTGAGCCGCCGGGAGCAGCAGCTGCCAGCCCCGCGCTCTCTCCGCTTGGCTCGGTATCGGCTTCGTCTACATTCCATGGCAGGTCACGGGCACTTGTGACTTAAACCCCATGTCACCCAAAGTCACACAGGGACTCAGAACTCCCAGGGCGGGGAATCCAGCCCAGGAGTCCTGGCACCTGGTCACTTGTTCTCTCGGGTTTTTCTTCCAAGAAGTGAAGGGAAAAGGCCACAGGAATTGTCGGGACTAAACTCTTGCTATTCTAGCTAGACGCACTAGACTTTTCTTTCCTCTCCTAGCTGAGAAGATGAACCCAAAGTCTTTCAATCCGGTCCCTGGTGTAGAAACTAGAGCCCCACTATCACGCTGGAGGTGGGAATCGCGTTCTCTGCGCGAGGAAGTCGAAGGCATGGCCTGAACAGGACATCTATTCAGATCAAACACTCCAAAAGGGATTATTAACCCAGACATGCAAAGGGCGGATTGAGCTAAAACCCCTCTGGCTTTCACAGGAGAGGTAAGTGTCTCAGACGCTCAGAATATTGCCTGTTTGGATCACATCTATGCCAGCCTCCATGTTTAAATTCTCTTCCCCACATAATTATCCCCAGCTCCCCTGCACTAATCACTGCTCTCTCTGAGCAGCCATTAGGAACCTGGGATCCTAACAATTGCCAGCCTCAAGAACCTCCCGGAGCCCAGTTAGCCCGGTCTCTTCTCTCAACAGCAGCCTGACCAGCTGCTCTATGGGAAGCAGCAATAAAGCGAACAACTACCAAATTAGCTGCCCAAATGGGGAATGTATTTTGTAATCCCGGATCAGTGGGAGGTTGGTTTACTCACCCAAGCAAGAGTTGATCTCCATACCCAAATTCTTGGGATGAGAGTTTCCAGACGACTTCATGGATTGGGACATACCTTTCCCATTAACATAATTCGGAAAGAGCCTTCGAAAGCCCCTTCTCGGTCTTGTTTTGTTTTTAAATTCCCTTTTTCAAGAACTAATTTTCCAATTGGTATTTGTGGGGTTTAAGGAGGAAAAGGAGAGAATAGTGGTTTCACTCTTTTAACACAGATATCCGAAATAAATTGAACAGATACCTACATCTTCGGACAGAGGAGATTTGGAGTGTGATGCCTACAGTGAAATAAATTAATCAGTCTTCCAACCTCACATATGCCGGAGGGAGTTAGGAGCTCTTTTGAAAAGATTTTTTCCACCATACCGAGGATAACATTCGGAAAAGGCTCGTTTGAAATGAAAACCTGAAATACTAAATAAGTAAAGAGGGCGGGAGAGGGAGAAAGAGAGACACGGAGATATACTTACACATTAAACATACTTAAAAAAACCATGAAACAAACAAACCAGGTAATTGATCCATATAAAGAAAGACAATCCCAGGAGGCTTTCCCCACAAGGAGGGACAAGAGCTAGGGACTCCATTAAGTTTTCAGAAACTTCCTTCTCATTCTGAGTTGGAAAGCCTTAAAAATGCTACTGTATTGGGCGTCAGCATAAAATGTAGATGGATAGCTAGAGTGTATGGGGATCGATAGATTCTCTCCATTGGGTTGTTTCACAGCGGCAACTCTCAGGCGGGCAGAAGACAGAGCAGAAGGGAACATTCCGTGTGACAGCGGGACCCTGGAGTCCACCCGCCAGGAGACTGAACAACGCGATGCTGCGTCACACGCCACCTGTGTCCCCCCGTTATATTGTCCCCACCCCCTGGCCCATGCAAATGAGCTCCCCGGGGCCCGGTTCATAGCCCAGCCGCAGGCCGCTCACCCCGCACAGAGCCAGCGCCGGGCTTCAGCTTCTCATCCCGCCTGGGGAACGAGCCGCCAGCCGCACACATGACCCCCAGCCTGGCCATCGCCTTCCTCCTGCTGCTCCCCGCGGGTACGGGCGGGATCTGGGCTGCAGCGGAGCGCCCCGTACCATATCTTCCAGAATAACTGCGCCTCCAGTAATCACTGCAATATTTCCCCTTTATTTCCCCCTCTGCAGGTGTCTTTTCCCAGATCAGCCTGGTGGAGTCCGGTGGGGGAATCAAGAAGCCGGGAGAGACCCTCAGACTGACCTGCACCGTGTCCGGATTCTCTCTCACTAGCGAGGGGGTGCACTGGGCCCGCCAGCCAGCGGGGAAAGGGCTGGAATGGGTCGGAGTTATCTGGCACGCTGGAAATACGGCTTACAGCGGTGCGCTCACAAATCGCCTTAGCATCACCAGAGACTCCTCCAAAAGCCAAGTGTTCCTGTAGCTGACCGGCCAGCAAATCGCTGACACCTCCATGTACCACTGTGCTGGAGACAGACAGCGAGGGGAAACCTATTAGAACCAGCCCCCAAACTCATCCACCGCTTTGTAGTGGGGCCAGTAGCAGGGCGTGTGCACCTAGCGAGCCCCACCTAAGCCTCACGGTACGATTGAATCATTGGCTGAGCCTCGTCCTGGCCTTCTGTCCTACCTCTGGAGCACTGGCCCTTCTCCTCAGACTCAGGGCTTTCCCTCCAAAACCCTTTCCAACATCACATCCCAAAGCAGAAATATCATGGTGCTTCTTTCCAAAGTTTCTTTTCCCAGTCGTTTTCCAGGTTCTCCTGAATAAGGAATAGATCAGTAATGCGACTAGGTCTTGGTTCATAACTTTGACACCAACATCTAAGGGAAAGAGTGCGGAAACACACCCAGATTAGCTAGATAGATAGATAGATAGATAGATAGATAGATAGATAGATAGATAGATAGATACCTCTGTTCAGTTGTTTTACCGTTGCTAATAAAAATAAAAATGTATTATTTTCACAGAAAGGAAATTGAATATATAAACATGAAAGCTTTATATTTGCACATATACAAAGGGGAAGTTGTAAAAATATAATAATAATCTTCATTTTCAGCAGCCCTCTCTGTAATGATGACCTCATGACAGAAATAAATTGTAGACAAATTCTTTGAACTAATTGCATTTGTAAATAAAGTAGAAGTAAACAATACAATATAAAAATACAAATTAAAATACAGTAAATAATACAATTTACTAGAAGAGCTCTCAGGAAATTCTTCTTCTCTCCTGGGGCATCTAAATTATGGAATTCCTTCTCTAAATATGCAATCAGACTCCGAGAGGACATAAGGTGGAAATAAAGGATACAAGAGACAATAGAGGATATAGGATGCGGGTAACCCACAAGCTTAATGCTCATCTCTTAGTTATATTGATATGAATTACACCCAGGTAATACGCAAACCATCAGAAAATTGGATGTGGGTTGTATTTTTCCAATAAATGAATTTGCTTTGTTTGAATAGAAAGGTTATGCTTAATTACCTAATATTGATACTAAAATTAGTAGCAGAAAGTTTTTTATTGAAACCAGTAAAAAGTTGATAGCTCTCTGATTGATCCAAATGTAGCTTCTATTGCTGGACAAAGATCTACTACTGTCCTAGCAGATGCCTGGATGGCATTGTTTAATGACCCAAGTAGTCTCAACAGTAGACTTACAAGAGAGAGAATGGCAATAGTCTTCTCTGAACGTAGTAGCAAAAGTAATCCACCAGCCTCACTACTTAGATCCACCCCATCTTGGCAGATACTTTCCAAAGCCAGTAATAATGGCTGGAGTAATTTTCAGACAACAGCCAAGGATCGCTCATGAGAAAGCCAGAGGGTTTGGCCAGGTTGGACGAATATGAACTTCAGTCCCAGTGTATCTTCTATATTTTCCAAGATATTCAGTCTTTTTGGACTCTTGCTGAAAAAAGAATATAATGAAGACATTACATTTATAGCTTTTTAAATGTCTTTTGAAGAGTCGTACTAGTGCTAGCTGGAGTAGATGGGATCTGCAGTGTGTATGGGAGAGATTAGGGTTAGACTTTTCTGTGAGCAAAGCTTGTGCTCCACCATGTCTTCCATGTCTTCCAGAGAAGTTTGCAGCTCCATCAAATGCACAAGCAGCCACCTGTTTGGGGTCCAATTGACAAGCATTTATCTCTTCTAAGATGTGGGTTGTCACAGATGCAGCCGATGTGTCTTCTATAACTTGAAGATCTAGAAATGCATCTACTGGCCTACCTCTGACATCAAGATAACGTACACTATGACTTAATACTTGATGCCCATTTGTATCTGTGCATTCATCAGCCACATATGCAATTTACTGAATGTGGTGAGAGAGGTCTTCACTTTTTCAACTGTTGAGTCTTTCACTGTTGCACCGCATGCTTCTAGCCAGTCAGTTGAGTTTCTTGAAGAAAGATAGTGAGCATTTGCTGGTCTTGTTCGGAACCAGTGTTCAACTACAGGATGAACAAATGGCTATGCACTTAACATTGTCCTCCAGTCTGCAGTGTTTGGTATCTCTTGCTTAAATAGAAAGTAGGATGCCACAGCCATGTTTGTTCGCATGAACGGTGTTGTGTCTCCAGCATTCTTAACAGCCTCATTAAGTACGTCTAAAATTGGCTTTGAAAGGGGGCTTATGAGGCTTTCTGCATGTTGATGCAGTCCAGAGGCCTGGTGTTTTGCCGCCTTTTCACGTAGTTTGTCATATTTGGCTTTGCTAATTGGTCTGACAAGCCAAACTCCTCCACTTTTACCAGTTATAGCATTGGGAAGCTTTCCTTCTTCGGAAGCTTTTTTGCAAGAGGTGCACCATCGTAACTTCAATAAATGGGAACAATTTGACTGACAAATATCGGGAACTGCCTTTAGGATTTGGAGACACTGTTTCTTCAGTAGGTAGCTGTATTTGTGCTTTGGGCTGGTCAGATGTAGATACACCACTTGAACCTTCAGATGATATGTTGATATATTCTTGGTTATTGATGTGTTCTTCACCTTGGTTAATTTTTGAGGCCTTTGAGTGGAAAAATTGTTGTATTGTTTTTTGTCTTTTCATTTTCACTTTGACCTGCAACATATAAAAGAGATATGAATAAATTAAATATTTTGTTAGGATAATGTAAATTTAACATAAGGATAATGCAAAATACACCACACATAACAGATCTAGATTTCTAAAAAAGTATAAATTAAAAAACGTGTATTTAATTTAAATTGACTTTTGAAAAGTAAGCCATCATGGGATAAGAGGGAAGTCCTCTCATGGATCAGTAACTGGTTAAAAGATGGGAAGCAAAGGGTAGGAATAAATTATCAGTTTTCAGAATGGAGAGAGATAAATAGTGGTATCCCTGCGGGGTCAGTACTGGGACCATTACTGTTCAACATATTCATAAATGATCTGGAAAAATGGGTAAACAGTGAGGTGGCAAATTTTGCAGATGATACAAACTATTCAAGTTAGTTAAGTCCAAAGCAGACTGAGAAGAGTTACAAAGGGATCTGACAAAACTGGGTGACTGGGCAACAAAATGGCAGATGAAATTCAATGTTGATAAATGCAAAGTAATGTACATTGGAAAACATTAATCTCAACAATACATACAAAATGATGGGGTCTAATTAGTTGTTAACACTCAAGAAAGAGATGTTGGATTCATTGTGGATGGTTCTCTGAAAATATCCACTCAATGTACAGCAGCAGTCAACAAAGCAAAGAGAATGTTGGGAATCATTAAGAAAGGGATAGATAATAAGACCGAAAATATCATATTGCCTCTTTATAAATCCATGGTACATGCACACCTTGAATACTGTGTGCAAATGTGGTCAACCCATCCCAAAAAAGATATACTGGAATTGGAAAAGGTACAGAGATGGCAACTAAAATAATTAGGGGTATGAAACAGGAGGAGAGATTAAAATGTCTGGGAATTTTCATCTTAGAAAAGAGACACTAAGGTGGGGGTTTGTTAGAGGTCTATAAAATCTTGACTGGTGTGAAGAAAGCGAATAAGGAAATGTTATTTAATCCTTCACATAACACAAGAACTAGCAGTCACCCAATGAAATTAATAGGCAGCAGGTTTAAAAAAACAAAAGGAAGTACTTCTTCACACAGCATAAAGTCAACTTGTGGAACTCTTTGCCAGGGGATGCTGTGAAGACCAAAACTATAAAAGGATTAAAAAAAGAACTCAATAAATTCCTGGAGAATAGGTCCATCAGTGGCTATTAGCCTGGTTGGGGAGGGATGCAACACCATGCTCTGAGTGTCCCTAGCCTGTTTGCCAGAAGCTGGGAATGGGCAACAGGGGATGGACCGCTTGATGATGATCTGTTCTGCTCATTTCCTCTGAAGCACCTGGCCTTGACCACTGTCGGAAGACAGGATACTGGGCTATATGGACCATTGGTCTGAGCCAGAATGACCATTCTTATATAGGTTTCAGAGTAGCAGCCATGTTAGTCTGTATTCGCAAAAAGAAAAGGAGTACTTGTGGCACCTTAGCGACTAACAAATTTATTTGAGCATAAGCTTTCGTGAGCTACAGCTCACTTCATCAGATGAAGTGAGCTGTAGCTCATGAAAGCTTTCATATATAAAAATTAATTATAATAATAAACATGTTTAGTACAGAAACTCCCCAACATAATGACCTCTCAAGATAGCAATGATGTGAGATAACAACCTTGGGAAATAATGCATTTTTAAAATCTTGGCCTACTGGGAAACATATCTCTATAAATCTAGCATTCTAGAGCAAAGTCACTAAAACATAGTCCAACAAACAAATGTACATTTAATGGGCCCCTCGCTTTTCCCTGCCCCGCACCCCACTCACCGCTGTTGTCCTTGGTCAGTGGAGACTCAGAGTTCAGAGGTGCTTTCACATGAGTTCATCTCCCAGGTGGGGGGCAAGAAGGCACCTTGCTCGTTCCTCCAGCTGCTCACTGTTCGCTCTGGCCACTGCTGTTTGTTGTGCCACCGTTCACTCCACCTCTCTGTTGCCAATGGCCCTGCGCCGTCACCTTCTGCTGCCACCTGCCACTGTGACCTCTGCGAGTCGGTCTCTTGAGGTTCCACCAGATCTCAGTGATTTCAGCTGAGCTCTCAGTGGGGGAACCTTGCTGCTGGTGCAGGCTGGGCCGTCTCTTCCACAGAAACACTGTCCCACAGCAGGTCTGAGCACTTAGACCTGATTCTCAATGATTTCAGCTGTAGTGGTGACTTAACAAAACAAAAGACAATTTATGAAGCCTAATCAGCTCTGTCTTTAAACAGTGGAGAGGGGCAGGTCAGATCCTACTTGTGACTCAGCCAGACCACCAAGGAAAACACCTGTCCCCACCCTCTCTCTTGATGCCCTCAATCAACACAGGCGAAGTACAGTTCTACTGCCCTATACTCAGACAATAAGAATAACATTTCATTCCCCCCCCCCCCCACACACACACACCCGCACTCAAGTGATTTGTAACCCAACCCCAGCCAAAATCTGTCACTTGGGCAACACAGCTCTGTTTGCTAGATACCTAGGTAGATTAGGTGTGAATGTAAATACAATCTGGTCCTGAAGCCTTTCCCCCCAACCCTCAGCTCATCACTAGCTGTCAGCGAGAGCTCATTTAGACTTTGCTTACAAATCACAATTTGAAATTATTAGGTTGGCCAACATCACCGAAATGAAGGCACTGACATTGTCCTAAAAAACAACAGCTGTATAAGGAAGCTAGTCTTTGTTCATACTTTTCAAATCTATTATACTTTTTCAGATACACATATTTTAACATACACTTTATATGCTTTGAAAGTGTGTATGAATGTTTCAATTTCAATTCAAATTTCCAAACAGTCACTAAATTGGCATGTAACTAGTTCACAAAACTGGCGGGGGGTGGGGGTGTTGGGGAAATTCAGGGGGGGATTGTACACCTCCCCTAGGGGGGTGCAGGGAAATCACCTGCAAACTCAGTCATTTGAAACATGGATAGTGCATGAAAGCAGAAAGCGGTGTGTGCACTAAAATGCATGATTGTGTGTATGTACAGATCAAAAGAAGAAAGAACACATGAACACTGAAGAAAATGAAGAAAAACAGGAGTGAAGGCTGCAGCGTGCCTCAGTGCTACACAAAAGATGGTGGCGTTGTGGCTATTACCAGCTAAGGGGGACGCTAGGCATGATGTCACTCCTAGGAAGAGTCCAATACGGGTATGAGCTTGGCAGGATTGCTTCAGGACACTGCTGTCTCCGACCTCACATTATTCCTGATTTTATTGGCAGTGAGATTATGTATTTATGTAAATAAGTTCTGAAGACACACTCAGAATTTTACCAGTAGCAGCTGGCCAACAAAACGTTGCTTTAGGAGACTGAGAGCAGGCTTACTCATAGAAATACTAATTTTACAAGTGCAATTATCGTTTTTTTTTCTCAGCCCTGGCCTCCTGCCTGCCAGTAATGAACAATTAGTGAAGGGTAAGGCTAGGCTAAGGGTATTTGTGTAGCCAGATCTGTATATTTTTGTCATATTTGAACGAAAATGTCTATAGAGAGAATCTTTTCCCCCCATCTCCTTTATTTATCAACCAACTTTGAACAAAAATTCAAATAGATTCAGCTTTTTTTTCCTTTTAGAGGCCCCTCATATTGCAAACCCCGAAACTGTAGCTTGGTTAGTTTACCCCTTAATCCGGCCCTGGGTAACTCTCTCTATTCACTGATTTCATGGTTGCAAATCTCAGGCGGGCAGAAGACAGAGCAGAAGGGACCATTCCGTGTGACAGCGGGACCCTGGAGTCCACCCGCCAAGAGACTGAACAACGCGATGCTGCGTCACACGCCACCTGTGTCCCCCCGTTATATTGTCCCCACCCCCCGGCCCATGCAAATGAGCTCCCCGGGGCCCGGTTCATAGCCCAGCCACTGGCCACTCACCCCGCACAGGGCCAGAGCCGGGCTTCAGCTTCTCATCCCGCCTGGGGAACGAGCCGCCAGCCGCAGACATGACCCCCAGCCTGGCCATCGCCTTCCTCCTGCTGCTCCCAGCGGGTACGGGCGGGATCTGCGCTGCAGCTGGGCGTCCGATACCGCATCTTCCCTAATAACTGAGCCGTGGCAACCACTGTAATATTTCCCCTTTATTTCCCCCTCTGCAGGTGTCTTTTCCCAGATCAGCCTGGTGGAGTCCGGTGGGGGAATCAAGAAGCCCGGGGAGACCCTCAGTCTGACCTGCACCGTGTCCGGATTCTCTCTCACTAGCGAGGGGGTGCAGTGGGTTCGCCAGCCAGCGGGGAACGGGCTGGAATGGATGGGAGGGATCTGGGGTGGTGAAAGCAATAACTATAACGATGCTCTCAAAAGTCGCCTCACCATCACCAGAGACACCTCCAAAAGCCAAGTGTTCCTGCAGCTGACCGGCCTGCAGCCCGCAGACACCTCCGTGTATTACTGTGCCAGAGACAGACACACAGTGAGAGGAAACCGATCAGAGCCCGCACGAAAACTAACCGTGCGGAGAGCCAGCCTGCCTGTGAGAGCCGCCGGGAGCAGCAGCTGCCAGCATCGCGCTCTCTCTGCTTCGTTAGTTGTTTGCTTCTTGAGGATTCCCCTGAAAGTTACAAACCCTCCTGAATTAAACCCCATATCATCCCAAGTCACACAGTGAACCAGAGACACCAAAATTGAGAATGGAACCCAGGAGTCCTGACTCCCACGGCCCTGCTCTACCAATTTGTCTCTCGTTCTGCTCAGAAGTGAAAGGAAAGACCCCAGGACTATTCATAGCTAGACTCATTCTGTAGCAAGCAGCTTATTCTTCCCTCCCGTGGCTGGGGAAATAAACAAGGAATCTTTTTATCGGGGACTGTTGTAGATCCTAGAGCCCGATTGTCATGAGCTATGGAACAGAGCCCAGGCCTTCTGTTTCCTGGAGGACAAAGTCGGAGTCAATGGCTCAAGGACACACTGATTGAGAGCAAACAGCCAACACCTGACTCTGGCCCTCGGCCTGCACGGTGCTGAGCGGGCTAAATCTCTTCCCCTTCAGCCCATTGAGAAATCTCTGGGGGTGAAATTCATCCCAGTGCCGAGAGCCCAGCACAAAGGCCTGAGCCCCTAGTGAGCCCCACCTCAGCATGACGTGTCCTTTTAAACTTTCACAGGCCTTGTCCTACCATCTTTACAGGAGCCAACTTCTCTGTTTTATTGCAGTTCCCCTGAGGTGTTGCCTTCTCTGCCTCTGTGCCCCAGATGCAGCCTCATAAAACCAATTCATGACAAAATAAATGTTTACGGAGATCCACTTTGAGACGTGCACTCCGTGCCTCAGTTACACCGTCACCTCCAAACACAAGGCAGAGTTCACCCAGAGGAATTTCCCAAACCCACGCGGATGCTTGGAGATGAACAATTCGGATTCTCCCCTGCTCTACTCCACGTGGTCCATATTAATCTCTGCAAAACAGATGGGCTGTGGGCCTCTTCTGATCTTCAGCGCATCCTACACTTTCAGAATAGGGACAAGTTTCACCTCCCATTTCTAGAGTCGACATCAGCTGATACACAGAACAGGGGCAGAAGCCCAATTGGTCAGGTGACCAGTGTCAGCCCCTGACTGAGAGCAGGATATGGAAATAGGGTTGCTTAGCTCCCTGCTTAAAACCTGCCTTTCCCCAGACCCTGCAGCTCTCGCACTGAGAAGCCAGAGACTTTTGGGGCCGAGCAGTGAAAGAGTTAGTCCCTGGAGGTTCCCCTACCCTGGCATAGAAATGCGATTTTGGCTCCATCTCTTCCTCACTCCCGCAGGGCTCAGAGGTGATTTTCTTCCTGACAACAGCGGAGGATCCTGAGATTTCTTCTCGGCCACAATCTCCTGATTCTTAACGTGCCTTGATTTGCAGGTGCCCGGTCGCAGGTGCAGCTGGTGGAGTCCGGAGGGGGTGTGAAAAAGCCCGGAGACTCTCTCCGCCTCTCCCGCAAAGCCTCCGGCTTCACCTTCAGCAGCCACTGGATGGACTGGGTCCGCCAGGATCCTGGAAAGGGGCTGGAGTGGCCTCGGTAATTAGCGGAGGGGAGAGGGCAGCACATATTACCCCGCTTCTGCCCTGGGTCCCTTCACCGTCTCCAGAGACACCTCCAGCAGCCTGCTGTACTTGCTAATGCCCGGCCTGGGACCCGAGGACACCGCCCGGTGCCGTTGTGCGAGAGACACCGTGAAACGAGACCGATGAATGTTAATAGAAAAGCCCAAGCTGCAGAATCTCATTCTCCGGTGCGACGCGTGGGGGCAGCAGATCCACAAACAATTCACCCCAGGGCACGAGAATAAGAGGAAAAGGAGTACTTGTGGCACCTTAGAGACTAACCAATTTATTTGAGCATGAGCTTTCGTGAGCTACAGCTCACTTCAGCTCAGGAAAGCTCATGCTCAAATAAATTGGTTAGTCTCTAAGGTGCCACAAGTCCTCCTTTTCTTTTTGCGAATACAGACTAACACGGCTGTTACTCTGAAACCTGAGAATAAGAGGGACACAAAAATGAATAAGAGCCTGCCATCAGGTTTTCACCTTATAATTCACTGGCTATGGCCCCCATTGCTGCACAAAATCCGGATGGGCCGGCGGGCCAGGGATCATTCAGCTCCTGGATAAACCCTACTCAGCTCCAACCCGAACTATGGGGCAGGGCTGGGAATTTTTTAAGGGGCATCATGGATTTATTCACCCACCTCAGATCTCAGGTTCACAGCCCAGGATCTCTGCCTTGTAAAAGGGCGGGTCATACCCATCGAGTCCAATATCCTGTCTTCTCACAGTGGCTAAGGCCTGATGCCCCCAAGGCATTGAACAGATCAGGCAATCAAGTGATTCATCCTCTGTCACTCAGTTCCAGCTTCTGGCAAACAGACGCTAAGGATACCTGACTAACAGGCATCGATGGACCTATCCTCCATTAACTTACCTAGTTATTTTTTGAACCCTGTCGTATTTTGGCCTTCACAACATCCTCTGGCAAAGAGTTCCACAGGTTGACTGTGTGTTGTGTGAAGAAATACTTCCTTTTGTCTGTTTTACACCTGCTGCCTATTAATTTCATTTGGTGACCCCTAGTTCTTGTGTTCTGAGAAGGAGTAAATAACACTTCCCTCGTTACTGTCTCCATACCAGTCATGATTTTATAGTCCTCTCTCATCTCCCCCCCTTTGTTGTCTCTTTGCCCACTCCCAGTTTTGTTAATCTGTCCTCATATGGAACCTCTTCCAAACCCCTAATTTTTGTTGCTCTTTTCTATACCTTGGTATGCAATAGTGGAATATTACACACACAATCACTAATATTAAATATGGGCTTTGAAAAAACAACATAACATAAATATAAGGGGATTTCAGGATGGGAGCAGGGAGCGGTCTCTCCATTGTTTTGGTTATTATTCTTGTTATTCTCTTGATAGCTGCAACTCCAGGTTATTTCAGGAAAGAGGTGGACAAATTAGAAAAAAATCCAGAGAAGAGCAACGGAAATAATTAAAAGTCTAGAAAACATGACCTATGAGGGAAGAGTGAAAAACTTGAGTTTGTCTCGTCTGGGGAAGAGAAGACTGAGGGGGGCATGGTAACAGTTTTCAAGTCCATAAAAGGAGGAGTACAAGGAAAGAGGGAGACAAATTATTCTCTTTAACCTCTGAGGATAGGACAAGAAGCAATGGGCTTAAATTGCATCAGGAAAAACTTGACATGAGAAAAAAAGTCAGAACTGTCAGGGTGGTTAAGCACTGTTCCCAGGGTGGTTGTGAAATCCATGCTGATCTTAAACACAAAAAAGAAGCTTACAAGAAATGGAAGATTGTACAAATGACCAGAGAAGAGTATAAAAATATTGCTCGGGCATGCAGGAGTGAAATCAGGAAGGCCAAATCACACCTGGAGTTGCACCTAGCAAGAGATGTTAAGAGTAACAAGAAGGGTTTCTTCAGGTATGGTAGCAACAAGAAGAAAGTCAAGGAAAGCGTGGGCCTCTAAGTGAATGAGGGAGGCAATGTAGTGACAGAGGATGTGGAAAAAGCTAATGTACTCAATGCTTTTTTTGCCTCTGTCTTCATGAACAAGGTCAGCTCCCAGACTGCTGCACTGGGCAGCACAGCATGGGGAGGAGGTGACCAGCCTTCTGTGGAGAAAGAAGTGGTTTGGGACTATTTAGAAAAGCTGGACGAGCACAAGTCCATGGGGCCGGATGCGTTGTATCCGAGAGTGCTAAAGGAGTTGGCAGATGTGACTGCAGAGCCATTGGCCATTATCTTTGAAAACTCATGGTGATCGGGGGAAGTCCCGGACAACTGGAAAAAGGCTAATGTAGTGCCCATCTTTAAAAAAGGGAAGAAGGAGGATCCTGGGAACTACAGGCCAGTCAGCCTCACCTCAGTCCCTGGAAAAATCATGGAGCAGGTCCTCAAAGAATCGATCCTGAAGCACTTCGAGGAGAGGAAAGTGATCAGGAACAGTCAGCATGGATTCACGAAGAGCAAGTCATGCCTGACTAATCTAATTGCCTTCTATGAGGAGATAACTGGCTCTGTGGATGAGGGGAAAGCGGTGGACGTGTTGTTCCTTGACTTTAGCAAAGCTTTTGACATGGTCTCCCACAGTATTCTTGCCAGCAAGTTAAAGAAGTATAGGCTGGATGAATGGACTACAAGGTTGATAGAAAGCTGGCTAGATTGTCGGGCTCAACGGGTAGTGATCAATGGCTCCATGTCTAGCTGGCATCCGGTATCACGTGGAGTGCCCCAAGGGTCGGTCCTGGGGCCGGTTTTGTTCAATATCTTTATAAATGATCTGGAGGATGGTGTGGATTGCACCCTCCGCAAGTTTGCAGTGACACTAAACTGGGAGGAGAGGTAGATACGCTGGAGAGTAGGAATAGGATACAGAGGGCCCTAGACAAATTAGAGGATTGGGCCAAAAGAAATCTGATGAGGTTCAACAAGGACAAGTGCAGAGTTCTGCATTTAGGAAGGAAGAATCCCATGCACCGCTACAGACTAGGGACCGAATGGCTCGGCAGCAGTTCTGCAGAAAAGGACCTAGGGGTTACAGTGGACGAGAAGCTGGATATGAGTCAACAGTGTGCCCTTGTTGCCAAGAAGGCCAATGGCATTTTGGGATGTATATGTAGGGGCATTGCCAGCAGATCGAGGGACGTGATCGTTCCCCTCTATTTGACACTGGTGAGGCCTCATCTGGAGTACTGTGTCCAGTTTTGGACCCCACACTACAAGAAGGATGTGGAAAAATTGGAAAGAGTCCAGTGGAGGGCAACAAAAATGATTAAGGGACTGGAACACATGACTTATGAGGAGAGGCTGAGGGAAGTGGGATTGTTTAGTCTGTGGAAGAGAAGGATGAGGGGGGATTTGATAGCTGCTTTCAACTACCTGAGAGGTTTCAATAGAGGATGGCTCTAGACTGTTCTCAGTGGTAGCTGATGACAGAACAAGGAGTAATGGTCTCAAGTTGCAGTGGGGGAGGTTTAGGTTGGATATTAGGAAAACCTTTTTCACTAGGAGGGTGGAGAAATGCTTGAATGCGTTACCTAGGGAGGTGGTGGAATCTCCTTTCTTAGAAGTTTTTAAGGTCAGGCTTGACAAAGCCCTGGCTGGGATGATTTAGTTGGGGATTGGTCCTGCTTTGAGCAGGGGGTTGGACGAGCTGACCTCCTGAGGTCCCTTCCAACCCTCATATTCTATGATTCTGTGACTCATATCAAGCTTCAGAGTAACAGCCGTGTTAGTCTGTATTCACAAAAAGAAAAGGAGTACTTGTGGCACCTTAGAGACTAACCAATTTATTTGAGCATAAGCTTTCGTGAGCTACAGCTCACTTCATCGGCTCATCCGATGAAGTGAGCTGTAGCTCACGAAAGCTTATACTCAAATAAATTGGTTAGTCTCTAAGGTGCCACAAGTACTCCTTTTCATATCAAGCTTGTGATCCCCTATGATCCCCAGATCCCTTTCCGCAGTTCTCATTCCTAGGCAGTCATTTCCCATTTTGTATGTGTGCTACTGATTGTTTCTTCCTAAGTGGAGTACTTTGCATTTGTCCTTATTGAATTTCATCCTATTTACTTCAGACCATTTCTCCAGTTTCTCCAGATCATTTCACATTAAAACAAAGCACTTGCAACCCCTCCCAGCTTGGTATCATCCACAAACTTTATAAATGTACTCTGTATGCCATTATCTAAATCATTGATGAAGATATTGAACAGAAGCGGACGCAGAACAGATCCCTGAGGGGCCCTTCTGCTTAAGTCCTTCCAGCATGACTGTGAACCACTGATAGCTACTCTCTGGGAATGGTTTTACAACCAGTTATGCACCTACCTTATAGTAGCTCCATCTGCTGGTATATAGGTCTGTTTGTTAGCCTGGAATAGAATGTTGGGTTTCACTTTTTGATACTGTTATACTAATGTGTGTAAACAAGGGACAAAGACATTGTGATGTTGCTTCTGTCCAGTCAGCTGGATTTGTTAGTACAATGAGAACAGATAAGATCAATTAAAGTGTTACTCAGAGTACACTTTGAGATTGCCTCAATCCCTACCTCAAGGCAAAATCAAGCAACCAGTCAGGGGGGGCAAAGGGGGTTGGAGGATCGGGGGGGGGGGTGTATAAAACACTAAAAGACCAAAGAAATGCCCATCCCTGACCAGAGCACACACAATCTCACTCCTTCCCCCTCCCATGGGGCACAAAAGGGGTGGGATGAAGACCCCATATCCAAAATGGAACATGACCCTAATCTGTAAGGGATGGGACTGTGGCCGTGCACAGCAGGTGTGTTTGGGCCTGCTAAGAAGGAGGAGGTGGGAATAGGAGGAATAGGGGATGGGGACACAGTCAGAGCTGGGAAGAGGGACGCGGGGTAAACCCTCCGTGGCATCACAGCTGGGAAGGGGGTGTCAGGGTTCCCTCCCCACTCTGAACTCTAGGGTACAGATGTGGGGACTCACATGGAAGACCCCCTAAGCTTATTTCTACCAGCTTAGGTTAAAACTTCCCCAAGGCACAAATTCTTCCTTGTCCTTGGAACAGTATCGCTGCCACCACCAAGTGAGTTAGACAAAGATTTAGGGAAAGGACCTCTTGGAGTTCCTGTTTCCCCAAAATATCCCCCAAGTCCCTTCACCCCTTTCCTGGGGAGGCTTGACAGTAAACAAGGTGAGCACAGACCAGACTCTTGGATTTTTAGGACACTAAAAACCCCAATCAGATTCTTAAAAAACAGAACTTTTATTATAAAGAGGAAAAAAAGTAAAAGAAACACCTCCGTAAAATCGGGATGGAAGATAATTTTACAGGGTAATAAGATTTAAACACAGAGGATTCCCATCTAAAAAACAGGAATAAACCTTCCTCTTAGCATAGGGAAAATTCACAAGCTAAAACAAAAGATACTCTAATACATTCCCTTGCTGTTACTTACTATTTCTGTAATTTTAGATGTATCATTCAGTAGGAGTTGGATTATTTGCTTGGTCTCTCTCTTTCTCTCCAGAGAGAACAACAACAGCCCAAAACAAAAACCTTCCCCTACAGATCTGAAAGTATCTTCTCCCCTTATTAATCCTTTTGGTCAGGTGCCAACCAGGTTATCTGAGCTTCTTAACCCTTTACAGGTAAAGGAGGGATTTTATGCTACCCTTAGCTGTATGTTTATGGCAGGGGAACATGGGGTAAGTGCTCTGTGGTGTCAGAGCTGGGAAGGGGGAAGCAGGGTAAACACTCTGCGGCATCAGAGCTGGGAAGGGAACACTGAGGAACAGACTCTATCGGTGTATAGAGATAAGCCCGACTGGTGTGAAGGGCTGTGGAATATGCTTGCTTGGAAACTAACCCCAATAAACATTGCATTATCTGTGCTTTGGACTTCTGGTCTTTTGCTGCTTGCTGTCTGCATGACAAGAACCAGGGAAGTGGGCGGGTGGAGGGAAAGCCCTCTAACACCATCGAGGTTGTATTTCCCTAGTTGAAAAGAAAGTCATTTGAGACAGTCTGAAAAGTCTTACTAAATTTAAGATATACCACATCTACCACTTCCCCAGTATCCACAAGGCTTGTTACCCTGTCAAAGAATCCTATCAGGTTGGTTTGACATGATTTGTTCTTGACAAATCCATACTGACTGTTACTTATCACCTTATTATTTCTAGGTGTTTGCAAATTGATTGTGTAATTATTTGCTCCCTTATCTTTCTGGGTACTGAAGTTAAGCTGACTGGTCTGCAATTCCCTGAGTTGTACTTATTTCCTTTTTTATATGATCATGTATCCATAGGAACTGGGGCTTCTTGAATATTCAGACATTTGAATTTGGCATTTATCCGACACCAAAGTTAAAATGCACCGTGCAGAAGAGGAATATTTCTGGAATCAGTTACTGGTGTAACAACTAGGACTTGGATTTTCAAAGGTGCCTAAATGCACTGGGTTTGAAACCCCTTTTGCGGTTTGTTGAGAATTAGATACTAATGCTCTCAGCTACCTTTGAAAAATCACCCAATGCCACTATCGATCTAACACTCTTGAAAGGTTACATCATGTTCCAAATTCCTCTGGCCTCAATACAAAAAGCAATTTTCCCACGATGCTGCCCTGCTTACTACCAAATAGTTTTCTCTGTAAGGGCCTGATCCACAGTCTGCTAAAGCCAAAGGTGGGGTTTTCCATTCCCTTCAACAGACTGTAGCTCAGCCCTTACATCTGAAGGGATCTGAGGGGATTTAAGGGAGCTCCTTGTGCACCAATATGGTCAGGATGGCCCCGCACTCGGTGAGCGCTTCCCAGACACAGAGTCACCACCAGTCCGACTCCCTCCCCTAGAGTGACCAGCCAAATAACTCTGAGCATTCAGGGAAAGGGTTTGTTGTCTCTCCTATAAGCAGCAGGATATGCAAAGAAGGGTGTCAGTTTCCTGTTTCAATCTCTCTCCCCCTCTGCTCAGGCTGCATCCAGAGAGACAATCCACAGCCCTCTGTGCAGTTACCAGCCAACCCCCAGAGAACTTTCCCCTCCTAAACCAGGGACAATGAGGCTTTGGCTCCATTCACTGATAAGTGTAGTGGCTTTGGAAGGTATGTTATCCCCTGAATGCCTTGCAGAATGTTGAGCTATTGATTCTAATACCAAACTGGTTTTAACATGCCTTGATTTGCTGGTGCCCAGTAGCAGGTCCAGCTGCTGGAGTCCGGAGGGGATGTGAAAAAGCCTGGTAGCATACCAATATATATATATATATATATATATATATATATATATATATATATATATACACATTGGTAGCATGTGATCTATGCCATCATGTGCCAGAAATGCCCCTCTCCCATGTACATTGGCCAAACCAGACAGTCTTTATGCAAAAGAATAAATGGACACAAATCTGACATCAGGAATCATAACATTCAAAAACCAGTAGGAGAACGCTTCAGTCTGTCTGGCCACTCAGTAACAGACCTAAAAGTGGCAATTCTTCAACAACAAAAACTTCAAAACCAGACTCCAACATGAAACTGCAGAACTGGAATTAATTTGCAAGCTGGAGACCATCAGATTAGGCCTGAATAAAGACGGGGAGTGGTTGGGTCATTACAAAACCTAAGCCTAATTTTCCCAATACTGATTTCCCCCTACTGTTACTCACTCCTTTTTGTCAACTGTCTGAAATGGTCCACTCTCATTACCACTTCAAAAGTTATTTTTCCTCCCTTGGTATCCTGCTGTTAAGGGAATTGTCTCATTAGACTGACCTCACACTTGGTAAGGCAACTCCCATGTTTCCATGAATTTATACCTGCTCCTGTATTTTCCACTCCATGCATGATGAAGTGGGTTCTAGCCCATGAAAGCTTATGCCCAAATAAATGTGTTAGTCTCTACCACAAGGACTCTTCATTGTTTTTGCTGATACAGACTAACACGGCTACCACTCTGAAACTCTATACATTTACAGATTTCTTCAGTACCCAACGGTAACCATGCCTTCTTGTCTCACAACTGAGAATGCCAAATTCAGGACAAACTACTGAGAAATAGGGCAGATACACCCGAAGATTGGTGACTAATCATCCATAGGATATAGCAAACCAGCAACAAATGTAAACTTCTGTTTCACCACAATGGCTAACAAGGAGTCATAAAAGCAGTTTCCTTTGGCATTCCAGTCCTTGTATTACCACCAAACACACTAGACTTAGAGATGAGTGGATCTTTACAACCAATCTCTTCAAATAAAAGGTTCTTCTGATCCCAAAGGACCAGCCACACACCCAGGTCAATATATAACTTAGATCTTACCCAAAAATCATGCTCATGCCAATCCTTTAGGATCTCAAATCTAAAGCTTTAATCATAGAAAGAAAGAAAGAAAGAAAGAAAGAAAGAAAGAAAGAAAGAAAGAAAGAAAGAAAGAAAGAAAGAAAGAAAGAAAGAAAGAAAGAGGAGAGTTAAAGTTGGTTAAAGGAATCAAATACATTAAATAAATAGCAAAGTTCTTGGTTCAGGCTCGCAGCAGTGATGAAATAAACTTCTTGCTTAAGTCAAGTCTCTGGCTGCTTCCAAAACATTGGAAGGTCCTTTGTCCATTGGTTCAAAGGCTCCCATTAGTATAAGTCCATATTCCAGAAGTTTGAGCAGGAAAGAGGAAGAATGGAGGGGTTTCCAGGACTTTTTATATCTTCTGCTATCTGAAGGGAAACCCATTGTTTCAAACAATGCCCTCAGCACAGCTAGTGGAAAATTACAGGTGACAAGACAGTGTTTGGAGTCACATGGTCGAGTCCCAGGTCCATGCATGATTTCCTTAGTCACTGCAGGAAGACATTACCTATACCCCAATGTAATGAGGTGGCCTGGCCCTCCCGAGACACAGAGGAAGAGAGTAGCTCCATCCCCTCATGGGCGAAGCCCTACCCACTAGCTCACCCCCTGGAAGACAAGGGGTGGGGCTGGAAATATTAAAGTGGGACCAGAAGCTCAGTTGGGGCCCAGACACTGGAGGGGACAGACATGTCCCCTGAGCTCTCACACTGGGAGGTAGCAGGAGTCCCGCAGAGTGCAGACGACTGGCCTGGACCTTCTGGACCCCTGGACAACTTGGCCTCACAGGAAACAAATGACTGGCCTGGACTGCCGGCTGGCCCAACCCTGGCAGAGCTTCTGCTGGCAACTGAGGCCCTCGCCGATCACTGTACCTCACCAGATCAGCAGGTACCCATGAAGAGGGAGTGTGGAAGTGGCCATGGGAGAGTAGATCCTTGTCTGGCTGCAATACTGGCAGAGGGTGAGTCAGCGTGTTGCAGCTTGGATCCCCACTGACACGATGGCAGACCCCTCTGCCACCCTTAGGACCCTGGGCCAGGACGCAGTGGAGTGGGAAGGCCTGCGTCCCCCCTGCCACCCAAGCCGGGAGGGGATCGGAATGGGTCTCCACCACAGACAGCTCTGGATGCTGGTGCATATTTCACCGATTCAGTGGAAGGGCAATTTACCATCTCCAGGGACAACCCCAGAGACTTGCTGTATTCCCACAGGAACAGCTTGAGACCCGAGCACACCGCCTGGTATCGCCGCCAGAGACTCGCTGCTGTAGTGGAAGCTCAGACAAAAACCTTCCCTCAGAGTGGGTGTTCTCCTCTTGGGGCACCCAAGGTCTGTAAAATGTAAAGAGATTAAATCTGAGAACCGACACGAGACTGGGCACCGTCTTCAGTAACGGCCCCACTCTCGCATCCATGGCGCTCACCAGGAAATAGGATGCTTTAAGTAAAACAGGTAGTGATTTGACCTCCCCAGTATCATTCTTCCTGCCACCAGAGTGACAAGACTTCGCAGCTCCCTCACTGTCTCTGCAGGATTGATTCCCGAGCGGTCCTGCAGTCCCAGACTTTACTCCCTTGCCACGCGGCTGGCACTGCGCAGAATCCTGCAATTCATGCAACTCTTGGGGCTTCTAGTGAAAAAAGCACACACACCCCTCCCAGCAATGAGCGGCCACTGGGCGAAATGTAGAGAGAGGAAAATTCAGCCTCAATAAAATGCTCATACGTGTACCGGGAAAAGTCCAAGTGTTGTGGTGTGACAAAGTGGGACTGTTCTTAATGTTTCCTCTGAATAGTGTGGGGGTGCCTCAGTTTCCCCTAGGCAGTTCTTAAGTATCTAGGGGGTGGGGTAAGGGTGTATGATCATTGCAGAGCCCTAGAGGGCAGGTGTGTGCAGGAGTCTGGACACAGAGAATGGCCAACTCCCTGTTTCCTGGCAACTGATGGCCTGGGCCCTTCCCCCCTGCAAGGTGAGAGCTAAAGGGTTGGAGAACAAAGGAATCAGGTGCCCTCCTGGCCCGGGAAAGGAACAAAGCCCAGAGGAGGAGGGGCTGGAGGGGGTTTTCAGTTTGGGGCTGGCTGGGACATGGAGTGAAGTGCAGACGTGGTTGTCTGGCTCACTGCCCCCCAGAATGGACCCAGCTGAGGGGTCCCGTTCTCTGCACCTGCAAGCTCTGTTTTAGACCATGTTCCTGTAGTCTAATAAACCTTCTGTTTTACTGGCTGGCTGAGAGTCACGTCTGACTGCGAAGTTGGGGTGCAGGACCCTCTGGCTTCCCCAGGAGCACCGCCTGAGCGGACTCGCTGGGGGAAAGCGCACAGAGAGGCAGAGGATGCTGAATGCTCCGAGGTCAGACCCAGGAAGGTGGAAGCTGTGTGAGCTGTGTGTCCTGAAGACAGTCTGCTCACAGAAAGGCGACTACCCCAGAGTCCTGACTGACTTCATGGGGAGCAGTTCCAGAGCATCGCCCAGGGACTCCGTGACAACTGGTGTCAGAGGTGGGATGTACTGCACCCCGTGGATGGCGCTTCCTGCAGTAAGTGACTGGGGAGCAGTAACACGAAGGGGGATTGCCGAGGACCAGGCCTGCTGAAGGCTCAGAAAGGAGCGGTTTCAGGGGGCGGTTAACCCCTGGGAGTGTGTGACCAGCGAGAAGGACTGTGCAGTAATGGGGTCCCCCTGGGGACTGCAGTGAGCAGTCTTAGGGGCGGAGGAGTCTGCAGCTCGACCCTGGCAAAGAGGTGGTGACCTCGAGAAGGGCTGGCACACTAGGGGTTCTCCCTGGAAACCGTGGGGAGCTGAGAACACACGGGCCTGTGAGTCCACAACAGTGTTGTGGTTAGGGTTATGCCTAAAGTTAGGGTTAGGGGATAGGGTTAAAATGAGAGATACGGGTATGATTAGAGTTAGGGGACAGGGTTAAGATTAGGATTAGGGTTAAGGCTAAGGGTAAGGTTCAGTGTGGTTAAATATAAGTGGAAGGGCCGGGATTAACTTTAGTGTCCAGGTCAGTGTTGTATTAAATGTGAGGTTTAGAATTATAGAGCCAGGGTTAAATTAGACTGTTGGATTAAATCAGGATTTTCGGGGCTAGAGGAAGAATTAGCATTTTAGGGTAAAGGCAAATATTTGGTGTATGGATTAGCGTTCAGGTCCGGGTTTGAAGAGAGGTTAAATTTAGGGTTAGGCAGAGAGGCAAGGTTAGGTTCTTGGTCAGATTTAAAGAAAAACTGGGGAATTTTATCTTCTCTAAGAAACAGAGTGCGAGGAACCCCAGGGTATATTATAAAGGATCTTGTCATTTTCTCCTGCATAAATTTAAGTTTTGCATTGTTTGGAAATTCATTAACTTCCCTGGGGTGACCCCTGTTTTGCAGCCGAGGGAGGGAGAGAAACGTGTTCTCTTGACTCCAAGTGAAGTGTTTCTTATTGACAAGGAGGTGAGAGGACTTCCGGTTCCTTGAGCTCATCGGTTGTTTTCCTGGGGCTTTACACTCGGGCGAGTGAGAAGAAAATCAAGCCCTATAATGTCAGGGTAGTCTGATAAACACGACAGCAGCAATGCTGGGACGGAGCGGTCTTTTCCTTTTCGTTCATTGGGCACGCTGTGTGACTCCTCTATCCCCCAAATCTCAGAAAGGTGTCCCCTCCCCTCCAAAAATTTCTCTCAATCCCAATGTCTACCAATCCCAATGTCTACTCTACAGAGTCTACCAATGTTCTCGCTCTCACCAAACTCTCCTCCGTGTCTGATTCTGGCTCGTCTTCCCAACCCCTGTTCCTACAACACTGCTGGGTTTGAGGGGCGGAGCGGTGTTTATGAAATGTCCCTTTAGCCGCAGTAACCACAACTCACGCCCCCCTTTCAGTACCAGAGCCCCTCCTCCGGCGAGCAGAGGATTTCCATGCCCCATGCTGTCCCCATGGGTCTGTCACCCTCTATTCATAGGCGGCCTGTCCCGATCCGTCTGCAAGAGACAAAGCTGGGAACCCACTTCCAGACCCAGCTACTGAAACTCACGGTGCATCTGCAGAGACCCAAGACCCACTATCGGCTGAGTCCCCCCAACCCTGCCATGCCAGACCCTCCCTTCGTCTCCCTGCTGTGGGGTCTCGAGCCCAGACCAGCCTCCTGCTTGTCAGACTCTCATGTGTGCGCGGGGCGGGGAGGGGTTCGGTCCCCTCTCAGTTGAGGTGGGATGTTTGTTGTCACCGCTTCCCGCTTCGTTCCCACAGGGCCCGGTGGCAGATTGTTCTCACCCAGTCGGGTCCCGAAGCGAAGCAGCCCAGAGAATCCATCCCGCTGAAATGCGCCGGGAGCGGGGTTAATCCCAAGGACAACCCGCTCCTCTCACACCCTCCGGGCCGATTCATACCAAGGCCAGCTCCAGCGGCTACCTGCATACCCCGGGCGGGGACCGGAGAACACGCGCTGTATCGCTGAGTGAGGAGACTCAGACTGGGTGAGCCAGGCTGCAGAGACCCGCTGCGGACTCGCCCTTCTGCCATTCTCCTCGTGGGGGCAGCGGTGACACCCAGCGCGGCTGTGGGGACCGGACTGAGAACACGCCCCAGGGTGGACGCGCATCTCACTCCAGCTCTTCACTCCTCCCTTCCCTGGAAACGTCTCCCACTGATGCACAAAGCCGCAATCCAGAGCAGAGCCCTGCCTGCCTCTGTCCAGCCGCTCCTCTCCTCGCAATTCTCGGTTGAACTCCGGGGAGAGAAGCAAACCGCGATTGTCCCGTGTGGTGAAAGCTGCCGGGGAATATTTCCCACCAGGCAGAGCACAGGTCAGTGGAGCCGCCGCTTCTGGGAAAGGGGGATGGGCCGGGGCTTCAGTCGCAGCTACTGCCCAGTGCCCAGGGCTTTATTCTGTCTCCAGGGGTGTCCCAGCCCAATGGAACCCCTGTGACCCGACCCCTCCCCCGGCACTGACCCCACTGACCCGCCGTACCACAGCCCCATACGCCGGGAGGGGGCACCGGGGCTGAGTCTCCCAGTCCCACCCCCAGTACGAACTGACAGCAATCGGGCCCTGCAGTCGCGTCAGGGAAATTCTTATTTGGGGCCCTTCTTCTTTCTTTCCTCTGCCAGGGACAAATTCTGAGCCCACGAAAAAAACTGCCAGATAGTCGCAGATTCATAAACCGCAAGGGAGCGGTATGATAAACTAGTCTGAGCTCCTGCATAATACAGGCCATCGATCCTCAGCCTGATTCATTCTGGTTCTACCACCCTCATTAATAAACCAGGCTGTGAGTCCACTTAGTGTCACCACGGTCAGCGACACATTCCAGAGGAAAGGCACTGACCTCTCACTGGAACCCACCACCTGGGTTGGTTGGTTTGTTTTCCAGTTGAATATTTTTTTCTGCCAAATGTGGCTCTGGCACAAGGGCCATTTTCCTAATAGAAAAAATTCCTGGTTTAAAAGAATAAATACCCCCCGCCCCTCCCCCCAAAAGATTCATTTTCTGGCTTTAATATGACCAATAACACAAAAAGGTTAAACAGAGAAGGGGGGCGGGCTGCAGAGTCCCCTTCTCCCATGCACCACGAGGGGGCAGTGATGAGGAATACGGCACCGCACAGCCTTGGGGACAAGACTGGAAAGGGGCAGTGGGTTGGTTCCCTACCTACCCGGCTCCTTTACACACAGAAACTGCGTTTGCACGTTGACCCTGTCAATCCCCCCTGAAATCTGTGCGGAAAATAACGGGTAACAGTTTTCAAAGAAAAGCAGCCACAAAACTACATCCCGAGGTTCCCCTCAGATCCAGCCCTTGTGTAATCCAATCCATTCGAGATGAAGCCCAAATTAAGGTCGGCCTTTTCCATTGGACCCATATTATTATTTTTACTACGTCTTCCTTTGGGAGCTTGGGCAAGTCACTGAGACCAGATTTCAAAAGTTATTTAGGTTCCCAAAGAAGGACATTGGCACCTAATGACATTATGAAGGCTCCCAAACGCCTAAATTCCATTGAAATCAAGGGGTGTTAGAGTCCCGGTCACTTTTGTAGATCCCACAAGGTGCCTTCCTGCATTTTAGGGCACCTAAATACCTTTCAAAATCTCCCGCTCTGTGTCTGCGTCCCCACTTTATAAAGAAAATTGCAATTCTTGACATCACTGTCGTGTGGTGAGGTTAAATACATTTAAGCCTGGCGAGGCGCTGAGATGCTATGGTTAGGGGTGCTCCCAGAAGTCCCTAAAACAGACGGCTGGAATATATGACGAGAGGTATTTCTAGCATTACAGTGAGCAGAGTGTCAGATCCGATGCTTAACACAGTCAAAGGAAAGATTCCCATCGAGTTCTCTGAGCTTTGGGTCAGGCCCAGAGCAAAACCAAAAGACTTGCCCATTTCTCTGAACCCCACGAAAAGAAAATGAGAGGGCTCGGGAAGGAGTTTGTCTCTTATAAGGGGCGGGTTATACAAATAGGCGACTCTCTCCTGTTTAAATCTCTCTCTGTCCCAGCAGCACCCGACCAAAACTGCAGCCCCCTGTGTCCCTGCAGTTACCAGCCACTCCACTGAGGACTTTCCCCTCCAACACCAGGGAAAATGAGACTTTGGCTCTATTTATTTTTTCCTTGTGGCGGTTCTGGAAGGTATTTCCCCCCCGTAAAGGCACTGGGGAAGGGGGCAAACATTCCTGGTTTTCTGCAACGATCTGAAAACGTATTTTGTAACCTGCTTTTCTTGATATCCGTGTCCTGTTAACTGAGTTAATAGTGTTTCATGTGGCTGGTTCCCTCATTGTTCGCTTTTCTCTCCCCCCTTTCCCACAGGGGCCCGGTCACAGGTTGTTCTGATCCAGTCTGGCCCGGAAATGAAGAAGCCCGGAGAACCCACTCGGCTGAAATGCGCCGTGAGCGGGTTCACTATCACAGATTATTATATGGCTTGGGTCAGACAGGAGCCGGGAAAGGGGCTGGAGTGGCTGGTCAGCTACTGGAAACCAGGGCAGAGCGAGTATTATTCTTCCACCATCAAGGGGCGATTCACAGCCTCCAAGGACAGCTCCAATTTCTACCTACAGATGAACAGCCTGAATCCCGAGGACACCGCCCTGTATTACTGCGCGAGAGACACAGTGAGGGGAAGCCGGTCTGGGCTCAGACAAAAACCTCCCCCTGCAGAGACTGGGGAAGGGAGTTCCTGGGGGTGGCGCTTTCGACCCACAGCTGTGAGAAGAGAGACACAAAGTATCTCCCCTTGGCAGGATCCCACACAGCTGCCAGCGGAGAGAGAGGCGCTGCTGAGTCCATCTGCCCCTGGGGAGCGCAGGGAGCAGATGCTCAGTGGATATTTTAGCGGAGAAGGAGCAGGTGCATCCGCCCTCACTCTGCGATGCTCCCCACGATTCACCAGGGCTTTCTGGTCAGCCGGTCTCCAGTGCAAGGCTCCCCCCTTCTCCCATTGAAGGGAGAAGCTGAGCCCTGAGGGAAGGTCAGTGTCAATGCTGAGCCCTGAATGAAGATGATTGACTGGAAGGGAGGGGTCACTCATCTAGAGGTGACCTTCCCCCTCAGCCCAGGGATCATTCTCTGTGGGTGAAATTCACCCCCGTGTGGAGGGCCTAGCAGGAGGGCCTCTGCCTGTACTGTGTCCCGCCTAGCCCGAGGAATATCTTCACCCCATGCAGCCGTTTAGAAGTGTACAATCCCGATTTCCCTGCCTTCCCCCTTCTGTTTGCACTTAGACCTGGGCCAGTTGGGTGGGATATGGGTCTGTTTTCCTGCACGTTCCTCCTGTGCCTCGTACACCTTTGGTTAGGGACAGTTTGGGGTCCCCACACCAGTGCTGACATCAGCCAATGTGTAGAGTGGGGGAGAATCCATGTGAGTCAGGTGAGCAGAGACAGCAAGACTAAGGCGATTGCTGAGTGTTCCCAGGGCACAAAGAACCAACCTTTTCAACCTCAACCCTCAGGACCCATCCTAGAGAGACAGCGAAGTGGCGCCATTGAGCAAACAATTCCCCGAGCCGAGAAGAAGGAGTTCAAATGTACACCAGTGTTATTCCCTACGTCTCTGCAAAAGAGGGAGTTTTGGAAGAAATACAAACACGTGTCCAAAGGCCATTCCTGTCCCATGGGCACAGAGTGCCTAGCTGCCCTGGGTGCTCTCAGGCATGCCACCGAAAATAAATTATTTCAACAGCATAAAAGCAAATGAATTTTCCTTTGTTCTCTCGCCTTGCAAATAGACCGGCTGTGTCCTATGGCCGGTGTGCCCCGTGCTGGGTACCCATATAGCTGCCTCTCTCTGGAGGTGCTGACAGCCCAACTTCTCACAATCAAACTCCTTCTAAGTTGCCGCAAAATGGGCAAAGAAAAACTCACTGGCACTAAATAACGAGTCCCTTTTAAGCAGCTTATCCTGTGTGCACGGAAGGAAAATTGGTGTTGTAATGACAGAGGCCCCAGTATTGTATGCCAAGGATGATACATGAATTTACCAGGGCTTTGATCATGTATCAGGCGCTGTGTTAAAGATACAGGCATTCAATCCTTGCTAGATGCTCTAGTACATCACTCTCCTCCGGGAGATGGGGCTGGGATCTGGAGTCCATTCGAAGTTGAATTGATCGGTCCCTTAGGAAAAGGGGAAGATGCAAATGCAGCTACTCACCTCCCCTGCTTCAGAACATAAGAACATCAGACCAAAGGTCCATCCAGACCAGTATCCTGTCTGCCAACAGTGGTCAGTGCAAGGTGCCCCAGAGGGAGTGAACCTAACAGCTAATGATCAAGTGATCTCTCTTCTGCCATCCATCTCCACCCTCTGACAAACAGAGGCTAGGGACACCGTTCCTTACCCATCCTGGCTAATAGCTGTTAATGGACTTAACCTCCATGAATTTATCCAGTTCTCTTTTAAACCCTGTTCTAGTCCTAGCCTTCACAACCTCCTCAGGCAAGGAGTTCCACAGGTTGACTGTGCGCTGAGTGAAGAAGAACTTCCTTTTATTTGTTTTAAACCTGCTACCCATTAATTTCATTTGGTGGCCCCTAGTTCTTATATTATGGGAACAAGTAAATAACTTTTCCTTATTCACTTTCTCCACAACACTCATGATTTTATAGACCTCTATCATATCCCCCCTTCGTCTCCTCTTTTCCAAGCTGAAAAGTCCTAGCTTCTTTAATCTCTCCACATATGGGACCGGATTCAAACCCCTAATCATTTTAGTTGCCCTTCTCTGAACCTTTTCTAATGCCAGTATATCGTTTCTGAGATGAGGGGACCACATCTGTATGCACTATTCAAGATGTGGGCATACCATGGATTTATATAAGGAAAATAAGATATTCTCCATCTTATTCGCTATCCCTTTTTTAATGATTCCTAACATTCCGTTTGCTTTTTTGACCGCCACTGCACACTGTATGGATGTGTTCAGAGAACTATCCACCATGACTCCAAGAGCGTTTTCCTGATTAGTTGTAGCTAAATTAGCCCCCATCATATTGTATGTATAGTTGGGGTTATTTTTTCCAATGTGCATTACTTTACATTTATCCACATTAAATTTCATTTGCCATATTGTTGCCCAATCACTTAGTTTTGTGAGATCTTTTTGAAGTTCTTCACAGTCTGCTTTGGTCTTTACTATCTTGAGCAGTTTAGTATCACTTGCAAACTTTGCCACCTCACTGTTTACCCCTTTCTCCAGATCATTTATGAATAGGTTGAATAGGATTGGTCGTAGGATTGACCCTTGGGGAACACCACTACTTACCCCTCTCCATTCTGAAAATTTGCCATTTATTCCTACCCTTTGTTCCCTGTCTTTTAACCAGTTCTCAATCCATGAAAGGATCTTCCCTCTTATCCGATGACAACTTAATTTATGTAGGAGCCTTTGGTGAGGGACCACCAAAACCACTAATTCCCCAGACCCTGAAGCTCTGGCACTGAGAAGCCACAGCCTTGTGGGTTCAAGCAGTGAAGTAGTTATTTACCCTTCCCCCAAATACAAAAAAAAACCAGGGGTCACCAGGTGAAAATAATTGAGATCCGAACGTCTAATGAGGATCCCAGCACCCTGTGCCCGGCGCTGGACAGGCACACAGGACGGGGCAGGCTGACTCCCGCACCCCGAACCCTAGGGCCAGTCAGTCAGATCACTGGAGGCAGGAGTGTGTGTCTCTTATAAAGCAGGGGCATGCAAATGAGGGAGACAGTTTCCAGTTTAAATTTGTCCCACTCTCTGCCCAGGCTGCACCAGGAGACACAATCCGCAGCCCCCTGGGTCTGTGTATTCACCAGCCAGTCCCCTGACAACTTTCCCCTCCAGCACCCGGGAAAATGGGATTTTTGCTCCTTGTCATTGTCGCTGTAGCAGCTTTGGAAGGTATTTTCCTCCTCTGAAGACCTGGCCGAGTTAGAAGAATATTGTGTTACCGCTGTTTTCATACCGACATTAACGGCCTGTCTTTATTCCCAGGTGTCCGGTCCCAGACGGTGGTGGAGTCCGGAGGGGGTGTGAAAAAGCCCGGAGACTCTCTCCGCCTCTCCTGCAAAGCCTCCGGGTTCACTTTCAGCAGCTATGGGATGAGCTGGGTCCGACAGGCTCCCGGGAAGGGATTAGAATGGGTCGCTGTTATAAGCTCTTATATACCCCGGTGGGGGTAGTACACACTACCTCGATGCAATGAAAGGGCGATTCACCATCTCCAGGGATAACGCCAAGAGTCAGCTCCAGGGATAACGCCAAGACCGGCCTGAAGCCCGAGGACACCGCCCGCTATTACTGTGCGAGTTACACAGTGACACCAAACCGGTTTGTGATCGCACAAAAACCCAGGCTGCGGAATCGCCCTTCTCCCGGCGGCCGCGCGGGGGCAGCAGCGACACCCCCCGCTTCGGGCTCGGGCAGGAGACTCGGCACCCGGGGGAACGGAACGCAAACCTCCCGTCAATTTTAACCCTTCTGTTCCCGGGCAATGTGTCTGCCCTTCCTGCCCAGATCCCCGCTAGTCCTGCGGTGCAGAGATCCCTCACTTCATCTGTAAAATCCAATCCGGAGTGAGACCTGTTCTGAGTCGCTCTCCCCTCGGAGACCTGGCACGTTGGCTCTGCCGGGGCCCGTCTTGGTGTCAGACTCACAGGACAGCGTCTGTGCCTGTAAAGGGGACAAGCGCGCTGGGGTTTGCATCAGACCAAAGTGATGGAGAGAATTGCCCCATGGCCAAATTCCCCCCCCCCCGAAAAGTCACCGCAACTGCTTTCAGTAGACTCCAGTTACTCTTGATTTACACCAGAGAGGCTCTGGCCCTTTCAGAAAATTGGGATGTTTATCGCATTAATGCAGCGGAAGGTGATTAGTTCATTATAACCTGTGTGGGGCCAGGTATAACCACCGGGGCATCTCCGCTCTTCGCACGCGGTTATTGCCTTTATTCCCCCAACGCGGCCGGGAGGCCGGGGAACGATCACAGCCCCTGGTTCAGGGCGGGGGACTGAGACAGAGAGATGGAGGCCGGGGTGCGGAAATGGGTCATTCAGGGTCCGGGCGGGGCTGGGGGGCAGAAATCACCCGGCGCAGGAATAAACCCCGCTCCGCTGCGCCGGGGGATGTGGCACCGCCGGGACTTTCCAAAGCGGCTCCTGGATTGTTTTCACCAACTGCCCTGTGGAAATCCGGGCCAGGACCCTCCGCTGGTGTCAGTGGGTGGAGCTCAGACATCCCAGTACAGCGCCACAATGTCACAGAAAGAAAAGGAGTACTTGTGGCACCTTAGAGACTAACAAATTTATTTGAGCATGAGCTTTCCTAAGCTACAGCTCGCTTGATATGATGTATTCAGTGGAAAATACAGTGGGGAGATTTATATACACAGAGAACATGAAAGAGTGGGTGTTACCCTACACACTGTAACCAGAGTGATCACTTAAGGTGAGCTACTACCAGGAGGAGGGGGGGGGGGGAACCTTTTGTAGTGATAATCGAGGTGGGCCATTTCCAGCAGTTGACAAGAACAGTAGGGGAGGAAATAAACATTGGGAAATAGTTTTACTTTGTCTAATGACCCATCCCCTCCCAGTCTCTATTCAAGCCTAAGATAACTGTATCCAGTTTGCAAATTAATTCCAATTCAGCAGTCTCTCATTGGAGTCTGTTTTTGAAGTTTTTTTATTGAAGAATTGCCACTTTTAGGTCTGTAATCAAGTGACCAGAGAGATTGAAGTTTTCTCCAAGTGGTTTTTGAATGCTATAATTCTTGATGTCAGATTTGTGTCCATTGATTCTTTTACGTAGAGACTGTCTGGTTTGGCCAATGTACATGGCAGAGGGGCATTGTGGGCACATGATGGCATATATCACATTGGTAGATGCGCAGGGGAATGAGCCTCTGATAGTGTGGCTGATGTGATTAGGCACTATGATGTTGTCCCCTGAATGGATATGTGGACAAAAGTGGCAATGGGCTTTGTTGCAAAGATAGGTTCCTGTGTTAGTGGTTATGTTGTGTGGTGTGTGGTTGCTGGTGAGTATTTGCTTCAGGTTGGGGGTCTGTCTGTAAGCAAGGACTGGCCTGTCTCCCAAGATCTGTGAGAGTGATGGGTCGTCCTTCAGGATAGGTTGTAGATCCTTGATGATGCGTTGGAGAGGTTTTAGTTGGGGGCTGAAGGTGATGGCTAATGGCGTTCTGTTATTTTCTTTGTTGGGCCTGTCCTGTCCCAGACAAGCCATTTACAACACACACTTTGCTTCTGTACAAAAGAAAAAGGACACTAAACTATCTAAACTACTACTTGCCACAAGGGGCCACAACAGTGGTTCCCTTAAACCGCCCCTAAGAACTTTCCCCTCCAACCACAGGGAAAATGGGGCTTTGGTTGTACCTCGTTCTCATTGCAGCATGTCCGGAAGGTCCATTATCCCTTTCCATGGGTTGGATGTACTGGGGAGGCGGGGGGGTTATTGTGCTATTGCCCGAGGTCCTCATGTTCCCCATAATTAATTGTTATTCCCAGGTGCCCGGTCTCAGATCCAGCTGGTGGAGTCCGGACAGGATGAGAAGAAGCCCGGAGACTCTCTCCGCCTCTCCAGCAAAGCCTCCGGGTTCACTTTCAGCAGCTTTGGGATGAGCTGGGTCCGACAGGCTCTCCCGAAGGGATTGGAGTGGGTCGCCCAGATTCACGGCTGTAGCATATAGGACAGTGACTCGGTAAAAGGGCGATTCGCCATCTCCACAGATGACCCCAACAACCTGCTGTATCTGCAGATGACCGGCCTGAAGCCCCTGGACACCGCCCGGTCTCACTGAGCGAGAGACCCAGCGAGGGGAATCCCGACCGGGCTCACACAAAAACCCGAGCGGCAGAACCGCCCTTCTCCCGTGCGCCGCGCGGGGGCAGCACTTCCACAGACAGCCCAGCCCTGGGCACAGGAACGGGACCTACAGCCAGAGTGAAAAACAAATCCGCGCTCAGGTTTCAGAGCTCAATATCCATCTATAGAGCCCAGAATCCTGGGACCGGAAGGGACCTGGAGAGGTCATCTCCTCCCGCTCAGTGCACTCATGGCAGGACTAAATATTATCTAGACCATCCCTGACAGGTGTTTGTCCAACCTACTCTTAAAAATCTTCAGGGACAGAGATTCCATAATCTCCCTGGGAAATTGATTCCAGTGCTTAACTACTCTGACATTTAGGAAGTTTTTTCCAGGTCTGCAGGAATCTCACTGTGTCTTTATTTGCAAGTGCCCAGTCCCAGGTCCAGCTGGCAGAGTCCAGAGGAGGTGTGCAAAAGCCGGGAGACTCTCTCCGACTTTCCTGCAAACCCACCATGTTCCCTCAGCAGCAACTGGATGAGCTGGGTCAGACAGGCCCCTGGGAAGGGACGGGAGTCTGTTGTATCTGCAAATGTCCGGCCTGAAGCCCAAGGACACCACCCAATATCAATGTGCTGGACACAGTGAGGGGAAGCCGGTCTGAGCTGAGACAAAAACCTGCCCTCGCTGGCTAAGGACAAACTCTCCGCTGTGGGCGCTGCAGTTCTACAGCTCGCAGCGGGGAGACAGTGCGCGTGATACCTCCTGAGTGGCCTTTCCGTGACTCTCCCCCACGCAAATGCACACACTGACTAACCGCACTATTAGAAGAGGCCAGCCCGCAACTTTCCCTGTTCGTCTAACACACTCTGTGCCCCTCACTCCACTGCTCCCCGCCTTTCCTCACCCTTCCACCTCCCAATATCCCAGGCTGATAGAACCAACGGTAAAGTGGATGAAAACATGTCATTTAAACCCCTGTCTTATAGCCAGGCTGAGGGTTTCCAACCTTCCTTTCAGATATGGGCACTTCATTCCTATTATAATCCCACAGAAGTTTTGGAAAACCTCAGTCTCTGGGATTCAGGCTTGTGAGCTAACCCCCTAATTCCTAGAACCCCCGCCCACAAAATTACATCTTAAATAACTACCCCCACCCCTCAAGAAAACATACACCAAAGGCAAAGACATAGAGAGAGCAGAATGCAAGGAGATAAATAAAGCTGACCTTGAGAGTTTTGCTTCCACTGATCATTCCAGACAGAAGAAGGGAACAGACAGTGACACCCCTATGTTCACGCTGGCACATTACACGCTGAATAACCCTTCTGGTGGCAAGTATCAGAGGGGTAGCACCTCATTAGTCTGTATCCACAAAGCCTACAAGAAATCCGGTCAGGGTGGCACCTTAAAGACTAACCGATTTCTTTGGGCATAAGCTTTGTGGGCAAAAAGCCTCCTTCTGGTGGAAGTGAATATTAGCAGGTGTTTAGGTATTTCTATATGATTCAGTAACATGGGACAAATCTTCTCCCGGCCTTACATAGCCCATGGCGCAACTCAGAGACGCAGTGAGCTGCTATCTCCCTTAAGGACCCTTGAATATCCCAACCCCAGCTCGCAGATTTTAAAAAAAAAAAATCTCTTCAAAGGTGTCATGGAGTCCCTGGGCGATGCTCTGGAACTGCTCCCCATGAAGCCAGGCAGGACTCTGGGTAGTTGCCTTTCTGTGAGCAGCCTGTCTTCAGGACACACAGCTCACACAGCTTCCACCTTCCTGGGTCTGACCTCGGAGCATTTAGCGTCCTCTGCCCCTCCGTGCGCTTCCCCCCAGCGAGTCCGCTCAGGCGGGGCTCCTGGGGAAGCCAGAGGGTCCTGCACCCCAACTTCGCAGTCAGACGTGACTCTCAGCCAGCCAGTAAAACAGAAGGTTTATTAGACGACAGGAACATGGTCTAAAACAGAGCTTGCAGGTGCAGAGAACGGGACCCCTCAGCTGGGTCCTTTTGGGGGGCAGTGAGCCAGACAACCACGTCTGCACTTCACTCCATGTCCCAGACAGCCCCAAACTGAAAACCCCCTCCAGCCCCTCCTCCTCTGGGCTTTGTCCCTTTGGGCCAGGTGGTCACCTGATTCCTTTGTTCTCCAACCCTTCAGGTCTCACCTTGCAGGGGGGGAAGGGCCCAGGCCATCAGTTGCCAGGAAACAGGGTGTTGGCCATTCTCTGTGTCCAGACTCCTGCACACACATGCCCTCTAGGGCTCTGCAATGATCATACACCCTTACTCCACCCCCTAGATATTTAAGAACTGCCTAGGGGAAACTGAGGCACCCCCACACTATTCAGAGGAAACATTAAGAACAGTCCCACTTCGTCACAAAAGGTTCTCCCACCCCTAAAGAAAACGGAGCTTTGCCTGAGCACAGGACCCCTCACCTGGGAGATAACACTCGCTGCCCGACTGAGCAGCTATGTCCCGAATCACGCAGGGCGCCTCTTGGGTCGCGACTCTCAACCACAGCGGGAATCCTGACCCCCAAATTCCCACTGATTTTAAGGTGCTGGTAGAATAATAATACATAATAATTTTGTCTTCTCTTCCATCATTGTTAGAAAGAGTTTAATGTATTGTCTCCAATTCTTCTTCCAGAAGAAGATGATTTCAGACATTACTAGTAAAAGCAAAACCTAGCTATTCTAGAGTGGTTTTCATTGATATACCTCAAAGCCTTGCCAAAGGAGGGTCAAAATCTGGTTACCCAGTTGTATTGCCATACAAATCGAGGCACAGGGAGTGTGAGTTTCTTGCCAAAGGTCACCCATCACACGAGCAGCAGAGCCAGGAATAAGCCGCCAGATTCTCAAGTACCAGGATAAGGTCTCCCGACAGATCACACTGCTCCAAGGATCTCAGAAGAGCAGAGGGACAAGCAGACAGAACTGAGTGGAAGATGAACGATCTTTGAGGAATTTTGTCTCCCCAAAGCAACCAGGGTAATTGTAGAGCATTCTGCAGAATTACTCTATGAGTGGAGCTCTTTACCCAGATAACCCTTTCCCGCTACAACCAACTACCGGGAAGCTGACTTTGCTGAGGCCCGAGGGCCAACATGTGTCTTATAAAGAGGAGGAGATGCAAATTCAGTGCCTCGGCTCACTATAGAAATCCCGTGATCTCCGGGACCCAGCAGTGTGAGAAGGGAGGAGGGGCCAGTCCAAGTGTCGGTGCAGATCCCACCAGAAAACCTTCCAGCCTCAGCAACATGAGACTGTGGCTGACCCTCGCTTTCTTACTTGCAGCCCTTCACGGTAATTTCATCCCCTTCCCCGCTACATGGGCTGCAGACAACAAGGAATTTGCACATTCCTAACCTGACCCAGAGTACAAGGACGTCATTGGGAACTTTTCTGCTGCTTCCCAATAGACTTAGAGCCAGGCCGTGTGTGAATGCGATTCTCATTCTTTCTTTCTTTCCAGGTGTCCGGTCACAGGTCCAGCTGGTGGAGTCCGGAGGGGGGATTCAAACCCCTGGGGGATCTCTCCGCCTTTCCTGCAAAGCCTCCGGATTCACCTTCAGCAACTACTTCATGGACTGGGTCCGTCAGGCTCCCGGGAAAGGACTGGAGTGGGTCGCAGAGATACACAATCCTGCTTATAGTTCAGCAGCATATTACAGTGATGCGGTGAAAGGGCGATTCACCATCTCCAGAGACGAGTCCAGCAGCACGGTGTATCTGCAAATGAACAGCCTGAAAGCCGAAGACACCGCCCGGTATCACTGTGCGAGAGACACAGCGATCAGAAACCTCCTGCGGTGAGCACAGAAACCTCCAGCGCGAATCCCCCTCCCTCCCCGTGCCCACAGTCACTGACAGAACAGAGCCGTTCACACAGACAGGAACCGAGAGTGGGAAGCCTCCAGTCCTTTATCCGGGCTTCACTCCTCGGAAATTTCACTTTTATTGTCAGGGAACCGCGGTTCCGACAGAACCGAGACCGCCTTATACATTTCCTAGTCACGCAGAAATAGAATCCGCCTAAGAAGTGTGATTAACATTTAGCTGCCCGCCCTTCAGCCTGCCTTGCCAGCAAACTGAGCTGGAGAAGACAGGCAGGAAGCAGCAGCCAGAGAGCCAAGGTGGAGCCTGAGCGAACTCGACTTTTTTACACCGGGATCTTGCCACACTTTGCACTCACCTAACGAAGGCTGAATTGTGTTTCTTGAACACGCTGCTTCTTCTGCAAAGCGACTGGGGTATCCTGAATAGTCAATGCCACGTTCTGCAGGAGGGGGAAATCGGTCCACTAGTCCTAAAGTCACAGGCAGAGCGTGGGAATTCCCTGTACAGACTCTAGTGGATTCATCTTTTTCCAGACTCCAGGTTCCTTGCACTTGCCCATTCTTAATAAAACGCCCCGTGTACAGAGCTCGTCTGGTTTTAAAAATTGCCTTTAAAAATAATCCTGATTTTCTGAGCGCGCAGTAAATTATCACAACTGCTGTCTGGTTAATTCATAAAAAGAAAAGGAGGACTTGTGGCACCTTAGAGACTAACCAATTTATTTGCGCATAAGGTTTCGTGAGCTACAGCTCACTTCATCGGATGCATTCAGTGGAAAATACAGTGAGGAGATTTATATACACAGAGAACACGAAACAATGGGTGTTACCATACACACTGTAATGAGAGTGACCAGGAAAGGTGAGATATTACCAGCGGGAGGGTGTGGGGGAGGGACCTTTTGTAGTGATAATTAAGGTGGGCCATTTCCAGCAGTTGACAAGAACAGTATGGGAGGAAATAAACATGGTGAAATAATTTTACTTTGTGAACTGACACATCTAATCCGAGTCTCTATTCAAGCCTAAGTTAATTGTATCCAGTTTGCAAATTAATTCCAATTCAGCAGTCTCTCATTGGAGTTTGTTTCTGAAGTTTTTTTTTGTTGAAGAATTGCTACGTTTAGGTCTGTAATCGAGTGACCAGAGAGATTGAAGTGTTCTCCGACTGGTTTTTGAATGTTATAATCCTTGATGTCTGATTTGTGTCCATTTATACTTTTGCGTAGAGACTGTCCAGTTTGACCAATGTACATGGCAGAGGGGCATTGCTGGCACATGATGGCATATATCACATTGGTGAATGCGCAGGTGAACGAGCCTCTGATAGTGTGGCTGAAGTTATTAGGCCCTGTGATGGTGTCCCCTGAATAGATATGTGGGCACAGTTGGCAACGGGCTTTGTTGCAAGGATAGGTTCCTGGGTTAGTGGTTCTGTTGTGTGGTGTGTGGTTGCTGGTGAGTATTTGCTTCAGGTTGGGGGGCTGTCTGTAAGCAAGGACTGGCCTGTCTCCCAAGATCTGTGAGAGTGATGGGTCAACCTTCAGGATAGGTTGTAGATCCTTGATGATGCGTTGGAGAGGTTTTAGTTGGGGGCTGAAGGTGATGGATAGTGGAGTTCTGTTATTTTCTTTGTTGGGCCTGTCCTGTCCTAGAAAAGCCATTTACAACACACACTTTGCTTCCCTACAAAAGAAAAAGGACACTAAACTATCTAAACTACTACATGCCACAAGGGGCCACAACACTGGTTTCCTTAACCCACCCAGAAATATTGTTAATCTATCCAACTATACTCTAAGCCCAGCAGAAGAATCTGTCCTATCTCGGGGCCTCTCCTTCTGTCCCTTCACCCCCACGAACATGATACAGTTCTGTGGTGACCTAAAATCCTATTTTCGATGCCTCCGACTCAAGGAATATTTTCAACATACCTCTGAACAACATACTAATCCACAGAGACCTTCCTACCAAGACTACAAAAAGAAGGATTCTGGGTGGACTCCTCCTGAAGGTCGAAACAACAGACTGGACTTCTACGTCGAGTGCTTCCGCCGATGTGCACGGGCTGAAATTGTGGAAAAGCAACATCATTTACCCCATAACCTCAGCCGTGCAAAACACAATGACATCCACAGCCTCAGAAACAACTCTGACATCATAATCAAAAAGGCTGACAAAGGAGGTGCTGTTGTCATCATGAATAGGTCGGAATATGAACAAGAGGCTGCTAGGCAGCTCTCCAACACTGCTTTCTACAAGCCATTACCCTCTGATCCCACTGAGGGTTACCAAAAGAAACTACAGCATTGATTCAAGAAACTCCCTGAAAAAGCACAAGAACAAATCTGCACAGACACACCCCTGGAACCCCAACCAGGGGTATTCTATCTGCTACCCAAGATCCATAAACATGGAAATCCTTGACGCCCCATCATCTCAGGCATTGGCACCCCGACAGCAGGATTGTCTGGCTATGTAGACTCCCTCCTCAGGCCCTACGCTACCAGCACTCCCAGCTATCTTCGAGACACCACTGACTTCCTGAGGAAACTACAATCCATCGGTGATCTTCCTGAAAACACCATCCTGGCCACTATAGATGTAGAAGCCCTCTACACCCACATTCCACACAAAGATGGACTACAAGCCGTCAGGAACCGTATCCCCGATAATGTCACGGCTAACCTGGTGGCTGAACTTTGTGACTTTGTCCTCACCCATAACTATTTCACATTTGGGGACAATGTATACCTTCAAATCAGCAGCACTGCTATGGGTACCTGCATGGCCCCACAGGATGCCAACATTTTTATGGCTGACTTAGAACAACGCTTCCTCAGCTCTCGTCCCCTAACACCACTACTCTACTTGCGCTACATTGATGACATCTTCATCATCTGGACCCATGGAAAAGAAGCCCTGGAGGAATTCCACCATGATTTCAACAATTTCCATTGCACCATCAACCTCCGCCTGGACCAGTCTGCACAAGAGATCCACTTCCTGGACACTATGGTGCTAATAAGCGATGGTCACATAAACACCACCCTATACCGGAAACCTACTGACCACTATACTTACCTACATGCCTCCAGCTTTCATCCAGACCATACCACACGATCCATTGTCTGCAGCCAAGCTCTACGATACAACTGCATTTGCTCCAACCCCTCAGACAAACACAAACATCTACAAGATCTCTATCAAGCATTCTTACAACTACAATACCCACCTGTTGAAGTGAAGAAACAGATTGACAGAGCCAGAAGAGTACCCAGAAGTTACCTACTACAGGACAGGCCCAACAAAGAAAATAACAGAACGCCACTAGCCATCTCCTTCAGCTCCCAACTAAAAACTCTCCAACGCATCATCAAGGATCTACAACCTATCCTGAAGGACAACCCATTACTCTCACAGATCTTGGAAGACAGGTCAGTCCTTGCTTACAGACAGACCCCAAACCTGAAGCAAATACTCACCAGCAACCACACACCACCCAACAGAACCACGAAACCCAGGAACCTATCAACAAAGCCCGTTGCCAACTGTGCCCACATATCTATTCAGGGGACAGCATCATAGGGCCTAATCACATCAGCCACACTATCAGAGGCTCGTTCACCTGCGCATCTACCAATGTGATATATGCCATCATGTGCCAGCAATGCCCCTCTGCCATGTACATTGGTCAAACCGGACAGTCTCTACGCAAAAGAATAAATGGACACAAATCAGACATCAAGAATTGTAACATTCAAAAACCAGTAGAAGAACATTTCAATCTCTTTGGTCACTCGATTACTGACCTAAAAGTAGCAATTCTTCAACAAAAACTTCAAAAACAGACTCCAATGAGAGACTGCTGAATTGGAATTAATTTGCAAACTGGATACAATTAACTTCGACTTGAATAGAGACTGGGAGCAGATGGGTCATTACACAAAGTAAAACTATTTCCCCTTTTTTATTTCCCCTCCCACTGTTCTTGTAAAGTGCTGGAAATGGCCCACCTTGATTATCACTACAAAAGGTTCCCCCTTCCCCCCGCACCTCCAACCCGCTCTCCTGCTGGTAATAGCTCACCTTTCCTGGTCACTCTTGTTACAGTCTGTATGGTAACACCCATTGTTTCATGCTCTCTGTGTATATAAAATCTACCCACTGTATTTTCCACTGTATGCATCCGATGAAGTGAGCTGTTGCTCACGAAAGCTTATGCTCTAATAAATTTGTTAGTCTCTAAGGTGCCACAAGTCCTCCTTTTCTTTTAACTCTCACATGAACACATATAAACACAAACAGACACATAAAAGGAGAAATCTACTATACAGGCTCAGTGAAAGGGCGATTCACCATCTCCAGGGACAATCCCAGCAACCTGCTGTATCTGCAAATGAGCAGCCTGAAGACCGAAGACACCGCCCAGTATTACTGTGCGAGAGACTCACTGTGAGAAAAAAGAACAGGAGTACTTGTGGCACCTTAGAGACTAACAAATTTATTTGAGTATAAGCTTTTGTGGGCTAAAACCCACTTCATCGGATGCATGCAGTGGAAAATACAGTAGGAAGATATATATATATATATATATATATATACAAACTGAGAACATGAAACAATGGGTGTTATCAGAAATCCACTCACAGCCATGTAAAAACCTCCGGAGCGCAGCACAGAGAAAGGCTGTCACGTGACTTGCTCACAATAAGAATGCATTTTTTTTCTCAAGCTGCCTAAAGGAGTTAGATGCACAATATGGGATTCCAGCTCAGCTTGGTGGCTTTGAAACTATGAGCCTAAGGGGCCAGTTACAAGACAAGTTGGCATTCTCGGTAATGCTTAGCATTGCTTTGTTTTTCTGTTAATTCATAGGATGCATTCTCACATTCTATATACTTAATACGTTGAACAGGACTCCCTTGATTCATACAAGCGAGGGCCAGGACATTACATTTAGTCTGGACATTACATTTAGTCTCACCTCCGGTTTGTGGATAACACGTACCTATAACATCACAACACCTGCTCACTGACTGTCCCTATCAAACCTTCTCATTGACTTCACACCCATCCTTCTTAGTGTAGCCAGCTTCCAGAGAACAGCAGTGAAAGGTGCTTTGCAGACAGATTTCTTGTGAATAGGCAGACAGATGGACTTTTTGAAGTTTAGTGATAACCCCTGGAAACAGTTCTAAAACCAAATCAGCCTTCAAATAACCCCCGCCCCCCACGTTCCATGGTTTACAGGAGACAAAAATGACCAAGTTCCATTAACTTAAAGAAAAGGAGTACTTGTGGCACCTTAGAGACTAACCAATTTATTTGAGCATGAGCTTTCGTGAGCTACAGCTCACTTCATCGGATGTATGCCGTGGAAACTGCAGCAGACTTTATTTATACACAGAGAATATGAAAAATTTGAATAATGAAAATATGAAATATGAAAATATGAAAAATTTCTCCAGCGAGAAACTGCTGAATTGGAATTCATTTGCAAATTGGATACTATTAATTTAGGCTTAAATAGAGACTGGGAGTGGCTAAGTCATTATGCAAGGTAGCCTATTTCCTCTTGTTTTTTCCTACCTCCCCCCCCCCCCCAGATGTTCTGGTTTAACTTGGATTTAAACTTGGAGAGTGGTCAGTTTGGATGAGCTATTACCAGCAGGAGAGTGAGTTTGTGTGTGTATGGGGGTGGGGGGATGTGAGAAAACCTGGATTTGTGCTGGAAATGGCCCACCTTAATTATGCACATTGTAGGGAGAATGGTCACTTTGGATGAGCTATTACCAGCAGGATAGTGAGTTTGTGTGTGTGGATTTTGAGAGGGGGGTGAGGGGGTGAGAGAACCTGGATTTGTGCAGGAAATGGCCCAACTTTATTATCATGCACATTGTGTAAAGAGTTGTCACTTTGGATGGGCTATCACCAGCAGGAGAGCGAATTTGTGTGGGGGGGTGGAGGGTGAGAAAACCTGGATTTGTGCTGGAAATGGCCCACCTGATGATCACTTTAGATAAGCTATTACCAGCAGGACAGTGGGGTGGGAGGAGGTATTTTTTCATATTCTCTGTGTATAAATAAAGTCTGCTGCAGTTTCCACGGCATGCATCCGATGAAGTGAGCTGTAGCTCACGAAAGCTCATGCTCAAATAAATTGGTTAGTCTCTAAGGTGCCACAAGTATTCCTTTTCTTTTTGCTAATACAGACTAACACGGCTGTTACTCTGAAACCTGTCATTAACTTAAAGGAAGAACAGGGGGAAATATTTTCTGTTTATCAGACCCACATGGGGGCAGCAAAGTGTCATGTTCCATTATGAAACATTTCTTCCCAAAAACCGAACCTGGGAACAATCACAAGGAATTATCGCCCTCAGCACTGAAGGCTGGAATGTTCAAAGTGGGGGTTTGCCCCCCAAATCCCTTTCAAATCAGTGGGAATGGATTACCCTGTGCTCCAGGGTAATTTGGAAATCACACCTCACATACGTATTTCACCAGTGAAGGGTGCTAGTGTTTATACATCCACTGATTCAGTGGAAGATGTGGGCTCAAATCCCTGCTCCCAATTCAGGCGGGGGGGGGGGAGAGGGAATAGAACGGTCTCTACCATGTCCCAGGCAAGTGCTCTAACCACTAGGCTAAAAGTTAAGGGAAGCACCAACAACTCCTTCTCTGGCACAAGTGGTTTTGGGGAATGGAGGTGGGAGGAGTGGGGGGTTAAGTAGCAGCTGAGGCACCTAACTCCAGCAGAGGGCTGTGAATCCCAACTGGAGTGACGCACCTAACTCCCTTTAACAGGTGGGAGACAGGCCAGTCCTCGCTTACAGACAGCCCCCAAACCTGAAGCAAATACTCACCAGCAACTACACACCACACAACACAAACACTAACCCAGGAACAAACCTCTGCAACAAACCCTGTTGCCAACTCTGTCCACATATCTATTCAAGGTACACCATCATAGGACCCAAACACATCAGCCACACATCTACCAATGTGATATATGCCATCATGTGCCAGCAATGCCCCTCTGCCATGTACATTGGCCAAACCAGACAGTCTCTACGCAAAAGAATAAATGGACACAAATCAGACATCAAGAATTGTAACATTCAAAAACCAGTTGGAGAACATTTTAACCTCCCTGGACACTCAATAACAGACTTAAAAGTCACCATTCTTCAACCAAAAAACCTTCAAAAACAGACTTCAGTGAGAAACTGCAGAACTGGAATTAATCTGTAAACTGGACACCATCAAATTAGGCCTGAATAAAGACTGGGAGTGGCTGGGTCACTATAAAAAGTAATTTTCCCTCTGTTGATACTCACCCCTTCTTGTCAACTGTTGGGAATGGGCCACATCCACACTGATTGAATTGGCCTCTTTAGCACTGACTCCCCACTTGTTAAGGCAACTCCCATCTTTTCATGTGCTGTGTATTTATACCTGCTTACTGTATTTTCCACTCCATGCATCTGATGAAGTGGGTTATATCCCACGAAAGCTTATGCCAAATAAATGTATTAGTCTCTAAGGTGCCACAAGGACTCCTCGTTGTTTTTACTGATACAGACTAACACGGCTACCACTCAGAAACCTTTCCTCCGCATTTCCTAGGGCAGAGGTAGGCAAACTATGGCCTGTGGGCCACATCCGTCCTGCGGGACCGTCCTGCCTGGACTTGAGCTCCTGGCTGGGGAGGCTCCACCCCGGCCCCTCCCCTGCTGTGCCCCCTCCCCCACAGCCTCAGCTCGCCACCCGCCAGCGCTCTGGGCTGCAGGGTTGTGAGCTCCTGCCAGGCAGCACGGCTGTGAGAGCTGCCGGCCTGCTCCAGTGCTCTAGACTGCGCGGTGGCATGGCTGGCTCCGACCAGGCGGCGCGGCTGCTCGTCCAGGTCCTCTGAGTGGTATGGTAAGGGGACAGGGGTGGTCCGGGGGGGCAGTCAGGGGACACGGAGCAGGGGGCAGTTGGATAGGCATGGGAGACCCAGGGGGCCCGTCAGGGAGAGGGGTGTGGATGGGGCTGGGGCAGTCAGGGGACGGGAAGTGGGAGGGGATGGATAGGGGGCGGTGGCCAGGCTGTTTGGGGAGGCACAGCCTTCCCTACCCGGCCCTCCGTGCAGTTTCAGAACCCCGATGTAGCCCTCAGGCCAAAAAGTTTGCCCACCCCTGTCCTAGGGGGTAGGTGAGGCAGCTCCCCGCTCAGTGTGCTGGCTTTTGCAGACCCTATTATCAAGTACCTAACTCTCCTCTACAAGTGAATCCTTACCTCTAGGACAGCCCCACCTGCCCAGATGGGGAATGGCAGGGGACAGCTCCTCTCACACCCCTCTGCTGGCCCCTTCTCAGCTGCAAGGGCCAGTCCCAGCCAGTGTCTTCTCCAGGTTCTCCCACTGGGCCTCCTGTCAAGCCCATCACACAACAGCTCAGTCCCCTCCCAGGGGCAGCTCTGAACCAAGGGTCCTTCCTCACCTCCTGGGCTTCACTTCAGTTCCCCCCCTTGTGAGGGTACTGGGTCCCTGGGCTCCTCTCTCTCAGAGTCCATGTGCCACTTAAACCAGCCTTCCACCCCTCCTGCGCTCTTGGGTCCCCAGGCCCAGGCCTGGGGTGTGGGGGGGCAATTGCCCCAGGGTGCAGGCGATTTAAAATGACCCTTTTAAATCGCCCCGGCATGGGAGGCTCGCCCCCAGCTCCACCCCTTCTGCCTGCGCCCTCAACCCATGGCCAGAGCCTGGTCCTGGAGACCCCCCACAGCCAGAGAAGCGAGCCGCAGCCCCATCCCCACCCTCGCCTGAAGGAGCCCCGGTCTGAGGTCTGATGTGCCTGCTGCACACGAGGGAATGAAAGGCCTCCCTCCCACCTAACTAATGGAGCCCCATAGGCTGGCTCCACTAATTAGGTGTCTCCTGGACCCTGGAGAGGAGGTGGAAGAAGGTGAAGTGATGGGAGAAATAGGGGGTAGGTGAGAGAAATAGGAGATATGTGGGGGTCAGTGGGGTGAGGTGGGGGTGGGGGGTTTGAAGTGTCCCAGCCCCAGCTGGGCTGGGGAGAGCAGGCTGCAGGAGGTGGAGGGGCTGAGGAGAGCAGGCTGCTTAGGGAGTCGGGGGGCGGAGCTTTGGGGGGGATCAGGCTTCGTGGAGGGGTGCCAAGATTTCTGGCATGTTGCTGGCATTTTGGAGCCTGTGGCTACCTGGGTGTGATTTTATGGATAAAGTAGAGTAATCCAACATTTAAAGAAATAGATCTGTGATTTTATTTTGATTGGTGTCACTTTAAGAAGATGCTTTATGCTATTTACTCTGTCTTAGATACTGATCCTGCAAACAGGTCTGCCTGTGGAGGGCTCCCATGCATGGGCATTTGCAGGATTGGGGCTTTAGTGAATAAATACTGGAGAAAAAGGCCTAGCTCAGGGGTGGGCAAACTGAGGCCTAACTCAGGGGCGGGCAAACTACTGCTCGCAGGCCGAATCGGGCCAATCAGGGCTTTAGATTTGTCCCGCGTGATTGCCACCCCCATGGTGCCGCGGGGAGAAGCGGCTGGCACCAGGTCCCTGTGGTCCCTGGGGGAGGGGGAGCAGAGGGCTCTGTGCACTGCCCTCACCTGCAGGCATGACCCCCCGCAGCTCCCATTTGCTGGGAACAGGGAACCGTGGCCAATGCGTGCTTCGGGGGAGGTACCCGCAGGCAAGGGCAGCGCACAGAGCCCTCTGCCCCTCCCCCCCAGGGGCTGCAGGGATGTGGTGCAGGCTGCTTCCAGGAGCCGCGCAGGGCCAGGGCAGGCAGGGAACCTGCCAGAGCCCTGGTGCGCGCTGCTTCCACCCTGGAGCTGCTCCAGGTAAGCAGTACTGAGCCAGAGCCTGCACCCCTCCTGAACCCGACCCCCTGCCCTGAGCCCCTTCCTGTATACCACACTCACTCCCGCACCCCGACCCCCTGCCCCAGCCCTACATTCATGGCCCTGCATGCAATTTCCCCACCCAGATGTGACCCTGGGCCCAAAAAGTTTGCCCACCCCGGAATAGAGAGAATCTTATTTAGTGGCTAGCAATGCAGAAATGGAATCCTCCTCAGTTCCTATGAATAATTAGCTTGGTGAAGATCTTGTAGGTGTATTCTCAAAACTACCATACCCACACGAGGAAATAAGGAAACAGATCAACAGAGCCAGACGTGTACCCAGAAGCCTCCTGCTGCAAGACAAGCCCAAGAAAGAAACCAACAGAACTCCACGGGCCATTACATACAGTCTTCAGCTAAAACCTCTCCAACGCATCATCAGTAATCTACAACCCATCCTGGACAACGATCCCTCACTTTCACAGGCCTTGGGAGACAGGCCAGTCCTCGCCCACAGACAACCCGCCAACCTAAAGCATATTCCCACCAGCAACTACACACCGCACCATAGTAGCTCTGACTCAGGAACCAATCCATGCAACAAACCTTGATGCTGACTCTGCCCACATATCTACGCCAGCGACACCATCACAGGACCTAACCAGATCAGCCACACCATCACCGGTGCATTCACCTGCACGTCCACCCATGTCATATACGCCATCATGTGCCAGCAATGCCCCTCTGCTATGTACATCGGCCAAACTGGACAGTCCCTACGTAAAAGGATAAATGGACACAAATCAGATATTAGGAATGGCAATATACAAAAACCTGTAGGAGAACACTTCAACTTCCATGGACACACACTAGCAGATTTCAAGGAAGCCATCCTGCAGCAAAAATACTTCAGGACCAGACTTCAACGGGAAACTGCTGAGCTTCAGTTCATTTGCAAATTTGACCCCATCAGCTCAGGATTAAACAAAGACTGTGAATGGCTCGCCAATGACAAAAGCAGTTTCTCTTCCCTTGGTGTTCACACCTCAGCTGCTAAAAGAGGGCCTCATCGTCCCTGATTGAACTAACCTCGTTATCCCTAGCCTGATTCTTGCTTGCATATCTATACCTGCCCCTTGAAATTTCCACTACATGCATCTGACGAAGTGGGTATTCACCCACGAAAGCTTATGCTCCAATACGTCTGTTAGTCTATACGGTGCCACAGGACTCTTTGCCACTTTTACAGGTCCAGACTAACACGGCTACCCTCTGATACAATCCAGCACTAAGCACAGAAGCGGGATTTGCAACCAGAGTGAAAACAAAATATCTGTCATCAGGTTTCAAATCTCTATATCCATCTATGATTGTGTGTCCGTAAAAACTGGAGCTTCTTGAATATTAAGCTGTCATGGGATAAGAAGGAAGGTGCTCTCATGGACTGGTAACTGGTTAAAAGATAGGAAACAAAGGGCAGGAATAAATGGTCAGTTTTCAAAATGGAGAGAGGTAAATAGTGGTGTCCCCCAGGGGTCTGTACTGGGCCCAGCCCTATTCAACATATTCAGGAATGATCTGGAAAAAGGGGTAAACAGTGAGGTGGCAAAATTTGCAGATGATAAAAAACTACTTAAGATAGTGAAGACCCAGGCAGACCGCAAAGAGCTACAAAAGGATCTCTCAAAACTGGGTGACTGGGCAACAAAATGGCAGATGAAATTAAATGTTGATAAATGCAAAGTAATGCACATGGGAAAACATAAATCCCAAGTAAACATAGAAGATGATGGGGTCTAAATTGCCATTCAAGAAAGCGTATGCCCAAATACATTTGTTAGTCTTTTAGGTGCCACAGGACTCCATATTGTTTTGTTTTAAATAAGGAAGTGTTATTTACTCCTTCTCATAACACAAGAACTAGGGGTCACCAAATGAAAGTAATAGGCAGCAGTTTTCAAACAGAAAAGGGAAGTATTTCTTCACACAACGCACCGTCAACCTATGAAACTCTTTGCCAGAGGATGTTGTGAAGGCCAAGACTATAACAGGGTTCAAAAGAGAACTAGGTAAGTTCATGGAGGATAGGTCCATCAATGGCTATTAGTCAGGATGAGCAAGGATGGTGTCCCTAGCCTCTGTTTGCCACAAGATGGGAATGGGAGACAGAGAATGGATAACTTTATCATTACTTGTTCTGTTCATTCCCTCTGGGGCACCTGGAATTGCCCATGGTCAGAAGGCAGGATACTGGGCTAGATGGACCTTTGGTCTGATACAATATGGCCGTTCTTCTGGTCATATTTGAATGTGGCCTTTATCACAGTGGTTTTCAAACTTCTGTGCTGGGGACCCCCTTCACATAGCAAGCCTCTGAGCATGACCCCCCCCTTATAAATTAAAAACACTTTTAATTATATTTAATACCATTATAAATGCTGGAGGCAAAGTGGGGTTTAGGATGGAGACTGACAGCTCGTGACCCCCCATGTAACAACCTTGTGACCTCCTGAGGGGTTCCAACCCCCAGTTTGAGAATCACTGCTTTATCACACACCAAAGTAAAAATGCACACAACCTCCTGGATAGTTACAGGTTCATAGAATTAAAGGCCGGAAAGGAGCAGTATGATACTCTAGTCTGATCTCCTGCATAATACATGCCATAAACCCTCAACCTGATTAACTGGGATTCAGTCTAGCACCCTCTTTATTTCAGCATGCTGTGATTCCGCTTTCTTTCACCACTGTCAGAGAGAAATTCCAGCAGAAGGGCCGTGATCTCTCAGCTTTTACAACTAGAATGCACCAAGTTTGTCTGTTTTGTTTGTTTGCTTTTCTGGTTAGTTGAATAATTTTTCAGCAAAAGCTGTTTTTTTCTGGCACAAGGAGCATTTTCCTAGGAGCAAAAAAATCGTCCCCTAATGCCCCTACTCTACTTGTGCTACATTGATGACAACTTCATTATCTGGACCCATGGAAAAGAAGCCCTTGAGGAATTCCACTGTGATTTCAACAATTTCCATCCCACCATCAACTTCAGCCTGGACCAGTCCACACAAGAGATCCACTTCCTGGACACTATGGTGCTAATAAGCAATGGTCATATAAACACCACCCTATACCAGAAACCTACTGACCGCTATTCCCACCTACATGCCTCCAACTTTCATCCAGATTACACCACACAATCCATTGTCTACAGCCAAGTTCTACGACACAACCGCATTTGCTCCAACCCCTCAGACAGAGACAAACACCTACAAGATCTCTATCAAGCATTCTTACAACCACAATACCAACCTGCGGAAGTGAAGAAACAGATTGACAGAGCCAGAAGAGTAACCAGAGGTCACCAACTACAGGACAGGCCCAACAAAGAAAATAACAGAACACCACTAGCCATCACCTTCAGCCCCCAACTAAAGCCTCTCCAATGCATCATCAAGGATCTACAACCTATCCTGAAGGACAACCCATCACCCTCACAGATCTTGGGAGACAGGCCAGTCCTCGCTTACAGACAGCCCCCCAACCTGAAGCAAATACTCACCAGCAAACACACACCACACAACAGAACCACTAACCCAGAAACCTATCTTTGCAACAAAACCCGTTGCCAACTGTGCCCACATATCTATTCAGGGGACACCATCATAGGGCCTAATCACATCAGCCCACACTATCAGAGGCTCGTTCACCTGCACATCCACCAATGTGATATATGCCATCATGTGCCAGCAATGCCCCTCTGCCATGTACATTGGGCAAACTGGACAGTCTCTACGTAAAAGAATAAATGGACACAAATCAGATGTCAAGAATTATAACATTCATAAACCAGTCAGAGAACACTTCAGTCTCCCTGGTCACTCGATTAGAGACCTAAAAGTGACAATTCTTCAACGAAATCTTTGAAAACAGACTCCAACAGAGACGGCTGAATTGGAATTAATTTGCAAACTGGATACAATTAACTTCGGCTTGAATAGAGACTGGGAGAGGATGGGTCATTTCACAAAGTAAAACTATTTCCCCATGTTTATTCCCGCCCTCCCCCCCCCCCCTCCCACACACACACTGTTCCTCAGATGTTCTTGTCAACTGCTGGAAATGGCCCACCTTGAGTATCACTACAAGAGGTTTTCTCCCCGCACCCCGACCCCCTCCCCACCTCCCCTTTCCTGCCGCTATTAGTTCATCTTAAGAGATCACTCCCCTTACTGTGTGTAGGGTAACACCCATTGTTCTCTGTGTATATAAATGTCCCCACTGTATTTTCCACTGAATGCATCCGATGAAGTGAGCTGTAGCTCAGGAAAGCTTATGCTGAAATAAATTGGTTAGTCTCTAGGGTGCCACTAGTCCTCCTTTTCTTTTTACTCAATCATACCGTCTATTTAACGTTCCCTTGCCAAATATCTGTTTCCCCATACACCTCCCCACCCCATCTACTCCTCTACCAATAGTCATCCTTTCTATCTATCTATCCCCGCTCATGGTGCTGAGCCAGAGGAACCTCTCTCTTATATGAAAGGGTCTCTATGCAAATCAAGAGCTAGTCACCAGGTATAAATCCTGCCACGTCTCTGGCCCAGCAGCTCCTCCCAGAAGAAGACACAAGTTTTTCCACACTCTCACTTTCACTCTTTCCCTCGAAATTCTTACACAAAACCCAGGAAAAATGAGATTTTGGCTGAACTTAATTCTCACTCGATCAGTTCTCCCAGGTAACTATTAAAGTACAAAGTGTACTCACCTCCGGGTTCCTGAGTCTCATAGAATCAGGGATCTAAACAAATCTGTATTTGCAGGGGCCAGGCCTCAGGTCCAGCTGGTGGAGTCCGGAGGGGATGTGAAAACTCCTGGGGACTCTCTCCGCCTCTCCTGCAAAGCCTTCGGGTTCACCTTCAGCAGTTATCTCATGGACTGGATCCGTCTGGCCCCCGGGAAGGGGCGGGACTTGCTGGCCAGAGCTGCTGCCCAGGGCAGCGCCTACTACGCTGACTCCGTGAAAGGGCGATTCGCCATCTCCAGAGACAACGCCAACCGCCTGGTGCATTTGCAAATCAGCAGTCTGAGAGCGGAGGACACCGCCCTGTATTCCTGTGTCAGAGACACACAGCCAGGGACCTAGGACAAAAACCGAGCCCTGTAGCCATGGTCTGGAGTTGGCTGGTTGGGGAGCTCAGGGTTTGCAAAACTGTGGAAATCTGAGGAAAGACTCAGACATTTAAACACCAAACCCGCCCCACTGGGGGCACTGGCTGTGTCAATAAAGTAGGGAGCCCCGGGGCTTCGAGTCACATAAGGGTCTAAGGCTCGTTATTATAACGCCTGCCTAGAGGTGCCTGGCTCCCAATGGAATTTACAGCCTCGAATTAGGCACCCTGACCCTCAGCCCCACTGTGCCTGAGCCAGAGCTTGGACTTCAACAAGGTCCATCTTCTACCTCCCAGGGGAGGGCCCAGCCACTGAGCTTGAAGGTTTCCCAGGGGACTCCTCTCCAAAGAGCTGCGGTTGAATTTCTTCTACTTGCTTCAGAATGCAAAGAGTCTTTGTGAGGAGACAGCAAGACAGAGTGTGAATAAGAATGACTGTATAGCCCGGTGACCAGGGCGCTCTTCTGGGATCAAGGGAGGCCCATCTTCAGGTCGCTGTGCTCTAAGGGTTATTTGAATGCTCGATTAGCAGGTTTCAGGCCAGTGTGGTTACTAGAACACTGGGCAGCCTGGGTCTCCGGGGTCCTGGCTTTTCTTCTAACAGCCAACAGACCTCGGGCAAATAAATCAGTTTCCTTCTCTCTGCCTCAGTTTATCCACCTCGAAAAAAGGGGACACGAAAGCTCCCGTCTGTTCCCAAATCTCCGTTACAGAGCTGAGTATTTCTGTCACCCAAGGGTGTAATCACTCCTGGGCTGTATTTCACCGACTGGATACATTCAGTGCTTTAGATTACTTTGAACATGCTTCTATCCCCTCAGGGTCTCACACGTATCAAGGCATCTCCCAAAGCCCGGGACAAGGGACCTCGGCGAGAAATGCAATCCCAGCCCCTGGGATTCCATTTTAAGAGCACGGATATGCAAGTCGAGTAATTGTATTCCCTGCTTAAAGCCCTTTGGGTTGGGAACCTGCAGCTCCCGGTGTCTGCAGCGATCGGCCCAACCCTCTAGAGAACTTTTCCCAGCAAACACAATTGATGTTTTGGCTGCATTTCCTTTTCACTGTGACTGCTTTCCGAAGTGTGTATTTCTTCGGGGGGAAATGGAGATACCCTTGTTTTGAAATAATGTATGGCAATATTGGAATCAGAGCTGTGATCAGTAGCAGCATTAACAGAAGCATCAATCATGTTAGCATCAGCACTGTCATCTGGATTGTCAATGTGCTTTTACATCCTCCGGGGCTGGGGCTCAGGCTCCGCTGCTGGAGTTCGGAGGAGGAGACATTAAGAAGCCCGGACAATCTCTGCGCTCACCTGTACAGGCTCCGGCTTTGATTTCAGCCAGGCCGGGATGCACTGGGTCCGACAAGCTCCCGGGAAGGGACTGGAGTGGGTCTCCATGATTTTCTTTGATGGGAGTAAGGAATATTACGCCGCTTCTGTCAAAGGATGATTCACCACCTCCAGGGACAACTCCCCAAACCTGGCCGATTTAAACATGAGCAGCCTGAAGCCAGAGGACACCGCCCGGTTACTGTGCAGCGTCCCAGTGAGTGAAACCCAGTCTGAGCTGAGACAAAAACCCGTCCCCTGCATTGACATGAGGCTCTTGCTCTTGGTGGCGCTCAAGGTCTGCAAGTTACAATGAGCCCAGCGAGGACAAAGGGAAGTGAACAAAGAAATCAGGGGGTTCATGTCATGTTCTTTCTCACGGAGAATTGCCCAGCAGGCCAGATAAGAATCCAGATGTTTAATCACAGACGTTAATAGGTTTATAAAGACTCCTTCCACCTCCCCTCTCCCTCCCCACAATACATTGTCTTTGCCCTCCTCTCCAAAAAAGGACAAATCCTGTGAGGTTCTGGCTCTGTGTAGCATCCTCCCTCCTATGACCTACAGACCCGGCGCCCTCCTTTGTGTAACCTTTGCAGTGACTGACAGCAGCGCTGGGGGGACAGTCAGACAGAGAGACCTGACTCTGTTGGGTCTTAGAATGAAGTCAGGGCCAAATGCTCTGACTCGCATTTGTGCAAAAGGAATGGGAATGGGAGTGTGAATCGGAATGGAAGAGGAATATCCATGGGAACAGAAATGGGACGGTGAGCATGAAAGAGAATAGGAAGGTGAGTGTGACTGGAAGTGGAAATGAGAGTGTGTGAGTGAACAGGAAGGGGATGTAAACAGGAATGGGATTGTTCATGGGAATGGGAATAGAAATACCTGTTTCAGCGTGAATGGTTACAGGGGTCTGAATGGAAGTGGGAACGGAAATATTTTATTATTAAGTAGTAGTCGAATGTCTGAATATTACATCATACAAAATCTAAAACATAAAAAGGAGAAGGCTTCTGCCTGCAGTTCATTACTTATTAATAATTAACTAAGTAGATGATTATGCTGATGATGATTAGCGGTGGCGGAGTTGGTGGTGGTGGGATCCTAGCGCCTGGGGTCTCCAATCATAGTCTAGGATCCCCTATTCCTAGGCACGGTACAAACACAGACCATAACACCTCTCTCTACCCCGCGGAGTTTACAATTCGAGCATAAATGAGAAGTGGAGTGTGAATGGGAGTGGGAGTGTGAACGCGGATATAAATATCAGCCGGGCATAATAATCTTCCTCCACTGTCTACTGAATCCTCCCTCTACTCCCCCCCTAAAGCAAAACTCCCAGACACGCCGCTCTAGGCACACTAATGTCAGGGAGGCTCCTCTGCAAAACCTTACCTCTGACTTCAGACCCCCCACCCCCAGCTTCTCCCACCCGCACACACAGCCGGGCCCCCAGACCTGGTCCAAAGTGGATCATTTCAATGTAGCCGGTCACTGCTGGGAAGGGAAAGGGGCTTCCCTCCCAAATCCCTCCCAGTGCCAAGGGAAATCTTCCCTCTCCAGCGTGTGGCCCAGCCCTATGGATTCCTGGGACACGACCCCTCCCCAGACACTGACTCCCCAGACCGGACATTGCATGGCCCCTGTGCGTGTGCAAGGGGGCTCCAGAGCTGAGTCCCCCCAATCCCCAATATCACGTCAGAATAGCCAGACCCTCAGTTCCCGTGTGAGGAAATACAGTCCCTGCAGGGAGCTGTTCATTCCTCCCAGGGTCCGAAAGTCTAATGAGGATCCCAGAGCCCTGTGCCCGGCGCTGCACACACACACACAGGACGGGACACTCTGACTCCCGCACCCCGAGCCCGAGGGCGAGTCAATCCGATCACTGACAGCTGGAGTGTGTGTCTCTTATAAAGCGGGGCATGCAAATGAGGGAGACAGTTTCCTGTTTAAATCTGTGCCTCTTCTCTGCCCAGGGTGCACCCGGAGACACAATCCGCAGCCCCCTGGGTCGGTGCAGTCACCAGCCAGTCCCCTGAGAACTTTCCCCTCCAGCACCCGGGAAAATGGGATTTTTGCTCCTTGTCATTGTCGCTGTAGCAGCTCTGGAAGGTATTTTCCTCCTCTGAAGACCTGGCCGAGTTAGAAGAATATTGTGTTACCGCTGTTTTCATACCGACATTAACGGCCTGTCTTTATTCCCAGGTGTCCGGTCCCAGACGCTGGTGGAGTCGGGAGGGGGTGTGAAAAAGCCCGGAGACTCTCTCCGCCTCTCCTGCAAAGCCTCCGGATTCACCTTCAGCAGCCACTGGATGGATTGGGTCCGCCAGGCTCCCGGGAAGGGACTGGAGTGGGTCGCTGCTATAAACCCCGGTGGGGGTAGTACATACTACCTCGATGCAGTGAAAGGGCGATTCACCATCTCCAGGGATAACGGCAAGAGTGAGCTGTATCTGCAAATGACCGGCCTGAAGCCCGAGGACACCGCCCGCTATTACTGTGCGAGAGACACAGTGACACCAAACCGGTTTGTGATCGCACAAAAACCCAGGCTGCGGAATCGCCCTTCTCCCGGCGGCCGCGCGGGGGCAGCAGCGACACCCCCCGCTTCGGGCTCGGGCAGGAGACCCGGCACCCGGGGGAACGGGACACAAACCTCCCGCCAGTTTAACCCTTCCGTTCCCGGGCAACGTGTCTCCCCTTCCTGCCCAGAGCCCCGCTGAGTGCAGAGACCCCCCGCTTCATCTGTGAACTCGAATGCGGAGTGAAGTCCTGTTCTGAGTCGCTCTCCCCTCGCAGACCCGGTATGTTGGCTCCCCCGGCCGGTCTCAGTGTCAGACTCACAGGACAGCGTCTGTCCGTGTAAAGGGGACAAGCGCGTTGGGGTTCGCATCAGACCCAAGGGATGGAACGAATTGCCCCTGGGGACAAATCCTCCCCTAGTGTAAAGTCACACAACTGCTTTCACTAGACTGGAGTTACTCCTGATTTACACCAGGGAGGCTCTGGCCCTTTCAGGAAACTGGGATGTTTGTAGAAAAGGAGGACTTGTGGCACCTTAGAGACTAACCAATTTATTTGAGCATAAGCTTTCCTGAGCTACAGCTCACTTCATCGGATGCTCAGGAAAGCTTATGCTCAAATAAATTGGTTAGTCTCTAAGGTGCCACAAGTCCTCCTTTTCTTTTTTCGGATACAGACTAACAGGGCTGCTGCTCTGACACCTGGGATGTTTATGGCATTAATGCAGCGGAAGGTGATTAGTTCATTATCATTGATGTGAGGCTCCTCACCGTGGCATCTCCGCCCTTCAGGTGTGGCCTTTATCCCGACAACGCCGCCGGGAGGCCGGGGAACTCTCACAGCCCCTGGTTCAAAGAGCGGGACTGAGAAAGTCTCCCAGGCTATAGATAGTTGCAGACTGGTGTAGTTTCATAATCGCTTTAACTCACTCCCCCTGGAACTCCTCTCAGCATCTGACACTGTGTGGGAAATATTCCCCCCCACCCCCCCACCCCCTTTTTTTTTCTATTCCAGACACACAAACAAAACAGTGATGCATACAGAAAAATACACAAACACACATAAACACATACAGGCAATCACTGCTGCACAAAACCACACAAGTACACACACAGCGAAAGCATGCAAACACACATTAAAACACAGGCATATACACCATCACTGAAAAATCAAACACACACCTAAACACAAAAAGCAAGCTCAGAGACACAAACGAACCCTTTCTGACACAAATATACACACATAAACAAACACATACAAACAGATTCATCTTTTAACACACAGAAAATGCTCACACGAACACATATAAACACAAACACACAAATAGACACATACTTACAATTACTGTATGCCTCTAACATAAAGAGAATGGACCAAATTCTCCTCGCAGTGACGTTGCTTTAAATATGAAGTCGCTTCCTTGTGGTAAACATAATTATTCTCAATTTGTGCTGAGTGACAGAGAAGAGATTTTTACCCAACACTGAGTGAAAAATGAATTCAGTGTAGAGAGATGGTCTACTGCCTTTACCTACACTTTAATTCCCTCACAGATTTGCAGCTGGCTACAGAAAGTTTTCCCATAGTGGTAAAGCACTAGAATCCTGGGGTCTGGGTTCTGTTATCACCTGTGCCAGGGAATTACTGGGCGACCTTGGGCATGTCACTTTACCCGCCACACCATACCCCAGACAAGTGATAAGGTCTGGTAGTTTTAAGGGTAACATAAGTGTAACTGTGTCTTAGTGGGTCATAACTGATAATGGCAAATTCATGATGGACTGCTAAGAAATAGGGCAAAAACATCCCCAAACTGATGGCTATTCTTTTATAAGATATACCAAACCAGCCACAAAAGTAAACTCCTGTTTCACCACACTGGCTAACAAGTAAACATAAAGGCAGTTTCCTCAGGCATTCCAGCTCTTATATCACCAACAAAAAACATTAGGTTCAGAGATGAGTGGTTCTTTACAACCTGTCTCATCAAATAATAGGTTCTTCTGATCCCAAAGAACAGGCCACACACCCAGGTCAATATATAACTTAGATCTTACCCCAAAATCACACTGATGCCAATCCCTTAGTGTCTAAAATCTCAAGGTGTATTGAAAGAAAGAAAGAAAGAAAGAAAGAAAGAAAGAAAGAAAGAAAGAAAGAAAGAAAGAAAGAAAGAAAGAAAGAAAGAAAGAAAGAAAGAAAGAAAGAAAGATTAGAGTTAAAATTGGTTAAAGGAATCAATTACACTCAGTAATGGCAAAGTTCTTGGTTCAGGCTTGTAGCAGTAATGGGATAAACTGCTGGCTTGTTAAGTCTCTGGTGGCTTCCAAATCATTGGAAGGTCCTCAGTCCCTTGGTTAGAATTCCATTAGTTGCTCCCATTAGTACAAGTTCATAGTACAGAGGTTTCAACAGGAAGAGGCTTGAGAAGAAAAGAGGCAAAATGGAGATCTTTCCAGAGCCTTTTATAGCTTCTGCCATGTGGAGGCAAATCCATTGTTTCAAACAAAGCCCTCAGCACAGCCAGTGGAAACTTAAGTAACAAGATGGATTTTGGAGTCACATGGGTAAGTCACATGTCCATGCATGATTTCGCTTAGTCACAGCAGAAGCCATTGCCTATGCCCCGGACAGAACGTTCACAGGAAAGTCCATTCAGTGTAGATGGACCATCTGCCATGGTCCATGGTGAGGTAAGTGTTCCTTGATGAGCCGCTTAACGTAGAATGCATCGGATGAAGTGAGCTGTAGCTCAGGAAAGCTTATGCTCAAATAAATTTGTTCGTCTCTAAGGTGCCACAAGTCCTCCTTTTCCTTTTGCGAATACAGACTAACATGGCTGCTACTCTGAAACTTAACTTGAATAGTCCCTTCAAGATGTGCTGGCTAAATACCTTGTGGGTGTTACCTAGGAGCAAACATTTGAAATCCAGGTATAGAGCCAATACTGACAACTTCAGTTTCAACCATACATGCTGACAGATAGCATCATCATAACCAGCAAATCATAACTTTTCTACTGACGCCTTACTTGACACACCTTGTATGAGGTTTGTTGCAATTATATAACAGTGGTAGGAACAATGATCTACATGGTCCTATTTTACTCAGTCACAGGTGCGAAAAAGCCCAGAGATTCCGCCTCTCCTGCAAAGTATCCGGGTCCTGGCTGGGCTGGGTCCGTCATCTTCCTGGAAGGGGATCCAAATGTATCTCCGACACAGACAGCTCTGGAAGCGACACACATTTCCCCGGTTCAGTGAAAGGCGACTTACCATCTCCAGGGACAACTACACAGACCTGCTGCATTCGCACATCAAGGGCTTGAGAAGCCAGGACACAGTCCGGTATCACTGTGACAGACTCACTGAAGTGGAAGCACAGACAAAAACCTTCCCTCGGAGTTGATGTTCTTCTGGTTGGGGCGCCCAAGGTCTGTCAAAGGACGGGAGGTGCAGTAGGAGTGGAAATGTGATCGCCGACATGAATCTGGATCTTTAATAATCATCTCCCTTCAGAGCTGCCTGCATCCTCGCTTACGGAAAGACTCCCAGACACACGGCGCTTTCCAGCCCAGAGAAACTTAACTCTCCAGTGAGTGTCCCAGCCCAATGCAACCCTGTGACCCCACCCCTCCCCAGTCACTGACCCGACGTTCGCATAGGCAGGGGTTCCGGAGACCCTTTCCCGAAGACGGGATAAATTGATGACAATCAGGCCGAAAATTCAAAACAGGGGAATTGGGCTCACACCCGGCAGCTGCTTCTTTCCCACTTTATACCCCACCGCACTGGGCTGGGCGCTGCACCGACCCACAGGAAGGGACGATCTGACTCCTCTCTGAGCCCTGGAGCAAGCAATTCATAGCCTTCGGGGAAGGAGTTTGGCTCCATTATAAGGAGGTGTGAATATGCAAATAGGGCTGAGAGTCTCCTCTTTAAAACTGTCCCTCTCTCTGCCCAGGCTGCACCCGGAGAGAAATTCCGCAGCCCCCTGTGTCTGTGCAGTGACCAGCCAGCCCCCCGGGAACTTTCCCCTCCAGCACCAGGCAAAATGAGACTTTGGCTCGCAATTGTTTTCATTGTAGCAGCTTTGGAAGGTATTTTGTTCCCCCCGCTTAAATGGCAGAGCCCAAAGACTAGAACATTTTTGCTCTTTTCACACCAGTACTTGTAACATGCCTTTATTTGCAGGTGTCCGGTCCCAGGTGCAGCTGGTGGAGTCCGGAGGGGATGTGAAGAAGCCCGGAGACTCTCTCCGCCTCTCCTGCAAAGCCTCCGGGTTCACCTTCAGCAGCTACTACATGGATTGGCTCCGCCAGGCTCCCGGGAAGGGGCTGGGTGGGTGGCTGAAATTAACGAGGCTGGATCGAGCCAGTGGTATTCCCCGGCTGTTCAAGGACGATTCACCGTCTCCAGGGACAATTCCAACAGCCTGGTGTACCTGCAAATGACCGGCCTGAGAGCCGAGGACACCGCCCGGTATCACTGTGCCAGACGCACAGGGAGAGGAAACCTCGTAGTGCTAATACAAAAACCAGAGCGGAAGAAATCCCATTTCTCCCCTGCGCCACGCAGCCTTGGGCCACCATCGTGAGAAAGAAGAAACGGGGTGAAAAAACCTAAAACCTTCGCCGTCACTTTTTCACTGCACAGCTCCAGAGTGGGATGCAGCCCCCTGCAGACCCTTCTCGGAGCGCTACTTTCTCTCTTCAAGCCAGAAGCCTCGCTGAGGCGGATGGGAGACTTCCAGAGAGTGAAGAAAGCAGCATTTGTCCCCCGATCTCCGTCTGAACTTCCCACGGCACATTCCCCTCCGTTCCCTGCACTTTTCAGCGGAGCCGGAAGTGGCGGGGAAGGGGGCTGGGCAGGGGATTGACTCCCAGCCCTCGTTTTGCGCCCTGGTGAATTTTCACCAGTCAGAGAGTGTCTCAGCCCAGTTGGACCCTGTGACCAGACCCGAGTCACTGAGCCCCGCCCCCCCCAGTGGCCGGCCGTTGCACAGCCCCACTGCTCTGGAGGGGGGGGGAGGAGGGAGGCTGCAGAAACGAATCTTCCACCATCACCTAAGTTGACTAGGAACAGGCCCTTAATACAAGCCGGGGGAAGAGTTGTTTTAAAAGGTATTCATGTCTTCCTTATCCAAAAGTGAAATGAGGAACCCAGCGCTCTGTGAGACATCCAGACTGTTCTGTGAACACGAGTGGAAGTAATTCACATCACCAAGGGAAGGAATTTGAGTCTCTTATAAGGATAAAAACAAATAGGAGTCCTGTGGTACCTTAAGGACAAATTTATTTGGGCATAAGCTTTCGTGGGCTGGAGCGTCTGACGAAGAGGGCACCAGCCCACGAAAGCTTATGCCCAAATAAATTGGTTTGTCTTTAAAATGCCACAAGACTCCTCCTTGTTTTTGCTGAAACAGACTAACACGGCTACCCCTCTGAAACTTATAAGGGTAAACATGGAAATAGGGGTGACAATTTCCTGCTTAAATCTCTCTTTCTCTCTCCATGACTAGACTGCACTCCAAGAGACAATCAGTCTGTGCAGATACCAGCCAAACCTAGGCCCCCCCAGATAACTTTCCCCTCCAACACCAGGCAAAATGAGAGTTTGGTTGCATTTGCTTTTCATTGCAGTGGCTTGGAAAGGTAATTTCTCTCAGTCATTCTATTGTAGAGACAGAAGAATATTGTACCCGTTGCCATTCATACTGATAAAAGAAAAGGAAAATTTATTTGAGCATAAGCTTTGGTGAGCTACAGCCCACTTCATCGGATGCATTCAGTGGAAAATACATACATAGAAAACATGAATCAATGGGTGTTACCATACACACTGTAAGGAGAGTGATCACTTAAGGTGAGGTATTACCAGCAGGGGGGGGGGAATCTTTTGCAGTGATAATCAAGGTGGGCCATTTCCAGCAGTTGACAAGAACGTCTGAGGAACAGTGGGGGGACGTTCTTGTCAACTGCTGGAAATGGCCCACCTTGATTATCACTGCAAAAGGTTTTTCCCCCCCTCTCCTTCTAGTAATACCTCACCTTAAGTGATCACTCTCCTTACAGTGTGTATGGTAACACCCATTGATTCATATTATCTGTGTATATGAATCTCCCCACTCTATTTTCCACTGAATGCATCCGATGAAGTGAGCTGTAGCTCAGGAAAGCTTATGCTCAAATAAATTGGTTAGTCTCTAAGGTGCCACGCGTCCTCCTGTTCTTTTTGCGAATACAGACTAACACGGCTGCTACTCTGAAACCTGTCATTCATACTGATGTGATTCTTAACGTAGTTTATTCCCAGGGGCCCTGTCCCAGGGGTTGGTGGAATCCCGGAGACTCTCTCCGCCTCCCCTACAGCGCCTCCGGGTTCACCACCCGCAGCTACGGGGTGCACTGGGCCCGTCAGGGGCTCCCGGGAAGGGGCTGGAGTGGCTCTCCCTCATGTCCCCAAGTGTGGAACTATATTCTACTCCCACTCTGTCCAAGGGCGATTCGTCACCTCCAGCGGTAATTCCAACAACCTGCTGTATTTGCAAATGAACAGCCCGAGACCCGAGGACGCCGCCCGGTATCACTGTGCCAGAGACACGGTGACAGAACACGTATTAGTGTTCATACAAAAACTCAGCCCTGCAGAATCCGCTTCTCCCCTGAGCCGCGTGGAGGCAGGAGATTCCCAAAGAATATAGCTGCGGGGACAGGCATGGGAATGGGTTTTATCTCACCCATTGCGGCACAAAGCCCCGACGGGCCTGTGTGGCAGAGAGCACTCAGCTCACTCCTGGAAATATGATGAGCCAAGGCTGGGATTTTCAAAGGAGCCTCCTGGATGTCGTTACCCACCTCACAACCGAAGCTCACAATCCAATATCTCAGGTTAGTAAAAGGGCAGAACTAAGCAGCCCGCACGACATTTCCTCAATTTCATACTGTCTGGTTAAGGGGAACACCACTGGTCATAACTATACGAATCAGCCCAGGGCTGGCACCGAGTCCTTAGTAATGATAAGTGAAGAAGGCAAGAAAGAAAGTTAGTTATACCAGAGGGAGAGTATTTGTCTGTTTACTGAATGGTACTGAATGGGTTAGATAGATAGATAGATATGTAACCCTTCTGCCCGTCAGAGTTGGCAGCAACAAGGGCCGGGTTCAATATCTAGGGGTTCCATTCCAATAACACAATGCAAACCGGCTCGAGCCCCCACCCAGTGACCTGGGACAAATATATACCACCCCCGCTGGGCGCCTCCAAGAGGCAATACTTCCCCTCTCGCAAGCACATAGTCTGAGTGTAGCAAAAGTCTTTTAATAACAGAGAGAAACAATGTGGCATTATGTTGGGGAAACACCACCAACAGGATTCATAACACAACCCATGAGCAAAAACAACCCCACCCCAGGCAAATTGGGGCATGCCCTTTTCCCTTTGGTTCTTGAGTCCAGCAACCCCAAATCACCCAAAGTCCCAAAAGTCCAATGCCCCAAAAGTCTCTGTCCCTGGTCAGGGCAGCCCCAGAGTTCGAAAGTTTATCGGCGGAGCTTTACCTCCCAACCTGGGTGGAAATGGGACGGGGGTAAGAGGCACCTTACGTGATCTGAAGCTGACCGCCCCATAGCGGCGCTCCGCTCCGCTCCGCCAGCCGCCCCACGAACTCCTTCGCTCAGCTGCGCTCCGCTCCGCCAGCCGCCCCACGAACTCCTTCGCTCAGCTCCACGGCCCACAAGCAGCTCCTGCCATCCACACACTGCTCCGCGTCGAACTGCTTCACCAGCCGTCCCGCAAACTGCTCCACAATATATCTTCAGGCTCCCCCACTACTTAACACAACACTCAGTGATTTCAGCTCTTAGGTGAATTCAGCTTATAGTAGGGGAGCCCCAGTGCTGGTGCACTGTCAGCCCAAAGTGAGCTCAGCAGCCTATAACTAGACTTCTAATGAAATCAAAATTAGCTCTGATATTCCACAGTGGAGAGAGGAGGAAGTGCAATCAGCATGTAAGGCCCTCACCAAGGGGCCCATGCCACCAAGTATTAATACTTGTCCCCAGCCTCTCTCCCTTCACACAGTTTTGGAACCCATGACCCTTGCCTAGCGAGTGCTACTTAGTTGATGGTGAATCCCTCCATCATAACAAAAGGCCACGTACAGTTCCAAGCACAGTTCCCATAATCAGGGTAATAACAATTTATTCTTCCTGTCCCAATAACAGAGACACTGGGGATCCCACAGCAGCCAAAGTGACCATTTGGGCAGCTATGGTCTCATTCTAGGCGTGGTGGGTGTGCCTATGCAAATGAGATCGGCCCCTGAAGTTCTTTTCCACAACTTGCCACACCTCACCACCAGATGTCAGGGTGGAGCTCATCCTGACACTGCTTACATCCTCCCCCCAGCCGAGACTTTGTCGTCCCGACAAATCACACTCCCTTTATACCAACTCATTGGTTTCCTCCAAAGGGCCTCAGGAAGCCCACTTTAGCTTCCACAAGCCTGTGTGCTAAATGTATTGGCTCCTCACTAGTCACCCCAGGTGCATCATAAGTTAACCGTTTCACTGGTCTTATCACCCTGTCTCGTCTATTGAGAATCTCTGTTGCCGAAGTAAGGGGAACATCCTCTTGAGTGACGGATGGAGAGGCTTCCCTGGAGGGTCCCTCGGCTACTGGCGTGGGCCCCTGCACTCCTAGTTCTAACGCTGGAGGGTCCAAGGTGCCCAGGACATCCTCTACCTGTCTGTCCCCATTGTCCAATAACCTGTGTTTGTCATCACAGGGGGGTCTCATCAGCAGCACCGGGGTATCAGAAAGGGGCCTAAATAGTTCCGCCAATGGGTTTAGGGCGGAAGAGGGAAAACTCTCGTTTGGTTCAGCTGATCGAGACTGAAATCTTGTCTCCATCCCAGGATACACCAGGGTTGTGTCTTCCTCCTCAGACTCACTCTCAGATGTGCAGAATAGGGGTAAGTTAGCTGCAGGGGGCCCACTGTCTGTGTTGGATGGCGGCTTTGGTCTAGCACCTCTGTTCTGCCCGGCGGCCCTGCCGTGGCCCATCTCACAAGGGGTGCTTACCAATTCCCCCACAGGGAGCAAAAGGTTTCTATGCACCGTCTTTATTTGCCCTGGACCGTCTTCAGGTTTGATCTTGTAGACCGGCAGATCTCCCAGCTTTTCCATCACCAGGTAAGGTATTGCCTTCCATCTGTCAGCTATCTTGTGTTTGCCAGCAATACCCAAATTTCGCAGCAGGACTCTGTCCCCCGGCTGGAGCTCCTGCGAACGCACTCTAGCATCATATCGATGTTTGTTGCGGTCTGCGTTCTTCCGAGCCGCAGCGGTAGCTAAGCGATAAGCATCCCGCAGCTTTTCTCTTAGTTGGGATACATATTGCTGATGAGTTTCATAGCTATCTCCATCCTCTGATACACCAAAGCACAAGTCTATGGGTAATCTTGGTTCTCGCCCAAACATCAAGAGATATGGGGTGACTCCCGTAGCATCGTTCTTTGTGGCATTGTAGGCATGCACCAGAAATGCGACATGCTGGCTCCAGGTTGCCTTCTGCTCTGGTCGCAAAGTTCCCAACATATCTAATAGGGTTCTATTGAACCTCTCTGGCTGAGGATCACCTTGGGGGTGATAAGGCGTTGTCCTAGACTTTTTAATTCCTGCTATCTTCAGCACCTCCTTCAGAAGGTGACTCTCAAAATCCCGCCCCTGATCAGAGTGTATCCGAGCCGGGAATCCATAGACTGAGAAATATTTGTCCCACAATACTCGAGCAACGGTGGTGGCCCTCTGATCACGTGTGGGATATGCTTGTGCATACCGTGTAAAATGGTCAGTCACTACTAGAATGTTTCCAACATTCCTCTTGTCTACCTCTACAGACAAGAAATCAATGCATACCAACTCCAAAGGTTTGTTGCTGGTGATGTTCTTGAGATATGCAGCCCTCGTGGGCAGAGTTTTCCTTTGAACACATCGAGCGCAAGTCTCACATTTCCTGCGAACATCTTCAGCCATTCGGGGCCAATAGAACCTACTACGAATAAGTTCCAGGGTCCTCTCCATCCCTAAATGCCCAAAGTCATCATGCAGGGCCCTCATGGCCAGGGCTCTGTACTTTTTTGGCAGTACTAGTTGTGCTCGTTGTTTTTGTAAAGGGTCAGTGGTCATTCGGTGTAGCACTCCCTGAATCAGTTTTAGTTTGGTCCATTCTCTCAATAGTAGTTTACCCTCCGGGTTAGGTGGGACAACCGCAGCTGGGCTTCGCCCCTCCCTTTTGGCAAGTAGTGTATCACGAATGTCAATATCTTGCCGCTGGGCTTCTTGCCAGTCAGCCGCATTGAGCATGGGCAAAGGAGATTGGTCTAATGCAATATAGTTCACCGAAGCAGAAGGCATGCATTCAGGGGGCAGGCCCAAAGCTTCTGCAACAGATCCCTGAAAGTCTTCACGGGCCTCTGGCTCTCGGCGACTCACACTGCAAATAGCTCTCACTCCATCTGTGGGTATCACAGCAACTTCTGGAGCCTGCGGACGCCTGGACAATGCATCTGCATCTACATTGCTTCTCCCTGATCGGTACTGAATGCTGAACTCATAGCTAGCCAAGGCGGCCACCCATCTCTGCCCTGTAGCATCCAGCTTAGCACTTGTTAACACATAAGTCAGTGGATTGTTGTCTGTCCACACCTGGAACTGAGCACCATACAAGTAGTCTCGAAATTTCTCAGTGATGGCCCATTTCAAGGCCAAAAACTCCAGCTTGTGGGTGGGATAGCGAGTTTCACTATCAGACAATCCTCGGCTGGCAAAGGCTACCGGTTTACATTTGCCTTCCACTTCCTGGTACAGGACTGCTCCCAGACCCTCCAAACTGGCATCAGTATGCAGGATAAATGGTTTGCTTGGGTCAGCAAAAACTAGGACTGGAGCATGAGTTAGGCAAGTAATGATTTCTCGAAAAGCCCTTTCACATCTCTCATCCCACCGTGGCCCAAATGGTGCAAAGGGGCCATTGTGTCTCTGCACAGGAGGCTTTGGGGACCTCCCCTTATTCTTGGACTTAGATTTGTTCTTGCTGGACTGATGTCCCCTGGTAAGATCATTCAGAGGCTTTACAATCGTAGCATAGTTTTTCACAAATCTGCGGTAGTAGCCACTAAATCCAAGGAAGGTCTTGAGTTCTCTGTAGTTACTTGGACGTGGCCATGTAGTGAGTGCTTCTATTTTATCAGGATCAGTACTCACACCTTCTTGGGACACAATGTGACCCACATACTTCACTGAGGTTCTGCAGAACTGGCATTTGTCAATTGAAAGCTTCAGACCATAATCCTCCAACCTATCAAGCACTTTAAGAAGTCTTTCTTCATGCTCCTCTAAGGTTCTTCCAAACACAATCAGGTCATCCAAATAAACTAACACTTGCAGTAAATTCATGTCTCCCACAACTTTCTCCATGAGACGTTGAAAGGTGGCAGGTGCTCCAGAAATCCCTTGGGGCATGCGTTCAAACTGATAAAACCCTAATGGGCAGATGAAGGCTGTCTTCTCCTTATCTTCTTCTCCCAGAGGGATCTGGTAGTATCCACTTCGGAGATCCAACACAGAGAACCACTGGCTTCCCAGCAAACAGTCTAAGGCGTCTTGCACTCGAGGCATAGTGTACTGGTCGACCACAGTACGGCTGTTTAGGGTGCGGTAGTCAATACACATCCGGATTTTCCCATTCTTTTTGCGGACTACCACAATGGGTTAGGCGTATGGGCTGCGGGACTCTGTAATGATGCCATTCGCAGCCAGCTCCTGAAGATGATGTCGCACATCTTCCATCTCAGAGAGAGCAATCTTCCTAGATCTCTCCCTGAAAGGTCGAGAGTCATGTAGTCTGATATTGTGCTCTACTCCTTTTGCACATCCCACATCCCACTCATGCAGTGAGAACACCTTGGATCTTTCACAAAGTTTCTTCCTCAGGCGATCTTTCCAGTCCTCGGACACTGGTGAATCTCCAAAGTCAAACTTTGCTGGGTCTATTGCCGAAACTGGAGTTTCATACTGGGGTTTTACAATCGACTCAGGCTCAAAGAGGTCTGCTATCTTTTGTCCTTGCTTCACAAAAATATCACGACTCGTTTCATTAGCAATCAGTATAGTCACCCTTTCCTGGGCTTCAGCAGGTAGGGTTATGACTCCACTGGGGACCAGCACTCCTTCAGGGAGCTCTCCTCCCATCGGCTGCTCTATCATTGCTAACGTCCCTTTACTGCCTTTCAGACAGGTACTCATGACAAGCACTTCTTGCTCCGTCCTTGCAGGCACTACTAAGGGGGTTGTGCCCGCGTACTTCAGTGCCCCAAGCGGTAGCTCAGATGTGTCCCTTTTAGTGCTCTCAATTTTCCTATAGGCTTCAGCACAAACCGTATGGATCATCAGGGTATTCAGGTACTGGTCCCCAGCCCGCCTTCTGCAGTAATCCGCGAGTACCTTGAAGAGACTGGAGTTGGTCCCTATCAGCACAGACACATCAGAAGTCCCTTTAGGGTCAGGGCATATTAAGGCAGCTGTGTCTACCTCTTCTCTTACCCCAGCAACCTCCTCTGGGAATTCCAGGTGCACTATGACATACCCTTGATAGGGGTATTCATCCATGCTGAGGCCACATAGGCCAAGGCCAGTCAGTGGCTGTATAGGCAGGTGCCTAAGCATCTGTTGGTAGAATGACTGAAATATAATAGTCACTTGAGATCCAGTGTCAAGCACTGCTTTACACTCCACCCCTTCGATCCTCACCATGACCTCTGCTCGAGGCCCTATCAGTCCTGCAGGGATCCCAGCTGGACAGTCTTTTCTGGGGGAATCTTCAAATCCTGCAGACCTGGGGGGTCCCCGTCCCCAGACCCTCTGGCAGCTACCGGATCTCTCCCAACTGATCCTCAGCTTTCCATACACTAAGGAGGGGTTTTCTTCATTACGGCACTTGGCAGCACTGTGTCCATCCTGACCACATCGGTAGCAGAAGAATTGACCTTTCCCCCTTCGCCTGGGGGGGATGGTGGCTCTAAGTGCGGGCTTCTCAATCGCCACAGTTTGAGGCTTCTTATTCCTAGAAGTCTTAACTCGGTCAACGGTACTTTGCAGCTCAGCTATCCGTTCCGTCAGGACCTGCATTTGTTGGGCAAGTTCCTCTCTGGTGCTCACCATCAGTACACTGGCCATTTGCAGTGGTGTTGTGCTGGCTGGCTCCGATGTTTGGACTTCCCAAAACTCACTGGCAGCCTGCCTTTCTTCCTCCTCTCGGACCTCTTTTATCAGCTGGGAGTAACTTGGGGGATGTTCCCGTCGTTCTCTTAGCCGGAGATGAAGTAGAATCGGGTTCTGATACTGAGTTCCTCTTACAATTTGAGCCAGTCTGGTCTGATCCATCTGCTCAGCAGTCACTGCTCCCCTCATGACAGCTCTCTGAAGCAGTCTCTCCAGTCTCTGTATGTAGGCTGAAGCCTTCTCGCCCTTTTGTTGTCGGGAATTAAGGAACTTACAGTAGCTGTCTTCAGGGCCCTCTACGCTCCCAAAGTTGTGTTCAAGGGCCTCTAGGCAGTCCTTCACACTGACCCCAGGGTCAATGAGCTTCAGGGTGCGAATCACATCTAATGCTGGGCCGCCAAGGCTCTCTATAAGGCATCTTCGCTTTTCTGCATCTGGTACGGCCCACTCTTGCAGCATTTCAGTGGTATGCTCTAACCAGGGTTCAAACTCCTCCTCCCCAGCAAATAATCTTAACTTACGACAAGAGTCTGACTCAGCATGGGGAAGCACAACCTTTTCCAATATTTGCCCCAGAGCTTTTGTCCAATCATCAGCCGAGGCTGCAGCCTCTGAGCTAGAAGCTGCTGAGCCAGGGCCCAACAAACCTGACATATTAGCCATTATACAAACAGTAATTTCCTCAAAATATAAGCACAAACAAAAAAAAATATAAATTGTTTCCCAATGTAGTGGATCACTCAACAGGTGCTTGCGAGGGGTACTGACCCAGGCGATCCCGGACGAGCCCCCAAAAATGTAACCCTTCTGCCCGTCAGAGTTGGCAGCAACAAGGGCCGGGTTCAATATCTAGGGGTTCCATTCCAATAACACAATGCAAACCGGCTCGAGCCCCCACCCAGTGACCTGGGACAAATATATACCACCCCCGCTGGGCGCCTCCAAGAGGCAATACTTCCCCTCTCGCAAGCACATAGTCTGAGTGTAGCAAAAGTCTTTTAATAACAGAGAGAAACAATGTGGCATTATGTTGGGGAAACACCACCAACAGGATTCATAACACAACCCATGAGCAAAAACAACCCCACCCCAGGCAAATTGGGGCATGCCCTTTTCCCTTTGGTTCTTGAGTCCAGCAACCCCAAATCACCCAAAGTCCCAAAAGTCCAATGCCCCAAAAGTCTCTGTCCCTGGTCAGGGCAGCCCCAGAGTTCGAAAGTTTATCGGCGGAGCTTTACCTCCCAACCTGGGTGGAAATGGGACGGGGGTAAGAGGCACCTTACGTGATCTGAAGCTGACCGCCCCATAGCGGCGCTCCGCTCCGCTCCGCCAGCCGCCCCACGAACTCCTTCGCTCAGCTGCGCTCCGCTCCGCCAGCCGCCCCACGAACTCCTTCGCTCAGCTCCACAGCCCACAAGCAGCTCCTGCCATCCACACACTGCTCCGCGTCGAACTGCTTCACCAGCCGTCCCGCAAACTGCTCCACAATATATCTTCAGGCTCCCCCACTACTTAACACAACACTCAGTGATTTCAGCTCTTAGGTGAATTCAGCTTATAGTAGGGGAGCCCCAGTGCTGGTGCACTGTCAGCCCAAAGTGAGCTCAGCAGCCTATAACTAGACTTCTAATGAAATCAAAATTAGCTCTGATATTCCACAGTGGAGAGAGGAGGAAGTGCAATCAGCATGTAAGGCCCTCACCAAGGGGCCCATGCCACCAAGTATTAATACTTGTCCCCAGCCTCTCTCCCTTCACACAGTTTTGGAACCCATGACCCTTGCCTAGCGAGTGCTACTTAGTTGATGGTGAATCCCTCCATCATAACAAAAGGCCACGTACAGTTCCAAGCACAGTTCCCATAATCAGGGTAATAACAATTTATTCTTCCTGTCCCAATAACAGAGACACTGGGGATCCCACAGCAGCCAAAGTGACCATTTGGGCAGCTATGGTCTCATTCTAGGCGTGGTGGGTGTGCCTATGCAAATGAGATCGGCCCCTGAAGTTCTTTTCCACAACTTGCCACACCTCACCACCAGATGTCAGGGTGGAGCTCATCCTGACACTGCTTACAGATAGATAGATAGATAGATAGATCACGCAACTGCTTTCATTTAGTGGGGATATATTTTCAAATTAAAGAGTGCAAAAGATAGTTTCTCTATCCACGTTGGACTCTCTAACCCACCTGCCATTAGATTTTTACAACTCTAGACTGTGTCGCACACCTCCTAGATCGCCTTTTATATTCTCCCCACCCCCTGGCCCATGCAAATGAGCTCTCCGGGGCCCTGTTCATAGCCCCGCCGCTGGCCGCTCACCCCGCACAGAGCCAGCGCTGGGTTTCAGCTTCCCGTCCCGCCTGGGGAACGAGCCGCCATCTGCAGACATGACCCCCAGCCTGGCTATCGCCTTCCTCCTGCTGCTCCCAGCGGGTAAGGGTGGGATCTGCGAAGCAGCTGGGCGCCCTGTAGGGCACGTTCCCTAATAGCTGCGCTTCCCCGGGAATCGCCGCAATATTTCCCCTTTATTTCCTATTCTTCAGGTGTCTATTCCCAGATCAGCCTGCTGGAGTCCGGTGGGGGAATCAAGAAGCCTGGGGAGACCCTCAGACTGACCTGCACCGTGTCCGGATTCTCTCTCACGAGCTACGATGTCAGCTGGGCCCGCCAGCCAGCGGGGAAGGGGCTGGAATGGGTCGGAGCCATGTGGACGGGCGGAGGCACTGCTTACAGCGATGCTCTCAAAAGTCGCCTCACCATCACCAGAGACACCTCCAAAACCAAGTGTTCCTGCAGCTGACCGGCCTGCAGCCCGCAGACACCTCGGTGTATTACTGTGCCAGAGACACACAGTGAGGGGGAACCGATCAGAGCCCGCACTCAAACTAACCGTGCGGAGAGCCAGCCTGCCTGTGAGAGCCGCCGGGAGCAGCAGCTGCCAGCCCCGCGCTCTCTCTGCTTGGTTGCTTGTTCGCTTCCTCCAGGCTCCCTAGGAAGTTCCCATCACTAGCGATTTAAATCTCACATCACCCAAAGGCAAAGAGAGAATGAGAGAACTCCCAAGGCTGGCAGTGAAATCAGGAGTCACATCTCCTGCTCTACCATTTCATCTGCGGTTCCGCTGAGAATTGAAGGGGGAATCTCCACTGACACTCTCGCTGCAACAAAAGACCGTTCTTCCCGATCACATCTGAGAATAGAAATCAAGAGCCTTTTTATCTCCTGCTGGCTGTAGAATCTCGGCCCAGAGTTGCACAGGTCTCAGACCCAGTCACTTTGTTGTGTGGATCACAACGTGTGTGTCATGAGCAGAACAGCACACTTATTCAGAGCTACGAGCTAACGCGGCATGGTGGCTCTATGCCTGCAAGGCGGGGAGCAGGTTGCATCTCTTCCCCCTCAGCCTGTTCCTTGATAATTTAGTGTGGGTGAAATTCCCACCCTCCCACCCCCCGCCGCCGGGATGGCCCAAAAGAAGGCGCTATGCACCTGCAGAGCTCAACTTTCTCAGCCCTTGTTCTGTCGTTTGTACAGACACCAACTTTCTCTGAAAGTGGATACTATTTTCATAAGCGTTTTATGTGTATTAAATGTTGGGTGCCCAACATAGAATTCCTGCAGGGGCTTTCTCATGAGAAATTATGACACACCCAGACTCTGAAAGCCAATCTCCTTTGAAGGCCCCTCACACTCAACAATTAAAAATTGAGGCAGTTAAAACAATTCGTCATTTTTTTAATAATCTTGGCCAATGGGCACACTAAGCAAATTCATATTTCAATGATAAAGGCCGAAAAGTTCTCTGCTAAGGAGAAAGACAACAAGAAGTCTGGTGGCACCTTAAAGACTAACAGATTTATTTGGGCATAAGCTTTCATGGGTAAAAAACCTACTTCTTCAGCAAAAGCTTATGCCCAAATAAATCTATTGGCCTGGTCTACACTACGAGTTTATGTCGAATTTAGCAGAATTAAATTAAATTAACCCTGCAACCGTCCACACAACGAAGCCATTTTTGTCAACATGAAGGGCTCTTAAAATCGATTTCTGTACTCCTCCCCAAGGAGGGGATTAGCGCTGAAATCGACATCACCATTTCGAATTAGGGTTGGTGTGGACACAATTCGACGGTATTGGCCTCCAGAAGCTCTCCCACAGTGCACCATTGTGACCGCTCTGGACAGCACTCTCAACTCAGATGCACTGGCCAGGTGTACAGAAAAAGCCCGGGGAACTTTTGAATCGCATTTCCTGTTTGGCCAGGCGAGCTCGATCAGCACAGGTAATCATGCAGTCCCAGAATCGAAAAAGAGCTCCAGCATGGACCGAAAGGGAGGTACTGGATCTGATTGCTGTATGGGGAGATGAATCCGTGCTATAAGAACTCCGTTCCAAAAGACTAAATGTCAAAACATTTCAAAAAATCTCCAAGACCATGATGGACAGAGGCTACAGTAGGGTCTCAACACAGTGCCATGTGAAACTTAGGGAGCTCAGACAAGCGTTCCAGAAAACCAAAGAATCAAACGGATGCTCTGGGACAGAGCCCCAGACATGCCTCTTCAACGCTGAGCTGCATGCAATTCTGCGGGGGGCCACCACCACTAACCCACCCCTGTCCGTGGACTCTGATGATGGGGTACTCTCCACCATGACTGAGGATTTTGGGGATGGGGAAGATGAAGAGGAGGAGGACGAGCTTGAGCAGAGCACACAGAACACCTTTCCCCTGACAGCCAGGATCTCTTTATCACCCTGACTTAAATACCCTCCCAACCCAACAAAGCCAGAGAAGGGACCTCTGGTGAGTGTACCTTTTTTAAATATAATACATGTTTTAAAAGCAAACTTTTTAAATGATTAAGTAGCCCTGAGGACTTGGGGTGCATTCGTGGCCAGTACTGCTACTGGAAAAGTCTGTCAACATGTCTGGGGATGGAGCGGAAATCCTCCAGGGACATCTCCATGAAGCTCTCCTGGAGGTACTCTAAAAGCCTTTGCAGAAGGTTTCTGGGGAGAGCAGCCTTATTCTGTCCTCCATGGTAGGATACTTTACCGTGCCATGCTAGTAGCAAGTAATCTGGTATCATTGCATGACAAAGCCTGGCAGTGTATGGTCCCAGTGTTTCCTGGCATTCAAGCAACATCCGTTCTTTATCTCTCTGTGTTATGCTCATGAGAGTGATATTGTTCATGGTAACCTGGTTGAAATAGGGGAATTTTATTAAGGGGACATTCAGAGGCGCCCGTTCCTACTGGGCTGTTTGCCTATGGCTGAAAAGAAATCCTCCCCACAGTTAGCCACGCGGGGAGGAGGGGCAATGGCGCTGAGCTGTTCGCATTTGGCTAGCAGGGATCTTCCCTGATACCAGCCACACGGTGGTGGGAGGAGTAAAGCGATCAACCCAGAGAATTGGATGGGGGAGGTAGTTTGGTTTCTGCTGCTGCATGTTAACTGGAAAACCACAGCACTAAATGGCCAACTCAATGGGCTTTGCTTGGTATGGGAGAGGAGGGCGCTGCTGTTATGAAGGTGGAAGAAGCCGAAAGACTGTGGCTTACCATGGCCGCCTGCAAGCCGAAATCTGTTGCCCGGCACTTTGTGTGTGATCTCTAACACCGAAGCCTCAGGCACTCAATATAAGATGCAAAATGCGACCAGGTACCAAAACCACATGTGCTCTGTCGTGTGACTAGTGTTGTTCACCGGGAAAGAGTAGAGCTGTTGTTATGTAAAATGGATCTTTTTAAATACTTCACTCCCTTTTTCCCGCCAGCAGCTGCAAATGTTTCAAGCCTCCCTCCACCGTCCCAAAGGCTCTCTCAGATAAGGCGGTGAAAAAAACACACACGCTATGACATGTTCTCTGAGCTCATGCAGTCGTCCGGCACTGGCAGAGCTCAGCAGAATGTGTGGAGGGACACAGTAGCACAGTACAGGAAAGCGGCCAATGAATGTGAGGACAGGAGGGATGATCAAGATGAGAGGTGGTGGCAGGAAGATCAGAGGAGGCAGGATGCAATGCTGGGGCTACTGCGGGATCAAATGGACATGCTCTGGCATCTGGTGGAGGTTCAGGAACGGCTTCAGGATCACAGACTGCCCCTGCAGCCCCTGCTTAACCGCTTTCCCTCCTCCCCAAGTTCCATGGCCTCCTCACCCACACGCCCAAGAACACGGGGGTGAGGGGGAGGCTCCGGGCACCCAACCACTCCACCCCAATGGACAGCCCAAACAACAGAAGGCTGTCTTTCAACAAGTTTTGAAGTGGCCATTTCCTTCCCTCCTACCCTCCTTCCACACCCCACCCAGGCTACCTTGTGAGTTATCTCCCTATTTTTATAATCAATTAATAAAGGATACATTATTTTTAAATGATAGTGACTTTATTTCCTTTGCAAGCAGGCTGTGATCGAAGAGGGGAGGGAGGATGGCTTACAGGGAATTAGAGTCAACCAAGGGGGCAGGTTTTCACCAAGGAGTGATGATGCACAGTGCTTCCTCCTGTGCTCTTCGAATCGCCTTGATGTCTGGTTGCATATATTCATCAGCCAGACGATTTGCCTCAACCTCCCACCCCGCCAAAAAGATCTCCCCCTCACTCTCACAGAGATTGTGGAGCGCACAGCAAGCAGCAATAACAATGGGAATATTGGTTTCGCTGACGTCTGATCGAGTCAGTAAACTGCACCAGCGACCCTTTAAACGTCCAAATGCACACTCTACCACCATTCTGCCCTTGCTCAGCCGATAGCTAAACAGCTCCTGACTACTGTTCAGGGTGCCTGTGTATGGCTTCATGAGGCAGGGCATTAAGGGGTAGGCTGGGTCCCCAAGAATAACTATAGGCATTTCAACAGCCCCAACAGTTATTTTCTGCTCTGGGAAGTAAATCCTTTCCTGCAGCCATTTAAACAGACCAGAGTTCCTGAAGACGCGAGCGCCATGAATCTTTCCCGGCCATCCCACATTGATGTTCGTGATACGTCCCTTGTGATCCACCAGTGCTTGCAGCACCATTGAAAAGTACCCCTGGCGGTTTATGTACTGGCTGCCCCGGTGGTCCGGTGCCAAGATAGGGATATGCGTTCTGTCTACAGCCCCACCACAGTTAGGGAATCCCATTGCAGCAAAGCCATCTAGTATGACCTCCTCATTTCCCAGAGTCACTGCCTTTCATAGCAGCAGCTCAATGATTGCCTTGGCTACTTGCATCACAGCAACCCCCACAGTAGATTTGCCCACTCCAAATTGATTACTGACTGACCTGAAGCTGTCTGGCGTTGCAAGCTTCCACAGGGCTATTGCCACTTGCTTCTCAACTGTGAGGGCTGCTCTCCTCTTGGTATTCTGGCACTTCAGGGCCAGGAAAAGCAAGTCACAACGTTCCATGAAAGTGCCTTTCAGCATGCAAATGTTTTGGAGCCACTGGAAATTATCCCAGACCTGCAGCACTATGCATTCCCACTAATCTGTGCTTGTTTCCCGGGCCCAGAATCAGCTTTCCATGGCATGAGCCTGCCCCATTAACACCATGATCTCCAAATTGCCAGGGACCATGGTTTTAGAGAACTCTTTGTTCATGTCCTCATCACCGTGCTTCTGTTGCCTCCTCACCTGGTTTTTCAGGTGCTGGTTCTGCATAAACTGCATGATAATGCATGAGGTGTTTACAATGGTCATAACTGCTGCTGTGAGCTGAACGGGCTCCATGTTTGCCATCCTATGCCATCTGCTCAGGCAATCCAGGGAAAAGGGTGCAAAATGATTGTCTGCCATTGCTTTCACAGAGGGAGGGCTGACTGATGACATTTACCCATAACCATCCGTGACAAATGTTTGGACCCATCAGGCATTGGGAGCTCAGCCCAGAATTCCAATGGGCAGCAGGAACCATGGGAACTGTGGGATAGCTACCCACAGTGCACCGCTCCCAATGTCCACGCTTGCCACGGTACTGCCACCGAATTAATGTGCTTAGTGTGCGTGCATGCACTTGACTTTCTACAATCTGTTCCCAAAAATCAACTTCTGTGAAATCAGAGTAATTTTGTAGTGTAGACAAAGCCTTATTAGTTTTAAGGTGCCAGAGGATTCCTCATTGTTTTTTCTGGATATAGACTAACATGGCTTCCCCTCTGATACTTGTCACTCTGCTGAGGATGTTATTTTAACAATTTACCATCTGGCAGATCAGATTAACAGGTAGTGTGTTATGGACAAAGTCACTCAGCCAGAGCCGGATCTCTGGATAAATCACTCTCCTATTTGAGCTCTGAGTTGGGGATTTCAAGTCAAGCAGAGGATGAATTTATCAGCCCCTTACAAAAAAACAGTGTATGCAAACACGGTGACTCAGCTCCCTGCGTAAAACCCTGCCATTCCCCAGACCCTGCAACCCTAGCACTGAAAAGCCACAGCCCTGAGCCACAGCAGTCAATCTCCCCAGAACACCCGACGCGGGCAGAGACACGAGACGTTGGCTTCTCTCTCTGGCAGAGCTCAGAGGTGATTTACTCCCCAGCAAGAGCGGGGCATCCCCAGGTTTCTTCTCCAGCAGAATCGGCCAATGCCTGACGTGTCCTTATTTGCAGGTGTCCCGTCACAGGTGCAGCTGGTGGAGTCCGGAGGGGGTGTGAAAAAGCCCGGAGCCTCTCTCCGCCTCTCCCGCAAAGCCTCCGGGTTCCCCTTCACGGATTAGTGCATGGAGCGGGTCTGTCAGGCTCCCGGGAAGGGGCTGGAGTGGGTCGCCGTATCAGCAGCGGCAATGGGAGTAGCACATACTACGCTGATGCAGCCAAAGGGCGATTCTCCATCTCCAGGGACAATCCCAGCAACCTGCTGTGTCTGCAGCTGACCGGCCTGAAGCCCGAGGACACCGCCCGCTATCGCTGTACCAGACACACACCCCCCCCCCCCCCGCCCCGCACAGTGAGGGGAAGCCGCTCTGAGCTCAGACAAAAACCTCCTGGGGCGGTTACCAGAGAAAGTCTCGGCTGGTTTGATGCTGCCAATCCGCGCGCTGGGAGCTCACAAGAGAAAGCAATTTCCTCCGTTTGAAATGGGGGAAATGAACCCGGCTGTACAGTCAGGTCTAGATCCACAGGAGGCGGAGATACCGGGAACCGGGTGTCCCGCACTGGCTGTCTTGGGGATTCACTCGGTCCCAGATATTCTATTGCAGACACTGATATGGGTTACAAGGAATTATTATCTGTCCAAGAGAACTCCAGATATTCCCATGTTCGCCTCTCCGTTCCCGTGTGAGGATAGAAAGCAGCATAGGTGAAAACACAAACCCTGGCATCTATAAAGGGAACCGAATCCCTATTCGTCAATGCGAGAGAGCTGTGTGGGACATGTTTAAGATGTTATACATGTATTCCACTCCCTGCCCTGTACTATTGTCTCACTCCGATTAACCTCAACAATGAACTGGTCTCCAAACAGTCTGAGAGCCTAGTACCATGCCGCATTATGGATTCAATTATCCATCCTTAGAGTCTGAGCACCACTCAGTAAAACCGGCTATTTAACATTTCCTTGTTTCCCCATACACCTCCCCACCCCATCTATCCATCCATCCACAGTCATCCTTCCTATCTATCTATCTATCTATCTATCTATCTATCTATCTATCTATCTATCTATCTATCTATCTATCTATCTATCTATCTATCTATCCCCGCTCACGGTGCTCAGCCAGAGGAACCTCTCTCTTATATGAAGGGGTCTCTATGCAAATCAAGAGCTAATCACCATGTTTAAATCCTGCCAAGTCTCTGGCCCTGCAGCTCCCCCCAGAAGAAAGCACAGGTTTTCCCACACTCTCACTTTCACTCTTCCCCTCGGAATTTCTTACACAAAACCCAGGAAGATGAGAGTTTGGCTGAACTTAATTCTCACTCTGTCAATTCTCCCAGGTAACTATTAAAGAACAATGTGTACGCCCCGCCGGGTTCCTGAGCTTGATAGAATCAAGGGTCTAAAGAAATCTCTATTTTCAGCGGCCAGGCTGCGGGTCCTGCTGGTGGAGTCCGGAGGGGTTGGAAAAAGCCTGGAGCCTTCGGGTTCACCGTCAGCAGTTATCTCATGGATGGGATGGATCCGTCTGGCCCCCGGGAGGGGGCTGGAGTGCCCAATGAGGTTTGCATCAAACGCAATGGATGGAGCGAATTCCTCATGGGGACAAATCCTTAGCTAGTGTAAAGTCACACAACTGCTTTCACTAGGCTCCAGTTACTCTCGATTTACATCCGTGAGGATCTGGCCCTTTAAGCAAAAGGGGATGTTTAGCGCATTAAAGCCACAGAGGGTGATTAGTACATTATAACCGGTGTGGGGCCCCTCACCTTGGCGTCTCCGCCCTTCACAAGTGCTTATTGCCTTTATCCCCACAAGGCCGGGGAACTATCACAGCCCCTGGTTCAAAGAGGAGGGACGGACTCCGGGACATGCAAATGGACAATGCAGAGTCCGGGTGGGGCTGTGGGGCAGAGATCACCCGGCGCTTGACTAAGCCCCACTGGCAGAGCCTGGGAATATGGGCAGAGCTGCGACTTTCCAAAGGGACTGAGGGATTCTTTTCACCCCACTGACATCTGTAAATCAAAGCCCTGAGTCTCAGCTGGTACCAATGGGTGTTGCTGAGACATCCCGATCCACAATAAATCTCTGCAATTTCATAATTTCACCATGGAGATAAAAGACTCCGCCCCTCAGCCCTTGATGACATCACTCAGCTTAGCGCTGGTCCTCGGGTCAAGGGGGACAGTCACGTGACCAAGGGCTCTAAGATCGGGGTCACTGCAATTGCAGACAGAGGCTGAGGCAGAGGGAGAAAAAGACCCCGGGCTGGAGAGAGACCAGAACGCGGCTTCTACTGAACAACATAGAGCCCAGTGCTCCCTCCATCCTTCCGTGAAAGTCCCATCCTAGATTAGGCAAGCCCTGAATTTTAACTGCCAGGATTTCCATTGTTATAAACAAGCGTGCCTCAGTTTCCTCTTGGACCCAGAGAGTCTCACATGCACCGCCCCCGTTCTCCTGCCAAATATTTTTCTCTCCAACCCTCTGATCCCAAGGCCATGAAGAACAAGGGGTGTCCTGCACTGAACCACCCGAAACATGCTCTGTCAGGCCATAAGATGGTGTTGAGGGGTGAGAGATCACTTCAGCCCTCCCTGGGATAACAGTATCATCAGGATCCGGCCGCCCAGGCGCTGCACAGCACAGAGGAAGGGACCGTCTGCACCGATAGTTAATCACTAAAAATAGTAAGGGTAAGAGTGTGTGCCTCTTATAAGGAGCTGGGCATGCAAATGCTGGAGTTACCTTCCTGTTTAAATGTGATCCTCTCCCTGCCCAGGCTGCAGCCGGAGTCACAATCCGCAGCCCCCTGGGTCTGTGCAGTGACCAGCCAGTCCCCTGAGAACTTTCCCCTCCAACACCAGGGAAAATGCTATTTTTGCTCCTTTTATTTTTCGCTGCAGCAGCTTTGGAAGGTATTTTCCTCCTCTGAATAACTGACAAAGTTAGAAGAATAGTTTCTTACCTCTGCTTTTATGCCGATATTAATGGCCTGTCTTTATTCCCAGGTGTCCGGTCCCAGAGGCTGGTGGAGTCCGGAGGGGGTGTGAAAAAGCCCGGAGACTCTCTCCGCCTCTCCTGCAAAGCCTCCGGCTTCACCTTCAGCAGCGCCTACATGAATTGGCTCCGCCAGGCTCCCGGGAAGGGGCTGGAGTGGGTGGCTGAGATTAGAGCCGATGCATCCAAGCAATGGTATTCCCCAGCTGTTCAAGGGCGATTCACCATCTCCAGGGATAACGCCAAGAGTGAGCTGTATCTGCAGATGACCGGCCTGAAGCCCGAGGACACCGCCCGCTATTACTGTGCGAGACACAGTGAGAGTAAAACGGTCCATGCTAATACCAAAACCGGAGCTGCGGGACTTCCCGCGCCGGCCGCATGGGGGCAGCAACGACACAAACAAAACTCTCCTGTCTGGGCCGCGGGAGGGGCAAGGGCCGTCAGGGCTGAAACCTCCGACATCGCGGGTTAACTCTTTCATGTCCGGTCTACGTCGTCCCCCCCCCCCCCCCCCAGTGCATTGCGGAGCGCTGCTCGCCTCACGCAAAGGGCTCTTCTCGTGCGAGTGAACGGGGGATCTCCAGGGAGCGAAGCAACGAGCCATTGGCCCCTTCTCCATACGGCTAAACCTGCCGGGGACTGTTTCCCTCTGGTCCCCGCACAGCTCCCTGGAGCCGGTCACTGCTGGGCAGGGGATGCAGTCCCAACTCTCTCCCAGGGCCAGCGGGTCCCAGCCCCATGGGACCCCGTGAACCGGCTGCTTCCTCCCTCCCGCCAACCCCCCAGCCCGCTGCTCAGGGGCCGGAGCTGCAGAGCTGAGATTCGCCCTGACTGATGACTATTTATATTTATTTGTTTCCTTTATAAAAAAAAAAGAGCCAGGTCTCCCTGTATCCTCTTCAGGACCTGTGTTTACACCATAACCTTGTATCGGGGTGTTCTGGAACTACCCTTAAGGAATGTGTTGACGTGAATACTTAGTGCCGAGGAAAGCTTCTGTTTTTGCAGCTCCAGCCCTGTCCTTGCCCAGATCATGGATTGGATCGCTAGCCTGCAAGCGGGCATCTGCTTTGTAACGGGGGCTGACTTTTGCTCATAGTTTAACTCTTGCTATTTTCGCCTTAGATTCGCAGGGCCTGTCTTTAGGTCAGGGCTTAGGCCGTACACCAAGCCCTTATACCAGGTCTTATCTCGCAGGTGCTCTCTTTGTACTACACCCTGCTTCACAGATGGGGAAACTGAGGTACAGGGAGGAGACGGGACTTGTCCACTGTCAAAGTCAGATTCAGGACTCACATAATTTGTCAGACCACTCTGTTTATTAGCAAAGCACTTTGCCAATGCACCCAGATATGTGAGCCCCTCTCTGAGGCTCAAGCTAGCTTATTTATACAGCTAAACCAAAGCCAATTTAACATAAGAGACAAAAGGAAGCAGAAACTGACAAATATACATACATATCTTATTTGCATACTAACGTTTACCAATCTCCTAGCTCAGTAGGAACTCTAAGTTAATTAGTTTGAGGACCATTGTCTCACACTCCTTAATGTTTCTCTTCCTGACAACTATATTTCAACAAACCCTTCAAGTAGCATGTCTTTAATGAATTATAATTTCAATATAATTCATTCTACTTTCACAATCTCTCCTTTTGGTCAAGCTATGCAATGACCAACAATGACTGGGTTCCACATATCAATCATTCTTTATCTCTTTGTTCATCATTGATATTTAAAATCATCAAATTAGCACTCTGGTTTTGGGGCAGCTATCTGTGTAGCATGCCTGACACAATTTTGAATACAACAGGAAAGTAACTGAAAACATACAAAAATTATTAGGATTCCAAACAGGAGAGTTAGGGCTCCCTGAAACAACCAGTTTCCTATGCCAGAGAAATTGAAAAGGTTACTTAGCCACTTTCATAAAGAATTTGGCTCTTCGTGGGGAAGATATGCAATTTGATCTAAGTGGCTAGCACAATCTATTACCTCATTGGTGTTGTCTGGTATATACACACAGCAGTCTTTTCCAATGAGAGCACAAGTCCCTCCTTTTGCGGCCAGCACTATGTCCAGTGCCTGACAGTTTTGGAGGGCCATCTGTCAGATTGCCCCTGTTTCTTTGGCCAGGGCTCTTAAACTTTCTCCGGTTTCATTTGCCATTATTTCAACTACTGCTTGTAACCTTAGGGGCCTTTTTGCATGGTGTATTACTCCCCCTAATGGTATGAAGGAACCGCCAGTGGCCTCTTCCCAGGTTAAGGGGCTTATGTTATTTACATACCATTGGGCATCTGTTAAGTCCCTTCTTTTTCACCTGAAATTGTGGAGGCGTTCTCGAGGGTTCCTAGGTGTTCCTAGCGCTCGGAATTGTGGGAAGAGTCGGGCGGGATAACAGATTCCTGACCAATTAGCTGGTAGTGCGGTATAAGCTCTGGTTCCACACACCCAGTGATGGCCTATTAAGGCCGGGAAGGGTCGGTTGCACCCATTTGTCATATAGGTGTTTGCAAATGAGGAGGAGTATCCCCCAAAGGGTACAGGGTAATTCTCCTTATGAGGAGTGGTGTTATTTGCATGACATTGAAAGATTGTATTGTTTTCACTAAGGTTACTGTAGGGGGAACATGAGATTGATTTCTCTGTTTGATCCCTGGTTGAGAAAAAAATCATATCTCCATACCCAGCCCGCCACTTTTTAGTTTTGTTTGAATAATTCCATACACCATTGGCCACAATATGCTGAAGGCAATGGCTTTTTCCCAGATCCAGCCCTGTCCCATTACACACCCAACACCAATGACCTTTTCCCTCCACCACACTTATCCATTGAGATGCATTTATTCCCACCACTTCCCAAGTGTCATTGCTGTTCCATATTTTGTTAAACGGACGAGGCCCTCCAGTGAGGTCTGGAGACTTGAGTGGGATAGCCAGGACAGGAACACCTGTTTGAGAGTGGGCTGGGATGTGGCTGCAGGCCCAGCAATTAGAAATATTAAGGGTCTGAGGTATTCACACCTGCTGCTGGATAAAAGAATTGTGATCTTGGCAACAAGAAGAAAGCCAAGGAATGTGTGGGCCCCTTACTGAATGAGGGAGGCAACCTAGTGACAGAGGATGTGGAAAAAGCTAATGTACTCAATGCTTTTTTTGCCTCTGTTTTCACGAACAAGGTCAGCTCCCAGACTGCTGTGCTGGGCATCACAAAATGGGGAAGAGATGGCCAGCCCTCTGTGGAGATAGAGGTGGTTAGGGACTATTTAGAAAAGCTGGACGTGCACAAGTCCATGGGGCCGGACGAGTTGCATCCGAGAGTGCTGAAGGAATTGGCGGCTGTGATTGCAGAGCCATTGGCCATTATCTTTGAAAACTCGTGGCGAACCGGGGAAGTCCCGGATGACTGGAAAAAGGCTAATGTAGTGCCAATCTTTAAAAAAGGGAAGAAGGAGGATCCTGGGAACTACAGGCCAGTCAGCCTCACCTCAGTCCCTGGAAAAATCATGGAGCAGGTCCTCAAAGAATCAATCCTGAAGCACTTGCATGAGAGGAAAGTGATCAGGAACAGCCAGCATGGATTCACCAAGGGAAGGTCATGCCTGACTAATCTAATCGCCTTTTATGATGAGATTACTGGTTCTGTGGATGAAGGGAAAGCAGTGGATGTATTGTTTCTAGACTTTAGCAAAGCTTTTGACACAGTCTCCCACAGTATTCTTGTCAGCAAGTTAAGGAAGTATGGGCTGGATGAATGCACTATAAGGTGGGTAGAAAGCTGGCTAGATTGTCGGGCTCAATGGGTAGTGATCAATGGCTCCATGTCTAGTTGGCAGCCGGTATCAAGTGGAGTGCCCCAGGGGTCGGTCCTGGGGCCAGTTTTGTTCAATATCTTCATAAATGATCTGGAGGATGGTGTGGATTGCACTCTCAGCAAATTTGCGGATGATACTAAACTGGGAGGAGTGGTAGATACGCTGGAGGGGAGGGATAGGATACAGAAGGACCTAGACAAATTGGAGGATTGGGCCAAAAGAAATCTGATGAGGTTCAATAAGGATAAGTGCAGGGTCCTGCACTTAGGATGGAAGAACCCAATGCACAGCTACAGACTAGGGACCGAATGGCTAGGCAGCAGTTCTGCGGAAAAGGACCTAGGGGTGACTGTGGACGAGAAGCTGGATATGAGTCAGCAGTGTGCCCTTGTTGCCAAGAAGGCCAATGGCATTTTGGGATGTATAAGTAGGGGCATAGCGAGCAGATCGAGGGACGTGATCGTTCCCCTCTATTCGACATTGGTGAGGCCTCATCTGGAGTACTGTGTCCAGTTTTGGGCCCCACACTTCAAGAAGGATGTGGATAAATTGGAGAGAGTCCAGCGAAGGGCAACAAAAATGATTAGGGGACTGGAACACATGAGTTATGAGGAGAGGCTGAGGGAGCTGGGATTGTTTAGCCTGCAGAAGAGAAGAATGAGGGGGGATTTGATAGCTGCTTTCAACTACCTGAAAGGGGGTTCCAAAGAGGATGGCTCTAGACTGTTCTCAATGGTAGCAGATGACAGAACGAGGAGTAATGGTCTCAAGTTGCAGTGGGGGAGGTTTAGATTGGATATTAGGAAAAACTTTTTCACTAAGAGGGTGGTGAAACACTGGAATGCCATACCTAGGGAGGTGGTAGAATCTCCTTCCTTAGAGGTTTTTAAGGTCAGGCTTGACAAAGCCCTGGCTGGGATGATTTAACTGGGAATTGGCCCTGCTTCGAGCAGGGGGTTGGACTAGATGACCTTCTGGGGTCCCTTCCAACCTGATATTCTATGATTCTATGATTCTATGATCATGGTCTCCCCAGACCGTAAGATACCAGCAGCCGAGGAACAGCGTCTGTTTCTGGCAACCCTTACGAGAGCGTAGATTGTAAGGTATTGCAGACTGTTCCTCTACGTCTTCTTCTGGAGTCAAAATTGACTCTGTGTTGTCCTGAGGTGATGATTGGTTCTCTGGGGATGGTGCCTTCTTACACTGTGAGGCATGTAACCACGCTGCGATGCCAGATAGTTTAACAGCCGTCCATGTAGTAAGCAGTACCTGATGAGGACCCTTCCACTGGGGCTCAAGGCGTGCTTTCAAGGATGGCGCCGTACGTAGACCCAATCACCTGGCTCAAGGTTGTGGCAAGTGTCGGAGGTGGGTTCCGTGGGCCAGGCGGCTCGAACCTGTGAATGGAAGTGACTTACAGCTTGCATTAGTCCCTTGCAATACTGAAGAAGCGCACTGTGAGTCAAGTTCAAATCTGGAATGGGAGTAATGGTAGTCATAGCTTGCATAGGGCGTCCCATAACAATTTCAAAGGGACTTAATTTATGCCTTTGGGATGGAGTGGATCTCATGTCCATAAGGGCTAATGGTAAGGCTACTGGCCAGCTTAATCCTGTAGAGTCACAAATTTTAACAAGCTTATTCTTAAGTACACTATTTCGTCTTTCAACTGCACCTGCGCTCTGTGGGTGGTAGGGACAGTGCAACAGGTGTTTGATGTGCAATATATGGTCCAGGTGTTGAACAAGTTGTCCAGTAAAATGTGCACCCCGATCCCTGGACAGAGTAGCAGGAATTCCCGTGGCAGGCATAATATGATTTAACAAACATTTGGCAACAGACAGTGAGTCAGCCTTGCGACAAGGAAAGGCTTCAATCCAACCAGAGAATAAACATACCATAACAATATAAATTCATATTGTTGACACTTAGGCATTTGTACAAAATCAAGTTGCCAATGCAAGAACGGTGCTTGAGGCAGGCCCCGGAACCCCTGGGCCACTTTTACAGGTTTACCAATATTATGGCTTTGGCAAATGGTACAGGCTGCACAGTGGCAGGCTGAAAAAGAGCTAAAATGGGGGGCCCACCATCCTGTCTTAGTTACAGCAGAGACCATCCCCTCCTTTCTGACATGCAAAACACCATGTAGCAGGGCGGCCTGAGATGGGTAGAGTGAAAAGGGAGCTACAAAGGCACCAGTAGGCAAGCAGCAAAAAGAATCGGGATGTAGGACCTTAGCAGGGAACTGACTCGCTTTGACTACGTATCTGTGCAGCGCCTAGCACATGGAGGCTGTGAACTTGCTTGCGATAATAATGTGTGTCATCCACATGAGCCATTAACTGATGGCTATTAGGCAGGTGCCACATTTATGAGGAGGACAGAGAGAACTAATTTCCTCCTGCTTTGCATGAGAGGGCGGGGTATGCAAATGATTATTTCGCTTCTTCTTAAGAATAGATTATCTCCGTTCTTTAGTTCAGCGGTCCCTGCAAAAGTCAAATCTGTGTCATTCCCTCTGGATCTTCGTGCCTGTTCCTAGCTGATTTCCGGAGCGAAGATGAAAACTTTGCTTCTCTCTCTCCTTCTCTCTGCTATTGCAGCATGTAAGTACCGAGGAGGGAGCAGTCTCCTGTCTCTACCGATCCCGCTGCTGGTCATCTCTCTGACCGAGATTTCCCCGTGCTCTTTGCAGGTGTCCGCTCCCAGGTTAAACTGCTGCAGACCGGAGCAGCCCAGGTGAAGCCCTCACAGACCCTGAGACTCACCTGCTCAGTGTCCGGATTCTCTCTCACTGAGTACGGGAATGGAGTGAGCTGGGTTCGACAGCCCCCGGGGAAAGGCCTGGAGTGGTTATCCACTGTGTACTGGGACGAAGACAAATATTACCAGGAGTCGCTGAAAAACCGATTGACCATCTCCAGGGACACCTCTAAAAGCGAGGTGTATCTGGAAATGAGAGGCCTGGAAGCCGGAGACAGCGGCACCTATTACTGCGCCAGGAGACACACAGTGACCCAGAGCACAGCAGGGACTGGTACAAAAAGGGGAAGCGGATTCTGAGGTGTGCAGTGAGGCCAGATTAACTCAGAGCAAGGAGGTTCCCCCAGCCAAACTCCCTGTGAATGAAAAGAAAATGCAGAGTAGGAGAAAACAGCTTCTTTTCTCTCTCTCCCAACATGGTACTGCAGAAAGAGGAATCGCGATATTCAGTGACACACACTGGAAAAAGCAATCCGTTTAATTCAACATATATGACTTCCAAGCGTTTCACCATTAAATATGTGAATACATCCAGTCGTTACCAAATGGCAAAGAGAGAGAGAGAGAGGTCTATCCATAAATAAGTATCATCGATAGATAGATAGATAGATAGATAGATAGATAGATAGATAGATAGATAGATAGATAGATAGATAGATAGATAGATAGATAGATAGATAGATAGATAGATAGAACTGGAATCATGTTTTAGTTGTTTTGTACAATGTCTAGTATAGTTTTGGATGTTGTATCTGAAGGAAGAAACAAACAGCAAGAAAAATGACAAAGAAGAAAAGGAAAAGGATCAAATATGTAAAGGGGGGCCCATAATATTGACGAAAACAATAACAAGAAAGACATTTATTCTTACTGTGACAGTGAAAGAAAATTGACAGACTGAAACCAGAAACTAGAAGAGTAATTTAAACTCACATATAACAAAATAAAAATAAAATCTTAGTCTCCGGACATGAGCCGGTGTGAATTTTTCACAAAAGGGATGATGACTGTACGGCTAGTCGGGTGATAAACTAATAGGTAGCGGGTCTGATTCATAAACTATCTGTCAGAAGGCGAGAGGGGATACCCACCTGTTCTAGTAAAGTAAGTGTGTTGTGAAGGCAGCAAATGTAGCTCTGCCAGGCTGGGACCAGATCCAAAGCCCATTCAACTCAATGGAAAGCTTAGCTTCTCCCCACCAGGCTGAAAATCTGGCCTCGGTGACTAAACTCTTTAGAGCAAGGAATTGCAGAAGGATCTAAGGGCGCCTATATCCAACCGAATGTCCCCTGGAGACGGTTCCTAACTCCCTTGGGCGCTATTGGAAATTCCAGACTTTGCTGTCACACGTGCTCCTCCCCCAGGGGATAAGACTCATTTACGGTTTCCCTTTCCAGGCGTCCTCTCCCAAGTGCAGCTGAAGGAAACGGGCCCGGGAGCGGTGAAGCCCGGGGAGTCCCTTAAACTTTCCTGCACCAACTCTGGAGACTCGGTTTCTAGCACCAGCGCCACCTGGGACTGGGTCCGGCAGCCTGTGGGGAAAGGGCTGGAGTTTATGGGGCGCATCTGCGACAGACCTAGCAGGTGGTCCATAGACTACGCCAGGTCTCCACAGAGCCGAATGAGCATCGCACAGGGCACCGCCAAGAACCCGGTCTCCCTGCAGCTCCGCTCGCTGACAGCTGCGGACACCGCCACCTGTCCCTGCGCCAGAGGCAACGCTCAGGGACACACCAGCAGGCAGCTGTACAAAAACGGGAAGCGGGTTTTTGTCATTGTCAAGCTACAATGGAAGGGGAAGATATGAACTGACTCTTAAAATCAATTAGCGACGAGGCCATTCACACTGCGTTCCTCTAGGGACATGGGCATCTTCACAGGAGAACATTCTTCTGGAGCGGGGGGAGGAGGATACGGACTGTAACTGCTTTCAAAATACAGTAGCAAAGAAGCAAGGTGTGTTCCCTCCTTCTGCTGAGATAGATGTCAAATTCCTGTACCACAGAAAGTGACAAATCAGTGGGATAAACATATTGATTAAAAACATATTGGCGACCTGAAGTATTGATAAAGTCCTCTGTGTGCGTTTGATTTTTCACTACGTGCATTATGATGTGAAAAAGGGAAAAAGAAAAGAGAGGGAATGGAGACTCCTCCACCTTGACTGCAACAGAGTTACCACTGATTTACGCTACAATTTTATGAATGAGATAGAAAATGGGTCATTATTCACCTTTGGTGTAACACGACCCAAAGATAAAAGTATCGTTCATGGCCTCGTGATCTCCTGTGGCAATGACACAAGTAAGTTGTGCGAAATTCTGCGGGAAACTATTCCCTTCAAAGAGGAGAAAAATGTTTGAGACAAACACTTGCAGTGAAGATGCTGGCCTTGCCTCTACAAATAGTTTTCAGCATCATGCTCTGTTCTCTGGTATTCTACTCTCTGATAGTGCAATCATGAAACCAATGCTTGTATCCCTTCTCCTGCTGGCCACCCCATTGCGTGAGTATTGCGTGGGACAGATCTGCACACCACCAGGTGATGAATGGCTTGTGGGATTAATTCACAGGGCTCTGTCTTTTCCACAGAGGTCCTGTCACAAGTGCAGCTGGTGGAGTCAGGACCCGGGACTGTAAAACCCTCAGAGACTCTCAGCCTCACCCACTCCATCTCAGGGGCCTCCTCGGACACCCTGGGCAGTAATTATTGCTGGTGGCTCTGGATCCAGCAGGGTCGCGGGAAAGGGCTAGAATGGATGAGGCCTATAGCGCAAGAGGGAGGCACAAACTATGCTGCTTCCCTCCAGAGTCGCATCAGCATCAACCTTCCAAGAACCAGGTCTCCCTGCAGCTCCGCTCGCTGGCAGCTGCGGACACCGCCAGGTATTACTGCTCCAGAGACACACAGTAACACGGAGCAAAGCAGGGGAAGCGGATTCTGAGCAGCCCAGGGAGACCAGTTTAACTCACTTGTCTACCACAACAATGAATCCACCCCTGCAGTAGCCTGCTGCCGTCTAACTTTTGGGGTGTATCCTCATGACTGGGATTAGGAGCTTGTCAGAGCTCTCTCAGCTACTCCGGTTTCAAAGGGGACTAGACCAAAGAGTTCTAAGGAGCTATGAAAGCATATCCCAAGGGTGCCTTGCGTTTAGGAGGCAGTGTTGCTATGCACCACCAACAAAGAGATGGTCTATGGAATGCAGACACCTGATAATGTACATAGATCTATGTTCTCTCAACATGTCTTTGGGAATCAGACCATTGAAATGGAAGGGGCTAATTTTTCAGGATGCCAGAAGATGAGGAAGCTTTAAAAAACAAACAGAAAAAAACAACAACAATGCATGTTACATGTTACCAGCAAGAACAAATGGATTTACACTGGCCATTGACAAGTTTAGGCTTTACATTTGGGGAAGGTTTCTAACCATCAGAGGAGTGAAGTTCTGCAACAGCCTTCCAAGGGGAGAAGTGGGGGCAAAAAACCTAACTGGCTTCAAGAATGAGCTTGATAACTTTGTGGAGGGGATAATATGGTGAGTCTGCCTACAATGCCATGTATTCAATCTGCGACTGCTAGAAGCAGCTATCTCCAAGGGCTGGTGATCAGACACTAGATGGGGAGGGCTCTGAGTTACTACAGAGAATTCTTTCCCAGGTGTCTGCCTGCTGGGTCTTGCCCACATGCTCAGGGCTTAACTGATCACCATATTTGGGGTCGGGAAGGAATTTTTCCCCTGGTCAGATTGGCAGAGACTCTGTTTGTTTGTTTGTTGCCTTGCTCTGCAGCATGAGGCACGGGTCACTTGCAGATTTAAACTAGTGTAAATGGTGGAGTCTCTCTAACTTGAAGTCTTTAAGCCATGATTTGAGGACTTCAGTAACTCAGCCAGAGGTGAGGGGTCTTTTACAGGAGTGGGTGGGCAAGGTTCTGTGGTCTGCAATATGCAGAAGGTTAGAATAGATTATCATGATCTTCCATTCTGACTTTAAAGTCTAGGAAAGCCCTGTCCTCAGTGAATACTCACTCACTGTTAAATGGCACACATTGCAAACGTTGGTATTCTTAGAGTAATAAACGTTGGTATTCTTAGAGTAATAAACGTTGGTATTCTTAGAGTAATAACTTTTCAACAGTAGACCTCAAATCTCTTTACAAGGAGAGGGAAGAATTGTCCTCCTTCTTGTTATAGATGGGGAAACTGAGGCACAAGATAGGGAAGTGACAGGACTTGCCCAAAGTCACCCTGCAGGCCACAGCGAGGGAAGACTCATAGGCTCATTGATGTTAGGGCCAACAGGGACCATCCTGATCATCTAGTCTAGTCACAGAACCTCACCCACCCATTCTGTGATAGACCCCTGACCTCTGGCTGAGTTACTGAAGTCCTAGAATCATGATTTAAGCACTGTCTGAGCTCAGAATAAACCCTTCGCTCCTCAAAGTCTACTTAACCTACAATAAGCTTAACTGGGGGAAAAGAGACAATTCTAGGAACTCATTGATTTTATTTCATCTAATTCCTTTCCGTTAATTTAATATTGAATCCCAGTGATCAGATTTAACTCCTCACAAAGAGACAGTATTTCTTTGATAGGGAGCTTCTCTTCCTCCTCCTTTCACCTCCTCCTAACACACTCTGTTCCCACAACGAGCCTCAGATGTCTTATCAGGGAGGTTGCCTAGGGAGGCTGTGGAATCTCCATCATTGGAGATTTTTAAGAGCAGATTAAACAAACACCTGTCAGGGGTGGTCTAGATGGCGCTGGTCCTGCCATGAGAGCAGGGGACTGGACTAGGTGACCTCTCGAGCTCCCTTCCAGTCCTATGATTGTACAAACGGGGAACAGTTTAAGTGAACTGGGAGCCTAAGTCCAACTTTCAGAAGTGACTTAAATTTAGCAGCCTAAATCCCAGAGAAAATTATTAGAATGTAGGTCCCCAAATCATTTAGTTACATCAAACCCAAAGCCCTGAGGCTCCTTTGCCAATTCTAGACGAATAAACAGTGTTGCTGAAAGACACCACAGCCCCACTACCAGGAGTGAAGAATCCGCCGTCCCCAGTGTCTGTGCAGTGTCAGGCAGAACCCCAAGGCTCAGGAACATGCCACTCTGGCTACATTTCCTTCTGATTGCAACTGTTTCCGCTGGTACTTTGTTTTCCTGAAGACAACGGGGAGTCCCTGGTTTTGTATAAATCTCGACAGGAGCCAGGTCTGCAGGGATTTCATTGTGTCTTTATTTGCTGGTGTCCGGTCCCAGGTCCACCTGTTGGAGTCCGGAGGGGGTGTGAAAAAGCCGGGAGACTCTCTGCGCCTCTCCTGCAAAGCCTCCAGGTTCACCTTCAGCAGCTACTGGATGAGCTGGGTCAGACAGGCCCCTGGGAAGGGACTGGAGTGCACAGGGGAAATACACCCAACTTCAACTACGCACAGACCTTCAAGGGACGCTTCACCATCTCCAAAGACAACCCCAACAACCTGCTGTATCTGCAGATGACCGGCCTGAAACCCGAGGACACCGCCCGGTATCACTGTGCCTGACACACAGTGAGGGGAAACCGGCCTGAGCTCGGACTAAAACCTGCCCTGTCGCTTTCAGAATCTGGTAGCTGCTGGTGGGTATCAAGCACCAAAATCTGCAGAGGAGAAAAGGCAGAAAACAGGGGAATCTACCAATCCCTGTCCGTCACCTCCACTTTCGTGTTCCGGGCAATTTACCCAACATAGAGGTTCACACTCATACAGGAAGGCATGTATGAGAGGGGCTTCCCCACCCCGTCCCCCTGCCACTTACACACCAGGGAGGGTCCCCTTCTCCACCCACCCCAGCCCACCCCACCATACCCAGCGTCTCCACATTCTCCATGTGCTGGGACTGATGCAACATAAATTATATCCGACAAACAGATCTTTGTGGGAGGGAACATCTGTTTGTCCTGAGATGGCCCAGGGCTTCGACTCCTGGGGTCCGAAACGGGGCCCTCCGGCCCAACCTTAACAAAGGGAATAAATTACTATTAATTATTTATTATGATCCAGGATAATACTATAACTGAACAGCAGTGATTCAGGACTCACAGTTTTATCGCAGGTCCTAGTACGCCCCAAACTGAGGTAATGTATCAGCCCCCCACAATGTTTAGTGTCGTTGCTTTCACAGCATCTGTGAGACAGGGAAATGCTGCTGCCCCCCTGTTCGAGATGAGGAACTATCGAGAACGAGTCTATAAAATATTTGCTGGCAAAGTTTGAGACTGCGCCAAAGCTGAGGAGGGGGAGGAGGATGAAGATCATGGTGATGCTGATTGAAAGGGGTCTAGAAGCGCTAGGCTGTCATTACCAGGACTGCAGCTTCCTTTCTTGCTTTCTCTCTTTTCTGCTACAATCCCTCACTCCCGGCTTCCTCTGACAGCCCCTTTCCGGATCCATGCAGGACCGGGTTCCCATTGTGCAGGACTCCACACAAACACTTGGTACCTGATCCGATGTCGATCCAAGCCACCTAAAAATCCCCTGGGGTTTCAATGGGATTTGGGTCGGAGCGCTACAACACATTGATACACATTTACCCTCTTCCCCTGGAATCAGAGGGCAGGAAATGAGATCACCCAGGGAAGCAGTTTGTGTGTCTTATAAGGTGCGGGGCATGCAAATCAGAGTGACAGTTTCCAGTTTAAATCTGAGCCTCTGTCTGCCCAGGCTGCACCCGGAGACACAATCCGCAGCAGCCCCTGGGTCTGTGCAGTGACCAGCCAGTCCCCTGAGAACTTTCCCCTCCAGCACCCGAGAAAATGAGGCTTTGGCTCTATTTAGGGTTCCTTACAGCAGCTTTGGAAGGTAATTTCAGCCTCTCACACCTTTGGCGTGGCAGGGGAACAGTCTATTAATTGCTCTTAATATTAATGAGAATTATATTGTGTTTCTATTCCCAGGTGTCCGGTCCCAGGTGCAGCTGGTGGAGTCCGGAGGGGATGTGAAGAAGCCCGGAGACTCTTTCCGCCTCTCCTGCAAAGCCTCCGGCTTCACCTTCAGCAGCTATCAGATGAGCTGGGTCCGTCAGGCTCCCGGGAAGCGGCTGGAGTGGGTCTCACTCATTTACACTGATGGGAGCCAACAATTTTACGCAGACTCAGTGAAAGGGCGATTCACCATCTCCAGGGACAACTCCAACAACCTGCTGTATCTGCAGATGACCGGCCTGAAGCCCGAGGACACCGCCCGGTATCACTGTGCGAGAGACACAGTGCGGGGAAGCCGGACTGAGCTCAGACAAAAACCTGCCCTCGCTGGCTAAGGGCAAACTCTCCGCTGGCCGGGCTGGAGTTCTACAGCTCGCAGCGGGGAGAGCCGTGAAATTAATTACTCCTCCCCTGAGCTGCCTCGCTGTGGCTCTCTGACACACACACAAATGCAGACACTGACTAACCGCACTATTTGCAGCCTCCAGCCCACAACTTTCCCTTGTCCCTAATACACTCTGTGCCCCACACTCCGCTCCTCCCCAACTTTCCTCACCCCCCTCCACCTCCCAATACCTCAGGCTGATAGAACCAACGTTAAAGTGTATGAATTAAAATGTGTTATTTAAACCCACCTCCAACAGCCAGGCTGAGGGTTTCCGAGCTGCCCTAGAGATACGGACACCTCATGCCTATTATAACCCCTCGGGAGCTCTAGAAAACACATCTGCCTGATACTCCAGTACCCATTCACTCCTGTGCCACAGACAACTTATCCCTACCCCCATGTCCTCCCACTGCCCTCTTTGCAGGAGCCAATTTACCAGTTTTTAGAGCATTTCCCGTAAAGCGGTGCTTTCTCTGGCTCTGTACCCCAGATGCAGCCTCGTAGAACCGATTCATAACAAAATAAAAGTTCAGAGATCCCCTTTTAGAAGTGCACTGGGCTGCCTCAGAGGAATTTCGCAATCCCACTCAGAAGTTTAGAGATGAACTATCCGGATTCTCCCCTGCTCTGCACCTTGCGTTCCATTTCTAACCTAGCCTGCAAAGCAGATGGGCTGTGGGCCTGTTCTGATGTCCAGCGCCTCCTACACTTTCAGAACCGGGGCAGATTCACCTCCCATTACTGGAGTGCAGGTCAGCTGATATATAGAACAGGGGGAGAAACCCAATTTGTCGGGTGACCAGAGCCACAACATAAATAACCTGCTGATGAAGACTCCAGGGGAACAGGGTCACAAACATGTCACAGGCTGAACTTTATTCATCTCCGCCAAGCCCAGGTACACAGAGTGTCAAGGTCACGTTACAAGCCGTTCCCTGGCTTAGAACAAGGGGCCTAGTTAGACCAAAACATTGCTCACCATGTATGTCTGCTACAGAGATGGACGGGGAAATCTTCAAAGTTACTCACACAGGCTGGGTGCCGCTCCCTTTCTTAGGGAGCCTGGATACCAAGGTGCCCTTAGTAAGTTTTCCTCCGAAAATGTTCCAATTCAATCGTTTAAAATAAAATATGCTTTTGTTTGTTTCCTCGTATTGAAATAGACACTTATTTTCCTAGTGGTTTTAAATCTCTCAAATTGTGGGTGCCCAGCTTGGAATCCCTACATGGGGATTTCTCACCAGAAAATGGGCCATTCCCAAACTCGGAGAACCAAGCCCCTTCCAAAGCCTCTCCGACCCGCCGAGTTCAAAATTGAGGCAGTTCAAAGAGCTGTTTTTGTTTGTTTGTTTGTTTTTGTTGTTGTTTTTTTTTTTAATCATGGCCAAGGAGCACAGCAGGAAAATGCGTGTTACCGTGCTAATGACTCCCAAGTTCTCTGTTAAGAGCAATGTTCTCTGTCTCTGGTCACGTATCAGGCAGTGTATTAAGGACACACACAACGTTTGCCAGACTCTCTGGATGTGTCACTCTCCTCTCTGAGCTCGGATCTCGGGATTTCAAGTCGATTATTAAAAGTGGGATATGCAAATAGGGTTAGTTAGCTCCCTGCTTAAACCCCGCCATTCCCCAGACCCTGCAGCTCCGCCTTTGGGAAGCCAGAGCCTTGTGGGGCCGGGCAGTGAAAGAGTCCGGAGGGGACGTGAAAAACCCGAGACTCTCTCCGCCTCTCCTGCAAAGCCTCCGGCTTCGCCTTCAGCAGCCACTGGATAGACTGGGTCCGCCAGGCTCCTGGGAAGGGGCTGGAGTGGGTCTCCGGAATTAGCGGAGCGGGGAGCACGTATTACCCCGCTTCAGTCCGGGGTCGCTTCACCGTCTCCAGAGACACCTCCAGCAGCCTGCTGTACTTGCAAACGCCTGGCCTGAGACCCGAGGACACCGCCGTGTACTACTGCGCCAGAGACTCACCCACCTGCGGAAGCTGCGCCAAAAACCTTCCCCTGCAGTGTCTGGAGAAGGACTTGGCTGCTGGGAGGCGCTCAAGCTCTGAACTACTAAACGAAGCTCGGATATAGGGACAGAGCAAAACCAGGGAGTTTGTTCGCTGGCTCAGGAAGGGAACAAGCAGGTAAAACCCAGAAATATTTCAGCTGTGCTGCACAGAAGCTGGTGTGTCCATAGTCTCTCTCTCTCTCTCTCTCTCTCTCTCTCTCTCTCTCTCTCTCTCTCTCTCACACACACACACACACACACACAGCCAGAGAGGTTTGTAAAAGGGAGACTGCAAATACTCATCTCCTTGCCTGTTCAGAGTTCCTTTCCATTTAGCCAGTCAGTGAACGTTAAGGGGGAACTTTTATCTGGTTTCACTGGGATTTTAATAAAACCCTAAATAAAACATACATCACAGAGACTGGTCGACAGCTGTTTCACATTGTGGAAGATCCACTGATTTCAATAACCTTATCCCTATACACAAAAGCTGAGGATTCAAATAGGAAAAAAAAGTCCATTATTTAACACAGGGGCGCTATTTATACCTTAAGATGTAGGCGCAACACCTAGAAAAGTTCCTTTGAAAATGCCAACAATATTTAGGAGGAGGTTCTAGCTACACATTTAGGAATTTATATTGTCCCCGTCAACAATCAGTGAGGAATCAAAAAGGGAAAGTGATTAGCAATTGGTTATTTAAGCAGTTGGCAGCTATTGATTATCCGTAACAGGGCACAAACCTGGGATCTTCAGAAAGCCTAAGGGAACCCCAGTCTGTAATTTGGGACGGTCAGTTAAAGCAGGAGGTACCAAGTCGGGGACAGCGGTGAAGAAGCCCGGAGAGTCCCAGGCGGTGAAATGTGCAGTCAGCGGGTTTAACGGTATGGGCTGTAACACGTTCTGGATCCGGCAGGCTCCTGGGAAGGGGCTGGAGTGGCTGATTTACTATTATTCTCCGTCCGACAGCAGCTACTCTCCGGCAATCCAGGGGCGATCCACAGGCTCAAGGACAGCTCCAATTTCTATTCGCAAATGACCAGCCTGAAAGCCGAGGACACCGCGGGCTATCACTGTGCGAGAGACACAGCAAGGGGAAACCTGCCAGGCTTCATACAAAAACCAGCCCCCTCCTCCGCAAGTCAGTGAATGGCAGTTAGTCTTTAAGGTGCCACTAGACTCCTGGTTGTTTTTGTGGACACTCACTCACTCTCGTAATGGGAAGGGGGCAGCCGTTACACTGAGAACAAAGGGAAGGTCTCACACAGAGTTTTCATGCCGCTATTCACCACGGTGGAAACTGGGACAACAGTGGGTCGGTCCTGGGGCCGGTTTTATTCAATATCTTCATAAATGATCTGGAGGATGGTGTGGATTGCACTCTCAGCAAATTTGCGGATGATACTAAACTGGGAGGAGTGGTAGATATGCTGGAGGGGAGGGGTAGGATACAGAAGGACCTAGACCAATTGGAAGATTGGGCCAAAAGGAATCTGATGAGGTTCAATAAGGATAAGTGCAGGGTCCTGCACTTAGGACGGAAGAACCCAATGCACAGCTACAGACTAGGGACCGAATGGCTAGGCAGCAGTTCTGCGGAAAAGGACCTAGGGGTGACAGTGGACAAGAAGCTGGATATGAGTCAGCAGTGTGCCCTTGCTGCCAAGAAGGCCAATGGCATTTTGGGATGTATAAGTAGGGGCATAGCGAGCAGATCGAGGGACGTGATCGTTCCCCTCTATTCGACATTGGTGAGGCCTCATCTGGAGTACTGTGTCCAGTTTTGGGCCCCACACTTCAAGAAGGATGTGGATAAATTGGAGAGAGTCCAGCGAAGGGCAACAAAAATGATTAGGGGACTGGAACACATGAGTTATGAGGAGAGGCTGAGGGAGCTGGGATTGTTTAGCCTGCAGAAGAGAAGAATGAGGGGGGATTTGATAGCTGCTTTCAACTACCTGAAAGGGGGTTCCAAAGAGGATGGCTCTAGACTGTTCTCAATGGTAGCAAATGACAGAACGAGGAGTAATGGTCTCAAGTTGCAGTGGGGGAGGTTTAGATTGGATATTAGGAAAAACTTTTTCACTAAGAGGGTGGTGAAACACTGGAATGCGTTACCTAGGGAGGTGGTAGAATCTCCTTCCTTAGAGGTTTTTAAGGTCAGGCTTGACAAAGCCCTGGCTGGGATGATTTAACTGGGAATTGGTCCTGCTTTGAGCAGGGGGTTGGACTAGATGACCTTCTGGGGTCCCTTCCAACCCTGATATTCTATGATTCTATGATTCTATGAAAAGTTTTCCCCTCTGCCCTGGAGGTTCTGAACCAGTCTGGTCCACTGGTCACAGAGCCCAGAGCGCCCGACACCCGGTGTGTACTGAGAGAGGCTTTCGCATTAAGCGGGGCTGGGAAGGGGCTGGAGTGCCAGGGCGGCTCGCAGAAATAGTGCAGAGAGTTCTGCAAATGATTTTTCTGAGGATGAAAAGAGAACTGAAAATACCACCAAAACTGAAGATCGCATAGGTCAAGGAGAAGACCCTGCTGACACAGAGTATGAAGACGAATGCCCCGATCTGGTTGACTTGTCAACATTAAACAGAGAATTTCAGGAAACTACCACGTGCTTCTGCCATAGAGGGGAGGATTCACAGCTTCCCAGGACAGCTTCAATTTTTGTTTACATAGGAACGGCCCGAGAGCCAACAACTCATCCTTGCATTATTGTGCCAGAGACCCCGGTCCTGGGAGCACAATGACTGTCTCCATTGCAACTACCGCGGGTGGGGGGGAGGCAGTTAAACATATACATTGTACTTTAACTCCCTACACAATTCCCTCTCCCATGACCTCAGGAATTGGGAAACAGGGCATGGATCACGTGATGATTCCCTGTTCTGTTCATTGCCTCTGGGGCACCTGGCATTGGCCACTGTCGGAGGACAGGATACTGGACTAGATGGACCTTTGGTCTGACCCTGTATGGCCGTTCCTATGTTCTTAAAGAACAGTTGCATTATTTATAAAGAGATTTTAATAGATTCCAAAGCCAGAAGGAAACCTTGTGATCCTCTAGTCTGACCTCCTGCATAACAAAGGCCACAGAAGTGGGTCTATGGGAGATAGGCACCCAAAAGCTCTGTGAAATCAATAGGATTTGGGCTCCCAACTCGCTTAGTTTCCTTTGGGAATACCCGCACGGAAGAAGAGTTAGTCGTTTGAAGCTGGAATTTATCTGATACCCACAGTAAAAATCCACTATGTAGGAGGAGATTGAACAAAGGGAAGTGACTATGGCTGGGATTCTAAAGGGCACTAGGGGTGTTAGGTGCTCAACTCACGTTGAAATTGGTGGGAAGACAGGGTCCTAAACACCTTTAGGCTTTTTTTTAAAAAAAAGCTCTGTACTTCCAACACAATCTTCAAGGAGACCTTTAGCTTTCACACCTCCCTGACCAAGACAGTTCCCTGGTCTCAAGCCAAAACAAAAGAGTTCTCCTTCGGGGTTTGATCCAACGACGTCTAAACCTAAGAAGAGCATCTGTGTTGATCGCAATAAAGTTTGGGTCTAGCCCTAGAGCCATGTCTAGAGATTTGAGTGAAGGCAAGTGGTGATTTCTCTCTTCGGCGAAAGTATATTCCGGACCCCAGCACACTTTGTTGGGCGCTGCACAAACACAGAAAGTCCCCTCTGAGCCTTAGTTACCGTAATTCTGCTGATCAGTGACAGATGTTCGTACCTCTTATAAAGAGGGAAATATGTAAATTACGGTGCCAGTTTCCTGTTAAAATCTGTGTCTCTCTCTGCCCGGCTGCACCTGGGAACAGAGTCCCTAGTCCCCTGTGTCTGTGCGGTTACCAGACATTCGCTCTGAGAACTTTCCCCTCCAGCACCAGCGAAAATGAGATTTTGGCTCCTTTTAATGTTCACTCTGGTGGCTCTGGAAGGTATTCTTTCCATTGAATCGCTGGCAGAGCTAAAATAATATTATATTATTGTTGGTTTTCAACCAATATTTGTCACATGTCCTTATTCCCAGGTGTCCGGTCCCAGGTGCAGCTGGTGGAGTCGGGAGGGGATCTGAAGAAGCCCGGAGACTCTCTCCGCTTCTCCTGCAAAGCCTCCGGGTTCCCCTTCAGCAGCTACAACATGGATTGGGTCCGACAGGCTCCCGGGAAGGGGCTGCGGTGGGTGGCTGAAATTAACGAGGCTGGATCGAGCCAGTGGTATTCCCCGGCTGTTCAAGGACGATTCACCATCTCCAGGGACAATTCCAACAGCCTGGTGTACCTGCAAATGACCGGCCTGAGAGCCGAGGACACCGCCCGGTATCACTGTGCCAGACGCACAGGGAGAGGAAATCTCGTAGTGCTGATACAAAAACCAGAGCGGAAGAAATCCCATTTCTCCCCTGCGCCACTTGGGGGCAGCAGTGGCGCAAATAACACAGCCTCCAGCCACCACCGTGAGAAAGAAGAAACGGGGTGAAAAAAACCTAAAACCTTCGCCGTCACTTTTTCACTGCACAGCTCCAGAGGGGGATGCCACCCCCTGCAGTTCAAAGCAGAGACCCTTCTCGGAGCGCTACTTTCTCTCTTCAAGCCAGAAGCCTCGCTGAGACGGATGGGAGACTTCCAGAGAGTGAAGAAAGCAGCATTTGGCCCCCGACCTCCGTCTGAACTTCCCACGGCACATTCCCCTCCACTCCCTGCACTTTTCAGCGGAGCCGGACATTGCTGGGCAGGGGCCTGGAGGGGAATTAACTCCCAGCCCTCGCTCTGCGCCCTGGTGAATTTTCACCAGTCAGAGAGTGTCTCAGCCCAGTGGGACCCTGTGACCCTACCAGAGTCACTGACCGCCCCCCCCCCCAGTGGCCGGCCTCTCCACAGCCCCACGGCTCAGGGGGTACGAACAGGCCCTTAATACATGTGGGGGGGGAGAGTTGTTTTTAAAGGTATTCATGTCTTCCTTATCTAAGGTTTCAGAGTAACAGCCGTGTCAGTCTGTATTCGCAAAAAGAAAAGGAGGACTTGTGGCACCTTAGAGACTAACCAATTTATTTGAGCATGAGCTTTCCTGAGGTACAGCTCACTTCATCGGATGCATACTGTGGATACTGCAGCAGACTTTATATACACACAGAGAATATGAAACAATACCTCCTCCCACCCCACTGTCCTGCTGGTAATAGCTTATCTAAAGTGATCATCAAGTTGGGCCATTTCCAGCACAAATCCAGGTTTTCTCACCCTCCACTCCCCCCCACACACACACAAACTCACTCTCCTGCTGGTAATAGCCCATCCAAAGTGACAACTCTCTACACAATGTGCATGATAATCAAGGTGGGCCATTTCCTGCACAAATCCAGGTTCTCTCACCCCCCTCCAAAACACACACACACAAACTCACTATCCTGCTGGTAATAGCTCATCCAAAGTGACCACTCTCCCTACAATGTGCATGGTAATCAAGGTGGGAAATGGCCCACCTTGATTATCATGCACATTGTGTAGAGAGTTGTCACTTTGGATGGGCTATTACCAGCAGGAGAGTGAGTTGGGGGGGGGGTGGAGGGTGAGAAAACCTGGATTTGTGCTGGAAATGGCCCAACTTGATGATCACTTTAGATAAGCTATTACCAGCAGGACAGTGGGGTGGGAGAAGGTATTGTTTCATGATCTCTGTGTGTATATAATGTCTGCTGCAGTTTCCACGGTATGCATCCGATGAAGTGAGCTGTACCTCAGGAAAGCTCATGCTCAAATAAATTGGTTCGTCTCTAAGGTGCCACAAGTACTCCTCTTCTTTTTCCTTATCTAAAAGTGAAATGAGGAACCCAGGGCTAGAGGGAGATTATATGCCTGTTTACTGATTTATACTGAATGGGTGATAGATAGATAGATAGATAGATAGATAGATAGATAGATAGATAGATAGATAGATAGATAGATAGATAGATAGATAGATAGATAGATAGATAGATAGATAGATAGATAGATAGATAGATAGATCACGCAACTGCTTTCATTTAGTGGGGATATATTTTCAAATTAAATGGTGCAAAAGAAACGCAGTAAGTTTATCCACATTGGACTCTCTCACCCACCTGCCATTAGATTTTTACAACTCTAGACTGTGTCGCACACCTCCTAGATTGCCTTTTATATTGTCCCTGGCCCCTGGCCCATGCAAATGAGCTCTCCGGGGCCCTGTTCATAGCCCAGCTGCTGGCCGCTCACCCCGCACAGAGCCAGCGCTGGGTTTCAGCTTCTCATCCCGCCTGGGGAACGAGCCGCCATCTGCAGACATGACCCCCAGCCTGGCCATCGCCTTCCTCCTGCTGCTCCCAGCGGGTAAGGGCGGGATCTGCGCTGCCGCTGGGCGCCCTGTAGCTCATGTTCCCTAATAGCTGCGCTTCCCCGGGAATCACGGCAATATTTCCCCTTTATTTCCTATTCTCCAGGTGTCTATTCCCAGGTCAGCCTGGTGGAGTCCGGTGGGGGAATCAAGAAGCCTGGGGAGACCCTCAGACTGACCTGCACCGTGTCTGGATTCTCTCTCATGAGCTACCATGTCCACTGGGCCTGCCAGCCAGCGGGGAAGGGGCTGGAATGGGTCGGAGCCATGTGGACGAGCGGAGGCACTGCTTACAGCGATGCTCTCAAAAGTCGCCTCACCATCACCAGAGACACCTCCAAAAGCCAAGTGTTCCTGCAGCTGACCGGCCTGCAGCCCGCAGACATCTCGGTGTATTACTGTGCCAGAGACACACGGTGAGGGGGAACCGATCAGAGCCCGCACTCAAACTAACCGTGTGGAGAGCCAGCCTGCCTCTGAGAGCCGCCGGGAGCAGCAGCTGCCAGCCCCGCGCTCTCTCTGCTTGGTTGCTTGTTCGCTTTCTCCAGGCTCCCTAGCAAGTTCCTATCACTAGCGATTTAAATCTCACATCACCCAAAGGCAAAGAGAGAATGAGAGACCTCCCAAGGCTGGCAGTGAAATCAGGAGTCACATCTCCTGCTCTACCATTTCATCTGCGGTTCCGCTGAGAATTGAAGGGGGGAATCTCCACTGACACTCTCGCTGCAAGAAGCAGACAGTTCTTTCCGACCACATCTGAGAATAGAAATCAAGAGCCTTTTTATCTCCTGCTGACTGTAGGCCCAGAGTTGTACAGGTCTCAGATCCAGTCGCTCTGTGGTGTGGATCACAACGTGTGTGTCATGAGCAGAACAGCACACTTATTCAGAGCTACGAGCTAACACGGCATGGTGGCTCTGTGCCGGCAAGGCGGGGAGCAGGTTGCATCTCTTCCCCCTCAGCCTGTTCCTTGATAATTTAGTGTGGGTGAAATTCCCACCCTCCCACCCCCCGCCGCCGGGATGGCCCAAAAGAAGGCGCTATGCACCTGCTGAGCTCAACTTTCTCAGCCCTTGTTCTGTCATTTGTACAGGCACCAACTTTCTCTGAAAGTGGAAACTATTTTCATAAGCATTTTATGTGTATTAAATGTTGGGTGACCAACACAGAATTCCTGCTGGGGTTTCCTCATAAGAAATTATGACACACCCAGATTCTGAAAGCCAATCTCCGTTGAAGGCACCTCACACTCAACAATTAAGGCAGTTAAAACATTTTTTGATTTTTAAGTCATTTTTTAAAAATCTTGGCCCATGGGCACACTAAGCAAATTTATATTTCAACAATAAAGGCCGAAACGTTCTCTGCTAAGAATAAAAACAACAAGGAGTCCGGTGGCACCTTAAAGACTAACATATTTATTTGGCTAAAAACCACACTCCTTCTGCGAAAGCTTATGCCCAAATAAATCTGTTAGTCTTTAAGGTGCCACGGGATTCCCCGTTGTTTTTGTGGATACAGGCTAACATGGCTACCCCTCTGATACTTGTCACTCTGCTAAGGATGTTATCATAGCAATTTACCATCTCGCTGATCAGTTTAATGGGTAGTGTGTTATGGACAAAGTCACTCAGCCAGAGCCAGATCTCTGGATAAATCACTCTCCTATTTGAGCTCTGAGTTGGGGATTTCAAGTCAAGCAGAGGATGAATTTATCAGCCCTTTACAAAAAGCCAGTGTATGCAAACGCGGTGACTCAGCTCCCTGCGTAAAACCCTGCCATTCCCCAGACCCTGCAACCCTAGCACTGAAAAGCCACAGCCCTGAGCCACAGCAGTCAATCTCCCCAGAACACCCCACACAGGCAGAGACATGAGACTTTGGCTTCTCTCCCTGGCAGAGCTCAGAGGTGATTTACTCCCCAGCAAAGGGGGACAAGCCCAGGTGTCTTCTCAAGAAGAATCTTCTGATGCCTGACTTGTCCTTATTTGCAGGTGTCCGGTAACAGGTGCAGCTGGTGGAGTCCGGAGGGGATGTGAAAAAGCCCGGAGAATCTCTCCGCCTCGCCTACGAAGTCTCCAGGTTCATCTTCAGCAGGTCTTGGCAGGGCAGGGTCCCTCAGGCTCCCGGACAGGGATTAGAATGGGATTCCTCTATAGACACATATTACCTGATTCAGAGAAAGGGAGATTTATCATCTCCAAAGACAACTACAGAGACTAGCTGCGTTTGCACATCAGCGTCTTGAGCCTCCAGTACAACCGACTGGCATTGCTGTGAGACACTCACTAGTGGAAGCTCAAGCAAAACCCTTCCCTCTGAGTGGATGTTCTCCCTTTGAGGTGCCCAAGCTCTGCAAAATGTAAACAGATGAAAAGGGATGACCCATAGGAATTTAGACACCCTATTTCCTCTCCTTTAATAATTGTCCCCGCTCTCCCAGTCGTCACTCTCACCAGAAAAAATACGATGCCCTAAGTAAAATATTTTATCATTTGAACACAGCGGTATCTTTCTTCCTGTCAGCAGAGTGACAAGAATTCACAGCTCCCTCGCTAACTGTACAGGATTTATTCTTGATTGATTTTGATAGTCCAAACTTTACTTTCTCCCCACGTGCCTGGTACTGTGGATAATCTTGCAATCAATCCCGCATGTGGGGTTTCTGGTGAAGAACCAAACACATTCCTCCCACCAATTAGCGTTCTGGCCCGAGATTTACTAAACACAACCTCATTCACATTTGTAGACAGAACGAGAAAAATCAGAGTGTCAGGGTTCTGTTGAGGGGTGTGGATAAGGTTTGGGATAAGGGTATGATTAGGGCCAAGGTTCGGGTTGGGGCTAACGTTGAAATTAGGTTCAGGGCTAAAGGAAGGGTTCCAAGCATTTATTTCTATCAAATAACCCTTAGGAGATTGTGACGCTGCACCTCCAAGGTGCTGAGTGGGATAAATAGTCTTTCACATGAGAGCTAAATATTTCAAGTCTGTCCAGTCAGGCACTCAGCCTCTTGCACGATTGGACATTTTCTATATCGGCCTCCCTCTTTAAATCCCCTTACCCACATAGTTACCCTCATTTAGGCTTCAAGAAGCCCACTCATCATTAATCTACCATTAGAAATCTGGGACTCAAAGCACCGCCAGACCTAGCACCCCCGCGGAAGCCCCATCAGGCTCACTGCCCTGTCTCCCGCAGGTGCCAGTAGGAGCTGCTTCATCACATGCAGGGGAGAAATAATGAGCAGTTTAAATTCCATAGCTTGTGTTCTGCAGGGAGTCACACTGGGTGGTTACAGCAAAAACAAGGGAGTCCTTGTGGTACCTTAGAGCCTAAGAAATGTATTTGGGCATAAGCTTTCGTGGGCCATAATCCACTTCATCAGATGCATGGAGTGAAAAATAGAGTAAGCAGGTATAAATATACAGCACATGAAAAGATGGGAGTTGTGTGCTGTATATGTACACAGTCTTGAGAGCGCACCTCAGTTTTCAGGCACCTATGCATCTGATATTCAAACAGAGTTTATCCTCCACAACTTCCCTATTCTTTCATCAAATATCGTTCTAGGTCCCTAATCCCAAAGACTTTAACTTTAGTGGGTGTGTTTGCAGTGACTCCAATATTTATTGGTTCAGACCACTGACTCCTGTCCCTGAGCTTTGGCCATTCAAGCCAGCTGTTTATTTCTCCCTGACGCAAAAAATATAATCAGTATCACACCGCACTGTGCTGGAGACTCACACACGAAGGGACTGTCTGAATACAACTTTCTGAAGCCTAGCAGAGGAATGTCAAAATTACTGAAGAAAGGAACAACTCTTATAAGGAGGGTGATATGCAAATAGGGGTTATAGTTTCCTGCTTAAATCTGCCTCTCTTTCTGTCTAGGCTGCACCCGAGAGACAATCCACAGAGCCCTGGGTCAGTGCAGTGACCAGCCGGTGCCCTGAGAACTTTCCCCTCCAAGACCAAGGAAAATGAGACTTTGGCTGCATTTAGTTTTCATTGTAGCGGCCTTGGAAGGTATTTTATCCCCTTCAGAGGACCGGGGACTACAGAGGAATGTTATTATTTTCGCTTTTATATTAATGAGATATATAGCATGTCTTTTATTGAGTTTCACACCTATTGTTTTATAGAGTAAGGAGTTAATGTATGTGGTTCCCTCATTCTTCCTTGTTCATTCTTTCTATTCTCCCATTGCTCCAGGGGTCCGCTCCCAGGTTGTCTTGACCCAGTCGGGTCCGGAAGTGAAGAAGCCCGGAGAATCCATTCAGCTGAAATGCACCGTGAGCGGGTTCAATCCTGATGATTATTGGATGTATTGGATCAGACAGGCGCCCGGGAAGGGGCTGTAGTGGCTGGTCAGCTACTGGAAATCTTCAGTGAGCAACCACTATTCTCCCATCGTCCAGGGGCGAGTCAGAGTCTCCAAGGACAGCTCCAATTTCTACTTGCAAATAAACAGCCTGAAACCGGAGGACTCTGCCGTGTATTACTGTGCCAGAGACACAGTGAGAGGAAGCCAGTCTGAGCTCAGACAAAAACCACCCATTGTGGTCTGTAGGGGAAGTCCCAGCTAGTTTAATGCGGAGAGTCCAGACACTGGGAACTCAGAAAAGGAAACACTTTGTTCAGGTCATGATGGGCTGATTTAGCCTAGATCAGCTCCACAGAAGACAAAGATCCAGGGCTTGGTCCCTGTCTGACTGAAAAAGGTTAGGGAGACCGTTGCCCTCAAATGTTTTATTGAAATATTTATTCCGTGGAGAATAAATTGTGTGAGCAAAAGGCTTTAAAACACCCTCGCACAGACCTCATTTCCCAAAAGAGAGGAAAAGGCAGGATAAGCAAAGCCTCACGGCTGTAGAAAGCCACCGAAAGACACTGTGGAGCGCTGTTCTAGAGCTGTGCAGTGTTGACTTAGAAAAGCTTTAAATACTCCCTATAAGAATTGGCCTCACCTCTGTTGGGCTCATTGATAAACTATTATCTATACAATATGAGAACAGAGCGCAAATTCAGATTCCCGAGCCTTTTGTCCATCCATTCCGAATCTATCTATCTCATGCACACCTCCTTTCCCCACCCCTCCTTCTCTCAACCCATGGCCACAGAGTTCCGATCACAGACTGAGGAGAGTGTCTCTTCTATTTATACGTGTCCATGCAAATTATTAACCAAATGCCCCAGTTAAATTCTGCCCTGCCTCTAACCTTGCAGCTCCCGCTATACAGACACTCTGGCTTGTCTACAGTTTCTCATTTACTCCCCATCCTTGAACATTTTATTTTTCTACACCCAGGAAGCTTGAGATATTGGTTCAAAGTATTTACATTTTTTGCAATATCCAAGGTAAGATTTTCCTCCCTAAAAGTCATAGGATGTAACCTGGGTTCGAAGGCCCACAGCTATAATACCGATGGAGTCTGAAAAGAGAGCATATCTTTTCACACTTCTCTATCTCAATAATCATAGAACGTTTAATGTCCATCTGTCCTGCTCTCTAGCCCGATATTCCTCTCTCACACAACATGAGTCAAAGCCCACTAATGACACTGAGGGGAAAATATTTCCCTTCACTACAGTGGATTTAAAAGCAATCCCTTGAAGTTAAGGGCAAGTTAATTAAGAACATAAGAACGGCCATACTAGGTCAGACCAAAGGCCCATCTAGCCCAGTATCCTGTCTTCTGACAGTGGCCAATCCCAGATGCTTCAGAGGGAATGGACAGATCAGGTAATCATAGAATCATAGGACTAGAAGGGACCTCAAGAGGTCAACAAGTCCAGCCCCTGCATTCATGGCAGGATCAGCACCATCTAGAACATCCCTGACAGTTAGCTATAAAAATCCTTCTTGTGGTGGTATTCTACTTGGCTTACCTGACATGGTGGCAGAGCAGTGGGAACAAATCCTGAGATCTGTGCTCCTGGTTCAAAATGTGAAATTGCAGAACTACTGACTGTAGTCTGTAACCTATCATCTAAACCAGCTTCTGTACCAGATGACTGGAGGGTAGCTAATGTGACACCAATTTTTAAAAAGGGCTCCAGAGGTGATCCCGGCAATTACAGGCCTGTAATCCTGACTTCAGTACTGGGCAAACTGGTTGAAACTATAATAAAGAACAATATTGTCAGACATATAGATGAACATAATTTGTTGAGAAAGAGTCAACATGGTTTTAGTAAAGGGAAATCATGCCTCACCAATCTACTAGAATTCTTTGAGGGGGGTCAACAAGCTGTGGACAAAGGGGATCCTGTGGATATAGTGTACTTTGATTTTCAGAAAGCCTTTTACAAGGTCCCTCACCAAAGGCTCTTAAGCAAAGTAAGCTGCCACGGGATAAGACGGAAGGTGCTCTCATGGATTGGTAACTGGTTAAAAGATAGGAAACAAAGAAAAGGTATAAATGGTCAGTTTTCAGAATGGAGAGAGGTAAATAGTGATGTCCCCCAGGGGTCTGTTCTGGGACCAGTCCTATTCAACATATTCATCAATTATCTGGAAAAAGGTGCAAACAGTGAGGTGGCAAAATTTACGGATGATACAAAATTACTAAAGATAGTTCAACCCAGGCAGACTGCAAAGAGCTACAAAAGGATCTCTCAAAAGTGGGTGACTGGGCAACAAAATGGCAGATGAAATTCGGTCTAGATAAATGCAAGGTAATGCACATTGGAAAGCATAATCCCAACTATACATATCAAATGATGGGGTTTAAATTAACTGTTACCACTCAAGAAAGAGATGTCAGAGTCATTGTGGATAGTTCTCTGAAAACATCCTCAAATATACAGCAGCAGTCAAAAAAGCGAACAGAATGCTGGGAATAATTAAGAAAGGGATAGATAATAGGACAGAAAATATCAACTTGCCTCTATATAAATCCATGGTACGCCCATATCTTGAATACTGTGTTCAGATGTGGTTGCCCCAGCTCTAAAAAGCTATATTGGGATTGGAAAGGAGTACTTGTGGCACCTGAGAGACTAACAAATGTCTATAGAATACATGAACGAGTATGAACGTTTTAAACAAAAGGCCAGAATTAGGATGAGGCTCACCCCTGAGCATGCCCGTCCGGGGTTCAGAGCCCTACGGTGGAAACCAGAAGTAGCATTTTCCCTACACGCCGATCACACTGTGAAAAATTGTGTTGCCTGGATACCAGGAGCAAATGATAAGGCTCTGGAAGAGCTGTTGCTCCTGATGCAAATGGAGCAGTCCTTTGAGGGTGTTCCTGAAGAGATACAAAGATACATCCTAGATGGGAAGCCCAAAAGCATAGTCAAGGTGGGGACGATCAGAACCACATGGGTGGAGATGGCAGAGAGGAACAAAGCTAGTAGCAGTGTGTGGTTCTGTCTCTCTCTCTCTCTCTCTCTCTCAGTACACTGGAGATGCAGAGGAATGTAGGAGTATTTGAAACTCACATTGCTATGATTTATAATGTATTTCTACTCCTAGGTGCCCGGTCCCAGGTCCAGCTGGTGGAGTCCGGAGGGGATGCGAAAAAGCCCAGAGACTCTCTCTGTCTCTCCTGCAAAGCCTCCGGGTTCTCCTTCAGCAACCACAGCATGCATTGGGTCCTAAAGGCTCCAAGGAAAGGGCTGGAATAGGTGGCTGAGGTCAGCAAACCAACTGGATTGAGCCAGTGGCATTCACAGGCTGTTCAAGGGTGATTCACCATCTCCAGAGACAACTCCGTCGCCAGGGTGTATCTGCAAATGACCGTCCTGAAACCCGAGGACACCGCCTGGTATCACTGTGTGAGACACGGTGAGGGAAAATGAATTTATACCCAGGCAAAAACCTTTTGCTGTAGTTTGAAAACAATGTCTTAAGCTCTAAGGGGAGATAAGGGGCTATAAAGGACAACTCTGAGAAATGAGACAAAGGAAAAAATCAGTTACTGTGATGTTCATAGAATCATTGAATTGGAAGGGACCTCGAGAGGTCATAAAGTCCACTCCCCTGCACTCAAGTCAGGACTAAGTATTATCTAGAACAGTGGTTCTCAAACTAGGGCCCCGCTTGTTCAGGGAAAGCCCCTGGTAAGCTGGGCCATTTTGTTTACCTGCTGCATCTGCAGGTTCCGCCGATCACGGCTCCCACTGGCCCGGTTTGCCAGCTCCAGGCCAATGGGGCCTGCGGGAAGCGACGCAGGACCTAGGGATGTGCTGGCCGCCCTTCCTGCAGGCCCCATCAGCCTGGAGTGGCTGCAGGAATTATGACCTCTAGAAGTCATCAAGTCCAGTCCAATTCTTCAACAAAAAACTTCAAAAACAGACTCCAACCAGAGACTGCTGAATTGGAATTAATTTGCAAACTGGATACAATTAACTTAGGCTTGAATAGAGACAGGGAGTGGATGGGTCATTACACAAAGTAAAACTATTTTCCCATGTTTATTTTCCCTCCCCACCACGCACTGTTTCTCAGAGGTTCTTGTCAACTGCTGGAAATGGCCCACCTTGATTACCACTACAAAAGGTTCCCCCCCGCCGCCCCGCTCTCCTGCTGGTAATAGCTCATCTTAAGTGATCACTCTCCTTACAGTGTGTATGGTAACACTCATTGTTTCATGTTCTCCATGTATATAAATCTCCCCACTGTATTTTCCACTGAATGCATCCAATGAAGTGAGCTGTAGCTCACCAAAGCTTATGCTCAGATAAAATTGTTAGTCTCTAAGGTGCCACAAGTCCTCCTTTTCTTTTTCCAGTTCAGTGGTTTAACCAGAGTGTTATCCTTCATCTTTGGCTTTCACGGGGTCAAACACAGGACTCCTGTCACAAATTGTGACTTGAACAGATGGCACATTTATAGGGATATGAAGAATATCCAGAGTTATCAGCTAATCACAACCTGTATTTGAAAGGCATTTTAAACCTGGTGCTTCAGGGTTTAAGCCAATCTCTCATTACTGGAAATCAGGATAAGATCTAATGTGGAAGGCAGGTTACCCCACACTGCCCACTACAGGGTTTCTTACACTTTCCTCTGAACCATCTGTTAGGGGCCACAGTCAGAGAGATAAGAAAAGGAGGACTTGTGGCACCTTAGAGACTAACCAATTTATTTGAGCATAAGCTTTCCTGAGCTACAGCTCACTTCATCGGATGCATACTAACACGGCTGTTACTCTGAAACCAGTCAGAGAGATGATATTGGACTAGATGGAACATGGGACTGACCGCATATGGCCATCACTATGGTCCTATGTAGGTATGCATCCTGGCTAATTCTCTGCAGGTGGTGACAAAATGAGATTTCTGGAGCACAGCTGAATTCTCCCCCTTTGTGCCTGGGGACATGTCCCCTTTTAGCCAGAGCCTCCCTCTGACAGCCCTTTTTATCCTAGCTGAGTGAAACGCGCATGCAAATCCCTGCCCCGGGGGTTCCTGTTTAAATACAAACATCTGGTTCTAGGGGCCTCAGTCTCCCCCCGACACAGAACTGCTCGTTCCTGCCGGCTGGGCACATTTTAGTCTTTGATTGCAAACAATGAAGTTTCTGGTGCTTTTCCTTTCCCTAATGGCCGCCGCGGGATGTAAGTAACGGCTGCAGGGGAAGGTAAATGCACAGTGATGGGGAATGGTTTCCTACATTGATGCGATGTTTTTATTTTCCCCTCAGGTGTCCTGTCCCAAGTTCAGCTGGCCCAGTCCGGTCCAGGGGTGGTGAAGCCCGGAGCGACCCTGACACTGACCTGTGCTATCACCGGTGACTCGGTCACTAGTCTCTACTGGGAATGGGTCCGACAGGCTCCCGGGAAAGGGCTGGAGTGGGTGGGACAGATCGACTGGTCCGGCTCCAAGTGGCGCATATACTACGGCCCGTCTTTCCAGAGCCGAGCAACCCTCAGCGCAGATTCCTCCAAGAACCAGTTCTCCCTGCAGCTCCGCTCGCTGACAGCCGCGGACACCGCCACCTATTACTGCGCCCGGAGAGACACGGTGACACGGGGCAGAGCGGGGCTGGTACAAAAAGGGGAAGCGGGTTCTGAACAGCGAGGCCACATTCAGCAGGGTTCACCGAACAAATCAATACGAGTTGAAAACAAGGGACATACGCAGATGAGGAGTCAAAAATGAAGCGGCAGTGTTGTCTAGTGGATAGGGCAGTGCACTGGGCATCAGGACACCTGGGTTCTTTTCTGCCACTGACCTCTGGGTGACTTTGGGAAAGTCACTTCCCTTTGCTTTCCCCTTTGTCTGTTTAGGCTGTAAGCTCTTCTGGGAAGCGACTGTCTCTGACTGTGTCTGGGATGTCTAGATACTACGATAACACCAGTAATTGGTACTAATAACAACAAAAACATGCATTGTAAAGCCCCAGTGCCCCGATCCTACTCCCCGGCAGGAGCTGGCCAAGTTACTGAAGTTCTCCGATCTTGAGCTAAAGACTTTAAATTACAGAGAAGCCACCTTTTACTCTAGTTCACATGAGCAAGTGACCAGTGCCCCACACTGCAGAGGAAGGGAGGAAAAAACAAAACAAAAAACCACAGGGTCTGTGCCAATCTGACCTGCCGGAAAATGCCTTCCCTCCCCAAATATGATGATCAGTTAGACCCTGAGCATGTGGGCAAGACCCACCATAAAGATGCCTGGGAAATAATTCTCTGTAGCAACAAGTGTCATAGACTTCAATGGGGACTACCGATGTGCTTAAAGATAAGTACATGTGTAAATGCTTTTGGCAGTAGGGCCTAAAAGGCACTGCACCGGAACTCAGGAGGATCTGGTTCTATTCCTGATTCTTGCTTGTTTGGTGACCCTGGGCAAGTCACTTTAATGCCACATGCCTCAGTTTCCCAATCTTTAAAAATGGGGATAATTTTACTGCCATCCTTTGTGAAGCATTTTGAGACCTGGGGAAAACTGCTATATAAAAGCTATTTATTCTTTGTTATTGTTGTTGGTGGTGGTGTAATTTCACCCATGGGCTCTTTGCAGGGTCTTTAACTCAGAGCCCAAGAATACTCAAGTTACTGACACAAAATACATTCATATGACCTGGATATACATGCTCACATACCAGTCTGAAATAAATTGTTTTTCCAAAATGATTTAGTTGACATTTGTGTATAGACAAGATGTCCATGTTTGAGAGATTGAGCCTTAAGGACAGAAATGTACCTATCCTGTTTTGCCTGATCATATGCCACTTGAATATGCCACTTGAATAGAGAAGCTCATTTAGCACTGGGAGTTCATCTCTGACATAAAAAAGTTATTTTATTGTGCTTCCTGTTTTAAAAGGAATCATAAAATCATAGAACTGGAAGGACCCTCCAGAAGTCATCAAGTCCAGTCCCTTGCACTCATGGCAGGACCAGACACCATTTAGACCACCCCGACAGGTGTTCAGGATAATTCTCTGATCCTGAAGCTCTCAGAGGACAGTACCTCTGTGTTTGTGCAGCCATTATTATCAGAACAGTTTCCATAATCAAACCAGATATTACAAGAAAGCTGCTATATAAGTACCAAAAGCCAGGTAATTATCCTGTGAAAAACTTCTGGATTCACCTTCAATGACCACTATTAGGGCTGGGCCTGACAGGCTGCTGGAAAATGACAGAAGTGGGTCTCTTGGCTATGCAGCCCAACTTATAGTGTTGTTGCATTTTATGTGGATAATTAAAAAGTCATCCACTCTCTCCAGGAATAATTCCCACAGCACCCTGTATTTACAAATCAACAGCCTCTGATCAGTGGACAGTGCTGTGTACCTGCCTGAAAGTTACACAGAGAGTTAAAAGTTAATACAAGACACACAGTGCCTCTGTCTCCCAGCAGGGGGCAGCAGATGCTCACAGACAGCTCAATGGGAACAGAGAAAGCATTTATCCTGCTGCAGTTCTAGGTCCTGAATAGGAGCTGAGGCACACCAGTGTAAATCCAGAGTAATTTCACTGAAATCAATAGAGTTGCACTGGTGTAAAGAACCAGAATCAGCTAAAACTCCCAGGATGGTATTTTCAAAACAACTTAAGGGGATTTGCTCTGGTATTTTCAAAGGAGCATTTTCAAAGTAGCCAAAGGGAAACAGGGGTGGTATTTTCAAAGCAGTCTAAGGGAATTTGGGCTGGGATATTAAAAAAGCCTAGAGAAAGGGTTAGGATTTCAAAGAGACCTAATGGAGTTGGAGTAACAGCCGTGTTAGTCTGTATTCGCAAAAAGAAAAGGAGGACTTGTGGCACCTTAGAGACTAACCAATTTATTTGAGCATAAGCTTTCGTGAGCTACAGCTCACTTCATTGGATGCATACTGTGGAAAGTGTAGAAGATCTTTTTATACACACAAAGCATGAAAAAATACCTCCTCCCACACCACTCTTCTGCTGGTAATAGAATCATAGAATCATAGAATATCAGGGTTGGAAGGGACCCCAGAAGGTCATCTAGTCCAACCCCCTGCTCGAAGCAGGACCAATTCCCAGTTAAATTATCCCAGCCAGGGCTTTGTCAAGCCTGACCTTAAAAATCTCTAAGGAAGGAGATTCTACCACCTCCCTAGGTAACGCATTCCAGTGTTTCACCACCCTCTTAGTGAAAAAGTTTTTCCTAATATCCAATCTAAACCTCCCCCACTGCAACTTGAGACCATTACTCCTCGTTCTGTCATCTGCTACCATTGAGAACAGTCTAGAGCCATCCTCTTTGGAACCCCCTTTCAGGTAGTTGAAAGCAGCTATCAAATCCCCCCTCATTCTTCTCTTCTGCAGGCTAAACAAGCCCAGCTCCCTCAGCCTCTCCTCATAACTCATGTGTTCCAGTCCCCTAATCATTTTTGTTGCCCTTCGCTGGACTCTCTCCAATTTATCCGCATCCTTCTTGAAGTGTGGGGCCCAAAACTGGACACAGTACTGCAGATGAAGCCTCACCAATGTCGAATAGAGGGGAACGATCACGTCCCTCAATCTGCTCGCTATGCCCCTACTTATACATCCCAAAATGCCATTGGCCTTCTTGGCAACAAGGGCACACTGCTGACTCATATCCAGCTTCTCGTCCACTGTCACCCCTAGGTCCTTTTCCGTAGAACTGCTGCCTAGCCATTCGGTCCCTAGTCTGTAGCTGTGCATTGGGTTCTTTCGTCCTAAGTGCAGGACCCTGCACTTATCCTTATTGAACCTCATCAGATTTCTTTTGGCCCAATCCTCCAATTTGTCTAGGTCCTTCTGTATCCTATCCCTCCCCTCCAGTGTATCTACCACTCCTCCCAGTTTAGTATCATCCGCAAATTTGCTGAGAGTGCAATCCACACCATCCTCCAGATCATTTATGAAGATATTGAACAAAACCGGCCCCAGGACCGACCCCTGGGGCACTCCACTTGACACCGGCTGCCAACTAGACATGGAGCCATTGATCACTACCCATTGAGCCCGACAATCTAGCCAGCTTTCTACCCACCTTATAGTGCATTCATCCAGCCCATACTTCCTTAACTTGCTGACAAGAATACTGTGGGAGACGGTGTCAAAAGCTTTGCTAAAGTCTAGAAACAATACATCCACTGCTTTCCCTTCATCCACAGAACCAGTAATCTCATCATAAAAGGCGATTAGATTAGTCAGGCATGACCTTCCCTTGGTGAATCCATGCTGGCTGTTCCTGATCACTTTCCTCTCATGCAAGTGCTTCAGGATTGATTCTTTGAGGACCTGCTCCATGATTTTTCCAGGGACTGAGGTGAGGCTGACTGGCCTGTAGTTCCCAGGATCCTCCTTCTTCCCTTTTTTAAAGATGGGCACTACATTAGCCTTTTTCCAGTCATCCGGGACTTCCCCGGTTCGCCACGAGTTTTCAAAGATAATGGCCAATGGCTCTGCAATCACAGCCGCCAATTCCTTCAGCACTCTCGGATGCAACGCGTCCGGCCCCATGGACTTGTGCACGTCCAGCTTTTCTAAATAGTCCCTAACCACCTCTATCTCCACAGAGGGCTGGCCATCTCTTCCCCATTTTGTGATGCCCAGCGCAGCAGTCTGGGAGCTGACCTTGTTAGTGAAAACAGAGGCAAAAAAAGCATTGAGTACATTAGCTTTTTCCACATCCTCTGTCACTAGGTAGCCTCCCTCATTCAGTAAGGGGCCCACACATTCCTTGGCTTTCTTCTTGTTGCCAACATACCTGAAGAAACCCTTCTTGTTATTCTTGACATCTCTGGCTAGCTGCAGCTCCAGGTGCGATTTGGCCCTCCTGATATCATTCCTACATGCCCGAGCAATATTTTTATACTCTTCCCTGGTCATAAGTCCAACCTTCCACTTCTTGTAAGCTTCTTTTTTATGTTTAAGATCCGCTAGGAATTCACCATTAAGCCAAGCTGGTCGCCTGCCATAATTACTATTCTTTCGACTCATTGGGATGGTTTGTCCCTGTAACCTCAACAGGGATTCCTTGAAATACAGCCAGCTCTCCTGGACTCCTTTCCCCTTCAAGTTAGTCCCCCAGGGGATCCTGGCCATCCGTTCCCTGAGGGAGTCGAAGTCTGCTTTTCTGAAGTCCAGGGTCCGTATCCTGCTGCTTACCTTTCTTCCCTGAGTCAGGATCCTGAACTCAACCAACTCATGGTCACTGAGATAGATTATTTAGATAATAGCTTATCTAAAGTGATCATTCGCCTTACAATGTGTATGATAATCAAGTTGGGCCATTTCCAGCACAAATCCAGGTTTTCTCTCCCCCCCCCCACACACACAGACCCACTCTCCTGTTGGTAATAGCTTATCTAAAGTGACCACTCTCCTTACAATGTGTATGATAATCAAGGTGGGCCATTTCAAGCACAAATTCAGGCTTTAACAAGAACGTCTGAGGAGGGGGAGAGGGGAGGGGTAGGAAAAAACAAGGGGAAATAGGTTTCAGTTACTTGCATAATGACTAAGCCACTCCCAGTCTTTATCCAAACCTAAGTTAATTGTATCCAATTTGCAAATGAATTCCAATTCAGCAGTCTCTCGCTGGAGTCTGGATTTGAAGTTTTTCTGTTGTAATATCGCAACTTTCATGTCTGTAATCGCGTGACCAGAGAGATTGAAGTGTTCTCCGACTGGTTTATGAATGTTATAATTCTTGACATCTGATTTGTGTCCATTTATTCTTTTTGTAGATCCTTAATAATGTGTTGGAGGGGTTTTAGTTGGGGGCTGAAGGTGACGGCTAGTGGCGTTCTGTTATTTTATACCTAACAAAGAAAATAACAGAACACCACTAGCCGTCACCTTCAGCCCCCAACTAAAACCCCTCCAACACATTATTAAGGATCTACAACCTATCCTGAAGGATGACCCAACACTCTCACAAATCTTGGGAAACAGGCCAGTCCTTGCCTACAGACAGCCCCCCAACCTGAAGCAAATACTCACCAGCAACCACATACCACACAACAGAACCACTAACCCAGGAACCTATCCTTGCAACAAAGCCCGTTGCCAACTGTGCCCACATATCTATTCAGGGGACACCATCACAGAGCCTAATAACATCAGCCACACTATCAGAGGCTCGTTCACCTGCACATCCACCAATGTGATATATGCCATCATGTGCCAGCAATGCCCCCCTGCCATTTACATTGGTCAAACTGGACAGTCTCTACGTAAAAGAATAAATGGACACAAATCAGATGTCAAGAATTATAACATTCATAAGCCAGTCGGAGAACACTTCAATCTCTCTGGTCACGCGATTACAGACATGAAAGTTGCAATATTACAACAGAAAAACTTCAAATCCAGACTCCAGCGAGAGACTGCTGAATTGGAATTCATTTGCAAATTGGATACAATTAACTTAGGCTTGAATAGAGACTGGGAGTGGCTAAGTCATTATGCAAGGTAACCTATTTCCCCTTGTTTTTTCCTACCCCCCCCCCCAGACGTTCTTGTTAAAGCCTGAATTTGTGCTGGAAATGGCCCACCTTGATTATCATACACATTGTAAGGAGAGTGGTCACTTTAGATAAGCTATTACCACCAAGAGAGTAGGTTTGTGGGGGGAGGGGGAAGAAAACCTGGATTTGTGCTGGAAATGGCCCACCTTGATTATCATACACATTGTAAGGAGAGTGATCACTTTAGATAAGCTATTACCAGCAGGAGAGTGGGGTGGGAGGAGGTATTCTTTCATGCTTTGTGTGTATAAAAAGATCTTCTACACTTTCCACAGTATGCATCCAATGAAGTGAGCTGTAGCTCACGAAAGCTTATGCTCAAATAAATTGGTGAGTCTCTAAGGTGCCACAAGTACTCCTTTTCTTTATGTTCATATAAGTATGTTTTATGTGATCTAAGAAGGTCTCTTTCCTTCCAGTAGAAGGTAGCACTGACACAGGCTCACACAAACAAAAATCAGCACAACAAATCTCATTCTCTGCCAGACGGGGCAGCAGTCTTTCTCACACCCACCCTCACTCTGAGGCAGTTCTTCTACATGAAAAGCATCTAATAATATGGCACTGTGTTTCTCCCCATCCTGCAGTCCAGATTCTGCCCTGTGTCCTGCCATCACAGCCTGTGTTCTGACAAAGCCCAGGAGCAGCATCTCCTCTCCATTCCCTTTTCCTGCCCTGTCACCAGAGATGCTTTTCAGGCTTTGTGGCCCAAACCAGCACAGTTCCGATGTTCAGCTGCTGCTCCTTCGCCATGAGACATTCCCATGACAGAGTCATTTCCCTGAGGACATTGTTAATATCTATTTCATATGCCCATTGAAGGACATAAATCCACACAGCGTAGAGGTCAAGCACAGGAGTTTATTATGAACAGTGCTAACAGAGTGTCATCTTGCTTATTAGGCTCAGATGCACTGTTAATTAATTGATTACAATGGAATATATGGATTTTCCATGGGCGGGGGAAAGTGACGGGGTAGGCAGTTCCACACCTCTGGATAGGTTTAGCTGCAAGGCATGATAGCACAGTAGCCAATGGTCAAAAGGTTACATAATGTCTCCGCCCATGGTCTCAAGTTAACAAATTAACATTAAGCATTTATTTAGTACTTTAATAAATGTATTAGTATAAAATATATATGTTGAATTCTGATTTGGGGTCCATAGAAATGAAGTAGCTCCTTTGATTGTTCAACAGATACATATCTGGGGTAAAAGCAAAGAAACAGTGAAAGTATATGTCAATAAAGATTGTCTTTCAAGTTGTTCATTTGTGTTTTAAGGCAGGCATTGGTCCCTGGGAAAGGGAGGTGGGAGGAGTCCATATCTTATATTGACATGTTCCAACTTTTTCATAAACTCAAGGTTGGATGTGTGGGAAGAACATCTCTCTACAGAAGAAACTAACACAACAGAAACAGGGCTTCTTTGTTCTATTTGCAACTTTGACTAAGACACAATTATTGCGCCCAACGTCTGGCGTTTTGCTGACCAGGCAGATCTTAGCAAAAGCAAAGTTCTATTTTGTTATTCTGCTTTCTCTTAGCTATTGCTAGGCCTCTGGCCTCTTGACCAAACTCTGGGCTTTGGGCCTGTACACAAATCCATATACCAGGTTATTACATCAGCAATGGATTTTAACACTTCACCCATCATAACATTTTCCCATAGCAACCGGTACAAGAGAGACACCCTTTTGCTCAAATGTGGAGAAACAAAAATAGTTATACAGGGAAAGAAAGAAAGAAAGAAAGAAAGAAAGAAAGAAAGAAAGAAAGAAAGAAAGAAAGAAAGAAAGAAAGAAAGAAAGAAAGAAAGAAAGAAAGAAAGAAAGAAAGAAAAAGTTTAAGTGCAGACCAGGGGATATAAGCTAAACCCTAGAAAGACACTTTTCCACCCAAACCAGAGTGTACACTTGGGGTTAGACCAGTATCGCTACGTGGATTTAAATTCACAGTTTCGTTTATAACAAAACTAATTTCCCCTCTAGACAAGGCCTAAGTCAAACTCGTGCAACTTTGTTTCTAAATCAGTCTTCACTCCCTAGAGCACTCAGCTCTGGTCTACACACAGCTTTTGTATCCATATGTGTTTGAGTTAGGAGAGTAATGTTTTCACCCACAAGGGTATAACAGTGCAACACCTAGTTTGTATGAGGTTATACCAGTGTAAACGTGCCTTACTCTAGTCTATCTTGTTCCCCTTGCCTCTGGGTCATGAGCAAGCATTTTGTCTTATTTCTCCTTGGAGGTTTAAGAGAAAAAGCAGAGTACATGAGCCCAGAATATTGGTTGTCTCTGAGCCATTCGTGCTTTTCTCAGATATGTCCCGAACCCAAATGAACCGGGCATAGCTTGGAATGGGGTCACCAGATACTTTACAGGTCAGCATGAGAGACCGGCTGGGCTTCAGCACTGACATACCCCTACACTCGGAGCAAGTTTCACTCCCCACAGCAGGGCCCAGCAGTGTCTCTCTCACACTGTCTCTCCCCCTCAGAGGTGTCCCTGCTACAGGAAAAGCACCGGACACTAAGGCAATGCGTTTCCCCTGAGCATGTGCTCTAGACCAGTGGTTCTCAAACTTTTTTTTCTGTGGACCACTTGAAAATTGCTGAGGGTCTTGGAGGACCATGTAATGATCTTTCCGAATGTTGTTTGTACCGTTATCTAACTATTGTAAAGCCCTTTGGATAAAAGTGCTATACAAAAATAATAGTTAACTTTTTTTTGTTCTACAAATGAAAGCACACAACTCATATTTTAATATCAATTGTCTTACCTTTCTAATGAGATAGATGTGCCCTCTCTCCCCTGCCACGGCAGCTCCTGAGATGGGGCTGGGAAGAAGGGGGTCTCCTGCGCTGCGGCAGCCACAAAGCTGGGCTGGGAAGGAGCAGGGTCTCTCCCCAGCAGCCCTGGAGCTGGGGAAAGTCACCTTTTTCTCTGACCACCGCAGTCCTACAAGTCCCAGATTCCCCCCACCCCCTCTTCTCACCCCACTGCCCCCTGCTACCTACCCCCTATTCCCCCCAAGGCCACCACCTCACCTTACATGGGCATCTTCTCCAGGGTCCAGGCACCTAATTAGTGGAGCCATGCCTGCGTGGCTCTACTAATTAGGTGGGTGGCCCTTCATTCTCTTGTGTGGGGCCACCCAGGCGCGCACCTTAGGGGGAACTATCCACGGACCACCTGAATGGAGCTTGTGGACCACTGGTGGTCCACGGACCACAGTTTGAGAACCTCTGTCCCTGGGTTACTGCCCTCACAGCCTTTATTCGGACAGAGCCCAGAATCTGCATCTCCCCTCCCTGCCCAGCTCTCTCCCCTTTCCCTGAAGCGGTTTCTCACACTCTGGTGCCTGGAACCAGCCTTTGGCTCCCCTCAGATGCAGCTGCTTCCCCCACAGACACTCCCGGGAGAGTCTCATGTCTCTGGACATCTCCTCTCTTTTGTCTGTATTTTCCAGCTCTGTCCGGGGCGTTGGGCAGCAGGCGCAGCTGGAAGGCTGGATTCAAACCCCCAGTGTAGGGACCCAATCCACAGTCCCTTGCTTCCCTTTGAAGGGCTCCAATGAAGGTGAATTGACTTTGGGTCACACACTAAGACATGAACGGGATCCGTGACTCTGCTTCCCACCAGACAGCTCCCTACCTGGAGGGGTCCCTCCCTTTATACCTGCTGGGTGAAACCCGCATGCAAATCCCTGCCCCCGGCAGTTCCTGTTTAAATACAAACCCCTGAGTCAGGGATGAAGTGAGCTGTAGCTCACGAAAGCTCATGCTCAAATAAATTGGTTAGTCTCTAAGGTGCCACAAGTACTCCTTTTCTTTTTTCCCTGAGTCAAGGAGTCTCAGCTTCTCCCCAGACATGGAACTGCCCAGTCCTGCCCGCTGAGGCATTTCCCTTCTTTTATGAAAACAAAAATGACATCTCTGTGGCTTTTCCTTTCCTTGTTATCATCCCCTACCTGTGAGTGTGTATTAGAGAGCGGGGAAACTGGGGACAGATCCACAGATTAATTGGCTGCCTCATTACTTCCATAACTTGTTTCCCTCTGTTTCAGGTGTCCTCTCTCAGGTGCAGCTGGTCGAGTCCGGCCCGGGCGTGGTGAAGCCTGGACAGAACCTCACACTGACCTGCGCTGTCTCGGGTGTCTCCATCACTGACAGCAGCTACGCGTGGAGCTGGGTCCGGCAGCCCCCCGGGAAAGGGCTGGAGTGGGTAGCACGTATATACCCACACGACGGGAGAAAGTGGTTTGCCGCGTCTCTCCAAAGCCGGACCACCATCTCTTCGGATACCTCTGTTGCCGACACCCAGTGCCCAGAGGCAAACAACAGCAGGGGTTCGTTGCCCGGTATGCATCACCCAATAAACACAACAGGGTGGAGAAGCAGAAAAGTTTATTTGGAATTCCAAAGAAAGGTACAGAGAGAGAAATCTCAAATCCTGCACACCAGAGCAGGTCATTGCACACACTTTTATATTCCTTAATGCTACTGCACTACACATCAGCCAATCAAAGCTTTGCACAAATGCTCTGCCTTCCTTATATGGGTTACAACAATGTTTATTTCCTGCAACCTCTAACAAGCATTCCTAGCAACTTAAACAACCAGCACATTCTGTCTGGCCTTGTAGCTGTCTCTCCTGTTATCTTTAACTTGGCGTCAGCAAACTTACACTATGAGGCATTATCTACAACTGCAACATTGTTTTAAGAGCAAAAGAGCTTACTTAAACCAGCCAGGCCTGAGTTCTATTAAGGGGGGTTGAAAAGAAGCCCTTAGGCCTACAGCAGGGAGACTTCCTCGACCCTTATGGCCTTCCATCCCCTCGACTTAACTAGTGGCCATGCCCTGGGGTCTCCAACACCTCCTAGAACCAGGTCTCCCTGCAGCTGGCCTCCCTTGCGGCTGCAGACACTGCCATGTATTACTGTGCCAGAGACACACAGTGACACAGAGCAAAGCGGGGCTGGTACAAAAAGGGGGAGCGGATTGTCTAGACTCACTCGGGGCCCTTTCACACTCACGTCTCCATTAGAAGCGGCGTGAGACACTGGCCACAAGGAGGTTTAGGAGGTGGAAAGGGGAGAGGGAAAATTTCTTGTCTTCTCACTCAGCTCCTTGTAAAACAGAGACACAGAGCTCATATCTCATGGCTTCCCCAGGGGGAATCAATCAGACAAGGAACCAGGTCTTATTCCCAGCAGCAATCCCATAACCCTTCTGGGTACTAGCTACAGAAGACAGAGCTGCCTTTCTCCCTCAGGAGCTCAGGAATTCCCAGCAGGGTTCAAGTCAAGTTCGCTTAGCCCAATAACCTGCCTCTGAGCATGACTAGCAGGGACTGCTTCACATAAGGACCCCGCATCTGAGGATGTGAGAATATCCACCCTCCAGATCACTTCTCGCTCTGGCCTCTAACAGAGATTGGGTTAAACCAGATACACTCACACTGTGGCTCTCCAGCCGCAGAGGGCTTTTTAATGTGTTTCCCACCGGCCTTTGCAGCACCTGGTATGATTTAATTATGAACCCATCCAAGTTATTAACCAATCAAGATGTTTTTATTATGTTATTAACCAATTGAGTTATCGACTTGCACTAAGTTATTAACTTACTGTGGGAATTTTATAGATATAGATATACAGATAGATATCTAAACAATATATTATACATAAATACATATATACTAAATATATAGAGAGAGTGTGTCTATATGTATACATATACACTAAATATTTTCCCTGTCATTCACACTACTGTGACTCTTTGGGTAATATTGATGGATAATTTGGCTCCTGAACCCCTGAGGCCTGGGTATCACTGGTTTGAACCCTAAAGGACAAGGTTTAACATCTCTGCCAAATTCTCCCCCTCCCCCCTTGCCAGTGTGTGTCCCAGCCCCGCTCCTGACCTACCACAATCACAGGCCTCCTTTGGATACAGCCCAGAACTTTCCTGTCTCCCAACTTCTCTCCCTCCTGCTCCTGCCCTGAAAGCTGTTGGCTGGTGCTACTTGGGAAAACCAACCTTTCTCCCTCCCCGGGTTAGATGAGCGACTCACGACCAGTCCTGGATTTTACCCTCACACGTGAGCTGAGAAGTCTCATTATCCCCATTTTACAGAGGAGGAACTGAGGCCCTGACTCAGTAATGCTGAGACTATCCAACCCGCCTAGGGGGGTTGGGCACCCACCGCCCACTGACACGAGCCGGCATTGTGCACTCAGAGTCCTTCGGTGGATTCACACAACGGCAACAGGGAGAGAGTGCCTGATGTAGGGACTGACCCTGCGACTTCTGTCCTGTCTCCTAGGGCCCCAGGTGAATCACCAAAGACGAATGTACAGCCGGGCTGAGCTGACCGCGTGGTCTCTTTGCGGTGCAAAGGGGACCCCTGTCCGAAGGGGACATCACCATGTACTGAGCGCTCACCCCCTGCCGTCTCTTATACCCGCCCTGGGGAACCCGCATGCAAATCCCTGCCCCGGGGGTCCTGTTTAAAAATAACCCCCTGGTTCTTGGAGCCTCAGTCTCTCCCCAGACACAGAACTGCCAGTTCCTGCCCGCTGGGGAGTTTCCCTCATTCCATGAAAACGACAATGAAATCTCTGTTGCTTTTCATTTCCCTGTTCTCTGCCCCCTCCTGTAAGTGTTTACTGAGAGCGAGAAAACTAGCAACAGATCCACAGATTCTTTCGGTGGCTAATTAATTCCTTGCTTTGTTTCCCTTTCCCCAGGTGTCCTCTCCCAGGTGCAGCTGGTCCAGTCCGGCCCGGGAGCGGTGAAGCCCGGAGAGACCCTCAGTATCACCTGTAAAGTCTCTGGAGTCTCCGTCAGTGATCACTATTGGAGCTGGAACCGGCAGCCCCCCGGGAAAGGGCTGGAGTGGATGGCGGTTATCCGCAGCACTGCACAGGGGGGGACCACAGAGTACAACTCGGCTCTGAAACCTCGGCTCACCATCACCAGGGACACCTCTAAAAACGAAGTTTATCTCCAGCTCCGCTCGCTGACGGCTGCAGACACCGCCACCTATTACTGCGCCAGAGACACGGTGATACGGAGCAGAGCCGGGCCTGGCACAAAAAGGGGAAGCGGATTTCTCAACAGTCAGCCGACATGAACACTCAGTTCGTGCTGTAGGGGGTGAGACAGACGGGGCATTGCTGGGTATTTTCTCCACCTGAACACATTGGAGATGCAGGAGCATGTTATATTTTTGGCATAAATGTAAACACTTTTTTTTTTTGTATTTCTTTGCCTCCTTTTAATTGATGGAGAATGTATTTAATTTGACTGGATCCTTCACTGTTCCCTGTTTTCTCTCCTCCCTCACTCCCCCCCCCCCCAGGGGCCCGTTCCCAGGTTGTTCCGCCCCAGTCGGGTCCCGAAGTGAAGCGGCCGGGGGAATCCACCCAGCTGAAATGCGCCGTGACCGGGTTTGTTCCGAACGACTGGTGGATGGATTGGGTCAGACTGCAGCCGGGAAAGGGACTGGAGTGGCTGGTCCGCTATCACAAATCTTCAGTCACGAATTACTACTCCCCCACCATCCAGGGGCGGTTCACAGCCTCCAAGGACGGCACCAACTTCTACCTGCAAATAAGCAGCCTGAAAGCGGAGGACACCGCCGTGTATTACTGCGCGAGGGACACTGACACACAATGAGGGGAAGCCGGTCTGGGCTCACACAAAGCCTCCCCGCTTTAGAGACTGGGGATTTGTCCACTGGCGAAGCCTTGTGCTGCCCTTCTGAACAGAGATGGGTTTTATCCTATCTCCGCAGCACTGACCCTTCTCCTCAGACAGTGACTCCAGAATTATTTCCAAAAATGTAGCCAACAAACAAACAAACAAACAAACAAACAAACAAACAAACAAACAAAAGACAGATATATTCCGGAACATCTCTGCAAAGTCTGTTTCCGCACTCAGGCACCAAGTTACCCTGAGAACGCAATGGACAAAAAAGTAGCTCGCTCCTAATTGATAACTCTGACACCAACATTAAAGAAGGGGTAGGAGGCAAAGTTAGAGAGAGAGAGAGAGAGAGAGAGAGAGAGAGAGAGAGAGAGAGAGAGAGAGAGAGTCTTCGTATGTGTTTGACTAAGGACTTGGTTCATGGTTGGGTGCTGTGTTAACAGCAATAAACGAACAGCGGGAAACTTTACAAGGAAAGCGAAGAAGAGGATCAGGGACCTCTTAACTGATCAGAATTACAGCAGTGTAAATATAGAGAAGGATTATTCTGTTTCTGGTGTTAGAGCAAAATGACAATGAGAAGTGACAATAACTCAAGTGGCGCCAAGGATCAGAAATGTAATTTATCCTCGAAAATACTTTCTTGCAAAGGGTTGACTAAAAATAAACCACCCAGATATTATCCAGAATACGAGCTTGGGTCATTTCTTCAAGGGGGTGCTGGTGGAGAACACACGGGATATGATACCTAACGGAGGGGGAGAAGGGATATTCTCAGACAGTTACTGTCTTCTGAGGGCAGCAGACATAAATCCACTAACTAATGTCAACCAGAGTACGTTAATAGCAGCCGAAAGGCTCTAATTTAACTCAATGCATTGCAATAAAACCCTTATTCACTATAAATGTATGTCTGACTGTACAGTAAATGCAGTACGTTTGCTAACAAGATGATAAATCTCTACCGAACACGGAATAGGATTTAAGAGATCATAGAATCATAGAATATCAGAGTTGGAAGGGACCTCAGGAAATCATCTTGTCCAACCCCCTGCTCAAAGCAGGACCAATCCTCAATTTTTGCCCCGATGCCTAAATGGCCCCCTCAAGGATTGAACTCACAACCCCGGGTTTAGCAGGCCAATGCTCAAACCACTGAGCTATCCCTCCCCCCAATGGATGGGGTGAGACAGATAAAGGCCCAAATCCTACTGAATTTCGATGCCATTTTTGTTCTTAATTCCCTTGGGCTCTTTTGAAATCCCATCCAAAACCACAGGAGAAGGGGTAAAATTTCTCTTCTCGAGATATCCCCTCATTCCAAAGAAGGCGCTGTCTTGCACTTACATTTGACTGAGAATTTCAACGTCCTTTAAGAGTGTTAAATGACCAAATTCTATTTATTTAAACTGAGTTTGGGGGGTCCAAATACCTTAGGCTGTTTCACATTTCGCTGAGCTGAACTCACTGTCTCGGGGGGTAGGACTGGTTCCAAGGAAAGATCCCCAAGTGTAGACAGAGCACACACCCTGTCAGCTTTTATATTAATTCTGGGAAACCCCCATGCAAATCCCTGCCTTTAAATACAAACTCCTGATTGGAGAAACCTCAGTCTCCCCCCAGACATCGAACTGCCTGGCCCCGGCTGCTGGGGACAGTTTGCACCTTCACTTAAGATGAACCTGCTACTGGTTTTCCTGTTCATGCTGGAGGCCTCTTCAGGTACGTGCCGAGTGCGGGGCGGGGGTCAGGAGGGTTCCTTGATGCAGTGACTGCAGAAGAGGAGATGTTCAAGGCAGCCTAAAGGAATGAGATGCCCGGATCCCAATGCAACTCAGTGGCATTAGGGTGCCTCACTCCCTTAGTAGACGTCTCAGGGTGTTTAATTTTCTCATGGGTCCCGCTCCCAGGGGATAGGAACCTGGCTCACGGATTCATTTCTCTGTTTCCTTCCCAGGTGTCCTCTCCCAAGTGCAGCTGAAGGAAACGGGTCCGGGAGAGGCGAACCCGGGGAGTCCCCGACACTCACTTGTACCATCTCCGGAGACTCGGTTTCTAGCACCTGTGGGGAAACGGCCGGAATGGATGGGACGCACATGGTATAGGTCTGGCAGACGGCACACTGAGTCCCCCAGCTCTCTGCAGACTCCAACGACCATCACACCAGACACTTCCATGAACCAGGTCTCCCTGGAGCTCCGCTAGCTGACAGCTGCAGACACCGCCGCCTGTTACTGCTCCGGGAGAGACACACAGTGACACGGAGCAAAGCAGGGACCAATCGGAAAAGGGGAAGCGGGTTTTCCACAGTGCAGTGAGGTACTGGCTCCCGTGACACCGGTAACAAGGCGGGGATTCTAGACCTCATTCTCCATGGCCTTTACCCATGTGTAGTCATTTACAATTTGCAACGGAAGGGGGGCGAATTAGTGACTCTAGCAATCGGTCAGTGACTCTGTTCCCATTGAGTTCTTTGAGGGTGGTGGGCATCTTAATTAGGGGAAATTCTCCTCTTGGAAGAATATTATAAGGAACTTAGCGGTGTTCAAAGTACACATGCACACAAATTAACTCTATTTCTTCCAGGTGATGAAATATATGTCTGCCTTCTCCACAAGAAAAAGTCAAAACTCCACAGTAAATAAATATATCTAGGACTTCCTGTAAAATCCTCTATGTGCCTCTGATTTTTCATTACACCTGTTATCCTACGAGATATAAAAAGTAATAGAGTGAAAGCACAATAAGCCACATTACCTCCAAAAGAGTTACTCCTCACTTACAAAAGGAGGACTTGTGGCACCTTAGAGACTAACAAATTTATTTGAGCATAAGCTTTCGTGAGCTACAGATCACTTCATCGCAAGCTTATGCTCTAACAAATTGGTTAGTCTCTAAGGTGCCACAAGTACTCCTTTTCTTTCTGTGAATACAGACTAACGCGGCTGCTTCTCTGAAACCCGTCTTCTGAGTTAGTAGATGAACACAATCTAATGAGAAAAATAATATTCTTTTTAAAAAAATAAAAAAATCTTGGCCCGAATGATATCATGTGACAAGGAGTTCCACCGGTAAATTGTGTGGAAAAGGATTCCCTTTATCCATTTTCAATTAGAAAAAAATAATAATTTCAGGCAAACATTCGCAGTAAAGATAATGTACTTGCATTTATATATAATGTTGAAGATCATGGACTAGATTTTCAAATATATGGAGATACTCAAAAATGAAGATAGATGCCCAGTGGTATTTTCAAAAGCTCCTGAGTTAGCCACCTAACTCCCGTGGAGGTGTTATGTTATATCCCCCGCACAATCCATTGGGCCCAGAGTCCTTCAAATCTGAAATGTATTTTCTCCTTCTGTTGTAAAATGAGGACAAGCCCCTGAGAGTGCACCCTCTTTTAACCTGAAATCTTGCCAGCCACTTTCAGCTTTCGTCCCCACCCCCAGTTGGGTGAAACAGGCCTGTATGGCCCTACCTCAATGGGTCCCTGTTTAAATACAAAACTCTGATTCTAGACACAACAATATCCATACAGGAATATCTCTTTCACAATGTCTCCCGCAATATCTGCAAATAAATATGAAATCCTTACAGACTTTTATCTTCTATTGGCCTTTCCTTCAGCAGGGAATGAATCATTTCTCTTTATAACTCTGTCTCTCATTCATGTGTTTTCTTTTATTCCATCTAGCCCAGTATCCTATCTTCCTACAGTGGCCAGTGCCAGGTCCCCCAGAGGGAATCAACAGAACAGGGAATCATCAAGTGATCCATTCCCTGTCAATCATTCCCAGCTTCTGGCAAACAGAGGCTAGGGACATCATTCCTGCCCATCCTGGCTAATAGCCATTGATAGACCTATCTTCCATGAATTTATCTAGTTCTTTTTTGAACCCTGTTATGGTCTTGGCCTTCACAACATCCTGTGGCAAGCAATTCCACAGGTTGACTGTGCATTGTGTGAAGAAATACTTCCTTTTGTTTGTTTTAAACCTGCTGCCTATTAATTTCAATTGATGACCCCTAGTTCTTGTGTTATGAGGAGTAGTAAACAATACTTCCTTATCTACTTTCTCTATACCAGTCATGACTTAATAGACCTCAATCATATCTCCCTTAACCATCTCTTTTCCAAGTTGAAAAGTCCCGTTTTATTAATCCGTCCTCATATGGAAGCCATTCCACACCTCTAATCATTTTTGTTGCCCTTTTCTGAACCTTTTCCAATTCTAATATATCTTTTTTGAGATGGGGCGACCACATCTGCACACAGTATTCAAGATGTGGGCGTACCATGGGTTTATGTATAGGCAAGATGATATTTTCTGTCCTATTATCTACCCCTTTCTCAATTATTCCCAGCATTTTGTTCACTTTTTTGACTGCTGCTGCACACTGAGTGAATGTTTTCAGAGAACCATCTACAATGACTACAACATCTCTTTCTTGAGTGGTAACAGCTAATTTAGACTCAAGCATTTTTTATGTATAGTTGGGATTATGTTTTCCAATGTGCATTACTTTGCATTTATCAACATTAAATTTCATCTGCCATTTTGTTGCCCAGTCACCCAGTTTTGAGAGATCCTTTTGTAGCTCTTCGCAGTCTGCCTGGGTCTTAACTATCTTTAGTTTCCCAGCAGATGTCCTCTCTGAAATCCAGCTGATCTAGTTGGGGCCAAGGATCAAGGGATCCTGCAATCATGGGAAAGTAGGTGTGGAAAGGCCATCAAATCCATCCGCCCATATTCAACGGCAGGACCAAGTCCACCTTAGCTAGAGAATGGTGAAGAATGCTGGCTCACGTCTCACGAGCACTCAGAGTTATCATTTCCTTTGGATTTCTAAGCAACCTGCAATAATAATCTATATCACCCCCCACATGAGCCATTAACCCATTACTACTAGCTCAGCATTTTATATATGAGGACTACAGAAAGAACTCAGAAGCAGGAATGGCCAGATTCAGTGAAACACACCCACATATCCTGGAAAAAGCAAACAGCGTGATATGAGGCATGCAACTGCCAAGTTTTATTTTTACTATTAAATAATTGAATAAAAGAAAGCAAGAAAGCAAGCAAGAAAGAAATTATGCCCCAACCTTATCTGGAAAAATCTCTTGTAGAGTAAATGTCGTGTGTTTAATCAGTAGGGGGCACTGTCGCTACAAAGAAATTGACTAAGTAAAGAACCACCAGGAGAGTAAATAGATCAATGTTCTCTCAAAAGGGTTTTGGGAGCCAGACCATTGGCATGAACAAGACTGAATTGTTTGGGTGTTCATGTCTCTCGTGCATTTTCCTGAATTTCTTCACCCAACACTTAGATCCTCCTCCACCTTTGTCTGAAGCAAGTTACAAATGACAGCAAGTTAAGTGGTGCACATTCCTTACAGATGTGCTCAGGGGCAAACACCACGGACATTTCTCTTCCCAGCAGTGGTAGTAGCTGCTTTTCGTCAGCTCTAAAAGCTCTTCTTAAGGAGAGGTAAGAATCATTAGCCCCCTTTTTTTACAGATGGGGAAACTGAGGTACAAGGAGGAGAAGGGGCCTGCCCACTGTCACCCAGCAGACCAGGGCAAAGCCAGGAACCGAATCCAAGTCTCTGGAGTCCCGGTCTAATGCGCCATCCTAACAGACCGGACTGTTTCGCCTCTGTAACATCATCAGCATCACCATGGCTCGTGCTCTGCTGACGGTCAGACTAGATGGTCCTAATAGACCTTTCTGGTAATAACAACAATAATAAACTGTGTTCCCTCCCCCTTGACTCACCCAGGACTCCAGGCATCTCATATTCATATCAGAGTTAAAGATGTAGGACCTTACCAGGCGACTGACTGGCTTTGACTACGTATCTGTGCAGCGCCTAGCACATGGGGGCTGTGAACTTGCTTTCGGTTCTAGGACATACCTCGATAATAATGTGTGGCATCCACATGAGCCATTAACTGATGACTATTAGGCAGGTGTCACATTTATGAGGACTACAGAGAGAACTAATTTCCTCCTGCTTTGCATGAGAGGGCGGGGTATGCAAATGATTATTTCGCTTCTTCTTAAGAATAGATTAGGTCCGTTCTTTAGTTCAGCGGTCCCTGCAAAATTCAAATCTGTGTCATTCCCTCTGGATCTTCGTGCCTGTTCCTAGCTGATTTCCAGGAGGGAAGATGAAAACTTTGCTTCTCTCTCTCCTTCTCTCTGCTATTGCAGCATGTAAGTACCGAGGAGGGAGCAGTCTCCAGTCTCTACCGATCCCGCTGCTGGTCATCTCTCTGACCGAGATTTCCCCTTGCTCTTTGCAGGTGTCCGCTCCCAGGTTAAACTGCTGCAGACCGGAGCAGCCCAGGTGAAGCCCTCACAGACCCTGAGACTCACCTGCTCAGTGTCCGGATTCTCTCTCACGTCTAGCGGGAATGCAGTGAGCTGGGTTCGACAGCCCCCGGGGAAAGGCCTGGAGTGGTTGTGCCTTGTGTACTGGGATGATGACAAGCGCTACCACGAATCCCTCAAAAACCGATTGACCATCTCCAGGGACACCTCTAAAAGCGAGGTGTATCTGGAAATGAGAGGCATGGAAGCCGGAGACAGCGGCACCTATTACTGCGCCAGGAGACACACAGTGACCCAGAGCAGAGCAGGGACTGGTACAAAAAGGGGAAGCGGATTCTGAGCTGTGCAGTGAGGCCAGATTAACTCAGAGCAAGGAGGTTCCCCCAGCCAAACTCCCTGTAAATGAAAAGAAAATACAGAGTAGGAGAAAACAGCTGCTTAATATTTTCCCTCTCAACTTGATACTGCAGAAAGAGGAATCTCGAGATTCAATGACATGCACCAGAGCTCCTGGAAAAATCAATCAGCTTAATTGAATACATATAACTTCCAAGCGTTTCACCGTTAAACATGTAAATACATCCAGTCGTTACCAAATGCCATAGAGATTGTATTGTATTGCTGATTAAGTATTGTATAACTTTTAAACCAAACTTTGTACTTTTGGATAATTTAAGCATTATGTCAAGATGTACAAACAGTATTTCCTCAACCCGTAGATTATATAATTTTAACATTAGCTTTAATACAATTTTTAATCTGTATCCCCTTTCTAGGGGCCCTTTCTGAAGTAAAGTCCTTCAGTCGGGTCCTGGAATCATGAAGTCCTCAGAATCTCTCCATCTGACTTGAACCGTCTCCGGTTTCTCCATTGCCAGTAGAGGTTATGCTTGGCCCTGGATCCGACAGGCTCCTGGCAAAGGGCTGGAATGGCTGGGCTAGATCCGGCTCCATCCCCTCCCTCCAGAGCCGAATCTCCATCAGCACCGACAATTCCAGCAAGGAGCTGTACCTGCGGCTCCGCTAGCTGACAGCTGCAAACACCTATTACTGTGTGTGACGGAGCGGGATTGTTCTGAAAGTTTCCTCTGAATAGCGTGGGGGTGCCTCAGTTTCCCCGAGGCAGTTCTTAAGTAGCTAGGTGGTGGGATGAGGGTGTATGATCATTGCAGAGCCCTAGAGGGCAGGTGTGTGCAGGGGTCTGGACACAGAGAATGGCCGACACCCTGTTTCCTGGCAACTGGTGGCCTGGGCCCTTCCCCCCTGCAAAGTGAGAGCTAAAGGGTTGGAGAACAGAGGAATCAGGTGACCTCCTGGCCCAGGAAAGGGACAAAGCCCAGAGGAGGAGGGGCTGGAGGGAGTTTCAGTTTGGGGCTGGCTGGAGACATAGAGTGAAGGGCAGACATGGTTGTCTAGCTCACTGGCCCCAAAATGGACACAGCTGAGGGGTCCTGTTCTCTGTACCTACAAGCTCTGTGTTAGACCATGTTCCTGTAATCTAATAAACCTCTGTTTTACTGGCTGGCTGAGAATCAGGTCTGACTGCGGAGTTGGGGTGTAGGACCCTCTGGCTTCCCTAGGAGCCCCGCCTGAGTGGACTTGGTGTGGGAAGAACAGGGAGGGGCAGAGGATGCTGAATGCTCCGAGGTCAGACCCAGGAAGGTGGAAGCCGGTGAGCTGTGTGTCCTGCAGACGGGCTGCTCATAGAAAGGAGACTTCCCCAGAGTCCTGCCTGGCTTCATGGGGAGCAGTTCCAGAGCATCGCCCAGGGACTCTGTGACACTGTGCTAGTCAGTGACATGGTGACACTGAGCCCAGCAGGGACCTGTACAGAAAGGGGAAGCAGATTTTAAATGGTGCAGCTGATAGTCACATGCACAGCCAACCAAAACACACTTTATACATTGACCATTTAATTGTCTTTGAAAGAGAGAAAAATTAGGCAATTGTGCCCACCTCTATTCAGAATGTCTTTGCAAAGACCATTTCCCTTGCCCTTGGTTTTCCATGTCACTCTGATCTTTTCACCCCTCCTCTGGATCCCTGTTCTCTGTCTATGGCATCAACCTCAAGCTCCTTGTCTTCGTGGAAAGCGTCTTTCTTAAGATTTTCCCAGCAATGGGCAGTGGCGATACATGAAGAGCTATTAAAACCACCCAGGGGAAGTCCGAGAAATAAAATGAATTTTGGGGGTTTAAAGGATTTGTGGACCCTGGACTGTCACTTTATATTCGTCACAGCTGCAAGGCAGAGCCCCTCAGAAGACCGAGTCTGCGAGCAGACGAATTTTCATGGGCTGGGAAGAAAAAGAACCTCGAACATATAGAAACCCAACAAAACCCGAATTCAAAAGCAGCCTTGCCAGTGGTTCGCGCTCCGCCCGCTGAAGAATATTTGTCTTTTCTCTGAATCATAGAATCATAGAATATCAGGGTTGGAAGGGACCCCAGAAGGTCATCTAGTCCAACCCCCTGCTCAAAGCAGGACCAATTCCCAGTTAAATCATCCCAGCCAGGGCTTTGTCAAGCCTGACCTTAAAAACCTCTAAGGAAGGAGATTCTACCACCTCCCTAGGTAACGCATTCCAGTGTTTCACCACCCTCCTAGTGAAAAAGTTTTTCCTAATATCCAATCTAAACCTCCCCCACTGCAACTTGAGACCATTACTCCTCGTTCTGTCATCTGCTACCATTGAGAACAGTCTAGAGCCATCCTCTTTGGAACCCCCTTTCAGGTAGTTGAAAGCAGCTATCAAATCCCCCCTCATTCTTCTCTTCTGCAGGCTAAACAAGCCCAGCTCCCTCAGCCTCTCCTCATAACTCATGTGTTCCAGTCCCCTAATCATTTTTGTTGCCCTTCGCTGGACTCTCTCCAATTTATCCACATCCTTCTTGAAGTGTGGGGCCCAAAACTGGACACAGTACTCCAGATGAGGCCTCACCAATGTCGAATAGAGGGGAACGATCACATCCCTTGATCTGCTCGCTATGCCCCTACTTATACATCCCAAAATGTCATTGGCCTTCTTGGCAACAAGGGCACACTGCTGACTCATATCCAGCTTCTCATCCACTGTCACCCCAGGTCCTTTTCCGCAGAACTGCTGCCTAGCCATTCGGTCCCTAGTCTGTAGCTGTGCATTGGGTTCTTCCGTCCTAAGTGCAGGACCCTGCACTTATCCTTATTGAACCTCATCAGATTTCTTTTGGCCCAATCCTCCAATTTGTCTAGGTCCTTCTGTATCCTATCCCTCCCCTCCAGCGTATCTACCACTCCTCCCAGTTTAGTATCATCCGCAAATTTGCTGAGAGTGCAATCCACACCATCCTCCAGATCATTTATGAAGATATTGAACAAAACCGGCCCCAGGACCGACCCTTGGGGTACTCCACTTGATACCGGCTGCCAACTAGACATGGAGCCATTGATCACTACCCGTTGAGCCCGACAATCTAGCCAGCTTTCTACCCACCTTGTAGTGCATTCATCCAGCCCATACTTCCTTAACTTGCTGACAAGAATACTGTGGGAGACCGTGCATTTACCGCGCCTCCTGGTCCAGCAGGGAGGAGTGGCACCATCCAAAAGAACCAAGCCTATGTTACCTGCTTATGCGCTGCAATTCGCACAGCTGCCATGTGGCGGCAGTGTTGAATCGATAATTAACCAGAAACCTTGAAGTGATCCCTAGCTCAGGAAAGCTTGTGCTCAAATAAATTGGTTAGTCTCTAAGGCGCCACAAGTCCTCCTGTTCTTTTTGCTGAATCCTTCAGGAACTTTCCTGCAATGGGAATAGATTCATGTTACGCGGATAGGGTGTCTCTGAGAGTGGGGGGTGAGTTTTTCCCAAGGGCTAAGGAAACCTCTGGAAATTTGTTTACATTATTTTAATTTCCCCAGACTTTTTACCTCCTGGTTTCCGCTGGGTATCTAATATGCTGCAACTAGAGAAGCCCCAAGTGGACTTTTGTGCTTACCCAAAGTTTGTATTCCCTAACTCCAGAAACATTCTGTTCCCCCTTAAAAGATACTGGTGTTCTTACGAACTAGGGGTGGGGTTTTCAAAGGCGCCTAAGAGAGATAGGGGCCCACATGCCATCCAAATCCAATGGGAACTGGATGTCTCATTTCCTTGGGTTTGTCTGAAAACCCCTGTCTAGAAGCTTCTCTCTTCATACAGTCTATGAGAACAATTTCTGTGAGTGGAAGAAAGCAATTCAAATGAAAATAAATACTTCAAGTAGTTGTTTTAAAAGTACTATCCATCGACATGGATGTTACTGGAAATTACTTAAACAATGTGAGTACCGGGTAGGTGCTGCTGTGTATGTGTCTGCGTTGGGCGAGTGTGTGCTTTGTGCGGGTGTTGTCAACGTCTGTGCTCTATGTTTGTGCGAGGTTGGTCTGGCGTGTCCATCTGTATAGCAGGGTTGTGGTGCGGGTGCGGTGTGTGTGGCTCTTGTTGCTGTTTTTGGGATGCAGCTGCATGTGTTTTGTGAGCATGTGTGCTGCCTGGAGGGGTGTGTGTCTGTGTCTCCCTGTTGGGGTGATCCTGGGTGTTTGTTGGGGAAAACTGAAAGCGAGAGATGGAGAGAGTCTAACTACTTTCTTTAAAACCGATGTTAGCCTATATTGCTGAGCGTTTGTTTTGACTGTAACCTAGCAACTGGGTGAATGGGATTTGGTCACTTATGGCCGGATTTTGAAAATAGTATATGGGAGGCGAGATTTCCAAGTGCTTCTCCCTAAGTGACTCAGCAAAAAGTCATTGGAGCACATGCTCAAGAACAAGAACTGACTCCAGCTGAAGTTCTGCTCCAAATATTACAATTAAATTACAACTTCCTCAGTTCAGATCAGTTCCGGTGTCCACTAAAGTCCATGGCAGCAGTTCCTGTGAGGTTAGTGGATGCTGGATCAGACCACAGGTCATGGGTCACGTCCACCTGACACGATCTTCATCTGTAGGGAAGGAGTTCCCAGTAATCTCCTTTCCTCTCTTCTATACCCTGTGTGCTGAAACTTCATGTGAATTGCTTGTTGGGGCTTTCTTCTCAAAAAGAAACTACTCACTCTACTCCGATTCGGTCCCCCTCCTGTAGCTCAACTGGAGATTTCTTTTCTAGCGGCCTCCTCCGAAACCCAACTGGAGATTTGCCGCAGAGAAAGTGTCCTTGCTAGAGACGATGATGTCTTTATGCATTTTCCTTCTCCTCCTGGCTGCCCCTTCATGTAGGTAATTGTCTTAAGACAGAAAGTAAAACCTTATGTTCCCACTTCAGTATTAAAGTGCGCTGAAATTCTTATTATTTTCCATTTTTCCAGGTGTCCTCTCAGAGATTCAGCTGGTGGAGTCCGGCCCGGGAGCGGTGAAGCCCAGAGAGACCTTCAAACTCACTGTGCTGTGTCCGGTTACTCCATTTCCAGTGGGTACTGGTGGCCCTGGATCCGGCAGTCCCCTGGCAAAGCGCTGGGATGGATGGCAGAGATGTATGGAGATGGGAACATATCCTCTGCCCAGTCTCTTAAAAACCAATTAGCCATCTCTGTATATGTTTCCAAAAATGAATCCATCTCTTCTATTACTGAGCTCTCTGACAGCTGCAGATACTGCCATGTATTACTGTGCCAGAGAGTGACATAGTGAAACAGAGGAAATAAAAAATCGAAGTGTTTCTATACAGTGCAGCGAGACTGGTTGAGTGCAAGGACCTGCCACTCCCCAAATGAGTAAATAGGAAGGCAAGGTTTCAGAGTAACAGCTGTGTTAGTCTGTCTTTGCAAAAAGAAAAGGAGTACTTGTGGCACCTTAGAGACTAACCAATGTATTTGAGCATGAGCTTTCGTGAGCTACAGCTCACTTCATCGGATGCATACCGTGGAAACTGCAGTAGACATTATATACACACAGAGACCATGAAACAATACCCCCTCCCACCCCACTGAAGGCAAGGGACACCCGTGTGGAACAAAGTAGTCATCTTCCTGCAGGAGAAAGGAGAGAAGTCACCCCCAATGGGTAGGGCAGCTAACTGGGAGCCAGAAGGCCTGTGTTTTTGTCTAGGCTTGGCACTAGACATCGGGAGCCCTGGATCCCAGTTCTGATGTGTATACGTACAGGGGGATATTCAGGAAAATCCCCCTTTAATGCAATTCGGGCCATTTTTCTTCTGAATGAGACCATCCACCTGGAAGGATTTAATGCACCTTCACGTCACATCTTTAGTTAATTAATCTTAAATTTTTCTGAGTTATATCATGTAGACAAGACCCTAGGCTCTTCTGAAAATCTCACTTTAACTTCCTAAGGGACTCGGATGTTTTGGAAAATCCCACCCTAAACTGACTATACAAATGGGACTGAGATGCATGCAACACAGGATACAGTCTGGGATGTTCAAAGCCTAGGGGAATTAGGTGCCAACTGCCCTTGGAAGTGAGTTCCCTTGTGCTCCATTCACACCCCCTCCAATTATTCTTTTTTATCTCCTTATTCCCCTCCCACTGGAAAAGTCCCATTCATTTCAAAGGGCCCAATGTCAAGTCTTCGAAATACTTAGCCTGATTCTCCTCTCACATACACAGGCGTAAATCCTGACCAACTACATTAAGGTCCAGGCAGTTACACTGTTGCAAAACTGGTGTGCCATAACCATACAGCTAAGGTTTCAGAGTAGCAGCCGTGTTAGTCTGTATTCGCAAAAAGAAAAGGAGTACTTGTGGCACCTTAGAGACTAACAAATTTATTTGAGCATAAGCTTTCGTGAGCTACAGCTCACTTCATTGGATCTGATGAAGTGAGCTGTAGCTCACGAAAGCTTATGCTCAAATAAATTTGTTTGTCTCTAAGGTGCCACAAGTACTCCTTTTCTTTTTGTGTACAGCTAAGGGTAGCCTAAAATTCCTCCTTACCTGTAAGGGGTTAAGAAGCTCAAATAACCTGGTTGGCACCTGACCAAAGGGACCAATAGGGAAAGAAGATACTTTCAAATCTTGTGGGTGGGGCGGGGGGGGGAGCGAAGAGGCTTTGATGGTGTGTTCTCTGGGGAAAGCAGAGACGCATCAGGTCAAAAAAACCTCCTTCTCCTATAACCCATCCTGTACAAGTCTCCCATATTACAAAAAGAGTAAGTAAATAAGGCAAGGCGCGTTAGATTACCTTTTGTTTTCAACTTGTGAATTTTCCCTTTGCTACAGGGAGGTTTATCCCAGTTTTTTGTAACTTTAAAGTTTTGCCTGAGGGGAATCCTCTGTGTTTTAAATCTGATTGCCCTGTAAAGTATTTACCATCCTGGTTTTACAGAGGTGATTCTTTTACCTCTTTCTCTTTAAATAAAATCCTTCTTTTAAGAACCTGACTGATTTTTCCATTGTTCCAAGACCCAGGGGTTTGGGTCTTTGATCATTTTGTAACCAATTGGTTAGGATATTATTCTCAAGCCTCCCCAGGAAAGGGGGTGTAAGGGCTTGGGGGGGGATTGCTGGGGGAAGAGGAACTCCAAGTGGTCCTTTCCCCTGGTTCTGTTAAATCACTTGGTGGTGGCAGTGTTACTTAAACCCAAGGTACAAGGGAGAATTTGTGACTGGGGAGTTTTTAACCTAAGCTGGTAGAAATAAGCTTAGGGGGTCTTTCATGTGGGTCCCCACGTCTGTACCCTAGAGTTCAGAGTGGGGAGGAAACTCTGACATGGTGTATGCAAGAGAAGAACCAGCCCCTTTATATTTTGCTTATCATTTTTCCATGTGCATTTTTCTCCTGTGTTTGATGATCATTTTTAAAGTTTAGGCCTGAAATTTTCTAAGCCACCTAAAGGGTTTGGACACACTGGTTTTCAGAAGGAATTGAGCATTCAGAGCCTCAAGGCAGCTTTGCAGATCTCAACTTTTTTTTAATCCTTGTCAGGGGAAGGATGTTCTGGTGCTGAGGACACTAGCCTGAGACACGGAAGAACAGGATTACATTTCATGGGATGAGGGCCAGGAGACCTTCCTTTCATTCTGTACTGTGCTGAAGACTGAGTAAGAAACTTGAGGCCAGATGTTTTAAGGTTTGTAGGTATCCAGAGAGATTTTTCAAAAGGCCCCTAACTCCCATAGGTTTTAAAAGATATTAGTCTGCTTCATGCTTCCTCAAATACCACTAGGTGCCTGTCTGCTTCTTTAGTTGACTAAATACTTTTGAAAATCTGGTCCAGGTGTTTTCTCTGTATTTAGGCACCTAAAGATGGAGGTAGGAGCTTCGGTACTTTTAAAAATCCTGCAAGTTGCCTATCTTCATGTTCAGGAAACTAAATAGCCTTAAAATCTGGTCCTTTGTGCCTAGTTTTACCTATCTGCATGAGGGTAATGTTATTTCTCTACCTCGCAGAGATGTCGTAAGATGAAATACATTAAAGACTCTGATGAGCTCAGATACTACAGTCATGGGGGTATATAAGTTCTATAGTTAAAAAGCCACATTCTCATTCACCGCAATAAACCAGAATTCATGCCCAGTTTTTACTTCTTTCTGGTGCGGAACACTGGGTGAAATTAACTTCTGTGTAGAGGGCTAGTAAAAGTCCTGTGCATCTGTCATAAATATAAAGGGGAGGGTAACCATCTTTCTGTGTACAGTGCTATAAAATCCCTCCTGGCCAGAGGCAAACCCTTTCACCTGTAAAGGGTTAAGAAGCTAAGGTAACCTGGCTGGCACCTGACCCAAAATGACCAATGAGGGGACAAGATACTTTCAAATCTGGAGCGGGGGGGGAAAGGCTTTTGTCTGTCTGTGTGATACCTTTGCCAGGAACAGATCAAGGATGCAAGCCCTCCAACTCCTGTAAAGTTAGTAATCTAGCTAGAAAATGTGTTTTCTTTGTTTTGGCTTGTAAATTCGCTGTGCTGGAGGGAATGTGTATTCCTGTGTTTGTGTCTTTTTGCAACTTAAGGTTTTGCCTAGAGAGATTCTCTGTGTTTTGATTCTGACTGCCTGTGAGATTATCTTCCATTCTGATCTTACAGAGTGCTTCTTTTATCTTTGTTTTGTTCTTCTAATAAAGTTCTGTTTTTTTAAGAATCTGATTGGGTTTTTAGGGTCCTAAGAAACCCAAGCTGGTCTGTACTCAACTTGTTTATTCTCAAGCCTCCCCAAGAAAGGGGGTGTAAGGGCTTGGGGGGATAGCTGGGGGAAAAGGAACTCCAAGTGGTCCTTTTCCCTGGTTCTTTGTAAAAGCGCTTGGTGGTGGCAGCATACCCTAGTCCAAGGGCAAAGATTTTGTGCCTTGGGAAAGTTTTTAACCTAAACTGGTAGAAATAAGCTTAGGGGGTCTTTCATGCGGGTCCCCACATCTGTACCCCAGAGTTCAGAGTGGGGAAGGAACCTTGACAGCACCACTTAAGCTCTCAAAATAGGGGTAAAGGAATAAATACTCTGCTGAATTAAGTGGACACAACTCCAGTGAATTTTTCCCCATGTAAATTGTGCTGTCCCTCTGCACAGGAGTCAGTGTCACCCATTGAGAGGTACACCACAAGGAGCTGAGATTCTGGAAGAATTTACCCACCTGCCCAGCCTCATTGGTGTGCTATACACCATCTGTGAAACCTGTATGCAAAAATCACTTCCTCCAGGTTTCCTCTTTAAAGAGAAACTCCAGAACCTGAGTCTGTCCCAAGGAAATGAGCTGGTGATTCGTAGCAGAGAAGTCTCTCCAGAAGAGAAAAAATATGAAACTATTATTGTTCTGTATTTCCATCTCAACCTTCCACATAGGTGAGTATTTGGAGGTTGACTGTGGGAAATAATTACTTGGGCTGGGTTTCAGGGAATTAGGTGTCCAGGTCCCATTCAGTCTCAGTGTGACCTTGGGTGTGTGTCTTTGAGAAAACAAGCCTTGATTGCTGGTTTATTACCTATTCCATTAATGCATTTCCCTCTCTTGCCAGGCCCCATCTTGGGGTTTAAGATGACCTAGTCTGGTTTGGGAGAGGCAAAGGTCTCAGGGTCCCTCAGTCTGACCTGTGCTGTCTCAGATTCTGCCCTCTCTACTGGTGAAGACTGGTGGCATTGGCTCAGGCAGCCTCCAGGAAAAGGGCTGGTGTGGCTGGCATTGATAGACAGATATGGGAACACCCACTATTTCCCTGACATTAAAAATTGAGCCACCATCTCTGTGGACCCTTCCAAGAACGAGTTTTACCTGCGAGTGGACAGCCTGAGTCCACAAGACACGGCAACATACTACTGTGCGAGGAGCACCTACCAGATGCAGAAACCACCGTGATACATGCGAGCACAAAAACAGGCCTCAGCCTGAGCCCCCAGAGGCCATCCTTTTTTCAGTTGCAAGCCTTTCAGACCCTAGCACTAAGCCACATAGGGTTCTCTAAATCTTATGTGAAATCATGGGGATTTAAGATCCTAAATCCTAAAGTCACTTTTGAGAAATGAGGCCTGGGTTCCTAGTTCACTGAGTGCTTCTGAAATTTTTACCCTGCGTCATTTTTGAAAATGGGATTTAGGCTTCTAATTTATGAGATGCTTTTAAGAATTTTACCTTACATTTATTTATTTATGGGCAATCTGTTGAAAGAGACCCATTTCCATCAACAGATTCACTAGTTACTTCAAAATCTGTTGCTTCCAGCGGGCTAGATTACTTGTTAAAACCGAGGTGCTGCAGAATGCGCTGCTAGGTCCAACAACTGAAAAGAAAAGAAAAGAAAAGAAATTATGTGTGTTTAAATATATAAATAATTCTCTTCTGGTATAAATGAACAGAACTCTGGTAACTTCTATGCCAGTGAATTTCTTTCTAGGTGGGTCACAGACCATATATGTGTTTAAGTTAACAGAAATTAATGCAAGAGAGGAAGCAGTCATACCTGAAAGGGAAAGACACACAGGTGTTTTTTGCTCAATTCCAAGACAGTAAAAATGGGCTATTTATATGACTTCCACCTGCATGTGGACCACAGGAAAAAACCCATTCATTCTCTCTCTCTCTGCTTCCCTCTCCCTCCCTCCCCCAATTCCTCTCTCTCTCTTGCTCTGTCAAGGTTCCCTCCACCTCCAACCTTGTATCTTGCAAAATTAATCCTGCATTACAGGAGAATTGTACTGTGGCTTCCCCAATGCACATTCCTTGAGACATTTGTACCTTCAGACTCTCCCATTATCTTAAAAGCATGAAGATATCTAAATGACTACAGTAGTGCTTGACTTCCCCAGGGGACACAGTGGAGTTAGGTGCCAGGTTTCCGTGAGAACCCCAGCCTAAAATAATTTAATGTTCAGTATCTTTGAAAATCTTACTCTATGTGGCATTCCCCATGTCACAAATAAAGTCCATGTTTCAGTCGGGGAAGGGAAGCTTCGTAACTCCCTTTTCCAACCACTTGATCCTACTCTCCCCTAAGTGTTAGGAATAGAACCCAGGAGTGGTAACTTCCAGCCCTTTCTGCTTTACCTGTGAGACATCAATCTGCTCCCAAACCTGGGATAGAACCCAGGGAGTCCTGCACACAAAGCTCCTCTTCTGTAAGCCACTGGCCCCAATTCCCTTCCGAGATCTGGGATAGAACCCAGGAGTCCTGACTCCCAGATTCTCATACACTCTACACTCTGCTATCTTCATAGATTTGGATAAGGAACCCAGGGCTCCTGTCTCCAAGTCCCCACTTAGATCCCACTCTCCTACCGGATCTTTAAAGATAAGCCTGGATTCCTGACTTCAAGCTCCCCTGCTCTAACACACTAGACTACACTCCCTTTCCAAAAGTGAAAATAGAACACAGGAGACTCCAGCCCCCCCTTGTCTAATCGCTGACCTCTCTGACTTCCCTTTAAATTCATTTCCTGAGCTGCACAGATGCTTCCCCTAAAGAACAGAAAAGGGAGGAGAGATGTAGCGACAAAATAACCACTGGGTTGTTTTTATATCTGTCACTGAAGCAAGTAAGTATACGTCATGAAAATCAGCCATTTGGCTTTCTCCTTTAAATAAGAAACTCCCAGAGCAGTGGTTCTCAAACTTTTGTTCTGGTGACCCCTTTCACACAGCAAGCCTCTGAGTGCAACCCCCTTATAAATTGAAAACACATTTTTATATATTTAACACCATTATAAATGCTGGAGGCGAAGTGGGGTTCGGGGTGAAGGCTGGCAGCTGGCGACGCCCCATGTAATAACCTCACAACCCCTTGAGGGGTCCTGACTCCCAGTTTGGGAACCCCTGCCCCAGAGGTCTTTGTCCATCTGAATCTTGAATGGACGGCGGCATTCTTGTTAAATCTTCCCGCAAAAGAAAGATGAAAGCACTGATCATTTCCCTTGGCCTACTCATCCTGTGGCCATGTGAGTTTTGATAGGAGGCAGTGGGACATAGTTATTTGTCTTACACCATCTTTTTGTGTGATGGATTCCTTCTTTCTTGTGTGTGGTTGCTTGTGCTTTGAATTCTCCTCCCCTTTTCTTCCCAGGTGTCCTTTCTCAGGTGCAATTGAGACAGCCATGAAAAGCAGATTCTGAAACCCTCAGGGTCACACCGGCTGACCTGTGAAGTGGCTGATGTCCCCATCACTGATTCTTATGACTGGGGATGTGTCTGTCGGACTTGCCAGAGCCCGCTGGAATGGATTGGACACACCCTTCCCCATCATTTCAAAACCGATTACTCTTATCTAGGGACACGTCCAGAAATTAGTATTATCTCTTGTTGAATGCACTGACCACTGAAGACACCACCATTTATTATTATGCTGCAAATAAATACTACGGCCTCTCTGGTGCAGTAATACGTGGTGGTGTCTGCAGCTCCCAGGGAGGCCAGCTGCAGGGAGAACCGGTTCTTGGAGGAAACAGGGGAGATGGTGATTCGACTCTGGAAGGATGAGCCGTAGTTTGTGTACCAGGTGGAACTGCAGTAATATCTCCGTCCCAGCCACTCCAGCCCTTTCCCAGGAGGCTGCCGGACCCAGTGCCAGCCGTGACCACTAGTGATGGACTGACCCGAGTCAGTGCAGGTCAGCGTGAGGGTCTCTCCCGGCTTCACCGCTCCAGGGTCGGATTGGATCAGCTGGATCCAGGCATGGTCACCTGCAAAAGGAAGAAATTTCAGGAATTATAATGCTGTTCCGAGGACTGACCGGGGTCTCCCCCTGCTCTGCTGAAGTCAAAGGGCATTTCTCCCTCCAGTACAAGAGAAGTAGGATTTTTCCTATCTGTCTCACACAGACACTCACCAGAATGGGTGGCTAAGAGGAAAAGGAAGGTGAAGAAGGAGTCCATGATGGTCTGAATTAATTAACAGACTTCCAGTATCCGGGACTGGGCAGTTCAGTGTTTGGGGAGAGACTGAGGCACCTGGAAACAGGAGTTTGTATTTAAACAGGAACCCCCCCGGCAAAGTTCCCTCTAATTTTTGACAGGCCCTGTGCGCAAAAAATTTCTTCTGTGCAAATGTTTGTGTGCTTGGTGTTTTGCCGTGTGCTCGGGATTTAGGATTTGTGTGCATGCACACAGCTTAGAGGGAACAGTACCCCCTGGGTAGGGATTTGCATGCAGGTTTCACCCTGCGGGGATGGGAGATGAAAGGGGCCTGCAGGGAGCTGGTTCCAGGCTAAATGAGGGAAACAGATCGAGGTGCTGCAGCTGCTGCCCTGCGGGGAACAGGGGAGAATTGACTGGCTGATAGATTAGGTCTGGTGTCAGGTGGAGGGAGGATGGGTGAGTTTATCTCCCTGGGGCCTGGCCATTGTCATCAGTCAAAACTCAGGATTTGATCTGTCTGGGAAATGAGGCTCTCAGATCAGCTTCAGAGGCATAAAATAAAGACGTTTATTCAGGGGAACTTGGAAATAACCTTAAATATGGTTAATTTAGGGCTGGCTTCTGCTCCCAATGAAATCACTGATGAAACTGCCAGGGACCAGTCATGCCCACAGTGACGGGGATGACAAGGATCTAAAATAATCCCACAGATATCAGTGCTGTTGTGCTGGATTTGTACCAGTGTAAATGAGAGTGGAATCTCGTTTTCACTGACGAGATAACAGCAGGATTGGACCAGATGGAGAACTGCTCTGATTCCAGTAGAGCTGGGTGGGAAAATGGGTTGTCCCTCTCCCCGAAAGCAATGACTTTTCTTCAAGAAAAGAAAAGACAAGACTCTGACAAGTAAACATTTTCAATTATCACCAACCTTAAAATTATTTTTTGGCCAAAACCCAACATTTTTGCAGCCAAATACCCTGCCCGGTTACACAGCCCTGAGAGAGCCACTGACCAAAGGAGCTAAAGAGCTCGAGTGGTTTCAGCTCCTTTTCAAGGGTGATATGGGAGTGTCTGATCTTTATGCAAATCTGACAGTCACAGTCCCCGCTTAAATAGCATCTCCTGGGTTCTCATGGGACCTGCCTGCCCAGGGGCTAAAGTGAATTTCATTCTTTGCCCTTTTTTCTCACCTTTTCAAGAAGATGGAAAAGGCATTGTCACTTCTGGTTTTACTCGCTCTCTCGCCCTGTAAGTCAGGAGGAGAAATCCGGGGGGAAATGATCAAACCCTGAGGAAGAGCGGTCAGGATTTAACTGAAACATTTCCTGTCTTTGCAGGTGCCCGGTCCCAAATCCAGCTGACCCAGTCCGGGCCGGGTGTGGTGAAGCCTGGAGAGACCCTCACACAGACCTGCGCCGTGTCTGGTTACACCATTTCTTCTGGCTACAACTGGGGCTGGATCCGGCAGGCTCCTGGCAAAGGCTTAGAATATATGGGGTATATATACGGACCTAGCCAGGGCACCAGCTATGCCCCGGCTTTCCAGAGCCGAATCACCATCGCCATAGATTCCTCCAAGAACCAGTTCTCCCTGCAGCTCCGCTCGCTGACGGCTGCAGACACCGGCACCTATTACTGCGCCAGAGACACGGTGATACGGAGCAGAGCAGGACCCATACAGAAAGGGGAAGCGGTTTCTGTACAGACATGCAGGGCATTTAATGCTGTCATTTTCTCTTGAGAGACAGAGGCATGAATTGAGAAGGAGAGAGAATGGCTAAGAGTCAGGATTTCATGAAGTTCATACAAGGAAATGATACTCTAATATTACATAAGAACATAAGAACGGCCACTGGGTCAGACCAAAGGTCCATCTAGCCCGGTATCCTGTCTGCCGACAGTGGCCAATGCCAGGTGCCCCAGAGGCAGTGAACCCAACAGGTCATGATCAAGTGCTGAAAACAATGACATTTTTCACTGCAGGACTATGGTTTAAACAAGGAAATCACTGGCAAACCCCAACTCTCATCATGTTCTCTCGTCCCCAGCTGCTTTCCCACCCCAGTTTACAACACTCACTAGATGGACTCTACATGGATCCAGGATGGGGGGTTATCAGGGATCTGGAACAGCTGCATATGTGGCCAGATTAATAAAACTGGGACTTTTCAGCTTGGAAAAGAGACAGCTAAGGGGGGATGTGACAGAGGCCTATAAAACCCTGACTGCTGTGGAGAAAGTGAATAAGGAAGTGTTATTTACTCCTTCCCATAACAGAAGAACCAGGGGTCACAAAATCAAACTAATAGGCAGCAGGTTTAAAACAAACTAAGGAAGTATTTATTCACACAGCGCACAGTCAATCTGTGGAACTCTTTGTCAGAAGATGTTGTGAAGGCCAAGACAATAACAAGGTTGAAAAAAGAACTAGATAAATTCATGGAGGACAGGTCCATCGGTGGCTATTAGCCAGGATTGGCAGGGACGGTGTCCCCAGCCTTTGCTTGCCAGAAGCTGGGAATGGGTGACAGGGGATGGATCACTTGATGATGACTTGTTCTGTTCATTCCCTCTGGGGCACCTGGCATTGGCCACTGTCAGAACACAGGACACTGGGCTAGATGGAGATTTGGTCTGACCCAGTCTGGCTGTTCTTGTGTTCTTATGTTCTTAAGAAGCCTAGAGGATTTAGGAACCAGAATCTCACTGGATTTCACTGGCAGCTGGAGGCTTAGCCCCCTACCTGTCTCTGTTCTTCTCTGTCCCTTGTCGCTGGAGTGTGTCAGCAACTCACAACCATTCCTGGATTTCACCCTCTCACTCTGCACGTGAAGCAAGGAAGTCTCATTAACCCCATTTTACAGATGAAGAACTGAGGCCCAGAGTCACAAAAGCAGAGATTATCCAACCCGCCTAGGGAATTTGGGCACCCATCACCCACCAACACGAGTGGGAATTGCACACGCAGAGCCCCCAGGCAGATTTACCCAAAGGCAACAAGGAGCGAGTTGGTGATTTCGGGACTGACCCTGCAACTCCTATCCTCTGTCCTAGGGCCCCAGGTGAATCACCAGACCAATACACAGCTGTGCTAAGCTGACCATGCGGTCTCTGTGGGGTGTAAAGGGGACCCCTGTCCGAAGGGAACATCACCATGTACTGAGTGCTTACCCCCCTGCTAGCTCTTATAGCCACCCCGGGGAACCCGCATGCAAATCCCTGACCTGGGGGGTTCCTGTTTAAATACAAACCACTTGTTCTAGGAGCCTCAGTCTCTCCCCAGACACAGAACGGCCCTGTCCTGCCCACTGGGGAGTGTCTCCATTAGGCATCACAATGATACTGTCACTGCTCTGCTCCCTTTTCCTACTCACTGCCCCATCAGGTGAGTATTTCATGGGACACTTAGAAACACCGATGTGGAAATGCACCAGGGAGATTCAGCCCTGTTTTCTCTTCCCCCAGGTGTCTTCTCCCAGGTACAGCTGGTCCAGTCTGGCCCGGGGAAGGTGAAGCCCGGAGAGACCCTCAGTGTCACCTGTAAGGTCTCAGGTCTCTCAGTGAGCGCCAACTATTGGAGCTGGGTCCGGCAGCCCCCTGGGAAAGGGCTGGAGTGGATGGGACGCATCCAGAGCACTGCAGATGGAGGCAACACAGCTTACAACTCAGCTTTTGGTAACCGGATCACTGTCACCAGGGACACCTCGAAGGACGAAGTCTATCTCCAGCTCCGCTCGCTGACAGCTGCAGACACAGCCACCTACTACTGCACCCGGCAGACACAGTGACAGAGCAGAGCACGGCCTGGCACAAAAAGGGGAAGCGGGTTCCGTGCAGACACTCAAGACCCTTTCACACAAACTTCCCTGCCCGAAGCAGAGTCAGGCATAGGCTGGGGAGGGGATTTATATTCAGACGGGGGAGGAGGAGGAAAACTTCTATCCGCTCACGTCCCTGCAAGAGACACACTCAGGCGCTGGCCTATTCCTACTCAACTCCACTTGTTTGGAGGCGTCAGTGGCACTAATGTGCAAGTGTAGGTTCACACGTTCACACTCACACACATTGTCACACTCACACCCACCACACACTCACTCACTCACACACTCTCTCACACACAGGGCAGGCTGGACTCCTTCCCGCAGCGGGCAGGACTCACACAGCAAACTGTGTGTCTCTTTGAAAATCGCCTCGGACGTAAAGCACTCCATTTCCCTCTACTGCATCGCCCCACCCTTTGGCTCCCCAGTCACGCGGCCCTGTTCGGTTAACACCAACACAAGCTGCGTTTTCTGGCCACCTCCAGCGCCACTGCCTTTTATTAAAGCCAATTGCCTCTCTCTGCTGTGTGCAGCCAGCCCTTCTTCCCCTGCAGCTTGACCTCCTGCCCCATCAGATCTGACACAAGCAGGAGAGACTCATTTCCACTCACAGCACCTGTGCTCTGTCTATATTTACTCTATCTCCCCAGCACGTTCTGTAGCGGGCCCTGCTCGAATGGGGAGACACCAATGGACTTCACTGCACAAGGTCACCCCGTAAGACGGGAAGAGCATGTGTGACCCTCCCAAGTGTGTGACAGCACTCCCCGGAGAGAGCTCTTCCTGGTACTTTATCCCCTTGGGGTGGCACCTGCATGGTGATCCCTGTCCCAGTGGGGCCCTGTTCTTTGACCCTCCAACCCACCCTCTCACAGCCACCTCCTCTCGTTACATGTGTGCTCAGCTGAAAGAACTACCTCTCTGTGGTGTAAAGGGGACACCTGTCCCAGAGGGGACATAGCCATGTACTGAGCCATGTACCCCATCTTATACCCACCCTGGGGAATCTGCATGCAAATCCCTGCCCTGGGAGATTCCTGTTAAATACAAAGCCCTGGTTCTAGGAGGCTCAGTCTCTCCCCAGACACAGAACTGCCCAGTCCTGCCCGCTGGGGGTGTTTCCATTAACCATCACCATGACACTGTCACGGCTCTGCTCCCTTTCCCTACTCACCACTCCAACAGGTGAGTGTTTCATGGGACTGTGAGAAACACTGAGGTGGGGAAAGCAGAGGTTCCAAGAGAGTCAGCTCTGCTTTCTCCTTCCCCCAAGGTGTCCTTTCTCAGGTGTAGCTGGTCCAGACAGGCCAGGGAGCAGTGAAGCCCGGAGACACCCTCACACTGACCTACGCTTTCTCGGGTTACTCCATCACTAGCGGTTCCGGCTGGCACTGGGTCCAGCAGCCTCCCGGGAAAGGTTTGGAATGGCTGGGACTGGGATATTACAGCGGTTCCACAAGGAACATGAACTGAGGCTCATCTTTCCAGAGCCGAATCACCATCTCCACAGATTCCTGGAAGAACCAGGTCTCCCTGCAGCTCCGCTCGCTGACAGCCGCAGAAACCGCCGCCTGTTACTGCGCCAGGGAGACAGTGACACAGAGCAAAGCAGGGAGCCACAGGAAAGGGGGAAGTGGAGCCTGCACCGACATTCAGGCCTCTACAACACATCCGATGAAGTGAGCTGTAGCTTATGCTCAAATAAATTGGTTAGTCTCTAAGGTGCCACAAGTCCTCCTGTTCTTTTTGCGAATACAGACTAACACGGCTGCTACTCTGAAACCTACAACGCTTTTATTTATCTGTCTAGAAAAGCAGGAGACCCACCTTTCTGGTAGATGGCAGTAAAGGGACAGCCTCTGTTTTCACTTGCAGGGGGTGAAAATTCATGAGGACAGAGGAAGAAACCAGTGAAGAGTGATCACTCCATCAAAACATGTCTGCACACAGGTAATTAACTACTGACTGTTCATTCCAGGCCATGTAAATTCTGCCTCTGGACGTCCTCATCCCATCCTTCCGCTAAAAACAAACAGGAGTAGCCTGGGGGCAACACATGCACCACGATATTGTATCCCTTCAGGAAAGAGTTTGGCCTGACACAGTCAAAGTTCACAGGGATTTAGTCACACTAAAATAAATGTAAAAGTTCTCTGCCATGGTCTCCCCGTTGGCAGCCACATTCATCCACACACCAAACCCAGTGTCATTCCCTCCAACACACCCAGAAAGGGTACATGCTCCAGTACCACCCCTGAAAGCAAGGCTCATTCACTCCAGTCACACCCACACACACACCCTCGTCTGGAGTCTCTATTCCCTTTCCAGCTGGGGATATTTATTGACTTCCCAGCCATTATTTTTTTCTCTCTCCTTCTCCCTATCTATCGATGTCTGTTAATAATGCCCACTCCACTGCCATCCTATCTGAGGATTTTACAATCCATAACATACCCCCACAACAGTTCTAGGAGATCGGTTAGTCCATTTTGGGAACTGAGGCCTGGAAATCTTATGATCCTGTACTGTTCTATCTTTGGTAATTGTATGGCTTCCATCACCGCAGTATCTGACCTCACAATCTTATTAATATATTTCTCCTGACCGCATACCTGTGAGGCGGGGGGTGGTGTTATTCCCATTTGACAGAGGATGAAGTGAGACCCAGCCAGACTAAGTGACTTGCTCAGGGACACACAGAGAGTGTGTGGCAGAGAAGGAAAAAGAAGTGAGGGCCTTGTTTACACAGCACTTCCAAGTTGGAGAGCATTAAATCGGCCCTGGGCTCTATAACTCTCCAGGTGTCCACACTCGCAAGGCACTTAGAGGGCCTGTTCTCTGCAGCTGGAGCGCCCCTAGTAATCCACCTCCATGAGAAGCATAGAGCTTGCTGCACCCAGGCTGAAGCACGGGGGTGTCAGTGTGGACAACGTGTTGCATTACTGCATTGTGATTGGCCTCCAGAAACGTCCCATAATCCCTTGAAGTCAAATGACCGCTCTGGTCATTGTCTGGAACTCGGCCGCAGGCATGGGGCTACCCCCTTTCAAAGCTCCGTGTCTGGCAGCTGGCTGCTTCTCTGCCCCGGGACACAAAGCAGCAAGACAGCCTGCTGACACTCTGCCCCCAAAACACAATGTCTGTCCCCCCACATACACACAACACACTCCCTGTCACACTCACCCCCCACCCCACCCCCCATTTGAAAAGCAGCTGGCAATCTCTTCGGATGCCCATGGACCAATGGGATTGGGAATCCTGCATCGCCTGACACTGCGCCTGCCCCATTAGGCATTGCAAACCCTTTCCAGTGCAGGCTGCTTCCACTTGCACACTGGGATGGCTACCACAATGCACGGCTCTCTGTGGCGTTGCACGAGCTGGTAACTAGGCATGCTCCACGGTCACAAGGAGCAAGTGTGACCACGCAGCAGCAGCGCTTTCCCTGCAGCGCTCTACATCTGTATAGACATAGCCAAGGACGGTAATGCGGACTATTCCCGCAGGCGGGTGGAAAGGACCAGACACATCATATAAATGATCCATTATGCAGCCATCACTAGGGTCGCCACAGCGAAGGTTACACCAGGGACTTGGTTCGAAGCTGAATAATGAGTCTGGGCTAAAGCCCCCATACAGTCAGTTCAGCTGCAAAACTGATGTGTCAATTCAGGGGCTAGGATGCAGATCGTGGTGCCAATTCGAGGTTATTTCACATAGCGATTCCCGGCAATAACCCCTGCCCCCAGCCAAAGTGACCCGCGCTGGCATGGAAGATCTCTGAGCCTATTTAAAGTTGTACAAACCCTTCTGCCAACGTGTTGTTATGGAGAAGAAGAGCAGTGGCTAAAGCCCACCACAAACTGAGCCCCTTGTCCTGGGAAATATTAGAGTGAGAGTCTAGGGGATCTGAACCTCAAGTTCCCCCTTAATAACATAACAGAGCGAGCTAACTGCCCACCGAGCTCCGGTACTTGTTCGTCCAATCAACAATCAATAACGAATAAGCAACCATCAATAATCCAAACCTGCTGAGTCTGGGACACATCGGGGAAAGTGTCTGGGGCTTTGAAACAGGGAAAGGTGCTAAATAACTGACGTTCCTGGACCCAGAATTCGAGCTCTTCGGGTCCTCCTTTGTTTACACCAATCAGTGGACACCAGAAACTGATGGAGGGGGGAAAGGGGGGAGATGAGAGTTTAAATTCCATTCATTATGGGTGTTTGCAATTTCCTCTTCTTCAGTCCACTAGCCAAGCATTTATCCGTCTCTGTGTGTCTCTGTCTAACCCACTGCCTCTGTCTGTCCAATGTGGACACAGAGAGGCAGAGCCCCGCCCGGCCTTTTTATCAGCTCTCTCTCTCTCTCCTTCCTGGGGCGCTCCCACGTTATGCAAATCCCCGCTCCGGGCTCTGGGTTGAAGTAGCGGCCCCAGGGCGCTCAGACCCGCCGTGTCCCCCAGGCGCTGAGCTGCCCCTTGCGAGCGCTTTGTTGTCCCCGCCTAGCGCACAATGAACTCTCTGCTCCTCCCCCTGCTCCTCCTGGCTCTGGCCCCGGGTGAGTGGCTGCGGGAGGCTGCGGGAGGCCGCGCTGATTTGGGGTGGGGGGGGAGAGAAGGTGGGCTTGAATCTGACCGATCCCTGCTTTTCCCAGATGTCCTGTCCCAGCTCCGGCTCCAGGAGTCCGGCCCCGGGGTGGTGAAGCCCGGAGAGACCCTCACACTCACCTGCACCGTCACCGGGGGCACCGTCACCAGCAGCGACTACTGGAACTGGGTACGGCAGGCTCCGGGCCAAGGGCTGGAGTGGATGGGATACTGGACCGGGAGCACAAGCTACAACCCGTCTCTCCAAGGCCGAATCACCATCACCGTGGATTCTTCCAACACCAAGTATTATCTGCGGCTGGGCTCGCTGACAGCTGCAGACACCGGCTCCTATTACTGCGCCAGAGACACAGTGACCCGGAGCACAGCAGGGACCCGTACAAAAAGGGGAAGCGGATTCAAAGCAGAGCAGAGAGGCCAGTTCGGCAGGGAGTGCTGAGTGCAGACCCGTCCCCGGCACACACACGGACCCTGGCAGGTTTCAGTCCCTCCGGCAGCAGATATATGAAACAGAATATATTTGAATGTGAACACTGTGCTTAAAAATAGCTGTCTCCCAGGACATAGAATCCTAGGACTGGAAGGGACCTGGAGAGGTCATCTAGTCCAGTCCCCTGCACTCATGGCAGGACTAAATATTATCTAGACCATCGCTGACAGGCGTTTGTCTAACCTGATCTTAAAAATCTCTAATTATAGAGATTCCACAACCTCCTTAGGCACAAGACTTCCCTTGCACAAAATTCTCTGGGCCAGATTTTCAAAGTTAGGCACCTAAAGTTGCTGATAGGCCCTGGTGGGGTTTGCACAAGCACCTGAGAAGTTTAGCTCAGGCAGGGCCACTATTTTAAAGATATTTAGCTGCTGAAGATGTAGAGAGTTGCCTGACTCCCACTGATTTCAATGAGTTGTTGACACCTGGGTCCTTTTGAAAATCCCAATAGCTGCCTATCTGGATGCTTAGGAACCTAAATACCTTTGAAAATCCGGCTTCTGTGCCTCAGTTTCCCATCTGTGTAATGGGGATAATGACACTTCCTTACTTCACAGGAGAGTTCTGAGCACAAAACACACTGAAGATTGTGAGGGGCTCAGCCACTATGGTAATTAGGGCATATCAATGGCTGAAATGGATACTGAAAATTTTCCTGTCAGAGCTTTTCTGCGATGGGATATTAGTTATTCAGCTAAACTATTTTTTCCACAAAAATAACTATTTTGGGTATTTGGCTGAAAAATATTATGGATATTTGGCCAAAAAACACATCAATTTAGTTGCTGGTAATTGAATTGTTTTACTTTCCAGGATTTCTTCTCTCCCCCCCCCCCTTTCTTTCTTTTTTAATTCTTGAAGAAAAGTCTCAGTTTTCAGCCAGGGGTGGCGGGGGACACACAACACATTTCCCACCCAGCTCTACAGGGATAGGACCCGTTCTTCATCTGGTCCAATCCTGCTGTCAATGGAAACCATATTCTGCTCTCCTTTACACTGGTAATAATCCAGCATAGCATCCTTGATATCTGTGGGGTTATTTTAGATATCCATCCCCCTCACTGAGGCAGGACTGGACCCTGGCCGTTTCACCCTTGATTTCACCGGGAGCAGAAGCAGACCCTAACTATACTTCAGATAATTTCCAAGTCACCCAGAAGACACGTATTTGATTTTCTGCCCCTGAAGCTGATCTGGGAGATCAGGGAAAGCTGATCCCTGACTTTCACGTGATGAAAATGGCCAGGCCCCAGAGAGATCCCCACTGACACCAGAACTAGTTTGTCAGCCAGTCAGTTCTCCCCTGTTCGGCTGCAGGGCAGCAGCTGCACCTCGATCTGTTTCCCTCATTTAGCCCAGAACCAGCTCCCTGCCAGCCCCTTTCATCTCCCATCCCCTCGGGGTGAAACCCGCAGGCAAATCCCTGCGCAGGGGAGTTCCTGATTAAATACAACCCCCTGGTTCTAGGTACCTCAGTTTCTCCCAGAAACTCAACTGCCCTTTCTCGGCTGCCGGGCAATCTGTTCATGAATTCAGCCCATCATGGACTCGTTCTTCACCTTCCTTTTCCTCTCAGCCACCCATTCCTGTGAGTGTCTGTGGGAAGGGGTAGGAAAGTTCTGCTTCGCTTGTACCGGAGGGAGAACTCCCCTTGACTTGAGCAGAGCAGGGGGAGTCCCCGGGGAGTAACTGAACAGCATTATAATTCCTGAAACAAATTCCCTCCTTTTGCAGGTGTCCTTGCCCAAATCCAGCTGGTCCAGTCCGGCCCGAGAGACCAGGGACTGGGGACCCTACATTCCTACTGCTCGTCCTTCCAAAACCGACTCAACATCTCTGGGAATGCCCCTGAAGACGACTTCTGTCTACAGCTGAGTGACATGACAGCTGCAGGAACCGCCGTGTGTTATTGCTCCAGACAAAGGCAGTGGGCCAGAGCAAAGCGGGGATTGGAGCTAGAAGGGAAACCGGTTTGCAAACCGCCCTTTAGCACTGGGCGTTAGGAGCTGAGGGAGCGGGACTTACCGACAGGAGGGGTTTTCAGGAGGGGAAGCTAGGAAAATACCTCGTGTATCAAGTCCCCTGCAACACAACACACACAGCACGGGTCTTATTCCGTTTCGTTGGGAGCAGTAATGAAAAACACACCTGTTATCTACACACCCAACCTCGAGACTTCTCATCCCCTCCAGCAGGCGGCAGCACGGACCCCCAGACATTGAGAAAGCAACCGACCGAGCAGAAGTCACGCCCTGCCACTGAGACTAGAAAACACAGAGCGAGCGAGAGAGAGAGTGCAGGTCACATCTCCTTCTGCAGGAGGCAGCCGTGAAACACACAAACGCGCACACACGCCAGAGGTCCCCCGCACACACACACACGGGGTCTTATTACTCCCAGTAAGAGGTAGCAATGACTGAAACAGACAAAAGCGGATCCGGATTCCTTCCTTTCCATACGGGCGAAGAGGGACACCCACTCGTTTCCAGTCCTGAGTTGGTCTTTTCTCTACCTAGCAGGAGCCAGGAGGCCTCACAAACACACCCTGGCCTTTCTTCTCGGGCGGGACTCATTCAATCCAGCAGAGAGCAGCAATGTTACACAAATGGATTTGCACCCATGCGCTGTGACAAAGTCCTGCAAGGGGGAAGGTGCCCCCTCCTGGATTAAAATTCAGGGTTCTGAATTCCCGACTTCTGTTGCTGGGTGACCGTGCCCGTCACCGCCCTGTGCCTCGGTTTCCCCGCCCTGTGCCTCAGTTTCCCCATCTCTAAAAAGGAGATCGTTCTCCTTAATTCCTTTGTAAAAGCGCTTTGACGTCTTCTGGAAAAAAAAGTGCTCTTTAAGAGCAACGTATTATTATTATTATATCTGCTAGGATACAGATGCACAAGCAACACACACACACATGGACAGTGACAACGTCCTATTTTATCCAGTAAAGAGCAACGCACGCTGAGACATACACACACATTCACACTCCCCACTGCTCTTCCTCCTTCCAGTAACAAGCGGCGGGGACACACAGCAATACAGTCAGACATTGTCCACCCAGCGGGGGTCCGCCACACCCAACCCATCACACCTATGGCAAAACCCAGATCTTATTCCACACCCAGCCAGGGACATCAACACACAGACACACAGCAGCGGAGAGCTCAGGTCTGCGAAGCGGGTGGGGTGTGGGTCTGTTCTGATGTCCAGCGCCTCTTGCACTTCAGGAACAGGGGCAGTTTCATCTCCCATTTCTAGCGACGACTTTAGCTAATATACAGAACATCTCCCCCAAGCTTCGAGACATAGACTGTCAAGGTAACTTCACAAGCAGTTCACCGGGTTAGAACAAGGGGCTCCATTAGGCAGAAATGTGGCAATCTCTACTCTAGAGAAGGACAGGGAGATTTTCAAAGGGACTAACACCGCTTGGGAGCGCAAATCCCGGGAATGTGGATACCCAACTGCCTTTTGTAACCCCAGGAAACGTTCCAAGTCAATCATTTAAAATAAAATATTTTCTTTTTCGTTTCTTTCCTCATGTTAAAACAGACACAATTTTCCTAAGTGGTCTTAAATCTCTCAAATTGGGGATTTCTCATCAGAAAATGCGGCACACCCAAACTCTGAGAACCAAGCCCCTTCAAAAACCTCTCCGACTGGCCGAGTTCCAACATTTCGCTTCCCTTGTAGCGGCTTTGGAAGGTTTTTCTCCCTCATGTCAGAGGCAGAAGGCACGTTGCTCTCCACATGATTTCTAACTGTGACTTTATTCCCAGGTGCCCGGTCACAGGGGCAGCTGGTGGAGTCCGGAGGGGGTGTGAAGAAGCCCGGAGACTCTCTCCGCCTCTCCTGCAAAGCCTCCGGGTTCCCCTTCAGCAGCGACTGGATGGAGTCGGTCCATCAGACTCCTGGGAAGGGACTGGAGGGGGTCTTAGAAATTAGCAAGGATTTCAGTACTAAAACTAGCCCGACTCTGTTCAAGGGCGATTCACCGTCTCCAGGGACAATCCCAACAACCTGCTGTGTCTGCAGCTGACCGGCCTGAGACTGGAGGGCCAGGCCCGGTATTATCGTGCGAGACGCACCGTGAAACGAGACCTCTTGCTCCTAACACAAAAACCCAGGCTGCAGATTCTCCCGTGCGCCGCCTGGGGGCAGCAGCTCCACAAGGCGAACAGCCTGCCGCACAGGCAGGACCCTGGCTCAGTGTGTGTGTGAGTCGGGGGATGGGGGTACTGCTGTAGTTCCCTGGCAATGTCACCCCTTGCTGCACATAGCCGCACTGGGGCCTGCCGTGCAGAGACCATCGGACTCCCCCCTAAACCCTGCTCAGCTGGGATTCCTGTGATAAAAGCCACCCTCCCCCGTGGCAGGCGGGGAACGTTCACTCTCCTCCTGGCCATTACTATCTCAGACTCACTGGACAGTGGCTGTCGCCTCAGAGAGCCGAAACGGGTGACGGGGCTGATCTACAGCCCTTGGGAACCAATGAAACTCTCGCCTCTGATTTCACAAGGGTTTGGTTGTCGTGGCCTTAAGAAGGACCTTACACGGTGAGAGCAGATCCACAGCTGGAATCAGTGACCACAGACCCGCTGGATTCCACCCTGCAGCGACCCCTATTTACAGCAGTTGACGATCTTGACCTGTTATTCAAACAGTTAAACACTCTAGTAAACACATGGGAACTGTTGTGCAATAGGATTTGGGTGCCTAATTCCCTGAGGTTCCTTTGAAAATCTGAGTCTTTCATAAGCAGAGGCTCCATCTATACATTTAGGAATTGATAAGCATCCCCTTAACTGGGGGTGCTGGGACAATTTGTATAGTGGGGGTGCTGAGATCCATTGAACCAAACGGTAACCCTGGGTATGATGGAAACCACTTCAAGCCAGGGGTTGCGCCAGCCACATACACACCCCAGCACCCCTCGTTCCAGCACCTCTGCCTTTCACAGTAGTATCTGTTCCCCTGGAAAGAATGAAAGGCACTGAGCTGGGAGTTCTGAACCCCCAGAGCCACTCATCTCATAAAGACATCAGAAGTACCAGCATCTCCCCTCTCCTATACACCGTAACACACACTCCCCCTATATCCCCAGGGCAATGACCCTCTTCAGCTCTCTCAGACGGTGGATCCCATATTTACCCTGTGGCCGACCCTCCTGCCAGCGATATGCAAAGCCGAGACCTCTCTCCTCCTATTTAAAACCCCCACAGACTTTCGGCACTCACAAGGTCCTGGATTTGTCTCAGGGACTCCAGTTCAGATCAGACCCACCTGAGCTCGGCTCCCGAACCGCTCCATGGCTGTGTTGGCCCTGGGACAGCTGGGCCTTGCTCTGGCCGCGCTCTCCTGTGAGTTGGGTTTGGGATTCGCTCCTTCCCCTCATTGCCCACTGGTCTGTCTAATATTAAGAATTGAATGTACACTTTCCCGTTTTTCATCCCCACCTCCCCAGGTGCCCGCTCGCAGGGGGCTCTGACCCAGTCGGGGACAGCGGTGAAAAAGCCTGGAGAGTCCCAGGCGGTGAAATGTGCAGTCAGCGGGTTTAACGTTATGGGCTATAACATGTTCTGGATCCGGCAGGCTCCTGGGAAAGGGATGGAGTGGATAATTCATTATTATTCATCGTCTAGCAACAACTCCTCCCCGGCAATCCAGGGGCGATTCACAGCCTCCAAGGACAGCTCCAATTTCTATTTGCATATGACCAGCCTGAAACGCGAGGACACCGCGATGTATTACTGTGCGAGAGACACAGCGAGGGGAAGCCTGTTACGCTTCGTACGAAAACCAGCCGCCCGAAGACCCAGGAATCGCGTGGATTGGAAGGGGGCAGCCCTTACACAGAGAACTAAGGGAAAGTCGCACAGGGAAGTCGCATGCGGATAGCTACAGGGTGGAAACTGAACTGGCTAGTGAGGAGAAAAGCAATTCCATAATCAGGGAAATGTTACAAATACAGCAGCAGAAATGCTGACGTCAGGCGGTCTTTAATTTAGAGTCTGTTCACTAGCCAGGCAATGGCATTTCCTTCACCATGACCCAGACATGTCAGAAAAGTGTCTCATCCACAATTTCCCCTCAACCTTCCCAGAGCCTACCAGTGTTCTCTATCTCACCAAACTCTCCCCCAGCCTTGTGTTTGCCATGGAGTCCCCGGGCGATGCTCTGGAACTGCTCCCTACAAAGCCAGGCAGGACTCTGGGGAAGTCTTCTCTCTGTGAGCAGCCTGTCTGCAGGACACACAGCTCCCCCGGCTTCCACCTTCCTGGGTCTGACCTCGGAGCATTCAGCATCCTCTGCCCCTCCCTGCGCTTCCCACAGCGAGTCCGCTCAGGCGAGGTCCTGGGGGGGGCAGAGGGTCCTGCACCCCAACTCCGCCGTCAGACGGGACTCTCAGCCAGCCAGTAACACAGAGGTTTATTAGACGACAGGTCTAACACAGAGCTTGTAGGTACAGAGAACAGGACCCCTCAGCCGGGTCCATTTTGTGAGGCAGTGAGCCAGACAACCACGTCTGCACTTCACTCCTCATCCCCAGCCAGCCCCACACTGACTCACCCTCCAGCCCCTCCTCCTCCGGGCTTTGTCCCTTTCCCGGGCCAGGAGGCCATCTGATTCCTTTGTTCTCCAACCCTTTAGCTCTCACCTTGCAGGGGGGAAGGGCCCAGGCCATCAGTTGCCAGGAGACAGAGTGTCATCCATTTATGTACCCTGGCCCTTTGCTCTGCAATAATTGCACTCCCTTATCCCACCACCTAGAGACTTAAGAACTGCATAGGGGAAACTGAGGCACCCCTACAGTATTCAGAGGAAACATTAAGAACAGTCCCACTGCGTTACAGTGTTTCATTCCCCGATTACTATGACACTGTCCCTGGTTTGAGGTGCGGAGTGGCTGGTGTTTAATAAATGCATCTTTAACCCCAGCTCCCCTCCTTAAGTGCAGAGCCCCTCCTCTGGCGAGTGGAAGGTTGCCCTGTCCCGCGCTAACCCCATGGCTCCGTTACTCTCTATTTCTATGCAGTCTGTACTGCTCAGTCTGCAATATGCAAAGCTGGGAGCCCACTTCCAGACCCAGCTACTTAAACTCGCCCTGACTCCACAGGGACCCAACTCCCAGATCCGTCTGAGTCCCCCCAAATCTTCCCAGCCAGCTACTCCCCTCGCCCTGCTGTCATGGGGTCTCTAGCCCAGATCAACATCCTACTTGTTGGACTGTCTTCTGCCTTCGGTTTGTATTTGGTCTCCTTTTACTGGACGGGGGAAGTGTTTGCTGTGGCCGGTTCCCTCACTGTTCCCTCTTCTCATCCCTCCCACAGGGGCCAGGTCACAGGTCGTTCTGACCCAGTCGGGTCCCGACAAGAAGAAGCCAGGAGAATTCACCCCACTGAAATGTGCTGGGATCGGGTTTAATCCCCAGGACTGGTGGGTCCCACAAACCTTCAGTCGCGACCTGCTCCTCCCCCACCCTCGAGGGGCGATTCACAGCCTCCAAGGACAGCCCCAGCTTCTAACTCCACATGGCCAGGCTGCGACCAGAGGACACTGCCCTGTATTACTGTGTGAGGAGAGAGGCACAATGATGAGCCATGAACCCAGCCCTTCTGCCCTTCTCGCGTGGGGGCAGCAGTAACACACACACAGGGCAGGGTGAAACACATCTGACCCCAGCTCCGAACTCCACAGTTCCATGGGAATCCCCCCCTTAGGTGTACAAAGCCCTGAGCTGCTGCAAAACAAGCCTGCTTTTCTCACACAACAAACCACTGGTCCCACTGCGATGAATGAGGGAACGGGAGGAAGCGAAAACATTGGCGTTTAGCCCCTGAGCCATGTGTCTGAACCTACCAGGAAATATTTCCCTCTGGTCCCTGCACACTTCAGTGGAGCCGGTCACTGGACTGGGAGTTCAATGTCAGTGTCAGCAGGTGTCCCAGCCCAATGTAGCCCTGTGAACTAACCTCTTCCCAGTCACTGACCCCACAGTCCACCTGTCACACAGCCCCACTGTGCTCGGGAAAGGGATTCCAGAGCTGAGATTCACTGCATCTAATTAATATTTTTACTCCCTTAGGAGCCATCTCTATTTCTTTCTTTCTTTCTTTCTTTTAGAACAAACAAATAATTTCCTCATTGTGTGGCAACACTCTACCGGGATCTCTCAGTCTCCCACCACTGAGCAAAGTGATTGAAATTGGGCCCTAAGCTTCAGTCATGGGAATCGAGCCCTTTCAAGGCATCTGTTTGTTTTTCCCTCGTCTAAAGTGTACTGAGCATGCCATCGCACTGTGCCCGGCGCTGCACACCCACAGCCTGGGATAATCTGACTGCCTCCCTCTGAGCCCTACTGCAAGTATCAAATCACATCAGAGTTTGTGTCCCCTATAAGGAGTGTGCTATGTGAATGAGAGTGAGAGTTTCCTGTTTAAATCTGTCCCTCTCTCTGCCCAGGCTGCACCCAGACAGACAATCCGCAACCCACTGGGTCTGTGCAGTGACCATCCAGTCCCCTGAGAACTTTCCCCTCCAGCACCTGGGAAAATGAGGTTTTGCCTCCATTTAGTGTTCCTTGCAGCGGCTTTAGAAGGTATTTTCTCCCTGTAACTGCTCTGGAGAAACAAGGGGACATGACAAGGCTGCTGCTGATATTACAGTGACTTGTAACATGTCTTTATTCCCAGCTGTCCAGTCCCAGGCCCAGAGGGGATGTGAAAAAGCCCGGAGACTCTCTCCGCCTCTCCTGCAAAGCCTCCAGGTTCACTTTCAGCAACCACAGACAGCATGCATTGGGTCCGACAGGCTCCTGGGGAAAGGGCTGGAGTAGGTCGCTATGGTCAATCACCCACATGGATCCAGCCAATGGTATTCCCCGAGTGTTCAAGGACGATTCACCATCTCCCGAGACAACTCTGTCAGCTTGGTTTATCTGCAAATGAACAGCCTGAAACCCGAGGACACCACCTGCTATTACTGTGCCAGACACACAGTGAAACTGTGACACAGCAGGGAGGGGGGAGCGTTGACCTGGGAATGTGGCAGGGGAGTTTCACTGGGGATGGGAGACCTGAGAGCCTGTCACCTGAGCCAGGAGGGGGAGGGGGAGGTAACAGTTCCAGTTACTGGATGTTCCAGTAAGCTTCTTTTACAGACTAGCCTCCTTCTAGTCCAGGTCCAGCAATCACACACACCCCCATGGTTACTGTCCTTTGTTCCAGTTTCTTTCAGGTATCCTTTGGGGGTGGAGAAGCTATCTTTTGAGCCAGCTGAAGACAAAATGGAGGGGTCTCCCAGGGGCTTAAATAGACTTTCTCCTGTGGGTGGAGACCTCCTCCTCTCTCCTATGCAAAATGCAGCTCCAAGATGGAGTTTTGGAGTCACATGGGCAAGTCACATGTCCATGCGTGACTCAGTTTTTACAGGCAGCAGCCATTGCCCACATCCTATCTTGAATGTCTCCAGGAAGAATTCTTATGTGGATTGGAGCCTTCCAAGATCCATTGTATGTTAGTGTTTCTTGATTGGGCACTTAACTGGAAAATTCCTTTCTAAAGAAGCTGCCCAAATGCCTTACTAAGGCTACTTAAAATCAAACAAGTACACAGCCAATATTCACAACTTTGAATACAAAAATGACACATGCATACAAACACCAGGAATAGATTTAGTAGATCATAACCTTTGCAGAGATATGTTGCATGGCATGTGTAGCATAGACCATATTCCAGTTATGTCATATCCACAGTCATAAACATAGTTCCATAAAGAATTATGGGGTGCAACCTCACAGGATGAATTTATCAGCACTTTATAAAAAGCCAGTGTATGCAAACACGGTGACTCAGCTCCCTGCCTAAAACCCTGCTGTTCCACGGACCCTGCAACCCTCGCACTGAAAATCCACAGCCTTGAGGGAGAGTGAAAGAGTCAACATCACCAGAACACCTGAGGCAGGCAGAGACACGAGATTTTGGCTTCTCGCTCTAGCAGAGCGCATACGTGATTAATTCCCCATCAGGATTAGAGCATCCCCAGGTCCGAAGAGGCAATCGGCAGCCCCCTTTGTCTGTGCAGTAACCTGCCAATTCCCTGAGATCTTTCACTTCCAATGCCAGGGAAGAGGAGACTTTGCATTTAGTTTTCGTTTTTGCAGCGTTGGAAGGTATTTTATCCCCTTTAGAGCATGGGACACCATAGGAATGTTATCATTTTTGCTTTTATATTAATGCGATGTGTAGCATGTCTTTTATTTAGTTTCACGCCGATTATTAGCGTAAGGAGTTAATGTGTCTGGGTCCCTCATTCCTCCTTGTTCATTCTTTCTGTTGGCCAGTTTCTTAAGAGGTCCATTCTGACCCCGTCCGGTCCTGAAGTGGAGAAGCCCGGATAACCCATGCAGCTGAAATGCACCGTGAGGGGGTTTAGTCCTGGTGACAGGTCGATGGCTGGGATCAGACAGGCCCTGGGAAGGGGCTGCAGTGGCTGGTCAGCTACTGGAAATCTTCAAAAAAAGAAAAGGAGGACTTGTGGCACCTTAGAGACTAACAAATGTATTTGAGCATGAGCTTTCCTGAGCTACAGCTCACTTCACCGGACTAACACGGCTGCTACTCTAAAACCGGTCGATAGGATCAGGGTCCCTCAGACGCCGGGGAAAGGACTAGAACGGGCGGCCCATCTCAACAGCGCTGGGGGTGATATACACTCCCTTGATTCGGTGAAAGGCCGATTCACCATCTCCAGAGACAACTCCAGCACCCTGCTGTCTCTGCAGATGAGCGGCCTGAGACTCGCGGACACCGCCCGGTGTCACTGTGCGAGAGACACAGAGACACCGAAACCGGTTGATGCTCCTGCAAAACCCCAGGCCGCAGACTCCGCGCGCGCCACGTGGGGGGAGCAGCGACATAAACAACAGGGCTCTGGGCACAGAAATGAGAAGGAGCATCCAGGGGAATGAAATCCAAACCTGCCCCCAGGTTTTAACCCTTTCATTCCCTAGCAATGTCACCCCTGGCTGGACAAAGTCCCGCTGGGCCTGCGGTGCAGACATCCCTCGCTGCTTCAGTGGGCCCCATTCAGGTGTGCGCCCTGTCGCCACAGCCAGTCTCTTCTTGTCGGCTGATGTAAAATGTGGCTAACGTGACTCCTTCCCACATTGTTCCTTTGATCTCCTGACCCCACAAGGACCCGGTCACAGATTATTCTGACCAAGTCGGGTCGAGGTGCCCAGACTTTACAAGTGCAAAGCTGGAAGCCAGTCTTGTTTACCTGTGCGTTAGCATCATGTAAGTAGACATGGGATGCTAAATTCACAAGAATATGTTTATTGTTTAGACTTCATAAAATGTTTGTAGGATGTTGGCCGCTCTGTTTTCACTTATCTGTACTCTGTTATAAGATAACTGCAAACATTTACATTGTATATACTCCTGTTACTAAGTAACCCATCAAAGGCGAAGGAAGCCTTGTGTAAGAAGTTATTAAAATCTGTTCATTAAACGCAAAAGAGCCATTTTGGGAGATCAAGGATCGCAGACTTTGCTAAGTGCATTCCTCCCTCCCCCACCCGAACTACTGGTAAGCCAGTTTATAAGAACTTTTGAATTAAACCTCGAGGCACCGAAAAAGCAAAACTCCCTCCCTGAAGTCCGGAGTCCCGATTTCCTACTCTAGCAATTTCTCTCTCCTCGCTCAAGGAAGTTCAAGAGGAAATCCCAGATTCCTAGACTCCTGCTGTAACAAGCAGCCCTGTCTTGCCTCCCGTAGTAGAGACGAATAGAACCCAGGCGTTCGGGTAACGGGATGACAAAGCTTGTCATTGGCTGAACACCAAATTGACTCAGAACAAAGGTGCTCAGACTCTGGGGAAGGGGCGGCCGTGTGTCGCTGCTGTGACTTCTGCTGGGGGTGCTGTGTGTATTACACACCGGTTGGGCCAAGGGGCGATGCACCATCTCCAGGGACAACCCCAACCATTTGCTGTTTACAAATGAGCAACCCCAGAGACCCGAGGACACCACCCCAAATTACTGAAGTACAGACACACAGCGAGGAGAGACTCAGACTTCAGTACTAGCAGGGCCCATCCTGGTCATCTAGTCTAGCCACAGAACCTCCCCCACCCGACCCACTCCTGGTGACAGAGCCCTACCCTTTGTCTGAGTTACCGAAGTCCTCAAATCACAGTTTAAAGACTGTCTGAGATCAGATGAAAACCTTGGGTCCCTCAAGGTCTATTAAACCAACAATAAACTTAACTGGGAGAAAAGAGACAACTCCTGGAACCCATGGCTTTTATTTCATCTCATTCCTTTCAGTTCAGGTAATACAAACACCCAGTGTTTAGATAGAACTCCTCACAGACAGATTATATTTTTATAAAAGGGACCTTCTCTTCCCCCTCCATTCACTCCCTCCGAACACACTCTGCTCCCCCAAGGGGCCTCAGGTGTTTTATCTCAGCCTAGCAGCCTATCCCAGGAACTACACTCTCCCCTTTGCACTCACACATACAGTTCCTGGGAGTTTGTTCGAGCAGAGGCACAAGATACTAATCTCGACTAGCACTGGTGGACGTGCCCAGACACCCATTCCCGTAGATATCAACGGCGAAGAGGAGTGTCCGATTTAAATAATACTCTCCTTGCATTGCGGGTTTCTTGTAATCTAACGTATCCCGCCCCCTCCAGCCTCCTGCGTACATTTCATTCCCTTTATTATAAAACTGATATAAAGCGAAAATTTTCTGACCTCTGCCTGAGACTCCAGTACCCGTTCATTCCCACCCCACCCACTTATCCCTACCCCCACGTCCTCCCACGGCCATTCCGACCTCACAGAGACCCCCACAGCACGGCTTATTCCCCTGCGCTCCATATCTACCTCCTCCCCCCCATACCCCTCGTCAACTAAGTTCACCCGCAGAGATTCCCATCAGCACAGCCTGGGCCCCTCCTCTCTATAACTCATAGATATTAGCTTTTAGAGAGGCTAAAAACTGGAGCCTAGGGATTTGGGATCATTCAGCGTAGGAGTAGATTTGTCCCTGAAGGAAAGTATAATCAGGATCCCACCGTAGTGTGCCAGGCGCTGTACAAACAGAGGGAAAAGTGCAGCCGTGTTCCCTCTCTCTCACCCCCTGGGCAAGTCATTCCGGTCAATAATGGAAGGAGTTTGTTTCTCTTTTATAAGGAGCGGGATATGCAAATTAGGGTGAGAGTTTCCTGTTTAAATCTGTCCCTTTCTCTGCCCAGGCTGCACCTGGAGAGAATCTGCAGCCGCCCCGTGTCTGTGCAGATCCAGCCAATTCCCCGAGAAGTTTACCCTCCAACATCAGGGAAAATGAGACTTTGGCTCCACTTACTTTTCATTGTAGCGGCTTTATCAGGTATATTCTCCCCATGAACACACTGGACATGCTGGCAGATGTTATATTGTTGTCATTAAAGTAGTTATATTGTAAACACGATTTCATTTATTTTATTCCTGTTAATTGATGGAGAATGTATTTAACTTGACTGGATCCTTCACTATTCCCTGTTTTCTCTCCTCCCTCATCTCCCCCTCTCCAGGGGCCCGTTCGCAGGTTGTTCTGACCCAGTCGGGTCCCGAAGTGAAGCGGCCGGGGGAATCCACCCAGCTGAAATGCGCCGTGACCGGGTTTGTTCCGAACGACTGGTGGATGGATTGGGTCAGACTGCAGCCGGGAAAAGGACTGGAGTGGCTGGTGCACTATCATAAATCTTCAGTCACGAATTACTACTCCCCCACCATCCAGGGGCGGTTCACAGCCTCCAAGGACAGCACCAACTTCTACCTGCAAATGAGCAGCCTGAAAGCGGAGGACACCGCCGTGTATTACTGCGCGAGAGACACAGTGAGGGGAAGCCTGTCTGAGCTCAGACAAAAACCTCCCCCTGCAGAGACTGGGGAAGGGATTTCCTAGGGTGGCGTTAACGCTCCACAACGAGAACGGCCACAAAGTATCCCCCCTCATGGACACCGCACAGAGCTGGGCTGGGAGACAGAGGCTCTGCTGAGCCCACCCCCCTGGGGGAGCGCAGGGAGCAGATGCCCAGGGTGTATTTCTCGGAGCAGGAGGGAAGAACAGGAGCATCCGCCCTCGCGCTGTGGATGCCCCCCAGAGATCCACCGGGGCTTTCTGATCAGATACTCTGCAGCTTACGGCTCCCTCCTTCTCCCCCTGAAGTCAGTGGAGACGCTGAGCCCTTAGAGAAGAGCAGTGGGACTGCGGAGCCCTGAGGGGAGGATTATGGACTGGAAGGGGGGGCGGTCAGTGATTCTCTATCTCTTTTCTACTGAGACTGATCATTCTCTGTGGTTGAACTTCACCCCTTTTTAGAGGAGCCAGAAGAAGATCCTCTCCAGCTCCCAAGCCCCACCTAAGCCTCCTGTAGGATTTATCCACTCCGGAAGCCTTATGCTGCCCCTCTGCACAGGGGTGGTTTTTATCCCATTTTCCAGAGCTCTCACCCTTCTCCTCAGACCAAGCCACAGTAACTCCAAAATTACTTCCAGCAATTGAGACAAAAAAACAGAAATATTCCAAAGCACCTTTGCAAAGTCTGTTTCCGCACTCAATGACCAGGTTATCCTGAGAATGGAATGGATCTATTTTGTTCTCTTTAATGTTCCACAATAGACTATCTGGTGGTGACAGACACTTCCAGTTGGGAAGGAGGTAACACTTTCTGTTGTTCTTCAGCATCACTCTAATTAATTGTTTCAGAGTAACAGCCCTGTTAGTCTGTATTCGCAAAAAGAAAAGGAGTACTTATGGCACCTTAGAGACTAACCAATTTATTTGAGCATAAGCTTTCCTGAGTTACAGCTCAGTTACATCTGATGAAGTGAGCTGTAACTCACGAAAGCTTATGCTCAAATAAATTGGTTAGTCTCTAAGGTGCCACAAGTACTCTAATTAATGTGTCTCTCCAGTCTGGCAACACAGTCACAGAGGCTCACAGTTCAACCACTCAAACATTACCTTACTCTATGGGATACATAGGTTATAAGTGACATTAATGCATGCAGCAACTCAGAAGCATTCAATAAAGCCTAAACACTAAACACATTCTTATAATTCTAATACCTAATTTAGCAATACTAGCAAACAGGTGAGACAGACTGGTTCCAATGTTTGTCGGTGTTCATTTTCGACATGGGGACCTTGGTATGAGCTGGCATCTTTTCTGTCAGTGTGATTAGATAGATAGATAGATAGATAGATAGATAGATAGATAGATAGATAGATAGATAGATAGATAGATAGATAGATAGATAGATAGATAGATAGATAGATAGATAGATAGAGAGTGTGACAAAGCTCTGTTCTTGTCTCTGTGGGTCCCATGTTTCCTGGAGGATTTCACTAGCCTCAGAGGCTCACTGTGACCCTCCACATAGCCCTTCTATCTCTAGAGGTGAGGGTCACAGCCTACTGAGCCATTTTCATCATAAGCCAGTGAGGGAGATGAGGAGAAGCTATCCTCCCTTGCACAGTCTCTGTTATCTCCCAGTCTCAGTGATTAATTTGGGGGGGGGCAAAGGGGGGAGCCCAGGCCCACCCTCTACTCCAGGTTCCAGCCCAGGGACCCAAATAGTATCAGCTATGGTAGCTGACCTTTTAGAAACAGGACACGTACAATTCCCTGGACTACTTCCCCACAGCAACCTCCACTTCCTCAAGGTCCACTTCACCCTTACCTCAGGGCCTCCTTCCTTGTGTCTGATAGGGTGTGTACTTCTCAGTCTCTCCAACAGCACAACTTCCTCCTACAGCTCCTGACATGCGTGCCCACCTGACTTACAGGGAGGCTTTTAACTAGTTTCAGCCAGTCCCTGATTGGCTTCAGGTGTCCCAATCAACCTAGCTGTCTCCACTGCTTTCTGGAAGGATCTTAATTGGTCCCAGGTGTCTTGATTAACCTGGAGCAACTGCCATTTGGTTACCATGGTAACAGGGATTTGTTTTGCCAGGGGCTAAGATACCTGTTTCTCACGGGGACTTTCCTATAGCCATCTGGCTTTGCCCCATCACAATAGATAGATAGATAGATAGATAGATAGATAGATAGATAGATAGATAGATAGATAGATAGATAGATAGATAGATAGGATGAATTTCATATTTGCTATAACAACTTCCAAAGGTAAAACTCTCCCAGAACACATGAACATAATTTTGGTGTTCATCAGGGTAGCTCCATTGAAGTCAATGGAACTGAGGGTCTGGTTCCTCTGGATTCTCAGTGTCTTCATCTTCAGATATGCAGTTCCAAACCCCTCTAGTGAACTCTTGAGAGGATGTGCAAAAGCCAGGTAATTCTTCCCTGAAAAACTTCTGGATTCACCTTCAATGTCCACCATTATGGCTGGGCCTGACAGGCTGCCAGGAAACGACAGGAGCTAGCCCAATGTATAAAGTTGGTACATTTTCTGAAGATAATTTAAAAGTCATTCACTCTCTCCAAGAATAATTCCCACTGCAACCTGTATTTACAAATGAACCGCCTCTGACAAGAGGACAGTGCAGTGTATTTCTGTCTGAAAGCTGCACAGAGGTGAAGATTATTAAAAGTTAATGCAAGACACACAGTGTCTCTGTCTCCCAGCAGGGGGCAGCAGGCTCTCAAAAACAACTCAATATGAACAGAAGAAACATTTATCCTTCTGCAGTCCTAGGTCCTGAATATGAGCTAAGGCACACCAGGGTAAATCCAGAGTAATTTCACTGAAATCAGCAGAGTTGCACTGGTGTAAAGAACCAGTATCAGCTAAATCTCCAAGGATGGTATTTTCAAAGCAATCTAAGGGAGTTTACTCTTATATTTTCAAAGGAGCCTTTTCAAAGTAACCAACAGGAAATTGGTCTGGTATTTTCCAATCAGCCTAAGGGAATATGGGCTGGGATATTCATAGAAGCCTAAGCGATTTAGGGCTAGGATTTCAAGGAGGCCTAATGGAGTTAGGTGCCCAAATCCCATTCAAATTCAAAGGGAATTTTGCACCTAACTCTCTTTGAAAACTCCCTTAGAATCTGTTGAAAATGCCAGCCTTGGTATCCAACTCCCATTGAAAATCAGTGGGATTCTGGCACCTAACTCCCTTTAAACTTCTTTGTAATTTTCAGGTTTAAGCATGTATGTAACTTTAGCACCCATTGAATGCCAGTGTATATTTGGGCATTCTCATGCAGTAAAGCTCTCAGCCTCATTATTAGATTATGGCAGTGAGTAACACTGTTGTACAGATATTTTTTCTATGTCACGTTTAAAAGTACTCTCCTTTGAATCTTTCTGCAATTCTTTGTCAGGTTTTCCCTCCTTCCCCCAATCCCTCTGACACCATCTCTCCTTTTTCCTGTCCTCTGTTTGCCTACAAGCACCAAAACCCTAAAATGGGATTCTGAAGCCTAAAAGAATTGGACACCCACGTCCTTCTGATTTTCATAGTGATTTAGATACCTATTTCCCACTGAATTACAAAGGGATTTGTGTGATTTACTCTCTTATGCTCATTTGAGAACTCCAGGCCCTGTTTTTATTCTAAGAATGGTATCTTATTAGCATGCAAAATTTACACATTTTAACTCATAAACACACATAACATGAAATCCCAGAAACAGTGGAGACTACTGGCTCAGAAATATTAATTCCTCTGTGTCACAGTCTACTGAAATTGACTACTCTCCCCTCATGATGAAAATTAAATTATCAACATTCTTTTTTCTGGCTTGAATCTCATGTAAGTAGATTTTTAAATCAATATTATTGTCTTCTTTAATATGCTTTATGGGGTGGAATTTGATCTGTAGTAATTTAACATAGCCACATTGACTTATACTTATACTTGCTCTATCTATCTATCCCCATCCACCCCCCTATCTATCTATCTATCTATCTATCTATCTATCTATCTATCTATCTATCTATCTATCTATCTTCATACTCTCTGTCTCTCTGTTTCTCTCTCTCTAGCTTAAAATTTTATTCTGATGACAATCACTGTAATTTCTGATCAGCTTCATCTGAAAATTAATAGTAATCACAAAATTCCTAGTGGACTTCATGGAAAATATGGGTCTTCCAACTTTTGAGGCTGAAAACTCTGCTAGAGGAAGTTTTTTTGGATGGTTGTTTTGTTGGCTGTATTTTTGTTTCAGGGGGTTGGGAAGATTTAGATGGGGCTAGGGTAGAAGGGGGGTAACAAGAAGTACTCTGTCATTCTCACCGTAGTGGAAATCTTTCTTGAGCAGGTTGGATGTGCCACTTTCCCTAAAGATGTTCAGACTCCAGATATGCCTAATCTAGCCCAATATGTTGAGTGATATTCTTTATTCCAGTGTCTCCTTTGGTTCTTTCCTAGGTGCCCATTCACAGGTGGCTCTACCCCATTCTGGCCCAGTACAGTCAGTTCCTGTGGGATCCACCCAACTCAAATGCTCAGTGAGAGGTTTGGACCTCAGCAATTATAATCTGGATTGGGTCAGGCAGGCTCCGGGGAAGACAATGGAGTAGCTGGTTTAATATTATGCTCCAGATAACAACCACTACTCCTCTGCAATCAAAGGATATGACAATTTACATCACCTGGGGATTGGTGCCCATTGCATCTAATGGCTCAATGGCCAATTGTCCACAGCTGGTTATCTAGCCCATTACATAAGAAGGGCCATACTGGGTCAGACCAAAGGTCTATCTAGCCCAGTATTCTATATTCTGACAGTCACCGGTGCCAGGTGCCCCAGAGGGAATGAACAGAACAGGGAATCATCAAGTGATCCATCCCCTGTCACCCATTCCCAGCTTCTGGCAAACAGAGGCTGGAGAGACCATCCCTGCCCATCCTGGCTAGCAGCTATTGATGGACCTATCCTCCATGAATTTATTTAGTTTTTTGCTTTTTTAACTTTTCATTGCCTCCAATAGCGTGACAGCTGACTGACCCCAACTGGGGATCTGGCTCTTTTGAACTCTTTTTAAAATAGGGCCCCATTTTATGCTCCCCACCACAAACACGCCTCACGCAAATCAGGTCAGTCAGTTCCCTGTTTAAACACAGAAAGTGGTGGCCGGTGCAGCTGCATCTGGTCTCACTTAGGGTGGCTGACATTTGAGCCTGCATTTCAGCGTGGATTTCTGCCCAGGAGACATGAGAATTAGCATAGCCCTCGCTGTCCTGGTTTTCTTCCCATCATGTAAGGCCTGGATCTTAATTGCCTGAGAGAATTAATTCTCCAGAGATTCCTGCTGTCATTTTTTGAAGTGCCTAAGGGTGTTAGGCGCATAGCTGCCATGGTATTTAGGTGCCCAGATTACACTGATTTATAAAAGGGAATTTTGATGTCCTTCCTTCAATGATATCAATTGGCATTTAGGCTCCCAACTCCCATTGTCGTGCAATGGGAGCCTAATTCCTTTAAGACCTTTGGAGGATCCCAATCTCAGTGCAGCACATATTGACCCTGTGTCCTTTCTTTCCTACAGATGTTTACTCCCAGATCAAGTTGGAGGAATCTGACGAGGGAGTCAAGAAACCAGGGGAGACCTTAAAACGACCTGCACTGTGTTCGGGTTTTTAGTCACTGGTTATGCAGTGAACTGGGTCAGGCAGCCAGCTGGAAAATCGCCCCAGTGGATGGGGATACTTTGGGGTGGAGGGAGCACGGACTATAATCCAGCTCTTGGAGGCCGGATCAGCATCAGCGGAGAGGCAGCAAAAAGCCAAGTCTACCTGCAAGTGAACAGAGTGGGAGAGGAGGACAGTGCAATCTATTACTGTGCAGTGAAGTATGGCCTTGGAGCACAGTAACCCACAGTGACTCCAAGACCCTGCAAAACCTCCCTGCTTTGAGAGACAGAGGGGGTGTGACAGACAAAGAAAGAGGGAGGCAGAGATAAATGAGTGTGGCAGAGATCATTACTGTGACAGTGAGAAGGAGCGAGAAACTCTGTGTGTGTGTGTGTGTGTGTGTGTGTGACCGAAAGATAGTGAGAGAAACAGGCAGTGTGACAGAAAGACAGAGTGAATGAGTGTGACAGTGAGATAGAGAGATAGTGACTGAGACAGAGACTGTGTGACAGAGGGACATAGTGAGAGAGAGTGTGCAACAGACAGACTGATGGAGTGTGACAGTGTGAGAGATGGAGAGTGACAGAGAGAGCTAATGCGAGGGACAGAGAGGTGGGGGAACAGATACAGAGTGTGACATAATTCAACAAAGAGAGTGTGTGACAGAGGGACAGATAGACAGTGTGTAACAGACAGAGAGAAAGAGACAGTGTTACTGAAAGAAAGGCAGAGAAAGGAACAGAAAGAGAGTGTGAAAGCAAAAGGAAGTTCGTGACACACTCTCAGATTCCCCAAGGCTGTTTCAGGGTAAGGACTTGACCCTTTAAAAACTGTCCCATCCTAGGAGTTGAGGGCATGGTCCCTGTTCCAAGGAATCCTGGGTGAGATTTTCAAAGGAGCCTACAGGGGTTTAGGCACCCACCTTCAGTGGGAATTGGGCACCTCATTTTCCCTGTGTGCCAGTGAAATTTCTCTTATCACGATTTATAAACAGAGACATTCGAAACATTTACGAAAAGCACATCCCTTAATTTGTCTACATCACCTGTCTGTGAAGCCAGGAAGCCTCATGCACCCTATATGACGGGCAGGGAAACTGGGGCAGGCAATTACGGAGAAGAGGGGCCCTGTGGTTTAGGTGCTCGGCTGTGAATCTAGAGACACAGACTTCCTTCATGGGTGTTTCAATGGGTATTAGGCACATAGATGCTTTGGAAACTCCACTAGGAGCCTAAATATCTTTAAAAATCTGGCCACAGGTGCCTACTCGTCTTTGAAAACCCTAACTGGGGGCATATCTGCATCTTTAGGTGCCGAAACACCTTTGAAACCTGGCCCTTACTCCCTGTGCTTCCGTTCCCCGCCTGTAAAAGGGTGATCATTGTATTCACAGTGGTGATCTGAGGATAAGTACTCTGAACATTGTACCTGTCACTCAAGAGAAGATGCGTTTTTGGCACAAATGCTTTAGTCAAGTACAAGCTACTGGGCTCAATAGAGTGACCGCTGGGTGAGATTCTTCGGCGTGTGCTGTAGAGTAGAAGAGACTAGATGATCTCGTGATCTCTTCTGCCCTTGAAAACTATAAACCGTTCAGGTTCAATGGGAATGGGAGGCATATACATACCTTAGAGAGATAAGGAACACAGAGATGAAATGAGTTGACCAAGGTCACAGAAAGAGTTTGAGAGAGAAAACGCACTAGGAATTGAACTCGGCTTTCCCGAAGTGTAGCCCAGTGCCTCATCCCAATACCATCCTTTCTCTTTAAATCCTCTGACTGTAGCCCGCCCTGTAATGAAAAAAACAGGGATCGTTTCAACATCTTTTCTGTGGGATGACTTATTCCGAAGGGAGATCACATTTTTATAGGACATATTCACAGAAAGCTAGGATGCAATAAAGGGCCTTTTTGTCATAACATCTACAGCTCTTCCTAGACAATCCCTTCATTAATTCTTTGTGGATGGAACCAAGGTGGGAATGGACAGCTCTTTCTAAAAGAATATCCTCCAGAAGCTACAGGCTTTACATAGGCTATACTGATTTGCACAATGGGATCCTCCTCCAATGCTAGGGCTCGGAGATATTATGTAGTGATTATAATTAATTAATTAATTAATTAATTAATAAGTTAAACGAGTGGGTGAAATTCTCTGGCCTGTGTTATGCAGAAGATCAGAGCAGATGTCCATAATGGTCCTTACGTTCTATGGATCTATGGCAGCAGCTGAATTCATTTCTCCAAACCAAGGGGCACAGATATGTCTCAAGGGAAGATCCCCATGTACCTATCATCTGAGAGGCACTATCATGTCCTGCAAGGGGCTCCCTACCTAGCCAGAGCTCCCCCTTCCAGCCCCTTTCATCTCCCATCCCCGCTGGGTGACACCCACATGCAAATCCCTGCCCCGGGGGCTCCTGGTTAAATACAAACCCCTGATTCTAGGAGCCTCAGTCTCTCCCCAGACTCAGAACTGGCGATTCCGACAGGGAAGTTTTCCTTTTTAATTAAACAATATGGATTTATTATTGATTTTCCTTTTCTTATTGGCCACTCCAGTGTGTAAGTATCTTCCAATAAGGGGAGGCGGGTATATAGATATAGAATAATGATTTGGTGAAGGAATTAGGATTGGTAGGAAACATGGTGGCTTTTCTTCGCAGAAAATGTAGACGTTTCATCAAAATAAAAATGAAAATATTTCTGGTTTTGGCAAGGGGAGACCAAAGTCCCTTTGGCTAAAAAATGCTGAAAGTCAGAAAATTTAAGATTTCTATAGAGAAAATGAAATCCCACAAACCCAAAATATTTCAGGGTGGTTGTTTTCTGCGTGACTAAATTCCAACGATGAAACCAAAAATGTTTCGCTTTTGCCTTAAAATTTTGGGTTTTCAGTTTACTGACAAAAAATCGAAATGTTTGGAAGAAAGCAGACATGCTCTGTGAAATTGTTCATTTATTCAAACAAACAAACAAACAAACAAAAACAAAACAAAAACCCGCCCAAAAGACCGAGTTTCCATCGGGGGCGGGGGGGATGCTGATGGAAATATTAGACAAGAGTTAGCAGAAATGCAATTCTTTGTTTTTTTCTAGGTGTCCTTTCTCAGACCCAGCTGGTGGAGTCGGGTCCAGGAGTGGTGACACCTTCTGCCTCTCTCACACTCACTTGCACCATCGCTGGGGATTCGGTCACTAACCCCTACTGGGAATGGGTCCGCCAGCCCCCGGGGAAAGAGCCAGAATGGCTAGGACAGGGGCACTTCAGTGGCTCTTCGTGGGCCACTCAGTACAACCCCGCTGTGCAGGGCAGGGAAACAGACTCCGGAGATTCCTCCCAGAACTTGTTCTACCTCCGCGTGAACTCGCTGAGGGCTGCAGACACCGCCACCTATTACTGCGCGAAAACGGCCTCCACACAATGATAGGCGCTGGAGCAAAGACCCTGCTCATCGCCAGAAAGGGGAAGCATCCCTCAGCCGTGCCGTAGCGCCAGCAATGTGCTAGCAAAGCCCTAGGCTGAATCAAACAGAAGGCGGGGACCGTTATCTCCATGTTTCACGGTGGGAGGGGGTTGCCCTGGCACAAGGTGAAATGATTTGCCCAAGGTCACAGACTGAAATATGAAGGCAACCCAGGAGTCCTGGCTCCCAAGCTCGCCTGCTCTAACCGCTAGACACCACTCTCCCTCAAGAGCTAAAGGCAAAAGGCAGGCCTCTTGATCCCCATCCTCTCTCTTATAACCGCTACATTCAACTCTCCACCCACAGTTCCAAATAGAAACAGAATCAGGGATCTGACTCCCGGTCCCCCTGCTCTAACCGACTGGACCCCACTCGCCGCCTACAGCAGGGAACAGAACAGAACCAAGGTCCTGATGCCCAGTCCCCTCCCCTAACTGGGAAGGAAACGCAGGAGTCCTGAATCGTACACCCCACTGACCTAACCTGTTGGACACCAACTTTCCTTCCAGAGATCAGCCCAGAAGACAAGAGTCCCTCTGCTTCTTATCTCTAAAAAAGAGAAGAGAAAAGAGAGGATAAGGCTGAATATTGTCAAAGTGCACACATCTCCCAGTGAAGTAAACCAAAGCTGGAGAAAGGTTTATTTTGTGGTCAAGGAACTGACTCAGGAGAGCTCGCTTCAGTTCTTAGCTGTGTCACACACTCCCTGTTCGACTTTGGTCAAGTCACTGAAACTGGGATTTTGAGAGGAGCCTAAACGATTTGCCCAATTCATTTTGAGTTGAGTGCAGTGAAACTCCGGGCCGAAACCTCTCTGTGCCTCAGTTTCCCATTTGTAAATGAGGATAATAATTCTGCCTTTCTTGTCAGCGCAGAGCCTGTGAGATCTCTGAGTCAGGGACTGTCTCCTACTATGTGTCTGTGGAGCCCCTAGGACAATGGGGCCCAAAACTTTCTTGGGGCTTCTACTCTAACAGAATTAATAATACCAACGGATGGATATGTCTCTGTCATTCCTTCCAAATCTGATACCAGGTGCGTGAAACCTGCATGCAAATCATTGGTTTCCTCTTTAAAGCATAAACGGCTGAATTTAGGGAGGCGCTGTGTTTGCCCATAAACAGAACAGTGAATTTTCAGGCTGAAAACAGAGGAGAATGAAGTCGTTATTAATTTTCTTTTTTCTATTAGCCATCGCACCATGGAAGTTTTCCTTGAGTGATAACAGACATCTGATCCAAATAATAGATTTAGAATGGGATTATCAAAGCTATCTAAGGACTTTTAAATCCCTAGTCTCATTAAAACCAATTGGAATTTAGTATCCTAGCTCCATAGGGGGGCTTTGAAATTTCATCACCAAAGAGATACAGCGGAGGGATAGATAGATAGATAGATAGATAGATAGATAGATAGATAGATAGATAGATAGATAGATAGATAGATAGATAGATAGATACTATTGGCTTTAAGTTCTCTATGTGCTGTGTAGGTGTCCTTTCTCAAGTCCAGCTGACCCAGTACAGTCCAGGAAAGGGGAAACCCAGAGAGACCCTCAGACTGACCTGTGCCTTGTCCAGTGACTCCATTGCCAGGGGTTACTATTGGAGCTGGATTCGGCACCCTCCAGGAAAGAGGCTAGAATGGATGGGAGCCATTAGCTTTAATGGAGAAGTTCTCTATGCCCCTTCGGTGAAAGACAGAGCCAGCATTTCCAGAGACATCACAACAGACACCATCACATATTAACAGGTTTCAGAGTAGCAGCCGTGTTAGTCTGTATTCGCAAAAAGAAAAGGAGGACTTGTGGCACCTTAGAGATTAACCAATTTATTTGAGCATGAGCTTTCGATGCATACTGTGTTCGATGAAGTGAGCTGTAGCTCACGAAAGCTCATGCTCACACAAATTGGTTAGTCTCTAAGGTGCCACACGTCCTCCTTTTCTTTTCACCACATATTACTGTGTGAGAGAGGACACAGCAGTTGTCACCATTGCAAATACTGGAAGGTGAAAAACAAACCAACCCTTATTTAGTTCATTATTGCTCAATCATCAAGACTGGACTTTTCTGTATAAAAGACATGACTAGCAGAAAAAGAAGTCTAGTCTTGATGTGGGAACCATTAGGTGAAATTCCCTGTCCTGTGTTATGCAGCAGGTCAGAATAGAGGGATATATTGATTCCTTATTTCCTCCGAAATGCCGAAAACTGATGCCCTTCAGAATAATATTGCTGGATATTCGTAGACAGTAGGTAACAGATACTTATTCACATATTCATTTATGTAAAAAAGAGTATGTGGATTGCAACAAATAAAATAGAATCCAACAAGGGGGGGTGCAGGGGGGGATAATGCATTGTTTCCTCTATCCCCTCAGCACCTGTCACTGTACAATATTCCTGCAAATCCCCACCAATGTTGGTCAGTCTAGGGAGCAGAAAGAGGCTGCCCCACTAGGATCTCCCTACTGCAAGGTTTACATATATCCCAAGGGGCATCCTCACCTAACTACAGCTCCCCCTGCCAGCCCTTTGTCGTTTCTTATGCCCTGTGTGCAGGCAACTGCCATGCAAATCACTGAATCGTCTCTCTTGTTTAAATACAAACGCCCTTGAATTTGTTTTCGCTGTCACAAACCAGAGCCTGAGCTGACCATTTGAGACTGATTTTTCCCACCCTGGTTCACAAAAGAATGTGGGTTCACTGTTGATTTTCTTTCTCTTTTGGCTGTTCCACCACGGAAGTTGTTGCTGTTTCGTTGACTTGGGTAGGGCTCCATCCTGGTAGCTGCTGGTCATTCTGGACGGAATACAGCAAAACGTTTAAGCAGGAGTTTAACTTTAAACCTGCATCTAGCAGGTTACGTGCCTAACTCCCATTGACTTCCAGTGGCAGTTAGGCGCCTAACCTCTAGGCGCCTGCCTACATCGATTGGTGCCGAAACACGTTTGAAAATCTAGCCCATTGTGCTTTACCCAAATGCTTTCAGTTAAGAACGTGCTTCGATGTTTGTTCAATTTAAATCCAGGCTTCTCCACTCATTGGGAATGTTGATAACCTCTTATCCATTAGCAAATACAACCGAGATCTAGTTGGTTTTCTCCATCTTTTGCGGGTGTCCTCCTCTCAGAAATCGGGCTGGAGCAGTGGGGAAGCCCACGGAATCTGCCAGACGTACTTGTGTTGTCTATGGTACCTCAGTTGATGATAACAATAGGAGCTGGATCCGGCAGCCTCCTGGAAGGGGGCTGGAGTGGTTGGGAGTGATCTGGAGGAGTGGAGAAACTGGCAGCAGCTCGGGTATCACAGAACGAATCAGCATCACCAGAAACAGCGCTAAAGGCCGAGTCTATTTGCAAGTGAACAACATGGAAGCTGCAGACACCGCCACGTATGACCGTGACGGCACAGAGCAACAGAGCGCTCACGCAAAATCCTTCCTGCCCACAGTCAGCTCAGACCCCGCCATCCAGCGTCAGCCACACGCTGAGCCAGCCTGCATAGGAGTGTGACGGGAGAGAGCGCCTGCTGTCGGCAGCCAGAGACAGAGAGAGGGGGTAGATGAAAGCCTGCCTTTTCTCTTTCTGCTTGCGGATTCTGAGTTAGCCAGTGTAACCACACGCTGTGAAATTATTTTTAATTTATCCCCCTTCTCTGTTGCCTCGCTTGTGCCACTCCTGGGTCAAATTCTTCTGGAAACGTTCTGCTTTGCATTCTCAGTGACTTTCTAAACAGGTCCCGAACCGGCCCCCTAAAGATTCTTGGAACCTAGCTGGTGTCGAATGGTCCAACTCCACACAAACCAACTGAACTATGGAAATTTACATGATCTGAGGATCTGGACTGACTGTGGATTCAGGCAGGAACCAAGTTTAACTCAGCACCAACAGAACATCCCTGCTCACTTTCCCCCTACAACAAATAAATGTGCAGGAGAGTGAATTCGGACCACTTGTATGACAGACAGAGTTCTTAGAGGCAGTCTCACAATTCGGATAGATAGATAGATAGATAGATAGATAGATAGATAGATAGATAGATAGATAGATAGATAGATAGATAGATAGATAGATAGATAGAGGGGGTGGATGGGGATAGATAGATAGATAGATAGATAGATAGATAGATAGATAGATAGATAGATAGATAGATAGATAGATAGATAGATGGGGTGGATGGGGATAGATAGATAGATAGATAGATAGATAGATAGATAGATAGATAGATAGATAGATAGATAGATAGATAGATAGATAGAGGGGGTGGATGGGGATAGATAGATAGATAGATAGATAGATAGATAGATAGATAGATAGATAGATAGATAGATAGATAGATAGATAGATAGATAGAGGGGGTGGATGGGGATAGATAGATAGATAGATAGATAGATAGATAGATAGATAGATAGATAGATAGATAGATAGATAGATGGGGTGGATGGGGATAGATAGATAGATAGATAGATAGATAGATAGATAGATAGATAGATAGATAGATAGATAGATAGATAGAGGGGGTGGATGGGGATAGATAGATAGATAGATAGATAGATAGATAGATAGATAGATAGATAGATAGATAGATAGATAGATAGATAGATAGATAGATAGATAGATAGATAGATAGATGGGGTGGATGGGGTGGATGGGGTGGATGGGGATAGATAGATAGGTAGATAGATAGATAGATAGATAGATAGATAGATAGATAGATAGATAGATAGATAGATAGATAGATAGATAGATAGATAGATAGATAGATAGATAGATAGATAGATAGATAGATAGATAGATCTGCTGCTGAGGTTAGAGCAAAATGACAGTGATACGTAATGATAATTCAAGTGGCACCCGGGATCAGAAATGTAACTTGAGCTAAAAAAAACCAAACACCCCCCCCCACACACACACACACCTTTTGTAAAGTGTTACCAAAAACAAACATTCACCGGGCAGATATTACCCAGAAGATGAGCCTGGGTCATGTTTTCCAAGGGATCGTGGTACAGAATATATTGGAAACATTATGGAACGGAAGGGGAGAAGGGACAATCTCAGACAATTAAGGTCTTCCGAAGGCAGCAGATATAACTTCACTGGCTCCTGTGATCCAGAGAACATTCACATCAGCCGAAAGACTCCCATTTAAGTTAACTGATCTGAATAAAGTCCTTACTAACTAGGTATGTATCTAGGACTGTACAGTACGTGTGGTGCTTTTGGTAGCAATATAAGAAATCTCTATATCACGTGGGGTAGAATTGCGGCGATGGTGCAAGGGAGTTAAAAGTCCAATCCTATTGGACTGCGATGACATTTGGGTTCCTAACTCCCCTGGGCTCTTTCCCCAAATAAAGCCGCAAGAGAAGCGGTATAATTTCTCTTCTTCAAATATTACTTCATTCCTAAAAAGGCGCTTTCCTGCACTTATATTTGGCTGATAATCTCAAAGACCTTTAAGAGAGTTAAATGATGAAATCCTATTTATTAAAAAACTAGTTTCGAAAATTTCTCACAAACACCTTTGCTGAGCTGAACACACGGTCTCAGGGGGACACGAGTCCCAGGGAGAGATCCCCATGTGTAGACCCAGCTCACACCCTGCCATCTCTTATATTGACGCTGGGAAACTCGGATGCAAATCACTGCCCCGGAGGATTCCTGTTTAAATTCAACCCCCTGATTGGAGAAGCCTCAGTCTCTCCCCAGACACAGAACTGTCCGGTCCTGGCTGCTGGGGACAGTTTTCACCTTCTCTTAAGATGAACCTGCTACTGGTTTTCCTGTTCATGCTGGAGGCCTCTTCAGGTACATGTCTACTGGGGGTCAGGAGGGTTCCTTGCTGCGGCGACTCCAGAAGAGGAGATGTTCAAGGCAGCCTAAGGGCGTGAGGTGCCCGGATCCAATGGAATTCAGTGGCATTTAGTTGTCTCACTACCTTAGGTGTTGTGGCAGGGTGTTTAATTTTCACAGGTTCCCCACTCCCAGGGGTTAGGAGCCTGGCTCAAGGATTCATTTCTGTGTGTCCTTCGCAGGTGTCCTCTCCCAAGTGCAGCCGCGGGAAACGGGCCCGGGAGCGGTGAAGCCCGGGGGGTCCCTGACACTCACTTGTACCATCTCCGGAGACTCGGTTTCCAGCGACAGCGCCGCCTGGCACTGGGTCCGGCAGCCGGCGGGGAAACGGCCGCAGTGGATGGGACGCACATGGTACAGGTCTGGCAGATGGCACACTGAGCACCCCAGCTCTCTGCAGACTCCAACGACCATCACACCAGACCCCGCCAGGAACCAGGTCTCCCTGCAGCTCCGCTCGCTGACAGCCGCGGACACCGCCAGATATTCCTGCGCCAGGCAGCCGCACACACACAGTGACACAGAGCAAAGCAGGGACTGGTACAAAACGGGGAAGATGATGCTGAATGCTCCGAGCTCAGACCCAGGAAGGTGGAAGCCGGGTGAGCTGTGTGTCCTGCAGACAGGCTGCTCCCAGAAAGGAGACTTCCCCAGAGTCCTGACTGGCTTCATAGGGAGCAGTTCCAGAGCATCGCCGGGGGACACTGTGACAACCGTAACATCATAAAGCCCTTCAGAGTAGAGAACTATCTTTATCTCCATTTTAAAGATGGAGAACTGAAGCATAATAAAAAGGGGAAATGTCAGATTTCTAAAGGGATTTAGGCATCTACATAGATTAACAAAAATACCGAGTTCCCCAAAACTCCTTTCAACAAGAGTTAAGTACCTAGTTAGTTACCTTTAAGAAAATCTTAGGTTCTTCAAGTCACAGATAGACACCTAGTGATATTTCCAAAAGAGACTGAGGGACATTAGGAAAGTCAGGGGAAGTTGGGTTTCTGGCCTGCATAGACACATTAGTAAATCTTTAGCTCCGTCTTTAGCTGCCTGAATACTTTTGAAGAACTGTCCCACACAAAGCCACACAGTTTGTCTATGGCAGACTGCTACCCCTTCCTTCCTCGGGTAAACCCCTTATTAATATACACTCCTGAATGTCCAGGTGGTTTTCTCTCTGCTCGCTGGCACCTGTGCACCTCAGAGTCATTGACTGATTTTATCTTCACCACCCCCTTCTGAAATAGAGTCGAGACATCTCCATTTTCTAAGATGGGGAACTGAGGCAAAAGTTCCTTTACTTGGCATCCCCAGGTCACATGGAGGCATGGGGGGGCACCTGGTAGATCAGTGGGGAATGTAGTGACCAGGACTCCAGTCTGCCAGCTGGAGAACCTACTGTGATGAAGTGGGACTGGTCTTAATGTTTCCTCTGAATAGTGTGGGGGTGCCTCAGTTTCCCCTAGGCAGTTCTTAAGTATCTAGGTGGTGGGGTAAGGGTGTATGATCATTCCAGAGCCCTAGAGGGCAGGTGTGTGCAGGGGTCTGGACACAGAGAAAGGCCGACACCCTGTTTCCTGGCAACTGATGGCCTGGGCCCTTCCCCCCTGCAAGGTGAGAGCTAAAGGGTTGGAGAACAAAGGAATCAGGTGCCCTCCTGCCCCGGGAAAGGGGAAAGCTCAGAGGAGGAGGGGCTGGAGGGAGTGGCAGTGTGGGGCTGGCTGGGGACGAGGAGTGAAGTGCCGACGTGGTTGTCTGGCTCACTGCTGTTGCCGGCACCGAGTGCCTGAGGCAAGCAACAGCAGGGGTTCGTTGCCAAGTGTGCGTCACTCAATAATCACAACGGGGTGGAGAAGTAGAAAAGTTTATTTGGAATTCCAAAGAAAGGTACAGGGAGAGAAATCTCAAATCCTGCACATCAGAGCAGGTCATTGCACACACTTTTATATTCCTTAATGCAACTGCACTACACATCAGCCAATCAAAGCTTTGCACAAATGCTCTGCCTTCCTTATATGGGTTACAACAATGTTTATTTCCTGCAACCTCTAACAAGCATTCGTAGCAACTTAAACAACCAGCACATCCCGTCTGGCCTTGTAACTGTCTACTCCTGTTATCTTTAACTTGGCGTCAGCAAACCTTACACTATAAGGCATTAGCTGCGGCTGCAACATTGTTTTAAGAGCAAAAGAGGTTACTCAAACCAGCCAGGCCTGAGTTCCGTTAAGGGGGGTTGATAAGAAGCTCTTAGGCCTAAAGCAGGGAGACTTCCTCGACCCTTATGGCCTTCCATCCCCTCGACTTAACTAGTGGCCATGCCCTGGGGTCCTCAACACTGTGCCCCAAAATGAACCCAGCTGAGGGGTCCTGTTCTCTGTACCTGCAAGCTCTGTTTTAGACCATGTTACTGTCGTCTAATAAACCTCCATTTTACTGGCTGGCTGAGAGTCACGTCTGACTGCGGAGTTGGGGTGCAGGACCCTCTGGCTCCCCCAGGACCCCGCCTGGGCGGACTCACTGGGGGGAAGTGCACGGAGGGGCAGAGGATGCTGAATGCTCCGAGGTCAGACCCAGGAAGGTGGAAGCCGGGTGAGCTGTGTGTCCTGCAGTCAGTCTGCTCACAGAAAGGCAACTGCCCCAGAGTCCTGACTGGCTTCATGGGGAGCAGTTCTAGAGCATCGTCCAGGGACTCTGTGACACCTACACACTGCACCCTCGTACCTACTCTCAGACAGCCCTCCCCTGCTGTCAGTAGCTGCGTACTGAGCCGAGCCCGCTGTCTCTGTGTGGTATAAACAGGACACTTGTCCCCGAGGGGATATTGCCATGTACTGAGCCACCGTCCCCTGTCATCTCTTATACCCACCCTGGGGAACCTGCATGCAAATCCCTGCCCCAGGGTGGGGGTCCTGTTAAAATACCAACCCCTGGTTCTAGGAGCCTCAGGATTCCCCAGACACAGAACTGCCTGGTCCTGCCCCCTGGGGAGTTTCCCTCATTGTATGAAAACGACAGTGAATTCTCTGTTGCTTTTCCTTTCCCTGGTCTCTGTGATCACCTCACATCTTCACTGGCAATGTTAAAGTGCTTTAATGTGGCTTGTGCAGTCAGGGCACAGCGCTGGAAGAGAGCTCTCCCAGCACTTTAAAAAAAAAACACCTTCACCAGGGTCATAGCTGGCTGGAGCACAGCTAGGACTGGACAGCTTCCTTCCCCAAACACTGATGAGGTCCAGCACCTCGCCTTTGCTCCACAACGGGAATCGCCACCTCCTGGAGGCATGGTCACCTGGAAAGATGATCTGAGAACACTCCATGCCTGGCTGAGCAAACAGTGAAGGGGATTTTCAAAATTCCCAGAGAATTTAAAGGGCAGGTCTGATGGTTGGTCACCTGAGGGCAGGTCAGTAGAGTTCAAAGAGATGACCAGAGTGGCTAGAACAGGCATTGTGGGACACTTCTGGAGGCCGATCAGAGCACATTAATAGACCAGAGCATCCACGCTGGCACCTCGGTGCTCCAGCGGGGGGACAGAAAGCTTTAGGCTTCTGCTGCAGGTGGATTACAAGGAGCGCTCCAGCCGCAGAATCCGGGTGCTCTACTTGCCTTATCAGTGTGGACACCTTAGCAGTTAGGGCACCCTGGGGCTGATTTAATGCGCTCTAACTTGCAAGTGTAGCCAAGACCTAATATTGTCTTTGCTTATTTCTCCTTTCCCCGGGTGTCCTCTCATCTCAAGTGCAGCTGGTCCAGTCCAGGCCTGGAGTGGTGAAGCCCGGAGAGACCCTACCCTGAGCTGCTCTGTCTTTGATTAAACTGTCGATAGTGGCTCCGGTTGGAACTGGATCAGGCAGCCTGCAGGGAAGCGGCTGGAGTGGATGGGAGATGTGTACCAGGATGACAACAACGACGAGTGGGAAACAGCTTATGCGCCGTCTCTCCAAGGCCGAGTCACCATCTCTGCAGACCCCGCCAAGAACCGGGTCTCCCTGCAGCTCCGCCCGCTGCCAGCCGGGGATCCCGCGGCCTGAGACACTGTCACAGAGCAAAGCAGGGACCCGTACAACAAGGGGAAGCAGTTTCTGAGCAGCCGAGGGAGACAATTTGAAGTGAAAGAGCTGCGATTCCCCCTGTTAACATCCATGTAAATAGAAGGAAAGTGCAAAAGGGGGGCGGGGGGTTAGGAATCTGAGGGAAATAGTTATGTATATTTTGGCCAAGGTGACGCCACAAAGAGTGGGATCATGCGCTCTAGTGACATGCATCAACCCCCTGCTGGCAATATTTCCAGAAGCGCTACCAGCTCGTGTCCAGCAAAAATACATATTACAGATCTTCCAAGGGCTTTTCAGACAAACACACAAACAAATCAGTCTTTCCACACTGGATGGCGAAGAGAAATAGCGAAAGAGACAGCAAGGGGATGATTGAAAGATGAATGTTCATCTGTAAGGTTTTGAACAGCACTTACTTGAATCCAGGTGATGAGGAGAATCATAATCATAATAGATAGATAGATAGATAGATAGATAGATAGATAGATAGATAGATAGATAGATAGATAGATAGATAGATAGATAGATAGATAGATAGATAGATACTGGTGGGAGCGGTGTCTTCCTATCTGTTTCACTAAATACTTAGCTCCAGGTTGGATGTTGTGTTAACACCAAGAAAACAAACACCAGGTAACTTTACAAGGAAAGCGAGGAAGAGGAACAGGGATCTCTAAAAAAGAAAAGGAGGACTTGTGGCACCTTAGAGACTAACCAATTTATTTGAGCATGAGCTTTCCTGAGCTACAGCTCACTTCATCGGATGCATACTGTGGAAAATACAGAAGATGTTTGTTTTTATACACACAAATCATGAAAAAATGGGTGTTTATCACTACAAAAGGTTTTCTCTCCCCCCACCCCACTCTCCTGCTGGTAATAGCTTATGTAAAGTGATCACTCTCCTTACAATGTGTATGATGATCAAGGTGGGCCATTTCCAGCACAAATCCAGGTTTTCTCCCCCCCCCCCCACACACACACCCCCACACACACTCACACACAAACAAACCCACATTCCTGTTGGTATTGTGCTGGAAATGGCCCACCTTGATTATCATACACATTGTAAGGAGAGTGATCACTTTACATAAGCTATTACCAGCAGGAGAGTGGGGTGGGGGGAGAGAAAACCTTTTGTAGTGATAAACACCCATTTTTTCATGATTTGTGTGTATAAAAACAAACATCTTCTGTATTTTCCACAGTATGCATCCGATGAAGTGAGCTGTAGCTCAGGAAAGCTCATGCTCAAATAAATTGGTTAGTCTCTAAGGGGCCACAAGTCCTCCTTTTCTTTTTGCGAATACAGACTAACACGGCTGCTACTCTAAAAGGGATCTCTAAGTGGCTCATAATGGCAGCCTTGCAAACAAGGACAATGACTGTTCTGTTGCCGGTGTTAGCACAAAATGCACTGAGAAGTAAAAAGAAATCATGTGCCACCAAGGCTCAGAAATGAAGCCTAAGATCGAAAATCCCTTCTTCCAAAGAGTTGCCAGCAATAAACATTCACCGGGCAGATATTACCCAGAAGATGAGCCTGGGTCATTTCTTTCAAGGGTTGGTGGTAGAGAACACTTTGGATATGATATCAAACGGAAGGAGGAAAGAGAGATTCTCAGAAAATTACTGTCTTCTGAAGGCAGCAAATATAACTCCACTAACTCATGTGACCCAAAGCACATTGATATCAGCCGAAAGACTCCCATTTAACTCATCTGATTTGAATAAAGCCCTTATTAACTGGAATTGTATCTAGGACTGTACAGTAAATATAGTGCTTTTGCCAACAATATAATTAATCTCTACCGAACAGGAACAGGATTTCAGAGATGCTGTAAGGGAACTAAGGGCCCAAATCCTACTGAATTTCGATAGCATTTGGGTTCCTAATTCCCTTGGGCTCTTTTGAAAACCCCAACAAAAAACACAAGAGAAGCGGTATAATTTCTCTTCTCCGAATATTCCTTCCTTCCTAAGAAGGCGCTGTCCTGCACTTATATTTCGCTGAGAAGCTCAAAGACCACTAAGGGTGTTAAATGACCAAATCATATTTATTTAAATTTAATTTGGGCTTCCAAATACCTTAGGGAGTTTAACAATTTGCTCTAGCTGAATTCACTCTCTCAGGGAGACACGCGTCCCATGGACAGATCCCCATGTGTAGACAAAAATCACACCCTGTCATCCCTTATATTCACGTTGTGAAACTGGCATGCAAATCCCTACCCCCCCCCCTCGGATGGGGGGTTTGCTGTTTAAATTCAGCCCCCTGATTGGAAGAGTCCCAGTCTCTCCCCAAACACAGAACTGCCCATTCGTGCCTGCTGGGGACAGTTTGCACCTTCATTTAAGATGAATTTGCTACTGATTTTCCTGTTTCTGCTGGAGGCCCCTTCAGGTACGTGTCTATGGCGGGTAAGGAAGGTCCCTTGCTGCAGTGACTGCAGAAGAGATGTTCCAAGGAGCCTAAGGGAATGAGGTGCCCTGACCCCAATGGAATTCAGTGGCAGTTGGGTGCCTCACTCCCTTAGGCACGGTTTCGGGCTGTTAAATTTTCACCTGTTCCCCACTCCCAGGGGTTAGGAGCCTGGCTCACTGATTCATTTCTGTGTTTCCTTCCCAGGTGTCCTCTCCCAAGTGCAACTGCAGGAAACGGGCCCAGGAGCGGTGAAGCCCGGGGAGTCCCTGACACTCACTTGTACCATCTCCGGAGACTCGGTTTCTAGCACCAGCGCCACCTGGGACTGGGTCCGGCAGCCGGCGGGGAAAGGGCTGGAATGGGTGGGGCGCATTTACTACAGACCGAGCCAATGGTACACGAACTACGCCAGCTCTCTGCAGAGTCGAACGACCATCGCACAGGACACCGCCAAGAACCAGGTCTCCCTGCAGCTCCGCTCGCTGACAGCTGCAGACACCGCCAGGTATTACTGCGCCAGAGACACAGTGACACAGAGCAAAGAGGGACTCGCACAAAAAGGGGAAGTGGTTCCTGGACAGTGCAAAGATACTGGGTACCGAGCCATTGGTAACACCCGGCAGCGCTAGATGTGACTCCCCTTTACCCAGGTGTGTTGCTGACGGAGCAGGGGAGTAGCTCCCCGGATCAGTGTCTACAGCTACACTCGCACATGTGTGCCCATGACAATGGACCAGCTCAGCGCACCGCGAGACTTTATGCTCTGACCGTCTTAGTTACCACCTTTTACCTTGTATAGGTTGGTTTGATCAAAACATCTCTGTCCATCACCCTGTCATCCCAACCTTGTCTTTAAGAGGGGTCAGTTGTCCTTGTACCATCGTTAGGACGCGTGTTTACACCATAACCGTGTAGCGGGGTGTTCTGGCACTACCCTTCCGGAATGTGTTTACATGAACACTTAGTGCCTAGGAATGCTTGTTGTTTTCTAACGCCAGCCCTGTCCTTGACCAGATGATGGATTGGATAGTGAACCTGCAAGCAGGCATCTGCTTTGTAACGGGGGCTGACTTTTGCTCCTAGCTTGAGTCTTGCTAAATGTGCTTTATATTAGAATGCCTTACACCAGGCCCCTTACACCAGGACCCTTACACCAGGACCCTTACACCAGGTCTTGTCTCTCACGTGCTCTCTTCCTACTACACCCGGTTTCACAGATGGAGAATCTGAGCTACAGGGAGGGGAAGGGACGTGTCCGCTCTCACCCAGGAAGCCAGGGGCAAAGCCAGGAAGAGCACCCAGGTTTCCTGCATCCCAGTCTAGTGCTCCCTTCTACAAGCCAGACTGCTCCGCCTCAGTACCATCATCCTCATCATGGGCTGGAGGTCGGAGTCACTGACGCTAATAGACATTTTTCTGTCAGTAACAATGATAATAATACATTCTGCCCCTCCCACTGACTCACCCAGGTATCCAGGCGTCTCAGACAGATATATGGGGAACGGACGTAGTACCTTACCAAGGGACTGACTGTCTTTGTATGTACTTACTGTGTATCTATGCAGCGTCCAGCGCAATGGGGCTGTGAAGTTGTTTTCCTTTTATAGGAGATACCTTAGTAATAAATAATAATAATAATAATAATTAATAATAATAATGTATGTCTCCTTCTAGCACTGGATTGCAGAGGAGCATAAGGATGCCCATATCCAACTGCCCATATGTCCGTCAGAGTAGGGTTCCAAACTCTCTCGGACACTTTTGAAATACCAGCCAAAATCACCAGAGAAAGGGTAGGATTTCTCTTCTCCACATGTTCCTTTATTCCTAAGAAGGCGCTGTCCTGCACTTATATTTGACTGAGAATTTCAAAGACCTTTTAAGAGTGTTAAATGACCAAAGCCTATTCATTTAAACTGAGTTTGGGAGTCCAAATACCTTAGGCAGTTTCGAAAATTTCACACACATGCCTTTACTGAGCTGAACTCACTGTCTCAGGGGGACACACGTCCCATGGACAGATCCCCATGTGTAGACACAGCTCACACCCTGTCATTTATTATAGTTACGTAGCGAAACTGGCTTGCAAATCCCTGCCCGGAGGATTCCTGTTTAAATACAAACCCCTGATTGGAGGAGCCTCAGTCTCCCCCCAGACACAGAACTGCCCGGTCCTGGCTGCTGGGGACAGTTTTCACCTTCACTTAAGATGAACCTGCTACTGGTTTTGCTGTTCATGCCGGAGGCCATTTCAGGTCCCTGCTTAGTGGGGGCGGGGGGGGGCGTCAGGAGGGTTCCTTGCTGCAGTGACTGCAGAAGAAGAGATGTTCAAGGAAGCCTAAGGGAATGAGATGCCCGGATCCCAATGCCCTGCATAATGACAGGTTTCAGAGTAACAGCCCTGTTAGTCTGTCTTTGCAAAAAGAAAAGGAGGACTTGTGGCACCTTAGAGACGAACCCATTTATTTGAGCATAAGCTTTCGTGAGCTACAGCTCACTTCATCGGATTGAGCTGTAGCTCACGAAAGCTCATGCTCAGATAAATGGGTTCGTCTCTAAGGTGCCACAAGTCCTCCCTTTCTTCTTCCGGATCCCAATGGAATTCAGTGGCAGTTGGGTGCCTCATTCCCTTAGGCGTGGTCTCGGGATGTTTTATTTTCACCTGTTCCCCGCTCCCAGGGGCTAGGAGCCTGGCTCACTGATTCATTTCTGTGTTTCCTTCCCAGGTGTCCTCTCTCAAGTGCATCTGCAGGAAACGGGCCCGGGAGCGGTGAAGCCCGGGGAGTCCCCGACATTCCCTTGTACCATCTCCGGAGACTCGGTTTCTAGCACCAGCGTCGCCTGGGACTGGGTCCGGCGGCCTGTGGGGAAAGGGCTGGAAGGGATGTGGGACGCACATGGTATAGGTCCAGCAGGTGGTGCAGAGGCTACGCCAGGTCTCCGCAGAGCCGAAAGAGCATCGCACAGGGCACCGCCAAGAGCCGGGTCCCCCTGCAGCCTCGCTCTCTGACAGCTGCGGACACCGCCGCCTGTCCCTGCGCCAGAGGCACGGTGACACGGAGGAAAGCGGGGAGTGGTTCAAAAAGGGGAAGTGGATTCTGAGCACTTAATTGTCGCAATTTAAACCGAAAGAGCGGAGAGTCTCCTCTTCCTCCATTACACTTCATGTAAACCGAAAGAAAATGTAAAGGGGGGATGGGTGAGGAATCTGAGGGAAATTCTTATATATATATTTGGACCAAGGTGATGCCAGGAACAGGAGGATCATGAGCTTTAGTGACACGCAGCAACGCCCTGCTGGCAATATTTCCAAAAGTGCTACTAGATCTTGTCCCCCAAAATGAAATAGCACAGCTCTTCCAAGGGCTCTGCAGGCAAACACCCAGGAACAAATCCAGTCCCTCCCCGCTGGGTGGGAAAGAGAAATAGCGAAAGAGATAGCAAGGGACCGAGTGAAAAATTGAGCTTGTTCTGCAGAATTTTCAGGAACACCTACTAGAGCCGAGTTCATGAGGAGGAGGAGGAGGAGGAGGAGGATGGTGATGGTAGTAATAATAATATAATTAATAAGAGATAATGTTCAGAGTTGGATCCTGTATTAACAACAAGAAAACAAACACCGGGAAGCGAGGAAGGAAAGCAAGGAAGAGGATCAGGGTGGCTCCATGGCTCAGAATGACAGGTGGGTACAAAAATCACTGTTCTGTTGCTGGCGCGAGAGCAAAATGACAATGATCAGTAACAACACTCAGGTGGCTCCAAGGATCAGAAATGTAACGTAAGCTCCATAAAACCACTTTCTGCAAAGAGCTGCCAAATACTAACATTCACCGGGCAGATATCATCCATGAGCCTGGATCAAGTCTGCAAAGAGGTCCTGGTAGAGACACGTTGGATACATTAAGGAACGGAAGGGGAGAAGGGACAATCTCAGACAATTAAAGTCTTCCGAAGGCAGCAGATATAACTTCACTGACTCGTGTGATCCACAGAACATTCACATCAGCCGAAAGACTCCCATTTAACTCAATTGATTTGAATAAATCCCTTAGTAACTAGAAATGTATCTAGGACTGCACAGTACATGTGGTGCTTTTGCTAGCAATTAGGGCTGTTACTTAATCGCAATTAACTCAAAAAATTAATCGCAATTAATCGCACTTATAACAATAAAATACCAATTTAAATTTATTAACGATTTTTGGCTGTTTTTCTACATTTTCAATATTGATTTCAATTACAACACAGAATACAAAGTGCACAGGGCTCAAAAAAGAAATAGTATGTACTTATATCCCCCCCATCACAATAATATAAGAGTAAATTAAACATTTCAATTAATTTGCCCTCATAACACCCGTGAGGAAGAGAAATAGCACTTCCCCTTGTCCTTTGTACTGATGGAGCCACAGAATGAGATTAACGGCCTTTCCCAAAGCCACACCAATATGTGGGACTTGGACCCAGATCTCATGATTTCCAGACCAGTCACTTAGCTGGTGCATATCTGGATTAACTCTGTGCAGCCATTTTAGTTCCCCTCACTTGGTTATTAATGTTTATGAATCACCCTCTGTCACGGAGTCCCTGGGCGATGCTCTGGAACTGCTCCCCATGAAGCCAGTCAGGACTCTGGGGCAGTCGCCTTTCTGTGAGCAGCCTGTCTTCAGGACACACAGCTCACACAGCTTCCACCTTCCTGGGTCTGACCTCGGAGCATTCAGCATCCTCTGCCCCTCTATGCGCTTCCCCCAGCGAGTCCGCTGGGGAAGCCAGAGGGTCCTGCCCCCCAACTTCGCAGTCAGACGTGACTCTCAGCCAGCCAGTAAAACAGAAGGTTTATTAGACGACAGGAACATGGTCTAAAACAGAGCTTGCAGGTGCAGAGAACGGGACCCCTCAGCTGGGTCCATTTTGGGGGCAGTGAGCCAGACAACCACGTCTGCACTTCACTCCATGTCCCAGCCAGCCCCAAACTGAAACTCCTTCCAGCCCCTCCTCCTCTGGGCTTTGTCCCTTTCCCGGGCCAGGTGGTCACCGGATTCCTTTGTTCTCCAACCCTTCAGCTCTCACCTTGCAGGGGGGGAAGGGCCCAGGCCATCAGTTGCCAGGAAACAGGGTGTCGGCCATTCTCTGTGTCCAGACTCCTGCACACACCTGCCCTCTAGGGCTCTGCAATGATCATACACCCTTACTCCACCCCCTAGATACTTAAGAACTGCCTAGGGGAAACTGAGGCACCCCCACACTATTCAGAGGAAACATTAAGAACAGTCCCACTTCGTCACACCCTCATACTAGAGTCTATAATGAGGGTGATACACTAACATTAATAATCGTAACATCATAAAGGTCTCCTGAGTACAGCACGATCTTTATCTCCATTTTAAAGATGAAGAACTGAGGCATAATAAATAGGGAAAATGTCAGATTTCTAAAGGGATTTAGGTATCTACTGAGATTGCCAAAAATACCGAGTTCCCCAAAACTCCTTCATTTCAACAAGAGTTAAGACCCTAGTTACCTTTACGAAAATCTTAGGTGCTTTAAGAGACAGATAGACACCTAGCGATATTACTAAAAGAGACTGAGGGACATTAGGAAAGTCAGGGGAAGTTGGGTTTCTGGCCTGCATAGGCACATTGGTAAATCTTTATCTCCATCTTTAGGTGCCTAAATACTTTTGAAAAACTGCCCCCAAGTGGCTTTCCCAAAGTCACACAGTTTGTCTACGGCAGAGTGCTACCCCTTCCTTCCTTGGGTACACCGCTTAGTAATCTACACGCCTGAACTTCCGGGTGGTTTTCTAGCTCTCTGCTCGCTGGCACCTGTGCACCTCGGAGTCACTGACTGATTTTATCTCCACCGCCCTCTTCTGAAATAGGGTCGAGAACTCTCCATTTTCTAAAATGGGGAACTAAGACAAAGGTTCCTTTACGTGGCATCCCCAGGTCACACGGGGGGTTTGTAGATCAGCAGGGAATGTAGTGACCAGGACTCCAGTCTGCCGGCCAGAAAAGCCACACACTGCACCCGCTTACCTACTCTCCGACAGCCCTGCCCTCCTGTAGGTATCTGGGTGCTGAGCAGAGCCCTCTGTCTCTGTGTGGCATAAACGGGACACTTGTCCCCGAGGGGATATTGCCATGTACTGAGCCACCGTCCCCTGTCATCTGTCATATCCACCGTGGGGAACCCGCATTCAAATCCCTGCCCCGGGGTGGGGGTCCTGTTAAAATACCAACCCCTGGTTCTAGAAGCCAGTCTCTCCCCAGACACAGAACTGACCGGTCCTGGCAGCTGGGGAGTTTCCCGCATTGCATGAAAAGGAGAATGAAATCTCCGCTGCTTTCCCTTTCCCTGTTCTCTGCGCTCACTTGTGAGTGTTTATGGGGCAGTGGGGGAAAATTAGGGACAGAGCCATGGAATTGTTCGGTGCTTAATATTGTCTTTGCTTATTTCTCCTTTCCCCGGGTGTCCTCTCATCTCAAGTGCAGCTGGTCCAGTCCAGGCCTGGAGTGGTGAAGCCCGGAGAGACCCTACCCTGAGCTGCGCTGTCTTTGATGAAACTGTCGATAGTGGCTCCGGTTGGAACTGGATCAGGCAGCCTGCAGGGAAGGGGCTGGAGTGGATGCGAGATGTGTACCAGGATGACAACAACGACGAGTGGGAAACAGCTTATGCGCCGTCTCTCCAAGGCCGAGTCACCATCTCTGCAGACCCCGCCAAGAACCGGGTCTCCCTGCAGCTCCGCCCGCTGACAGCCGGGGATCCCGCCGCCTGTTACTGCCCCATCGGACACACCGTTACACAGAGCAAAGCAAGAACTCTGACAAGAAAGGGAAGCGGATTCTGACCAGCACAGGGATACAATTTGATCTGAAAGAGCTGCGTTTACCCCCATTAAAATCCATGTAAATCGAAAGCCTCTGGAAAGGGGAGGCGCGTAGGGAATCCGAGGGAACTCCTTATGTACATTTGGACCAAGTGAAGCCAAGAACAGGACAATTGTGATCTTGAGTGACATTCATCAGCCCCCTGGTAGCAATATGACCCAAAACTCTATAAAATCTTATCCAGCATAATTAAATCTTAGAGATCTTCTCAGGGTGTGTCACGGAGTCCCTGGGCGATGCTCCGGAACTGCTCCCTATGAAGCTAGTCAGGACTCTGGGGCAGTCACCTTCCTGTGAGCAGCCTGTCTGCAGGACACAAAGCTCACACAGCTTCCACCTTCCTGGGTCAGACCTCAGAGCATTCAGCATCCTCTGCCCCTCCGTGTGCTTCCCCCAGTGAGTCCGCCAGGCGGGGTCCTGGGGGAGCCAGAGGGTCCTGTCCCCCAACTTCGCAGTCAGACGTGACTCTCAGCCAGCCAGGAAAACAGAAGGTTTATTAGAGGACAGGAACATGGTCTAACACAGAGCTTGTAAGTGCAGAGAACAGGACCCGTCTGCTGGGTCCATTTTGGGGGGCAGTGAGCCAGACAACCACCCCTGCACTTCACTCCATGTCTCCAACCAGCCCCAAACTGAAACTCCCTCCAGCCCCTCCTCCTCTGGGCTTTGTTCCTTTCCCGGGCCAGGAGGTCACTGGATTCCTTTGTCCTCCAACCCTTTAGCTCTCACCTTGCAGGGGGGAAGGGCCCAGGCCATCAGTTGCCAGGAAACAGGGAGTCGGCCACTGTCTGTGTCCAGACCCCTGCACACACCTGCCCTCTAGGGCTCTGCAACAATCATACACCTTTATCCCACCCCCTAGATACTTAAGAACGTCATAGGGGAAACTGAGGCATCCCCACACTATTCAGAGGAAACATTAAGAACAGTCCCACTTTGTCACAGGGTGTTACAAACAAACTGACAAACAAATCCAGTCCTTACACACTGGACTGGAAAAGAACTAGGGAAAGAGACAGAAAGGTACGGATTGAAAAATTCAGCTTGATCTGCCAAGTTTTGAAGAGCACCTACTTGAATCGAGGTGATGATGATCATCATCATCATCATCATCTTCATCATCATCATCAAGGTGGGAACGTGTGGGAACGTGTCTTCGTATCTGTTTGACAAAATATGTAGTTCCGGGTTGGATGCTGTATTACACCAAGAAAACCAACACCAGAAAATTTCACAAGGAAAGCGAGGAAGAGGAACAGGGTCTCTCAGTGGGGTCATGAAAGAGGAAAACTACTATAATTTGAAGGAGTACTTGTGGCACCTTAGAGACTAACCAATTTATTTGAGCATAAGCTTTCGTGAGCTACAGCTCACTTCTTCAGATGCAAACTGTGGAAAGTGTAGAAGATCTTTTATACACACAAAGCATGAAAAAAAACCTCCCCCCACCCCACTCTCCTGCTGGCAATAGCTTATCTAAAGTGATCACTCTCCTTACAATGTGTATGATAATCAAGGTGGGCCATTTCCAGCACAAATTCAGGTTTTCTCACCCCTCCCCCCCCCACACACACAAACCCACTCTCCTCCTAGTAATAGCTTATCTAAAGTGACCACTCTCCTTTAGATAAGCTATTACCAGCAGGAGACTGGGTTTGGGGGGGGGGTGAGAAAACCTGGATTTGTGCTGGAAATGGCCCACCTTGATTATCATACACATTGTAAGGAGAGTGATCACTTTAGATAAGCTATTACCAGCAGGAGAGTGGGGTGGGGGGAGGTATTTTTTCATGCTTTGTGTGTATAAAAGATCTTCTACACTTTCCACAGTATGCATCCGATGAAGTGAGCTGTAGCTCACGAAAGCTCATGCTCAAATAAATTGGTTAGTCTCTAAGGTGCCACAAGTCCTCCTTTTCTTTTTGCAAATACAGACTAACAGCGCTGTTACTCTGAAACCTAAAATTTGAAGGCAACCGGTAGAACGCCACTAACTCATGTGATCCAAAGCACAGTAACATCCGCCCAAAGACTTCCATTGAACTCAACTGATTGCAGTGAAGTCGTCATTAACTAGAAATGTATCTACGCCTGTACAGTAAATGCAATGCTTTCCCCAACAGTACAAATAATCTCTACTGAACACAGGATAGGATTTCAGAGATGCTGTAAGGGAGTTAAGCTCTCAAATCCTACTGAATTTCGATGGCATTTGCATTCATAATCCCCTTGGGCTCTATTGAAATCCCCGCCAAAACCACAAGAGAAGAGGTTAAATTTCCCTTTCACAAATATTCCTTCGTTGCTAAGAAGGCGCTGCCCTGCACTTATATTTGGCTGAGAATCTCAAACAACTTTAAGAGTGTTAAACGACCAAATGACATTTCTTTAAATTGAGTTTTGGCGTCCATATGCCTTAGGAGGTTTCACAGCTGGCTGAGCTGATCTCACGGTCTCAGGGGGACACGCGTCCCAGGGAGAGATCCCCATGTGCAGACAGAGCTCACACCCTGTCGCCTCTTGTAGTCATGTTGTGGAACTCACATGCCCCGGAGGATTCCTGTTTAAATACAAACCCCTGATTGGAGGAGCCACAGACTCCATCCTGACACACACAGAACTGCCCGGTCCTGGCTCCCCGGGGCAGTTTGCATCTTCACCTAAGATGAACCTGCTTCTGGTTTTCCAATTCGTGCTGGAGGCCCCTTCAGGTACGTGTCTATGGGAGTCAGGAAGGTTCCTTGCTGCAGGACTCCAGAAGAGGAGCCTAAGGGAATGAGGTGCCCGGATCCCAGTGGTTGATTACTGAACAGGTATGGAGGAGCATACAGTAAATGCTATTTTTCTGACATTATGCTAAGTCTCTTTAGAGCATGGGATCGCAGAAGGGTCTAAGGGCGCCCATATCTAACTGAATATTCACTAGGATAGGATTCCTAACTCCCTTGGGCCCTATTGGAAATTCCAGCCTTTGCTGTCACATAAAAGGTTCCCCAAATGCTCCTCAGTCCTAAGAAAATGCTCTCCTGAAATTAAATGTGGCTGTGATGTTTCAAAGACGTATGTGAGAGTTAGGTGCCCAAACCCTTTGGGTTTCAATGGAATTTGGGCCCCCAAATAAAGCACTTAGGCCACTTCAGATTTCTCAGCCCCCTTGAGGAAATGAATTCATTGTGTCAAGGGAAGTAGTATCCCAGCAAGAGAGTCCCATGTGTATGTAGAGCTTACACTCTGACACGTTTTATACCCACGCTAGGAAACCAGCATGCAAATCCCTGCCCCAGGGGTTCTTGTTTAAATACAAACCCCTGATTCTAGAAGCCTTGGTCTCTATCCAGACACAGAACTGCCCTGTCCTGTCCGCTGGGGACATTTTCCACCTTCACCCATTATGAACTTGCTACTGATCTTCCTACCCACGCTGGGGCCCCCTTCCTGTGAGTGTCTGTGGGGACATTCGCTGCTGGAATTACTCAAGAGCCCGAGATTGTCAAGGGGGGGCCTAAGGGAATGAAGCTCCCGGATCCCAAAGAAGTCAGTGGCTGTTGGGAACCTAACTCCCTTCAGCTCAGGTTCAAGATGTTTTATTTTCACACGTGCTCCTCCCCCAGGGGATAAGACTCATTTATGGCTTCCCTTTCCAGGCGTCCTCTCCCAAGTACAGCCGCAGGAGGCAGAGCTGGGAGCGGTGAAGCCCGGGGAGTCCCTGAAACTCACCTGCACCATCTCTGGAGACTCGGTTTCTAGCACCAGAGCCACTTGGGACCGGGTCCGGCAGCCTGTGGGGGAAGGGCTGGAGAGTTTATGGGGCGCATCTGCCACCAACCTACCGGGTGCTCCACTGACTACGCCAGGTCTCTGCAGAGCCGAATGAGCATCGCAGAGGGCACCGCCAAGAACCCGGTCTCCCTGCAGCTCCGCTCGCTGACAGCTGCGGACACCGCCACCTGTCCCTGCGCCAGAGGCAACGCTCAGGGACACACCAGCAGGCAGCCGTACGAAAAAGGGAGGTGTTTTTTGAATCGTGCAGTGAGGCGCGGAGTACAGCGGGGAGACTCCGGGCGTGGTTCTGCATCGCCTTTACCCAGGCCTTGTCATTTGCAAGTTGTAATGGAAAGGGGAGATTGCGCCTCCACTCCAACTGAGTCCCTCTAGAGAGGTGGGTATGTTAATGGGAGAACAATGGGGGGATAAGGAATATAACTGCTTTCAAAACACAGTAGCAAGCAAACAAAGGGTATTCCTTCCACCTGATAACACCGATGTCAAATTCCTGTAACATAGAAAGTAAAAAATCCATGGTAACACATTTATTAAAACTATCTAGGAGACCCTGTACAATTTATAAACTCCCCTGTGGGCGTCTGATTTTTTATTACATGTGTTATGATAAGAAAGAAAGAAAGAAAGAAAGAAAGAAAGAAAGAAAGAAAGAAAGAAAGAAAGAAAGAAAGAAAGAAAGAAAGAAAGAAAGAAAGAAAGAAAGAAAGAAAGAAAGAAAATGGAGATTCATTCACCTTGACTCCAATGGAGTTACCAGAGATTTACACCAGAGGTGAATGAGAGGAGAAATAACCCGTTTTCTATAGTATTCATAAATGTGTAGACGAACACAATCTAAAGATAAAATGATCATTCATGGTGATAAAACCTTCGCCCTCATGATCTCCTGCTGCAATGAGTTACACCGGTAAATTGTGTGAAAGTCTGTGGAAAGTATTCCCCTGAAAGAGGAGAAAAATAGTTTGAGACAAACCCTCTCAGGGAAGATGCTGGCCTCTATAAACAGTTTTCAGCATCATGGGCCAGATTTTCAATGGTGCTGAGGAGCCTAAAAATGCAGATATGCATCTAGTAGCAGTTACAAGAGAAAGTCTGGGCTACATACCTAACTCCACTGAGTGCTACTCTGTAGGCCCCTAACTAGACATTGTGCTTGAAGTCCCACGACTCTGACGTGTATTTTCTCCTTCTGTGAGGCCGTATCCCAGGGGAAGCTTCCTCTTTTAAACAGAAACCTCCCTCTCGAACCCTTTAATTTCTCTTCACCATTGGGTGAAACCCACATGTACACCTCTGTCCCCAGTGAGTCTCTGTTTAAACACAAGGCGCTGATTCTAGATACTCCAATATTCATCCAGGAATATCTCATCAAGAACCTGGAGCCCAAGTCTTCCACAGTAACTGTGCATAAATAGAAAATCCCTACAGACTTCAATCTTCTATTAGCTATTCCTTCCTATGTGTATTGGGGAAAAGTAGGGAGAGAATCGTTTTTCTCTATAACTGTGCCTTTCGCTCACAGATTTGCTCCTTCTTTACTCCCCAAAAGGTGTCCGCTCTGAAACCTAGTTGGTCTAGTCCGTGCCAGGACTCACAGAATCCTAGAAATGTAGGGCTGGAGTGGATCTCCAGAGGTCACCTGGTCCATCGCCCCCAGGCTGAGGCAGGGCCAAGTACACCCAGAGAATGGGGAAGGGAGGAGAGAACCTCACGCTGACCTGTGATGTCTCAAACCTTTCCACCACTCAGAATTATCACTCTTGGAATTGGGTCTGGTAGCCTGTTGCGAAAGCACCGCAATGGATAGAACATATGAAGTATGGGGAGAGATTCAGTTTATTTCCAGGCTTGGAAAGGCCGAACCATCATCTCTACAGACACATCCAAGAACCACTTCTCTCTGCAGCCTCTGACATGACCAGAGATGATGCCCAGACCGAGCGCTGCATATGCCCAGAGCTGCCCGGGTCATTCCTATTTCTGTTGGACAATCCCATGATTCAAAATCTGTGGGTGTAGATCGGACTTGTGTGTCTCCTTTGTGTAAGGCACAGAGCGTCACCATTTCCCGTTCAACCCCTCTCCTCTCTTATATCCGCTGAGGGAAACCTGCATGCAAATCCCTGCCCTTGCCTGCCCTGTATAAACACAAGCTCCTGGCGGTAGAAAGCTCAGATTCTCTGGCGTTTCTGAGGGAGGCTCTATTCTCTGATAGTACAATCATGAAGCCGTTATTTGTATTCCTTCTCCTGCTGGCCGCCCCCTCGTGTGAGTATTGCGTGGGACAGATCTGCACACCACCAGGTGATGAATGGGTTGTGGGATTAATTCACACGACTCTGTCTTTTCCACAGGGGTCCTGTCACAAGTGCAGCTGGTGGAATCAGGACCCGGGACCGTAAAACCCTCAGAGACTCTCAGCCTCACCCACTCCATCTCAGGGGCCTCCTCGGACACCCTGGGCGGTAATTGTTGCTGGTGGAGCTGGATCCGGCAGAGTCCCGGGAAAGGGCTGGAATGGATGGGGAATATAAATCGAGGGGGAAGCACAAACTACGCCGCTTCCCTCCAGAGTCGCATCACCATCTCGGTGAACCCTTCCAAGAACCAGGTCTCCCTGCAGCTCCGCTCGCTGACAGCTGCGGACACCGCCGCCTATTACTGCGCCCGAGAGACACAGTGACACGGAGCAAAGTGGGGACCCGTACAGAAAGGGGAAGCAGATTGTGAGCAGCGCAGGGAGACTGGTTTAACACACTTGTCTAAGGCAACAGTGAGGTGGGGGATGAATCTACCCCTGCACTAGCCTGCTGCGGTCTAACTGTTCGTATGTATCCTCATGAACCTGATTAAGAGCTCGCCAGAATGCTCTGAGCTACTCCGGTTTCAAAGGGGACTAGACCAAAGCGTTCTAAGAAGGTGTGAATGCAAATCTCCAGGTTGCACACCAGCAATTAGGCCACAACGGGATCATGGGGTTGGACTAGATGACCTCCTGAGGTCCCTTCCAACCCTGATATTCTATGATTCTATAGCGGGATCGATTCACACTCCCACCTTACTGCAGTCCATTTGTTCGTGCAGACAAGCCAAATACGGGGTTCCCCAACTAGAACCCACACAAATTGAAAGGAAATATGCAGGGGAGGTTGGCGGAGTTGGAGGGTGAGGAATCTGGGGGAATAGTCTTGGATTTTGTGCCCAATACCATACCGTAGACTTCGGGCTTTGGAGAAGTTTCCTAGCCCCACTGGTGGGCGCACACTTGCCATCCAACTTGTGAAAAACCAACAGAACTGCCAAGGGCTTTTTCAATATATAAGTACATAATTCAGTCGGGTCCACAAATGCTGGAACTAGGGGTGCTTCTGCACCCCCTGGCTTGAAGTTGTTTCCATCATATACAGGATTTACAATTTGGTTCAATGGCTTTCCGCACCCCCACTATGCAAATTATTCCAGCGCCCCTGGTCCTGGTTCTAAAGGGTTTAGGAGTCTAATGGGGCTCCCAAAAGCACTGTTAAGTGTAGGACAACCGAGGCTTGGGGCCAGATTTCTGAAGGTATTTAGGCTCCCAGAGGGATTTTCAATAGCATCTAGGCACCTAATTCCCATTGAAATTAGTGAGGTTTTGGTGCCTAGATGCTATTGAAAATCCCTCTGGGAGCCTAAATACCTTCAGAAATCTGGCCCCAAGCCTCGGTTGTCCTACACTTAACAGCGAGACAACGTTCCCCAGGAAAGTTTACAATAAAGGGGAAGCAAGAATCAGCAGGAGGACCAGCATGGTGGTTTCTTGGGAAGGGAGGCAGGAAAACAAACCCAGGTCTCTTACTGAGCAGTGGGATTTTCCCACCTAATTCCCTGGGAACTGCTCCTAATGATCAAGGGGATTTTAGCTCTTTTTCCTTCTGATATATTGCAGAGGGGTCAGGCACAGGGCGTGGAGTCACTTTGGGAAGAGGGTACAATAACAGGGAACTGTTTGCACCTAAGGTGCAGAAGCGGGGAGGGACCCGCCAGCATCCTCCATAAACACCCTGAGAAACAATCAAGAATTTCCAAGCAGCAAGAGCCATATTATCACTACGGGGGGACAATGGTTCTAATCTACAGCACCGCTTCAGCCAGCCCCCCTTAACAGTCTCTTTAATCGCTTATATCCTCCCTGTGATACCAGCCTGCAAATCGATGCCCCGGGGGGTTCCTGTTTAAATACCAACTCCCGATTCTAGGAGCCTCAGTCTCTCCCCAGATACTGAACTGCCTGGTCCTGCCTGCAAAAGCCATTCCTTCCAGAATCATGATCCAACTGTGGACACCAAAGGGGCTCTCGGCCTGTGGAACAAAACCTGCAGCAAGTTCATAATGAGTCAAGGTGGGAGATAGCTGCAACTCGTTCAAAAAGGGAAGTGTCTTTTCAACAATGCAGAGAAAAGCGGCTGCGTTCCCACTGGTTTCTTTGGAGAGATGTAGACTCGCTCTCCATTGCTTTGCCTCGGCAGTCATTTGAAAGTTGCAAAGGAAGGGGAAGGTTTTACTGGCTCTTGTAATCAGTGACTCCATTCCCTCTGGTTTCTTTGTGGAAATGGGGACCATAAATAGGAAGAAATTGTCCTCTTGGGAAAAAAAGCTGTCAAGGTTCCTTCTCCACTCTGAACTCTAGGGTACAGATGTGGGGACCTGCATGAAAACCTCCTAAGCTGACTTTTACCAGCTTAGGTTAAAACTTCCCTAAGGTACAAACTCTTTTACCCTTTGCCCTTGGACTTCCACTGCCACCACCAAACATTTGTCTGGGTTTATTTTTATTAGGAAAGCCTTGTTTGGAAACATCTTTCCCCAAAAAATCCTCCCAACCCTTGCACCCCAGTTCCTGGGGAAGGTTTGGTAAAAATCCTCACCAATTTGCATAGGTGACCACAGACCCAAACCCTCGGATCTTAAGAACAATGAAAAAGCCTTCAGTTTCTGAAAAGAAGGATTTTAATAGAAGTAAAACGTCAAAAAGAATCACCTCTGTAAAATCAGGATGGTAACTACCTTACAGAGCAATTAGATTCAAAACATAGAGAATCCCTCTAGGCAAAACCTTAAGTTACAAAAAGACACACAGACAGGAATATCTATTCCATTCAGCACAGCTTAATTTCTCAGACATTTAAAGAAATCATAATCTAACGCATCTCTAGCTAGATTACTTACTAAATTCTAAGACTCCATTCCTGTTCTGTCCCTGGCAAAAGCATCACACAGACAGACACAGACCCTTTGCTTTTCTCCCTCCTCCCAGCTTTTGAAAGTATCTTGTTTCCTCATTGGCCATTTTGGTCAGGTGCCAGCGAGGTTATCCTAGCTTCTGAACTCTTTACAGGTGAAAGGATTTTTCCTCTGGCCAGGAGGGATTTTAAAGTTGTTTACCCTTCCCTTTATATTTATGACAAAAGCTAAGGAATATAACTTTATCAAAACACAAATGCCAGAAAACTAGCTCTATTCCTGCTAGCTGACCTAAATAGCTCTGCCCCTTGTAACATCACAGGTCAACAAATGCGGTAAATATATGTGTGGGAAAAATTAGGAGATTCCTCCAAAATACGAGCACCTTTATATGCGTCTGGTTTTCCTTACCTGTCTGGGGGGGGGGGGGAGGACAGGGGAGGAAGAGCAAAAGGTGGTCTATGGAAAGCAGGAACCTGATAGTACATAGACCATTGTTCTCTCAACACGGCTTTGGGAACCAGACAATTGAAATGAAGGGGGCTGAATTTTTAGGATGCTACAGGATGAGGAAGCTTTAAAAAAAGAAGGCATGTTACCAACAAGAACAAATAGATATAAAATGGTCATCAACAAGTTTAGGCTTGAAATTAGGGGAAGGTTTCTAACCATCAAAGGAGTGAAGTTCTGCAACAGCCTTCCAAGGGGAGCAGTGAGAGCAGAAAAACCCAACTGGCTTCAAGACGGAGCTTGATAAGTTTATGGAGGGGATGGTATGAGTTTGCCTACAACGGCATGTAGCTGACCTGTGACTGCCAGCAGCAAATATCTCCAACAGCTGGTGACAGGACACTAGATGGGGAGGGCTCTGAGTTACTAGAGAGAATTCTTTTCCATGTGCATGCTCAGGGTCTAAGTGACGGCCATATTTGGGGTTGGAAAGGAATCCCCCCCCCTTCAGATTGGCAGAGATGGGGAGGGGGGGTTGTCTTCCTCTGCAGCATGAGGCACGGGTCACTTGCAGGTTTAAACTAGTGTAAATGGTGGATTCTCTGCAACGTGAAGTCTTTAAACCATGATTTTAGGACTTCAGTAACTCAGCCAGAGGTGAGGGGTCTATTACAGGAATGGGTGGGTGAGGTTCTGTGGTTTGCAATGTGCAGGAGGTCAGACTAGATAATCATGATCTTTCCTTCTGGCCTTAAAGTCTATGAGTCTGTAAGCCCTGTCCACAGTGAATACTGCTGTTAAGTGACAAGACACCACACATTGCAAACTTTGTTATTATTATTAGTAATAACTTTTCAACAGGAGATCTCAAAGCTCCTGACAAGGAGGAGGAAGTATTATTCTCCTTTTTACAGATGGAGCAATGGAGGTACATGACAGGGAAGTGAGGGGACTTGCCCAAAGTAACGCTGCACGCCACAGGCAGAGCACACTCCTCTAGACCACCCACTGCCTCTGATCACTAACGTACCATAAGCATCATCTCTGGTGATCTATGGTATTCTGCAGGTGAGAGTAGCTGACACTAGGGGGCATGTCTGGCAATAATAATAGTATTAATGTTAATAATTAAATAATTTGATCACTCACGTTGAATCACCCTTGTGTATAGGCATCTCATAGATAGATAGATGGGGTGGATGGCGATAGATAGATAGATAGATAGATAGATAGATAGATAGATAGATAGATAGATAGATAGATAGATAGATAGATAGATAGATAGAGATGGAGGGAGAGAGATAGAGAAATGACTTATCTAGCTATTTATATGAATATATGACTTAAGGAGGCAGTCTCTTACCAAGGGAGGGTCTCTTACTACATGTCTGTGCAGTGTCTAGCAAACCGGGGCTATGCACTTGCTTTCTAGGAGATAACGCAATAACAGTCTGTACACGACCCATTCGCATGGCTATTAGGCATCTCATATATGAGGAGAACAGAGATAACTCATTTACCAACGCTTTGCATGGCGTGGCGTGGTATGCAAATGATTATTTTGCTTCCTTTTAGGAATAGAATATTCTCAGTATTTATTACAGCGGTCCCTGCCAAAGTCAAGCCTGTGTGATTTCCTCTGGGTCTTGGTGCCTGTTTCTATCTGGCTTCCAAGAGGGAAGATGAAACCTTTGATCCTGTCTCTCCTTCTCTTTGCTATTGCAGCATGTAAGTACCGAGGAGTGACCAGTTTTCAGAGTAGCAGCCGTGTTAGTCTGTATCCGGGCAAAAAAACAAAACAAAGCAAAACAGGAGTACTTGTGGCACCTTAGAGACTAACAAATTTGTCTCTCCTCTCTACAGCGCCCGCTGCTGTCATCTTTCTGACCGAGATTTCCCCGTGCTCTTTGCAGGTGTCCGTTCCCAGGTTAAACTGCTGCAGACCGGAGCAGCCCAGGTGAAGCCCTCACAGACCCTGAGACTCACCTGCTCAGTGTCCGGATACTCCCTCACTTCTAGCGGGAATGCAGTGAGCTGGGTTCGACAGCCCCCGGGGAAAGGCCTGGAGTGGTTATCCATTGTGTATTGGGATGATGACAAGGGCTACCACGAATCCCTCAAAAACCGATTGACCATCTCCAGGGACACCTCTAAAAGCGAGGTGTATTTGGAAATGAGAGGCATGGAAGCCGGAGACAGCGGCAGCTATTACTGTGCCACAAGACAAACACTGAGCCAAACCAAAGGGGAACTTGTGCAAATAACAGGCTTGCTGTGACTGTGCAGATGACAAGGCAAGACGTCGCGAGTTCTCTCTCTCTCTCTCTCTCTCTCTCCTCCTGTTTTATCTCTATGCAAATCTCCAAAAACTTTCTTAGGAGCCTTTGAGAATCCTAGCCCTAAACTTTACACAGAACACACCAGTAAAGGTTAGCGGGCCCCTCCTAACCCCCAATTCAGACAACACGATTCACCGGGGCAAATGCTGCTCGCATTTATACAGGAATTGCCAAAGCGGATCAGAGCAGGGATCCATGCATTCGAGTATTGTCTCTGCACCTGTGTCCAGAAGCTGCTTCTTCGGGGGAAGGGTCAAGTCACCCCCAGTAGGCAACTGAAGAATAACCTGGCAAGAACAAAAATTTCTTCCTCACTCCTATCAGTTAGTGGCTGCTGGGTTTTTACACGGGGAAAAAATTTAGAGTCATTCTATTGAAGTGAATACGGTTACTCCGGATTACACCAGTGTAAATCAGAGTAGATTTTTTTCCCGCAAAGGTTTTTAGGGAATTTTTTTCTGGAGCCAATGTTTGTGACATTTTGCATACATAACTATTATTTCCAAAAACCCTTTGGATCTGGTTTGCCTTTCCCCTACAGCTTTTCAAAAGGATGTAACTCCATTCCCTGCAATAGTGTTACTCGTGGTTCACACACAGAGGAATGGGAGTAGAACCAACCCCTCAAATTTCACCTTGCTCTTTCCCATCTCTGAACTCGTCATGGTGACAAATCACCCAGTACCCTCAGACAGGAAGGAGGGTCTTTTGGTTAAAACTCTCGCCTCAGACACCCCAATGCTGTGTTCTCATCCCCCATTTCCACAGACTGCCTGGGTGGAACTTAAGGAAGGCTAGCCTCAAAGGTCCTCCTGTGACCTAAAGCTGAGATTTGCAGAGCACCCAAAAGATGTTTGAGCTCTTCTGAATATTTAGATGCTAATACCTAAACTGTATTGTTAAATCTATTAATCTAAATGTGGGTTATTGCTGATTATGTACTCTTATGTATTGTATGACTTTTAAACCAAATTTTGTATTTTTGGATAATTTTAGCCTTATTACACCCAGCTGTGCTATTTCCTTAACCTGTAGATTATATAATGTTAACATTAGCTTTAATAAAGTGTTTAATCCATATCCCCTTTCTAGGTGTCCTCTCTGAAGTAAACCTGGTTCAGTCTGGTCCTGGAACCGTGAAGGCCTCAGATTCGCTCCAGCTGATTTTTGCCACCTCTGGTTTCTCCATTGCCAGTAGCGGTTGCCCCTGAATCCGACAGGCTCCTGGCAAAGGGCTGGGCTAGATCCAGCTCCATCCCCTCCCTCCAGAGCCGAATCTCCACCAGCACCGACAATTCCAGCAAGGAGCTATACCTGCGGCTCCGCTTGCTGACAGCTGCAGACACCGCCGGCTGTTCCTGCACCAGACGGTGACACGGTGACCCTGAGCCCAGCAGGGACCTGTACAGAAAGGGGAACCAGATATTAAATGGTGCCGCTGATAATCACATGAGGAGCCAATAAAAAAACAAGCAAACACCTTATGTATTGACGATATAATTGGCTTTGAAAGAGAGAACATTTAGTCAGTCGTGCCCATCTCTGTTCAGAACGTCTTTGCAAAGATCATTTCCAGTGTCCATGGTTTCTGACCATGTCACTCTGATCTTTTCAGCCCTCCACTGGATCCCTGTTCTCTCTGGCATCAAACTCACTTGTCTTCGGGAAAATTTTCTTCGTAAAGCTTTTCCGCAACAGTGGAGATAGAGGAGTAGCAATAAACAGCACCAAGGGGAAGTCTGAGAAATAAAATGAATGTCTGGGGTTTAAAGGATTTGTGGATCCCGGACTGTCACTTTATTTTTCATGGGCTGAGTAGGACACGAACCTCCAAGCTACAGAAAAACAACAAAATGTGGAGCAGGCAAGAGGATTCAAAAGCAGCTTTATCAGTCTTTCACACTCCGCTTACTGAAGAATATTTGCCTTCCAGCACCATCCAAAAGAACCAAGATCATGTTACCAGCTTATACACTGCACTTCTCACAGCTGCCATGCAGCAGCAGTGTTAAATCCATAATAAACCAGAGGCCTGCAGGGACATTTCTGAAATGGGAATAGATTCATGTTACCTGGAGAGGGTGTCTCTGGAGCTGGGGAATGAGCTTTTCTAAAAGGGCTGCATTCCTCTTTACCTCCCGGTTTCCGCTGGGCTTCTAATATGCTGGAGCTAGAGAACCCCTACACTGACTTTGGTGCTCCTCCAAACTTTGTATTCCCTGACTCCAGAAAAATTCTGTCCCCCCCCCTCTCCCCCCCCCAAAAAAAGATACTAGTATTCTTAAGAAGTAGATGGATGGCAGAGATGTATGGAGATGGGAGGATGTTCTCTGCCCAGTCTCTTAAAAGCCGATTAGCCATCTCTGTAGACGCTTCCAAAAATGAATTCTCCCTTCAGCTGAGCACCCTAACAACTGCAGATACTGCCACGTATTACTGTGCCAGAGAGTGACACCGTGAAACAGAGGAATCGCAAAAAAGGGGAGTGTTTCTAGACAGTGCAGTGAGGCTGAAGTAATGCCACTCCCAAAACCAGTTAATAAGAATGGGGAGGTGGGGACGGGGGAAACACTTGTGGAACAATGTAGTCATCATCCTGCAGGAGAAAGGAGAGGAAGTCACCCCCAATGGGTAGGGCAGCTAACTGCGAGTCAGAAGATCTGTGTTGTAGTCTAGGCTTGGCACTAGACATCAGGAGCCCTGGATTCCAGTTCTGACACTGTGCTGCTTGACTGTGCTTCCATACATGGGGACACTCAGGAAAATCCTCCTTTAAGAGAATTAGAGCCACTTTTCTTCTCAATGAGAGCTTCCACACGCAGGGGTTTAATGCATGTTCTTGTCACAACTTTAGTTAAATAACCTTAATTTTTCTGAGCTCCGTCAAGTAGAAAGACCCTAGGCTCTTCTGAAAATCTCACCTTAACTTCCGAAGGGACTTGGATGTTTTGAAAATCCCACCCTAAACTGACTATAGAAATGGGACCGAGATGCATGCAACACAAGATACGGCAGGGATTGTCAAAGCCTATGGGAATTAGGTGCCCAACTGTCCTTGACAGTCAGTTCCCTTATGCTCCATTCACACCCCCTCCAATTATTCTTTTTATCTCCTTATTCTATTTCCAATGGAAAATTCCCCTTCATTTCAAAGGGTCCCAGTGTCAAGTCTTTGAAATACTGAGCCTGATTCTCCTCTCACATACACAGGCATAAGTCAGGACCAACTCCATTAAAGTCCAGGCAGTTACACTGTTGTAAAACTGGTGTATGCAAGAGAAGAATCACTCCCTTTATATTTTGCTTATCATTTTTCTTTGTGCATTTTCCTCCTTTATTTTCACATTCATTGTTAAAGTTTAAAGGCCTGAAATTTTCTAAGCCACCTAAAGGATTTGGACACTCACTTGTTTTCCAGAAGGAATGGAACATTCAAAGCCTTTAGGCAGTTTTGAGAGTTTCAACTTCTTTGTTTATCCTTGTCAGGGGAAGGATGTTCTGGTGCTGGGGACACTAGCCTGAGACACTGAAGAACAGGATTACATTTCATGTGACGAAGGCCAGGAGACCTTCCTTGGATTCTGTATTGTGCAGGAGACTTTCAGGAGAAAACTTAGAACCAGATTTTCAAAGCTTTTTAGGTACCCAGAGGGATTTTTCAAAAGGCCCCTAACTGCCATTGATTTCAAAAGATGTTAGGCCACTCAGTGCTTTTTCAAATACCACCAGGTGCATATCTCCTTTTTTAGTTTCCTCAATACATTTGAAAATCTGGTCCTTGATCTCCTTGGGACAGATGTTTTCAAGGTATTTAGGCACCTAAAGATGGAGGTAGGAGCTTAGGTACTTTTGAAAATCCTGCTAGCTGCCTATCTTCATGTTCAGGTAACTTAATAACTTTAAAATCTGGTCCTTCATGCCTAGTTTTCCCTATCTCTATGAGGATAACGTTATTTCTCTACCTACAGAGATGTCATAAGATGAAATACATTAAAGACTCTGATAAGTCCAGATATTACAGTCATGGGGGTATATAAGGTCTATAGGTAAAAGGCCCCAGTCTCATTCACCCCAATAAACCAGAATTTATGCCCAATTTTTACTTCTTTCTGTGTGGCACACTGGGTGAATTTAACTTCTATGTAGAGGGCTAGTAAAAGAGGGCTGTGCATCACTTAAGCTCTCAAAATAGAGGTAAAGGAATAAATACTCTGCTGAATTAAGGGGACACAACTCCAGTGAATTTCTCCCTATATGCATTGTGTCGTTCGTTTGCACTGGAATCAGTTTCACCCATTGAGAGTTACACCCACAAGGAGCTGAGGTTCTGGATTTACCCACCTTTTCCCCCGGTCCAGGCCCATTTGATGAGCTATACTCTGTTTGTGAAACCTGAATGCTAATTGCTTCCCTCAGGTTTCCTCTTCAAAGAGAAACTCCAGAATCTCAGAACCTGAGTCTGTCCCAAGGAAATGAGCTGGTTATTTGTGACAGAGAAGTTTTTCCAGTAAAGAAAAATATGAAACTATTATTGTTCTGCATTTCCATCTCAACCTTCTACATGGGTGACTATTTGTGGGAAGACTGTGGGAAATAATTACTTGGGCTGGGTTTCAGGGAATTAGGTGTCCAGGTCCCATTCAGTCTCAGTGGGACCTTGGGTGTATGTCTTTGAGAAAACAAGCCTTGATTGCTGGTTTATTACCTCTTTCATTAATGCATTTCCCCCTCTTGCCAGGCCCCATCTTGGGGTTTAAGATGACCCAGTCCAGTTTAGGAGAGGTGACAGTCTCAGGGTCCCTCAGTCTGACCTGTGCTATCTCAGATTCTGCCTTCTCTGGTGGAGACTGGCAGCCCCCAGGAAAAGCGCTGGTGTGGCTGGCATTGATAGACAGATATGGAAACACCCACTATTTCCCTGACATTCAAAATCGAGCCACCGTCTCTGTGGACCCTTCCAAAGACGAGTTCTGCCTGCACGTGGACAGCCTGAGTCCACTCAACACGGCAACATCCTACTGTGCTAGGAGCACCTACCAGATGTAGAAACCACCGTGATACATGCGAGCACAAATCCAGGCCTCGGCCTGAGCCCCCAGAAGCAATGTTTTTTCAGAGTTACAAACCTTTCAAATCCTAGCACTAAGCCACATAGGTGCTTTTGAGAATGTTTCCCTAAATCTTATGTTAAGTGAAGGGGATTTAAGATCCTAAATCCTAAAGCCATTTTGAGAAATAGGAGGTAGGTTCCTCAGTCATTGAGTGCTTCTGACATTTTTACCCTGCGACATTTTTTAAAATGGGATTTAGGCTTCTAACATATTAGATGCTTTTGAGAATTTTACCTTACATTTATATATGGGCAATCTCTTAAAAGACACCCATTTCAGTCAACAGATTCTCTATTTACTTCAACGTCCATTGCTTTCAGTGGGCTAGATTCCTGTTTCAAAGCCAGGTGCTGCAGAATGTGCTGCTTGGTCCAACAACTGAAAAGAAAAGAAAAGAAAAGAAAAGAAAAGAAAAGAAAAGAAAAGAAAAGAAAAGAAAAGAAAAGAAAAGAAAAGAATGTGTATTTAAATATATAAATAATTCTCTCCTGGTGTAAATGGGCATAACTCCAGTAACTTCTACTCCAGTGAATTTCTTCCTAGGTGGGTCACAGGTCGTTCATGTATATGTGTAAGTTAACTGAAATTAATACAATAACAGAAGCAGTCATAGCTGAAAGAGAAAGAAACACAGGTGTTTCTTGTTCCGATCCAAGACAGTAAAAATGGCTATTTATATGACTTTATGATTGAAAAAAAAAACATTCCCTCTCTCTCTCTGCTTCTCTCTCACGGGTGCTCTCATGCTGTCAAGGTTCCCTACATCTCCAACCTTGTATCTTGCAAAATTAATCCTGAATTACAGGAGAATTGTACTCATTACTATGGCTCCCCCCAGTGCACATTGCTTGAGGCATTTGTACCTTTATATTATCCCATTACCTTAAAGCATAAAGATATCTAAATGACCACAATAGTCCTTGAATTTCCAAGGGGACCTAAGGGAGTTAGGTGCCAGATTTGCTGTGAGAATGCCAGCTTAAAGTAATTGGAATGGTCAGTTCCTTTGAACATCTTATTCAAAGTGACATTCCCCAAGTCACAAATAAAGTCAGTTCTTCAACTGGGAGAAGGGAAGTTTCATAACTCCCCTTTTCCTCTTCTAGGTACTTGATCCCACTCTCCCCTGAGATAGATTCCGGAATAGAACCCCGGAGTGCTAACTTCCAGCACTTTCTGCTTTACCCCCTAGATGCCAATCTGCTCCCAAACCTGAAATAGAACCCAGGGAGTCCTGGCTCACAAAGCCCCTTTTCTGTAAGCCCCTGGACCCAATTCCCTTCCCAGAACTGGGATAGAACCCAGGAGTCCTGACTCCCAGATTCTCAGACACACTGCACCCTAGTCTCTTCACAGAGCTGGGAATAGAAGCCTGGATTCCTGACTCCAAGCTCTCCTGCTGTAACCCACTAGACTACACTCCCTTTTCAAAAGTGAAAATAGAACCCAGGTGTCCACAATCCCCAGTACCCGCCCTTCTCTAATCACTAAGAGCTCGGACTTGCTTTTAAATTCATTTCCTGAGCTGCACAGGTGCTTCCCCTAAAGAACAGAAGGGGGAGGAGAGATGTAGTGACAAAATAACCACTTGGTTGTTTTTATATCTGCCAGTGAAGCATGTACCTTTCACGCAAATCAGCCATCTGGGTTTCTTGTTTAAATAGAAACTCCCAGAGGATTTTGTCCATCCAAATCTTGAACAGACAGTTTCATTCTCCTTGAATCTTCCCATAAAAGAACAATTAAAGCTTTGATCATTTCCCTTTACCTTGTTATCCTGTGGTCCTCTGAGTTTTGTTAGGAGGCAGAGGGATGTAGTTATTTGTCTAATACCATTTTTTTGTGCGTTATGGATCCCTTTTTCCTTCTGTGTGGTTGCTTGTGCTTTGAATTCTCCCATCCCTGTTCTTCCCAGGTGTCCTTTTTCAGACACAATTGACACAGTGATGGCTGCAATCAGGAGAGCAGGTTTTGATACCCATAGGATCACTCCAGCTGACCTGTCCCCATCACTGAGTCTTATGACTGGGGATGTGTCTGTTGGACTCAACCGAGCCAGCTGGAATGGGTTGGACACATTAGTGGAGGTGGTGGTTCACACCCTTCCCCATCATTCCAAAACTGATTACTCATATCTAGGGACACTTGCAGAAATGAGTATTATCTTGTGTTGAATTCAGTGACCACTGAATACACCGCCACTTATTACTGTGCTGCAAATAAATACTGCCACCCCACCTTGATGCATCCCATTTCAAAAACCATGTCACCAGGATGTTAATGAATGGCAGTGTATTTCTCCACATTACACAGAGAGGGGATATCAGGGTTCCCTCCCCACTCTGAACTCTGGGGTACAGATGTGGGGACCCACATGAAAGACCCCCTAAACTTATATTACACCGGCTTAGGTTAAAACTTCCCCAAGGTACAAATTCCTTTCCTTGTCCTTGGATGGTATGGCTGCCACCACCAAGTGATTTAAACAAACATTCAGGGAGGGGCCACTTGGAGCCCTATCCCCCCACAAAATATCCCCCCAAGCACCTTCACCCCATTTCCCTGGGGAGGCTTGAGAATAATATACCAACCAATAGGTTACCAAAGTGAGCACAGACCAAATCCCTGGTTTTTAGGACACTGAAAATCAATCAGGTTCTTAAAAGAAGAATTCTATTATAAAGAAAAAAAAGTAAAAGAAGCACCTCTGTAAAATCAGGATGTAAGGTAATTTTACATGGTAATAAAGAGATTTAAAACACAGAGTATTCCCCTCTAGGCTCAACTTCAAAGTTACAAAAACAGGACTAAACCTCCCTTTTAGCATAGGGAAAATTCACAAGCTAAAACAAAAGATAATCTAACACATTTCCTTGCTATTACTTACAATTTCTGTACTGTTAGATGTATTATTTCAGGATCATTTTAGGAGCTGGGTTACCTGCTTCGTCTGTCTCTTTGTCCAGAGAGAGAGCCAACAAAGAGAGCACAAACAGAACCTCCCCCCCCCATTTGAAAGTATCTTCTATCCCCATTGGTCCTTCTGGTCAGGTGCCAACTTGGTTAATTGAACTGATTAACCCCTTACAGGTAAGTGATTCTGTACCTCTGGCCAGGAGGTCATATCATTATCTGAATTTAATATGTTGTAGGAGTGTGTGTTCCCGCAAATAATTTCTATGATTGTACTTCAAGAAGAAATAGTTTCATGAGTTTTGGCTGCAATATCCAAGAATTACAATATGGAACAAGAAAAAAGAGGGTCAGGATCTATATGGGGCCTAATTTGGTGTAACACCACAGGCTCAAAATTGCAAGCTTGTTCAAGCTGCTAATAGACAAACATGGGCCTCAAAGCACATAGCACTGGCTCAATAAATATCTGTTCCCTACAGCTCTGCCTGCCTGCTGCATCACTTATTGCAAATGAAACGCACAAGAATGAAGTGTGGGTTTTCAAAAGCAACTAAGGGCCAGAGTTCAAAGTATTTGGGTCCTTAGATGATTTTGATGGGTGCCTAAATACCTTTAAAAGTCTGCTCCCAAGTATTTACTGGTGCAGATAGATACCTAGTAGCATTTACAACAGCGGGAGTCAGGTACCTAACTCACCTAGGACTTTTGTAAATCTCACTGGACATCTATCAACATCTTTAGGCTCCTAAGTACCTTGTAAATATGTCTCAGAGATTTAGGAGCATAAATCTAATTGAAAGTCAAAGGAATTCCTCCTAAATTACTCAGGTTCTTTAGAAAATCCAACATGGAGAACTTATAACCCTTGTAGAAGTGCTGGTCACCCAATAAATCTCTCTGAAACCAAGGGAAGCTGAAGGTGCCCAATGCATTTGGGGCCACATTTGTAAAGGTATCTAGGTGCCTAGTGGGATTTTCAGAACACATACAGGCTCCTTTTTGCCATTGAAATCAAAGGGTGCTGTGCACTTTGGTGATTTTGAAGGCAGCTCACAGGCACTTTAGAAATCTGGCTCTTCCTCTCTTTCAAAATTGACTTTGCAATACAGAATTGCCTCCATGTTTCTAAGGAAAAATGAATGAAGGGAAATAATTCTAGTGATAGGTTTAAATAGATCCCCTTCTTTCTATTTGTAAAAAGAATAAATATAGTAACTCAGCTGGACTGGAAAGAAAAGAAAAACAAAGAAAAAAAGGAAAAGACAAGACTGGACAGGAAAGAATCAGCTGAATTCAGACAATGTGATCTATAACAACAAACATACCTCTTATAGGGCACTTTTCATGATTTGTTAGGGTAAAATGTAGATCTCAAAGTGCTTTACAAAGGAGGTAGTTTTATAGATGGGGAAACTGAGGGACAGAGCAGTGACCTGAGCAGGGTCACCAGCAGCGGAGCCAGATCTCTGGAGTTTCAGTCCAGTGCCTTTACCCACTAGACCACCCTGCCTCCTGCAGGGCTTTTATACTCTGTCCTCTGATCTGGACAGACCTTAGTTAAGTCAGGCTGTGCAGAGTGGAAGGATGTATTTCTGCAATACTCTGCTGTAGGATGTAATCATGTCCCAGGGGGAGATCCCCAGACACACAGACAGCTCCTCCCTGCCTTCTCTTATGTCCCCCACCGTGAAACCCGCATGCAAATCGCTGCCCCCGGGGAGCTCCTGTTAAATACAAACCTCCCTGTTCTCGTAGCTCAGACTCTGACCAGACGGTGACATCTGACTGAGCGCTGCCCTAACAAATCATGAAGTCTCTCTTGGTTTTTGGGTTGCTGTTATCTGCCCTGACTTGTGAGTATTTCTGGAGACTGCAGGGAACTTTCATACACTAAACTTGAGGTGTTTGGAGTAAAACTGGGGTAGGAATAATAAGACCCGTAATCATTTTCCCTCTTCCCAGGCGTCCACTTGCAAGTTCAGCTGGTCCCGTCCGGCCCAGGAGTGGTCAAGCCCGGAGAGACCCTCACCCTGACCTGCGTCGTCTCTGGAGATTCCAGCGGTATCATCTCTAGGGGCTGTTGCTCCTGGAGCTGGATCCGGCAGAGTCCCGGGAAAGGGTTGGAATGGATGGGACGTATAACTAAAGGTGGGAGCACGAACTATGCCCCATCTCTCCAAAGCAGGATCACCACCACAGTAGATTCCTCCAAGAACCAGTTCTCCCTGCAGCTCCGCTCCCCGACAGCCACAGACACCGCCGCCTATTACTGTGCCCGCGACACAGTGACACAGAGCAAAGCGGGAGTGGTACAAAAAGGGGAAGCGGGCTAACAACAGACAGTTAAAGTGTTTTATTTCAGAAAAGAAAGAAAGAAAGAAAGAAAGAAAGAAAGAAAGAAAGAAAGAAAGAAAGAAAGAAAGAAAGAAAGAAAGTTAGTTAGTTTAAGTGCAGATCAGGGGATATAAGCAAAACCCTGGAAAGACACTTTTCTACCCAAATGACAGTGCACACTTGGGGTTAGACCAGGATATGTACACATGGATTTAAATTTACATTTAAGTTATACCAAAAATAATTTCCCCTGTAGACAAGGCCTAAGACAAACAGGAGCAAGTCTGTTTCTAAACCACTCCTGACTCCCTAGAGCACTCAGATCTGGTCTACACACAGCTTTTGTATTCATATAACTGCTTGAGTTAGGAGAGTAATGTTTTCACCCATGTAGTTATAACAGTGCAAGGCCTACTGTGGATGAGTTTATACCTGAGTAAAGGTGCCTTACTCCAGTCTAGTTTATCCTCTTTCTTCTCTGGGTCATGAGCAGGCATTTTGTCCACCTTCTCCATGGACGTCCCGGTGTTTGAGAGAAAGGGCAGAGTGTCTGACCCCAGAATATTGGTTCTCCCTCAGCCATTCCCTGCTTTTCTCAGCAATGTCCCGAACCGCATAGCTTGAAATGGAGTTACCGGATATTTTACAGGTCAGTGTAAGGGATTGTCTGGGTCCAGCCTAACGCACACCTACACACAGACCAAGTTACACTCCCGACAGCAGGGCCCAGCCTTGTCTCTCTCACACTGTCTCTCTGCCTCACAGGTGTCTCTGCTACAGGAAAAGCATGGGACACTAAGGTGATGTGTTTCCCCCGTGCGTGTGCTCTAGACTGTCCCTGGGTTACTGCCGTCACAGCCTTTATTCTGACAGAGCCCAGAACCTGCATCTACCTTCTCTGCCCAGCTCTCTCCCCTTTCCCTGAAGCGGTTTCTCACTCTTGGGTGCCCGGAACCAGCCTGTGAGTGGCTCCCTGCAGCTGCAGCTCCTTCCCCACCCAACAGTCCCGAGACAGTGTCACGTCTCTGGACATCTCCTCTCTCTTGTTTATATTGTACATCTCTGCCCAGGGCATTCGGCAGCAGGCACGGCTAGAAGCCTGGATTCAAACCCCCAGTGTAGGGACCCAATCCACCATCCCTTGCTTCCCTTTGAAGGGCTCCAATGAAGATGAATTGACTTTGGGTCACACGCTAAGACAAGAAGGGGATGCATGACTCTGCTTCCCACCAGACAGCACTCCCGACCTAGAGGTGTCCCCACTTTATACCCGCTGGGGAAACCCCACATGTAAATCCCTGCCCTGGGGGGTTCATGTTAAATTCAAACCCTTGTTACTCCCAACTCTGACCAGCAGAAGGGTTAAACGTGGAAATGAGAAGGAAATTATGGTGGCTTTTCCTTTCCTGTTCTCCACCCCCAGCTGTAAGTGTCTGTGTCGGAGTGGGGGAACCCGGGACAGACCCATCAATGCATTTGGTGGTTAATTCATTGCTTGCTTTGTTTCTCTTTTCCTAGGTGTCCTCTCTCAGTTACAGCTGGTCCAGTCCAGCCCAGGAGTGATGAAGCCAGAAGATATCCTTACACTGACCTGTGCTGTCTCTGGGGTCTCCATTTCTACTCCGTATCACTCCTGGGTTTGGATCCGGCAGCCCTCCAAGACAGGGCTGGAGTGGCTGGGAGAGATTTATCCATATAAAGGGGGTACAAATTACCCCCAGTCTCTTCAAGGCTGAATCTCCATCTCTTCAGACACTTGGAAGCGCTCAGATATTATGCTTTTGAGCAGCTGTATAAAAAGTTAAGATAACACATGACCCATAGAGAAAAGAGAAGCACAGCTAAATACACATACAGGTGTCCTGCCATTAAAAGATGTTCCAATATAGACAGAGGCAGATAGAGAGGGAGTTAATGTATCTGACGTGTTTAAGGAAATATGATTAGGGTTAGGAAGAGGGTTAAAATTAGGGGCTAGGGGTTCAGCTAATGTTAGCATTAGGATTTAAAGTGAGTATCAGGTTAGAAGTAGGGTTAGGGTTAAGGGAAGGTTAGGGTTAAGGTTTAGGGTAAAGGTTAGGGTACAAAATGAGATATATGTTATGATTAGTCTTTGAGTTGGGGTGGTGGAGGGTTGGGATGTAGGGTTGGGTTTAAGGTTATGGCTGGGGTTGGGATTCACTGAAAGTAATTAACTTTTGGGGCACAGCAGATGCAACAAGCAACATGATCCTGCCTGGTCATAGGAAGCGAGTTAGTGTGAGAAAATCAAACTGACCGTGAAATTAAGACATTAAATGCTTATCTGTGTCTAACACCCACTTTCAACCTCCCTACTCAATGAAAATATTCCACCAGTGCTGCAGGCATCCACTGTAGGAGTCACTGGTAGAAATTCTGAAACAGCCTGTGCAGCTGGAGTGAACTGAAGGCATTTTATACCATTTCACAGTTCAAAGTCCTGGTGTGCAGCTCATCTGCCCACCGCTAACCAGGGGTGGATTTACCGCGAAACATATCATGCCCTGGCACGGGACCCCCCAACGACAGGGAGCCGCAGGGCTGGGCCTTCGGGCAGCCCGCTCTGAGGGGGGGGACCATGGGGGTAGTAGCTGTGGGGGGCAGGAGAGCCGGGAGCGAGGCTCACCTGCAGCCTCAGGGGAGCAGGCGGGAGGTACGGGTGGCAGCGAACGCGGGCCGGAGGATGCAGGAGGAGCACCAGGTGGCAGCGCAGCCCGCTGGAGAGACGTGGTGCTTTGAAGGGGAAACCGCCGGCTGTGCAGCTGCCCCCTGCTCCACCTGAGTCCTCCGGCCTGCGATCGCGCTGCTCGCCGCTGCCTGGTGAGCCACAGCTCAGCGCAGCCCACGGCGGGGGCTGGCCTCCAGAACCGGCGCGGACCCCGCGGGCAGGGGGAGCAGCCCGGGCACGGGGCTGGCCGCTGGAGCCACATGGGAAGGGGGCACAGAGCCCATGGGAAGGGGGCTCTGGCCAGGGGATGGGGCTGGCTGCTGGAGCCAGAGCAGAGCCTGCAGATGGGGGGGCCAGCCGAGGGAGGAGAGCAGAGATGAGCACGCGGAGGCCACAGGGCACTCAGGTGACTGCCGATGGAACCGTGCCCCCCCCCACCACCACCACCTTCAGGTGGGTGTTCAGCCTGCGCCGGTCTCTGCCCGTGTCTCCAGGCCGGCCAGCATGGGGCCACATCAAATTCTGAAAAACCACATGTGAAATCTGAAGCAAAATCCTTAGCAGAAAATTTGAAAAGTAGGATATTGCTGGTTTTACTCTTTTGTGGAACCATTTACTTCAAAGAATTAATTCCGTCAGCAAATCACTGCAAAAGGTTGGTACAACTTTACTGAATGCTGCACAATTGTTAGCCTCGGTTACAAGTTTTGTCATGGAAGTTCGAAATGACTCCAGCTCGGTGGAAGCAGAGGCCCTAACATCAACATAGAAAATATGGGTTCCTCTGATATATCTGATGAGAAGCGTAAAAAAACCAGGAAGTTATTTTTTGATGAAACTAGAGACAATGAAATCAATTTAAATAGGGAAAGAGCAGATCATCGCTGAGACTGTCAGTGTTATTTGTGACACACTAATAGTACAATTGCAGAGTAGAGGTGAATCTCTAAAGAAAACTGTTGATTTATTTTTGCTTGTTTTTTGACTGAAGTATGGACAAAAACGCTAAAAGCCACTAGAGTAAGAAATTAAGTGAATTCTACCAAGAGGGCATAGACATAAATCTGCATCCGATGAAGTGAGCTGTAGCTCACGAAAGCTTATGCTCAAATAAATTCATTAGTCTCTAAGGTGCCACAAATCCTCCTGTTCTTTTTATAAATCTTTTTGAAGATGAAGTGAAACATTTCATTCATTTTAACGAAAATTATGAGGTCTGTGCTTCGAGATCACCAGCTGATTTGTGTAGACTTGTACGTGACGGTTTGTAGGCAATCTTTCCAAATGCAGAAGCCATTCTGAAAATATGTTTACCAATCCCCGTCCCAGTGCTTCTGGTGAACATTCTCTTTCTCTATTGAAACGAGTTAAAAATTATTTGCAAAATACGATCAGTGAGGAACATTTGACAAGTTCAGAAATATTGACAATTGGAAGTGCCTCTTTACAGAATATTACTTAGGATGACTTAATTGATGACTTTGTAAAGAAAAAGTGTAGAAAAAATTATCTGACTAATTTTTTTTCAAATTGAATAAGTTTCTTCAGAGGAAGTTAACTTTTAATTTTTCCATTCATACATCATCTATATTTTTTATTTTTACACATTTTTCACATTAGCATGCAAATACAAGCTTTCATCTAGACCAGAAGTTCTCATACTCTGGTCTGAGAACTCCATTCAGGTGGACCGAGGAAAGGTTATTATGTTTTTTTTTTTAATGAAGGGCTCTTATCCAAAGCACTTTACAATAGTTAGCTAATGGTACAAATGATATTTGGAAAGATCATTAAGTGGTCCGCCGAGACCCGCGGCACTTTTCAAGAGGTCTGTGAAAAATAAGTTAGGCTACAAAAACAATCAAGGTACCGCACTTCATTTTCATTTACTTCCTATTACTTATAGGAGGAGGAGGAGGAAGAAAACAAGAATGAGAAATGGGGGGCAGGGGGGATAAGAGAGAATGATCTTTTTCTTGGCTGAGTCCCAAGCTGGGGCCCCAAAAATATACTGAGCCCAGGGCCCCACTAACTCTAAATCCACCGCTGCCACTAACCCAGGAGATTAGGAAGAAACTTCTCCTCTGGGCAGATTATTCCACAATATTCTACTAAAGCACCTGGCACCATCCTCCTGAATTTGGGGGGGTGACCACCTTCAGAGACAGATGGATTCCTGGTCAGATCCGCCCCTGCAATTACAGTCTCTGTCCCCCTCATACACCCACACACCCACACCATGAGGAACTCTGCCCAGCGAGCACTGCGGGGCTGGGGGTGGGGGTGGGGGTGAGGGGTGAGATGGCATGGATTTCTGTGACCCCCAGAGAGGGATGACCTTAGGATTTATGGGACCCTATGCAGTATTATTTTACTGGTGCCCCTATTCCTGAAAAAAGCCTGGACTCGCAGCCCAGGGGCAGGAGGGACGAGGCAGCAAAAGATACCGAGCTGCCCGGCCTGCCTCATGGTGGCAGAGAGTCACAGTTCCCCACAGAAACCCCTGTACCCTCTCCCTCATGCAGAATACACCACACCGGCGCATTCGGCTCTGTGAATACGGCCCCTGTCTAAGGAGACAGCAGTGTGCGCTGGGTGTGCGGGAGCCGACTTGCTCTAAACTGCTGTCCTGGGCAGAGGGTGAAGCTGCCGCTTAGGGAGGCTCGCTCCCCAACCACCTCTTCCACCTGTGGCCCCGCCCATACTCCACCCCTGCTCCACCCCCACTCCACCCAGGCCCCACCCTCTCCCCACTGTCTCCTTCCTCTTCTTCGCTCCCCCTCCCTGCTCACCCCCTTCCAGCCAAATCCCTGAACCCAACTGAAGCAAATGACATTTGAAAAAAACACTCTTCTGCTTTCTAAAGAAAATGGAGCATGTTTCCCGCTGCATGCCAGAAGGTGAAGACTGGACATGCAGAAGGTACCTAATTAAAAGGACTAAACTTGGGAATAAAAAATGTCAGTCACAGGTTTTTTTATATGCCCTGAAGTTTGTCAGAGATTTGTTTGCAAAAACTTTGTAGTAAGGGCCAGTCAGCTGTCCTGCTGAATACAACATTAAATATTACGGAATCCATGATGCAGCTCATCTCTGTTTTACATTTTCTTAATCAGTATTTCTAAGCTGATTTTATATTTTAAATGTACTCTTACGCCTTCATAAAGTGACCATTCCAGATTACTACATATTTAACTCACTGAAACAAAGACATTCTTTTAAATTAATCAGTCACAGAGGTTTAGTGTGTTCATAACCATGTTTATTGCTCTTAGAAAAAGGAACACTAATTTACTTTGCGTGATCTCCATAACACTAGACATATTTATGAAATTTCACCAACTTTAAAAAAAATATGTTTCCAAAGATTTGAGGCATAACAAAAGATTTTATTTCTTACTATGGTACTGATTTTGCTGGAGGGTTCTCTTAAAACTAGTTCATCGGATAGTCAGAAGTAAAGAAAGGGAAACTCTTTGTCCAGCTATCTGGAGGGAAAGGGGTGTTGTCCCTTTAAGGGCTCTCTTCAATGCGGGGAGGGGTGGGTGAAGGGAGAAAGGGATGGGCAGAAAGGACAGGAAGACTTTGGAAGATTAAAATTAAAATGTGTATTTTAGATAAGGGTGGTCTATTGAAGGATTTATTTAAAAAATTATATGTCTGGAGATCCAAACATTTAAGGCTAAAGATGATTGTGCATCTAAAAATCTATGCAAGGATTTTTTAGAGATGTGATTTTATAATCTTCACCAACTCACTAATGAAATATTTTTAAAGCAAATTTTAAACTAAGGTCCTGTAGACTAACATGCTCTGAGTAAATATTACAGTAATGCACAGTAATATTACTGTTTTTGTCAGTAAATTCAGAAACAGACAGTATATACCTGGGGGTTGGCAAATGCCTGTTAAATGCTTCAAGACCACTTGAATGGTTCTTTAACAGTTTCAATGTTGTGCTAATGGGTCTGGCACGCTGGAGGCTTTTTCACTTTTAAGTTACTAGGGCCAACCTGATGATCACTTTAGATAAGCTATTACCAGCAGGACAGTGGGGTGGGAGGAGGTATTGTTTCATATTCTCTGTGTGTATATAAAGTCTACTGCAGTTTCCACGGCATGCATCCGATGAAGTGAGCTGTAGCTCAGGAAAGCTCATGCTCAAATAAATTGGTTAGTCTCTAAGGTGCCACAAGTCCTCCTTTTCTTTTTGCGAATACAGACTAACAGGGCTGTTACTCTGAAAATAATCTAGACAATACTTAGTCCTGCGAGGAATGCATGGGGACTGGAGTAGATGACCTCTCCAGGTCCCTTCCAGTCCTACGATTCTCTTATTCTACGACTCACACCCATTTCCCTCCCCCCTCAATAAAGCTATTTGTCAGTCTCTGGGGCAGAAACCAGCCTTCCTCTCCCTGCAGCTGCGGTTCCTTCTTCATCTGACACCCCACGGAGAGACTCCCGCCTCTTGATATCTCCTGGGCATTGTCTGTATCGATGGCATACACACCCGGCACATTAGGAGTACCCCTGCTTCAAGGGAGAGACACGCATTGATTTCAATGGGCTTTCACCCTCAGACACGATGGGAATGCATGACTCTCCTCTCCCATCCACTAGACAGGATTCCCTGCAGAATGATCCCTCCCCTGGTAGTTTATCCCCAATGAGTGAACCTGTATGCAAATCCCTGACCCAGCGGTTGCTCCTGGGTCCCAGACCAGTGCCCTGTTCTCTGCATCCACCTTCCTACCCTCACAGCAGCCATGTCCTGCCATGTGGGCTGAGCTGAGTGCACCGTCTGTCTGGGGTGTAAAGGAGACACCTGTTCCTGAGGGGACATCGCCATGTACTGAGCGCTCACCCCGTCATTTCTTATAGCCACACTGGGGAACCCGCATGCAAATCCATGCCCCAGGGGGTTCCTGTTTAAATCCAAACCCCTGGTTCTAGGAGCCTCAGTCTCTCCCCAGACGCAGAACTACCCGGTCCTGCCCGCTGGGGAGTTTCCCTCCTTTGAAAGCAAGAATAAAATCTCTATTGCTTTTCCTTTCCTTATTCTCCACCCTCGCCTGTAAATCTCTGTGCGGAAGTGGGGGAATTAGGGACACACACACACACATTCAGTGACTAAATCATCCCTGGATTTCTTTCCCTTTTCCCTGGTGTCCTCTCTCATGGGCAGCTGGTCCAGTCCGGCCAGGACATGGTGGAGCCCGGAGAGACCCTCACGCTGACCTGCACTGTTTCCAGCTTCTCTATCCCTACTCAGCACTGGATCCGGCAGCCCCCCGAGAAAGGGCTGGAGTGGAGGGGGGGGTGTACCCGTATAGTAGCGGGAGCACAAGCTACGCCCCGTCTCTCCACGGCCGAGTCACCATCTCCACAGAGTCCTCGAAGAAGCGGGTCTCCCTGCAGCTCCGCTCGCTGGCAGCCGCCGACCCCGCCGCCTGTTACTGCCCCAGGAGAGACACGGTGACACGGAGCAAAGCGGGATCGCCACAGAAAGGGGAAGCGGTTTCTAAATAGCCCACGGAGACCACAGTTACAGGGATAGGCGAGCCCATTGAGAGAAACAGACGCACACACAGTGAACTGACTATGAATAAAATACCTAGAAATAGGGTGGTTTAAAAAAAAAATCCATGCAGTATTTACCCAGGTTCTCTGGACACGCCTTACCTTCCGCGGCCATATAAATCATCTCAAACGCACGATCAAAACAAAGGTATGTCTTCCATTTAATGGTTATCGGGCGGGCAGAGAAAGATTCCTGGAATTAAGAGTGTCACGGAGTCCCTGGGCGATGCTCTGGAACTGCTCCCCATGAAGCCAGGCAGGACTCTGGGGCAGTCGCCTTTCTGGGAGCAGCCTGTCTTCAGGACACACAGCTCACACAGCTTCCACCTTCCTGGGTCTGACCTCGGAGCATTCAGCATCCTCTGACCCTCTATGCGCTTCCCCCAGCGAGTCCGCTCAGGCGGGGCTCCTGGGGAAGCCAGAGGGTCCTGCCCCCCAACTTCGCAGTCAGACGTGACTCTCAGCCAGCCAGTAAAACAGAAGGTTTATTAGACGACAGGAACATGGTCTAAAACAGAGCTTGCAGGTGCAGAGAAGGGACCCCTCAGCTGGGTCCATTTTGGGGGGCAGTGAGCCAGACAACCACGTCTGCACTTCACTCCATGTCCCAGCCAGCCCCAAAATGCAACTCCCTCCAGCCCCTCCTCCTCTGGGCTTTGTCCTTTTCCCCGGGCCAGGAGGTCACCTGATCCCTTTGTTCTCCAACCCTTTAGCTCTCACCTTCCAGGGGGGAAGGGACAGGCCATCAGTGGCCAGGAAACAGGGTGTTGGCCATTCTCTGTGTCCAGCCCCCTGCACACACCTGCCCTCTAGGGCTCTGCAATGATCATACACCCTTACCCCACCCCCTGGAGACTTAAGAACTGCCTAGGGGAAACTGAGGCACCCCCATGCTATTCAGAGGAACCATTAAGGACAGTCCTACTTCCTCACAAAGAGCTACAAAATAACCGCACGGCGTGGCTGTTCCCCGTGTCTATGTCACAGTGTGTGTTAGGTGTGCACGGAGAAGGTCTCTGCCTTTGCCTCAGAACAGAGTGAGGGGCAGGCAAACACACACAGCGCAAGTCTCATTCTCTCTAGTAGAGGGCAGCAGCCCCCACCCCGCTCCAGGCAAACACACACACACACAGGCGGCTTCTCCGTATGAAAAACACCTCATAAGAAGGCACTGCTTTCCTCCCTCAGACACAGCTACAGCCACTCCCCTAGGTCCTGCCGGCACAGCCCTTCGTAGAATCTCAGGGCTGGAAGGGACCTCAGGAGGTTCTAGTCCAACCCCCTGCTCGAAGCAGGACTGACCCCAACTAAATCACCCAGCCAGGGCTTTGTCAAGCCTGACCTTAAAAATATCTAAGGAGGCAGATTCCACCACCTCTTGAGTTAACGCATTCCAGCGTTTCACCACCCTCCTAGTGAAAAAGTTTTTCCTAATATCCAACCTAACCCTCCCCCACTGCAACTTGAGACCATTACTCCTTGTTCTGTCATCAGCTACCATTGAGAACAGTCTAGATCCATCCTCTTTGGAACCCCCTTTCGGGTAGTTGAAAGCAGCTATCAAATCCCCCCTCATTCTTCTCTTCCGCAGACTAAACAATCCCAGTTCCCTCAGCCTCTCCTCATAACTCATGTGTTCCAGTCCCCTAATCATTTTTGTTGCCCTCTGCTGGACGTTTTCCAATTTTTCCACATCCTTCTTGTAGTGTGGGGCCCAAAACTGGACACAGTACTCCAGATGAGGCCTCACCAATGTTGAATAGAGGGGAATGATCACGTCCCTCGATCTGCTGGCAATGCCCCTACATATACATCCCAAAATGCCATTGGCCTTCTTGGCAACAAAGGCACACTGTTGACCCTTGCTGTGATAAAGCCCGGAAGATGCCCAATTCTTCTTCTGAGGAAGCCCAGAATCTGCTTCTTCTCCCCACACCCAATTCCCTCCCCTTCCATAAAGCCCTTTGTCAGTCTCTGAGAGGGAAACCAGCCTTCCTCTTCCTGCAGCTGCGGTTCTTTCCTCATATGACCCTCCCGGGGGAGCCTCCCACCTCGGGACATCTCCTGGGTATGGTCTGTATCCATGGCAGAAGCCCAGCGCATTTTGGAGTAGCTCGTGCTCCAAGGGAGAGAGACCCATTGATTTCAAGGGGCTTTCACCCTAAGACATTGGGAGGGGGGAAGTGTCTGACTCTCCAATCCACCAGACAGTGCTCATTGCCTAGCGTCCCTCCCCCTGGTAGTTTATCACTTCTGGATAGACCTCATCTGGAATACTGTGTGCAGTTCTGGTCTCCCATGTTTAAGAAGAATGAATTCAAACTGGAACAGGTACAGACAAGGGCTACTAGGATGATCCGAGGAATGGAAAACTTGTCTTATGAAAGGAGACTCAAGGAGCTTGGCTTGTTTAGCCTAACCAAAAGAAGGCTGAGAGGAGATATGATAAATATATCAGAGGGATAAATACCAGGGAGGGAGAGGAATTATTTAAGCTCAGGACCAATGTGGACACAAGAACAAATGGATACCAACTGGCCATCAGGAAGTTTAGACTTGAAATTAGATGATGGTTTCTAACCATCAGAGGAGTAAAGTTCTGGAACAGCCTACCAAGGGAAGCAGTGGGGGCAAAAGACCTATCTGGCTTCAAGATTAATCTCAATAAGTTTATGGAAGAGAAGGTATGATGGGATAACATAATTTTGGTAGCTACTTGATCTTTGACCATTCTTGGTTGATGGGCCCGGTGGCCTGTGATGGGATGTTGGATGGGGTGGGATCTGAGTTACTACAGAGAATTCTTTCCTGGATGTCTGGCTGGTGAGTCTTGCCCACATGTTCAGGGTTCAGCTGATCACCATATTTGGGGTCAGGAAGGAATTTTCCTCCAGAGCAGATTGGCAGAGGCCCTGGAGGTTTTTCTCCTTCCTCTGCAGAGTGGGGCACGGGTCACTTGCTGGAGGATTCTCTGCACCTTGAAATCTTTTAACCATGATTGGAGGACTTCAGTGGCTCAGACGTAGGTGAGAGGTTTATTGCAGAAGTGGTTGGGTGAGATTCTGTGGCCTGTGTTGTGCAGGAGGTCAGACTAGATGATCATAATGGTCCCTTCTGACCTTAAACTCTATGAGTCTATGAGTGCAAATCCCTGGCCAAGCGGGTTCTTCTGGGTCCCAGTCCAGTGCGCGGTCTCTGCACCCTCCTTCCTACCCTCCCAGCCACCTCCTGTCATTACATGTGCGCTGAACTGAGCACATGGTCTCTCTGGGGTGTAAAGAGGACACCTGTCCCCGAAGGGACATCGCCATGTACTGAGCGCTTACCCCGTCATCTGTTATAGCCACCCTGCGGAACCTGCATGCAAATTCCTGCGCCTGGGGGTCCTGTTTAAATACAAACCCCTGGTTCTAGGAGCCTCAGTCCCTTCCCAGGCACAGAACTGCCCGGTCCTGCCCGCTGGGGAGTTTCCCTCATTGCATGAAAATGAGAATGAAATCTCTGCTGCTTTTTCTTTCCCTGTTCTCCGCCCCCACTTGTGAGTGTCTCTGGGATGGTGGGGGAACTAGACACACACACATATACATACATATATATTCAGTGGCTAATTTCTTCCTTGCTTCATTTTGCTTTCCCCAGGTGTCCTCTCCGAGGTGCGGCTGGTCCAGTCCGGCCCGGGGGCGGTGAAGGCCGGAGAGACCCTCACCCTGAGCTGTGCTGTCTCTGGGTTCTCCATCACTAGCAGCGGTTATGGTTGGGACTGGGTCTGGCAGCCTCCCGGCAAAGGGCTGGCGCAGCTTGCAGAGGTGAAAGTAAGCTGGTAGGCCCCGGTACGGGGTACTGGCAAGAGCCGGTGCCCCGTACCAGGGTGGATCGGCTTCTCCATGCACAATTTAAAGGGCCTGCAGCTCCCTGCAGCAGCTGGAGCCCCCGGCCCTTTAAATTGCTGCCAGAGCCCTGGGGTAGCGGTGGTGGGGCTGGGGTGGCAATTTAAAGGGCCTGGGGCGGTAGTGGTGGCTGGAGCCCCATCCCCGGAGCCCTGCTGCCAGAGCCCTGGAGAAGCGGCGGTGGGGCTCTGGGGACGATTTAAAGGGCCCAGGGATTCGGCCGCCGCTACCGCCCTGGGCCCTTTAAACCACTGCCAGAGCCCCCGGCTGCCACTGTTACCCCGGCAGGGGGAGGGGGAAGGAGACACTTACCAGTACAGGGTGGGCTGGGGCTGGCTCTGACCCCCCCAACCCCGTCCCTTCGACCCGAGATCCCACCCCTTCTGGGGGCCAGAGCCGGCCCCAGCCCAGCCCCATACCGGTAAATCCCTAGATTTACTTTCACCCCTGGTGGCCGGCATGCGGGGGCACAAGCAACACCCCGTCTCTGCAGAGCCGCTTGACCATCTCCAGGGACAGGGCTAAACAAGCACTCTCCCTGCCACTCCCCTCGCTGACAGCCGCCAACACCGCCGCCTGGTCCTGCGCCGGACACACAGGGGCAGGGACTGGTGCCAAAACCAGAGAGGCTTCTGCTCAGCCCGGCGAGGCGAGGTTAGCAGGGATCGCTCAGTCCCTGACAGACAGACAGACACACACACAGCGAGCGGAGTAGGAAAAGCGCGCACGGCCACAGCTCTTTTCAAAATGCATCCAGACACGCAGGGCATTTAATGCCTCACAGCCTCCAGTATCTGTAGGCTTGGACGGATCAGACTTTTACTGGTACAAGGAGGTAAACGTGGATTTCATCAAACATCCACAACCCCTCCCCTAGACCTGAAAAACATTAACCTGGAGTAAGTGATTAATACCTGGGGGAGCAAAGATCTGCACATATCTCTCTATCAGTGTTATAGAGGGCTGGCAAATTATGAGTTTACCCCTTATAAGATTTATATAGAGTAAAACGGATTTATTTGGAGTTTGGATCCCATTGGGAGCTGGGTGTCTGGGTGCTGGAGACAGAAGTTCTTGCTGAGCTGTTTTCAGTTAGTCTGCAGCTTTGGGGGCCTGGTTCAGACCCTGGGTCTGTGTTGTTGCAGGCTAGTGTGTCTGGCTTAACAAGGCAGGGACCTGGAAGTCCCAAAATGGCAGTGAGAAGGGGCTCAGGGGTAAATTCAGCACCTCAGGTGACAATCCCAAGGGGGGTCTCTGTGACCGAACCCATCACAGACCACTCTTGGGATGTTTCTTTCTTTTCCTGGCTGCCCTTTACATGGCAATTTAGATCAGACCCAGATGGAGGCAGAGACAGAGAGGGGGGAAATCATATATCTTATGTGTTAAGTGAAAGGGATTAAAGGTACAGTTAAGGTTAGGTTAAAGGAATTATTTAGGATTAGGACTGGGGTTGGGGCTAAATATAGGTTTATGGATTCCGGCGAGGGCTCCAGATTTTAATTCCAATTATAACAGGGGTGAGAGCTCGAGATAGAGGACTGAGTTAGGGGTTGGGTTACAGATAAAGATAGGGTTAGGTTATGATTAGCGGAAGGATATAATGAAAAATAAAAGGATGGTTTTGGATAGCAGATGTAAAGTGATTCTTCATCTTGATATGAGGAAAGTTGACAACATGGAAACAAAATAAGTAGAACTCCAATGTTCTTAGGACTGGATTTTTAAAGTTATTTAATTGCCTAATTCCCACTGAAATAAAAGGGAGGTAGAAGCTTCAATACCTTTACAAACCCTCTGGCCCATAGGAACTTAGAAACCTCCTTTCCCATGTTTCCCTGTCACTCAACCCCTTCCCCAGCCACGCAGGATGTTCCCTGGTACCCACAGGGACACACAAATAGAAATTCTCTCCAGGTAGATGACGTTGGGGTGAACTCGGGACATTTTATGACACTTTCCATGAGTCAATCGGTTCAAAGGCTTCCTCAGAGCGCGAACCCATCGGTAACTCAGGGGGAGGGTTAGGAAGAAACTTCCCCTCTCAGCGGGATATTCCACAATATCCCACTAGGGGGCAGCCTGGCGTCACCCACCGCAGCTTCTGTCCCTGGCCGCGGACACAGACAGCCAGACTCCGGGTCAGCCCAGCCCCGGCAATTCCCCGTCTCCTTCCGTGCTGGGAGGGGAAATACCCAGTGATCCGGGGGAGAGCGGAGATGGGCTCCCGCCCTGCTTCATACTCCGGAGCGCTGTGATTCCCAACCAAGTTTTCACTCTATAAGAGAAGCATTTAGGGCCAGCTCCGAACCCCCTGGCAGTGAAGGCAGCGATGGTCTCTGGTGAGGCCCTTGGAGCGGGGCTCTGTCTCACCGAAACTCCCCGGGGGAACGTGCAGAGAGCTCAATTCTGTCTCTCTCTGTGTAAAATGCATGCACGGCCAGAGAGGCATCTCCATCCCACCAGATCTGCCCCTTTCATCTCCAGCCCCATGACTGAAATCCACATGCAAATCCCTGCCCGGGGGGGTTCCTGGTAAAATACAAACCCCTGGTTCGAGGAGCCTCAGACTCTCCCCAGACACGGAACTGCCCAGTCCTGCCCGCTGGGGAGTTTCCCTCATTGCATGAAAACGAGAATGAAATCTCTGTTCCTTTTCCTTTCCCTGTTCTCCGCCCCCACCTGTGAGTGCCTCTGGGACACTTGGGGGAGTCAGGGACACGCAGACAAACTCTCTGGCTAAATCTTTCCTCGGTGTGTTTCCTTGCCCCCGGTGTTCTCTCGCAGGTGCAGCTGGTCCCGTCCGGCCCGGGGGCGGTGAAGGCCGGAGAGACCCTCACGCTGATCTGCGCTGTCTCGGGTTCTCCATCACTGACACTGGCTCCGGCAGCCCCCCGGGGCAGGTCTGGAGTGGGTGGGTTATGTACATGAAACCTCTATGTTAGCCTATAGCAGCAGGGGGGCAGGCTCTGCCCCGTCTCTCCCGGGCCGAGTCACCATCTCTGCGGAGTCCTCCAAGAACCAGGTCTCCCTGCAGCTCCGCCCGCTGACAGCCGCAGACACCGCCTCGTGTTACTGAGCCCGGAGACACATGACACAGAGCAAACGGGGACTGGTAGAAAAAGGCCAAGAGGTTTCCATGCAGACATGCAGGGCATTTAATGTCTTACAACTTCCATTAGTATTCTCCCTTGTTCACCAGGGACCAACGACACCTCTCTGGAGTGCCGTCTGTCTGTCTGTCTGTCTGTCTGTCTCTATCTATCTATCCCCAGCCACGCCCTCTCTATCAGTAAAAAGAAAAGGAGTACTTGTGGCACCTTAGAGACTAACCAATTTATCTCTATCAGTGTCACTCAGAGCAGGGACCTGTATCACACTCATCTCTACGGGTTCTTTCTTTGCTAGATAGAATTGTCAACGCCTAACTCTCAATCCACGATGGCTGGGAGGTTGTTGGTGTCTGTGGTTCCAAGAAATTCCTGCAATATTGCAGCTGAGCCGTTTTAAGGAGAGGAATAAGAGGATGGGAGAGACTCACGGGATCTGTCCCTGGGCAGTGGGATGAATGGTGTTTTCATTGCTGGGGAAAGCATACGTATAAAACCGAAGAGAGATACAGGGAAAGGCACAGAGTGCTCCTCTGGCTTGAAAACACTGCACATGCCCAGCTGGAAAGGCAATAGGCAATGTAAGAGATGGGGGACCTCTGTGACTATATTTGTAAATCGGTAGATTAAGGGATTAGGGGGAACTTGCAGCACAGATCCCCTAGGCACCTTTTGAAAACTCACCCTTATATTTCCAAGGGCAAGGAAATGAGTTTCTGGAGAGTTTTGGCCTCCTCTTTTCCATAACAACACATCGGTAAGAGGGTTTGTGTGACTCCGAAGGGGCTCCGAGATGTTTAAGTGCAGAGTTAGAGATGGCTCAATTTGGGGCAGAGGGGCAGGCATGTATGTGAGGAATCGCTTGGTGAAATAACGTTAAACCGGCTCCACAATCTCTACTCCGAGTCCTCTGAACTGGCAGAACTGGTTTCAGGCTCACCTGACTCTCTATGAGGATTTTAGCCTGGATTTTTCATTCCGCTTGGACTAGAATCAGATGGACCTTTGGTATGACACAGTATGGCCGTTCTTGTGTTCTTATGAAACACTTGTTCACACAACTTGCACAGTCAGCCTGTGGAATTCGTTGCCAGGGGATGCTGTGAAGGCCAAAACTCTAACGAAGTTCAAAAAATAAACAGATAAGTTCATGGAGGAGAGGTCTATAAATGGCTACAAGTGACGATGGGAAGGGATGCGACCCCATGCTCTGGGTGGCCTTAAACCTCTGACTGCCAGAAGCTGGGACTGGACAAGGGGGGATGGATCACTCAGTGGTTGCCTGCTCTGTTCATTCCCTTTGAAGCATCTGGCATTGGCCACTGTCCCCAGACAGGATATTGGGCTAGATGGACCTTTGGTCTCACCCAGTGTGGATGTTCTTATGTTCTCACAGGGAAAACCTCACACTGATCTGTGATGTGTCTGATTCCTCCAGGTCTACAGTCCTTAGTGGGTGTTGCCATTGGTCATGGATCCAGCAGGGTTGGAGTGGGTGGGACAGGTTGCCAAAAAAACAGACACCCACAACTCTAGAGGATAGAGGCTGGATTAGAGCTAGGGTTAAAAATAAATACAGAGTTAGGGTTAGGGTTAGGATTAGGCTTTGGGGAAGGGTATAATGAAAAAATAAAATGATGGTTTTGGATAGCTGAAGTAAAGTGATTCTTTATCTTGATAGGCAGAAAGAAAGTGAAAATGTGGATCAGCATAATCTGAAGTGCCACAGGAATTATGTGAATCAGAAATAAAATAATGTAAGGGCACAGACAGGGAAAGATGGAAAGTTTAGCGCCCTCTCCATCCCAGCCAAGACGGGATGAAGACGTGTTTCCCTTGATTCCACCAGACAATACTCCTCACCTAGACGGCTCCCTGTCGCCTTATATCCGCTGGGTGCAACTCGCATGCAAATCCCTCCCCACGGGGTTGCTGTTTAAATACAAACCACTGACTCTATGAGCTTCAGTCTCTCCCCAGACACAGAACTGCCCGGTCCTGCCCGCTGGGGAGTTTCCCTCATTGCGTGAAAACTAGAATGAAGTCTCTGTTGCTTTTCCTTTCCCTGTTCTCCACCCCCACATGTAAGTGTCTATGGGGCAGTGGGGGAATTAGGGGCAGAACCATAGATTTGTTCGGTGCTAATACTTTCCGCACTTTGTTTCCTTTTCCCAGGTGTCCTCTCTCAGGTGCAGCTGGTCCAGTCGGGCCCGGGAACGGTGAAGCCCGGAGAGGCCCTCACCCTGACCTGCGCTGTCTCTGGGTTCTCCATCTCTACTCGGTATTACAGCTGGAACTGGATCCGGCAGCCCCACGGGAAAGGGCTGGAGTGGATGGGGTATGTGTATCCATACAATAGCGGGGAGACAGGCTACGCCCCGTCTCTCCAAGGCCGAGTCACCATCTCTGGGGACACCTCCAAGAACCAGGTCTCCCTGCAGCTCCGCTCGCTGACAGCCGCGGACACCGCCACCTATTACTGCACCCGGAGAGACACGGTGACACGGGGCAGAGCGGGACTGGTACAAAAAGGGGAAGCGGCTCGAAGCGGCCGCCTGAGGCCCGAGAAGCAGGGCTCGCTGAGCCCCTCGGAGATGAAGACACACACAGCCGACTGCGTATGAACAAGCCGCACGCTAAGAGACGTCTTGTAAAAATGCCTCCAGCGGCCACCCTGTTTCTCCGGACCCCGTTTACCTTTCCGCTGCCACAGGAAGCTTTGCAAAATTACTGCCCTGAGCCCCCGCCACACCCTGCACCCCTCCTGCACCCCAACTCCCTGCCCTGAGCCCCTTGCCACACCCTGCACCCCTCTTGCACCCCAAACCCCTGCTCTGAGCCTCCGGCCAAACCCCTCACCCCTCCTGCACCCCAACTCCCTGCTGTCCGGGGGGGAGGGGGAGCATATAATTCCCTGCGCTGCTCTTGTCTGGCCCTGGTGCGCGCCCCTGCCACCCCGGAGCCGTTCCAGGTAAGCAGTGCCGGCCGGAACCCGAACCCCTCCTGCACCCCGCATCTCAACTCCCCGCCCTGAGCCTCCTGCCTGCACCCCACCCCTCTGCCACACCCTGCACTCCCTCCTGCACCCGAACTCCCTCCTCTGAGCCCCCTGCCGCACCCTGCACCCCCGGCCCTTCTCTCTCAACCTTCCCAATCTGAGTTAGCGCTAGGAAATACAGTGTCCCTAATAAAGAGGGGGTATGCAAAGAGCGGTCAGAGGTTCCTGTTTAAATCTGTCCCTCTCTCTGCCCAGGCTGCACCCGGAGAGACAATCCGCAGCCCCCCGGGTCTGAGGAGTGACCAGCCAGTCCCCTGAGAACTTTCCCCTCCAGCACCAGCGACAACGAGGCTTTGGTTATATCTCGCTCTCATTGCAGCAGCTCTGGGAGGTATTTTCTCCCTTTCCATGTGCTGGGGAAGCAAGGGGGGGATTATTGTGCTGTTACCCGAGATACGAATGTTCCCCTTCATGTGTCTTTACTCCCAGGTGCCCGGTCCCAGGGGTTGGTGGAGTCCGGAGGGGATGTGAAAAAGTCCGGAGACTCTCTCCGCCTCTCCTGCAAAGCCTCCGGCTTCACCTTCATCAGTTATCTCATGGATTGGATCCGTCTGGCCCCCGGGAGGGGGCGGGAGTTGCTGGCCAGAGCTGCTGCCCAGGGCAGCGCCTACTATGCTGATTCCGTGAAAGGGCGATTCGCCCTCTCCAGAGACAACGCCAACAGCCTGGTGCATTTGCAAATGAGCAGCCTGAGAGTGGAGGACACCGGCCTGTATCCCTGTGTCAAAGACACACAGCCAGGGACCTAGGACAAAACCGAGCCCTGTAGCCACGGTCTGGAGTTGGCTGGTTGGGGCGCTGGAGGTCTGCAAAGCTGTTGCAATCTGAGGAAGGACGACATTTAAGCACCAGACCTGCCCCACTGGGGGCACTGGCTGTGTCAATAAAGTAGGGAGCCCGGGGGCTTCGAGTCACATAAGGGTCTAAGGCTCGTTATTATAACGCCTGCCTAGAGGTGCCTGGCTCCCAATGGAATTTACAGCCTCGAATTAGGCACCCTGACCCTCAGCCCCACTGTGCCTGAGCCAGAGACTGGACTTCAAGAAGGTCCATCTTCTACCTCCCAGGGGAGGGCCCAGCCACTGGGCTAGAAGGTTTCCTGGGGGACTCGTCTCCATATATCTGAGGTCGAGGTGTCCTTTAATAGTCTTTGGACTCTATAGCCCAGTGTTCAGTGCACTCTTCTGGAATCAAGGGAGCCTCATGTTTAAGTCCCTGTGCTCTAAGGCTGTCACCTTCACCCCAACTAAAACCTCTCCAGCTCATCATCAAAGATTTACAACCTATCCTGAAAAATGATCCCTCACTCTCACAGATCTTGGGAGACAGACCAGTCCTCGCTTACAGACAGCCCCCAACCTGAAGCAAATACTCACTGTGACGCAGCAGGGAGGGGGGAGTGTTGACCTGGGAATGTGGCAGGAGAGTTTCAATGGGAGACCTGAGAGCCTGTCACCTGAGCCAGGAGGGGGAGGGGGAGGTGACACCTCTGCCCAGGTATGTGAACCGAGGAGGCTGGAGGGAGCCTGCTGGGGGGCGGGGGTTAGTTTCAGTTAGTGCTGGGTGGTGGAACGCAGGGAACCCCAGGGCTGGGGTCTAAGCTCCCTGCTCCCCCAGAAGGACTTGACTGAGGGGTCCTGGTTGTACCCACAAGCTCTGTTGTGGACTGTGTTCCTGTGGTCCAAAAAACCTTCCGTTTTACTGGCTGGCTGAGCATCTCAGTGAATCCCAGGAAGAGGGGTGCAGGGCCTGGACTCCCCCACACTCTGTGACACTCACTAGCAACCACACACCACACAACAAAAACACTAACTCAGGAACCTATCCTTGCAACAAAGCCTGATGCCAGCTCTGTCCACATATTTATTCAGGGGATACCATCATAGGACCTAATCACATCAGCCACTCTATCAGGGGCTCGTTCACCTGCACATCTACCAATGTGATCTATGCCATCATGTGCCAGCAATGCCCCGCTGCCATGTACATTGGCCAAACCAGACAGTCTCTACACAGAAAAATAAATGGACACAAATCTGACATCAGGAATCATAACATTCAAAAACCGATAGGAGAATGCTTCAGCCTCTCTGGCCACTCAGTAACAGACTTAAAGGTGGCAATTTTGCAACAAAAAAGCTTCAAAAACAGACTCCAACGAGAAACTGTTGAGCTTGAATTAATATGCAAACTAGATCCCATTAACTTGGGTTTGACTAGAGACTGGGAGTGGCTGGGTCATTCCACATATTGAATCTATTTCCCCATATTAAGTATCCTCACACCTTCTTGTCAACTGTCTAAATGGGCCATCTTGATTATCACTACAAAAGTTTTTTTTTCTCCTGCTGATAATAGCTCATCTTAACTAATTAGCCTCTCACAGTTTGTATGGAAACTTCCAACTTACCTGTATGTATACATATACATATCTTACTATATGTTCCATCCTATGCATCCGATGAAGTGAGCTGTAGCCCACAAAAGCTTATGCTCCAGAAAATTTGTTAGTCTCTAAGGTGCCACAAGTCCTCCTGTTCTTTTTGTGGATACAGACTAACAAGGCTGCTACTCTGAAACCTGTGCTCTAATGATTATTTAAATGCTGTATTAATAGGTTTCAGGCAGTCTAGTGTGTTGGCTAACAAGAATCCCAACAAAAAACACAAGAAAAGAGGTATAATTTCCCTTCTCCGAATATTCCTTCATTCCTAAGAAGGTGCTGTCCTGCACTTACATTTCGCTGAGAAGCTCAAAGACCACTAAGAGTGTTAAATGACCAAATCATATTTATTTAAATTTAATTTGGGCATCCAAATACCTTAGGGGGGTTAACATTTTGCTCTAGCTGAATTCACTCTCTCAGGGAGACACGCGTCCCATGGACAGACACCATGTGAAGACAAAAATCACACCCTGTCATCCCTTATATTCACGCTGTGAAACTGGCATGCAAATCCCTGCCCCCGGGTGGGGGGTTTCCTGTTTAAATTCAAAGCCCGGATTGGAAGAATCCCCATCTCTCCCCAGACACAGAAGTGCTCCTTCCTGCCTGCCGGGGACAGTTTTCACCTTCATTGAAGATGAACCTGCTACTGGTTTTCCAGTTCATGCTGGAGGCCCCTTCAGGTACGTGTCTATGGCGGGTAAGGAAGGTCCCTTGCTGCTGTGACTGCAGAAGAGATGTTCCAAGGAGCCTAAGGGAATGAGGTGCCCGGTCCCCAATGGAATCCAGTGGCAGTTGGGTGCCTCACTCTCCCAGGTGCTCCCGCGGGGTGTTTTATTTTCACCCCCACTCCCAGGGGTTAGGAGCCTGGATCGCTGAATCATTTCTGTGTTTCCTTCCCAGGTGTCCTCTCCCAAGTGCAGCTGCGGGAAACGGACCCGGGAGCGGTGAAACCCGGGGAGTCCCTGACACTCACTTGTACCATCTCCGGAGACTCGGTTTCTAGCGACAGCGCCGCCTGGCACTGGGTCCGGCAGCCGGCGGGGAAAGGGCTGGGGTTTATGGGGAGCATCTGCTACAGACCGAGCCAATGGTACACGAACTATGCCAGCTCTCTGCAGAGTCGAACGACCATCGCACAGGACACCGCCAAGAACCAGGTCTCCCTGCAGCTCCGCTCGCTGACAGCTGCAGACACCGCCAGGTATTTCTGGGCCAGAGACACAGTGACACAGAGCAAAGCGGGGACTGGCACAGAAAGGGGAAGCAGTTTTTCAACAGTGCAGAGATACTGGGTACCAGTGCCATTGGTAACACCGGGGGTGGGGGAGGACTCTAGATGTGATTCTCCACTGCTTTTACCCTGGTTCATTGCTGACAAAGCACCCGGTATTAGCTCCCCGGATCCGTATCTACAGTTACACTAGAACATGTGTGCCCATGACAATGGACCAGCTCAGCGCACCGCGAAACTTTCCGTTCCCCTCTCAGCCAGACAAAGACACCCCATCGGCGACTCCTCTTTTGTACACTGATACAAAGAAGGTATATATTGCCCTCTGACATTATCAGTTATCAGCCTTTACCTTATACAGGTTGGTTCAATCAAAACTTTTCTATCCATCACCCTGTCATAGTGAGCGGATATTTAAGAGGGGTCAGTGTGTCCTTGTATTGTCTTTGGGGCCTGTGTTTACACCATAGCCCTGCATTGGGATGTTCTGCCGCTACCCTTCTGGAATGTGTTTATGTGAATACGCAGTGCAGAGGAGTGCTTGTGTTTTTGCAGCCCCAGCCCTTGACAAGTTCGTGTATCGGACAGTGAGCCTGCAAGAAGAGATTTGCTTTCTAACAGGGTGTGAGGTTTGCTCATAGCTTGCCTCTTGCTAATTTTGCTTTATATTAACTGGGCCTGACGTTACTTAAGGCCTTACACCTTACACCGGGCCCCTCAGCCAGGTCTTGTGTCTCAAGCGCTCTCTTTCTACTACACCCAGTTTCACAGATGGAGAAACTGCGCTATAGGGAGGAGAAGGGGCTTGTTCGATGTCCCCCAGAAGGCCAGTGGCAAATCCAGGAAGAACACGCAGGTTTAGTCCCTGTTTAGAGCTCCACCCTACAAGCCGGTCTGCTTCATCTCAGTAGCATGATCGTCTTCATCGTCATCATCCATCATCATCATCATGGGCCGCATAATGCTGGAGGTCAGAGTCAATGATTCGAATAAATATTTCTGGTAATAGTATACGTATAAGGGTGAAGGATGAGGCACCTTACCAAGGGACTGTCTGTCTTTGACTGTGTGTCTGTGCAGCGTTTAACACAATAGGGCTGCGAACTTGCTTTCCGTCTACAGGAGATACCTCATTAATAATGCGTATCTCTTTAGAGCACGGGATTGCAGAAGCGTCTAAGGGCGCCCATATCCAACCGAATGTCCATTAGAGTAGGGGTCCTAACCCTCTTGGGATCTTTTGAAACAAAAACCAAAACAGAAGGGGTATAATTTCTTTTCTCCATATATTCCTTCATTCCTAAGAAGGTGCTGGCCTGCTTGTATTTGGCTGAGTACACCCCTTATTAATATACATTCCTGAATGTCCAGGTGATTTTCCAGCTTTCTGCTCCCTGGCATCTGTGCACCTCAGAATCATTGACTGATTTTATCTCCACCCCCCTCTTCTGAAACAGGGTCAGATCCTCCACATTTTCTAAGATGGGGAACTGAGGCAAAGGTTGCCTTAAGTGGCCTCCAAAGGTCCTACCCGGGGTTTGCAGATCAGTGGGGAATCTCTGACTCCTGCACCCCCCTCACACACCCGCAGCCCTGACTCATGCAACCCCCCACAACCCCTGCCCCACACACACCCAACCCCCTGCCCTCCCTGACTCCTTCACCGTCCCACACATACCCAGCCCCCCCATGCCCTGACTCCTGCACCCCCCCACACACACACACACATTACCACCTGCACCCCTCGCACCAAACGGAGCTGCCCCAGGTAAGCGCTCCACACCTCAGCCTCCTGCCCCGATCCTGAGCCCCCTCCTGCATCCAAACTCCTGGCCAGACCCCGCACCCCAAAGGTTTTTTACATTGTTTAATAAAAGGCCCTTATCCAAAGCGTTTACAATCGCTAGGTAATGGTACAAACAATATTTGGGAAGATCATTAAGTGGTCCACCGAGACCCCCAGTGATTTTCAAGTGGTCTGTGGGAAAATAAGTTCGACGACAACAACAGTCAAGGTACCTCACTTTATTTTCATTTACTTCCTATTACTTATAGGCGGAGGATGAAGAAAACAAGAATGAGAAACGGGGAGGGGGGGGCGGTAAGAGAGAATGATCTTTTTCTTGGCTGGGTCCCGAGGAGGGGCCCAGGGCCCCACTCCCTCTAAATCCGCCACTGGGCAGGACCAAGGTTCTGCCCCCGCAGCTGCCTGGCCCTGGGGCCCCCTGTCGTTGGGGGGCCCTGTGCCAGGACACTCTGTGTTTTACTGTAAAGCCTCCTCTGGCTTTATCAGTCTTTCACACTCTCCCTGCTGCACAATATTTGCCTTCCAGCACCACCCAAAAGAACCAAGCTTATGTTACCTGCCTATACACTGCTCTTCTCACAGCTGCCATGCGGCGGCAGTGTTGAATCCATAATAAACCAGAGTCCTGCAGGGACATTTCTGAAATGGGAATAGATCCATGTTACCCGGAAAGCTGGGGAATGAGCTTTTCTAAAAGGGCTGCGTCCTCTTTACCTCCCGGTTTCCGCTGGGCTTCTAATATGCTGGAGCTAGAGAACCCTACACTGACTTTGGTGTTTCCTCAAAGTTTGTATTCCCTGACTCCAGAAAAATTCTGCTCCCCCCAAAAAAGATACTAGTATTCTTAAGAAGTAGGAGTGGGATTTTTCAAAGATGCCTAAGAGAGAGAGGTGCCCACATGTCATCCAGATCCAATGGGAACTGGATATCTAGTTTTCCTGGGTTCATTTGAAAATCCCAGTCTAGAAGCTTCTCTCTTCATTCATATCATGAGAACAACTTCTGTCAGTGTAAGAAAGCAATTAAAATGAGAAGAGACGCTGCTAATGGTGATTGGTTTTAAGTACTATTCATCCATGTGGATGTTACTAGACATTGTTTAAACAGTATGAACATCGGGGAGGTGCTGCTGTGTATGTCTGTGCACTGGGAGGGTGTGGACTGTGAGCGTCTGTTGTCAACGTGTGTGTGTGTGATGTTGGTCTGGCTGTGTATATCTCTATCGTAGGGTTGTGGAAAGTGTGCTGTGCGGGTCCTGTGTGTGTAGCTCGTGTTGGGATGCAGCTGTGTGTGTTTTGTGAGTATGTGTGCTGCCTGAAGGTCAGGGGTGTGTGTGGGGGGGGGGGAGGTGTGCTCCTGTGTGTTGGTGGGGGGAAACCGAAGGCAAGAGACCCAGAGAGATTCTAACTACTTGTTTTCACCATTATTAGCCTCTCTTGCTGTACTTTTTGTTTTGACTTTCACCTAGCCACTGGGTGAATGGGATTTGGTCGCTTACGGACAGATTTAGAAAATAGCATGTGGGAGAGGCGATTTCCAAGCGCGCCTCCTATAATTAGTCAGTGAAAAGTCATTGGGACACGTGTCCAAAAACAAGAACTGACTCCAGCTGAAATGTTACTATTGAATCACAACTTCCTCAGTTCAGCTCAGTTCCGGTGTCCACTAAAGTCCATGGCGGCAGTTCCTGTCAGGTTAGTGGATGCTGGATCAGACCACAGGTCATGGGCCACGTCCACCTGACGCGTAGGGAAGGAGTTCCCAGTAATCTCCTTTCCTCTCTCATATACCCTGTGCGCTGAAACTTCATGCGAATTGCTGGTTGAGGCTTTCTTCTCAAGTGGAAACTACTCGCTCTACTCCGACTCGGTCCCCTGTAGGGCAGCCGGAAATTTATTCTCTAGCAGCCTCCTCTGAAACCCAACTGGAGATTTGCCACAGAGAAAGTGTCCTTGCTAGAGACGATGATGTCTTTATGCATTTTCCTTCTGGCCGCCCCCTGATGTAAGTAATTATGGAAGACTGATGTAAAACCTTAATGTTCCCACTTCGGCATAAAAGTGCTCTGATATTCTTATTATTTTCCATTTTCCCAGATGTCCTCTCAGAGATTCAGCTGGTGGAGTCCGGCCCGGGAGTGCTGAAGCCCGGAGAGACCTTCAAACTCACCTGTGCTGTGTCTGATTACTCCATTTCCAGTGGGGACTGGTGGCCCTGGATCCGGAAGTCCCCGGGCAAAGGGTTGGGATGGATGGCAGAGATGTATGGAGATGTGAGGACGTTCTCTGTAGACACTCCCAAAAATAAATTCTCCCTTCAGCTGAGCACCCTGACAACTGCAGATACTGCCATGTATTAATGTGCCAGAGAGTGACACCGTGAAACAGAGGAATAGCAAAAAAGGGGAGTGTTTTTAGACAGTGCAGTGAGGCCGATGTAATGCCACTCCCAAAACCAGTTAATACGAAGGGGGTGGAGGGAGACACCTGTGGAACAAAGTAGTCATCTTCCTGCAGGAGAAAGGAGAGGAAGTCACCCCCAATGGGTAGGGCAGCTAACTGCGAGTCAGAAGATCTGTGTTGTAGTCTAGGCTTGGCACTAGACATCAGGAGCCCTGGATTCCAGTTCTGACACTGTGCTGCTTGACTGTGCTTCCATACATGGGGACACTCAGGAAAATCCCCCTTTAAGGGAATTAGAGCCACTTTTCTTCTCAATGAGAGCGTCCACACGCAAGGGCTTAATGCATGTTCTCGTCACACTTTTAGTTGAATAACCTTAACTTTTCTGAGCTCCGTCATGTAGGAAGACCCTAGGCTCTTCTGAAAATCTCACCTTAACTTCCCAAGGGACTTGGATGTTTCGGAAAATCCCACCCTAAACTGACTATACAAATGGGACCGAGATGCATGCAGCACAAGATACGGCAGAGTTTGTCAAAGCCTAGGGGAATTAGGTGCCCAACTGCCCTTGACAGTCAGTTCCCTTTGCTCCATTCACACCCCCTCCAATTCTTATTTTTTTATCTCCTTATTCTACTCCCAATGGAAAAGTCCCTTTCATGTCAAAGGGCCCCAGAGTCAAGTCTTTGAAATATTGAGCCTGATTCTCCTCTCACATACACAGGCTTAAGTGAGGACCAACCCCCTGTGAAACCGGCATGCAAGTCGCTGCCCCAGGGGGGTTTCTGTTTAAGTATAAACCTCTGCTTCTCGCAGCTCAGACACGGCCACATGGTGACATCTGACTGAGCGCTGCCCTAACAAACCATGGAGTCTCTCTTGGTTTTGAAGTTGCTGTTATCTGCCCTGACTTGTGAGTATTTCTGGAGAAAGCAAGAAACTTTCATATCCTAAACTTCAGGTCTATGGAGTAAAACTGGGGTAGGAATAATAAGACCCATAAACATTTTCCCTCTTCCCAGGCATCCACTTGCAAGTTCAGCTGGTCCCGTCCGGCCCAGGAGTGGTCAAGCCCAGAGAGACCCTCACCCTGACCTGCGTCGTCTCTGGAGATTCCAGCGGTATCATCTCTAGGGGCTGTTGCTCCTGGAGCTGGATCCGGCAGAGTCCCGGGAAAGGGTTGGAATGGATGGGACGTATAACTAAAGGTGGGAGCACGAACTATGCCCCATCTCTCCAAAGCAGGATCACCATCATAGTAGATTCCTCCAAGAATCAGGTCTCCCTGCAGCTCCGCTCCCCGACCGCCACCTGTTCCAGTGCCCACAACACAGTGACACAGAAAGGGGAAGCGGGCTAACAACAGACAGTTAAAGTGTTTTATTGAAAGAAAGAAAGAAAGAAAGAAAGAAAGAAAGAAAGAAAGAAAGAAAGAAAGAAAGAAAGAAAGAAAGAAAGAAAGAAAGAAAGAAAGAAAGAAAGGCCACGGACACCGCCTGTGGAAATATTTAGCCTAAAATTCGCTCTCTCTCTAAAGGGATGTGGTGGTGGAACAAAGCTTCTGACACCTGCCAACGCTAAAGCAATTCATAATGGAAAGACAACAGCAATCAGGAAACACTGGCGAAGAACGAGATGGGGTGTATAACCCTGGATCAGAGCCAAGCTTTCCCCCAAAGCAGCACCGTTTTCTCCTGTAGGATATGTGCTCCCATCGCTGCTCCATACTCTGTGGAATCATTCTTACCACATGCAGGTCTTTGGGAGTGGGAACGTTTCCCAGGCAAAGGGAAATCTTGTGTCTCTCCTTTGTGCTTTTATAAGGAGACTCGGGGGGGGGGTGTTATCTAGCCAGAGCTCCTGATGCCAGCCCCCTTTTATCTCCCATCCCCTGTGTGTGAAACCTGCATGCAAATCCCTGCCCAGGGGGTTCCTCTTTAAATACAATCCCCTGATTGTTGGAACCTCAGCCTCTGCTCAGACACAGAACTAGCCTTTCCACCTCAGACAATCTCCTCCTTCACCATCTCCCCTCATGAAACCGGGCTTTTTTTTTTTTTTTTTTTTTGTCCCTTTCTGCTGCTCCATCCTGTGGAGTATTTCCGGCTCCTGTATTGATTTGGGCAGAAGATTTCAAAGGAAGCTGGGTGAAATGGGATGGTGTCCCTACCCTCTGTTTGCCAGAAGCTGGGAATGGGTGACAGGGGATGGATCACTTGGTGATTCCCTGTTCTGTTCATTCCCTCTGGGGCACCTGGCATTGGCCACTATCGGCAGACAGGATACTGGGCTAGATGGACCTTTTGTCTGACCCACCATGGCCATTCTTATGTTCTTACATTCTTATGAAAATTCTAAGCCATTCACCCCCAGCGGGGTGGTGTCACCTATTGATTTCTTTGTCCCCTCGCCCTTCAATATGACCATTCCCAAATCCAGCTGGTCCATTCCGACTGCGAGCTGGTGACACCAGGAGAGACCCTCGAACTGACTTGTAAAGTCTTCGGTGATTATCTTGTGGAGAGGGACTGGATCCGCCAGTCCCCAGAGGGTGGGTTACAGGGACTGGGAACCCTACATTCCTAGTGCTCGTCCTTCCAAAACTGACTCAACATCTCTGGGAATGCCCCCGAAGACGAGTTCTGTCAACAGCTGAGTGACATGATGTCAGGAAACAGGGTGTCGGCCATTCTCTGTGTCCAGACCCCTGCACACACCTGCCCTCTAGGGCTCTGCAGTGATCATACACCCTTACCCCACCACCTAGATACTTAAGAACTGCATAGGGGAAACTGAGGCACCCCCACACTATTCAGAGGAAACATTAAGAACAGTCCCACTTCGTCACATCTCTCCCCCCTTCGAGATCGAACTGAGCGGGGTCATTTTAGCCGGTGACCTGGGGAAGTTCAAAGCCACCAAGTTCCCGTGGATGCCCCAGCATCTCTCCCATTCCTTGGTAGGAGTTACACCAGGCCCTTCCAGTTTCACGCCCTCCCTTAGGTCAGGAGTAGTCAATAGCACTCGCAGGCCGCATGAGGGAAGGTTTATGCGACTCGTGCCCTTTGGCCACTCCAAAACCCCAGGGGGTCAAACTGGGATTGGGTCTTCTCCCCAACAAGCTGGCCAAACACAGCCACTTGGTTATAGGACTGTTTAACTTTCTTAACAGCTTTCACTTCATATGAGACCTTCTCAAAGCTATCCACACTGCATCTTTCAACAGGAAAGTCAGTGGATCCATTCACAACAGAAAATTTCTGGCTGTTAGGAACTGAAACTTTCTTGTTTAAATCACTTTCACACCCTTCAGTTGCAGTAAACTGCTTGCAAAGACTCCATGAGGATTCCTTTCCCGAGGGCTTTTCTATGCAACAATTCACCCCTCACAGAAATTCTGCTCTTACCCTCTTTACCTAGGGCTTGCTCTAGAGGAACACTTTCCTGAGCAACAACAGACTCTTTCTGGGTCTCTCTTACATCCAGAATTACCTATGGCCCATCCGGCGGATTCCTACACAATCCCCTTTCAGGCAAACTGACAGACTTCTGAGATAAAAGGTCAGAAGCATCCTCCTTCCCTTTGCCACACACAAGTTCAGGAATCTTTTCCTTCTTGCTACAGGTTTCCACACCCTCAGTTGGTAACACAATCACATCACCTTCATGCTCTCCTTGTATCCTGGCTAGGATCTCACCCTGATTAGACAGAGTTGCTACACCCTTTCCCAACAACACACTAGCAACAGGCAAATACAAGCACCAGAATTGTGTGGCCTCTGGGATTTTACATAGACACTAACTGGATGCGACCTAGTTACAGGGCCATTCTTCCGAGCAGACACAAACTTAGGACCCTTCTCTTCCTGGGCTTTAGCTGAATCCAGAACCAGCTCTGAGACAACTGCACGACCCTCAACCATCACAGGCTGAAAGGCCCCTTCTGTCTGCTCCACAGACAAAGAAGAGCTGGACACACTTTTTCCTTTCCCAGACACCCAGCTTGGGATCCCATTCCCCTTGTCCCAGCACACAAGGCTGGTCACAGACAACTGCTTGGAGATCAGGGTAGCTCCCTCCATAGGCCAGTCAATACCCCTGACACACACAGGCACGTTTCCTTCACTGTCCCAATTCTCCACCCAGCTAACAGGTAGGGTCCAGGGACACTCATCTTCCACTCTCCTCGCCTTCCCACCCTGCTGACTAGACACAGCCATCAGCTCACAAGGCTGCCTAGGCTCATCCAAACTTTCCTTACCAAGCACCTTGCCACTCCCAACAGATCCCCTGCCCTGCCTGTGTCTCCCCCCCTCAGCTGGGGTCTCAGCTCCCACTGTGCTCAGCGCTGCCCTTGCTGTCCCAGTGGGGTCAGGCAGTGAGCTCCCTGCTTTCCTCACTGCATCAGAGCCAGCCTGAGCACCCCCCCCCCCCCCGCTCCGGTGTGCAAGGGGGGCGGGGAGAATCTCTTTGTCCCACGCAGCCCCAGGGGTCTGGTTACAGGCAGGCAGGTAGCCTGAGCCTAGCCGCTCCTCCCCCCTGCCAGCCAGGTCATCTGCATTTTCACTGACCATTTCCCTCACCGCCAATTGGTTCCCTGGATTCAAATTCAAACCCTTTGCCATTACAGGAGCAGGGCCTGGATCCTGTCCCAAAGAGACACAGTCACACCCCAACAGGGTCTCGCAGGTGGTATCCTGGATCACCCCAATGGACAGCCAGCCCCACCCCTCCTGGGTCTGCACAGGGATCTGGGCCATAGGCAGGGCGAGAGGCTTTGTCCCTGGGACCCTCACCCAGCTCACCCAGCCCCTCAGCATCTGAGGCTGCACCACCCAGGGCCTGACATCAGTTCTCTCTGTCCCAGGATCTCGCCACCCCAGGAATGTCTCCCCATTGACCATCCCCTTCCGCTCCCACTGGGGGTCAGAGGGGCCTGGCCTCAGGAAACTCCACACAGGCATATAGGTTGGGACCAGGAGTGGGAGCCTGTCCACCTCCCCACCCATCTGGCTGATGGAGTCTATGGCCTTGGGACCCAGCAAGGGAGCTAGACACCTGGGCTTTTCTGCAGGGTCCCCCTGGTTCAAATCTCCAGCCTGCTCAAAGGCAGTGAGGTGGGCATCCACATCCTCCACTCCTTAACCAGGGGCAGCAATTTAGTCTTGAGCTTCCCTGAGGAACTGGCTCCCCAGGGTCTATCCCCACTCACCCCTGGGAGATCCCCTAGGCCTCTCCACTCCCCCACTGCCAGTTCATGCTGCTGCTGTTTCTGCAGCTCTTTCTCGGGCTCTCGCTGTCTCTCACAGTCCTCTTGCTCTCTCACACTCAGCTCCAATCCCGTCCTTCTCCGATCCCCCGATGGGGAACCCGATCATGAAGACCCCCATCTGGTCGGGGACAGAAGTCTTGGGGAGGCCTGGCTACTACTCCAGCTGCTCCCAGATCCTGCTATAGCCCCATTTGGGGTCAGGAATCTGTTCCTTAGAGCTGTCATCCTCCTCCAGCTGCACGATTAACTCTGCTTTGGTGAACTTTCCAATACTCAACCCTCTCTTTCTGCACAGGGTTACAATGTCCTTCTTAAGGAGATGGTGACAGGCCATCACTCCGCTCTTCCCATGTTGTTGTGGACTCACAGGCCAGTGTGCTCTCAGCTCCCCATGGTTTCCAGGGAGAACCCCTAGTGTGCCAGCCCTTCTCGAGGTCACCACCTCTTTGCCAGGGTCGAGCTGCAGACTCCTCCGCCCCTGGGACCACTCGCTGCAATCCCCCAGGGGACCCTGTTACTGCAAAAGTCCTTCTCTCTCCCAGGGCCAAGCCGCAGGTTCCTCTGCCCCTGAGACTGCTCATCGCAGTCCCCAGGGGAACCCTGTTACTGCACAGTCCTTCTCGCTTGTCACACACTCCTGGGGGTTAACTGCCCCCTGAAACCGCTCCTCTCTGAGCCTTCGGCACGCCTGGTCCCCATCAATCCCCCTTCGTTTTACTGATCCCCAGTCACTTACTGCAGGAAGCGCCATCCATGGGGTGCAGTAGATCCCACCACTCCCATCAGTTGCCAGGAAACAGGGTGTCGGCCATTCTCTGTGTCCAGACCCCTGCACACACCTGCCCTCTAGGGCTCTGCTGTGATCATACACCCTTACCCCACCCCCTAGAGACTTAAGAACTGCCTAGGGGAAACTGAGGCACCCCCACACTATTCAGAGGAAACATTAAGAACAGTCCCACTTCCTCACACATGACAGCTGCAGGAACCGCCGTGTGTTATTGCTCCAGACAAAGGCAGTGGGCCAGAGCAAAGCGGGGATTGGAGCTAGAAGGGAAACCGGTTTGCAAACCGCCCTTTAGCACTGGGCGTTAGGAGCTGAGGGAGCGGGGCTTACCGACAGGAGGGGTTTTCAGGAGGGGAAGCTAGGAAAATACCTTGTGTATCAAGTCCCCTGCAACACAACACACACTGCACGGGTCTTATTCCGTTTCGCTGGGAGCAGTACCACACCTGTATCTACACACCCACCCTGAAGACTTCTCATCCCCTCCAGCAGGCGGCAGCACGGACACATAGACCCAGAGAAAGCAAGCGAGCAAGGGGAAGTTACACACTCTCACCGCAAGAGTAGCAAACACACACGCACACACTGAGCCGGTTGCATCTCCTTCAGCAGGAGGCAGCAGTAAAACAGACAAACGTGCACACACACAGAGAGAGAGAGAGATGGGTTTATTACTCCTAAGAGGTAGCAACGACAGAAACACACAAAAGCGGATTCCGACTCCTTCCCTCCCCTGCGGTCGAGCAGGGAGGGACATCCACATACAGAACGAGTTGGTCTTTTCTCTACCTAGCAGGAGCCAGGAGGCCTCGCAAACACACCCTGGCCTTTCTTCTCGGGCGGGACTCATTCAATCCAGCAGAGAGCAGCAATGTTACACAAATGGATTTGCAAAAAGAAAAGGAGGACTTGTGGCACCTTAGAGACTAACCAATTTATTAGAGCATAAGCTTTCGTGAGCTACAGCTCACTTCCTCAGATGCAAATGGATTTGCACCCATGCGCTGTGACAAAGTCCTGCAAGGAGGCAGGGTGGCCCTCGAGCATTAAAATGGAGGAGAACTGGGTTCTGTTCCCGACTCTGTTGCTGGGTGACCTTGGGAAGTCACTTCACCGCCCTGTGCCTTAGTTTCCCCATCCCTAAAATAGAGATAATTCTCCTTCATTCCAATAACCGGCGGCAGGGACACACAGCAAGACAGGTTTCAGAGTAAGAGTCATACCCGGTCCACCCAGCAGGGGTCCGCAACATCCAAACAATCACACGTATGACAAGACCCAGATCTTATTTCACACCCCGCCGGGGACATCAACACACAAACACACAGCAGCGGAGAGCACAGGTCTGGTCGCTCACACTGAGGGGGTCAAGCAGCTAGGAGGGAGAGCTAACGGGTTTTATGCTCCGTGTCAGAGTCTTGACTATATTTAAAAGTGTTCGGTGTAACTTGAAGAACCGGCCCAGCGTCCCACAAATACATCAATTCCGTGTCTCACCCCGGTGCACGGCGCAGGCCTGTGGAAGGAGACTATTCCGGCTCAGTCAGAGCCCTCCCGCCCCAAGCCCTTTCACCTCCCACCGCCGCTGGGCGAAACCCACATGCAAATCCCTGCCCTGCTTAAACAGCAGCCCCCGGTCCTGCGAGCCTCAGGCACCGCACGGCGCTGGCCCGTTTCTTCCTGCTGAGGAGTATCCCCAGACCCCTTCCTGCTACACCTCTGCGACATGGCGTTGCTGCGGGGGTTTCTTTTCGGCCTCTTGGCAGCTCCCTTCGGTGAGTATTTCGGGAACACGCAGACCCCGCTTTCGCTCCCTGCCCGCAGTGGAGCGTCACTTCTCCTTTTCTCTCCCTTCGCCAAGGTGTCCTCTCACAGATCCAGCTGGTCCCGTCCGCCCCGGCAGCGGTGAAGCCCGGAGAGTCCCTCGCTGTGACTTGTAAAGTGTCGGGGGACTCCATCGCTACCCGCGCCTGGTGGAACTGGGTGCGCGAACTCCCCGGCCGAGGGCTGCAATGGGTAGGGCGCATCCATTTCTCCGGGAGCACGAACTACGCCCCCGACCTCCGAACCCGAGCGAACATTGCCAAGGATGACGCCAAGAACGAGTATTACCTGGAACTCCGCTCCCTGACCGCTGCAGACACGGCCACCTATTACTGCACCAGGTGGGACCCACGGTGATACACTCCGTGACAAGCCCCTGGTGGGGAGTCTCCCTGAATGAGTCGGCTACGTCTGTTCCCTGTTACAATCTTCCTACGCTCTCCTAAGGGGCCGGAGAGCTTTCCCCCTTGGCGCTGCTAGCTCGTTTCCAACCCCGACATGTTTCCAGGGAGTTTCTCCTATTTAGCTGGAATCTTCAATGACCGGGAGGAAGTGTGATTCAGGGATCAGGGAGCTGGCCAGAGGCGCGTCTGCCCTGTTTATTGCTCTGCGAGACCTGAGGCAATTCACTCAGAGCCAGATTTTTAAAGTTAAAGATTTTTAATAATTCCCGTTGAAACACCTTTAAAAATCTGGCCATTCATTAGTCTCTGTGACCGCCCCCCCCACACACACACATGCTCCAGGTCTACCAAAGGCTTAGAATCATAGGACTGGAAGGGACCTGGAGAGGTCATTAGTCCCGTCCCCTACACTCATGGAAGGACTGAGTTTTCTCTTCTGAACCATCCCTGACAGTGTTTGTCTGACCCGCTCTTAAAAATCTCCAGTGAAGGAGATTCCACAGCCTCCCTAAGCACAAGACTCACCTTCCACAAGTCTCTCCAGGGCAGATTTTCAAAGTTGGGCACCTCAAGTTGCAGATGTGCAAATCTCACTGGATGCCTAAGTTTATTAGTTTAGCTCACACCCGGCCAGCTATTTTAAAGATATTTAGGTGCTTATGGTGTAGATATTTGCCTAACTCCCATTGATTTCAATGAGTTGTTGACACCTGGGTACTTTTGAAAATTCCAATCGTTGCTTATCTGGATGTTTAGGAACCTAAATGCCTCTGAGAATCTGGCTTTCTCTGCCTCAGTTTCCCATCTGTGTAATGGGGATATTGACACTTCCCTACTTCACAGTAGAGTTAAGAGCACAAAACACACTAAAGATTGTGCTCAGACACTACGGTAATTAGCAGCAAAGAGTCCTGTGGCACTTTTATAGACTAACAGACGTATTGGAGCATGAGCTTTCATGGGTGAATCCTCTCTTCCTCAGCTGCGTGTAGTGGAAATTTCCAGGGGCAGATATAAATATGCAAGCAAGAATCAGGCCAGGGATAAGGAGGTTAGTTCTATCAGGGAGGATGAGGCCCTCTTCTAGCAGTTGAGATGTGAATACCAAGGGAGGAGAAAATGCTTTTGTAGTCCGCAAGCTAGTCACAGTCTTTGTTTAATCCTGAGCTGATGGTGTCAAATTTGCAAATGAACTGATGGGAAGAAGGAGGATCCTGGGAACTACAGGCCAGTCAGCCTCACTTCAGTCCCTGGAAAAATCATGGAGCAGGTCCTCAAAGAATCAATCCTGAAGCACTTGCATGAGAGGAAAGTGATCAGGAACAGCCAGCATGGATTCACCAAGGGAAGGTCATGCCTGACTAATCTAATCGCCTTCTATGATGAGACTACTGGTTCTGTGGATGAAGGGAAAGCAGTGGATGTATTGTTTCTTGACTTTAGCAAAGCTTTTGACACGGTCTCCCACAGTATTCTTGTCAGCAAGTTAAGGAAGTATGGGCTGGATGAATGCACTACAAGGTGGGTAGAAAGCTGGCTAGATTGTCGGGCTCAACGGGTAGTTATCAATGGCTCCATGTCTAGTTGGCAGCCGGTATCAAGTGGAGTGCCCCAAGGGTCGGTCCTGGGGCCGGTTTTGTTCAATATCTTCATAAATGATCTGGAGGATGGTGTGGATTGCACTCTCAGCAAATTTGCAGATGATACTAAACTGGGAGGAGTGGTAGATACGCTGGAGGGGAGGGATAGGATACAGAAGGACCTAGACAAATTGGAGGATTGGGCCAAAAGAAATCTGATGAGGTTCAATAAGGATAAGTGCAGGGTCCTGCACTTAGGACGGAAGAACCCAATGCACAGCTACAGACTAGGGACCGAATGGCTAGGCAGCAGTTCTGCGGAAAAGGACCTAGGGGTGACAGTGGACGAGAAGCTGGATATGAGTTAGCAGTGTGCCCTTGTTGCCAAGAAGGCCAATGGCATTTTGGGATGCATAAGTAGGGGCATAGCGAGCAGATCGAGGGACGTGATCGTTCCCCTCTATTCGACATTGGTGAGGCCTCATCTGGAGTACTGTGTCCAGTTTTGGGCCCCACACTTCAAGAAGGATGTGGATAAATTGGAGAGAGTCCAGCGAAGGGCAACAAAAATGATTAGGGGTCTGGAACACATGACTTCTGAGGAGAGGCTGAGGGAGCTGGGATTGTTTAGCCTGCAGAAGAGAAGAATGAGGGGGGATTTGATAGCTGCTTTCAACTACCTGAAAGGGGGTTCCAAAGAGGATGGCTCTAGACTGTTCTCAATGGTATCAGATGACAGAACGAGGAGTAATGGTCTCAAGCTGCAGTGGGGGAGGTTTAGATTGGATATTAGGAAAAACTTTTTCACTAAGAGGGTGGTGAAACACTGGAATGCGTTACCTAGGGAGGTGGTAGAATCTCCTTCCTTAGAGGTTTTTAAGGTCAGGCTTGACAAAGCCCTGGCTGGGATGATTTAACTGGGAATTGGTCCTGCTTCGAGCAGGGGGTTGGACTAGATGACCTTCTGGGGTCCCTTCCAACCCTTATATTCTATGATTCTATGATTCTATAAATTCATACTTTTAAAGGTCGCCATCCTGCAGCAAAAAAACTTCAGGACCAGACTACAAAGAGAAACTGCAGAGCTTCAGTTCATTTGTAAATTTGACACCATCAGCTCGGGATTAAACAATTAGATCCAGACTAACAGGGCTATCCCTCTGATATGGTAATTAGGGCATATCAATGACTGAAGTGGATAGTAAAAATTTTCCTGTCAGAGCTTTTCTGCAATGGAAAATTAAGTATTTAGCTAAAGTTTTTTTTCCAGAAAATCTCTTTGGGCATTTGGTTGAAAGATACTTTGGGTTTTGGCCAAAAAGTCCATGATTGGTGATGATTTTAAATTTTTACTTTTCAAGATTTTTTTTTTAACAAAAAGTTTTTCGGGGGGGAAACAACCCACTTTATACCCAGCTCTACTGGAATAAGACCCGTTCTCCATCTGGTCCAATCCTGCTGTTAGCTCAGTCAATGTAAACTAGACTCTGCTCTCAGTTACACTGGTACAAACCCAGCATCACATCACTAATATCTGTGGGATTATTTTAGGTATTCATCCCAGTCACTGAGGGCAGGACTGGACCCCACCAATATTAGCCTTGATTTCACAGGGAGCAGAAGCAAGCCCTACCTATATTTAAGGTTATTTCAAAGTTCCCCAGTGTCAGGGTTTCTTCCCCACTCTGAACTCTAGGGTGCAGGTGTGGGGACCTGCATGAAAACCCCCCTAAGCTTATTTTTACCAGCTTAGGTTAAAACTTCCCCAGGGTACAAACTATTTTACCTTTTGCCCTTGGACTTTATTGCTGCCACCACCAAGCATCTAATAAATATATAACTGGGAAAGAGCCCGCTTGGAAACGTCTCCCCCCCCAAAAAAATCCTCCCAAACCCTCCACCCCCTTTCCTGGGGAAGGCTTGATAAAAATCCTCACCAATTTGCATAGATGAACACAGACCCAAACCCTTGGATCTTAAGAACAAGGAAAAAGCAATCAGGTTCTTAAAAGAAGAATTTTAATTGAAGAAAAAGAAAAAGAATCACCTCAGTAAAATCAGGATGGTAAACACCTTACAGGGTAATCAGATTCAAAACATAGAGAATCCCTCTAGGCAAAACCTTAAGTTACAAAAAGACACAAAACCAGGAACATACATTCCATTCAGCACAACTTATTTTATCAGCCATTGAAACAAAACAGAATCTAATGCATCTCTAACGAGATTGCTTATTAACCCTTTACAGGAGTTCTAACCTGCATTCCTGCTCTGGTCCTGGCAAAAGCATCACACAGACAGAGAGACCCTTTGTTTCTGACCCCCGCCCCTCCAGCTTTGAAAGTATCTTGTCTCCTCATCGGTCATTTTGCTCAGGTGCCAGCGAGGTTATCCTAGCTTCTTAACCCTTTACAGGTGAAAGGGTTTTTCCTCTGGCCAGAAGGGATTTAAACAGCTCTGTTTACCCTTCCCTTTATATTTATGACACCCAGATTAAATTTCTTTAATTTTCTGCTTCTGAAGAGATCATCTCCCAGACAGATCAGAATCCTGAGTTTCGCTTGATGAAAAGGGCCAGGCCCCAAGAGAGATCCCCACCTGTCACCAGACCTAATCTATCAGCCAGTCAATTCTCCCCTGTTCCGCTGCAGGGCAGCAGCTGCTGCATCTCGATCTGTTTCCTCCATTTAGCCCAGAACCAGCTCCCTGCTGGCCCCTTTCATCTCCCCTCCCTGATGGGTGAAACCTGCATGCAAATCCCTACCCAGGGGGGTTCCTGTTTAAATACAAACTCCTGGTCCTAGAAGCCTCAGTCTCTCCCCAGACACTGAACTGCCCAGTCCCTGCTGCTGGGGAGTCAGTTCATTAATTCAGACCATCATGGACTCATTTTTCACCCTCTTATTCCTCTTAGCCACCCATTCCTGTGAGTGTCTGTGGGAGGGGGTAGGGAAAGTTCTGCTTCGCTTGTACTGGAGGGAGAAATGTCCTTTGACTTCAGCAGAGCAGGGGGAGTCCCCGGGGAGTATCTGATCAGCATTAGAATTCCTGAAACAAATTTCCTCCTTTTTGAGGTGTTCTTGCCCAAATCCAGCTGGTCCAGTCCAGCCCGGGAGCGGTGAAGCCCGGAGAGACCCTCACCGTGACCTGTGCAGTCTCGGGTCAGTCCATCACTAGTGGTCATGGCTGGCACTGGGTCCGGCAGCCTCCCGGGAAAGGGCTGGAGTGGCTGGGACGGAGATTTTACAGCAGTTCCACCTGGTACACAAACTACAGCTCATCTTTCCAGAGCCGAATCACCATCTCCCCTGACTCCTCCAAGAACCGGTTCTCCCTGCAGCTGGCCTCCCTGGGAGCTGCGGACACCGCCACGTATTACTGCGCCAGGCAGACACAGTGAAGCGGAGCAAAGCAGGGACCCGTGCAAAAAGGGGATGTGGATTCTGAACATACTCTCAGGCCTCTGGCATGGTGTAATTTATCTGTCTAGAGAAAGGGAAACACAAACACAGGAAATTTCCACTAGATGGAAATGAAGGGACATCTTCTGCTTCCCCTGTCCACTCCCTCCTCTCCCCAAATAGACTCCTTCGGTGCTAAACATTCATGAGAATCTTGGCACGGTGAAGAATCAACATCTATCGCTTCCTGGGGACTAGTCTACAAAAAATCAATTACTCCGAATTAATATAAATCAGTTTAGCTAAATGGGTGCCATTTTTGTGTGTGCATGCTCGCATTTCAGTTTCAAATTCGTTCCAGCGGTTCATCTTGGGAACCAGGAAAAATGCTGGAAGCAAAGTTTATAACCAATGCATAAGAGCGTCCACACACAGAAAGTCAAAACGGTTAATCTCAATGGGACTGGAATCACATAGTTACTTACATCATCACCCCTGTGAGTGGAGAAAGTGTACACACACACACACACACACACTCCCCAGATCTCATTCCTTCCAGAAGGATACAAGCGTCCACAGAGAGGGAGTGAGAGGGAGTGAGAATGCTCTTGTATTCCGAAACTCTGTAAAGGAACAAGTGAGTTTTCTCTCTCTCATAGAAACATGATTAGATATCGGATGAGACTCAAGGTCCATCTAATCCGGTATCCTACCTCCAACAGTAGCTGATGCCTCAGAGGAAGGTTGTTTGCAGTGTTGTTGTAGCCCTGGTGGTCCCAAAAAATATTAAGATACACAGGGTGGGTGAGGTAATATCTGCTACTGAAACAACTTCAAATAGTGAAAGAGACACGTTTTTGAGTAACGCAGATCTTCTCTGCAGGTCTGGAAAATATCAGACCTGAAGAAGAACTCTGTGTAGCCAGACAGCTTGTCTCTTTCACCTACAGAAGTTGGTCTAATCAAAGATATTATTTCACTCTGTCTCTCAGAAGAAGGTGTAAAACCCACACAATAAGCAGATGGGTGATAATCTGTGCCACACACAGGTTTTACTAAAACAGATACTAAAACTCAAAGATTACTTATGGGCTTGATGCAGGAATCATTGGGTGAGGTTCAATGCCCTGTGTTAAGCAGGTCAGACTAGATGATCAGGTCCCTTGGTAATCCCATCTAGTCTTAATATCTACGAATCTATTAAAATTACAGAATTTTTCCCAATGTGATTGCAAATGAAATGAAATGATGTGAAAACTCAATGGAATTTTACTTTCAATGAGATTTGGCTGCCTTACTGCCTTAGGTCTTTCTGAAAAAAGAAAGACATTTAATTATAATAATTAAAACAAGAACTCAGGCTCACACCTTCTGTTTAACCTTCAGCGTTTGCACACCACCTGCAGCAAGGCTTCCTGACATTGGCAGACACAGCCACCTATTCCTGGGCCAGAGGCAGCCCCGTGACAGGGAGCAAAGCAGGGACTCACACAAAAGAGAAGAGGTCAGTAAACAATAGTGAGGTCAGAGTTACAGAGAGAGTTAAGCCACCCAGAGAGAGACACACACAGTAAATTCAATATGAAAAAACAGATATGAAGAGATTTTTTTCAGAGAATCCAGAACTTACCCCCTTTTCCTGGACACAGTTTCCTTTCAGCTCCCACAGGATCTCATCAAACTTCCTGAGAAAATAAATGTATTTGTTTTCATTGCAATGGTTCCAAGAACAGGCAGGAAAAGATTAATGGAAACATAGATTACACAAAATCACTCAGGGCCCCGGGGCTCTGCTCCCTGATTTCTTCAGACAACACACAGCCAACCTGTGGAATTCTTTGCAAGAGGATGTTGTAAAGGCAAGACTATAACAGGGTTCAAAAAAGAACTAGATAAGTCCATCAATGGCAATTAGCCAGGATGGGCAGGGATGGTGCCCCTACCCTCTGTTTGCCAGAAGCTGGGAATGGGCAACAGGGGTTGGATCACTTGATGATTCCCTGTTCTGTTCATTCCCTCTGGGGCACCTGGCATTGGCCACTGTCGGCAGACAGGATACTGGGCTGGATGGACCTTTGGTCTGACCCAGTATGGCCATTCTTATCAGCATGTGAATTTGTGGCTATTTCTGTGTATCCAGGTGTGTACAGGAGTATGTTTTCTGTGAACCAAGAAAGTCTCTTTCCTTCCAGTAGAAGGTAACACTGACTCAGGCCCACACAAACCAAAATAAGCACAACAAATCTCATTCCCTGCCTTAGGAGGCAGCAGTCTTTCTCACACCCCATCAGAGTCCCGTCCCCCGCCACCGACCCCATCTGCTCTGAACTCTGGTGTACAGATGTGGGAACCCGCATGAAAGACCGCCCCCCTCCCAAGCGCATATCCTACCAGCTTAGGTTAAAACTTCCCCAAGGCACAAGTTCTTTTCCTTGTCCTTGGATGGTATTGCTGTCACCACCAAGTGATTTAAGCAAAAATTCAGGGAAGGGTCACTTGGAACCCTCCCCTGCAAAATATCCCCCAAGCCCCTTCACCCCCTTTCCTGGGGAGGCTTGAGAATAATATGCCAACCAATTGCCTTAAATGTAAGTACAAACCAGACCCTTTATCTTTAGGACACTAAAATCAATCAGGTTCTTAAAAGAAGAGCTTCAGTATAAAGAAAAATGTAAAAGTATCACACCTGCAAAATCAGGATGGAAGATAACTTTACAGGGTAATAAAAAGATTTAAAACACAGAGGACTCCCCTCTGGACTCAGCTTCACAGCTACAGAAACAGGAATAAAACTACCTCTTAGCATAGGGAAAATTCACAAGTTAAAACAAAAGATAATCTAACACATTTCCTTGCCTTACTTACAATTTTTGTAATCATAGATGAATCATTTCAGGTTTTATTTTCAGGAGATGTTGTCCCTTTCTGGTCTCTCTGTCCGGAGAGGGAACAATAAAAAGAGCACAAACAAAACCTCCTCCCTGCCCCCACCAGATTTTAAAGTATCTTCTTTCCTCATTGGCCTTCTGATCAGGTGCCAACTAGGTTATCTGAGCTTCTTAACCCCTTACAGCGATTCAGTACGGCTTCCCAGGAGGGATTTTATGTTACCCGTATTTCTATGTTTATGACACACCCACCCTCACTCCGAGGCAGTTCTTCTACCTGGAAAGCACCTAATAATAAGGTGCTGTATTTCCCTCCATCCTGGCTTTTCAGATTCGGCGCTGTGTCCTGCCATCACAGCCTGTGTTCTGGCAAAGCCCACGGGCTGCATCTTCTCTTCATTCCCTTTTCCTTCCCTGTCGCCACAGCTGCTTGTCAGGTTCTGTGGCCTAAACCAGCCCTTCCCCGCAATTCAGCTGCTGCTCCTTCCCCATCTGGCATTCCCATGTCATTTCCCCAAGGACACTGTTTATATCTATTTCATATGCCCAACACATTTTCCGAATAGCCACCGCTCCAATACAGGGACACCTTTTACTCAACTGTGGAGAGAGAAAGAAAGAAAGAAAGAAAGAAAGAAAGAAAGAAAGAAAGAAAGAAAGAAAGAAAGAAAGAAAGAAAGAAAGAAAGAAAGAAAGAAAGAAAGAAAGAAAGAAAGATCGTTCAAGTGTAGACTAGGGGATATAAACCCTGGAAAGGCACTTTTCTACCCAAATGAGAGTGCACACTTGGGGATAGACCAGGATATGTACACATGGATTTAAATTTACATTTAGGTTATACCAAAACTAATTTCCCCTGTAGACAAGGCCTAAGTCAAACTGGAGCAAGTCTGTTTCTAAACCACTCCTGACTCCCTAGAGCACTCAGATCTGGTCTACACACAGCTACACACATTCATATAACTGCTTGACTTAGGAGAGTAATGTTTTCACCCATGTGGTTATAACAGTGCAAGGCCTACTGTGGATGAGGTTATACCCGAGTAAAGGTGCCTTACTCCAGTCTAGTTTGTCCTCTTTCTCGCTGGGTCATGAGCTGGCATTTTGTCCGCCTTCTCCATGGACGTCCCGGTGTCTGAGAGGAAGGGCAGAGTGTCTGACCCCAGAATATTAGGTGTCCCCGAGCCATTCCCTGCTCTTCTCAGCAATGTCCGAACCGCATAGCTTGGAACGGAGTCACCGGATACTTTACAGGTCAGTGTAAGGGATTGTCTGGGTCCAGCCTAACTCACACCTGCACACAGAGCAAGTCTCACTCCCTCCAGCAGGGCCCAGCAGTGTCTCTCTCACACTCTCTCTCCCCCTCACAGGTGTCTCTGCTACAGGAAAAGCACCGGACCGTTTCCCCCACGCGTGCGCTCTAGACTGTCCCTGGGTTGCTGCCCTCACGGCCTTTATTCTGGCAGAGCCCAGAACCTGCACCGTCCCTCCCTTGGTCACACGCTAACACATGAAGTTGATGTGTGACTCTGCTTCCCACCAGACAGCTCCCTACCTAGAGGGGCCCCTCCCTTTATACCCGCTGGGGAAACGCCGCATGCAAATCCCTGCCCCGGGGGGTTCCTGGTTAAATACAAACCCCTGGTTCTAGGAGCCTCAGTCTCTCCCCAGACACAGAACTGCCCAGTCCTGCCTGCTCGGGAGTCTCCCTCATTTTATGAGAAAGAGAATGACATCTCTGTGGCTTTTCCTTCTCCTGTTATTGGCCCCCAGCTGTGAGTGTCTCTTGGGCAGTGGGAGAATTGGGGGCAGCTGCACAGATTCATTGGCTGGCTAATTTCGTCCATATTTTGTTTTCCTCTCCCCAGGTGTCCTCTCCCAGGTGCAGCTGGTCGAGTCCGGCCCGGGTGGGGTGAAGCCCGGACAGACCCTCACACTGACCTGCGCTGTCTCGGGTGTCTCCATCACTGACAGCAGCTACGCGTGGAGCTGGGTCCGGCAGCCCCCCCGGAAAGGGCTGGAGTGGGTGGCACGTATATACCCACACGACGGGAGAAAGTGGTTTGCCGCGTCGCTCCAAAGCCGGACCACCATCTCTTCGGATACCTCCAAGAACCGGTTCTCCCTGCAGCTGGCCTCCCTCGCGGCTGCAGACACCGCCATGTATTACTGTGCCAGAGACACACAGTGACACAGAGCAAAGCGGGGCTGGTACAAAAAGGGGAAGCGGATTGTCTAGACTCACTCGGGGCCCTTTCACACTCACGTCTCCATTAGAAGCAGAGTGAGACAGTGGCCAAAAGGAGGTTTAGGAGGTGGACATCGGGGAGAGAAAATTCCTGGTCTACTAACTCAGCTCCTCCTAACACGGACACCCAGAGATCACATCTCACGGCTCCCCAAGAGGGAAACAATCAGACAAGCACCCGCAGGTCTCATTCCCATCGGTGTGGGAGGATTTATAGCTATATACATATCAATACGAATACAATATATAAATATGTATGTGTCTATATTAAATCTATTCAGTGCATATCTCTCTGTGTAGACACACACTAAACATTTCCCCTGTCATTCACACATTACTGGGGTAATTTTGATCGCTAATTCGGCACCTGAGGTCCGAGTGTCGCTGGTTTAAACCCTGAGGAACAAGGTTTAACTTCCCTGCCAAATTCTGCCCCTCTCCAGTGCGTGTCCCAGCCCCGCGCCTGACTTACCACAATTACAGATGTGTGTGTGTGTGTGTACATATACTAAATACATATTGTGTGGGTCTATATGTGTAGACACTCGCTAAATATTTCCCCTCCATTCACACCACTGTGGTTCTTTTGGGTGTCGATCACTGATTTGGCTTCGGAACCCCTGAGGTGTGACTATCACCCGGGGTTATGCTCAGATAAATTGGTTAGTCTCTAAGGTGCCACAAGTCCTCCTTTTCCTTAAGGACAAGGTTTAACATCCCTGCCATATTCCGCCCCCTCTCCAGTGTGGCCCCAGCCCCGGCCCTGACCTACCACAATCACAGGACTCCTTTGGATGCAGCCCAGAAGCTGCCGCTCTCCTGTCTGCCAACTTCCCGGCCTCCCTCCCTGCCCTGAAAGGTGTTTGCTAGTTTACTTGGGCAAATCCAACCTTTCTCCCTCTCTCACTTAGATGGGGTGGCCTCTGAGCTAGAAAGACCAAGACAAAGAGAGCTGTCCCTCACCCTCCCGGTCCCGGGCCCCCTTTACCCAAATCCCCGCTCCATTTTCTGAATCCTCTTGCTTCCCCTTGGCTGCTTTCACCTGTGTTTTGTGTGAGCATCTGCCTCTGTACAACCATATTCCAAATTCTCTTTCCAACCCCACTCAAATGACGTCAACAATTCAAAACGCGCCCATATCCAGTGGGTTTGGGGATCCCAATTCCCTTAAATCCTGTTCCAAACCCCCACCCATATCTGCAAATTTTACATTAGCCACACACCTGTCCCCCACCCCGCTGTACGACTCTCAGGAGATGGACTCAGAGGATTAAGGCTGCGGGGTTAAGAAGCCTGCGATATTTAGGAGCCAGAATCTCCCTGGATTTCACTGGCAGTTGGATGCCCAGCCCCCAACCGGTCTCTGTTCTTCTCTACCCAGTGTCACCAGACCCTGTGAGAGACTCCCAACGATTCCTGGATTTCTCCAAGGAGAAACTGCTGAGCTTGAATTAACATGCAAACTAGACACCGTGAACCTGGGTTTGAAGAGAGACTGGGAGTGGCTGGGTCATTCCACATATTGAATATATTTCCCCGTGTTAAGTGTCCTCCCACCTTCTTGTCAACAGTCTAAATGGGCCATCTTGATTATCACTACAAAAGTTTTTTCTCCTGCTCATAATAGCTCATCTGAACTAATAAGCCTCTCACAGTTTGTATGGCAACTTCCACCTTCTCTGTATGTATCTATCTTCTTACTACATGGTCCATTCTATGCATTTGGTGAAGTGAGCGGTAGCCCACGAAAGCTTATGCTCAAATACATTGGTTAGTCTCTAAGATGCCACAAGTCCTCCTTTTCTTTTTGGGGATACAGACTAACACGGCTGCTACTCTGATTCCTGGATTTGACCCTCACAATCAGCAATGAGGCAGGGAAGTCTCTTTAACCCCATTTTACAGACGAGGCACTGAGGCCCAGACACACTAAGGCAGAGATTACCCCACTCGCCTAGGGTATGTGGGCACCCACCTAACTCGAGTGGTATCTGTGCACCCACAGCCCCGACGTGGATTTACCCAACGGCAACAGGGAGGGTCTGAGTTATTTAGGATCTGACCCTGCGACTTCTGTCCCAGCTGCTGGGGCCCCAGGCGAATCACCAGACCAATGTACATGTGCCCTGAGCTGAGCGCACTGTCTCTGGGGTGTAAAGGGGACCTCTGTCCCCGAGGGGACATGGCCATGTGCTGATCGCTCAAGTCCGCCTACTCTTACACCAGTCCTGGGGAACCTGCGTGCGAATCTCTGCCCCGGGGGGCTCCTGTTTAAATCCAAACCCCTGGTTCTAGGAGCCTCAGTCTCCCCCCGGACACAGAACTGCCCGGTCCTGCCCGCTGGGGAGTTTCCCTCATTCTATGAAAACGAGAATGAAATCTCTGTGGCTTTTCCTGTCCCTGTTCTCTGCCCCGGCCTGTGAGTGTCTGTCGGGTAGTGGGGGAAATCAGGGACCGAGCCGCAGACTTTTCCGGTGGGTAACGTTTGCTTTTCTCCCCCCCTCCCCCCTGCCCCGCGAGATGTTCTCTCCCAGATGCAGTTGATCGAGCCCAGCCCGGGCATGGTGAAGCCCGGAGAGACCCTCAGCATCACCTGTGAAGTCTCCGGAGTCTCCGTCAGCAGCTACCATTGGCGCGGGGCCCGGCAGCCCCCCGGGAAAGGGCTGGAGTGGATGGCGGTTATCCGCAGCACTGCACAGGGAGGGACCACAGAGTACAACTCGGCTCTCACACCTCGGGTCACCATCACCAGGGACCCCTCGAAGGAGGAAGTTTATCTCCAGCTCCGCTCCCTGGCAGCTGCGGACACCGGCACCTATTACTGTGCCCGACACACGGTGACACGGAGCACCGGGACTCGCACAGAAAGGGGAAGCGGATTTCTAAATAGTCAGGCGACTTGAACACTCAATTTGTGCTCTAGGAGAAGAGACAGGCGGGGCATTCACCCACAGTGTGATCACAGGAACCAACCCCCTTTCTCTCCCTACATCCCACCCTCTCCCAGCCCCTTCCACCGCTTCCTCCTGCTGCGCACTGACATGTGGACCCGGGGACTCACTGAGACGGGGTGACGGCTACATTAACGGTGAGATACTCTGGGCCTGGTTTCCAAAAGATGCTCGGCCCCTGCGTCTCTGATTGACCCTCAGTCACTGCTGTGGGGGATGATCCACTTCTGGGAATCCGGCTCGCTGTGACTCGCCTTGGGCACCGAGTGATTCACGCTCCCAGACTCAGAAACCGGTGTCGGAAACGTTGCTTGAGGGGAGCCAATGTCAGAGGCGCTAAGCAGGCGCTGCTGTGCCTGAGGTCAGTGAGAGCTCCAGGGGCCCAGCACCTCCAAAAACCAGCCCTCCCACTGCAATGCGTTATGAGAGGAAGGGTAGGGTTAGGGGAAACGCGCGGGGCTGGTTTAAAGAGATTCGGGTTTAGTTCTGGTCTCTGTCAGACACTGCCTGAGAGAAAGTGGGTAACTCAGCTCAACTCTCCCCCTGCCTCAGCCCCCATCTGCAAAAATCCCCGCTCCCCGCTCGGGCGTCTCACGCCCACATCCTGCCAGTGACACACAAGGCCGTTCTTGAGCGGCTGCAGCTCTGGAAGTGGCCGGACGGGGGCGCTGCTCCCAAAGCAGAATGGAATCCTACCGCAGCCGGATCGGGCCGGGAACTGAACCACCGGTGCGGCAGCCCGGCTGTGCAAAGCCAACAGTCCCCGGGGCCCTGTCATACCGTTCCCTGCTCCCAGGGCTTCAGGGCGCGTGACCAGACTTACCAGTGTCGGGAAAGGGCAAAGGATCGCAGAGCCCTCTTCGCCCAATGAAAGGCAATAGCACTGATTTTATTTCAAAGGAACAACCACTTTATAATCACAGTAACAAATTTCAGCCGCCCAAAATCAGGGTGATGGGCACCGGTCAAAGAATATAGCCTAGAACATAGGAATCACCAGACTGGGTCAGACCAATGGTCGGTCTAGCCCAGGACAGTGGCCAATGCCAGGTGCTTTGGAAGGAATGAAAACAGAGCAGTGTAATCAGTGATACATCCCTTCTAGTCCAATCCCAGCGTCTGGTACTCAGAGATTTCGGGACACTGGAAGCCTGGGGTTGTGTCCGTGACCATCTTGGCTCATAGCCATTGATGCACTTAGCCTCATAATACGAGAACTAGGGGGTCACCAAATGAAATTAAGGGGCAGCAAGTTTAAAACAACCACAAGGAAGTATTTCTTCACACAAGGCACAGTCGTCCTCTGGAACTCTTTGCCAGAGGATGTTGTGAAGGCAAGACTATAACAGGGTTCAAAAAAGAACGGGATAACTTCATGGAGGATATGTCCATCGATGGCTATTAGCCAGGATGGGCAGGGTTGGTGTCCCTAGCCTCTGTTAGGCAGAAGCTGGAAATGGGCGACAGGGGGTGGATCACTCAGTGATTACCTGTTCTGTTCATTCCCTCTGGGGCACATGGCATTGGTCACTGTTGGAAGACAGGATACTGGGCTGGCTGGATCTTTGGTCTGACCCAGTGTGGCCATTCTTATGTTCTCCATTAATTATTCTAATTTTTTTAATCCAATTTTAATTTTGGCCTTCACAACATCCCATGGCAACGGGTTCCACAGGTTTGACTGGGACTGTGCATTGTATGAAGAAGTACATAATTTGGAGACTCCTACTCTGGCAGAATGAGAGAAACGGGCCAGACCACACAGTGTTCGCTAATAATTTGTTTATTTCCTTGCCCTGTTACACAGCTATGAGAGAGCAACTGAACAAAAGAAGCAGAAGAACTCTTCTGATTTCAACTCCTTTGCAAGGGTGATATCCCTTAGTATCTAAAATCTAAAGGTTTATTGAAAGAAAGAAAGAAAGAAAGAAAGAAAGAAAGAAAGAAAGAAAGAAAGAAAGAAAGAAAGAAAGAAAGAAAGAAAGAAAGAAAGAAAGAAAGAAAGAAAGAAAGAAAGAAAGAAAGATGAGAGTTAAAAGTGGTTAAAGGAATCGAATACATACAGTAATGGCAAAATTCTTGGTTCAGACTTGTAGCAGTGATGGAATAAACCGCTGACTTAAGTCAAGTCTCTAGCTGCTTCCAAATCATTGGAAGGTCCTCAATCCTTGCTTAGAATGCTCCCATTAATATAAGTTCATAGTCCAGAGGTTTGAGCAGGACAGAGGCTGCAGGAGGAGAAAATCAAAATAGAGGGGTTTCCAGAGCCATTTATACCCTTTGCCATGGTGAGGGAAACCCATAATTTCAAACAAAAACCTCAGTTTAGATAGTGGAAAACCCCAGGTGACCAGATAGTCTTTGGGGTCACATGGGCAAGTCACATGTTCATGCCCAGTTTCGCTCAGTCATTTCAGGAAGTCATTACCTACACCCCAAACAGCACATTTATAGGACAGTCCACTCAGGGTAGCTGGGCGTCTCCCATGGTCCACTGTCAGTGAAGTGACCTTTTGATGGGCCACTCAATTTGAATAGTTCCTCCAAGATGTGCTGACTGGCTACCTTGTGGGATGTACCCCAGGAGCAAACATTTGAAATCCAGCTATAGAGCCAATATTCATAACTTCAAGTACAAACATGATACTTGCATACAGATAGCATCATCATAACCAGCAAGTCATAACCTTGTCATAGACCCTCACTCGAGGACCTTTGTACAATATTTGCTGCAAATATAGAACAGTGGTTGCAACAATGATCTATAGGGTCATATTCTAATCAGAGAATGTCACAGACACCCATAGACTTCAGCAGTCTTCGGATCACACCCTGTGACATGAAGTGGGTGTGTGGCTCTCCCGGGCACCAGACAGCATTCTCTGGACAGGGATCTCGCTGGTAGTCTTTCCACACTGGCTGAAACCCGCATGCAAATCCCTGGCCCAGCAGGGACTCCTGAGTCCCAGTCCCAGACCCTCTCCTCCGGACCCCCCAACCTGCCCCTCCTTTCATTCCATGGACCCTGAGCTGAGCGCAGGGCCTCTCCTGGGTGTAAAGGGGACAACTGTCCCCGAGGGGATATCACCATGTACTGAGCACTTACCCCCCTCATTTGTTATAGCCACCCTGGGGAACCCGCATGCAAATCCCTGCCCCTGGGGGTCCTGTTTAAATCCAAACCCCTGGTTCTAGGATCCTCAGTCCCTCCCCAGGCACAGAACTGCACGGTCCTTCCTGCTGGGGAGTTTCCCTCATTCTATGAAAACGAGAATGAAATCTCTGTGGCTTTTCCTTTCACCGTTCTCTGGGACACGTGAGGAAATTAGGGACACACACAGAGACATTCAGTGGCTAAATCATTCCTCGCTTTGCTTCCTTTCTCCAGGTGTCCTGTCTCAGGTGCCCCTGGTCCAGTCCGGCCTGGGTGCGGCGAAGCCTGGAGAGGTTCTCGCCCTGACCTGCGCTGTCTCCGGGGTCTCCGTCACTGACGGCAGTTACTACTGGCAATGGATCCGACAGGCTGTCGGGAATAGGGCTGGAATGGACGGGACTCCTACGTCCAAGTAGCGGGGGTACAAGTTACGCCCCGTCCCTCCTGGGCCGAATCACCCTCTCTGCAAATTCCTCCAAGAACCAGGTCTCCCTGACACCTCTTACTGCCCCCGATGCCCAGTGACCCAGAGCACAGGGTGACTTGCACAAAAAGGGGAAGGAGTTTCCATGCAGGGCATTTAATATCCCAGGTCTTGCATTATCTGCAGGCTTGGAGGGATCAGATTTCATCACACTCAGAAACCCTCCCACCCCCGCCCCCGCAAACATATTTCCTTCCACCAGCATTGAAATGTACAAATGCTCAAATAAAATAATGCTGAAAACACACAATTCGGTGCAACTATATAACAATCAAACATGGTTTCAAATGGACATTAACACTGGCTGTCAAAACTATTTAAAAAAAAATTCTGCGGAGCCTAATTATCTCCAAACTCCGCTTGGCTACAGGCCGGTAATGTTCACAGGATCCAGGCTAGGTCCTTACATAGGTCAAGGACAGCCACTGCGTCAGCTCTCTGTAGGTGGAGCCGCTCTGGCAGCTAAGGAAGGACGAGTCTCAAAGGGCAGGAGGGACGGGAATTATCCAAGAGCTCGAAGCACCAACAATCTGGGTGGGGCACCCACAAACAGAGGCACCGGAAGTCATGTTCATCCTCCTGGCCCAAAATCCCACCTCCCGAGGAATTTCAACAAGGCAGAGCGAGCTGTGCAGGGGCCGAATTGGTGATTCCTGGGTGCCCGCAGCCACTTATCCCCAATAAAGAAACACTCGGGATGGATGGAACCGTCTTGGGGTTTCTCTTCCCTCTCCTGGCTGCCTTTAGGTGAGAAATTAGGGGAGGCCCAGAGAGAGAGAGACAGAAAGGGCGGAATAATATATCTTATGTGTTAAGAGAAAGGGATTGGGGATGTTTTCGGCTGGGTTAAAGAATAAGGCAGGGTTGGGGTCAGGGGATAAATGCAGGTTCCTGCTTAAGGCGAGGGTCAGGGTTACTGCGCCAGGAGGGACAGTGACACGATGCAGAGCAGGGACTGGCAGGCGAAGGGGGGCGGTGGTTTCTAAGCAGCCCAGGGAGGCCGGGGTTACAGGGACAGCGGAGCCCCGCAGAGGCAGAGACCGAGCCCAGTGGAGAGAAGAGGACACGCACACCTACAAACAAGTGTTTCTAAAAATGCCCCCAGAAGACACCCAGTTTCTCTGGACACGATTTACCTCCGAGCTGCCACAGGAATCACGTCAACCTCACCGACAACCAACATGCAGATCCCGGTCCCTGCGGGGTCTCCTGTGTCCCAGGCCAGTGCCCTGCCCCCTGGGCCCTCCTCCCTCCCGTCCTGTCGTTGCATGTGGGCTGAGCTGAGCGCAGGGTCTCCCTGGGGTGTAAAGGGGACCCCTGTCCCCGAGGGGACATCGCCATGCGCTGAGCGCTCACCCCCCTCATCTCTGACACCCGCCCTGGGGAACCCGCATGCAAATCCCTGCCCTGGGGGGCTCCTGTTTAAATACAAACCCCTGGTTCTAGGAGCCAGTTACAGAACTGCCAGTTCCCAGCCCCTGGGGAATTTCCCTCATTCTATGAAAACGAGACTGAAATCCCTGTTGCTTTTCCTTTCGCTGTTCTCAGCCCACACCCGTGAGTGTCTCTGGGTCAGTGGGGGAACTAGGGACACAGACATTCAGTGGCTAATTCCTTCCTTGCTTCATTTAGCTTTGCCCAGGTGTCGTCTCCCAGGTGCGGCTGGTCCAGTCCCGTCCGGGGCCAGCGAAGCCCGGGGAGACCCTCACCCTGCCCTGCGCTGTCTCCGGGTTCTCCCTCACTAGCGGCGGCTGTGGTCGGGACTGGGTCCGGCAGCCTCCCGGCAAAGGGCTGGAGTGGCCGGCAAGGGTTAATCCCAGCAGTGGGGGCACCAGCAACGCCCCGTCTCTCCAGAGCAGCTTGACCATCTCCAGGGACACGGCTACACATGGGCTCTCCCTGCCGCTCCCCTCGCTGACAGCCGCCGACACCGCCGCCTGGTCCTGCGCCGGACACACAGTGACCCAGAGCAGAGCGGGGCTGGTACAAAACGGGGAAGCGGCTGATAAACAGCAGAGTCAGGCCAGAGGGACAAAGCCATTTTGAGCCCCCCCCCCCCCCCCCCCACACACACACACGCTGCCCACACACACCCAGTGGCTAGAACAGGACAAACAGCCCCAGGGATATTATGAAAAGTGCCCCCAGAAGCAGCCCCGAATGTCCTGCCAGCTGCCCCAGGGATCCCGGCCAGCTACCGCCGAAACACGCGAGTTGTTTGTATTTCAGTGGCTCTAGGAACAGGCGGGACCGACTCACGGAGGTGCAGAGTCCGGCCCGGGCAGGGACCGGGGGAGGTGTCGATCTGTTTGCCTGCGAGTGTCTCTGCATATCTGAGTAGACTAAGGTCTATTTCCAGCACGAACCCCCAGCACACAGGTCCCCCCAATCCTCCTTCCTTCCTTAGGGGCCGCAGTCTCGCTCTCTCGCACACACTCCGGCTTTTCTATGAGGAAAGCACCCAACAAGAAGCTGCTGCATTTCTCCCCCGGGCTTGGTTCAGACTCTCCCCGTATCCCAGCCAGCGCAGCCCCTGTTCTGACAACGCCCAGACCCTGCAGCGTCTCTCCCTGCCCAGTCCCCTCACACTCAGCGCAGGGCAGGGAACCTGGGGCAAATCCACAGACTCTGGTGCCTCAGTCTCCCCCCAGAACCCGAACTGCTCCTTGTTGGCTGGACGTTTCCCTGTCTGCTTCAACCCCCAACGGGAACTCTCTGTGGCTGTGCCTTTCCCTGGAGCCCCAAACATCACCCAGGCCTCATCCCACCCTGCCAGGAGCAACGCACCCACCCCACTCGCTGTTACATACGAACATATGAATGGCCAGACTGGGTCAGACCCAAGGTCCATCTAGTCCAGTGTCCTGTCTTCCAACAGTGGCCAGTGCCAGGTGCCCCAGAGGGAATGAACAGAACAGGGAATCCTCAAGTGATTCATCCCCTGTTACCCATTCCCAGCTTCTGGCAAACAGAGGCCAGGGACACCATCCCTGCCCATCCTGACTAATAGCCATTGATGGACCTGTCCTCCATGAACTTACCTTGTTCTTTTTTCAACCCTGTTATAGTCTTGGCCTTCACAGCATCCTCTGGCAAGGAGTTCCACAGGTTGACTGTGCAGTTCTGTGTTTAAAAAGCCCCTACAGAAAACGTCCCTTTTCCAAGACGTCCCTCATTCTTATCACTGCAAACCCAGCCCAGAACCTGAGTCTTCTTCTCAAGGTCTGGTTCCCTCCCCTTTCCCCCAAGTGCTTGTCAGTCCATGCTCCTAAAACTGGCCTTCGCTCCCCATTAGATACCCCTAGGAGAGTCTCAGCGTCGGGGCATCCTTTCTCCTTATTGTCTCTGCCCACCGCAGTTTTAAGTATCCACTGCTGCGAAGTTTATTTTACAATCCTAGATAGGAAGCGGGGGTCTTACTGTCCCATCCCCCACACAGCGCTCCAGCCTCCTGGAAAATTTATCCACAGTCGGAGATACCCACATGCCTTGGAATGGTAGGGGTGATGCTCACAATTCCCTTGTGCCCTGTCCCGTCATTTCCAGGTTTCCTGGGGAGTTAAAGGGACTTTTAATTGTGAGCTCTGGGCAAAGAGGGCAAAGCCCTCCTTGCTATAACAAACCCTCTGTCATTGCCTTGATTGAAGCTCAAAGGAACCCCACTTTATACTCGCGAACACACAGTACCAAGATGCCACGGTGTTGGGCGCCAGTCTCAGCACCCGGACAGATGGAACCAGAGGAGTGATTATGAGGCGCCAACAATCAACACCAACAGCCTGGGAGAGACACCCAAAAAAAGGAGGCACTGGAAATCATATTTATCCTGGAACAAAATCCCATCTGCCTAGGAACTGCAGCAACCCAGAGCGAGCTGTGCAGGGGCCGAATTCATGATTCCTGGTGCGGGAGGGCATTTATCCTTAATAAAAAACCACTCCTGATGGAACAGTCTTGGGGTTTCTTTTCCCTCTCCAGGCTGCCTTTAGGTGAGAATTTAGAGGAGACCCAGACAGAGAGATGGAAATTATGTATTTTAGGTGTTAAGTGACAGAGATTAGGGGTATGTTTTCGGTTAGGTCAAAGAATAATTGAGGACTGGAGTTAGGGGATAAATATCGGGTTCTGTTTGGGGCAAGGGTTCAATAGGCAAATTAAAATTAGGATCGGGACCAGAGCTGGAGATAGAGGACAGAGTTAGGATTAGGGGTAAGGTTAGAAATCAATGTGTGATTATGGTTATGATTAAATTTAGGGGAAGGGTAAAATGAAAAAAATTAAAAGAGGGTGTTGAATAGCAGAGTTAAAGTGATTCTTTATCTTGATAGGAATAAAGTCCACAAAACAGAATCAAAATAAGGAGAACACTAATCCCCTTCGGACCAGATTTTTAATCTTATCTAATTGCCTAACGCGCACTGAAATCAAGGGGAGGGAGGAGCTTCAACCCCTTTACAAACCCTCTGGCCAATTCAAATTTAGAAACCTCCTTGCCCATGCTCCCATATCGCCCACCCCCTTCCCCAGCCACGCAGGATGTTCCCTGGTACCCACAGGGACACACACATAGAAATTCTCTCCAGGTAGATGGCGTTGGGGTGAACTCGGGACATTTTATGACACTTTCCATGAGTCAATCGGTTCAAAGGCTTCCTCAGAGCGCGAACCCACCGGTAACTCAGGGGTAACTCAGGGGGAAACTTCCCCTCTCCGCGGGATATTCCACAATATCCCACTAGGGGGCAGCCTGGCGCCACCCGCCGCAGCTTCTATCCCTGGCCGCGGACACAGACAGCCAGACTCCGGGTCAGCCCAGCCCCGGCAATTCCCCGTCTCCTTCCGTGCGGGGAGGGGAAATACGCAGAGATCCGGGGGAGAGGGGAGATGGGCTCCCGCCCTGCTTTATACTCCGGGGCGCTGTGACTCCCAACCAAGTTTTCACTCTAGAAGAGAAGCATTTAGGGCCAGCTCCGAACCCCCTGGCAGTGAAGGCAGCGATGGTCTCTGGTGAGGCCCTGGGAGCCCTGCCCGGTCTCACTGACTCTCCCCGGGGGAACGTGCAGCGAGCTGGAGGCTCCCTCTCGCCCTGGCAAATGCAGCCACGGCCCCTTTCCATCCAACCAGAGCCCGTCCCGCCGGCCCCTTTCATTTCCATCCCTGCTGGGTGAAACCCACATGCAAATCCCTGCCCCGGGGGGCGGGGGGGCACCTGTTTAAATACAGACCCCTGGTTATAGCAGCCTCAGTCTCTCCCCAGACACCAAGCCGCTCGCTTCTGCCTGTTGGGAAGTTTCCCTCATTGCATGAAAACGAGAATGAAATCTCTGTTACTTTTCCTTGTCCTGCTCTCTGCCCCCACCAGTGAGTGTCTATGGGGCAGTGGGGGGTATTGGTGACAGATCTGTGGGGTGTCTCTGTGACTAATGCCTTTCTTGCTTTCTTTCCCTTTCCCCAGGTGTCCTCTCCCAGGTGCAGCTGGTCCAGTCCGGCCCGGAAACGGTGAAGCCCGGAGAGACCCTCACCCTGACCTGCGCTGTCTCCGGGTTCTCCATCTCTACTCAGTATTACACCTGGAACTGGATCCGGCAGCCCCCCGGGAAAGGGCTGGAGTGGATGGGGATGTTTACCCGTATAGTAGCGGGAGCACAGGCTACGCCCCGTCTCTCCAAGGCCGAGTCACCATCTCTGGAGACACCGCCAAGAACCAGGTCTCCCTGCAGCTCCGCTCGCTGACAGCCGCGGACACCGCCACCTATTACTGCGCCCGGAGAGACACGGTGACACGGGGCAGAGCGGGGCTGGTACAAGAAGGGGAAGCGGTTTCTACACAGCCCGGGGAGGCCAGAGTTACAGAGTGGAGCCCCGCAGAGAAAGAGGCACACAGGGTGAACTCACTGTGAAAAACATCCAAATAGCCGGGGGCGGGGTTGGTTGGTTGGTTGGTTTAAACCATGAAGAAAGTACCCAGTTCCTCCGGACACGCCTCGCCTTTGAGCTGCCAGCGAAATCATGGCAAACGCACGGACAAAACACAGGTGTTCCCTCCCTTTCCAACGGCTGTCGGAGCGGGCAGGGAAAGACTCACGGAATTCAGAGCCACAAAATAATCGCACCGCGTGTCCGTTCCCCGTGTGTGTGTCACGGTGCGTGTTAGGTGTGCACCGGGAAGGCCACGGTCTTTGCCTTGGGAAGAGAGTGAGGGGCGCGCGCACAGACACACACAGGGAGGGAGGGAAGGAGGGAGGGAGAAAAAGTCCGATTTTCTCCAGTAGGTGGCAGCAGTCCGACACACCCACACAGGGGGCGACAGAGAGAGCGCAAATCCCAGGCTGCCCAGTAGGCGGCAGCAGTCCGACACACCCACACAGGGGGCGACAGAGAGAGCGCAAATCCCAGGCTGCCCAGTAGGTGGCAGCGGTCCGACACACCCACACAGGGGGCGACAGAGAGCGCAAATCCCAGGCTGCCCAGTAGGCGGCAGCAGTCCGACCCCCTCCCCCCCGGCGGGGCTGCCCCGTGTGAAAGGCGCCGCAGACGAAGGTGCAGCGTCCTCCCCAGCGTGGGCAGCAGCCGCTGCCCCGAGTCCCGCCAACACCGCCCTTGGTGTGCACAGCCCGGAAGCTGCTCCGGCTCCCCACACCCCATTCCCTCCACTTCCCTGCAGCCGTCGGTCAGTCTCCGGGGCGGAACCAGCCTTCCTCTCCCTGCAGCGGCGGTTCCGTCCTCATCCGGCCCTCCCGGGAGAGACCCACAGCTCGGGACAGCTCCTGGGCATGGTCTGGATCCATGGCAGGTGCCCGGCGCGTGCTGCAGTAGCCCGTGTTCCAAGGGAGAGACACGCAGTGATTTCCCGGGGCTTTCACCCTCACACGTCGCGGGGGAGAGTCTGACTCTCCGATCCATCACACAGCGCTCCCTGCCTAGCATCCCTCCCCCTGGTAGTTTATCTCCGTCGGAATAACCCGCATTCAAATCCCTGTCCTGGAGGGATCCTGTTAAATACAAACTGTGAGGGGTTGGATCACAGAAGCCCCTTTGGGTCGGCCAACTGACCTGCCAAGGCTACTTCTGCTTTCCTACCCTGGCAGCTTGAGACTTCAGCGCCCTGCCTGGTTTGAGCCAGACCCGCTAGCCAGCTGCAAACCCAGACCAGGTCCAAGTCCCCTGGCAGCTGTAGGCTCAATTGACAGTAGTTTAAGAAGTGTTCCTGTCTTTAACAGTTGCCCAACTCCCAATGGGGTCCAAATAAATCTGTTTTACCCAGTATAAAGCTTATACAGGGTAAACTCATAAATTGTTCTCCCTCTACAACACTGATAGAGAGATATACACAGCTGTCCCCCCCTCCCCGTTTTAATGCTTATTCTGCATTAAATAATCAGTAAAAAGTGATTTTATTAAATACAGAAAGTAGGATTTAAGTGGTTCCAAGTAGTAACAGACAGAACAAAGTGAATTACCAAGTAAAATAAAATAAAACCTGCAAGTCTATGCCTAATACAGTAAGAAAACTGAATACAGATAGAACCTCACCCTCAGAGGAGTTCCAGTAAGCTTCCTTTTACAGACTAAGCTCCTTCTGGTCTGGGCCCAGCAATCACTCACACCCCCTGTAGTTACTGTCCTTTCTTCCAGTTTCCTTCAGGTATCCTTGGGGGTGGAGAGGATATCACTTGAGCCAGCTGAAGACCAAATGGAGGGGTCTCCCAGGGGTTTAAATAGACTTTCTCTTGTGGGTGGAGACCCCTCCCTTCCCCTGTGTAGAATTCCAGCTACAAGATGGAGTTTTGGAGTCATATGGGCAAGTCACATGCCCATGCATAACTCAGAACTTACAGGTAGCAGCCATGGTTCACATGCTACCTTGAACATCCTCATATAGACTTCTTATGTGGATTGGAGCCTTCCAAGATCCATTGTCCATTAAGTGCTTCTTGACTGGGCACTTAACTTGCAAATTCCTTTCTAAAGAAGCTGACCAAATGCCTTATTAAGGTTATTTAAAATCAAACAAGTATAGAGCCAATATTCATAACTTCGAATACAACAATGACACGTGCATATAAATAGGATGAATATATTCAGTAAACCATAATCTTTACATAGATATGTTGCATGGCATATGTAGCATAAAACATGTTCCAGTTAAGTCATATATACATTCATAAGCATATTTCCATAAAGCCTTACGGGGTGCACCGTCACACAAACCTCTGGTTCTAGGAGCCACAGTCTCTCCCCAGACACAGAACTACCGGGTCCTGTCCACTGGTGAGTTTCCCTCCTTGAATAAAAACGAGAATGAAATCTCTACTGCTTTTCCTTTCCCTGTTCTTCTCCCCCAGGAGTGAGTGTCTATGGGGCAGTGGGGGAATTAGGGGGACACACACACATGGAGACACACCAGTATTCAGTGGCTAATTCTCTCCTTGCTTTATTTTTTTCCCCCAGGTGTCCTGTGTCAAGTGCAGTGGGTCCACTCCAGCCTGGGAGCGGCGAAGCCCGGAGAGACCCTCATCCTGACCTGCGCTGACTCTGGGGTCTCCATCACTGACAGCAGTTACATCTGAGACTGGGTCTGGCAGCCTCTCAGGAAAGGGCTGGGGCGGACGGGATGGGTGTATCCATATATCAGCAGCAACACACACCGCACCCCGTCTCTCCAGGGCCGAATCACCATCCCTGGAGACACCACCAAGAACCAGGTCTCCCTGCAGCTCCACCCACTGACACTGTGCCAGGAGAGCACCACAGTGACACGGAGCAGAGCAGGGACTGGTACAAAAAGAGGAAGCAGTTTCCATGCAGGGCGTTTAACATCTCACAACTTCCATTACCTGTAGGCTTGGACGGATTGGATTTTTACTGATAAAAGCTGGTAAACGTAAATTTCAGCAAATACACACACAGCCCCTGCCCTGCCTCCAAAGACCTATTTCCATCCATCATCACTGAAATCTACAAATTTTCAAAGTAAAGAAAAGCTTAAAACTCATAATTTGGTGCAACTATGTAACCCTTAAAAATGTTTTCAAATAAACCTCAATATTGGCTGTCACAACAATGATTTTTAAGAACCCAAATTCTGCCATCCCAAATTTTCTCCCATTTCGCTAGGCTACAGGCCAGTAATTTTCACAGGATCCAGAATATTACTTCCAGCCCAGACACATGTCAGAGACAGTCCTTCCATCAACTCGCTGTGGGTGGAGCTGATCTGGCTGTTAACCCAAGGGGAGAGTCTCAATGAGAAACGTGGGACTGGAATTATCAAAGAGCTCAAAGCACCAACAACCTCGGTGAGACACCCACAAAAACGGAGGCACTGGAAGTCATATTTATCTTCCTGGCACAAAATCGCACAGGTCTCGGAATTGCAGCAACCCAGTGAGTTGTGCAGGGGCCGAACTGGTGATTCCTGGGTGCCAGGGGCCATTTGTCCCTAATAAACAAACACTTGGGATGGAATAGACTTGGGGTTTCTCTTCCCTCTCCTGGCTGTCTGTTAGCTGAGAATTTAGAGAAGACCCAGAGAGAGGGCAATAATATATTTTAGGTCTTAAGTGAAAGGGATTATGAGTACAGTTAAAGTTAGTTTAAAGAAAAATGTCGGTCTGGGGTTAGGGGATAAATACAGGCTTATGGTTAGGGTGAGGGCTCAGGATTCCAATTTGAATTAGAACAGGGAGTAGAGTTTGAGATAGAGGACAGAGTTAGGATTAGAAGGTTAGAAATAAATGTAGGCTTAGGTTATGGTTAGAGGAAGGGTATGATGACAATATGGAGTCAAAATAAGTAGAACTCTAAAGCAACAAGGACGAGATTTTCAACGTTATTCAATGGCCTAACACACTAAATCAACCAGAGGTGGGAGCTTCAACAACTTTAAATGCAAACAAACATGGCTGTGGCATCATACTTTCTATTTAAGCAAGAGATCATAGAACATCAGGGTTGGAAGGGACCTCAGGAGGTCATCTAGTCCAACCCCCTGCTCAAAGCAGGACCAATCCCCAATTTTTGCCCCAGATCCCTAAATGGCCCCCTCAAGGATTGAACTCACAACCCTGGGTTTAGCAAGCCAATGCTCAAACCACCGAGCTATCCCTCCCCCCATGCCATACATTGCAAACTGGAGGCCAATGTTAAGTGCATTGTCACTTGTTCATCCTGAAGTTGAACACTGGTTCTGAACAAGACCAGCAAATGCTCACTGACTTTCTGCAAGAAACTCAACTGACTGGCTAGAAGCATGCGGTGCAACAGTGAAAGACTCAACAGTTGAAAAAGTGAAGAAATCTCTCTGTACATTCAAAAAAATTGCATACATGGCTGATGAATGCACCGATGCAAATAGGAATCAAGTATTAAGTCACTGTGTACGTTATCTTGATGTCAGTAGTAGACCAGTAGATGCATTTCTAGATGTTCAAGTTATAGAAGACACATCGGCTGCATCTGTGACAACCCACATCTTAGAAGAGTTAAATGCTTGTCAATTGGACCCCAGAGAGATGGCTGCTTGTGCATTTGATGGAGTTGCAAACTTTTCTGGAAGACATGGTGGAGCACAAACTTTGCTCAAAGAAAAGTGTAACCCTAATCTCTCCCATACACACTGCAGATCCCATCTACTCCAGCTAGCATTAGTACGAGCTGCAGACTCTTTAAAAGACATTAAAAAAGCTATAAATTTAATGTCTTCTTTATATTCTTTTTTCAGCAAGTGTCCAAAAAGACTGAATATCTTGGAAAATATAGAAGATACACTGGGACTGAAGTTCATATTCGTCCAACCTGGGAAAACCCGTTGGCTTTCTCATGAGCGATCCTTGGCTGTTGTCTTAAAATTACTCCAGCCATTATTACTGGCCATAAACCAGTCGGAGAACACTTCAATCTCTCTGGTCACGCGATCACAGACATGAAGGTCGCTATCTTAAAACAAAAAAACTTCAAATCCAGACTCCAGCGAGAAACTGCTGAATTGGAATTCATTTGCAAATTGGATACTATTAATTTAGGCTTAAATAGAGACTTGGAGTGGCTAAGTCATTATGCAAGGTAGCCTGTTTCCTCTTGTTTTTTCCTACCCCCCCCCCCCAGATGTTCTGGTTTAACTTGGATTTTAACTTGAAGAGTGGTCAGTTTGGATGAGCTATTACCAGCAGGAGAGTGAGTTTCTGTGTGTATGGGGGTGGGGGGATGTGAGAACCTGGATTTATGCAGGAAATAGCCCAGCTTGATTGTCATGCACATTGTGTAAAGAGTTGTCACTTTGGATGGGCTATCACCAGCAGGAGAGTGAATTTGTGTGGGGGGGTGGAGGGTGAGAAAACCTGGATTTGTGCTGGAAATCACTTTAGATAAGCTATTACCAGCAGGACAGTGGGGTGGGAATAGGTATTGTTTCATATTCTCTGTGTATATATAAAGCCTGCTGCAGTTTCCACGATATGCATCTGAGGAAGTGAGCTGTAGCTCACGAAAGCTTATGCTCTAATAAATTGGTTAGTCTCTAAGGTGCCACAAGTCCTCCTTTTCTTTTTGCGAATACAGACTAACACGGCTGCTACTCTGAAACCTACCAAGATGGGGTGGATCTAAGTAGTGAGGCTGGTGGATACTTTTGCTACTATGTTCAGAGAAGACTATTGCCATTCTCTCTCTTGTAAGTCTACTGTTGAAACCACTTGGGTCATTAAACAATGCCATCCAGGCATATGCTAGGACAGTATTAGATCTTTCTCCAGCAGTAGAAGCTACATTTGGATCAATCAGAGAGTTATCCATTGAAAAAGTACTGGAAGAAGAAAAGACTTCAGTCCAGAAGTTGACTAATGAAGGCATTTATATTGAATCCTTAAGTGAAGAGGACAAGAAGTGTTTGTTAAGACAACTGAAAAAGTACACAGACTTGATTCTTAAAAATCTACAACAGCGACTTCTGGATTCTACTGAACCTCTACTTAGCTTTTACAGATCCCTGTCCTATAAAACACTGATGGTTGAGTGGAGTGAGGCACGACCAGCAATGGGGCTACCCTGTGCTCAGGACAGAATAGGGAATTTGAACACAGAATACCATACGACGAATGAATTAAGATTTGACCTCATTTTCTTTTTTATCATCGCTAGTGGTTCGACCAGTTCTTTGTGCTCCGTTTCCTGGGCTGAAAGAAGTAGGAATTCATCTCTTGCCACTCCCAGTCACAACAGCTATGGGTGAGCGTTGTTTTTCATCACTGAATAGAATCTTGTGTTCTGAAAGAAGTCGACTTCTGCCTGATCATGTGAATGAACTAATGAGCATATCCATGGAAGGAATGGAAATACCGGACACACAAGAAGCCACCAAAGATGAACACATGGCATTCAAGAAGTTCATTAACAGAGTTGTGGAAAATTATAACAAGAAACCAAGAAGGATGTAGACGTAGTGCTTCATAGAAGGCTTGAGTAGCCAACTCTAATTTGTGTGATGATTTTAAAACATGAGTTAAATCTAATAAAATGGTCATGAAACATTTTTCAGTTTTTACTATGGTGCCATAGAGCCACCTTCACCCTCATGGTCTCACCCCCATCGGCCCTGACCCCTCCCTCCCGTAAATTCGAACCCCACTCCCCCATTTCAATTCCCAGGGGGGAAACTGTGAGTCACCATCTCTGCGGAGTCCTCCAAGAACCAGGTCTCCCTGCATCTCCGCTCACTGAAATCCGCAGGCACCACCGCGTGTTACTGTGCCTGGAGACACAGGGCACAGAGCAAAGCGGGGACTGGTAGAAATACCCATCCTGTGGTTCAGATTCTGCCCTGTGTCCTCCATCGCAGCCTGTGTTCTGGCAAAGCCCAGGAGCTGCATCTTCTCTCCATTCCCTTTTCCTTCCCTCTCAGCAGAGCTGATTTTCAGGCTCTGCGGCCTAAACCAGCCCTTCCCCCGCATTCAGCTGCTGCTCCTTCCCCATCTGGCATTCCCACGAGAGTGTCATTTCCCCGAGGACACTGTTTATACCTATTTCATATGCCCAACACATTTTCCGAATAGCCACCGCTCCAATACAGGGACACCTTTTCCTCAAATGTGGAGAAAGAAAGAAAGAAAGAAAGAAAGAAAGAAAGAAAGAAAGAAAGAAAGAAAGAAAGAAAGAAGGGGTCAGATCACCCAGCATTCGCTAATAGCTGGCTCATTGCCTTGCCCTGTTACACAGCTCTGAGAGAGCCACTGAACAAAGGAGCTCTGGTGGTTTCAGCTCCTTTTCAACCGTGATGCCGGAGTGTCCGATCTTTATGCAAATCTCCCAGCCAGGTTCCTCATTTAAATAACAGCTCCCGGGTTCTCAGGGGACCCGCCTGCTCAGGGGCTGAAGTGAATTTCATTATTTATCTTTTTTTTCCATCTTTTCAAGAAGATGGAAAAGGCGTTGTCACTTCTGGTTTTACTCGCTCTCTCGCCCTGTAAGTCAGGAGGAGAAATCCGGGGGGAAATGATTAAACCCTGAGGAAGAGCGGTCAGGATTTAACTGTAACATTTCCTGTCTTTGCAGGTGCCCGGTCCCAAATCCAGCTGGTCCAGTCCGGGCCGGGCGTGGTGAAGCCTGGAGAGCCCCTCACACTGACCTGAGCCGTGTCTGGTTACAACATTTCTTCTGGCTACTGCTGGGCTTGGATCAGGCAGGTTCCTGGGAAAGGCTTGGAATACATGGGGTATGTATATGCAGCTAGTGAGAGCACAAACTACGCACCGTCTCTCCAAGGCCGAGTCACCATCTCTGCAGACACCGCCAAGAACCAGGTCCCCCTGAAGCTCCGCCCGCTGACAGCCACAGACAGCGGCACCTGTTACTGCGCCAGGAGAGACACTATGAAATTAGGTTGAATTTACAGAAGTCGGTTTTGTAGAAAATGGTTTTATACAGTTGATTGTGTGTGTCCCCACACAAGTGCTCTAAGTGCATGTAGTCGGCGGAGTGTGTCCACAGTACCAAGGAAACCGTCGACTTCCGGAGTGTTGCACTGTGGGTGGCTATCCCACAGTTCCCGCAGTCTCCGCCACCCATCTGAATTCTGGGTAGAAATCCCAGTGCCTGATGGGGCTAAAACATTATTGCGGGTGGTTCTGGGTACATATCATCAGGCCCCCGTTCCCTCCCTCCCTCCGTGAAAGCCAGGGCAGACAATCGTTTTGCGCCTCTTTTCTTGAGTTACCTGTGCAGACGCCATACCATGGCAAGCATGGAGCCCACTCAGCTCACTGTCACTGTATGTCTCCTGGGTGCTGGCAGACGTGGTACTGCATTGCTACACAGCAGCAGTTTATTGCCTTTTGGCAGCAGACAGTGCAGTGTGACTGGTAGCCATCATCAACGTAATCCTGGGTGCTCTTTTAATCGGGCGCCTGGGCAAACATGGGAGTGACTCAGCCAGGTCATTTCCCTTGTTTCGTCTTGTGGCGATTCAGTCCTACCAACAGTGCACTGTCTTTTAACCTCCAGCCAGCAGAAGATGATGGCTAGTCGTCATACTGCACCGTCTTCTGCCGAGCACCCAGGAGATGCGATGGCTAGCGTTCGTACTGCACAGTCTGCTGCCAGCAAGATGTATAAAGATAGATGAAGTGGCTCAAAACAAGAAATAGACCAGATTTGTTTTGTATTCATTTTCTCCTCTCTCCCTCCTTCCCTCTGTGAAATCAACGGCCTGCCAAACCCAGTTTTGAGTTCTATCCTTGAGGTTTTGAGTTCTATCCTTGAGGGGGCCATTCAGTTTCTCGCAAAGCCACCCACTTTGTTGATTTTAATTCCCTGTAAGCAAACCCTGTAAGCCATGTTGTCAGTCACCCCTCCCTCCATCAGGGCAATGGCAGACAATCATTCTGCGCCTTTTTTCTGTGCAGAAGCCATACCACGGCAAGCATGGAGCCCGCTCAGATCACTTTGGCAATTAGGAGCACACTAAACACCACGCGCATTATCCAGCAGTATATGCAGCACCAGAACCTGGCAAAGCGATACCGGGCGAGTAGGCAACATCAGTGCGGTAACATGAGTGATGAGGACATGGACATAGACTTCTCTCAAAGCAGAGGCCCTGGCAATGTGGGCATTATGGTGCTAATGGGCCAGGTTCATGTGGTGGAACGCCGATTCTGGGCTCGGGAAACAAGCACAGACTGGTGGGACCGCATAGTGTTGCAGGTTTGGGACGATTCCCAGTCGTTGCGAAACTTTTGCATGCGTAAGGGCACTTTTATGGAACTTTGTGACTTGCTTTCCCCTGCCCTGAGGCGCAAGAATTCCAAGATGAGAGCAGCCCTCACAGCTGAGAAGTGAATGGCAATAGCCCTGTGGAAGCTTGCAATGCCAGACAGCTTCTGGTCAGTTGGGAATCAATTTGCAGTGGGCAAATCTACTGTGGGGGCTGCTGTGATGCAAGTAGCCAATGCAATCAAAGATCTGCTGATATCAAGGGTAGTGACCCTGAGAAATGTGCAGGTCATAGTGGATGGCTTTGCTGCAATGGGATTCCCTAACTGTGGTGGGGCTATAGACGGAACCCATATCCCTACCTTGGCACCGGAGCACCAAGCCGGAGAGTACATAAACCGCAAGGGGTACTTTTCGATAGTGCTGCAAGCTCTGGTGGATCACAAGGGATGTTTCACCAACATCAGCGTGGGATGGCCGGGAAAGGTACATGATGCTCGAATCTTCAGGAACTCTGGTCTGTTTCAAAAGCTGCAAGAAGGGACTTTATTCCCAGACCAGAAAATAACCGTTGGGGACATTGAAATGCCTGTATGTATCCTTGGGGACCCAGCCTACCCCTTAATGCCATGGCTCATGAAGCCGTACACAGGCAGCCTGGACAGTAGTCAGGAGCTGTTCAACTACAGGCTGAGCAAGTGCAGAATGGTGGTAGAATGTGCATTTGGACGTTTAAAAGCGTGCTGGCGCAGTTTACTGACTCGCTTAACCTCAGCGAAACCAATATTCCCACTGTTATTACTGCTTGCTGTGTGCTCCACAATATCTGTGAGAGTAAGGGGGAGACGTTTATGGCGGGGTGGGAGGTTGAGGCAAATTTCCCGGCTGCTGGTTTCGCACAGCCAGACACCAGGACGGTTAGAAGAGCACAGGAGGGCGCGGTACGCATCAGAGAAGCTTTGAAAACCAGTTTCATGACTGGACAGGCTACGGTGTGAAAGTTCTGTTTGTTTCTCCATGATGAAACCCACCGCCCCTTGGTTCACTCTACTTTCCTGTAAGCTAACCACCCTCCCCTCCTCCCTTCAATCACCGCTGTCAGAGGCAATAAAGTCATTGTTGCTTCACATTCATGCATTCTTTATTCATTCATCACACAAATAGGGGGATAACTACCAAGGTAGCCCAGGAGGGGTGGTGGAGGAGGGAATGACAAGGCCATACAGCACTTTAAAAGTTTAAAACTTTAAAACTTATTGAATGCCAGCCTTCTGTTGCTTGGGCAATCCTCTGGGGTGGAGTGGCCGGGTGGCCGGAGGCCCCCCCAATGCGTTCTTGGGCATCTGGGTGAGGAGGCTATGGAACCTGGGGAGGAGGGTGGTTGGTTACACAGGGGCTTTAGCAGTGGTCTGTGCTCCTGCTGCCTTTCCTGCAGCTCAACCATACGCTGGAGCATATTGGTTTGATCCTCCAGCAGCCTCAGCATTGAATCCTGCCTTCTCTCATCATGCTGCCGCCACATTTGAGCTTCAGCCCTCTCTTCAGCCTCCCGCTTACTCTCTTCAGCCCGCCACCTCTCCTCCCAGTCATATTGTGCTTTCCTGCACTCTGACATTGTCTGCCTCCACGCAGTCGTCTGTGCTATGTCAGTGTGGGAGGACACCATGAGCTCAGAGAACATTTTCATCACGACTGCATTTTTTTCGCCTTCTAATCTTCACTAGCCTCTGGGAAAGAAAAGATCCTGTGATCATTGAAACACATGCAACTGGTGGAGAAAAAAAAAGAGACAGAGGTATTTAAAAAGACACATTTTCTAGAACAATGGCTACACTCTTTCACGGTAAATCTTGCTGTTAACATTACATACACAGCACATGTGCTTTCGTTCCAAAGTCGCATTTTGCCTCCCGCCAGCACTTGGCTAGCCCCTCACCCCCGCCCCCGGCTAACAGCGGGGAACATTTCTGTTCAGCCACAGGCAAACAGCCCAGCAGGAACGGGCACCTCTGCATGTCCCCTTAAGAAAAGCACCCTATTTCAACCAGGTGACCATGAATGATATCACTCTCCTGAGAATAACACAGAGAGATAAAGAACGGATGTTGTTTGAACGCCAGCAAACATACACTGCAATGCTTTGTTATACAATGATTCCCGAGTACGTGCTACTGGCCTGGTGTGGTAAAGTGTCCTACCATGAAGGACGCAATAAGGCTGCCCTCCCCAGAAACCTTTTGCAAAGGCTTTGGGAGTACATCTGGGAGAGCTGCAAATGCCAGGGCAAATTAATCATTAAACATACTTGCTTTTAAACCATGTATAGTATTTTAAAAGGTACACTCACCAGAGGTCCCTTCTCCGCCTGGCGGGTCCGGGAGGCAGCCTTGGGTGGGTGCGGGGGGTACTGCCTCCAGGTCCAGGGTGAGAAACAGTTCCAGGCTGTCAGGAAAACTGGTTTCTCCACTTGCTTGCTGTGAGCTATCTACAACTCCATCATCATCATCTTCCTCGTCCCCAAAACCTGCTTCTGTGTTGCCTCCATCTCATTTGAAGGAGTCAAACAACACGGCTGGGGTAGTGGTGGCAGAACCCCCTAAAATGGCATGCAGCTCATCATAGAAGCGGCATGTTTGGGGCTCTGACCCAGAGCGGCCGTTTGCCTCTCTGGTTTTCTGGTAGGCTTGCCTCAGCTCCTTAAGTTTCACGCGGTACTGCTTCAGGTCCCTGTTATGGCCTCTGTCCTTCATGCCCTGGGAGATTTTGACAAATGTTTTGGCATTTTGAAAACTGGAATGGAGTTCTGATAGCACGGATTCCTCTCCCCATACAGCGATCAGATCCCATACCTCCCGTTCGGTCCATGCTGGAGCTCTTTTGCGATTCTGGGACTCCATCGTGGTCACCTCTGCTGATGAGCTCTGGCCAGCGTGGCAAGCTGCAGGTGACCATGCAAACAGGAAATTGAAATTCAAAAGTTCGCGGGCCTTTTCTTGTCTACCTGGCTAGTGCATCTAAGTTGAGAGTGCTGTCCAGAGCGGTCACAATAGAGCACTCTGGGATAGCTCCCGGAGGCCAATACCGTCTAGTTGCATCCACAGTACCCCAAATTCGACCCGGCAAGGCCGATTTAAGCGCTAATCCACTTGTCAGAGGTGGATTAAGGAAATTGATTTTAAGAGCCCTTTAAGTCGGAAAAAAGGGCTTCATCATGTGGACAGGTGCAGGTTTACATTGATTTAATGCTGCTAAATTCAACCTAAACTCCTAGTGTAGACCAGGGCTAAGGGTTAAACAAGGAAATCACACACAGGCAAACCCCAACTCTCACCATGTTCTCTCATCCCCAGCTGCTTCCCTCCTACTCACCTGCCATTTACACCTGAGGATTCACTGCTGAGCCTCGATCTTGCTTAGGCATAGCAGAAAGCCATTATCTAGAAAGCCATTATCTGTAGATAGGCATCTCTCATGGGCTGTCCTGAGTTCAGTGTCCTTTTGAGTGGCAACCAATTTGAATGGTCCCTCCAAGATATGCTGGCTAACTACCTTGTGGGCGTTACTCCAGGAGCAAACATTTGAAATCCAGACATAAAGCCAATATTCATAACTTTGAAAACAAAAATGATACATGCATGCGGAGAGTATAATCATAACCAGCAGATCATAACCTTTCCATAGACATCTTACATGCCACATTTTGTACAAGATTTGTTGCAAATATATAACAGTGGTTGCAAGAATGATCTATATGGCCATATTTTAATTGCATAATGTCACACCTTGTCTAGAGATTTGAGGTCAAAGAAGGCAACTGGTAATTGTTTTCCTTTCGGCAAAGGTATATTCAAGACCGCAGCACACTTTGTTAGGCGCTGCACAAACACAAAGACGGAGTCCCCTCTGAGCCTTAGTTACCATCATTCTGGTGATCAATGAAAGATGTTTGTACCACTTATAAAGGGGGAAATATGTAAATTACGGTGATAGCTTCCTGTTTAAATCTGTGTCCCTCTCTGCCCAGGCTGCACCTGGAAACACAATCCCCAGCCCCCTGTGTCGGTTTGGTTACCAGCTATTCACCCTGAGAATTTCCTCCTCCAACACCAGCGACAATTAGATTCTTGCTTTTTTTAATTTTCACTGTAGCGGCTCAGGAAGAAGTGGCAGAGCTAAACAAATAGTATATTGTGATTGGTTTTATACCAGTATTTGTAATGTGTCTTTATTCCCAGACAGAAATCCACTTTTACAGGTACACTCGGTGCCTCAGTTACACCGTCACTTCCAAACACAAGGCAGAGTTCACCCAGAGGAATTGCTCAATCCCACGCAGATGCTTAGAGATGAACAATCCGGATTCTCCCCTGCTCTGCACCTTGTGATCCGTTTTTAACCTCTGCGAAGTGGATGGGCTGTGGGCCTCTTCTGATGTACAGCCCATCCTACACTTTCAGAACAGGGGCAGTCTGTCTCAGCCTGAAGTTGTGGTTGCTTCCCCACCAGGCAACCTGTGGAACTCCTTGCCAGAGGATGTTGTGAAGGGCAAGACTACAACTGGGTTCAAAAAGGAGTTAGAAAAGTCCATGGAGGATAGGTCCATCAATGGCTATTAGCAGGGATGGTGTCCCTAGTCTCTGTTTCCCAGAAGCTGGGAATGGGTGACAGGGGATGGACCACTTAGAATCATAGAATCATAGAATATCAGGGTTGGAAGGGACCTCAGGAGGTATCTAGTCCAAACCCCTGCTCAAAGCAGGACCAATCCCCAACTAAATCATCCCAGCCAGGGCTTTGTCAAGCCTGACCTTAAAAATATCTAAGGAAGGAGACTCCACCACCTCCCTAGGTAACACATTCCAGTGCTTCACCACCCTCCTAGTGAAAAAGTTTTTCCTAATATCCAACCTAAACCTCCCCCACTGCAACTTGAGACCATTGCTACTTGTTCTGTCATCAGCTACCACTGAGAACAGTCTAGAGCCATCCTCTATGGAACCACCTCTCAGGTAGTTGAAAGCAGCTATCAAATCCCCCCTCATTCTTCTCTTCTCTGCAGACTAAACAATCCCAGTTCCCTCAGCCTCGCCTCATATGTCATGTGTTCCAGTCCCCTAATCATTTTTGTTGCCCTCCGCTGGGTGTTTTCCAATTTTTCCACATCCTTCTTGTAGTGTGGGGCCCAAAACTGGACACAGTACTCCAGATGAGGCCTCATTAATGTTGAATAGAGGGGAACGATCACGTCCCTCGATCTGCTGGCAATGCCCCTACATATACATCCCAAAATGCCATTGGCCTTCTTGGCAACAAGGGCACACTGTTGACTCATATCCAGCTTCTCGTCCACTGTAACCCCTAGGTCCTTTTCTGCAGAACTGCTGCCGAGCATTCAGTCCCTAGTTTGTAGCCATGCATGGGATTCTTCCGTCCTAAGTGCAGGACTCTGCACTTGTCCTTGTTGAACCTCATCAGATTTCTTTTGGCCCAATCCTCCAATTTGTCTAGGGCCCTCTGTATCCTATCCCTCCCCTCCAGCGTATCTACCTGTCCTCCCAATTTAGTGTCATCTGCAAACTTGCTGAGGGTGCAATCCACACCATCCTCCAGATCATTAATGAAGATATTGAACAAAACCGGCCCCAGGACCAAACCTTGGGGCACTCCGCTTGATACCATCTGCCAACTAGACATGGAGCTATTGATTACTACCCGTTGAGCCCGACAATCTAGCCAACTTTCTATCCACCTTATAGTCCATTCATCCAGTCCATACTTCTTTAACTTGCTGGCAAGAATACTGTGGGAGACCGTGTCAAAAGCTTTGCTAAAGTCAAGGAACAACATGACCACCACTTTCCCCTCATCCACAGAGCCAGTTATCTCGTCATAGAAGGCAATTAGATTAGTCAGGCATGACTTGCCCTTGGTGAATCCATGCTGACTGTTCCTGATCACTTTCCTCTCATGCAAGTGCTTCAGAATTGATTCCTTGAGGACCTGCTCCATGATTTTTCCAGGGACTGAGGTGAGGCTGAGTGGCCTGTAGTTCCCAGGATCCTCCTTCTTCCCCTTTTTAAAGATGGACACTACATTAGCCTTTTTCCAGTCGTCCGGGACTTCCCCTGATCGCCAGGAGTTTTCAAAGATAATGGCCAATGGCTCTGCAATCACATCCGCCAACTCCTTTAGCACTCTCGCATCTGGCCCCATGGACTTGTGCTCATCCAGTTTTTCTAAATAGTCCCAAACCACTTTTTTCTCCACAGAGGGCTGGTCACCTCCTCCCCATGCTGTGCTGCCCAGTGCAGCAGTCTGGGAGCTGACCTTGTTCGTGAAGACAGAGGCAAAAAAAGCATTGAGTACATTAGCTTTTTTCACATCCTCTGTCACTAGGTTGCCTCCCTCATTCAGTAAGGGGTCCACACTTTGCTTGACTTTCTTCTTGTTGCTAACATACCTGAAGAAACCCTTCTTGTTACTCTTGACATCTCTTGCTAGCTGCAACTCCAGGTGTGATTTGGCCTTCCTCATTTCACTCCTGCATGCCTGAGCAATATTTTTATACTCTTCCCTGGTCATTTGTCCAATCTTCCACTTCCTGTAAGCTTCTTTTTTGTGTGTAAGATCAGCAAGGATTTCACTGTTAAGCCAAACTGCTCGCCTACCATATTTACTATTCTTTCTACACATCGGGATGGTTTGTCCCTGTAACCTCAATAAGGATTCTTTAAAATACAGCCAGCTCTCCTGGACTCCTTTCACCCTTATGTTATTCTCCCAGGGGATCTTGCCCATCAGTTCCCTGAGGGAGTCAAAGTCTGCTTTTCTGAAGTCCAGGGTCTGTATTCTGCTGCTCTCCTTTCTTCCTGTGTCAGGATCCTGAACTCAATTAAACTCTTGATGATTACCTGTTCTGTTCATTTCCTCTAGGGCACCTGGCACGGGCCACTGTCGGCAGACAGGATACTGGGCTAGATGGACCTTTGGTCTGACCCAGTATGGCCGTTCTTATGTTCTTATGTTCTTATGTTCACACATTCCCAGGAGAGTCTCATTTCTATTGACACTGTCTGTTCATTGTTTGTATTTTAGTCCATTATTTGTCCAGCTCATTTTGCAGTAGCCACTGCTCCAGTGCACAGACAACCATTGACTTCATTGGACTTTGGATCACAACTTAAGACATGAAGAACATGTAACTCTCTCTAACTCAACAGATAGGTCTGCCTAGCCGGAGGTATCTCTGCCAGCTTATCCCAATTGGGTGAAACCTCCATGCAAATCCCTTTTCCAGTGCGTTGTTCAGAGTCTCAGTCCGGGCCCTGTGGTCCCGCCATCCTACCCTCACATGGTGCCACGGACTGACATAGAGTCATAGAAGATTAAGATTGGAAGGGACCTTAGGAGGTCATCTACACCAACCAACGAAACTGCAGAAAAACCTGAGTGTCTCTGGATTAAGTTTAGAAGTGTGAGGAACAAGAGTGATGTAGTGGTGGGAGTCTGCTATAGACCACCGGACCAGGGGGATGAGGTGGATGAGGCTTTCTTCCGGCAGCTCACGGAAGCTACTAGATCGCATGCCCTGATTCTCATGGGTGACTTTAATTTTCCTGATATCTGCTGGGAGAGCAGTACAGCGGTGCATAGACAATCCAGGAAGTTTTTGGAAAGCGTAGGGGACAATTTCCTGGCGCAAGTGCTAGAGGAGCCAACTAGGGGGGGCGCTTTTCTTGACCTGCTGCTCACAAACCGGGTAGAATTAGTGGGGGAAGCAAAAGTGGATGGGAATCTGGGAGGCAGTGACCATGAGTTGGTTGAGTTCAGGATCCTGACGCAGGGAAGAAAGGTAAGCAGCAGGATACGGACCCTGGACTTCAGGAAAGCAGACTTCGACTCCCTCAGGGAACGGATGGCCAGGATCCCCTGGGGGACTAACTTGAAGGGGAAAGGAGTCCAGGAGAGCTGGCTGTATTTCAAGGAATCCCTGCTGAGGTTACAGGGACAAACCATCCCAATGAGTCGAAAGAATAGTAAATATGGCAGGCGACCAGCTTGGCTTAATGGTGAAATCCTAGCGGATCTTAAACATAAAAAAGAAGCTTACAAGAAGTGGAAGGTTGGACATATGACCAGGGAAGAGTATAAAAATATTGCTCGGGCATGTAGGAATGTTATCAGGAGGGCCAAATCGCACCTGGAGCTGCAGCTAGCCAGAGATGTCAAGAGTAACAAGAAGGGTTTCTTCAGGTATGTTGGCAACAAGAAGAAAGCCAAGGAAAGTGTGGGCCCCTTACTGAATGAGGGAGGCAACCTAGTGACAGAGGATGTGGAAAAAGCTAATGTACTCAATGCTTTTTTTGCCTCTGTTTTCACTAACAAGGTCAGCTCCCAGACTGCTGCGCTGGGCATCACAAAATGGGGATGAGATGGCCAGCCCTCTGTGGAGATAGAGGTGGTTAGGGACTATTTAGAAAAGCTGGACGTGCACAAGTCCATGGGGCCGGACGAGTTGCATCCGAGAGTGCTGAAGGAATTGGCGGTTGTGATTGCAGAGCCATTGGCCATTATCTTTGAAAACTCGTGGCGAACCGGGGAAGTCCCGGATGACTGGAAAAAGTCTAATGTAGTGCCAATCTTTAAAAAAGGGAAGAAGGAGGATCCTGGGAACTACAGGCCAGTCAGCCTCACCTCAGTCCCTGGAAAAATCATGGAGCAGGTCCTCAAAGAATCAATCCTGAAGCACTTGCATGAGAGGAAAGTGATCAGGAACAGCCAGCATGGATTCACCAAGGGAAGGTCATGCCTGACTAATCTAATCGCCTTTTATGATGAGATTACTGGTTCTGTGGATGAAGGGAAAGCAGTGGATGTATTGTTTCTTGACTTTAGCAAAGCTTTTGACACGGTCTCCCACAGTATTCTTGTCAGCAAGTTAAGGAAGTATGGGCTGGATGAATGCACTATAAGGTGGGTAGAAAGCTGGCTAGATTGTCGGGCTCAACGGGTAGTGATCAATGGCTCCATGTCTAGTTGGCAGCCGGTATCAAGTGGAGTGCCCCAAGGGTCGGTCCTGGGGCCGGTTTTGTTCAATATCTTCATAAATGATCTGGAGGATGGTGTGGATTGCACTCTCAGCAAATTTGCGGATGATACTAAACTGGGAGGAGTGGTAGATACGCTGGAGGGGAGGGATAGGATACAGAAGGACCTAGACAAATTGGAGGATTGGGCCAAAAGAAATCTGATGAGGTTCAATAAGGATAAGTGCAGGGTCCTGCACTTAGGACGGAAGAACCCAAAGCACAGCTACAGACTAGGGACCGAATGGCTAGGCAGCAGTTCTGCAGAAAAGGACCTAGGGGTGACAGTGGACGAGAAGCTGGATATGAGTCAGCAGTGTGCCCTTGTTGCCAAGAAGGCCAATTGCATTTTGGGATGTATAAGTAGGGGCATAGCGAGCAGATCGAGGGACGTGATCGTTCCCCTCTATTCGACATTGGTGAGGCCTCATCTGGAGTACTGTGTCCAGTTTTGGGCCCCACACTACAAGAAGGATGTGGAAAAATTGGAAAACATCCAGCGGAGGGCAACAAAAATGATTAGGGGACTGGAACACATGACATATGAGGCGAGGCTGAGGGAACTGGGATTGTTTAGTCTGCAGAGAAGAGAAGAATGAGGGGGGATTTGATAGCTGCTTTCAACTACCTGAGAGGTGGTTCCATAGAGGATGGCTCTAGACTGTTCTCAGTGGTAGCTGATGACAGAACAAGTAGCAATGGTCTCAAGTTGCAGTGGGGGAGGTTTAGGTTGGATATTAGGAAAAACTTTTTCACTAGGAGGGTGGTGAAGCACTGGAATGTGTTACCTAGGGAGGTGGTGGAGTCTCCTTCCTTAGATATTTTTAAGGTCAGGCTTGACAAAGCCCTGGCTGGGATGATTTAGTTGGGGATTGGTCCTGCTTTGAGCAGGGGTTTGGACTAGATACCTCCTGAGGTCCCTTCCAACCCTGATATTCTATGATTCTATGATTCTAAGTGGTCCATCCCCTGTCACCCATTCCCAGCTTCTGGGAAACAGAGACTAGGGACACCATCCCTGCTAATAGCCATTGATGGACCTATCCTCCATGGACTTTTCTAACTCCTTTTTGAACCCAGTTGTAGTCTTGCCCTTCACAACATCCTCTGGCAAGGAGTTCCACAGGTTGCCTGGTGGGGAAGCAGCCACAACTTCAGGCTGAGACAGACTGCCCCTGTTCTGAAAGTGTAGGATGGGCTGTACATCAGAAGAGGCCCACAGCCCATCCACTTCGCAGAGGTTAAAAACGGATCACAAGGTGCAGAGCAGGGGAGAATCCGGATTGTTCATCTCTAAGCATCTGCGTGGGATTGAGCAATTCCTCTGGGTGGGACTTTGGGACAGTGTCTCTATTGCAAGAGACTGCCCATTATGCACCAGCAGTGAGGGACCCCCATTAACAGCTGAAATCACTGAGAGATGTGTTAAGTGTGGGAGAGGGCCCTGAAGACATCTTGGTGAGTGAGCCGCTGGTGGTGAGGTGTGGCAAGTGGCCAGCAGGGCAGCTGGTGGAGAGGCACGACCAGCAGGGCGACTGGCGGAGAGGCGTGGCAAGTGGCTAGCAGGGTGGCTGGCAGAGATGGCCAGAGCAGAGCCCCGCAGAGGCGTGGGAGGCAGCCGTTGGGGTGATGAGTGAACGCCTGAGCAGTGTAGTGTGTAAGGTGCCTCCTTACCCCCACCCCTGCCTTCCACACAGAGTGGGAGGTGAACTCTGCAGATGAACCTCTGAACTCCAGGGCTGCACTGGCCAAGAACAGCAACAGTGAGTGCAGTACAGAGAAGGGTCGGGCACGTTAAAGGGACTTTTGGGTTGCTGGACTTAAGACCCTGAGGGGAAAAGGACACTGCCCAACTTACTTGGGGTGGGTCTTTAGCTCAAGGTTTGTGTTTATGAACCCTAGTTGCAGTGTTTTCCAAAATTAATACTGAGCCCTCCTTTTATTAAAAGTTTTTGCTACACTCAGACTTTGTGCTTGCGAGAAGGGAAGTATTGCGTCTTAGAGGTGCCCAGGGAATGTTGTGTAATTGTTCCTGGTCACTGCGTCCAATTCCTCCAGGTCTACAGTCCTTAGTGGGTGTTGCCATTGGTCATGGATCCAGCAGGGTTGGAGGGGTGGGACAGGCTGCCAAAAAACAGACATCCCTAACTCTAGAAGATAGAGTTAGGAATAGGGCCAGGGTTAGAGATAAATGCAGGGTTAGTGTTAGGGTTGTGACGTTGCACTCCATATGCTTTATGGAAATATGCTAATGAGTGTGAATATGTTGTAACTGGAATATGCTTCATGCAAAAGGTCTCTTGTAAGGTGTCATTACAAAGCTTATAATCTACTGTTTGTTTTCATCCTATTTGTATGCATGTATCATTCTTGTCTCTGAAGCTAGAAATATGAAGTATAACTCTGAGGTCCTCTTGTAACTATGCAAAGTGTGGGCCATTAATGGTGGTTTAGAATCTTCATGGCTCCCATTCACTAGGACAATTGGTTGTAGATGGTTTATTTACCTGCAAGCCTTCCTGTGGACCTGTAGGCCAGCCTATGGGTAATGAAGAATGAGGTCTTACAGTGATATGTGACCATGTCACATGATACTGGAATCCATCTTAAATCTGGTACTCTTCCATTTAGAAAGAGGGGTGGAGACCCAGAGAGTCAAAATATTCCCACCTTGTGCCAAAGCTATAAAAGGGTGTGGAACAGAACAAAGGAGGCAGCCAGTCATAAGAAAGCCCCTGCTTTCCATCTAAGATGTCTGCTGGAACTAACAAGGACTGTACCAGGGGAAAGGATTGGGCCCACACTATGAAGGAGTCTAGTCTGTGAAAGGTTTCAGAGTAGTAGCTGTGTTCGTCTGTATCTGCAAAAAGAAAAAGAGGACTTGTGGCACCTTAGAGACTAACAAATTTATTTGAGCATAAGCTTTCATGAGCTACAGCTCACTTCATTGGATGCATTCATTGGAATGCATCTGATGAAGTGAGCTGTAGCTCACGAAAGCTTATTGCTCAAATAAATTTGTTAGTCTCTAAGGTGCCACAAGTCCTCCTTTTCTTTTTGTAGTCTGTAAAAGAAACTTGCAACATCTCTGAGGGTGAGATTTTACCTGTAAACAGTTTCTTAATGTGTTAGGCTTAGACTGGCGTGTTTTTGCTTTCTTTTGCTTGGTATCTTACTTTCTTCTGTCTGTTTTTACTTGGAACCACTTGAATCCTACTTTTTATACTTAATAAAATCACTTTTGTTTATTAGTGAACCCAGAGTAAGTGATTAATACCTGGGGGAGCAAACAGCTGTGTATATCTCTCTATCAGTGTTATAGAGGGCAGACAATTTATGAGTTTACCCTGTATAAGCTTTATACAGAGTAAAACGGATTTATTTGGGGTTTGGATTCCATTGGGAACTCGGTGCCTGGGTGCTGGAGATAGGTGACCTGCTGAGCAGTTTTTGGTTAAAGCCTGTGGCTTTGGGGGTGTGGACCAGACCCAGGTCTGTGTTTGCAGCAGGCTAGCGTGTCTGGGTCAACAAGGCAGGGTTCTGGAGTCCCAAGCTGGCAGGGAAAACAGGCTCAGAGATAACTTCAGCACATTAGGTGACAGTCCCAAGGGGGTCTCTGTGACTGAACCAGTCACAAGGGTTATGGCTATGGTTAGGGTTATGGTTAGGGGAAAGGTATAATGGAAAAAAAATAAAATGATGGTTTTGGACAGCTGAAGTAAAGTGATTCTTTATCTTGACAGGAAGAACGTTGACAATATAGAATCAAAATAAGTGGAACTGTAATGTTCTTAGGACCAGATTTTTAACATTATTTAATTATCTAACTCCTTAAAAGGGGGGACCAGATTCTATGCAGTGCAGTGAGACCCCTTTTAGATGGATATCGTATCCTGGTTGTGACACGCACGTTCACATGAACACGAACTCATGCACAGCGATCCCCCTGCACACACACACACACACAGACTGACGCAGTAAATCGAATTTGAACACCAGATACCAAAAATAAAATCTTCTCTCTCTCTCTTTCTGACACTCACACACACACTTATAGACTAACCCAAAGTGAATCGAATATGAACACAATACATAAACGGTTGTATTAAACAAAAGAAGCTTTAGGTAATTTCTTTCTACGCGTGCCCCATCCAGAGCAACGTCTGCCTGATGTCCCACAAAACACTGTCCCAAAGTTCTGTTGTGAGACACAACTTCAGTGAAAATGTGGATCGGCATAACCCGACGTGCCAGGAGAATTATGTGAAACAGAAAAAAAATAATGTAAGGGCACAGACAGGGAAAGATGGAAAGTTTAGCGCCCTCTCCATCCCAGCCAAGACGGGATGAAGACGTGTTTCCCTTGATTCCACCAGACAATACTCACCTAGATGGCTCCCTGTCGCCTTATATCCGCTGGGTGCAACTCGCATGCAAATCCCTCCCCACGGGGTTGCTGTTTAAATACAAACCACTGACTCTATGAGCTTCAGTCTCTCCCCAGACACAGAACTGCCCGGTCCTGCCCGCTGGGGAGTTTCCCTCATTGCGTGAAAACTAGAATGAAGTCTCTGTTGCTTTTCCTTTCCCTGTTCTCCACCCCCACATGTAAGTGTCTATGGGGCAGTGGGGGAATTAGGGGCAGAACCATAGATTTGTTCGGTGCTAATACTTTCCGCACTTTGTTTCCTTTTCCCAGGTGTCCTCTCTCAGGTGCAGCTGGTCCAGTGGGGCCCGGGAACGGTGAAGCCCGGAGAGACCCTCACCCTGACCTGCGCTGTCTGGGGTGTTTCCATCACTGACAGCAGCTACACCTGGAACTGGATCCGGCAGCCCCCCGGGAAGGGGCTGGAGTGGATGGGATATGTGTACCCATATAACAGCGGGGAGACAGGCTACGCCCCGTCTCTCCGGGGCCGAGTCACCATCTCTGGGGACACCTCCAAGAACCAGGTCTTCCTGCAGCTCCGCTCGCTGACAGCCGCGGACACCGCCAGATATTCCTGCGCCCGGAGAGACACGGTGACACGGGGCAGAGCGGGGCTGGTACAAAAAGGGGAAGCGGCTCGAAGCGGCCTCCTGAGGCCCGAGAAGCAGGGCTCGCTGAGCCCCTCGGAGATGAAGACACACACAGCCGACTGAGTATGAACAAGCCGCACGCTAAGAGACGTCTTGTAAAAATGCCTCCAGCGGCCACCCTGTTTCTCCGGACCCCGTTTACCTTTCCGCTGCCACAGGAAGCGTTGCAGACTTCCCGGGAAATGGGTCATTTGTTACATTACATTTATTAGAGTAACAAGCAGAGAGAGATTCATGGCAATACAGTTAGTTACACAAACATCAGGCAGGAGCCCTGTGTCGGTCGGTTTGCCTGTGTGTGAGTCTCACTCTGTCCAGTAGGGGGCAGCAGTTCTCCCCCTAGCGGTACTTCTGGACTAGGAAAGCCCCGAAGCGAAGGGGCCGCGTCCCCGCCGTGTGGGGTCCCAGACCAGGCCTCCCCGCAGCTCCGCTCCCAGGTAGGGCCAGAGAGCAGAGCGGGGACGGGGGAGGCTAATACAACCATTCCTGTTCACCGCCGCGGCTCATGAAATACTGCGTGATCAGCCCCCTGCGCCCCCGGCCCTTACGCCCAGACTGGAGAGCGGGCTGGGGCCACGACTCCAGGCAGAGACGGCGGGTCCCCACTTCACAGCGGCACAAGACGCGGTGGGAAGCCCAGGGCATGATGGGAGAGAGAACACGCACCAGGTGAGAGTGAGCCAGCGCCCATGATGCACTGCGATGCATTCCCCATTCCCACAATTCCTAGCAGCGGCTGGTGGTGGGTTGTGCCGTGGGATATACCCAGGGTGCACTGCTCTCTCTGTCCCGGCGGGAGAGCCAAGTGTGGACCTGCTCCGCCCGCACAGGGAGCCGCGTGTGAACCTGCACGAGCGATGCAACTGTAGCAGGGAGCAAGACGCTGGCCACGTCTCTCGAGAGGGTGGCGCCTGCAAACAAAACCGTTCCTCCCCCTCGATTGTGCGTCTCCCTTCAGGGCTCCTGCAGTCCCAGCTCTCAGGATGGGACGCCCCAGAAGATGCATCTTCTCTCCATGCCCAGTTCCTCCCTTTCAGCTACAGCTGTTTGTCAGCCTCTGGAGCCTGAAACCAGCCTTTCGCTCCCCCTGCGGCTGCCACTCCGTCCCCCTCAGATGTTCCCAGGAGCTTCGTTTCCGTTGGCAGAGTCTGGACATGCCTTGTATTTATTTCATTTGCCCAGCACATTCTGCAGTAGCCACGGCTCCAATGGAGAGAAACCCATTGACTTCCCTGGCCTGTGGGTCACACCCTAAGAGATGAAGGGGGCTGTGTCTCTCCTACCCAGCAGACAGACTGGCCTACCTAGAGGTCTCCCCGCTAGTTTATTCTCACTGGATGAAATCTGCATGGAAATGCCTGGCCTAGGGGGTTCTCCTGAGTCCCAGCCCTGGCGACTGTCCTCTGGACCCACTTTCCTACCCTCAAACAGGCATCACTTGTCCTTATTTGCGTGCTGAGCTGAGTGCATGGTCTCTCTGGGGTGTAAAGGGGACACCTATCCCCGAGGGGACATCGCCATGTACTGAGCGAGTGCCCTGGGGGGTTCTGTTTAAATACAACCCCCTGGTTCTAGGAGCCTAGTCTCTCCCCAGACACAGAACTGCCCATTCCTCCCTGCTGGGGAGTTTCCCTCCTTGCCTGAAAATGAGAATGAAATTTCTGTGGCTTTTCCTTTCCCTGTTCTCTGCCCCCACTTTTGAGTGTCTATGGGGCAGTGGGGGAATTAGGGACAAATTCATAGATACATTCCGTGGCTAATTCTCTCCTTGCTTTGCTTTTCCCAGGTGTCTTCTCTCAGGTGCACCTGGTCCAGTCCGGCCCGGGAGCGGTGAAGCCCAGAGAGACCCTCACCCTGACCTGCGCTGTCTTCAGGGTCTCCATCCCTGACAGCAGCTAGGTCTAGGCCTGGATCCGGCAGCCTCTTGGAAAAGGGCTGCAGTGGGCGGGAGGGATTTTTCCACATGGCGGGAGCACAGCCTACACCCCGTCCCTCCAAGGCCGACCCATGGTGTCTGCAGACACCGCCAAGAACCGGGTCTCCCTGCAGCGCCGCTCCCTGACAGCTGTGGAAACCACCATGTCTTCCTGTGCTAGGAGCTACCCAGTGACATGGAGCAAAGCAGAGACTGGTACAAAGGGGGGAGCATTTTCCAGGGCCCTTTGAAAGCTATTTTTCCAACAGTGGCTGACACTGAATATATTTACAGGGCTGGGGGGGGGGGGTGAATACAGTCCTGTCCCTGTGCCCTGCTACGACAAACACAGATCAGGATTCGTTCCCTGCAGCTGGGACAGGAGTGACACAAACACCCATGTGCACCATGTCTCCTTCTCTCTGCAACGAAGCAGGAATCACCCACCCCTCTATTCTGCATGAAAAGGGGCTACATTTCTCCAGGGTCCATCTCACTCCTGTGGCCCTGCCCTCACTGGCCTTGCTCTCACCAGGCCCAGAAGTTGCCTCTTCTCTCCACGGCCCGTTCCCTCCCTTTTCACCAAGGCAGTGCCACTCGCTGGTGCCTAAAACCAGCCTTTCCCTCCCAGCAGCTGCGGCTGCTTCTCCGTCCCACGTTCCCAGGAGAGTCTCTTTGGTGCCGACAGTGGCTGTACCTGGATTATGTTTTTTATTTTCTTTGCCAAGCACATTCTGTAGCAGCCCCTGCTCCAGGGGAGGGAAGGCCCGTGGTTGGGTCACACCCTAAGACAAGAAGGGGGGGTGTGACTCTGTCACCCACCAGACAGCCCTGCCTGGCTAGGGGGTCTCCCTGCTACTTCATCCCCACTGGGCAAAACCAGCAGTCAAATCCCTGTCCTAGCGAGTTCTCCTGGGTCTCAGCCCACAGCTCTGTCCTTGGCACCCTCTTTCCTCCCCTCCCAGCCACCTCCTGCCATTCCATGTGGGCTGAGCTGAGCACACAGTCTGTCTGGGGTGGAAAGGGGACCCCTGTCCCCTAGGGGACATTGCCATGTCCTGAGCGCTCACCCCCTGGAATCTCTTATAGCCACCCTGGAGAACCCGCATGCAAATCCCAGCCAGGGGGGGTTCCTGTATAAACACAACCCCCTGGCTCTGGGAGCCCCAGTCCCTCCGCAGACACAGAACTGCCCAGTCCTGCCCTCTGGGGAATATCCCTTATAGGAAAACAAGAATGAAATCTCTGTTGCTTTTCCTTTCCCTGCTCTCTGCCCTCTCCTGTGAGTGTCTATGGGACAATGGGGGAATCAGGGACAGATCTGTAGATTTGTTTGGTTGCTAATTCTCTCTTTGCTCTGCTTTGCTTTCCCCAGGTGTCCTCTCTCAGATGCAGCTGGTCCAGTCCAGCCCGGGAGCGGCGAAGCCTGGAGAGACCCTCACCCTGACCTGCGCTGTCTCCGGGATCTCCATCTCTGCTCAGAATTCCCTTTGGCACTGGATCCGGCAGCCCCCCAGAAAGGAGCTGGAGTGGATGGGATATGTGTACACATATAAGGGGCTACCTCGTCTCTCCAAGGCCGAGCCACCATCTCTGGAGACACCGCCAAGAACCAGGTCTCCCTGCAGCTCCGCTCGCTGACAGCTGCAGACCCCGCCACCTATTACTGCACCAGAGAGCCCCACAGTGACACAGAGCAAAGCAGGGACTGGTACAAAAAGGGGGAACGGTTTCTAAGCAGCCCAGTGAGGCCAGGGTTACAGGGAGAGTTGAGCCCCTCACAGAGAGAGAGAGATGCAGTGGGGAGACTGTGAAAAACACAGGTACAAACATCTATTTCTGAAAATGAAGCCACCCAGTTCCTCTGTACACGATTTACCTGGGAGCTGCCACGGGAATCATGTCAAAGTCACCAACCAAACTCAGTGATTTGTTCACATTGACATGCTCATAGGAATGGGGCGGGGTGGGGGGGGAGTTGTGGAAGTACAGAGTGAAACAAAGTCACTTGGCACCTAGTATCAGTGCCTGCATGGGGCTGTTTGCCTGGGGCCGTGGGAGTGAGTGTGCTTGGTTTGTGTACGCTCAGATATCTCCTCGCCTTAAGCACACAACAGGAACACCACCCATGCAAAGAGGAACAAGCAACTTTCAAGTCTTCCAGCAGGGGGCAGTATCTCTCACTCGCTCACTCACACCCCCCCCCCTACTGTCAGGGCTTCCCTTCACCAGACCGAAAGCAGAAGGCCAGAGTCCAGAGTGCCGGCAATGCCATGTTTATTGAGGTTACCAAGCAAGCATAATCCACAGCTCTGTACACCAGCCGAGCTGTTCCCCACAGCTGTCCCCCTCCACTTTCTTAGCAGGCTTATTTACACCTGTAGAGCACGCCCCTGCTCCCACCCCTTACAGTTTAGGGTCATGTTCCCTTCTGGACGGTCCTGAGTCTGGGGCACCACCTCTGTTGTACCCCATGGGAGGGGTAGGGAGTGAGGTTGTGTTTCCGCCAGGGTCACCGTTTCTTTGGCTTTTAGTGTTTCTTATACCTGCCCCCATCCCCTTCGCCCCTCCCCACTGGTTGCTTGACCTTGGCTTGGGAGAGGAGTGGGGCAGCCTTCAGTGTAGCTCGGATATTAAATTCCCACCACGGCCAGCAACACTAACTCTATTCCTTATCTGTTCTCATTGTGCGATAAACCCCACCTGGCCGTGGGCAGACCCAACGCACAATGTCTTTGGTCTTTGTTCCCACCTGTTCCTAAGGATCTACGAATATCAAAAGTCAAACGAAAAGGAGGACGTGTGGCACCTGAGAGACTAACCAATTTATCTGAGCATGAGCTTTCGTGAGCTACAGCTCACTTCCTCAGATGCACCCAAAGTTCTAGCCCAGGCTAATACACAGGCCCAAATACTATATTACCATCACTAAACCGACCTCTTCTCCTTCCAGCCACCCTCAGTCAGATGCTGAGTTTTGTCCCCTGCATGTGGCTGAGCCTCTCCCCGGTGCCCCTGTCATCACAGCCTTTGTTCTGACAAAACCCAGGAGCTGCATCTTCTCGCCAGGCCCCAATTCACTGAAGCTGTCTCTCATGCTCTGGTGCCCCAGCCAAGCCTTTCTCTCCCCGCAGCTCTGGCGCCTTCCCCCTCCGACGCTCCCAGGAGAGTGTCACTCGTCTGGGCATCTCCTCTCTGTTGCTCTTATTTCTCAGCTATGCCCAGGGCTTTCTGCAGACAGCCCTGCTGGAAGGTCCCGCAAACCCCACTTGGGTGCCCGATCCAAAGCCCATTGATTCCCTATGAAAGACTCCTGTGACTTCAATACGGTTTGTGTTACATCCTAAGACATGAGGGGGGGGTGTGATTCCCCCATCCGCCAGCTACCACTGCCTAGCTAGAGATCTCCCTTTTAATTTATAGCCTCTGTCTGAAACCCGCATGCAGCTCCCTGCCCCGGGGGTTCCTGTTAAATACAAACCCTGGTTCTAGGAGCCTCAGTCTCCCCCTCCCTCCCACCCAGAACTGCCCGGTCCTGCCCGCTGGGGAGTTTCCCTCATTGCATGAAAACAAGACTGCAATCTCTCTTGCTTTTCCTTTCCCTGTTCTGCGCCCCCAGCTGTGAGTTTCTCTGGGGCGGGGGGTGTGTGTGTCAGGGGAGGGGGATTACGGGCAGCTCCACAGAGGTGTTCAGTGGCTGATTCTGTGCTCGCTTTCTTTCCCTTTCCACAGGTGTCCTCGCTCAGGTGCAGCCGGTCCAGTCGGGCCCGGGAACGGTGAAGCCCGGAGAGACCCTCACCCTGACCTGCGCTGTCTCGGGTGTAGCCATCACTGACAGCAGCTACGGCTGGGACTGGATCCGGCAGCCCCCTGGAACAGGGCTGGAGTGGGTGGGAGGGATTTATCCACATGGCGGGAGCACAAGCTAGGCCCCATCCCTCCAAAGCCGAGTCACCAGCTCTGGAGACACCGCCAAGAACCGGGTCTCCCTGCAGCTCCGCTCGCTGACAGCTGCAGACCCCGCTGCCTGTCCCCGCGCCAGAGACCCCGGGACACGGAGCAGAGAAGGGACTGGCACAGAAACGGGAAGCGGGTTCTCAACAGCCTCGTGAGGCCTGAGACGCGCAGAGGGGAGAATGCGGTGAACAGATTCTTCTAAAAATGCCTCCAGCTGCCACCAAGTTTCTCTGGTTACCTCGGAGCTGCCACAGGAATCACGTCAACCTCACCGACAACCAACATGCAGATCCCGGTCCCTGCGGGGTCTCCTGAGTCCCAGTCTAGTGCCCTGCCCCCTGGGCCCTCCTCCCAACCTCCTCCCTGCATAGGCTTAAAGGAAGGGAAGCGAGTCAAGTCCTGAACCCTGCCCCATGCAAAGATACACAGGGACCAAGACGCATGCCATGCACCAGGGCAGTGGTTCTCAACCAAGGGGACGTGTATTCCTGGGGTACGCAGAGCTCTTCCAGGGGCTACATCAGCTCATCTAGATACTTGCTGTGACGATGTGACGCAGCAGGGAGGGGGGAGTGTTGACCTGGGAATGTGCCCTGGGGATGGGAGACCTGAGAGCCTGTCACCTGAGCCAGGAGGGGGAGGGGGAGGTAACACCTCTGCCCAGGAATGTGAACAGAGGCTGCAGCAGGGAACCTGCTGAGGGAGTTTAGTTTCAGTTTGGGGCTGGGTGGAGGAACACAGGGAACCCCAGGGCTGGGGTCTAAGCTCCCTGCTCCCCCAGAAGGACGTGATTGAGGGGTCCTGGTTGTACCCACAAGCTCTGTTGTGGACTGTGTTCCTGTTGTCCAATAAACCTTCTGTTTTACTGGCTGGCTGAGAGTCTCAGTGGATCCCAGGAAGAGGGGTGCAGGGCCTGGACTCCCCCACACTCCGTGACAACTGGTGGTAGCGGTGGGATCTACTGCACCCCGTGAACGGCGCTTCCTGCAGTAAGTGACTGGGGAACAGTAAAACGAAGGGGAATTGACGGGGACCAGGTGTGCTGAAGATTCAGAGAGAGACGGTCTCGGGGGGCGGTTAACCCCTGGGAGTGTGTGACCAGACAGAAGGACTTTTGCAGTAACAGGGTCCCCCGGGGGATCGCAGCGAGCGGTCCCAGGGGCGGAGGAGTTTGCAGCTCGACCCTGGCAAAGAGGTGGTGACCTCAAGAAGGACTGGCACACTAAGGGCTTTTCCTGGAAACCGTAGAAAGCTGCCCGGCTTGCGAGTGGCCAGCAGGGAGATGTACGCTAAACGCCTGAAGAGCGACCTGGTGGAGCTGTGCAGGCAGAGGGGGCTGCGCATCGGGAGGTCCACCAAGGAACAGCTGATTGCCCAGTTGGAGGAGAGGGATCGCTTGGATGACCCGATCCCTGTCCCTGAGGGAAGCCACCCGGCAGACGCAGCGTGGGCCCTGGGAGGGGCTGGGAGGGGTCAGACTGCTGCTGAGGACATCCCGAGACCCTTCCTACCTATGTCTGGGGGAGGGGTTGGGGGAAGCCCAGCGAATACCGAGGGCACCCTGACCCCAGCAGCCAGCAGGGGATCCTCCCGGCGGAGCTCCCCATCCCTGGAGCGGAGGCGGCTGGAATGGGAGAGGGAGATGAAAATGAGGGAGCTGGAGGATCATGAAAAACAGCGTCAACATGAGGAGAAACAACGTCAACATGAGCAGGAGGAGAAGGAGAGGGAGCGTCAGGAGAAGGAGAAACAAAGACAGCATGAACTGGAGCTGGCCAGGCTGAGGAGCAGTGGGGCCCCAGCTGTGGTGAGTGCGGGGGGACCCAAGACTGCAAGGAACTTTGATATGTGCTTCCTGGCCCAGCGTAAGGAGGGGGAGGACATAGATAGCTTCCTGACGGCCTTTGAGAATGCCTGTGAGCTGCACAGGGTTGACCCTGCAGACAGGCTCCAGTTCCTCACCCCCTTACTGGACCCCAAAGCCGTGGAGGTGTACAGCCGGATGACAGGGGCGGAGGCAGGGGACTATGAACTGTTCAAACAGGCCCTGCTCCGTGAGTTTGGGCTGACCCCCGAGATGTACCGGGGAAGGTTCCGGAGTCAGCGTAAAACGCCTGAGGTCACCTACCTACAACTGGCCAACCGGATGCAGGGGTATGCCCGCAAGTGGACAGCTGGGGCCCAAGCTAAAGAGGACCTGCTGGACCTAATCGTACTGGAGCAGCTGTATGATCAGTGCCCTTCCGACCTGAGGCTGTGGTTGGTGGACAAAAAGCTCAAGAACCCCCAGCACGCAGGGCAGCTGGCCGACGAGTTTGTGAACAGTCGGTCAGGGGGTAGCAGGGAGGAGCCCCAAAAGAACAGCCCCCCCCCCCGATGCAGAGAGAGAGTCACCAGGGGGCCTCCCAGCGGGGAAATAGGGAGAACCCCCTCCCAAGGGGAACGCCTGGCTTCGGGCCCCTCCGACCTGCTCGAGGGGACCAACGTGACCTGAGCTGCTATCACTGTGGCCAGAGAGGCCACGTACGGTCCCAGTGCCCCGGGCTCAGGGACAGACTGAGCAGACCCAACCTACCCAGGGTTAACTGGGTAGGGACCCAGCTGGACGAGGGGCAGACGACCCAGGAACGGGGGGCTGCCAGTTTACCACCTGCTCAGGAGGGAAGAGTACCCCAGGCCAACTCCGCCAGAGGGCTGGAGGCTCTGGACTCAGGGTGCTCGGTTTACAGGTTGTCCCTCCGGAGAGAGTGCCTTGTTCCCCTGGAGGTGGATGGGAGGAAGGTCAATGGATACTGGGATACGGGCGCGGAGGTGACGCTGGCCCGGCCCGAGGTGGTGGCCCCAGATCGGGTGGTGCCCAACACCTACCTGACCCTGACAGGGGTGGGCAGGACCCCATTTAAGGTGCCCATGGCAAGGGTACACCTGAAATGGGGGGCCAAGGAGGGCCACAAGGATGTGGGGGTACACCACCATTTGCCCACTGAAGTTTTGATGGGGGGAGACCTAGAGGACTGGCCAAGCAAGCCCCAGGCCGCCCTGGTTGTGACGCGTAGCCAGAGCCGGCGAGGGGCACTGCTCCCTGACCTCGGGGAGGGTACCGCACCGGAGGCGCAGGACCCTACCCTGGTGGGGAGGGAGGGCCGAGGGGCACGGCTCAGAGAGGCGGAGGCCTCAGACCTGGCCACTGAGGGGGAACCGGTCCCCATCCCTTCCCCAGCCGCTGAGTTCCAGGCCGAGTTGAGGAAAGATCCCTCCTTGCGGAAGCTCAGGGACCTGGCCAACCTTGGTGTGGTACGGACCATGAGGAGAGGCTGCCAGGAGAGGTTCCTGTGGGAGAAGGGGTTCCTGTACCGAGAATGGGCTCCCCCAGGGGAAGTGGAGTCCTGTGGGATCAGGAGGCAGCTGGTGGTCCCCCAGAAGTATCGCCGCAAGCTCCTGTACCTGGCCCATGACACCCCCCTCGCAGGGCACCAGGGAATCCGGCGCACCCGGCAGAGGTTGCTACAGAACTTTTACTGGCCCGGGGTCTTTACCACGGTCCGGCAGTATTGCCGATCCTGTGACCCCTGTCAGAGGGTGGGGAAGGCCCGGGACAAGGGGAAAGCGGCTTTGAGACCTTTGCCCATCATAGAGGAGCCTTTCCAGGAGGTGGCCATGGACATCGTGGGGCCTCTCAGCAGGACGACCCGGTCGGGGAAGAAATACATTCTGGTGGTGGTAGATTTTGCCACCCGCTACCCCGAGGCAGTGCCCTTAGCTTCCATTGAAGCAGACACCGTGGCCGACGCGCTCCTGACCATTTTCAGCCGAGTGGGGTTCCCCAAGGAAGTCTTGACAGACCAAGGCTCCAACTTCATGTCGGCCCTGCTCCGGTGCTTGTGGGAGAAATGTGGGGTCCAGCACCACTGGGCCTCAGCTTATCACCCCCAGTCCAATGGGCTGGTGGAGAGGTTCAACGGGACGCTAAAGATGATGCTGAAAACCTTTATGAACCAGCACCCACAGGATTGGAACAAGTACTTACCTCACCTGCTGTTCGCGTACAGGGAGGTGCCCCAGGAGTCGACCGGATTTTCGCCTTTCGAACTGTTATATGGAAGGAGGGTGAGGGGCCCCCTGGACCTGATGAGAGACGAGTGGGAGGGGAAGGCCACTCCTGATGGAGAGTCAGTGGTGGAGTATGTCCTGATCTTCCGAGAGAGACTGGCTGAACTCATGGGCCTGGCCAGGGAGAATCTGGCCAGAGCCCAGAGGAAGCAGAAGGTCTGGTATGACCGCACGGCGCGGGCCCGCGCCTACGCCACCGGGGATCAGGTGATGGTTCTCATCCCAGTGAGAAAGAACAAACTACAGGCCACCTGGGAGGGCCCTTTCAAGGTCGTCAAGCAGCTCAATGAGGTAAACTATGTGGTGGAGCTGTCGAACCGGGCGCACCACCGCCGGGTGTACCATGTGAATATGATGAAGCCATATTATGGCAGGGGGAATGTGGTGTTGGCTGTCTGTGGACAGTGGGAGGAGCAGGGAGATGACCCTTTAGTAGATCTATTCCCTGGGACCAGAGCTGGTTCCCCCCTGGAAACAATTCCCCTCTCGGATCAGCTAACCCCTGCCCAGCATGCTGAGGTCAGGGAGGTGCTGCATCCGTACCGACAGCTGTTTTCCAACCAGCCTGGACGCACTAATCTGACTGTCCACCGGGTGCAGACAGGGTCGCACCCGCCGATAAGATGCTCCCCCTTCCGAGTCACAGGGAAAACTGCTCAGGACCTGGAAAGAGAGGTCCGGGACATGCTGGCTTTGGGGGTGATCCAGCCATCTGCCAGCCCTTGGGCCTCGCCGGTGGTGCTGGTCCCCAAAAAGGACGGGTCGGTCCGGTTCTGTGTGGACTATCGGAAGCTCAATGCCATCACTGTATCTGATGCCTACCCCATGCCCAGGCCGGACGAGCTCCTAGACAAGCTGGGAGGAGCTCGGTACCTTACCACCATGGACCTTACAAAGGGCTACTGGCAAGTGCCGCTGGATGCAGATGCCCGACTGAAATCGGCCTTTATCACCCCTCTGGGGCTCTATGAGTTCCTGACCCTGCCTTTTGGCCTCAAGGGAGCGCCGGCCACCTTCCAGCGCCTGGTGGACAAGCTACTGAGGGGGATGGAGAGTTTTGCTGTGGCGTATATTGATGACATCTGTGTCTTTAGCCAGACCTGGGAGGACCACGTGTCCCAGGTTACACAAGTGCTGGACCGACTCCAGGGGGCTGGGCTGACTGTAAAAGCGGAGAAGTGCAAGGTGGGGATGGCGGAAGTATCTTACCTGGGCCATCGGGTGGGGAGCGGCCGCCTAAAGCCGGAACCAGCCAAGGTGGAGGTGATCAGAGACTGGCCCGCTCCCCACACCAAAAAGCAGGTCCAAGCCTTTATTGGGATGGCAGGATACTACCGAAGATTTGTGCCCCACTTTAGCGCCATAGCCACCCCCATCACTGAGCTATGCAAGAAGGGGAAGCCAGACAAGGTGGTCTGGACCGAGCAGTGCCAGGTGGCTTTCTGGGCGCTGAAGGAGGCTCTGGTCAGTGGCCCAGTTCTGGCAAACCCAGACTTTGACAAGCCCTTTGTGGTGTTCACCGACGCCTCCGACACGGGACTGGGGGCGGTGTTAATGCAGGAGGATGAAAAGGGGGAGAGAAACCCCATCGTGTACCTGAGCAAGAAGTTGCTACCCCGGGAGCAACACTACGCAGCCATCGAGAAGGAGTGCCTGGCCATGGTGTGGGCCCTCAAGAAACTAGAGCCCTATCTCTTCGGGCGGCACTTCACCGTCTACACCGACCACTCTCCCCTGACCTGGCTGCACCAGATGAAAGGAGCCAACGCCAAACTCCTGAGATGGAGCCTGCTCCTGCAGGATTACGACATGGACGTGGTCCACGTGAAGGGAAGTGCCAACCTGATAGCGGATGCGCTGTCCCGGAGAGGGGGCCCCGAACTTCCCCAGGTCACAGATCAGAGTGACCCCGCTCAGTTCAGTCTCGAAGGGGGGAGAGATGTGACGATGTGACTCAGCAGGGAGGGGGGAGGGTTGACCTGGGAATGTGCCCTGGGGATGGGAGACCTGAGAGCCTGTCACCTGAGCCAGGAGGGGGAGGGGGAGGTAACACCTCTGCCCAGGAATGTGAACAGAGGCTGCAGCAGGGAACCTGCTGGGTGGGTTTAGTTTCAGTTTGGGGCTGGGGAGAGGAACACAGGGAACCCCAGGGCTGGGGTCTAAGCTCCCTGCTCCCCCAGAAGGATGTGAATGAGGGGTCCTGGTTGTACCCACAAGCTCTGTTGTGGACTGTGTTCCTGTTGTCCAATAAACCTTCTGTTTTACTGGCTGGCTGAGAGTCTCAGTGGATCCCAGGAAGAGGGGTGCAGGGCCTGGACTCCCCCACACTCCGTGACACTTGCCTAGTTTTAGGACAGGCTGCATAAAAGGCACTAGTCAAGTCAATACCAGCTTAACTTCCAACTGCCGTGCTCCGTAGTTCTTTGGGGAAGTCTCATTCCGGCATGGCTGCCATGACCGCCCTTGTTCAGGCAAAGCCCAGAATTTGCTTCTCCTCTCTCTGCCCCATCCCCTCCCTTTCCATTAAAGTTGGTTCTCAGACTGAGAACTCGGGTCCCAATTCTCTGATCCCACAAAGGAAGTTTCTGTCCCTGCAGCTCTGGCTCCTTCCACATCGGACATTCCCAGGAGAGCGTCGCTCCACTTCCTGGCCCCTGGGCGTTGTTTATATTTTTTTATATTCGGCAGCAGGTACTTCTCCAGTGGAGAGACAAGCATGGCCTGCACTGGGCTTTGCCTCCCACCCTGGCTCTCCTGCCCACCAGACAGCACGGCCTAGTCAGAGCTCTCCCTGTTAGAGTATCTCCGCCGGGTGAAACCAAGAGTCAAATCCTGGTCCCAGTGGGTTCCCCTGAGTCCCAGCCCTGGCGACTGTCCTCTGGACCCTCCAACCCACCCTTCCGCAGCCACCTCCTCCCACATGTGGGCTGAGCTGAGCACCCGGGCTCTCGGGGGGGTAGAGGGGACCCCTGTCCCCGAGGGGACAGCGTCGTGTGCTGAGCGCTCACCCCTGTCATCTCTTACACCCACCCTGGGGAACCCGCATGCAAATCCCTGCCCCCGGGGTTCCTGGTTAAATACCAACCCCTGGTTCTAGGAGCCTCTGTCTCTCCCCGGACACAGAACTGCCCGGTCCTGCCTGGTCCTGCCTGCTGGGGAGTTTCCCTCATTGCATGACAATGAGAATGACATGTCTGCTGCTTTTCCTTTCCCTGCTCTCTGCCCCCAACCTGTGAGTCTCTCTGGGGCAGTGGGGGAACTAGGGACACACACACAGTCAGTGGCTAATTCCTTCCTTGCTTCGTTTTGCTTTCCCCAAGTGTCCTCTCCCAGCTGCGGCTGGTCCAGTTCAGCCCGGGGGCGGCAAAGCCTGGAGAGACCCTCACCCTGACCTGCGCTGTCTCCGGGTTCTCCATCACTAGCAGCGGTTATGGTTGGGACTGGTCCAGCAGCCCCCCGCGCAAAGGGCTGGAGTGGCTCGGGTATATAAACTCTGCTGGGGGCACAGGCTACATCCCATCTCTCCAGAGCTGCCTGAGCTTCTCCAGGGACACGGCTAAACATGCGCTCTCCCTGGCCTTCACAGTATCCTCTGGCAAGGAGTTCCACAGATTGACTGTGCCTTGTGTGTCTGTTTAAAAAGGCCCCCAGGGAAAGCTTTCCATTTCCCGTGTTCCTCATTCCTGTCACTACAACCCCTGGCCAAAGACTGCATCTATTCTCAGGGCCCAGTTCCCTCCCCTTTCCCCAGAGCTATTCCTCAGTCTGTGCTCCTAACCCGGACCTTTCCTCGCCCATTAGCTACTCCGAGGAGAGTCTCAGCATCGGGACATCCATTCCCCTTATTGTCTCTGCCCACCCACGGGTGCAGCACCCGCTGCTGAGATGTTTATTTTACAATCCCAGACGCGGGGGGCGGGTCTGACTCTTCCATCCCCCACACAACACTCCAGCCTCCCGGGAAGTTTATCCCCACTCGGGGATACCCACATGCTAGTCCCTGGCGGGTGGGGGGGATGCTCGCGGTGATGGGCGCCAGCCTCAGACCCTGGACAGATGGAACCCGGCCGTGCTGATGAGCCGGTCGCTAATGCTTGGTTCACCCCCCGCCCTGTCACACAGCTAATGAGGGGAGACTGGCCAATGGGCGCCGGAGATTGCTCCTTCTTCCAGCTCCTTTTCAAGAGGGAAGGGGGAGGTTGGGGTGTTTTATGCAAATCTCAGGCCTGTGTTCCCTGTGTAACACACACACACACACATTTTCCCCGTTCCCCATGTAACACACACACACAGATTTTCCCCGTTCCCCGTGTAAAGAGCAGCTCCTGGGTTCTCACCAGGACCTGCCTGCTCAGGGCCTGACCCACATCTTCATTGGTTTGCGTCTTACTTGAAGACCAACATGAAATCTTTGCTCCCCCTCGTGCTGTCACTGGCCGCTGCCCCGGGTGCGTGTCCAGGGGAGATTTGGGAGACAGGATCAACGCCTGGAAGCAGAATTGGGGCCTTAACGCTCTGTTTTCCTTTCCCCAGATGTCTTCTCCCAGGTGCAGCTGGTCCAGTCCGGCCCGAGCGTGGTGAAGAGACCCTCACCCTGACCTGCGCTGTCTCGGGTGTCTCCACCACTGACCGCAGCTGTGCCTGGCTCTAGGACTGGCAGCCCCCGGCGAAGGGCTGGACTGGTCAGATGTATAGGCTCTGCCGGGGGCACAGGCTACGCCCCATCTCTCCAGAGCCGCCTGAGCTTCTCCAGAGACACGGCTAAACATGCGCTCTCCCTGCCGCTCTCCTCGCTGACAGCCGCCGACAGGTCCTGCGCCGGACACACAGAGCAATGCAGGGACCGGTACAAAAACCGGGGCGGCCTCTACTCAGCCCGGCGAGGCGAGGTTAGCAGGGATCGCTCAGCCCCAGACAGAGCCACACACCGCGAGCAGAGTAGGAAAAACCAGGCAGATCCCCAGCTCTTTCCAAAATGCACCCAGCCGCTGCCCGGTTCTCCACCCACGATTCACCTTCGAGGACTCGAGCGGAACTTAGCCGGGAAATAAAATTCTTTGCTCGTAGCCAAATGGGTCCAGGCACAGACACGGGGAGACACCGGGACATACAGAGTTACACCAAGCAGCAAAGGCAGCTTGGGGTGATGTGGGGGGCACTGTACAAAGGTCTCCCTGCAGAAGACGTGATTAACGACACACATTTCTATAGTAATACCCCCCAACTCACCGCCTCCCTGAGGGGGCGGCAGTCGGTCCCTCTCCCTGGCTCAGAGAGCACCTGCCCTGCTGTACTCAGCACCCTAACACACTGAGCGGCCCATCCCCCTCTAGTGTCTCTTTCTGTCTGGGTCCCTGCACTCACAGCCCTTGCTCTGACCAAGCCCGGGGCTGCCCCATCCCCTCCCCATTCATTGCAGGGGCATGTTGGGTTCTGCTACCTAAAACCACCCTTTTCCTGAAGCTCCGTCTCCTCCCGATCTCACATTCCTAGGAGCGTCTCATCTCACTTGGCCTTTCCCAGGGACTATTTGTATTTATTTTATTTAACCAGCACATTTGGCAATAGCCACTTCTGTGTTGGCGAGTCACCTATTGACTTGAGACAGTCACTTGCTCAGAGACGAAAGCGATGTAGGACTCTCCTCCCCAGCACTGCCTGGAGACTTGTCTCCCTGGGAGTTTATCCTCCCTGGGTGACACCCACATGCCAATCTTTAGCCTATGGAGTTCTCTTCAGTTCCAGTCCAGGGCCCTGGACCCTCCTTCCTACCCTCCCAGCCACCTTCTGTCACTACAGGTGGGCTGAGCGCCTGGTCTCTCTGGGGTGTAAAGGGGACCCTTGTCCCCGAGGGGACAGCGCCATGTGCTGAGCGCTCACCCCCCTCATCTCTTAGACCCACTCTAAGAAATACACATGCAAATCTCTGCCGGCGGGGGGTCCTCTTTAAACACAAACCTCTCGTTGTAGGCGCCTCAGTCTCCCCCCAGACACAGACCTGCTCGTTCCTACCCGCTGGGGAGTTTCCCTCTTTCCATGGAAACGAGACTGCAATCTCTGTTGCTTTTCGTTTCCCTGTTCTCTGCCCTCACCTGTGAGTGTCTATGGGACAGTGGGGAAACTAGGGACAGACCCACGGATTTGTTCACTGGCTAATATTATCTTTGCCTTTTTCTCCTTTTCCCAGGTGTCCTCTCTCGGGTGCAGCTGGTCCAGTCCGGCCCGAGGGCGGTGAAGCCTGGAGAGACCCTCACCCTGACCTGCGTTGTCTCCGGGGTCTCCAGCTCTGCTCAGTATTGTTTCTGGCACTGGATCTGGCAGTCCACAAGGGCAGGAGTGGACGGGACGGGCATATCCATAGAGCAGGGGGGCAAACTACGCCCCGTCTCTCCAGGGCCGAGTCACCATCTCTGCAGACCCCGCCAAGAACCAGGTCCCCCTGCAGCTCTGCTCGCTGACAGCCGGGGACCCCGCCGCCTGTTCCTGCGCCCGGAGAGACATGGCATCGCAGAGCAAGGAGTGGCAGAAAGAGGGGAAGCTGCTTCTCAGGGGCTTTAATGCCTCTTGCCTCCCATCCGCTCCTCGCTCTGTAGGATGGTGAGACAGGATTTCATCCCAGCTCGCCAGGGCATGGCCTTCAGCTCTGATACATTTCACACGGAGGCCCCGGTCCAGCCTCAGGCTATGGAACCGCTCGGAGAGGGCCGCTTTGGCGAGTGACGGGTATTTCCCATGTACTGCCACAAAACTCTTCTTTAAAAGTCATTTAAGTTTTCCGTAAGTGCCGCACCCAACCACGCGAACCTTAAAGGGAAGTAGACACACAACTGCATAGGCACTTGGCTTCCAACTCACTTCCAACTCAGGCTTCTTTGAAATTCAACAGTTTGGAAACAAAGACATGAAAAGTAAGGCACTCCTCCCTCCTGGAGCGTCACACCCACTCCCTGCACTAACTTCTCTTTGTGGCAGACTCCAAACTCTCACAAGGAACACCCTTTCTATCTCCAACAGACCGTGAAACACAGCGCACTCCCCACTTTCATCAAGCTCTTCCGGTAACGCCAACGCTTGGCTGATAATGTCAACCACAGTCAACGAAGTTTCCGCACACACACACATAAAAACACAAACATGCACTCATGTACAAACACACAAATACACATATAAGCAAACACACACATATGCATAAACACACACACACACACAGAGCACATACAAACACAGATTTTCTCCTTCACCATTTAGAAAGCTATCTAGCATTAATTTAAAGACTGAAAGTGACAGAAAATCCACTGTCTCCCCAGGAAAATTATTTCCCATGGTTAATTCGCCTCATTGTTAAAAATTTTCACCGTATGTCTCGTCTCCATTTGTCTAGCTTCATCCTCTAGCCTTTGAATGGTGTCCTGCCTTTGTCCGCTGGATAAAAATGCCATGGACGATCAGAAATCTTTGAAATGGAAAAGAAGAACTGAGTAGAAACAGGAAGGTGAATTTCCCTTAAAGTCACTATTTTAAGGTCAATATAATTTACTCTGAACGGTTTATCAAGCTGAAAGCTCAGAGATGAAACATTTGAGACACTCAGATACCGGAACAGAAGACAATCACTGTGTCTTGCTGAATACAAAGATCACTGAGGAGACATCATATAATAATTATACTGATGCATAGGGACAAAGGAGCTACCGGGCCAGTCTTGTCTAGTAATTCATCACCAGCAACAGCTAGCGCCAGCTGCTTCTGAGAGGTGCAAGAGTGACCTCCAGTGGACGACTATGGAATGACGCCCCCATGGAGGCTATTTCTCCCTAAAGTTTTCAGGGTTGTGGGCTCAGAAATAGTGGAGAAAGAAAGAAAGAAAGAAAGAAAGAAAGAAAGAAAGAAAGAAAGAAAGAAAGAAAGAAAGAAAGAAAGAAAGAAAGAAAGAAAGAAAGAAAGAAAGAAAGAAAGAAAGACGGATTCTATCTATAGCTTGAATTCTTTGCATCCGTCTCTAAAAAGTAGAGACGTTGCGGTGCCCAGCTAGAGATGAGGTAAAGGACATTTGGTACGGTTGTGTATCAGTGTGTTACTGGATATCTGGGGCTCCACAATGACACACTTCCTATCAAAAACCTAAGCACACTGGCACTCCTGTGAGAAAAGACAGACTCAGGACAACTTCTCATTAGGCTCAACATTTTATTGAAATGCATTGGGCCTCAGCTGGTCATTCCATGCACTTCCATGAAGTTATATCATTTTATACCCCTGGGGGACCATTTTCTTGATATTATTAAAGCAGAGCCTAGTTATTATACTGGTAGCACCCATAGGTCCCAACCTAGATCATGGTCCTATAGTACTTGGCACTGTATATAAACATAGGAAGAGATAGTCCCTGCCCCAAAATTCATTGCAATCTAAACCCAGGTTTTCAAAGGAGCCTGAAATTCCAGAGCCATCTGGGAGTTACCTAGGGAGGTGGTAGAATCTCCTTCCTTAGAGGTTTTTAAGGTCAGGCTTGACAAAGCCCTGGCTGGGATGATTTAACTGGGAATTGGTCCTGCTTTGAGCAGGGGGTTGGACTAGATGACCTTCTGGGGTCCCTTCCAACCCTGATATTCTATGATTTTATGATTCTTCACTCCACTCTATGTTCCCTTGAAAATTCCAGTCTAAATATGCAAGGGGAATGGAGGCACGGAAGGTGAAGTGATTTGCCCAAGATCATACAGGGTCAATGACAGATTGGGAAAAGAACCCAGGTGTCGCAAATCCAAATCCAGTGCTCTACCCAATCATTCCACTCCTCTCCAAAGAGTTAGAGATTTTAAGCAGACATACCTTCTGAAGTGCTGGTCTCACGTTGGTCCTAGTGTTCTAAAAGATCTCAGTTGAATTCAAATATAGGAATTGGCCTCACGGCTCCTACCACTGTTCTGTCTCCAGTCGCGGTGTAAATCTCCTGTCTCGGAGAGAGATTTAGTATGGGCATGCGTCACTGTGTACTACAGTGACAAAAGCCATTATAAAAACCTCGTTCTGCCGGCAGCTGTGCAAAGCAACCCGATTTCAGGTGGCTGCTAGGTTAGTATTCCATCAGATGGAGCTGAAGACTGAAATTTACAAATCCATCTAAGGCATTTTGATGCCAGGTTCTCAATGAAATGAACAGGAGCATCCAACGGGAGTCGGGCACCTAACCTCCTTATGCACTTTTGCAAATCCCACTAGATACCTCTCTGCACCTTTTGGTGCCTAAACATCTTTGTAAATGTGACCTCGAATCCTGCAGAGGGCTTTGAAAAATCTCAGACTATATTTCTAAGTAGAGTTGGTCCAGAAAAAAGGAAGGAAAAAAAGTTTTCAGAAAAAGTTTTGGGAAAAATATGTCCCTTTTTTATCAGAAATTTCAGATCTCTGTTTCAGGCAGGTCTTCACTACCCACGGAATCATGATAAATAGATCCCCGAACGCGCTCCCCGTCGACTCCGGCACTTGCGAGAGGTGGAAGCGGAGTCAACGGGGCAGCGGCAGCAGTCGACTGGCCGCCGTCCTCGTGGCCAGGTAAGTTGACCTAAGATACTTCAGAATGATCTTATTCCCCTTCTAATCTTCTTCCATGGAAATGAGAAATAAAGCTTCTCTCTCCTACTGAGATTTCCCTGTCCCAGACAAGAAATTTCTCCAATGATGTCTTGAAAATTGACCAGAATTTCACTCTTTATCCATACCAGTACTTCCCAGTTTACTACTTCTAGCTCCTGAGTAACTCAGCCATTCCAGAAATGGGTAGGACACATTCTAGACTGGATTGATTCTCATTAAGAATATCGGAACTGTGTTTTCCCAATTTTCACAATTTTGTAGATATTAAGGCCAGAAAATATAAATTAGATCACCGAGTCTGACCTGCATAAACATAGGCCATAGAATTTCAGCCAGCTACTTCTGTACTGAGGCCAATTACATGTGTTTCACTGAAGCATATTTTCTAGAAAGGCATTCAGGCTTGATCCGAAGACTTCAAGAGACAGAGAGTCTGTCACTTCCCTTGATAGTTTGTTCCAATGGTTAGTAAACTTGACTTTAAAAAACCCAATGCCTTATTCCCAGCTTGAATTTGTCTGGGTTTAACCTTGAGCCATTGGCTTTTCTTCTGCCTTTCTGTGTTAGATTAAAGAGCCCTTCATACCTGGTATCATTTTTTATAAGGTAAATATATTGGGCTCCTTAACAGCCTCCCTTTTGTCCTGAGAACAACAAACATGGGGGATGGGGATGCAGCATTTTTCTCTCTCCAATGGATTAAATCTACCTGTTTCGTCATGTTTCTAGCTTTGTATATCCTCCACCCGTCACTGTAGAATGTTAAGGCTCGTTGTGAAAATCCAAAAGAAAAGAAAATGATACAAACTCGAAGAAATTCTCCATTCACCTCTCCGACACCAGCAGCTCTTCACAGCTAGGTGGCTGAACAATCCAAAACTGCATTGGCCAAGTTAGATGAGATAGAAGAGATTTTTGTATGGCTCTGTACCATTGTGTCCTATGGAGTAGCAGCTACCATAGTGAAAAGTCCTCTATCAAAAACATGATAATCTTAGAAGCTGTGCAACAGAGCCCAACAGAGGGCGCACTCCTACATTTTCATATTCACTGCCATTGGATGGCCGAGGATTTTGTCTGACCGGATATCGCTGTGATGGGTGGATGGCTACCACAGTGACAACTCCCACCATAAAAAGCCTAGATCTTGTTAGAAGCAGCCCAAAGAATTCAGGCAAGGAAAGTTCTCATAGACTTTCCATCACAGCAAAAAAGGGGGGTGGGAAAGCTCCCAGGGGAGGAAATAAATGTTCAGGTGTGCACCTGTAACAATGAGCTGTGCTTCTTCCACACTGGGATTTTCCAAGGGGAGTCAGGCACAAACTTTGGGAGTTAGGTGCCGAACCTGATCACCTATCTGCACCTTTAGCTTCCTCCTTACCTTTGTGGATCTTGCCCTTCGAAATTCCCAGACCATATGGCTAGCGAGAACACTACATATTACTTTAAAGAGGACTGTGGCTGAAACTCACCCCTGTCATTCTGGGCCCTAAGACTTAGAATGCTAAGCTACCCAGGCATGAACTTTAGCTCTGTGAAATTCCTTAAATGCCCTTGAAAATCCCACCCAGACTCAAGGTAACTTCGGTACCTTCCCTGTGAGTTCCCATCCCATCAAAGGTTTGGGTTCTTTTAAGTTTCACCTTAACTCTGGATTTCTTGTGGGAGTTTCAACGGTGTTTTTCTTGTCAGAATATTTACATATAAGTCAGTTTCCCCTATCCACATCCCCCTTGGATTGAATCTCCGTCTTTCTCTCTCTGTCTCTATATCTTCCCCCCTCCCCATCCTCCACCCCCGGGTCTTATATCAACACCCATTGCTGCAATATCTACTTCTCATTGGGAATATCCACCAGAAAAGAAAACAATCTGATCTTGGGGACATTACTAATTGACTCCTCTCCCAGGTGCAACTCTTTGGAACTGAGTGGAAGAGCTCTGCAAAAAGGCATTGACGGGGTTGAACGGTTCCACTTCCAGTGGAGGAGGTTTTTGTACAGTTCTGTAACACTGTGATGATTGGGGTACCTCCCACAGTGACAAAACCCCAAACAAAAACGCATGTCCAGCAGCAACGACCAAAAGAAATCTCTCTAGCAGGGGTCCTGTCATCACAGAGTCTGGGCATCTGACAAACATGAATAGATTTAGACTCTCAGCACAGCTGCGAAGTAAGGACAGAAAGACACAGAGGAGAACATTGATCCCCCACTTCACAGGGAGATGCAGTTACATATCTATCTAAGCCACCTACATGGCCCTACTACCATAGTACCTATGGACCTCACAATCTTTAATGTGTTGATCCACATTATCCCCTTGTGAGACAGCTGGAGACCCAAGGAAGAGAGACTAAATGCCAAATATGTAAAGGAATTGGATGCCTACCTCTTTAGAAATCTAAATACCTTTAAAGGTCTGGCTGTAGGTGAACTTGCCCAAGGTCAGATATGCAGTCTGTGTGAGGACAGGGAATCAGACTGGGATCTCCCAAAGTCACAGGCTCAGGTCATAAGCACTGGACCATCCTTTCTGCAGATGGAGAAGCAGAGTCATAGAAAGATTGAGGATCAAATCTCAAAGCTCAGTGAAACTTCTCTGATGGATGGAATCTCTCTATTTATCCATCTTTCGGCCACCCTTCGCTGCAAAATGTAAGGCTCGCTGTGAATGTCCGACAGAGAAGAAAATGATTTGAGCTTGAAGAAATTCTCCATTCATCTTTCTGACATATGTAGCTCTTCACAACTAGAGGGATGAATGACCCAAAGCTGTATTTTCCACATGGATTCACTGACAAGACCAAAAAGATTTTTGTATGGCTCCGTAACACTGTGTCCTACTGGGCAGTGGCTACCACAGTGAAAAGTCCTCTATCAAAAACACAGTCATTTTAGCAGCTATGTGGAGCCCAACAAAGGGCATGCTCCAAAAATATTTGGTCACACCAACATTCATTGCTATTGGATGGCCAAGGATTTTGTACAGCTGAGTAACACGGTGCTAGATGGAGTAGCTACCACAGTGACAAATCACCTAGCAAAAATCTAGACCCTATTAGAAGCTGCACAAAAATACCAGGCAAGGAAAGTTCTCACACAAGTTTCCATCACCGCAACAATAGCTCCCAAGTGAGAAAATAAATATGTAAGCATACACCTCTGACTTCTTCTGAAATATCTCTATCCCCAGGATTTTTTGAGGGGACCTATGGGAATCAGATACTAACCCTAAATCAATGGGAGTTGGGCACCCAACTTGCTTAGGTGCCTTTGTAATTCCCACTGCACCAGTAGGCATCTACAAAACTTTTGTCAATCTGGCCTAAGGGATTAAGGACCTGAGCCAAAACCCATTGAAATCCAGCGGAGTGTTTCTATTAACTCCAGCTGGCTGGAGGTCAGGTCCTAGATGACTTATCTACAATCATGCAAGAAGTATGTAACAGAGCCACGACTTCAGCCCAGCTCACCTGGCTCCCACTCCAGTGCAGAGGCAAGGAAGCTGCCTTTGAAACTTTTTTCCATCACACCAACATCTGTTCCCACGAGACCAGGGTGGATTTGGTATGACTGTGTACCACAGTGATAACTGGTGGTACAGCTACCACAATGAAAAATCCCCTATCAAAAACCTGGAGCGCATCAGCGATGGTGATGAGCAGTCAGATGAAATGGAATCTGCTCAGATCTTCACCCCAGTTCCCATGAGGGGGACAGGGATTTCATACTGCTCGGTATCACAGTGCTAGGTGGAGCAGTAGCTCCCACAGTGTCTCCTGTCAAAAACCCAGACACACTCGCAACTCTGAAAACACAATACGTAATTCTGGACCCCAGAGCCTTAAACTTCCCCAACTTTGAGCTCTTGCCCGTGCCTCACGGAGTCCTGGAAACAGCTGGGTGGTAGATCTAGTCATCTGGTTAGAAGGTCCTGTCCCAGAGCCATTAGCTCATTTACTTTACACACAAGTTCCTCCGTTCTACGCCCAGTAAAACCAGGAGAGCCTCATCTTAAAGCCACGAGAATGATTCAAGGATTGGAAAACATGTCTGACAGTGAAAGACTCAAGGAGCTTAATTTATTTAGCTTAATGAAGAGAAGGTGAAGGGGTGACTTGATCGCCATCTATAAGTACCTACACAGTGAACAGAAATGCCCAAATATAGAGTTTTTCAATGTAGCAGACAAAGGTGGCTAGAAGTTGAAGCTGGGCAAGTTTTTCAGACTAGAAATCAGGTACAAACTTTTAACATGGAGGGTAATTAAACTTTGGAACAATTTACGATACTCCATCACTGGCCATTTTAAAATCCCCCTGAAACATCTGCTCTAGTTCAAATAGGAATTAATTCAGGGAAGTCCTATGGCCTGTGTTATGCAAGAGGTCAGATTAGATAATCACATGGGTCTGATACTCTATGAATCTCTGACCTATTCCACCATACAAAGAGCCACAATTTCATCCAGGTTACGTGGAAAGAGAAAAATGCTTCACGTCTCTCTCCTTCAACTGCATCTTCGCCTCTCCCGCCGCCCCCCCCAAAAAAAATCTCACATGGGAAAACCTTGATCCATTTCATACAAAGGGGATTTTGTACATCTCCATACCACTGATTTTGTACCACTCCATACCACATTCAAACACTGGAATGCGTTACCTAGGGAGGTGGTAGAATCTCCTTCCTTAGAGGTTTTTAAGGTCAGGCTTGACAAAGCCCTGGCTGGGATGATTTAACTGGGAATTGGTCCTGCTTTGAGCAGGGGGTTGGACTAGATGACCTTCTGGGGTCCCTTCCAACCCTGATATTCTATGATTCTATGATTCACTGTGCTGATTGGAGTAGCTACCACAGTGAGACACTCCTGCATCTCTTAGCAATGACTGTGCGAAAGAAATCTGGCACCTGTGCATTTACGTGGCCCCATCACTGCAGCATCTGAGTGCTTCCCGGTGCAGAGGGGAAACAGATTGTCGAAGGAGATTTAGACACACAATCACAATTGAAATTAATGGGAGATGTGCTTCTAAATCCCCTAGCCCAAATCCCCATTTTACAGCTAGGGAAACTGAGGTATGGAGTGATATAAGGACCTGAATCAAAGGAATGCCGTGGATCCGGTCCTAAGTAACTTACCAGAAAACACACCAGGAATCGAGGAGATGAACCCAAGAGTCCAAAGTCCCATCCAGCCCCTCTTCTTCCACATTATTCCAGCAGGAGAGCTTTCCAGAGACTTTCTCATCACCCCAATGTTCATTCGCAAGAGATGGGCAAGGATCTTGTATGAGTCTGTATCACTGTGGTGGGTGGGTAGCTGGTACCACAGTGATACGGCCCCTATCAAAAACATAGACCCTGGAGCTGGCTGGAATTTTACTTGGTGGTTTGCCTAGCAGAAGAATGTGAAGGATCTCCAACAACTTCTTAAATGTTAAGGCCAGAGGGACCATTGGAAAGATCATCTAATCTGACCTCCTGTGTGTCACATGTTGTAGAATTTCACCCAGTTACCCTGTATTGAGCCCGATAACTTGTGTTTGACTGAAGCAGAAAGGCATCCAGTCATGATCTAAGACATCAAGTTGGAGAATCCACTACTTTCCTTGGGACTGGTTAATTGCTTTCACTGTTAAAAAAAAGTGTGTCTTATTTCTAAGTTTAATTTGTTCGGGTTTAAATTCCAGCCATTGGTTCCCATTCTACCTTTCGCTGGTAGATTCAAGACCCCTTTAGTACCCCGGATGTTTACTTTATTCCAAAACATTCAGCTTTGGTTTGGGGAACTGGTTGGGGGAAGCTTGATGGGGGAAAAAAACATTGAAACAAGCATTTTGTTTCACTTTGAAAGTGGCATTCTTTCCTTCTTCCTCTCACTTTTCATTTCCCTCTTTTTCCCCACTGATAATTCAGAGAACTTAAGAGTTTCTCTCTATTTTGAAAGGAGACATTTTGAAAATTAAAAAAAAATCAGATTTTTAAAAATTACAATGTCAACATTTTACTGGAAAAAATCCATTTTTGACCCAAAAAACCTCATTTTTTGCCCACAACTTTCCCAATGAGAAATTTTTTACCACCCCTGCCATGCCCGATGAAGAACTCTGACCAAGAAGCAACTCCAAAATCTTCCCACCACACCAATACTCACGTACTCATGAGAGAATTGTTATTCATGATCCCCTGAGGATAAGAAAGGACAGATGGCCCAGTGGTTACAGTAATAGCTGGGCACTTGGGAGACCTCTGTTTGATTCCTTGCGCTTCCGCAGACTTCCATGAGCAAGTCATTCATGGCCAGATTTTCAAAGCCATTTAGGTACCAAATGGGATTTTCAAAAGCACGTAGGACCCAAAACTCATTGCTTTTAATGGGATTTGGGCACCTAGATGCTTTTGAAAATCCCACTAGGTGCCTAAAGACCTTTACCAATCTGTCCCTTAGCATCGCTATGCTTCACTTCCCCCTCTCTGAAATGGGGGATAAATAGCAATCCCCCACCTCACAGGGGAGTCACAAGGGTAAATAAGGACTGTGAGATAGGTTGATATTGTCCTAATGGGAGGGTGATCATATCAGTACCTAAAATAGATAGATATCTTCTGCAATGTTACTTATGGATATTGGAACTAGTCTCTCTTTCCCCACCACACACCCCAGCCTTCTCAGACAAGAAGATACTCTCCTCTAGTCAGGTTATTCCATCATTGGAAGCTAGCGGTCATCTGCACCTTTCTCTGAACATACAAAACGACCAGGCCGGGTCAGACCACAGGTCCATCTAGCCAAGTATCCTGTCTTCCAACAGTGGCCAGTGCCAGGTGCCCCAGAGGGAATGAACAGAACTGGTGATCGTCAAGTGATCCACCCCCTGTCGCCCATTCCCAGCTTCTGGCAAACAGAGGCTAGGGAGACCATCCCTGCCCATCCTGGCTAGTACCCATTGATGGACCTGTCCGCCATGAATTTATGAAGAAGCTGGCACTGGCCACTGAGCGGGCCAGAAGTCTGATCCTGGACCCTTTATGTAAATACCCTCTACAGGCTCACTATTAAAATAGCACCCCCATTATCTGCCCCCTTTCATTCCCCCCCCCCACCCCCAGGCTCCATGGGCAACTCTGTATCTCTGCAGCACCACAAAATCTTTGCTGTTTCTGCACTGGGCGCTGGCTCTCACGCAAGGTGGGTGCTTCTGGGGGAGAGCGCTGGGCTCCGCCTGAGGTTATTCCCTTTTATAACCTTCATTCTCCCTCTTTCCAAGTGGTCTGTCCCAAACTCAACCGGTTCCATCCACCCCTGGAGCAGTGAAGTCTGGAGACACTCAACTGGGCTACGATAGCAAACCCCACTGACACTCTGATTCCGCCTCTGGCTTCTGCCATTGGACAGCCCTGGCCAGGGACCCTCTCAAGAACCAGCTGCAGACACCACCACATAATACTACCTGGGGGGAAGGGAGTAGCCACCACCATGACAGATCCCACAGCAAAGTTCTGGATGTCCTAGCCCTCACCTCAGTAAGCCAGACCCAGGGGGCTGAGGAAGACATTTTTCTGTCTCACCAATATTCATTCCGAAGGGCCAGATATTGAGAATTTCAAAGCCTCCCAAGGCAGTCAGAGGCACAGTCCTCACTGAAGGTGAAGACAACAAATTTCAATGGAATTTAACCACCAAACTGCTTTGCAAATCCCTTAAATCCTCTGAAAGACTGAAATCCTTTGGACACCCTACAGTCAACTGACTTGACTTCTCTACCCAGTTCCTACTCTGTGTTCCTTTCCCCCTAAAATCTATCTACTTGTCTGTCTGTTCTTAGACTCAGATAACACTGTGAAGGGCGTGAAGACTTGAAGAGGTTAGAGTAGACAACTCTAGACTCAACTAGAATACAACAGACTAGACTAGAATATGTTAGAATAAACTAGAATATACTAGACTTATAATTCAGTAGAACCTTGATTTTACAAAAAAAGTCTCACAAATGATCAGTTATATGAGCTATTTTTTCTGATGTGTGTGGGTGGGTGGGGATCACACAATGAAAGAAGTTGATGACAAACAAGTCGACATCCCTTCACATTCAGATGCCTTCGATTCACTGGAAATCGCTTCACAGTGGCTTGAAGAAGAAGAAAGCAATGCAGTGCAACATACTGCAACTGATGCACCGTACCTACCATCATTTTGAGATGTTCAATGTTATGATGTCCTCAGTCCCTAATTAAAAAAAATAGGGACTCTACTGTAGGCTGGACTAGAGTAGACTAGGCTACAATAAAATTGACTATATTAAAGCAGACTATAATAGATTAGAGTAGAATATAATACCCTACACTAAGGTAAACCATAATAGACTAGGCTAGAATAAAATAGACAAGATTAGAATACACTGGACAAGACCACAATAGAATAGCATTTGAGATCCTTCCTGAATGTCTGGAAAGATCTTAGCATGGTTTGGCTGCTCCCTAAGAGTAATAATATTCATCACCCTGAATTTTAGCATTAACACCCCAAAATAGGGGGCATACTTTAGAGAAGCTGTTAAGAGTTTCCACCTTTTTGAACATTTGCCCAAGCTGCTAAGACCGCTATGGAAGAATCTTGGCCCTAGACGATTTTGTGCGGGCGTGTATCACAGTGTAACTACTACGGGAGCTACCACAGTGACGCACTTCATGCCAAAAACCACACACGGCCAATGCAAATGCAACAGAAAACCACAGAACCAAGGAAAGCCATGTTAACCGGCATATCTATTTAGGGATATCTAGTTTCTGAAGGGGACCTAAGAGACTCTTCATGACACCTGGACGTTAAAACCTGGCTGGAAACTAGGATTAGGAGTTTCAGAGGAAAAACACCTTCATGGTCCTTTGAAAATACCAGCCCAGAGAACTGAGTACCTTGACTCAACCAGGATTTGAATCCACGCCTTTGAACACTAGATCTCTGAGATCCAATCTTTGGCTATCACCAGGGGAAGAGGAAGAATATAGGAATGTCATCCATTTCAGGACCGATTTTGATGTGACTAAATCTATCCACAATTTTCTAAAAAAAAAAAAAATGATTAGAAAAAGAAAAACAGACTGGGATTTTCAAAGTTCTTACAGGAGTGAGGTGCTCAACTCCCATTGGAAATTGGGTGCCTAAATACCGTAGGCTCTTTTAAAAATCCCAGCTGATAAAGATTAGGGGTGTGACTTTCAAAAATTGCAACATGGCATGCAGCACAAGTTTCCTAGAAAATCGGTGGGACTTACGATCCTAAGCAACTTTTCCCAGTGCTCCCTGGGGCTGTTTCCATTACAGAGAAGTTGAATCAGAATGGACTTCAGAGGGCTACAAACCAATAAACTCTAGAGAAAAGGCAGATGAAGCCCTTCTGTTCACACTGCCTCAAAGCACGAACAAGGGGATTTTCAAATCCAACTGAAATTCAGCAATTTGAAAACTGATTAAATAAGATGCCTTCTTCTGCACATTTGACCCGTGGAACTCATTGTCACAGAGTATCAATGAGGACAAGAGCTCATCAGGATTCAATAAGAGAAGGGATATTTGTAATGATAAGGAGAACACACCGAATTACAACAGTAAGTATGGAGGGGGAACGAATTTTGCAGAGGACGTAAACCCGTCTCTGTCAGGGCATGAGCCAACTTCTAACTGATGCAAGCCCATCTCAAGGTTATTCCATATTGCCCACTAGGGGGCAGTTCTTGCACCTCCCTCTGCATTGTCTGGAACTGGCCACAAGACAGGAGATTGTATGACAACAGAGTTTCTCAAACTGGAGATCCCAACCCAAAAGGAGATCACAAGACTATTGTGGGGGGAGGGGGTCATGAGAGCAGTGGCTGCTGGCAGGGCACCCAGCTCTGAAGGCAGCGCTGCCGCCAGCAGCAACGCAGAATTAAGGGTGTCATGGCATGGGGGGGTTGTCACTTGTTGGGGGGGTCATCGCAGCCTGAAATATTTTCAGAGGGTTACTAGATGGACCACTGGTCTGACCCATGCTAGCAATTCCTATATTCCTGTGTCTAAACATTCTAGACTAGTCCATTCTCCTTTCCAATATTTTATTCTATCCCACTCTGCTTTATTCTATTCCACTCTACTTTCCTCTATTCTGTTCTAGTTTTAAACATCCCATCATCCTGTATTCCTAATTCAATGTTTTTTAAAGGGATTGGCAATTTGTCTCCTGCCTGTTACACTGTTTTCAGGACTGGAAGGATGAGTTATCCTAATAAGTATCTGATTGCGGTTATTGGAAGAGATGAGGAAGATTTTGCAGAGCTGTATATCACTGTGTATACTACTATAGCTGGAGTGGTAGTTACTATCACAGTGATATACCCCCTAACAAAAACCATGGACGTATGAGTAACGACTAAAAGACACATACTTTCCATCATGGGAACAGGAAGATGAGAGTTTGAAAGCCGCTCAAGGAATCTTGACGTACAATTCCCGTTAGATGTGATCGCCTCCTACGTACCAGCGGTAACGAACATTTGGTATTGGCACACATCACTGTGTTAAGCGGTAGCTGGAGTTATCACAATGACAAACACCATATCAAAAACCTCCGTACGGTCACGGCTATGCCAGCAAGTCAGACCTAGAGAAACGGCATTTTGGAAACGTTTCGATCAGAAGCAACTTCTTTAAAAAAAAAAAAACTTTCTCCATTGGGTAAAAAAATATATCTTCTGAAATGCTCTTGTCAAATAACACATAAAACACAGAAACTGGGGAAGATAAATCAGAGATGCAAAGAATTCCAGAGAACCATGAGGACTGAGGGGCATTTATTGAGCTCAATGAGAGTTAGGTGCCTAACCCTGCTTAGGTCTTTTTGTGAATTCTCCTGGGCACCTCTTCACATCTTTGGGTGCCGAAAGACCTTGGCAATCTGGCCCCCAGTTTCCTGAGTGCGAAACAAAAACAAAAAGTGACCTCGTTTAAAAAAAAATAACTAATTCATGTTTCTTACCTGTTGGGCCACTTAGTACACTAATTACTCTCGAGCTCATTAGCTTGGGCAAACATTCCAATTCACTGGAGGTTTTGGCATCGGCTTGGATCACTGTGTTGCAGCTGCTGTAGTAATAGGTGGTAGACGTATACCGATGAGACCGCAGGGAAAGGTACCCTGACGATAACCTGTACGCACTGGCAACTCTGCAAAAAGCACAGACGCACTCAGACTTTTCGAAAGGCCGCCAGCGCCCACGAAAGAAACTCCCGGCCCAAGGCACCATTCAACACAAGGAAAGGCCTCGGAATCTAAACTCTGGTCTTCAGATGGTAGAAACTGAGCTTGATGGAGCTCAGCAATCACACATCATTATTTGTATCCCACGGGGATGCGCTGTGCTAGACAGAGATTGTGCCTGCCCATAGTGAGGGGGGAGGGGCGAGTGAGGGCAGCTGGTTTCAGCGGTGTTATTGAGCATGGCCATGTGAGCATGCTCAGTACAAGCCAAGCAGCAAATCTGCGGGGGGGGGAGGGGAGGGACATGTGACCCACATGCCCTGATGCTAGGTGCTGTACAAACAGGCAGCAAGACACAGTCTCTGTCCTGACACGCTTGCAGTTTTACAAGACAAGACAGACTAGAGCAGGAAGGGGAAAGAGAAGTGAAGTGATTTGCTCAAGGTCACAAGGAAAGATCACTTGCAGAGTTAGACCTGGCTACAACCCAAGTCCCAGAGCAGTAAGAACATAAGAACGGCCAGACTGGGTCAGACCAAAGGTCTGTCTAGTCCAGTGTCCTGTCTTCGGACAGTGGCCAAAGCCAGGTGCTCTGGAGGGAATGAACAGAGCAGGGAAACATCCAGTGATCCAGACCAGTGCTCTGTCCACTACACCAGCTCTAGTGTAGGCTCCAAGGTCTTGCTTATGCCTCCGGGTATCAGAATCTGGCCCTGAGGGGCAGTAGAATATTGTGGGGCTGTCTTCGTATCCTGGTCATCTTGGAATTAATCTCCTCAGACAGAACATGAATTTTGAATAAAATCATACAGAACCAGGACCAACCCCCCCGCAAAAACAACCCAGGCTCAAGGCAAATATTAAAGATCAACATCTCTTAGGACACCTTGACCAGGCTTCCCTGAGGAGCTGATGAGATTTGGTGCGGGGTTGTATCACCGTGAGCTGGTAGCGGCTGGGGTTCCCACAGTAATTAATTCAATAGCAGAAACCTCCCTGAAGTGACGATTATGCACAGAGAATGTGGATCTAGCTATTTCTCTTTGTCTGCTTATCCTGTTCATACTTAGCCATCTACCTCCTTCTCTACCCGTTCACGTGGAATCTGTTCCTGACCTGCTAGGGACATCCTGAATATTTTCACCGCCTTTGGAGAGCAAGGGAGATCCAGTGATAAGGGCGGTTGGCTGGGCCTTGGGAGACCAGGATTCCCTTTCCTGCTTATCTACAAATACCCTCGGTGACCTGAGACATGTCATTTAATCTCTCAGTGACTTGGTTCCCAGTCTATAAAATGGGGATAATACATGGTCCTACCTCATTGGGGTCCTGTGAGTGGGAGATGCTCAAATACTGTGGTGGGGTGGAGAGGTCAGATATAAACATAAGATATCATTACAGATACACGCAGACTCAAGTGAACCTCACTTCCAACAGCTTCAATGGAAGAAGATAACTATGAATAACTCTCAAGTCTCTTCCTCCAAAGGTATAACCCATGTAGTGGATATTTTAAGGTTTTCCTCTTAAGGCTGTTTCCATTACAGAGAAGTTGAATCAGAATGGACTTCAGAGGACTACAAACCAATAACCTCTAGAGAAAAGAGTCACTTAAGCTCACTGCAGCAAAAATGCACCTGAATTGGTAATGGGATTTTTCAATATACCAATTCTATTGTCTCTCTATCCCAATTCACGTCCATCCATCTTCACACACATATCCATCCATCCATCCATCCCTATGCACGCACCTATCTATTCATCCGTCCACAGATGTAGATAAAAACACAATTATGATATATTATCTCACACACTTATATTTATCTATCTTCTTTTCATACCCCCTTCATCTATCCATCCACCTGGAGTACGTACCTTATCTATCTAGCCGTTCTTCCACAACATAGTTCTGTTTATCTGTCCTCAAAAACATCTATCAATCCATCTGCACACACACCCCTCTGTCTATCCATCCATCCATCCATCCATCCATCCATCCATCCCCATCCACACCCATCCATCCATCTATCCATCCATCCATCCATCCCCATACTCACCCCTCTGTCAATCCAGCCAGCCAGCCAGCCAGCCCCATACTCACCCCTCTGTCTATCCATCCATACATCCCCATCCACACCCCTCTGTCCATCCATCCATCCATCCATCCATCCATCCATCCCCATACGCACCCCTCTGTCGATCCAGCCAGCCAGCTAGCCAGCCCCATGCTCACCCCCCTGTCTATCCATCCATTCATCCCCATACACACCCTCTGTCTATCTATCCATCCATCCATCCATTCATCCATCCATTCCCATACTCACCCCCCTGTCTATCCATCCATCCATCCCCATCCACACCCCTCTGTCCATCCATCCATCCATCCATCCATCCATCCATCCATCCCCATATGCACCCCTCTGTCGATCCAGCCAGCCAGCCAGTCAGCCCCATACTCACCCCCCTGTCTATCCATCCATTCATCCCCATACACACCCTCTGTCTATCCATCCATCCATCCATCCATTCATCCATCCATTCCCATACTCACCCCTGTCTATCCATCCATCCATCCATCCATCCCCATACATACCCCTCTATCTATCCATCCATCCATCTACTCACCCCTCTGTCTATCCATCCGTCTGTGCCCATCCACCACCACATCTCTCTCTTTCTTATCTATCCACTCAAGGATGACAAATATTGCAATAACATTTAACTGTTACCCTTGCACCCATTTTCCCAATGAGTTTCTGTGTCCCCTCCCACACTCTAGCCACCTCTCAACAGTTTCCAACTTACCCCCCCCCCCCGCCCTGGTTTGTGTAGAGGCATGTAACACTGTGACAACCTGGGATCCCACTGTGACTAAGGCTGTTACAAAATCTCACTGTCCTTAGTCTCCGTCAAAAGCGGGTGGAGTTAAAACCCTAAAGGTCTGGTTTGCCTGGGGAAGATGGAGCCATTAAAGGAGGAAGATGATAGGATTGCTACCAGACACTGAAAGAATAATGCTTTGAACACAGGTAGGCGAGCTCTGAGCGGAGATCATTCTATGCCAGAATCCACTGGACGTTTTTAGATGCACCTTAATGGCACAAGCACTTTGTATTTTATCGTTATATTGCAATCAAGTCGTACATGGCAGACCCTGCATGATCTATCCATCCATCCATCCTCATACACACCCCTCTGTCTCTCCATCCATCCATCCCTCTACCTCTGTATGAACCTACCTCCCTTTGAATTTTGTAAAGAACACTTCAGATGCCTCGCAAAGACAATGGAAGGTTGAAACATTCGAAGCTGTCTCTGTCCCTTTCTCCACAGTTCTTACTTTCCCTCTGGGGTGCAGGTTTGTGGTATGAAACTGAAGCAGACGTTCTGGTCTGGGGATGTACCACTGTGGGCACTACGGGGGCACAGTGATTTACATCCATTCAAATACCAGTGGGGGGAGGGACACCTTAACTAATTAGGTTGCTGCTGACATTGGGAATCAGAGGTCTGAGATCCCAAAGCTTGGCTGTTTCTTGCCAAGGGATTGAGGAGATCTTCAGTGTTATTGGAAATGTCACACTGACGCATCTCACCCAGTCTCATTTCTTTTCACAGTCACTGGCACAGCTAGGACGCTGATTCTCCTTCAAGATCACTTAACTAATCAAAAAATATGCACATGTCCTCATTAGCATCCTCTGCAACAAAAATAATCAGTGGGATTTTCAAAGCTGTCTAGGGGATTGCAACACCCAGCTCCCATGGGAACATAGTTCATTATTCATGTTGAAAAGAATTTTCCTTGCGGGTAGAGTTTCTCTTTCCAGAGGCCACATTATTATTATATTTCTACCAACCAAACCATTTCAAAGTCTGTTTCTGAAAAATCTATGACAATGCACCTTTCCTTGCTGGTATAATTTCTGTTTAGAGAAGACTAATTGGGAGTTATTTCAAGGAACCAGAGGCAGTTAGAAGACCAACTTCAATTGAATTTCAGTGGGGTTTAGGTACCTAAGGTTCTTTATCTACTTTTGGAATCCCCAGACCACTAGGAGGGTGCTTTATCTAAGCTACAAAAACATGGGGTAGCAACTTCTAGCAAAGTTATGGTTGGAGTCAACAATTAAGGCTGAGGTTTCCCATTAGTCTCTTACAACAATCCCCACTTAAGCCCTCCCAGTGTTGGCTTCAGAAGGGAAATACAGAAGGGAGAGACACAGCGAATTCCATGTTGTGAAGTACTTAATGTAACATGGACTGATTGGGAATGGGGCATGGAATCTGGTTTATTCCACTTATTTAGGGCACTTTTACTAACGTTTACTCTAGTACCTTATTCCTCAAGTGAGGGAGGAAGAAGGAGTACAGAGAGAGACAGATTTATGGGAGGATGGATGGAGAGAAAGACAGACAAGTGTTTGTGGAGACAGACAGATCTACCTTGTAAGAGTTGTAGACTCAGACCTCAGGTGTCTATTAATACAATCCAGAAAGGCACCCACCTAACACCCTACCTACTTCTGACATATGTTTTCAGCATGCTTATAAAGCTCCGTTGACTAGCCCAGCCTTATTCATAGTAAAACCACCACTGCAGCTAGTCCAGCATACGAACAACTGGAACAAGCACTAGGTGGCCATTGCAGGGCTAGTTAAATGTCTTTTGCTGCCTATTACACTGCTCAAAAAATCTACAGTCATCCCCACACAGAGGAGAGCAAAGCGACAGAACCACCCACAGCTGGGAGCCACCAGATCCATGAAGAGAGGACACGGTTGTCTCTGGGATTCACTCTAGATGCCCACGTAGCTGGGAATACAGACCTGAAATCCATGAGCCATAAGCAGCAACCGGTGGCATCGTCTCCCAGCCAAAATGGCTTTAAATCCAAAATGTTGGTCCTCAGTGAGCAAGTCCACAGGGAGAAGCTGTTTGTAAAATAACCTAGTGTGAAAACTTCTGCTGGTATCTCCTCCATTCATTAAGTCTATCAACCTATCTATATCTAGCCGTCCATCCATCCCCATCCACCCTCTGCATCCATCTATCTATCCCCACACACATCCTCTATCATCTATCTATCTGTCTATTCCATCCCTAAACACTCCCACTATCTATCTGTCTCCATCCACTCCCTCTATCTATATATCGATCCCCTTACACCCCTGCATCTATCTACCTATCCGCATACGCCCCCTCTATCTATCTATCTATTTATCTACCTATCTATCTATCCAACCCCATCTACCCCTCTATTTATCTATCTACATTCACCCCCTCTATCTATCTATCCATCCCCATATACCCCCTCTATCTATCCCCATCCACCCCCTCTATCTATCCATCCCCATATACCCCCTCTATCTATCTATCTATCTATCTATCCCCATACACCCCCTCTATCTATCTAATCTATCTATTCATCCCTGTTCACCCCCTCTATCTAATCTATCCATCCCCATACAGTCCCTCTATCTATATATCCCCATACATCACCTCTATCTATCCATCCATCCATCCCCATACACCCCTCTATCTATCTATCTATCTATCTATCTATCTATCTATCTATCTATCTATCTATCTATCCCCGTACACCCCCTCTATCTGTCTATCCATCCCATACACAAAGCCTCTCAATATTTTTCTATGCATCTATCCCCATACACTCCCCCCTGTCACTCACTCGCTATCTATCCTTCCCCAAACACACACTGCTCTCACTGTCCATCCATCCACACGCTGCTCTGTATCACTGTACTTTGAGGAGCTCAGCTTCTGGAGTTATTGAGCACCATGCAGCCAGTTAAGCATCACAAATGCCGTTTCCGGGCAGCAAGAGGAGTTGGAACCGGTGTCTTTGTTTCTTGGTGTGTAAATTCTCTAAGACAGGAAGTCTGTTCCCCTTCTGTTTCCCCCAGCGTGCAAAGGATGCTGACAAGTGGATTTGTGGCTGGGGGTAAGTTTCCAGGAAGCAGCCTAGAGAGAAATGATAAAGGGTTTGAAAAACATGTTCCACCCTTACCCCACCTTTTCCAAACAGAGGTGAATTCACACCAAGCCCCGAGAGGTTTCAAAGGAGCCCTATGGCAATTATGCAGCCATATCCCATGGACTTTCTGTGGGAGGTGAACCCCTGGCACCCTTGGGCATGTTTGCAAACCCCAACCTAAGGGTGACATCTTGGCCCCTTTGAAGTGAATGGGAGTCTTGCCATTGACTTCAGAGGTTCCCGGATTTCACCCTGTGTGTGTGTTGTGTGTACTATGGCAAACCCTACAGAGCAGAGCCCCATTGTGCTGGGCACGTCAGAGACGCACAGTGAGAGACAGTCCCCGCCCCACAGACCTTACGGACACAGGGCAGGAGAGGGGTCAGCTTGTAAGGCCAGAAAGATCATCTGTCATATGCAGTAGGTTAGATAGGAAACAGAGCATAGCTGAGCCATAAGATCATAAGAATGGCCATACTGGGTCAGACCAAAGGTCCATCCAGCCCAGTATCCTGTCTACCGACAGTGGCCAATGACAGGTGCCACAGAGGGAGTGAACCTAACAGGTAATGATCTAGTGATCTCTTTCCTGCCATCCATCTCCACCTTCTGACAAACAGGGGCTAGAGACACCATCTCTTACCCATCCTGGCTAATAGCTATGAATGGACTTAACCTCCATGAATGTATCCAGTTCTCTTTTAAACCCTGTTATAGTCCTAGCCTTCACAACCTCCTCAGGCAAGGAGTTCCACAGGTTGATTGTGCGCTGCGTGGAGAAGAAGAAGACCTGATGTGATCTGAGTAATTAACACATGAAGGGAAGCCTCATGGTTTGGAAGATAGAATTAAGGAGGTAGATGAATCATCAGGTTGAAAACAGCAGGTTTGTGCTAAATAAGAGACATCAGTAGGTCAGTAGGCTAAGACAGACTGGCTGAGCCAGCTAATTTCCTATTTCCCCATTTCCTATTAACTAGATAACCAGGACAAAATAACTTCGGAATAAAGAGGAACTGGAAACATGGACAGCGCGGGGACAGTGCATGCTGCACAGGGATTGGCTCCAGCAAAGTAACCGAGCCATCCGAACGCGTGATGCACCATATAGTGAATGCAATGAGATGTGTCATGTGTATAAGGGAGAGGGTTTAGATGAACCTTTTGAGCTGTGATACACCCAGCATCCACCCCCCCACCCCCCCGCGTCTAAGTCGGATCAACGGTGTGTGGCACTGTTGTATGCCAAGCAAAGAAACCTGAGTGACCAAGGCTGGAGTCAAACTGAGTTATTGGGATGCCGAGTGGAAAGAGGTCTCGGAGGAATCCCAACACCAAGACAAGGAGAGACTGAAGGTGGGATTTTTATTGAAGGAACAATGCATCAAAACCCTGTAGGCTTTCAAAGATACAAGCCTATGTAACTTTCCCAAGGGCTCAAGTGGAGTCTATGGAGCAGTCAGGAATTGTACCCCCATCTCTCGAGACAGTGCTGAGCCCACTGCTTGTCACGCTGACCAATATTGTCTCAGGGTTTAAGGCCAGAAGGAACCATCACACCCCATTACATTTCACCCACATGTCCCTAGATTAGACATTAGTTAAACCAAAGCATTTCAGTTCTCAGGAGACTTAACTAGGAGTCACAGGCAGAGAACACAAGACCCCCAGCTGCCACAGTGCCCGAGTCTCCTCCAGCCGCAGGAAATTCATGATGATGTGACCAGGTGAGCTAAGCAGGCAAATCATCCCCCACACTGCAGAGGAAAGCGAAAACCTTGTGCTCCTGTCTGTTTGCATCTATTGTCTCTTGCCTCAGACTTCTGTTTAAACTTGGCAGAAAAAGATTTGTGTTTATAATTTCAATGGATGCTTAGTTTTACGCAATTTTCCAGATTTTTATTGATTTCCATTTTGATGGTTGTGCAAAATTATGGGGTTGAAGCCCTGTTATTTTTATCCTTGAAATGTTCACACAGGGGCAGGAAATTGTGGGGCTGGTCAGACAAAGGGGGGAACCAGAAATCATTTAATGACAGCAGATGCTTAGATTGAAAAAGTGAGAGCTCTGTTGTTGTTCAAACACAAATTGTCAGCATCGCATGTCAAACTGTGCAAAGGAAATACCCTTCAATCATAGAATATCAGAGTTGGAAGGGACCTCTACTAAATTCTCAAGCAGCCTTTTTCCTACTTGGCCTGTCTGTAAATTCCAATGATCATCGATGGAGATTTTTTTCCTCGGTTTTTGGGCCCGGATTTTTTTACCAACAAAAATCAAACCCTTCCAAACCTATTTACATTGTGACCTCTTTGGGGAGGGGGCTGTCTGTGATCTGTGTTTGTACAGTACCTTGCACAATGGAGTCCTGTCTCATGAGTGGGGCTCTGAGGCACGATGGTAACAGGAATAATAAATTAAGGCTGTCTTTTTTTCACTCCTACCTTCTCCTCAATCTGCTGCTATTTTTAGAGACAGATGGACCAGTGCAGCGGTCCCTGTCTGCGAACATTGCACTAGATGTCACTGTATCTAGCAGAAAGCCCACCTCGGTGCTGAGTTAAGTTTTAGCTCTGGTGTTTAGCACCGTGGGGACAATATAGCAGCACAGTGATGCACTCCCGTACAAAAACTTCCTGCAGGGTCTGAGCACAACCCATGTAGCGAGACAGCATGCCGCCGCGGTTTATCAAAGTCCGACGAAAGCAGGCCAGATGCCCTGGGATAGAAATCAATGGTTTAACACCCTTATTTAAGGGCTACCACAAACACCACTGCTTACCACCAATGCTTAGTTCCTGCCTCAGCCAATCACAAAGCAGTTTTTAAAGTGGGTCGCCATCATTACTCCTATGTCACAGGTGGGGAAACCGAGGCATGAAGAAAAGAAGTGACTTGGCCAAGGTCATCCAGAGCTGGGAACAGAACCCTAGTCGCCTACTGCAATGATCTACCCACTAGGCTAAACTGTCTCCTTTCAATAGGAGCTGTACATGGGTGTCTTTCATTAACCCACCACTTGTTCATTTTGGCTGGGCTTGGCAAGAGGACCTAAGACAATGAGGCTTTGTTTGTATGGGGAAATTGAGCAGAATAGCTATTCCAATATAATTTAGTTATTCATAATAGCTCCCCGCTCTATTTCAGAATATTTCCTCTTCTCACACAGTCACTTTTACTCCAGACTAGAGTACCCCCATGGAAGAGTTTTTCCAGAATAACTAAATTACACCTGGATAGCTATTTCCAGGCCATTTCACCAGTAAAGACAAGCCCCTGGGCACCCAACCCCCATGGAAATTTGAGCATCAAGCCATGGGAAATCCCCACTGAGTACACTCACCTCATTGTTACATATATTCTAGCAACATCTAGAAACTAGAAGCAAAATTAAGGCTACCCCCGGTACTAGATATAGCAGACCTCCTAAAAAATAGACCTTTCCCTCTTCTCCCCATGCCAAAAAAGCTTACAGATTGCAATGGGCTTGCAACGCTGATACAACCAGGAGTGCGGGAAAGAGAGCAGATTGGCTAGACAAACTGTCAATCACCCAGAGAGAACAGGAGGGACTTCACTTCTCTGCAAAGGAGTCTGGGTAGGGAAGCCCTCAATAGACCCCCTGGCTCCTGCCCAGCTAGGGGTCAGATGGAAGAACCATCACCTGGGGCCTGGAGTTCTTTAGCTGGGTAACTAGAGCAAAGTTGTTGTTTGCAAAGATTGTCTGTCTGTCCCTCCATCTCCTTCCTTGTGGTTTCAAGTAAATCTTTGGTGCTGTTATTTTTACAGACGGAGAAGCTGAAAGGCAGCCAGGATGAAGAGACCTGTCTCTTGAACCCGTATCTCTGGAGCCCTCGCCCAATTTCCTAACCAAAAGACCATCTTCTCTCACCTTCGCCGCTCGTTCCTTCAGCAGTGGAGAGCAGCCACTGCTGGCAACAGGCTACTGAGCTCAGATGGGCCCTGGCAGCCATTCCTGTGCCTGGTACGAAGAGGGCAGCAGGTGCTGGCCTTTCCAGAGCAGACTCGCCTCTTGTCCCTGAGCGAAGTTTTTGCTGTGGTGTTTATCACTGTGGGGGATACTTTAGCAGCAGAGTGATACGCTCCCGTGCAAAAACTCTCTTCACAGCGTGAAACAGAGCACCAGCAGCCTCCCCCTCCCCGCCCTCTCGATGGCTTAGCAAGGTCTGACCGAGGCAGTCCGGCCGACAGCAGGCATGGTTTTATGGATGTAGGAAATGTGCTTTATTTGCCGGGTTCTCACATTAATCCACTGCTTGATCATTTGGGAGGCGGGTTTCCAAAGAGATTGTTTCAGAGCAGCGGCCGTGTTAGTCTGTATCCGCAAAAAGAACAGGAGGACTTATGGCACTTTAGAGACTAACCAATTTATCTGAGCATAAGCTTTCGTGAGCTACAGCTCACTTCATCGGATGCATGCAGTGGAAAATACAGTGGGGAGATTTATATACACAGAGAACATGAAACAATGGGTGTTCCCATACACACTGTAACCAGAGCGATCAGGTAAGGTGAGCTATTACCAGCAGGAGAGAAAAAAAACCTTCTGTAGTGATAATCAAGGTGGGCCATTTCCAGCAGTTGACAAGAACGTCTGAGGGAACAGTCGGGGGTGGGGTGGGGAAATAAACATGGGGAAATAGTTTTACTTTGTGTAATGACCCATCCACTCCCAGTCTCTATTCAAGCCTAAATTAATTGTATCCAGTTTGCAAATTAATTCCAATTCAGCAGTCTCTGGTTGGAGTCTGTTTTTGAAGGTTTTTTGTTGAAGAATTGCCACTTTTAGGTCTATGCTTGGTGAAATGTGAGTGCCTAATTCCCTTGGGATCCTTGAAAATATACACACAATAGTTATTTGTATTCCAGAAATCCTGCCAGGGGCTGTCTGAGAGTGAGACTAGACAGAAAAATCAAAGGGTGGGAGAAAGGAGGGATTACCCTCTCTGATTTACAGATGTGTGTTTAGGGGGGAAATGGCAGAGTGACAGAGGCCCTGATTTTTCAGGAAATTCTATAAAATACTTAAGAATTCAGCAGAGCAGAAACTGGATTCCTGGGTGACTTCACTAACCACTAGGCTACACAGCCTCTCTCTCAGTCTTAATGACAATTTAAGCATTTCATACAAAGTGGGACAACTTCTGCAGAGGAAGATACACCCTCCACCCCCAGAATACCCCATAACCTGGTGGGTAGGGCGCTGCCCTGGGAGGTGGGAGACCTGGCTGCAAGTCCCTGCTTTGCATCAGGCAGAATGGGGATTTGAACCCAGGTCTCTCACATTCTGGGCGAACGCTCTAACTAAGGGGTTTGGGGATAAAGGGGAGGGGTGGCACCTGGCCGCTGTGTTTTGTGAGGGCCTGTTGTGGCATTCTCTGAGTACGTCTCCCAGACGAGGCCCCACAGGCTGGATGGGCAGGAGAAGGCCCAGTTTGAATATCTTCCCCAGGCCTTTGGCGTAACTGGGGTGTCAGGACAGAGGCAGGTTTCTCCAGGCATCCCAGAAGCTCGGTAGGTGTCTACGGATACGTCCACACTGCTCTGTTAACCTGGGTTGTGGACTCGAGTGGCCCCCCTGCATTGTAAACCTGGCCTTACCCAACGGCTGGACCCAGCTCTTCCAGGCTGAGTAGCCATGTCCAGACAGTGCTACGCAGCCCTTGATTCGGGCCTGCGGCACGAGCTACATCCCAGCTGCAACGTGATGGTGTACGCCGACTCCTGTTTGCTTCCCTCTGCGTTCGCCTCCCTGGCAGCCAGCCGTGGAAATGCCCGCTTGAATTACGACCTCAGTTCCACGTCTCCTGAAAGGAAGTGACTAGGAGGGAACAGGGCAGATGTTTCCTGCCGAGGCTAGAGGGATATAATGGACACTGATTTATCAATGGTGAAAGGAAACAAGAACTGGCTGATCCATAGTTAGTAGCAGTTAATAACCACAGAGCCGGCAGAACCCTTCATATTTCACTTGTCTTATGTGGCTAACAACTCCTCCAAATAAATGTCCATGCTGGGTGTATTTAACTGTGGGCTTCCACAAAGGATTTCTGCCTTAAATTTGACATCTACAGAAGGAGTATATTACAAAATCCTCCTGCAGGAAGGTTAATTTGATTGTAAGTCTATATTAGACTGTTTTTTAAACTTATCATTCCAGCAAGTGCAAGTACCCCCCAGTGCAAGACTGTGTCTCGCCCCCACATGTTACTTGGCCAGTTAAACCCAATCCTGAGCAGGTTTAGGACTAGAGTCCTGACTTCTAGCCCCAACTGCCCTAACCACTAGACCCTACTCCCCTCCCAGAACCCAGGAGTCCTGACTTTCAGCCCCAACTGCTTTAACCACTGGACCATACTCCTCTCCCAGAGCCAGGGACAGAACCCAGGCATCCTGGCTCCCAGCCCCCAACTTGACCCCACTCCCCTCCCAGAGCCTGGGGTAGAACCCAGGAGTCCTGACTCCCAGTCCTCTAGACCCCACTCCTTTCCCAGAGCCACAAATAGAATGCAAGAGTCCTGACTCCCAGCAACTCCCGCACTAACCCACTAGACCCACTCCCCACCCTGAGCCAGGGATAGAACCCAGGCGTCCTGGCTCCTGCCCCCCCTCCCCAACCACTAGCTCCCCACTTCCCTCAGTTGGCAAGAAACGGAGCCTAGGGTTCCTTTACTAGACAATAGAAAATGCTCCCTTCTCATCTGATGCGGTCTGTACTCAACATTACCGGGCATTACTTAAAGCCTAATCCAAGATTCATAAGTGTGGAAGGGCCCATTATAATCAGATGGTTTCACCAAATACCTGCTGCTCTCACGGAGACAGGGATGAGCAGCGGCGCACAGAAGGAAATGTTTATTACTATTTGTATTGCACTAGACCACGGGCCCGCTGTGGTAGGCACTGTACATTCACGTCACAAGAAACTCTCCTCGCCATGAGGAGTTTGCAATCTAAATAGACACAACAGACAAAGGAAAGGCCATTCCTGTTTTGCACGTGCAGAGCTGAGGTGCAGGGAGATGAAATGGGTTGTCTGCCACCACCCAAGGAATCTCTGCCCGTGGCAGGCTGGTGCTGACCACAAGGCCAACCTTGTGCTACAGATGTGGTGCTTTGTGCTCAAATAGGTGGCGCACCGATTGCAGCCTAGACCACAGCACGGTTCCATCTCTTCTGAAGTGGTCGACCGAGCAGAAACGTTGGAGATCCACCATCCCAAACCGCTTCCTTCAGCACTGGCGTTCGCTCTGTTTCATCCGTCTGGCCTGACGCCCAGGTGGCATGTTAAACACCCGCCCTGATGGTGCGGCCGGCGTGCTGAATGTGGAGAAAAAGAAGAACAGAGGCAATACTGGAGAAACGACCACCCAGGTAAGAAAAAAATTAAAGTCAGCCTAGATGTTAGGGGATGGGCCGCCATGTAAAACACCCTAGGAACACAGAAGTAAAGTATTGGGGTTGGGGGAAGAAATGACCAAACTGCATCAGAAGAGGGGTGGAGGAGCCATTCTCCGAGACGGTTGGGCACCAGGTGCTTGAGAAGAGCCTCTGTCGCTTTGTTTTTGTGGTTTAATCGTGTTGAACTCCGAGCCTGGAAAAGAACATGTAGCTGTGAGATCCACACAGACTATTGTGTTTTGCACACAAATTGTTTCCTCTGAACCCTTTCAAACTGGCTGCCTTTCAGTTCAGTATGAGATACATCACCTGCCACTGGTACAGAGACCCTTTCAGGCAAAACCTTAGCTCCGTAGATTCCTTGCCAGGAGGAACTGTTGTGATGTGGTTTGAGCATTGGCCTGCTAAACCCAGGGTTGTGAGTTCAATCCTTGAGGGGGCCATTTAGGGATCTGGGGCAAAAATTGGGGATTGGTCCTGCTTTGAGCAGGGGGTTGGACTAGATGACCTCCTGAGGTCCCTTCCAACCCTGAGATTCTAGGATTCTATGATAATCGAGTGGGACCTTCAGCACAACGCAGGCCAGAACTTCCCTGAATTAATTCCAATCTTTAGTTGACCCCAAAAGAAATGTTTTGAGTTTTTTTTCATTTTGGTGAGGAAAGTCAAAACGGCGCCACTGCAGGTCAACCCCCAAACAGATTTTTCCGTTCAGCCGCTGAACCAAACAAATCAGTTATTTCCCCAGCTCTCTTCCAATGTTTGTGGCCCTGGGAGATTAACTGAGTTGTCTGCAGCACACAAGGAATCTCTGCCTAGGGGAGGAATTGAATCTACAACTTAGGTGGAAATTCAATATTTCGTGCAGGCGATTTAGTGTGGGTGGAGGAGGTGCATTTCCGGCCTTGGAGCTAGATTTGATGCTCATATTTATAACAAGGAAGGCAGAGAGGTGGCTGGAGTTTTTGTCATGGTGTTCATCATGGTGTGGGCTGGGGGGCTCACAGTGATGCAGCACTGTATTAAAACCCTGTGCACAGGGACTGGGAAATCTTCAGAGCCTGAACGAGAACACAAGCCATGCTTATGAACAGCAATCAAGTGCCTACTGAGCCTGCTGCAGACTGCAAGGAGAGGAGGATTCCCCTTCTGAATGCATGCTGCAAATAGCACTGCATTGTCATTTCCCTGCCAGACAAAGCTTGCGAAGAGCAAAGATGATCCAGAGCCTAAGGCAGTGGGTTAGGACTGAAGATCTGAGTCTATTCCCAGCTTTGCTTCAGAGTCCCTGGGTGACAGGCAAATCACTTCCCTTCCCCATGCCTCAGTTCATCATTAGAATAAGAAATTATCATCATCTATGGTGGTAGCACTCAGGGACCCCAGTCAGAACCCCATAGTGCTACCCACTGTATCCACATAAAACAAAACTTGTTCCCCGACCGTCAGCGCTTACCCTGTAAGTATGGAACTGATCCAAGAGATGAAGGAAGCACAAAGTATCCCTGAGTTGATGGTTGATGGACAATAAATAAAGATGGACATAACAGAAGCTTTGTTCAATGACTTCGTTCAATGACACACCCCTCTGTCTAGCCACCCTTCCTCCCACAGTCCCTGCCTACCTAACCGAGCAATGGTGACCAATAACACATGGTTGATACATGAAGTTTGATAACGGATTATATCTAAATAATGATCAGTGATGATAACTGCATATTGATAAGCGATGATAGGTTGATAAATGACAGGTAATAATTGCACTTTGGTGATAGGTTGATAATTGATGGTTGATAGTTTGAAACTGATAAGCAATTATTGACTGTTCATTCGAGATTGCTGCTTAATAGTTAATTGGGGATTAGTTGATTGGTCAATAATTGATGTTTGAGGCTTTAAACCTGATTATTGCTAACTGGAGGCTTTAAATTGATTATTGATAATTGAGGGATAATTGATACTTGATTTGTGGATAATTCATCATCGATAGCTTGGGATAACAGTACAGGCAACTTAATGTGGCTGGGTGGATACTCTGTATTTCCATCTATAAACTTGTTTTTATTTTCCTTTTTAGAACAAGGCGGTTTGGCAAGCTGGAAGGGGCTGAAGTTTTTGATGTGGTTTCAATCATTGTGGGTGGGGGGAGCACAGTGACTCATTCTTATACAAAAACCTGCTGCAGGCAAGAGGGAAACCCTCATCGCCTGAGCGATAAATGTTAGCCACAGCAGTGAGTGGGGCCTGAGCCTGCTTGACACAGAGCCAGGGACTGTGGGTTTGGGGTGAATCCCTCCACCCAGCTAGTGACCCGGTCCAAGAGATTTGGTTGGAATTTTCAGCAAGGTCTAAGAGAGTTAGGCGGAGCCCCTCAGATGTATCTAGTACCCAACTTCCATTGATTTAGTAGAATCTGAGCCTTAGTGAATTTCATCAACAGGAATGAAATTTAATGGGCGTTCGATGGCTCACTCTCCGAACTTCCTTTGAAAAGCTCAGCCTAAAACCTATGAGCTCAGAGGGCCAGATTGATCACAGTACTCTAAATTTTCAAAAGCACATAGGCACCATTGAAATTAATCCCTTGGCCAGATCCCCCACTGGTGTAAATTGGCCTTGCTTAAAAATTTGGGCTGGAGAATCTAGATACTCCAGTTATAACAAAGCTGTCTCTATCTACCTATCTATCTATCTATCGATGCCCTATACACCCCCATCTATCCATATCCATTGACCACCATCTATCCCCATACACACCCATCTATCTATATCTGTCAATCCCCATCTACTCCAATACACACCCATCCCTCCATCCATCCATCCATCCCCATACACATCCATCCATCAATCCAGCCCCATACACACCCTTCCATCCATCTATCCCTATACACCCCATCGCTCCTGTCATAAATATAAAGGGAAGGGTAAACCCCTTTAAAATCCCTCCTGGCCAGAGGAAAAATCCTCTTACCTGTAAAGGGTTAAGAAGCTAAAGGTAACCTCGCTGGCACCTGACCAAAATGACCAATGAGGAGACAAGATACTTTCAAAAGCTGAGAGGAGGGAGAAAAACAAAGGGTCTGTGTCTGTCTGTATGCTGCTTTTGCCGGGGACAGAACAGGAATGGAGTCTTAGAACTTTTAGTAAGTAATCTAGCTATATATGTGTTAGATTATGATTTATTTAAATGGCTGAGAAATGAACTGTGCTGAATAGAATGACTATTCCTGTCTGTGTGTCTTTTTTGTAACTTAAGGTTTTGCCTAGAGGGATTCTCTATGTTTTGAATCTAATTATCCTGTAAGGTATCTACCATCCTGATTTTACAGAGGTGATTCCTTTACTTCTATTAAAAGTCTTCTGGTAAGAAAACTGAAGGCTTTTTCATTGTTCTAAGATCCAAGGGTTTGGGTCTGTGGTCACCTATGCAAATTGGTGAGGATTTTTACCAAACCTTCCCCAGGAAGTGGGGTGCAAGGGTTGGGAGGATTTTGGGGGGAAAGACGTGTCCAAACTACGTTTCCCAGTAAACCCAGATAAAGTTTGGTGGTGGCAGTGGAAATCCAAGGGTAAAATAATTTTGTACCTTGGGGAAGTTTTAACCTAAGCTGGTGAAAGTAAACTTAGGAGGTTTTCATGCAGGTCCCCACATCTGTACCTTAGAGTTCAGAGTGGGGAAGGAACCTTGACACCTCCCCATACACACCCATCATCCTCCCATCCATTCCCATACACCCTATCCCTCCATCCATCCCCATACACACCCATCCCTCCATCCATCCCCATCTGTCCATCCAGCCCCATACACACCCATTCCTCCCCAATACACACCCATCCCTATATCCAGCACCACACACCTCTCCCTCCATACAGTCCCATCCCTTCATCCATCCACATACACATGCATCATCCTGCCATCCATCCCCATACATACCCATCCCTCCATCCAGACCCATCCACCCCATCCACCATCCATCCACTGATCTCTCCATCCAGGACCATACACCCCATACACCATCCAGTCCCATACACACCCATCATCCCTCTATCCAACCCCATAGACACCCATCCCTCCATCCATGCAGCCCCATACACACCCATCCCTATATCCCTCCATCCATCCCCCATACACACCCTGTGATGTTGCCCTCCATATGATGTTATGAAAATATGCTAATGAGTGTGAATATAATGTAACTGGAATATGCTTTATGCAAAAGGTCCCTTGTAAGGTATCATTACAAAGCTTATAATCTACTGAGTGTGGTCATCCTATTTGTATGAAAGTATCATTCTTGTATTTGAAACTAGGAATATAAAATATACTTCTGAGGTCCTATTGTAGTTATGCAAAGTGTGGGCCATTAATGGTGGTTTAGAATCTTGATGGCTCCCATCAACTAGGACAACTGACTGTGAATGGTTCTGTGTACTTGCAAGCCTTCCTGTGAGTTGGACCAGGAAGAACGAAGGCTTGGGGTCTCAGAGGACATGTGACCATGTCACCTGGTACTGGAATCTATCTTAAACCTGGTGCTTTTCCATTTAGAAGGTGGGGTGGAAACCCAGAGAAACAAAGGATTCCTGCCTTGTACCAAAGCTATTAAAAGGGGTGAAACAGAACAAAGCGGGCTACTGCCAAGAGAAATCCCCTAGCTACCACCTGAGCTGGAACAAGGACCGTACCAGGGGAAGGACTGGGCCCAGACTAGAAAGGAGTCTAGTCTATGAAAGAAGCTTATTGGAACATCTCTGAGGGTGAGATTTTACCTGTAACCTGATGTGCTGAGACTACCTCTGAGCCCATTTTCCCTGCCAGCTTGGGACTTCAGTACCCTGTCTTGTTCAGCCGGACATGCCAGCCTGCTGCAAACACAGACCCAGGTCTGAACCATGTCCCCAAAAACCTGCAGACTTAACTGAAAACAGCTTAACAAGTGCTCCTGTCTCCAGCACCCAGATACCCAGTTCCCAATGGGGTCCAAATCCCAAATAAAGCTGTTTTACTCTGTGTAAAGCTTATACAGGGTAAGATCATAAATTGTCCACCCTTTATAACACTGATATAGAGATATCCCCAGCTGTTTGCTCCCCCAGGTATCAATTACTTACTCTGGGTTCAATAATAAGCAAAAGTGATTTTATTAACTATAAAAAGTAGAATGTAAGTGGTTCCAAGTAATAACAAACACAACAAAGTAAGTTACCAAGTAAAATGAAACAAAACAAGCAAGTCTAAGCCTAATACATTTAAAAACTAATTACACATAAAATCTCACCCTCATAGATGTTCCAATAAGCTTCTTTCGCAGACTAGACTCCTTTCTAGTCTGGGCCCAATCCTTTCCCCTGGTACTGTCCTTTCTCCAGCTCAGGTGGTAGCTAGGGGATTTCTCTTGGCAGTAGCCCCCTTTGTTCTGTTCCATCCACTTTTAATAGCTTTGGCACAAGGCGGAAATCCTTTGTTTCTCTCTGGGTTTCCACCCCACCTTCTAAATGGAAAAGCACCAGGTTTAAGATAGATTCCAGTACCAGGTGACATGGTCACATGTCTTCTGAAACCCCAAGCTTTCGTTCTTCCTGGCCTGACTCACAGGAAGGCTTGAAAATAAACAGAGCCATCTACAGTCAATTGTCCTGGTTGATGGGAGTCATCAAGATTCTAAACCACCATTAATGGCCCACACTTCGCATAATTACAATAGGACCTCAGAGTTATATTTTATGTTCCTAGTTTCAGATACAAGAATGATACATTCATACAACTATTTGAACATACTCAGTAGATTATAAGCTTTGTAATAATAGTTTACAAGAGACCTTTTGAATAAAAGCATATTCCAGTTACATTATATTCACACTCATTAGCATATTTTCATAACATCATATGGAGTGCAACGTCACACACCCATCCCTCTATCCATCCCCCATACACGCCCATCCCTATATCCATCCCCATATACCCCCATCCCTCTATCCAGCCCTATGAACACCCCTCCCTCCATCCAGCCCCATACACCCCCATCCCTCCATCCAATCCCATACATCCCCATCCCTCCATACAGTCCCATACACACCCATCCCTCCAATCAGCCCCATACGACCCTTCCCTCCATCCATCCAGCCCTATACACACCCATCATCCCTCCATCCACCCCATTTACCCCATTCACCATCCTGCCCCACACACCCCCATCTCTCTATCCAGCCCCATACACACCCATCCATCCATCCATCCCCATACACACCCATCCCTCCATTCAACACCATACAAACCCATTCCTCCATCTATCCCCTTACACACTGTGACGTTCTGTACCTCGGGGAAATACCCTGCACCCCCATATTCATCCTTATAAAATGATTGTGTGGTATCCAATGCAAAGTTTGTCATGTCGGATGTCTTTGGAAGGCTCATGATGCACACTGAGAATTGTTGTTCTAGTGATGTTATAGTAATTGTTGTTACAGTAATGTTATAGGAATGTTATAGGTTATAATTTCATGTATATAGTTATGAGGCTGAAAATGTGTCCTCCTGGCTTAAAACAAGCCCAGACAAAAACTCTCCAAGAGCAGAGAGGCAGTTCACATCTCATCAGGGCATGTATGGGACAAACCCAGCCCAGCCTCACAGGAACAAAGGACGCTGGCCTAGGCAGCAACAAAGGATCTGTTGGACTCTTGAGTGAGTCACCCCCCTTCCCTTGGTCAGTTTGGGACTGCGATGAAGTAATGCTCACCTGACACTGAAGGGGAGGGGGCAAAGCCAAGAGGGAAGAAAGAACATGACAAAGGGAGAGACGTTTGCCATGCTCCTCCTCTCTCTTCCACCTCCATCTACAGACACCACCAAGCAACTGAAGCACTGATCAAAGGGGAGAGCCTGGCTAAAGGGCAACCAGCCAGCCTGTGGTAAGAAGTTTGTAAGGGCACTGAAAGTGTTAAGATCAGCTTAGAATGCGTTTTGCTTTTATTTCATTTGACCAAATCTGACTTGTTGTGCTTTGACTTATAATCACTTAAAATCTATCTTTTGTAGTAAATAAATCTGTTTGTTTATTCTACCTGAAGCAGTGTGTTTGGTTTGAAGCATGTCAGAGATTCCCTTTGGGATAAGAAGCCTGGTACATATCAATATCTTTGTTAAATTGACAAACTCATAAGCTTGCAGCGTCCAGCGGGCATAACTGGACACTGCAAGAGGGAGGTTTCTAGGGTTGTGTCTGGGACCGGAGATATTGGCTAGTGTCATTCAGTTCCACAATCCAAGCAGCGGCTGGCCAAAAGTGCTCACTCATGAGCTGGGAGCAGCTGACATGCCAGAGGCTGTGAATGAACAGCCCAGGAGTGGGGGTTCTCACAGCAGAGCGGGGTAAGGATGGCTTCCAGAGTCAAGGATTGTAGTGACCTAGGAGATCACTGGTCCAGATAACACCAGGGGAACATCAAACGTACCCATTCCTCCATTCATCCCCATACACTCCCATCCCTCCAACCATCCAGCCCCATAGACACCTATCCCTCCATCCATCTATCCCCATACACCCCCATCCCTCCATCCAGCCCCATACACACCCATCCCTCCATCCATCCCCCATAAACAACCATCCCAACACATCCAGGCCCATAAACCCGCGACTATCCATCCGTCCCCCATACACACCCATCTCTCTATCCAGCCCCGTACACCCCATCCCTCTATCCATCCCTCATACACACCCATACCTCCATCCAGCCCCCATACACACCATCATCCCTCTATCCAGCCCCATACACCTATCTATTTTGAAAGGAACCCCTGGGAGTGGCTATCTCAAATTCAATTTCAATAAAAGTTGGATTAGTAAGTAATTTGGGCCCATTAGTGTGGTCTAGCAGAGGGGGCACCAGTCCAGGAGACCTGGTTTCTATTCCCCTCTGCCCATGGGCAGGATAATTTCCCTCTCTGTCTCTCACTTCCCTCAGCTGAAATCAGGATCCTTATAGCACCTGCCTTTCACAAAGGGAGCAGAGCAGTGGGTTTCAGTAGAACGGGTGCTGAGCTGAGAACCTGCAGAATAGGTTTCTCTTCCCATATCCACCCATGGCTCCCTCTTTGTGCCTCAGTTTCTCCATCCACAAAATAGATGTCATGCTATTGGTCTTTTCTTTTCTTAAAGCACTTTGGCCCAGACTGTTAAAGGCATTTGGGCACCTAAAGGAGCAGATGGGTGCCTAGTGGGATTGAAATCATCAGAATTTAATCTCTTAGATATTTCTCAACATTCCACTAGGCAATTATCTGCACCCTTAGGCACATAAATATCTTTATACCTGTACTTTACATCCAGAGGTCTCAGAAGGCCAGATTTCCAAGAGATGTTGCTGATTTCTTTCCAAATCCTTTAGCTGGTGTGTCTTGATTTAGGACCAGGTTTACATGAAGTCAATGGGAGTTAGGCGCTTTGCTGAGATGTGTTTGTAAACCCCATTATGTGCCTATCTGCACCTTTTGATATCTTAATATCTTTATAAATCTAGCTGGACTTCTCTCTAGAGAAAGTAAATAAGTGTTATTTACTCCTTCTCATAACACAAAAACTAGGGGTCACCAAATGAAATTGATAGGCAGCATGTTTAAAACAAACAAAAGGAAGTATTTCTTCATATAATGCACAATCAACCTGTGGAACTCTTTGCCAGAGGATGTTGTGAAGGCCAAGACTATAACAGGGTTCAAAAAAGAACTAGATAAATTCATGGAGACAGGTCCATCAATGGCTATTAGCCGGGCAGGGATGGTGTCCCTAGTAGCCTCCATTTGCTAGAAGCTGGGAATGGGTGACAGGGGATGGATCATTTGATGATTCCCTGTTCTGTTCATTCCCTCTGGGGCACCTGGCACTGGCCACTATCGGAAGACAGGAGAGTGGGCTAGAGGGACCTTTGGTCTGACCCAGTATGGCCGTTCTTATGTTTGTTTGTTTGGGTTTTTTTTTTTCCAAATCACAACCCAAAATATTTCAAAGCAATCCGGGGGAGTTAGGCACCTGGGGCCAGATTTTGAAAGAGAGGGCCTCAGGGCCCAGATCTTCAAAGTTACTTAGGCACCTAACTCCCACTGATTTCAACAGTCTATGGAGCGATGCTGCTATATACCCACTGAACATTTAAAACATCCCGCAGAACGGTTTGTGTTTCTGTCTATCTGGAGGCCCGTGGGTCGCTCTTGGAGTGTGTATCTGGCCCTACAGACCTTGCAGGGCACAAATAAGGACAGGACAGGATTGGATTCCTCTCCTCAGTCACAGCGACAATTCCAGCCAGCACTAGATTCTAAAACCAGGATGTGGGTTTTTCTAGCCAACTGTAATGAACCGTGTATGTTGCCAGGGCACAAACCCCCGGGCCCCTCATCTCAGGAAGTCTCAGGAGGGAAATGTTGACTGTTGCTTTAAAAAATAAAATCCCTTGACTTCCGGATGTGGCCTCTGCTTCAGATAATCTGCAGCTGTGCTGAGAAGCTGGAACCACTGTATCCTCGATCCTTAACGGCTGGGGATTTTAATGGAGTGTTTGTGTTCATGGAAAGTATTGTCATTGGATTCATCCGTGTTCTTTCAGAGACCAGACAAAGGATCGGTCTGTCGGTCTGTCTGTCTATCCCCATGCATCCCTTGTATCTATCCCTCACTGCCACGGTACTGAACACATCTTACTTGGAACTTTTTATTAACTCATTATCTGTGGAGCTTGGTTCACCCAGAGGGTCATTTTCATACATACCTCCATGAATTGGCTTTCCCCAGAGATGCATGCACATGAGTTGCAATATGTTAGTGGGATGCAACTGAGTACCAAGGACCAGGGACAGCAGTTGCAGAGCCAGCAGGTAAATTCAGGCTAATTTTCCTCTGTATCTGGTCATTACCATTGCTTACTTCAAAGTGCTTTGGTTGCTTCTTTATTCTCACTCAGGACCTATCACCCCGATTGACTAAACTGGGAAATTGTCCAACATCCTGGCAGATTTTGAGGCCTCTTGTTGTTGCTGAGGAGGAAAGACTTTATCTAAAATGTCTGAAGTTGAACAAAAGCAAAGACGACGTAACGGCTCTGGACAGATTCCTGAGGACAATGGGATAACTGCGGTGGGCTGGCCTTCAACGAGCATCTCGCCATGGTTCTGAGTTCACTCTGCACGCCTCAGGACAGCTGTCATTCTGGGGAGAATACGCTGCGTCACATGTCACGGTGGTGTAGAGATCTTGGTTTAAGGATGAAGCAAAGCCCAGCCAGGGACTCTTGCGCTGAACTTTCATGTTCTCAGTGCCAACGCCCTCAAACGGGTATAAACTGGCCATGAATCACTTTAGGTTGGAAATTAGAAGCAGATTTCTAAGCCTCAGAGCTGGGAGGTCTGGAACCACCTCTCCATAGAAGTAGTGGGGGGAAAACAACCTGGCTCATTTTAAGATGGAGCTTGATAAGTGTCACTGGGGTTCCATGCTGTCTGCAGTAGCAGAAGACTGGTTCAATGACCCAGAGTTCCCTTTCTGTCTTCGGCTCCTAAAGAATGACTGGGTTTATTTGGAGGGGGAGCGAGGGAATTGGTAGGCAATTCACTTCTGAATGATACTGTCAACTAGAGAGACAGAGGAACACACAGAGAGATTAACTCCTCCTAGCTAATAAATCTAAACATAAGAGCAGCCATACTGGGTCAGACCCAAGGTCCATCTAGCCCAGTATCCTGTCTTCTGACAGTGTCCGATGCCAGGTGCCCCAGAGGGAATGAACAGAACAGGGAATCATCAAGTGATCCATCCCCTGTCCCCCATTCCCAGCTTCTGGCAAAATCCTGTCCCCATTGGAGTCACTGGAAACTTTTCCATTGACCTTCACTGGTGCCAGGATTCCGCTCTCTAATAGCAGGAACGTCACCTGAAAATAGAGTGGGAACGGGAGTTAGAACAGGTTTTTGTTTGGCATGGCTAGGAAGACATACAAATGTGCTGGTACGAGCTGGACTACTGGGGCCAAGGCACCATGGTGACTGTAACAACAGGTATGTTATGTGGATTCTTCTGTCCTTCCTATAGATTTTTATTTCCCAAGAATTTTCTGTAGGAAGCCAAGAAGGTATTCTGAGTTTATCCACACCCAGGCAGTTGCGATAAGAGTTGTTGGGGCAGAGGAAGTGTGGCCAAAAAAGCCATAAATATATAACTGAGGATAGACGCTGTTGGGGGAGACTGATGAACGATGAGATTATGAAAACTTCTTAAGAGCGATGAAATTCACTGGGAGCGAGGCACCCGACTCCTTCAGCCACCTTGGAAAATCCCAGCTGCATTAATGCAGATGTTAATTATATTACTCCCAGCCACAGTAATTAATGAGGGCCAAATCCAATACAAGGGGAAAGACTGCCATTGACTTCAAAGGGGACTGGATCAGGCCCCTAAAAGAGTATTTTTGTAAGGGTTGAATAGCGAGTGGAAGGACTGTGATAACTGGGGTATGGATTACTGGGGACAAGGGACGTCGGTCACAGTCAGCTCAGGTAAGAAGAGACTCATTCCTTTACTGTCTTTTCTTTTCTAATCTCTAAACTCAAGGACTATATTTCCCCCTCTAGTAAATGCTAAGCCCGATCTCTCTCTGCTGGGGTGTGACTTATAACCAGACCTTATTCTGTAGTGAACTGCTCAGGGGATAGGAATCCTGCAGTTCCCTCTGACCACAGCAAACTGTAGACTCTCTGCTCCCAAATTCCCTTGTAAACCAGAAAAGAGGGAAGGTAGCAAATGGCAGCTTTCTGTACAGAGATAAGGGGCAGACACATCAGTGTGAGGGCTATGGTGAATTTGATTATTGGGGGCAAGGAACCTTGGTCACCGTCACTTCTGGTAAGTAATAAATTGTAGAGACCTCAGTATTGAGATGCGTATAAAGAACGCCACAATGGTTGTACGAATATCTCAGCCGAACAGAGACCAGCTAGATTTTTAACTGGTAATCTCCGGTAGGCAGAGTTTAAGGTAGGGAAGGGGATATTTGGTCCCCATAAATGGAGTTCTCCTTGAAAGGATAAGTGGGTTTTACACACCTAGTGGAAGGGAATTGGTCAATGTGATTACTATGACTACTTCGACTACTGGGGACAAGGGACCCTGGTCACGGTCACATCAGGTAAATTACTAACGTTTTCCTGTCCTGATTTAAATTAGATCCATTGTTGGGACTAGATCCACAGCTAGAGTTAATCGGTGTAACTCCATTCAAATCAATGGAGCTATGCCGGTTTACACCAGCCTTGGAAGGGCACTGGTGGTATCAGATTTTGATGGGCTTAAGGGTACATTTCACCCCGCAGTAGGTCTATGCACCATCAAATTCTCTAATTTGAAGGCTAAAGTGAGGTGAATAGAGCGGTGTGGTATTTGTAGAGACTCATTAAGGCATTATATTGCTGTGTTACTATGGCTATGCTTTCGACTACTGAGGACAAGGGACCCTGGTCACGGTCACTTCAGGTAAATTTCTAAACGTTTTTCTCTTGGTCTTGCTGTAACTCATTGCAGCAGAGTAAATTTCGTACAGAGAATCTTTTAGTGTATAGACTTGACCCAACGCCCATTGGAGTCTTTCCCTTGACTTCAAAGGGCATTGGGTCCCATCCTACATGCTTACTGTGCTCTAACTGGGGTACTTGCAGCCACTGGGGATAAGGGAGGTGGTTACAGTCACATTGGGTGAATTTCTAACCTTTAGTCCAGTCCTGGCTCAACCCTAAGAAGTGTGGTAAATTTTGCACGATCAGAATTTTGCTATGCCCCAACTGAGTATATTTGTATAGAGACCATAGGACAACACTTTACTGTGCTACTGGGGTGCTTTTGAGTACTGGGGACAAGGGACGCTGGTGACCGTCACATCAGGTAAATCTCTAACCTTTATTCCAGTCCTCACAGTAGCAGGTTCAATTTTGCGGAGACAGATTTTTGCCTTGGCCTTGACCAAGCATATCTGTGCAGAGTTGTTAGGGCAATAGATTACTGTGCTCTGGCTGGGCTTTCGACTACTGGGGACAAGGGACTCTTGTCACGGTCAGCTCAGGTAACCAAAATTTTGCCTTATTTTGGAATCGTGTATTTTTTTTTGTTCCTAACCTTTTACCCTGTCTTGCCAGTCTTGCGTACATTGACTATTCCTAAAGAGACAATGAAAGACTGTCCCTGGCTTGCATTATGTAGCTCAAACTATCTGGTGCCTTCTTGCCTTGAAATCTATCAATAGCTGACTTTAGCGAGAGTTGGATCAAGGCACAAATCTTTAAAAAAAGTCTTGCTAATGTTTTGCCACTTTGAGAGAGTAATTTTTGTACAGTGGAAAATAGGGAAGAGAAATGATGTGTTACCCACTCGACTACTGGGGCCAGGGGACCATGGTGACCGTCACATCAGGTAAAGATAGAAACCTCTAAAAATTCTTCTTTCCTCCAAGTAACTTGTAAGTGTCTAAAGATAATTGGGGTGTGGGAAATTTAGTTGTCGGAAACTATTTTTAAGGTTAGTTCAAACTTGATTAAAGAAGCAATGTCAAGATGGCATTGGTCATAACGGCAGGAAAAATTAGAGGTAGACAAATTGGTATTTGTACAAGGGAAGGGGCAGACTTATCTCTGTGTAACTGGTATTACGAGCACTGGGGTCAAGGAACTATGGTCACTGTCACTTCAGGTAAATATTTTCAATCCTAAATTGCCTTACCTGTTTAAATTAATCTCTTAAAGCTGATCATGAATGTCCCCTCTTCCAAATGTGCAAAATTACGTCTTTGTGTGAGAAGGTTCCTGTGAAATTCCAAGAGTTAGAATAATTGGATGGGTGGGTAGGTTATTTTAGAGTTTCAAAGATAAATAGCACTTTAATTCCCTTTTAGCGGGTTGTGCAGTTCAGTCTAGTGGTTGGAAAACTGTCAATTTGACAGGTCCTCTTCCAGGGCAAGAATATGGTAGCAAAAAAGTATGACAGATTTTCAAAGCTGCATAAGTGATTAAAGTTGGGAAATGGATGTCCTAATTGCCTCTGTGACATTGAAAATCTTACCCTAAATTTTGTAGTGAAAAATGGCAGTACAAAAATCTAGAAGGAAAACCTTAAAGTATCCTCAGGTTTGGCATCCAAAAATCACCTGTCACTTTTGAAAATCTCCCTGAAATATGAGGGTAGGTTCTTGTGCACGTGGAATATCATCCTGTCTCATTGTGATTACTATGCTTACTTCGATTACTGGGGACAAGGTACCATGGTGACCATCAGTTCAGGTAAATACAATTTCTAAATATCCTATAGTATGAAATCTAGAAACCTGAAATGATCTTGAATAACTTCTGGAAATAGATCACCAGGATTTTTTTTCTTTAGAGTAGAGCAATTCAGATTAAATCAATCCACAGGTTAAAGAATATGGAGGTATTAAAATAGTATCTAGTATCATGTAGAAATAGTTAAAATGTGATAAAATTGGAATTAAATACAAAGGGGTGACTAGAGGCCACGTGCAGTCAATTGGAGTCTTTCTGCTGGCTTTGAACATGCCCCAGAAGAGAGAAGGCTTTTAGTGCTAGAGAACTCAACAAAAATCTCTTTGTGTAACGACTACTTTGATTACTGGGGCCAAGGAACGGTGGTCACTGTCACATCAGGTACTTGTAACTTTTAATCTTTTCTTTCCTCTCTTCCAAACTTAACGAGGCAAAAGGACTGAATTTAGAGTGACTCAATTTTCGTAAATTTGAAAGGTGGATTTTGTTCCAAAGTGTGTCAGAGTTAGAATATTATAGAGTGAAGACTAGAATAGTTATGGGGTGAGGATAAAAATGATTAGTGGTGTGATTAAAATGACCATTAGAAAAAATAACTATTTGAAATCATTCAAAAATGGGAATGGGTTTTTGTGCGACCCTGATAAGAGATTTGAGCAATGTGATTACTATGGCTTTGACTACTGGGGTCAAGGAACCATGGTCACTGTAACAGCAGGTAAAAATTTCTAATCATTTCGAACTCCAAAATGTGTGCATGAACGTTCTAGTGACTTAACAAATATTGAGTTTGATCAAAAGCCGACTCTAATCAAGGGAAAGATTGCCATTGACTTCCCACTGAGCTGGCTCTGGATCAGACCCAAGAAAAAAAGAAATAGCACTTTATTTGAGTCTGTAGATTGATTCGGTATTAGACGAGATGAAATTTCATAGATTCCAGTGACTATAATTCACTATTAGGTAAAATTAGACTGAAGGCAGTGATCATAAATAAGAATAAATGGTCAAACATTTATAGTCACTAAAAAAAATCTACGTTCTTTGTAGACTATTAAGAATCTGGAGGTAATTATAAGGGAAACTGAGAGAAAATCCAAGATAAATAGTTATAATCAGAAAACTGAGATGAAAGACAACTTGTCAGACTAGAAATGTTGGTATATCGGGGTTGGCCCATTAAGTGTAGAAGTCTGTCTAAATTAACATCTCTGTGGCTAAAACTAAAATGAAATTAGTAGGAGGTTTTTGTGCAAACAGCACAATCAATTTTATCAGTGTGACTATTATGATGCCTTGGAGTACTGGGGACAAGGGACTATGGTCACCGTCACTTCAGGTAAAAATTTCCTCCTCTTTTCCAATCCCTATTACCACTAACTGGTTAAACTGATGAATCTTATAGAATGATCGAGTTTTGAGACTCACGAGTAACTCCTCATCCCCAAGTCCTTGAGGGTTTTTTCATAGGGGACAACGCAATGGGGGCAGAAACAAACCTGAAATGATAGCTAGTATAAAAGGGAATTAAATAAATAACATCAATAAATGAAAGGGTCTGGACTGGGAAAGTCAGCGAGTTTTAGCCACCTAGGCCATGAGTTAGAACCACTGTGACTACAATGCTTTTGACTACTGGGGACAAGGAACAACGGTGACCGTTTCCAGCGGTAAGTTAGCTCCTCATTTTTATGTGTAGTATTAAGTCATTGGTGAGCAAGTTAAACCAGTATTCTCCTTAGGAGGCTGCATTTTTTCAAACCCAGAGGTTAGGTGCTGCAGAGTTTCTTAAACATCTGTTTAAATTCCGCATCGACCTGTCCCTCCCTTAGCAAAGTGGCTTAATTATAAAACAGAATAAACCTTCAAAAATTCTATCGGAAGGTAGAGCCAGACCCTAGAGCCTTTGAAGTAACTGGCAAAACGTCCACTGATTTCAACCAAACCAGGACTTGTCTTGTAACCAAGATTCTAATGAACTCTGAGGTTATTGCTTAGGTTAACAGAATAACTGTCTTTCCGTCTACGACCAATTCGATTACCGGGGTCAAGGGACCCCGGTGACAGTAACAACAGGTAAATTCCAAACTCTACTATTTCTCTTCTGTCTTGTGGTCTAGGCTGTAGTGAACAGTGTTTTTGATTTATGAGGGTCTTTTATTTTTCATTTTAAAAACAACTCTTTAAAATGTGGTTAGAGCCACAATCGGGGATAGAAATTTCTCTAGCTCCAAATTTACAAGGGCACTTCTAAAAGTCTTGAAGAGTTTGGGTTTTTTTAACTAATGCCAGGGTTGGGTGAGAGGTTCTGGTCAGAATCAGTTTAGGTTTTTGTATGCTGTCTAATGGAGACTCTAGCAATGTGATTACTTTGACTACTGGGGCCAAGGGACCATGGTCACCGTCACTACAGGTATGATTTTTATTCCTATTGAAACGGTTATTTTTTAATTCTGAGATTTTTTTAAAAATTAAGTTGGGGGGGTAGCTTTTCCAGTTTTCCGTTCCTTTGGGTGGGCTATTCTCAGTGATATGGAGGGACAAAGTACTAATTCAATCCTCGCTAAAGAATGCCTTGCCCCTTAAAAATGGGTTTAATTTTTTGGTTCTGGTCTTAAAATCATTGTATGGGGGAAGTTTATGTACAGCCAGAGTCCAATATTTTATTTCTGTGGGCTTCGCTTACTGGGGACAAGGGACTCTGGTGACTGTGACAACAGGTGAGGAGTTTTTTTATAGTGTTTTATTACTTAGATATCAATTGGAGATCTCGAAAACATGCAGTCTGAGGCAGCATAGAAAATGCATTGGTTCTGTTTTGTTGGCCAGGGGAACAGAGTCTAAACTTTAACTCTGAATTACATTAAAAAGAATTTGGGGTGGGGGACGATTGGGCAAGTAGAAAATCATTTGAGAGAGAAAACTTGATAGAATTGAGAGAGAGACTTGAAATTCATTGCATCTGAATCTTTAAGTGGCTAAATATCTCTGTGAAGCTGGCCCTTGATTTATCTGTCTGATGAGGACAGGAGGATAAAATTATAACGAGAAGGTGTTTTTAAAAAAATAACAGATTACAATTTTTTAGACCGAATCAAAAATGCTTCTAATTTGGTACTTCAGGCAGATTTAGATGTTTCTCCAGTTCAGTAAATCATAAACTAATTTTAAAAAACAGGTCCCTAATCCTATTAATCTCAGTTAGTTAATTAATTGTCTGGGCAAGGTTATTGTAAAACTCCAGCATAGACTTGTCCCGGTGTGATAACTGGTTTGACTACTGGGGACAAGGAACTATGGTCACCGTCACATCAGGTAAAAAATAATCTTTCTTTTGTAACAATTCAGTCATTTGAGATGGTTGTTGCCTTTGCCAAGAATCCGACTCAACTCCTGTTGAAGTCAATGGGACCCTTTCCATTGGCTTTACTGGGACTTGAATCAAAACTCTAACCTGTCTTCCATACAGCCGATGCTCTGATATTAGACCAAAGACCATTTGCTCTGTTCCCTAGCAAATCAGATATCTTTTATCCGTTTGAAATTCTGTTCACTTTTTAATTTTGTGTTTTAATGTCTTGATAAAATCTCTTTGGAGAGTGATTGGGTGGCAGCCTTTTAGAGAGAGGTTTGAATTAGGTCTACATCCAGAAATGGATTATTCTGATCATAGTCTCTTTGGCTGGGGCTTTGAAAGAGTCTTAAGATAGTTCTGCACCCATTGAATTTCAATGGGAGTTGGGCTCCAAAGTCCATTAGGCTCCTTTGAAATCCTTTGGAAGCCCAGACTCTTAGGGTCTGATCCAGAGCCAATGGGAAGATTCCAGCTGAGCTGGATCAGACCCTTCAAACTAGATTCTCAGTCTGTCTCTATAGTCTACTGACTTCAATAGAGCTTTGCTGATTTACACCACTTGGGGATCTGGCCCTAGTTCCTTATGATGGCAGGGCAATAAAACTCTCCCATGTTTGTTTTATATTAAAAAAAATTCTAAAGAAAAGGGTCAGGCATGTAGGTTCTTGTGAACCATTGTCCAATCAACGTGTCATTGTGATAACATCTTCGATTACTGGGGACAAGGTACCATGGTCACCGTAACGTCAGGTAAAAGATTTTAACCCTACGTTTTCTATATTTGTAAGTGTTTAGAAGGGCATAAATGGGAAGATAATCTAGTTCCTCTGGATAATGCAGGATTATCTCTTCTAGGGTATGGTCTAGGGTCTTGTCCTGTTTATATTTAACTATCTCAGTCACCTTCTTATTCTATTCTTTTAGTCATAAATGACAAAAAAAATAGGACAGGCTATTGATTGATTGACAAGGGTTTTAACTCATTGCCAGATTGCTGTTTTAATACATCAATTAATTAACAGTTGATTTTATTAATCCAAATAAAGACATGAATGAATAACTAAATAAGGATTTTCTCTGTGCATAATAATGAGGAAAGGCAGTAAAAAGTCTGACCTTCTAAAATAAAAATATTTCCCTGCTAGGGTATTTAATTGTAGTCTTAAATTAATACCAATTAGATAAATGATATGAGTTTTAATGGCATCTTGTATTTTAATGCTTAACTTGAATTTAAACATGATCAGGTCTTTCTAGGATAAATTTTAAAAGTATTTTAGATCTTCTAAGCCCAGCAAATACATAGTAAAAATAGTGACTCATTGCATAGATAAGGTATTTGTGCAGACTCCCAAAAGAGGGTGATTTGGGGGATAACTATGCTTTCTACAACTGGGGACAAGGAACCCAGGTCACCGTTACCTCAGGTAAATCAATATTATTATTGCTTGTATGTCTAATAGTGAGGGAAGGCGGTTCTCTGTGTGAAAAGGGCCCCATTCTGCAGTCTGTGGTCTCCCAAAGTCCAAATGAGTTTGGGGGTATTGTTATGTCTGCCGATCATAAATCAAACCTCTCTCTATTCCTATACACTCCTACCTCTCTTTCTCACTATCTATCTTTCCTGCTATATATCTCATTTTATCTAATCTGTCTATTCAACCTCTGTCTCTAATCACTCACTCTATTTTTTGCTATCTAATTTATCGATCAATGTGTATAGTCTATCTGTCTCTGCGAGCTCCCTGGGTTTCATATCTATCTATTTATCTTACATTTCTGAGGATAAACTACCCTCCTCACAATAACACATGTAAAAACTTTAAATTTTGCCTTCCCCTGACCCAACCTTCCGGCATTAGAGACTGCAAATCTGATTTAAACTTTTTAACATGACAGGACTGAGTTTAGAAATAATTGCCCAATTGATTTCTCTGTTAATATTCATTTATTGGTCCATAGGCCAGGGTTATTTAATTTTTTTTCTTCACGTTATTGCTGCTGAAAAAAATAAATAATCAGAAGCAATAAGATTAGGAGGGAAATTTCACTCAATTGAAATTTCAGGCTCAGATGAAAAATACTTAGTAATAGTTAAAACTAAATAATGACTTTCATTAAGATTTAAATTCTTAAATGCCTATGTCGCTGTTGAAAATTGAGTTTAGGTTTATAGATCACTTCGTTGCTTTTGAAAATTGTACCTATTTGTCTAATGGACAACTCTAATAGAATTCAGTAAGCATTTTTAAAGACAGGGACAAATATTTCATGTTTTGTTACCACGGGGGAAATTATTAGAAAGCTTTTTTGATAATTATTAAGCTAATAAATGTTATGGGGAAGATTAGTTGCCTGACTGTCATATTTGCCCTGGAAAATCTCCCCCATAACTTTGATTACATGCTTTATTTTAAATATTAATCTAACAAAAGATCTATTTTCCTCTGATGGTGCAAACCACGTAATTATTCTCTATACGGACCTGGGGGCTTTCAATGCACTTTAGATCAAACTGGGATTGTCAAAGAGGTTTAAGGGGTTAGATGTGGAACTTCCAATGCCTGTCATGTCCAATTCAGCCTCAGTCCATTATAAAATGGGTGCTGACAATTATTAATACTTTTAAAAAAGAAAGAGATTTTTGACACTCTGACTCCCATTAAGTAGTACTTTACTCCTGGAGTAGTCATGTTCAAATCAGCAAGACCACTGCTGGATTAAAGTGCTACTCAGTGTGTCTCCGAATCTGAATTCACAATAATGAATAAAATAAAATAAAAGTGTTCCTTGAGTGTAGAACCAAGATGGCCGATTCTAGCCTACAGGGGCCTTGGGTGGTTTAGCCTCCAGCTGGCAGAGGTTTGTTTTTCAGTTCCGTTTATTTTTAGACCAATGTTTCCTTAAATAACCTTTCTGGTTTCAAAAACATCACCCCCTTGGAGTCAGTTTTGCATGATAGGCCAGAAGGTTTCAAACAACAAAGTCACATCTGTTGGGTGTGAAAATAAAATCTTAGCAGGTGGCAGAGATCAACATGTTGATAAAAGTCTTGAGCTAAATTAAGCTATTGTTGTTTTCACTAGACAATATTGGCTACATCTCCCTGCAAATGACTTTCAATGATTATTATTTTGCACAAATCTACTGCTTTGTGTTAAACAAGAATAATTTCATTCTACTTTCCTCGATGATCTTTTATTAAAAGAGAAAAATAGATTAGCAATTTCTTAGTTAATCTTCCTTTTCAGAGAATAATTTATTTGTGATTTCCTAGTCTATCTTATAATGAACAAGAGGAATAATAAAATCATAGAAATGGAGGGCTGGAAGAGAAATCAAGGGGTCTATTCCCCACCTGGCCACCCCCAATGCTGAAACAAGATTGATGGTTTCACAATCTGTGTAGTAGTTTGTCATTTAGTTATTTAAAGTTTTCTAACAGGAAACCTGAGGGAAGTTTTGCTAGGAATTTGTGAGCATGTGAAGTTGAAAAATAGATATTACTATTTAGCCAGATTTATAATTAATGCAATTAGATAAATGTACACACTTTAATGCAGTCTAATTTTAACCGATAGTATCGGATTTATCTATAAATTTGAATGAAATAAAAGTAATTAGATTGATCAAAAACTTTAATCTAAAATAGAATCTTAAATCAATAAAAATAGCCTAATTGTATTTTTAGTCATAGAATTAATTAGATTCATTAACAAACTTTAATCCAATAGAATTCAATCTATAAAATTAATTAGATTGATAAAAAAGCTTTAATCCAATAGAATTTTTTATGAGTAGAAACCAAAAACCATCAACAAACATTTAATAAATTACTTGATTTTAAATTTGATATCGAAGACCCACCGCTGAAAGAAAATAAACCTGCATTTGCTTTAAATGAAGTTCAGTGGCAGAAATTTTATCATTTTCCAAATCAAAACTTTATGTGATGTTAAATCATATACAAGTTATGTCAAGGAAAATTATTTTAATTGAGAACTTTTTAAATAACTTTGTGTTTCATGAAAATATTTGAACATGTATTCAAACCCCAATTCAATTTTAAAGAGAATATTATCAGCCATGCACTTCCATTTGAGATATTTTTACCAAGCCGTAAAAATTACTTGGAAGACAAGAGATATTTAAGAAAAAATATCTACGAGGCAATTAATTAATCCATCATTGGAAATGGAATGTCAAGAAAGACATAAAATGGCATCTCAACAGAGACTCAGTTGGTAAGAAACCTAATTATCTTTTTGAATATTTATCTAATGATGTTAAATGGATGCAAAAGTCCTTTTATTTCCCCACTAAGACTTGCCTTAAAAGCTCATTTATTTGCATTCCAACAATTTAGAAAATAACGTTAGATTTTCTTTGAAAGACAAGTATACCCTGCACATCTGTAGATCCATATTGATGAATACTTTGTTAGAAATAATTTCAGGGTGGCTGTAGATATCACTTTATTAATAGACAGTTTGTCAGTTAATACTTATATAGGGATCAAAAGAAAATATTGTTCATTAATGAGAAATGGACAGTTAATTATTTATACATCATTTTGGAATTTTGATTTGTTAATAAGATTTAGGAACTAATCTTGATTTATTGGTAAAACACTTAGTTTATTGAATTACTAATAGTATATTTTGGAAATTACTATTGATTTCGTTAATAAGATAGAGACTGACAGATGACGTTCATTTTAATGCTATATAGTTCAGCAGTGAATTTTCTCTAAGAATTATTTTTTATAATACTTGTGTGCAAAAATGAGAAGGGTGGTTCTGAATTTAGCTGAAGTTAGTCTCAATGTTTATTTGAATTTATTTTCCAAGTCAATATCTTTGTGTTTGTCTTTCTGTGGTGGCGTAAAATCAGAGCGAGAGACCAGTGAACTGAGCTGATTTTAAAGAGTCAGGGTTTATTTTCAATTATTTTGGCAGTCTGTAGGGATTTCAGACTCGTTTCCCTGAGGAAAAGGAGGGAGCTAGAGCTGCTGACTTGGATGAAATTAGAAATGCAGCTTTTACTTTAATTTAGGGAGTAATTTGCTTTTTCTTGAGGGGGAAAAAAGGCAGATTATTGGGAATTTAAATGAAATGAACGTGCCTGCCTCTGTTTTACATGCTTTTCCTCCCTCTCATTGACCTGTTTTAGTACCGTGTAAAGCTTAGAGAATCTATCCCTTAACTTAATTACAAATTCACTCCTGGAGTGATTCATAGATTAGCCGGATATTCTAAATATTAAGTAACCTTATTAATCGAATATTTCTTAGCCACCGGGTACAATGGAAATACGTAATTAATTAGAAAGATTTCTTATTTAACTAATAGATTTTTTTAAATTCACAATTTAATTGAATAATTGACTAAATAGAAGGCTACTGATAGATAGAGGTCGGAATGGTCCCCCGGTATGGCTCGCTTCTGTTGGGCCTCTATCAGCACCGGGCTGGGTGAGCAGGGTCCCGGGCCCCGGTGGTACCGGATCCGCCCTAGCTGGGTCTGTAACAGCACCGGGCTGGATGAGCAGGGTCCCGGTCCCCAGTGGTACTGGATCCCCCCTAGCTGGGTCTGTATCAACACCGGGCTGGGTGAGCAGGGTCCTGGTCCCCGGTGGTACTGGATCCCCCTTAGCTGGGTCTGTATCAGCACCGGGCTGGGTGAACAGGGTCCTGGTCCCCGGTGGTACCGGATCCCCCCTAGCTGGGTCTCTATCACCACCGAGCTGGGTGAGCAGGGTCCTGGTCCCGGTGGTACCGGATCCCCCCTAGCTGGGTATGTATCAGCACCGGGCTGGGTGAGCAGGGTCCTGGTCCCCGGTGGTATTGGATCCCCCCTAGCTGGGTCTGTATCAGCACCGGGCTGGGTGAGCAGGGTCCTGGTCCCCGGTGGTACCGGATCCCCCCTAGCTGGGTCTGTATCAGCACCAGGCTGGGTGAGCAGGGTCCCGGGCCCTGGTAGTACAGGATCCCCCTAGCTTGGTCTGTATCAGCACCAGGCAGAGTGAGCAGGGTCCTGGTCCCCGGTGGTACCCGATCCCCCCTAGCTGGGTCTGTATCAGCACCGGGCTGGGTGAGCAGGATCCTGGTCCCCAGTGGTACCCGATCCCCCTACCTAGGTCTGTATCAGCACCGGGCTGGGTGAGCAGGGTCCTGGTCCCCGGTGGTACCGGATCCCCCCTAGCTGGGTCCGTATCAGCACCAGGCTGGGTAAGCAGGGTCCTCCTCGCCGCTGGTACCGGATCCTCCCGCTAGCTGGGTCTGTATCAGCACCGAGCAGGGTCCTGGTTCCCGGTGGTACCGGATCCCCCTGCCTAGGTCTGTATCAGCGCCAGGCTGGGTGAACAGGATCCCGGTCCCCAGTGGTACCGGATTCCCCCTAGCTGGGTCTGTAGGAGCACCGGGCTGGATGAGCAGGGTTCTAGTCCCCGGTGGTACCGGATCCCCCTAGATGGGTCTGTAACAGCACCGGGCTGGGTGAGCAGGGTCCTGGTCCCTGGTGGTACCGGATCCCTCCTAGCTGGGTCTGTAACAGCACCAGGATGGGTGAGCAGTGTCCCAGGCCTCGGTGGTACCAGATCCCCCCTAGCTGGGTCTGTATGAGCACTGGGCTGGGTGAGCAGGGTCCCGGTCCCTGGTGGTACCAGATCCCCCCTAGCTGGGTCTGTAACAGCACCAGGCTGGGTGAGCAGGGTCCCAGGCCCTGGTGGTACAGGATCCCCCTACCTAGGTCTGTATCAACAATAGGGTGGGTGAGCTGGGGCCCGGTCCCTGGTGGTACCGGATCCCCCCTAGCTGGGTCCGTATCAGCACCAGGCTGGGTGAGCAGGGTCCTGCTCGCTGCTGGTACCGGATCCCCCCTAGCTGGGTCTGTATGAGCACTGAGCTGGGTGAGAAGGGTCCCAGGCCCTGGTAGTACCGGATCCCCCTAGCTTGGTCTGTATCAGCCTCAGGCTGGGTGAGCAGGGTCCTGGTCTCCAGTGGTACCAGATCCCCCCTAGCTGGGTCTGTATCAGCACTGGGCTGGGTGAGCAGGGTCCTGGTCCCCGGTGGTACTGGATCCCCCCTAGCTGGGTCTGTATCAGCACCAGGGTGGGTGAGCAGGATCCCGGTCCCCGGTGTTACGGGATCCCCCCTAGCTGGGTCTGTAACAGCACCAGGCTGGGTGAGCAGGATCCTGGTCCCCAGTGGTACCCGATCCCCCTACCTAGGTCTGTATCAGCACCGGGCTGGGTGAGCAGGGTCCTGGTCCCCGGTGGTACCGGATCCCCCCTAGCTGGGTCCGTATCAGCACCAGGCTGGGTAAGCAGGGTCCTCCTCGCCGCTGGTACCGGATCCTCCCGCTAGCTGGGTCTGTATCAGCACCGAGCAGGGTCCTGGTTCCCGGTGGTACCGGATCCCCCTGCCTAGGTCTGTATCAGCGCCAGGCTGGGTGAACAGGATCCCGGTCCCCAGTGGTACCGGATTCCCCCTAGCTGGGTCTGTAGGAGCACCGGGCTGGATGAGCAGGGTTCTAGTCCCCGGTGGTACCGGATCCCCCTAGATGGGTCTGTAACAGCACCGGGCTGGGTGAGCAGGGTCCTGGTCCCTGGTGGTACCGGATCCCTCCTAGCTGGGTCTGTAACAGCACCAGGATGGGTGAGCAGTGTCCCAGGCCTCGCTGGTACCAGATCCCCCCTAGCTGGGTCTGTATGAGCACTGGGCTGGGTGAGCAGGGTCCCGGTCCCTGGTGGTACCAGATCCCCCCTAGCTGGGTCTGTAACAGCACCAGGCTGGGTGAGCAGGGTCCCAGGCCCTGGTGGTACAGGATCCCCCTACCTAGGTCTGTATCAACAATAGGGTGGGTGAGCTGGGGCCCGGTCCCTGGTGGTACCGGATCCCCCCTAGCTGGGTCCGTATCAGCACCAGGCTGGGTGAGCAGGGTCCTGCTCGCTGCTGGTACCGGATCCCCCCTAGCTGGGTCTGTATGAGCACTGAGCTGGGTGAGAAGGGTCCCAGGCCCTGGTAGTACCGGATCCCCCTAGCTTGGTCTGTATCAGCCTCAGGCTGGGTGAGCAGGGTCCTGGTCTCCAGTGGTACCAGATCCCCCCTAGCTGGGTCTGTATCAGCACTGGGCTGGGTGAGCAGGGTCCTGGTCCCCGGTGGTACTGGATCCCCCCTAGCTGGGTCTGTATCAGCACCAGGGTGGGTGAGCAGGATCCCGGTCCCCGGTGTTACGGGATCCCCCCTAGCTGGGTCTGTAACAGCACCAGGCTGGGTGAGCAGGGTCCCGGTCCCCGGTGGTACCGGATCCCCCCTAGCTGGGTCTGTATCAGCACCAGGCTGGGTGAGCAGGGTCCTGGTCCCCGGTGGTACCGGATCCCCCCTAGCTGGGTCCGTATCAGTACCAGGCTGGGTAAGCAGGGTCCTGCTCGCCGCTGGTACCAGATCCTCCCGCTAGCTGGGTCTGTATCAGCACCGAGCAGGGTCCTGGTTCCCGGTGGTACCGGATCCCCCTGCCTAGGTCTGTATCAGCGCCAGGCTGGGTGAACAGGATCCCGGTCCCCAGTGGTACCGGATTCCCCCTAGCTGGGTCTGTAGGAGCACCGGGCTGGATGAGCAGGGTTCTAGTCCCCGGTGGTACCGGATCCCCCTAGATGGGTCTGTAACAGCACCGGGCTGCGTGAGCAGGGTCCTGGTCCCTGGTGGTACCGGATCCCTCCTAGCTGGGTCTGTAACAGCACCAGGATGGGTGAGCAGTGTCCCAGGCCTCGGTGGTACCAGATCCCCCCTAGCTGGGTCTGTATGAGCACTGGGCTGGGTGAGCAGGGTCCCGGTCCCTGGTGGTACCAGATCCCCCCTAGCTGGGTCTGTAACAGCACCAGGCTGGGTGAGCAGGGTCCCAGGCCCTGGTGGTACAGGATCCCCCTACCTAGGTCTGTATCAACAATAGGGTGGGTGAGCTGGGTCCCGGTCCCTGGTGGTACCGGATCCCCCCTAGCTGGGTCCGTATCAGCACCAGGCTGGGTGAGCAGGGTCCTGCTCGCTGCTGGTACCGGATCCCCCCTAGCTGGGTCTGTATGAGCACTGAGCTGGGTGAGAAGGGTCCCAGGCCCTGGTAGTACCGGATCCCCCTAGATTGGTCTGTATCAGCCTCAGGCTGGGTGAGCAGGGTCCTGGTCCCCAGTGGTACCAGATCCCCCCTAACTGGGTCTGTATCAGCACTGGGCTGGGTGAGCAGGGTCCTGGTCCCCGGTGGTACTGGATCCCCCCTAGCTGGGTCTGTATCAGCACCAGGGTGGGTGAGCAGGATCCCGGTCCCCGGTGTTACGGGATCCCCCCTAGTTGGGTCTGTAACAGCACCAGGCTGGGTGAGCAGGGTCCCGGTCCCCGGTGGTACCGGATCCCCCCTAGCTGGGTCTGTATCAGCACGGGGCTGGGTGAGCAGGATCCCGGTCCCTGGTGCTACCGGATCCCCCTAGCTGGGTCTGTATCAGCACCGGGCTGGGTGAGCAGGGTCCTGATCCCCGGTGGTACCGGATCCCCCCTAGCTGGGTCCGTATCAGTACCAGGCTGGGTAAGCAGGGTCCTGCTCGCCGCTGGTACCAGATCCTCCCACTAGCTGGGTCTGTATCAGCACCGAGCAGAGTCCTGGTTCCCGGTGGTACCGGATCCCCCTGCCTAGGTCTGTATCAGCGCCAGGCTGGGTGAACAGGATCCCGGTCCCCAGTGGTACCGGATTCCCCCTAGCTGGGTCTGTAGGAGCACTGGGCTGGGTGAGCAGGGTCCTGGTCCCCGGTGGTACCGGATCCCCCCTAGCTGGGTCTGTATCAGCACCAGGCTGGGTGAGCAGGGTCCCGGTCCCTGGTGGTACCGGATCCCTCCTACCTGGGTCTGTATCAGCACCGGACTGGGTGAGCAGAGTCCTAGTTCCCGGTGGTACCGGATCCCCCTAGCTTTTGTATGAGCACTGTGCTGGGCGAGCAGGATCCTGGTTTCTGGTGGTACCGGATCCTCCTAGCTTGGTCTGTATCAGCACCAGCTGTATCAGAGGATTCCTAGCGGTTCCAGCCGTCCTAGCCCATACTGGTATGAAGGTTGCCAGATACTGTTTTGTTCTGTATAAGACTCTGTCTTTGCGGGGCTCGATCTGAAGGGTTTGTCCTTCTCTGGTTCCGGTTCCCATCCTTAGTAATTCTGGGCCAGCCCCTGGCAGGACACGATCCGTTCACATCCTGTGTGTACCAACTTTCCCAATGAGATCTGTCCCATTTGGGGCTGGGACAGTGCATCCCTTCTTCAACCCATTCCTGGTCTTTGTAGCAGGCTGCTTTTGGACATATATAGGGGGTCCCTTGTTACCTGCGGCCCCCTTGTCGTACTGATAAAAGTCTCCTGGTTTCGGAGGTCTGGGGGCTGGTTTGAGTCAGAATTTGGCCAGATATTGGTCTCCTCCAATCTGAGCTTTTGTTCTGGGTTTGCCAGAATTTGGTGATAGAAAGAAGGTGAACGAGACAAGAAACGATTTTCTGGGCCATGTCCCCAGTTGGTGTAAACAAGGTGTCCCTTCATTCAAATCAGTGGGGCCAGATTCCCAGGTAATGTAAACTGGCTGAGGTTTCTGCTTTGTGAGAAGAACAAGAGTGAAGGAAAACTGGTGGGGAAGGGGAAAAATAGTGAGATGGAGAAGGAAGGAAAGAGGCGAGGAAAGCTCTGCAGAGACATTGCTTAGTGTAGAGGATACACTCATATGTTTGTGTTTCTCCAAAGAGCTCAGGTTCTCCAAAGGCTTTGGGCTCTTGGAAGCAATGGGGACTCAGTGGGAATTTGTACCATACAAACATGCTGGACTGACCATCTTTTACTGCACATTTTAAAGCAAGCATGGGGCAGCAAATCTTTAGCTCTTTCCACGGGGTTGCCTGGCTCACGCCTCAGCTCTGCGTTGTGCCCGGTGCTATTCATAATGGGAGGTGGCTTCCAGCCAGGCTGACCCTTTGGGCAATGCAGAAAGGTGCCACTTTTTCAGCAATGGTGCACCATGGGAAAGTGGTGGGGACAGAGGTTTGCACTGGCTGGGTTGGCAGCGTAATGACGTCGCTGATCAGGGCTCTGCTGGGGTCGAGTGACTAATTCAGGAAAGGGGGACTCAACCACCAATGGACAACTGATTACGGACTTTCAGCATATGGCTGTTGGGAACCATCCATTGATCTGAGGGGGAGAAGTTGGTGTTGAATCTCACTCCATTCCTACAGGGCCAGAGAGGCCTTGGAGTCTCCTCACAAGCAAAGGGGTATTGAGGCATGCCAAGGGAACTGGGGCCATACACACAAGAGGACTGGGCCATAGATGCATAAGAGGAACTGGGGCCATATGCAAGTATACAAGAGGACTGGACCAAATATATAAGGAGCTTGGGGCCCTATGTCTGTATACAAGGGGGGGCTGTGCCATATATACAAGGAGGCTGGGTTCCTATGTCTGTGTATACGGAGTGATGGGCCATAGGTCTGTAAACAATATGAACCTGGGGCCATATATGACATATATGACAACTTTTAAATCAAGCTTGGATGTTCTTCTGAAAGATCTGCTCTAGGAATTATTGTGGGGCAGTTCTCTGGCCCGTGTGAAACTAGATGATCACAGGGGTCCCTTCTGGCCTTGGAGTCTGTGGATGTTCAAGTACATCAGGGTTATACGTGCACGCAATGGAAGCTAGGACCTTCAACGTGGGGACGTCACCCCCAGGAGGTTGCCCTTTCCTAGTGACTCATCCCAGGGCGATGCATATCTGAATGTGGGATAACACTTGCTTTTTTCTCCCCCGAACCAACCAGCAATTCTCTTTCTCAAGTTCAGCAGCTCCCCTACATGCCCCATGGTGGTGCTTTAATGTCTCTTCTCTGCCCTTCTCCCACCCCCAACCTTTCATTGTTTTGATCCTCAGCGTCCCCAGCTGCCCCGTCTCTTTTCCCGCTCTACCCTTCCTGCGGGACCGACACGAGTCAAGATCCTGTCGCACTGGGCTGCTTGGCAAAGGACTTCCTTCCGGACTCAATCACTTTCTCCTGGAGTGATAACAAAAACCCCATCACCAGTGGCATCAAGGAATTCCCCTCGGTCCTGAATACAGCTGGGACCTACACTGCCACCAGTCAGCTATCGGTCCCTGCCTCCACAGCACAAGGGGTTTTCTATTGCTCAGCCAAACACCCAAATGGGAATACGAACATCACAATAATTCCACCTCTCCAGTGTTGTAAGTAGTTTCATTCTCTTCTTCTGGACAATATACACAATTACTTACAACCCAGCATGGAGTCACTGGATAATTGCAGGCCTTTCGGCTATTACATCTAGCTACTTTGGGGAGAGGCTCATTAGAAAAGCACCAACAGAGCTACACATAAGAAAGAGTGGGTCCCTATGTTTCCTAGGGACAGGACTCCTGGGTTCCATCCCCAACTCTGGGATTGGAGCAGGGTCTAGTGGGTTAGAGCAGGGAGGCACTGTGAGCCAGAACACCTGTGTTCTGTCTCTAGCTCTGGGAGGGGAGAGGGGTCTAGTAGGTCAGAATAGGCTCAGGACTCCTGGGTGACTCTGGGAGGGGAGTGGGGTCCAGTCGGTCAGACTGGGACATGGGAGAGAGGACTCTTGAATTCTCTTCTCAGTTCTGGAGTTTAATGTTGACCACATAAATGGGAACATGTTAGCTCCTTCGTGGCTGGCCATTCTACCAGAAACTCCATGCTCAGGGTCTGTGGGGGTGGAGCTTGTGATTGTGGGTGGAGCTTATGAAGGGGACACCCCTTTGCAGTCTAAGCACTGTTCTGTAGTGGAAGGTGGTTTAGGTTGCAGGCCATTCAGCTGATAGCAGAGCCCATCAGATGTAAAGAAAGAGACACGGGCCTTGCAGCCCCCATACACACACTGTCAGCTTTGCATATTCTGCATTCTGGTGCCAAGTTCACATGTGATAACTGTCATTCCCACCCCTTGCTTTTGTCTTTCATGTTAGCACCTGACGGAGCCATTATGACCATCCGTCCCCCATCCAGAAACCAATTCCTAGAGCCCTATAAAAATTCCACAATCATCTGCCGCGTTACAAACCTCTGCAGCCAGACTGCTACCTTCACATGGCTGAAGGATGGGGCACCGGTCACCTCTGGAGTCACCACTCATAGCCCTGTCTCCAACGGCCCCACTGGTTATTATACCCACATCAGCCAGCTGTCTATCTTGGAGAAAGATTGGGATGCCAACCACAAATACAGCTGCAAGGTGGACGCCACGAATTTCAGTGAGATGATTAACACTAGCAAGTCTTTCGAGTGTGCAAGTAAGTTGTGACCTTCAGGGGTTCCATCCCTCTCTGAAACGATCATGACCCATCCCCCAGCTCCACTCAGGGTGTGTCCATGTAACCCGAGGGCCAAGTGGCTGAGACTTTCCAAGGGCTCATAACCCATATTTAGGGCCAGGTTTTGAAAATAACTCCTCTCCCAGGGAGTCCTTCTGAAAACTCTGTCCTTAACTCTCCCCTAGCGCACCCCTAAACATCCTTGATTATTCTGAACAGCATAGATCCCCAGGAAAGACTGTGCTTAGGGCACATCTTAGCCTCTCTGGGCCTCTGTTCCCCATCAGTACAACCAGGATAAATGCATCTCCCTCTCACTGGGATGTTGTGAGGTGCTCAGATACTATGGTAATAGGAGCTATATGTATACACCATAGATAGATCAATAGATTTTTATTGCCTTCAAACTCTTCTGTGTTCTACCAAACCAAAAAACAGCCCTGTGTGAATTAGCCGCTGGACCTAGCACAAGAAGAATTGAAGTTAAGTAAGCAATGGGCCACCGGGACATGGGATGAGACCTCTAAAATTAATACAGGGATCCCTCCTCTAGTGCTGAGATGCAACCACAGGGGAGAGGCAGCTGCTTATACAGGGATCCATCGTCCAGCAATGAGATACAGCCACCTCTGGGGGTGGGTGCAGGGGGTCTAACAGCCGTACAGCGAAGTTGTAGAACAGCTTAGGGCAGGAGGTGAGGAACACCTCATCCCACATTAATATTCCCTCCTTCCCTAGAAAAATTAATATTAAGGGAAGCTTCTGGCTCACTGAGTTGATGCCCAAGTGTACTGGGTAGGGGCATCTTCTGGACATGAAGAACAACACAATTCTTTTAAAAATTACACAGCCCATGGGTAATCGAATGAGAATTCTCACCCATCTCTCTTTGCCTCCCAGTATCTGAGGACTGTTCCCCTGACATCGATGTCCAGATGATCCCACCTACTTTTGCTGATATTTACATCCGCAAATCGGCCATACTGACCTGCAGGGTCATTAACATGCAATCCACGGAGGGGCTCAACATGACCTGGAGGAGAAAGGATGGCAAGGAGCTGAAGACCAGCCTCGGAGAACGTAAGGTGCAGGGCAATGGCCGTTTCAGCGTGGATGCCACAGCCTCCGTGTGCGCAGACGAGTGGGAGAGAGGAGACTCGTACATCTGCAAAGTGGTTCATCCAGAGCTCATCTTCCCCCTTGAAAAGACTTTGACCAAACAGCCTGGTAGGTGACCCTCTTCCATCAGCTTGGTTGTGCTCACAGCTGGTCATTACTGACCTGGGGCCAGATATTTCGTGTGGGGGGGAGGGTTAAAATAACCATCAGAAGGGAAAAGAATTCTCCATCCTCTAACAGTTTTAGGCTGAGCTTTGCAATGCTACCTAAGGGCTCTGGGTGTCCAGCTCCCATTAGAAATTAGTAGGAGTTTGACGTCCAATTCCTTCGGGTGACTTTAGAAAATCCCACCCTTGGTCTGTATCTCTAGCTAAGAACTCACCCCCATCACCTCTCAGGCCGTGTAACCCTCAAGCATTCCCACCTAAGAGCAGGCCAGTGGTCTGTGCAACCCACCATGGCAGAGAAACCCATGCAAGTTCATTAGTGCATGTCCATTGCATTGGACCAGGGCCAGGAGCCGTGAGTCCAAGGACCCGTCGGTCAAGCGAGGTCACTTGTTCATTCTTTCTCCAACTCTCTCTCTTTGTACAGTAACCAACAGCCACGCTCCATCCATCTACATCTTCCCTCCTCCCTCTGAGCAGCTGGCCCTCCGCGAAGCTGCCACCGTCACCTGCCTGGTGAAAGGTTTCAACCCCCCTGACCTCTTCATCAAGTGGCTGAGCAACGGCGAGGAGCTGAACGCCTCCAAGTACATCAACACCGAGCCCATCCAGGAGTCCAGCCAGCCACCACTGTACTTCGCCTACAGCACCCTGAACATCAATGAGCAGGAGTGGAACGCCGGCAACACCTACACCTGCTTAGTCGGACATGAGAAGCTGCCCCTGCAGGTGACCCAGAGGACCGTGGACAAGTCCACCGGTAAACCAACCTTGGTCAATGTCTCGCTGGTGCTGTCCGATACCGCCAATACCTGCTACTAACCGTCGCGCCCTCCCCTGCCGTCCCATCCCCCATTGTGCCTCTCACTCCTCCAACTGCTGTTTGGAAGGGGAGAGGTTACATGCCCCCTCCTATATGTGTGTAAAATAATGGTGTTTCTGGAATGGAAAATCGTTGGCTGCATATTTTAAAAAAAATTTAGAAATAAAGTCAATTTTGGGAAAAAAATGGAAAATATTTAAGTCATTTTCTGGGGAAAATACCATGTGATGTGTCCCCAGAGATGGGGAAAGGGTTTCCAAGAGTTCCTTGCCCAAATGAAATGGGAACTGGGCACTCATGTTTGCACTGCAGTCATGATTCTCATCTCTCTTCCTGTCTGTCTGTCTTTCTCTCTCCAGTCCTCGCTCCCTCTCACAACCTTCTCCTTGCTAATCTCATCTTTTCCACCTCCCTCTCATGCCCCTGAACACAATTAGCTTGAGCCTCAGTTACTTAATTCCTGCTGATTCTCAGTGACTTTGGAAGAGAGAGTGGGCCCAAAGTAGCTTGAAATTCCCTTTCCATTCCCTGTATTCTCCTGGTCTCTGAGCACCCTTGGGGCTGCTCTAACATACTCACTGCTTTCCTATAGGCCCTGGGAAGCAGACAATAGACACATCTGATAGCAGTGAGCACCAGCCAGACTGGACTGGACTAGTACTTCTGCAGAACCTTTACACCAATTCTCCATCCACCTGGGAGACCCTTTGCCCAGGAAGTTCTCTCAGGGGGTTCTTTCTGCCCACTTTAAGGTAACTTTGCAGTGCCAAAGTGGGGCAATTGAGAATCAGGCACAGTCTCTGGTATCCAATTCTTTCATGATTATCACACAAGGTGACAAGAAATACTCAGTCTCATACGCAATCTCTGGTGTCATTCAGTACACTCACAATCCAACGCATAGGCTCACATGAAGTATTGAGGTCTCACATATGGTTCTTGTGGCATTCGATGTATTCATGGTCAACCCACAGGGTAGTCTTGGCACCTAAAGGTTCTTCTGGCTCATGGTTTCTCTTGAATGTCTGGTCTCCCAAGAAAATAAAAGATCAGAGACATAAAAACACATAACCACAACGATGTTGAATATATCACAATATTCTTCCATGCCCACTGGGATTTCCCTTTGAGGTGTTTTGCTGATGCACACAAATACCTGCACAATTTACTGTCAGAAGACAGGATACTGGGCTGGCTGGACCGTTGGTCTGACCCAATCTGGCCGTTCTGATGTAACAGTCAGCGTTTGTTTATCCATGCCTGGTAGACCTTTCCCTTCAAGTTGCTTTATAAAAACTTCGTGCATACGTGGCAATGATTCCATGCTTTGGGGCATTGCCTCTGTTCGTGATGAACCCTAAGGAGCATTACACATACCCAGTAATCGTTTTATTCACCACTGAAAAGCAGTGCAATTCACAGCATCTATCACCTCATGACTCCACAGTATTCCACCAGTTTGCCAGCCAGGCATCATGTCCCCCACCTACTGCCTTTTGTACCCTGGGGCCTTAGTCTACTTCTTAATAGGGCAGGAGCCCAGATCGCCCCAAAAAAGACAATCACTCTCAAAGCTGGCCCTGATCAGCCACCAAGTTGGGGGAAAATACCCTGCTCACACAACTTAACAACCCAATGGTGGGCAGCGTTATGAGACTGGCATCCAGGGAGGGGTTTGCAGATACAGTCTACGATACTCTTATTAATCTCAAAATACAAAATTATTTAGTAAAGGAGAGAATAAAGGTGCTAAGGAAAGGCATATGGGTTCTTCGGGCTCTGGGGTACTGGTTCTGATCCAATCCCACTTCAGAGGGATTACCTGGTTTAGGAGTGTCAGAGAATGGCATATAGGGCATTTCCCCTCTAGGGGGCACCAGCTTTGATTCAGTCCCCAGGGGGCAGAGGGCTGTCTGGCTCAGGGCTGCAGGATATGGGATATGGAGACTTTCCCCTTTCATGGGCACCAGCTTTAATCCAGCCACACATTTGCTAGATCAACAGGGTCGGGGTATGAGCTATGAGGTCTTTTCCTCCTTCGTTCCAATCCCACCCCGGATTAGTAGTGACCCAAAATATTTCCTGTTACGTAGTGAGTGTCAGACCAGTTCTTAGTGCGATAGGTACCATCATTGCATCATTGCATATATAAGAATTTAGATAGGTGGCTAGTGGGGTTTGTATGGAGACAGATTCTGCAATGAGTTAATGGATAGGTAGATAAATAGATACACATGAGGGAAGGAAAGATAGATAGAAAAGTACTGCAGAAGGAAGGAAGGAAGGAAGCCAAACCTGCCAGGCTTACATGAACTGAAGGCCTTATCCAAGGAAGTTCTCTCTGCTAGCAACAGAGAGTTCTTGTTGAGTGTGTTAATTATCTACTTCCTGTCAATACAAATTTAAAAATTAGCGATGGTTGAAAAAAATCTGTCTAAATTGCTTTAGATGGAAATTTAGGGGTTTGGGTCAAATTATATTTTTCACAAAGTTTCTGCTTTCCACAGCAAACTTTGATTTAATTTTTTGTCAAAAATGGAAGGTTCTAAATCCAAAATATTTCAACTCTGAAATGCTTCTTTGGTGCCTCATGGAAGCTGTAGTTCGAGTGCTCCCGTTCTCCTCTCCGGGCCAGGCTCCCCAGCTGGATTTAATGTCCCATAATGCACTGTAAGCATGCCTCTCCTGTGATGCATTGCCTCTCCTTGAGAAAAGGCAAGACTGTGATGCATCCTGGGAGATGTGGTCTGACCAGGGAGCCTGGGCTTTAGAATAGGATGGGCAAATAAGACTCCGGAACTACAACTCCCATGAGGCACCATGGTGCCATTTCCAAATTGAAATTGTTCCATTTTTGCATGAAACATTTCAGTTTTCAAGCCAAACAAATTAAAAATTTTCCAACAAATTTAAAAAAAATAATTCTGACCAACTCAAATAAAAAGTGCCATGAACCCAACAGCATCTCTCACAGATGAAAATCCAATCTTTTCAGAAAACTCACTTTGCAATAAAGCTCCATTCCCCCCGCCCCCAACTCTGGGCTCAGCAGAATCTTTTAAAAGCAAGAGTTGTCCCACAACTACCCATGCTGAAGCCACAGTAAGACACCTCACTGCATCTTGGATACAACTTACATTCACACAAGTCCCTTCTTTGGCATGAAATGTAAAACTCGATTTTGACCATTAATGGTCATTCAAGATCTCATTGTCATTTCCCCCTTATCCAATTTCTATAGTAGGAAAGAGCGGAATCTGAGATTTCCCACTCACCCAAGAGATTCAGAGAAGCTTCTGATCTGAATCGTCAAAACTTTTGAAGTCTATTCATCGTCATTTTCCATGGTTCTCAGTTCATGAACCAAAAACCTTCATGACTTGGTCTTCTTCAGTCACTACCACAAACTATTCCTCTTCTCTGTTGTTCATTCTCCCATATGCGCCCTTGCAATACTAGCATGCATCCTTTAAAGTAGAAGTGTTGGCCAGAATAATGACCTTGCGGTGGAAGGGTGACCGGCACAAGGTCGATGAAACATTTGAGCCCCTCTTAATAGTCCCTCAGAATAGAATTTAGAGGTTGCACAAGCCCCTCTGCATAGAAATTAACATCACCCATTTTCAGTTTGCAACCAAGAACACCCAGAGACGTGCCTGCAGGGAGCAGAAATATATTCATTTATAGGCAGAATATATTCATACTTAACATTCTGTGGTCAGAGGAGAACATGCCTACAGACATACAGGTCTGCCAATATCCCCTTCTCTCTCTCCTCCACCCTTCAAAGCTTCAATCTGTATTTTTTATGGAATAATTTAGCCAAATATTTCCAAAGAAGCCAAAGGGGCTTGGATGCCCAATTCCCAATTAAAAATAAAAGATTCCCAGGAAATTGGCATCCAAATCCCTTGGGTTGTTTTGAAAAGTCCAGTCTTAAGTATTTCTATCTATTGCCATACACTCCCATCTGCTGTCGGTCTGTCTATCTATTCCCCAACTCCAATTCCTCACCCATGAATGCAGTGCAAACAAAACTCTCTACCTCTTAAAATATTAGCCATTAAAGGCACTTCAGAAACAGCCTCTTAAAAGCATGTAGAGAAATGAGCAATGTAGGAAATCCCACCCTTAGTCTCTTTTTTCATCCTTGCTATTGACGGTGGGACTATGGAGTTGCTTCATTGGATTAGGCCGTTGAGCTGCCAAATCCAACCTCCCAACTCCCATTGAATCAGATCAGGAGCTACTCAAGTGGAGACAATGGGCCCAGTCCCCAGCTGATGTAAACTGGCAGTATCTCCACTGCCTACAATGGAGCAATGCCAATTTACACCAGCTGAGAATCCAACTCTACGTCTTCCACAGGGAGGGGAAAGCCCCCATTGAACCTGGCAGATAACTTGATCTGGGAGGGAATGGAAATGGCTTGACCTTCTCTGTTACCAACACCTCCAACCTACCTACTGGAAACTCCACCTAACCCAATTCCCCTCCCAACGTGCTCCCCGTAGCAGTACTCAGAGATTCCTCCATATGATGCCACCCAACCGGTCCTTATCTTGTGTATGTGTGTGTTGTCCAAAGTTTATCTAGATGCGTTCGTGGATGCTGAAGAGGAAGACTTCTACAACCTCTGGACAACAGCTTCCACTTTTATCATCCTCTTCCTCCTGAGTCTTTTCTACAGCACCACAGTGACACTGATCAAGGTAAAGAGGCAATTTGTTGCTGCAGGAGGGGGAGGAGAGGAGAATGCCCTAGTCTAGACTGTGATGCATCAAGGGGAATGCGCTTGCAAATTGGGGTTGGAGCCTAAGGGAGTTAGACACCCAATTCCTATTGTTTTTTTAATGGGAGTCAGGCGCCAAACTCCCAGCCTGGCAGATGCACTGGGTATGCCAACTGGACCCAAATGAGATCACAATAGTAGATTAGAGAGGAGGTTGGTTGCAATTGGTGGAGAATCCAGCAGGCAGGCAAAGTGAAGAGAGGGGTCCAAAATTCTAGCTTCTATGACAACACCGTCAACTGTTGTTCTTATTTAGGTCCCTGTAGCCCCATTGTGACAGGCACTGCATGTACGCATGGGATGCCACAGCCCTTGCCCCAAAGAGCTTGCCGTCTATTACTAGAGAAGGCAAAATTGTTTCCCCCAATTTACAGATGGAGAACTGAGCAATGAAGTGACTTCCTCAAAGTCTCACAGAGAGTCTGTGGCATGGGCAGGACTCTTGCATCCAACCCAGTGTCCTAAACATGGGGCCAGCTGACTTCTCTGCTAAGCACTGCCAAAGTCAAACTCTAGATGCACCACCATGTAACTGAGGGATTAACCAAGGCTAGAGAGAGAGAGGTGGTTGGTTTTGGCCAAGGATGGTCTTTTCAAGGGAGCCTAAAGTCAATGGAATAAAAAATTGGCCTTTAAATTGGCACCTGTTGTTTAGTGCAAGCACATGTAAGCAAATGGTGTGAATAGATGGCATTGTGCCAACACCCATGTTCATCTTCTCAGTTGCAAATTTGCAGCTCCCATCAAAGCCAAGAAGGAAGGTCTTGCTCTGTCACTCATGGAGCTCTCATCCTGATCTCTAATAGTTAGAGACTAACTTAAAGCTAGAAGCATGTGGTTTGATACCACAACTAGGCTAGGAAGGCGGCATGGCATAGTGGCTTGGGGCCAGATTTTCAAAGATATTTTGGTGCCTAAATCCCTTTAAAAATCTGGCCTTTGGTCACTGGGCTAGAACCCTAGAATCCTTGGGTCTATTCTGACCCTGGGCAAGTCACATCCACTCTCTGCTACTCTTTCCTCTCCATCTGGTGTCTGTCTTGTCTGTTTAGACTGTAGGCTCTTCAGGGCAGAGATGCCTCTTATTGTATGTTTGTATAGTGCCCAGCATAATGGGATTCTGATCTCAGTTGAGGCCTTTTAATGCTACCATAACAGAAATCATTAATAATAATAATACAGGTGAAATATAAATTGATATATCAGGCATCCAGGCAACTGATGGGATCATAGATCTCCAGAGGTTAGAAATAGGGTGTTCAAAGGTGCTCAAGTGGAATTTTGAAAGAAAACCTTTGTTCAACAACTCAGTAAGCAAGGTCAAGTCCCATCTGACATGGGCAAATTCAGGAGTTTGTGCAGAGGTGGAAATTTGGAGGCCGAGATGAAACACTGGCCTTAAAACATCCACCTGAGATTTTCAAATCTGCCTAAGGGCATTTAGACTTGGAACTGTGTATCCATATCCCTTAGCCACCTAGAAAAAAATCTCAACATCTGTTTTTCTGTCTCTTCTTCTCGCAAGTGTCCTAGGACCAGATTCTGGACCTCCTTACTCAGGCTGAGTTGTATAAGAACCTGAACAGAATAGAGTAGAATAAAACAGAATAAAATGGCACTGTGATGAAATTAATGGGATGGCAAGAAAAATAAGAAATTATTCAACATGAATAGGCTGGCAGACTTTGGAATTCAATGAATGAGACTTGTGTCCTACATAATGGTAATTTTACCATTGCAGGTGAAATAAACCCAACAGCCCAAGATCGTTCCAACCAAAGGAGCCCACAGAAAGCGATTTTCCTGAAGAACAGTTCCAAACTTTGCTCCACTCTGTCACCTGTGCAATTGTTGTGTTCACCTGCCTGTGGAATGTTCTCAGACTTCAGTTGAATGTAACTGGACTTTCTGTCTATTGTTTATGCTCTTTTATCTCCATTTTTAATGCACGTTTGGGCAGTTTTTTATTTCTTTCTGTCCTGGTAATCTCTGCTTTATGCAAAATGCAATCTCTGCTGGCATAAGAAGTTGCACGTTAATGGAAATATGTAATCGAATTGCACAACTTGTCATTTCCCCGTATTTGTATTTCTCACCCTGTACATATTTTTCATGTTGAAATAAAGAAATTTATTATGTTGACATATCAAGAGCTTTCTTGTGGATCCTTACTGTTACTTGGTACTCACTGTTACGTGTAAGCATTTCACAGTAACAAATAATTGTTTTCTTTGGCCTTACAACTCATAGAGTTTAAAGCCAGAAAGGACCAGTAGATTATTTAACTTGACCTTTTACACAGCACAGCCCAGAGAACTTCACCCAGTAATTCATGCAGTGGAAGAAATTATTCTACTCTGCTACTGTAAAAAACCCTATGTGCCCAATACCTTGTGGCTGGACTGAAACCTACCTTTAGGAAGAGACATCCTGTCTTGATTAAAAGACTCTAAGTGAAGGAGAGTCCATTACCTCCCTTGGGAAGCAGTTCCAATGATTAATTCCTCTCACTGCTAAAAAGTTGCCTTTTATTTCTCATTTAAATTTTTGCCGCCCCTGGAGCTTGATACACCTTTGTCTGCTGGATTAAAGAGTCCTTGACTATCAGAGATCTTCACCCAGCACAGGTACTTATAGACTAAGATCCAGTTGCCTCTGAACTTTCTCTAAGGGTCCGCTAAATAGACTGAACTCTCTACGTCTCTCTGCCGTAAGGCATGTTTTCCAGCCCATATACCTGCACCCAGCACATTTGGGTCTTATCTCAGTTTGGTCTGCTAGGTATAATAATACTAGAAGAGCGGTGAACAACATCAAACCAGTTGGTAAATACTTGTAAAATTGCTGTCACGTGAAATGGGCAAAATTAAAATTACAATGTGATTACAGGAAATTATACTTCCAAAGGCACTACAGCGTTCTGCAACGGTGTTTAAAACACTGGAGTAAGCCTAACGTGTTGACGCAGTATGGTGGGTTGACATTGCAGGGTGCCATGCTGTTCCACTCTGTCTCAGGTTCTTAGCTGACGCCAACACCACGATATCTTAATCTGGTCTGATCTTTTGCATCACTCAGTCTCACATGTGATAAACCCAGTCACCATTCAAGATTAAACAAGGTTTGGGGTTTGGTACGCAGAGACCTCAGCTTGCTTAGCACCACGGTAAATACACCATTAAAAACCCTTTCAATCTTTTATTAAAAATATAGAAAAGAAGAGAACCAGGTAAAGCCTGTGAAATGTAACGTGTTAAATACAGCTTTCATTTTAACAACATTCCTGGTTCCCTTCCCCTTCAGCCAGACAGAGATTTTAGGAGGAAAAAAGCCCTTGTTTGATAGTTCTTTTAGATGGTATCAAAGATGGTAACAACTGTCCTTTCGGGGAAAAGAGAAGAAGTTAGTTGAGATGGGCTGGGGCTGTCACTGACGCTGTTGTTGTTAAAATCTGATCCTGTTTCCTAGAAGACAAAGCAAACGCACATAAAATGGGGAGGGAAAAGACCAGCAAAGAGAGAAAATGCAACTTCTGTCTCTGGTGTTGACTTTCACTTGCAACCTCACTGATGGTGAAACACAGGCATAGCACCCGGTTTTACCAGCCACTCCGAGATATGGCAAACTCGGACCAGCATCAGGGTGTTTAGAGCCTTGCTTTTGTTTGGCCCCTCTCTGGTCACAGGCTGACAACGGTGTTGCAGAATGTTTAGTCTTGGCTGGCTAAGCCAGACTATTATCAGACAGAAGGAGAAAGAGAGAGAGAAAAGAAATATGGTAGAAAAGGAAATGGACACATTGTGGGGGTGGGGGGAGACAAAGTCTCGCATCCCAGGTAGCGTTTGGAATTCAGCCGGAGCCGGTGGAGGTGGTGGTATCAACTGGGTTCCTCTCTCTGGTCCGTCTGGTCAGGACATCTCTCAGGATTAGGGTTAGGGACTCCAAAAGAAAGTGTCAGGCAGAATAGCCCAGCCCCTCATTGTGTTGCCCGCCAATTAGGCCTAATTCTCAACACACCCATTTTGGTTCACTGATTTTTGTCTCTCATTGTTCTTGTTTACCAGGCATGATCTTAACACAGTTCTTGAGTTACATCAGTGGGTGTTTTTGCTTGGATTAATTCAGTCTGTCTCCCTTTCATGCCTTTTCCCATCAACATTTGTTGTGATAGGTTATTGTGACCTCTTACAAACATACGCTCGCTTTTTACAGTCGAGCGCACAATGCGGGTAGCTTTGTAGGCCAATTATCGCAACAACACCCCGCCCAAGAAAACTGTGGATGCTTCTCCAAATGTTTTCTTGTTTCCTCAAGTCTTTCTCCCCGAAGAGAGTTCTGGGTCTCCTGACCAAACATGCCATGAGGGCAGCAATTCCCATTCTCTTCTCCTCTGGATTTCAGAAGTACAAAGGCAGCCATGAAATCATTTCCAAGCACCTCATAGCAGTCCCTGGTTGGAATTCAAGGGGAATGGTTCTTATATTGTTACTTTTCCAGGTCAGTTCACCCCAGAAGGTGAATAACTCACCTTAACTTGAGCAACAGAAGCAAGAAAGATTGAGGAGCGATATTCTCCTGTCTTCTGACTAACAAGCTTAGCCATTGGCCGGTCCCCTCATGGACAGGCTTAGCCATTGGCCAATGAACCCAGGCTGCAATTTCAACTCTGCTCAATAGCAAGAAAATGGAGACTGCTATAATTATCACATGGGTGTGCCAGTGATGAAGCACCATTGAAAGAGATTGGTGTGACATGCAAATCTGCCTTTGCAAGGTAAGACCAGCTCTTTGGTGCAACTGGATACAGTCACCGCACTCAGTAGAGATTTACTCGTGTTTGGATTTCACCAGGTAAGACGTAGCTGAGATGCACGTATTTTAATGGTCCACTGGGTCTGCTGGTAAGTAACAGAGCTGGGAGACTGTAACGAGTGAGAGGCAGAAAAAGGATTATTTTATATTAAGACCCTGAGTGTTCGGATTCTTCTCCAAAAATATGCCCTTACGTTTTTTGCAAAAATAGGCCAGGGAGAGCTCACAGAAACAGGATGGGCAGGGAAAGCCCTGGTATGGAAGGGTGATCCAATGGTTAGTGACTTGGATTCAATTCCATCATTTCCTGCGTGACCTTGGGCACATCACTTAGCCTGCCTATGCCTCAGTTCCCCATCTGTAAATCGGGATGATGGTATTCCTCCTACCTCAATGGGGCATGTGAGAGGATAAAGATATTAAAGTTTGTGAGGTGCCCAGGTACAATGGTAACGGCTGCCAGAGAAGTACTCAAAATCGAGACATGTTGCTGCAGAGTCGGAAGCAAATAAGTTCAGTGAGCATTTGAGAAGGTTCATGATGATGTGTTTTGGTTCAAGAAATGTCTGAGGTTTGGGGAGGTGGATGTACTGGAATAAGCAGCTGTGGTGGAAGGCTAATGTACCAAGGTTGCCTGGGCCCCCAGGGGGTGGGGGCAGGGCAGGTGAACTACCAATTCCTATTACTTCAATGGAAACCGAAGGGCAGAGCCTGTAAATTGTCACAGCTTCATTGACAAGGGCATCAGTTCAACAACTCATTGATTCTCCTGACTAATTACTCCCTGACTTCTTCCAAACATTTCAGGAGCTTGCAGTAAGGGGTCTGGCGGGAATGTTAAAAATATTGTGCTTGGAAGGGAGGATGATATTCTGAATGTATTTATAGGGTATCCAGATACAGGAGAGATATGAGAGAGATGTTTTGTAGATATGAGAGAGAGAGAGAGAGAGAGAGAGAGGATGTATATACTTGTAGACAGCTATCTTTTCTCCCTTGTAGCCACCTTTTCTTTCTTTTAACGTCTCCTGGCAGTTTGTCTTCATTATACAAAGGGTCTCTTCTGGTCCTTGCTCCTGTGAAGGTGGTGAGAAGTAGTTGGGTGGTTCCTTGCACCATGACTGGTGGTGGAATGTCCACTGCAATTTGACCTGTTTAGAACTCATCAATTCGTGGAGTTTTAGGGCAAAAGAAGGGATCACCGTGATTGGCACGTCCCCCGGTGATCCCTGGCCCAAGCCCCCACCTTCTGGTCGAGCAGAGCAGTTAGAAAGAGAGGCCAAAGCTGGCTTTAAGGACTCCGTGTCATGGAGAGTCCACCAGAATCCGGAAATAAGAACTGCAACCCCCAAAATACTGTAAAATTGGGAAAACCACCTGGGAGTGAATATTTCATCCTCAGTGAATTGCCCCTGTACCTGTCAGTGTCCCGGAGAGGCAGATTGAAGAGCCCAGAATCCGAGGTGTATGGTTTGAAAGATCTGTTTGCACAGAAGGGCAGGGACTGGAGGAGAAAGGGCACTTGTTGAGTTATCTCTTCCATCCGTGACTTGTGGAGGGCTTTTCTCTAGCTTTAACAAACGGTGTTGTCACCAATAGGGCCCTACCAAATTCACAGCCGTGAAAACCATGTCACAGACCATGAAATCTGGTCTCTCCCCATGAAAACTAGTCTTTTGTGTGCTTTCACCCTATACTATACACACTTCACAGGTGAGACAAGTGTTTCTCAAATTGGGGGTCCTGACCCAAAAGATTGTTGCAGGGGGGTCACAAGGTTATTTTAGGGGGTTGCAGTCAGGCCTGCTGATGGGGGGGGGCAAAGGGGGCAATTGCCCAAGGGCCCGGATGATTTAAAAGGGCCCGGGGCCTCTGGCCACTGTCACAGTAGCAGCGGCCAGAAACCCCGGCTCCAGTCGGTACCGAAGGAGCCAGGAAGGAGCCGGAGGGAGCAGTGGGAGGGTCCGGGGGGGATTACTGGCAGGAAGGAAGGAAGTAGGAAAAACAATTAACAGAGACACGGGGCGGAGCTCTGTAGCCTCCAAGGGAAGCTGGGAGCCCAGGCTGAACCGCTGGTGCTTCCCCAGCTGGGCCTGCGCCAGGGACAGACTTTCATTGAAAGTCTTTGTGTGCCCAGCCCGGGGGGACTTTCTCCAGCTGGACCCAGCCCTGGGCTCTGCCACCCCCGGCCCGGAGCTGCAGGCACCAGGAGCTGGAGAGACCTGGGGCCAGTGCTGGGCAAGCAGGAAAGAGGAGCTGCACAAAGGCCCCAGGAGCTGCAGGTCTCGCAGCTCCTGGGGATCTGCTCCCAGGCGGGGCACGTGCCTGGGTGGGACCTGGACAGTGATGGAGCCACTGCCCTCCTGTGGCCCCCGGCTCGGGCTGGCTGTGCTCCGGGGCAGTGCTGGGGCGACAAAGAGCAGGCGGGGCCCAGGGGGCTTTCCCCTTGTGTGTCTGGGAGGGAGAGGTCAGGCAGGGACGGGATGGAAAATCACCCAGAGAGGGGGGGAGAGGAAAGATGGTGTGAAATGTGGGGGGGGGGAGGTTAGGGGGGTTGAACTATCTCTGTGCAGCCAGGAACCCCCAGAGGAGGCCGAGCTGGTGTTAGGGGGAGGGGGACGAATGAAATCCCCTCTGATTTGGCCATTTCTCTCTCCAAGAGGGAGAAAATTCTCCCCCATTTCTCCCTGATTATCACTGATGGGTATAAAATCCAGGCAGGTTTCTCTCCTTTTCTCTCACGTTAGTGACCCTTTCTCTCATCTCCCCCTCCAATTTTGCCCCATTTTCTCTCTAATTCATCAATGTCAATGTAAAATCTCCTCTGATTTGGGATATTTTCCCATGCGTTTGACCTGCAGTGAAGTGTCCTTTGTCAGGTGGGAAACTGTTACCCTGAGTCATTCCCCAAATGGGAAGGGGCTTAGTGGGTGCAGCTTGCAGAGCCCTGAGACGCAGCTGCCCATTCTCTGCCAGCAACAAGGCATGGGACAGCCCAGGAAGGAGAAACTTCTGCAAATGGAGATTGCCCTGCCCCAGGTTACCCCCTCCTAGCTCCTGCCCCCCACAGTTGCCCAGTGCAGCTCCCTGCAGCCGCTAGCTGCTAGTCACCTACCCCTGCTGCTGCCCCCTCCCCACTGCTGGGGAGTTTTCCTGCTCCATACCCCCTCACTCGCCCTCTTAAAATACCTCCCCAAATGGCTCCCTGCTGCCCACGTAGACTGGTGGTGGTGGGGAACTATCACTTTTGCTTTATTAGTTGAACTTTCATATGCAGTCCCGTCCCCCCTCCTCCCCATCCCCCGGGCCCTTTTAAATCACCCGGGTGGGCCGCAGGGCTCCTAGGCACATGTGGGGTGGTACTGGCAGCAGCAAAGGCAACCGGGCGGGCATGTGAAAGGCAAAGACAGACCACATCCACGCGGGCGCGGCTTGTGAGTAAGTGGCGTAAACCTCAGCCATCCTTTTCTAGGGGGCCCATGGACTGTTCTGCCCTGGGGTCCGGAATTGCTGTTGGTGGGTCTGGTCGCGGTATGGCCACCCTTACTTCTGCCCTGCCTTCAGAGCTGGGCGGCCGGAGCACTGCGACTGTTGGCCAGGCACCCAGCTCTGAAGGCAGCGCCCTGCCAGCAGCAGCCCAGAAGTAAGGGTGGTAATACCAAACCAGGCCACCCTTCCGTCTGGGCTGCTGCTGGCCGCGGCTCTGCCTTCAGAGCTGGGATCCCAGCCAACAGTCATAGACTCATAGAATATCAGGGTTGGAAGGGACCTCAGGAGGTCATCTAGTCCAACCCCCTGCTCAAAGCAGGACCAATCCCCAATTTTTGCCCAGCTTCCTAAATGGCCCCCTCAAGGATTGAACTCACAACCCTGGGGTTAGCAGGCCAATGCTCAAACCACTGAGCTATCCCTCATATAACCAGTTGCTGCTTTCCAGCCACCCAGCTCTGAAGGCAGGGCCACTGCCAGCAACCGCACAGAAGTAAGGGTAGCAGTACCACAAACTCCCCCTGCAATAACCTCATGACCCGCCCCGCCAGCTCCTTTTTGAGTCAGGACCCCGACAATTACAACACTATGAAATTTCAGATTTAAATAGCTGAAATCATAAAACTGACAATTTTTAAAATCCTATGCATGTGAAATTGAATAAAATGGACTGTGAATTTGGTAAGGCCCTAGTAATCAAACAGAGGAAGGGATTTAGGGAACTGGCTTCTATTCCCAGATCTACCACAGACTCCCTCTGTCACCTTGGGGAAGCCACGTCATCTCTCCAGGCCTCAGTTTCCCCATCTGTTCAAGAACAGTACTGATGCTCACTTCACACTGGAGAGCTGAGGAGGGCTGGACTCTCATTGTGAGGCGTGTGGGGAATATTTCTGCCTTATAAAGGACCAGAGTCTCCTTTCAGCATCACTTGCACAAAACCAGAGCTAGTCCTCTGGAGTTGCTCCAGGTTTACACTGGAGCAGCCGAGGTCAGAATCCCATTTCTCGTGTTTTTCCTCCATCGCTCGGACACCACTTCACAATGGAAAGTTAAAGGGCGAGAGAAGGTCTGCGACAGGCCCACGGTCCCACAGCAGCTGGGAATAGAACCTCAGAGTCCTGACTCCTTTCCCAGTGAATTGGCCACTGGGCCAGGCAGCCATCAGGCCACAGAGGGAGGTGGATGGACGGATGTAGGTAGATCAGTGGCCGGTTTTCAGAGTTTTCCCTTTTGATGGTTTCTCTCATATTCTCTTCCTTTTTCCAGCGACCCGCACAGCCCCCTCCGTCTTCCCCCTGGTTCCCTGCTGCAGCAAGACCGGCAATGTGCCCCCGGACACCAGCTTGGCCTGCCTCGTAACTGGCTATTTGCCATCACCAGTGGACATCAAGTGGAATTCTGGCCAAGTGACCAAGGGGGTCAAAATATTCCCAGAGGTGACGATGAGCAATGGGCTCCACACCCAGAGCAGCCTGCTGATCCCCTCCGACAGTTCCCAGCAGGGCGACCCCTACCAGTGCGACGTGACGCATCAAGGCACAGGGAAGACAGTGTCCGGGAAGTTCCCTCAGGAATGTAAGACATGCGGCGGGGGGAGGAGGGGGCAGCCAGGCTGAGATTTTCAAAGTGCCTAGAGGGTCTGGGAGCCAGTTAATCTTAATCCACATCCCGTAGGTGCCTTTGGAAAAATCTCACCCTGCAAGAGTGGGGAAAGTTTGGCCCCGTGTTGAAACACACTGAGCCCCGGTGCTTTGTCATTGCAGAACTCCCGCCCCCAGCGCCCCTCTCCGTGGGCCCCTGAATGAGGCAAACCTCAGGGTGAAATGTACCCCTGGGCAGAGACCTATGTTCCACTAAAGGGGAGGTTTTTCAGTCCTGCCTAAAGGATTTAGGCACCCATTTCCCATGGGAACGTGGCATGTAAATCCCTCAGGCACCTTGGGAAATCTTAGACACGCAGCTGGTCTGAAATGGCACCTAAGCCTCATGCTGCCCTTCTGTACAGGGGAAATCTTCGGCTCACTGCCTTACTCCCTCACCCTCACCCAAACCCAAACCCAGACCCAGACTCCTCCCACTGGGGGGGTAGAACAAAGCCCATTCGCTCCTTCAGTCCAAAGGCCAGGTTTGTTCACACACAAGGACTCAAAGCAAAACCAGTGGAACTCAGAGCACAGGCTCCCAGCCACCCGGGGCCCCCCCAGCGTTCAGCCGGCTGGATGGGGAGCACACGCCCCCTTTCCCACAAGGTCCCCTTTCCCGCATGGTTCCTAGCCCTCCTGCCTGGTCCGCATCTAGAGATTTCCCCCTCAGGTGCTTTCCTCAGCACTGAGCCAGAAGCTTTCCCTTATATAGACTGCAGCAAGCAGCCCCATGAATCTCCAATTCCCAGCAACCACTGGCCCTAACGGGGCTACACGCCCTTACAAGCTAGCACTCGCTTACACCTCTTTGTCATGGAGCTGTGTGTGTTCCTTGCACTCCGGCTGTTCTCGGGCATCTTTTGAAATGGATACAACCCCAGAGCAGCAAACCTAGGCATTCTGGGGTCAGAACTTGAACGGGTGTAAATCGACTGATCTCCACGGAAGTCAGTGGCCCTGTGCTGACTTACATCAGCTGAGCATTTGACCCTTTTTCCATAATCAGACACAGTCAGTCCTCTCCCAGGTTTTCTTCTGATGCCATGTCATGCTCTACAGCACCACAGTCCCCCTTAAACAGGACATTAATTAAGGAAAAGAAGTTCAAAGAAACACAGCTCAAGTTCCAGCTTTGTCCCTGCTGTTTACCAAGAAGAACACACTCCATGCAGCATGTGCAGAAAGAATGCACGGAAGCATTTAATATTTGCCTAAATGATTTAAGGGCCCTGTTCCCATTTGTTTTAATCCCTTACATGGCTGTGAAGTTAATCCCTAGAGGCTGAATAAAGTACGCAGTGTAAACACAGCACAAGAATGTGGGGTTTTTGCCAGTGCTGGGAGGACTGTAGAGTTAGCACTCTCTCGGTAAGGGGAGTGGGGATCTACAGAGAGTGACGCTGGACTGTGTTTTCCCCTCTCTCTGCTCTCAGTGTGTGGTTCGGCAATGCCACCCCAGGTTCACCTCCTGGTCCCCACCTGCGAGGACAGCGCCACAGAGAGCCAGCTGGAGCTGGTTTGCCTCCTCCTGAGCTTCAGACCCGGGAAAGCCGACGTGAAATGGCTGGTGAATGGAAAGGAGAGGAGCCCCCCCACCCCAGCCTTTTCCTCTGCAATGGGCACAGATGGCTCCTACATGGGACAGAGCCGCATGACCGTCACCAGGCAGAGCTGGGAGACGGGGGACGTCTACACCTGTCAAGTGACCCACCCAGCAGTGGGAACAGAGCTCTCCATGCACAACACCAGCAAGTGCTTGGGTGAGGGGCTACGCCTGTGCATGGTGGGGAGGTGGGGTGGAGAGTTACTCAGAAACCAGCCCTGCCTAAGGGTAGGTGGGACTGCACCTAGACCCCAGTGTGATGGGAGACATAGGAGTACCATAGAGAAATTGATACTGTTGGTGGATGGGAAGAGAAAGAGATATAATGGGGGGATGGACGGATGGGATGGATACTACCAGGGTTCTGATGGAGGTGGATGGATGGATAGATTAGACTAGATTTCGATAGTCTTTTTCTGCCTTTCCACATTATTTATGCTGGTCAATGACATCTCTTTGCATTTCTCAGCCTGCCTCAGAAGTTCACTTGACCCAACCATCTACTTAACCAAACCCTCCTATGAAGACGTCATCAAAAATTCTGGTCATGTTACCTGTCTAGTTTTGGGTTATGACTTAGCAGCCAGCAGAATCGCATGGAAAGTGGATGGGCAAGTCAGTCCTGCGGCGAAGACAGAAACTCTCAAGAAGAACAGCAATGGGACCACCAGCCTGGTCAGTTCTCACCCTGTGTCACTGGCCCAATGGGGACAAGGCACCATATTTACCTGCAAAGTGACCACACTCTGTTCTGGAGACCTAACCCAGGACATAACCCTGAGCAATGCAGGTGAGTAGCCTTGGCATCTCAAAGGGAAAGGCAAACTCCAGTCACTGTTAATTGGGATTAGAGGGTGAAACTCACCCCGCAGAAGTCCTAGGCAGCCTCTAAGACCCAGTTAACCCCCCGACACGTAGGACTTTAGTGGAGCCTAGGCCCTCAGCACAGGGGTGTATTTCAGCCGTAATTAATATTTTCCCTGTGAATCTCTCATTCAGGGGATCACCATTAATATCCAGTTGAGAGGTTTTCCCAGTACTCACTGTCTTCTTATGATTGAATGTCAGCTCCTCTAAGAATTTCACTCCCCTGGCTCCCTGGGATCTGGGGATGTGGCCTGTGAGGGACTTAGTGTCCTATTTGTGACTCTGATCTGATGTGCGTAAGTACTTCTTACCTCTGGAAATCAGGCTGGTGCTTGTTGCCCAGCATTTGGCCTTTCAGGGATATTTCTGGTGAGAATCTCTAATGGAGTCCAGTGGAGTTAGGTGCCCAAATCCCATTGAAATACCCAAGGTGTCCAAATCCCTTGGCTAGCCTTTGAAAATCTCAATTGTATTGAATTTTGCTGTGAGCATTTGAAAGAGGGAAGAGGCTCCATCTGAGTGAGCAAATGGGTTGGTGACCCAATGTCATGATGATGCATGGTGGAGACTTGGGGTGAAGAGGAGATCATGTGGTTCAAGGTTTGGGGTGAGGGTTCAGGTTTGGAACGCAGGAATAGCTCAAAGCCCCATGTCCATCTGCATTACTGTAAAACCAAGCTGAGGATAAAGATCAGGAGGAGGATGAAGACTGAGATGAAGATGATGTCAATGACAATGAAGAAGGAAATGAAGATGCTGAAGGAGAAAAAAAGAAAGAACGTTAGAATGCTGGAGAAGATGAAGATAAGGAGGAAGGAAGTGATTATGAAGACAAGGGAGGTGAAGAAGATGAATATGATGATGGTGATGAAGACGAAGATGAAGATGATGATGTTAAGTTGCCATTTAAGGGTGAGGGGAAGGCTCAGGACTTCATTTGAATCTTTGGGTGAAGGTCATGGGCCTTTGAGTTTCAAGGGAGATGATGCTCAAGGGTTGAGTTTTTATTTTGCTTAGTCTAGCTTCACATCTATCCTGAACAACTGCCCTCCCTGGCCCCTTCACACAGTGATAGCTGCTGAATCTCAGTCCTTAACTTAGACATGCAAACCAAGTCTTATTCTTCTCTTGCCCCTTTTCCTTTTCATTTAGGCATCAGTAAGAAGGAGCCCTCCGTCACCATCTCCCGAGCCTACCATGAAGACATTTCTGGGAACAGAGTCTCCTTGACTCTCATCTGCGAAGCTAGTGGCTTTTACCCTGAAGAGATCAGCATCTCATGGTTAAAGAACAACTCCCCGGAACTCAAGTCCAGTTACAACAATGGCCCTGTGTCAGGAAGTGGCACTTTCTCTGCCTACAGTGTCCTGAAGGTTGACAAAAGTAGAGGAGCAGTAAATTACACCTGTGTGGTGCATCACCCGGCCATGGAAGAGCCCAAGAGAGTTGTGGAAAAGGTGTCCCTCGGTAAGTGGATTCTCAGAGGCAGGTGTTAATTTGGGGATGTCCACATGCTTTCTTATCCCAGCCAATGGCATGAACAACTGCATGACTCCATGTGAGCCCTGGTGGGAGGGGTGCAATGAAGGATTTATCTCTCCATTATGATGCCATATTTGGTGAAACAAAGAACTGCAAGATTTATTGCAACCTGAGCTGGGTAGGGAATGTCCCCTCTACTCCAGTGCAGGAAATTTACCTTTTCCCCCAAGGCACTATCCAGTCTGAAATGCCCCAAGCAATGGGGATCCCAACCCACCCCTTGAGGAGATGATTCCACAGCCTTACGGACCCCATCACCACTAAAGGAAGTGCAGGAAAACTGTCCTAATTGCAAGAGGGAATTTCAGGGTGGGAGCAGAATGTAATCTCATTGGGCTGTGATTTGGCCAAGATATTGGGGTGGACACTCTTGCTCTTGGGGAAAGTTCACAGAGGTCTTTCATGGTTGGGAGGTGGTTCCCTGAAAAATTTCTTTCCTTCTTAACCATGGATCCCTCTGGGAGTTGTTTGCTTCACACTTAGACATGGATTCTCATGGTGGAAGATTCACAGTTTTGTCCTTCTGGTCCCTTCTTATTTCTCAAATTTGTTGTCAGCACATTGGAAATGCCTTCGTGGATCTGCAGCCATGACAGGCACCCAATTAAAATCTGTTCTCAAGGGAAACGTGAGCTGGGGTGGGGCAGATTCCATATCGGATTCAGAAGCTGATGAGTGCATACAAGCACAGGAAAGAAACCCCTCAGCTCCATTGCCCCACAGTGTGGCTTGGGCATCCATATGAATGTGGAGTCCCAACTCCAACAGCATGTACTTTACAAGGCTAATCTCATGAGCGACACCAGGCATATCCTTCATACATTGTTCGATAGAGCAGACATCAGACTCTAGGGTGCACTTCAAAGGCAACAACTCCAAACACCCCACACAACTGAACGGCGATGCTCCCGTTCAGCTCGGTAGGTGCACACACCCATTGCACATTTTGGATTTGTTGGTGACTGTGGCACTCTAGGATACAGCATGAGGCTCTTTCTTTCCCACCTTCCTTGATGCTCCTGCATGTTGCCTCATGAAGACTACCCCTTCCTTTCTTTCGCTAACCCTCCTGAGGGATTGCTATCGCTCCACGCAGGTGAGTCAGCCCTTTCCTAACCTGTTTATACACATCTACTCTATTTTCCCTTTTGCTCAGCCTGGCTGCTATCAGATTAAGCTCTGGGTTTTTTTGCAGCCCCAACCAATCCACAAACACCCACAGTTGAACTCCTGCAGTCCATAGACTTGGAGAAGAAAACTGTGACATTGAAGTGTATTGCATATGACTACAGGCCCAAAGGAGTAACAATCAAGTGGCAAGGAAAGCTACACCCTGCAAGCGAGCAAAGGATGGAGGATGGTACATACAGAGCCAGCTTTGAAACAACTATGGACAAATGGGACGAAGAGGCAAATTACACGTGTGAGGTGGAGCATAAAGAGACAGGGGGAAAGGTGACCAAGAAGACCGTCGGCAAAGGTGAACTAGAGAATGATCTACTGTAACACCAATATTTATATTCCTGGTGATGTGATAAAGGCCTAAATGTGCCAGTTGGCTGATTCAGAGCGTCAAGGAGAGAAGATACAGGAATGGATGGACCAGTCATGGATAGGATGTGGGGATGTTGAGCTACATTGCCACATAGTCTTAGTATGGTAGCAAGGCTAGGTTACCAAACTAAACAGGCTAATGGGTGCATTCCAGCATGGCAATTCTTATCTCTTCTGGAGTAAAAGGTGACAGGGGTCATTGAATGGATGGATTTGGATGGAGAGAGAGAGATGAGCTGTATGGGGATAGATAGCTAGACAGATGGACAGACAGACAGATGGATGATTCTGGAGGGTTTCTGTCAGCACCCCACCGTGACTCTGTTTCTCCAAGCAGACTGGATGCTCCCCAGTGCCCCCACAGTGACACTCCACATCCTGCCTGCCTGCCCGAGCCCAGGAGCCAGTGACACTGTTGCCTTGCTCTGTTCCGCCAGTGGCTACTACCCCCGGGGCCTGCAGCTGACCTGGCAGGCGGGTGGGAAGGAGAGAGAGGGCACCCAGGCTGGACTCCTCCAGGGGAAAGATGGAAGATTCAGCTCCTCCAGCAACCTGACCATGTCCCAGGCAGAGTGGGATGAGCTGGGGGAGTACAGCTGCCATGTGACCCACCCTGGGACTGGTAGCACCCAGCTCAGCACTACCAGCAAGTGTGCAGGTGAGTCAGCTCCCCTAATGCCCCCTGGATCCCTCCCCTTCCCCCCACCTGCTCCTCCTCCACTCCCTGACCCCCTCTCCCCTCCCTACTCCCCCACCCCCTCACCTTCTGCAGCCCCCTCTGCTCTCCACCCTGATCCCCCCATCCCTTCCCACTTTGCACCCCCTACCCCATCTGCAGCAGGCCTGGTCTACTCCTCCCTGCTCCCCAAACTCCTCATTGCTCCCCCTGGCATCCCTGTCCCCCGACCCTTCCCTGATTCTGCTCTGCACCCCTCATCCTACCCCAAGCAGCTCCCTCAACCTCTCCCCCATCCCTTCCCTCCCTGCAGCCTCTCCCCACCACCACACCATGTGAAGGACATGTCTACCTTTCTTCTCCACTCCAGCCTGTCAGGGGAGCATCCCCCTGCCAATCCTGTACCTCCTCAAGCCATCCCTGGAAGCCTTGCTCACTCGAGGCGAAGCCCTCCTGACTTGCCTGGCAGTGGGCTATGAGCTGGGCCAAGCAAGACTCACCTGGGAGCTGGACGGTGCCAACTGGACTGCCAATGCCACCGTGGGAGAAGCCAAAAATCACAGCAACCAGACCCAGAGTCTCCTGAGCCACCTAGCCATCCCCAGGGGAGTCTGGGACTCCGGGAGAAGCATCCTCTGTAGAGTGACTCATCCCTGCTCGCTGTTCAAGGGCATGGAGGAGACCATCCAGAAGTTCAGGGGTGAGAGAAGGAGAAGGGACTCAAACAATAATCAGTGACTTTGCCCTAATGCTTTATAGGGGGTAGGGACAGGGACCCCTCCCACTCCTTACTGAAATACAGCCACCCACGGGAAGGGGTCAGGTACTATAAGCCCCAGAGAGAGAGAGATGCAGTCATATGATGGATAGATGGATGTATGCAGGGATGAATGTCATTGGATGGATGGATGGATGGATGGATGGATGGATGGATGGATGGATGGATGGATGGATGGATGGATGGATGGATGGATGGATGGTTGGGGCATTGCATGGATGGCTGGATGGATGGATGGTTGGGACATTGCATGGATGGATGGATGGATATTTATGGGGATAAATAGTTAGAGAAGAGGAAGAATAGATAGGTAGATGACAACCAATCAGAAAGGATAGAGAGAGTCCAACACCCCAAATTCTGTAGCACAGCTCCCCCTAGTACAGAGCTGGCAAATGAGCCATTTAATGTCCCCTACTTGGTTCTGGATCAGAGATGGGACCCACAAGAGGGGAAAGACCCCATTTCCCATTCCCCACCCCCTGAGCCAGCCAATCCCCTGCCCTGGAGCCGGGTCAGAGCCGCTGCCCCCAAGAGGGGAGAGGCTCCATATCCAATTCCCCAACTCCATTGACTTCAGGGTTTCAAGTCAGTCTTGATGAACTCACATTGCTCTTCCCCTCCATACAGGTGCCAGCATAGCCAAGGCTCCTTCAGTATCCCTCGTTATCCCATCGCCAGCACAACCCAGCCCCAATGCTGAGGTGTGGCTCACCTGTGAGGTCTCTGATTTCTTCCCATCTGAATTGCTCATTGAATGGAAAAGGGACAACCACAGCATTGAGCCCTCTGGATACATTACTCTTCCCCCAGTGGCTAAAGAGAGGAATTCAACCTTCTCTACCCAAAGCTACCTGAAAATCCCAGTGTCTCAGTGGGAAAGTGGGGCTGTATATACCTGCTTGGTAGGCCATGAGTCCTTGCCGTCTATGCACTACACCAGCAGGACTGTGTTAGGTGAGTCTAGATGCCAGAAAGAATTCCCTAGCAGTGGGAAGAAGTGGTGGGCTCTGTAAGTCTGGGGAACCATTTTCCCTAAGGGAAGGGAGAATCCATTTCTCGGGATTTTTAAAACTAGGACTGGGTGGCCCTCCCTGGGGAAATCGACTCGAAGGAACAATTCAGTAATGACTTTTCATCTCAGTATGATGATACTGTGGAGGGATATGAGGGTGCAGATTGTGAGCTCGTGATATCTCATCATGATATGGTGATGTCTAGCTTCACACCCCTGCACTGTGGTGTTGCTGTGGGATGTAGCTGCATTGCGACATGGTGGCTTTATGGCACAGAGTAATTTCACACCAGCATGGCACGATGTATGCTGCATAGAAACGGGACACACTATCAGGACATACTTTGTCATGATGTGCTGTTATTATGTCACAGCAAGATCTCACTTTGTCACATCATCATATTTTGTCATGACATTGCTATTTTTTCATTATGTGGTGATACATAGACATGAGTTGTGATGTCTTGTCATCACGGGATGGTGTCTCATCATGACTTGGTGATGATTTCTGGTGGTTTATTGTATACTGCACTGTAGTGATATGCTTTTTTTTTTTTTGTTGTATGATGTCTTGTCATGAGATGCTGATATTTTGGCCTGCTAGGATTATACTTTTGTTAATGTTTTGCTGTAACCTGGCAGTGTTCTGTCATGACCGTGATTATTCCTGATGCCATGACCTGTCGCCTTGATGCTGTGTTGTGAAATGTTGATGTCTGACTGTGGCAAAATAAAGATGCCCCAGGATGCACTGATGCTGCATCTCAACATGACGCGGTAGTATCATGGAACAGTGTTTGTACCGCATCTCAGCATGGCGTGAATGCACCATGATTCAGCATTTGCACTGCCCCTTGATACAAAATGATGGAAAAATTGTGTCACAGTTTAGTTATGTGTGTTTGCGCGGCAGCTCAACACTATGCAGTCATTTCATGACATAGTGTTTGCATGACACCTTGACATGACTTGGTTGCATAGCAGCATCTGCATTGTAGCATGACATGAGACAGTTCTCTTGCCACGGGCCCACGGTTTGCGTTGCATCATAGTATCATACGATTGTGTCATGACTCAGCATTTGCATCATAACATGACATGATGCAATCAGGTGTCACTATGGAGCATTGGCATTGCAACCTAAGGATCACCACATTATGATGATAATCCCCCAGAGCCATAGGGAGGCATGGTCTGCACTTTCAGAGTTTGCATCTGAAGAGCTTGGTGGTTAGAGATTTCCACTGAAAGCTAAATCCTTCACCATCCTTGCCTTTTCCTTCTACACAACACTCACATTTCTAGGTGTAATTACAGTTCACCTTCTCTTCAGCTTCCTAGCTTCCCCACCTTCAGCATCCTCCCCCCATCCTTCTGCATAAATTAAATTGCAACAAAAAGCCAACCCTTTGTTTCAGATTTCCTGGAGCCATCTCCCCCAACAGTCACAGTCTTCCACGCACCAGACATAGGTGGGCATGAGAATCTGACCTGCTTTGCCACCGGCTTCTACCCAAAGCACCTAGACATGCAATGGACTTTCAACAAGCAGCACCTCAACTGCAGCTCTCCCTCCTCTCCAACAGCCCTGGGAGATGGGAGGTTCCAGCAGAGCTGTCAGCTGGTGCTCAGGGCAGCCGAATATAGCACGCTGAAAGCCTACACCTGCACTGTGATCCATAGCTCCACTAACACGACCCTGGAGAAGGCACTGCACTCTACTGGTAAGCACTGAGCAGGACTTAGCTCCGCAGGCTGAGATATTCCATGCTTCCTAGAGGATTTAGGTGACATTTATGGAAGTTGTGTGTCCAAAATCTCTTCCTCCTTCTTGGGTATCTTTTCTCTGGCCACAGCTTCCTGTCATTGTCCCCTTCTCAACAGTGCCCAAACTCACATTCATGAAGGTTGCCCCCTTTTTGCAACTTTCATCTCATTTCTCTCCATTTAGATCTAGGAATATTCCCCTAATTTCTCTGTATGCATGTCATCAGCAAAGATTGTTTGTCAATTCTCAGTCATGAATTGTCCAGCATCAGTAGTCATCTTGCAATTATCATCCGTCAGTACTCATATGTCAGTTCTCACTTACCAAAAGTCGATTCTCAATTATCAATCATTAAGTATTGAAAATCAATTCTCAGTCATCATTTGTCAATTCTTAGTTATGAATTGCCAAGTATTAAAAGTCCATTCTCAGTTATCATCTATCAATTCTTAGCTATTAGTTGTTGGACATCGAAAGTCAATTCTCAATGATCAGCTTTCAGTTCTCAGTTTCAGAGAAGACTACAAGAATGATTAAAGAATTAGAGTGATGTTTATTCTACTTATCTTGACAAAGAGAAGGTTAATGGGTAGGGCCCTACCAAATTCACAGTCCATTTTTGTAAATTTCACAGTCATCGAATTTTTAAAATCTTGAATTTCATGGTTTCAAATATTTAAATCTTAAATTTCATGCTGTTGTAACAAAGGATGAATATGTATTTAAATCCAGTAAAATATAAACAGGTAAAGCCCTTAAGTGAGCATTTCTCAAACTCGGGGTCCCGGCCCAAGAGGGGTTTGCAGTATTGCTTCTGTGCTGCCTTCAGAGCTGGGCAGCCAGAAAGCAGCTGTCCAGACACCCAGCTCTGAAAGCAGGGCAGAAGTAAGAGCGGCAATCCCTCAATCCCCCTACAATAGCTTTGCAGTCCCTTTTGTGTCAGGATCCCCAATTTGAGAAACATTATGTACATCTTTGTATACTTTTACCCTATAGTATAGTATAGGTAAAAGTATACAAAAGACCAGGGGAGACCAGATTTCATGGTCTGTGATGTATTTTTCATGGCCATGAATTTGGTAGGGCCCTATTAATGGGTGATTTAATCACCGTTTATAAATAGCTACATATGGAAAAAATTGATAATAGAGGGCTCTAAATTTAGTAGACAAAGGTATAACAAAATGAAAATATCTGGAAGTTGAAGTTAGACAAATTCAGACTGGAAATAATGTATACATTGTGGGTAATTAACCACTGGAAAAAGTTGCCATAGGCTATGGATTCTCCATGACTGGCAATATTTAGATCAAAACAGGATGTTTTTCTAAACGATCTACTCTAGTTCATGCAGTAAGTAACTCAGGGAAGTTCTCTGGCCTGTGTTATGCTGGAGGTCAGACTAGATGATCACAATGGTCTCTTCTGGCCTTAGATCTATGAATCTATGAATGTGTGACACAGAAACCCAGTAGGAGCTGAGCAGCTCAGAAAAAACATACCCTACACTCTAAACTTTAAGGACCCATAATCTGAAAATCCCCCACTGATTGGGCAGATAGCATTATGTGTGATCACTTCCTTGATGGTTGGCTCTACAGGCTGCTGGGAACCAGAATTGCTGTCCACCTACATACAGCCGCCATCTTTGAAAGAGCTTTTCATGAACAAGATGGCTGCTGTGACATGCAAGACCTCCCTGGCCAATGCCAGCATCAATTGGACGATGGACGGTGAGCTGGCGGACCTGGGAGCTGTGAGGATGGAGCAACTCAACGGCAGCATCTGGCTGCAAAGTTGGCTGCAGGTCAACCTGAGTGAATGGAACTCCACTGAGACCGTCAGATGCCAGATCAAGAGTGACCTGTCGGAGCATGTGCTGGGCATCAGCCCAAAGAATGGTGAGGACTTAGGGGAAAGGTCAGAGACTGGCCTCCCAGAAGGACCCTGGATTCACTGGAGCTATCCAAAGTCACACAGGAAAATAGCCCATGGGAATGTTCAATTAGCTGGGAATGGATCACTGGGGACTGGCTGGATGATAGACTGTAGGGTTGTGGTTAAGGTTACGTGATTAGCTGGGGATGGACTCTAGGGTTAGGGTTAAAGTTAGGGCACTAGCTAAGAATAGATTTTAGAGTTAAGCATAAGTGAGCAGCTAGGGATGAATTATAGGGTTAGGGTTCATTTTAGAGTGCAAGATGGGGATGGACTGTCAGGGAGAACCCTGCATTGGCTGGGGAATGGACTGTAGGTTTAGGGTTGGTGATAAGGAACTAGATGGGGATAGACTGTAGGGTTAAGCATTGCAATTTCTAAGTCCCTTTGTGCATCCAGGCCTCAGATCCAGGCCTGCAGTGATGGATGACAGTATTAGATAGATAGATAGATAGATAGATAGATAGATAGATAGATAGATAGATAGATAGATAGATAGATAGATAGATAGATATGGGTGAGGGGGAGAGAGAGGGAGTGAAGGAGTGCTATCATCTAATAATGAATGGTAAATTAGCCTTGAATTGACCACCTTATCTGGTAAGCACTTTCTTAGTGCCTTGGAATCAAAGCCACCTTGAATGACTTTGTTGACCCATGATACTTTATATTCAATTATGCCATTCTTGTGCTCTCTCTCCCCACCGCGCTCCTCCAATGCTGCAGGTTCCCTGAAGGCTCCAGCTGTCTACCTTCTGCCCCCATCCTCAGAGGAAATCTGCAGCAACCAAAACCTCACTCTTCACTGCATCGTCAAAGACTTCTACCCCAGTGAGATCTCCATCTGGTGGCAAGAGAAGACAGCCCAGACTGAGGTCGACATCCCGGCTGATAACGAGAACCACGACTGTGACCATAACAGCCATCAGTGCTCAGTGATCAGCAAGCTTGAGGTGTCCAGGAGCAAATGGATTCTGGGGACTTCCTACAGCTGTCTAGTCGCCCACCTCTCCTCTGAAGGGATTATAGCAAGAAGTGCCAATGTCCATACTGGTAAAACACATCTTAGTTGCTTCATTAGTGCCCCATAATCCACTCTGCACCTCAACCTAAAGATTCCTCTGTTGACTGTCCCCCACTCCTTCCAATTTGGCCTCTGGCTATTCCCTATGTGTGTTTCCTTTGACTCAGTCTCAATGAAGACATCATTCGCCTGCCTTCTTTCTGTACATTTCACAAGCCTATTAAAACGATAACCCAACTGCACCCATGGGAAATTTTGCTCTTATTTATGGTCTCCTACCTCTTCTCCTGCAAGTATCTGGATGATATGACGCAAAAGGATGGAGAAGAATTTATTATTATGTTATTATTAATTATTAATATTATTATTATTATTGAAATGTCTAGAGGCGCCTATCACAAACTGAGGCCATGTTGTGTCAGTTACACTAAACACACCTATAATCAATAGTCTAGTTGGGGTAAACCCAGGTAAACTCAGTTTACTCCCTTCTCACTAGGAGAATACGGAGTTTAGGTTAGGTTAGCTTACTCATTTCAGTTTTTACCACTACACCACTGCCTATAATAGAAATATAGTCTATGCTTACTGTATATCTATGCCTACTCTCTTAGGATCAGATTTTCAAAGGTATTTCAGTGCCTAACTCTCACTGATTTCAAAGACCTTTGAGGACCTGGGCCTAGGTGGCTAGGCACCTAACTTCAACTGAAATCAATCTATCTATTTCTTTAAGCACCTAATTATATTTAAGACCCTGTCCCTTATTATTTAGCAGATTTTCAAAGATTCCTTGGATATATGGATACCCAATTACCATTCATTATGAGGACTGGACATCCAAGTACCTTAGAAAAGTTTGAAAATCCCACACTAATGGGATAACTGAGGGAAGAAGGATTTACTTGTGGTAAAGACATTGGTCAGGGACTCCTGGGTTCTTTTCCTCTCTCTGCCACAGTGTTGCCTTTGGGACATTGGGCAAGTTATTTATGGACTGGGTTTCAGAAGTCTGCAGCTCCATTCAAAGCCATTGGAAGCTGCAGGGGCTCCAGCATGTCTGAAAAGCAAGCCCCGACTTTCCATGTGTGTTGAATTCCTAGTCTGCAAAATGGGTATAATTGACATCAAGGAATAGTTGTGAGGCATTCACACACAAGAGTGATGCAGGAGGTCAGGTTAGATTATCATAATGGGCCCTTCTGGTCATAGAATCTATGGGAATAGATAGATAGATAGATAGATAGATAGATAGATAGATAGATTCATCTAGACTCTAGGTAGGTAGCAGTTATTATATCAGACCTGGCAACTGGTCCATCTAACTTGGTATCCCACCGTTCACCCGTGAAGTCTTGTATGCTGCTTTGATGGGAGACTTATAAGTAGAGGAGAGTAAAGTTGTGGGAGGGTGGAATAATGAACAGAGGTCAGGGAATATTTGCTAGAACCAGTTGGGAAAATCTCTGAGGCTGTGGAATCATCTTCCCAGGGGGATACACCCTATTCCCCAGAGGTGTCTGGGGTCTGCAGAGTCACCTCTCCATGGGGACGGGGAGGTGACCCTCATCTCTTGCGGCTCCTAGCCCTGATGGAAGAGTCGGTGTAGCTGCCCTGCCTTGGAGAGATGCCACTGAATGAGTCCCTCCCCATCATTCAGACCCCATCACCCAATGACCCTGACACCTCCTGTCTTTCGGCAGAGTCCTGGCACTGCTCCGTCCTGGGCATCAACCCCTGCAGCATCAGAGATGACAGCATGGATGACTACAGCGAGCTGGACGATGCCCAATGCGTCTGGACCACGGTCTCCACTTTCATCGCCCTCTTCCTCATCACGCTCTTCTACAGCGGATTCGTCACCTTCATCAAGGTGAAAAGGGGGCCTGGGCATGAACCAGGAGAGAATGGGTGAACCTGGGCTGGCTGAGAAAGAGCTACCAGTCCATCCACACGCGTACAATGTCTGTCTGTCTATCCCCATCCACCCCATCCAACCTATCTATCTATCTATCTATCTATCTCCATCCACCCCTTCTGTCTATCTATCTATCTATCTATCCCCATCCACCCCCTCTATCTATCTATCTATCTTTCTATCTATCCCCATCCACCCCATCTATCTAATCTATCTATTTATCTATCCCCATCCACCCCCTCTATCTATCTATCTATCTATCTATCTATCTATCTATCTATCTATCTATCCCCATCCACCCATCTATCTATCTATCTATCCCCATCCACCCCCTCTATCTATCTATCTATCTATCCATCCCCATACACCCCCTCTATCTCTCTCTATCTATCTATCTATCTATCCCCATCCCGCTCTATCTATCTATTCCCATCCACCCATCTATCTATCTATCTATCTATCTATCTATCTATCTATCTATCTATCTATCCCCATCCACCCCCTCTATCTATCTATCCCCATACACCCCCACTATCTATCTATCTATCTGTCTCCATCCACCCCCTCTATCTATCTATTCCCATACACCCCCACTATCCATCTATCTGTCCCCATCCACCCCCTCTATCTATCTATCTATCTATCTATCTATCTATCTATTTATATCTCCCTCTCTCTCTCTGTTTTCACAGGTGAAATAGGTACCACTTTCTCCACACAGTGAAGAAGAAGGGATGGGGTCCAATCTGTCCCTCTATTTGCAGTTCTTTTGCCCACTTCCATTTTCTTGCCTATCCATGGCAGCTGGCCTGACCTACGGGGTAGATCATCTGGCCATGGTGATCTCCCATTACTTCCAGAGACACATGAAGAAAGAACATCAAAGAAAGGCCTTCACTGTTCCCTGCCCTTTTTACGAAGGCCAAGAACTATCCACACTCCAAGCTAAGGGAGAGAAAGGGGGTAAATCCGTCTCCCGAAAAGATTCTGTTGATAGAAAGTTCTCTGTTCCTACCCTCAGCCTCACCAGATCAGCTCCCTAACCCCTCAGCAAATTACCTGAGCTCCCCTATGTGCTGCTAATCTTATTCTCCACTACCCCTCCTGAGAGTCTTAGGGGGTCACAGTTGGAGACACAATACACTCCCCATCTTTCACGGGGCTTCTAAGGTGGAAAACAAACCCCTCTCCATTCAAGGTTGCGAAGGGCCCTGGTACCTCCTAGGGTAATACATACATACCCCTAGTCCTACCACAGAGATGGAGCCAGTTGCAACAATCTGTGTCCAGAAAAAGCCAGCCCACAGCCACTCCACACTATCCAACCTCACAAGAATTCATCCTCGTTCTGTTTCCCCACCCAAGCCCCCGAGAGCCAAACCTAATGCTGCAGATCTCCCACTGCACTCCACAAGAACCCAGCCCAATGCTATTCCCCCCAGGAGGTCCCCACTCAACCCAACAAGACCCTAACCCAATGGTATTGACCCCTCAAGTTCCCCACCCAACCCCACAAGCACCCAACCCAATGCTGTTTCTTCTATCAAAGCCCCAACCCCACAAGACTCCAAACTAATGCTCTTCGTCAATAAATTCTCCCACCCAATGCTGGAAGAATCCAATCCAAATGCATTCCCTACCCATCCCCAGAAGGTTCATGGCTACTCCCCCAACAAAATCACGACCCAATCTGACAAGAACCTAACCCATACGTCTTTCCAATACATACTTGGCCAAACTCCACTCTTCGCTTTCCAGTCTGATGCCAACTCCAAACCCAGCTCTTTCATGACTAATTTCTAAGCTGCTTCCCGCATGCCAGTTACTCTCACAATCTTTAATGCCTCACATCCCATGCTACTGTAATTGCCATGTATTCTGAGGTCCTAGGGTTTCTTGTACAAATAATATTGCATTGATTTACATGCATCTGCATTAATTTTTGTTGCATTGCATCAGCCTGCATTGTTTTGCTTTCCATTGCCTTGCCTGAATTTGCATTGCATTGCCTGGGACTGCACAGTACTGCATTGTAGCATGGCTTCAAGCCTTACTGCATCGTTTTGCATTGCTTTTACAGGGTGTCCTTGCATGGTCTCCTGTTGCATTGCCTGGTGGTGCACCAATTTATACTGTGTTGTGCTATCAAGTGCTATAGAAACAGAGAAATGTAGGCTTGGAAGGGACCTCGAGAGGTCATCAAGTCCAGCCCCCTGGGCTGAGGCAGGACCAAATAAATCTAGACCGTCCCTGACAGGTGTTTGTCCAGTCTGTTTTTAAAAACCCCCAACAATGGGAATACCGCTGCCTCCCTCGGAAGCCGAGTCCAGAGTACAACTACCCTGATAGCTAGAAAGTTTTTCCTAACGCCTAACCTAAATCTTGATGGCTGAAGATTTATTTGTCTTACATTTATTATTATTAATTATGTTTATTATGGTATTCTGTAGGACCAACCAAGGATGGGGTCCCATTGTGCCAGGTGCTGTACAAACACAGAATAGCAGCCGTTCCCTGCCTGAAACATTTTATAGTCTAAATAGACAGACGCAAGGTGGGAGAAGGGGTAGAACGCACCAGCAGAGTGAACAGTATGATGGTGGCCAATGGCACATTAGTGCCACAATTTTTTTAAGGTGGGTTTAATTAGGAGGGGATCAGCTAAATGAAAGACAAGTGAAGGGATGTCGAATGTAAGGGAGGGGAGGGGGACAGTGCAGGGGAGAAGTGAGGCAGGTGTGATGTGGAGTCAAGGTGAAGAGTCAGTGGGGGAGGGAAGGAGCGGGTTGGAGCAAACAGCCAATCAGCACGAAGCAGAGAAAGTGCGGTTTGAACTCGAGAAAGTTCTGCAACTGTGTGAAAGTCCCTGCTTTGTACTGCATTTGTTCACATTGCAGAGACACATTGCATGGTGTTATGTGAGTGGAGCTGGGTGAATAACTGATTTGGGGGTTCACTGGCAGTTCTGAATTTAAAAAAAAAATCATTTGGGGTGGACCTGAAACCAAAATTTTTCAGAATTTCTGGCAAATCAAAAATTGAAAAATATCATTTCAGGTGAAACAAAACAATTTGTTCAGCTTGAAATAAAACATTTTGTTCCAATTTCAGGGGGCATTTTTTTAATGTTTTTGACATTTTAAAAATAAAATTGAAGGAAATTCTGAAACTCAAAGTCATCTCAATCCAAAAAATTGAAACATTTAATTTCAAAAATGTCAAGATGAAAATTTCAACATTTGGGGTTTTTTTAAGACTTTTGTTTTGATTTAAACAATTTGCCATAAAAGACACAAATTTGCTACGTTTCAATCAGCCCAAATCTGCATTTTTCAATGAAAGAAGTTTCTTCTGAAAAAAATTCACCCAGCACGAGTGATAACGAGCCGTTGCACGGCATTGAGTTGCGTTGCACAGTGGTTAGCCATTCCATTGGGTCGTGGTGCAGTGCACGGCATTGTTTATGATAAGTACTGTATGATGGAGCTGTTCCTGACAGCTGGGGATTGAACTTGATGACCTGAGAAGTCTCTTCTAGGCCTATGTTCCTATGTCTTGTATTGTTTTACCAATGGTGTGCTGCTGCCCTACGTTCTGTAGTATTTCTATGTTTCACTATATCGAAGTACCTTGTATCACATTATATCACACTAGATCCCATTGGATCACACTGCATCTTGGTTTTGTTCCAGTCTGTCACATGGTATTGCATTAATCCACACTGTAACATATTTTGTGGCAACACACCACCTATTGTTTTGAGTTGTGCTGTCTAGCTTGAACATCCATCATGCTTTGGCTTCTAAATAAAACTTTTTTTCCATAACACCCAATTCCATTCTGTTTTGCTGGCAAATGTTCTTCAGGCTACTGTCTCTGAGAGATGGTGGCAGAGACATCAACAAACGTTCTGATTTTTAATCTAAAAAATGATGAAGAAAAAGTCACCTAGCTGAGAGGAGGGTTGGTCGTCTGGTTAAGATCTAGGTTCAGTTCTGCAGACTCCATGTGTGATGATCTAGAAGATCTAAGGTTAGTTCTATGTATGACTTTTAGGCAAGTCACTGATCCTCTCTGGGCAAAATCTTCTAAAGCACCTAAGTCCCACTTTCAAAAGGAACTTGGCTATTTAGAACTTAACTCCCACAGATTTTGACTTCAAAGAGCATTAAGTGATTAACCTGCTTAGGCACTTTTGAAAATTACACAGGGAAACCCGGATGACCTAGAGGACAGGAGTAACGTAAATGGATGGAATTTAATAGGAAACAATGTAAAGTCATTCACTTAGGGGCTAATAACAACAATTGCTCCTATAAACTGGGGGCTTTTCAGTTGGAAATGACAGAGGAGGAGAAAGACCTGAGTGGATCAGTTGATCACTGGATGACAGTGTGACGTGGTCATAAGAAAAGCAAATGTGTTTGTAGGATGTATAGGGTGAGGTATTTCCGGCGGAGATAAGGAAGCAGTAATGCCATTGTAAGAGGCTCTATGAGGACCTCATCTGGAATACCATGTGCAGCTCTGGGCATTCATGTTCAAGAAAGATCATAGAAACTTCAGACTGGAAGGAACCTCAACTGGTCACAAGTCCAGCCCCCTGGGCTGAGGCAGGACCAAATAACCGTAGACCAGCCCTGATAGGTGTTTGTCCAACCCGTTCTTAAGAACATCCAATGATAAGGATTCTACAACCTTCCTTGGGAGCCTCATCCAAAACTTAACTACCCTTATAGTTAGAAAGTTTTTCCTACTATCTAAGCTAGGAGGAATTCAGGTTGGAACAGAGGCACAGAAGGGCTGCAAGGATGATTAGGGGAATGGAAGGCCTGTTTTATGAGAGGAGACTAGACGAGCTTGGCTTGTTTAGCCTAGCGAAAGACAGGCTGAATGGGGGTTTGACTGCTCTGTATATATATACCAGGTAAGCAAACACCCAGGAGGGAAAAGAGCTCTTGAAGTCAAAGCACAAGAATAAATGGTAAATTTCCCATGAACAGTTGAGGAAATTAGAAGCTTGGGAACCATCTAAAAATGGAGGTTCTGGAACCACCTCCCACCAGAAGTAGTGGGGGGGATGGGACACCGTAACTAGTTTTAAGATGGAGCTTGATACATTTATGAGTGGGATTATATAATGGGGTTGCCTATGATAGCAGGTGACTAAACTTGATGACCATAGAAGTCTCTTCCAATCCTATGTTCCAATGTACCTATCAGCACCTATCTGCATCTTTAGGCAACCAAATACTTTTCCAAATCTGGCCCTTAGGCATTTTTGAAAATTTTACCATCAGTCCCTTCTGAAAATCATCAGCTAATCTTTAAAACACTAAGGCCAATTTTAAAAAATGGCTTCCTAATGTTAGGCAGCAAAAATCGTAATTTTCAAAGCCATGAATGTAAGTCAAGAGCCCAGCTCCCATCAATGTTCCATTACAATTGAAAATCTTCCCTGCTAAAGCCAAATGGATTGACTTTTGGGAGTAAGGAGAGAGTAGGATCTGGGTTTATGCAGAACTTCTGAAAATCTAGCCACTTCTTTAAAGGCTTTAATATGGATTAAGATGTCCATCTTTAGATCCTCTAGGTGGAAAAAGTTGACCCTGCTCCTTAAATTTATATGACACTCACTGTCTTTATTTCCTTTGCATTTCTCTCGACCTGGTCTTAGGTTTGTCTACTGGGAAATCTCAGAAACTAGTGTTTTTAAAGCCCCCATCTAGTCCAGTCATCCAGCTCAAGGTTACGATTTAGTCTATCACCCAAGAGCTTTCCTCAGTAGACTCAAAGAATCTCCCTTAGGTCGTCTCTGCTCCATCTCCACTCAGGGCAGGACTGACCCATGGAGTCGATTCCGCAAGACTTTCTCCACCTGAATCTAGTTTAAAATGAAGACTGGGGTTTCCAAAAGGTGACCAAGTGAGATAGGCACAAAATGTATATTGTCAGTCAAAAGGATTTGGGCACATCACTCTTTTAAACCCCTTTAAAAATCCCACCCCAAGTGCTCAGCTAGGAACTCATTAGCACAGGTTATATCATAGAGTTGATGAATGGAGAGGCCTTTATCATATTGAGTGGAGCATGGTATGTCCATTTCTTGAAAATGGGCTAGGCTGGGGAGTGGGGGTCTGGTGGGTTAGGACAGAGGGGCCTGGGAGTCAGGACTCCTGGGTTCTATGCCCTGCTTTAGGAGGGGAGTATCATCTAGTGGCTTAGAGTGGGGATACTGGGAGTCAGGACTCCTGGGTTCTGATCCTTTCTTTACTACTGAATCATTGTTGGGGAACCCAGTGCCTCAGGTTCCCCAATGGTTATAATAATAACTACCCCACAGTGAGGGGGGTTCTGTGAAAATTAACAACACTTGTATGACAGCTGCTAGTGCAGAGCCAAGGGTTTGAATAATTTACAGCATGTTGTTCACTTTGTTTTTCACCACCAAGCCCACAGTGGATGTATATTTTAACTTAGTCATCTATGGTCTTTCCATTCTGAGCCCCACAAATCAAATCTGCCCCTAGCCATGCCAGTCTTCTACCCCAGAATGTCTCAAAGGGGAAACATCTGCTGCCAGTTGTTTTGATAAACAGGACACAGATGTTCTCAGGCAGGCTAAATCTGGAGACAGTTCTTGGCCTAACCACAAAGGCCTTCTGCTCGTGATACAAGGGGAAACGGGGAGTAAATTTAACCTTCCCTGAAATTAACCTATTTGCTCAAGCTCTGAGAATGACTCAGGGGCTCATGGCAGATGAACAACTGAACATCAGCTCCCAGAATGCTGCTGCAGCTAAGAAGGTGAATGCAAGCCCGGGATTTGGGATGTTTAATATGAAGAAATAACCTGTGAAAGCGGCAAAGAGTGCTGTGGCCCTTATAGACTAACAGACATCTATAAGGTGCCACAGGACTCTTTGCTGCTTTCACAGATCCAGACTAACGCGGCTACCCCCCTGATACTTAAGAAATAAACTGGACATTTAATGGACTCTATGGGCTAGTTCAATGGGATTTCCAAGGGAATTCCCTTTGAGATACACAGGACTGGAAGGGACCTCTTGGGTCATAAACTTATTAAGCAAGTTCCTAAAACTTTTGCCCCCCTCTCCTCCTAGGGGGAGATGGTTCCTGAACCCCCTCCTCTGATGGTTAGAAACCTTCTTCTCTTTTCCAGACTCAGTTTATTCCTGGCCATTCATACCCACTGGTCTTGTCCTTTAGCATCAGTAGCTCTTCCCCCGCCATGGTGCTTATAAATAACAAGGAGAAATGATGGCTCAGTTGAACGATGCTGACAATGACTTCAACATAGCCCAGATTTCTCCCTAAATTCTATTTTCAGAGTATCCAGAGTCTAACAGTCACACTGATGGGTAATTAGCACCTCTGGAGATCAGGTCACTTCCACGCAAGGGGAACAAGGAGTGTGACTTTAGGCACCAGTGTTTGCAAATGTCCATCTCTATAAACTGGACAAACTTTCCCTACCCTACAGAACAGGTGCTAGCGAGGGTGATTTGCAGAACTGGCTGAGAGCAGCTCAGTGAAAATCCTGAGATCACGGGACAAAGATAAAGGAATCCGCCACCCCACCAGCGGTCAGAGCACATGGGGACTTTAAAGAGGCAGAATTACTCAGGCTGTGATCCAGTTGGGGGGTACCCAAGTTCTCAGGGGCAAGTGCCCAAGGATTTATGACAATTAGTCAGGTCTCCCAACTTTCAACTCATTCAAAATATGTTGGCTTCTACAGTATGGTGACACCTAACAGATAGATAGATAGATAGATAGATAGATAGATAGATAGATAGATAGATAGATAGATAGATAGATAGATAGATAGATAGATAGATAGATGTGGGAGGATGGGGATAGATAGAGAGATGGATAGAGGGAGAGATGTGGGGAGGAATGGATGGACGGATGGGTGGATAGCAGGGGATTGGGACATACAGTGGGTAGGGTTCTCCTTGGTTAAATCCCGCAAAACCATCTTCAAATGCAGCAACCAATTTTTTAATCCATTTTATTTTCAATCAATCTCACAATTCCCGTGTAAGTTGCAAGTTAAACGATGGAGCAAATGAGACTCTTCTTCCTCGCCAGAGTCCACGTTGACCAGACCTCAGGACACTACAGCCCTGCACACACAGACACACAAGGAAATCCAGTCCCTGCCGTGGGATGGGGGTGGAGGATTGAGGGGCACGGGGCTGAGCTCAAGCTCCAGCTTGGGCTGCCCCACGGGGACGTCCGGGGAAGGACTCTGCCCTCCCTGCTCTGCGTTCTGCAGAGCTCAGACCCTTCAGCGGCCGTTGTCGCGCCCTCCGCGCTGCCGTGGAACATGGTCTTTCCCGGTGTCCGGAGAGGGGGCCGGAGCCCGGGAGGGCTGAAGATGTGGGGAGGGAATGAAGAGGACGAAGCAGTGCTGTCCCCTCCTAGGAGCCCGGAGCCAGGCACTCACCGCACCTGTGGGACACAGAGAGCAGAGGGGTTCAGCCGGTGCCGCTCACGGGCAGCATCCTCGGCTGGGAGAGCAAGGCCAGAAGGGACCCTTGGGACCATCTAGCCTCGCCCAGCCACGCCTGCATCCTGCCAGGATGTCTGGGTTGAGCTGGAGCTCATCTTCCAGACAGAGACACCAGCCTTGTCAAACCGCCTCAGGGAACGGCCACTGCCCAGTGGGTGCCGCACACCAAGTCCCTGGGGAGCCGCAGCTGCCTCCGCCAATTCTCCCTGCTTCTGGTACCAGCCCCATTGCACCATGTCCCTGCTGTGACGTTATCTGATTACAATATGACCCTATAGATCATTGTTGCAACCACTGTTATATATTTGTAAAAAGGTTGTCAAGTGTGGTGTCTATGAAAAGGTTATGACTTGCTGGTTATGATTATGCTATCTGTATGCATGTGTCATTTTTGTATGTGATGTTATAAGTTGGCTCTATACCTGGATTTCAAATGTTTGCTCCTGGGGTAACACCCACAAGGTATTTGGCCAGCACATCTTGGAGGGACTGTTTAAATTAAGTGGCTCATCAAGAAACCCTTGGTTGGCAATGGACGATGGGAGACACCCATCTACACTGAGCGGACTGTCATGTAAATGTGCTGTCTGGAGTGCAGGTAATGGCTTCCTACAATGATTGAGTGAAATTGGGCATGGACATGTGACTTGCCCATGTGACTCCAAACTCCATCTTGTTGCTGTAATTTTCCACAGTAAGAACAATGGGATGCGCTCCACATGGCCGAAGCTATAAAAGGCCTGGAAACCCCTCCATTTTGTCTTCAATCCTGCTTCTTCCCTCTGGAGGAACGTTGCTACAAACTGAAGCTCTGAACAAAGGACTGAATGACCCATCCCAGCTGTGGATGCACTATGGAGACTTGACTTAGGCCAGCAGTTTAGTCCATCACTGTTACAAGCCTGAACCAAGAACTTTGCCATTACTGGATGTAATTGATTCCTTTAACCAATTCCAAATCTAGCCTTTCTTTCTTTCTTTTTATGAATAAACCTTTAGATTTTAGATACTAAAGGATTGGTACCAACGTGATTTTTGGGTAAGATCTAAGTTATATATTGACCTGGGTGTGTGGCTGCTCCTTTGGGATCAGAAGAACCTTTTATTTGATTAAACTGGTTGTAAAGAACCACTCATCTCTGAACCCAGTGCTTTTGGTGGTGATTTAAGAACTGAAATGCCAAGGAAACTGCTTTTATGACTCCTTGTTAACCAGTCTGGTGAAACAGGAGTTTACTTTTGTTGCTGGTTTGGTATATCCTATGGGGGATAAGCCACCAGTCTGGGGGTGTATCTGCCCTATTTCTCAGCAGTTCATCCTGAATTTGGGCATCCTCAATTCTGACCCACTGAGGCACGGTTACACCTGCCACGGAACCAGCTTCACAGGCACCTCTGGCCCTTTGTACATCTGGGCCCGACGACTGATCCTTAATGATCACGGGTGAGTGGTTATTGATTGACGCTAGTTGATCCTTGCTCTTTGAAAATTTAGTTTTGCTCTTTAATGAGTGATTGTTCACTTTTGTTCAATGATTTTTAATTGGTTATTACTGATAGGTGATTATAGCGTATCATCAACGAATCATTAATTCCTGCTTACTTATGGTTGATCCTTGATTATTGATTTTTAACATTAATTACTGATCTGTGAGTGTTGATTATTGATAATTAATTGCAGATTAATGGCTATTCAGCATTAATATTCAGCCCTTGGCTCTGGCCTCTGACAATCACTGACTATGGGTGGTGATGGTGATGGTGATGGCGGCTGGCTGCATGCTGATGGCGTGGGATCGATTCTTGAGCACGGGTTGTTGCTCTCAGCGGTGACGCGGGACCATGAAGGCAGCTGTTGCTCTTACCTTAAGCAGCGTGATGCCGGCGCTGTACAACAGGCTGAGCAGGAAGAGAGCAATGAAGGCAACAGGTGTCCAGAGACCGTCTGATTCCTCCTCTCCTCCTTCAACAGAGATGCCTTGGTCCTCCACTAGGCAGTGAGGAGCTGGGGATGAGACAAACGTGCCAGTTAGAGAGGCCTCTTCGTTAACCCAGGGAGCTGAGTGGGCACAGCGGGGAGCTCCAATCTGTGCTCTGGGCAGGAGATCCCTGTCCAGGGCCAGAGACAGAGGGTCCCTGCCAGGGGAGACCGGGCAGGCTGCAGGGGGAGACCCCCCCATCACAGGCTGCAATTCTCACAGCAGCCTCAGGGATTTCAGCCCCAACTTCCATTAAATTTCACGCCCTTTGGCTCCTTTACACACCCCAGCCACCCCGAGCATGCGATTCCCCTCCCCAGGCCAGCAACAGAGCTGGGCTGAGACCTGCCAATGCATAGCTCAATGGGGCCACGCACACCCATCCAACAGTGGCATCTTCCCAGCCAATGCCAGCTTGAGCTGTGCTGGGACCAGTTCCCGGGCAGCAGAAGCACCATTTCCCCCCAATCCCTATTTTTGGGGACCTGTGGAATTTACCCACAGAGCTGTTCTGAGACCTCCCTCAACTCGTATCATCCCACAGGCAGTGAACAGAGCACTAGGATGGGACTCAGGACCCCCATGGGTTCTATTCCCAGCTCTGTCATTGACACTGCAGAACCTCAGGAAATTCACCTCCCCTCTCTGTGCCTCAGTTTCCCTTCACATCCTTTCTCTGTTTGGATATTAAGCTCTTCTGGGTGTACAGCTCCTAGCATATTGGGATCCCAAACTCAGTGGAGACCTCTACACATGACTGTAATACACCTAATAACGGGGCCATCTGATGGGAACAACTTTTAAGCCACTACCCGCTTGGACTCCATTAAAACCCATGCTCCTAGAAGGGGAAAGATCTGTAGCCCATCGCCACATTTGGGCAACACTTGACCAGCCCACCCTCAAGCCCTACGAAAAGGGGGGAAAGGCACGGCCAGCCCATCAGCAACACCCTGAGCTGCCCCATATTGTCAGACACTGGAAACAGACGTGATGGCCCCCAACTGACTTCTCCCTTGGGGCGACTCTGCCACCATCACACAGCAGTGACCTCAGTCCCTGTAGGCAGATGTCTCCATGGCCCATTTCTAATTCCTTCAGCCGTCTATGTGGTTGTGTCATGGGGACTGAGTAAAGACCTCTCCCAACTCATCCCACATGGGACACCGTTCAGTCAGAGCCCCTTTCACCCACCACCAGCCTGGGCTCCCCTGGGAACCCGTTCCCAAGAGTTGGAAGGACTCACAGCCCAGCATTCCCTGAGCCTGTCCATGTGTCTTGTCAATGGCATGAACATCGCCTGGGAAATGGCCTGGAGCCTCCTTAATTTTGTACACACCTGGGCACTCAAAGGGACGTCAGGATCACAGTCCCGCTCCGCTTTATCTGGGAAACTACAGTTATTGAAACATCGTGGCCCAGAGACAATGATTCCCTCTGGGTTTGGTTTACAGCCACAGTGGAAGACCACAGCTCTCCAGATGTACAGGCTGAAAACTTAATTCTCCCACCAACGCACTCTATGACCTGGGCCATAGAGTTTGGTGGTGGATAATTGACATGACCTTCCTAGCTCTGAAACCTTGACTGGTGCATTTGTAGATCTTAAGGCCAGAAGGAACCATGACAGCATCAGGTCTGACCTCCTGTATGCCACAGGCCAGAGAATCTCACCCAGCTAGCCCACTATGGAGCCCAATGACTTGTCTTTGATGGCCGCATATCTTCCAGAAGGGACCCCAGGCTGGATGTACAAATCTCAAGAGATGGAGACTTCACCACTTCCACTGGAAGTTAGTTCCAAAGGTTTCCTTCCATATGTTGTGCCTTATTATTAATTTGTTCTCTCTGCATTTAACTTCCAGCCATTGGCACCTCTTAAGCCTTTCTATACTAAGTTAGACACCTTTAGTGCCTAGTGTTTTCTCGCTGTGACACAGGGCCAGAAAGGGTTACACAACTAGTAGGCTACTTAACCCAGATTTAACCTACAGAGACATAGTTAGTACTTCCCATTACGCCTCTGACATTTAGGGCAGTGATGAAGCTCCTCCACTCCTGTCTGTTTCTGGCAAGTCTTTCAAAGGTTCCCCAGCTGTGCCCCAGATTTCTCTTTACAGACATAGTAGTAGATAATGTTTGTGATGTTGTCATCGGCACCGACTTCCCCTCTGCCCAGTGGGTGCTCTGCCCCTGGCCCCACCCCTGCCCCGCCTCTTCCCACCCCTGCACTGCCCTTGCCCCACCCCCATTCCACCCCTTGACCAAAGTCCCAGCCCCACCCTGCCTTTTCTCACCCCAGCCCCGCCCTCTTCCCACCCCATTCCACCCCCTTCCCCCAAGTCCCCACCCCTGCCCTGCCTCTTCTCCGCTTCCTCCCCTGAGCGCACGGCGTCCCCACTCCTCCCCCTCCTCCCGGAAAGTCCTAAGCGCCGCCAAACAGCTGTTAGGCAGCAGTGGGGAGCAGGAAGCTGGGAGGGAGGGGGAGGAGCAGGGACATGGCACGCTCGGGGGAGTGGGAGAAGGAGACGAGGAGGGGGGAGCTTGGCTGCTGCTTGGTGCAGAGCACCCGCTAATTTTTCCCTGTGGGTGCTCCAGCCCCGGAGCACCCACGGAGTCGGCGCCTTTGGGTGTTGTGTGTTTACATATATATTGTTAGAGGTTGACAATGTAACCAAACAGTTCCTGTCTATCACTGTACTCTGCTGATTCAGAAATCAAAAGGAGATATTGACATTTAAATGAACTGTGAAGGTAGTGATATCACTGTCTTAAATTCTCTTTGAAGTATATAGAATCATAGAATATACAGTAAAGTACCTGCACATGGTGGGAGATAGGCAATTGCTTTATGTTAATCCAGGTAGCTAATTACTGGTGATGCTTAGGAAATAGGAAGTTACTTCAAAGGCACTATCCTTCACCCAAGGAATACCTGCTGTCAAGAGGCTGACAGTAGCCTGCCAGGGGTCTATAAAAATTCTTGGGCCCTGATCCTTTCATCTCAGATCTGCTTAAGCTTCGTCAGGGGAAGTTTGAGTCATAAGACAGAGGCCTCCAGTTCTATTCTGGATCACCCTGATATTGGCCATGGACATTGGACTATAACCTGATAAACTGATTCTAGAAGGGACTCGTTGCAACTCTGAAGCTAACCATCTCTGCTATGAAACTGACCTAAGAACTCTATTCCTACCTGTACTTTTTAACCAGAAGTCTCTCTCTCTCTCTTTTCTTTTTTAATAAATTATAGTTTAGTTAATAAGAATTGGCTGTAAGCATCTATTTGGGTAAGATCTGAAATATTCATTGACCTGATGGGCAATGTCTCCGATCCCTTGGGATTGGCAGAACTTTTGTATGATTAACAAGATTTTCCATAATCCTCATCATATTTGACTTGGCTGTCTGGGTGGGAGCTCAAGGCTGGGTTGCTTTAAGGGAACTGTATTTCTGGATTCTGGGTAATCAGTAAGGCATTGTAGAAGCTGTTTTGTTGTTAGTTTGGTGAATCTATCAGAATAACCACCAGTTTGGGGGATTGTCTGCCCTATTCTTTGCAATATGCCCTACTTGGGCCATCTCAGCATGGCCCACCAGGGACCCCGGTCACTCTCCATGGAGGTACTTATACATATCAATGAAGCCATCTCTTGAATGTCTCTTTCATAAGCTCAGCCGATTCGGCTCCTCCCATCTCTCACTGGAAGGTATTTTCTCCAGCCCTCTAATCATTTTTCTAGTTCTCTTTTGCACTCTCTCCAATTTTTCAAACTTCTTTTTGAATATGTTGACATAACAATGGCGGTACTGCATCGGACCAGTCATCCATCTACCCCAGTAGCCTGTCTTCCAACAGTGGCTGATACCAGATGCATCAGATGGAATGGCCAGAATGAGGCAATTATCGAGTGATTAATCCACTTTCATACAGTCCCAGCATCTGACCGTAAGAGGCTTAGGGACACCAAGAACATAGGGGTGCATCACTGACCATCTTGGCTAATAGCCACTGATGGACCTATTCTCCATGAATTTATCTAATTCTTTGCTGAACCCAGTTATGCTTTTGGACTTCACAACATCCACAGGTTGACTCTGTGTTGTGTGAAGAAGTACTTCCTTGTGTTTGCTTAAAACCTGTGGCCATTTAATTTCATTGAGTGACCCCTGGCTCTTGTGTTATGTGAAGGAGGAAATAACACATCCTGATTCACTTTCTCACCACACGCCATGATTCTATAGACCTCTCTCAAATCCCCCCTAGCTGTCTCCTTAGATGAACAGTGCCAGCCTTTTTAATCTCTCCTCATGGAAGCTGCTCCGTAGCCCTGTTGCTCTTCTCTGTACCTTTTCCATTTCTATTATATCTCTTTTGCGATGGGGCGACCAGAACTGCACGCAGTATTCAAGCTGTGGGCATACCATGGATTTATACAGAGGCAATATGGTACTTACTGTCTTATTATCTGTCCCTTTCCTAATGGAGCCTAACATTCTGTTACCGCTTCTGACCATTCCTGCACATTGACCCCAGAACTGGATGCTGTATTCCAGTGTCGGTCTCCCCAGTGCCGTACTCAGAAGTGAAATCACTTCCCCTGATCACCACTCACCTGTTCACACATCCAGGGACAATGGGGACAGAGCTGGTGGGAATGAAGGCTCCTAACTCAGTCTCACCCTGCCGCCTAGCTCCCTGCAGACATAACACCAGGTTCCTGGAGGCTCTGCCTCCACCTTATGTGGTCAGGTGAGGACGCATCTGCTAGGGGTTCTGACACCAGAGTGGCTAGGGCTACATTGCTGGACAGGTGCAATGGTTAAGACACAAGTCTTGGAGATGGGGGGTCAGGGCTCTATTCCCACCTCTCCCACTGACCTGCAGTGTGACCAGAGACAAGCCACTTGGGCTGGGGTCTTTAAAGGACTCTTAGGCAATTAGTTGCCACTGAAATAAACTCATAATTCCAGGGGGAGATTGGTGTCTCACCCCTTCGAGCATCCCAGATATAATCCTTTTGTGCCAAAATACCCCCTCCCAGCCTCTCTGTGATGAGACTGTGAGCACCTTGCATTAAGGATGTTTGCTCTGTGTGTTCATGCAGCACCCATCACAATGGGGCCCTAACCTTGGTCAGGACATCTAGGAGCTGCAATATCATGAACAATAGCAAGTCACTGCCGAGGGATGGGCAGCCAGACTCATGACACTGCATGAGGATGGAGGGATGCATATGGGATATTGCATAATTTCGGACGGATGGATGGATGTTGTAGACGCAAAGGTAGACAGATGACACTGCTGATGTTGGACGAATGGACAGGGATTGCAAAAGGGAGAACAGACAAAATCAAATATTGCCAAGGGAAAGATGGATAAACAGACATAGTGCAGAGAGAGAGACTGCAGGTGGGCAGGAAAATGGACAGCTAGTAAAGAGGGAAAAACAGACAAAGGTATGGCAGAGGATAGGATGGATGGATAGATCCTGCAGAAGGAAGCTTTGATGAATAGATCTAGATAATGCATAAAATAATGCATAAGGAGACTGGATGGATAGTAAGAGATACTTCAGAAAGAAGGGTGGTGAATGGATAGAGATGATGTAGAAGGGAGGCTGGGCTGGTGGATAAGACATCCAGATGGCCCCTGCTAGAAGAAGACATCCCATTGAACACAAACTGTGGCATGCTGCATTTTTATTTGGGCATATTCCACACACAGCCCATGCTCTGTACACCAGAGCTCCCACAGCTTTACACACAAGCTAAGACGAATCCCAGACCCCACGAGGTTCCCTGGCCATCTCAGATACGCCGTGAGGAGCCCACGAGGCTCTGCTCCTCAGTAGCAGGTGACGTCGGTATCGGACAAGATCACAGAGACATTGACGGCGGTGGGTTTACCGGAGGCTTTGTCCACGCTCCGGTGGATGAAGGTCATGGGCAGACCCTCATGCCCCACCACGCAGGCGTACGTGTCCCCCCGTCCCCATTCAGATGCCAAGACATTGAGCTTGCTGTAGATGAAGTAGCGCTCCTCCTTCCCGGCCTCCCGGACGGGGCCGATGTTGGTGTAGGCTTCCTGGGGCACGGGCCGGTCCTGCTGGGTCCATGTCACCAAGACGGCTCTGGGCCGGAAGCCGGAGGCCAGGCAGGTGATGGTGGCCGATTCCCGGAGAGCCAGCTCCTCAGCGTGAGGAGGGAAGATGTAGACAGAAGGGTTACGGGGAGAGACCGCTGCAACAAGGAAACACCAAAGGGTTAATTGTGGGGGATGAGAACCAGGAGTCCTGGCTGCCATCCCCCACACAACCCCCCCTGCTATAACCCACTGGACCCCACCCCTCACTCTACTCCCAGAGCTGGAAAAAGAAACCAGGAGTCCGGACGCTCCGTCCCCTTCTGTCTCATAAATTTGCACATTTCATCCCACCCACAAATGTGTAATGCCTAGTCTCACTGACCTGATGCCAGATCAGAGCTAGCACCCCCTGGAGACGAAAGGACCTGGGTCCCATTCCCCACACCCTGAGCCAGCCAGCTTGGAGCTAGCAGCCCCTACGGGGGAAAGGAGGGTTCTTACCATGAATCTTGTGGATGCTCTTGACAATGGCCGATGGGATGTCTGGGTGCTTCACTGTGCAGGTGAACTCCTCCCCTGCCTGCCACTCCTCCACGCACACCCGCAGGATGCTGGTTGCACTGTAGGTGCCATTTTCCTGCAGCACCGGCTCCCTGGAGACCATGGCCAATGGGCCCCCGCTACCCCGGTTCCAGGAGACCTCCAGGCTTCCGGGGGTCTCCATGCTACTCACCAAACAACTGATGGTGGCGTTCTGCCCTATGTAGAGATCCTCCAGGGAAGGGGGAAGGAGAAAGACCTCCAGAGGATGTTGATTACAGTTTCTGCCACCTGGTTGGGGGCAGGAGGCAGCGTTGAGGCCTGAGATGAGTGAATACTCAAGAGGCACCAGCTGATAACTAAGTGCCTCTGTCTCAGGGGTGCAAAGCCCAGGGGCTGTTTTGGGAAGGGGCCGAGGGTCATTGGGGTGGGAAATAGGGCACTGGGTTCCCTGAGGGAAGGGGAAGGACCCTCATCTCATGTGGTGTCGGGAACGGCGGCTGAGGTTTTCCAACACACCCAGGGATTGCGATTCCTGGGTCCAATTATTATTATTTGGGTCTCTGGGTCCCATGAGCAGATCTGAAGGTCTATGGCTCCGATGGGAGAAAGCCCCATTGTGGAAAACATGGCAGGGGACAGACCTGCCATGTTTGCTCAACTCAGGGTCCTTCCAGCCTGAAATTCATGAGCTCAATGAAGATGACAGAGATGGCAGCTGGGACACAGAGAGGAGAAATGACCTGCCCATGGTAATTCCTGACTCCTTTCCCCCATGCTGTAATCACTAGACACTACTCCCCTCCCAGAGCTGGGGATAGAACCCAGGAGTCCTGGCTCTCAGCCCCCTGCTGGAAGTACTAGATCCCACATCCAGAGCTCAGGATACAACTTGCATCCCCGAAACTCCTCCCCACTACACAGGCAGAAGGTGCTGATTATATTTTACCGCAGTGATATTCTGGCTGCTGGTCTCCCAAGGTCCCTCAGGGGTTGAGACCACAACTCTCACTGCAAGCCGATGTGGGAGTTGAGAGCGTGAATCCCTTTGGAAACCCCAGCATTGAAGCCTGAACTGGTGCTAGCTCCCTCACTCGCCCCTGGGGGTAATGGGGGCCTTGACCATATTGGGATGAACAACCCTCTCATCGCCCTTTGGAAGCTTCAACTCACAATTCCCTGCCTTCACCTTGACCTTCAAGGTTTCATTCAGCGTCATGTGCCACACCAGGCAGAAATACTGGGGCCCCACTTCTCCTTCCCCCTTGGGCCTGGGGACTCTCAAGATGCTCTGAGCGGAGTAGGCCTGGCCAGATCTGACGATGGGGCCACTGCTGTACTGGGAGGCAGGAACTATGGAGCCGTTGTGCTCCCAGCGGAAACTGATGTCTGCTGGGAACAATCCAGTGACGTCGCAGAGGAACGTGTGGGAATCTCTCTTCCCTGGAGTTTCCTCTGGGTCCGGGCAGGAGACACTGGCTGAGACCGTAGGCTCATGGGCAGGGTAGGCTGGAAGGGACAGAGATGTGATATGAAGCTAATTTCTCTCCCGGAGATGGACTATGTCTCCACTGAGTCCCTCAGTCGAACATGTGAGGGGTGACCAACCTTGGCCATATTTATTATGGTATTTGCTGTTTTTCCTTAAATCCACAGCTCATGCGATGGCCAGGGAATCTCAGCTTTCATTTAATCAAAAAAGGAAGGGTCTGTCCCCACTGACTGCAAAGAAAAGTTTGAAAACATGATCCCCACACACTCCCTTTAGCTTCCCAGCTCACCAACCAGAAAGCAAATGAAAGCAACCCAACATTTATAAAAATCTCTAGATTTCTTTGCACCCATTTCACAACTTTGTGGTTTGAAAAATTGAAAAGGGCTCAAAGAAGAGCCTCAATGATGATTCAACAGATGTAAATGAGAGATTTAAGGAGTTATATTAGTTCAGTTCAGGGCAAACTGAAGAAGTGACTTGATTAGTGTATGAATACCTTCCCAGAGAGAAACTGTCGGGTACTAAAAAGTTCTTTAATCTAGCAGAAAAGGCAGAACAGGAACCAATGGCCGGAAAGTGAAACCAGTCACATTCAAATTCATTGTAAGGCAACAATATTGGAAGAAAACCATCAGAACAAACTATCAAGGGAAGTGGTGAATTCTCCATCCCTTGAGGGGTTCCAATCAAAACGGGATGTGTCTCTAGATGAAGCTTTAGTCAAAGACATGTTACTGGACTTGATAAAGGGGTAAATAGGTGAAATACTCTGGCCAGGGAAACATGAGGTCTGACTAGATGACCGAATGATCCCTTCTGGCCTCAGACTCAATGAATCTAACTTTTATGGATCCTCCTCTATTTCCTCACCACCCTAATGGATTCTAGTGAATTGCAAGGGCTTCATTTTCCATGGCCAAAGCTGGTCTGAAAACCTTCACCATTACTATTATTGTGGTGGGGTCTACTGGCTCAAACCGAGACTGCAACCCCCTCCCGCTAGGTGATGTACGGACGTGAAAGAGAGCTCCGTTCCAGAAACAGACACTGGCTGAAAGAAACCAAGGAGCCTTATCCCCACTTTGCAGGCTCAGGCACAGAGCAAGAGTAAAGTGATTTTGGCTGAGTTTGCAAAGGGAGTCAGGACTTAAACACAGACATACTCACTCGTGTCCATGAGTGGCATATCCTGGGTGACTTCTCCAAAACAAGGAAGTTTCACTTTGCAAGTGAAGTTGGTCCTGCTCTTCCATTGCTCCAAGGTTATTTTGTGGGTGCTGGTGATGCTCTGAGTCCCATTGGCTTGTTCTGGGGCTCCTGTCTCCACCTCAGAGCTGGCTTTCCCATCCACTTCCCAAGCCACCTGAACATCTACCAAGATATAGCCCAGCACCAAGCACGTCACACGGGCTGTCTCCCCAATCAGGTCATCGTAGGACGGCTCGGTGACATAGACGGATGGAGCCACTGAGTTACTGAGACAGGCTGAGGAAATACAAAGGACTCATCTCAATAGGGAAAGAAGAGCAGAAGACTCCATGAATTCCCTGGGCCATGAAGGATACTACAGTGATGGGTGTTACAGAAGATTAGAGAGATACTGTCATTCCCCTAATTTTGTGATCCCTCAATTTCATGGGATGTTAGAAGGAAGGAAGAGAGAAACTATTGAAAAAAAAGCCTCTTTCTAGCTATCTAACAATCCCTTTCTGCCTCTCCATCTACACTTTCCTGTGCAACATCTATGGCTCCATCTATTTATTAATAATTATTCACATATATACATCCCCTTTCTCACTCCATCCATCCATCATACCTATCTTTCTATCCAACCATCATATCCATCTTTCCTTCCAGTCATTCATCCTTCTAGCCACAGGATCTATCTCTCTATCCATCCAACCACCATATCTATCACTGCATCCATCCATCCCTCTCCCCACCCACTCCCAGTATCCATCTCACTATTGTATTTCTAAGTCACCCATCACCCTGGGATCTGGGCACAGTCCCACCTACCCTTAGGCAAGGCTGGTTTTTGAGTAATCCTTCATCCCACCCCGCCATGCATGGCCATAGCCCCTCACCCAAGCACTTGCTGGTGTTGTGCATGAAGTGCTCCGTTCCCCTCGCTGGGTGGGTCACTTTACAGGTGTAAGAGTAGCAGCCGTGTTAGTCTGTATTCGCAAAAAGAAAAGGAGGACTTGTGGCACCTTAGAGACTAACCAATTTATTAGAGCATAAGCTTTCGTGAGCTACAGCTCACTTCCTCAGATGCATATCGTGGAAACTGCAGCAGGCTTTATATATACACAGAGAATATGAAACAATACCTATTCCCACCCCACTGTCCTGCTGGTAATAGCTTATCTAAAGTGATTTCCAGCACAAATCCAGGTTTTCTCACCCTCCACCCCCCCACACAAATTCACTCTCCTGCTGGTGATAGCCCATCCAAAGTGACAACTCTTTACACAATGTGCATGACAATCAAGCTGGGCTATTTCCTGCATAAATCCAGGTTCTCACATCCCCCCACCCCCATACACACACAAACTCACTCTCCTGCTGGTAATAGCTCATCCAAACTGACCACTCTTCAAGTTAAAATCCAAGTTAAACCAGAACATCTGGGGGGGGGGGGTAGGAAAAAACAAGAGGAAACAGGCTACCTTGCATAATGACTTAGCCACTCCAAGTCTCTATTTAAGCCTAAATTAATAGTATCCAATTTGCAAATGAATTCCAATTCAGCAGTTTCTTGCTGGAGTCTGGATTTGAAGTTTTTTTGTTTTAAGATAGCGACCTTCATGTCTGTGATCGCGTGACCAGAGAGATTGAAGTGTTCTCCGACTGGTTTATGAATGTTACAATTCTTGACATCTGATTTGTGTCCATTTATTCTTTTACGTAGAGACTGTCCAGTTTGACCAATGTACATGGCAGAGGGGCATTGCTGGCACATGATGGCATATATCACATTGGTGGATGTGCAGGTGAACGAGCCTCTGATAGTGTGGCTGATGTTATTAGGCCCTGTGATGGTGTCCCCTGAATAGATATGTGGGCACAGTTGGCAACGGGCTTTGTTGCAAGGATAAGTTCCTGGGTTAGTGGTTCTGTTGTGTGGTATGTGGTTGTTGGTGAGTATTTGCTCTCACAAATCTTGGGAGACAGGCCAGTCCTTGCCTACAGACAGCCCCGCAACCTGAAGCAAATACTCACCAACAACCACATACCACACAACAGAACCACTAACCCAGGAACTTATCCTTGCAACAAAGCCCGTTGCCAACTGTGCCCACATATCTATTCAGGGGACACCATCACAGGGCCTAATAACATCAGCCACACTATCAGAGGCTCGTTCACCTGCACATCCACCAATGTGATATATGCCATCATGTGCCAGCAATGCCCCTCTGCCATGTACATTGGTCAAACTGGACAGTCTCTACGTAAAAGAATAAATGGACACAAATCAGATGTCAAGAATTGTAACATTCATAAACCAGTCGGAGAACACTTCAATCTCTCTGGTCACGCGATCACAGACATGAAGGTCGCTATCTTAAAACAAAAAAACTTCAAATCCAGACTCCAGCGAGAAACTGCTGAATTGGAATTCATTTGCAAATTGGATACTATTAATTTAGGCTTAAATAGAGACTTGGAGTGGCTAAGTCATTATGCAAGGTAGCCTGTTTCCTCTTGTTTTTTCCTACCCCCCCCCCCCCAGATGTTCTGGTTTAACTTGGATTTTAACTTGAAGAGTGGTCAGTTTGGATGAGCTATTACCAGCAGGAGAGTGAGTTTGTGTGTGTATGGGGGTGGGGGGATGTGAGAACCTGGATTTATGCAGGAAATAGCCCAGCTTGATTGTCATGCACATTGTGTAAAGAGTTGTCACTTTGGATGGGCTATCACCAGCAGGAGAGTGAATTTGTGTGGGGGGGTGGAGGGTGAGAAAACCTGGATTTGTGCTGGAAATCACTTTAGATAAGCTATTACCAGCAGGACAGTGGGGTGGGAATAGGTATTGTTTCATATTCTCTGTGTATATATAAAGCCTGCTGCAGTTTCCACGATATGCATCTGAGGAAGTGAGCTGTAGCTCACGAAAGCTTATGCTCTAATAAATTGGTTAGTCTCTAAGGTGCCACAAGTCCTCCTTTTCTTTTTACAGGTGTAGACGTCCTCCTTCTCCCAGCTCTCCTTGGTGACGTTCACTCGGCTCTGGCCCATGTAGGAGCCGTCTGTGCCCTTCCAAATGGACAAGTCCGTGGTGGGAAGGTTCCCCTTCTCGCCATTCACCAGCCATTCCACTTTGGCTGCACCGGGGCTGAATCTCAGGAGGAGGCAAACCACCTCCAGCTGCTTCTCCAAGGCGTTGCGCTCACAGGAGGGGCCTAGGAGGCGAACCTCAGGGTGAATGAGAGCCTCACATACTGAGAGCAAAGAGAGAAAATGGATACCAGGTCAGAGGCATGAATCAATTGCATTTGTACAGCTCTGAGGACAATGTGCTCAAGTCCTGAATGACAACTGAGAGAGGAAAGTTTTACCTTTCCCTCCTTCCTTCCCTCCGCACCATTTCATCGATCTATCACTCTGTCTAGGTCATTGCTCCAGCCATCCCTCCTTGTATCCATCCATACTTCTGTATCTCCATCTGTCCACCCACCTAGCCCACTCTCCATACCATCCATCCCTCTCTCTTTCACTCCCTACCTCTTTCCCTCTTCACTCTCCATCCATACATCCATCCCTTTTCTTCTCTATCCTCCCTTCCATGGACTCTGTCATTCTATTGCCCCACTCCCTCTGACACTTTATTGCACACTTCTGCCTCAGTCTTTTCTTCATTCTCTGGCATCCCAATGTAGCTCACCATTCGTGATCTCCACATCTATCTTTTTATGGGAGGGAGTGTGCTCCACACTGCACTGGTAGGTGTTGTTCACCAGGTCCCAGGCAGGGACGGTGAGCTGGCTGACGAGGGTGAAGGCCCTGCCACTGCTCTGTGCCGCGGCTGGGAAGGTCTTGATCCCATTGGTCACTGTGCCAGAATTCCACTTGATGTCCACGGGCTCCGGGAAATAGCCAGTCACGAGGCAGGCTACAGTCACCTCACAAGTGGAGCTCCCAGCAATGTCGTCACAACAGGGGAACAAAGGGAACACAGAGGGGGGTTGTGGGAGCTCTGTCAGAGAGAAAGGCAAGTCAGGACGTTAAGAACTGAGAATCCTAAACCCAAAGAATGGTGGGACTCCAACCTCATAGGGGGCTCTACAGAGCCAGGAGCCCTGGCTGTCAGCCTGCTCCCCTCTCTATTCCACCAGACCCCACTCCTTCCCAGAGTCCTAGAGAGAACCCAGGAGCCCTGGCTCCCAACCCCCATACACACACAAACCCACTAGATCACTCACTCCTTGAAGAGCTTGTGATGCATACAGAGAGATGCGCTGAAAGGAAACATTTGAATAGCTATTATCTCACTACCCTTCCCTTTCCAGGATCAGTCTATCCCCAGACCTACGAGAGGAGTGGGGTCTTGTGGCTTAGAATGGGGGGGCTGGGAGCCAGAACTCCTGGGTTCTATCCCCAGCTCCAGGACAGCAGTAAAGTCGGTTTTTTCACACACACGCCCCCCCATGGCAGGTTCTCTAAAAGACACCCCCCCACACACACACCAGAGACTTCAATCTTTTCTGCGCTCTGCAGGCTTCATGACTGAATCTCTGGTGAAAACCAACAAACAACCAATATGGGCCAAAAAGGGGAAGTTGAGACAAGTGAAAGTTGTTTTTTCACGCCAGCACTCGCCCCATCCAATCCAATTTTCACACCTTCTCACCAGCTTCAACACTAAAAGCTCCTGAGTGGGCGTCACTGATAGATAACAACCTATAATTATCTTTGATGACCATTGTGGGGGAAGAAGAGGGGATGTCCGACAGGCAAAGAAACCTCAGATGAACAATCCAAATGACACAGACCACAGTGGGACACATGGACAGAACCCCCCGGTCTCCAGGGCCGGGCTGCAACCCACCATGGCTGATAATTTGGTGAGTAAATTAGAGGAAAGCGGCTGCTATTGGGGTGAGTACAGGGGGTGTTTTAACCCTATCAGAGTGAGCACCTTTAGGGAAGAAAACTTTGAAGAGAGGGGAGCAGGACTCCTGGGTTCTCTCCCCAACTCTGGGAGGGCAGTGGGGTCTGGTGGTTAGAATGGGAGTGGTGTGGGGGGAGGGATAGCTCAGTGGTTTGAGCATTGGCCTGCTAAACCCAGGGTTGAGAGTTCAATCCTTGAGCGGGCCATTTAGGGATGGGGCAAAAATTGGGGATTGGTCCTGCTTTGAGCAGGGGTTTGGACGAGATGACCTCTGAGGTCCCTTCCAACCCTGATATTCTATGATTCTATGAATCTATGGTGCTGGAAGCCAGGACTCCTGGGTTCTATCCCCAGCTCTGGGAGGGGAGCTGAGAAAAGTGGGTAGAGCAGTGGGGGCTGGAAGCCAGGACTCCTGGGTTCTCTCCTCAGTTCTGGGAGGGGAGTAGATTAGAGTAGGGGGCTGGGAGCCAGGACTCCTGGGTTCTCTCCTCAGCTCTGGGAGGGCTGTGGGGTCTAGTGACTTAGAGCGGGGGGACTGGGAGCCAGGAGTGTTGTGCTCTGTTCTCACCTATGAAGGGCAGTGGGGTACATCCCCCTGTGTGGACCCAAAACCAGGGCAGGGTGCAGAACATGGCTCCCCTGCAGAGCCTGGATATGCTGGGGAGGTCGGGATGGGTAACATAGGCAGCGCTGTGCCCCCCGCCCCCCACAGAGACAGGGGAACAGAGGTGCTTATCTCACACTCCACCTATAAGCTGGGATAACAGCTTTGAAAGGGGTCCAGAGCTGGGCTAGAAGGGGCTGCACATCAGGAGTGAGGGGCACTGGCAGGGCTGTGGGGGAGCCCAGGGCTGTGCTGGCAGGGGCTGTGGGTCGGGAGTGAGGGGAACCAGCAAAGCTGTAGAGGGAGCCCAGAGCTGGGCTAGCCGGGGCTGCAGGTCAGGAGTGAGGGGCACCGTCAGGGCTCAGGGGGGCAGGGCTGGGCTAGCAGGGGCTGCAGGTTGGGAGTGAGGGGCACCGGAAGAATTGGGGGGAGGCCAGGGCTGGAATAGCAGGCGGCTGTGGGATGGGAGTGAGGGGCACAGGCAGGGCTGGGGGGAGCCCAGGACTGGGCTAGCAGGGGCTGCAGGTCAGCAGTGAGGGGCACTGGCAGAGTTGTGGGGGGCAGGGCTGGGCTAGCAGGAGGATGGGGGTCAGGACTCAGGGACATAAGCAGACATGGGGTGCTCAGGGTTGGGGGGGCTGAAACTAGAGGTTTGGGGGAACAGCTGAATTGTTTCTAAGGGGCTTTTGTTGTCTCCTCTCTTTAGCCCAGTCGCAAATATCTGCAACCAAAAACTTTCTAAACTGAGGCATAATTTCCCTTTAGCATGTCCCTTGTCAGAGGTAAAACCCTAAACTCACCGAGTGTGGGAACATGTCTCTCTGAGCCGTCCCAGCCTCCCTCCACCAGCTCTGTGCTCATGCTCCATGCTGAGGGCCGAGCGTGGGGAGTTCCCAGCACAGCTAGATGTCAGCTTGGCTGCCTGGGGCTGGACGTAACTGGCAGCCCCTCTTCTGGCAACAGCTCAGAGTTCAGGCTCCTAATTTGGCCTTTGAGTTGAGCTGGCTCCGTTTTTGCGGCACATTCAGCTGGTGACGCGTTGGGCTTCCTTTCCAGGGGGGATGAGCTCTGAGGTCTCCGGCTAAAGCCCACTGGAGATGCAGACCCCGGTAACTGCTCCCCAATGCACTTCAAGTTTGGGCTTCTAGAAAGTGAGGCCACTGAAATTCTTGGGAGATTTCTCCTGTAGAGTTTAGGAAAGTGTCCAGCAAAATCTTCATCCAAATTGGTTAGAATATGAGTGTTTCTTGAGTGGGAATCTGGCTAGAAAGGTCGTGCGCGAGGGGGCATGAAAACCAGTCGACTACTGAGTTTGGGGGAGGGAAGGTTTTTTACTCTAACCCCAGAACTCTGACCCTAAACCAAACCTTAAACCCAACTACTTAGACACCCAACTCTGTCCTAACTCCCTAACCAGGACCCTAACCCCAGTGGACAGAGGCACCAACTCCTTAACCCCAACACCCTAAACCTCGCCCTTTCCCTATAGTCCTATCCTCATCCTGACCCCGGCTCTCTAGCCCCTACTCCCTAACTCTGACCCTCAACTCTGACCCTCTCGTCAAACCCAACCCCTAACCCTAACGTCCCAACCTTATCCCCCCAACCCTGACTTTAGATCGCTTAGGCTGCAATGGTCCTGGGATCAGTAGAGTCCTCATTCTTATTTCTCTGTAAAGCTCCCGGTGCAATGGGTCCCTGATCCTAGATTGGGTTTTCTAGACCGCTGTGATACAAGTACTAACGACCAATTATACCCCTCACCATAACCCCAGCTCTAACCCTAACCTCCCCACCTTGACCCTCTAAGCACCAGAGTTTTGATATCTCCAGTCTAGTATCAAGCATCCCAAAACAAGAACTATCAGAACTTGCAAATTAGTCCCTTGGGTTAGGAACCAAGAGTTTCACTAACTCCCTCTGAGAAATGGCATCAGACCCGGTAGGAATATGATGGTTGAATGACTACAAGATTGGCTAGAAATCCAATCATAACACAACAAATATTGAACTTGAGAGTGGAAAGGTATTTGACCCAAACCATTAAACCATCACCCTTAATTCTACCCCACCAACCTCTAGCCCTTAACCCCAGCACCTAACCCTAACCCTTAATCCTCCTCCCCTATGTATAATGATAACCCGAACTCAAACCCAAAGGGCCCATATGTCCTGGGTTGACTTGAACAGCCCCAGTCTTTCCTGCAATGTCCTGGGAACTCATTGGGGATATCCAACAATGTGCGTTTGAGCCACAGAAATGCTTACGAGCCAGTAGGGGCCAAAGATGTTACTGCCTAGGAACCTAATGAGAATATAACATTTACCCAAACTAAAATCACTAGTACAACGGGGTCTGTGCAGCACAAGTTAAATTGGGGGCCCTGCTCCTGGTGACTCTGTGACTCCGCCGGGAAGACGGGGGCAGCCTCTCTCAGGCACCCACTTACACACATCAGTGTCACCACAAGCTGTCTGCTGTGCTGAATGGAGCAGAGTGGGGCTCCGTTAGGGGACGCTCTCCCTCGGCATTGAGTGCTGGGCCCAGGGCCACGCTAGGGCCCCCGTGCTGCATGGAGCGGGGTAGGGGCTGCGTCTCATGGCCTCGCTCTCTCTCCCTTTGCAGCCAGCCCCACGGCCCCGTCTGTCTTCCCCCTGACCTCCTGCACCGGCGACGACACCCCCCAGGTCACCTTCGGCTGCCTGGCCAAAGGATACTTCCCCGAGCCGGTCACCGTGACGTGGAGCCCAAGCGTCGCCTCCTCGGGCGTGAAGACCTATCCCTCCCTGCTGCAACCTTCCAGCGGCCTCTACGCGCTCAGCAGCCAGGTCACCGTCCCGGCCAGCAGCTGGAAGTCTAACACCTATAGCTGCAACGTACAACACCGGCCCACCAGCTCCAGCATCTCCAAGAAAATCCCAAGTAGGGACGGCGCGGTGCAGCCCGGGGGGGAAGGGCAGGGGTTGGGGCTCTCTCAGGTCCCTGATCTGGTGACTGGTGCAGGGAGAGAGGATGGGAGCCTGCCGGCGCTGTGAGCCAAGGGAGTCACCACTGTGGGAGGAGAGATGGAGAGAGAGAGACACCACAGAGAGATGGGAGTGAATAGGGACAGGTAGATAGTGTTGGGTATGGAAAGAGAGAGACCACGCACCAAAGGGTGGAGGGACGAAAAGAGAGACCATGCAAAGAGAAGCGATGGGTGCTGCAATGCAGGGAAAGGGGCAGAGGGCTCAGTAGGGAGCCCAGTGCTGCAGGGAGTGGGGGCTCAGTAAGGGGCGCCATGCTGTGGACAACAGGGTGCTGGGGCTCAGTAGGGGGCACTGTGCTCCAGGGAGTGAGGGCGGCCCAGGAGGGGTCTGTACAACAACTAACCCCTGCCACCCTTCTCCCAGAGCCCATCCCCATTGAACCCGAGGTGCACGTCCTCCACTCCTCCTGCAACAGCAAGCCAGGTGCCATCCAGCTGGTGTGCTTCATCTCCGGCTTCTACCCTGAGCCTTTGACGGTGGAATGGCTGGTGGACGGCAAGCCCGGGCAACTTTCTGGTGACACCGACTCTGCCAAGAAGGACGCCAACGGCCGAACCTTCAGGACCCGCAGCAATGCCAGTGTCTCCCAGGACGAGTGGCTGGAGGGCAAGACGTACACCTGCCAGGTGTACCACCCGGGCACCGGAAGCAAAAAGCAGGACCATGCCCACAAGTGCAGAGGTGACACTGAGCGGGGCCAGGCTGCCTAGGAAGGGGAGGGGGCACCGGGCTGGGCTCGAGGTGGGAGAGGAGTGGTGGGGGGAGACTGGGATGGGCTTTTTAGGGGACAGGGCATGAGAGGAGACCAGGATGGGCTTGGGCAGGGGAGACCCAGCGTAGTGGCTGACCCAGGCTCTCCCATCCCCAGAAGAAACAACATCTTCCAGCGACATCCAAGTCTTCCTGGTGCCCCCATCCCCCACCGCCCTGTACGTGACCCGGAGACCCATGCTCACCTGCCTGGTGGTCAACCTGCCGAGCGACTCTGGCCTCCGGGTGGTCTGGTCCTGGGAGAAGCCAGAGTCCATTAGCCCTGATATCCTGACCCTCAATGAGCACTTCAACGGCACCTTCACCGCCTCCAGGTCCATGCCCATCTTCACCCGCGACTGGGAGGATGGAGAGACCTTTACCTGCAAAGTGGAGCACTCAGATCTACCCTCGCCTCTCATCAAATCCATCTCCAAGAAGCCAGGTAAGAGGAGCTCAGGGTCCCTAAGGGGAAAGACTCCCCTATCCCCACCCCCAGCAGGGGGGGATGCTCCTTAAGAGGAAGCCCCAACCCCCAACAAACTGGGATCCTGGCCCCTGAGTCCCTTTCCATCCCCAAATCCACACCCTCAAATTGTGCTCCAGAGATACCAGCTCCCAGTCCCTAGCCCCTCCATCCTGAAGGAGAGAGGGGATGTTCCTACCATCCTACACACACACACACACACACACACACACACCCCATCCTTATCCCCATGTGCCCCAGATGAGTAATGTGCTTGGCTCATCTGTGTCCTCCATCCCCATCCACCGAAGGAAAGCACTCCACCCCCGGTGTCTACCTCCTGCGCCCCCACAACGAGGAGCTAAGGAGCAAAGAAGACTCCGTCAGCCTCACCTGCCTGGTGCGGGGCTTCTTCCCCGAGGACATCTCGGTGCAGTGGATGAAGAACCATGAAGGTGAAAAGGAGACTGACAACATCACCACTCCGCCCATGAAGGACAAAGATGGCGACTCAAACTTCTTCCTCTACAGCAAACTGAAAGTCAGCAAGGACAGCTGGAACAGCGGGGACACCTACACCTGCATGGTCATCCACGAAGCCCTGCAGATGAAGTTCACCCAACGCAGCATCAGCAAAGTCTCTGGTAAATGAAGACGTCTCCTCCCAGCCCCACTGGTAGCATTGTCCAGTACAGCTTCCTGTAAATAATCTGTGTGCCCTCAGTGATGACAAGTGAATAAACGGAACTAGCCTGAGCTCACCCCCAGGTCTCCTTGTTGTGGTGTCACTGGGTGAAAACTGCAGGTCGCCCAAGGTGGACGAGGTCCCAAGTTGCAGGCTGGGAGAAACCGAGATGCTATAAGGCTGGGGGTGCTAATACCCAGATCCTGTATGGGTGGATACATATACACCATGGATGGATACATAGATACATGGGTAGATTCCATGAAAGGAAAGATGAGTAGATGCCATGGAAGGAAGGTAGATAGATATGTGGGTCCATGCCATGTAAGGAAGGATGAATACATGCATGAGTACAGACACAGCATGGAAACAGTGATGGAGAGGGGGGTAGATGCACGGTTACACATATACACACGGACATACTGCGGAGGAACAGACACATTCAAGCCAATCTCAGTTGGAAGGCCAGGTGTTCAAAGAGATGATTAGACGGATACATACTTCAGGGGGCAGGCGATATCACCAAGAGATATCACAAGGAGGAGGAGAGAAATAGAAAGATCATTATTTGGATTAAATTAACTCCTATGCCCCCAACTGAGACCAGGACCCTGTTGGGATGGGGACGGTACAGACAGTGGGAGACAGTCCTTCTCACAACCTAAATACAGAAAGAGGAGGAGGAGAAACAGAGGTACCAAGAGTGGAAGGGACCTGCCCAAAATCACCGAGCATGTCAATGACAGAGCTAGAAACAGAATCCAGGTGTCCTGAATGGCCCACCCAGTGTGCCTGCAACTAGACTGCACTGCACTCAGGGAATGATGGTTGGATGGCTCAAAGAGGGTGGATGCCAATGGATAAACAGATGCCGAGGGATAGAAAAAGTGTATGGGGATCCGCAGATGGGTGGACGGATGGATAGAGGGGTGCGTGGGGGGGTATAGATGGATGGATGGTGAATGTGGATGGGTACACTTTCTGAAGGATTGATGGATGGATAAATAGATGGACTGTCATAGATGGACAGGAGGAGATGGGGATGAATGGATGTATAAATGAATGTCAATGGATTGGTAGTTACATATGGCACTGGACTGGTACCGATGGGGATGGGCAGGTGGATGGATGAATGGGTTGTTACCCATAGTGAGTGAGTGATGGATGGAGATGAAAGGATGGGTAAATATGATAATGGCTGACTACATATATTTGGGAAAGGATGGATGGCAATGAATGGATTAGTGTCAATGGGTACCAATGGTGATGGAGGGGTAGGGGTGGATGAATACTGAAAGGGATAGATAGATAAGTGGATGGGGTTGCAGGGATGGATGGTGAGGGATGAGGATGGATGGACAGACAGACAGGACATTGGATGGATGGATGGATGGATGGATGGATGGATGGATGGTTAGGAACAAGAATGGATGGATGGGTACAAATCAGTGTGGGTGGATGGAAGATACAGATGAGGGTGGATGGATGGTGAGGGATGAGCAAGGATGGATGGATGGCTAAGCAATCCCTAGGATGCCACTGAGGCAAGGTTGCAGTGGGGGAGGTTTAGATTGGATATTAGGAAAAACTTTTTCACTAAGAGGGTGGTGAAACAGTGGAATGCGTTACCTAGGGAGGTGGTAGAATCTCCTTCCTTAGAGGTTTTTAAGGTCAGGCTTGACAAAGCCCTGGCTGGGATGATTTAACTGGGAATTGGTCCTGCTTCGAGCAGGGGGTTGGACTAGATGACCTTCTGGGGTCCCTTCCAACCCTGATATTCTATGATTCTATGATTCTAAGGTCCTCTAGGCTAGAACCTGTGCATGCCCAGAGGGGCATTGTGTCAGGGTCAGCATTTACCCCACATCCCATCCCACCCCAGAGAGGAGCAGGGAGAGTTTCCAGAGAGAATCAGTGGAGGGAGGGCAATTCAAATTCCCCGACCCCTAAACACACCTCCCCCGCTGGCTAGGAGGCTAAGGGGTCTCCCTCCACCCCCGACCCTCTGTGGCAGCTGGGGAGGGGGTGGTAGAACAACAGACAGCAAACACCCCGCACCAGGGATCAGCTCCTGGCACCCAGTGCTCGCAAAGCAGCACCAGCAGTAGGGCTGTTATCTGAAGCAGACACTAAGCAAGGGCTCAGCTAAAGTCTCACGAGCTCCGGTGACATAGGGGGCCCAGGCAGTGGGGTGGGACAGAGGAGGCAGACTCCTCTATGGCCCCACACACGAGCCCTGTCTCCTACCTAGCCCCAACAGGGCACCCACACACATACACGCACATGTGTGTGTGTGTCGGCCCCAGGGCTGGATGGGCGAGCGCAGGGCTCGAACACACCAGTGCCGAGGACAGAGCTCCACGCATGGTGCTAAAGGGTGCGTAGCCAGCAGCAGCAGTGTGAGGGCTGTTCTCCTGGGGCCGTGCAGTTGCTAGCAGGGAGGGGCACACAAAGTAGGAGACTGCAGTGGTTGCTGAGAGAGAGAGAGAGAGAGAGAGAGAGAGAGAGCTCAATCTGGTACAGATGGACACACATGTAACATGGCATGACCCAGAGACCCTCCCGCCTGGGCGGTGATGTTTGTACACACAGAGACACACAACACAGAGAGACACAAACATGCACCCAGAAGCAGCCACACAGCCTGCTCTCCCTCCACTCTCAGCCAGCTCTAAGATGCAGCCGTCTCTGGGACAGGTGTTACAGGAATCCCTCACCCCGTGCTGAGTTGCTTCCCCTCTGGGATGGAACATGGGGGCTGTTTATACACGGACCCCTCACCGAGCACTGAGACATGTCTGACGCTTGGGTGGGGTATGCGGGGGTCAGTTTATATGGGGATATCTCACCCGTCTCTAAGAAGCAGCTACCAACTCCAACCAAATCCTTGGATCCCTCTTTACGTAGGGAATGAGACCTGCGTCATCCAGAAGCCATGCACACCTGCAGGGAGCATGGCAGTGGGCTCAGTATGGAGGGTTCTCCCCCCACAGTCAGAGCTGATCTCAATGCCCCCACTGCTGTGCTAGGGGGCGCCATCCTGCAGGGGGCACCATCTTTCCTCTGAGAGATCCTGAGCCTCCCCATCATAAATTACTCATGGCTCTGTTCCTCAAAGCGACACTGTTCCGCAGCCCCCATGTCAGCTACAGCTTGGCATTTGGACAAGGGGTCCCTATCTAAACAGCCCCTGTGTCCCACAACAAAGGGGGCCACATCTCTGTGCCGGCCGAGAGAGCCCCCTATGAACAGCCACCAGATGTCACCATCCCAGTGCCACCCATGGGAGCCCTAAATAAACAGCCCCGGAGGCGGCTGTGTTCCATCTGAAGCGACTCCTGACTGTTAGGTACATTGGGATCAGCGTCATAGAGGAACACACATGAAATCCATCCATCCTGGTCTTTAGGAGGCTCCCCCGTCGCTGCTGCATCCCAGCACCTCACACACACTTTAAGGGATCCTGAGCCACCTCGCTTGTGGGAATGGAGGGATGGAGAATGTGTGCAAACGGAGAGAGTGAGTGAAGTTGTGTGGAATGGATGGTTGGATGAATGGACAGTTGTGTATAGGGATGGATGGGTGGAGGCGTGTGTGGTCATGGATGGGTGGGTGGAGGGGTGTGTGGGGATGGATGGATGGTTGCACCTAAAGATGGATGGATGGTTGTATCTGGAGATGGATTGGTGGAGGGGTGGGTGGGGATGGATGGATGGATGGATGGATGGATGGTTGTTTCTAGAGATGGATGGGTGGCGGGGTGTGTGGTCATGGATGGATGGTTGCATCTAGAGATGGACGGATGGTTGTATCTAGAGATGGATGGGTGGAGGGGTGAGTGGTCATGAATGGATGGTTGCATCTAAAGATGGATGGATGGTTGTATCTGGAAATGGATGGGTAGAGGGGTGGGTGGGGATGGATGGATGGATGGATGGTTGTTTCTAGAGATGGATGGGTGGAGGGGTGTGTGGTCATGGATGGATGGTTGCATCTAGAGATGGATGGATGGTTGTATCTAGAGATGGATGGGGGAGGGGTGTGTGGTCATGGATGGGTCGGGTGAGGGCTGTGTGGGACTGTGTGGAGGGATGGATGGATGGTTGTATCTTAACACAGATAGGTGGGCAGGACATCGCTAGGGATGGATGGATGGTTGGATGGATGGATGGATGGATGGATGGATGGATGGATGGATGGATGGATGGATGGCGGGGTCGGTCTAGAGATGGATGGGTGGAGGGGTGTGTGGTTTAGGATGGCTGGATATGTCTAGAGAGGGAATGGTGGAGGGATGGAAGGATGAGAAGGGGATAGGCGGATTGATGTTGGATGCAGAGTCCGAGCTCTCTCTGTCACAGTGGCTGAGTCGGAGTTGATGTCTCTTTCTCTCCCCCAAACAGAGATGATCATGTCGGGTGAGTTTTGCAGCGATGACGGAGATGAAGAGCTTGATGGCCTCTGGTCCAGCCTCTCAGTCTTTATAACCCTCTTCCTCTTGAGCGTCTGCTACAGTGCCACCGTGACCCTGTTCAAGGTGAGAGAGAGAACATAGGAACGAAGGAATGAACGAGTTTAGCTCAGTAGAGGGCAGCTTGGAAGGGAAAGAAAGAACAGAAGAAGGAAAGAGAAAGAAGAATAGGTGAATAAGAGAGACAGAGTGAATGAGACACAGACATAAAAGCAGGAAGGGATGACAGACAGACAGACCGAGCAGCTCCCCCAGCGCTGACCCCTCTCACCCCTGCTCTCTCTGCCCCCCCGCAGGTGAAGTGGCTGTTCTCCACCGTGGTGCAGCTGAGGCGTGCGAGGGGCCCCGAGTACAAGAACGCTGTCCAGCGCATGGTGTAGGGGCCGCTGCCCCCGTCCGCCCGGAGACAAGGGGCCGGGACTCCCGGCTCTATTGGTGACACCACCCTGAGTCCCACAGCTGCCCCCCACCACTGCTGTGCCTCTGGGAGACCCCCTGGGGGAAGCGAGGAGCTCACCCCACATGACCTAATCCGCCCTCAGCCACTGGGGATGCTGCCCCGCTGGGAGCTGGGCTGAGACCGGACAACTCGTACCATGCAGGGAACCAGCACCCCTAGCGAGGAAACAACACGAGTCCCACTTCCCACCCTCCTGAGCCCAACAGCCCCTGCTCTAGGACTGGATCAGAGCCAGCGCCCCCTAGAGCGGAAAGGCCCCATATCCCCTTCCCCACCCCTGCGCCAGCCAGCCCCCCGCCCTGGGGCAGGACCATAGCCAGAGTTGTGTCTGTCGTGCTGTATTTTGCATATTTAGCTCTTCATTGGGATTTTTGTGTGTGGTGTGTGTGTGGGTGTGACTTTTGTTGTGTGCACTGAGTGACAATAAATAAATAAATAAATATACAAATCAGGCTCCATCTCATTCACAACCTCCATCCCCGACTTTCAGGGACCCCTGACACCCTCCAGAGGGTCATGTCGTGTCTGTAGGGGGCGCCTCCCAGCATGGAGAATAAAATGAAGGATGCCCGCTGCACTGGCCCCAATGGGAGACGGGGGCCTAGCTACGAACCCAGAGAGCTGGGACTGAGGGGCACTAAGGGGAGATCTCTGGGGCAGGGAATACCACTGATCAGGAAAGAAAGAAAGAAAGAAAGAAAGAAAGAAAGAAAGAAAGAAAGAAAGAAAGATATGTGCATGTCTGAGAATGGACGGATGTGTAGAGAGACACCGGGGGGCTGGGACATACAGTGGGTACCGTTCTCCTTGGTTAAATCCCCCAAACCACCCTGAAATGCAGCCACCAATTCTTAACTCCTTTTATTTTTGATCAAACACACAATTCCCGTGTAAGTTGCAAGTTAAACGGTGGATCAAATGAGACTCTTCTCCCTCGCCACAGTCCACGTTGACCAGACCTCAGGACACTACAGCCCTGCACACACAGACACACAAGGAAATCCAGTCCCTGCCGTGGGATGGGGGTGGAGGATTGAGGGGCACGGGGCTGAGCTCAAGCTCCAGCGTGGGCTGCCCCACGGGGACGTCCGGGGAAGGACTCTGCCCTCCCTGCTCTGGGTTCTGCGGAGCTCAGACCCTTCAGCGGCCGTTGTCGCGCCCTCCGCGCTGCCGTGGAACATGGTCCCTCCCAGTGTCCGGAGAGGGGGCCGGAGCCCAGGAGGGCTGAAGATGGAGGGAGGGAATGAAGAGGACGAAGCAGTGCTGTCCCCTCCTAGGAGCCCGGAGCCGGGCACTCACCGCACCTGTGGGACACAGAGAGCAGAGGGGTTCAGCCGGTGCCGCTCACGGGCAGCATCCTCGGCTGGGAGAGCAAGGCCAGAAGGGACCCTTGGGACCATCTAGCCTCGCCCAGCCACGCCTGCATCCTGCCAGGATGTCTGGGTTGAGCTGGAGCTCATCTTCCAGACAGAGACACCAGCCTTGTCAAACCGCCTCAGGGAACGGCCACTGCCCAGCGGGTGCCGCACATCAAGTCCCTGGGGAGCCGCAGCTGCCTCCGCCGATTCTCCCTGCTTCTGGTACCAGCCCCATTGCAACGCGGCCCGGCACAGAACCGGCTTCACGGGCACCTCTGGCCCTTTGTGCTTCTGGGCCTGACCACTGATCCTTAGTGATCACGGCTGAGTGCTTATTGATTGACCCTCATTGAGCCTTGCTCTTGGAACATTTCCTCTTGCTTCTTAATTAGGGATCATTCATTTTTGGTCATTGATCATTAATTCCTCATTATTGACAAGTGATTCTTATCAATTGATAATTATTAGCAGCGTATTGATGCTTGATCCTCGATTCTTTAACATTAATTACAGATCTGTGAGTGTTGATTATTGATAATTAATTGCAGATTAATGGCTATTCAGCATTAAGTACAGATCACTCCGTACTGACCAGGGATAGCCAATCCGTGATTATTGATTTCTCAGTGATAAATAATTGGAATTGATAATAGACTGTTCATTCTCGTGTGTTGATCACTGCCATATTAACCTTGATGTCAGCTCCTTAATTAGTGATGACGGGTGGTGGATTATTAATAAGTAATCGCTCCTGATTCTCTCTCATTGATCGTTGGTCACTGTCAGGAATCAGGGCTGGCAGCAGAGCCAGTCCCAGGCAACCTGACGTGCGCACCTGGCCTGGAGAAGGCTGCCTGATTGGCTCCCCCCTGATTGCTTGGCAGAGTCAGCAGCCCGGTTCATGAGCCCAGCGGAAGTTAAGCAGCTGCCCAAAGAATTTCCCCAGGGCTGCGATAGCAGCTGTGACTGCTTGTTCCAGCCCTGTTCCTCCCTTTTTCCCATCTGGGTCCAGCCCAGCTCCTGCCTTTTTCCCGTCTGGGTCCAGCCATGCGCCTAACCCTGGGCTCCAATTCCTGACTGTGGCTCTAGCCCTTGGCTCTGGCCTCTGACAATCACTGACTATGGGTGGTGATGGTGATGGTGATGGCGGCTGGCTGCATGCTGATGACGTGGGATCGATTCTTGAGCACGGGTTGTTGCTCTCAGCGGTGACGCGGGACCATGAAGGCAGCTGTTGCTCTTACCTTAAGCAGCGTGACGCCGGCGCTGTACAACAGGCTGAGCAGGAAGAGAGCAATGAAGGCAACAGGTGTCCAGAGACCGTCAGATTCCTCCTCTCCTCCTTCAACAGAGACGCCTTGGTCCTCCACTAGGCAGTGAGGAGCTGGGGATGAGACAAACGTGCCGGTTAGAGAGGCCTCTTTGTTAACCCAGGGAGCTGAGTGGGCACAGCGGGGAGCTCCGATCTGGGCTCTGGGCAGGAGAGAGGCCAGGGGAGACCGGGCAGGCTGCAGGGAGAGACCCCCCGTCACAGGCTGCAATTCTCACAGCAGCCTCAGGGATTTCAGCCCCAACTTCCATTAAATTTCACGCCCTTTGGCTCCTTTACACACCTCAGCCACCTCGAGCATGCGATTCCCCTCCCCAGGCCAGCAACAGAGCTGGGCTGAGACCTGCCAATGCATAGCTCAATGGGGCCACGCACACCCATCCAACAGCGGCATCTTCCCAGCCAATGCCAGCTTGAGCCATGCTGGGACCAGTTCCCGGGCAGCAGAAGCACCAATTCCCCCCGATCCCTATTCTGGGGACCTGGGGAATTTACCCACAGAGCTGTTCTGAGACCTCCCTCAACTCGTGTCATCCCATGGGCAGTGAACAGAGCACTAGGATGGGACTCAGGACCCCCAGGGTCTATTTCCAGCTCTGTCATTGACACTGCAGAACCTCAGGAAATTCACCTCCCCTCTCTGTGCCTCAGTTTCCCTTCACACCCTTTCTCTGTTTGGATATTAAGCTCTTCTGGTTGTGCAGCTCCTAGCACATTGGGGTCCCAAACTCAGTGGAGACCTCTACACACAACTGTAATACACCTAATAACGGGGCCATCTGATGGGAACAACTTTTAAGCCACTACCCGCTTGGACTCCATTAAAACCCATGCTCCTAGAAGGGGAAAGATCTGTAGCCCATCGCCACATTTGGGCAACACCTGACCAGCCCACCCTCAAGCCCTACGAAAAGGGGGGAAAGGCACGGCCAGCCCATCAGCAACACCCTGAGCTGCCCCATATTCTCAGACACTGGAACAGAAGTGATGGCCCCCAACTGACTTCTCCCTTGGGGCGACTCTGCCACCATCACACAGCAGTGACCTCAGTCCCTGTAGGCAGATGTCTCCATGGCCCATTTCTAATTCCTTCAGCCGTCTATGTGGTTGTGTCATGGGGACTGAGTAAAGACCTCTCCCAACTCATCCCACATGGGACACCGTTCAGTCAGAGCCCCTTTCACCCACCACCAGCCTGGGCTCCCCTGGGAACCCGTTCCCAAGAGTTGGAAGGACTCACAGCCCAGCATTCCCTGAGCCTGTCCATGTGTCTTGTCAATGGCATGAACATCGCCTGGGAAATGGCCTGGAGCCTCCTTAATTTTGTACACACCTGGGCACTCAAAGGGACATCAGGATCACAGTCCCGCTCCGCTTTATCTGGGAAACTACAGTTATTGAAACATCGTGGCCCAGAGACAATGATTCCCTCTGGGTTTGGTTTACAGCCACAGTGGAAGACCACAGCTCTCCAGATGTACAGGCTGAAAACTTAATTCTCCCACCAACGCACTCTATGACCTGGGCCATAGAGTTCGGTGGTGGATAATTGACATGACCTTCCTAGCTCTGAAACCTTGACTGGTGCATTTGTAGATCTTAAGGCCAGAAGGAACCATGACAGCATCAGGTCTGACCTCCTGTATGCCACAGGCCAGAGAATCTCACCCAGCTAGCCCACTATGGAGCCCAATGACTTGTCTTTGATGGCCGCATATCTTCCAGAAGGGACCCCAGGCTGGATGTACAAATCTCAAGAGATGGAGACTTCACCACTTCCACTGGAAGTTAGTTCCAAAGGTTTCCTTCCATATGTTGTGCCTTATTATTAATTTGTTCTCTCTGCATTTAACTTCCAGCCATTGGCACCTCTTAAGCCTTTCTATACTAAGTTAGACACCTTTAGTGCCTAGTGTTTTCTCGCTGTGACACAGGGCCAGAAAGGGTTACACAACTAGTAGGCTACTTAACCCAGATTCAACCTACAGAGACATAGTTAGTACTTCCCATTACGCCTCTGATATTTAGGGCAATGATGAAGCTCCTCCACTCCTGTCTGTTTCTGGCAAGTCTTTCAAAGGTTCCCCAGCTGTGCCCCAGATTTCTCTTTACAGACATAGTAGTAGATAATGTTTGTGATGTTGTCATCGGCACCGACTTCCCCTCTGCCCAGTGGGTGCTCTGCCCCTGGCCCCACCCCTGCCCCGCCTCTTCCCACCCCTGCACTGCCCTTGCCCCACCCCCATTCCACCCCTTGACCAAAGTCCCAGCCCCACCCTGCCTTTTCTCACCCCAGCCCCGCCCTCTTCCCACCCCATTCCACCCCCTTCCCCCAAGTCCCCACCCCTGCCCTGCCTCTTCTCCGCTTCCTCCCCTGAGCGCACGGCGTCCCCACTCCTCCCCCTCCTCCCGGAAAGTCCTAAGCGTCGCCAAACAGCTGTTAGGCAGCAGGGGGGAGCAGGAAGCTGGGAGGGAGGGGGAGGAGCAGGGACATGGCACGCTCGGGGGAGTGGGAGAAGGAGACGAGGAGGGGGGAGCTTGGCTGCTGCTTGGTGCAGAGCACCCGCTAATTTTTCCCTGTGGGTGCTCCAGCCCCGGAGCACCCACGGAGTCGGCGCCTTTGGGTGTTGTGTGTTTACATATATATTGTTAGAGGTTGACAATGTAACCAAACAGTTCCTGTCTATCACTGTACTCTGCTGATTCAGAAATCAAAAGGAGATATTGACATTTAAATGAACTGTGAAGGTAGTGATATCACTGTCTTAAATTCTCTTTGAAGTATATAGAATCATAGAATATACAGTAAAGTACCTGCACATGGTGGGAGATAGGCAATTGCTTTATGTTAATCCAGGTAGCTAATTACTGGTGATGCTTAGGAAATAGGAAGTTACTTCAAAGGCACTATCCTTCACCCAAGGAATACCTGCTGTCAAGAGGCTGACAGTAGCCTGCCAGGGGTCTATAAAAATTCTTGGGCCCTGATCCTTTCATCTCAGATCTGCTTAAGCTTCGTCAGGGGAAGTTTGAGTCATAAGACAGAGGCCTCCAGTTCTATTCTGGATCACCCTGATATTGGCCATGGACATTGGACTATAACCTGATAAACTGATTCTAGAAGGGACTCGTTGCAACTCTGAAGCTAACCATCTCTGCTATGAAACTGACCTAAGAACTCTATTCCTACCTGTACTTTTTAACCAGAAGTCTCTCTCTCTCTCTTTTCTTTTTTAATAAATTATAGTTTAGTTAATAAGAATTGGCTGTAAGCATCTATTTGGGTAAGATCTGAAATATTCATTGACCTGATGGGCAATGTCTCCGATCCCTTGGGATTGGCAGAACTTTTGTATGATTAACAAGATTTTCCATAATCCTCATCATATTTGACTTGGCTGTCTGGGTGGGAGCTCAAGGCTGGGTTGCTTTAAGGGAACTGTATTTCTGGATTCTGGGTAATCAGTAAGGCATTGTAGAAGCTGTTTTGTTGTTAGTTTGGTGAATCTATCAGAATAACCACCAGTTTGGGGGATTGTCTGCCCTATTCTTTGCAATATGCCCTACTTGGGCCATCTCAGCATGGCCCACCAGGGACCCCGGTCACTCTCCATGGAGGTACTTATACATATCAATGAAGCCATCTCTTGAATGTCTCTTTCATAAGCTCAGCCGATTCGGCTCCTCCCATCTCTCACTGGAAGGTATTTTCTCCAGCCCTCTAATCATTTTTCTAGTTCTCTTTTGCACTCTCTCCAATTTTTCAAACTTCTTTTTGAATATGTTGACATAACAATGGCGGTACTGCATCGGACCAGTCATCCATCTACCCCAGTAGCCTGTCTTCCAACAGTGGCTGATACCAGATGCATCAGATGGAATGGCCAGAATGAGGCAATTATCGAGTGATTAATCCACTTTCATACAGTCCCAGCATCTGACCGTAAGAGGCTTAGGGACACCAAGAACATAGGGGTGCATCACTGACCATCTTGGCTAATAGCCACTGATGGACCTATTCTCCATGAATTTATCTAATTCTTTGCTGAACCCAGTTATGCTTTTGGACTTCACAACATCCACAGGTTGACTCTGTGTTGTGTGAAGAAGTACTTCCTTGTGTTTGCTTAAAACCTGTGGCCATTTAATTTCATTGAGTGACCCCTGGCTCTTGTGTTATGTGAAGGAGGAAATAACACATCCTGATTCACTTTCTCACCACACGCCATGATTCTATAGACCTCTCTCAAATCCCCCCTAGCTGTCTCCTTAGATGAACAGTGCCAGCCTTTTTAATCTCTCCTCATGGAAGCTGCTCCGTAGCCCTGTTGCTCTTCTCTGTACCTTTTCCATTTCTATTATATCTCTTTTGCGATGGGGCGACCAGAACTGCACGCAGTATTCAAGCTGTGGGCATACCATGGATTTATACAGAGGCAATATGGTACTTACTGTCTTATTATCTGTCCCTTTCCTAATGGAGCCTAACATTCTGTTACCGCTTCTGACCATTCCTGCACATTGACCCCAGAACTGGATGCTGTATTCCAGTGTCGGTCTCCCCAGTGCCGTACTCAGAAGTGAAATCACTTCCCCTGATCACCACTCACCTGTTCACACATCCAGGGACAATGGGGACAGAGCTGGTGGGAATGAAGGCTCCTAACTCAGTCTCACCCTGCCGCCTAGCTCCCTGCAGACATAACACCAGGTTCCTGGAGGCTCTGCCTCCACCTTATGTGGTCAGGTGAGGACGCATCTGCTAGGGGTTCTGACACCAGAGTGGCTAGGGCTACATTGCTGGACAGGTGCAATGGTTAAGACACAAGTCTTGGAGATGGGGGGTCAGGGCTCTATTCCCACCTCTCCCACTGACCTGCAGTGTGACCAGAGACAAGCCACTTGGGCTGGGGTCTTTAAAGGACTCTTAGGCAATTAGTTGCCACTGAAATAAACTCATAATTCCAGGGGGAGATTGGTGTCTCACCCCTTCGAGCATCCCAGATATAATCCTTTTGTGCCAAAATACCCCCTCCCAGCCTCTCTGTGATGAGACTGTGAGCACCTTGCATTAAGGATGTTTGCTCTGTGTGTTCATGCAGCACCCATCACAATGGGGCCCTAACCTTGGTCAGGACACCTAGGAGCTGCAATATCATGAACAATAGCAAGTCACTGCCGAGGGATGGGCAGCCAGACTCATGACACTGCATGAGGATGGAGGGATGCATAGGGGATATTGCATAATTTCGGACGGATGGATGGATGTTGTAGACGCAAAGATAGACAGATGACACTGCTGATGTTGGACGGATGGACAGGGATTGCAAAAGGGAGAACAGACAAAATCAAATATTGCCAAGGGAAAGATAGATAAACAGACATAGTGCAGAGAGAGAGACTGCAGGTGGGCAGGAAAATGGACAGCTAGTAAAGAGGGAAAAACAGACAAAGGTATGGCAGAGGATAGGATGGATGGATAGATCCTGCAGAAGGAAGCTTTGATGAATAGATCTAGATAATGCATAAAATAATGCATAAGGAGACTGGATGGATAGTAAGAGATACTTCAGAAAGAAGGGTGGTGAATGGATAGAGATGATGTAGGAGGGAGGCTGGGCTGGTGGATAAGACATCCAGATGGCCCCTGCTAGAAGAAGACATCCCATTGAACACAAACTCTGGCATGCTGCATTTTTATTTGGGCATATTCCACACACAGCCCATGCTCTGTACACCAGAGCTCCCACAGCTTTACACACAAGCTAAGACGAATCCCAGACCCCACGAGGTTCCCTGGCCATCTCAGATACGCCGTGAGGAGCCCACGAGGCTCTGCTCCTCAGTAGCAGGTGACGTCGGTATCGGACAAGATCACAGAGACATTGACGGCGGTGGGTTTACCGGAGGCTTTGTCCACGCTCCGGTGGATGAAGGTCATGGGCAGACCCTCATGCCCCACCACGCAGGCGTACGTGTCCCCCCGTCCCCATTCAGATGCCAAGACATTGAGCTTGCTGTAGATGAAGTAGCGCTCCTCCTTCCCGGCCTCCCGGACGGGGCCGATGTTGGTGTAGGCTTCCTGGGGCACGGGCCGGTCCTGCTGGGTCCATGTCACCAAGACGGCTCTGGGCCGGAAGCCGGAGGCCAGGCAGGTGATGGTGGCCGATTCCCGGAGAGCCAGCTCCTCAGCGTGAGGAGGGAAGATGTAGACAGAAGGGTTACGGGGAGAGACCGCTGCAACAAGGAAACACCAAAGGGTTAATTGTGGGGGATGAGAACCAGGAGTCCTGGCTGCCATCCCCCACACAACCCCCCCTGCTATAACCCACTGGACCCCACCCCTCACTCTACTCCCAGAGCTGGAAAAAGAAACCAGGAGTCCGGACGCTCCGTCCCCTTCTGTCTCATAAATTTGCACATTTCATCCCACCCACAAATGTGTAATGCCTAGTCTCACTGACCTGATGCCAGATCAGAGCTAGCACCCCCTGGAGACGAAAGGACCTGGGTCCCATTCCCCACACCCTGAGCCAGCCAGCTTGGAGCTAGCAGCCCCTACGGGGGAAAGGAGGGTTCTTACCATGAATCTTGTGGATGCTCTTGACAATGGCCGATGGGATGTCTGGGTGCTTCACTGTGCAGGTGAACTCCTCCCCCGCCTGCCACTCCTCCACGCACACCCGCAGGATGCTGGTTGCACTGTAGGTGCCATTTTCCTGCAGCACCGGCTCCCTGGAGACCATGGCCAATGGGCCCCCGCTACCCCGGTTCCAGGAGACCTCCAGGCTTCCGGGGGTCTCCATGCTACTCACCAAACAACTGATGGTGGCGTTCTGCCCTATGTAGAGATCCTCCAGGGAAGGGGGAAGGAGAAAGACCTCCAGAGGATGTTGATTACAGTTTCTGCCACCTGGTTGGGGGCAGGAGGCAGCGTTGAGGCCTGAGATGAGTGAATACTCAAGAGGCACCAGCTGATAACTAAGTGCCTCTGTCTCAGGGGTGCAAAGCCCAGGGGCTGTTTTGGGAAGGGGCCGAGGGTCATTGGGGTGGGAAATAGGGCACTGGGTTCCCTGAGGGAAGGGGAAGGACCCTCATCTCATGTGGTGTCGGGAACGGCGGCTGAGGTTTTCCAACACACCCAGGGATTGCGATTCCTGGGTCCAATTATTATTATTTGGGTCTCTGGGTCCCATGAGCAGATCTGAAGGTCTATGGCTCCGATGGGAGAAAGCCCCATTGTGGAAAACATGGCAGGGGACAGACCTGCCATGTTTGCTCAACTCAGGGTCCTTCCAGCCTGAAATTCATGAGCTCAATGAAGATGACAGAGATGGCAGCTGGGACACAGAGAGGAGAAATGACCTGCCCATGGTAATTCCTGACTCCTTTCCCCCATGCTGTAATCACTAGACACTACTCCCCTCCCAGAGCTGGGGATAGAACCCAGGAGTCCTGGCTCTCAGCCCCCTGCTGGAAGTACTAGATCCCACATCCAGAGCTCAGGATACAACTTGCATCCCCGAAACTCCTCCCCACTACACAGGCAGAAGGTGCTGATTATATTTTACCGCAGTGATATTCTGGCTGCTGGTCTCCCAAGGTCCCTCAGGGGTTGAGACCACAACTCTCACTGCAAGCCGATGTGGGAGTTGAGAGCGTGAATCCCTTTGGAAACCCCAGCATTGAAGCCTGAACTGGTGCTAGCTCCCTCACTCGCCCCTGGGGGTAATGGGGGCCTTGACCATATTGGGATGAACAACCCTCTCATCGCCCTTTGGAAGCTTCAACTCACAATTCCCTGCCTTCACCTTGACCTTCAAGGTTTCATTCAGCGTCATGTGCCACACCAGGCAGAAATACTGGGGCCCCACTTCTCCTTCCCCCTTGGGCCTGGGGACTCTCAAGATGCTCTGAGCGGAGTAGGCCTGGCCAGATCTGACGATGGGGCCACTGCTGTACTGGGAGGCAGGAACTATGGAGCCGTTGTGCTCCCAGCGGAAACTGATGTCTGCTGGGAACAATCCAGTGACGTCGCAGAGGAACGTGTGGGAATCTCTCTTCCCTGGAGTTTCCTCTGGGTCCGGGCAGGAGACACTGGCTGAGACCGTAGGCTCATGGGCAGGGTAGGCTGGAAGGGACAGAGATGTGATATGAAGCTAATTTCTCTCCCGGAGATGGACTATGTCTCCACTGAGTCCCTCAGTCGAACATGTGAGGGGTGACCAACCTTGGCCATATTTATTATGGTATTTGCTGTTTTTCCTTAAATCCACAGCTCATGCGATGGCCAGGGAATCTCAGCTTTCATTTAATCAAAAAAGGAAGGGTCTGTCCCCACTGACTGCAAAGAAAAGTTTGAAAACATGATCCCCACACACTCCCTTTAGCTTCCCGGCTCACCAACCAGAAAGCAAATGAAAGCAACCCAACATTTATAAAAATCTCTAGATTTCTTTGCACCCATTTCACAACTTTGTGGTTTGAAAAATTGAAAAGGGCTCAAAGAAGAGCCTCAATGATGATTCAACAGATGTAAATGAGAGATTTAAGGAGTTATATTAGTTCAGTTCAGGGCAAACTGAAGAAGTGACTTGATTAGTGTATGAATACCTTCCCAGAGAGAAACTGTCGGGTACTAAAAAGTTCTTTAATCTAGCAGAAAAGGCAGAACAGGAACCAATGGCCGGAAAGTGAAACCAGTCACATTCAAATTCATTGTAAGGCAACAATATTGGAAGAAAACCATCAGAACAAACTATCAAGGGAAGTGGTGAATTCTCCATCCCTTGAGGGGTTCCAATCAAAACGGGATGTGTCTCTAGATGAAGCTTTAGTCAAAGACATGTTACTGGACTTGATAAAGGGGTAAATAGGTGAAATACTCTGGCCAGGGAAACATGAGGTCTGACTAGATGACCGAATGATCCCTTCTGGCCTCAGACTCAATGAATCTAACTTTTATGGATCCTCCTCTATTTCCTCACCACCCTAATGGATTCTAGTGAATTGCAAGGGCTTCATTTTCCATGGCCAAAGCTGGTCTGAAAACCTTCACCATTACTATTATTGTGGTGGGGTCTACTGGCTCAAACCGAGACTGCAACCCCCTCCCGCTAGGTGATGTACGGACGTGAAAGAGAGCTCCGTTCCAGAAACAGACACTGGCTGAAAGAAACCAAGGAGCTTTATCCCCACTTTGCAGGCTCAGGCACAGAGCAAGAGTAAAGTGATTTTGGCTGAGTTTGCAAAGGGAGTCAGGACTTAAACACAGACATACTCACTCGTGTCCATGAGTGGCATATCCTGGGTGACTTCTCCAAAACAAGGAAGTTTCACTTTGCAAGTGAAGTTGGTCCTGCTCTTCCATTGCTCCAAGGTTATTTTGTGGGTGCTGGTGATGCTCTGAGTCCCATTGGCTTGTTCCGGGGCTCCTGTCTCCACCTCAGAGCTGGCTTTCCCATCCACTTCCCAAGCCACCTGAACATCTACCAAGATATAGCCCAGCACCAAGCACGTCACACGGGCTGTCTCCCCAATCAGGTCATCGTAGGACGGCTCGGTGACATAGACGGATGGAGCCACTGAGTTACTGAGACAGGCTGAGGAAATACAAAGGACTCATCTCAATAGGGAAAGAAGAGCAGAAGACTCCATGAATTCCCTGGGCCATGAAGGATACTACAGTGATGGGTGTTACAGAAGATTAGAGAGATACTGTCATTCCCCTAATTTTGTGATCCCTCAATTTCATGGGATGTTAGAAGGAAGGAAGAGAGAAACTATTGAAAAAAAAGCCTCTTTCTAGCTATCTAACAATCCCTTTCTGCCTCTCCATCTACACTTTCCTGTGCAACATCTATGGCTCCATCTATTTATTAATAATTATTCACATATATACATCCCCTTTCTCACTCCATCCATCCATCATACCTATCTTTCTATCCAACCATCATATCCATCTTTCCTTCCAGTCATTCATCCTTCTAGCCACAGGATCTATCTCTCTATCCATCCAACCACCATATCTATCACTGCATCCATCCATCCCTCTCCCCACCCACTCCCAGTATCCATCTCACTATTGTATTTCTAAGTCACCCATCACCCTGGGATCTGGGCACAGTCCCACCTACCCTTAGGCAAGGCTGGTTTTTGAGTAATCCTTCATCCCACCCCGCCATGCATGGCCATAGCCCCTCACCCAAGCACTTGCTGGTGTTGTGCATGAAGTGCTCCGTTCCCCTCGCTGGGTGGGTCACTTTACAGGTGTAAGAGTAGCAGCCGTGTTAGTCTGTATTCGCAAAAAGAAAAGGAGGACTTGTGGCACCTTAGAGACTAACCAATTTATTAGAGCATAAGCTTTCGTGAGCTACAGCTCACTTCCTCAGATGCATATCGTGGAAACTGCAGCAGGCTTTATATATACACAGAGAATATGAAACAATACCTATTCCCACCCCACTGTCCTGCTGGTAATAGCTTATCTAAAGTGATTTCCAGCACAAATCCCTGTGCTCTGTCAGAGAGAAAGGCAAGTCAGGACGTTAAGAACTGAGAATCCTAAACCCAAAGAATGGTGGGACTCCAACCTCATAGGGGGCTCTACAGAGCCAGGAGCCCTGGCTGTCAGCCTGCTCCCCTCTCTATTCCACCAGACCCCACTCCTTCCCAGAGTCCTAGAGAGAACCCAGGAGCCCTGGCTCCCAACCCCCATACACACACAAACCCACTAGATCACTCACTCCTTGAAGAGCTTGTGATGCATACAGAGAGATGCGCTGAAAGGAAACATTTGAATAGCTATTATCTCACTACCCTTCCCTTTCCAGGATCAGTCTATCCCCAGACCTACGAGAGGAGTGGGGTCTTGTGGCTTAGAATGGGGGGGCTGGGAGCCAGAACTCCTGGGTTCTATCCCCAGCTCCAGGACAGCAGTAAAGTCGGTTTTTTCACACACACGCCCCCCCATGGCAGGTTCTCTAAAAGACACCCCCCCACACACACACCAGAGACTTCAATCTTTTCTGCGCTCTGCAGGCTTCATGACTGAATCTCTGGTGAAAACCAACAAACAACCAATATGGGCCAAAAAGGGGAAGTTGAGACAAGTGAAAGTTGTTTTTTCACGCCAGCACTCGCCCCATCCAATCCAATTTTCACACCTTCTCACCAGCTTCAACACTAAAAGCTCCTGAGTGGGCGTCACTGATAGATAACAACCTATAATTATCTTTGATGACCATTGTGGGGGAAGAAGAGGGGATGTCCGACAGGCAAAGAAACCTCAGATGAACAATCCAAATGACACAGACCACAGTGGGACACATGGACAGAACCCCCCGGTCTCCAGGGCCGGGCTGCAACCCACCATGGCTGATAATTTGGTGAGTAAATTAGAGGAAAGCGGCTGCTATTGGGGTGAGTACAGGGGGTGTTTTAACCCTATCAGAGTGAGCACCTTTAGGGAAGAAAACTTTGAAGAGAGGGGAGCAGGACTCCTGGGTTCTCTCCCCAACTCTGGGAGGGCAGTGGGGTCTGGTGGTTAGAACTGGAGTGGTTCTGGAAGCCAGGACTTCTGGGTTCTATCCCCAGCTCTGGGAGGGGAGCTGGGACAAGTGGGTAGCGCAGTGGGGGCTGGAAGCCAGGACTCCTGGGTTCTCGCCTCAGTTCTGGGAGGGGAGTAGATTAGAGTAGGGGGGCTGGGAGCCAGGACTCCTGGGTTCTCTCCTCAGTTCTGGGAGGGGAGTAGATTAGAGTAGGGGGCTGGGAGCCAGGACTCCTGGGTTCTCTCCTCAGCTCTGGGAGGGCTGTGGGGTCTAGTGACTTAGAGCGGGGGGACTGGGAGCCAGGAGTGTTGTGCTCTGTTCTCACCTATGAAGGGCAGTGGGGTACATCCCCCTGTGTGGACCCAAAACCAGGGCAGGGTGCAGAACATGGCTCCCCTGCAGAGCCTGGATATGCTGGGGAGGTCGGGATGGGTAACATAGGCAGCGCTGTGCCCCCAGCCCCCCACAGAGACAGGGGAACAGAGGTGCTTATCTCACACTCCACCTATAAGCTGGGATAACAGCTTTGAAAGGGGTCCAGAGCTGGGCTAGAAGGGGCTGCACATCAGGAGTGAGGGGCACCGGCAGGGCTGTGGGGGAGCCCAGGGCTGTGCTGGCAGGGGCTGTGGGTCGGGAGTGAGGGGCAGAGGCAAGGCCGGGGCGGGGCTGGGCTGGGGTAGCAGGGGCTACAGGTTGGGAGTTAGGGGCACCAGCAGAGCTGGGGGGAGCCAGGGCTGCGATAGCAGGCGGCTGTGTGTTGGGAGTGAGGGGCTCCGGCAGGCCTGGGGGGAGCCCAGGGCTGGGCTAGCAGGGGCTGCAGGTCAGGAGTGAGGGGCACTGGCAGAGTTGTGGGGGGCAGGGCTGGGCTAGCAGGAGGATGGGGGTCAGGACTCAGGGACATAAGCAGACATGGGGTGCTCAGGGTTGGGGGGCTGAAACTAGAGGTTTGGGGGAACAGCTGAATTGTTTCTAAGGGACTTTTGTTGTCTCCTCTCTTTAGCCCAGTCGCAAATATCTGAAACCAAAAACTTTCTAAACTGGGGCATAAATTTCCCTTTGCATGTCCCTTGTCAGAGGTAAAACCCTAAACTCACCGAGTGTGGGAACATGTCTCTCTGAGCCGTCCCAGCCTCCCTCCACCAGCTCTGTGCTCATGCTCCATGCTGAGGGCCGAGCGTGGGGAGTTCCCAGCACAGCTAGATGTCAGCTTGGCTGCCTGGGGCTGGACGTAACTGGCAGCCCCTGTTCGGGCAACAGCTCAGAGTTCAGGATCCTAATTTGGCCTTTGAGTTGAGCTGGCTCCGTTTTTGCAGCGCATTCAGCTGGTGACGCGTTGGGCTTCCTTTCCAGGGGGGATGAGCTCTGAGGTCTCGGGCTAAAGCCCACTGGAGATGCAGACCCCGGTAACTGCTCCCCAATGCACCTCAAGTTTGGGCTTCTAGAAAGTGAGGCCACTGAAATTCTTGGGAGATTTCTCCTGTAGAGTTTAGGAAAGTGTCCAGCAAAATCTTCATCCAAATTGGTTAGAATATGAGTGTTTCTTGAGTGGGAATCTGGCTAGAAAGGTCGTGAGCAAGGGGGCGTGAAAACCAGTCGACTACTGAGTTTGGGGGAGGGAAGGTTTTTTACTCTAACCCCAGAACTCTGACCCTAAACCAAACCTTAAACCCAACTACTTAGACACCCAACTCTGTCCTAACTCCCTAACCAGGACCCTAACCCCAATGGACAGATGCACCAACTCCTTAACCCCAACACCCTAATCCTTGCCCTTTCCCTATAGTCCTATCCTCAACCTGACCCCTGGCTCTCTAGCCCCTACTCCCTAACTCTGACACTCAACTCTGACCCTCTCGTCAAACCCAACCCCTAACCCTAACGTCCCAACCTTATCCCCGCAACCCTGACTTTAGATCGCTTAGGCTGCAATGGTCCTGGGATCAGTAGAGTCCTCATTCTTATTTCTCTTTAAAGCTCCCGGTGCAATGGGTCCCTGATCCTAGATTGGGTTTTCTAGACTGCTGTGATACAAGTACTAACGACCAATTATACCCCTAACCATAACCCCAGCTCTAACCCTAACCTCCCCACCTTGACCCTCTAAGCACCATAGTTTTTATGTCTCCAGTCTAGTATCAAGCATCCCAAAACAGGTTTCACAGTAATAGCCATGTTAGTCTGTATTCGCAAAAAGAAAAGGAGTACTTGTGGCACCTTAGAGACTAAGCAATTTATTTGAGCATGAGCTTTTGTGAGCTACAGCTCACTTCATCGGATGCATACTCCTGCTGGTAATAGCTTATCTAAAGTGATCATCAAGTTGGGCCATTTCCAGCACAAATCCAGGTTTTCTCACCCTCCACCCCCCGCCACACAAACTCACTCTCCTGCTGGTAATAGCCCATCCAAAGTGACCACTCTCTTTAAAATGTGTATGATAATCAAGGTGGGCCATTTCCAGCACAAATCCAGGTTTTCTCATCCCCCCACTGCCCTCCAAAAACCACACACACAAACTCACTCTCCTGCTGGTAATAGCTTATCCAAAGTGACCACTCTCCTCACAATGTGTATGAAAATCAAGGTGGGCCATTTCCAGCACAAATACAGGTTTTCTCACCCCCCCCCACCCTCTTTTCTAAAAAAAACACACACACAAAAACTCACTCTCCTGCTGGTAATAGCGAGAGTGAGTTTTTGTGTGTGTGTTTTTTTGAAAAAAGGGGGTGGGGGGGTGAGAAAACCTGTATTTGTGCTGGAAATAGCCCACCTTGATTATCATACACATTTTAAAGAGAGTGGTCACTTTGGATGGGCTATTACCAGCAGGAGAGTGAGTCTGTGTGGCGGGGGGCGGAGGGTGAGAAAACCTGGATTTGTGCTGGAAATGGCCCAACTTGATGATCACTTTAGATAAGCTATTACTAGCAGGAGAGTGGGGTGGGAGGAGGTATTGTTTCATGGTCTCTGTGTATATAATGTCTTCTGCAGTTTCCACAGTATGCATCCGATGAAGTGAGCTGTAGCTCACGAAAGCTCATGCTCAAATAAATTGGTTAGTCTCTAAGGTGCCACAAGTACTCCTTTTCTTTTCATCCCAAAACAAGAACTATCAGAACTTGCAAATTAGTCCCTTGGGTTAGGAACCAAGAGTTTCACTAACTCCCTCTGAGAAATGGCATCAGACCCGGTAGGAATCTGATGGTTGAATGACTACAAGATTGGCTAGAAATCCAATCATAACACAACAAATATTGAACTTGTGAGTGGAAAGGTATTTGACCCAAACCATTAAACCATCACCCTTAATTCTACCCCACCAACCTCTAGCCCTTAACCCCAGCACCTAACCCTAACTCTTAATCCTCCTCCCCTATGTATAATGATAACCCGAAGTCTAACCCAAAGGGCCCATATATCCTGGGTTGACTTGTACAGCCCCAGTCTTTCCTGCAATGTCCTGGGAACTCATTGGGGATATCTAACAATGTGCGTTTGAGCCATAGAAATGCTTACGAGCCAGTAGAGGCCAAAGAACCTAGGTTCTTTGGCCCCTAGGTTCCGCCTAGGAACCTAATGAGAATATAACATTTACCCAAACTAAAATCACTAGTACAACGGGGTCTGTGCAGCACAAGTTAAATTGGGGGCCCTGCTCCTGGTCACTCTGTGACTCCGCCGGGAAGACGGGGGCAGCCTCTCTCAGGCACCCACTTACACACATCAGTGTCACCACAAGCTGTCTGCTGTGCTGAATGGAGCAGGGTGGGGCTCCGTTAGGGGACACTCTCCCCCGGCATTGAGTGCTGGGCCCAGGGCCACGCTAGGGCCCCCGTGCTGCATGGAGCGGGGTAGGGGCTGCGTCTCATGGCCTCGCTCTCTCTCCCTTTGCAGTCAGCCCCACGGCCCCGTCTGTCTTCCCCCTGACCTCCTGCACCGGCAACGACACCCCCCAGGTCACCTTCGGCTGCCTGGCCAAAGGATACTTCCCCGAGCCGCTCACCATGACGTGGAGCCCAAGCGTCGCCCCCTCGGGCGTGAAGACCTATCCCTCCCTGCTGCAACCTTCCAGCGGCCTCTACGCGCTCAGCAGCCAGGTCACCGTCCCGTCCAGCAGCTGGAAGTCTAACACCTATAGCTGCAACGTACAACACCGGCCCACCAGCTCCAGCATCTCCAAGGAAATCCCAAGTAGGGACAGCGCGGCGCAGCCCGGGGGGGAAGGGCAGGGGTTGGGGCTCTCTCAGGTCCCTGATCTGGTGACTGGTGCAGGGAGAGAGGATGGGAGCCTGCCGGCGCTGTGAGCCAAGGGAGTCACCACTGTGGGAGGAGAGATGGAGAGAGAGAGACACCACAGAGAGATGGGAGTGAATAGGGACAGGTAGATAGTGTTGGGTATGGAAAGAGAGAGACCACGCACCAAAGGGTGGAGGGACGAAAAGAGAGACCATGCAAAGAGAAGCGATGGGTGCTGCAATGCAGGGAAAGGGGCAGAGGGCTCAGTAGGGAGCCCAGTGCTGCAGGGAGTCAGGGCTCAGTAAGGGGCGCCATGCTGTGGACAACAGGGTGCTGGGGCTTAGTAGGGGGCACTGTGCTGCAGGGAGTGAGGGCGGCCCAGGAGGGGTCTGTACAACAACTAACCCCTGCCACCCTTCTCCCAGAGCCCATCCCCATTGAACCCGAGGTGCACGTCCTCCACTCCTCCTGCAACAGCAAGCCAGGTGCCATCCAGCTGGTGTGCTTCATCTCCGGCTTCTACCCCAAGCCTTTGACGGTGGAATGGCTGGTGGACGGCAAGCCCGGGCAACTTTCTGGTGACACCGACTCTGCCAAGAAGGACGCTGATGGCCCCACCTTCAGGACGCGCAGTAATGCCAGTGTCTCCCAGGACGAGTGGCTGGAGGGCAAGACGTACACCTGCCAGGTGTACCACCCGGGCACTGGGAGCAAAAAGCAGGACCACGCCCACAAGTGCAGAGGTGACACTGAGCGGGGCCAGGCTGCCTAGGAAGGGGAGGGGGCACCAGGCTGGGCTCGAGGCAGGAGAGGAGTGGTGGGGGGAGACTGGGATGGGCTTTTTAGGGGACAGGGCATGAGAGGAGACTAGGATGGGCTTGGGCAGGGGAGACCCAGCGTAGTGGCTGACCCAGGCTCTCCCATCCCCAGAAGAAACAACATCTTCCAGCAACATCCAAGTCTTCCTGGTGCCCCCATCCCCCACCGCCCTGTACGTGACCCAGAGACCCATGCTCACCTGCCTGGTGGTCAACCTGCCGAGCGACTCCGGCCTCCGGGTGGTCTGGTCCCGGGAGAAGCCAGAGTCCATTAGCCCTGATATCCTGACCCTCAATGAGCACTTCAACGGCACCTTCACCGCCTCCAGGTCCATGCCCATCTTCACCCGCGACTGGGAGGATGGAGAGACCTTCACCTGCAAAGTGGAGCACTCAGATCTACCCTCGCCTCTCATCAAATCCATCTCCAAGAAGCCAGGTAAGAGGAGCTCAGGGTCCCTAAGGGGAAAGACTCCCCTATCCCCACCCCCAGCAGGGGGGGATGCTCCTTAAGAGGAAGCCCCAACCCCCAAAAACCTGGGATCCTGCCCCTGAGTCCCTTTCCATCCCCAAATCCACACCCTCAAATTGTGCTCCAGAGATACCAGCTCCCAGTCCCCAGCCCCTCCATCCTGAAGGAGAGAGGGGATGTTCCTACCATCCTACACACACACACACACACACACACACACACACACCATCCTTATCCCCATGTGCCCCAGGTGAGTAATGTGCTTGGCTCATCTGTGTCCTCCATCCCCATCCACCGAAGGAAAGCACTCCACCCCCGGTGTCTACCTCCTGCGCCCCCACAACGAGGAGCTAAGGAGCAAAGGAGACTCCGTCAGCCTCACCTGCCTGGTGCGGGGCTTCTTCCCTGAGGACATCTCGGTGCAGTGGATGAAGAACCATGAAGGTGAAAAGGAGCCTGACAACATCACCACTCCGCCCATGAAGGACAAAGATGGCGACTCGAACTTCTTCCTCTACAGCAAACTGAAAGTCAGCAAGGACAGCTGGAACAGCGGGGACACCTACACCTGCATGGTCATCCACGAAGCCCTGCAGATGAAGTTCACCCAACGCAGCATCAGCAAAGTCTCTGGTAAATGAAGACGTCTCCTCCCAGCCCCACTAGTAGCATTGTCCAGTAAAGTTTCCTGTAAATAATCTGTGTGCCCTCAGTGACGACAAGTGAATAAACGGAACTAGTCTGAGCTCACCCCCAGGTCTCCTTGTTGTGGTGTCACTGGGTGAAAACTGCAGGTCGCCCAAGGTGGACGAGGTCCCAAGTTGCAGGCTGGGAGAAACCGAGATGCTATAAGGCTGGGGGTGCTAATACCCAGATCCTGTATGGGTGGATACATTTATGCCATGGATGGATACATAGATACATGGGTAGATTCCATGAAAGGAAAGATGAGTAGATGCCATGGAAGGAAGGTAGGTAGATATGTGGGTCCATGCCATGTAAGGAAGGATGAATACATGCATGAGTACAGACACAGCATGGAAACAGTGATGGAGAGGGGGGTAGATGCACGGTTACACATATACACACGGACATACTGCAGAGGAACAGACACATTCAAGCCAATCTCAGTTGGAAGGCCAGGTGTTCAAAGAGATGATTAGACGGATACATACTTCAGGGGGCAGGAGATATCACCAAGAGATATCACAAGGAGGAGGAGAGAAATAGAAAGATCATTATTTGGATTAAATTAACTCCTATACCCCCAACTGAGACCAGGACCCTGTTGGGATGGGCACGGCACAGACAGTGGGAGATAGTCTTTCTTACAACCTAAATACAGAAAGAGGAGGAGGAGAAACAGAGGTACCAAGAGTGGAAGGGACCTGCCCAAAATCACCGAGCATGTCAATGACAGAGCTAGAAACAGAATCCAGGTGTCCTGAATGGCCCAGCCAGTGTGCCTGCAACTAGACTGCACTGCACTCAGGGAATGATGGTTGGATGGCTCAAAGAGGGTGGATGCCAATGGATAAACAGATTCCGAGGGATAGAAAAAGTGTATGGGGATCCGCAGATGGGTGGACGGATGGATAGAGGGGTGCGTGGGGGGGTATAGATGGATGGATGGTGAATGTCGGATGGGTACACTTTCTGAAGGATTGATGGATGGATAAATAGATGGACTGTCATAGATGGACAGGAGGAGATGGGGATGAATGGATGTATAAATGAATGTCAATGGATTGGTAGTTACATATGGCACTGGACTGGTACCGATGGGGATGGGCAGGTGGATGGATGAATGGGTTGTTACCCATAGTGAGTGAGTGATAGATGGAGATGAAAGGATGGGTAAATATGATAATGGCTGACTACATATATTTGGGAAAGGATGGATGGCAATGAATGGATTAGTGTCAATGGGTACCAATGGTGATGGAGGGATAGGGGTGGATGAATACTGAAAGGGATAGCTAGATAAGTGGATGGGGTTGCAGGGATGGATGGTGAGGGATGAGGATGGATGGACAGACAGACAGGACATTGGATGGATGGATGGTTAGGAACAAGAATGGATGGATGGGTACAGATCAGTGTGGGTGGATGGAAGATACAGATGAGGGTGGATGGATGGTGAGCGATGAGCAAGGATGGATGGATGGTACAGATCAGGAGGGATGGGTAGATGATGGTTATGGATGAAGAAGGATGGATGGATGGCTAAGCAATCCCTAGGATCCCACTGAGGCAAGGTCCTCTAGGCTAGAACCTGTGCATGCCCAGAGGGGCATTGTGTCAGGGTCAGCATTTACCCCACATCCCATCCCACCCCAGAGAGGAGCAGGGAGAGTTTCCAGACAGAATCAGTGGAGGAAGGGCAATTCAAATTCCCCGACCCCTAAACACACCTCCCCCGCTGGCTAGGAGGCTAAGGGGTCTCCCTCCACCCCCGACCCTCTGTGGCAGCTGGGGAGGGGGTGGTAGAACAACAGACAGCGAACACCCCGCACCAGGGATCAGCTCCTGGCACCCAGTGCTCGCAAAGCAGCACCAGCAGTAGGGCTGTTATCTGAAGCAGACACTAAGCAAGGGCTCAGCTAAAGTCTCACGAGCTCCGGTGACATAGGGGGCCCAGGCAGTGGGGTGGCACAGAGGAGGCAGACTCCTCTATGGCCCCACACACGAGCCCTGTCTCCTACCTAGCCCCAACAGGGCACCCACACACATACACGCACATGTGTGTGTGTGTGTCGGCCCCAGGGCTGGATGGGCGAGCGCAGGGCTCGAACACACCAGTGCCGAGGACAGAGCTCCACGCATGGTGCTAAAGGGTGCGTAGCCAGCAGCAGCAGTGTGAGGGCTGTTCTCCTGGGGCCGTGCAGTTGCTAGCAGGGAGGGGCACACAAAGTAGGAGACTGCAGTGGTTGCTGAGAGAGAGAGAGAGAAAGAGAGAGAGCTCAATCTGGTACAGATGGACACACATGTAACATGGCATGACCCAGAGACCCTCCCGCCTGGGCGGTGATGTTTGTACACACAGAGACACACAACACAGAGAGACACAAACATGCACCCAGAAGCAGCCACACAGCCTGCTCTCCCTCCACTCTCAGCCAGCTCTAAGATGCAGCCGTCTCTGGGACAGGTGTTACAGGAATCCCTCACCCCGTGCTGAGTTGCTTCCCCTCTGGGATGGAACATGGGGGCTGTTTATACACGGACCCCTCACCGAGCACTGAGACATGTCTGACGCTTGGGTGGGGTATGCGGGGGTCAGTTTATATGGGGATATCTCACCCGTCTCTAAGAAGCAGCTACCAACTCCAACCAAATCCTTGGATCCCCCTTTACGTAGGGAATGAGACCTGCGTCATCCAGAAGCCATGCACACCTGCAGGGAGCATGGCAGTGGGCTCAGTATGGAGGGTTCTCCCCCCACAGTCAGAGATGACCTCAATGCCCCCACTGCTGTGCTAGGGGGCGCCATCCTGCAGGGGGCACCATCTTTCCTCTGAGAGATCCTGAGCCTCCCCATCATAAATTACTCATGGCTCTGTTCCTCAAAGCGACACTGTTCCGCAGCCCCCATATCAGCTACAGCTTGGCATTTAGACAAGGGGTCCCTATCTAAACAGCCCCTGTGTCCCACACCAAAGGGGGCCACATCTCTGTGCCGGCCGAGAGAGCCCCCTATGAACAGCCACCAGATGCCACCATCCCAGTGCCACCCAAGGGAGCCCTAAATAAACAGCCCCGGAGGCGGCTGTGTTCCATCTGAAGCGACTCCTGACTGTTAGGTACATTGGGATCAGCGTCATAGAGGAACACACATGAAATCCATCCATCCTGGTCTTTAGGGGGCTCCCCCGTCGCTGCTGCATCCCAGCACCTCACACACACTCTAAGGGATCCTGAGCCACCTCGCTTGTGGGAATGGAGGGATGGAGAATGTGTGAAAATGGAGAGAGTGAGTGAAGATGTGTGGAATGGATGGTTGGATGAATGGACAGTTGTGTATAGGGATGGATGGGTGGAGGCGTGTGTGGTCATGGATGGGTGGGTGGAGGGGTGGGTGGGGATGGATGGATGGTTGTTTCTAGAGATGGATGGGTGGCGGGGTGTGTGGTCATGGATGGATGGTTGCATCTAGAGATGGACGGATGGTTGTATCTAGAGATGGATAGGTAGGGGGTGGATGGGGATGGATGGATGGTTGCATCTAGATATGGATGGGTGGAGGGGTGAGTGGTCATGAATGGATGGTTGCATCTAAAGATGGATGGATGGTTGTATCTGGAAATGGATGGGTAGAGGGGTGGGTGGGGATGGATGGATGGATGGATGGATGGATGGTTGTTTCTAGAGATGGATGGGTGGAGGGGTGTGTGGTCATGGATGGATGGTTGCATCCAGAGATGGACGGATGGTTGCATCTAGAGATGGATAGGTAGGCGGTGGGTGGGGATGGATGGATGGTTGTATCTAGAGATGGATGGAGGAGGGGTGTGTGGTCATGGATGGGTCGGGTGAGGGCTGTATGGGAGTGTATGGAGGGATGGATGGATGGTTGTATCTTAACACAGATAGGTGGGCAGGACATCGCTATGGATGGATGGATGGATGGATGGATGGATGGATGGATGGCGGGGTCGGTCTAGAGATGGATGGGTGGAGGGGTGTGTGGTTTAGGATGGCTGGATATGTCTAGAGAGGGAATGGTGGAGGGATGGAAGGATGAGAAGGGGATAGGCGGATTGATGTTGGATGCAGAGTCCGAGCTCTCTCTGTCACAGTGGCTGAGTCGGAGTTGATGTCTCTTTCTCTCCCCCAAACAGAGATGATCATGTCGGGTGAGTTTTGCAGCGATGACGGAGATGAAGAGCTTGATGGCCTCTGGTCCAGCCTCTCAGTCTTTATAACCCTCTTCCTCTTGAGCGTCTGCTACAGTGCCACCGTGACCCTGTTCAAGGTGAGAGAGAGAACATAGGAACGAAGGAATGAACGAGTTTAGCTCAGTAGAGGGCAGCTTGGAAGGGAAAGAAAGAACAGAAGAAGGAAAGAGAAAGAAGAATAGGTGAATAAGAGAGACAGAGTGAATGAGACACAGACATAAAAGCAGGAAGGGATGACACAGACAGACAGGCCGAGCAGCTCCCCCAGCCCTGACCCCTCTCACCCTTGCTCTCTCTGCCCCCCTGCAGGTGAAGTGGCTGTTCTCCACCGTGGTGCAGCTGAGGCGTGCGAGGGGCCCCGAGTACAAGAACGCTGTCCAGCGCGTGGTGTAGGGGCCGCTGCCCCCGTCCACCTGGAGACAAGGGGCCGGGACTCCCGGCTCTATTGGTGACACCACCCTGAGTCCCACAGCTGCCCCCCACCACTGCTGTGCCTCTGGGAGACCCCCTGGGGGGAGCGAGGAGCTCACCCCACATGGCCTAATCCGCCCTCAGCCACTGGGGACGCTGCCCCGCTGGGAGCTGGACTGAGACCGGACAACTCGTACCATGCAGGGAACCAGAGCCCCTAGCGAGGAAACAACCCGAGTCCCACTTCCCACCCTCCTGAGCCCAACACCCCCTGCTCTAGGACTGGATCAGAGCCAGCGCCCCCTAGAGCGGAAAGGCCCCATATACCCTTCCCCACCCCCTGCGCCAGCCAGCCCCCCGCCCTGGGGCAGGACCATAGCCAGAGTTGTGTCTGTCGTGCTGTATGTTGCATATTTAGCTCTTCATTGGGATTTTTGTGTGTGGTGTGTGTGTGGGTGTGACTTTTGTTGTGTGCACTGAAAGACAATAAATAAATAAATAAATATACAAATCAGGCTCCATCTCATTCACAACCTCCATCCCCGACTTTCAGGGACCCCTGACACCCTCCAGAGGGTCATGTCGTGTCTGTAGGGGGCGCCTTCCGGCATGGAGAATAAAATGAAGGATGCCCGCTGCACTGGCCCCAATGGGAGACGGGGGCCTAGCTACGAACCCAGAGAGCTGGGACTGAGGGGCACTAAGGGGAGATCTCTGGGGCAGGGAATACCACTGATCAGCCAAGAAAGAAAGAAAGAAAGAAAGAAAGAAAGAAAGAAAGAAAGAAAGAAAGAAAGAAAGAAAGAAAGAAAGAAAGAAAGAAATGTGCGTGTCTGAGAATGGACGGATGTGTAGAGAGACACCGGGGGGCTGGGACATACAGTGGGTACCGTTCTCCTTGGTTAAATCCCCCAAACCACCCTGAAATGCAGCCACCAATTCTTAACTCCTTTTATTTTCGATCAAACACACAATTCCCGTGTAAGTTGCAAGTTAAACGGTGGATCAAATGAGACTCTTCTCCCTCACCAGAGTCCACGTTGACTAGACCTCAGGACACTACAGCCCTGCACACACAGACACACAAGGAAATCCAGTCCCTGCCGTGGGATGGCGGTGGAGAATTGAGGGGCACGGGGCTGAGCTCAAGCTCCAGCGTGGGCTGCCCCACGGGGACATCCGGGGAAGGACTCTGCCCTCCCTGCTCTGGGTTCTGCGGAGCTCAGACCCTTCAGCAGCCGTTGTCGCGCCCTCCGCGCTGCCGTGGAACATGGTCTTTCCCGGTGTCCGGAGAGGGGGCCGGAGCCCAGGAGGGCTGAAGATGGAGGGAGGGAATGAAGAGGACGAAGCAGTGCTGTCCCCTCCTAGGAGCCCGGAGCCGGGCACTCACCGCACCTGTGGGACACAGAGAGCAGAGGGGTTCAGCCGGTGCCGCTCACGGGCAGCATCCTCGGCTGGGAGAGCAAGGCCAGAAGGGACCCTTGGGACCATCTAGCCTCGCCCAGCCACGCCTGCATCCTGCCAGGATGTCTGGGTTGAGCTGGAGCTCATCTTCCAGACAGAGACACCAGCCTTGCCAAACCGCCTCAGGGAATGGCCACTGCCCACCGGGTGCCTCACACCAAGTCCCTGGGGAGCCGCAGCTGCCTTCGCTGATTCTCTCTGCTTCTGGTACCAGCCCCATTGCAACGCGGCCCGGCACAGAACCGGCTTCACGGGCACCTCTGGCCCTTTGTGCTTCTGGGCCCGACCACTGATCCTTGGAGGTCACGGCTGAGTGCTTATTGATTGACGCTCATTGAGCGTTGCTCTTGGAACATTTCCTCTTGCTTCTTAATTAGGGATCATTCATTTTTGGTCATTGATCATTAATTCCTCATTATTGACAAGTGATTCTTATCAATTGATAATTATTAGCAGCTTATTGATGCTTGATCCTCGATTCTTTAACATTAATTACTGATCTGTGAGTGTTGATTATTGATAATTAATTGCAGATTAATGGCTATTCAGCATTAAGTACAGATCACTCCGTACTGACCAGGGATAGCCAATCCGTGATTATTGATTTCTCAGTGATAAATAATTGGAATTGATAATAGACTGTTCATTCTCGTGTGTTGATCACTGCCATATTAACCTTGATGTCAGCTCGTTAATTAGTGATGACGGGTGGTGGATTATTAATAAGTAATCGCTCCTGATTCTCTCTCATTGATCGTTGGTCACTGTCAGGAATCAGGGCTGGCAGCAGAGCCAGTCCCAGGCAACCTGACGTGCGCACCTGGCCTGGAGAAGGCTGCCTGATTGGCTCCCCCCTGATTGCTTGGCAGAGTCAGCAGCCCGGTTCATGAGCCCAGCAGAAGTTAAGCAGCTGCCCAAAGAATTTCCCCAGGGCTGCGATAGCAGCTGTGACTGCTTGTTCCAGCCCTGTTCCTGCCTTTTTCCCGTCTGGGTCCAGCCCAGCTCCTGCCTTTTTCCCGTCTGGGTCCAGCCATGCGCCTAACCCTGGGCTCCAATTCCTGACTGTGGCTCTAGCCCTTGGCTCTGGCCTCTGACAATCACTGACTATGGGTGGTGATGGTGATGGTGATGGCGGCTGGCTGCATGCTGATGACGTGGGATCGATTCTTGAGCACGGGTTGTTGCTCTCAGCGGTGACGCGGGACCATGAAGGTAGCTGTTGCTCTTACCTTAAGCAGCGTGACGCCGGTGCTGTACAACAGGCTGAGCAGGAAGAGAGCAATGAAGGCAACAGGTGTCCAGAGACCGTCAGATTCCTCCTCTCCTCCTTCAACAGAGATGCCTTGGTCCTCCACTAGGCAGTGAGGAGCTGGGGATGAGACAAACGTGCCAGTTAGAGAGGCCTCTTCGTTAACCCAGGGAGCTGAGTGGGCACAGCGGGGAGCTCCGATCTGGGCTCTGGGCAGGAGATCCCTGTCCAGGGCCAGAGACAGAGGGTCTCTGCCAGGGGAGACCGGGCAGGCTGCAGGGGGAGACCCCCCGTCACAGGCTGCAATTCTCACAGCAGCCTCAGGGATTTCAGCCCCAACTTCCATTAAATTTCACTCCCTTTGGCTCCTTTACACACCCCAGCCACCCCGAGCATGCGATTCCCCTCCCCAGGCCAGCAACAGAGCTGGGCTGAGACCTGCCAATTCATAGCTCAATGAGGCCATGCACCCCCCATCCAACAGCGGCATCTTCCAGCCAATGCCAGTTCATTCCAATGCTTCCCTTCCAGATCTTGTGCTGGTGGCAGGGTGTGCATACCCGCACTAGCCAGGAAAGGGTTAATCACACCCTAGGGGTGGAGGAAGTCCTTCACCTCACACCATGCTAAGCAAGCTCCAAATGCTGTGCTGGTAGGAAGAAGAGCAGGCCAGCTCACTCTGCACTGACCGCCAAGGAGGAAGGACACTTGGTTGAGGCTCCAACCCAGGAGCCATTACAGCCCTTGCCTGTGGAAGGTGGACATCTCGAGACACAGACCTGGGACCTGTTGCCTTCAGCTGACCAGCTGCAGTCGGAGTCCCAGGGAATTACCTGCTCCGAGGAGCTCGCAGACCCCAAAGTGATATGGACTGCAGCTTCAGGAAGCCCGGTAGCAAGTGACCCAGGGAGATGGAGGGAGTGGTATCTCCCACCCGTCTAAGGTCAGCAAGTTGCAGTGAGGGGAAGAAAGCAATAACAGACAATGCGGAAATGGCAGAGGTGCTTAATGACCTCTGTGTTTCCGTTTTCACCAACAAGGTTGGTGTCGATTGGATGTCTAACGTAGTGAATGCCAGTGAAAATGAGGTAGGATCAGAGGCTAAAATAGGGAAAGAACAAGTTAAAAATTACTTAGTCATGTTAGATGTCTTCAAGTCACCAGGGCCTGATGAAACACATCGCAGAATACTCGAGGAAGTGACTGAGGAGATATCAGAGCCATTAGCGATTATCTTTCAAAAGTCATGGAAGTTGGAGGAGATTGCAGAAGACTGGAAAAGGGCAAATCTAGTGCCCATCTATAAAAATGGAAATAAGGACAACCTGGGGAATTACAGACCAATCAGCTTAACTTCTGTACCCGGAAAGATAATGGAGCAAATAATTAAGCAATCAATTTGCAAACATGTAGAAGAAAATAAGGTGATAAGTAACAGCGTGGATTTGTCAAGAACAAATCGTGTCAAACCAACCTGATAGCTTTTTTTGACAGGGGAACAAGCCTTGTGGATAGGGCAGAAGCGATAGACATGGTATATCTTGACTTTAGGAAGGCTTTTGATACAGTCTCATGTGACCTTCTCATAAACAAACTAGGTAAATGCAGACTAGATGGAACTACTATGAGGTGGGTGTATAACTGGTTGGAAAACCATTCCCAGAGAGTAGTTATCAGTGGTTCACAGTCATGATGGAAGGGAATAATGAGTGGGGTCCCACAGGGATCAGTTCTGGGACCAGTTCTGTTCAATATCTTCATCTAACATGACATCAATGATTTAGATAATGGCATAGAGAACACACTTATAAAGTTTGTGGACGATACCAAGCTGGGAGGGGTTGTAAGTGCTTTGGAGGTTAGGATTAAAATTCAAAATGATCTGGACAAAGTGGAGAAATGTTCTGAAGTTCAGGAAGGACAGGCAGGGCAGAAAAGGTGGGGGAGTAGCACTGTATGTAAGGGAGCAGTATGACTGCTCAGAGCTCCGGTACGAAACTGCAGAAAAACCTGAGTGTCTCTGGATTAAGTTTAGAAGTGTGAGCAACTAGAGTGATGTAGTGGTGGGAGTCTGCTATAGACCACTGGACCAGGGGGATGAGGTGGATGAGGCTTTCTTCCAGCAACTTGCAGAAGCTACTAGATCGCACACCCTGGTTCTCATGGGTGACTTTAATTTTCCTGATATATGCTGGGAGAGCAATACAGCGGTGCATAGACAATCCAGGAAGTTTTTGGAAAGCGTAGGGGACAATTTCCTGGCGCAAGTGCTAGAGGAGCCAACTGGGGGGGAGCTTTTCTTGACCTGCTGCTCACAAACTGGGAAGAATTAGTGGGGGAAGCAAAAGTGGATGGGAATCTGGGAGGCAGTGACCATGAGTTGGTTGAGTTCAGGATCCTGACACAGGGCAGAAAGGTAAGCAGCAGGATATGGACCCTGGACTTCAGGAAAGCAGACTTCGACTCCCTCAGGGAACAGATGGGTAGGATCCCCTGGGGGACTAACATGAAGGGGAAAGGAGTCCAGGAGAGCTGGCTGTATTTCAAGGAATCCCTGTTGAGGTTACAGGGACAAACCATCCCGATGTGTTGAAAGAATAGTAAATATGGCAGGCGACCAGCTTGGCTTAACGGTGAAATCCTAGCGGATCTTAAGCATAAAAAAGAAGCTTACAAGAAGTGGAAGGCTGGACATATGATCAGGGAGGAGTATACAAATATTGCTCGGGCATGTAGGAATGAAATTAGGAGGGCCAAATCGCACCTGGAGCTGCAGCTAGCGAGAGATGTCAAGAGTAACAAGAAGGGTTTCTTCAGGTATGTTGGCAACAAGAAGAAAGCCAAGGAAAGTGTGGGCCCCTTAATGAATGAGGGAGGCAACCTAGTGACAGAGGATGTGGAAAAAGCTAATGTACTCAATGCTTTTTTTGCCTCTGTCTTCACGAACAAGGTCAGCTCCCAGACTGCTGCGCTGGGCATCACAACATGGGGAATAGATGGCCAGCCCTCTGTGGAGAAAGAGGTGGTTAGGGACTATTTAGAAAAGCTGGATGTCCATGGGGCCAGACGAGTTGCATCCGAGAGTGCTAAAGGAACTGGCGGCTGTGATTGCAGACCCATTGGCCATTATCTTTGAAAACTCGTGGCGAACGGGGGAAGTCCCGGATGACTGGAAAAAGGCTAATGTAGTGCCAATCTTTAAAAAAGGGAAGAAGGAGGATCCTGGGAACTACAGGCCAGTCAGCATCACCTCAGTCCCCGGAAAAATCATGGAGCAGGTCCTCAAAGAATCAATCCTGAAGCACTTACATGAGAGGAAAGTGATCAGGAACAGCCAGGATGGATTCACCAAGGGAAGTTCATGCCTGACTAATCTAATCGCCTTCTATGATGAGATTATTGGTTCTGTGGATGAAGGGAAAGCAGTGGATGTATTGTTTCTTGACTTTAGCAAAGCTTTTGACACTGTCTCCCACAGTATTCTTGTCAGCAAGTTAAAGAAGTATGGGCTGGATGAATGCACTATAAGGTGGGTAGAAAGTTGGCTAGATTGTTGGGCTCAACGGGTAGTGATCAATGGCTCCATGTCTAGTTGGCAGCAGGTATCAAGTGGAGTGCCCCAGGGGTCGGTCCTGGGGCCGGTTTTGTTCAATATCTTCATAAATGATCTGGAGGATGGTGTGGATTGCACTCTCAGCAAATTTGCGGATGATACTAAACTGGGAGGAGTGGTAGATACGCTGGAAGGCAGGGATAGAATACAGAGGGACCTAGACAAATTGGAGGATTGGGCCAAAAGAAATCTGATGAGGTTCCATAAGGATAAGTGCAGGGTCCTGCACTTAGGACAGAACAACCCAATGCACAGCTACAGACTAGGGACCGAATGGCTAGGCAGCAGTTCTGCGGAAAAGGACCTAGGGGTGACAGTGGACAAGAAGCTGGATATGAGTCAGCAGTGTGCCCTTGTTGCCAAGAAGGCCAATGGCATTTTGGGATGTATAAGTAGGGGCATAGCGAGCAGATCGAGGGATGTGATCGTCCCCCTCTATTCGACATTGGTGAGGCCTCATCTGGAGTACTGTGTCCAGTTTTGGGCCCCACACTACAAGAAGGATGTGGATAAATTGGAAAGAGTCCAGCGAAGGGCAACAAAAATGATTAGGGGTCTGGAACACATGAGTTATGAGGAGAGGCTGAGGGAACTGGGATTGTTTAGTCTGCGGAAGAGAAGAATGAGGGGGGATTTGATAGCTGCTTTCAACTACCTGAGAGGTGGTTCCAGAGAGGATGGTTCTAGACTATTCTCAGTGGTGGAAGAGGACAGGACAAGGAGTAATGGTCTCAAGTTGCAGTGGGGGAGGTTTAGGTTGGATATTAGGAAAAACTTTTTCACTAGGAGGGTGGTGAAACACTGGAATGCGTTGCCTAGGGAGGTGGTGGAATCTCCTTCCTTAGAAGTTTTTAAGGTCAGGCTTGACAAAGCCCTGGCTGGGATGATTTAATTGGGGATGGATCCTGCTTTTGAGCAGGGGGTTGGACTAAATAACCTCCTGAGGTCCCTTCCAACCCTGATATTCTATGATTCTATGATTCTAAGTAAAAAGGATGAAATTCAATAAGGACAAATGCAAAGTACTCCACTTGGGAAGGAACAATCTTCCGCTCTACTCCGTGCTGATTAGGCCTCAACTGGAGTATTGTGTCCGGTTCTGGGTGCCACATTTCAGGAAAGATGTGGACAAATTGGAGACAGTCACAAAAGAGCAACACAAATGATTAGAAGTCTAGAAAACATGAGCTTTCAGGGAGGATTAAAAATTGGGATTGTTGAGGCTGGAAAAGAGAAGGTTGAGAGGGGACATGATAACAGCTTTCAAGAACATAAAAGGTTCTTTCAAGGAGGAAGGAGAAAAATTGCTCTCCTTAACCTCATAGGGTAGGACAATTAGCAATGGGCTTAAATTGCAGCAAGAGAGGGGTCGGTTGGACACTAGAAAAAACTTCCTGTCGGGGTGGTGAAGCACTGGCATAAATTGACTAGCGCGGTTGTGGAATCTCCATCACTGGAGATGTTGAAGAGCAGGTTAGACAAACACCTGTCATGGGTGGTCTAGATAATACTTAGTCCTGCCGTGAGTGCAGGGGCCGGGACTAGATGAGCGCTCAGGTGAGCCCGTGTCCCACTGCCCTTGCCTCATCCCCTCCGGTGACAGCCCCTGGGTTTGGCCATTACCACACTGCCCTGCATTTGAGGTCCTCTCTATTCACTCTGGCCGCTAGGCCACACTCCCCTACACTCAAGGGCTGCTATATTGACTCTAGCCCCAAGAAAACAAAGTCCTGCACTTCAGGGCTGATATATTGACCATGGGCACTAGGCCACACCGCTCTGTGCTCATGGGTTCCCTTTAGCAGACTTATCCTCCAGGAACTTACCTAATTTCCTTTTTGAACCCACTTATATTTTGGGCCATCACAACATCCCTGACAACTACTTCCACATGTTGACTCTGTTGTGTGAAGAAGTTCTTTCTTGTGTTTGTTTGAAACCAGCTGCCATTTAATTTCATTGGGTGACCCAGGTTCTTGTATTATGTGAAGGGGAAAATAACAGTTCCTGATTTACTTTCTCCACACCCGCCATGATTTTATAGACCTCTGTCATATCCCCCTTAGTCATTTCTTTTCTAAGATGAAAAGTCCCAGCCTGTCTAATCTCTCCTCAGTCGGAAGCTGTTCCATCCCCGTGATCAATGTTGTCCCTTTTCTCTGTACCTTCTCCATTTCTAATACATCTTTCTTGAGATGGGGCAACCAGAATTGCATGCAGTATTCAAGCTGTGGGCATACCATGGATTTATACAGTGGCATTATGAGATTTACCGTCTTAATATCTGTCCCTTTCCTAATGGTTCCTACCATTGTTACCTTTTCTGACTGTCACTCTGTGTTGACTCCAGAACTGAATGCTGTATTCCGGTTTTGGTCTCCCTAACCCCGTACGCAGAGGTGAAATCACTTCCCCTGCACACCACCCCCATGTTAATACATCCAGGGACAGAGCTGGGAGGAATGAAGGCTCCTAACTCAGTCTCACCCTCCTGCCTATCTCCCTGAAGACATAACACCAAATTCCTGGGCGCTCTGCCTCTAACCTTATGTGGTCAAGTGAGGACACATCTCCTAAGGGATCTCATGCCAGAGTGGCTAGGGCTACATTGTGAGACAGGTGCAATAGTTACAAAACAAGTCTTGGAGATGGGGGATCAGGGCTCTATTCCCACCTCTCCCACTGACCTGCAGTGTGACCCGAGACAAGCCACTTGGGCTGGGGACTTTAAAGGACTCTTAGGAAATTAGGTGCCAGTGAAATGAACTCAGAATTGAATGGGAGTTGGGTGTCTCATTCCCTTTTAGCTTCCCAATTTTAATCCCTTTGTGCCAAAATATCAGCTCCTTGGTTCCAGGACATTTGTTCTGCGTGTGTTCGTACAGGCCCATGCAATGGGGCCCTGACATCAGTCAGGAGATGTAGGAGCTGCAATATCATGAATAATAATGGATAGATAGCAACTCACTGCAGAGGGATGGGCAGGTAGAAACATGACACTGCATGAGGATGGATGGATGGATGCAGAGAGGAGATTGCATAATTTTGCATGCATGGATGGACGGATATTGTGCAATCAAGGAAACAGGTACTGCAGAGGGTAGGATGGATGGATAGATCCTGTGGAAGAATGAATTGACGTAGACAATCCATAAGGAAAGGAGGATGGCAAGAAAGAAAGAAAGAAAGAAAGAAAGAAAGAAAGAAAGAAAGAAAGAAAGAAAGAAAGAAAGAAAGAAAGAAAGAAAGAAAGAAAGGTGGGGGGATACATCTAGATATTGTGGGAGGAAGTGTGGATGGGTGGATGAGACACAGAGACAGTCTCCGCCAGAAGACACACCCTTCATCACAAACTCTGGCATGCTGCATTTTTATTTGGGCATATTCCACACACAGCCACACTCCGTACACCAGAGCTCCCACAGCTTTACACACAGGCTAAGACGAATCCCAGACCCCACGAGGTTCCCTGGCCATCTCAGATACGCCGTGAGGAGCCCACGCGGCTCTGCTCCTCAGTAGCAGGTGATGTCAGTATCGGACAAGATCACAGAAACATTGACGGCGGTGGGTTTACCGGAGGCTTTGTCCACGCTCCGGTGGATGAAGGTCATGGGCAGACCCTCGTGCCCCACCACGCAGGCGTACGTGTCCCCCCGCTCCCATTCAGATGCCAAGACATTGAGCTTGCTGTAGATGAAGTAGCGCTCCTCCTTCCCGGCCTCCCGGACGGGGCCGATGTTGGTGTAGGCTTCCTGGGGCACGGGCCGGTCCTGCTGGGTCCATGTCACCAAGATGTCTCTGGGCCGGAAGCCGGAGGCCAGGCAGGTGATGGTGGCCGATTCCCGGAGAGCCAGCTCCTCAGCGTGAGGAGGGGAGATGTAGACAGAAGGGGCCCGGAGGGAAACCACTGCCATGAGAAACAGCAAAGGGTTGATGCGAAGGATTGGCACCCAGGAGTCCTGGCTACCATCCTCCACCCTCATCTCCCTGCTATATCCCACGAGACCCCCCACTCCCGACCCAGACCCATGGATACAATCCAGGAGTTCGGCCCACACTAACCCACCAGATCCAAATACCTTCCCTGAAAAGGGGCTAGAACTCAGGACTCATGGCTTCCAGTCTCCCTATTCTAACCCACGACATCCCACTCCCCTCCCAGAGACAGAAAAAGAACCCAGGAGTCCTGACTCTGTCCCCTTCTGTCTCATAAATTTGCCTGTTTCATCCCAACCACAAATCTGTGACTCCCAGTCCCAAAGACCTCAAGCCGGATCACAGCTAGAGACAGAAGGTCCCGTCTCCATTCCCCACATCCTGAGCCAGCCACTCTCCCAAGCCTGCAGCCGGATGGCAGCTGGCGCCCCCTACAGGGGAAAGGCTGAGCTCTTACTGTGACTCTTGCGGATGCTCTTGACAATGGCCGACGGGATGTCTTGGTGCTTCACGGTGCAGGTGAACTCCTCCCCCGCCTGCCACTCCTCCACGCACACCCGCAGGATGCTGGTTGCACTGTAGGTGCCATCTTCCTGCAGCACTGGCTCCCTGGAGACCACGGCCAACGGGCCCCCACTACCCCGGTTCCAGGAGACCTCCAGGCTTCCGGGGGTCTCCATGCTGCTCACCAAACAACTGATGGTGGCGTTCTGCCCTATGTAGAGGTCCTCCAGGGAAGGGGGAAGGAGAGAGACCTCCAGAGGGTGTCGATTACAGTTGCTGACACCTGGTGGGGGGCAGGAGGCAGCGTTGAGGGCTGGGCTGAGCAAATATTTCAACAGGCACGAGGTGGTAACTGAGTGCCTCTCTCTCAGGGGCACAAAGCCCAGGGGCTGTTTGGGAAAGGGGCTGAGGGTCATTGGAGGTGGAAATAGGCCATTGGGTTCCCTGGTAGAAGGGGCGGGACCCTCATCTTATGGAGCAGTGGAGAAAATGGCTGAGATTTTCCAACCAACCAAGAGATTGGGATTCCTGGGTCCAATTATGCTTATTTGGGTCTCTCGGTGTCAGGAGCAAATCTGAAGGTCTCCGGCTTTGTTGGGAGAAAGCCCCATTGCGGAAAACATGGCCAGGGACAGAGCTGCCCTGGTTGCTCAACTCAGGGTCCTTCCAGACAGAAATTCATGAGCTTGATGACCCACCTGAGCTCAATACAGTTATTCCTCTTTTCCAGAGATGGCAGCTGGTACAAAGGACAAATGACCTGCCCACGGTCATGACTGGCACCCAGATCCTCCTGCCCTAACCACTAGACCCCACACTGCACCCACGGCTCAGGATGGAACTTCTGTTCCCTAAACCCTACCCTCTGCACAGGCAGAAGGGCCATTTATATTGCACACCCATGGCCCGCCGAGGTTCCTCAGGTCATGAGTCCCGCAACTCCCACCGCAAGCCAATGCGGGAGGGGAGACCTCGAATCACTTTAGAAATCTCAGCAGGGAAGCCCAGACTGACGGGAGTCCTGGCACCCGGGGTCAATGTCCTCTATTGAATGTTGTGTGAAGGATATGCATGGTGTCGCTCATGAGATTAGTTTCTAAAGTGGATGCTGCTGGAGCTGGGATTCCAAATTCATATGGACGTCCAAGCCCCACTGTGGCGCAATGGAGCTGAGGGGTTTCTCTCCTTTGTTTGCATGAATTCGTCAGCTTCTGAATCCGATATGGAATCTGCCCCACCCCAGCTCATCTTTTCCTTGAGAACAGATTTTAATTGGGTGCCTGTCATGGCTGCAGATCCATGAAGACATTCCTAATGTGTCAGCAACAAATTTGAGGAATAAAAAGGGACAGTAAGGACAAAATTGTGAATCAACCACCTTGGGAATCCATGTCCAAGTGTGGAGCAAACAACTCCCAGGGGGATCCACGGTTAAGAAGGAAAGAAATTTTTCAGTGAACCACCTCCCTGCCATGAAAGTCCTCTGTGAACCTTCCCCAAGAGCAAGAGTATCCATCCCAATGTCTTGGCCAAATCACAGCCCAATGAGATTACATTCTGCACCCTCCCTTAAATTCCCTCTTGCACTTCGGACAGTTTTCCTGCATTTCCGTTAGTGGTGATGGGGTCTATGAAGCTGCAGAATCATCTCCTCCAGAGGTGGGGTGGGATCCCCATTACTTGGGGCATTTCGGACTGGATAATGCCTTGGGAATACAGGGAACTCTCCTGCACTGGAGTGGAGGGGAGGTTCCCACCCAGCTCAGGTTGCAATAAATCTTGGTTTCACCAAAGATGACATCATAACGGAGAAAGAAATCCTTCATTGCCACGCCCCCTCCCCCCACCAGGGCTCACATGGAGTCATGCGGTTGTTTATGCCATTGGCTGGACGGAATAAGAACACATGTGAACATCCCCAAATTAATACCTGACTCTGAGAACCCACTTACCGAGGAACACCTTTTGCACAACCCTCTTGGGCTCTTCCATGGCCGGGTGATGCACCACACAGGTGTAATTTCCTTGTTCTTGACTTGGCTCAACCTTCAGGACGCTGTAGGCAGAGAAAGTGCCACTTCCTGACACAGGGCCATTGTTGTAACTGGGCTTGAGTTCCGGGGCGTTGTTCTTCAACCATGACATGCTGATCTCTTCAGGGTAGAAGCCACTAGCTTCGCAGATGAGAGTCAATGAGACTCTGTTCCCGGAGATGTCTTCGTGGTAGGCTTGGGAGACAGTGACTGTGGGCTCCTTCTTACTGATGCCTAAATGAAAAGGAAGAGGGGCAAGAGAAGAATAAGATTTGGTTTGTCTGTCTAAGTTACGGACTTAGATCCAGCAGCTATCACTGTGTGAATGGGCCAGGGAGGGCAGTTGTTCAGGGTACGTGTGAAGCTAAAAACCAGGCAAAATAAAAACCCAACCCTTGAGCATCATCTCCCTTGAAACTCAAAGAGCCTGGATCTTCACCCAAAGACTCAACTGAACTCCAAAGCCTTCCCCGCAGAATGCACAGTGAACTTCCAGATCCTCAACCTTCAACGGCAACAACTTAACATCATCATATTCATCTTCTTCACCTCCCTTGTTTTTGTAATCACTTCCTTCCTCCTTATCTTCATCTTCTCCAGCATTCTAACATTCTTTCTTTTTTTCTCCTTCAGCATCTTCATTTCCTTCTTCATTGTCATCGACATCATCTTCATCCCCTTCGAGATCATCATCCTAATTGTTATCCTCAGCTTGGTTTTACAGTAAAGCAGATGGATAAGGGGCTTTGAGCGAGTCCTGTGTCCCAAATCTGAACCCTCACCCCAAACCTTGAACCACATTATCTCCTCTTCACCCCAAGTCTCCACCATGCATCATCATGACATTGGGTCACCAACCCATTTGCTCACTCAGATGGAGCCTCTTCCCTCCTTCAAACGCTCACAACAAAATTCAACACAACTGAGATTTTTCAAAGGCTGGCTAAGGGACTTGGACACCTTGGGTATTTCAATGGGATTTCGGCACCTAACTCCACTGGAGACTTAGAGATTCTCATCAGAAATATCCCTGAAAGACTAGATGCCAGCGACAAGCACCAGCCTGATTTCCAGAGGTAAGAAGTACATATGCACATCAGACCAGAGTCCCTAACAGGCCACATCGCTGGATCCCAGGGAGCAGAGGGAGTGAAATTCTTGGAGAATCAGGAAATTAATGATAAAGCAGGGAATACTGGGGAAACTGTGCAAGTGGAAATTAATGAGAGATAGAGAATGAAAGATTCATAGGAGAAATAATAATTATACCTGCAATACACCCCTCTGCTGAGGGCCTGGGCTCCGCTAAAGTCCTACTTCTCGGGGGGTTAACTGGGACTTAGAGGCTGCCTAGGACTTGTGCGGGGTGAGTTTCACCCTCTAATCCCAATTAATAATGACTGGAGTTTGCCTTTCCCTTTGAGATGCCAAGGCTACTCACCTGTATTGCTCATGGTTATGTCCTGGGTTAGTTCTCCAGAACAGAGTGTGGTCACTTTGCAGGTAAATATGGTGCCTTGTCCCCATTGGGCCAGTGACACAGGGTGAGAACTGACAAGGCTGGTGGTCCCGTTGCTGTTCTTCTTGAGAGTTTCTGTCTTCGCCGCAGAGCTGACTTGCCCATCCACTTTCCATGCGATTCTGCTGGCTGCTAAATCATAACCCAAAACTAAACAGGTAACATGACCAGAATTTTTGATGACGTCTTCATAGGAGGGTTTGGTTAAGTAGATGGTTGGGTCAAGTGAACTTCTGAGGCAGGCTGAGAAATTCAAAGAGATGTCATTGACCAGCATAAATAATGTGGAAAGGCAGAAAAAGACTATTGAAATCTAATCTAATCTATCCACCCATCCATCCCCATCAGAACACTGGTAGTATCCATCCCATCCATCCATCCATCCCCCCATTATATCTCTTTCTCTTCCCATCCACCTACAGTATCAATTTCTCTGTGGTACTCCTATGTCTCCCATCACACTGGGGTCTAGGTGCAGCCTTAGGCAGGGCTGGTTTCTGAGTAACTCTCCACCCCACCTCCCCCCCATGCACGGGTGTAGCCCCTCACCCAAGCACTTGCTGGTGTTGTGCATGGAGAGCTCTGTTCCCACTGCTGGGTGGGTCACTTGACAGGTGTAGACGTCCCCCCTCTCCCAGCTCTGCCTGGTGACGGTCATGCGGCTCTGCCCCATGTAGGAGCCATCTGTGCCCATTGCAGAGGAAAAGGCCGGGGTGGGGGGGCTCCTCTCCTTTCCATTCACCAGCCATTTCACATTGGCTTTGTCGGGGCTGAAGCTCAGGAGGAGGCAAACCAGCTCCAGCTGGCTCTCTGTGGCGCTGTCCTCGCAGGTGGGGACCAGGAGGTGAACCTGGGGTGGCATTGTCAAACCACACACTGAGAGCAGAGAGAGGGGAAAACACAGTCCAGCGTCACTCTCTGTAGATCCCCACTCCCCTTCCCGAGAGAGTGCTAACTCTACAGTCCTCCCAGCACTGGCAAAAACCCCACCTTGTTGTGCTGTGTTTACACTGCATACTTTATTCAGCCTCTAGGGATTAACTTCACAGCCATGTAAGGGATTAAAACAAATGGGAACAGGGCCCTTAAATCATTTAGGCAAATACTGAATGCCTCCGTGCATTCTTTCTGCACATGCTGCTGGAGTGTGTTCTCCCTGGTAAACAGCAGGGACAAAGCTGGAACTTGAGCTGTGTTTGGTTGAACTTCTTTTCCTCAATTAATGTCCTGTTTAAGGGGGACTGTGGTGCTGTAGAGCATGACATGGCATCAGAAGAAAACCTGGGAGAGGACTGACTGTGTCTGACTACGGAAAAAGGGTCAAATCCTCAGCTGATGTAAGTCGGCACAGGGCCACTGACTTCCGTGGAGATCAGTCGATTTACACCCGTTCAAGTTCTGACCCCAGAATGCCTAGGTTTGCTGCTCTGGGGTTGTATCCATTTCAAAAGATGCCCGAGAACAGCCGGAGTGCAAGAAACACACACAGCTCCATGACAAAGAGGTGTAAGCGAGTGCTAGCTTGTAAGCGGGTGTAGCCCCGTTAGGGCCAGTGGTTGCTGGGAATTGGCGTTTCATGGGGCTGCTTGCTGCAGTCTATATAAGGGAAAGCTTCTGGCTCAGTGCTGAGGAAAGCACCTGAGGGGGAAGTCTCTAGATGCGGACCAGGCAGGAGGGCTAGGAAACATGCGGGAAAGGGGACCTAGTGGGAAAGGGGGAGTGTGCTCCCCATCCAGCCGGCTGAACGCTGGGGGGACCCCGGGTGGCTGGGAGCCTGTGCTCTGAGTTCCACTGGTTTTGCTTTGAGTCCTTGTGTGTGAACAAACCTGGCCTTTGGACTGAAGCAGCGAATGGGCTTTGTTCTACCCCCGCAGTGGGAGGAGTCTGGGTCTGGGTTTGGGTTTGGGTGAGGGTGAGGGAGTAAGGCAGTAAGCCGAAGATTTCCCCTGTACAGAAGGGCAGCATGAGGCTTCGGTGCCATTTCAGACCAGCTGCGTGTCTAAGATTTCCCAAGGTGCCTGAGGGATTTACGTGCCAAGTGCCCAGGGGAACCGGGGGCCTAAATATTTTAGGCAGGGCTGAAAATCCTCCCCTTTAGTGGAACATAGGTCTCTGCCCAGGGGTGCATTTCACCCTGAGGTTTCCCTCATTCCAGGGCCCACGGAGAGGGGCGCTGGGGGCGGGAGTTCTGCAATGACAAAGCACCGGGGCTCAGTGTGTTTCAACACGGGGCCAAACTTTCCCCACTCTTGCAGGGTGAGATTTTTCCAAAGGCACCTACGGGATGTGGATTAAGATTAACTGGCTCCCAGACCCTCTAGGCGCTTTGAAAATCTCAGCCTGGCTGCCCCCTCCTCCCCCCGCCGCATGTCTTACATTCCTGAGGGAACTTCCCGGACACTGTCTTCCCTGTGCCTTGATGCGTCACGTCGCACTGGTAGGGGTTGCCCTGCCGGGAACTGTCGGAGGGGATCAGCAGGCTGCTCTGGGTGTGGAGCCCATTGCTCATCGTCACCTCTGGGAAAGTTTTGACCCCCTTGGTCACTTGGCCAGAATTCCACTTGATGTCCACTGGTGATGGCAAATAGCCAGTTACGAGGCAGGCCAAGCTGGTGTCCGGGGGCACATTGCCGGTCTTGCTGCAGCAGGGAACCAGGGGGAAGACGGAGGGGGCTGTGCGGGTCGCTGGAAAAAGAAAGAGAATATGAGAGAAACCATCAAAAGGGGAAACTCTGAAAACCGGCCACTGATCTACCTACATCCGTCCATCCACCTCCCTCTGTGGCCTGATGGCTGCCTGGCCCAGTGGCCAATTCACTGGGAAAGGAGTCAGGACTCTGAGGTTCTATTCCCAGCTGCTGTGGGACCGTGGGCCTGTCGCAGACCTTCTCTCGCCCTTTATCTTTCCATTGTGAAGTGGTGTCGGAGCGATGGACGAAAAACACGAGAAATGGGATTCTGACCTCGGCTGTTCCAGTGTAAACCTGGAGCAACTCCAGAGGACTAGCTCTGGTTTTGTGCAAGTGATGCTGAGAGGAGACTCTGGTCCTTTATAAGGCAGAAATATTCCCCACGCGCCTCACAATGTGAGTCCAGCCCTCCTCAGCTCTCCAGTGTGAAGTGAGCATCAGTACTGTTGTTGAACAGATGGGGAAACTGAGGCCTGGAGAGATGACGTGGCTTCCCCAAGGTGACAGGGGGAGCCTGTGGGAGATCTGGGAACCAAAGCCAGCTCCCTAAGTCCCTTCCTCTGTTTGATGACAAGACCATTCATTAAAGCTAGGGAAGAGCCCTCCATGAGTCATGGATGGATGAGATAACTCAACACGCGCGCTTTCTCCTCCGGTCCCTGCCCTTTCTGTGCAAACAGATCTTTCAAACCATACACCTCGGATTCTGGGCTCTTCAATCTGCCTCTCTGGGACACTGACAAGTCCAGGGGAAGTTCACTGAGGATGAAATATTCACTCCCAGCTGGCTTTCCCAATTTTACAGTATTTTGGTGGTTACAGTCCTTATTTCTGGATTCTGGTGGACTCTCCATGACACAGAGTCCTTAAAGCCAGCTTTGGCCTCTCTTTCTAACTGCTCTGCTCGACCAGAAAGTGGGGGCTTGGGCCAGGAATCGCTGGGGGACGTGCCGATCACGGTGATCCCTTCTTCTGCCCTAAAACTCCACGAATTGATGAGTTCTAAACAGGTCAAATTGCAGTGGACATTCCACCACCAGTCATGGTGCGAGGAACCACCCAACTACTTCTCACCACCTTCACAGGAGCGAGAACCAGAAGAAACCCTTTGTATAATAAAGACAAACTGCCAGCAGACGTTAAAAGAAAGAATAATGGCTAGAAGGAGACATGATACTTGTGTGCACCTAGGTACAGGACATCTATCTATCCCCGAATACACCCACTATCAATCTATCCATCCTGCGTGGTTGAGAGTCAGGACTCCTGGGTTCTATCCCCAGTTCCAGGACAGCCCTAAAGTTGTCTTCTTCACCCTCCCGCACAGCAGGTTCTCAAAAAGAGCCCCCAGGAGGCCTCAATCTTTTCTGAGCTTTGGGACCTTCCTGGCTGAATCTCTGGGGAAAACCGACCAACAAACAAACAAACAACGTGGGCTGAAAAGGGGAAGTTTCCACAAGTGAAAGTCACACCAATGTTGTTTTTTCACCCCAGTTTTAGCCCCCTGGGCTCACCCACCTGTCCAATTTTCACACCTTCTCACCAGCTGTAACAGTGAAAGCTCCCCAGTGGGTATCATCTCTTGTTTTCAATCTATAATTATCTTGACTACCCTCTGCGGGGGGAGGAGAGGGGATGTCTGACAGGCAAAGATACCTCAGAAGAGCTATGCGACAGCCACAGAGCAGAGCTGGACTCCCGGACAGAACCCCCCGGTCTACAGTGCCGGACCACGACCCAACATGGTGAGTAAATTACAGGAAAGTGGCTGCTGTTGGCTTCTCACATGAGTGCAGAGGGTGTTTTAACCCTATCAGAGATAAATGGGGATAAGCTGGGGAGGCCAGACTGTGCCCCCCGCCCCCTGCAGAAACAGGGGAACAGAGGTGCTTATCTCACTCTCCACCTATAAGCTGGGATAACAGTTTTGAAAGAACTGTAGGGAGCGAGCCCAGGGATGGGCCAGCAGGGGCTGCAGGTTACGATTGAGGCGCACTAGCAGAGCTGGGGGGGGGGGCGGGCAGGGCTGAGCTAGCAGGTGCTGTGGGTCGGGAGTGAGGGGCACAGGCAGAACTGGGGATAGCCGAGGGCTGGGCTAGCAGGGGGCTGTGGGTCGGGAGTGAGGGGCACAGGCAGAGCTGGGTAGGGGAGCCCCGAGCTGGGCTAGAAGGGGCTGCTGGTCAGGTGCGAGGGGCACCCGCAGAGATGGGTGGGAGCCAGGGCTGGGCGGGATCCAGGGCTGGGCTAGCAGGGGGCTGCGGGTCAGGAGTGAGGGGCACATGCACGGCTGGGGGGTAGGGCTGGGCTAGCAGGGTCTCCAGGTCAGGAGTGAGGGGAACCAGCAGAGCTGGGTGGGGGGCAGGGCTGGGCTAGCAGGGGGCAGGGCTGGGCTAGCAGGGGCTCCAGGTCAGGAGTGTGGGGCACAGGCAGGGCTGCAGGGCAGGGCTGGGCTAGCAGGGGCTGCAGGTCGGGAGTGAGAGCCAACGGAAGAGTTGGGGGGAGGCCAGGGCTGGTCTAGCAGGTGCTGTGAGTCGGGAGTGAGGGCCATCAGCAGAGTGGGGACAGCCCAGGGCCAGGCTAATAGGGGCTACAGGTTGGGAGATGGGGCACCAGCAGAGCTGGGGGGAGCCAGGGCTGCGATAGCAGGCAGCTGTGGGATGGGAGTGAGGGGCACAGGCAGGGCTGGGGGGAGCCCAGGGCTGGGCTAGCAGGGGGCTGCGGCTCGGGAGTGAGGGGCACAGACAGAGCTGTGGGGGGCAGGGCTGGGCTAGCAGGGGCTGCAGGTTGGGAGTGAGGGGGCACCAGCAGAGCTGCGGGGGCAGGGCTGAGATATCAGGGGGCTGTGTGTTGGGAGTGAGGGGCACCGGCAGGTCTGGGGGGAGCCCAGGGCTGGGCTAGCAGGAGGCTGGGGGTCAGGACTCAGGGACATAAGCAGACATGGGGCGCTCAGGGTTGGGGGGGCTGAAACTAGAGGTTTGGGGGAACAGCTGAGTTGTTTCTAAGGGGCTTTTGTTGTCTCCTCTCTTTAGCCCAGTCGCAAATATTTGCTACCAAAAACTTTCTAAACTGAGGCATAAATTTCCCTTTGCATGTCCCTTGTCAGAGGTAAAACCCTCAACTTGCCGAGTGCAGGAACACGTCTCTCTGAGCCGTCCCAGCCTCCCTCCACCAGCTCTGTGCTCATGCTCCATGCTGAGGGCCGAGCGTGGGGAGTTCCCAGCACAGCTAGATGTCAGCTTGGCTGCCTGGGGCTGGATGTAACTGGCAGCCCCTGTTCGGGCAACAGCTCAGAGTTCAGGCTCCTAATTTGGCCTTTCAGTTGAGCTGGCTCCGTTTTTGCGGCGCATTCAGCTGGTGACGCGTTGGGCTTCCTTTCCAGGGGGGATGAGCTCTGAGGTCTCCGGCTAAAGCCCACTGGAGATGCAGACTGGGTAACTGCTCCCCAGTGCACCTCAAGTTTGGGCTTCTAGAAAGTGAGGCCACTGGAATTCTTGGGAGATTTCTCCTGTAGAGTTTAGGAAAGTGTCCAGCAAAATCTTCATCCAAATTGGTTAGAATATGAGTGTTTCTTGAGTGGGAATCTGGCTAGAAAGGTCGTGCGCGAGGGGGCGTGAAAACCAGTCGACTACTGAGTTTGGGGGAGGGAAGGTTTTTTACTCTAACCCCAAAACTCTGACCCTAAACCAAACCTTAAACCCAACTACTTAGACACCCAACTCTGTCCTAACTCCCTAACCAGGATCCTAACCCCAGTGGACAGATGCACCAACTCCTTAACCCCAACACCCTAATCCTCGCCCTTTCCCTGTAGTCCTATCCTCATCCTGAACCCCAGCTCTCTAGCCCCTACTCCCTAACTCTGACCCTCAACTCTGACCCTCTCGTCAAACCCAACCCCTAACCCTAACGTCCCAACCTGATCCCCCCAACCCTGACTTTAGATTGTTTAGGCTGCAATGGTCCTGGGATCAGTAAAGTCCTCATCCTTAAGTCTCTGTAAAGCTCCTGGCGCGATGGGTCCCTGATCCTAGATTAGGTTTTCTAGTATGACACTGTGATACAAGTACGAATGACCAATTATGACCCTAACCTTAACCCCAGCTGTAACCCTAACCTCCCCACCTTGACCCTCTGAGCACTAGGGTTTCCGTGTCTCCAGTTGGGTATCAAGCATCCCAGCATCAGAATTATGAGTCATCGTGGCAAACTGCCCCTTGGGATAGGACCCCAGAGTCTCACTAACTCTCTCTGGGAAATGGCAGCAGAACCGGTAGGAATCTGATGGTTGAATGGCTTCAAAATTGGCTAGAAATCTAATCACAACACATCAAATATTGAACTTGAGAGTGGAAAGGTATTTGACCCACCATTAAACCATCACCCTTAATTCTATCACAGCAACCTCTAGCCCTTAACCCCAGCACCTAACCCTAACCCTTAATCCTCCTCCCCTATGTATAATGATAACCCGAACTCTAACCCAAAGGGCCCAAATGTCCCAGGTTGATTTGGACAGTCCCAGTCTTTCCTACCAGTGTCTCAAGTGAGTTTCCAGGACTCTAATAATGTGTGTTTGAGTGACAGAATTGCTAATTGGCCACTAGGGACTGATGATGTTAGCAATGAACCTCTGAGCCTAGTGAGAATATAACATTTAATATTCGTACCCAAGCTAAAATTGCTGGTCTAACATCTGCATGTCTCCAGCTGGAGACCAGAAGACCCAAACGTTTCTGGTACCACACTTCTTCCGAGAGCCCAGAAGTGTCCCCCAATTTCAGTTCCTTTCAAAAACTTGGGTTGTTTTCTAGCTGCAGACGCTGTGATTTCTCCAAGGAGAATTTCTCTGCCACTTGAGCACTTTGGCACCTAATTCCTGGGTTTTGTATCCTGCTGTGCCACTGACCTGCTGTGACCAGGTCCCTTCCTCACCCTCTGCCTCAGTTTCCCCTCTGACCCTTCCTTTACCTTGCCTATTTGGCCTGTAAGTTCTTTGGGGTAGGGACTGTCTGTCATTGTGTCTCTCTGCAGCACCCGTGTAATGGGGCCCCCGACCACAGACAGGGCCTGTTTAGCGCTAAGTGATTTGGGGGCCCTGCTCCTGGTGACTCTGTGACTCCGCCGGGAAGACGGGGGCAGCCTCTCTCAGGCACCCACTTACACACAGACCTTGCATCAGTGTCACCACAAGCTGTCTGCTGTGCTGAATGGAGCAGAGTGGGGCTCCGTTAGGGGACGCTCTCCCCCGGCATTGAGTGCTGGGCCCAGGGCCACGCTAGGGCCCCCGTGCTGCATGGAGCGGGGTAGGGGCTGCGTCTCATGGCCTCGCTCTCTCTCCCTTTGCAGCCAGCCCCACGGCCCCGTCTGTCTTCCCCCTGACCTCCTGCACCGGCGACGACACCCCCCAGGTCACCTTCGGCTGCCTGGCCAAAGGATACTTCCCCGAGCCGGTCACCGTGACGTGGAGCCCAAGCGTCGCCTCCTCGGGCGTGAAGACCTATCCCTCCCTGCTGCAACCTTCCAGCGGCCTCTACGCGCTCAGCAGCCAGGTCACCGTCCCGGCCAGCAGCTGGGAGTCTAACACCTATAGCTGCAACGTACAACACCGGCCCACCAGCTCCAGCATCTCCAAGGAAATCCCAAGTAGGGACAGCGCGGTGCAGCCCGAGGGGGGAACGGGAGGGGTTGGGGGTCTCTCAGCTCCCTGATCTGGTGACTGCAGCAGGGAGAGAGGATGGGAGCCTGCCGGCGCTGTGAGCCGAGGGAGTCGCTGTGGTGGGTGGATGGACGGAGAGAGAGAGACACCACGCCGAGAGAAGTGACGGGTGCTGCAGTGCAGGGAAAGGGGCAGAGGGCTCCAAAGGGGGCACTGTGCCACGGGGAGCGGGGGGCTCCGTCGGGGGCGCCGTGCCACGGGGAGCGGGGGGCTCTGTCGGGGGCACCCTGCTGCGGGGAGCAAGGCGGAGGGGCTCAGCAGGGGTCTGTACAAAAAGTAACCCCTGCCACCCTTCTCCCAGAGGGCCAGCACTCTGAACCCAAGGTGGAAGTCCTCCACTCCTGCACCCACAAGCCAGGCACCGTGCAGCTGGTGTGCCTCATCTCCGGCTTCTCCCGCGAGCCTTCCGAGGTGCAATGGCTGGTGGAAGGCCAGTCTGAGCCACTTCATGGTGTCACCGACCCTGCCAAGAAGGACGCCGATGGCACCTTCAGCACCCGCAGCAAGGCCAGTGTCTCCGAGGACAAGTGGCAGGAGGGCAAGACGTACATCTGCCAGGTGTCGCACCCGGACACCGGAATCAAAATCCAGGACCATGCCCACAAGTGCAAAGGTGACGGTCACTCGCACTAGGCTGCCTCGGAAGAGACGGGGCCGTGGCGGATGTAGAGGGAGTGGAGCCCTGTGATCAGCGTCATCTTTGGGGGCCCCCCTTGGGACCCAGCCAAGAAAAAGATCATTCTCTCTTCTCCACTCCACCCCTGTTTCTCATTCTTGTTTTCTTCCTCCTCCTCCTGTAAGTAATAGCAAGTAAATGAAAATAAAGGGAGGTACCTTGACTGGTGTTGTCGTCAAACTTATTTTTCCACAGACCACTTGAAAATCGCTGGGGGTCTTGGCGGACACGTAATGATCTTTCCAAATATTGTGTGTACCGTTCGCTAACGATTGTAAAGCGCTTCGGATAAGAGCCCTTTGTAAAAAAATGTAAGAAAAGGTGCGGTGAGGGGAGAGGCCAGGAGTTAGGGTGCGGGAGGGGCTCAGGGTTGGGGGTGTGGGGTCTGGGAGGGAGTTAGGGTGCGGGAGGGGCTCAGGCAGAGGGTGCGGGGTCTGGGAGGGAATTAGGGTGCGGGACGGGGCTCAGGGTGGGGGGTGTGGGGTCTGGGAGGGAGTTAGGGTGCGGGAGGGGTCTCAGGGTGGGGGGTGCGGGGTCTGGGAGGGAGTTAGGGTGCGCGAGGGGGCTCAGGGTGGGGGGTGCAGGGTCTGGGAGGGAGTTAGGGTGTGGGAGGGGGCTCAGGGTGGGGGGTGCAGGGTCTGGGAGAGAGTTAGGGTGTGGGAGGGGGCTCAGGGTTGGGGATGCAGGGACTGGGAGGGAGTTGGGGTGCGGGAGGGGGCTCAGATGGGGTGCGGGGTCTCAGAGGGAATTAGGGTGCGGGACGGGGCTCAGGGTGGGGGGTGTGGGGTCTGGGAGGGAGTTAGGGTGCGGGAGGGTGCTCAGGGTGGGGGGTGCGGGGTCTGGGAGGGAGTTAGGGTGTGGGAGGGGGCTCAGGGTTGGGGATGCAGGGACTGGGAGGGAGTTGGGGTGCGGGAGGGGGCTCAGATGGGGTGCGGGGTCTCAGAGGGAATTAGGGTGCGGGACGGGGCTCAGGGTGGGGGGTGTGGGGTCTGGGAGGGAGTTAGGGTGCGGGAGGGGTCTCAGGGTTGGGGGTGCGGGGTCTGGGAGGGAGTTAGGGTGCGGGAGGGTGCTCAGGGTGGGGGGTGCGGGGTCTGGGAGGGAGTTAGGGTGCACGAGGGGGCTCAGGGTGGGGGGTGCAGGGTCTGGGAGGGAGTTGGGGTGCGGGAGGGGGCTCAGATGGGATGCAGGGTCTGGGAGGGAATTAGGGTGCGGGGGGGGTCAGGCAGGGGGGTGTGGGGTCTGGGAGGGAGTTGGGGTGTGGGAGGGGGCTCAGAGTTGGGGGTGCAGGGTCTGGGAGAGAGTTAGGGTGCGGGAGGGGGCTCAGGGTTGGGGCAGGAGGTTGGGGTGCAGAGCGCTTACTTGGGGCAGCTCCATCTGGTGCAAGGGGTGGAGGGGGGAATGTGGGGGGTGCAAGAGCTCCTGTTTGGTGCTCAGGGTGGTGGTGAGGATGGGGGGGTGCAAGAGTCAGGGCAGGGGTCTTAGGGGTGCTCCCAGCCCCCTGCCCTAAGTCACGCCAGCCCCCTGCCCTGAGCGGCTCATGGCAAGGGGCTGGGGGGCAGGGGTGTGTGTAGGGGAGTATGGGGACCCCTGTGTTTTACTGTAAATCTGCGTCTGGTCCCGCTGGCTCCAGGGGCTCCCGCTGCAGGCTCCGCCCCCACCGGCAGCCAAGCTCCCCCTCCCCCACCTGTTCCCTGCCCCTCCCCCGCTGCCGAACAGCTGTTGGCCTGCACTCCTGAAGGGAGAGGGAGGAGTGGGGCCGCAGGGCGCCGGGGGAAGCGGCGGAGCAAAGGCAGGGCCCAGGCCCTCCCCCTACACATGCCACCCCCTCCGCCCCTTCTTGTGAGCCGCTCGGGGCAGGGGGCTGGGAGCACCCCCACGACCCCAGCCCCCTGCCCTGACTCCTGCACCCCCTCACACGCTCCCAGCCCCCCAGCCCCTGACGTGACACCTGCACCACCCCGGATCCGCCCGATCACCAAACAAGACCTCCTGCACCCCCCCACATCCCCACCTGCACCCCTCGCTCCAAACGGAGCTGGCCCAGGTGAGCGCTCTATGCCCCGATCTCCTGCCCCAGCCCTGAGCCCCCTCCCATGCCCTAAGTACCTCCCAGACCCTGCACCCCCAGCCCTGACCCCTTCACCCCCCTCACACACTCGCAGCCCCCTGCCTTCCCTGACTCCTGCACTCCCCCCCACACACACCCAGCCCTGAACTGAGCATCAAACAGGAACTCCTGCACCCCCCCCACATTCCCACCGGCACCCCTTGCACCAAACGAGAGCTGCCCCCAGTAGGTGCTCCACACCCCAACCTCCTGCCCCAAGCCCCAGCCCACTTCTGCACCCTAACTACCTCCCAGACCTTGCACCCCCAGCCCTGACTCCTGCGCCCCCTCACAGCCCTCAAACCCCCTGCCCTCCCTGATTCCTGCACCCCCCACATCCCCACCTGCACCCCGAGCACCAAACAGACCTGCCTCAGCTAAGCGCTCCACACCTCAACCTCCTGCCCCAGCCCTGAGCCCCCTCCTCCACCCTAACTCCCTCCCAGACCCTGCACCCCCTGCCTGAGCCCCCTCCCGCACCCTAACTCCTGGCCACACCCCTCACCCCACCTTTTCTAACATTTTTCTACAAAGGGCTCTTATCCGAAGCGCTTTACAATCGTTAGCGAACGGTACACGCAATATTCGGAAAGATCATTACATGTCTGCCGAGACCCCCAGCGATTTTCAAGTGGTCTGTGGGAAAATAAGTTTGACGACAACAACAGTCAAGGTACCTCCTTTTGTTTTCATTTACTTCCTATTAATTACAGGAGGAGGATGAAGAAAACAAGAGAGAGAAATGGGGGCGGGGGGGGAGAAGAGAGAATGATCTTTTTCTTGGCTGGGTCCCAAGGAGGGGCCCCAAAAATGAAACTGAGCCCAGGCACCCACTAACTCTAAATCTCCCACTGGGCAAGACCAAGCTTCTGCCCTCGCATCTGCCTGGCCCTGGGGCCCCTGTCATTGGGGGGCCCTGTGCCAGGGCACCCTGTGTTTTACTGGAAATCTGCCTCTGGGGAGGTGGAGGCCGGGCTGGGCTCGACGGGGGAGAGGACTGCGGGGGAGACTGGGATGGGCTTGGGCAGGGGAACCCAGGGCTAGTGGCTGACCTGGGCTCTCCCATCCCCAGAAGAAACAACATCTCTCAGCAACATCCAGGTCTTCCTCGTGCCCCCATCTCCCGCCGCCCTGTATGTGGCCCAGAGCCCCATGCTCACCTGCCTGGTGGTCAACCTGCCTAGCAACTCCAGCCTCCGGGTGGTCTGGTCAGGGGAGAAGCCAGAGTCCATTAGCTCTGATCGCCTGGACATCGTTGAGCAGTTCAATGGCACCTTCACCGCCTCCAGCTCCATGCCCATCTTCACCCGCGACTGGGATGCCGGAGAGACCTTCACCTGCAAAGTGGAGCACTCAGAGCTGCCCTCGCCCCTCATCAAATCCATCTCCAAGAAGCCAGGTAGGAGGAGAGCAGGGTCCCTAAGGGGAGAGACTCCCCTATCCCCACCCCAGCAGGGAGGGATGCTCCTTAAGGGGAAGCCCCAACCCCCAACAACCTGGGATCCTGGCCTTGGGTCCCTTTGCATCCCCACGTGAGATGGAGACCATCCTATCCCCCATCCTGCTCTCCAGGACTACCAGCTCCCAGTCCCCAGCCCCTCCATCCTGGAGGAGAGAGGGGATGTTTCTATCCCCACACCCACACACACACACACATACATTCCTTCTCCCCACGTGGCCCAGCTGAGTGATGTGCATGGCTCCCCTGTGTCCTCCATCCCCACGCACCGAAGGCAGGCGCTCTGGCCCAGGCATCTACCTCCTGCACCCCCACAACGATGAGCTGAGCAGCTCTGAAGACTCCGTCAGCCTCACCTGCCTGGTGCGGGGCTTCTTCCCTGAGGACATCTCGGTGCAGTGGATGAAGAACCACAAACCCGACGAGAGCATGGAATACATCACCACCCAGCCCATCAAGGACGGAGCCGGCGACTCGAACTTCTTCCTCTACAGCAAGCTGAAAGTCAGCAAGGCCAGCTGGAACAGCGGGGACACCTACACCTGCATGGTCATCCACGAAGCCCTGCAGATGAAGTTCACCCAACGCAGCATCAGCAAAGTCTCTGGTAAATGAAGACGTCTCCTCCCAGCCCCACTGTTAGTATTGTCCAGAACAGCTTCTTGTAAATAATCTCTGTGCCCGCAATGACGACAAGTGAATAAACGGAACTAGTCTGTGCTCACCCCCAGGTCTCCTTGTTGTGGTGTCACTGGGTCAAATCTGCAGGTCGCCCAAGGTGGACGAGGTCCCAGGTTGCAGGCTGGGAGAAGCCGAGATGCTACAAGTCTGGGGATGCCAATTCCCAGATCCTGAATGGGTGGATACATATACACCATGGATGGATGGGTAGATCCATGGGTAAAGGCCATGGAAGGAAGGATGGGTTGACGCCATGGAAGGAAGGACTGGTAGATACATGGGTTGATGCCATCAAAGGAAGGATTGGTAGATACCATGGAAGGAAGGACTGGTAGATACATGGGTTGATGCCATAGAAGGAAGGACGGGTTGGTGCCATAGGAAGGAAGGATGGGTACATACATGGATACAAAAACAACACAGAAGCAGTGATGGAGAGGGGGGTAGATGGACAGTTACACACACACATACTAAAGAGCCCATGACCAAACCCAGGTCAGTAGGAAGGCCCAGTGTTCAGAGAGATGGTTAGATGGATACATACATACTTGAGAGGGAAGGACTAATAGACCAACAGATATCACAGAGAGAAGGAGAGAGAGAGATTATTATTTGGATTAAAGTAGCACTTCCACCCCCAACTCAGAGAGGGCCCTGATGGGCTGGGTATGGCACAGACACAGTAGGAGACTGTCCCTGTGTCAAAGGGCTCACACCTAAACGGAGAAGGAGGGAGAAGAGACAGAGACACCAAGAGGGGAAGGGACCTGCCCAAGGTCACATCCGTTACTGAGCTCGAAACAGAACCCAGGTGTTCTCAGAGTCTCACCCAGTCCCACTAGACTCTGCTGCACTGCGGGAATGATGGGTGGATGGTTCCCGGGTGGGGTGCCAATGGATAAGTGGATGGGGATAGATGGATAAATCTATGGTGAAGGTAGGAGGGGTACCCCTTCTGAAGGATGAAGGGATGGATAAATGGATGGCCGTGGATGGACTGCGATAGATGGAAGGCTAGAGATGGGGATAGGTGGGGACGGATGGATAAATGAATGGGTAGGTGGGTGCATATGGTAATGGATCAGTACCGATGTGGATGGATGGTGATGGACAGATGGATGGATGGGCTGGTACAGATAGTGACAGATAGACGAGGATGAATGGATGGGTGAATGTGGCAATGGATGGATGGACGACTGAGTGTGTTAATAGAGACATATGGTGATGGATGGTTGGAGATGGATAATATATAAAGGGATGATAGATAAGTGGATGGGGTTGCGTGGATGGATGGAAGACATGGGTGAGGATGAATGGATAGATGGGTAGGGATGATGATGGATGTGGATGGATGTGGAGGTAGGGGAATGGATGGGTATAGATCTATATGGATGGGTGGAAGATATAGATAATGGTTAGAGATAAGGATGGATGGAGTGTGGGATGGCTGGGTGAGTAGGTATATCGGTGGATGGCCAAGCCATCCCTGGCATCTCATTGAGGCAAGATCCCCTCTAGGCTACAACCCATGCATACCCAGAGGGGCACCGTATCAGGATCAGAATTTACCCTACACCCCCGTCCACTTCAGAGAGGAGCAGATGCCCCATGGGGATTTTCCAGACAGAGTCAGGGTGGGAAGGTAATTAAAATACCGTGACCCCCACACCCACCTCCTCTGCTGGCTAGGAGGCTAAGGGGTTTCCCTCCACCCCTTACCCTCAGTGGCAGCTGGGGACGGGGAGATAGGACAACGTCAGGCAAACACCTCACAGAAAGGATCAGCTGCTGGGACTCAGTCCCCACAAAGTAGCAGCAGTAGTAGGGCTGTTATCTGGAGAGGACACTTAGCAGGGACTCAGTTAAAGTCTCACTAGCTCTGGTGACATAGGGGGCCCAGGCAGTGGGGTGGGAAGGTGAGGCAGATACCCCTATGGCCCCCCACATGAGCCCCGTCTCCTACCCAGCCCCTCACTCACACACCTTCCCCGCTATGTGTGTATCAGCCCCAAGGCTGGATGGGCGAGCGCAGGGCTCAAACCCACCAGTGCCGAGCACAGAGCTCGCACCTGGCATTACAGAGTGGGTAGCCTGCAGCGGCAGTGTTAGGGCTGTTATCCTGGGGGCCGTGCAAGGGCACACAGAGAAAGAGCGTGTGCAGCTTGGCTGAGAGAGAGCTCAGTCCAGGGCAGATGGACACACCTGTCACATGGAATGACCCAGGGACCCTCCCACCTGGGCTGTCGTGTTTCTACATACAGAGACACACACAACACAGAGAGAGACAAACATGCACCCACACAGATCCATGCACCTGTTCTCCAGACATCTCTAGGGCAGGGGGCTCAGTAGGGGGCACCGTGCTTCAGGGAGCAGCATCTGTTATGTGTCAGAGAGAAACATTAGATCCCGTCCTTAAAATTCTTGTGACTCTGTTCTTAAAAACAACAGTGTTCAAAATCCCCACAGCCGAGGCAACTCCAGGTTGGCAAGAGAGTCCTGTATAAACAGGCCCAGAGGTGGCTGCGTTCCATCTGATGTGGCTTCTGGGTGTATAGTTACATTGGGATCAGGGTCATAGAGGCACACGTGTGAAATCCATCCATCCTGGTCTTTCGGAAGCTCCTGCACCATGGCAGCATCCCGGCACCTCACCCACCTCAGAGGGATCCTGAGCCACCTTTCACAGGCAGAGAAACTGAGGCACAGAGAAATTCAACATGTGGCCAAGCTTCAGTGCCAGGGTGTAGGGCCATGGCCACATGGGACAAGTGAAATGAGACCTGGGAGGCTCTGCATCCTTCATTTCATCACAACGGGCAGGGGTGGGTGGATGGATGGAGGGGTGCGTCTTAGGGGTGGACTGCTGGTTGGATGGGGGGGTTGCTATCATGAATGGATGGATGGATAGAGGGGTGTGTCTAGGGATGATGAGTTTTGGTCATGGATGGATGGATGTACCTAAAGGTGGATGGCTGGAGGGGTGTATCTAGGAATGGTTGGATGGATGCAGGTATCTAAGGATCGACTGATGGATCGATGGGTGGTTTGTGGTCATGGATGGATGGAGGAGTGAATGGGGATGGGCAGATGGATGGATACATCTAGAGATGGATAAATGGAAAGAGGCATGTGTCTAGGGATGGAATGATGGAGGGTTTGTGGTCAGGGATGGGTGGATGTATCCAGAGATAGATGAGTGGAGGAATGGAAGGATGGAGAGAGAAGGGGATAGGCAGGTTGGTGTTGGACTCACAGTCCGAGCTCTCTCTCTCACAGTGGCTGAGTTGGAGTTGATGTCTCTTTCTCTCCCCCAACAGAGGTGATCGTGTCAGGTGAGTTTTGCAGCGAGGATGGAGACAAGGAGATAGACGGCCTCTGGTCCACCATCTCGGTCTTCATCACCCTCTTCCTCTTGAGCGTCTGCTACAGCGCCACCATGACCCTGTTCAAGGTGAGAGAGAGAGAGAACGACCATAGGAACGAAAGAATGAACGAGTTTAGCACAGTAGAGGGTGTAACGATGCTGCCTCTTGTAATGATGCTGTCTTTGGTGGGACACTTCTGAGAGTATCAATTAAGGCCAAATTGCTTAGAGAAGGGCAGTTACAGCCCAAGGCTGGGGTTTCTCCACTTCTAAGGCACACCAAACCAGCCAGACACAGAGGACTTTGGTTTTACCGCACTGGCTAACCACAAGTCACACAAGCAATTCCCTTAGACACTCCAGTTTCCCAGTATCACCACTAGTGCCCCTCCTTATGGGGACAAATGGTTATGAAAACTAATACCCCAGTAAAAAAGAAAAAGTTCTCACAGTCCCAGAGGACCAAGCCCCAGACCCAGGTCAATCTACAAATCAGATCTTACCCACAAATCCCGCTGTTGCCGATCCTTTAGAATCTAAAATCTAAAGGTTTATTCATAAAAGAAAATGATAGAGATGAGAGCTGGAATTGGTTACGTGGAATCAATGACATACAGTCATGGCAAAGTTTTTGGATCAGGCTTGTAGCGGTGATGGAAGAAATGGCAGGTTCAAATCCAGTCTCTGGAGAACATCCCCAGCTGGGACAGGTCCTTCAGTCCTTGGTTCAGCACTTCAGTTTCTGGCAAGGTTCCTCCAGAGCTATGAAGACAAAATGGGGGGTTTTCAGGGCCTTTTATAGTCTCTGCTGGTGGAAGAGCAGCCTTTTGTTCTTACTGTGGAAAATCAAAGCAGCAAGATGGAGTCTGGAGTCACATGGGCAAGTCACATGTCCATGCCTGGTTCAGTTTGCAGGCCGACGCCATTGTTCACATGTTAGTTCGGAGGTTCCCAGGAATGTTCAGATGTGGTTTGGCGTCTCCCAAAGTTCATTGTCAAATAAGTGTTTCTTGATTGGGCACTTACTGAGAACTGTCCTTTCTCAAGAAGCTCAGGAAATGCTTCACTGAGGCTACTTAGAATCAAAACACATTAGAAACAAGTCCAGAGCCAATATCCATAACTTCAACTACAAAAATCCTACACACACACAGACAGGATCATCACAACCAGCAAATCAGAACCTTGTCATAGACCCTGTCTCCACAACCTTTGTATATTATTTGCTGCAAATATAGAACAGTGGTTGCAACAATGATCTATACGGTGATAGCTTATGTCAATAATGTCACATCCCCAACGCAAAATTGATGCAGGAAGGAATGACACAAACATCCCTGACTGCATCCCAAGAGCTCCCCAATCCTTGGTTCTGTCTTACTACAGTTAGTATTGGGTTAGAAGCTGTACCAGTGTGTAACAGAAATGGTTTATCAAAGTCATGTTCAATGACCTGACTGAATCTCTTTACAAACTCAAGGGAAAACGTGGTTTGAACAATAGTGGGTTGGATCTGCTCTTGCAGCATGGTTCCAGTATGTCTGAGGTGATTTTGCCAAGAGCTAAAGAAAATAGCTACTTTATTTATCCAAACTCTGGCAAATGTTTGGAACCCAATTAATATCCAGTGAATGTAGAAATTAATGTTGTCCATACTATATCAATCGTGGCATTTAGCCGTGAAAGCAATATGGTAGTGTGCCTCAGTTTCCCTTTTCATACAGCACATTCGGTCTGGAATGTCTTTTCCCCTGTGAAAAGTTCGAATACAGTTTACAGGCATTAACGGTGAACCATCGGCATCACAAGGCCTTTTCACATAAAGTGTGTTCTCATGTATTTCTTTTAACAGGTTCAAGGGCTCTTCCAAAAGATTAGGCACATTGGACATTTTTACAGTTCTTGGTACTAGCAACACGTTCGTTACAAAAATCACCAGTAGCAAGAACAACAAATTCATTGCAAGTGCCCATCTACAATCATTTTTGCCCACCTTTGGCTCAATACCACTGGGGTTTGGGCCTTTCAGGGTTACCCTTTGCAAAATCAAGTTCTCTTTTTCCTCCTTGTCCTGAAGGATCAAACCCTGATTTCTCTTGCTTAACAGAATTCACTGGTTGCATTGGCCATAAAATTGTTCGGCTCTAAAACATTAGTAGCCAAATCTGTCCTCAGACCCTGAAGCACAGACGGCTCACTTACAGAATCAGCACAGAGACATTCCTCTCTCAACGTCTCCCCAGCAAACTGGTCAAGCACAGCCACTTGGTGTTATAGGGCTGCTCGACTTTCTTAACAGCTTTCCCTCCATCTGAGACCTTCTCAAAGCTATCCACATGGGATCTTTCAAAGGGAAAGTCAGTGGATCCATTCACAACAGAAAATTTCTGGCTGTTAGGACCTGAAACTTTCTTGATTCAATCGCTTCCACACCCTTCAGCTACAGCAAACTCCTTGCACAGATTACCCTGAGGATTCCTTTCCCAAGGAGCTTCTCTAAGCAACAAAATTCACCCCTCACAGAAATTCTGCCCTCTACACCTAGGGCTGGCTCTAGAGGAACACTCTCCTGAGCAACAACAGACACTTTCTGCATTACCTTTGGCTCGTCAGGCGGATTTCTACACAATCCCCTTCAGGCAAACTCATAGACTCGCTAGATAAAAGGTCAGAGGTACTCTCTTTCCCTCTGCAACTTTCCTCACACTCACTGGCAACATGGAAGTTGTCGGGCTCAACACAAACAAGTTTAGGAATTATTTCCTTCTTGCTACAAGTTGTCAAACTGTCAGTAGGTAACACAATCAAAGCCCCTTTCTGCTCTCCTTGTGCCCTGGCTTTTCCCATCAGTCTGGCCAGCAGAACAGGCATTCGCTGCTCATCTGGGATCCCGTGAAGAGTGCATCGACGGTCGAATACAGACAGAAACTCCTCTAGGCCGTCAGGATCTTTGTAAATGGGACAGATCCTTTCCCAGTTCCTCTCGTTATGGCGAGGAAGCAGCGCACCAGGGGGCGAGGACTTTCTTTGCTCTTCCATCCCTTGGAGCTAAAGTTGGTGAACCTTCTCCTCGGCAGCCAGCAGCTCCCTGCGCCCCCTACGAGCCCTTTCCTCGCTCTCATCCGCCTCCTTCTTTCTTTCATCAGCTTCCCTTTCTCGTTCAGCATTCCTTTCCTTGGCTTCTCTCTCTCCCTCAGCAGCTTCTTTCTCTACTTCAGCCGTTCTCCTGCTTTTCCAGCCATAAACTGTCTGCTCGTTTCTCTTCATGCTCAAGTTGCAGTTTATTTCTATTTTTATTTATTGCTAGAGGAGCCAACTAGCGGGGGGGGGAGCTTTTCTTGACCTGCTGCTCACAAACTGGGAAGAATTAGTAGGGGAAGCAAAAGTGGATGGGAATCTGGGAGGCAGTGACCATGAGTTGGTTGAGTTCAGGATCCTGACACAGGGAAGAAAGGTAAGCAGCAGGATATGGACCCTGGACTTCAGGAAAGCAGACTTCGACTCCCTCAGGGAACGGATGGGTAGGATCCCCTGGGGGACTAACATGAAGGGGAAAGGAGTCCAGGAGAGCTGGCTGTATTTCAAGGAATCCCTGTTGAGGTTACAGGGACAAACCATCCCGATGTGTCAAAAGAATAGTAAATATGGCAGGCGACCAGCTTGGCTTAACGGTGAAATCCTAGCAGATCTTAAGCATAAAAAAGAAGCTTACAAGAAGTGGAAGGTTGGACAAATGACCAGGGAAGAGTATAAAAATATTGCTCGGGCATGTAGGAATGAAATTAGGAGGGCCAAATCGCACCTGGAGCTGCAGCTAGCGAGAAATGTTAAGAGTAACAAGAAGGGTTTCTTCAGGTATGTTGGCAAAAAGAAGAAAGCCAAGGAAAGTGTGGGCCCCTTAATGAATGAGGGAGGCAACCTAGTGACAGAGGATGTGGAAAAAGCTAATGTACTCAATGCTTTTTTTGCCTCTGTCTTCACGAACACAGTCAGCTCCCAGACTGCTGCGCTGGGCATCACAAAATGGGGAAGAGATGGCCAGCCCTCTGTGGAGAAAGAGGTGGTTAGGGACTATTTAGAAAAGCTGGACGTGCACAAGTCCATGGGGCCGGATGAGTTGCATCCGAGAGTGCTAAAGGAACTGGCAGCGGTGATTGCAGAGCCATTGGCCATTATCTTTGAAAACTCGTGGCGAACGGGGGAAGTCCCAGATGACTGGAAAAATGCTAATGTAGTGCCAATCTTTAAAAAAGGGAAGAAGGAGGATCCTGGGAACTACAGGCCAGTCAGCCTCACTTCAGTCCCCGGAAAAATCATGGACCAGGTCCTCAAAGAATCAATCCTGAAGCACTTACATGAGAGGAAAGTGATCAGGAACAGTCAGCATGGATTCACCAAGGGAAGGTCATGCCTGACTAATCTAATCGCCTTCTATGATGAGATTACTGGTTCTGTGGATGAAGGGAAAGCAGTGGATGTATTGTTTCTTGACTTTAGCAAAGCTTTTGACACGGTCTCCCACAGTATTCTTGTCAGCAAGTTAAAGAAGTACGGGCTGGATGAATGCACTATAAGGTGGGTAGAAAGCTGGCTAGATTGTCGGGCTCAACGGGTAGTGATCAATGGCTCTATGTCTAGTTGGCAGCCGGTGTCAAGTGGAGTGCCCCAAGGGTCGGTCCTGGGGCCGGTTTTGTTCAATATCTTCATAAATGATCTGGAGGATGGTGTGGATTGCACTCTCAGCAAATTTGCGGATGATACTAAACTGGGAGGAGTGGTAGATACGCTGGAGGGCAGGGATAGGATACAGAGGGACCTAGACAAATTGGAGGATTGGGCCAAAAGAAATCTGATGAGGTTCAATAAGAATAAGTGCAGGGTCCTGCACTTAGGATGGAAGAACCCACTGCACAGCTACAGACTAGGGACCGAATGGCTAGGCAGCAGTTCTGCAGAAAAGGACCTAGGAGTGACAGTGGACGAGAAGCTGGATATGAGTCAGCAGTGTGCCCTTGTTGCCAAGAAGGCCAATGGCATTTTGGGATGTATAAGTAGGGGCATAGCGAGCAGATCGAGGGACGTGATCGTCCCCCTCTATTCGACATTGGTGAGGCCTCATCTGGAGTACTGTGTCCAGTTTTGGGCCCCACACTACAAGAAGGATGTGGATAAATTGGAAAGAGTCCAGCAAAGGGCAACAAAAATGATTAGGGGGCTGGAACACATGACTTCTGAGGAGAGGCTGAGGGAACTGGGATTGTTTAGTCTGCGGAAGAGAAGAATGAGGGGGGATTTGATAGCTGCTTTCAACTACCTGAGAGGTGGTTCCAGAGAGGATGGTTCTAGACTATTCTCAGTGGTGGAAGAGGACAGGACAAGGAGTAATGGTCTCAAGTTGCAGTGGGGGAGGTTTAGGTTGGATATTAGGAAAAACTTTTTCACTAGGAGGGTGGTGAAACACTGGAATGCGTTGCCTAGGGAGGTGGTGGAATCTCCTTCCTTAGAAGTTTTTAAGGTCAGGCTTGACAAAGCCCTGGCTGGGATGATTTAATTGGGGATTGGTCCTGCTTTTGAGCAGGGGGTTGGACTAGATGACCTCCTGAGGTCCCTTCCAACCCTGATATTCTATGATTCTATGATTCTATGATTTCCTGCCTTTTGCATTCCAATTGCTTCTGCAGCTTCTGTAGCCTCAGGTAAGGGCTGTGCTCCTGCCTCCTGATCACTGCCCATGAACAGATCTCCCAGTCCTTCATTTGTAGCTTTCTTTTTTAAGCTTTTTCCCTTTTCTGAACACAAATCTTCCAGGGCCTTTCTCTCACAGCCCTCATACGCTCTTTGCTCACCCATTGCAACTGCTCTGTAGCCAGCCAAACTCTCAACACCAAAATTCAACTTTGGATAGTGTGGGGTTCTGGTCCAAAGCTTAACAGATCTGGTTCTGTGGATCCCAGCACGACTACATGACCGTAACGACGCTGCCTCTGGCGGGACACTTCTGAGAGTCTCAATTCAGGACAAATTGCTCAGAGTAGGGCCGTCACAGCCCAAGGCTGGGGTTTCTCCACTTCTAAAGCACCAAACCAGCCAGCCAGAGTATCAGGGTTCCCTCCCCACTCTGGACTCTGGGGTACAGCCGTGGGGACCCGCATGAAAGACCCTCGAAGATTATATTCCGTCAGCTTAGGTTAAAAACTTCCAAAAGGCACAAATTCCTTTCCTTGTCCTTGGACAGTATCGCGGCCACTACCAAGTGATTTAAACAAACATTCAGGGAGGGGCCACTTGGAGCCCTTAGCCTCCCTCCCAAAATATCCACCCAAGCCCCTTCACCCCCTTTCCTGGAGGGGGCTTGAGAATAATATACCAACCAATAGGTTACCAAAGTGAGCACAGACCAAATCCCTGGTTTTTAGGGGACTGAAAATCAATCTGGTTCTTAAAAGAAGAATTTTATTTAAAAAAAAGTAAAAGAATCACACCTGCAAAATTGGGATGGAAGGTAACTTTACAGGGTAAATAAAAAGATTTAAAACACAGGGAATTCCCCTCTGACTCTGCTTCTCAGACACAAAACAGGAATAAAATTATCGCTTAGCATAGGGAAAATTTACAAGCTAAAACAAAAAATAATCCAACGCATTTCCTTGCTATTACTTACAATTTCTGTAATTTTAGACATATTATTTCAGGATCTTTTTAGGAGCTGGGTTACCTGCTCCGTCTCTCTCTTTGTTCTAAGAGGGAACAACAAAGAGAGCACAAACAATCTGAAAGTATCTTCTTTCCCCATTGGTCCTTCTGCTCAGGTGTCAACTAGGTTAATTGCACTGATTAATCCCTCACAGGTAAGTGATTCTGTACCTCTGGCCAGGAGCGATTTTATGTTACTGCATACAGAAAGGTTGGAACCCTTCCCTTTATATTTATGACACAGAGAGTAATGGCAAAGTTCTTGGTCCAGGCTTGTACCAGTGATACAGGTTCAAATCCAGTCTCTGGAGTACATCCACAGAGGGGATGGGTCATTCAGTCCTTTGTTCAGAGCTTCAGTTTCTAGCAAGGTTCTTCCAGAGGTCTGAAGCAGGACTGAAGACAAAACGGAGGGGTTTTCCGGGCCTTTTATATTCTCTATCCTTTCTTCTTACTGTGGAAACTCACAGCACCAAGATGGAGTCTGGAGTCACATGGGCAAGTCACATGTCCATGCATGGCTCAGTTTGCAGGCCGATGCTATTGTTTACATGTTAGTTTGAACATTTCCAGGAAAGCTCAGACGTGGATTGGCATCTCCCAAATTCATTGTCAGTTAAGTGTTTCTGGATTGGCCACTTACTGAGAATAGTCCTTTCGCAGGAAGCTGAGCAAATGCTTGACTGAGGCTACTTAGAATCAAAACACTTTGAAATACAAGTCCAAAGCCAATATCCATAACTTCAACTACAAAAATCATACACACACACACACAGGATCATCACAACCAGCAAGTCATAACCTTGTCATAGACACGTCATACAACAATCTTCGTACAACATTTCCTGCAAATACATAACAGTGGTTGCAACAATGATCCATGCCGTCACAGTTCATGTCAATAACATCACAGAGGGCAGCATGGAAGGGAAAGAAAGAACAGAAGAAGGAAAGAGAAAGAAGAATAGGTGAATAAGACAGAGACTGAGTGAATGAGACACAGACATAAAAGCAGGAAGGGATGACACAGACAGACAGACTGAGCAGCTCCCCCAGCCCTGACCCCTCTCACCCTTGCTCTCTCCGCCCCCGTGCAGGTGAAGTGGCTGTTCTCCGCCATGGTGCAGCTGAGGCAGGCGAGTGGCCCCGAGTACAAGAACGTTGTCCAGCGCGTGGTGTAGGGGCCGCTGCCCCCGTCCGCCCAGAGACAAGGGGCCGGGACTCCCGGCTCTATTGGTGACACCACCCTGAGTCCCACAGCTGCCCCCCGCTAGCGCTGTGCCCCTGGGAGACCCCCCTGGGGGGAGCGAGGAGCTCACCCCACATGGCCTAATCCACCCTCAGCCACTGGGGACGCTGCCCTGCTAGGAGCTGGGCTGAGACCAGACAACTCGCTTCATGCAGGGGACCAGCACCCCTAGCGAGGAAACAACCCGACTCCCACTTCCCACCCTCCCGAGCCCAACAGCCCTCTGCTCTGGGACTGGATCAGAGCCAGCGCGCCCTAGAGCGGAAAGGCCCCCATATCCCCTTCCCCACCCCCTGCGCCAGCCAGCCCCTCGCCCTGGGGCAGGACCATAGCCAGAGTTGTGTCTGTCGTGCTGTATGTTGCATATTTAGCTCTTCATTGGGATTTTTATGGGTGGTGTGTGGGTGTGACTTTTGTTGTGTGCACTGAGTGACCATAAATAAATAAATAAATAGATATACAAATCAGGCTCCATCTCATTCATAACCTCCATCCCCCACTTTCAGGGACCGCTGACACCCGCCAGAGGGTCATGTCGTGTCTGTAGGGAGTGTCTCAGGGCATGGAGAATGAAATGAAGGATGCCCGCTGCACTGGCCCCAATGGGAGATGGGGGCCTAGTTACGAACCCAGAGAGCTGGGACCGAGGGGCAGAAAGGGGAGATCTCTGGGGCAGGGAATACCACTGGTCAGGAAGAAAGAAAGAAAAGAAAGAAAGAAAGAAAGAAAGAAAGAAAGAAAGAAAGAAAGATGTGTATGTCTGAGAATGGACGGATGGGTAGATAGACACCGGTGGGCTGGGACATACAGTGGGTACCGTTCTCCTTGGTTAAATCCCCCAAACCACCCTGAAATGCAGCTTTATTTTATTTTCGATCAAACACACAATTCCTGTGTAAGTTGCAAGTTAAACGGTGGATCAAATGAGACTCTTCTCCCTCGCCACAGTCCACGTTGACCAGACCTCAGGACACTACAGCCCTGCACACACAGACACACAAGGAAATCCAGTCCCTGCCGTGGGATGGGGGTGGAGGATTGAGGGGCACGGGGCTGAGCTCAAGCTCCAGCGTGGTCTGCCCCACGGGGACGTCCGGGGAAGGACTCTGCCCTCCCTGCTCTGCGTTCTGCAGAGCTCAGACCCTTCAGCGGCCGTTGTCGCGCCCTCCGCGCTGCCGTGGAACATGGTCCCTCCCTGTGTCCGGAGAGGGGGCCGGAGCCCGGGAGGGCTGAAGATGGAGGGAGGGAATGAAGAGGACGAAGCAGTGCTGTCCCCTCCTAGGAGCCCGGAGCCGGGCACTCACCGCACCTGTGGGACACAGAGAGCAGAGGGGTTCAGCCGGTGCCGCTCACGGGCAGCATCCTCGGCTGGGAGAGCAAGGCCAGAAGGGACCCTTGGGACCATCTAGCCTCGCCCAGCCACGCCTGCATCCTGCCAGGATGTCTGGGTTGAGCTGGAGCTCATCTTCCAGACAGAGACACCAGCCTTGTCAAACCGCCTCAGGGAACGGCCACTGCCCAGCGGGTGCCGCACATCAAGTCCCTGGGGAGCCGCAGCTGCCTCCGCCGATTCTCCCTGCTTCTGGTACCAGCCCCATTGCAACGCGGCCCGGCACAGAACCGGCTTCACGGGCACCTCTGGCCCTTTGTGCTTCTGGGCCTGACCACTGATCCTTAGTGATCACGGCTGAGTGCTTATTGATTGACCCTCATTGAGCCTTGCTCTTGGAACATTTCCTCTTGCTTCTTAATTAGGGATCATTCATTTTTGGTCATTGATCATTAATTCCTCATTATTGACAAGTGATTCTTATCAATTGATAATTATTAGCAGCTTATTGATGCTTGATCCTCGATTCTTTAACATTAATTACTGATCTGTGAGTGTTGATTATTGATAATTAATTGCAGATTAATGGCTATTCAGCATTAAGTACAGATCACTCCGTACTGACCAGGGATAGCCAATCCATGATTATTGATTTCTCAGTGATAAACAATTGGAATTGATAATAGACTGTTGATACTCATTTATTGATCACTGCCGCATTAACCTTGATGGGAGCTCATTAATTAGTGATGACGGGTGGTGGATTATTAATAAGTAATCGTTCCTGATTCTCTCTCACTGATCGTTGGTCACTGTCAGGAATCAGGGCTGGCAGCAGAGCGAGTCCCAGGCAACCTGACGTGCGCACCTGGCCTGGAGCCGGCTGCCTGATTGGCTCCGCCCTGATTGCTTGGCAGAGTCAGCAGCCCGGTTCATGAGCCCAGCAGAAGTTAAGCAGCTGCCCAATGAATTTCCCCAGGGCTGCAATAGCAGCTGTGACTGCTTGTTCCAGCCCGGCTCCTGCCTTCTTCCCTTCTGGGTCCAGCCCAGCTGCTGTCCTGCACCCAGGCTTTCTTCTCTCCAGGTAACCTGTTCCTAAAGCTGGGCTCTAACTCCTGACTTTGGTGTTAGCCTCTGACAACCGTAACATCATAGAGCTGTGGGACAGGGAGAGACCTCCACAGCTCACCTAGTCCCCTCTCCTGCCCTGAGGCAGGACTAAGTCATAACTAGTCCATCCCTGACAGGTATTTGTCTAACCTGCTCCTAAAAACCTCCAACAATGGAGGATCCACAACCTCCCTGGGCAATTTGTTCCAGTATTTACCCAGCCTGACAGTAAGGAAGGTTTTTCCAATGTCCAACCTAAACCACCCTTGCTGCAATTATCGCCCATCGCTTCTTGTCCTAGCCTCCGAGGTTAACGAGAACAATTTTTCACCCTCCTTTTTAGAACAACCTTTTGTAGATTTGAAAAATGTTATAATCTCATTCCCCCGCCCAGGCCACCCCAGTCTTCTCTTCTCCAGTTCTTTCAATCTTCCCTCACAGCTCATGTTTTCTAGCCCTTGAATGATTTTTGTTGCTCTCCTAAGGCCTTTCTCCAAATTTTCCACTTCTTTCCTGAAATATGGTCCCCAGAACTGGACACAAGACTCCAGATGAGGCCGTATCAGTACGGAGTAGAGCAGACGAATTACTTCTCATATCTTCCTTACAATATTCCTGCTAATACATCCCAGAATTCATTTTTTTCCCCGATAGTATTACATTGTTGACTCATATTTAGCTTGTGATCCCCTACTACCCCCAGATCCCTTTCGGCAGTACTCCTCACTAGGCCGTCATTTCCCATTTGTGTGTGTGCAACTGATTGTTCCTTCCTAAGTGGAGTACCTGGCATTGTCCTTATTGAATTTCATCACTGAATGTGGGTGACTAAGTAGTTCCCGCGGCTGGCGGCTGGCTGCATGCTGATGGCATGGGATCGATTCTTGAGCACTGGTTGTTGCTCTAAGCAGTAAAACAGGACCATGCTGTTGCTGTTACCTTAAGCAGCATGATGCCGGCGCTGTACAACAGGCTGAGCAGGAAGAGAGCTGTCAAGGTTCCTTCCCCACTCTGAACTCTAGGGTACAGATGTGGGGACCTGCATGAAAACCTCCTAAACTTACTTTTACCAGCTTAGGTTAAAACTTCCCCAAGGTACAAACTATTTTACCCTTTGCCCTTGGACTTCCACTGACACCACCAAACTTTATCTGGGTTCCTGAAAAAACGTAGTTTGGAAACGTCTTTCCCCCCAAAATCCTCCCAACCCTTGCACCCCACTTCCTGGGGAAGTTTGATAAAAATCCTCACCAATTTGCATAGGTGACCACAGACCCAAACCCTTGGATCTTAGAACAATGAAAAAGCAATCAGTTTCCTTAGAAGAAGGCTTTTAATAGAAGGGAAAAAAAGAGTCACCTCTGTAAAATCAGGATGGTAAATACCTTACAGGGTAATCAGATTCAAAACACAGAGAATCCCTCAAGATTGCATATTCTCCTAATCCCGCTAGGAGACCATCTACAAGTCTTTGGAAGGTGGCGGGTGCATTTCGCAGCCCGAAAGGGAGGACATTAAATTCATACAGCCCGAGATGTATGGTGAAGGCTGACCTTTTCTTGGCGGATTCATCTAGCGGTACCTGCCAGTACCCCTTGGTTAAGTCCAAGGTAGAGATGAACTGGGCCCGTCCCAGTTTCTCTAATAGTTCATCTGTGCGTGGCATTGGATAGTTGTCTGGGCGAGTTACAGCATTTAGCTTACGGTAGTCCACGCAAAAACGTATCTCCCCATCTGGTTTGGGAACTAGAACCACTGGAGATGCCCGTGCACTGCCAGAGGGGCAGATTATACCCATCTGTAACATATCCTGGATCTCCCAGTCTCCTCAAGCAGTTTTAGCTTGAGGAGACACCCGGTAAGGTTGGACTTTAATTGGGTGAGTATTACCTGTGTCAGTGGAGTGGTATGCCCATTCAGTCAGTCCTGGGGTGGCTGAGAACGTCGGCGCATAGCTAGTGCACAGCTCCTCGATCTGCTGTCGCTGCATACACCCAAAGGTCAGGGAGAGGTTCACCTCTTCCACATCATCAGCACTTTTCCCTTCGTAGTAGACACCTTCAGGCCACTCAGCGTCGTCTCCTCCCTGGGCTGTAAACTGACAAACCTTTAATTCACTGGAATAAAAGGCCTCTAGAGAATTAATATGGTACACCTTAGGCTTTCGGTTGGAGGTGGGAGGTTGGAGGTGTTAATTATGAGATAATTAACAGCTCCCAGGCGCTCCTGGACTGTGAATGGCCCTTCCCACGATGCTTCCATTTTATGGGCCTGGAGCACCTTTAAGACCATGACCTAGTCCCCTACTTTGAAGGAACGCTCTCTGGCATGTTTATCATACCAGGCTTTTTGCTCTTTTTGAGAATTCTGTAAGTTTTCTTTAGCAAGGGCTAAAGAGGTTCAGAGGGTGTTTTGTAGGTTGGTTACAAAGTCCAGAATGTTAGTTCCTGGAGAAGGTGTAAATCCCTCCCATTGCTGCTTCACCAACTGTAATGGCCCCTTAACCTCATGGCCATATACAAGTTCAAATGGGGAAAACCCTAAACGGGGATGTGGTACAGCTCTGTAGGCAAAGAGCAACTGCTGCAACACTAGGTCTCAATCATTGGAGTGCTCATTTACAAATTTACATATCATGGCCCTCAAAGTTCCATTAAACTTCTCCGCCATGCCATTTGTTTGATGGTGGTAAGGAGTAGCTACCAAGTGATTTACCCCATGAGCTTCCCAGAGGTTTTCCATAATTCCTGCCAGGAAATTAGTCCCTGCATCTGTGAGGATGTCGGAGGGACAACCTACCCTGGCAAAAATGTCTACTAGTCCTGGCTCACACTTTTAGCCCTGGTGTTGCTTAGAGCTACTGCTTCCGGCCATCGGGTGGCAAAATCCGTGAAAGTCAGTATGTACTGCTTTCCTCTGGGTGTCTTTTTCAGAAAAGGACCCAGAATATCCACAGCTACTCACTGAAATGGAACTTCAATGATGGAGAGTGGCTTTGACCTGGTCTTGGGGTTTTCCCACTCTTTGGCATACTTCACAAGACCAGACATAGGTAGAAACATCCTTGCCCATTTCCTCCCAGTGGAATGACCCCCCAAAACGGTCTTTGGTCCTGTTCACCCCAGCATGGCCACTAGGATGATCGTGGGCTAAGCTCAAGAGCTTGGCCTGGTATTTAGTTGGAACTACCAACTGTCTCTGAGGATGCCAGTCTTCCTGGTGTCCACCAGAAAGAGTTTCCTTCTATAAAAGTCCTCTTTCTACAACAAACCTGGATCGATTAGAAGAGCTGAGAGGCGGTGGGTTGCTCCGTGCCACCGTCCAAGCTCTCTGGAGGCTTTCATCTGCTTCCTGTTCGGTCTGGAACTGTTCCCTTGATGCTGGAGACATCAGTTCCTCATGGGATTGTGGACCTAGGCTTGGTCCCTCTGGAAGCGATATAGGGGATGGAGCTGTTTCTGTTGACTGTGAACCGCTCTCCGCTGGTGTACTATGTTGGGATTCAGGCTCCGGCTGAGCCTCTGGTGTAGGGTTATCGGCTGCTGCCGGTTCAGGTTCGGTGGGGCCCTCTGGTGTTGGGGTTGCAAGTACTGGATTCAGTGCTAGCAATGGGTCCGGTGCTGGTTGTTCCGCTGGTTCCAGTTCTGGGACTGGTTCCGTCTGGGTCTCTGGGACTGGATCCACTACTGCTGTTGCAGACATTGGCCTGGGGTCCCGGTTCCATCACCTCTGACTGGGTCCTGATAGAAGTTTCTGGAACAGAGCTAGGCCTCATGGCTTGTTTAGCCTGGCTGCGGGTGACCATTCCCACCCTCTTGGCCCGCTTCACATGATTGGCCAAGTCTTCCCCCAACAGCATGGGGATGGGATAATCATCATAGACTGCAAAAGTCCACGTTCCTGACCAGCCTTTGTACTGGACAGGCAACTTGGCTGTAGGCAAATTGAAAGAGTTGGACTTGAAGGGTTGAATCGTCACTTAAATCTCTGCGTTGATTAAATTGGGGTCCACTAAGGAAGCATGGATAGCTGATACTTGTGCTCCGGTGTCCCTCCACGCGGTGACCTTCTTCCTGCCCACACTCACAGTTTCCCTCCGCTCCAAGGGTATCTGGGAGGTATCTGGGCCTGCAGATCTCTGGTGTGATTCCGGTGCAATGAACTGTAATCTGTTGGGGTTCTTGGGGCAGTTGGCTTTTACATGCCCCAGCTCGTTACATTTAAAACATCGTCCAGCTGACGGGTCACTGGGGCGAGGCGGGTTGCTGGAGAACGGGGAGGTGGGACGATAAGGTGTCTGGAGGGTTCTTTGGGAGGTAGGTGGGGCCTTGGGTGGCCCCCGGTAATAGGGTGTGGTCTTGGGTTGTCCCTTCTGGTCTCCACTCCAACTGCGACCAGTTTTCTTCTCTGCCACCAACACCCATCTGGCTCCAATCTCTCCTGCCTCGATTACAGTTTTGGGCTGCCCATCTAGGATGTATCTTTTTGGGCTGCCCATCTAGGATGTATCTTTCTATTTCCTCAGGAACACCCTCTAAGAATTGTTCCATTTGCATTAGGAAGGGCAAATTTACTGGAGATTCAACACTTGCTTCCAATGATTTCCAGTTGGATACCTGCTTTCTAGCAGCCCAAAGGAAAAAATTTCCTTTTCAAATCTGCTCCTTGTCCAAAAAAAAAAAAAATAAAAATCCTAAAAAACCCAAAAACTAACACTTTTGTATTCAGACAAATAGGTAGAAATCCCCTCTAGTTGCTCTTAGGTCTGTGAAAACTTGAGAATTTCCCTGCAGGAGGTTAACTACTCTGCCTTAATCCCACCGCTCTTCCACCATGTCAAGGTTCCTTCCCCACTCTGAACTCTAGGGTACAGATGTGGGGACCTCCATGAAAACCTCCAAAGCTTACTTTTACCAGCTTAGGTTAAAACTTCCCCAAGGTACAAACTATTTTACCCTTTGCCCTTGGACTTCCACTGACACCACCAAACTTTATCTGGGTTCCAGAAAAAACATAGTTTGGAAACATATTTCCCCCCAAAATCCTCCCACCCCTTGCACCCCACTTCCTGGGGAAGGTTTGGTAAAAAGTCTCAACAATTTGCATAGGTGACCACAGACCCAAACCCTTGGATCTTAGAACAATGAAAAAGCAATCAGTTTCCTTACAAGAAGAATTTTAATAGAAGTAAAAAGAAAAGAATCACCTCTGTAAAATCAGGATGGTGAATACCTTACAGGGTAATTAGATTCAAAACATAGAGAATCCCTCTCGGCAAAACCTTAAGTTACAGAAAGACACACAAACAGGAATATTCATTCTATTCAGCACAGCTATTTTCTCAGCCATTTAAAGAAATCATAATCTAACATATACCTAGCTAGATAACTTACTAAGTTCTAAGACTTTCCTGTTCTGTCCCCGGCAAAAGCATCAGACAGACAGACACAGACCCTTTGTTTTTCTCCCTCCTCCCAGCTTTTGAAAGTATCTGGTCTCATCATTGGTCATTTTGGTCAGGTGCCAGCGAGGTTACCTTTAGCTTCTTAACCCTTTACAGGTGAGAGGATTTTTCCTGTAGCCAGGAGGGATTTTAAAGGGGTTTACCCTTCCCTTTATATTTATGAAGGCAACAGGTGTCCAGAGGCAGTCAGATTCCTCCTCTTCTCCTTCAACAGAGATGCCGTGGTCCTCCACTAGGCAGTGAGGAGCTGGGGATGAGACAAACGTGCCAATTAGAGAGGCCTCTTCGTTAACCCAGGGAGCTGAGTGGGCACAGCGGGGAGGTCTGATCTGGGCTCTGGGCAGGAGAGAGGCCAGGGGAGACCGGGCAGGCTGCAGGGGGAGACCCCCCGTCACAGGCTGCAATTCTCACAGCAACCTCAGGGATTTCAGCCCCAACTTCCATTAAATTTCACGCCCTTTGGCTCCTTTACACGCCCCAGCCACCCCGCGCATGCGATTCCCCTCCCCAGGCCAGCAACAGAGCTGGGCTGAGACCTGCCAATGCATAGCTCAATAGGGCCATGCGCACCCATCCAACAGCGGCATCTTCCCAGCCAATGCCAGTTCATTCCAATGCTTCCCTTCCAGATCTTGTGCTGGTGGCAGGGTGTGCATACCCGCACTAGCCAGGAAAGGGTTAATCACACCCTAGGGGTGGAGGAAGTCCTTCACCTCACACCATGCTAAGCAAGCTCCAAATGCTGTGCTGGTAGGAAGAAGAGCAGGCCAGCTCACTCTGCACTGACCGCCAAGGAGGAAGGACATTTGGTCGAGGCTCCAACCCAGGAGCCATTACAGCCCTTGCCTGTGGAAGGTGGACATCTTGAGACAGACCTGGGACCTCTTGCCTTCAGCTGACCAGCTGGAGTCGGAGTCACAGGGAAATACCTGCTCCGAGGAGCTCGCAGACCCCAACGTGATATGGACTGCAGCTTCAGGAAGCCCGGTAGCAAGTGACCCAGGGAGGGGGAGGGAGTGGTATCTCCCACCCGTCTAAGGTCAGCATGTTGCAATCAGGGGAGGAAAACGATAACAGACAATGCGGAAATGGCAGAGGTGCTTAATGACCTCTGTGTTTCCGTTTTCACCAACAAGGTTGGTGGCAATTGGACGTCTAATGTAGTGAATGCCGGTGAAAATGAGGTAGGATCAGAGGCTAAAATAGGGAAAGAACAAGTTAAAAATTACTTAGCCATGTTAGATGTCTTCAAGTCACCAGGGCCGGATGAAACACATCCTAGAATACTCGAGGAACTGACTGAGGGGATATCTGAGCCATTAGCGATTATCTTTCAAAAGTCATGGAAGTTGGAGGAGATTGCAGAAGACTGGAAAAGGGCAAATCTAGTGCCCATCTATAAAAATGGAAATAAGGACAACCTGGGGAATTACAGACCAATCAACTTAACTTCTGTACCCGGAAAGATAATGGAGCAAATAATTAAGCAATCAATTTGCAAACATGTAGAAGAAAACAAGGTGATAAGTAACAGCGTGGATTTGTCAAGAACAAATCGTGTCAAACCAACCTGATAGCTTTTTTTGACAGGGGAACAAGCCTTGTGGATAGGGCAGAAGCGATAGACATGGTATATCTTGACTTTAGGAAGGCTTTTGATACAGTCTCATGTGACCTTCTCATAAACAAACTAGGTAAATGCAGACTAGATGGAACTACTATGAGGTGGGTGTATAACTGGTTGGAAAACCATTCCCAGAGAGTAGTTATCAGTGGTTCACAGTCATGATGGAAGGGAATAATGAGTGGGGTCCCACAGGGATCAGTTCTGGGACCAGTTCTCTTCAATATCTTCATCAATGATTTAGATAATGGCATAGAGAACACACGTATAAAGTTTGTGGATGATACCAAGTGGGAGGGGTTGCAAGTGCTTTGGAGGTTAGGATTAAAATTCAAAATCATAGAATCATAGAATATCAGGGTTGGAAGGGACCCCAGAAGGTCATCTAGTCCAACCCCCTGCTCAAAGCAGGACCAATTCCCAGTTAAATCATCCCAGCCAGGGCTTTGTCAAGCCTGACCTTAAAAACCTCTAAGGAAGGAGATTCTACCACCTCCCTAGGTAACTCATTCCAGTGTTTCACCACCCTCTTAGTGAAAAAGTTTTTCCTAATATCCAATCGAAACCTCCCCCACTGCAACTTGACTATGAATGATCTGGACAAAGTGGAGAAATGGTCTGAAGTAAAAAGGATGAAATTCAATAAGTACAAATGCAAAGTACTCCACTTGGGAAGGAACAATCTTCCGCTCTACTCCGTGCTGATTAGGCCTCAACTGGAGTATTGTGTCCGGTTCTGGGTGCCACATTTCAGGAAAGATGTGGACAAATTGGAGACAGTCACAGAAGAGCAACACAAATGATTAGAAAACATGAGCTTTCAGGGAGGATTAAAAATTGGGATTGTTGAGGCTGGAAAAGAGAAGGTTGAGAGGGGACATGACAACAGCTTTCAAGAACATAAAAGGTTCTTACAAGGAGGAGGGAGAAAAATTGCTCTCCTTAACCTCATAGGGTAGGACAATTAGCAATGGGCTTAAATTGCAGCAAGAGAGGGGTCGGTTGGACACTAGAAAAAACTTCCTGTCAGGGTGGTGAAGCACTGGCATAAATTGACTAGCGCGGTTGTGGAATCTCCATCACTGGAGATGTTGAAGAGCAGGTTAGACAAACACCTGTCATGGGCGGTCTAGATAATACTTAGTCCTGCCGTGAGTGCAGGGGCCGGGACTAGATGAGCGCTCAGGTGAGCCCGTGTCCCACTGCCCTTGCCTCATCCCCTCCGGTGACAGCCCCTGGGTTTGGCCATTACCACACTGCCCTGCATTTGAGGTCCTCTCTATTCACTCTGGCTGCTAGGCCACACTCCCCTACACTCAAGGGCTGCCATATTGACTCTAGCCCCAAGAAAACAAAGTCCTGCACTTGAGGACTGATATATTCACCATGGGCACTAGGCCACACCGCTCTGTGTTCATGAGTGCCCTTTAACAGACTTATCCTCCAGGAACTTATCTAATTCTTCTCTGAACCCACTTATACTTTGGGCCATCACAACATCCCCTGACAACTACTTCCACACGTTGACTCTGTTGTGTGAAGAAGTTCTTTCTTGTGTTTGTTTGAAACCAGCTGCCATTTAATTTCATTGGGTGACCCCAGGTTCTTGTATTATGTGAAGGGGAAAATAATACTTCCTGATTTACTTTCTCCACACCCGCCATGATTTTATAGACCTCTGTCATATCCCCCTTAGTCATGTCTTTTCTAAGATGAAAAGTCCCAGCCTGTCTAATCTCTCCTCAGTCGGAACCTGTTCCATCCCCGTGATCAATGTTGTCCCTTTTCTCTGTACCTTCTCCATTTCTAATACATCTTTCTTGAGATGGGGCGACCAGAATTGCATGCAGTATTCAAGCTGTGGACATACCATGAATTTATACAGTGGCATTATGAGATTTACCGTCTTAATATCTGTCCCTTTCCTAATGGTTCCTACCATTTGTTACCTTTTCTGACTGTCACTCTGTGTTGACTCCAGAACTGAGTGCTGTATTCCAGTATCGGTCTCCCTAACCCCGTACACAGAGGTGAAATCACTTCCCCTGCACACCACCCCCATGTTTATACATCCAGGGACAGAGCTGGGAGGAATGAAGGCTCCTAACTCAGTCTCACCCTCCTGCCTATCTCCCTGAAGACATAACACCAAATTCCTGGGCGCTCTGCCTCTAACCTTATGTGGTCAAGTGAGGACACATCTCCTAAGGCTTCTCATGCCGGAGTGGCTAGGGCTACATTGTGAGACAGGTGCAATAGTTACGAAACAAGTCTTGGAGATGGGGGATCAGGGCTCTATTCCCACCTCTCCCACTGACCTGCAGTATGACCCGAGACAAGCCACCTGGGCTGGGGACTTTAAAGGACTCTTAGGAAATTAGGTGCCAGTGAAATAAACTCACAATTGAATGGGAGTTGGGTGTCTCGTTCCATTTTAGCTTAACAATTTTAATCCTTTTCTGCCAAAATATCAGCTCCTTGCTTCCAGGACGTTTGCTGTGTGTGTGTTCATACCGGACCCATCCAATGGGGCCCTGACATCAGTCAGGAGATCTAGGAGCTGCAATATCATGAATAATAATGGATGGATAGCAACTCCCTGCAGAGGGATGGGCAGGTGGAAACATGACCATGAGGATGGATGGATGGATGCAGAGAGGAGATTGCATAATTTTGCATGCATGGATGGACAGATATTGTGCAATCAACGAGACAGGTACTGCAGAGGGTAGGATGGATGGATAAATCCTGTGGAAGGATGAATTGACGTAGACAATCCATAAGGAAAAGAGGATGGCTAAAGAGAAAGAAAGAAAGAAAGAAAGGTGGGGGGATAGATCTAGATATTGGGGAAGGAAGCGTGGATGAGACACAGAGACAGTCTCCGCCAGAAGACACACCCTTCATCACAAACTCTGGCATGCTGCATTTTAATTTGGGCATATTCCACACACAGCCACGCTCTGTACACCAGAGCTCCCACAGCTTTACACACAGGCTAAGAGGAATCCCAGAGCCCACGAGGTTCCCTGGCCATCTCAGATATGCCATGAGGAGCCCACGCGGCTCTGCTCCTCAGTAGCAGGTGACGTCAGTATCGGACAAGATCACAGAGATATTGACGGTGGTGGGTTTACCGGAGGCTTTGTCCATGCTCCGCTGGACAAAGGTCATGGGCAGACCCTCGTGCCCCACCACGCAGGCGTACGTGTCCCCCTGTCCCCATTCAGATGCCAAGACATTGAGTTAGAATCATAGAATATCAGGGTTGGAAGGGACCTCAGGAGGTCATTTAGTCCAACCCCCTGCTCAAAAGCAGGACCCATCCCCAATTAAATCATCCCAGCCAGGGCTTTGTCAAGCCTGACCTTAAAAACTTCTAAGGAAGGAGATTCCACCACCTCCCTAGGCAACGCATTCCAGTGTTTCACCACCCTCCTAATGAAAAAGTTTTTCCTAATATCCAACCTAAACCTCCCCCACTGCAACTTGAGACCATTACTCCTTGTCCTGTCCTCTTCCACCACTGAGAATAGTCTAGAACCATCCTCTCTGGAACCACCTCTCAGGTAGTTGAAAGCAGCTATCAAATCCCCCCTCATTCTTCTCTTCTGCAGGCTAAACAATCCCAGCTCCCTCAGCCTCTCCTCATAACTCATGTGTTCCAGTCCCCTAATCATTTTTGTTGCCCTTCGCTGGACTCTCTCCAATTTATCCACATCCTTCTTGAAGTGTGGGGCCCAAAACTGGACACAGTACTCCAGCTGAGGCCTCACCAATGTCGAATAGAGGGGAACGATCACGTCCCTCGATCTGCTCGCTATGCCCCTACTTATACATCCCAAAATGCCATTGGCCTTCTTGGCAACAAGGGCACACTGCTGACTCATATCCAGCTTCTCGTCCACAGTCACCCCTAGGTCCTTTTCCGCAGAACTGCTGCCTAGCCATTCGGTCCCTAGTCTGTAGCTGTGCATTGGGTTCTTCCGTCCTAAGTGCAGGACCCTGCACTTATCCTTATTGAACCTCATCAGATTTCTTTTGGCCCAATCCTCCAATTTGTCTAGGTCCTTCTGTATCCTATCCCTCCCCTCCAGCGTATCTACCACTCCTCCCAGTTTAGTATCATCCGCAAATTTGCTGAGAGTGCAATCCACACCATCCTCCAGATCATTTATGAAGATATTGAACAAAACCGGCCCCAGGACCGACCCTTGGGGCACTCCACTTGATACCGGCTGCCAAGTAGAAATGGAGCCATTGATCACTTCTCGTTGAGCCCGACAATCTAGCCAACTTTCTACCCACCTTATAGTGCATTCATCCAGCCCATACTTCCTTAACTTGCTGACAAGAATACTGTGGGAGACCGTGTCAAAAGCTTTGCTAAAGTCAAGAAACAATACATCCACTGCTTTCCCTTCATCCACAGAACCAGTAATCTCATCATAAAAGGCGATTAGATTAGTCAGGCATGACCTTCCCTTGGTGAATCCATGCTGGCTGTTCCTGATCACTTTCCTCTCATGCAAGTGCTTCAGGATTGATTCTTTGAGGACCTGCTCCATGATTTTTCCAGGGACTGAGGTGAGGCTGACTGGCCTGTAGTTCCCAGGATCCTCCTTCTTCCCTTTTTTAAAGATAGGCACTACATTAGCCTTTTTCCAGTCATCCGGGACTTCCCCCGTTCGCCACGAGTTTTCAAAGATAATGGCCAATGGCTCTGCAATCACAGCCGCCAGTTCCTTTAGCACTCTCGGATGCAACTTGTCCGGCCCCATGGACTTGTGCACGTCCAGCTTTTCTAAATAGTCCCTAACCACCTCTCCAGGTGCGATTTGGCCCTCCTGATATCATTCCTACATGCCCGAGCAATATTTTTATACTCTTCCCTGGTCATATGTCCAACCTTCCACTTCTTGTAAGCTTCTTTTTTATGTTTAAGATCTGCTAGGATTTCACCATTAAGCCAAGCTGGTCGCCTGCCATATTTACTATTCTTTCGACTCATTGGGATGGTTTGTCCCTGTAACCTCAACAGGGATTCCTTGAAATACAGCCAGCTCTCCTGGACTCCTTTCCCCTTCAAGTTAGTCCCCCAGGGGATCCTGGCCATCCGTTCCCTGAGGGAGTCGAAGTCTGCTTTCCTGAAGTCCAGGGTCCGTATCCTGCTGCTTACCTTTCTGCCCTGTGTCAGGATCCTGAACTCAACCAACTCATGGTCACTGCCTCCCAGATTCCCATCCACTTTTGCTTCCCCCACTAATTCTACCCGGTTTGTGAGCAGCAGGTCAAGAAAAGCGCCCCCCCTAGTTGGCTCCTCTAGCACTTGCGCCAGGAAATTGTCCCCTACGCTTTCCAAAACCTTCCTGGATTGTCTATGCACCGCTGTATTGCTCTCCCAGCAGATATCAGGAAAATTAAAGTCACCCATGAGAATCAGGGCATGCGATCTAGTAGCTTCCGTGAGCTGCCGGAAGAAAGCCTCATCTACCTCATCCCCCTGGTCCGGTGGTCTATAGCAGACTCCTACCACTACATCACTCTTGTTGCACACACTTCTAAACTTAATCCAGAGACACTCAGGTTTTTCTGCAGTTTCGTACCGGAGCTCTGAGCAGTCATACTGCTCCCTTACATACAATGCTACTCCCCCACCTTTTCTGCCCTGCCTGTCCTTCCTGAACAGTTTATAACCATCCATGACAGTACTCCAGTCATGTGAGTTATCCCACCAAGTCTCTGTTATTTCGATCACGTCATAGTTCCTTGACATCACCAGGACCTCCAGTTCTCCCAGCTTGTTTCCAAGGCTTTGCTGTAGATGAAGTAGCGCTCCTCCTTCCCAGCCTCCCGGACGGGGCCGATGTTGGTGTAGGCTTCCTGGGGAACAGGCTGCTCCTGTTGGGTCCGTGTCACCAAGATGGCTCTGGGCTGGAAGCCGGAGGCCAGGCAGGTGATGGTGGCCGATTCCCGGAGAGCCAGCTCCTCAGCGTGAGGAGGGGAGATGTAGACAGAAGGGGCCCGGAGGGAAACCACTGCCATGAGAAACAGCAAAGGGTTAATGCAAAGGATTGGGACCCAGGAGTCCTGGCTACCACCCCCCACCCTCATCACCCTGCTATATCCCACGAGACCCCCCACTCCCCACCCAGACCCATGGATACAATCTAGGAGTTCGGCCCACACTAACCCACCAGATCCAAATGCCTTCCCTGAAAAGTGGCTAGAACTCAAGACTCATGGCTTCCAGTCTCCCTATTCTAACCCACGACATCCCACTCCCCTCCCAGAGAAAGAAAAAGAACCCAGGAGTCCTGACTCTGTCCCCTTCTGTCTCATAAATTTGCCCGTTTCATCCCAACCACAAATTTGCGACACCCAGTCCCAAAGACCTCAAGCCGGATCACAGCTAAAGACAGAAGGTCCCGTGTCCCATTCCCCACATCCTGAGCCAGCCACTCTCCCAAGCCTGCAGCCGGATGGCAGCTGGCGCCCCCTACAGGGGAAAGGCTGAGCTCTTACTGTGACTCTTGCGGATGCTCTTGACAATGGCCGACGGGATGTCTTGGTGCTTCACGGTGCAGGTGAACTCCTCCCCCGCCTGCCACTCCTCCACGCACACCCGCAGGATGCTGGTTGCACTGTAGGTGCCATCTTCCTGCAGCACTGCCTCCCTGGAGACCACGGCCAACGGGCCCCCACTACCCCGGTTCCAGGAGACCTCCAGGCTGCCAGGGGTTTCCATGCCACTCACCAAACAACTGATGGTGGCGTTCTGCCCTATGTAGAGCTTCTCCAAGGAAGGGGGAAGGAGAGAGACCTCCAGAGGGTGTCGATTACAGTTGCTGACACCTGGTGGGGGGCAGGAGGCAGCATTGAGGGCTGGGCTGAGCAAATATTTCAACAGGCACGAGGTGGTAACTGAGTGCCTCTCTCTCAGGGGCGCAAAGCCCAGGGGCTGTTTGGGAAAGGGGCTGAGGGTCATTGGAGGTGGAAATAGGGCACTCGGGGCCCTGGTAGAAGGGGCAGGACCCTCATCTTATGGAGCAGCGGGGAAAATGGCTGAGATTTTCCAACCAACAGAGAGATTGGGATTCCTGGGTCCAATTATGCTTATTTGGGTCTCTCGGTGCCAGGAGCAAATCTGAAGGTCTCCGGCTTTGTTGGGAGAAAGCCCCATTGAGGAAAACATGGCCAGGGACAGACCTGCCATGGTTGCTCAACTCTGGGTCCTTCCAGCCAGAAATTCATGAGCTTGATGACCCACCTGAGCTCAATGCATTTATTCCCCTTTCCCAGAGATGGCAGCTGGTACACAGGACAAATGACCTGCCCATGGTCATGACTGGCACCCAGATCCTCCTGCTCTAACCACTAGACCCCACACTGCACCCACAGCTCAGGACAGAACTTGTGTTCCCTAAACCCTACCCTCTGCACAGGGAGAAGGGCCATTTATATTTCACACCTGTGTTCTGCTGAGGTCCCTCAAGACATGAGTCCCCCAACTCCCACTGCAAGCCGATGGAGGAGGGGAGACCTCGAATCACTTTAGAAATCTCAGCAGGGAAACCCAGACTCATGGGAGCCCTGGCACCCAGGGACAATGTCCTCTCTTGAATGTTGTGTGAAGGATATGCATGGTGTCGCTCATGAGATTAGTTTCTAAAGTGAACGTCCAAGCCCCACTGTGGGGCAATGGAGCTGAGAGGTTTCTCTCCTTTGTTTGAATGAATTCATGGGCTTCTGAATCCGATATGGAATCTGCCCCACCCCAACACATCTTTTCCTTCAGAACAGATTTTAATTGGGTGCCTGTCATGGCTGCAGATCCATGAAGACTTTCCTAATGTGCCAGCAACAAATTTGAGGAATAAAAAGGGACAATAAGGACAAAATTCTGAAACAGCCACCTTGGGAATCCATGTCCAAATGTGGAGCAAACAACTCCCAGGGGGATCCATGGTTAAGAAGGAAAGAAATTTTTCAGTGAACCACCTCCCTGCCATGAAAGTCCTCTGTGAACTTTCCCCAAGATCAAGAGTGTCCATCCCAATGTCTTGGCCAAATCACAGCCCAATGAGATTACATTCTGCACCCTTCTTTAAATTCCCTCTTGCAGTTAGGACAGTTTTCCTGCATTTCCGTTAGTGGTGATGGGGTCTATGAAGCTGCAGAATCATCTCCTCCAGGGGTGGGGTGGGATCCCCATTAATTGGGGCATTTCGGATTGGATAATGCCTTGGGAATACAGGGTAATCTCCTGCACTGGAGTGGAGCGGAGGTTCCCACCCAGCTCAGGTTGCAATAAATCTTGGTTTCACCAAAGACAGATTTCTTTCTCCATTATAATGCCTTCATTGCCACCCCGCCTCCCCCCACCAGGGCTCACATGGAGTCATTCGGTTGTTTATGCCATTGGCTGGACGGGATAAATACATGTGTGGATATCCCCAAATTAATACCTGCCTTCTCACGGATGCCTAAATGAAAAGGAAGAGGGGCAAGAAAAGAATAAGACTTGGTTTGTCTGTCTAAGTTAAGGACTTAGATCCACCAGCTATCTCTGTGTGAAGGGGACAGGAAGGGCAGTTGTTCAGGGTACGTGTGAAGCTAGACCAGGCAAAATAAAAACCCAACCCTTGAGCATCATCTCCCTTGAAACTCAAAAAGCCTGGATCTTCACCCAAAGACTCAACTGAACTCCAAAGCCTTCCCCGCAGAATGCACAGTGAACTTCCAGATCCTCAACCTTCAATGGCAACAACTTAATATCATCATCTTCATCTCCATCACCATATTCATCTTCTTCACCTCCCTTCCTTCCTCCTTATCTTCATCTTCTCCAGCATTCTAACATTCTTTCTTTTTTTCTCCTTCAGCATCTTCATTTCCTTCTTCATTGTTATCGACATCATCTTCATCCCCTTCGAGATCATCATCCTAATTGTTATCCTCAGCTTGGTTTTACAGTAACGCAGATGGGCAGGGGGCTTTGAGCGAGTCCTGTGTCTCAAATCTGAACCCTCACCCCAAACCTTGAACCACACTATCTCCTCTTCACCCCAAGTCTCCACCATGCATCATCATGACATTGGGTCACCAACCCATTTGCTCACTCAGATGGAGCCTCTTCCCTCCTTCAAACACTCACAGCAAAATTAAACACAACTGAGATTTTTCAAAGGCTGGCTAAGGGACTTGGACACCTTGGGTATTTCAATGGGATTTGGGCACCTAACTCCACTGGAGACTTAGAGATTCTCATCAGAAATATCCCTGAAAGACCAGATGCCAGCGACAAGCACCAGCCTGATTTCCAGAGGTAAGAAGTACATATGCACATCAGACCAGAGTCCATAACAGGCCACATCGCTGGATCCCAGGGAGCAGAGGGAGTGAAATTCTTGGAGAATCAGGAAATTAATGATAAAGCAGGGAATACTGGGGAAACTGTGCAAGTGGAAATTAATGAGAGATAGAGAATGAAAGATTCATAGGAGAAATAATAATTATACCTGCAATACACCCCTCTGCTGAGGGCCTGGGCTCCGCTAAAGTCCTACTTCTCGGGGGGTTAACTGGGACTTAGAGGCTGCCTAGGACTTGTGCGGGGTGAGTTTCACCCTCTAATCCCAATTAATAATGACTGGAGTTTGCCTTTTCCTTTGAGATGCCAAGGCTACTGACCTGTATTGCTCATGGTTATGTCCTGGGTTAGTTCTTCAGAACAGAGTGTGGTCACTTTGCAGGTAAATATGGTGCCTTGTCCCCATTGGGCCAGTGACACAGGGTGAGAACTGACCAGGCTGGTGGTCCCGTTGCTGTTCTTCTTGAGAGTTTCTGTCTTCGCCGCACAGCTGACTTCCCCATCCACTTTCCATGCGATTCTGCTGGCTGCTAAGTCATAACCCAAAACTAGACAGGTAACATGACCAGAATTTTGATGACGTCTTCATAGGAGGGTTTGGTTAAGTAGATGGTTGGGTCAAGTGAACTTCTGAGGCTGGCTGAGAAATGCAAAGAGAGGTCAATGACCAGCATAAATAATGTGGAAAGGCAGAAAAAGACTATCGAAATCTAATCTAATCTATCCATCCACCTCCATCAGAACACTGGTACTATCCATCCCATCCATCCATCCCCCCATTATATCTCTTTCTCTTCCCATCCACTTACAGTATCAATTTCTCTATGGTACTCCTATGTCTCCCATCACACTAGTGTCTAGGTGCAGTCCCACCTACCCTTAGGCAGGGCTGGTTTCTGAGTAACTCTCCACCCCACCATGCACGGGCGTAGCCCCTCACCCCAGCACTTGCTGGCATTGTGCATGGAGAGCTCTGTTCCCACTTCTGGGTGGGTCACTTGACAGGTGAAGATGTCCCCCATCTCCCAGCTCTGCCTGGTGATGGTCATGCAGCTCTGCCCCATGTAGAAGCCATCTGTGCCCATTGCAGAGGAAAAGGCCGGGGTGGGGGGGCTCCTCTCCTTTCCATTCACCAGCCATTTCATGTCAGCTTTCCCGGGTCTGAAGCTCAGGAGGAGGCAAACCAGCTCCACCTGGCTCTCTGTGGCGCTGTCCTCACAGGTGGGGACCAGGAGGTAAACCTGGGGTGGCACTGTCAAACCATATGCTGAGGGCAGACAGAGGGGATGACAAGGTTCCTTCCCCACTCTGAACTCCAGGGTACAGATGTGGGGACCTGCATGAAAACCTCCTAAGCTTACTTTCACCAGCTTAGGTAAAAACTTCCCCAAGGTACAAATTAATTTTATCCTTTGATGCTGGATTTCCACTGCCACCACCAAACTTTAAGTGGGTTTACTGGGAAACGTAGTTTGGACACGTCTTTCCCCCCAAAATCCTCCCAACCCTTGCACCACACCTCCTGGGGAAGGTTTGGTAAAATCCTCACCAATTTACATAGGTGACCACAGACCCAAACCCTTCGATCTTAGAACAATGAAAAAACATTCCGTTTTCTTACAAGGAGATGTTTAATAGAAGTAAAGGAATCACCTCTGTAAAATCAGGATACCTTACAGGGTAATTAGATTCAAAACATAGAGAATCCCTCTCGGCAAAACCTTAGGATACAAAAAAGACACACGGACAGGAATAGTCATTCTGTTCAGCACAGTTCTTTTCTCAGCCATTTAAAGAAATCATAATCTAACACATACCTAGCTAGATTACTTACTAAAAGTTCTAAGACTCCATTCCTGTTCTGTCCCCAGCAAAAGCAGCATACAGACAGACACAGACTCTTTGTTTCTCTCCCTCCCCCCAGCTTTTGAAAGTATCTTGTGTCCTCATTGGTCATTTTGGTCAGGTGCCAGCGAGGTTACCTTTAGCTTCTTAACCCTTTACAGATGAGAGGATTTTTCCTCTGGCCAGGAGGGATTTTAAAGGGGTTTACCCTTCCCTTTATATTTATGACAAAGGAAAACACAGTCCAGTGTCACTCTCTGTAGATCCCCACTCCCCTTCCCGAGAGAGTGCTAACTCTACAGTCCTCCCAGCACTGGCAAAACCCCCACCTTCTTGTGCTGTGTTTACACTGCATACTTTATTCAGCCTCTAGGGATTAACTTTACAGCCATGTAAGGGATTAAAACAAATGGGAACAGGGCCCTTAAACCATTTAGGCAAATAATGAATGCCTCCGTGCATTCTTTCTGCACATGCTGCTTTTCTGCACATGCTGCATGGAGTATGTTCTCCCTGGTAAACAGCAGGGACAAAGCTGGAACTTGAGCTTTGTTTCTTTGAAGTTCTTTTCCTCAATTAATGTCCCCTGTTTAAGGGGGAGTGTGGCACTGCAGAGCATGACATGGCATCAGAAGAAAACCTGGGAGAGGACTGACTGTGTCTGAGTATGGAAAAAGGGTCAAATGCTCAGCTGATGTAAGTCGACACAGGGCCACTGACTTCCATGGAGATCAGTCGATTTACACCCGTTGAAGTTCTGACCCCAGAATGCCTAGGTTTGCTGCTCTGGGGTTGTATCCATTTCAAAAGATGCCCGAGAACAGCCGGAGAGCAAGAAACACACACAGCTCCATGACAAAGAGGTGTAAGCGAGTGCTAGCTTGTAAGGGGGTGTAGCCCCGTTAGGGCCAGTGGTTGCTGGGAATTGGAGATTCATGGGGCTGCTTGCTGCAGTCTATATAAGGGAAAGCTTCTGGCTCAGTGCTGAGGAAAGCACCTGAGGGGGAAATCTCTAGATGCGGACCAGGCAGGAGGGCTAGGAACCATGCGGGAAAGGGGACCTAGTGGGAAAGGGGGCGTGTGCTCCCCATCCAGCCGGCTGAACGCTGGGGGGACCCCGGGTGGCTGGGAGCCTGTGCTCTGAGTTCCACTGGTTTTGCTTTGAGTCCTTGTGTGTGAACAAACCTGGCCTTTGGACTGAAGCAGCGAATGGGCTTTGTTCTACCCCCCCAGTGGGAGGAGTCTGGGTCTGGGTTTGGGTTTGGGTGAGGGTGAGGTAGTAAGGCAGTGAGCCGAAGATTTCCCCTGTACAGAAGGGCAGCATGAGGCTTCGGTGCCATTTCAGACCAGCTGCGTGTCTAAGATTTCCCAAGGTGCCTGAGGGATTTACGTGCCACGTTCCCATGGGAAATGGGTACCTAAATATTTTAGGCAGGGCTGAAAAATCTCCCCCTTCGTGGAACATAGGTCTCTGCCCAGGGGTGCATTTCACCCTGAGGTTTGCCTCATTAAGGGGCCCACGGAGAGGGGCGCTGGGGGCGGGAGTTCTGCAATGACAAAGCACCGGGGCTCAGTGTGTTTCAACATGGGGCCAAACTTTCCCCACTCTTGCAGGGTGAGATTTTTCCAAAGGTACCTACGGGATGTGGATTAAGATTAACTGGCTCCCAGACCCTCTAGGTGCTTTGAAAATCTCAGCCTGGCTGCCCCCTCCTCCCCCCGCCGCATGTCTTACATTCCTGAGGGAACTTCCCGGACACTGTCTTCCCTGTGCCTTGATGCGTCACGTCGCACTGGTAGGGATCGCCCTGCCGGGAACTGTCGGAGGGGATCAGCAGGCTACTCTGGGTGTGGAGCCCATTGCTCATCGTCACCTCTGGGAAAGTTTTGACCCCCTTGGTCACTTGGCCAGAATTCCACTTGATGTCCACTGATGATGGCAAATAGCCAGTTACGAGGCAGGCCAAGCTGGTGTCCGGGGGCACATTGCCAGTCTTGCTGCAGCAGGGAACCAGGGGGAAAACGGAGGGGGCTGTGCGGGTCGCTGGAAAAAGAAAGAGAATATGAGAGAAACCATCAAAAGGGGAAACTCTGAAAACCGGCCACTGATCAACCTACATCCGTCCATCCACCTCCCTCTGTGGCCTGATGGCTGCCTGGCCCAGTGGCCAATTCACTGGGAAAGGAGTCAGGACTCTGAGGTTCTATTCCCAGCTGCTGTGGGACCGTGGGCCTGTCGCAGACCTTCTCTCGCCCTTTAACTTTCCATTGTGAAGTGGTGTCGGAGCGATGGACGAAAAACACGAGAAATGGGATTCTGACCTTGGCTGTTCCAGTGTAAACCTGGAGCAACTCCAGAGGACTAGCTCTGGTTTTGTGCAAGTGATGCTAAGAGGAGACTCTGATCCTTTGGAAGGCAGAAATATTCCCCACACGCCTCACAATGTGAGTCCAGCCCTCCTCATCTCTCCAGTATGAAGCGAGCATCAGTACTGTTGTTGAACAGATGGGGAAACTGAGGCCTGGAGAGATGACGTGGCTTCCCCAAGGTGACAGGGTGAGTCTGTGGGAGATCTGGGAACCAAAGCCAGCTCCCTAAGTCCCTTCCTCTGTTTGATGACAAGACCATTCGTTAAAGCTAGGGAAGAGCCCTCCAAGAGTCATGGATGGATGAGATAACTCAACACGCGCGCTTTCTCCTCCGGTCCCTGCCCTTCTGTGCAAACAGATCTTTCAAACAATACACCTCGGATTCTGGGTGCTACAATCTGCCTCTCCGGGACACTGACAGGTCCAGGGGCAATTCACTGAGGACGAAATCTTCACTCCCAGCTGGCTTTCCCAATTTTACAGTATTTTGGGGGTTGCAGTCCTTATTTCTGGATTCTGGTGGACTCTCCATGACACGAAGTCCTTAAAGCCAGCTTTGGCCTCTCTGTCTAACGGCTCTGCTCGACCAGAAGGTTGGGGCTTGGGCCAGGGATCGCCGGGAGACGTGCCAATCATGGTGATCCCTTCTTCTGCCCTGAAACTTCACTCCAAAATTGATGAGTTCTAAACAGGTCAAATTGCAGTGGACATTCCACCACCAGTCATGGTGCGAGGAACCACCCAACTACTTCTCACCACCTTCACAGGAGCAAGAACCAGAAGAGACAATAAAGACAAATAATAAAGACAAACTGCCAGGAGATGTTAAAAGAATTAAAAGATGGCTAGAAGGAGACATGATGTTTGTGCGCACCTAGGTACAGGACATCTATCTATCCCCGTACACACCCACTATCAATCTATCCATCCTGCGTGGTTGAGAGTCAGGATTCCTGGATTCTATCCCCAGTTCCAGGACAGCCGTAAAGTCTCCTTCTTCACCCTTCCGCACAGCAGGTTCTCAAAAAGAGCCCCCAGGAGGCCTCAATCTTTTCTGAGCTTTGGGGCCTTCGTGACCGAATCTCTGGGCAAAACCGACCAACAAAACAAACAAACAACATGGGCTGAAAAGGGGAAGATTACAGAAGTGAAAGTCACACTGAGGTTGTTTTTTCACCCCGGTTTTAGCCCCCTCGGCTTCCCCGCCTGTCCAATTTTCACACCTTCTCACCAGCTGTAACAGTGAAAGCTCCCCAGTGGGCGTCATCTATTGTTCTCAATCTATAATTATCTTGACTACCATCTGGTAGGGAGGAGAGGGGATGTCTGACAGGCAAAGATACCTCAGAAGAGCTACACGACAGCCACAGAGCAGAGCTGGACTCCCGGACAGAACCCCCCGGTCTACAGTGCCGGACCACGACCCAACATGGTGAGTAAAAACAGGAAAGTGGCTGCTATTGGCTTCTCACATGAGTGCAGAGGGTGTTTTAACCCTATCAGAGATAAATAATTGGGGGCAGAGTGTGCTAGAGAGGGGAGCAAGATGCCTGGGTTCTCTCCCCAGTTCTGGGAGGGGGGCGGGTTTTCAGAGGTTAAAACAGTGGGTCAGGGATCCAGGACTGTTGTGCTCTGGTCCCACCTATGAAGGGCAGTGGGGTACGCCCCCTGTGTGGACCCAAAACCAGAGCAGGGTGCAGAACATGGCTCCCCTGCAGAGCCTGGATATGCTGGGGAGGTCGGGATGGGTAACATAGGCAGCGCTGTGCCCCCCGCCCCCCACAGAGACAGGGGAACAGAGGTGCTTATCTCACACTCCACCTATAAGCTGGGATAACAGTTTTGAAAGAACTGTAGGGAGCGAGCCCAGGGCTGGGTTAGCAGGACCTGCGGGTCTGGAGGGAGGGGCACCCGCAGAGCTGTGAGGGAGCCAGGGCCTGGCTCGCACAGTGCTGTGGGCCGGAAGTGAGGGGCACCAGCAAGGCCGGGGGGGACAGGGCTGAGATATCAGGGGGCTTCAGGTCATCATTGAGGGTCACTGGCAGAGCTGGGTGGGGGAGCCTAGTGCTGGGCTAGCAGGGGATATGGGTCAGGAGTGAGGGGCACCCGCAGAGCTGTAGGGAGATCCCAGGGCTGGGCTAGCAGGGGGCTGCAGGTCAGGAGTGAGGGGGCACCAGCAGAGCTGGGGGGGCAGTGCTGAGATATCAGGATGCTGCGGGTCGGGAGTGAGGAGCACTGGCAGGGCAGTGGGGCAGAGCGGGGCTAGCAGGGGCTGTGGGTTGGGAGTGAGAGGCACTGGCAGGTCTGGGGGAGCCCAGGGCTGGGCTAGCAGGAGGCTGCAGGTCAGGAGTGAGGGGCACTGGCAGAGTTGTGGGGGACAGGGCTGGGCTAGCAGGAGGCTGGGGGTCAGGACTTAGGGACATAAGCAGACATGGGGTGCTCAGGGTTGGGGGGGCTGAAACTAGAGGTTTGGGGGAACAGCTGAATTGTTTCTAAGGGACTTTTGTTGTCTCCTCTCTTTAGCCCAGTCGCAAATATTTGCTACCAAAAACTTTCTAAACTGAGGCATAAATTTCCCTTTGCATGTCCCTTGTCAGAGGTAAAACCCTCAACTCACCGAGTGCAGGAACACGTCTCTCTGAGCCGTCCCAGCCTCCCTCCACCAGCTCTGTGCTCATGCTCCATGCTGAGGGCCGAGCGTGGGGAGTTCCCAGCACAGCTAGATGTCAGCTTGGCTGCCTGGGGCTGGACGTAACTGGCAGCCCCTGTTCGGGCAACAGCTCAGAGTTCAGGCTCCTAATTTGGCCTTTCAGTTGAGCTGGCTCCGTTTTTGCGGCGCATTCAGCTGGTGACGCGTTGGGCTTCCTTTCCAGGGGGGACGAGCTCTGACGTCTCCGGCTAAAGCCCACTGGAGATGCAGACCCCAGTAACTGCTTGTGTGGGAATCTGGCTAGAAAGCTTGTGAGCTAGAAGTCATGATAACTAGTCAACTACAGAGTTTGGGGGAGGGAAGCTTTTTTACCCTAACCACAGAACTATCACCCTAAACCAACCTTAAACCCAACTACTTAGACCCCCAACTCTGACCTAACTCCCTAACCAGGATCCTAACCCCAGTGTCCGAACCCCCAAAAGATGCACCAACTCCTTAACCCCAACACCCTAATTCTCGCCCTTTCCCTATAGTCCTATCCTCATCCTGAACCCCGGCTCTCTAGCCCCTACTCCCTAACTCTGACCCCAACTCTGACCCTCTCGTCAAACCCAACCCCTAACATCCCAACCTGATCCCCCCAACCTTTAGATTTCTTATGCTGCAATGGTCCTGGGATCAGTAAAGTCCTCACCCTTATGTCTCTGTAAAGCTCCTGGCGCGATGGGTCCCTGATCCTAGATTGGGTTTTCTAGACACTGTGATACAAGTACTAACGACCAATTATACCCCTAACCATAACCCCAGCTCTTACCCTAACCTCCCCACCTTCACCCTCTGAGCACTAGGGTTTCCATGTTTCCAGTGGGGTATCAAGCATCCCAGCATCAGAATTATGAGTCATCGTGGCAAACTGCCCCTTGGGATAGGACCCAAGAGTCTCACTAACTCCAATCCAATCACAACACATCAAATATTGAACTTGAGAGTGGAAAGGTATTTGACCCAAACCATTAAACCATCACACTTAATTATAGCCCTTAACCCCAGCACCTAATCCTAACTGCTAACCCTTAATCCTCCTCCCCATGTATAATGATAACCCGAACTCTAACCCAAAGGGCCCAAATGTCCCGGGTTGATTTGGACAGTCCCAGTCTTTCCTACCAGTGTCTCAAGTGAGTTCCCAGGACTCTAATAACGTGTGTTTGAGCAACAGAATTGCTAATTGGCCAGTAGGCACTGATGATGTTAGCAGTGAACCTAGGAGCCTCATGAGAATATAACATTTAATATTCGTACCCAAGCTAAAATTGCTGGTCTAACTTCTGCATGTCTTCAGCTGGAGACCGGAAGACCCAAAAGTTTCTGGTACCACACTTCTTCCGAGAGCCCAGATGTGTCCCCCAATTTAAGTACCTGGCTGTGCCACTGACCTGCTGTAACCAGGTCCCTTCCTCGCCCTCTGCCTCAGTTTCCCCTCTGACCCTTCCTTTACCTTGCCTATTTGGCCTGTAAGTTCTTTGGGGTAGGGACTGTCTGTCATTGTGTCTCTCTGCAGCACCCGTGTAATGGGGCCCCCGACCACAGACAGGGCCTGTTTAGCGCTAAGTGATTTGGGGGCCCTGCTCCTGGTGACTCTGTGACTCCGCCGGGAAGACGGGGGCAGCCTCTCTCAGGCACCCACTTACACACAGACCTTGCATCAGTGTCACCACAAGCTGTCTGCTGTGCTGAATGGAGCAGAGTGGGGCTCCGTTAGGGGACGCTCTCCCCCGGCATTGAGTGCTGGGCCCAGGGCCACGCTAGGGCCCCCGGGCTGCATGGAGCGGGGTAGGGGCTGCGTCTCATGGCCTCGCTCTCTCTCCCTTTGCAGTCAGCCCCACGGCCCCGTCTGTCTTCCCCCTGACCTCCTGCACCGGCGACGACACCCCCCAGGTCACCTTCGGCTGCCTGGCCAAAGGATACTTCCCCGAGCCGGTCACCGTGACGTGGAGCCCAAGCGTCGCCTCCTCGGGCGTGAAGACCTATCCCTCCCTGCTGCAACCTTCCAGCGGCCTCTACGCGCTCAGCAGCCAGGTCACCGTCCCGGCCAGCAGCTGGGAGTCTAACACCTATAGCTGCAACGTACAACACCGGCCCACCAGCTCCAGCATCTCCAAGGAAATCCCAAGTAGGGACAGCGCGGTGCAGCCCGAGGGGGGAACGGGAGGGGTTGGGGGTCTCTCAGCTCCCTGATCTGGTGACTGCAGCAGGGAGAGAGGATGGGAGCCTGCCGGCGCTGTGAGCCGAGGGAGTCGCTGTGGTGGGTGGATGGACGGAGAGAGAGAGACACCACGCCGAGAGAAGTGACGGGTGCTGCAGTGCAGGGAAAGGGGCAGGGGGCTCCGTCGGGGGCGCCGGGGAGCGGGGAGCAAGGTGGGGGGGCTCAGCAGGGGTCTGTACAAAAACTAACCCCTGCCACCCTTCTGCCAGAGGGCCAGCACTCTGAACCCGAGGTGCACGTTCTATATTCCTGCACCGCCAAGCCAGGCACCGTGCAGCTGGTGTGCTTCATCTCCGGCTTCTCCCCCGAGCCTTTGACGGTGCAATGGCTGGTGGATGGCCAGCCCGGGATACTTCATGGTGACACCGACCCTGCCAAGAAGGACGCCGACGGCCGCACCTTCAGCACCCGCAGCAACACCACTGTCTCCCAGGACGAGTGGCGGGAGGGCAAGACGTACACCTGCCACGTGTACCACCCGGGCACCAAGACCACAAACGAGGACCATGCCTGCAAGTGCGAAGGTGACTGTCACTCCCACTAGGCTGCCTCGGAAGAGACGGGGCCGTGGCAGATGTAGAGGGAGTGGGGCCCTGTGATCAGCGTCATTTTTGGGCCCCTCCTTGGACCCAGCCAAGAAAAAGATCATTCTCTCTTCTCCCCCCCACCCCCATTTCTTCATTCTTGTTTTCTTCCTCCTCCTCCTGTAAGTAATAGCAAGTGAATGAAAATAAAGGGAGGTACCTTGACTGGTGTTGTCGTCAAACTTATTTTCCCACAGACCACTTGAAAATCGCTGGGGGTCTCAGCGGACACGTAATGATCTTTCCAAATATTGTGTGTACCATTCACTAATGATTGTAAAGCGCTTCGGATAAGAGCCCTTTGTAAAAAAATGTACGAAAAGGTGCGGTGAGGGGTGTGGCCACGAGTTAGGGTGCGGGAGGGGGCTCAGGGTTGGGGTGCAGGGTGTGGTCAGGAGTTAGGGGGAGGGATGGGCTCAGGGCTGGGGCAGGGGATTGGGGTGTGGATCACTTCCCTGGGGCAGCTCCCATTTGGTACAAGGGGTGCAGGTGCGGATGTGGGGGTCTGCAGGAGTCAGGGAGGGCAGGGGGCTGGGAGTGGGATGGGGATTGGTGGTTGCCGGAGTAAGGGAGAGCTGGAGGCTGGAGGGCTCTGTGGAGGACAGGAGGCTGTGGGAAGTGTGGGAGGTGCAGGAGTCAGGGAGGACAGGAGGCTGGGGGGTTGTGGGGGGTGCAGGAGACAGGGAGGGCAGGAGGCTGGGGGCTGTGGGGGGGGTGCAGGAGACAGGGAGGGCAGGAGGCTGGGGGGCAGTGAGGGGGTGCAGGAGACAGGGAGGGCAGGAGGCTGGGGGGCAGTGAGGGGGTGCAGGAGTCAGGGAGGGCAGGAGGCTGGGGGCAGTAGGAGGGTGCAGGAGTCAGGGAGGGCAGGAGGCTGGGGGCAGTAGGGGGTGCAGGAGTCAGGGAAGGCAGGTGGCTGGGGGCTCTGGGGGGTGCAGGAGACAGGGAGGACAGGAGGCTGGGGGGTTGTGGGGGGGTGCAGGAGTCAGGGAGGGCAGGAGGCTGGGGGCTGTGGGGGGGGTGCAGGAGTCAGGGAGGGCAGGAGGCTGGGGGCTGTGGGGGGGTGCAGGAGACAGGGAGGCCAGGTGGCTGGGGGCTGTGAGGGGTGCAGGAGACAGGGGGGCAGGAGGCTGGGGGGCTGGGGGGGGGCAGGAGACAGGGAGGGCAGGAGGCTGGGGGCTGTGAGGGGGTGCAGGAGACAGGGAGGCCAGGTGGCTGGGGGCTGTGAGGGGGTGCAGGAGACAGGGAGGCCAGGTGGCTGGGTGCTGTGGGGGGTGCAGGAGACAGGGAGGGCAGGAGGCTGGGGGGTTGTGGGGGGGTGCAGGAGACAGGGAGGGCAGGAGGCTGGGGGCAGTAGGGGGGTGCAGGAGACAGGGAGGGCAGGTGGCTGGGGGCTCTGGGGGGTGCAGGGTCTGAGAGGGAGTTAGGGCGCGGGAGGGGGCTCAGGGCTGGGGCAGGAGGTTGGGGTGCACAGCGCTTACCTGGGGCAGCTCCATTTGGTGCCAGGGGTGCAGGTGGGAATGTGGGGGGGTCCAGGAATCTGGGCAGGGGACTGGCACATGGGGGTGCTCCCAGTCCCCTCCCCCAAGCGGCTCACAGCAGGGCCTGGGGGGGTATGTGTAGGGGGAGTGCGGGGACCAAGCTTCTCCCCCGCAGCTGCCCGGCCCTGGACCCCCCCCCCCCCGTGTTTTACTGTCAATCCGCATCTGCTCCTGCCGGCTCCAGGGGCTCCTCTGCAGGCTCCGCCCCCACCGGCATCACGCTCCCCCCTCCCCCACCTCTTCCCTGCCCCTCCCCAGCGCTGCCCCTGCCCCCGAACAGCTGTTTGCCGGCGCTCGGGCCTGCCGCACTCCCCCCGCACATCTCCCCCTGTGAGTCGCCAGGGGCAGGGGGCTGGGAGCACCCCCACACACCCAGCCCTGACTCCTGAACCCCCCCACATTCCCACCCCCACCCTCCGCACCAAATGGAGCTCCCCAGGGAACTGGTCCACACCCCAACCTCCTGCCCCAGCCCTGAGCCCCCTTCCTCACCCTAACTCCTGGCCACACCCTGCACCCCAACCCCCAGCCTGCTCCTGCACCCTAACTCCCTCCCAGACCCTGTACCCCCCACCCTGAGAACCCTCCCACACCCTAACTCCCTCCCAGACACCAATCCCCCAACCCTGAGCCCCCTCCCGCACCCTAACTCCCACCCAGACCCTGCACCCCCAACCCTGAGCCCCCTCCCGCACCCTAACTCCCTCCCAGACCCTGCACCCCCAACCCTGAGCCGCCTCCCGCACCCTAATTCCCTCCCAGACCCCGCACCCTCTGCCTGAGCCCTGTCCCACACCCTAACTCCCTCCCAGACCCTGGAACCCGACCCTGAGCCCCCTCCTGCACCCTAACTCCCTCCCAGACCCTGCACCCCCCACCCTGAGCCCCCTCCCAAACCCTAACTCCTGGCCACACCCCTCACCCCACCTTTTCTTACATTTTTTTACAAAAGGCTCTTATCCGAAGCACTTTACAATCGTTAGCGAACTGTACACACAATATTTGGAAAGATCATTACATGTCCGCCGAGACCCCCAGCGATTTTCAAGTGGTCTGTGGGAAAATAAGTTTGACGACAACACCAGTCACAGTATCTCACTTCATTTTCATTCACTTGCTATTACTTACAGGAGGAGGAGGAAGAAAACAAGAATGAGAAATGGGGGCGGGGGGGAGATAGGAGAGAGTGATCTTTTTCCTGGCTGGGTCCCAAGGAGGGGCTCCACTAACTCTAAATCTCCCACTGGGCAGAACCAAGCTTCTGCCCTCGCAGCTGCCCGGCCCTGGGGCCCCCTGCCATTGGGAGGCCCTGTGCCAGGGCACTCTGGGTTTTACTGGAAATCCACTTCTGGGGAGGTGGGTGCCGGGCTGGGCTCCAGGGGGGAGAGGACTGCGGGGGAGACTGGGATGGGCTTGGGCAGGGGAACCCAGGGCTACCTGCTGATCTGGGCTCTCCTGTCCCCAGAAGAAAAAACATCTCCCAGTAACATCCAGGTCTTCCCGGTGCCCCCGTCTCCCACCGCCCTGTATGTGGCCCAGAGCCCCCTGCTCACCTGCCTGGTGGTCAACCTGCCTAGCAACTCCAGCCTCAGGGTGGTCTGGTCCCGGGAGAAGCCAGAGTCCATGAGCCCTGATCGCCTGGATATCGGTGAGCAGTTCAACGGCACCTTCACCGCCTCCAGCTCCATGCCTATCTTCACCCGCGACTGGGAAGCCGGAGAGACCTTCACCTGCAAAGTGGAGCACTCAGAGCTGCCCTCACCCCTCATCAAATCCATCTCCAAGAAGCCAGGTAGGAGGAGAGCAGGGTCCCTAAGGGGAGAGACTCCCCTATCCCCACCCCAGCAGGGAGGGATGCTCCTTAAGGGGAAGCCCCAACCCCCAACAACCTGGGATCCTGGCCTTGGGTCCCTTTGCATCCCCACGTGAGATGGAGACCATCCTATCCCCCATCCTGCTCTCCAGGACTACCAGTTCCCAGTCCCCAGCCCCTCCATCCTGGAGGAGAGAGGGGATGTTTCTATCCCCACACCCACACACACATACACAGTCCTTCTCCCCGCGTGGCCCAGCTGAGTGATGTGCATGGCTCCCCTGTGTCCTCCGTCCCCATGCACCGAAGGCAGGCGCTCTGGCCCAGGCATCTACCTCCTGCGCCCCCACAACGATGAGCTGAGCAGCTCTGAAGACTCCATCAGCCTCACCTGCCTGGTGCGGGGCTTCTTCCCCGAGGACATCTCGGTGCAGTGGATGAAGAACCACAAACCCGACGAGAGCATGGAATACATCACCACCCAGCCCATCAAGGACGGAGCCGGCAACTCGAACTTCTTCCTCTACAGCAAGCTGAAAGTCAGCAAGGCCAGCTGGAACAGCGGGGACACCTACACCTGCATGGTCATCCACGAAGCCCTGCAGATGAAGTTCACCCAACGCAGCATCAGCAAAGTCTCTGGTAAATAAAGACGTCTCCTCCCAGCCCCACTGTTAGTATTGTCCAGAACAGCTTCTTGTAAATAATCTCTGTGCCCGCAATGACGACAAGTGAATAAACGGAACAAGTCTGTGCTCACCCCCAGGTCTCCTTGTTGTGGTGTCACTGGGTCAAATCTGCAGGTCGCCCAAGGTGGACGAGGTCCCAGGTTGCAGGCTGGGGGAAGGCAAGATGCTACAAGTCTGGGGACACCAATTCCCAGATCCTGAATGGGTGGATACATATACACCATGGATGGATGGGTAGATCCATGGGTAAAGGCCATGGAAGGAAGCATTGGTAGATACCATGGAAGGAAGGATTGTTAAATACATGGGTTGATGCCATGGAACAAAGGATGGAATGGTGCCATGGAAGGAAGGATGGGTAGATACATGGGTTGATGCCATGGAAGGAAGGACTGGTAGATACATGAGTTGATACCATGGAAGGAAGGATGGAATGGTGCCATAGGAAGGAAGGATGGGTAGATACATGGGTTGATGCCATGGAAGGAAGGATTGGTAGATACATGAGTTGATACCATGGAAGGAAGGATGGAATGGTGCCATAGGAAGGAAGGATGGGTAGATACATGGGTTGATGCCATGGAAGGAAGGACTGGTAGATACATGGGTTGATGCCATGGAAGGAAGGACGGGTTGGTGCCATAGGAAGGAAGGATGGGTAGATACATGGATACAAAAACAACACAGAAGCAGTGATGGAGAGGGGGGTAGATGGACAGTTACACACTCACATACTACAGAGCCCATATCCAAGCCCTGGTCAGTTGGAAGGCCCAGTGTTCAGAGAGATGGTTAGATGGATACTTACATACTTGAGAGGGAAGGACTAATAGACCAACAGATATCACAGAGAGAAGGAGAGAGAGAGATTATTATTTGGATTAAAGTAGCACCTCCACCCCCAACTCAGAGAGGGCCCTGATGGGCTGGGTATGGCACAGACACAGTGGGAGACTGTCCCTGTGTCAAAGGGCTCACACCTAAACAGAGAAGGAGGGAGACGAAACAGAGACACCAAGAGGGGAAGGGACCTGCCCAACGTCATGTCTGTTACTGAGCTCGAAACAGAACCCTGAGCCTCCTTTCACAGCCTCCTGAGCCTCCTTTCACAGGCAGAGAAACTAAGGCACAGAGAAATTCAACATGCGGCCAAGCTTCAGTGCCAGGGTGTAGGGCCACGGCCACATGGGACAAGTGAGATGAGACCTGGGAGGCTCTGCATCCTTCCATCATAGCGGGCAGGGGTGAGTGGATGGATGGAGGGGTGCGTCTTGGGATGGTTGGAGGTGTCTAGAGATTGATGGACGGATTGATGGGTGGTTTGCGGTCATGGATGGACGGATGCGGGGGGCGTGTCTCAGGATGCACTGATGGATGGATGCGGGGTTTGTAGTCATGGATGGATGGGTGGATTGTGGTCATGGATGGATGGAAGTATCTACAGATGGATGGGTTCAGGCATGGATGGATGGATGGATGGTTTGTTGCCATGGATGAATGGAGGGATGAATGGGGATGGGCAGATGGATGGATACGTCTAGAGATGGATGAATGGAAGGAGGGGTGTGTCTAGGGATGGAATAATGGATGCTTTGTGGTCAGGGATGGGTGGATGTATCCAGAGATAGATGAGTGGAGGGATGGAAGGATGCGTGGAGAAGGGGATAGGCGGGTTGGTTTTGGACTCACAGTCCGAGCTCTCTCTCTCACAGTGGCTGAGTTGGAGTTGATGTCTCTTTCTCTCCCCCCAACAGAGGTGATCGTGTCAGGTGAGTTTTGCAGCGAGGATGGAGACAAGGAGCTAGACGGACTCTGGTCCACCATCTCGATCTTCGTCACCCTCTTCCTCTTGAGTGTGTGCTACAGCGCCACTGTGACCCTGTTCAAGGTGAGAGAGAGAGAACGAACATAGGAATGAAGCAATGAACGAGTTTAGCACAGTAGAGGGTGTAACGATGCTGCCTCTTGTAACGATGCTGTCTTTGGTGGGACACTTCTGAGAGTATCAATTCAGGACAAATTGCTTAGAGCAAGGCAGTTTCAGCCCAAGGCTGGGGTTTCTCCACTTCTAAGGAACACCAAACCAGCCCAGCAGAGAGGACTTTGGTTTTACCGCACTGCCTAACCACAAGTCACACAAGCAATTCCCTTAGACACTCTAGTTTCCCAGTATCACCACCAATGCCACTCGTTATGGGGACAAATGGTTATCAAAACCAATTCCCAGTACTTCTCACAATCCCAAAGGACCGAGCCCCAGACCCAGGTCAATATACAAATCAGATCTTACCCCCATTTTTACAGTTCTTGGTAATAGCAACACATTCGTTACAAAAATTACCAGTAGCAAGAACAACAAATTCATTGCAAGTGTCCATCTACAATCATTTTTGTCATACCACATCTTTGGCTCAATATAACTGGGGTTTGGGCCTTTCAGGGTTACCCTTTGAAAAATTAAGTTCTCTTTTTCCTCCTTGTCCTGAAGGATCAAACCCTGATTTCTCTTGCTTAACAGAATTCACTGGCTGCTAGGGTGGACTCTCTGTGCCAACAGCTATTAGCAAGTCTTTCTTCCCCCAGTCTCCAAGGTAATTTGCATCCACACAGACAGGAGCCTGTTCACCAGTTTTCAGATTCTTAACTGCTACCAATTCCAAGGCTGGACTCTGTCTTGAAGAGATACCACACCAATCCAAACAGTCTGAGGGTGAAACTTTGCTTGTCTCTCCCCTGCATCCTCAAGCATTCAGCTATAAAATTGTTCGGCTCTAAAACATTAGTAGAATAGAATATCAGGGTTGGAAGGGACCTCAAGAGGTCATCTAGTCCAACCCCCTGCTCAAAGCAGGACCAATACCCAATTTTTGCCCCAGATCCCTAAATGGTCCCCTCAAGGATTAAGCTCACAACCCTGGATTCAGCAAGCCAATGCTCAAACCACTGAGCTATCCATCCCCTCTGTAGCCAAATCTGTCCTCAGACCCTGAAGCACAGACGGCTCGCTCACAGAATCAGCACAGAGACATTCCTCTCTCAACAACCTCATCTCCCCAGCAAACTGGTCAAGCACAGCCACTTGCAAAATTGGGATGGAAGGTAACTTTACAGGGTAAATAAAAAGATTTAAAACACAGACGATTCCCCTCTGACTCTGCTTCTCAGACACAAAACAGAAATAAAATTACCGCTTAGCATAGGGAAAATTTACAAAAAATAATCTAACGCATTTCCTTGCTATTACATACAATTTCTGTAATTTTAGACATATTATTTCAGGATCTTTTTAGGAGCTGGGTTACCTGCTCCGTCTCTCTCTTTGTTCTGAGAGGGAACAACAAAGAGAGCACAAACAATCTGAAAGTATCTTCTTTCCCCATTGGTTCTTCTGCTCAGGTGCCAACTAGGTTAATTGAATTGATTAATCCCTCACAGGTAAGTGATTCTGTACCTCTGGCCAGGAGGGATTTTATGTTACTGCATACAGAAAGGTTGGAACCCTTCCCTTTATATTTAAGACACAGAGGGTAATGGCAAAGTTCTTGGTGCAGGCTTGTAGCTGTGATTCAGGTTCAAATCCAGTCTCTGGAGTACATCCACAGAGGGGAGGGTCATTCAGTCCTTTGTTCAGAGCTTCAGTTTCCAGCAAGGTTCCTCCAGAGGTCTGAAGCAGGATCAAGACAAAATGGAGGGGTTTTCCAGGCCTTTTATATTCTCTATCCTTTCTTCTTACTGTGGAAACTCACAGCACCAAGATGGAGTCTGGAGTCACATGGGCAAGTCACATGTCCATGCATGGCTCAGTTTGCAGGCCGATGCCATTGTTTACAGGTTAGTTTGAACGTTCCCAGGAAAGCTCAGACGTGGATTGGCATCTCCCAAATTCATTGTCAGTTAAGTGTTTCTTGATTGGCCACTTACTGAGAATAGTCCTTTCGCAGGAAGCTGAGCAAATGCTTGACTGAGGCTACTTAGAATCAAAACACATTGAGATACAAGTCCAAAGCCAATATCCATAACTTCAACTACAAAAATGATACACACACACACAGACAGGATCATCACAACCGGCAAGTCATAACTTTGTCATAGACACCTCATACAACAACCTTCGTACAACATTTCCTGCAAATACATAACAGTGGTTGCAACAATGATCCATGCGGTCACAGTTCACGTCACAGAGGGCAGCATGGAAGGGAAAGAAAGAATGGAAGAAGGAAAGATTAAGAAGAATAGGTGAATAAGACAGAGACTGAGTGAATGAGACACAGCCATAAAAGCAGAAAGGGATGACACAGACAGACAGACAGACCGAGCAGCTCCCCCAGCCCTGACCCCTCTCACCCTTGCTCTCTCCGCCCCCGTGCAGGTGAAGTGGCTGTTCTCCAGCGTGGTGCAGCTGAGGCAGGCGAGTGGCCCCGAGTACAAGAACGTTGTCCAGCGCGTGGTGTAGGGGCCGCTGCCCCCGTCCGCCCGGAGACAAGGGGCCGGGACTCCCGGCTCTATTGGTGACACCACCCTGAGTCCCACAGCTGCCCCCCGCTAGCGCTGTGCCCCTGGGAGACCCCCCTGGGGGGAGCGAGGAGCTCACCCCACATGGCCTAATCCGCCCTCAGCCACTGGGGACGCTGCCCTGCTGGGAGCTGGGCTGAGACCAGACAACTCGCTTCATGCAGGGAACCAGTGCCCTAGCGAGGAAACAACCCGAGTCCCACTTCCCACCCTCCTGAGCCCAACACCCCCTGCTCTGGGACTGGATCAGAGCCAGCGCCCCTAGAGCAGAAAGGCCCCCATATCCCCTTCCCCACCCCCTGCGCCAGCCAGCCCCCCACCCTGGGGCAGGACCATAGCCAGAGTTGTGTCTGTCGTGCTGTATGTTGCATATTTAGCTCTTCATTGGGATTTTTATGGGTGGTGTGTGGGTGTGACTTTTGTTGTGTGCACTGAGTGACCATAAATAAATAAATAAATAAATATACAAATCAGGCTCCATCTCATTCATAACCTCCATCCCCGACTTTCAGGGACCCCTGACACCCGCCAGAGGGTCATGTCGTGTCTGTAGGGGGTGCCTCCCAGCAGGGAGAATAAAATGAAGGATGCCCTCTGCACTGGCCCCCATGGGAGCTGGGGCTTCGTCCCTCAGCCTATACAGGCTGGGACTGAGGGGCAGAAAGGGGAGATCTCTGGGGCACATCTTCTGTGATGGGTTGGATCACAGAAACCCCCTTGGGGCTGCCACCTGATGTGCCAAGGTGTCAAGGTTCCTTCCCCACTCTGAACTCTAGGGTACAGATGTGGGGACCTGCATGAAAACCTCCTAAGCTTACTTTTACCAGCTTAGGTTAAAACTTCCCCAAGGTACAAACTATTTTACCCGTGGACTTCCACTGCCACCACCAATCTTTATCTGGGTTCCTGAAAAATCATAGTTTGGACACGTCTTTCCCCCCAAAATCCTCCCAAACCCTTGCACCCCACTTCCTGGGGAAGGTTTGGTAAAAATCCTCACCAATTTGCATAGGTGACCACAGACCCAAACCCTTGGATCTTAGAACAATGAAAAAGCATTCAGTTTCCTTACAAGAAGACTTTTAATAGAAGTAAAAAGAAAAGAATCACCTCTGTAAAATCAGGATGGTAGATACCTTACAGGGTAATTAGATTCAAAACATAGAGAATCCCTCTAGGCAAAACCTTAAGTTAAAAAAAAAGACACACAGACAGGAATATTCATTCTATTCAGCACAGCTATTTTCTCAGCCATTTAAAGAAATCATGATCTAACACATACCTAGCTAGATTACTTACTAAGTTCTAAGACTCCATTCCTCTTCTGTCCCCGGCAAAAGCATCACACAGACAGACACAGACCCTTTGTTTTTCTCCCTCCTCCCAGCTTTTGAAAGTATCTTGTCAACTCATTGGTCATTTTGGTTAGGTGCCAGCGAGGTTACCTTAACCCTTTACAGGTGAGAGGATTTTTCCTCTGGCCAGGAGGGATTTTAAAGGGGTTTACCCTTCCCTTTTATATTTATGACACAAGGCCACTTCTGCCTCGCTTTCCCTGCCAGCCTGGGACTCCAGCACCCTGCCTGGTTGGGGCCAGACACGCCAGCCTGCTCCAGCACAGACCCAGGTCTCAACCACATGCCCCAAAGCTGCAGACTTAACTGAAAGCACGTTTGACCCTCAGATGCCCAACTCCCAATGGGGTCCAAACCCCAAATAAATCCATTTTGCCCTGTATACAGCTTATACATGATAAACTTATAAATTGTTCACCCTCTATAACACTGATAGAGAGATATGCACAGCTGTTTGCCCCCCCCCCCACCGAAGTGTTAATACATACTGTGGGTTAATTAATAAGGCAAAAGTGATTTTATTAAATACAGAAAGTAGGATCAGATGGGGTCATGTGTAAGAAAGGAAGAAAGATGTGTATGTCTGAGAATGGACGGAGGGTAGATAGACACCGGGGGGCTGGGACATACAGTGGGTACCACTGTACTGGGACATACAGTGGGTACTCCTTGGTTAAATCCCCCCAAACCACCCTGAAATGCAGCTACCAATTCTTAACTCCTTTTATTTTCGATCAAACACACAATTCCCATCTAAGTTGCGAGTTAAACAATGGAGCAAATGAGACTCTTCTCCCTCGCCAGAGTCCACGTTGACCAGACCTCAGGACACTACAGCCCTGCACACACAGACACACAAGGAAATCTAGTCCCTGCCGTGGGATGGGGGTGGAGGATTGAGGGGCACGGGGCTGAGCTCAAGCTCCAGTGTGGGCTGCCCCACGGGGACGTCCGGGGAAGGACTCTGCCCTCCCTGCTCTGCGTTCTGCAGAGCTCAGACCCTTCAGCGGCCGTTGTCGCGCCCTCCGCGCTGCCGTGGAACATGGTCCCTCCCTGTGTCCGGAGAGGGGGCCGGAGCCCGGGAGGGCTGAAGATGGAGGGAGGGAATGAAGAGGACGAAGCAGTGCTGTCCCCTCCTAGGAGCCCGGAGCCGGGCACTCACCGCACCTGTGGGACACAGAGAGCAGAGGGGTTCAGCCGGTGCCGCTCACGGGCAGCATCCTCGGCTGGGAGAGCAAGGCCAGAAGGGACCCTTGGGACCATCTAGCCTCGCCCAGCCACGCCTGCATCCTGCCAGGATGTCTGGGTTGAGCTGGAGCTCATCTTCCAGACAGAGACACCAGCCTTGTCAAACCGCCTCAGGGAACGGCCACTGCCCAGCGGGTGCCGCACACCAAGTCCCCGGGGAGCCGCAGCTGCCTCAGCCGATTCTCCCTGCTTCTGGTACCAGCCCCATTGCAACGCGGCCCGGCACAGAACCGGCTTCACGGGCACCTCTGGCCCTTTGTGCTTCTGGGCCTGACCACAGATCCTTAGTGATCACGGCTGAGTGCTTATTGATTGACACTCATTGAGCCTTGCTCTTGGAACATTTCCTCTTGCTTCTTAATTAGGGATCGTTCATTTTTGGTCATTGATCATTAATTCCTCATTATTGACAAGTGATTCTTATCAATTGATAATTATTAGCAGCGTATTGATGCTTGATCCTCGATTCTTTAACATTAATTACTGATCTGTGAGTGTTGATTATTGATAATTAATTGCAGATTAATGGCTATTCAGCATTAAGTACAGATCACTAGGTACTGACCAGGGATAGTCAATTCGTGATTATTGATTTCTCAGTGATAAACAATTGGAATTGATAATAGACTGTTGATACTCATATATTGATCACTGCCGCATTAACCTTGATGGGAGCTCAATAATTAGTGATGACGGGTGGTGGATTATTAATAAGTAATCATTCCTGATTCTCTCTCATTGATCGTTGGTCACTGTCAGGAATCAGAGCTGGCAGCAGAGCGAGTCCCAGGCAACCTGATGTGCGCACCTGGCCTGGAGCCGGCTGCCTGATTGGCTCCACCCTGATTGCTTAGCAGAGTCAGCAGCCCGGTTCATGAGCCCAGCAGAAGTTCAGCAGCTGCCCAAAGAATTTCCCCAGGGCTGCAATACCAGCTGTGACTCCTTATTCCAGCCCTGCACCTGCCTTCTTCCCATCTGGGTCCAGCCCAGCTCTTGCCTTTTTCCCGTCTGGGTCCAGCCCAGCTGCTGTCCTGCACCCAGGCTTTCATCCCTCCACGTAACCTGTTCCTAAACCTGAGCTCTGACTCCTGACTTTGCTGTTAGCCTCTGACAACCGTAACATCATAGAGCTGTGGGACAGGGAGAGACCTCCACAGCTCACCTAGTCCCCTCTCCATCCCTGGCAGGTATTTCTCTAACCTGCTCCTAAAAACCTCCAACAATGGCGGATCCACAACCTCCATGGGCAATTCGTTCCAGTATTTACCCAGCCTGACAGTTAGGAAGGTTTTTCCAATATCCAACCTAAACCGCCCTTGCTGCAATTATCGCCCATTGCTTCTTGTCCTGGCCTCCGAGGTTAACAAGTACAATTTTTCACCCTCCTTTTTAGAACAACCTTTTATAGATTTGGAAAATGTTATAATCTCATTCCCCCACCCAGGCCACCCCAGTCTTCTCTTCTCCAGTTTTCTAGCCCTTGAATGATTTTCATTGCTCTCCTATGGTCTTTCTGCAAATTTTCCACATCTTTCCTGAAATATGGTCCCCAGAACTGGATACAAGACTCCAGATGAGGCCTTATCAGTACGGAGTAGAGCAGACGAATTACTTCTCGTACCTTCCTTACAACATTCCTGCTAATACATCCCAGAATTCGTTTTTTTCCCGGTAGTATTACATTGTTGACTCATATTTAGCTTGTGATCCCCTGGGACCCCCAGATCCCTTTCGGCAGTACTCCTCCCTAGGCCGTCATTTCCCATTTGTGTGTGTGCAACTGATTGTTCCTTCCTAAGTGGAGTACCTGGCATTGTCCTTATTGAATTTCATCACTGAATGTGGGTGACTAAGTAGTTCCTGCGGCTGGCGGCTGGCTGCATGCTGATGGCGTGGGATCGATTCTTGAGCACGGGTTGTTGCTCTCAGCGGTGACGCGGGACCATGAAGGCAGCTGTTGCTCTTACCTTAAGCAGCGTGATGCCGGCGCTGTACAACAGGCTGAGCAGGAAGAGAGCAATGAAGGCAACAGGAGTCCAGAGACCGTCTGATTCCTCCTATCCTCCTTCAACAGAGATGCCTTGGTCCTCCACTAGGCAGTGAGGAGCTGGGGATGAGACAAACGTGCCGGTTAGAGAGGCCTCTTCGTTAACCCAGGGAGCTGAGTGGGCACAGCGGGGAGCTCCGATCTGTGCTCTGGGCAGGAGATCCCTGTCCAGGGTCAGAGACAGAGGGTCCCTGCCAGGGGAGACCGGGCAGGCTGCAGGGGGAGACCCCCCGTCACAGGCTGCAATTCTCACAGCAGCCTCAGGGATTTCAGCCCCAACTTCCATTAAATTTCACGCCCTTTGGCTCCTTTACACACCCCAGCCACCCCGAGCATGCGATTCCCCTCCCCAGGCCAGCAACAGAGCTGGGCTGAGACCTGCCAATGCATAGCTCAATGGGGCCATGCGCACCCATCCAACAGCGGCATCTTCCCAGCCAATGCCAGCTTGAGCCATGCTGGGACCAGTTCTCGGGCAGCAGAGGCACCAATTCCCCCCGATCCCTATTCTGGGGACCTGGGGAATTTACCCACAGAGCTGTTCTGAGACCTCCCTCAACTCATATCATCCCACAGGCAGTGAGGTCCAATGAACAGAGCACTAGGATGGGACTCAGGACCCCCATGGGTCTATTTCCAGCTCTGTCATTGACTTTGCAGGACCTCAGGCTGTGGCAGTTCAATGATGAGACAGAACACAGCTTTATGCAAGCAAGCAGGCTGGTCAGCTGAGATGGGCTGTTCTGCCCCCCCTGCCTTCCACCTTCTCCTTTTATTATATTTCTCTCCCCTAAGCATTACACACTGCTACCGCAAAAAGATACACAAAGGAATGTATGACGTTGATTAATATACTTATTTACCATCCTTTATCTACTACAATCCTGGTTCTCAGGCCTTGAGCCCAGGCTAAGAAAGCTTCCCACAGTCGCTGTCCCAACAATCAAGTTCTCATGGTTCATATCTAGCCCTTGTCCTTGGATAGAGCAATGTGTGCATTGCTTCTACAAAACAGTCAGGGTGTGCCCCGCCTGCTTCCAGGTGGAATAGCTAAACATGAACCCTTCATCAGGCAATTCACTCCCCTCTCCGTGCCTCAGTTTCCCTTCACATCCTTTCTCTGTTTGGACATTTAGCTCTCCTGGGCAGAGACTATCTCTTACTCTATCTGTGTGCAGCTCCTAGCGTTTTGGGGTCCCAAACTCAGTGGAGACCTCTACACACGACTGTAGTACACCTAATAACGGGGCCATCTGATGGGAACAACTTTTAAGCCACTACCCGCTTGGACTCCATTTCAACCCATGCTCCTAGAAGGGGAAAGATCTGTAGCCCATCGCCACATTTGGGCAACACCTGACCAGCCCACCCTCAAGCCCTACGAAAAGGGGGGAAAGGCACGGCCAGCCCATCAGCAACACCCTGAGCTGCCCCATATTGTCAGACACTGGAAACAGAAGTGATGGCCCCCAACTGACTTCTCCCTTGGGGCGACTCTGCCACCATCACACAGCAGTGACCTCAGTCTCTGTAGGCAGACGTCTCCATGGCCCATTTCTAATTCCTTCAGCCGTTTATGTGGTTGTGTCATGGGGACTGAGTAAAGACCTCTCCCAACTCATCCCACATGGGATACCGTTCAGTCAGAGCCCCTTTCACCCACCACCAGCCTGGGCTCCCCTGGGAACCCGTTCCCAAGAGTTGGAAGGACTCACAGCCCAGCATTCCCTGAGCCTGTCCATGTGTCTTGTCAATGGCATGAACATCGACTGGGAAATGGCCTGGAGCCTCCTCAAATTAGTACACACCTGGGCACTCAAAGGGCTGGCATGAGAGGCCTCAGCTGTCTGGATGTACCAGCTGAAATCTTAATTCACTCACCAGTGCACTCTATGGCCCAGGCAGTGGATGGATAATTGACGTGACCTTCCTAGCTCTGAAACCTTGACTGGTGCATTTGTAGATCTTAAGGCAAGAAGGGACCATTACAGTAACAAGCCTGACCTCCTGTATATCACAGGCCAGAGAATCTCACCCAGCTACCCCTCTATGCAGCCCCATGACTTGTCTTTGCTGGGAGCATATTTTCCAGAATGGACCCCAGGCTGGATGTACAAATCTCGAGATGGCGACTCCACCTCTACCACTGGAAGTTCGTTCCAATGGTCCAATGTATATATTTATACATAGCAATCATATCTCCTCTCATCCTTCTTTTGGTTAGGCTAAACAAAAGTTCCTTGAGTCTCCTTTCATAAGACAGATTTTCCATTCCTCGTTTCATCCTAGTAGCCCTTCTCTGTACCTGTTCCAGTTTGAATTCATCCTTCTTAAACATGGGAGACCAGAACTGCACCCAGTATTCCAGGTGAGGTCTCACCAGTGCCTTGTATAACGGTACTAACACCTCCTGATCTCTACTGGAAATACCTCGCCTGACGCATCCCAAGACCGCATTAGCTTTTTTCATGGCCATGTCACATTGGCAGCTCATAGTCATCCTGTGATCAACCAATACTCCAAGGTCCTTCTCCTCCTCTGTTACTTCCAAGTAATGTGTCCCCAGTTTATAACAGAAATTCTTGTTATTAATCCCTAAATGCATAACCTTGCACTTTTCACTGTTAAATTTCATCCTATTACTAAAAAGAAAAGGAGTACTTGTGGCACCTTAGAGACTAACCAATTTATTTGAGCATAAGCTTTCGTGAGCTACAGCTCACTTCATCGGATGCATACCATGGAAACTGCAGAAGACATTATATACACACAGAGACCATGAAACAATACCTCCTCCCACCCCACTGTCCTGCTGGTTTCCACGGTATGCATCCGATGAAGTGAGCTGTAGCTCACGCTCAAATAAATTGGTTAGTCTCTAAGGTGCCACAAGTACTCCTTTTCTTTTTGCGAATACAGACTAACACGGCTGTTACTCTGCATCCTATTACTATTACTCCAGTTTACAAGGTCATCCAGATCTTCCTGTATGTTATCCCAGTCCTTCTTTGTATTGGCAATACCTCCCAGCTTTGTGTCATCCCCAAACATTATTAGCACATTCCTGCTTTTTGTGCCAAGGTCAGTAATAAAAAGATTAAACAAGATTGGTCCCAAAACCGATCCCTGAGGAACTCCACTAGTAACCTCCTTTCAGTCTGACAGTTCACCTTTCAGTGTGACCCGCTGTCGTCTCTCCTTTAACCAGTTACTTATCGACCTTTCAATTTTCATATTGACCCCCATCTTTTCCAATTTAGCTAATAATTCTCCATGTGGAACCGTATCAAATGCCCTACGGAAATCGAGGTAAATTAGATCCACTACGTTCCCTTTGTCTAAAAAATCTGTTACCTTCTCAAAGAAGGAGATCAGGTTGGTTTGGCACGTATTTTGTCCCATTTACCTTTGACCTCAATGTCCTTAACTACTTTCTCCTTCAACATTTTTTCCAAGACCTTGCATACTACAGATGTCAAACTGTAGTTACTCGGATCGCTCTTTTTTCCTTTCTTAAAAATAGGAACTATGATAGCAATTCTCCAGTCATATGGTACAACCCCTGAGTTTACAGATTGATTAAAAATTCTTGCTAACGGGCTTGCAATTTCATGTGCCAGTTCCTTTAATATTCTTGGATGAAGATTATCTGGGCTCCCCGATTTAGTCCCATTAAGCTGTTCGAGTTTGGCTTCTACCTCGGATGTGGTAATATCTACCTCCATATCCTCATTCTCATTTGTCGTCCTACCATTATCCCTAAGCTCCTCATTAGCCTTGTTAAAGACTGAGGCAAAGTATTTGTTTAGATATTGGGCCTTGCCTAGATTATCCTTAACCTCCACTCCATCCTCAGTGTTTAGCGGTCCCACTTCTTCTTTCTTTGTTTTCTTCTTATTTATATGGCTTGTGACAGGGCAAGGCCAGATGGCTATGGAAAAGTAGTGGGAGATAGATAGATTAGCTCCAGGCTAAACAAATCCCTGGTACCAGGATAAGTGAAATGGCAGCTGTTCCAGGTCAATTAAGACATCTGGGGCCAATTAAGAACTTTCCAGAAGGCAGGAAGAAGGCTAGGTTGATTGGGACACCTGAAGCCAATCAGGGGCTGGCTGAAACTAGTTCAAAGCCTCCCAGTCAGTCAGGTGGGTGTGCATGTCAGGAGATGTGGGAGGAAGTTGCGCTGTTGGAGAGGCTGAGTAGTACACACCATATCAGACACAAGGAAGGAGGCCCTGAGGTAAGGGTGAAGTGGAGCTTGAGGAAGTGAGGGCTGCTGTGGGGGAAGTAGCCCAGGGAATTCTACATGTCATGTTTCTAAAAGGTCAGCTACCATAGCTGATACTATTAGGGTCCTGGGCTGGAGCCCGGAATAGACGGTGGGCCCGGGCTCCCCACCACCAACACCGTTGCCCCCTGATTAATCACTGAGACTGGGAGACAACAGAGACTGTGCAAGGAAGGATAACTTCTCCTCACCTCCCTCACTGGCTTATGATGAAAATGGCTCAGTAGACTGTGACCCTTGTCTCTAGAGAGAGAAGGGTTATGGGGAGGGTCACAGTGAGCCTCTGAGACTAGCGAAATGCACCAGGAAACACGGGACCCACGGAGGCAAGGACAGAGCTTTGTCACAGGCTATAGAACCTTTTACTATTGCTTTTTGTTGCGGTCCAAATACAAGACAGAACAAGGCTTTAAGCAAGCAAGCAGGCTGGTCTGTCTTGTCAGCTTTCCACCCTCTCTTTTATTCTCCCCCTCCTCCTGCGCATTACATACTCCAACAGATAAAAGGAATACACTGGCTTTGTTTAATATTCTTATTTACCAATTTCTATCTACCGCATTCCTTGCTCTCGGGCCTTGAGCCCAGTCCTGGGAGGCTTCCCACAGTTCATGTCCTCTGGGCGAGTTTCCAACATTCATGCCCTTGAGAGGAGCCGTGTGTGCACTGCTCCTACACAACACTCAGGGTGTGCCCTGAATGTTGCCAAGTGCATGAACCCTGCATGAATCCTTCATCCCCTCCTTTTTTGTTTATTTGTGCTCGGCCATCTCATGGTAGCCATCAATTTGCTTTTCAAGCCATTAACTCCCAGACAGACAAGGTCATAACTCGTGGAGCCTGCCAGGGCGGGTCTCGACAAAGCCTTAACAAAAAGGAAATACACTGCAAACAGCAACAGCAAAAAATAAGCCCAAGAAGGTAAAGTGTAGTTGGCCGGGCCCCAATTAGCCATGCTACAGTACTGGGAAGAGAGGTTCGCGTAAGCAGCAAGCATCATCTCATTCCCTATTTCCTCAGGGTGATGACATACTGGAATAAGGCACATACCTAACAATTCTTCAGCTGCTACAAAATCAGATAAACAAAAGTGGGTAACATTTGCTATTGAAGCCAATCTTTCCCATAGGTTATATGTCATTCGGGCCCGTAACGGAGGAGGCGCTGCCGAGTCAACCCCTACAGGAAATAGCAGGCACATAAGGCACACAATCAATACACAATTAGCAGTGATTTGGGCGAGAATGGCCACAAACAGAGTCTCAGGAGTCTCTGGCTGTTGATCTGCTGCCAGTCTTCGTTGAGCCGCGGCGACCAATGCTTTCACTACTCCCCATGTCATGGGCTGGCTTGGGACGCTACGTCTCCTCCATCTCCATCCCGCCATTGTCGACCCGGGAGGCACCGCGTTCTCCTCCAAGGTCAGCTGAAACTCCGGTATGGGGTTCGACAGCCCCTGGTGTCACGCCATGCTGTTTCAGTGCCGGTCGCACACACCGGCCGGAACCCACAACAGTCCTGCAGGGAGAGACAGAGCAGCATATCCCCGACCCCAAGTAATTAAAGGTACTGGGCCCAACCATTGCGGATCGGGCAGCTGACGGTAATAGACACGCGGTCTTTCCAGTACCTCGGACTTATGAAAATGCCAATCCGCGGGGGTCTGCTGATCTGTATTCAGTATTAAATTATTTAAAGTAAACAAAAGGACATGCAATTCTTGCTGAATGTCTCCTAAGGTTCGGAGATGCAGCTCCCCTTGTTTTAATTGTTTATCAAGCAAGGGAAAAGAAGTCCAGGATAGAAGGGTTTCTTCAGGTGTGTTGGCAACAAGAAGAAAGCCAAGGAAAGTGTGGGCCCCTTAATGAATGAGGGAGGCAACCTAGTAACAGAGTATGTGGAAAAAGCTAATGTACTCAATGCTTTTTTTGCCTCTGTCTTCACGAACAAGGTCAGCTCCCAGACTGCTGCGCTGGGAATCACAACATGGGGAATAGATGGCCAGCCCTCTGTGGAGAAAGAGGTGGTTAGGGACTATTTAGAAAAGCTGGACGTGCACAAGTCCATGGGGCCGGACAAGTTGCATCCGAGAGTGCTAAAGGAACTGGCGGCTGTGATTGCAGAGCCATTGGCCATTATCTTTGAAAACTCGTGGCGAACGGGGGAAGTCCCGGATGACTGGAAAAAGGCTAATGTAGTGCCAATCTTTAAAAAAGGGAAGAAGGAGGATCCTGGGAACTACAGGCCAGTCAGCCTTACTTCAGTCCCTGGAAAAATCATGGAACAGGTCCTCAAAGAATCAATCCTGAAGCACTTACATGAGAGGAAAGTGATCAGGAACAGTCAGCATGGATTCACCAAGGGAAGGTCATGCCTGACTAATCTAATCGCCTTCTATGATGAGATTATTGGTTCTGTGGATGAAGGGAAAGCAGTGGATGTATTGTTTCTTGACTTTAGCAAAGCTTTTGACACGGTCTCCCACAGTATTCTTGTCAGCAAGTTAAAGAAGTATGGGCTGGATGAATGCACTATAAGGTGGGTAGAAAGTTGGCTAGATTGTCAGGCTCAACGGATAGTGATCAATGGCTCCATGTCTAGTTGGCAGCCGGTGTCAAGTGGAGTGCCCCAGGGGTTGGTCCTGGCGCCGGTTTTGTTCAATATCTTCATAAAGGATCTGGAGGATGGTGTGGATTGTACTCTCAGCAAATTTGCGGATGATACTAAACTGGGAGGAGTGGTAGATACGCTGGAGGGCAGGGATAGGATACAGAGGGACCTAGACAAATTGGAGGATTGCGCCAAAAGAAATCTGATGAGGTTCAATAAGGATAAGTGCAGGGTCCTGCACTTAGGACGGAAGAACCCAATGCACAGCTACAGACTAGGGACCGAATGGCTAGGCAGCAGTTCTGCAGAAAAGGACCTAGGGGTGACAGTGGACGAGAAGCGGGATATGAGTCAGCAGTGTGCCCTTGTTGCCAAGAAGGCCAATGGCATTTTGGGATGTATAAGTAGGGGCATAGCGAGCAGATTGAGGGACGTGATCGTCCCCCTCTATTCGACATTGGTGAGGCCTCATCTGGAGTACTGTGTCCAGTTTTGGGCCCCACACTACAAGAAGGATGTGGAGAAATTGGAGAGAGTCCAGCGAAGGGCAACAAAAATGATTAGGGGTCTGGAACACATGAGTTATGAGGAGAGGCTGAGGGAACTGGGATTGTTTAGTCTGCAGAAGAGAAGAATGAGGGGGGATTTGATAGCTGCTTTCAACTACCTGAGAGGTGGTTCCAGAGAGGATGGTTCTAGACTGTTCTCAGTGGTAGAAGAGGACAGGACAAGGAGTAATGGTCTCAAGTTGCAGTGGGGGAGGTTTAGGTTGGATATTAGGAAAAACTTTTTCATTAGGAGGGTGGTGAAACACTGGAATGCGTTACCTAGGGAGGTGGTAGAATCTCCTTCCTTAGAAGTTTTTAAGGTCAGGCTTGACAAAGCCCTGGCTGGGATGATTTAATTGGGGATTGGTCCTGCTTTGAGCAGGGGGTTGGACTAGATGACCTCCTGAGGTCCCTTCCAACCCTGATATTCTATGATTCTATGAGATGGGGGATCAGGGCTCTATTCCCACCTCTCCCACTGACCTGCAGTGTGACCAGAGACAAGCCACCTGGGCTGGGGTCTTTAAAGGACTCTTAGGAAATTAGGTGCCAGTGAAGATAAACTCACAATTGCAGTGGGAGTTGGGTGTCTTGCTTCTTTATAGCATCCCTATTTTAATCCTTTTGTGCCAAAATATCCCATCCCAGCCTCTGTCTGCTTAGACTATCAGCTCCTTGGTTCCAGGACATTTGCTGTGTGTGTGTTCATACAGGGCCCATCCAATGGGGCTCTGACCTCAGTCAGGAGATCTAGGAGTTGCAATATCATGAATAATAATGGATGGATAGCAACTCACTGCAGAGGGATGGACAGGTAGAAACATGACAATGCATGAAGATGGATGGATGCAGAGAGAAGATTGCATAATTTTGCATGCATGGACATTGTAGAATCAAAGAGACAGGTATAGAATCATAGGATATCAGGGTTCGAAGGGACCTCAGCAGGTCATCTAGTCCAAGCCCCTGCTCAAAGCAGGACCAATCCCCTATTTTTGCCCCAGATCCCTAAGTGGCCCCCTCAAGGATTGAACTCACAACCCTGGGTTTAGCAAGCCAATGCTCAAAATACTGAGCTATCCCTCCCCCAGAGCCTAGGATGGGTGGATGGATCCTGTTTGGAAGAATTAATTGATGTAGTCTATACAGAAAGAAAGAAAGAAAGGTGAGGGGGGGATACATCTAGATATTGTGGGAGGAAGTGTGGATGGGTGGATGAGACACAGAGACAGTCTCCGCCAGAAGACACATCCTTCATCACAAACTCTAGCATGCTGCATTTTTATTTGGGCATATTCCACACACAGCCATGCTCTGTACACCAGAGCTCCCACAGCTTTACACACAGGCTAAGAGGAATCCCAGACCCCACGAGGTTCCCTGGCCATCTCAGATACGCCGTGAGGAGCCCACGCGGCTCTGCTCCTCAGTAGCAGGTGACGTCGGTATCGGACAAGATCACAGAGACATTGACGGCGGTGGGTTTACCGGAGGCTTTGTCCACGCTCCGGTGGATGAAGGTCATGGGCAGACCCTCGTGCCCCACCACGCAGGCGTATGTGTCCCCCCGTCCCCATTCAGATGCCAAGCCATTGAACTTGCTGTAGATGAAGTAGCGCTCCTCCTTCCCGGCCTCCCGGACGGGGCCGATGTTGGTGTAGGCTTCCTGGGGCACGGGCCGGTCCTGCTGGGTCCATGTCACCAAGATCGCTCTGGGCCGGAAGCTGGAGGCCAGGCAGGTGATGGTGGCCGATTCCCGGAGAGCCAGCTCCTCAGTGTGAGGAGGGGAGATGTAGACAGAAGGGGCCCGGAGGGAAACCACTGCCATGAGAAACAGCAACGGGTTAATGCGAAGGATTGGGACCCAGGAGTCCTGGCTACCATCCTCCACCCTCATCACCCTGCTATATCTCACGAGAGCCCCCACTCCCCACCCAGACCCATGGATACAATCTAGGAGTTCGGCCCACACTAACCCACCAGATCCAAATACCTTCCCTGAAAAGGGGCTGGAACTCAGGACTCATGGCTTCCAGTCTCCCTATTCTAACCCACGACATCCCACTCCCCTCCCAGAGAAAGAAAAAGAACCCAGGAGTCCTGATTCTGTCCCCTTCTGTCTCATACATTTGTCTGTTTCATCCCAACCACAAATTTGTGACTCCCAGTCCCAAAGACCTCAAGCCGGATCACAGCTAGAGACAGAAGGTCCCGTGTCCCATTCCCCACATCCTGAGCCAGCCACTCTCCCAAGCCTGCAGCCGGATGGCAGCTGGCGCCCCCTACAGGGGAAAGGCTGAGTTCTTACTGTGACTCTTGCGGATGCTCTTGACAATGGCCGACGGGATGTCTTGGTGCTTCACGGTGCAGGTGAACTCCTCCCCCGCCTGCCACTCCTCCACACACACCCGCAGGATGCTGGTTGCACTGTAGGTGCCATCTTCCTGCAGCACTGGCTCCCTGGAGACCACGGCCAACGGGCCCCCACTACCCCGGTTCCAGGAGACCTCCAGGCTGCCAGGGGTTTCCATGCCACTCACCAAACAACTGATGGTGGCGTTCTGCCCTATGTAGAGCTTCTCCAGGGAAGGGGGAAGGAGAGAGACCTCCAGAGGGTGTCGATTACAGTTGCTGACACCTGGTGGGGGGCAGGAGGCAGCATTGAGGGCTGGGCTGAGCAAATATTTCAACAGGCATGAGGTATTAACTCAGTGCCTCTCTCTCAGGGGCGCAAAGCCCAGGGGCTGTTTGGGAAAGGGGCTGAGGGTCATTGGAGGTGGAAATAGGGCACTGGGGTCCCTGGTAGAAGGGGCAGGACCCTCATCTTATGGAGCAGCGGGGAAAATGGCTGAGATTTTCCAACCAACAGAGAGATTGGGATTCCTGGGTCCAATTATGCTTATTTGGGTCTCTCGGTGCCAGGAGCAAATCTGAAGGTCTCCGGCTTTGTTGGGAGAAAGCCCCATTGAGGAAAACATGGCCAGGGACAGACCTGCCATGGTTGCTCAACTCTGGGTCCTTCCAGCCAGAAATTCATGAGCTTGATGACCCACCTGAGCTCAATGCATTTATTCCCCTTTCCCAGAGATGGCAGCTGGTACACAGGACAAATGACCTGCCCATGGTCATGACTGGCACCCAGATCCTCCTGCTCTAACCACTAGACCCCACACTGCACCCACAGCTCAGGACAGAACTTGTGTTCCCTAAACCCTACCCTCTGCACAGGGAGAAGGGCCATTTATATTTCACTCCTGTGCTCTGCTGAGGTCCCTCAAGACATGAGTCCCCCAACTCCCACTGCAAGCCGATGGAGGAGGGGAGACCTCGAATCACTTTAGAAATCTCAGCAGGGAAACCCAGACTCATGGGAGCCCTGGCACCCAGGGACAATGTCCTCTCTTGAATGTTGTGTGAAGGATATGCATGGTGTCGCTCATGAGATTAGTTTCTAAAGTGAACGTCCAAGCCCCACTGTGGGGCAATGGAGCTGAGAGGTTTCTCTCCTTTGTTTGAATGAATTCATGGGCTTCTGAATCCGATATGGAATCTGCCCCACCCCAACACATCTTTTCCTTCAGAACAGATTTTAATTGGGTGCCTGTCATGGCTGCAGATCCATGAAGACTTTCCTAATGTGCCAGCAACAAATTTGAGGAATAAAAAGGGACAATAAGGACAAAATTCTGAAACAGCCACCTTGGGAATCCATGTCCAAGTGTGGAGCAAACAACTCCCAGGGGGATCCCATGGTTAAGAAGGAAAGAAATTTTTCAGTGAACCACCTCCCTGCCATGAAAGTCTTCCGTGAACTTTCCCCAAGAGCAAGAGTATCCATCCCAATGTCTTGGCCAAATCACAGCCCAATGAGATTACATTCTGCACCCTCCTTTAAATTCCCTCTTGCAGTTAGGACAGTTTTCCTGCAATTCTGTTAGTGGTGATGGGGTCTATGAAGCTGCAGAATCATCTCCTCCAGGGGTGGGGTGGGATCCCCATTACTTGGGGCATTTCAGACTGGATAATGCCTTAGGAATACAGGGTACTCTCCTGCACTGGAGTGGAGCGGAGGTTCCCACCCAGCTCAGGTTGCAATAAATCTTGGTTTCACCAAAGACGGATCTCTTTCTCCATTATGATGCCTTCATTGCCACCCCGCCTCCCCCCACCAGGGCTCACATGGAGTCATTCGGTTGTTTATGCCATTGGCTGGACGGGATAAATACATGTGTGGACATCCCCAAATTAATACCTGCCTCTGAGAATCCACTTACCGAGGGACACCTTTTCCACAACCCTCTTGGGCGCTTCCATGGCTGGGTGATGCACCATGCAGGTGTAATTTCCTTCTCCTTGACTTTGCTCAACCTTCAGGATGCTGTAAGCAGAGAAAGTGCCATTTCCTGACACAGGGCCACTGTAACTGGACTTGACTTCTGGGGAGTTATTCTTCAACCATGACATGCTGATCTCTTCAGGGTAAAAGCCACTAGCTTTGCAGAAGAGAGTCAAGGACACTCTGTTCCTGGAGATGTCTTTGTGGTCGGCTTGGGAGACAGTGACTGAGGGCTCCTTCTCACGGATGCCTAAATGAAAAGGAAGAGGGGCGAGAAAAGAATAAGACTTGGTTTGTCTGTCTAAGTTAAGGACTTAGATCCACCAGCTATCTCTGTGTGAAGGGGCCAGGGAGAGCAGTTGTTCAGGGTACGTGTGAAGCTAGACCAGGCAAAATAAAAACCCAACCCTTGAGCATCATCTCCCTTGAAACTCAAAAAGCTTGGATCTTCACCCAAAGACTCAACTGAACTCCAAAGCTTTCCCCGCAGAATGCACAGTGAACTTCCAGATCCTCAACCTTCAACGGCAACAACTTAATATCATCATCTTCATCTCCATCACCATATTCATCTTCTTCACCTCCCTTCCTTCCTCCTTATCTTCACCTTCTCCAGCATTCTAACGTTCTTTCTTTTTTTCTCCTTCAGCATCTTCATTTCCTTCTTCATTGTCATCGAAATCATCTTCATCCCCTTCGAGATCATCATCATCCTAATCGTTATCCTCAACTTGGTTTTACAGTAACACAGATGGGCAGGGGTCTTTGAGCTAGTCCTGTGTCCCAAACCTGAACCCTCACCCCAAACCATCTCCTCTTCACCCCAAGTCTCCGCCATGCATCATCATGACATTGGGTCACCAACCCATTTGCTCACTCAGATGGAGCCTCTTCCCTCCTTCAAACACTCACAGCAAAATTCAACACAACTGAGATTTTTCAAAGGCTGGCTAAGGGACTTGGACACCTTGGGTATTTCAATGGGATTTGGGCACCTAACTCCACTGGAGACTTAGAGATTCTCATCAGAAATATCCCTGAAAGACCAGATGCCTGCAACAAGCACCAGCCTGATTTCCAGAGGTAAGAAGTACATATGCACATCAGACCAGAGTCACAAATAGGACACTAAGTCACTAACAGGCCACGTCGCTGGATCCCAGGGAGCAGAGAGAGTGAAATTCTTGGAGAATCTGGAAATTAACGTTAAAGCAGGGAATACTGGGGAAACTGTGCAAGTGGAAATTAATGAGAGATAGAGAATGAAAGATTCATAGGAGAAATAATAATTATACATGCAATACATCCCTGTGCTAAGGACTTGGGCTCCGCTGAAGTCCTAAGACTTAGAGGCTGCCTAGGACTTGTTCGGGGTGAGTTTCACCCTCTAATCCCAATTAACAATGACTGGAGTTTGCCTTTTCCTTTGAGATGCCAAGGCTACTCACCTGTATTGCTCATGGTTATGTCCTGGGTTAGTTCTCCAGAACAGAGTGTGGTCACTTTGCAGGTAAATATGGTGCCTTGTCCCCACTGGGCCAGTGACACAGGGTGAGAACTGACCGGGTTGGTGGTCCCGTTGCTGTTCTTCTTGAGAGTTTCTGTCTTCGCCACAGAGCTGACTTGCCCATCCACTTTCCATGCGATTCTGCTGGCTGCTAAGTCATAACCCAAAACTAGACAGGTAACATGACCAGAATTTTGATGACATCTTCAAAGGAGGGTTTGGTTAAGTAGATGGTTGGGTCATGTGAACTTCTGAGGCAGGCTGAGAAATGCAAAGAGAGGTCAATGACCAGCATAAATAATGTGGAAAGGCAGAAAAAGACTATCGAAATCTAATCTAATCTATCCATCCACCTCCATCAGAACACTGGTAGTATCCATCTCATCCGTCCATCCCCCCATTATATCTCTTTCTCTTCCCATCCACCTACAGTATCAATTTCTCTATGGTACTCCTGTCTCCCACCACACTAGTGTCTAGGTGCAGTCCCACCTACCCTTAGGCAAGGCTGATTTCTGAGTAACTCTCCACCCCACCATGCACAGGCATAGCCCCTCACCCAAGCACTTGCTGGCGTTGTGCATGGAGAGCTCTGTTTCCACTGCTGGGTGGGTCACTTGACAGGTGTAGATGTCCCCCGTCTCCCACCTCTGCCTGGTGACAGTCATGCGGCTCTGTCCCATGTAGGAGCCATCTGTGCCCATTGTAGAGGAAAAGGCCGGGGTAGGGGGGGCTCCTCTCCTTTCCATTCACCAGCCATTTCATGACAGTTTTCCCGGGTCTGAAGCTCAGGAGGAGGCAAACCAGCTCCAGCTGGCTCTCTATGGCACTCTCCTCGCAGGTGGGGACTAGGAGGTAAACCTGGGGTGGCATTGTCAAACCACACACTGAGAGCAGAGACAGGAGATGTCAAGGTTCCTTCCCCACTCTGAACTCTAGAGTACAGATGTGGGGACCTGCATGAAAACCTCCTAAGCTTAGTTTCACCAGCTTAAGTTAAAACTTCCCCAAGGTACAAATTAATTTTATCCTTTGCCCCTGGATCCACTGCCACCACCAAACTTTAACTGGGTTTGCTGGGAAAAGTAGTTTGGACACATCTTTCCCCCCAAAATCCTCCCAACCCTTGCACCCCACTTCCTGGGGAAGGTTTAGTAAAAATCTGCACCAATTTGCATAGGTGACCACAGACCCAAACCCTTCAATCTTAGGGCAATGAAAAAACATTCAGTTTTCTTACAAGGAGACGTTTAATAGAAGTAAAGGAATCACCTCTGTAAAATCAGGATGGTAGATATCTTACAGGGTAATTAGATTCAAAACATAGAGAATCCCTCTAGGCAAAACCTTAAGTTACAAAAAGGACACACAGACAGGAATAGTCCTTCTATTCAGCACAGTTCTTTTCTCAGCCATTTAAAGAAATCATAATCTAACACATACCTAGCTAGATTACTTACTAAAAGTTCTAAGACTCCATTCCTGTTTTATCCCCAGCAAAAGCAGCATACAGACAGACACAGACCCTTTGTTTCTCTCCCTCCTCCCAGCTTTTGAAAGTATCTTGTCTCCTCATTAGTCATTTTGGTCAGGTGCCAGCGAGGTTACCTTTAGCTTCTTAATGCTTTACAGGTGAGAGGATTTTTCCTCTGGCCAGGAGGGATTTTAAAGCGGTTTACCCTTCCCTTTATATTTATGACAAAGGAAAACACAGTCCAGTGTGACTCTCTGTAGATCCCCACTCCCCTTCCCAAGAGAGCGCTAACTCTACAGTCCTCCCAGCACTGGCAAAAACCCCACCTTCTTGTGCTGTGTTTACACTGCATACTTTATTCAGCCTCTAGGGATTAACTTCACAGCCATGTAAGGGATTAAAACAAATGGGAACAGGGCCCTTAAATCATTTAGGCAAATACTGAATGCCTCCGTGCATTCTTTCTGCACATGCTGCTGGAGTGTGTTCTCCCTGGTAAACAGCAGGGACAAAGCTGGAACTTGAGCTGTGTTTGTTTGAACTTCTTTTCCGCAATTAATGTCCTGTTTAAGGGGGAGTGTGGCGCTGTAGAGCATGACATGGCATCAGAAGAAAACCTGGGAGAGGACTGACTGTGTCTGATTATGGAAAAAGGGTCAAATGCTCAGCTGATGTAAGTCGACACAGGGCCACTGACTTCCATGGAGATCAGTCGATTTACACCCGTTGAAGTTCTGACCCCAGAATGCCTAGGTTTGCTGCTCTGGGGTTGTATCCATTTCAAAAGATGCCCGAGAACAGCCGGAGTGCAAGAAACACACACAGCTCCATGACAAAGAGGTGTAAGCGAGTGCTAGCTTGTAAGGGGGTGTAGCCCCGTTAGGGCCAGTGGTTGCTGGGAATTGGAGTTTCATGGGGCTGCTTGCTGCAGTCTATATAAGGGAAAGCTTCTGGCTCAGTGCTGAGGAAAGCACCCAAGAGGGAAATCTCTAGATGCGGACCAGGCAGGAGGGCTAGGAACCATGCGGGAAAGGGGACCTTGTGGGAAAGGGGGCGTGTGCTCCCCATCCAGCCGGCTGAATGCTGGGGGGGGCCCGGGTGGCTGGGAGCCTGTGCTCTGAGTTCCACTGGTTTTGCTTTGAGTCCTTGTGTGTGAACAAACCTGGCCTTTGGACTGAAGCAGCGAATGGGCTTTGTTCTACCCCCCCAGGGGGAGGAGTCTGGGTCTGGGTTTGGGTTTGGGTGAGGGAGTAAGGCAGTGAGCCGAAGATTTCCCCTGTACAGAAGGGCAGCATGAGGCTTAGGTGCCATTTCAGACCAGCTGCGTGTCTAAGATTTCCCAAGGTGCCTGAGGGATTTACGTGCCACGTTCCCATGGGAAATGGGTACCTAAATATTTTAGGCAGGGCTGAAAAATCTCCCTCTTCGTGGAACATAGGACTCTGCCCAGGGGTGCATTTCACCCTGAGGTTTCCCTCATTCCAGGGCCCACGGAGAGGGGCGCTGGGGGCGGGAGTTCTGCAATGACAAAGCACCAGGGCTCAGTGTGTTTCAACACGGGGCCAAACTTTCCCCACTCTTGCAGGGTGAGATTTTTCCAAAGGCACTTACAGGATGTGGATTAAGATTAACTGGCTCCCAGACCCTCTAGGTGCTTTGAAAATCTCAGCCTGGCTGCCCCCTCCTCCCCCCGCCGCATGTCTTACATTCCTGAGGGAACTTCCCGGACACTGTCTTCCCTGTGCCTTGATGCGTCACGTCGCACTGGTAGGGGTCGCCCTGCCGGGAACTGTCGGAGGGGATCAGCAGGCTGCTCTGGGTGTGGAGACAATTGCTCATCGTCACCTCTGGGAAAGTTTTGACCCCCTTGGTCACTTGGCCAGAATTCCACTTGATGTCCACTGATGATGGCAAATAGCCAGTTACGAGGCAGGCCAAGCTGGTGTCCGGGGGCACATTGCCGGTCTTGCTGCAGCAGGGAACCAGGGGGAAGACGGAGGGGGCTGTGCGGGTCGCTGGAAAAAGAATGAGAATATGAGAGAAACCATCAAAAGGGGAAACTCTGAAAACCGGCCACTGATCTACCTACATCCGTCCATCCACCTCCCTCTGTGGCCTGATGGCTGCCTGGCCCAGTGGCCAATTCACTGGGAAAGGAGTCAGGACTCTGAGGTTCTATTCCCAGCTGCTGTGGAACCGTGGGCCTGTCGCAGACCTTCTCTCGCCCTTTAACTTTCCATTGTGAAGTGGTGTCGGAGCGATGGACGAAAAACACGAGAAATGGGATTCTGACCTCGGCTGCTCCAGTGTAAACCTGGAGCAACTCCAGAGGACTAGCTCTGGTTTTGTGCCAGTGATGCTGAGAGGAGACTCTGGTCCTTTATAAGGCAGAAATATTCCCCACGCGCCTCACAATGTGAGTCCAGCCCTCCTCAGCTATCCAGTGTGAAGCGAGCATCAGTACTGTTGTTGAACAGATGGGGAAACGGAGGCCTGGAGCGATGACGTGGTTTCCCCAAGGTGACAGGGAGAGTCTGTGGGAGATCTGGGAACCGAAGCCAGCTCCCTAAGTCCCGTCCTCTGTTTGATGACAAGACCATTTGCTAAAGCTAGGGAAGAGCCCTCTGTGAGTCATGGATGGACGAGATAACTCAACACGCGCTCTTTCTCCTCCGGTCCCTGCCCTTCTGTGCAAACATATCTTTCAAACCATACACCTCGGATTCTGGGCTCTTCAATCTGCCTCTCCGGGACACTGACAGGTCCAGGGGAAATTCACTGTGGATGAAATATTCATTCCCAGCTGGCTTTCCCAATTTTACAGTATTTTGGGGCTTGCAGTCCTTATTTCTGGATTCTGGTGGACTCTCCATGACACGGAGTCCTTAAAGCCAGCTTTGGCCTCTCTATCTAACTGCTCTGCTGGACCAGAAGGTGGGGCTTGGGCCAGGGATCGCCGGGGGACGTGCCAATCATGGTGATCCCTTCTTCTGCCCTGAAACTCCATGAATTGATGAGTTCTAAACAGGTCAAATTGCAGTGGACATTCCACCACCAGTCTTGGTGCGAGGAACCACCCAACTACTTCTCACCACCTTCACAGGAGCGAGAACCAGAAGAGACAATAAAGACAAATAATAAAGACAAACTGCCAGGAGATGTTAAAAGAATTAAAAGATGGCTAGAAGGAGACATGATGTTTGTGCGCACCTAGGTACAGGACATCTATCTATCCCCGTACACACCCACTATCAATCTATCCATCCTGCGTGGTTGAGAGTCAGGATTCCTGGATTCTATCCCCAGTTCCAGGACAGCCGTAAAGTCTCCTTCTTCACCTTCCCGCACGGCAGGTTCTCAAAAAGAGCCCCCAGGAGGCCTCAATCTTTTCTGAGCTTTGGGGCCTTCGTGACCGAATCTCTGGGGAAAACCGACCAACAAAACAAACAAACAACGTGGGCTGAAAAGGGGAAGATTACAGAAGTGAAAGTCACACTGAGGTTGTTTTTTCACCCCGGTTTTAGCCCCCTCGGCTTCCCCGCCTGTCCAATTTTCACACCTTCTCACCAGCTGTAACAGTGAAAGCTCCCCAGTGGGCGTCATCTATTGTTCTCAATCTATAATTATCTTGACTACCATCTGGCGGGGAGGAGAGGGGATGTCTGACAGGCAAAGATACCTCAGAAGAGCTACGCGACAGCCACAGAGCAGAGCTGGACTCCCGGACAGAACCCCCCGGTCTACAGTGCCGGACCACGACCCAACATGGTGAGTAAATTACAGGAAAGTGGCTGCTATTGGCTTCTCACATGAGTGCAGAGGGTGTTTTAACCCTATCAGAGATAAATGGGGTGGAGAGTGTGCTAGAGAGGGGAGCAAGACACCTGGGTTCTCTCCCCAGCTCTGGGAGGGGGGCGGGGTCTAGTAGGTTAAAACAGCGGGTCAGGGATCCAGGACTGTTGTGCTCTGTTCTCACCTATGAAGGGCAGTGGGGTACGCCCCCTGTGTGGACCCAAAACCAGAGCAGGGTGCAGAACATGGCTCCCCTGCAGAGCCTGGATATGCTGGGGAGGTCGGGATGGGTAACACAGGCAGCGCTGTGCCCCCCGCCCCCCACAGAGACAGGGGAACAGAGGTGATTATCTCACACTCCACCTATAAGCTGGGATAACAGTTTTGAAAGAACTGTAGGGAGCGAGCCCAGGGCTGGGTTAGCAGGACCTGCGGGTCGGGAGTGAGGGGCAACTGCAGAGCTGTGGGGGAGCCAGGGCTGGGCTCGCACGCTGCTGTGGGTCAAGAGTGAGGGGCACCAGCAGGGCCGGGGAAGCAGGGCTGAGATATCAGGGGGCTTCAAGTCAGCATTGAGGGTCACTGGCAGAGCTGAGTGGGGGATCCCAGGGCTGGGCTAGCAGGGGGCTGAAGGTCAGGAGTGAGGGGGCACCAGCAGAGCTGCGGGGGCAGGGCTGAGATATCAGGGGGCTGTGGGTTGGGAGTGAGAGGCACCAGCAGGTCTGGGGGAGCCCAGGGTTGGGCTAGCAGGAGGCTGGGGGTCAGAACTCAGGGACATAAGCAGACATGGGGCACTCAGGGTTGGGGGGCTGAAACTAGAGGTTTGGGGGAACAGCTGAATTGTTTCTAAGGGGCTTTTGTTGTCTCCTCTCTTTAGCCCAGTCGCAAATATTTGCTACCAAAAACTTTCTAAACTGAGGCATAAATTTCCCTTTGCATGTCCCTTGTCAGAGGTAAAACCCTCAACTCACCGAGTGCAGGAACACGTCTCTCTGAGCCGTCCCAGCCTCCCTCCACCAGCTCTGTGCTCATGCTCCATGCTGAGGGCCGAGCGTGGGGAGTTCCCAGCACAGCTAGATGTCAGCTTGGCTGCCTGGGGCTGGATGTAACTGGCAGCCCCTGTTCGGGCAACAGCTCAGAGTTCAGGCTCCTAATTTGGCCTTTGAGTTGAGCTGTCTCCATTTTTGCGGCACACTCAGCTGGAGACGCGTCGGGCTTCCTTTCCAGGGGGGACGAGCTCTGACGTCTCCGGCTAAAGCCCACTGGAGATGCAGACCCCGGTAACTGCTTGAGTAGCAATCTGGCTAGAAAGGTCGTGAGCTAGAAGTCATGATAACTAGTCAACTACTGAGTTTGGGGGAGGGAAGCTTTTTTAACCTAACCACAGAACTATCACCCTAAACCAACCTTAAACCCAACTACTTAGACCCCCAACTCTGACCTAACTCCCTAACCAGGATCCTAACCCCAGTCCTAACCCCCGACACATGCACCAACTCCTTAACCCCAACACCCTAATCTCGCCCTTTCCCTATAGTCCTATCCTCATCCTGAACCCCGGCTCTCTAGCCCCTACTCCCTAACTCTGACCCCCAACTCTGATCCTCTCATCAAACCCAACCCTAACCCTAACGTCCCAACCTTATCCCCCCAACCCTGACTTTAGATTGCTTAGGCTGCAATGGTCCTGGGATCAGTAGAGTCCTCATTCTTATTTCTCTGTAAAGCTCCTGGCGCAATGGGTCCCTGATCCTAGATTGGGTTTTCTAGACACTTTGATGCAAGTACTAACTACCAATTATACCCCTAACCATAACCCCAGCTCTAACCCTAACCTCCCAACCTTGACCCTCTGAGCTTTAGGGTTTCCATGTCTCCAGTTGTGTATCAAGCATCCCAGCATCAGAATTATGCGTCATCGTGGCAAACTGGCCCCTTGGGATAGGACTACAGAGTCTCACTAACTCTGGGAAATGGCAGCAGAACCGGTAGGAATCTGATGGTTGAATGGCTTCAAAATTGGCTAGAAATCCAATCACAACACATCAAATATTGAACTTGAGAGTGGAAAGGTATTTGACCCGAACCATTAAACCGTCACACTTAATTATAGCCCTTAACCCCAGCACCTAACCCTAACCGCTAACCCTTAATCCTCCTCCCATGTATAATGATAACCCGAACTCTAACCCAAAGGGCCCAAATGTCCCGGGTTGATCTGGACAGTCCCATTCTTTCCTACCAGTGTCTCAAGTCAGTTCCCAGGACTCTAATAACGTGTGTCTGAGCAACAGAATTGCTAATTGGCCGCTAGGGACTGATGATGTTAGCAGTGAACCTAGGAGCCTAGTGAGAATATAACATTTAATATTCGTACCCAAGCTAAAATTGCTGATCTAACATCTGCATGTCTCCAGCTGGAGACCGGAAGACCCAAACGTTTCTGGTACCACACTTCTTCCGAGAGCCCAGAAATGTCCCCCAATTTCAATTCCTTGGTCAAAATCTTGGGTTGTTTTCTAGCTGCAGAGGCTGTGATTTCTCCAAGGAGAATTTCTCTGCCACTTTGGCACCTAATTCCCTTTGGTTCCTCGGGAAAAACCCGGTGCAAATAACTGGGAACAACCCTCCACTCTGGGAAATCAACCCATGTCCCTGCTGAACCACGGCACCAGCACAATGCATCACCCAGTCCATAGAGCAGAGGTTGGGGTTGGGACAGAGGACTCCTGGTTTCTGTACCTGGCTGTGCCACTGACCTGCTGTGACCAGGTCCCTTCCTCGCCCTCTGCCTCAGTTTCCCCTCTGACCCTTCCTTTACCTTGCCTATTTGGCCTGTAAGTTCTTTGGGGTAGGGACTGTCTGTCATTGTGTCTCTCTGCAGCACCTGTGTAATGGGGCCCCCGACCACAGACAGGGCCTGTTTAGCGCTAAGTGATTTGGGGGCCCTGCTCCTGGTGACTCTGTGACTCCGCCGGGAAGACGGGGGCAGCCTCTCTCAGGCACCCACTTACACACATCAGTGTCACCACAAGCTGTCTGCTGTGCTGAATGGAGCAGAGTGGGGCTCCGTTAGGGGACGCTCTCCCCCGGCATTGAGTGCTGGGCCCAGGGCCACGCTAGGGCCCCCGGGCTGCATGGAGCGGGGTAGGGGCTGCGTCTCATGGCCTCGCTCTCTCTCCCTTTGCAGCCAGCCCCACGGCCCCGTCTGTCTTCCCCCTGACCTCCTGCACCGGCGACGACACCCCCCAGGTCACCTTCGGCTGCCTGGCCAAAGGATACTTCCCCGAGCCGGTCACCGTGACGTGGAGCCCAAGCGTCGCCCCCTCGGGCGTGAAGACCTATCCCTCCCTGCTGCAACCTTCCAGCGGCCTCTACGCGCTCAGCAGCCAGGTCACCGTCCCGGCCAGCAGCTGGGAGTCTAACACCTATAGCTGCAACGTACAACACCGGCCCACCAGCTCCAGCATCTCCAAGGAAATCCCAAGTAGGGACAGCGCGGTGCAGCCCGAGGGGGGAACGGGAGGGGTTGGGGGTCTCTCAGCTCCCTGATCTGGTGACTGCGGCAGGGAGAGAGGATGGGAGCCTGCCGGCGCTGTGAGCCGAGGGAGTCGCTGTGGTGGGTGGATGGACGGAGAGAGAGAGACACCACGCCGAGAGAAGTGACGGGTGCTGCAGTGCAGGGAAAGGGGCAGGGGGCTCCGTCGGGGGCGCCGGGGAGCGGGGAGCAAGGTGGGGGGGCTCAGCAGGGGTCTGTACAAAAACTAACCCCTGCCACCCTTCTGCCAGAGGGCCAGCACTCTGAACCCGAGGTGCACGTTCTATATTCCTGCACCGCCAAGCCAGGCACCGTGCAGCTGGTGTGCTTCATCTCCGGCTTCTCCCCCGAGCCTTTGACGGTGCAATGGCTGGTGGACGGCCAGCCCGGGATACTTCATGGTGACACCGACCCTGCCAAGAAGGACGCCGATGGCCGCACCTTCAGCACCCGCAGCAAGGCCAGTGTCTCCCAGGACGAGTGGCAGGAGGGCAAGACGTACACCTGCCAGGTGTACCACCCGGGCACCAAGACCACAAACCAGGACCATGCCCGCAAGTGCGAAGGTGACGGTCACCCGCACTAAGCTGCCTTGGAAGAGAAGGGGCCGTGGCGGATGTAGAGGGAGTGGGGCCCTGTGATCAGCGTCATTTTTGGGGGGCCCCTTTGGGACCCAGCCAAGAAAAAGATCACTCTCTCTTCTCCACTCCACCCCCGTTTCTCATTCTTGTTTTCTTCCTCCTCCTCCTGTAAGTAATAGCAAGTGAATGAAAATAAAGGGAGGTACCTTGACTGGTGTTGTCGTCAAACTTATTTTCCCACAGACCACTTGAAAATCGCTGGGGGTCTCAGCGGACACGTAGTGATCTTTCCAAATATTGTGTGTACCATTCGCTAATGATTGTAAAGCGCTTCGGATAAGAGCCCTTTGTAAAAAAATGTACGAAAAGGTGCCGTGAGGGGTGTGGCCACGAGTTAGGGTGCGGGAGGGGGCTCAGGGTTGGGGGTGCAGGGTCTGGGAGGGAGTTAGGGTGCGGGAGGGGGCTGGGGGTTGGGGTGCAGGGTGTGGCCAGGAGTTAGGGGGACGGATGGGCTCAGGGCTGGGGCAGGGGATTGGGGTGTGGATCACTTCCCTGGGGCAGCTCCCATTTGGTAAGAGGGGTGCAGGTGCGGATGTGGGGGTCTGCAGGAATCAGGGAGGGCAGGGGGCTGGGAGTGGGGTGGGGATTGGTGGTTGCCGGAGTAAGGGAGAGCTGGAGGCGGGAGGGCTCTGTGGGGGGCAGGAGGCTGTGGGAAGTGCGGGGGGTGCAGGAGTCAGGGAGGGCAGGAGGCTGGGGGGCTGTGGGGGGCTGAAGGAGTCAGGGAGGGCCGGAGGCTGGAGGGGGTGGGGGGTGCAGGAGTCAGGGAGGGCAGGAGGCTGGGGGCTGTGGGGGGCTGAAGGAGTCAGGGAGGGCCGGATGCTGGAGGGGGTGGGGGGTGCAGGAGTCAGGGAGGGCAGGAGGCTGGGGGGCTGTGGGGGGTGCAGGAGACAGGGAGGGCAGGAGGCTGGGGGGCTGTGGGGGGGTGCAGGAGACAGGGAGGGCAGGAGGCTGGGTGCTGTGGGGGGTGCAGGAGACAGGGAGGGCAGGAGGCTGGGAGCTGTGGGGGGGGGGGTGCAGGAGACAGGGAGGGCAGGAGGCTGGGGGCAGTAGGAGGGTGCAGGAGACAGGGAGGGCAGGTGGCTGGGGGCTCTGGGGGGTGCAGGGTCTGAGAGGGAGTTAGGGCGCGGGAGGGGGCTCAGGGCTGGGGCAGGAGGTTGGGGTGCACAGCGCTTACCTGGGGCAGCTCCATTTGGTGCCAGGGGTGCAGGTGGGAATGTGGGGGGGTCCAGGAATCAGGGCAGGGGACTGGCACATGGGGGTGCTCCCAGTCCCCTCCCCCGAGCGGCTCACAGCAGGGCCTGGGGGGGTATGTGTAGGGGGAGTGCGGGGACCAAGCTTCTCCCCCGCAGCTGCCCGGCCCTGGACCCCCCCCCCCGTGTTTTACTGTCAATCCGCATCTGCTCCTGCCGGCTCCAGGGGCTCCTCTGCAGGCTCCGCCCCCACCGGCATCACGCTCCCCCCTCCCCCACCTCTTCCCTGCCCCTCCCCAGCGCTGCCCCTGCCCCCGAACAGCTGTTTGCCGGCGCTCGGGCCTGCCGCACTCCCCCCGCACATCTCCCCCTGTGAGTCGCCAGGGGCAGGGGGCTGGGAGCACCCCCACACACCCAGCCCTGACTCCTGAACCCCCCCACATTCCCACCCCCACCCTCCGCACCAAATGGAGCTCCCCAGGGAACTGGTCCACACCCCAACCTCCTGCCCCAGCCCTGAGCCCCCTTCCTCACCCTAACTCCTGGCCACACCCTGCACCCCAACCTGCTCCTGCACCCTAACTCCCTCCCAGACCCTGCACCCCCCACCCTGAGAACCCTCCCACACCCTAACTCCCTCCCAGACCCTGCACCCCAACCCTGAGCCCCGTCCCACACCCTAACTCCCACCCAGACCCCACACCCCCCCAACTCTGAGCTCCGTCCCACACCCTAACTCCCTCCCAGACCCCACACCCCCAACCCTGAGTCCCCTCCCGCACCCTAACTCCCTCCCAGACCCCACACCCCCAACCCTGAGTCCCCTCCCGCACCCTAACTCCTGGCCACACCCTCACCCTACCTTTTCTTACATTTTTTTACAAAGGGCTCTTATCCGAAGCGCTTTACAATCGTTAGCAAACGGTACACGCAATATTTGGAAAGATCATTACGTGTCCGCCAAGACCCCCAGCGATTTTCAAGTGGTCTGTGGGAAAATAAGTTTGACGACAACACCAGTCACAGTATCTCACTTCATTTTCATTCACTTGCTATTACTTACAGGAGGAGGAGGAAGAAAACAAGAATGAGAAATGGGGGCGGGGGGGAGATAGGAGAGAGTGATCTTTTTCCTGGCTGGATCCCAAGGAGGGGCCCCACTAACTCTAAATCTCCCACTGGGCAGGACCAAGCTTCTGCCCTCGCAGCTGCTGGCCCTGAGGCCCCCTGTCATTGTGGGGCCCTGTGTTTTACTGGAAATCCGCTTCTGGGGAGGTGGATGCCGGACTGGGCTCCAGGGGGAAGAGGAGACTGGGATGGGCTTGGGCAGGGGAACCCAGGGCAACCTGCTGACCTGGGCTCTCCTGTCCCCAGAAGAAAAAACATCTCCCAGTAACATCCAGGTCTTCCTGGTGCCCCCGTCTCCCGCCGCCCTGTATGTGGCCAAGAGCCCCATGCTCACCTGCCTGGTGGTCAACCTGCCTAGCAACTCCAGCCTCCAGGTGGTCTGGTCCCGGGAGAAGCCAAAGTCCATGAGCCCTGATCGCCTGGACATCGTTGAGCAGTTCAACGGCACCTTCACCGCCTCCAGCTCCATGCCCATCTTCACCCACGACTGGGATGCCGGAGAGACCTTCACCTGCAAAGTGGAGCACTCAGAGCTGCCCTCACCCCTCATCAAATCCATCTCCAAGAAGCCAGGTAGGAGGAGAGCAGGGTCCCTAAGGGGAGAGACTCCCCTATCCCCACCCCAGCAGGGAGGGATGCTCCTTAAGGGGAAGCCCCAACCCCCAACAACCTGGGATCCTGGCCTTGGGTCCCTTTGCATCCCCACGTGAGATGGAGACCATCCAATCCCCCATCCTGCTCTCTGGGGCTACCAGCTCCCAGTCCCCAGCACCTCCATCCTGGAGGAGAGAGGGGATGTTTCTATCCCCACACACACACACCCACACACCCACACACCCACACACGCACACACGCACACACGCACACACGCACATTCCTTCTCCCCGCGTGGCCCAGCTGAGTGATGTGCATGGCTCCCCTGTGTCCTCCGTCCCCATGCACCGAAGGCAGGCGCTCTGGCCCAGGCATCTACCTCCTGCGCCCCCACAACGATGAGCTGAGCAGCTCTGAAGACTCCGTCAGCCTCACCTGCCTGGTGCGGGGCTTCTTCCCCGAGGACATCTCGGTGCAGTGGATGAAGAACCACAAAGCCAACGAGACCATGGAATACATCACCACCCAGCCCATCAAGGACGGAGCCGGCAACTCGAACTTCTTCCTCTACAGCAAGCTGAAAGTCAGCAAGGCCAGCTGGAACAGCGGGGACACCTACACCTGCACGGTCATCCACGAAGCCCTGCAGATGAAGTTCACCCAACGCAGTGTCAGCAAAGTCTCTGGTAAATGAAGACGTCTCCTCCCAGCCCCACTGCTAGTATTGTCCAGTACAACTTCCTGTAAATAATCTCTGTGCCCGCAATGACAACAAGTGAATAAACGGAATGAGTCTGAGCTCACCCCCAGGTCTCCTTGTTGTGGTGTCACTGGGTCAAATCTGCAGGTCGCCCAAGGTGGACGAGGTCCCAGGTTGCAGGCTGGGAGAAGCCGAGAAGCTACACGTCTGGGGATGCCAATTCCCAGATCCTGAATGGGTGGATACATATACACCATGGATGGATGGGTAGATCCATGGGTAAAGGCCATGGAAGGAAGGATGGGTTGATGCCATGGAAGGAAGGATTGGTAGATACCATGGAAGGAAGGATTGGTAGATACACGGGTTGATGCCATGGAAGGAAGGACGGGTTGGTTCCATAGGAAGGAAGGATGGGTACATACATGGATACAAAAACACAGAAGCAGTGATGGAGAGGGGGGTAGATGGACAGTTACACACACACATACTAAAGAGCCCATATCCAAGCCCAGGTCAGTAGGAAGGCCCAGTGTTCAGAGAGATGTTTAGATGGATACATACATACTTCAGAGGGAAGGACTAATAGACCAACAGATATCACAGAGAGAAGGAGAGAGAGAGATTATTATTTGGATTAAAGTAGCACTTCCACCCCCAACTCAGAGAGGGCCCTGATGGGCTGGGTATGGCACAGACACAGTGGGAGACTGTCCCTGTGTCAAAGGGCTCACACCTTACAGAGAAGGAGGGAGACGAAACAGAGACACCAAGAGGGGAAGGGACCTGCCCAAGGTCACGTCCATTACTGAGCTCGAAACAGAACCCAGGTGTTCTCAAAGTCCCACCTAGTCCCACTAGACTGCGCTGCACTGCGGGAATGGTGGGTGGATGGTTCCCAGGTGCGGTGCCAATGGATAAGTGGATGGGGATGGGTGGATAAATTTATGGAGAAGGTAGGAAGGGTATCCGCTGTGAAGGATGAAGGGATGGATAAATGGATGGCCATAGGTGGACTATGATAGATGGAAGGCTAGAGATGAGGATAGGTGGGGACGGATGGATGTATAAATAACGGATGAGTGGGTGCATATGGTAGTGGATCAGTACCGATAGGGATGGATGGTGATAGGAAAATGAGAATGGATGGACGGATGGATGGATGGGCTGGTAGTGATCGTGAGTGATTGATGAGGATGAATGGATGGGTGAATATGGCAATGGATGGATGGATGACTGATTGTGTTAATGGAGACATATGGTGATGGATGGTTGGAGATGGATAATATATAAAGGGATGATAAATAAGTGGACGGGGGTGCGTGGATGGACGGAAAACGTGGGGGAGGATGAATGGGTGGATGGTTAGGGATGATGATGGAGATGGATGGATGGATGAAAGGGGAGGTAGGAGAATGGATGGGTAAGGATCTATATGGATGGATGGAAGATATGGAGGATGGTTAGAGATAAGGATGGATGGAGCGTGGGATGGCTGGGTGGGTAGGTGTATCGGTGGATGGCCAAGCCATCCCTGGCATCTCACCGAGGCGAGATCCTCTCTAGGCTATAACCCATGTGTACCCAGAGGGGCACTGTATCAGGATCAGGATTTACCCTACACCCCCGTCCACCGCAGAGAGGAGCAGATGCCCCATGGGGATTTTCCAGACAGTCAGTGTGGGGAAGGTAATTAAAATACCCTGACCCCCACACACACCTCCTCTGCTGGCTAGGAGGCTAAGAGGTCTCCCTCCACCCCTTACCCTCAGTGGCAGCTGGGGAGGGGGAGATAGGACAACATCAGGCAAACACCTCACAGCAGGGATCAGCTCCTGGGACTCAGTCCCCACAAAGTAGCAGCAGTAGTAGGGCTGTTATCTGGAGAGAACATTAAGCAGGGACTCACCTAAAGTCTCACTAGCCCTGGTGACATAGGGGGCCAAGGCAGTGGGTGGGACAGACAATGCAGTTGCCCCATCTCTTAAACAGCCCCTCACTCGCACACCTTCCCCCCCATGTGTGTATCAGCCCCAAGGCTGGATGGGCGAGCGCAGGACTCAAACCCACCAGTGCAGCACACAGACCTCGCACCTGGCATTAAGGAGTGGGTAGCCTGCAGCAGCAGTGTTAGGGCTGTTATCCTGGGGGCTGTGCAGGGGCACACAGAGAAAGAGAGTGGGAGGGTTGGCTGAGAGAGAGCTCAGTCCAGGGCAGATGGACACACCTGTAACATGGCATGACCGAGGGACCCTCCCACCTGGGCTGTCGTGTTTCTACACACAGAGACACACACAACGCAGAGAGAGACAAGCAGATTCATGCACCTGTTCTCCAGACATCTCTAGGGCAGAGGGATCAGTAGGGGGCACCGTGCTTCAGGGAGCATCATCTTTCATATCAGAGGGAAACGTTAGATCCCATCCTTAAAATACTTATGGCTCTGTTCACAAAAGCGACAGTGTTCAAAATCCCCACAGCCGAGGCAACTCCAGGTTGGTAAGAGAGCCCTGTGTAAACAGGCCCAGAGGTGGCTGCGTTCCATCTGAAGTGACTCCTGGGTGTTTAGATACATTGGGAGCAGGGTCATAGAGGCACACTTGTGAAATCCATCCTCCTGGTCTTTAGGGAGCTCCCCCACCATGGCAGCATCCCGGCACCTCGCCCACCTCAGAGGGATCCTGAGCCTCCTTTCACAGGCAAAGATACTAAGGCACAGAGAAATTCAACACTCGGCCAATCTTCAGTGCCAGGGTGTAGGGCCACGGTCACATGGGACAAGTGAGATGAGACCTGGGAGGCTCTGCATCCTTCATTTCATCATAGCGGGCAGGGGTGGGTGGATGGATGGAGGGGTGCGTCTGGGGATGGTTGGAGGTGTCTAGAGATTGATGGACGGATTGATGGGTGGTTTGTGGTCATGGATGGATGGAGGAGTCAATGGGGATGGGCGGATGGATGGATACATCTAGAGATGGATAAATGGAAAGAGGCATGTGTCTAGGGATGGAATGATGGATGGTTTGTGGTCAGGGATGGATGGATGTATCCAGAGATAGATGAGTGGAGGGATGGAAGGATGGAGAGAGAAGGGGATAGACGGGTTGGTGTTGGACTCACAGTCCGAGCTCTCTCTGTCACAGTGGCTGAGTTGGAGTTGATGTCTCTTTCTCTCTCCCCAACAGAGGTGATCGTGTCAGGTGAGTTTTGCAGCGAGGATGGAGACAAGGAGCTAGACGGCCTCTGGTCCACCATCTCGGTCTTCGTCACCCTCTTCCTCTTGAGTGTGTGCTACAGCGCCACTGTGACCCTGTTCAAGGTGAGAGAGAGAGAACGAACATAGGAATGAAGCAATGAACGAGTTTAGCACAGTAGAGGGTGTAACGATGCTGCCTCTTGTAACGATGCTGTCTTTGGTGGGACACTTCTGAGAGTATCAACTCAGGACAAATTGCTTAGAGCAAGGCAGTTACAGCCCAAGACTGGGGTTTCTCCACTTCTAAGGCACACCAAACCAGCCCAGCAGAAAGGACTTTGGTTTTACCGCACTGCCTAACCACAAGTCACACAAGCAATTCCTTTAGACACTCTAGTTTCCCAGTATCACCATCAATGCCACTCATTATGGGGACGAAGGTTATCAAAACCAATACCCAGTAATTCTCACAATCCCAAAGGACCAACCCCCAGACCCAGGTCAATATACAAATCAGATCTTACCCCCATTTTTACAGTTCTTGGTAATAGCAACACATTCGTTGCAAAAATTACCATGAGCAATAACAACAAATTCATTGCAAGTGTCCATCTACAATCATTTTTGTCATGCCACATCTTTGGCTCAATATCACTGGGGTTTGGGCCTTTCAGGGTTACCCTCTGCAAAATTAAGTTCTCTTTTTCCTCCTTCTCCTGAAGGATCAGACCCTGATTTCTCTTGCTTAACAGAATTCACTGGCTGCTAGGGTGGGCTCTCTGTGCTAACAGCTATTAGCAAGTCTTTCTTCCCCCAGTCTCCAAGGTAATTTGCATCCACACAGACAGGAGCCTGTTCACCAGTTTTCAGATTCTTAACTGCTACCAATTCCAAGGCTGGACTCTGTCTTGAAGAGATACCACACCAATCCAAACAGTCTGAGGGTGAAACTTTGCTTGTCTCTCCCCTGCATCCTCAAGCATTCAGCTATAAAATTGTTCGGCTCTAAAACATTAGTAGAATAGAATATCAGGGTTGGAAGGGACCTCAGGAGGTCATCTAGTCCAACCCCCTGCTCAAAGCAGAACCAATCCCCAATTTTTGCCCCAGATCCCTAAATGGCCCCCTCAAGGATTGAGCTCACAACCCTGGGTTTAGCAAGCCAATGCTCAAGCCACTGAGCTATCCATCCCCTCTGTAGCCAAATCTGTCCTCAGACCCTGAAGCACAGACGGCTCGCTCACAGAATCAGCACAGAGACATTCCTCTCTCAACAACCTCATCTCCCCAGCAAACTGGTCAAGCACAGCCACTTGCAAAATTGGGATGGAAGGTAACTTTACAGGGTAAATAAAAAGATTTAAAACACAGAGGATTCCCCTCTGACTCTGCTTCTCAGACGCAAAACAGGAATAAAATTACCGCTTAGCATAGGGAAAATTTACAAGTTAAAACAAAAAATAATCTAACGCATTTCCTTGCTATTACATACAATTTCTGTAATTTTAGACATATTATTTCAGGCTCTTTTTAGGAGCTGGGTTACCTGCTCCATCTCTTTCTTTGTTCTGAGAGGGAACAACAAAGAGAGCACAAACAATCTGAAAGTATCTTCTTTCCCCATTGGTCCTTCTGCTCAGGTGCCAACTAAGTTAATTGAACTGATTAATCCCTCACAGGTAAGTGATTCTGTACCTCTGGCCAGGAGGGATTTTATGTTACTGCATACAGAAAGGTTGGAACCCTTCCCTTTATATTTATGACACAGAGAGTAATGGCAAAGTTCTTGGTCCAGGCTTGTAGCAGTGATGCAGGTTCAAATCCAGTCTCTGGAGTACATCCACAGAGGGGATGGGTTATTCAGTCCTTTGTTCAGAGCTTCAGTTTCTAGCAAGGTTCCTCCAGAGGTCTGAAGCAGAATCAAGACAAAATGGATGAGTTTTCCGGGCCTTTTATATTCTCTGTCCTTTCTTTTTACTGTGGAAACTCACAGCACCAAGATGGAGTCTGGAGTCACATGGGCAAGTCACATGTCCATGCACGGCTCAGTTTGCAGGCCGATGCCATTGTTTACATGTTAGTTTGAACGTTCCCAGGAAAGCTCAGACGTGGATTGGCATCTCCCAAATTCATTGTCAGTTAAGTGTTTCTGGATTGGCCACTTACTGAGAATAGTCCTTTCCCAAGAACCTGAGCAAATGCTTGACTGAGGCTACTTAGAATCAAAACACATTGAGATACAAGTCCATAGCCAATATCCATAACTTCAACTACAAAATTGATACACACACACACACACAGGATCATCACAACCAGCAAATCATAACTTTGTCATAGACACCTCACTCCACAACCTTTCTGCAACATTTCCTGCAAATATATATCAATGGTTGCAACAATGATCCATGTGGTCACAGTTCATGTCAATAACATCACAGAGGGCAGCATGGAAGGGAAAGAAAGAAAGGAAGAAGGAAAGAGAAAGAAGAATAGGTGAATAAGACGGAGACTGAGTGAATGAGACACAGACATAAAAGCAGGAAGGGATGACACAGACAGACAGACCGAGCCGCTCCCCCAGTGCTGACCCCTCTCACCCTTGCTCTCTCCGCCCCCGTGCAGGTGAAGTGGCTGTTCTCCACCGTGGTGCAGCTGAAGCAGGCGAGTGGCCCCGAGTACAAGAACGTGATCCAGCGCGTGGTGTAGGGGCCGCTGCCCCCATCCACCCGGAGACAAGGGGCCGGGACTCCCGGCTCTATTGGTGACACCACCCTGAGTCCCACAGCTGCCCCCCGCTAGAGCTGTGCCCCTGGGAGACCCCCCTGGGGGGAGCGAGGAGCTCACCCCACATGGCCTAATCCGCCCTCAGCCACTGGGGACGCTGCCCTGCTGGGAGCTGGGCTGAGACCAGACAACTCGTACCATGCAGGGAACCAGCGCCCCTAGTGAGGAAACAACCCGAGTCCCACTTCCCACCCTCTCGAGCCCAACAGCCCCCTGCTCTGGGACTGGATCAGAGCCAGCGCCCCTAGAGCAGAAAGGCCCCCATATCCCCTTCCCCACCCCCTGCGCCAGCCAGCCCCCCGTCCTGGGGCAGGACCATAGCCAGAGTTGTGTCTGTCGTGCTGTATGTTGCATATTTAGCTCTTCATTGGGATTTTTATGGGTGGTGTGTGGGTGTGACTTTTGTTGTGTGCACTGAGTGACAATAAATAAATTAATAAATATACAAATCAGGCTCCATCTCATTCATAACCTCCATCCCCGACTTTCAGGGACCGCTGACACCCGCCAGAGGGTCATGTCGTGTCTGTAGGGGACGCCTCTAGGCATGGAGAATAAAATGAAGGATGCCCACTGCATTGGCCCCAATGGGAGATGGGGGCCTAACTACGAACCCAGAGAGCTGGGGCTTCGTCCCTCAGCCTATAAAGGCTGGGACTGAGGGGCAGAAAGGGGAGATCTCTGGGGCACATCTTCTGTGATGGGTTGGATCACAGAACCCACCTGATGTGCCAAGGTGTCAAGGTTCCTTCCCCACTCTGAACTCTAGGGTACAGATGTGGGGACCTGCATGTAAACCTCCTAAGCTTACTTTTACCAGCTTAGGTTAAAACTTCCCCAAGGTACAAACTATTTTACCCGTGGACTTCCACTGCCACCACCAATCTTTATCTGGGTTCCTGAAAAATCATAGTTTGGACATGTCTTTCCCCCCAAAATCCTCCCAACCCTTGCACCCCACTTCCTGGGGAAGGTTTGGTAAAAATCCTCACCAATTTGTATAGGTGACCACAGACCCAAACCCTTGGATCTTAGAACAATGAAAAAGCAATCAGTTTCCTTACAAGAAGACTTTTAATAGAAGTAAAAAGAAAAGAATCACCTCTGTAAAATCAGGATGGTGAATACCTTACAGGGTAATTAGATTCAAAACATAGAGAATCCCTCTAGACAAAACCTTAAGTTAAAAAAAAGACACACAGACAGGAATATTCATTCTATTCAGCACAGCTATTTTCTCAGCCATTTAAAGAAATCATGATCTAACACATACCTAGCTAGATTACTTACTAAGTTCTAAGACTCCATTCCTCTTCTGTCCCCGGCAAAAGCATCACACAGACAGACACAGACCCTTTGTTTTTCTCCCTCCTCCCAGCTTTTGAAAGTATCTTGTCAACTCATTGGTCATTTTGGTCAGGTGCCAGCGAGGTTACTTTAACCCTTTACAGGTGAGAGGATTTTTCCTCTGGCCAGGAGGGATTTTAAAGGGGTTTACCCTTCCCTTTATATTTATGACACAAGGCCACTTCTGCCTCGCTTTCCCTGCCAGCCTGGGACTCCAGCACCCTGCCTGGTTGGGGCCAGACACGCCAGCCTGCTCCAGCACAGACCCAGGTCTCAACCACATGCCCCAAAGCTGCAGACTTAACTGAAAGCACATTTGACCCTCAGATGCCCAACTCCCAATGGGGTCCAAACCCCAAATAAATCCATTTTGCCCTGTATACAGCTTATACATGATAAACTTATAAATTGTTCACCCTCTCTAACACTGATAGAGAGATATGCACAGCTGAAAGTGTTAATACATACTGTGGGTTAATTAATAAGGCAAAAGTGATTTTATTAAATACAGAAAGTAGGATCAGATGGGGTCATGCGTAAGAAAGAAAGAAAGAAAGAAAGAAAGAAAGAAAGAAAGAAAGATGTGTATGTCTGAGAATGGACGGATGGGTAGATAGACATCGGGGGGCTGGGACATACAGTGGGTACCGTTCTCCTTGGTTAAATCCCCCCAAACCACCCTGAAATGCAGCTACCAATTCTTAACTTCTTCTATTTTTGATCAAACACACAATTCCCCTCTAAGTTGCGAGTTAAATGATGGAGCAAATGAGACTCTTCTCCCTCGCCAGAGTCCACGTTGACCAGACCTCAGGACACTACAGCCCTGCACACACAGACACACAAGGAAATCCAGTCCCTGCCGTGGGATGGGGGTGGAGGATTGAGGGGCACGGGGCTGAGCTCAAGCTCCAGCGTGGGCTGCCCCACGGGGACGTCCGGGGAAGGACTCTGCCCTCCCTGCTCTGGGTTCTGCGGAGCTCAGACCCTTCAGCGGCCGTTGTCACGCCCTCCGCGCTGCCGTGGAACATGGTCCCTCCCAGTGTCCGGAGAGGGGGCCGGAGCCCAGGAGGGCTGAAGATGGAGGGAGGGAATGAAGAGGACGAAGCAGTGCTGTCCCCTCCTAGGAGCCCGGAGCCGGGCACTCACCGCACCTGTGGGACACAGAGAGCAGAGGGATTCAGCCGGTGCCGCTCACGGGCAGCATCCTCGGCTGGGAGAGCAAGGCCAGAAGGGACCCTTGGGACCATCTAGCCTCGCCCAGCCACGCCTGCATCCTGCCAGGATGTCTGGGTTGAGCTGGAGCTCATCTTCCAGACAGAGACACCAGCCTTGCCAAACCGCCTCAGGGAACGGCCACTGCCCAGCGGGTGCCTCACACCAAGTCCCTGGGGAGCCGCAGCTGCCTTCGCTGATTCTCTCTGCTTCTGGTACCAGCCCCATTGCAACGTGGCCCGGCACAGAACCGGCTTCACGGGCACCTCTGGCCCTTTGTGCTTCTGGGCCCGACCACTGATCCTTGGAGGTCACGGCTGAGTGCTTATTGATTGACACTCATTGAGCCTTGCTCTTGGAACATTTCCTCTTGCTTCTTAATTAGGGATCATTCATTTTTGGTCATTGATCATTAATTCCTCATTATTGACAAGTGATTCTTATCAATTGATAATTATTAGCAGCTTATTGATGCTTGATCCTCGATTCTTTAACATTAATTACTGATCTGTGAGTGTTGATTATTGATAATTAATTGCAGATTAATGGCTATTCAGCATTAAGTACAGATCACTAGGTACTGACCAGGGATAGTCAATTCGTGATTATTGATTTCTCAGTGACAAATAATTGGAATTGATAATAGACTGTTGATTCTCATTTATTGATCACTGCCGCATTAACCTTGATGGCAGCTCGTTAATTAGTGATGACGGGTGGTGGATTATTAATAAGTAATCGCTCCTGATTCTCTCTCATTGATCGCTGGTCACTGTCAGGAATCAGGGCTGGCAGCAGAGCCAGTCCCAGGCAACCTGACGTGTGCACCTGGCCTGGAGCCGGCTGCCTGATTGGCTCCCCCCTGATTGCTTGGCAGAGTCAGCAGCCCGGTTCATGAGCCCAGCAGAAGTTAAGCAGCTGCCCAAAGAATTTCCCCAGGGCTGCGATAGCAGCTGTGACTGCTTGTTCCAGCCCTGTTCCTGCCTTTTTCCCGTCTGGGTCCAGCCCAGCTCCTGCCTTCTTCCCGTCTGGGTCCAGCCCAGCTGCTGTCCTGCACCCAGGCTTTCGTCCCTCCAGGTAACCTGTTCCTAAACCTGAGCTCTAACTCCTGACTTTGGTGTTAGCCTCTGACAACCGTAACATCATAGAGCTGTGGGACAGGGAGAGACCTCGACAGCTCACCTAGTCCCCTCTCCTGCCCTGAGGCAGGACTAAGTCATACTTATTCTATCCCTGACAGGTATTTCTCTAACCTGCTCCTAAAAACCTCCAACAATGGAGGATCCACAACCTCCCTGGCAATTTGTTCCAGTATTTACCCAGCCTGACAGTAAGGAAGGTTTTTCCAATGTCCAACCTAAACCGCCCTTGCTGCAATTATCGCCCATCGCTTCTTGTCCTAGCCTCCGAGGTTAACGAGTACAATTTTTCACCCTCCTTTTTAGAACAACCTTTTATAGATTTGTAAAATGTTATTATCTCATTCCCCCGCCCAGGACACCCCAGTCTTCTCTTCTCCAGTTCTTTCAATCTTCCCTCACAGCTCATGTTTTCTAGCCCTTGAATGATTTTTGTTGCTCTCCTATGGCCTTTCTCCAAATTTTCCACATCTTTCCTGAAATATGGTCCCCAGAACTGGACACAAGACTCCAGATGAGGCCGTATCAGTACAGAGTAGAGCAGACGAATTACTTCTCGTATCTTCCTTAGAACACTCCTGCTAATACATCCCAGAATTCGTTTTTTTCCCGGTAGTATTACATTATTGACTCATATTTAGCTTGTGATCCCCTGGGACCCCCAGATCCCTTTCGGCAGTACTCCTCCCTAGGCCGTCATTTCCCATTTGTGTGTGTGCAACTGATTGTTCCTTCCTAAGTGGAGTACCTGGCATTGTCCTTATTGAATTTCATCACTGAATGTGGGTGACTAAGTAGTTCCCGCGGCTGGCTGCATGCTGATGGCGTGGGATCGATTCTTGAGCACGGGTTGTTGCTCTCAGCGGTGACGCGGGACCATGAAGGTAGCTGTTGCTCTTACCTTAAGCAGCGTGATGCCGGCGCTGTACAACAGGCTGAGCAGGAAGAGAGCAATGAAGGCAACAGGTGTCCAGAGACCGTCAGATTCCTCCTCTCCTCCTTCAACAGAGACGCTTTGGTCCTCCACTAGGCAGTGAGGAGCTGGGGATGAGACAAACGTGCCGGTTAGAGAGGCCTCTTCGTTAACCCAGGGAGCTGAGTGGGCACAGCGGGGAGCTCCGATCTGGGCTCTGGGCAGGAGATCCCTGTCCAGGGTCAGAGACAGAGGGTCCCTGCCAGGGGAGACCGGGCAGGCTGCAGGGGGAGACCCCCCGTCACAGGCTGCAATTCTCACAGCAGCCTCAGGGATTTCAGCCCCAACTTCCATTAAATTTCACGCCCTTTGGCTCCTTTACACACCCCAGCCACCCCGAGCATGCAATTCCCCTCCCCAGGCCAGCAACAGAGCTGGGCTGAGACCTGCCAATGCATAGCTCAATGGGGCCATGCACACCCATCCAACAGCGGCATCTTCCCAGCCAATGCCAGCTTGAGCCATGCTGGGACCAGTTCTCGGGCAGCAGAGGCACCAATTCCCCCCGATCCCTATTCTGGGGACCTGGGGAATTTACCCACAGAGCTGTTCTGAGACCTCCCTCAACTCGTATCATCCCACAGGCAGTGAGGTCCAATGAACAGAGCACTAGGATGGGACTCAGGACCCCCATGGGTCTATTTCCAGCTCTGTCATTGACTTTGCAGGACCTCAGGCAATTCACCTCCCCTCTCTGTGCCTCAGTTTCCCTTCACATCCTTTCTCTGTTTGGACATTTAGCTCTCCTGGGCAGAGACTATCTCTTACTCTATCTGTGTGCAGCTCCTAGCGTTTTGGGGTCCCAAACTCAGTGGAGACCTCTACACACATCTGCAATACACCTAATAATGGGGCCATATGATGGGAACAACTTTTAAGCCACTACCCGCTTGGACTCCATTAAAACCCATGCTCCTAGAAGGGGAAAGATCTGTAGCCCATCGCCACATTTGGGCAACACCTGACCAGCCCACCCTCAAGCCCTACGAAAAGGGGGGAAAGGCACGGCCAGCCCATCAGCAACACCCTGAGCTGCCCCATATTGTCAGACACTGGAACAGACGTGATGGCCCCCAACTGACTTCTCCCTTGGGGCGACTCTGCCACCATCACACAGCAGTGACCTCAGTCCCTGTAGGCAGACGTCTCCATGGCCCATTTCTAATTCCTTCAGCCGTTTATGTGGTTGTGTCATGGGGACTGAGTAAAGACCTCTCCCAACTCATCCCACATGGGACACCTCTCAGTCAGAGCCCCTTTCACCCACCACCAGCCTGGGCTCCCCTGGGAACCCGTTCCCAAGAGTTGGAAGGACTCACAGCCCAGCATTCCCTGAGCCTGTCCATGTGTCTTGTCAATGGCATGAACATCGACTGAGAAATGGCCTGGAGCCTCCTCAAATTAGTACACACCTGGGCACTCAAAGGGCTGGCATGAGAGGCCTCAGCTGTCTGGATGTACCAGCTGAAATCTTAATTCACTCACCAGTGCACTCTATGGCCCAGGTAGTGGATGGATAATTGACGTGACCTTCCTAGCTCTGAAACCTTGACTGGTGCATTTGTAGATCTTAAGGCAAGAAGGGACCATTACAGTAACAAGCCTGACCTCCTGTATATCACAGGCCAGAGAATCTCACCCAGCTACCCCTCTATGCAGCCCCATGACTTGTCTTTGCTGGGAGCATATTTTCCAGAATGGACCCCAGGCTGGATGTACAAATCTCGAGATGGCGACTCCACCTCTACCACTGGAAGTTCGTTCCAATGGTTCCCTTCCAGATTTCGTGCCTGTGATGGGGTGTGAATACCTTCACTGTCCAGGAAAGGGTTAATCCCACCCCAGGGGCGGAGGAAGTCCTGCCCCTCAGGTCAGGCTAAGCGTGCTCCAAATGCCGTGCTGGTAGAAAGAATACCATCTCCTCCATAAACTTATCAAGCTTTGTCTTGAAGCCAGATATGTCTTTTGCCCCCACTGCTTCCCTTGGAAGGCTGTTCCAGAACTTTACTGCTCTGATGCTTAGGAAGCTTCGTCTAATTTCAAGTCTAAACTTCCTGATGGCCAGTTTATATCCATTTGTTCTTGTGTCCACATTGGTACTGAGCTTCAATAATCCCTCTCCCTCCCTGGTATTTATCCCTCTGATATATTTATACATAGCAATCATATCTCCCCTCAGCCTTCTTTTGGTTAGGCTAAACAAGCCAAGCTCCTTGAGTCTCCTTTCATAAGACAGATTTTCCATTCCTCGTTTCATCCTAGTAGCCCTTCTCTGTACCTGTTCCAGTTTGAATTCATCCTTCTTAACCATGGGAGACCAGAACGGCACCCAGTATTCCAGGGGAGGTCTCACCAGTGCCTTGTATAACGGTACTAACACCTCCTTATCTCTCCTGGAAATACCTCGCCTGATGCATCCCAAGACCGCATTAGCTTTTTTCACGGCCTTGTCACATTGGCAGCTCATAGTCATCCTGTGATCAACCAATACTCCAAGGTCCTTCTCCTCCTCTGTTACTTCCAAGTAATGTGTCCCCAGTTTATAACAGAAATTCTTGTTATTAATCCCTAAATGCATAACCTTGCACTTTTCACTATTAAATTTCATCCTATTACTATTACTCCAGTTTACAAGGTCATCCAGATCTTCCTGTATGATATCCCGGTCCTTCTTTGTATTGGCAATACCTCCCAGCTTTGTGTCATCCCCAAACTTTATTAGCACACTCCTGCTTTTTGTGCCAAGGTCAGTAATAAAAAGATTAAACAAGATTGGTCCCAAAACCGATCCCTGAGGAACTCCACTAGTAACCTCCTTCCAGTCTGACAGTTCACCTTTCAGTGTGACCCACTGTAGTCTCCCCTTTAACCAGTTACTTATCGACCTTTCAATTTTCATATTGACCCCCATCTTTTCCAATTTAGCTAATAATTCTCCATGTGGAACCGTATCAAATGCCCTACTGAAATCGAGGTAAATTAGATCCACTACGTTCCCTTTGTCTAAAAAATCTGTTACCTTCTCCAAGAAGGAGATCAGGTTGGTTTGGCACGATCTACCTTTTGTAAAGCCATGTTGTATTTTGTCCCATTTACCTTTGACCTCAATGTCCTTAACTACTTTCTCCTTCAACATTTTTTCCAAGACCTTGCATACTACAGATGTCAAACTAACAGATGTCAAACTGTAGTTACCCGGATCACTCTTTTTCCCTTTCTTAAAAATAGGAACTATGTTAGCAATTCTCCAGTCATACGGTACAACCCCTGAGTTTACAGATTGATTAAAAATTCTTGCTAACGGGCTTGCAATTTCATGTGCCAGTTCCTTTAATATTCTTGGATGAAGATTACCTGGGCTCCCTGATTTAGTCCCATTAAGCTGTTCGAGTTTGGCTTCTACCTCGGATGTGGTAATATCTACCTCCATATCCTCATTCTCATTTGTCGTCCTACCATTATCCCTAAGCTCCTCATTAGCCTTGTTAAAGACTGAGGCAAAGTATTTGTTTAGATATTGGGCCTTGCCTAGATTATCCTTAACCTCCACTCCATCCTCAGTGTTTAGTGGTCCCACTTCTTCTTTCTTTGTTTTCTTCTTATTTATATGGCTTGTGACGGGACAAGGCCAGATGGCTATGGAAAAGTAGTGGGAGATAGATAGATTAGCTCCAGGCTAAACAAATCCCTGGTACCAGGATAAGTGAAATGGCAGCTGTTCCAGGTCAATTAAGACATCTGGGGCCAATTAAGAACTTTCCAGAAGGCAGGGAGAAGGGACACCTGAAGCCAATCAGGGGCTGGCTGAAACTAGTTCAAAGCCTCCCAGTCAGTCAGGTGGGTGTGCATGTCAGGAGATGTGGGAGGAAGCTGCGCTGTTGGAGAGGCTGAGTAGTACACACCATATCAGACACAAGGAAGGAGGCCCTGAGGTAAGGGTGAAGTGGAGCTTGAGGAAGTGAGGGCTGCTGTGGGGGAAGTAGCCCAGGGAATTCTACATGTCATGTTTCTAAAAGGTCAGCTACCATAGCTGATACTATTAGGGTCCTGGGCTGGAGCCCGGAGTAGATGGTGGGCCCGGGCTCCCCCCCCCCCACCGTTGCCCCCTGATTAATCACTGAGACTGGGAGACAACAGAGACTGTGCAAGGAAGGATAACTTCTCCTCACCTCCCCCACTGGCTTATGATGAAAATGGCTCAGTAGACTGTGACCCTTGTCTCTAGAGAGAGAAGGGTTACGGGGAGGGTCACAGTGAGCCTCTGAGGCTAGCGAAATGCACCAGGAAACACGGGACCCACGGAGGCAAGGACAGAGCTTTGTCACAGGCTATAGAACCTTTTACTATTGCTTTTAATTCCCTTTCCAAGGTCCAACTCTACATGGCTTTTGGCCTTTCTCACTTTATCCCTCCATGCTCTGACCTCAGCAAGGTAGCTTTCCTTGCTGATCCCTCCCATCTTCCACTCCCTGTAGGCTTTCTGCTTTTTCTTAATCACCTCTCTGAGATGCTTGCTCGTCCAGCTTGGTCTACAACTCCTGCCTATGAATTTTTTCCCCTTTCTTGGGATGCAGGCTTCCGATAGCTTCTGCAGCTTTGACTTGAAGTAATTCCAGGCCTCCTCTGCCTTTAGATCCACAAGTTTTTCAGTACAATCCACTTCCCTAACTAATTTCCTTAATTTTTTAAAGTCAGCCTTTTGGAAATCAAAAACCATAGTCACAGATCCATTTTTGTTTATCCTTCCATTTAGTTTGAACTGAATTAGCTCATGATCGCTCAAACCAAGCTTGTCCCATACAATCATTTCTTCTATGAGGTCCTCGCTGCTCACCAAAACCAAATCTAAAATGGCGTCCTCTCTTCTCAGTTCAGCAACTACTCGGTGAAGGAATCCATCAGCTACCGTATCCAGGAAAATCTGAGCCCTATTATTATTACTAGCACTTGTCCTGCAGTCTATATCAGGAAAGATGTGGACAAATTGGAGAAAGTCAGAGAAGAGCAACACAAATGATTAGAAGTCTAGAAAACATGAGCTTTCAGGGAGGATTAAAAATTGTGATTGTTGAGGCTGGAAAAGAGAAGGTTGAGAGGGGACATAACAGCTTTCAAGAACATAAAAGGTTCTTACAAGGAGGAAGGAGAAAAATTGCTCTCCTTAACCTCATAGGGTAGGACAATTAGCAATGGGCTTAAATTGCAGCAAGAGAGGGGTCGGTTGGACACTAGAAAAAACTTCCTGTCAGGGTGGTGAAGCACTGGCATAAATTGACTAGCGCGGTTGTGGAATCTCCATCACTGGAGATGTTGAAGAGCAGGTTAGACAAACACCTGTCATGGGCGGTCTAGATAATACTTAGTCCTGCCGTGAGTGCAGGGGCCGGGACTAGATGAGCGCTCAGGTGAGCCCGTGTCCCACTGCCCTTGCCTCATCCCCTCCGGTGACAGCCCCTGGGTTTGGCCATTACCACACTGCCCTGCATTTGAGGTCCTCTCTATTCACTCTGGCCGCTAGGCCACACTCCCCTACACTCAAGGGCTCAAACAAAATCCTGCACTTGAGGGCTGATATATTGACCATGGGCACTAGGCCACACCGCCCTGTGCTCATGCGTGCCCTTTAATAGACTTATACTCCATGAATCTATCTAATTCTTTTTTGAACCCACTTATATTTTGGGCCATCACAACATCCCCTGACAACTACTTCCACACATTGACTCTGTTGTGTGAAGAAGATCTTCCTTGTGTTTGTTTGAAACCAGCTGCCATTTAATTTCATTGGGTGACCCCAGGTTCTTGTATTATGTGGAGGGGAAAATAACACTTCCTGATTTACTTTCTCCACACCCGCCATGATTTTATAGACCTCTCTCCTATCCCCCTTAGTCATTTCTTTTCTAAGATGAAAAGTCCCAGCCTGTCTAATCTCTCCTCAGGCGGAAGTTGTTCCATCCCCATGATCAATGTTGTCCCCTTTCTCTGTACCTTCCCCATTTCTAATACATCTTTCTTGAGATGGGGCGACCAGAATTGCATGCAATATTCAAGCTGTGGGCATACCATGGATTTATACAGTGGCATTATGAGATTTACTGTCTTAATATCTGTCCCTTTCCTAATGGTTCCTACCATTGTTACCTTTTCTGACTGTCACTCCGTGTTGACTCCAGAACTGAATGCTGTATTCCAGTATCAGTCTCCCTAACCCTGTACACAGAGGTGAAATCATTTCCCCTGCACGCTACCTCCATGTTTATACATCCAGGGACAGAGCTGGGAGGAATGAAGGCTCCTAACTTAGACTCACCCTCCCACCTAGCTCTCTAAACACATAAAACCAGATTCCTGGGCACTCTGCCTCTAATCTTATGTGGTCAAATGAGGACGCATCTCCTAAGGGATCTCACGCCAGAGTGGCTAGGGCTACATGGCTGGACAGATGCAATAGTTAAGAAACAAGTCTTGGAGATGGGGGATCAGGGCTCTATTCCCACCTCTCCCACTGACCTGCAGTGTGACCAGAGACAAGCCACCTGGGCTGGGGTCTTTAAAGGACTCTTAGGAAATTAGGTGCCAGTGAAGATAAACTCACAATTGCAGTGGGAGTTGGGTGTCTCACTTCTTTATAGCATCCCTATTTTAATCCTTTTGTGCCAAAATATCCCATCCCAGCCTCTGTCTGCTTACACTATCAGCTCCTTGGTTCCAGGACATTTGCTCTGTGTGTGTTCGTACAGGGCCCATCCAATGGGGCTCTGACCTCAGTCAGGAGATCTAGGAGTTGCAATATCATGAATAATAATGGATGGATAGCAACTCACTGCAGAGGGATGGACAGGTAGAAACATGACAATGCATGAAGATGGATGGATGCAGAGAGAAGATTGCATAATTTTGCATGCATGGACATTGTAGAATCAAAGCAACAGGTATAGAATCATGTGATATCAGGGTTCGAAGGAACCTCAGGAGGTCATCTAGTCCAACCCCCTGCTCAAAGCAGGACCAATCCCCTATTTTTGCCCCAGATCCCTAAGTGGCCCCCTCAAGGATTGAACTCACAACCCTGGGTTTAGCAATGCTCAAAATACTGAGCTATCCCTCCCCCAGAGCCTAGGATGGGTGGATGGATCCTGTTTGGAAGAATTAATTGATGTAGTCTATACATAAGGAAAGGAGGATGGCTGGAGAGAAAGAAAGAAAGAAAGAAAGAAAGAAAGAAAGAAAGAAAGAAAGAAAGAAAGAAAGAAAGAAAGAAAGAAAGAAAGAAAGAAAGAAAGAAAGAAAGAAAGAAAGAAAGAAAGAAAGAAAGGTGGGGGGATACATCTAGATATTGTGGGAAGAAGTGTGGATGGGTGGATGAGACACAGAGACAGTCTCCGCCAGAAGACACACCCTTCATCACAAACTCTGGCATGCTGCATTTTTATTTGGGCATATTCCACACACAGCCACGCTCTGTACACCAGAGCTCCCACAGCTTTACACACAGGCTAAGACGAATCCCAGACCCCACGAGGTTCCCTGGCCATCTCAGATACGCCGTGAGGAGCCCACGCGGCTCTGCTCCTCAGTAGCAGGTGACGTCGGTATCGGACAAGATCACAGAGACATTGACGGCGGTGGGTTTACCAGAGGCTTTGTCCACGCTCCGGTGGATGAAGGTCATGGGCAGACCCTCGTGCCCCACCACGCAGGCGTACGTGTCCCCCCGCTCCCATTCAGATGCCAAAACATTGAGCTTGCTGTAGATGAAGTAGCGCTCCTCCTTCCCGGCCTCCCGGACGGGGCCGATGTTGGTGTAGGCTTCCTGGGGCACGGGCCGGTCCTGCTGGGTCCATGTCACCAAGATGGCTCTGGGCCGGAAGCCGGAGGCCAGGCAGGTGATGGTGGCCGATTCCCGGAGAGCCAGCTCCTCAGCGTGAGGAGGGGAGATGTAGACAGAAGGGGCCCGGAGGGAAACCACTGCCATGAGAAACAGCAAAGGGTTGATGCGAAGGATTGGCACCCAGGAGTCCTGGCTACCATCCTCCACCCTCATCGCCCTGCTATATCCCACTAGACCCCCCACTCCCGACCCAGACCCATGGATACAATCCAGGAGTTCGGCCCACACTAACCCACCAGATCCAAATACCTTCCCTGAAAAGGGGCTAGAACTCAGGACTCATGGCTTCCAGTCTCCCTATTCTAACCCACGACATCCCACTCCCCTCCCAGAGACAGAAAAAGAACCCAGGAGTCCTGACTCTGTCCCCCTCTGTCTCATAAATTTGCCCGTTTCATCACACCCACAAATTTGCGACTCCCAGTCCCAAAGACCTCAAGCCGGATCACAGCTAGAGACAGAAGGTCCCGTGTCCCATTCCCCACATCCTGAGCCAGCCACTCTCCCAAGCCTGCAGCCGGATGGGAGCTGGCGCCCCCTACAGGAGAAAGGCTGAGTTCTTACTGTGACTCTTGCGGATGCTCTTGACAATGGCCGACGGGATGTCTTGGTGCTTCACGGTGCAGGTGAACTCCTCCCCCGCCTGCCACTCCTCCACGCACACCCGCAGGATGCTGGTTGCACTGTAGGTGCCATCTTCCTGCAGCACTGGCTCCCTGGAGACCACAGCCAACGGGCCCCCACTACCCCGGTTCCAGGAGACCTCCAGGCTGCCGGGGATTTCCATGCCACTCACCAAACAACTGATGGTGGCGTTCTGCCCTATGTAGAGGTCCTCCAGGGAAGGGGGAAGGAGAGAGACCTCCAGAGGGTGTCGATTACAGTTGCTGACACCTGGTGGGGGGCAGGAGGCAGCATTGAGGGCTGGGCTGAGCAAATATTTCAACAGGCATGAGGTGGTAACTGAGTGCCTCTCTCTCAGGGGTGCAAAGCCCAGGGGCTGTTTGGGAAAGGGCTGAGGGTCACTGGAGGTGGAAATAGGGCACTGGATTCCCTGGTAGAAGGGGTGGGACCCTCATCTTATGGAGCAGTGGGGAAAATGGCTGAGATTTTCTAACCAACCGAGAGATTGGGATTCCTGGGTCCAATTATGCTTATTTGGGTCTCTGGGTCCCAGGAGCAAATCTGAAGGTCTCTGGTTTTGTTGGGAGAAAGTCCCATTGAGGAAAACATGGCTGGGAACAAACCAGCCATGGTGGCTCAAATCAGGGTCCTTCTGGCCTGAAATTCATGAGCTTGATGACCCACCTGAGCTCAGTGCAGTTATCCCCATTTCCCAGAGATGGCAGCTGGAACACAGGACAAATGACCTGCCCATGGTCATGACTGGCACCCAGATCCTCCTACTCTAACCACTAGACCCCACACTGCACCCACAGCTCAGGATGAAACTTGTGTTCCCTAAACCCTACCCCCTGCACAGGCAGAAGGGCCATTTATATTGCACACCCATGGCCTGCCGAGGTTCCTCAGGGCGTGAGTCCCTCAACTTCCACTGCAAGCCGATGGGGGAGGGGAGACCTCGAATCACTTTAGAAATCTGAGAAGGGAAACCCAGACTGATGGGAGTCCTGGCACCCAGGGACAATGTCCTCTATTGAATGTTGTGTGAAGGATATGCATGGTGTCACTCATGAGATTAGTTTCTAAAATGGATGCTGCTGGAGCTGGGATTCCAGATTCACATGGATGCCCAAGCCCCACTGTGGGGCAATGGAGCTGAGGGGTTTCTCTCCTTTGTTTGCATTAATTCATCAGCTTCTGAATCCGTTATGGAATCTGCCCCACCCCAGCTCATCTTTTCCTTGAGAACAGATTTTAATTGGGTGCCTGTCATGGCTGCAGATCCATGAAGACATTCCTAATGTGCCAGCAACAAATTTGAAGAATAAGAAGGGACCATAACGGCAAAATTGTGAATCTGCCACTGTGGGAATCCATGTTCAAGTGTGGAGCAAACAACACCCAGGGCGATCCATGGTTAAGAAGAAAAGAACATTTTCAGCGAACCACCTCCCAGCCATGAAAGACCCCTTTGAACTTTCCCCAAGAGCAAGAGTGTCCACCCCAATGTCTTGGCCAAATCACAGCCCAATGAGATTACATTCTGCACCCTCCCTTAAATTCTCTCTTGCAATTAGGACAGTTTTCCTGCACTTCCTTTAGTGGTGATATGCTCTGTGAGGCTGTGGAATCATCTCCTCCAGGGGTGGGGTGGGATCCCCATTACTTGGAGCATTTTGGACTGGATAATGCCTTGGAAATACAGGGAACTCTCCTGCACTGGAGTGGAGGGGACATTCTCCACCCAGCTCAGGTTGCAATAAGTCTTGATTTCACCAAAGACAGCATCATAATGGAGATAGAAATCCTTCATTGCCACCCCTCCCACGAGAGCTCACATGGAGTCATGCGGTTGTTCATGCCATTGGCTGGACGGGATAAGAACATGTGTGAACATCCCCAAATTAAAACCTGCCTCTGAGAATCCACTTACCAAGGGACACCTTTTCCACAACCCTCTTGGGCTCTTCCATGGCTGGGTGATGCACCACGCAGGTGTAATTTCCTTCTCCTTGACTTTGCTCAACCTTCAGGATGCTGTAGGCAGAGAAAGTGCCATTTCCTGACACAGGGCCACTGTAACTGGACTTGAGTTTCGGGGAGTTATTCTTCAACCATGACATGCTGATCTCTTCAGGGTAAAAGCCACTAGCTTCGCAGATGAGAGTAAAGGAGACACTGTTCCCAGAGATGTCTTCGTGGTAGGCTCGGGAGACGGTAACTGTGGGCTCCTTCTTACTGATGCCTAAATGAAAAGGAAGAGGAGCAAGAGAAAAATAAGATTTGGTTAGCATGTCTAAGTTACGGACTTAGATCCAGCAGCTATCACTGTGTGAAGGGGCCAGGGAGGGCAGTTGTTCAAAGTTATGTGTGAAACAAAAAGCCAACCATTGAGCATCATCTCCCTTGAAACTCAAAGACTCAAGTGGACCATCACCCATAGACTCAGCTGAACTCCAAAGCCTTCCCCGCAGAATGTACAGTGAACTTCAACCTTAAAAGGCAACACCTTAACATCATTATCTTCATCTTCATCACCATCATCATATTCATTTTCTTCACCTCACTTGTCTTCATAATTACTTCCTTCCTCTTTATCGTCCTCTTTTTCAGATCAAAATCTTCATCATCATCCTTTTCCTCTTTATCTTCATCATCTCCTTCAGCATTCTAACATTCTTTCTCTTTTCTCCTTCAGCATCTTCATTTCCTTCTTCATTGTCATCGACATCATCTTCATCCCCTTCGAGATCATCATCCTGATCGTTATCCTCAGCTTGGTTTTACCGTAATGCAGATGGGCAGGGGACTTTCAGCTAGTCCTGCGTCCCAAACCTGAACCCTCACCCCAAGCCTTGAACCACACTATCTCCTCTTCACCCCAAGTCTCCGCCATGCATCATCATGACATTGGGTCACCAACCCATTTGCTCACTCAGATGGAGCCTCTTCCCTCCTTCAAACGCTCACAGCAAAATTCAACACAATCAAGATTTTCAAAGGCTGGCTAAGGGACTTGGACATCTTGGGTATTTCAATGGGATTTGGGAACCTAACTCCACTGGACACTCTTAGAGAGTCTCACAAGAAATATCCCTGAAAGGCCGAATGCCGGATGACAAGCACCAGCCTGATTTCCAGAGATAAGAAATACAAATGCACATCAGACCAGAGTCACAAATAGGACACTAAGTCCCTCAAAGGCCACATCCCCGGATCCCAGGGAGCCAAGGGAGTGAAATTCTTAGAGGAGCTGGCATTCAATGATAAGAAGAAAGTGAGTACTGGGAAAACCTCTAAACTGGATATTAATGGTGATCCCCTGAATGAGAGATTCATAGGGGAAATATTAATTACGGATGAAATACACCCCTGTGCTGAGGGCCTCGGCTCCGCTAAAAGAGTTATTTGGCGGGTTTAACTGGGACTTAAAGGCTTCCTAGGACTTGTGTGGGGTGAGTTTCACCCTCTAATCCCAATTAACAATGACTGGAGTTTGCCTTTCCCTTTGAGATGCGAAGGCTACTCACCTGTATTGCTCAGGGTTATGTCCTGGGTTAGGTCTCCAGAACAGAGTGTGGTCACTTTGCAGGTAAATATGGTGCCTTGTCCCCATTGGGCCAGTGACACAGGGTGAGAACTGAAAAGGCTGGTGGTCCCGTTGCTGTTCTTCTTGAGAGTTTCTGTCTTTGCCGCAGAGCTGACTTGCCCATCCACTTTCCATGCGATTCTGCTGGCTGCTAAGTCATAACCCAAAACTAGACAGGTAACATGACCAGAATTTTTGATGACATCTTCATAGGAGGGTTTGGTTAAGTAGATGGTTGGGTCAAGTGAACTTCTGAGGCAGGCTGAGAAATGCAAAGAGATGTCATTGACCAGCATAAATAATGTGGAAAGGCAGAAAAAGACTATCGAAATCTAATCTAATCAAATCTATCCATCCATCCATCCCCATCAGAACACTGGTAGTATCCATCCATCCATCCATCCATCCCCCAATTATATCTCTTTCTCTTCCCTTCCACCTACAGTATCAATTTCTCTGTGGTACTCCTATGTCTCCCATCACACTGGGGTCTAGGTGCAGCCTTAGGCAGGGCTGGTTTCTGAGTAACTCTCCACCCCACCTCCCCACCATGCACAGGCGTAGCCCCTCACCCAAGCACTTGCTGGCATTGTGCATGGAGAGCTCTGTTCCCACTGCTGGGTGGGTCACTTGACAGCTGTAGACGTCCCCCCTCTCCCAGCTCTGCCTGGTGACGGTCATGCGGCTCTGCCCCATGTAGGAGCCATCTGTGCCCATTGCAGAGGAAAAGGCCGGGGTGGGGGGGCTCCTCTCCTTTCCATTCACCAGCCATTTCACATTGGCTTTGTCGGGGCTGAAGCTCAGGAGGAGGCAAACCAGCTCCAGCTGGCTCTCTGTGGCGCTGTCCTCGCAGGTGGGGACCAGGAGGTGAACCTGGGGTGGCATTGCCGAACCACACACTGAGAGCAGAGAGAGGGGAAAACACAGTCCAGCGTCACTCTCTGTAGATCCCCACTCCCCTTCCCGAGAGAGTGCTAACTCTACAGTCCTCCCAGCACTGGCAAAAACCCCACCTTGTTGCGCTGTGTTTACACTGCATACTTTATTCAGCCTCTAGGGATTAACTTCACAGCCATGTAAGGGATTAAAACAAATGGGAACAGGGCCCTTAAATCATTTAGGCAAATACTGAATGCCTCCGTGCATTCTTTCTGCACATGCTGCATGGAGTATGTTCTCCCTGGTAAACAGCAGGGACAAAGCTGGAACTTGAGCTGTGTTTCTTTGAACTTCTTTTCCTTAATTAATGTCCTGTTTAAGGGGGAGTGTGGCACTGTAGAGCATGAATGGCATCAGAAGAAAACCTGGGAGAGGACTGACTGTGTCTGACTACGGAAAAAGGGTCAAATCCTCAGCTGATGTAAGTCGGCACAGGGCCACTGACTTCCGTGGAGATCAGTCGATTTTCACCCGTTCAAGTTCTGACCCCAGAATGCCTAGGTTTGCTGCTCTGGGGTTGTATCCATTTCAAAAGATGCCCGAGAACAGCCGGAGTGCAAGAAACACACACAGCTCCATGACAAAGAGGTGTAAGCGAGTGCTAGCTTGTAAGGGGGTGTAGCCCCGTTAGGGCCAGTGGTTGCTGGGAATTGGAGTTTCATGGGGCTGCTTGCTGCAGTCTATATAAGGGAAAGCTTCTGGCTCAGTGCTGAGGAAAGCACCTGAGGGGGAAGTCTCTAGATGCGGACCAGGCAGGAGGGCTAGGAACCATGCGGGAAAGGGGACCTAGTGGGAAAGGGGGCGTGTGCTCCCCATCCAGCCGGCTGAACGCTGGGGGGGCCCCGGGTGGCTGGGAGCCTGTGCTCTGAGTTCCACTGGTTTTGCTTTGAGTCCTTGTGTGTGAACAAACCTGGCCTTTGGACTGAAGCAGCGAATGGGCTTTGTTCTACCCCCCCAGTGGGAGGAGTCTGGGTCTGGGTTTGGGTTTGGGTGAGGGTGAGGGAGTAAGGCAGTGAGCCGAAGATTTCCCCTGTACAGAAGGGCAGCATGAGGCTTAGGTGCCATTTCAGACCAGCTGCGTGTCTAAGATTTCCCAAGGTGCCTGAGGGATTTACGTGCCAAGTGCCCAGGGGAACCGGGGGCCTAAATATTTTAGGCAGGGCTGAAAATCCTCCCCTTTAGTGGAACATAGGTCTCTGCCCAGGGGTGCATTTCACCCTGAGGTTTCCCTCATTCCAGGGCCCACGGAGAGGGGCGCTGGGGGCGGGAGTTCTGCAATGACAAAGCACCGGGGCTCAGTGTGTTTCAACACGGGGCCAAACTTTCCCCACTCTTGCAGGGTGAGATTTTTCCAAAGGTACCTACGGGATGTGGATTAAGATTAACTGGCTCCCAGACCCTCTAGGTGCTTTGAAAATCTCAGCCTGGCTGCCCTCTCCTCCCCCCGCCGCATGTCTTACATTCCTGAGGGAACTTCCCAGACACTGTCTTCCCTGTGCCTTGATGCGTCACGTCGCACTGGTAGGGGTCGCCCTGCCGGGAACTGTCGGAGGGGATCAGCAGGCTGCTCTGGGTGTGGAGCCCATTGCTCATCGTCACCTCTGGGAAAGTTTTGACCCCCTTGGTCACTTGGCCAGAATTCCACTTGATGTCCACTGGTGATGGCAAATAGCCAGTTACGAGGCAGGCCAAGCTGGTGTCCGGGGGCACATTGCCGGTCTTGCTGCAGCAGGGAACCAGGGGGAAGACGGAGGGGGCTGTGCGGGTCGCTGGAAAAAGAAAGAGAATATGAGAGAAACCATCAAAAGGGGAAACTCTGAAAACCGGCCACTGATCTACCTACATCCGTCCATCCACCTCCCTCTGTGGCCTGATGGCTGCCTGGCCCAGTGGCCAATGCACTGGGAAAGGAGTATCTGAGGTTCTATTCCCAGCTGCTGTGGGACCGTGGGCCTGTCGCAGACCTTCTCTCGCCCTTTAACTTTCCATTGTGAAGTGGTGTCGGAGCGATGGACGAAAAACACGAGAAATGGGATTCTGACCTCGGCTGCTCCAGTGTAAACCTGGAGCAACTCCAGTGGACTCGCTCTGATTTTGTGCAAGTGATGCTGAGAGGAGACTCTGGTCCTTTAGAAGGCAGAAGTATTCCCCATACGCCTCACAATGTGAGTCCAGCCCTCCTCATCTCTCCAGTGTGAAGCGAGCATCAGTACTGTTGTTGAACAGATGGGGAAACTGAGGCCTGGAGAGATGACGTGGCTTCCCCAAGGTGACAGGGGAATCTGTGGGAGATCTGGGAACTGAAGCCAGCTCCCTAAGTCCCTTCCTCTGTTTGATGACAAGACCGTTTGCTAAAGCTAGGGAAGAGCCCTCCATGAGTCATGGATGGATGAGATAACTCAACACGAGCGCTTTCTTCTCCGGTCCCTGCCCTTTCTGTGCAAACAGATCTTTCAAACAATACACCTCGGATTCTGGGCTCTTCAATCTGCCTCTCCGGGACACTAACAGGTCCAGGGGAAATTCACTGAGGATGAAATATTCACTCCCAGCTGGCTTTCCCAATTTTACAGTATTTTGGGGGTTGCAGTCCTTATTTCTGGATTCTGGTGGACTCTCCATGACACGGAGTCCTTAAAGCCAGCTTTGGCCTCTCTTTCTAACTGCTCTGCTCGACCAGAAGGTGGGGGCTTGGACCAGGAATCCCTGGGGGACATGCCTATCACAGTGATCCCTTCTTCTGCCCTGAAACTCCACGAATTGATGAGTTTAAACAGGTCAAATTGCAATGGACATTCCACCACCAGTCATGGTGCGAGCAACCACCCAACTACTTCTCACCATCTTCGCAGGGGCAAGGACCAGAAGAGACCCTTTGTGTAATAAAGACAAACTGCCAGGAGACATTAAAATAAAGAAAAGATGGCTAGAAGCGAGACACGAAACTTGTGTGCAACTATGTACAGGACATCGATCTATCCCCGAATACACCCACTATCAATCTATCCATCCTGGGTGGTTGAGAGTCAGGACTCCTGGGTTCTATCCCCAGTTCCAAGACAGCCGTAAAGGCTTCTTCTTCACCCTCCCGCATGGCAGGTTCTCAAAAAGAGCCCCCAGGAGGCCTCAATCTTTTCTGAGCTCTGCGGCCTTCGTGACCAATCTCTGGGGAAAACTGACCAACAAAAAACATGGGCTGAAAAGGGGAAGTTTACACAAGTGAAAGTCACACCAATGTTGTTTTTTCACCCTGGTTTTTTCACCTCGCCAGCCTGTCCAATTTTCACACCTTCTCACCAGCTGTAACAGTAAAAGCTCCCCAGTGGGCGTCATCTCTTGGTTTTAATCTATAATTATCTTGACTACCATTTGGGGGGGAGGAGAGGGGATGTCTGACAGGCAAAGACACCTCAGAAGAGCTACGCGACAGCTACAGAGCAGAGCTGGACTCCCGGACAGAACCCCCCGGTCTACAGTGCCGGACCACGACCCAACATGGCCGGTGATTTGGTGAGTAAATTACAGGAAAGTGGCTGCTGTTGGCTTGTCACACGAGTGCAGAGGGTGTTTTAACCCTATCAGAGATAAATGGGGGGCAGAGTGTGCTGGAGAGGGGAGCAAGACACCTGGGTTCCCTCCACAGCTTTGGGAAGGGAGTGGGGTCTAGTCAGAGCAGGGGGCTGGGAGCCAGGACTCCTGGGTTCTCTCCCCAGCTCTGGGAGGACAGTGGATCTAGTCAGAGCAGGGGGCTGGGAGCCAGGACTCCTGGGTTCTCTCCCCAGCTCTGGGAGGGCAGTGGGGTCTAGTCAGAGCAGGGGGCTGGGAGCCAGGACTCCTGGGTTCTGTCCCCAGCTCTGGGAAGGCAGTGGGGTCTAGTCAGAGAAGGGGGCTGGGAGCCAGGACTCCTGGGTTCTCTCTCCAGCTCTGGGAAGGCAGTGGGGTCTAGTCAGAGAAGGGGGCTGGGAGCCAGGACTTCTGGGTTCTCTCCCCAGCTCTGGGAGGACAGTGGGGCCGAGTCAGAGCAGGAAGCTGGGAGCCAGGACTCCTGGGTTCTCTCCCCAGCTCTGGGAGGACAGTGGGGTCTAGTCAGAGCAGGGGGCTGGGAGCCAGGACTCCTGGGTTCTCTCTCCAGCTCTGGGAAGGCAGTGGGGTCTAGTCAGAGCAGGGGGCTGGGAGCCAGGACTTCTGGGTTCCCTCCCCAGCTCTGGGAGGACAGTGGGGCCGAGTCAGAGCAGGAGGCTGGGAGCCAGGACTCCTGGGTTCTCTCTCCAGCTCTGGGAAGGCAGTGGGGTCTAGTCAGAGCAGGGGGCTGGGAGCCAGGACTCCTGGGTTCTCTCTCCAGCTCTGGGAAGGCAGTGGGGTCTAGTCAGAGCAGGGGGCTGGGAGCCAGGACTCCTGGGTTCTCTCTCCAGCTCTGGGAAGGCAGTGGGGTCTAGTCAGAGCAGAGGGCTGGGAGCCAGGACTCCTGGGTTCTCTCTCCAGCTCTGGGAGGACAGTGGGGCCGAGTCAGAGCAGGAGGCTGGGAGCCAGGTCTCCTGGGTTCTCTCTCCAGCTCTGGGAAGGCAGTGGGGTCTAGTCAGAGCAGGGGGCTGGGAGCCAGGACTCCTGGGTTCTCTCTCCAGCTCTGGGAAGGCAGTGGGGTCTAGTCAGAGCAGGGGGCTGGGAGCCAGGACTCCTGGGTTCTCTCTCCAGCTCTGGGAAGGCAGTGGGGTCTAGTCAGAGCAGAGGGCTGGGAGCCAGGACTCCTGGGTTCTCTCTCCAGCTCTGGGAAGGCAGTGGGGTCTAGTCAGAGCAGGGGGCTGGGAGCCAGGACTCCTGGGTTCTCTCTCCAGCTCTGGGAAGGCAGTGGGGTCAAGTCAGAGCAGAGGGCTGGGAGCCAGGACTCCTGGGTTCTCTCTCCAGCTCTGGGAAGGCAGTGGGGTCAAGTCAGAGCAGAGGGCTGGGAGCCAGGACTCCTGGGTTCTCTCTCCAGCTCTGGGAAGGCAGTGGGGTCTAGTCAGAGCAGGGGGCTGGGAGCCAGGACTCCTGGGTTCTCTCCCCAGCTCTGGGAGGGGAGCAGGGTCTAGTAGGTTTGAACAGCAGGTCAGGATGCCAGGGCTTTGAGCAGGGGGTGGGACTAGATACCTCCTGAGGTCCCTTCCAACCCTGATATTCTATGTTTCTATGATTGACTGTTGTGCTCTGTTCTCACCTATGAAGGGCAGTGGGGTACGCCCCCTGTGTGGACCCAAAACCAGAGCAGGGTGCAGAACATGGCTCCCCTGCAGAGCCTGGATATGCTGGGGAGGTCGGGATGGGTAACACAGGCAGCGCTGTGCCCCCCGCCCCCTGCAGAGACAGGGGAACAGAGGTGCTTATCTCACACTCCACCTATAAGCTGGGATAACAGTTTTGAAAGAACTGTAGGGAGCGAGCCCAGGGCTGGGTTAGCAGGGCCTGCGGGTCGGGAGTAAGGGGCACCCGCAGAGCTGTGGGGGAGCCAGGGCCTGGCTCGCATGCTGCTGGGGGTCAAGAGTGAGGGGCACCAGCAAGGCCGGGGGGGCAGGGTTGGGCTAGTGGGGTCTGTGGGTTGGGAGTGAGGGGCACAGGCAAGGCCCAGGGGGGAAGGGCTGAGATATCAGGCAGCTTTAGGTCAGCATTGAGGGGCACTAGCAGAGCTGGGTGGGGGAGCCTAGGGCTGGGCTAGCAGGGGATGTGGGTCAGGAATGAGGGGCACCCGCAGAGCTGTAGGGGGAACCCAAGGCTGAGATAACAGGAGGTTGCAGGTCGGGAGTGAGGGGCACCGGCAGAGCTGTGGGAGACCAGGGCTGAGCTAGCAGGGGGTTGGGTGTCAGGACTCAGGGCCATTAGCAGACGTGGGGTGCTCAGGGTTGGGGGGCTGAAACTAGAGGTTTGGGGGAACAGCTGAATTGTTTCTAAGGGACTTTTGTTGTCTCCTCTCTTTAGCCCAGTCGCAAATATCTGCAACCAAAAACTTTCTAAACTGAGGTATAAATTTCCCTTTGCATGTCGCTTGTCAGAGGTAAAACCCTCAACTCACCGAGTGCAGGAACACGTCTCTCTGAGCCGTCCCAGCCTCCCTCCACCAGCTCTGTGCTCATGCTCCATGCTGAGGGCTCAGCGTGGGGAGTTCCCAGCACAGCTAGATGTCAGCTTGGCTGCCTGGGGCTGGACGTAACTGGCAGCCCCTGTTCAGGCAACAGCTCAGAGTTCAGGCTCCTGATTTGGCCTTTGAGTTGAACTGGCTCCGTTTTTGCGGCGCACTCAGCTGGAGACGCGTTGGGCTTCCTTTCCAGGGGGGACGAGCTCTGACGTCTCCGGCTAAAGCCCACTGGAGATGCAGACCCCGGTAACTGCTCCCCAAGGTGCCTCAAGTTTGGGCTTCTAGAAAGTGAGGCCACTGGAATTCTTGGGAGATTTCTCCTATAGAGTTTAGGAAAGTGTCCAGCAAAATCTTCATCCAAATTGGTTAGAATATGAGTGTTTCTTGAGTGGGAATCTGGCTAGAAATGTCGTGAGCGAGGGGGCGTGAAAACCAGCCGACTACTAGGTTTGGGGGAGGGAAGCATTTTTACCCTAACCACAGAACTATGACCCTAAACCAAACCTTAAACCCAACTACTTAGACCCCAAACTCTGACCTAACTCCCTAACCAGGATCCTAACCCCAGTGTCCTAACCCCCAACAGATGCACCAACTCCTTAACCCCAACACCCTAATCTCGCCCTTTCCCTATAGTCCTATCCTCATCCTGAACCCCGGCTCTCTAGCCCCTACTCCCTAACTCTGACCCCCAACTCTGATCATCTCGTCAAACCCAACCCCTAACCCTGACGTCCCAACCTTATCCCCCCAACCTTTAGATTGCTTAGGCTGCAATGGTCCTGGGTTCAGTAAAGTCCTCATCCTTATTTCTCTGTAAAGCTCCTGGGGCGATGGGTCCCTGATCCTAGATTGGGTTTTCTAGACACTGTGATACAAGTGCTAACAACCAATTATACCCCTAACCATAACCCCAGCTCTAACCCTAACCTCCCAACCTTGACCCTCTGAGCACTAGGGTTTCCATGTCTCCAGTTGGGTAACAAGCATCCCAGCATCAGAATTATGAGTCATCGTGGCAAACTGGCCCCTTGGGATAGGACCACAGAGTCTCACTAACTCCCTCTGGGAAATGGCAGCAGAACTGGTAGGAATCTGATGGTTGAATGGCTTCATAATTGGCTAGAAATCTAATCACAACACATCAAATATTGAACTTGAGAGTGGAAAGGTATTTCACCCGAACCATTAAACCATACCCTTAATTATAGCCCTTAACCCCAGCACCTAACCCTAACCGCTAACCCTTAATCCTCCTCCCCATGTATAATGATAACCCGAACTCTAACCCAAAGGGCCCAAATGTCCCGGGTTGATCTGGACAGTCCCAGTCTTTCCTCCCAGTGTCTCAAGTCAGTTCCCAGGACTCTAATAACGTGTGTTTGAGCGACAGAATTGCTAATTGGCCACTAGGGACTGATGATGTTAGCAGTGAACCTAGGAGCCTAGTGAGAACATAACATTTAATATTCATTCCCAAGCTAAAATTGCTGGTCTAACATCTGCATGTCTCCAGCTGGAGACCGGAAGACCCAAACGTTTCTCGTACCACACTTCTTCCGAGAGCCCAGAAGTGTTCCCCAATTTCAATTCCTTGGTCAAAAACTTGGGTTGTTTTCTAGCTGCAGAGGCTGTGATTTCTCCAAGGAGAATTTCTCTGCCACTTTGGCACCTAATTCCCTTTGGTTCCTCGGGAAAATCCCGGTGCAAATAACTGGGAACAACCCTCCACTCTGGGAAATCAACCCATGTCCCTGCTGAACCACGGCACCAGCACAATGCATCACCCAGTCCATAGAGCAGAGGTTGGGGTTGGGACAGAGGACTCCTGGTTTCTGTACCTGGCTGTGCCACTGACCTGCTGTGACCAGGTCCCTTCCTCGCCCTCTGCCTCAGTTTCCCCTCTGACCCTTCCTTTACCTTGCCTATTTGGCCTGTAAGTTCCTTGGGGTAGGGACTGTCTGTCATTGTGTCTCTCTGCAGCACCTGTGTAATGGGGCCCCCGACCACAGACAGGGCCTGTTTAGCGCTAAGTGATTTGGGGGCCCTGCTCCTGGTGACTCTGTGACTCCGCCGGGAAGACGGGGGCAGCCTCTCTCAGGCACCCACTTACACACAGACCTTGCATCAGTGTCACCACAAGCTGTCTGCTGTGCTGAATGGAGAGAGTGGGGCTCCGTTAGGGGACGCTCTCCCCCGGCATTGAGTGCTGGGCCCAGGGCCACGCTAGGGCCCCCGTGCTGCATGGAGCGGGGTAGGGGCTGCGTCTCATGGCCTCGCTCTCTCTCCCTTTGCAGTCAGCCCCACGGCCCCGTCTGTCTTCCCCCTGACCTCCTGCACCGGCGACGACACCCCCCAGGTCACCTTCGGCTGCCTGGCCAAAGGATACTTCCCCGAGCCGGTCACCGTGACGTGGAGCCCAAGCGTCGCCTCCTCGGGCGTGAAGACCTATCCCTCCCTGCTGCAACCTTCCAGCGGCCTCTACACACTCAGCAGCCAGGTCACCGTCCCGTCCAGCAGCTGGAAGTCTAACACCTATAGCTGCAACGTACAACACCGGCCCACCAGCTCCAGCATCTCCAAGGAAATCCCAAGTAGGGACAGCGCGGTGCAGCCCGGGGAGGGAACGGGAGGGGTTGGGGGTCTCTCAGATCCCTGATCTGGTGACTGCTGCAGGGAGAGAGGATGGGAGCCTGCCGGCGCTGTGAGCCGAGGGAGTCGCTGTGGTGGGTGGATGGACGGAGAGAGAGAGACACCACGCCGAGAGAAGTGATGGGTGCTGCAGTGCAGGGAAAGGGGCAGAGGGCTCCAAAGGGGGCGCTGTGCTGTGCGGAGCAGGGGGCTCAGAAGGGGGCGCCGTGCTGCAGGGGGAGGGGGCTCAGTAGGGGTCACCGTGCTGTGGGGAGTGAGGGCGGCCCAGGAGGGGTCTGTACAACAACTAACCCCTGCCACGCTTCTTCCAGAGCCCATCCCCATTGAACCCCATGCCCCCGAGGTGCATGTCCTCCACTCCTCCTGCACCAACCACCCAGGCACCATCCAGCTGGTGTGCTTCATCTCCGGCTTCTACCCCGAGCCTTTGAAGGTGGAATGGCTGGTGAACGGTGAGAGTGGGCTACTTCCTAGTGACACCGACCTTGCCAAGAAGGACGCCGACGGCCACACCTTCAGCACCCGCAGCAATGCCAGTGTCTCCCAGGACGAGTGGCTGGAGGGCAAGACATACACCTGCCAGGTGTACCACCCAGGCACCGGAAGCAAAAAGCAGGACCACGCCCACAAGTGCAGAGGTGACACTGAGCAGGGCCAGGCTGCCTAGGAAGGGGAGGGGGACACCGGGCTGGGCTCGAGCGGGGAGAGGAGTGGGGAGGAGACTGGGATGGGCTTGGGCAGGGGAAACCAGGCCTAGCCACTGACCTGGTCTCTCCTGTCCCCAGAAGAAACAACATCTCCCAGCAACATCCAGATCTTCTTGGTGCCCCCGTCTCCTGCTGCCCTGTATGTGGCCCAGAGCCCCATGCTCACCTGCCTGGTGGTCAGCCTGCCGAGCGACTCTGGCCTCCAGATAGTCTGGTCCCGAGAGAAGCCAGGGTCCATTGTCCCTGATCCCCTGACCCTCCATGAGCACTTCAACGGCACCTTCACCGCCTCCAGCTCCATGCCCATCTTCACCCGCGACTGGGAAGCCGGAGAGACCTTCACCTGCAAAGTGGAGCACTCAGAGCTGCCCTCGCCCCTCATCAAATCCATCTCCAAGAAGCCAGGTAGGAGGAGAGCAGGGTCCCTAAGGGGAGAGACTCCCCTATCCCCACCCCCAGCAGGGAGGGATGCTCCTTAAGGGGAAGCCCCAACCCCCAACAACCTGGGATCCCGGCCTTGGGTCCCTTTGCATCCCCATGTGAGATGGAGACCATCCAATCCCTGCTCATCCTGCTCTCTGGAGCTACCAGCTCCCAGTCCCCAGCACCTCCATCCTGGAGGAGAGAGGGGATGTTCCTACCCCCCCACACACATGCACGCACATTCCTTCTCCCCGCGTGGCCCAGCTGAGTGATGTGCATGGCTCATCTGTGTCCTCCATCCCCACGCACCGAAGGCAGGCGCTCTGGCCCAGGCATCTACCTCCTGCGCCCCCACAACGATGAGCTGAGCAGCTCTGAAGACTCCATCAGCCTCACCTGCCTGGTGCGGGGCTTCTTCCCCGAGGACATCTCGGTGCAGTGGATGAAGAACCACAAAGCCAACGAGAACATGGAATACTTCACCACCCAGCCCATCAAGGACGGAGCCGGCGACTCAAACTTCTTCCTCTACAGCAAGCTGAAAGTCAGCAAGGCCAGCTGGAACAGCGGGGACACCTACACCTGCATGGTCATCCACGAAGCCCTGCAGATGAAGTTCACCCAACGCAGCGTCAGCAAAATCTCTGGTAAATGAAGACGTCTCCTCCCAGCCCCACTGCTAGTATTGTCCAGTACAACTTCCTGTAAATAATCTCTGTGCCCGCAATGACAACAAGTGAATAAACGGAACTAGTCTGAGCTCACCCCCAGGTCTCCTTGTTGTGGTGTCACTGGGTGAAATCTGCAGGTCGCCCAAGGTGGACGAGGTCCCAGGTTGCAGGCTGGGAGAAGCCGAGATGCTACACGTCTGGGGATGCCAATTCCCAGATCCTGAATGGGTGGATACATATACACCATGGACGGATGGGTAGATACATGGGTAGAGGCCTTGGAAGGAAGGATGGGTAGATGCTCTGGAAGGAAGGATGTGTTGATGTCATGGAAGGAAGGATGGATAGATATATGGTTAGATGTCATGGAAGGAAGGGTTGGTAGATATATGGTTTGATGCCATAGAAAGAAGGATGGGAGATACAGGGGTAGATGCCAGAGAAGGAAGGCCGGGTTGATGCCATAGAAGGAAGGATGGGTAGATATATGTTTAGATGCCATGGAAGGAAGGATGGGTTGATACCATGGAAGGAAGCATTGGTAGATACATGGGTTGATGCCATAGAAGGAAGGATAAGTCGATACATGGTTAGATGCCATGGAAGGCAGGATGGGTAGCTATATGGTTACATGCCATGGAAGGAAGGATGGGTTGGTTCCATAGGAAGGAAGGATGGGTAGATGCATGGATACATACACACCACAGAAGCAGTGATGGAGAGGGGGGTAGATGGACAGTTACACACATACATACTATAGAGCCCATATCCCAGCCCAGCTCAGTTAGAAGGCCAGGTGTTCAGAGAGATGTTTAGATGGATACTTACATACTTGAGAGGGAAGGACTAATAGACCAACAGATATCACAGAGAGAAGGAGAGAGAGAGATTATTATTTGGATTAAAGTAGCACCTCCACCCCCGACTCAGAGAGGGCCCTGTTGGGCTGGGTATGGCACAGACACAGTGGGAGACTGTCCCTGTGTCAAAGGGCTCACACCTAAACAGAGAAGGAGGGAGACGAAACAGAGACACCAAGAGGGGAAGGGACCTGCCCAACGTCATGTCTGTTACTGAGCTCGAAACAGAACCCAGGTGTTCTCAAAGTCCCACCTAGTCCCACTAGACTGCGCTGCACTGCGGGAATGGTGGGTGAATGGTTCACAGGTAGGGTGCCAATGGATAAGTGGATAGGGATGGATGGATAAATCTATGGTGAATGTAGGAGGGGTACCCCTTCTGAAGGATGAAGGGAGGAATAAATGGATGGCCCTAGATGGACTGCGATAGATGGATGGCTAGAGATGGGGATGGGTGGGGACGGATGGATGTATAAATGAATGGATGGGTGGGTGCATATGGTAGTGGATCAGTACCAATGGGGATGGATGGTGATAGGAAAATGAGAATGGATGGGGATGGACGGACAGATGGATGGATGGGATGGTACAGATGGTGAATGATAGATAGATGAGGATGAATGGATGGGTGAATATGGCAATGGATGGATGGACAACTGACTGTGTTAATGGAGACATATGATGATGGATGGTTGGGGATACATAATATATAAAGGGATGAGCGGAGGGCAACAAAAATTATTAGGGGGCTGGAGCACATGACTTATGAGGAGAGGCTGAGGGAACTGGGATTGTTTAGTCTGCAGAAGAGAAGAGTGAGGCAGGATTTGATAGCTGCTTTCAACTCCCTGAAAGGGGGTTCCAAAGAGGATGGATCTAGACTATTCTCAGTGGTAGCAGATGACAGAACAAGGAGTAATGGTCTCAAGTTGCAGTGGGGAGGTTTAGGTTGGATATTAGGAAAAACTTTTTCACTAGGAGGGTGGTGAAGCACTGTAATGGGTTACCTATGGAGGTGGTGGAATCTCCTTCCTTAGAAGTTTTTAAGGTCAGGTTTGACAAAGCCCTGGCTGGGATGATGTAGTTGGGGTTGGTCCTGATTTGAGCAGGGGGTTGGACTAGAACCTCCTGAGGTCCCTTCCAACCCTGAGATTCTATGATTCTATGATAGATAAGTGGATGGGGTTGCATGTATGGATGGAAGATATGGGTGAGTATGAATGGATGGATGGGTAGGGATGATGATGGAGATGGATGGATGGGGAGGTAAGAGAATGGATGGTATAGATCTATATGGATGGATGGAAGATATGGAGGATGGTTAGAGATAGGTGGGTAGGTGTATCAGTGGACGGCCAAGCCATCCCTGGCATCTCATTGAGGTGAGATCCTCTCTAGGCTATAACACATGCATACGGGAGAAGGGGAGATAGGACAACATACAGCAAACACCCCACAGCAGGGATCAACTCCTGGGACTCCTGGGACTCAGTCCCCACAAAGTAGCAGCAGTAGTAGGGCTGTTATCTGGAGAGGACATTAAGCAGGGACTCACTTAAACTCTCACTAGCTCTGGTGACATAGGGGGCCCAAGCAGTGGGGTGGGACAGATGATGCAGGTACCCCTATGGCCCCCCACATGAGCCCCGTCTCCTACCCAGCCCCTCACTCACACATCTTCCCCCCCATGTGTGGTGTATCAGCCCCAAGGCTGGATGGGCGAGCGCAGGACTCAAACCCACCAGTGCCAAGCACAGAGCTTGCACCTGGCATTAAAGAGGGGGTAGCCTGCAGCAGCAGTGTTAGGGCTGTTATCCTGGGGGCCGTGCAGGGGCACACAGAGAAAGAGAGTGGGAGGGTTGGCTGAGAGAGAGCTCAGTCCAGGGCAGATGGACACACCTGTCACATGGCATGACCGAGGGACCCTCCCACCTGGGCTGTCGTGTTTCTACACACAGAGACATACACAGAGACAAGCAGATTCATGCACCTGTTCTCCAGACATCTCTAGGGCAGGGGGATCAGTAGGGGGCACCGTGCTTCAGGGAGCAGCATCTTTCATATCAGAGAGAAACGTTAGATCCCATCCTTAAAATACTTGTGGCTCTGTTCATAATCCCCACAGACGAGGCAACTCCAGGTTGGCAAGAGAGCCCTGTGTAAATAGGCCCAGAGGTGGCTGTGTTCCATCTGAAGTGAGTCCTGGGTGTTTAGTTACATTGGGATCAGGGTCATAGAGGCACATGTGTGAAATCCATCCATCCTGGTCTTTAGGGAGCTCCCCCACCATGGCAGCATCCCGGCACCTCGCCCACCTCAGAGGGATCCTGAGCCACCTTTCACAGGCAGAGAAACTAAGGCATAGAGAAATTCAACCTTCAGCCAGTGCCAGGATGTAGGGTCATGGCCACATGGGACGAGTGAAATGAGACCTGGGAGGCTCTGCATCCTTCATTTCATCACAGCAGGCAGGGGTGGGTGGATGGATGGAGGGGTGCATCTAGAGGTGGGTGGATGGATGGAGGTGTCTAGAGATGGACGGTGGAGGCATGGACGGACAGATGGAGGGAGGGAGGGAGGGGTGTGTGTAGGGATGATGCTTTTTGGTCATGGATGGATGGATGGATGTACCTAAAGATGGATGGCTGGAGGGATGCATCTAGGGATGGTTGGATGGTTGGAAGTGTCTAAGGATGGACTGATGGATCGATGGGCGGTTTGTGGTCATGGATGGAATGGAAAGGCATAGAAGATGGAGGGATGTCTAGGGATGGATTGATGGATGAATAGATGTTTTGTGGTCATGGATGAATGGAGGGGTGAGTGAGGATGGATGAATGGATGGATGGATGGATTTAGAGATAGATGGATGGTTTCTGGGGATGGATAGTTTGTGGTCATGTATGGATGGATGTATCTAACGAGGGATGCGTGGAGGAATAGATAGATGGATGAGTGGAGGTGTCTAGGAATAGATAGATATATCTAAAGATGGATGGGTGGAGAGATGGATGGATTGATGGATGGAGGTGTCTAGGGATGGATGGATGGATGGATGGATGGATGGATGGATGGATGGTTTGTGGTCATCGATGAATGAAGGGGTGAATGGGGATGGGCGGATGGATGGATAAATCCAGAGATTTATAATGGAAGGAGGGGTGTGTATCGGGATGGAATGATGGATGGTTTGTGGTCAGGGATGGATGGATGTACCCAGAGATAGATGAGTGGAGGGATGGAAGGATGGAGAGAGAAGGGGATAGGCGGGTTGGTGTTGGACGCACAGTCTGAGCTCTCTCTGTCACAGTGCCTGAGTTGGAGTTGATGTCTCTTTCTCTCCCCCCAACAGAGGTGATCGTGTCAGGTGAGTTTTGCAGTGAGGACGGCGATGAGGAGCTTGACGGCCTCTGGGCCACCATCTCGGTCTTCATCACCCTCTTCCTTTTGAGCGTGTGCTACAGCGCCACCGTGACCCTGTTCAAGGTGAGAGAGAGAGAGAACGAACATAGGAACGAAGGAATGAACGAGTTTAGCACAGTAGAGGGCAGCTTGGAAGGGAAAGAAAGAACTGAAGAAGGAAAGAGAAAGAAGAGTGGGTGAATAAGGCAGTGAATGAGACACAGACATAAAAGCAGGAAGGGATGACAATGACAGGCAGACAGACCGAGCAGCTCCCCCAGCCCTGACCCCTCTCACCCTTGCTCTCTCTGCCCCCCTGCAGGTGAAGTGGCTTTTCTCCACCGTGGTGCAACTGAGGCGTGCAAGGGGCCCCGAGTACAAGAACGTGATCCAGCGCGTGGTGTAGGGGCCGCTTCCCCCGTCCGCCCGGAGACAAGGGGCCGGGACTCCCGGCTCTATTGGTGACACCACCCTGAGTCCCACAGCTGCCCCCCACCACTGCTGTGCCTCTGGGAGACCCCCCTGGGGGGAGCAAGGAGCTCACCCCACATGGCCTAATCAGCACTTAGCCACTGGGGACGCTGTCCTGCTGGGAGCTGGGCTAAGACCGGACAACTTGTACCATGCAGGGAACCAGCGCCCCTAGCAAGGAAACAACCTGAGTGCCACTTCCCACCCTCCTGAGCCCAACAGCCCACTGCTCTGGGACTGGATCAGAGCCAGCGCCCCCTAGAGCGGAAAGGATCCATGTCCCATTCCCCCACCCTGGGGCTAGATTGGAGCTGGTGCCCCCTAGTGGGTAAGGACTCTGTGCCCCATTCCCTGTCCTCCTGAGCCAGTCAGCCCCCCACCTGGGCCTGAATCACAAGTGGCTTTGTCTCTGTTGCTCTGAATGTTGTGTATTTAGCTCCCAGCTCTTTTTTGTGACTTTTGTGGTTTGCACTGAATGACCGTAAATAAATAAATATTCAATGCGGGCTCCTTGTCGTTCACAGCCTCCATCCCTGACTTTCAGGGGCCCCTGAGACCCTCCACTGTGTCATGGGGGAAGAGGTGCCACCGGGCATGGGGAATAGACTGAGTGGTGCCCTCTGAACTGACCCCAGTGGGAGATGGGGGGCCTAGCTACAAACCCAGAGACCTGGGACTTTGTCCCTCATCCTCTTCAGGCTGGGAGAGAGGATCAGTAAGGAGAGATCTCCAGGGCTGGAAAAAGTTACCACTAATAAGAAAGAAAGAAAGAAAGAAAGAAAGAAAGAAAGAAAGAAAGAAAGAAAGAAAGAAAGAAAGAAAGAAAGAAAGAAAGAGTATGGAGGGAGAGAGTTTGATTGATCAATTACTAGAACAAATTATTAAACAATCAATTTGTAAGCACCTAGAGGATAAGAGGGTGATAAGGTAGAGACAGCAGGAATTTGTCAAGATTAAATCATGCCAAACCAACCTAATTTCCTTCACTGATATGGTTACTGGCCTGGTGGATGGAGAGGAAGCAGTAGATGTGATATACCTTGATGTTAGTAAGGCTTTGACACAGTCCCACATGATACTGTTGTAAGCAAACTAGGGCAATGTGGTCTAGATTAAATTACTGTAAGGTGGGTGCACAACTGATTGAAAGACCATTCTCAAAGAGTAGTTATCAACGGTTTTCTGTCAAGCTGGGAGGGCGTATCTAGTGGGAATCCCACAGGGGTCAGTCCTGGGTCAGGTATTATTCCATATTTTCCTTAGTGACTTGGATAATGGAGCGGAGACCATGCTCATAAAATCTGTAGATGACACCAAGCTAGCAAGGGTGGCGAGCTCTTTGGGGAACGGGATTCAAATTCAAAAGGACTGCACTTAGGAAGGAGAAATTCAATGTACAACTACAAAATGGGGACAGACCAGCTAGACAGTAGCATCCTGCAAAGGTTCTGGGGGGTTAAGTGAGTCAGAGACCAGACATGAGTCAACAATGTGATGCGGCTGCAAAAAAAGGCTAATATCATTGCGGGGCGAACAAAAGGGTCATGTGTAAGACACAGGAGGGAATTGCCCGGCTCTACTCGGCACTGTGACTGAGTGCCATGTGGAGTCCTGCGTCCAATTCTGGGTGCCATGTATGTCATAGTAGATATATCTACCAATGTGATCTATGCCATCATGAGCCAGCAATGCCCCTCTGCCATGTACATTGGCAAACCGGACAGTCTCTACATAAAAAAATCAAAGGGCACAAATCAGACATCAGGAACGGTAACATACAAAAGCCAGTGGGAGAACACTTCAATCTCCCTGGACATTCAATAACAGATTTAAAAGTAGCCATCCTGCAACAAAAAAACTTCAAAAATAGACTTCAAAGAGAAATCGCAGAACTACTATTAATTTCCAAATTTAACACCATTAATTTTGGGCTTGAACAGGGATTGGGAGTGGCTGGCTCACTACAAAAGCAACTTTCCCTCTCTTGGTACTGACACCTCCGCATCTATTAGTGGGAGTGGACCACGTCCACTCGGATCAAATTGGCCCTGTCAAGACTGGTTCTCCACTTGTGAGGTAACTCCCTTCCCTTCATGTGTCTGTATAATAACGCCTGCATCTGTAATTTTCACTCCATGCATCTGAAGAAGTGGGTTTTTTACTCACAAAAGCTTATGCCTGAATAAATCTGTTATTCTTTAAGGTGCCACTGGACTCTTCGTTGTTTTTGTGGATACAGACTAACATGGCTACCCCTTGGATAGGAAACACTTTGTAACTCTAAGGCTAGATCAGCTCTGGAACAGGCTTCCAAGGGAGGTTGTGGCGTCCCCATCCCTGGAGGTTTTTAAGACCAGGTTGGACAAAACCCCTGTCAGGGCTGGTCTAGGTGTACTTTGTCCTGCCTCGGAGCAGGGGGCTGGATATGGTCCCTCCAGCCAGATATTTCTGTGATTTTCTTATAGATAGATTAGCTTAGCTTTGGCTAGCCTCTCTAGCCATGTTGCTGTCTTTGCGGGGTGGGCGGCCCGGCTGGCTGAATCTCACCAGGGCAGGTGTTTCCTGTTTTTCTCACACCCTGCTCTGCCTTGTGTCCCCAGAGGCAGAAATGCAAAGTCGGCTCTCTCTGGTGAGTCAGTGTGAAGAGCTGGAAAGTCCCGGAGGAAGGGGGAGGGAGGGACAGGTTAACCCAGCACCCCTTAATTGTTACCCTCCCTCTTAGAAACTTGCCCCAAATTTCTACTCTGAATTTGTCCAGCTTCAGCTTCCAGCCCTTGGACCCATCTGCTGGATGGGAGCCCTCAGAAATCTTTTTCCCCACAGTCCTCAAATCGCCCTATAACCTGCCCTTGTATCAATGGACTAGATTGGCTACAAAAGCACTAGCCCTGTCTGCAGCCCTGGGGCGACCGCGGCTGGAACCCTGGATAGATTCCGGGCCACCAACAAGAAGGTGAAGGGGTGACTCAGTCTCAGCTGACCAGCACCTACCTGGGGGACAGAAAGTTGATGGTGGGGGGCTCTTCGCTCTGGCCAACAAAGGTCTAGCCGGGGCTGGTGGCTGGCAGCTGAAGCAAGACAAATTCAGCATGGAAATTCAGGGGTCACATATCTTCTGTTGGCTGAGCTCACGGCTCACCCCTGGGGCTCCTTACGTTCTTCCTTTCTCCCACACACACACATTCCCTGTAGGCTGCCCTTCAAGCCCCTCTGTTTCAGGGACTCCCCAGTCTGCCCCCCATGCCAGCAACTGTGTCTTCCCACTTCCTCCTGCAGCTGGGACCCCCATTCTCCCACCCATGCTGGGACTGCTGCATGCACCCCCTGCACCACCATTTCCTGCCTGCTTCCCCCTGTATGACTGGTCTGGCTGGTCAGCCATTCAGGGTCTCATCGTAGTATCACAGAAACATCGGGCCAGCGGGGTCCGTGGGAGGTCACCAAGTATAGCCCCCCAGCGCTGAGGCAGGACCCAGTAAATGGGCAAGCCCAGAGCCAAGCCACCCCTGATCACAGGACGAGCCCCACCTGAGAGGGGCCAGGTGCTCCTGGTATAAAAGGCATCAGGATTCAGTGCTAGGAGGGCCCAGCTGGGGGACAGGCTGGTGGGAAGTGACCGTAGGACACAAGAATACTCCCGCCTAAGCAAGGAACCCTGGGAATGCCCCTGAGTAACTGGGCAAAAGCATGGCTGCAGGGGAGCCCCAGAGAGCCTGGAAGGTTTTGTTTCTGGTAAAGACAGGTTTGAAACTTAATTTGGGACCCCATAAGGGGTGGGCTAAAGACTGACTCAGGCAGAGGGCTGAGCCACCTGGCAGAGAAACCCCCACAGCACTGCTGCAACCGTCGACTGGGGCGCTGGCCCAGTGAGGGGGCCCAAGGGGTGAGTGGGAGTCTGTGCCAGTCTAAACATAAGAACATAAGAACAGCCATACCAGGTCAGACCAAGGGTGCATCTGATCCAGTATCCTGTCTGCTGACAGTGGCCAGTGCCAGGTGCCCCAGAGGGAATGAACAGAACAGGGAATCATCCAGTGATCCATCCCCTGTCACCCATTCCCAGTGTGACATTCTGTACCCCAAAGCAACACCCTGGCACCTCCATATTTACCATGGTGACAGGATTATGATATGTTTTGTGCAAAGCATGCCTTGTTCTAAAAGTCTTGATCCGTTGCACATGAATTTCCTGTTGTATTGTATGTGCTGTCTTTGTATCTGAAGTTATGAATATTGACTATGTACCAGTATTTCAAATGTGTTTGCTCTTGGGGTCACACCCACAAAGTGGTTTACATCCCGTCTGGCCAGCACATTGTGGTTGAACCTTTCAAGTTGACAGCCCATTAGTGAACACAATGGGCCATGGAAGAAGCTTATCCCCACCTGATGGACTTTCCTGTGAACGTTGTAGCCAGAATATGGGGAATGACCCCTGCTATGACTCATGGAAGCATGCAAGGGCATGTGACCAGCTCATGTGACACTGGACTCCATCTTGTGCCTGAACTTTCCCACTAATTATGCTGGGAACTTTGGTTGGGACAACGAAGTTCCCTCCACATGGAAGAAGCTATAAAAGGGGAAGTGACATCATCACGTGGCCTCACTGCCCCCCTCACAACTCAACACCTGGAAACACCAGAGGAACAAAGACTGAACTGGGGAGGTCCTCCCTGGTGGGAAAGGAGTAATCCATCCCAGCCTGTGTATGGAAGATTGGTGAACTGTTTGTACCATCAGGGTGAGACACAGCTTGTTTCAAATCCTGTCTAATGTATAGAACTTAGATTGCAATTTTGTTTTATTTCTTAGGTAACCAACTTTGATCTTAGGCTATTACTTACAATCACTTAAAATCTATCTTTCTGTCTTTAATACATCTGTATTATATTTTTTTACTTAAAACACTGTTTTGTTGAAGCACAAAGGGAAATCTGCTCAGGAACAGGGGCTGGTGCCACACAGAGGGAGGGGCACACTGGATAATAACTTACACTGATCAGGCTTTTGACCAGGGCAAGATGGTACAGCTCTGGGGTTGTAGGCTGGGGAGCTGGGGGAATTGGCTGGAACCTCTCTATTGTTGGTTCATGAGCGGCTGGCGAAAGCATTCATGTAACTGCAGCTGGGTGTGTCCCTACTTGCATAAGGCTGTGTGAGTGCAGGACTGGGGAGGGCTCTGCAGCTTATCACAGCATCACAGTGAGAGAGGGAGCCCAAGTTGGTAAGACAGAGGACTCAGTAGTACCCCATTTCCAGGTTGCACCCCAGGGAAGTACATCACACCCAACTTCTGGCAAACAGAGGCTAGGGACAGCATCCCTGCCCATCCTGGCTAATAGCCATTGTTGGACCTATCCTCCATAAACTTGTCTAGTTCTTTTTTGAACCCTGTTATAGTCTTGGCCTTCACAACATCCTCTGACACACAGTGGTTGACTGTGTGTTGTATAAATAAATACTTCCTTTTGTTTGTTTTAAACCTGCTGCCTATTAATTTCAGTGGGTGACCCCAGGTTCTTCTGTTATAAGAAGGAGTAAATAACACTTCCTTATTTTCTTTCTCCCCACCAGTCATGATTTTATAGACCTCTATCATATCCCCCCTTAGTCGTCTCTTTTCCAAGCTGAAAAGTCCCAGTCTTATTAATCTCTCCTCATATGGAAGCCGTTCCATACCCCTAATCATTTTTGTTGCCCTTTTCTGAATCTTTTCCAATTCCAATATATCTTTTTTGGGAAGGGGAGACCACGTCTGCACGCAGTATTCAAGGTGTTTATATAGAGGCAATGTGATATTGTTGTTCTGAAAGGCATTAATGCTGCCACCCACCAGTGGTTTGATCTATACACAATTGCAGAGGTGGTAGGTCAGTGCCTCTGTGATGTGTCTCCTGTGGCTCTTTGCAGCACATGTTGTTAAAACACTGTGTGATTTAGTTAGTAACCAATCTAAGTTATTAACCCAGCGGGATGCTTTTACTATGTCATTAACCAATTCAGTTATTAACTTATTTACTGTGAGAATATATATGTACTAAATATTTCCATCAAACTACTTAAATATGACTCTATAGCACCATAGGAAATAAAACAATCAATTCACACCACTGGGGCTCTTTCTGGTAACGCTGATCACTAATTTGGCTCCTAAACCACTGAGGTCGGAGCACAAGTGTTGATGTTATGGTTTGCTGGTGCGTGCGTTTGGAGCGGGGGGCAGGAAGAGGCGGAGCAAGGACGGGGCGTGGGGGGAAGAGGTGGAAGAGATGTGGGAAGAGGTGGAGTCAGTATGGGGCCTTGGGGGAAAGAGGTGGAGTGGGGGCAGGAAGAGGCGGAGCAAGGGCAGGTCTTGGGGGGAAGAGGCAGAACGAGGGCAGGCCCTGGGGGGGAAGAGGCAGAGCAGGGGCAGGAAGAGGTGTAGCGCGGGTGGGGCCTTGCCTCCAAGGGCAGGTGCCCCGCATCAGGCATTTCTTGTCCCATTTGGGGAGGCTTTGCCTCCCCAAGCCTCTTATGCCCACCCCCCCAGAGCACCCATGGAGTCAGCACCCATGGGTCCAAGTATCACTAAGCTACAGGCTGTGATAACTGACAGGGACTCCATGTGCCCCCCATTTTCCCCCTTCTGCTTGCCAATTGTCCCCAAATCAATCGGGTTCTGGCCCTCGGTGCCTAGAACATTCCCGGAAGTGCTGGGACTAAGCAGGTGAGCTGTTAAAGAGCTATTGCGCTGCGGACAGACCCAGAAATGCTCAGCTAACAAGGTGCAAACGTTTAACCATGAGGGGAATTCTCCATCGGGGTGGGTGGGTTCTCTGTCACTGGCAATGGTTTTAAAGCAAGACAGGATGATTTTCTAAAAGATCTGCTCTAGTCCAAGCAGAAACTAACTTGGGGAAGTCCCAAGGCCTGTGTTACAGGGTAGGCCAGACCAGATGGTCACAGGGTTCCTCGTGGGCTTATAATCCATGAATTGGACAGACAACCCAGTCACGGTTTCACTAAGGCTTTAGACAAGGCATTGCCCTCTTAATGGGCATCACACCAGGAGCTCAGATCAGTTTTGTGTGACTGCTAAGTCCTTTTCCAAGTCCCCAGTCCATCAGCTGATGCAGGGAACCCACCTTCCTTTGTTCCTAGATGCACAACCTTGCCTTTGGTTGTGTTAAAACACACGTTGATCAAGCAGACCCAGCATAGCAAGCAATCCAGAGCATGCAATATGGCCGCCTTGTCCCAGTAGTAGTTTCCACTCTGCCTTTTTTGCGTCATCATTGGCCCTTTTTGCGGGAGTCAGAGGGGGATTTTACCTCTGTGTACAGCAGTGGGGAAGCCAAGCCTGGAACCCCGCCTCCAGTTCTGGGGTCTGCAGCTTGAAAGGGTGCCGAAAAGAGCCACAAAAAATTATTCAAGGCCTGGAGAAAACGCCTGACCATGAGAGACTTCAAAAGCTGCGTTGTTTGTGCTCTTCCAACGGAAGACTGAGAAGAGACGGGGTTACAGTGCAGAAAGACCCGCATGGGGAGAAAGTACTGGGAACCGAAGGGCTCTTTATCCTAGCAGAGAAAACCAGCAGGCTGAATGTGAAAACCAAACCAAGCCAGATTAGAAGGGAGGTGCAGATTTCTAACAGGGAGGGAGATTCCACCAAGGAACTGGTGGATTCTCCATCTTCTGGCTGCCTTCTGGGAAGATGGTTTGGTCAAACACAAGTTATAGGGCTCAATATAGGGGTACCTGGGTGAACTACTTCCACCTGTGGAGGTCACACTAGATGAACTAATGTTGCCTTCTGGCCTTAAACTCTCTGAATCATCTTTCATTTTCCTTGAGATTGTCAGGAAAGAGAGTGAACAGAACTGGGCCACCGGCAGCAACCCCCATTAGGTGACGATTCCATCTGAAGAACCGATTAGCCAGTTTGCAATAGGAACAACAATAAAAGGGCGTTCTGCAAAACCCAATCAGAACATCCTAAGTCAGATGCCTTCACAGACGTCTCAGCAACGGGTGACAATGCGGCTCCCTTTATCCACCACAAAAGAAACCGAGTTAGGCTCATGAGATCGATTCGCCACAACGCCGTGTTGATGTTCATGAATGGTGCACCTTGCTTTTAACTCATAACGAATTGTAGCCCCTATCAGCTGTTCCAAGACTTAGGCCGGGATTGGTGTCCAGCTAACTAGCCCATAGTTACCCATGTCATCCTGCACCTGCATGGATGGATGGAGGGAAGGATAGACAGACAGATGGATCAATCAATGGATCAGACTAGCCCCTGGCTGATTTCACTGTGTCTCTCCAAGCCCCACCCTGTCCCAACGAGTTTGTCATGAAATAAAACTGCTGAATAAACAGTTATACGTTATTTTGAAATGTAGAAGGCCCTTTGTAAATTCATGGGGATCAATTTCACAACATTGTCCACACTTTGGCATGCAACTCATGATTGGCTGGGTGTTTGAGGTGCCCTGAGCCCCAGGTTCTCGGTCGGTGGCTCCCCACTGCGCCCCACCCCTTCTCCCCTCCACGCTGGAGCCTGCAGCTGGCCCCTGCTGCCCCACTATGCAAATTCCCCACACGGCTTCACACCTCCAGGATAATTTTAGCCAGGAGCTGCTGGGGCGAGCGGGGCCAGGGACCGAAAGCACCTCAGCGTGGAGCCTGGGGAAAGTCCCCACACTTGGGGATCAGCTGCTGCTGTTTGTTCTGGCCAGTGAGTGTACGGTCATCACCACCCCAGGGACAGAAATGTATCAGCCCAGCTACCTCCATACACACCCTTCTATCCATCCCGGGGCGCCCCACCCCAACCTGGAGAAAGGGTCTAGGACTCTGGTTTTACTGCGGGCTGGGAGGGGCTGGGAGCCAGGACTCCTGGGTTCTCTCCCCAGCTCTGGGAGGGGAGTGGGGGCTGGTGGTTAGAACAGGGAGAATGGGGACCCAGGACATTTTTATGATGGTGTTGGGCTGAGAACTGCAGCCCATGTCTCCCTCTCTGCTTCATTTACTTGGGGCCAGGCTATCACAAACCCCAGCAGCTCCCACTGTGGGTTGCTGAGGTCTGGGGAAACCTCCAGGTACAGATTCTATGTCACTGCCCATCACCCCGCTGTCTGGTGCTGCACTGGGGGAAGAGCGCATCACAGCCCCTGCCTCACTGAGAGCCCCTTTGCCCTGGGGCAGCAGCCCCCCATTCTCCGCTAGGCGGGGTGTCCTGCTCAGGGCCAGCTACATGGTATGGAGCTGGGAGTAGAGATCGCTGTGGGGGGGATCCCCAGTGGGTGAAAGTGGCTGGAGCATCCCTGCCCACCTCGTGAGCTGTGAACATCCCCCGGCACACACAGACTCTGGGCAGGACGGACAGACAGAGACAGAGGAGAGACAGACAGACAGTGAAGGGCCCAGAGAGACAGGCCCAGACAGACAGACAGACAGAGACAAGCCCAGACAGGCAGAGACAAGCCCAGATGGACAGACAGAGACAGACAGACAGACAAAGACAGGCCAGACAGACGAACAGCAGCCCCGCCACCCCTCGCCAGCCGATCGCCCAGGCTGAGCCGTTGCAGGGAGCTAGGGTGACCAGACAGCAAGTGTAAAAAATCGGGACGGGGGTGGGGGGTAATAGGAGCCTATATAAGAAAAAGCCCCCAAAATCAGGACTGTCCCTATAAAATCGGGACATCTGATCACCCTACAGGGAGCAGAGAAGCTCCTCCGACCCGGGCCCATGGGCAGAGTTCGAGGGAAGCACAGACCCTGGGCAGGTCGGCCCATCCAGAACAGACAGGGCGTCCACAGGGAGGGGCAGGTCAGCACTGAGCCCAGGCCCCTCCGGCCGCCTGCCTTGGACTCCACTGTCTGTCTGTCTGTCTCCTTCTGTCGTTTCTGCCCAAGGCTGCAAGCTGCCCACACTTGGCACTTATCGGCTGCAGATGTCAAAGTGCTTTACAAAGAAGGGCAGCCTCATTACTGCCACCACCCAGATGGGGAAACTGAGGCATGGGGGGGACATGAGTGACCCAAGTTCCCCCTCCCCGCCACAACTGGCCAATGGCAGAGCCAGGAATAGAGTCCCCTGACTCCCAGGCCACTCACACAAATGAGATTTCAGATCGCTGCGTGGTGGATCAAAGTCACACAAAGCAGGAAGGATCTGCCAGTGGCTTTCAGCTGCCTCAGCCCTGGGCGAACAGATGGCGTGTGAATCCCTGGGCAGCAACCGCCCTGGGTTAGAGATGGCTCAGCTCACGCCAGGGGGTTTCCAGCCACTAGCCACGTGGCCAGTGTGCTAAAAAAAAACCCTTGCAGGCAGAGATTCATTCGTAGATTTCCAGGCCCCCGGGAGGATCCTCCAGGCCAGCTTCCTGTCTCTCACAGGCCATAGGGTTTGCCCCAGAAGGTGGATTGAAGCATCTTCAGAAAGCTATTGAATCCCATCTTAAGGATCCCCAAGCTCTTTGGAGCAAGGATCATCTTTTAATGGGTGTCCAGCCAGAGCCCAGGACAACAGGGCCCTGATCTTGGTCAGGGTCTGGGCAGCGCCCGGAGCGATGGGGCCCTGACCTGGGCAGCGCACGGCGCAACGGGGCCCTGATCTCGGTCGGGGTCTGGCCAGCGCCTGGCATAACGGGGCCCTGATCTCAGTCGGGCTCTGGGCAGCGCCCAGCCTGATGGGGCCCTGATCTCAGCCGGGGTCTGGGCAGCACCCAGCACAATGGGGCCCTGATCTCGGTCAGGGTCTGGGCAGCGCCCAGTCTGATGGGGCCCTGATCCTGGGTCTGGCCAGCGCCTGGCACAATGGGGCCCTGATCTCGGTCGGGGTCTGGGCAACTCCTGGTGCAATGGGAGCCCAAAAAAAGTCATTTATTTACACCATATGCACCAGTCGCGATGCAGAATGGTCACATGCTGGCGAACCCCATGTGCCAGACACCAATGTCCAATTTCCCAGAGAGCAACCCCGCCCCACAAACTAACCCTAGTGATGTTATGACACAGCAGCAAATTCCCCTGCTGTTTGCAACAGGTGCTCCAACTGAAAAGCACGTCACAAAACCCTGAGCAAGGCCGCAGCCTCCTCCAGGACTGAGAACCCACTTGCAGGCTCCATAATGATTAAGTGTAACAGTGTCATCTAGTGGGGCCTGAGATCGACAGGGAAAGTTCACTGACCTGGAGAGTCATGTAAACTGGGATGGTCAAACAGAACCAAGCCCACTTCTGGGTCTAATCTAGGTTGGGTTCTTCTCAGTTCATGGGAAACCATTTCCAAGCGGCCGACCTGCTGTAAGTAGTCGATATCTCCGCATGCTTGGACTTTCTTCCTTCTTGGAGCAGAAAACGTAGGGCAGTCACAAAACAAAGCCCAGAGAAAATCGATCCCACCTCTGGGTCTAACCGGAGTTGGGTTCTTCTCAGTTCATGGGGAGACCACTTAGTTCTTCATAAACTTGTCCTGTTAGACTTCTCCATGAGGTCAACTTAACCCAAAACCCTGGGCTAATGACTCAAGAGACCCGGAGCCATTTCAAAAGGTCTTGGGACAGAATGATTATCAGACTGGGTCAAACCACTTCTCCTGGGTTCTCTCCCTGGCTCTGGGAGGGGGGTGGGAGCCAGGACTCCCGGGTTCTATCCCCAGCACTGAGAGGGGAGTGGGGTCTAGTGGGTAGAGCAGGGGGGGCTGGTAGCCAGGACTCCTGGGTTCATCTGCAGTTGGAAAAGGGAAACCAGGTCCTGTTATGGAGCCAGGACCTGACTCCATCTTCAGCTTCTTCTGCTGCCATGTGGCCATTTCTCACCAGTGCCCCCAGTCTAAAATAAAGTCCTGTTAACTCAACCCCAGCCCCAGGGGCCCTGCTGAGCCGTTGTCCCTTTAATTGGGTCATTTACTTTGTGCGTCGCTGCCCACCCCACTGCAGAGAAGGGGAGAAGCTTGTCAGGGGCAGGGCAGGGTCTCAGCCTGGGAGCCAGGATGTTGGGGTAGGATTTTATATTTGCATTAAAGGTCATACTTTATCCTGCCAGCCACCCTTTTTGAATAGCCAAAAGGAATGACCCCCTGGAGCACCGGGTTTAGGATAAGTTGTATTATAAAAAATGGGGTCTTGTTTTCTATATGCATTATAAACTTCCCTCTTGTCATTTCTTTGTTTTAAGGTTTAGTGAGTAAAAGACAGGGCCATGAACTGTGTCTATGTTAATTAACTTAAAGGAATGCTGAAGGCCCAAGCCACAGCGTGAACTGTTTTAATTATAAGATTTAGCAAGGCTTAATTTACAATGTCTTTTGCTCAGTACAAAACACTGCTGTTTATGTACCTTTGAAGGTCTCTGTAAAAGACTGGTTGCATGAATGAGGAGTGCATGCATCCAGAACAGATAAGGTGTGAAGGCCATTGTCGGAGCCAGATGGTCAAAAAAAAAAAGAATGAAAAAATTTAACAGATTTATCAATGCCAAAGAACCACCAATGCGCAGGCAGGACTGAGGGAAGACAGATTGACGACCCTAAGGTAAAGGCTGGCACCCCTAAAAACAAGACAATTAATTAAATCAAAAGAACAGAATGGCCCTTTGGAAGGTGCTTTAAAATGTTAACATCAAAAAAACACCAATTAAAAAGTAACTGTTCACAGACTAACCCAGCAAAATCCATAAACTTCAACAACAAGAAAAGACTGTAAGAACAGGGTGCTTGGCCATGGGACTTTGGGTTCGTCTTGCCACTACTCCAGGAGCATCTGATCGCAAGCAACAGAGCCCAGCTCCCCTCTGCAACCAATCTGGCTGGCCCCTCAATTAATCCAAACTCTGAACTAGTAGCTAGAAATCTCGACTGGCGGGAGAGTGCAAGGCGCGTGTGTGTGTGACTGAAAAGCACACGCCAGCTGCTGTATTCGCAATAAATGTGGCACTTTGCCCTCTCCCCTGTAAAAGATCTTGTGTGCTTTGTACGGCATCACAAGGACTCCTGGGTCCCCTCCCTGGCTCTGGGAGGGGACTGGGCTGTATAGGGCAGGGGAGTAGGAGCCAGGACTCCTGGGTTCCCTCCCTGGCTCGGGGAGGGGAGTGGGGTGTATGGAGCAGGGGGGTAGGAGCCCGGACTCCTGGGTTCTTGGGTTGGGAAGGGGAGGCAGAGTCAGTTCAGGACAGGCTGCCGCCATGTGGCCATTTCTCCCATTGCACCCACTCAAACCACAGGCCTCTTCAATACACCCGGCGTCCCCCGGGGCTCTTTAATTAGCTGTTTTCACTTCCCCATCCACTGCCTGGCCCATCGGTGTGAATCACAAAAACACCTCGGGGGCAGGGTCTGTGCCAGGCCTCCTGGGTTCTGCCCCCGTCTCGTGTTTTCCCCAGGAACTGAAGTTGGACCATGGGGGGTTGTATCTGGGGGTGGGAAAATGACTAAATGGGTGACACTGAGCAGTTGCCCACAGGGGAGGGATGAGAGTTCAGAGGGGGCCTAGGAGCCAGGACTCCTGGGTTCTTTCCCTGGCTCTGGGACGGGAGTGGGGGGCTAGTGGATGGAGGATGGGGCAGGATCGAGGACTCCTGGATTCTTTTACTGGCTCTGGGAGGGGAGTGGAGTCTGGTGGCTAGAGGAGGGGCTGGGAGCCAGGAGTCCTGTGGTCTTTCCCTGGCTTTGGAAAGGGAGCATAAGAATGGCCATACTTCGCCAGACCAAACGTCCATCTAGCCCGGTGTCCTGTCTTCCGACAGTGGCCAATGCCAGGTGCCCCAGAGGGAATTAACAGAACAGGGAATCACCAAGAGACCCATCCCCTGTCACCCAGTCCCAACATCTGGCAGCCCGAGCTCTGAAGCCACCTGGCACAGGGGGCTGCATCCCTGGCCAGCTTGGCCAATAGCCATCACTGGACCCAGCTTCCAGGAACGTGACTCACTGTGTGTCAAACCCCTTCTACTTCTGGCCTCAGCCCATCCCCTGGCAGTGAGTTCCACAGGTTAACTTGGCGCCATGGGAAGAAATATTTCCCTAGGTTTGTTTTAAAGCTGCCGCCTCTTCCTTTCATCGGGTGACCCCTAATTCTTGTGTTATGTGAAGGAGCGAATAACAAGGCCCTCATCACAGTCTCCGCCCCAGCCCTCTGCCGTGGGCCCACGGTCGCCCCTTCTCCCTGCCGAGCAGGCCCCGGCTTTGCCATCTCTCCTCACACGGAGCCCACTCCAGCCCCCGCAGCCTGGTTCTGGCCTTTCTCCCAGTGCCCTGGATCTGTGCGTGCGGGATGCCAGGGGTGGGCACTGGGATGCCAGGGGTGGGCACTGGGGTTTCCTGTCTCGTTCTCTCTCCTAACGCGCCGGGAGCTTTTCCGAGGGCGGCTGGGCAGCGAGCGGCTGTCTGCCGGGAATGAACCGTGGCTCCGAGATCTCTCGCGTGGCAGCAGCTAATTTAGCCCCCATCATTGTGTCTCTAGAGGGGGGGTATTTTTCCCATTGTACGTTACTTTGCATTTATCAGCACTGACTTTTGGGGCAGGTAGGAGGAGCCCGGACGCCTGGGTTCCGATTTTGGGAAGGGGAGACAGAGTCAGTCAGGAACCCAGGAGCTGCCTCATTTGTGGGCCTCTGCTGCCACCAAGTGGCCATTTCACCCATCGCACCCACGCTCAGCACAGGCCTCTTCGGCAACCCCAAAGGCCCCACAGTGACCTGACTCTGTAATTAGCTCCTTTCACTTCCCCATTCGCTGCAGGCTCATTGGGGCGACCCACAAAAACAACTCGGGCGCAGGGACTCCTGGGTTCTGCCCCATCTCGTGTTTTCCCCAGGAATTGAAGTTGGGGGGGGGATCGAATTTATGGGGGGTGGCGGTTCGGAAAATGACTAAATTGTCAACACTGTGACCACAGGGGAGGGATGGGATCCTGGACTCCTGGGTTCTCAACTCAGCTCTGGGAGCGGGGTGGGGTTTAGTGGTTAGAGCAGTGGGGGCTGGGAGCCAGGACTCCTGGGCCCATCTGCAGTTGGAAAAGGGAGACCAGGTCCTGTTATGGAGCCAGGACCTGACTCCATCTTCGGCCTCTGCTGCCCGCTTGTGGCCGCATCTCACCACTGCCCCCAGTCTAAAATAAAGTCCTGTTAACTCAACCCCAGCCCTCAGGGGCCCTGCTGAGCCGTTGTCTCTTTGTCAGGCATAGGGCAGAGTCTCAGCCTGGGAGCCCGGACTCCTGGGTTCTCTCCCTGGCTCTGGGAGGGGAGTGAGGTGGGGTCTGGTGGTCAGAGGAGGGGCTGGGAGCCGGGAGCCCTGAGCTCTATCCCTGGCTTTGGGGAGAGAATATAACAATGGCCAGACTGGGTCAGACCCAAGGTCCATCTAGTCCAGTATCCTGTCTGCCGACAGTGACCAATGCCAGGTGTCCCAGAGGGAATGAACAGAACAGGGAATCCTGAAGTGATCCGTCCCCCCTCGCCATGCCCAGCATCTGGCAGTCAGAGCTTTGGGGACACCCAGCACAGGGGGCTGTGTCCCTGACCAGCTTGCCAAGAGCCATCGCTGGACCACACCTCCAGGAATGTGGCTCATTCTGTTTCAAACCCTCTTCTACTTCTGGCCTCAGCCCATCCCCTGGCAGTGAGTTCCACAGGTTAACTGAAATCCTGCCTGCTGGAAACCTGCTGCATGTTCATGAGCTCCCAGTTTGTGTCAGCCCTAGTCACAGTCTCCGGCCCAGCCCTCTGCCGTGGGCCCGCGGTCGCCCCTTCTCCCTTCTGAGCAGGCCCCGGCTTTGCCATCTCTGCTCACAGGGAGCCCACTCCAGCCCCCACAGCCTGGTTCTGGCCTTTCTCCCAGTGCCCTGGATCTGTGCGTGCGGGATGCCAGGGGTGGGCATTGGGATGCCAGGGGTCAGCAATGGGGTTTCCTGTCTCGTTCTCTCTCCTAACGCGCCCGGAGCTTTTCCGAGGGCGGCTGGGCAGCGAGCGGCTGTCTGCCGGGAATGAACCGTGGCTCAGAGACGTAGGAGGAGCCCGGATGCCTGGGTTCTCTCCCTGGCTCGGGGAGGGGAGTGGGCTGTATGGGGCAGGGGGGTAGGAGCCCGGACTCCTGGGTTCTTGGGTTGGGAAGGGGAGGCAGAGTCAGTTCAGGACAGGCTGCCGCCTAGTGGCCATTTCTCCCATTGCACCCACTCAAACCACAGGCCTCTTCAATACACCCGGCGTCCCCCGGGGCTCTTTAATTAGCTGTTTTCACTTCCCCATCCACTCCTGGCCCATCGGTGTGAATCACAAAAACACCTTGGGGGCGGAGTCTGAGCCTGGGAGCCAGGACGCCTGGGTTCTCTCCCTGGCTCTGGGAGGGAAGTGGGGGCTGTTGGTTAGAGGAGGAGCTGGGAGCCAGGAGTCTTGTGGTCTATCCCCGACTTGACCAATAGCCATCGCTGGACCCAGGAACATGGCTCATTGTGTGTCAAAACCCTTTTGGTCTCACATGATCCCCTGGCAGTGAGTTCCACAGGTTAACCATGTGGCGGAGGAAGAAATACTTCTCTACATTTGTTCAGTTCATCGGGCGACCCCTGGTTCTTGTGTTATATGAACGGCCCTAGTCACTGTCTCTGCCTCAGGTTTACAGCCCTCTGCCGTGTCTTCTGCCCACTGAGCAGTCTGGCACCGTATCCTCTGCCCTCAGACGGAGGCCGCTCCGGCCCCTGCAGCATTTTATTCCCAAGGGTCCCAGACTCACCTGAGACTCTGTCATTAGCTCTCAGAGCAGCAGCTGTGTTAGTCTGATTCCGCAGAAAGAACAGGGGGACTTGTGGCACCTTAGAGACTATTTGAGCATAAGCTTTCTTGAGCTACAGCTCACTTCATTGGATGCATACAGTGGAAAATACAGTGGGGAGATTTATATACACACAGAACATGAAACAATCGTGCTGCTTCCCTCTTTTGGTTTTAGACCTTTAGGAGACGTCTCCCCTGGTCTACTCGGGCCCAGGCCTTAGCCTGCAAATCTCATTGGTGGCTGAAAGTCCTGGGTTCCTGTTCTCCCAAGCTCACAGGACCGGTGAGGCTTCACACACTGGCAGGACTGGAAACGTGAGGAGAGACGCTGGTGGGACCACATATCGGAGGTGCCTCCCAGCGCTGGAGCAGCTCCCAGGCCTGATGCCCCCCTGCAGGGTTCTTATCTCCATCTAGCTGAGGCATAGGGAATCTGTGGCAGGAGCAGGGAATTGAGCCCTGTCTTGGGTTAGTGCCAACCCCTAACCACTAGCCCATGCTTCCTCTCAGATACCCCAGCCACTGGATGCAGCACTGAGGTGGGATTTGGTAGCTGCTTTCAACTACCTGAGAGGGGGTTCCATAGAGGATGGCTCTGGACTGCTCTCAGTGGTAGCAGAGGACAGAACAAGGAGCAATGGTCTCAAGTTGCAGTGGGGGAGGTTTAGGTTGGATATTAGGAAAAACTTTTTCACGAGGAGGGTGGTGAAGCCCTGGACTGGGTTCCCTAGGGAGGGGGTGGAGTCTCCTTCCTTGGATATTTTTAAGGCCCAGCTTGACAGAGCCCTGGCTGGGATGATTTCGTTGGGGATGGTCCTGCTTTGAGCAGGGGTTGGACTAGAACCTCCCGAGGTCCCTTCCCAGCCCGGGTTCTAGGATTCTGTGATTCTAGCGGGTGTTACCCCAGAGTGACCAGGTCAGGAGAGCTATTACCAGCCGGGGGGGTTGTAGTGATAATCAAGGCGGGCCATTTCCAGCAGGCGACAAGAACAGCTGAGGAAGGGGGAACGGGGGGGGGGGAATAAACCAGGGGAAATAGTTTTACTTTGTGTAATGACCCATCCACTCCCAGTCTCTGTTCAAGCCTAAGTTAATTGTATCCAGCGTGCAAATTAATTCCCGTTCAGCCGTCTCTGGCCGGAGCGGGTTGCTGAAGGTTTCTGTTGGGGACTCGCCGGTCTGGGGCCCGCGGCCGAGCGGCCGGGGCGGTGGACGTGCCCCCGCCTGGGGTGGGGCTGTGCCAGTCCCCGGCGTCCGGAGTGTGTCCCGGAGTCTCCGGCGCCGGGAGGGTCCGGCTGGCCAGCGGGCGTGGCGGGGGCACTGCGGGAGCCCGGACTCCTGGGTTCTCTCCCCGGCCCTGGGAAGGGGGAGGGGGCAAGTGGCTGCCGGGGGGGAGGCCGCGGGGCCGGTCCCTTTAAGACCGGTATAAGTCTGAGGTCACATTTTGGGGACACATCCAATATGGCTGCCTCCAGGGCGCCCTCAGGCCGGTGGCCGGCGAGGGGCCCCCTTGCCCTCACCTAAAATGGCCTCAAGAGTCCTTTGCCAAAATTAAATATGGCTGCCGCCATGCACCCAAAGGCACATCTGCGCAGGGCAGACCACACTCAAAATGGCCGCCACCCCTGCCCTTAGCCACGCTTTGCCACATTCACTATGGCTGCCGGCGGACATCCGGTCAATGGAGGCGTTGCCCTTTCTCCATATGGCCGCCTTTGGTAACAAATCATGTGACCATGCCTTCAGCCAACATGGCCGCCTTCCGAACACGCACGCGCGCCAGCCCTTTCGCATCATGGTTGCCTCTTCAGAGTACTGGGACGCTGCCCTCATTCAATATGGCTGACACACGCCGCGGACGGACGCCGCCAGCCAGGACGGCGCCCACGCCCACGCGTACGCGTTGCCGGGTTGTTGCCACCATCGAAGATGGCCGCTGCCCATAATCCGGAGGTGGGGATACTGCCCGCACTCAAGATGGCGCCTGGCTGTACCAACACGTGATGCGTGCCCATAAACAACATGGCTGCGCTCGCTTCGCCACGGCGTCGCATGCACCACTGCGCTGGCTCAGAAGGCGGGCGCGCGCCGGGGGGCGGCTCCTCCCCGGGAACATGGCGGCTTGTGCGGCTGCGAGGCGGGGCTGGCGCCGGCTGGGACCCCCGGGGCTCGTCCCGCTCCTCAGGGGGCTCCACACGCAGGTGGGATCCGGGGGCACCCTGTGACGTCACAGCGGTCATGACCTTAGGGAAGCGGGGCGGGGGGACCCCGGGGGTCACGTGGTCTGGGGCTTGGGACCCGCCGCGGCTGTCATCTCGGTGCTTTAGAGGTCGAAGGTCGTGACCTCTGAGGTGGGGGAGCACGAGGGGTCCGCGGGCATGACCCCGCTGGTGACGACACGGAAAAGGGAAAGACACGCCCCCTTGGGGCTTAACCTGCGATCAGCCTGGGGACAAAGGTCATGGGGTCAAAGGTCTCTGGGAGCAGGGGTCGTGACCCTCCCCTCGGGGTTCACAGGTGACCAGGGGGAGCCCTGATGCTTGGCATGACGAGGTCAAAGGTCACCGATCCCTTCCCCCTTTTCTCCCCCTAGGTCTACAGGGGCGGGGCCCCCTCTGCCTGGCTCCATGGAAACGCCCCGCGTGGGGCTCCCCTGCGCCCCCGACTCACCCTGCGGCCGCCCCCGGCCCGGTGCCAGAGCAGCGCGGCCCAGGTGAGGGGCTGCGGGTCGGGAGTGAGGGGCAGCGGTGGGGGGGCAGGGCTGGGCTGGCAGGGGGCTGCAGGTCGGGAGTGAGGGGCAGCGGTGGATGGGGGGGCAGGGCTGGGCTGGCAGGGGGCTGCGGGTCGGGAGTGAGGGGCAGCGGTGGATGGGGGGACAGGGCTGGGCTGGCAGGGGGCTGCGGGTCGGGAGTGAGGGGCACTTTTGGGGCAGGGCCAGGCTGGTGCTGTGGGTTGAGAGCGAGGGGTGCCTCTGTCTCATTGTCTTCTCTCCCCAGGTACTGCCCCCCGCGGCTGCTCCGCCCCCAGCCCTGGGGGGCACGGTGCCCGGGGGGGAGCTGGCGGAGGTGCCGGAGCTGGGGCTGGCAGAGCTGGGGCTCGGCTCCTACACGCCCGTGGGGCTGATCCAGAACCTGCTGGAGTTCCTGCACGCCGACCTGGGGCTGCCCTGGTGGGGCGCCATTGTGGCCGGTGAGGGGCATGCTGGGATAGCGGGGCGCTGGGTGTCACCCCCAGGTCCGGAGAGAGCTACCAACAATGCACTGTGGGTAACACTCCCCCGCAAAGTATGGGGGCAGCCTGTGCAGTGCATTGTGGGTAATCCTATCTCCCCCACCAGGCCCGGGGGAGGTCTGCCCATTGCCTTGTGGGTAACGCTCTCTTCTCCAGGCACGTGGGGGCGCGCTGCCCGGTGCCTTGTGGGTAACACTCTCTTCTCCAGGCACATGGGGGTGCGCTGCCCGGTGCATTCTGGGTAACGCTCTCTTCTCCAGGCACGTGGGGGCGCGCTGCCCGGTGCATTGTGGGTAACGCTCTCTTCTCCAGGCACGTGGGGGGCGCGCTGCCCGGTGCATTGTGGGTAACGCTCTCTTCTCCAGGCACGTGGGGGCGCGCTGCCCGGTGCATTGTGGGTAACGCTCTCTTCTCCAGGCACGGTGGCGGCGCGCTGCCTGGTGCATTGTGGGTAACGCTCTCTTCTCCAGGCACGGTGGCGGCGCGCTGCCCGGTGCATTGTGAGTAACGCTCTCTTCTCCAGGCACGTGGGGGCGCGCTGCCGGGTGCATTGTGGGTAACGCTCTCTTCTCCAGGCACGGTGGCGGCACACTGCCCGGTGCATTGTGGGTAACGCTCTCTTCTCCAGGCACGTGGGGGCGCGCTGCTGGGTGCATTGTGGGTAACGCTCTCTTCTCCAGGCACGTGGGGGTGCGCTGCCCGGTGCATTGTGAGTAACGCTCTCTTCTCCAGGCACGTGGGGGCGCGCTGCCCGGTGCCTTGTGGGTAACGCTCTCTTCTCCAGGCACGTGGGGGTGCGCTGCCCGGTGCATTCTGGGTAACGCTCTCTTCTCCAGGCACGTGGGGGCGCGCTGCCCGGTGCATTGTGGGTAACGCTCTCTTCTCCAGGCACGTGGGGGGCGCGCTGCCCGGTGCATTCTGGGTAACGCTCTCTTCTCCAGGCACGTGGGGGGCGCGCTGCCCGGTGCATTCTGGGTAACGCTCTCTTCTCCAGGCACGTGGGGGGCGCGCTGCCCGGTGCATTGTGGGTAACGCTCTCTTCTCCAGGCACGTGGGGGCGCGCTGCTGGGTGCATTGTGGGTAACGCTCTCTTCTCCAGGCACGGTGGCGGCACGCTGCCCTGTGCATTGTGGGTAACGCTCTCTTCTCCAGGCACGTGGGGGCGCGCTGCCGGGTGCATTGTGGGTAACGCTCTCTTCTCCAGGCACGGTGGCGGCACGCTGCCTGGTCTTCCCGCTCATCGTGAAGGGGCAGCGGGAGGCCGCCAAGCTGAACAACCACCTGCCCGAGATCACCCGGCTCACGCAGCGCATGCAGGACGCCAAGCGCTCCGGCAACCAGTTTGAGTGTGAGGGCTGGGGGCAGAGCCAAGGGAGGGGGAGGGACCTGGGATGGGTGGGGAGATAAGGGGGATGGAGACAAGGGATGGGGGTAGAAATTTGGCAGGAAGTGGGTGGAGTCAGCAAGAGGGGGAGGAGCCTGAGGGTTGAAGGGTGGAGTCTAGAGCCAAGGGCGGGGCTTGGGAGCCAGGAAGGTGATGCCTGGGGTCAAGCCTAAGGGCCTCCGAGATAGTGCAGACATTGGGAGGGGGAGGAGCTTGGGGGCTTTAGGGGAGGGGGTTTGTGGAGGGCTGAGAGATCAGAGCCGAGCCCCTAACTCCCCCTTCCTCCCCCCAGTCTCCAAGTTGTATTCGGAACTGAATCTGTACCAGAAGGCCCACGACGTCAACCCCCTACGGGGGTTCCTGGTGCCCCTCGTCCAGGTAAGGCTCCGCCCCCTGCCTAAGGCCCCGCCCTGCCCCTCACTGCTGACCCGCAGCCCCCTGCTAGTCCAGCCCCGCCAGTGCCCCTCACTCACGACCTGCAGCCCCTGCTAGCCTGGCCCTGCCGGTGCCCCTTACTCCCAACCCACAGCCCCCCATCTCTCCATGGCTCTGACCCTCGTCTCTGCCCCTGCTCCAGGCCCCCGTCTTTATCTCCTTTTTCATCGCACTGCGGGAGATGGCCGCCCTGCCCGTGCCCAGCATGCAGAGCGGCGGCCTGGCGTGGTTCGTGGATCTGACGGCAGCCGACCCCCTCTACGTCCTGCCCCTCGTCGTCACCGGCACCATGTGGCTTATCCTGGAGGTGAGCCTGGGGGGGGGGTGCGGTAGTGTAGGACCTACACGAAACAAGGGAGCCAGGAGCTGGCTGTAAACGGGCGAAGGGCAGGACTGTGCTCATTACGCTGGAGCGCCCCCGCTGCCTGGGAGAGGGATGAAAATAATATAGGACCTACAATAAAGAAAGAGCGGTGGGGCTCCTGTAAACGCACTGGGAAGGGAAGCGGGGGGTGAAGGGCGGGGCTCTGCTCTCGCACTCCTGGCTGGCCAGCAGAGGAATGACGATCGCGTAGGACCTACAGTAATATGCTAGAAAGGATCATAAATAACGGGCCAGTTGGTGGCTGTACCCAGCTGGCCAGGGCAGGACAGTAATAGTGTAGGGCCTACAGGAAACAACGAGCCAGTTGGCTGCTCTGGCCTGGGGTGTTACAAGAATACTAGAGGGCCTACAGGAAACGAGCCTCAGTTGGGTTGCTTTTCATTTGTGTTAAGGAAAAGTTAGCCCATGTGACTCCATTTTGGTTTGGGGCCCACCATTGTTTAAATGCCAGCACATCATACACCAGGAGGAGTAATCCTTAGATATTGAATCCCTGTGAAAATCCTCCTCCTTGTCTCCAGCCTGCCTTGACTCCCAGTATCTGGTTTTTGTCAGTCTCTAACTCCCTGTCTCTTGGCCTTGATGTGAGGCCTCCCATCCTGATAATAAAAGTTACTGATGCATAGCTTTAGGACCATGCTGTGTAATTAACATACTGGTATAGCACGAGGAATGCACCAAGCAGGGATAGGTGGTAGATAAGACAAGGGTTTGTTTATTGGCTAAGGTTTCCAATGCACGAGGGCAACATGCTTTGCTAAAAGGTATATAACCTTTGTATAATTTGCATTCAGGGTCCCCTCCTGGCTAGCAGGGGGGCACCACGCTCGAGCGTAATAAACTTAGTGTCTTTTGGGAACTCTGCAGTTGTGGACTTTGTTTCTGTGCCTCAGCCTAGATTCGAACTGTGCGTGACCTATCAGGTATAATTCGTAGCACTTGTGTGCGTGTCCTACCAGGTGTAATTCGTAACATTTGGTGGGGGCATCTCTGGGGGTGGCACCTGTCTCTAACCCTGCCCCCTATGTGTTCCCCCCCACCCCCGGCAGCTGGGGGCGGAGTCCGGGGTGGACAACCCCAACCTGAAGGTGATGAAGACGGTTTTCCGGGTGATGCCGCTGGTGATCCTGCCACTGACCATCAGCTTCCCCACGGTGAGAGCCTCGTGGGGGGGAGAAGGACGGAGGGGGCCTGGCCCCGATCTCCCCCCGGCACCCACCTGACACTGCCCCGTCTCCCCCAGGCCGTCTTCACCTACTGGCTGACATCCAACCTGTTCTCCCTGGCGCAGGTCGGGCTCCTGCGGGTCCCGGCCATCCGCGCCCGGCTCCACATCCCCGACCGCGTCCAGCATGACCCGGCCCTGCTGCCCGCGCGCCAGGGCTTTGTCCAGAGCCTGCGGGCCGGTGAGTGACCCGGGGGGGCGGGGGAGGAGGGCTCAGCACAGGCGGGGGCTAACCCCTCCCTCCCGTCCCGCGCAGGCTGGAAGGACGCCCAGCTGGCCCAGCAGCTGCAGGAGCGCGAGCGGCGGGTCAAGAATCACCTCGCCCTGGCCGCAAAAGGTCCGTGCCCCCCCCCCCCCAACCCCTGCAACTATGGGACCCCCCTGCATGCTCGGGCCACTGCCCCAGAGGGGTGTCCCCCCCACCCCATCTCACCCCATCTCTCCCCCTAGGACCTCTGCGCCAGACCTTCTCCCACAACCCCTTGCAGCAGAAGGAGGGTGGGGCCAGTAGCACCAGCTCCAGCCCCCGCCCAAAGAGGCCCTGGCAGGACACGCTGGGCTGAGACCTGCCCCACAGACATCGCTGGACCCCCAGGACCTCAGAACCGCCACCAGTGGGCACCCACCTCTCCCCAATCCGGACTCTGCTCAGGGGGTGGGTCTGAGCCAATAAAGGACTCATCACCCACCCGCTGGTGCCATTGGAATCTGCTTGGGAGGTGGGGGGTAGGGTTGGAGACCCCTCTACTACTGGGGGGCAGGGGAGTGCGCAGACTGAGGTCTTGTTGGGGGGAGCGTGGGGGCGAGATTGAGGGGCTCGTTCCCAGGTTGGGGGACAGGAGGCAGAAGGGGCTATGGGGCAGGAGAGAGGCAGGGAGCACAGTGCATGGGGGGAACTGGGAAGCCAGTGGTAGGGCAGAGGAGGAGGAAGGGGATCTCCGGGGGGAGAGGTGGGGTTCTCTGGGGGAGGCCAGGGAGCGGACAGATGACACCCGGAGCCGGCTGTGACTGGAGTGATGCTGGTTTATTGGTAGCAGCTGCTTTCGAGGCAAGGGCGGGGCTGGTGGTGCCCCGACACCAGGGCCGAGGGGGCCAATAAATTAAAGAGGAGGAGTGGGTCTGGGGGGGAGGGAAGGTGCCCCTTCCCCACTGGCTCCGTCACTGGGATTTGGGGCGACTGTCGTCAGGGTCCAGCTCCGTCACCACGGCCCGGCACAGCAGCTGGATGTGGCGGGAGACGCCGGCTGCAGAGAGAGCGGGACAGTTAGTGGGGGCTGTGGGTCAGGAGTGAGGGGCATAGTACGGCTGGGGGGGTCCAAGGCTGGGCTAGCAGGGGCTGCGGGTCAGGAGTGAGGGGCACCGGGCTGGGCTGGCGGGGGCTGCGGGTCGGGCGCGGGGGGCACCAGGGGGGCTGTGGTCGGGAGCGAGGGGGGCTGGGGGGCTGCGGGTCGGGAGCGTGGGGGGCCGGGGGGTTGCGGGGGGTGCCGGCGGGGCTGGGGGGCTGCGGGTCGGGAGCGTGGGGGGCCGGGGGGTTGCGGGTCGGGCGCGGGGGGGGCCGGGGGGCTGCGGGTCGGGCGCGGGGGGGGCCGGCGGGTCTCACTCACCCACGGCTGCCCGCAGCCAGCGGGGCCGGCGGGTGTCCGGGCTCCGCACCAGCAGGAAGTAGACGGGCAGCCCTGAGAGCGCGATGCCGATGCCGATGAGCGAGTTGAGGGGGTCGGTGTAGAGCGGGACGGCCACCAGGAACACGGTGCACAGGCAGAAAAACAGCGGGAAGACGATGCTCAACTGGGGAGACAGCCAGGGGGTGAGCGGCCGCCCCGGGGCACGGCGGGGCCGGGGGGCGAGGGGAGAGCGGCCGCCCCGGGGCACGGCGGGGCCGGGGGGCGAGGGGAGAGCGGCCGCCCCGGGGCACGGCGGGGCCGGGGGGCGAGGGGAGAGCGGCCGCCCCGGGGCACGGCGGGGCCGGGGGGCGAGGGGAGAGCGGCCGCCCCGGGGCACGGCGGGGCCGGGGGGCGAGGGGAGAGCGGCCGCCCCGGGGCACGGCGGGGCCGGGGGGCGAGGGGAGAGCGGCCGCCCCGGGGCACGGCGGGGCCGGGGGGCGAGGGGAGAGCGGCCGCCCCGGGGCACGGCGGGGCCGGGGGGCGAGGGGAGAGCGGCCGCCCCGGGGCACGGCGGGGCCGGGGGGCGAGGGGAGAGCGGCCGCCCCGGGGCACGGCGGGGCCGGGGGGCGAGGGGAGAGCGGCCGCCCCGGGGCACGGCGGGGCCGGGGGGCGAGGGGAGAGCGGCCGCCCCGGGGCACGGCGGGGCCGGGGGGCGAGGGGAGAGCGGCCGCCCCGGGGCACGGCGGGGCCGGGGGGCGAGGGGAGAGCGGCCGCCCCGGGGCACGGCGGGGCCGGGGGGCGAGGGGAGAGCGGCCGCCCCGGGGCACGGCGGGGCCGGGGGGCCAGGGGAGAGCGGCCGCCCCGGGGCACGGCGGGGCCGGGGGGCCAGGGGAGAGCGGCCGCCCCGGGGCACGGCGGGGCCGGGGGGCCAGGGGAGAGCGGCCGCCCCGGGGCACGGCGGGGCCGGGGGGCCAGGGGAGAGCGGCCGCCCCGGGGCACGGCGGGACTGGGGGGTGAGCGGCCGCCCCGGGGCACGGCGGGGCCGGGGGGCGAGGGGAGAGCGGCCGCCCCGGGGCACGGCGGGACCGGGGGGCCAGGGGAGAGCGGCCGCCCCGGGGCACGGCGGGACTGGGGGGCGAGGGGGTGAGCGGCCGCCCCGGGGCACGGCGGGGCCGGGGGCCGGGGGGCCGCCCCGGGGCACGGCGGGACCGGGGGGCGAGGGGAGAGCGGCCGCCCCGGGGCCGGGGGGCGAGGGGAGAGCGGCCGCCCCGGGGCCGGGGGGCGAGGGGAGAGCGGCCGCCCCGGGGCCGGGGGGCGAGGGGAGAGCGGCCGCCCCGGGGCACGGCGGGACCGGGGGGCGAGGGGAGAGCGGCCGCCCCGGGGCCGGGGGGCGAGGGGAGAGCGGCCGCCCCGGGGCACGGCGGGGCCGGGGGGCCAGGGGGCGAGCGGCCGCCCCGGGGCACGGCGGGGCCGGGGGGCGAGGGGAGAGCGGCCGCCCCGGGGCACGGCGGGACTGGGGGGCCAGGGGAGAGCGGCCGCCCCGGGGCCGGGGGGCGAGGGGAGAGCGGCCGCCCCGGGGCATTGTGGGCCAAGAAGGGAGCCCATGGGGGGAGACGCTGCCCCAAGGCATTGTGGGATGGGCAGGGAGTCAGAGGGGGAGACACTGCCCCCAGAGGATTGTGGGAGGGGGTGGGGCCTTACCTTGAGTGGGCGGGGCCTGTCGGGCTCCTTCCAGCGCAGGTAGAGCTGCCCGGCGATGGACAGGCCCACGAAGAACCAGTAGCTGAAGCTGTAGTAGTTGATGAGCTGGAAGATGTCCTCCACGCAGAGATAGACCAGAGCCATGGCCCCCTGGGAGAGGGGGAGACCCCCCTCAGGGAGATGGACTGACCCAAGGGGGACACACCCCTCCCAAGACAGGGCGATGGACTGACCTTTGGGACAACCCTCCCCATTGGGGTAATGGGCTGACCCACAGGAACACACCCCCCCTTAGAGACAGGGCAATGGACTGATCCGTGGGATAGTGCCCCCCCCCATCAGGGGCATGGATGGACTGTCCCAAGGGATGCCCTCAAGCGTGGGTGGTGGAGGGAATGGACTGACCTGACTCCTGCCCCCACTAGCTCAGGCAAATGGATTTTCCCATTGCATTCCACAACCCCTGGGCCTCCAGGAAAACTGGACTCTTCCAGGGTGTGAAATCTGCCCTTGTGGGGTGGTGTCTCCCATAACCCATCGTGGTCTGTAGTCTGTCCCTTTCCCCCACCCTTGCCCCTAGCCGTGATCTGGCCCATGGGTATGATCGGTCCCATGGCAAACCCTGGGGGATGGTCTGGCCCGTGGCCACAGCTGTGGTCTATCCCATACCCCCCCATGGGGAATGGTCCGTCCCATGGCCACAGTCATGGTCCATCCCGTGGCTCCTGACGTGGTCCATCCCATACTCCCCCATGGGGAATGGTCCATCCCGAGGCCCCAGCCGTGGTCCATCCCATACCCCCCCACGGGGAATGGTCTGGCCCGTGGCCCCAGCCGTGGTCCATCCCATACCCCCCCACGGGGGATGGTCCATCCCGCGCCCCCCCGGCGCGTGGGGCTCACGTTGAAGAGCAGGGCCGGCACGGGGGTGAATCGCTCCACGTGGATCATGCAGAGGGCGTCGGGCAGGTGCCCCTCCCGCGAGCCCACGAAAAACAGCCTGGGGCAGAGCAGAGTGTCAGGGGGTGTGGGGTGCAGAGGGGCTGGGGGTCGTGGGGGTGGGGGGCACTCAGGGTCTGGGGGTCACGGGAGGGGGATGCCAGGGGCTGCGGGTCAGGGGTGGGGGCACTGTGGGGCTGCACTGGGGGCTGCGGGATGGGGGCACAGAGGGGCTGCAGGGTGGGGGGCAGGGGGTGCCGGGGGGCACTGGGGGGCTGCAGGTTGGAGGCAGAGGGCTGCAGGACGGGGGCTGCGGGGTGGGGGAGCTGTGGGGCGTGGGGGCACTGGGGGGCTGCAGGTCGGAGGCAGGGGGCACTGGGGGCCGTGGGACGGGGACTGGTGGGGGCTGCGGGGCAGGGGGGGCTGCAGGTCCGAGGCAGGGGGCACTGGGGGCTGCGGGGTGGGGGGACTGGGGGGTGGGGGGGCACCTGGATGCGGCGAGGATGGAGGCGTTCAGTCCCCCGAAGCAGGACAGGGCCACGGCCAGGGGGATGGTCCAGTTGAAGATGCCGAAGACACGGTCGGCGAAGCTCTGTGGGGAGACGGGGGGTGAGAGCCCGGCCGGGGGGTCCCCCCACGCCCTGCCCCCCGCCCCCCGCTACTCACCACAGCCACGGCGTCGCTGGCCAGCAGCTCGCCGGGCGCCAGCACCGTGTAATAGGCCACGTTGGTCAGCAGGTAAATGGCCGTCACCACCGGCATGGAGACCCCGATGGCCAGCGGCAGGTTCCTGGGGCCGGAGCCAGGTCAGAGCTGGAGCCTCGCAGCTGGTCAGCCCTGGCCCCCCCGAACCCCTCACCTCCCTCCCTGGCCCCCCACGAACCCCCTCGCCTCCCGCCCCCCCATGTACCCCCTCGCCTCCCGTCCCTGCCCCCCATGAACCCCCCCTCGCCTCCCAGCCCAGCCCCCCACAGCCCCTCCTCACCTCCCAACATGCCCCCCAAGTCCCCTCCCACCCCGGCCCCCCCACACCTCCCCATCACCTCCCAACCCGACTCCTGCACAGACCCCCCTCCAACCTCCCAAACCAGCCCCCCATGGACTCCCCACGGGCCCCCTGCACTCACCTCCCAACCCCCTCAGTCCTTGCAACTCACTGACCCTGGGGCGTCCCAATGAGGAGCCCCCGGTCCAATCCCCGAGGCAGCTTGGGGGCCAACATGCCAGGTGGGGAGTTAAACACCCCGCAAATGAAGTGGGGCAACAGAGCGAAGGGAAAGCCCAAGACCCTTCTTCCTGGAGCAGCCCCCCTCTGCTCCCCAGTCACGGGGGGGGCGCCATGGCTCCAGGCCGCACCCCCTGCCCCACAGGCTGGGGGACGGGTCAGGTCCCAGCTCAGTAGTGGCAGGGGGGATCTATGGGGCAGGCTGAGGATGGGTCACGCACCAGCTCAGCGGGGGCAGATCTATGGGGCAAGCTGCAGGGGTGGGACCGGTCCAAGCTCAGCGGGGCCAGATCTGTGGGGCAGGCCCGGCCCCCAGGGAGCAGCACCCACCTCTCGGGGTCCTTGATCTCCTCAGTGACGAAGTTGAGGGTGTCCCAGCCCGAGTAGGAGAAGAGGGCCGAGTAGAGGGCCAGGGCCAGGTCCCCCACGGCCAGCGAGGAGCCCGCGAAGGGGTCAGCGAAGTGCTCGGAGTGTCCTGCAGGGGGAGGCAGGGAGTCGGCCGGCTGGGGGGCACGGGCAGGGCTGTGGGGGGCACAGGCTGTGGGTCGGGGGGTGAGGGGCGCCGGGGGCCGGGGCTGAGGGCCCCCGGGGGCCGGGCCAGCAGGGGGTGAGGGCCCCCGGGGGCAGGGCCGGCGAGGGGCCCCGGGGCGGGGCTGAGGGGCCCCGGGGGCAGGGCCAGCAGGGGGTGAGGGCCCCCGGGGGCAGGGCCGGCGAGGGGCCCCGGGGCGGGGCTGAGGGGCTCCGGGGGCAGGGCCGGCGAGGGGCCCCGGGGCGGGGCTGAGGGGCCCCGGGGGCAGGGCCGGGGGGCACCGGCTGCCCTACCCTGTGCCAGGCGCACGACGCCGGCGACGATCACGGCCAGCAGCGCCAGCAGCTTGGCGTAGGTGGAGACGTCCTGCACCCGCGTCCCCCATTTCACGTAGGCGCAATTAACGAACGTCAGGAGACCTGGGGGGACAAGAGAGCGTGAGACCCCCTGAGTCGCCCCAGAGCCCCCTGCACGCCCCGGATGCCTGGGTTCTTTCCTGTCTCCCAGAGAGGAGTGGCGGCTCGTGGTTAGAGCGGGGCATGGGGGCTGGGAGCCAGGACTCCTGGGTCCTCTCCCTGGCGCTGGGAGGGGAGTAGGGGCTGGTGGGTCAGAGCAGGGGGCCCTAGGAGCCCGGACTCCTGGGTCCTCTCCCTGGCGCTGGGCCCCACACCCCTCCCTGTTGTTTTCCTCCACTTCCTGTCAGCCTTGATCTTTCCCCAGGCGTGTTGTGACTGGGAGACTCATAAACCCGGCTGGACCCGGCCCGGGGGAGGGGGGGGCCGGTGCCCCCCCCCCCCATCCTGGCGCTGGGCCCTGGGGGCTGGGCCAAGCACCGGGGGCAGCCAGGGACAAGGCCAGAGATTCCTGCCCCTCTCCGGCTGGGCCCAGACACACCCGCCCCACGGCCCCCCACGGGCCCAGCCCTGCCCCCACCCGCCCCCCATGCCCCTCACTCCCGTCCCATGGCCCCCTACGGGCCTGGCCCTGCCCCCCACCCGCCCCCCACTCCCGCCCCACAGCCCCCCACGGGGCCGGCCCTGCCCCTCACCCCCACCCCATGGCCCCCCACGGGTCCCTACGGGCCTGGCCCTGCCCCCCACCCGCCCCCCATTCCCCTCACTCCTGACCCACGGCCCCCCACGGGCCTGGTCCTGCCCCCCACCCGCCCTCCATGCCCCTCACTCCTGCCCCATGGCCCCCTCCCGCCCTGGCCCTGCCCCCCACCCGCCTGCCATGCCCCTCACTCCCACCCCGCAGCCCCCTCCCGGCCTGGGCCTGCCCCCCACCCGCCCGCCATGCCCCTCACTCCCACCCCACAGCCCCCTCCCGGCCTGGCCCTGCCCCCCACCCGCCCGCCATGCCCCTCACTCCCGACCCGCAGCCCCTGCCGTCCCAGCCCCCCATGCAGGCCCGCGTGACGGGGTGGTGCAATGTGGGGGCCTGACTTGGCGTTTTCCGGCAGCTGGATCCGGCAATGAATCCCCGACTCAGCAGCGGGGCCATCAGCCGAGCCCAGCCCACAACCCCCTGACCCCCGTGGGCTCAGCCGGCCGGACAGAGCCCCACACTCGCCAAGCCCAGCATCCCTCCGCCGCGGGCTCCGAGTGCGGGCTGGGAGCCAGGACGCCGGGGTTCCTTCTCTGCCAGTGGGGGTTTCCTACAGGGTTGGAGGAGTCCAAGGAGCGAGACTGGGCCAAAGGGCGAGTGACAGCCAGAGCGGAGGAGGAGAGAGAGAGAAGATGATGCCCCACACTCCTGCCCCGCAGTCCCCTGCCCCCCCAGCCCTACCGCTGCCCCTCACTCCTGCCCCGCAGCCCCCTGCCCCCCCGAGCCCTGCCACTGCCCCTCACTCCTGCCCCGCAGCCACCTGCCCTCCCAGCCCTGCCGCTGCCCCTCACTCCCGACCCGCAGCCCCCAGAGCCCTGCCGCTGCCCCTCACCCCCTGCCCCGCAGCCCCCTGCCCCCCCAGCCCTGCCGCTGCCCCTCACTCCTGCCCCGCAGCCCCCTGCCCCCCCGAGCCCTGCCACTGCCCCTCACTCCTGCCCCGCAGCCCCCTGCCCCCCCGAGCCCTGCCACTGCCCCTCACTCCTGCCCCGCAGCCCCCTGCCCCCGCAGCCCTGCCGCTGCCCCTCACTCCTGCCCCGCAGCCCCCTGCCCCCCCAGCCCTGCCGCTGCCCCTCACTCCTGCCCCGCAGCCCCCTGCCCTCCCAGCCCTGCCGCTGCCCCTCACTCCCGACCCGCAGCCCCCAGAGCCCTGCCGCTGCCCCTCACCCCCTGCCCCGCAGCCCCCTGCCCCCCCAGCCCTGCCGCTGCCCCTCACTCCTGCCCCGCAGCCCCCTGCCCCCCCGAGCCCTGCCACTGCCCCTCACTCCTGCCCCGCAGCCCCCTGCCCCCCCGAGCCCTGCCACTGCCCCTCACTCCTGCCCCGCAGCCCCCTGCCCCCGCAGCCCTGCCGCTGCCCCTCACTCCTGCCCCGCAGCCCCCTGCCCCCCCAGCCCTGCCGCTGCCCCTCACTCCTGCCCCGCAGCCCCCTGCCCTCCCAGCCCTGCCGCTGCCCCTCACTCCTGCCCCGCAGCCCCCTGCCCTCCCAGCCCTGCCGCTGCCCCTCACTCCCGACCCGCAGCCCCCAGAGCCCTGCCGCTGCCCCTCACCCCCTGCCCCGCAGCCCCCTGCCCCCCCAGCCCTGCCGCTGCCCCTCACTCCTGCCCCGCAGCCCCCTGCCCCCCCGAGCCCTGCCACTGCCCCTCACTCCTGCCCCGCAGCCCCCTGCCCCCCCGAGCCCTGCCACTGCCCCTCACTCCTGCCCCGCAGCCCCCTGCCCCCGCAGCCCTGCTGCTGCCCCTCACTCCTGCCCCGCAGCCCCCTGCCCCCCCAGCCCTGCCGCTGCCCCTCACTCCTGCCCCGCAGCCCCCTGCCCTCCCAGCCCTGCCGCTGCCCCTCACTCCCGACCCGCAGCCCCCAGAGCCCTGCCGCTGCCCCTCACCCCCTGCCCCGCAGCCCCCTGCCCCCCCAGCCCTGCCGCTGCCCCTCACTCCTGCCCCGCAGCCCCCTGCCCTCCCAGCCCTAACGCTGCCCCTCACTCCCGACCCGCAGCCCCCAGAGCCCTGCCGCTGCCCCTCACCCCCTGCCCCGCAGCCCCCTGCCCCCGAGCTCTGCCACTGCCCCTCACTCCTGCCCCACAGCCCCCTGCCCCCCGAGCCCTGCCACTGCCCCTCACTCCTGACCCACAGCGCCCTGCCCCCCGAGCCCTGCCACTGCCCCTCACTCCTGACCCACAGCCCCCTGCCCCCCCAGCCCTGCCGCTGCCCCTCACTCCCACCCCGCAGCCCCCTACCCCCCGAGCCCTGCCGCTGCCCCTCACCCCCTGCCCCGCAGCGCCCTGCCCCCCGAGCCCTGCCGCTGCCCCTCACCCCCTGCCCCGCAGCGCCCTGCCCCCCGAGCCCTGCCGCTGCCCCTCACTCCCACCCCGCAGCCCCCTACCCCCCGAGCCCTGTCGCTGCCCCTCACTCCTGACCCACAGCCCCCTGCCCCCCCAGCCCTGCCGCTGCCCCTCACTCCCGCCCCACAGCCCCCCCATGCCCAGCCCTGTCCCCCCCCAGCCCTGCCGGTGCCCCTCCCTGCGGCCCCCAGCCCCTGCTCACAGATGCAGACGGCGGCCAGCAGGCGGTGGGCGGCGTAGGGCCCCGGGCAGCTGGGGAAGACGGGCTGCACCATGTAGCTGGCGAAGGTGAGGGCGATGACGGCCTGGCTGGTGGGCTCGATGATGAGGAGGGAGGCCCAGAGGCGGACGAAGGCCGCCAGCCCCCCGAAGGCCTCCAGGATGTAGGCATAGCTGGCCCCCGACTTGGTGACGGTGGTGCCCAGCTCGGCGTAGCACAGCGCCCCGAAGACGGAGAAGAGGCCGCCCACGGCCCACACGGCCAGCGCCAGCCCATAGGAGGCGCTGTGCAGGAGCACCCCCTTGGGCGAGACGAAGATGCCCGACCCGATCATGTTGCCCACGATGAGGCAGATGCCGCTCAGCAGCGAGATCTCCCGCTGCAGCTTGACGGGGGGCTCCGGGGGGCTGGCGGGCTCCTGCGGCGGGGCCGGGGCGTAGTGCGGGGTGGGCGCCATGGCTGCAGAGGGGAGAGAAGGGGTTAGGGTGGGGGGGCGCAGGATGGGACATGGGGCCTTTGCCCTCTAGGGGGCGCCAATCTCATCAGACAGCCCCCCAGCAGGGAGATAGGGGAGAGGGGAAACGGGGGGGCTAGTGCGTTAGAGCAGGGGGCTGGGAGCCCGGACTCCTGGGTTCTCTTCCCCAGCTCTGTGAGCGGAGTGGGGGCTAGTGGGTAGAGCAGTGGGGCTAGAAGCCAGGACTCCTGGGTTCTCTCCCAGCTCTGCGGGGGCGGGAGGCGAGGCCCCAGGGCTCTGCACAGACACTCACCGCTCCTGGCACGTTCCCCTCCGTCCCCTCGCAGAAAGAGGAAGAGCCGGGAGGGGCAGAGACTTTAACTTGACAAGGGGGGGCTGGGCCCTGGGCCGGGTCCAAGGTCCCTGGAGGGGAGCCAGCAGCGTGACAGGGGAGATAAATGCTGCGAGCTTCCCTGACAATGCCCCCATACTGCAAGCTGCGCCCACTGCGAGCCCCCATGCTGCAAGCTTCCTCCTCCAACAGTGCCCCACCACTGTGAGCTTCCCCCCACCCATGCTGCGAGCTTCCCCCTCACTGCGAGCTTCCTTGACATTGCCCCCCAAGCTGTGAATTTCCCTGACAGTGACCCCACACGCTGTGAGCTGCCTCCTCCAACAGTGCCCCCCTATGCTGCGAGCTTCCTTCAAGAGTGCCCCCCTATGCTGCAAGCTTCCCCTAACAATGCCCCCATGCTGCGAGATTCCTCCTCCAACAGTGCCCCCATGCTGCAAGCTTCCCCCCTGACAGTATCTACACGCAATGGGGACATTTGCACCATAGCTGGGGATCGAACCCAGGAGTCCAGGCCTGTGAGGCTCATTGGCGTCCTCATTAATAATTAGCCAAAAGTTAATAACCAATGAGTCAAACTATTAATTATGTGACCTCTGACCCTGACTTTGCCCTGCCCCCTCCCCCACTCACAGGGAATGGGAAGGGGGCAGAAAAGGGACCCAGGCATTCAGGGATACTGGACAGAGAACCAAAGAATGGCCAGGCAGGGTCAGAGCAACGGCCCAGCCAGCCCCGGCTCCAGGCTGCCAACAGACCAGGACAATTATCCAGGGATTCACCCCGAGCTCTGGGGCCACCTGGCGCAGGGGGCTGCGTCCCTGACTAGCTTGGCCAATGGCCGTCGCTGGACCTGGCTTCCAGGAACGTGGCTCCTTGTGTGTCAAACCCCCTTCTACTTCTGACCTCAGCCCATCCCCTGGCAGTGAGTTCCACAGGTTAACTGAAATCCTGCCTGCTGGAAACTGCTGCATGTTCATGAGGCCCACAGTTCGTGTCCACCCTAGTCACAGTCTGCCGTGGCCCTACGCACTGGATCCACCCGGCAGGAACCCCGGCGTCCGGGCTCTGAGCCCAGGCTGAGACTGGGCAGAACTCACTTCATCTCGGGGAGACGGGAAGGAGAGTCCGCGAATTGACTCTTCTGGCTTCCCGTGGATACACTTTCAAGACGGCGAAAACTGCAGGGCCAGGAACGAGCCAATATGGCCGCGCCCAGTGGATGCCTTCCCCACATACGGTACAAGAGGGCGGCGCCCATTAATTTCCTTTATCAAGATGGCGACGGTCAAAAATGCCTTTCCACGGTGACGGCTACGATCATTTCCGGTCCGAACATGGCAGCCCCTACAATATCCTTCACCAATATGGCGGCCCCTATGAATCCCTTCCCCAAAAATGGCTGCGCCTATCACTGTCCTTAAAAAAAATGGAGGCCCACTGTCTAAATCAAGATGGCTGCGCCCGTTAAAGCAAACGAATTATACAATTCCATCAAAGATGCTGTCCCCTTTAAATTCCTTCCCAAATATAGCGACGTCATGTAGTTCCCTAACCAAGATGGCGCTGCCTGTATTTTCCTCACCAACATGGCGGCTCACAGCCTTTGGATATTCAAGATGGCGACCCCCATTAATTCCATGTTCAATGTGGCTAATACACAATATCTGGCCGGAAGATGGCGCCCTCCTGCGAGTTTGTGCCAAAATGGTCCGCAAACCCCTTTCCATACCGTTCCCATAGCCTGTGTGTCCACCATGGCGGCGCCTATCTCCCTTCAAACCAACATGGCGGCTCCCACGCCAAAAATGGCGGACCACTTCACCAATATGGCGGATGCCACGGTTCCCATTCTGAACATGGCGCCGCCCCTTGGGCGCTCCCATTTCTAACATGGCGGCGCCTGTATCCTCCTTGCCGTACGGACTTTATAAATTCCTCCCACATGGTCCCAGCGCTACTTCCTGTCCCATTTCCGAAAATGGCAGCGCTCCTGGGCCGGAGGCTGGGTACGGGAATGTGGAGAGATCTAGCGTGGGGGCGGGGTCAGATCAACGGGGCGCGGGCGATGTGGGGGGAGGGGATTCCCAGGCTGGCAATTGGGGAGCCCCCATATCTCACTGACACCCCTCTTTCCCCCCCCCCCCGCAGCGCCTCGCCTGGCCGCAGCCCCCCGGCACATTCACTGCGGCGCCGCCCGCCCGGCAGTGGGGAAATGGAGAGCCCAGTGAGTGGGGCTGCGGGTCGGGAGCGGGGGGCACCGGCAGGGGGCTATGGGTCGGGAGCGGGGGGCACCGGGAGGGGGCGGGGGGCTGCGGGTCGGGGGCGGGGGGCACCGGGAGGGGGCTGCGGGTCGGGAGCGGGGGGCACCGGGAGGGGGCTGCGGGTCGGGAGGGGGCTGCGGGTCGGGGGCGGGGGGCACCGGCAGGGGGCTGCGGGTCGGGGGCGGGGGGCACCGGGAGGGGGCGGGGGGCACCGGGAGGGGGCGGGGGGCTGCGGGTCGGGGGCGGGGGGCACCGGGAGGGGGCTGCGGGTCGGGAGCGGGGGGCACCGGGAGGGGGCGGGGGGCTGCGGGTCGGGAGCGGGGGGCACCGGGAGGGGGGTGCGGGTCGGGGGCGGGGGGCACCGGGAGGGGGCTGCGGGTCGGGGGCAGGGGGCTGCGGGTCGGGAGCGGGGGGCACCGGGAGGGGGCTGCGGGTCGGGGGCAGGGGGCTGCGGGTCGGGAGCGGGGGGCACCGGGAGGGGGCTGCGGGTCGGGGGCAGGGGGCTGCGGGTCGGGAGCGGGGGGCACCGGGAGGGGGCTGCGGGTCGGGAGCGGGGGGCACCGGGAGGGGGCTGCGGGTCGGGAGGGGGCTGCGGGTCGGGAGCGGGGGACACCGGAAGGGGGCTGTGGGTCGGGAGCGGGGGGCACCGGCAGGGGGCTGCGGGTCGGGGGCAGGGGGCTGCGGGTCGGGAGCGGGGGACACCGGGAGGGGGCGGGGGGCTGCGGGTCGGGAGCGGGGGGCACCGGGAGGGGGCTGCGGGTCGGGGGCAGGGGGCTGCGGGTCGGGAGCGGGGGGCACCGGGAGGGGGCTGCGGGTCGGGAGCGGGGGGCACCGGGAGGGGGCTGCGGGTCGGGAGCTGGGGGCACCGGGAGGGGGCGGGGGGCTGCGGGTCGGGAGCGGGGGGCACCGGGAGGGGGCTGCGGGTCGGGAGCGGGGGGCACCGGGAGGGGGCTGCGGGTCGGGGGCGGGGGGCACCGGGAGGGGGCTGCGGGTCGGGGGCGGGGGGCACCGGGAGGGGGCTGCGGGTCGGGAGGGGGCTGCGGGTCGGGAGCGGGGGGCACCGGGAGGGGGCTGCGGGTCGGGAGCGGGGGGCACCGGGAGGGGGCTGCGGGTCAGGGGCGGGGGGCTGCGGGTCGGGAGCGGGGGACACCGGGAGGGGGCGGGGGGCTGCGGGTCGGGAGCGGGGGGCACCGGGAGGGGGCTGCGGGTCGGGGGCGGGGGGCTGCGGGTCGGGAGCGGGGGGCACCGGAAGGGGGCTGCGGGTCGGGGGCAGGGGGCTGCGGGTCGGGAGCGGGGGGCACCGGCAGGGGGCGGGGGGCTGCGGGTCGGGAGCAGGGGGCACCGGCAGGGGGCAGGGGACTGTGGGCTCATTGTGACCCCCTTTCCCTTCACCCCAGGCAGGGACTCGCCCCCAGCTCGGCCGGCTACGGGCCCCTCCGGGATCTACCTGACTGGTCCTTTGTAGGTGAGAATCTTCCTCTGTTACCACCGTGCCTCCCTGGACGCCTGGGTTCTCTCCACGGGCTGGGAGGAGTGGGGGCTGGGACGGGAGCTCGGACTCCTGGGTTCCATGATGGGGCAATGGGGTTCACTGACTTCTCGGATCTCCCCAGACGGGCGCCCCGCCCCCCTGTGGAAGGGCCAGACCCGCCGGCGGCAGGAAGACGAGGCCTTTGCGGTGAGTGGGAGGCTGGGGGGGTCCAGGGGCTGGGCGCCCGGACTCCTGGGTTCTCTCTCTGGCTCTGGGAGGGGTGTGGGGGCTGGTGATTGGAGCAGGGGGGCTGGGAGCCCGGACTCCTGGGTTCTCTCCCCAGCTCTGGGAGGGGAGTGGGAGCTGGTGACTAGCCCAGTGGGGCTGGGATCCCCTGGCGTTGCTCTCGGGCTGGGAGCCAGGACTCCTGGGTTCTCTGGGCCCCCCTCACCCATCTCTCTCTCCCCAGCGGCGCGTGGCCATGCTGGACCAGGAGATGGAGCGAGGCCTGCAGCGCTGGCAGGTCCAGCAGCAGGAGGCCAAGCAAAGCAAGAGACAGAACCAGCTGCAGCCCAAGGGGGCCGCCCTGCGTCGGGGCAGCCCCCCCCAATAAATCCCTGTGCCCCCAGCGACTGTCTCTGGGACTGCTTTCCGCGCCCGGCCAGGACGCCTGGTTCTCTGCTGGTTAGACCGGGGGGAGTGGGGCTGGGAACCTGGGTGAACTCATCACTCCCGACCCGCAGCCTCTGCCCCCCCAGCCCTGCCCCCTGCCGGCTCTGCTGGTGCCCCTCACTCCCGACCCGCAGCCTCTGCCCTGCCCCCTGCCGGCTCTGCTGGTGCCCCTCACTCCCGACCCGCAGCCTCTGCCCCCCCAGCCCTGCCCCCTGCCGGCTCTGCTGGTGCCCCTCACTCCCGACCCGCAGCCTCTGCCCCCCCAGCCCTGCCCCCTGCCGGCTCTGCCGGTGCCCCTCACTCCCGACCCGCAGTCCCCTTCTAGCCCGGCCCTTCCCCCCACAGCCCTGCTGGTGCCCCTCACTCCCGACCCGCAGCCTCTGCCCCCCCAGCCCTGCCCCCTGCCGGCTCTGCTGGTGCCCCTCACTCCCGACCCGCAGCCTCTGCCCCCCCAGCCCTGCCCCCTGCCGGCTCTGCTGGTGCCCCTCACTCCCGACCCGCAGCCTGTGCCCCCCCAGCCCTGCCCCCTGCCGGCTCTGCTGGTGCCCCTCACTCCCGACCCGCAGTCCCTGCTGTTGGTTGTTGTGTGTTGTTTTTCCCCATTTCTCTGTCTCCCGAGTGTTTCATCACAGGCGAGTCATGAGGCTGTGACTTGGGCCAGCTGGAGTTTCGTGGCTGGTGTGTGCGTGGTGGGGGGGTGGATTTCCCCTCCCCCCCCTTGAAGACTTGGCTGTTTTGCAATCCAGGCACTCCCCCCTCCCCTCCCCCAACAGCTGTAATTGCTTCCAGATGTGCAGCCACGACAGCAGCTGGTCTGACTTCATCGTGTGGGCGCCGCGCCCGGCACACGGGACTGGGGGATGGCAGCCAGGGCTGGGGGGAGGGAAGACAGTGCCCCTTGCTGGGCCCCCCCCGTTTCCAGCCCTGGAGCCCCCGCCGGCCCCCACCCCCGTTTGTTGTGTACTGCGCCGGCGGGATGATGCGGGACGGGGATTTCTGGCTTTTTGGATCCGGCAGGAGATTGCAATAGGGGAAATCGCGGTTAGACCCACGTCACGGTGTCTGGGCCACAAGCCGTGGGTTTGGTGACTCAGCCCCCCACAGCTCTGCTGGTGCCTCTCACTCCTCCGACCTGCAGCCCCCTGCTCGCCCAGCCCTGCCAGTGTCCCTCACTCCCGACCCACAGCCCCTGCTAGCCCAGCCCTGGGATCCCCCCAGCCCTACCACTGCCCCTCTATCTTCACCCTTTAGAAAACGCACTCAATTCATTTGCAAAAAAAAAAAATCACTTTTTATTCATTTTGATTTTTCTTAAAAAAAAAAAAAAAACATCCCCTGACAAATGTCCCCAAATCCCCATTTTTTGGCTAATTTTCTCCTCCAAAGCTGCTTGCCAACATGAACCAAAAAAATCCCTTCAAATGAAACAAACAACTTGAAAACACAAGACCCTGGAAATGTTTCCAGTGGCCCCGGAGCCAGGTTTGTGTTACAAGGAGAGAGATTCTGGAAGGACGCACTGAGAATCCCCCAGTGTATCCAATTCTTCCCAAAACTGGGGTTTGTTTATTTCTAACAGCGAAAGAGGAAGAAAAACTGCAATGTCGTAATTCAGTACCCAGGAAAACGCTGATGTAAGTCAAGGAAGATCATAACATGAAACCACAACATTGTGTAGAAATCCGGCTGTGTATGAAACTCCCACAGGGTTTTCATTGCCAGGCGGGACAGAATAATTCTGAAATCTCTGGACAATTGAACCATCAAATCCCTGCACTTTTGTTGTTTCCACCCTGGAGATGGCGAGATCACACCAAAACCAGGTGAATTTCTGGATAATTTGACTTACAATTTATTCAGATTGATTTTCCTCAGATCAAGAACAGAACTGGGCGTTTTCCTACCACGTTTTTAGTCCCCATCCCCCTGGGAAATGACTTCTTTGTTATTAGGATTTTGCAACTAATAACAAATATCTCAAAGAAACTGCAGGACACCCAAGAGAGGAGCAGAAAGGCCTGAATTGTCCCTAGAAAATGGGGGTGTCTCTTGAGGAGTGAGGGCGGATCTGAAAATCCCCATTTATTTAGCCATTCAAACGCGGATTGTTTCTTAAATGTGCCCGCTCTTGGGTTTCATCAAACCGACCATCTGGAAATAATAGCCAGGAAAGGCCCCGCCGCTGGCGCGATAGGACGGATATTGATTCTTAAGAGCCAACACAAATGCCAGTAATTTCCTGGGACATTTTTAACAGTCACACCAGCATTTTGGATGCAGCAGTTGGGGGTTAATGAGTTGTTAATTCCAGTTCCCTGCTGAAGATAGTTAAAATGTCCTGGGGCTTTTAATAACAGCCGTTAATTATTAATGGCCCAATAATTGCTAATAAAAGCCTCTGCAAACCAGCTGCCAGTTTTATTCAATTTCCCCAGATGCTAGAGGTTTAAAAATAGGGAAAATTGCTAATACCCCCCCACACACCCCGAAAGTTCAAACAACCCCAATTCCTGGGATTTCATTCAAGTTGCCCTGGGTTCTTACTGTCATGGAAGAGTAACCACTGTGCTGGCCGGCCCAACAGAAATTACCCGCATGATTTATACACTTTCCCCAGCAATCGGTGGTGAATATTAAGAGCAAAATCATAATAAATCCTCAGAAAGGGGGGTTTATTACAAAGAGTGATATCTGCAGCCGAAATCTCTGGGCGTTTTCACGGCACGTACGTTCCCCGAGCGATACCTGCTAAAACCCACGGCCACGTTAATAAAAAGCCCAACAATTCAACTGAGACGATGTCCCCAGAAACGCGCTGACTCAATAGCAAAATAATATTAATTAATAACAATAATACATTGAAAAATACCCAGAGAGACAAAAAACAACCCTCCCCCCAGAAAGCACTTTAATCCGACGGTTTCAAAACACCCAGGTGAAAATCCCTGCGAAGCGGGTGCGGGGCAAAGCAGGCCCCTTGTCCCGGCCAGCGGGAATTGTGGGGCATCCCCCTGTACCACCACCCCCTCCCCCGCTTACACACTGATTTTAGTTAATTGCCTTTTGTTCTATACAATAATTAAGTTTTTTATTACAAAAATTATACATTTAAAAAAACCCAAACAAAAATCCCCCAATGAGACCCCTCCCCAACACTGCAGAGGAAAGAGGAGGGGACCCCTAAACCTGACCCTTACTCCACTGAACCAGCCCATATACCCCCAAACCGGGCCCACAGTGCACCCCCTAACCAGCCCCCCATCTGCCCCATTCATCCCAAACTGGATCCAGCCATGGTCCCTACCCCCCACAGGGACTCTTTCCGGCAGATCCTATGGGATGGTCTCTGACACCTCGGTGACCCCTACTGGGCTGTGGTCCCCTATTAGTCAGGATGGGGGGGGTGCAAGATTCCCTGCCGCCCTGTTTGTGGCCCTGTAGGAAAGTGGGGGCAAAATAAGGCCCCACCCCCTTCCTTTGGCTCTGCCCCCAAATACATCATGCTGCCCCATGAGCACCCTGCCTGTTTTCCCATCATCCCCTGCTCCTCTAGCCATGCCCATTAGAACGCCCTGGGTTTGACCTTGGTTTGACCTAGCTCTGCCCATTGTACTGCATGGCAACCGTCATCTGCATAGCCCCGCCCACTGTAATGTAAAGTCCCCCTTGTTTGCATAGACCCACCCACTAGAATGCAAAGCCCCCTCATCTGTGTAGCCCAGCCCACTGGAATGCAAAGCCCCCTTATCTGCATAGACCCGGCCATTTAATGCTAAAGCCCCGCCCCCTTCAGCCAAATGCCATCCCTCTTTTACTAGCTCCACCCCCATGGTGCTTATGGCCCCTCCCCCTCTGTGGCTCCACCCTTAGGTTCCCAAGGCCCTGTCTAAAGTACCTGAGGGCCAACCAAGGTCCTCCATTCCACAGATGGCCCTGCCCCCAACTTTGTACACAGACCAATGGGAGATTCAGCCCAACCCAACCCAACAAACAGGGGAAATAGAGCCAAGCTGATTGGCTAGGTCATGAGCCCAAGACTTGGGGGAGGAGCCAGCATGACCTTTGGGGAGGCAATCACACTGCTGTCTCCCATTGGGTTCCCCTCTGGTGAGGTGAAAGTTGAGAGGTCATAGGGGAAGCTGAAGGACCTGAACTTTGACCTTTCCCAGGAGGTCAAAGGACACATGGTTACACAAGAGGAGGGGGTCAGGGGTCACCCCGCAGGCTACTGAGCGCGCTCAGCACGCTTCGGGGGTGGGGGAGAAAGGAATGTCAGAAAGGAGGAGGTGCCAAGGGGAAGCCCCCACCCTTCACATCTTGTCCAGCAGGGAAGGGGAGGAGCTTAAGGGGAGGAGCCAGAGAGAAGCCCCGCCTCTCACACCTTGTCCAGCAGGGAGCGCTGGCTGTGCAGCAGGGGGGCGGAGCTGGGGAGGAGCCAGGGGAACCCCGCCCCCCACCTTGTCCAGCAGGGGGTGGGGCCAGGGAGGCGGGCAGGGCTGGGGAGCCCCACCCCTCACACCTTGTCCAGCAGGGAGCGCTGGCAGTGCAGCAGCCGCTTGGGGGTCCCGCGGCGTTTGAAGACCAGGACGGCGGCACCCAGCGCCAGGGCGCAGAGCAGCAACATGACGGGGAGCACCACGGCAGCCAGGTCCACCGCCCCGCCTCCCGCCTCGTCCACCTCGATGACAATGACCTCGGTCTCCTCCCGCTCTTCGTCCTCGCGCCGGCCGCCCCTGCAGCCTAGCCAGTCCCGCAGCGCCGACTTGGGGTAGCCCGGTTCCACCCGCAGCTGCTGGTTGTTGAACTTCCAGTAGCGGCCGCCCTTGTAGAAATAGGTGAAGGCTGCGTAGCCGGGGGGGGAGCGGGGCGAAGAGACATGCGGACGGGAGGAGACGGTCAGAACGGGGATAGACAGGCGGGAGGAGACGGACATGCGGACACAGGGAGAAGAGGACAGAGAGAGAGAGATGGACAGGGAAGAGAGGGGCGGACGGACACAGGCCAGACAGGGAGGAGACGGACAGATGGATACGCAGCCAGATGCGTCAGAAGACATACAGACACAGAGTCAAGCAAGGAGGAGATGGACACAGGACCAGACAGGGGAGGAGATGGACGGGGGGACCGGGATGGGATGGGATGGGATGGGTGAGGAGTGGCGGGAAGAGGGGAATAAAGCAGAGGCTAATCAGCCGTGTCCCTCAAAGTCCCTCCCCCACCGCTGCCCCGAGCCCTATCGACCCTCCTGGCGAGGTCAGAGCCTGGGTGGGGACCCCACGGCCCAAAAGTCCCACCACTCGCCTCCCCGCATCACCCCGGGCTCTCCCCATGCCTCCCCACAGAATTCCCAGCCAGGTGGGGCTCGGCCGAAGCGCTCTCCCCACTTTGTCCCCCACGTCCCCGCCATACCTTCATCACTGCCCATGAAGGCCCCACGGGGTGACTCAGGAATCCCCTCCCAGACGGCGACATTCTTGGGGTACTCGGCATCCACTGAGCGGCTCTCCTCATTGAAACGGTAATATCTGCGGGGGAGGGGACAATGAAGGGAGGGATCCCAGCGGGGGGCTCTCTGGAGGGGCGCTAACAGCACAGGGGGACCCCAGGATGGGGAGTGGGGGGGTCCCAGCGGGGGGATCTCTGGGAGGCTCTGACAGCACAGGGGGACCCCAGGATGGGGAGTGGGGGGTCCCAGCGGGGGGATCTCTGGGAGGCTCTGACGGCACAGGGGGACCCCAGGATGGGGAGTGGGGGGTCCCAGCGGGGGGATCTCTGGGAGGCTCTGACGGCACAGGGGGACCCCAGGATGGGGAGTGGGGGGTCCCAGCGGGGGGATCTCTGGGAGGCTCTGACGGCACAGGGGGACCCCAGGATGGGGAGTGGGGGGTCCCAGCGGGGGGATCTCTGGGAGGCTCTGACGGCACAGGGGGATGCCAGGGTGGAGGTCACTGTTCCCTCTGAGCTGGGCACGCGCACACAGATCCAAAACCCCGCACACACGGTGACACACCGCGCGCACAATTTGCACAGAAGAAATTTTTTGCGCACACAGCCCGTCAAAAATTGGAGGGACCATTGGTCAGGGTCCCAGTGGAGGGAATCTCTGGGGGGTGCTGACAGCACGGGGGACCCCGGGGTGAGGAGTGGGGGGTCCCAGAGGGTGGCTCTCTGGGGGGGCACTGACAGCCCAGGGGGACCCTGGATTGGGGAGTGGGGTTCCCAGTGGGGGATGCTCTGGGGGGCACTGACAGCACAGGGGGACCCCAGGGCACAGAGAGGGGGGTCTCAGCGGGGCACGCTTTGACAGTGCAGGTGGACCCCAGGGAGTCCCAGTGAAGGGGTTGCATGGGGGACGACTCGCACTGACTTGTTGCCCCGGAAGAAGTAGGTTTTCCCGCTGGGCATCCAGAAGAGGGCAGCATCGATGCGATCAGTGGGGAGCCCCCGGCCCAGCTCCCGGAGAGGTTTGGGGTACCCAGGCTGCAGCATGGCTTCATCAAACACCCAGTGCTTGTCACCTGCAGACCGTGAGGGCAGGGTCAGCCCTGGGGGGAAAGGCCCCATCCCCCATCCCCACCCCCAGCTTGCCTCCCCCCAGGAGAAGGCCCCGCATTCTGGTACCTTTGAAGAAGACAAATTTCCCGTCTTTCCTCTCATAGGCCGTGCTGATTGATGCCGGGAGACCGACCCAGAACTGGCCAATGGGGAGTGGATACCCATCCATGACCCGGTTATTCCGGACCCGCCAGAACCAGCGCTCCTGGGACCAGAGAAATTCACAGTTCTGCTGGTGCCCCTAACTCCCGACCCGCAGCCCCTGCTAGCCCAGCCCTGGCCCTCCCCATCTCTGCCAGGGCCCCTCACTCCCAACCCACAGACCCCTGCCAGCCCGACCCTGCCACCTCCCAGCTCTGCTGGTGCCCCTCACTCCTGACCCACAGAACCCACACACACCTTGAAGACGAACATCTCCCCACGCAGGACAGCAATGGTGTCAAAGTTGCCGTCGCAGATGTTGGGACCATAGGGGGGGTTGTTGGGCTCGTCAGGCACATGGGGCCTCGCCGTGGTGCGGGGCACCGGGGGGGCCTTGGTGGGGACCCCCGACTTGCTCCCTGGGCAAAGGGACACAAAGGGTTAATGGAGAGCGGAGTAGATTGGGGTTCCCGTGGATGGGGGCAACCTGTGAGGGGAGGGGTCAGGGACTATGAGGGAGTCTGGGTGGGGGTAGGTGTTGTGCCCCATGCACCCAGTGCTGGGGGCTGTGGGTGCCCTGTCTTTCAGGGTGAGGTTCAGGGGGTGAAGTTATGGGCTGCTGGCCGGGGTTGGGATGTCAGCATGAAGGGCGAGGCAGTGTCACACCCAAAGGAGTTAAAGGTTAAGGTCAGGGGTGAGGATGCGGGTCACACCCCCAGAGAAGGGCAGGGCCCCCTGCACTGTGAAGCCGCAGGTGCCCTGTTGGTGGGTTAGAAGTTGGGTGGTCACACGCTCCTGCGTGCCTCGCCAATGGGCAGGGTTTACAGTTTCAGGGCAGGGGACGGTCGCACCGTAGAGCTGCTGGATGCCGCGCAGGTCATCGTCCGGCAGCACGAAGTTCTCGGTGTCCATCCACTGGTAGAAGGGCGCCATGATGGCTGAGGGGTCGTTCGAATGCTCCAGCCCCAGCGCATGGCCCAGCTCGTGCACGGCCACCAGGAAGATGTCGTTCCCTGGGGGAGCAGGAGCGTCAGCATGTGGCACGGCCTGATGGGGACGTCACCACGGCCGCCCAGGAACGGGGACTTCACCGTATCCACCTGGGAACGGGGACGTCACCACATTCACCCCAGAACGGGATGTCACCAGGACCGGGGACACACCATGTCCGCCCGGTAGCAGGGATGTCACCACGGCCAACTGGGAATGGGGACGCCACCACGTCTGCACAGGTGAAATCATCGCCCCTGTCCCGCATGTTCAATTCCCACAAACCCCTTGGAAATGGGACATGCGGGGGACTGGCTGGAGGTAGGGAATGGGGCACTGGCCCAATCCAGCCCCAAAGCAGGGGACTGTCTGGCTCAGGGGGCAGGGAATGGGACATGGGGTCTTTCCCCTCTGGGAGGTGCCAACTATGATCCCGCCCCGCGAGGACTGCCTGGCTCAGAAGCGGTTCCCATGCGGCCCCAGAGGGGAGGATTTGGGGGGGTTGCCACCGATGTGGAAAGGGGAAGTGACGCCATAGTCAGCCCATAGTCAATGAGCTGGGGGAGGGGACTTTCCCAGCGTCTCCTTCCCTGCTCTGCTCCCCTCCCTCGCCTCCCTCCGTCCCTGGAAGAGAAAGTCCTGTTGACTCCCCCACCCCCTTCTTGCCGCGCTCCCAGCCCCCATAACCTCTCCCACCGTTCCCCCGACACCCTGTCTGTCCCCCTGCCTACCCCGAACCCCCATGCCCTCTCCCTTCCCCCCAAGCCCTCCACCCGCTCCCAGCCCCCCACGACCTCTCCCGCTGCTCTCCTGACACCCAGTCTGTCCCCCTGCCTACCCTGAACCCCCTATGCCCTCTCCTTTCCCCCTGAGCCCTCCACCCACTTCCCAGCCCCCCACGACCTCTCCCGCCGCTCCCCCAACATCCAGTCTGTCCCCCTGCCTACCCTGAACCCCCTATGCCCTCTCCCTTCCCCCGAGCCCTCCACCCACTTCCCAGCCCCCCACGACCTCTCCCGCCGCTCCCCCAACACCCAGTCTGTCTCCCTTCCCCCGAGCCCTCCACCCGCTCCCAGCCCCCCACTTGCCATTGAGGTCATCATTGCGGATGGTCCAGGGCTCGGCCAAGTCGAAGTGGGTGTCACCACCGATGTGGGGGCCGGGGAAGTAGGCGTGGGCCAGGAAGCCCCCCTCCCCGTCAAAGGGGGTGCTGTCACCGTGGAAGCCCTCGGCGAAGAAGATCATGATGTCGGCCTGTGGCGCCCGGCCCTGGCGCACGTGGGAGTAGGGCACCTCGCGGAAGCGCAGCGGCGTGGCCGCCCCCCACACTCCAAAGGCCCGACGGATGGCTTCGAACGTGGCCGCCTCACCCACCTTGGGCGTGTAATTCTGGATGCTGGCAGGGGGTGGGGGGAGAGAGCCTGGGTCAGACCTGCCTGGCTCCCTCACATTGCTGCCCCATGGTCACTGTACCCCCCCCCCGTCACTGTCCCATGCCCCCAACTGCCGCCTGGCCCCCTTCACTGCTCCACAGTGCCCCCCCCCCGGCATGGTCTCATGGCCACCCGACTGTCCCACACCCACAGCCCCCCATCACTGCCCTTCGGCCACCCAACTGTCTTCCCTGCAACCTCCTCTCACTGCCCCCCAGCCACCCCACTGCCCCCCACAGCCCTGTCGCTGCCCCACAGACCCATGGTTCCCTACAGCCCCCTGTCACTGCCCCACAGCTCCCTCACTGCCCCATGGCCCCCCCATCACTACCTCACAGACCTCCCCCAAAATCGCCCCTTTTTCTCCAACCTGCCTGCCGCAGCCCCAGAGCCCACCCATTTCCCCATGGGCCCCTCAGCCCCATGGCCCCCCAACTCCCTGCCCCTTCACACCCACCTCCAACCCCTTACGCCCCCAGCCCCCACCCCCCACCCCCCGCGGCCTCTCACCAGAACGTAATCTCGTTGTGCTCCCATTTCAGGCCCTGGATGGCATAGCGTCTGCGCCGAACGTTGGCCTTGATCTCGGCCCCGAACTTGTCCGGGACACCGCAGCGGGGCCGCTGCATGGCCCTGAGGGAGCGGAGAGCAAGGGTAAGCCAAGGGGGAGAGGCGACTCCACTCGACCTCGCCCCTGGGGGCAGAGTCTCCCAGCACTTGGGGCAGGTTTTCGTGTGCATGAGGCTTGAGATCCCGTCTTCTCAGCATTGTGTGGCCGGGCTCGCCCCGCCCATTTCCTTTCAAAGGGACCATTGCCCGAGCTCAGGGCCCTCCTGGTGCTCCGCAGATTCCAGGTCACGAGTAGGGTTGGGAATAGAACCCAGGCGTCCTGCCCCTTCCCCCTGTGACGTCACAGGTTTGTCGCCCTGCTGTTACTCCCAGCTCCCAGAACGGAGCAAAGGTCCAACTCCCGGGCCATTTCCTCCCTTCCCAAATCCTGCCACAGTTCCTGGCTTCATACGCGCCCTGGGGCTCAGATGGGGGGCACCAGTTTGGGAAAATCCCATGATTCTCAGTGGCGGGAATTTCCAAAGAGGCAACCCCGATTGACCGCTAAGGGGCTAAAACCCAACATCCATTGGTGCCCAACCCCCACTGACCCCTAGTGGGGCTAGAACCCAATGTCCCTTGGCACCCAACCCCCACTGACCCCTAGTGGGGCTAGAACCCAACATCCCTTGGCACCCAACCCCCACTGACCCCTAGTGGGGCTAGAACCCAACATCCCTTGGCACCCAACCCCCACTGACCCCTAGTGGGGCTAGAACCCAATGTCCCTTGGCACCCAACCCCCATTGACCCCTAGTGGGGCTAGAACTCAACGTCCATTGGCACCCAACCCCCATTGACCCCTAGTGGGGCTAGAACCCAACGTCCCTTGGCACCCAACCCCCATTGACCCCTAGTGGGGCTAGAACCCAACGTCCCTTGGCACCCAACCCCCATTGACCCCTAGTGGGGCTAGAACCCAACGTCCCTTGGCACCCAACCCCCATTGACCCCTAGTGGGGCTAGAACCCAACGTCCCTTGGCACCCAACCCCCACTGACCCCTAGTGGGGCTAGAACCCAATGTCCCTTGGCCCCCAACCCCCACTGACCCCTAGTGGGGCTAGAACCCAATGTGCCTTGGCACCCAACCCCCATTGACCCCTAGTGGGGCTAGAACCCAATGTCCCTTGGCCCCCAACCCCCACTGACCCCTAGTGGGGCTAGAACTCAACGTCCATTGGCACCCAACCCCCACTGACCCCTAGTGGGGCTAGAACCCAACGTCCCTTGGCCCCCAACCCCCATTGACCCCTAGTGGGGCTAGAACCCAACGTCCCTTGGCCCCCAACCCCCATTGACCCCTAGTGGGGCTAGAACCCAATGTCCATTGGCAGCCAACCCCCATTGACCCCTAGTGGGGCTAGAACCCAATGTCCATTGCCACCCAACCCCCACTGACCCCTAGTGGGGCTAGAACCCAATGTCCCTTGGCAGCCAACCCCCACTGACCCCTAGTGGGTCTAGAACCCAATGTCCATTGGCCCCCAACCCCCACTGACCCCTAGTGGGGCTAGAACCCAACGTCCCTTGGCACCCAACCCCCACTGACCCCTAGTGGGGCTAGAACCCAACGTCCCTTGGCACCCAACCCCCACTGACCCCTAGTGGGGCTAGAACCCAACATCCCTTGGCCCCCAACCCCCACTGACCCCTAGTGGGGCTAGAACCCAACATCCCTTGGCCCCCAACCCCCATTGACCCCTAGTGGGGCTAGAACCCAATGTCCATTGGCACCCAACCCCCACTGACCCCTAGTGGGGCTAGAACCCAATGTCCCTTGGCACCCAACCCCCATTGACCCCTAGTGGGGCTAGAACCCAACGTCCCTTGGCCCCCAACCCCCATTGACCCCTAGTGGGGCTAGAACCCAACGTCCCTTGGCCCCCAACCCCCACTGACCCCTAGTGGGGCTAGAACCCAATGTCCATTGGCCCCCAACCCCCACTGACCCCTAGTGGGGCTAGAACCCAACGTCCCTTGGCACCCAACCCCCACTGACCCCTAGTGGGGCTAGAACCCAACGTCCCTTGGCACCCAACCCCCACTGACCCCTAGTGGGGCTAGAACCCAACATCCCTTGGCCCCCAACCCCCACTGACCCCTAGTGGGGCTAGAACCCAACTTCCCTTGGCCCCCAACCCCCATTGACCCCTAGTGGGGCTAGAACCCAACGTCCTTTGGCCCCCAACCCCCACTGACCCCTAGTGGGGCTAGAACCCAACGTCCCTTGGCCCCCAACCCCCACTGACCCCTAGTGGGGCTAGAACCCAACGTCCTTTGGCCCCCAACCCCCACTGACCTCTAGTGGGGCTAGAACCCAACGTCCCTTGGCACCCAACCCCCACTGACCCCTCGTGGGGCTAGAACCCAACGTCCTTTGGCCCCCAACCCCCACTGACCCCTAGTGGGGCTAGAACCCAACGTCCCTTGGCACCCAACCCCCACTGACCCCTAGTGGGGCTAGAACTCAAAGCCCAGTAGGCTCAATGGGGGTGACTCTCCTGGGGCTTGGCAGTGGGGAGACTCACCTCATGGTGTCGGCGTCTGCAGTCCCAGTGACCTGCAGGCCGTAGAAGCTCTGCATGGCGCTGATGGCAGCCGAGAGCGACTGGGGCGAGCGCTGGGTGTGGGTCCGCAAGTCGCCGGGGGGGAGGTACCCGTACTGCTGCAGCCAGGCCTGGGGAATGAGAGAGTCAAGGGGGCCCACAGACCCCCACAACACCGACCACCCATCCTCCCTCCCCCTGAGCAGCCCCCCAATGCCCAGCTCACACACACCTGCCCTCCATCCTCCATAAACACCCCCACCTGCCCTCCTTATCCCTCATGCCCCCAGCCCCCACACTGACCCCATCTGCTCCACACCAACCCCCACACATACCCTTCACTGATCACTCCGTCCCCTCACCCCCACCTCACCCATATAGTGATGCCTAAACCCCATGCCCCACACACCCACCCCATCCCAGACATTGTCCCCCTATAACCCACCACACCCACAGCCCTGAATCCATGCAAGAGCTCACCCACCCATCCCCCAACCCCTGGCATCATGTACTCGCGACTCAAGGCTGGGCCAGCAGGGGCTGCGGGTCCAGAGTGAGGGGCACCGGCAGGGCTGGGCAGGGACAGGACTGGGCCAGCAGGGGCTGTGGGTCGGGAGGGAGGGGCACCGGCAGGGCTGGGCAGGGACAGGACTGGGCCAGCAGGGGCTGCGGGTCCAGAGTGAGGGGCACCGGCAGGGCTGGGCAGGGACAGGACTGGGCCAGCAGGGGCTGTGGGTCGGGAGGGAGGGGCACCGGCAGGGCTGGGCAGGGACAGGACTGGGCCAGCAGGAGCTGTGGGTCGGGAGGGAGGGGCACCGGCAGGGCTGGGCAGGGACAGGACTGGGCCAGCAGGGGCTGTGGGTCGGGAGGGAGGGGCACCGGCAGGGCTGGGCAGGGACAGGACTGGGCCAGCAGGGGCTGTGGGTCGGGAGGGAGGGGCGCCAAAGTGCTGGTGAGGCGGGGGGGTGTCACTGAATAAGGGCTGTTCATCAGAGGCAGGAAGTCGGGGGACCCTTAGCCCAGTGTGCTCTGGATTGTGCCTATTGGATCAATTCCTCACCCAAGCCGCCCCCCTGCCCCACCCTGTTCACCTCCCAAAGCCTCCAGTTGATTTATCCTCCAGCTTCCTTTCTTCCCTCCCCCGCCCCAGCTCTAAATACAGCCCCTCCACCTCCCCTGCTTCCGCTCCCCCACCCCCAGGGGCTAAATTTTCTCTTCCAAGCGAGACACAAACAAGTGTCGCCCACTCGCCGGCGGGCAGATCCCACCAGCTCGACACGCGGTTGTCCCTGGCCTGGTTCATTCCTTCTTCCCAGCCAACCCTCCAGCGCTCCAGTCACCCAGTTCCCCTGCCCTTGTCTCGGTTCAGCTCGTTTCCATTTGGGGGCCCTGCACTCGTTTCTTCCGGGCCTGGTTCGTTCGTTCTTCCCACCAAAAGGTGGAAGGGAAAAGGCGTGCGCAGCCCTTGGCCCCTAGGCCGAGCTCTCCAGAGCCCGCAGGCGTGCGCGGCCCTTGGCCCCTATCCCGCGGGCTCCTTGCTCACGTCTTCAGTCTCTCTCCCACGCCGGGGGCAGGAAAGGCGGCACGCTGGCCCGGTCCCCCCTTCCCCCACTCCCTCTCCCTTCACCACACAAGCAGGCCTTTGTGGCTGGGGATTTGGTGGCGAGTTCCCCCCCACCCTCCGGGGGATCCCAGCCAGCTTCCCCCCACCCCCACCTCCTGGAGCATGGAAGAGAAGGAAGGAGACGGACTTGGCTTGGAGGAGCGAGAGGGCAGAACCGTCAGAGAGTTTGGTGGAAGCCAAGAAAGTGTTGGCCACAGAAATGGGGTGGGAGGCCAGGGCTTTGGTGAGGTCCTTCAAGGAACGATTGTGTAACTGGAACAGCCTCCGGACTGAGAACGAGAGAGAGAGAGTAGATAGATAGATAGATAGATAGATAGATAGATAGATAGATAGATAGATAGATAGATGGGGTGTATGTAGATTAGATGACAGAGGGGATGGATGGGGATAGATAGATAGAGATAAGGTGCATGGTGAAAGAAAGAAAGAAAGAAAGAAAGAAAGAAAGAAAGAAAGAAAGAAAGAAAGAAAGAAAGAAAGAAAGAAAGAAAGAAAGAAAGAAACTGGCAGCCAAAAGAGGAACATGCCAGTTTCTTGGGTGACATCCAGATATTTCGGAGTGGGTCCAGATGTGACTCACGCAGCCCAGCGAGAATGGAGGACTGAAAACACGGAGGGAGTGGAGGAGAGAAGGGGGAGGTGGGGGGACCCAGGTAGGGGAAGGGAGCTGTGGGAGAGGAGGGCCAGAGAAATACCGTTAGTGAAATGAGAGAATGAGAAAATGGCTCAATAAATAAGTACAAGGGGAAGAAGAGAAGGAATGGGTAGAAGGAGAAAATCCCCAAAGAAAGGAATGGAAGCAAGGGAATGAGAAAGTCTGGTGAACAGATGAGTGAGCGGGAAGTGGTTCCTGGAGTTACATTTCAGGGTTGGCCCTGGAGGGAGAAGAAAGGATGGCGGAAAAGCCCAGATCAAGGAGTTCAGGAAGGAGAGAAGGAGAAACCCCCAGATGGAGAAGTAGGAAGGAAGGAAGGGGGAAACAGAGGCATGAAAGGAGATTGGTTGGGGGTCACCCCTTACAGAAGTGGCGTCCCTGGGACGGGGAGGGGAGAAAGGATAGGAGAAGAGTGTAAATAAACGAATGGAAGCGGAGGGGAGGAACAAAAGAAAGGAGGGAATGGGACAACCTGGCAAGCGGAGGAATGGAAACCAACAGCCAGGCTTGGAGATAAAGCGCCCGGCTCGCTCCAGGCGCAAAGCGCGAGGAGGGGGCGAAGGAACCGGGCCGCGCAGGGCGCAGCGAAGGGCCGAGGGGCGAGGGCTGGAGCCCGGCGAAGGAATGTGGAAGTTTTTGGCAGCCGAAGTTTGCCGTGGGGGAGGGACGCGCCGCGCGGCGGGGAAGCCCGGCACGAAGCGGGGCGGCAGCGAGGGCGGGGAAGCGGCAGAGGGGTGCAAAGGGGGGCGTGCGGAGCCGAACCGAGGGAGAAAACGAGGGGCGGGAAGGGGCGCCCGGCCCAGCGCCGCAGGGGGAGGTGGGGGCCCCGGCTAGGAAAGAGGGGGCAGGGCGGGGGGCACCAGAGGAAGACGAGAGGCGCGGGCGAGGCTGCGGAGGGCGCCGGGGACCAGGCGGCGCGTGTGAAAAGCGGGGCCCTCGGTTTTGCGGGCGGACGGGAGACCGGCCCCCAGCATCGGGACGGTCCCCAGCGCCGGGCCCTCGGCGCACCCGGGCGGGAGGGGAGGCGAGCGGGACGGCCCGGGCAGCTCTGCGGCCAAGGGCGGGCGGGAGCCCAGCGGGACGGCCCGGGCAGCTCTGCGGCCAAGGGCGGGCGGGAGCCCGGCGCCAGCGGCTTGGCCCGCGGCGCGATGCCCGGCGCCCGGGACTCACCTCCGGGCTGAAGCTGGGGGCCCCTGCGGCGCCCTGCAGCAGGGAGCTCAGCGCCAGGCTGGCAGAGAGCAGGGAGGGCACCAGGCTCGGCGAGGGGCTCATCTTCCCGTCCCTCCCTCCGCGGCGACTGTCCCGGTCCCTCGCCTCGCCGCCTCCCCGCCGGACTGGGGACGTGGGCAGCGCCTGGCTCCAATTAGAGGGCGCGGGGCGGGGGGCTGGGAAGGGACCGGCCGAGGGGGGAGTGGGGAGCGAACCGGTGGTGCATGGAGCCACCTAGAGGAGAGCGGCGGGAGAGCTCGAGCCGGGCTGGCTGGGGAGGTGGATCGGGGGGTGTCTGGGGGGGTACATCGGGGGGTGTCTGGGGAGAGAGATCAGGGGGTGTCTGGGGGATAGATCCAGTCGGGGGATGGATCTGGGGGGTGAATCCGGGGGTGTCTGGTGGGATAGATCAGGGGGTATCTGGGGGGTGGATCTGGGATGTCTGGGTGGATGGATCTGGGGGTGGATCTGGGTGTCTGGGGGGATAGATCTGGTGGATAGATCCGGAGTGTGTGGGGGTGGATCCGAGGGTGTCTGGGGGAATAGATGGAGCGTCTGGTGGGATAGATCTGGGGGTGTCTGGGGTTGGATCTCGGATGTCTGGGCGGATGGATCTGGGGGTGGATCTGGGTGTTGGGGGGATAGATGGGGGGCCTGGGGGATGGATCTGGGGGTGAATCCGGGGGTGTCTGGTGTAATAGATCAGGGGGTATCTGGGGGGTGGATCTGGGATGTCTGGGTGGATGGATCTGGGAGTGGATCTGGGTGTCTGGGGGGACAGATCAGGGGACTCTGGGTGGATAGATCTGGTGGATAGATCCGGGGTGTGTGGGGGTGGATCCGAGGGTGTCTGGGGGAATAGATGGGGGGCTGGGGGGATAGACCTGGGGATGGATCTGGGATGTCTGGGTGGGTGGATCTGGGTGTCTGGGGGGATAGATGGGGGACGTCTGGGGGATGGATCTAGGGGTGGATCCGGAATGACTGGGTAGATGGATCTGGGGGCGTCTGAAGGGTTGGATCCAGGGGTGTCTCGGTGGATAGATCCGAGTATGGGGGGATATCCGTGTATGGGGGGATAGATCAGGGGATGTCTAGGGGGATAGATCCGGGGTGTCTGGGGGGGATAGTTCGGGGGGTCTGGGGGAATGGATCTGGGGGTCTCTGGGGGGTGGATCCAGGGATGTCTGAGGGATAGATCAGGGGATTTCTAGGGGGATAGATCCGGGGTGTCTGGGGGTGGATCCGGGGGTGTCTGGAGGATAGATCAGGGGGTGTCGGGTGGGTGGATGCAGGGGTGTCTGGGGGTGGATCCGGGAGTGTCTGGGGGGATAGATCAGGAGGTGTCTGGGGGGTTGGATGCAGCGGTGTCTGGGGGATAGATCAGGGGGTGTCGGGGGGGTGGATGCAGGGGTGTCGGGGGGGTGAGCTCACGGAGTAGACAGGCAGACGTGGGTGGTGGTTGAAGACAGGCAGACTGAGGGAGCTGGGGCAGGAGAGGGGGGGCTGTGGGGCAGGATGTGGGTCTCTCTCATCAGCACATTTCCCACCATCGGTTTGTTCCTCTGGCTCTTTGATCCTGTGGCTGCTGATTCAGCCTCCTCTGATTTCGCTAAGCGAGACCTCGACCCCAGCTGGGGTCAGACAGCGAACCCAGGAGTCCTGGCTCCCAGCCCCCCTCACCCCCAACCACTACCCCACACTCCCCTCCCAGTCCTGGCTGGCTCCCAGCGGCCCCCCCCCCCAGTCAAGGACCTTGGCTGTTTTATTTAGCAGCAGGACAGGACAGACAGTGTGTGGGGGTGTTGAATAAGAGCCAGTGGGGGTGGGAAATGGGGGGGCGTGGAGGGAGGGGGGAACCCCATCTCCGCACCTCCCCCTCCTCCCACGAGGTGGCGCCAGAGGCTGTAGGATGGAGATGGGAGGGAAGTAGGTTCTTAAAGGGCAATTCTGGGACCCCCCCTCAAAAAAACCAGGACTCTTAAGGGGCCGGTACCGCAATTCTGGGACCCCCCCTCAAAAAAACCAGGACCCTTAAAGGGCCGGTACCGCAATTCTGGGACCCCTCCCAAACCAGGGCTCCTAAAGGGCCGGTACCGCAATTCCCGCCCCCCGCAATGTTAGTTATGAACGTTTCCAGCCATTGTTCAGTGGCCACTAGGGGGCGCCGAGCGAGGAGTTGAGAGTCCGTGTAAACAGGAAATTGTGACACGGGGAGCCTCGCAATTCTGAGACACCCCCCCAGGGTCTTAAAGGCGCAGCAGCGCCCTGCCAGAGCGGGGGGTGGGCACTGAGACCTTTGAACCCCAATACCCAGCCCCACGAGGGGGAGGAGCGTGCGGGGCGGGGCGAGTTAAAGGGCCAGGAGCATCACTGGCAATGGGGGAAGGGAGGCAGCCTCTTCCCAGACCTATAGGCGCCACGCCCCCCCACCCCAACTGCGGTACACACTCCTAGCCCCCCCCCCCCCGGAATGAGGGGTCCCTGGGCGAGGGGAGGGTTAAGGGGAGTCGCCCGAAGGGGTGGGGGAAGCAGGAGGTCACGTGACCCGGAAAGTTGCAAGGCAGGAAGCGAAGGACGGAAACAAAGTTCCCAGCGAAGGAGACGCGCGACGGGCGGGGGGTTCTAGGCTCGGGACCGGACCGGACCGGACCGGGGGGTTCTAGGCTCGGGACCGGACCGGACCGGACCGGAGGGTTCTAGGCTCGGGACGGGACGGGGGGAACCGGAAGCAGGGAAGGAACCAGCCCGACTGTGAGAGGGGGTGAAGGCCCCCCCACGAATCCCTGTCCCCCCTCCCCGAACGGAAGTCGCGGGGTAGGGGCCCTCCAGAGCCGGGCGGGGGGAAGTCGGGGAGCGCGGGAGATGTGCGGCTGTTAGGGGAGAGGGGAATCCGCCCACCGACCCTTCCCCACCCCCGGATCCTCTGGGGGGCAAAAGGAGAAAACCGGGACCCCCCCACCCTGAAAATGTCACCACTGGGGACCGCCTGCATCCTGCTGCTGGGACTCGTCTGGGGTAAGAGATGCCGGTGCCCCGCACTCCCGACCTGCAGCCCCTGCCCCCCCCAGCCCTGGCCCCCCCGGGCCTGCCGGTGCCCCTCACTCCCGACCTGCAGCCCCTCCCCCCCCCAGCCCTCCCAGTGCCCCGCACTCCCGACCTACAACCCTGCCCCCCCAGCCCTCCCGGTGCCCCGCACTCCCGGCCTGCAGCCCCCTGCACGCCCCCCAGCTCTGGGTCCCCCACTTTTTCTTCTTATCCCAGTTTATTTTCCCCCCTAGAAGCTGCTTCCTACACAGAGAAAGACTCGGGTGAGTGGGGGGGGGCTGAGTGTGAGAGGAGGGTTCTCTGGGGTACAGAGAGTGGGATTGGGGTGCAGGGCTTGGGTGGGGGAAGGACAGCAGTTGGGGGGCTGGTGGGGGGAGGGGGAAGGGTAGGGATTGGGGTGCAGGGGCTGGAGGGAGAAGGGGAGGGGGAAGGGTGGGGATTTGGGGTCACTGGGTGGGGTAGCACTGTGATTGGGGGGGCTGGGTGTAGGGGAGGGGGCACGGGGGGTCCATCGCTGACCTCTGCACCCCCCCGTTCCTTCCTAGCCACCTGTCATGCACCCCTGGAGGTGCGGGGGGAGCGCCAGGGGCTGATCCGCAGCTTCCCCCCCCGGCACGGCCGCCTCCTGCCCAGCAAGTGCACCTGGGTCATCCTGGCGGGCCCGGAGGATGTGGTGACCATCAGGTGAGAGACCCCTCAGCCCCCTGCCCCACTCCCTCAGTCCTCCCCCGGCCACCCACCTCCTCCCCCACTCCCTCAGCCCTCTCCTCGCTCCCCCCACCGGCCATCCTGTTCTGCCCCAGAGAAGAGCAAAACCAGTAATTATCCCAATTAACCTCCCTCCCCGCCCTGGCCCTGGGGCCAGATGGGAGTCAGCGCCCCAGAGGGGAGAGGCCCCATACCCCACCCCCTACCCTGGAGCTGGCGCCCCCTGGAGGGGAGAAGCCCCGTACCCCTCACCCGCCTCCTCTCCGCAGGTTCGAGCGGTTCCAGCTGGCGTGCGGGGAGGCCAAGCTCTACGTCTGGGCTCACTCCTACCCCCACCAGGCCCTCTGCGGCTCCCGGCTTCCCGCCCCCCTGGAGTACAGGGGCACCAACGTCACCCTCAGCTACTGGCGGAGCTGGACGGTGGCTGAGGGCTTCCAGCTCCGCTACGAGAGAGGTGGGGGCGCAGCTGGGGAATGGGGCAGGGGGTGCACCTGGGAGGGGTGGGCAACTCGTCAGTCTGTCTCTCCACCCCAATGTCCCGCTTTCCACTTATCCCTAGCTGACCCGACCCAACCATCCATCCATCCCCACTGGCCCCGACCAACCATCCATCCATCCCCACTGGCCCCGACCAACCATGCAACCCCACCTGCCCCGACCCATCCATCCCCACCCGACCCTACCATCCATCCATCCATCCCCACCAGCCCTGACCAACCATCCAATCCCACCTGCCCAGACCCAACCATCCATCCAACCCCATCCCCACCAGCCCCGACCAACCATCCAACCCCATCCCCACCAGCCCCGACCAGCCATCCATTCCCACCCGACCTCACCATCCATCCCCATCCATCCATCCCCACACGACCCAACATCCGTCCATCCCCACACAACCCAGCCATCCATGCAACCCAATGCAAGCATGCATCCGTCCCCCACAACCTGACCATCCATCCATCCCCACACGACCCAACCCAACCATTGATCCATCCCCACACGACCCAACCAACCATCCAACCCCACCTGCCCAGACCCGACCATCCATCCATCTCCACTGGCCCGAACCAACCATTTCACCACACCCGCCCAGACCCAACCATCCATCATCCCCACACAACCTAACCTGACCCATCCATCCGTCCTCACCCACCCCGAACCATCCGTCTATCCATCCATCCCCACACAAACCGATCCAACCATCCATCCCCTCATGACCCAACCATCCATCCCCACATGTACCCATCCTTCCGTCTATCCAACCATACACCCATCCCGATGCAACTGTCCCATCCATCCCCGTGCAGTCTGTCCATCCCTGTCCCTGTTTCACTCTCTCTCTCTCATCCCAGCAGGTCCCCTCCTCTCTGCCTCACCCCCATCTTGTAACCTGACCCTGAATGATTTCTATGGGGTCTTCTCCCCACCTGCCTGGCCTGGGGGCCCCGCTGGTGCCCTCATCCGGTGCCGCTGGGCCCTGGACCCCCACGATAGCCGCCCCCTCACTGTGCTCTTCACCACACTGGACCTGGCTCCGAACGACTCCCTGGAGGTCTACGAGGGCCACCCAGACCTGCCGGCTGAGCCGCGGCTTCTGCGGCGCGTGGATGCGGCCAGCAACGGGCAACCAGTAGTGGTGGAGTCGCCCTCCAGCCGGGCATGGGTGGCCTGGCAGGGCCTGGGGGACCACGGCTTCAACGCCACCTACCACGTGCGTGGGTTCTGCGTGCCCTGGCAGCGGCCCTGCGGCCAGGGGGATGAGGCCCGGTGCTACGGTGAGGCGGAGCGCTGCGATGGCATCTGGCACTGCCCAGATGGGGCAGACGAGGAGCGCTGCCCAGGCTGCCCAGAGGGGAGCTACCCCTGCCGGGCTGGTGCTGGGGGCCCCTGCTACGCGCCCGCCGACCGCTGCAACTACCAGACGCTGTGCCCAGACGGGGCGGACGAGCGGGGCTGCTGGCGCTGCCAGCCCGGCAACTTCCGCTGCGGAGACGGGCGCTGTGTCTACGAGGCCTGGCGCTGCGACGGGCAGCCCGACTGCACTGACGCCTCCGACGAGGCCGCCTGCCCCTACGCCCTGCCCCGCAAGGTGGTGGCCGCCGCGGCCATCGGCAGCCTGGTCTGCGGCCTCCTGCTGGTCATCGCGCTGGGCTGCACCTGCCGGCTGTACGCCGTGCGCAGCCAGGAGTACAGGTGGGGGCGGGGCCATGGGATGGGCGGGGCTATGGGATGGGGTGGAGCTCTCGTGTGGATGGGGGCGGGGCTATGGAGGGGTGGGATCAGAGGCAGATGAACCCAGGGCTGGGGGGAGTTGTGAGGAAGGGGGGCAGTGGGGGGGAAAGCCCCGGGGTCACCATCTCACGCTCTCCCCCACCCCTGCAGCCTCTTCGCCCCCCTGTCCCGCAGCGACGCCCAGCTGGTCCGGCAGGAGGCGCCGCCGTCCTACGGGCAGCTCATCGCACAGGGGCTGGTCCCACCTCTCGAAGACTTCCCCACCGACAGCCCCGGGCAGGTGAGATGCATCCACCCTGCACCCCACTGAGCCCCTCCCGGCACCCACCACAACCCTATCTCCACAGAGAGAGGCCCCCGCTCCAGCCCCGCACCCTGGCCCCCGCCGAGCGACCCAGCCCACACTGTGCCCTCCACTGAGCGCCCCAGGGTGGTGACCGCCTCCTAGGTCTCCACACCCCCTCCCACAGCCCCCCCGGCTTCCCCACAGAGACCCTGGGGCAGATGACACCCCCTGAGCCCCACTCCTGGACCCCCAAGCATGGGGGGCTCCCTCCCCCTGGTGCTGACCCCCCTCCACCCCCGTCTCGTTGCAGGCGTCGCTGCTGGGGAATCTACGCTCTCTCCTCCATCTGCTCCAGCATGAGCCGGTGGGGGGGCGCCGGGCCCGCCGGCCCCCCCGCCCCCTGCGCCGTCTGCTGCGCCGCCTACGCCGCTGGGGGCTGCTGCCCCGCTCCGCCCCTGCCGCCCGCCCCCCTGCTGCCCCCTCTGCCCAGCCCCCGCCGGACACCGCCAGCCAGGAGGAAGGGGGGGCGGCGGGCGGGCCCGATGAGGCCCCGCCCCTGCCACAGAAAGTCCCGCCCCCTGGGCCAGAGCCTCCCATGGCCCCACCCCCTGCAGGCCCCCAGCGGCTGCCCAGAGGGGTGATGGGGGCCCTCCGTGGGTGCCTCTTCCCCTCCTCCGAGGGCCATGGGGAGCCTCCGAGCTTCCCACCCTCCCCCGTGGGGGAGGACGACGTGCTGCTACTGCCCCTGGCTGAGTCCTGCCCCCCTGCCGAGGACGATGATCCCCTCCTCACCTGAGTGCCTCCCGCCGGGCCGCATCGCCCTGAAGAACCCAGCGGCCAACGGGGAGAGCGGTTAAGCCACCCCTGCCACCAGCAGGGTTCAACTGGGGTGGCAATATTTGTGAGGCAGTCAAAAACTGGCCCACAAAGGATGGTGCCATTGCACATTGCCTTTAAGGACTTAATGTTGACTGAGCAGTGAAAGAATATTTGCCTGCCCGTCAAAAAAGCTCTTCAAGGGAAGAGCTTTGTCAGACATTGCCTTTAAGAACCTGGTGGCTAATTGGAGAGCAGGGCAGCCGTCAGGGTTGAACCAATCGCGCCCACCCCCAGAGGCCACATCTGGCTGCATCTGAGCGGAAGGAAAAATATTTGTCTGGCAGTCACAAAAGGCTCTTGAAGGGGGTGTGCCCTTTCAAAGTCTTTGTATGGCTGTTCTAAAGAACGTCTTAAAGGTGCTGGAACCCTATTAGTGGAGGAAAGAAAAGGCAGTCAAAAAATACTCTTAAAGGCAATGGCTCAGCTGGCAGTTATTTTCCTCTTCTATGAGTTGAAATTTTCTGTAATCAATCATTTTTTCCTACCTGGGTTAGAAAAATGAACCTTTGAACATTTCTTTTTGCAGTGCCTGATAAATTAATCTTTATGGTCAGCACACCTTGTGTGTGTGCAGGTTAAAAAAAAAGGTCTTTTAAAGGCAATGGGCAAAGGGCAAAATCCGCAACATTTTACTCCCCGTTTGCTAAAATGTTGTTCTGATTGAAACAAAAAAATGAGAAATGGGCAGAAAATGAATATGTGAGTTTATGTAGCTGGGATTCTCTACGCAAAATATTTACATGGCTGTCAAAAAAGAAAACCCTTAAAGGTAATGACCATTTTACCTCCTCAAAAGATTGTTTGACGTCATTGGTTTTTTAAATATGACTTAGAAGAGACAATGTGCATTTCTATTCAGCTGACAAATTGAACAGTGATTCTGAATGACAAAAGATATATGTGGCAGTTTTATATATATATATATATATATATATATATATACACACACACACCTAAAGGCAATGACTAAATCTGAAAGATTGTCGGTCATTTTTGATAGATTTTTAATATATATATGTGTCGTTTTTGTGAAGAAGGTGAGGAATAAGATGAAAAGAAATGTGTGTGTCTATGGATGTGGGAAATTCACTTGTGAGTCTTGGCACCAAATATTTGTATTGTAAACTGATTTTTCAAGGCAATGGCAAAAGCATTTAACCAGCTACCGCGAGAGAGGTGTGTTTTTTTTGTAGTTACTTTTTTAAATTCAAAATCGGAAGCTGAATTTTCACAAGTTCCATGGCTACAAAAGCTGGACTTGATTCTCAACCCAGCTGCTTTGTGTTGCTGGGTTTTTGTTGTTGTTGTTTCAAATAAGCTTCTTAAAGGCAAAGTTTGGATCAGAAAAAAATACACCAACTTTTGGCAGTGACATTTTATTTGGTTTGCGTGTTCGCTTGTTTGTTTTGTGCAATTATATTTGAAAGAGAGGAACTAGGGAGAAAATCAAGTTACAAATCTGTGCCCCAGGACATCGAGGTGGGGGATGTCAGTGTAAAGTATTTGCCTGGCCATTAACAAATAAAATAAACGCAAGAAACAAGTGGGTTTATCTGTACCCATAAATTAAATAAAAATCCGCCGTGATTCACCATACAGCTTACTTGTGAAATACAACGGTGAGACTGAAAAATGTAACCAGCTCTGGTAGAGAACTTTTAAAAAGAGAAAAAACCCAGAATAAATGGGTGCATCAGTGTATGCAGCCTAGGAGAGGCAGTGCAAAAATTTGTGTGGCAGACAAAAAATAAAATACTGTTAAAGGTAATGGCTGGGGTGGGGGAATTTAACCAGGTTTTTCTGAAGAACTTGTTTTATTTAAAAATGAGAAATAACTGGAAAAATAAGATTAAAAATCTACATAGCTGCAAAATTAGAATTGAGGAGGCAGTCAACAAATCAAATATTAAAGGTAAGGGCCAAAATGCAAAATTGTAACCAGCTCGTTTGTCCATCGTTTTGTAAAAAGAGAGACAATAAATTTGAGCATCTGCCTATGTAAAAAATAAGATGAGAATTCACACGCAAAATACTTGTGTGGCAGTCAAAAAATACAAAGTCCTTAAAGGTAATGGCCAGGTGGAAAATTGGAGCCATCTCTCCTGCAGCGATTTCTCTGGGTGTGAGGGACCCGGGGGGTTGCCAGGCCGGGGGTTTGACGGCAGGTGCAGGTTCCTGATTATTTTGGTATATTTGGCCTGGAGGCTCCAGGCCAAGCCGATTTCTTGTTAGAATTTGGCCTATTATTGTCCGTTCAAATTATTGCTAAGAATTCAAGGAAAAACACCCTGAAGAAGAAAAGCTGGTGAGGGTTTTTCCTCCCCTCGGAGCAGAATAACTGGCATTTAATGAGCAAGAGCAGGCCAGGAGCCGCACTGTCCGGAGTGACAGCGAAGGGCCTTCTGCTGCTGCTACCTAGGAGAGCCCCCCCCGTAGAGCGAGGGGCCACTTCAGCTCTGGGGGCCCTGGGTTCAGCTCCTACTTCTACATGCATCTGTCTCTCCCCATCCCCCCCATCCATCCATCCATCCATCCCCCTACCCCCCCATCTGTCTCTCCCCATCCCCCCCATCCATCCATCCATCCCCCTACCCCCCCATCTGTCTCTCCCCATCCCCCCCATCCATCCATCCATCCCCCTACCCCCCCATCTATCTAGCCCCATCCGCCCCCAGATAGATAGATAGATAGATAGAGGGGCGGGTGTGGGTTGAGAGAGGGGTGGGGGGGATGGATGGAGGGGTGAGTGGGGATGGGGGGGGGTGGATGGAGCGGGTGAGGAGGGGGAGGGGGAGACGTTGGATGCTCTCTCTCTCTCTCATTAGCGGCTCACTCTCATTAGCTGCTAAGGTGGAAATTATTCAATTAGTCACGAGCGGGAAAATGCCGGGGAGCTGCAATTACCGCCTGCGCGGGCGGGCGGGGAGCGAGTCTCCCAGGGGGGCTGGTTCCTGAGCGCCCCCGCGGGCTGTGGAGGGGGGGATTGGGGTACGGGGGGGAGGGGAGGTGCAGGGGGGGCTGCAGACTGGCGCGGGGGGGTCCCAGGAAATCCACCAACGGGGCTAGTTCTTCCTTCCCAGGACCTAATCACACCAGCCAGTCCCCATGCCCCCCCGCGTCAGCCAGGGAACCCCCCCCTCCATAACCCCCCCTCCAGCCAGGGAACTCCCAGCCCCATCGGTCCCCCCACCCTCCATACCCCCACCGCCAGCAAGGGACCCCCCCGCCCCATCGGACCCCCCAGTCCCCTTGGCTCCCCCACCCCGCATACCCCCTCCAGCAAGTTCCCATGACCCCCCCAACATCGGTCCCGCCCTCCCGCATCAGCCGGCCACCGACCCCCTCCCAGCTCTCTGCCCCCAAGTCCGGCGGCCCCCAAGAGCTCCAGGGCTGTCGCTGAGGGGGGTCCCCTGCCCCCCTCACGCGTGACTTCACGGGGGCGGGGCGTCCCGCCGCTGGGCGGGGGGGGGCATTTAAAGGGAGCCGCTTCCCGGCCGGCTCCGGAGAGACGCGAGCGCGGGAGACGGAGGCAGCGGCAGGAACCAGCCCCGGGACCCCCGGACCGGACCGGACCGGACCGGGCAGCAGGTGGGGGGCGGGGGGATGGATCGAGAGATGGGCTCGGGGGAGGGGAGTCGAGGGGAGATTAGGGGTGCTGGAGGAGTCGAGGGGCCCTGGGAGTGCTGGGGGGAGGGGGTTGGGGTTTAGGGGGTGCTGGGGGCGTTCATGGGGGACTGGGGGTGCTGGGGAGGGGGGATGGGGTACTGGGGGGAGGGGAGGTGCTGAGAGAGGGGGGTTATTGTACTTATTTAATCTCCCCTCTCGCCTGTGCCCCCCCAGCTCTGCCCCAGCCCCCCCATGGCGCTGCCCCCGCTGGGGGGGCTCCGGGGGCCCCGCCGGGGCAGCCTGCCCCTGCCCTCCAAGCACCAGCTGCGGCGGGAGGCAGCGGTAGAGGAGCCGGACTCGCCCCCCGAGTCGCCGGGGGGGTTACCGGGGGGGCCCTACCGCGTGGTGCTGGCTGGCGAGAGCGGCGTGGGGAAGACGGCTCTGGCCGGCATCTTCGGGGGGCTGCCGGACGGAGTCCCCCGTGAGGACGAGCACCCCGGTGAGTGCCGCAGGAGTGGGTGGGGGGCAGAGGCGGGAACTAGGGTCCCCTGGCTTTGTTGGGGCCCTTGCCCCAGGGGCGCTGTCCTGTCTCACGGGGGTGGGGGACCCTGGCTGTAAGGGGGGGCCCACACCCCCCAGGCCCACCGTGGCTCTGGGGAACTGGCGCCCCCCCCAATTGTGGCTCCCCCCCTAGCGGACACGTACGAGCGCCGCCTGTCGGTGGACGAGGAGCACACCACCTTGATCGTCTACGACATCTGGGACCAGGTGGGACCTGGGGGGCCCAGCACGACCGGGGGCGGGGCCTCAGATCCAGTGCCTAATTTGCTAATTATATGCAGAGCTGTGCACGTGATGCATGGAGTTGGAGTGAGGGGCTCTGCATGTAGATTTATGCAAATGATGCAGACAATTGGGGTGTGTGGAAGGCATGCAAATATATGTAAATTAACGCAAGCTTGACCGGGTTGGTCGTGGGCCTATGCAGGCCAATACACGCGGATCATTGGAGGGAATTGGGGTAGCATGTAAATTTTATGCAGATGTATGCGAATTAATGCACGAGGCTGGAGGGTGCATGACATGAACTAGCCAATAATGTTCTGGCTGGGGGAAGGCGGGGCCTCACTTAAAGCATGCAGATCTATGCGGCTCTTCAGGTGCTGACGGGGGGGTCCTGGGGGCACCTCTCCCCCCAGGGCGAGGCGGGCAGCTGGCTGCAGGAGTCGTGTCTGCAGACAGGCGACGCCTTCCTGCTTGTCTTCTCGGTGACCGACCGGCGCAGCTTCAGCCGCGTCCCCCAGACCCTCCTGCGCCTGCGGGAGGGGAGCCCCCACCCCGACCCGCCCGTCATCCTGGTGGGCAACAAGAGCGACCTGGCGCGCTCCCGAGAGGTCTCGCTGGAGGGTGAGTGACCCCAGAGGATGCCCAAACTGCCCTGATCACCCATCCCCCACTGGGTCCCCTAAAGTGCCCTAAAACCTGCCCTGACCCCCCAGGGGGGCCCCTAAATCACCCTGAGCCCCAGCCCCCAGGGCCCCCTCTAAAGCACCTGGAGCTTATCCCCAGGGGGGCCCCAACCACCTGCCTGAGCCCCCCAGCCCCTGGAGCCCCCCCAAACCACCCACACACCTGCATGACCCTCCCCAGCCCCTAAACTACCCTGATCCCCCTCCCAGACCCCTCCAAACTGCCATCACACCTATTCCCAGCCTGACTGACTATCTCCTGAGCCCCCAGCCTGCCCCCTGGCTACCTGATCCCCAAAACCTCCTATGCACCCCCCAAACAACCTGAGCCCCGTGCCCCTCAATCCCTAGGGACCCCCCCAACCCCCACTGACCCCTGCTCAGCCCCAGGGTGGGGAGGGGGGCAGCTGGGCACAGGTCACTAATGTGGCCACTTGGCCCCGCCTCCCAGAGGGCCGCAGTCTGGCTGTGATGCTGAGCTGCAAACACATCGAGACGTCGGCTGTGCTGCACCACAACACGCGGGAGCTATTCGAGGGGGCCGTGCGCCAGATCCGCCTGCGCCACCGCCGGCCAGCCGCGGGCCCAGGCGGGCGCCGCGAGAGCCTCACCAAGAAAGCCAAGCGCTTCCTCTCCAGCCTGGTCCCGCGCAATGGCCGGTTCTTCAAGCAACGCTCCAAGTCCTGCAACGACCTCTCCGTGCTGTGAACCAGCCCTTTAAGAGCCGCTCCCAGGCGGAGACTCCCACAATCCCCCTGGCTTCGTACCTCCCCAGCCTCCGGTTTGCCAGCTGGGTGAGACTTAATTTTTGTCCTCCGTAGTTGCACACATCACCTTTAAGGGGACATTAAAGGCACCATGTTTAGTTGGACAATCGGGGCCATTGTGTGCTGGAGGTTTTTTTTGTTTGCCATAGCCACGCACTTTTCCCTTTAAGAAGGTGTTGAAGGAGCGGTGGCAATGGGACACACCAAGATTTTGTTTGCCGCAGTTGTGCATGTTGCCTTGAAGCCCCATGTCGTTGGAGAGGCCTGGCCGCCTTTGCGCTGGTTTTTTATTTGTCTCTTTCACCTTTAAGAGGGTCTTAAATCTCAGCAAGAGTTTTTAAGGTACCACCTCCAAGTGGAATTTGCTATTTGCCCTCCAGGTTTGCACATCTCACCATTAATGAATGGGGTATTAAAAGGCCCCTCCCAGCAAAAAGCTGTTTTATTTGTCCACCACACTTCTGCCCTTCACCTTTAAGAGGGGCTTAAAGATGCCACCTTGGAACTCTTTGAACAGGTGCTGGTGGATGGCTTTAAACGGGATTTAATATTTGACCTCTGCAATTGTGCACTGCACCTTTAAGAGGATTTTAAGGCATGGACTTTGATCAAGGCTTATTATTTGTCCTCCACATTCCTGAGCCTCCCCTTTAAAGTGGCTCACTGTTGAATACACCGACCTGAGAATGTTATACTGAGACACCAGACGGCTTTGTCCTGAACTCAGTATTTACCCTCCACACCTGTGCAAGTCACCTTTAAGAGACTCTTAAAGTCACCAAGTGGGGAATGAATTAATCAGCTACTTCAGCGCCTTGTCCTGGAAGCTTTATTTCTTTACTATCCTCCAGATTTGTGCACTTTTCCTTGCACGAGCTCTTAAAGGTACTGACCTTCCAGTCCTCCAGATTTGTACCCCTCACCTTTATGACGCTCTTGTTAAAGGCGCCTCTGTGGGAGCTGGCTGCCGAGGCCAGAGATGGAAAACTTCCTACTGGCTTGCCATACGGGGGCACCTCCCCTTTAAGAGCATGCTAAAGGCACGACTCAGGTCACATTTTCTGTGCCTAGCTTTGTTCCTGGAAGAATGAATATTTGCCCTGCTGGTCTTCGATATGCATCTTTAAGAAGCTCTTAAAGACACAGAGTGGGGGACCTTTCACTCAAACACAAGGAGAGGACTACTTTGGGAACCTCCCCTTTAAGAGACTCTTGAAGGCACCAACTTAAGGGATCCCACTGCCCAGACATTGTGATTTGGCCATGTACACCTCCCCTTTAAGAACAGCCAAAAAAGCACCCACCAGACAGCCTGCCCCTTTGAGAGAGAGAGACTCTTAAAGGCACAGGTGGATTCTCCCCTCTGGGTCTCTGCTTTAATCTCCCAGGGACCCCCCCCGCCCCACTGCCCCAACTCTGGGGAAAGGAGGCCATTTTGGGGGCATGGCCTCCTGCTCTCAATTAAAGTCCTTTTCTACCACAGCTGAGAGCTGCATCGTTATTAGGGGAGCCAGAGGGCCTGGGGGAGGGGAAGGGACAGGGGTTGGGGGGAGTCGAGGGTCCTCCTGAGCCCTGGTCATGCTCCTTGCATTAGCTCTGGGGGCAAATGGGCTGAATGGTGGGGGAGCCTTGTCCCAGGAGCCCCCCAACCCCTATCCCCTGGCTGCCATGGGCTGCTGCCCAATTCCCCCCCCAATCTCTCCCAGCCCTCCCCCCCCCAATTCTCAGCCCCGGCCCCTACCACCCCCCCAGTCCCACAACCCCCCCCTCACCCCCCTGCTCCTAGCACCATCCCAGCTCTTCCCCCCTCCCATCACCTGGGGGGCACAAAGCTCAGCCCCGCCCCCCGCCACTAGGACGGGGGAGAGAGTCAGCAACAAAGAGAAGTAACTGCATCCTGTTGCCATAGAAACTGAATCCCGTTGCCATGGAAACTGCATGGTGGTGCAGCCTGGAGGTTGCCATGGAGATGGGTAATGTTACCAAAGCAACCAAGCAGTGGCTGCAGGGGGTCATCTGGCCTCTCCCAGTCAAGGGTGCTGGGGGGACCTTCTATTTATAGCCTGGCCCTCTGCCCCCCGCACACCTGCCTGTGGGGGCACAGCCCAGAAACAGCCAGAGCTAAATCTGGAGCTGCCCCTGCCCCGGGTGGGGGGGCAGGACTGGGCCAGCCAGGGGCTGTGGGTCAGGAGTGACAGGCGACATCAGCCTCCCCAGCCCCGCCCCTCACTCCCGACCCGCAGCCCCCCCTGCCCTGCCGGCGCCCCTCACTCCCGACCCGCAGCCCCTGCCCCTCCCCCCCTCACAAACTTTTGATGCATTTTTTGGTGGTAATTGTTTTTAATTTGTTTCCATAAAGAAAATAAAAGAAAAAGAAGAAAAAAACCCACTTGTTGGCAGGGGGGAGGGGCTGGGTAGGGCCAGGGGGCAGAGCCAGGTGCCCCCATTGAGCCCCCACTCCCCGAGACGGGCTCCTGCGAGGTCAGGGCAAAGTCCGTGGGGCGGTGGGGACGTTTGTTGCTCGTGCCCCCCCCAGCCCCATTTCTGCCCCTGGAGCTCTGACTCCGCGGGAGGCCCTGGCAGCCCAGCCCCAACTCCAGTCCCAGGGTCCGTGGGGGGGGGGGGTGCTACCTGCAGACCGAAGAGGGGGAGTGTTAGAGGGGAAAGGACCAAGCTCCACCCCACATTCCTGAGCCCCACCTCTGCCAGCCCAGCCTCACCTCAAGCAGCCCCTCTCCGCCCCACTCCTCCCCAGCCAGCCCCACCCCACCGTCAACCTGCCAGCCCCCCACCCCAGGCCCCGCCCCTGCCCAGCCAGCCCCGCCCCCAGACTCACATGCCCGGGGAGGAGAAGAGCCCCGAGAGCTGGAGGCACTGGGATGCCAGTGTCTGCGAGGCCAGGTTCAGAGCCGGGCTCAGAGCTAGGGGGTGGAGGAGAGACGGTCAGAGGGACCCACATGGAGCCCCATTCCCCGCAAGGCAGCCTGGAGGGGACGCCAGGTGTCTGGTGCCAAGCCGAGGGGGTCTGGGAGGGTGCAGGGGAGACACAGAACCGACAGCAGCCCGAATCCTGGGGGGCTGGGCCAGGCCAGGCCCCCCTCGGCGGCGGGTGGGGAGTGACAGGCCAGCAAGGAGCTGGTGCTGCCTGGGGCCGCTGAGGGGGCCCAGTCCCTGTCCATGGGGACATGGGGGACACGCCACCCCTCCCAGAGCCCCCCAAGCACCAAGTTACCTGTCAGGGCGGCAGGGTTCAGGGCGCTCAGTGGGATGGCGCCGTTCAGTTGAAGGGCGGCCTGAGCCGCAGCTGCAGCCGGCAGTTGGATCCCGGAGCCTAGGGAGCAAATGGGGGGTCATTAGGGGTGCAAATGCGCCCCCCCCAGCCCGGGTCACAGCTGGATTCAGGCCACACAGGGCCACTCTCCCTCTTTGGCCAGGAATCCCCACTCGTCAGCATGGCCAGGAACCGCTCCCCCCCAGCCACCGTCTCCCCCCTGCCCAATCACAGCCCTCCCAGGCCAGGAACCGCCCCGCCACAGCCCCCCCCAGGCTAGGAAACTCCCCCAGCTGCAGGCCCCCACCTTCAGCCAGCTTGGCCAGCAGCTGCAGCCCCCCACCGGAGCCAGGCTCGGTCTCCTCGGGGCCCTCGGGGAAGGAGATGTCCGTGGTGCCGTCCAGCCGCTCGGTGACGTGCCCCAGGCGCATGGGGCGCCCGGCCAGCTCGAACCCGTTCAGCTGCTCCAGCGCCCGGCGGGCACATTCTGCCTCCGCGAACTGCAGGGGGGGGCCAGGTCAGGGGGGAGCACAGCACGGCTGGGGGAAGGTCAAGGCCAAGGGGTGGTGGTGAAGCTGGCCTGACTGCAGGGCAGAGGGTTACGGCTGGTGGGGCAGGGGCAGGGGCAGGGATGGCCTGGCTGGGGGATAGGGGAGCCAAGGCCGGCCCATCACGGGTGGGGCAGGGCCAGCCTGGCAGGGGGTCTATTGAGGGCGTACTGGGGAGGAGCCATCAGAATGGAAAAATGGGGGTTCAGGAGAGCCAGGGCTGGGATGTGTGTTGGTGCCGAGGGGGGCTGGCTGGGGGGTGGGGTCCCACTCACCGTCAGGAATCCGTAGCCCTTGGACTGGCCGGTGTCTGGGTCCCTCATCAGCACGATGCTGTCAATCTGCATGGGGGCGCGGCAAACGATACAGAGCTGGAGTGGAGTCAGACAGGGCCCCTCCCACAACCCCAGGCCCCGCCCACAGCTCCGGGAAACCCCCAGCCCCTTCCCACAGGGGGAATCCTCGGACGCGCCCCCCACCTTGCCGAAGGGCTCGAAGATCCCGCGCAGCATCTCCTTGGTGATGTTGCAGTGCAGGGAGCCCACATAGAGCCGCATGGGCCCCCCGCTGCCCTTCTGCAGGGCGCTGGCCATGGCCGCCAGCCGGTTCTTCTCCGCCTGCGGGGCGAGGCGTGGGGTGAGCCGGGGTCCTGATGCCCGCGCCGCTGCCCAGTCCCCTCCCCGTCCCCAGACATGGCCCAGCCGCCCCCCCCGCCCCCACACCACCCAGCTGGCTTCCGCTCCCAGGCGCCCCCCTCCTCAGCCAGGACCCCCCAGGCCCTCCTCGGCTGTCCCCCGCCCCTGAGACATCCCCCAGCCCTGCCCTGGATGGTCCCGCCCCCCATCATCCCTGGTCGTCCCCTTGCTCCTGTCATCCCCCTGCCTCCTGGACACCCTACAGTCCCCCGAGACCCCTGCGCCCTGCCATCATCCCCCCACCCCCCAGGACAGCCCTTAGTCCCCTGACCCCCTTGCCCCCAGCAGCCCCCCTGGACACCCTCCACCCCCGACACTGCCCCACAGCTCCCCTCTATCATCCCCTTGTCCCCCACCTGGGAGGCCTGGACGATGATGGGAACGCCCAGCAGGCGCTGCCCCGTCAGCCCGATGGCCAGCGGCACCGACTGGATCTCACAGAACTCCACGTAGGCAATGCCCTTGGAGCGCCGCGAGTTCCGGTCCGAGATGATCCGCACGTCCCGCACCTGGGGGGAGACGGCCAAGGGGCAGGGCCCAGAACAGGACGGGGTTAGAGATGGCAGGAAGGGCAGGGCCAGGCACAGGGGGGGGAAGGGCCACGGAGAGGAGAAGCGGGGCCCAGCATGGGGAGTGGGGTTGGAGATGGCAGGGGAGCGGGGCCTATGCACCGTGGGTGAGGCTTTGGGAATGAGCAGGTGGAAAAGCCAGGTTACCCTGGCCTAGGGTGTCCAGATGTCCCCTTTGCAAAGGGACAGTCCTGTTTTTTGGGACTTTTTCTTATATAGGTGCCTATTACCCCCACCCCCGTCCTGGTTCTTCACAGCTGCTGTCTGGTCACCCTACTCTGGCAAGACAGACCTCCTTCGGGCCACCAATTCTGGTTGGATGTATTCCCAGAGATTTCATCACAGACACCCCTAATTCAAGATTACTGTTTAATTCCCAAGACGCTTGGCCAATCCTGGAGGGTTGGCAACCCTCGACCTTCTGGGGGTGGGGCCGGGGCAGGGCCGGGGCAGTACCTTGCCAACAGCGGAGAAGAAGTCCTCGAGGTCGCGGGGGCGGATACGGGCGGCCAGCTGCATGCAAAACACGGTGCGAGCGTCCCGCTCCTCGGGGCTCAGGCTGCCCAGTGCCTCCCTGCCGGACAGGATGTTAGGGGTGCTGGGCCGAGGCCCTCGACTCTTCCCCCACTGCGCTCCCCCAACCAGACCCCCCAGCTCCTCTCCCGCCAGGCCCATTTGCGCCAGATCCTCCCACCCAGATCCATCAGCTCCACTCTCCCCAGATGATCCAACCCCTGGACAGATCCCCCCAACTCTCCTCTGCCCAACCAACCAGATCCCCAGCCAGACCCCTGCCAACACCACTCCCAAAGCCCCCATCTCTGCTCCCGGCATGGGGCCCAGATCTATGCCCGGCCTCCCCCCGCTCCTGGTATGGGCGTCACTCACCGCACGGGGCTTTTCTCCCGGTACAGGGGGCTCTTACTGTGTCCAAACCGGCGCCTGGGGGCAGACACCAGGTCAGGGCCAAGCGAGTGGAGGGAAGGCAGGGGCTGGGTTCCCCAGGGGGCTGCAATGGGAAGGGGAGGGAAGGGGGTGGGGTCCCTCCAAGTAGGGATGGGCAGGGAGTGTTGTGAGGGCAGGGCCTGGCTGGGGAGCGGATTCCCTCGCCCGGGGGTAGGTCTGGCCAGGGCCTTCCTCACCAGGGCGCAGGGGTTGGCCAAGGAGGGGGGGGGTCTCGTTCACCTGGGGGTGGAGTCTCACTCTCCCAGGGGTGGAGTCTGGCTGGGAGTGGGGTGCCACTCACCCAGGGGCAGGGCCTGACTCACCCGGGGAGTGGGGGGCTGCGGTACCGCGCTCTCTCCTCGCGCCGGCGCTCCCGGCTCCGGGAACGGCTCCCCCGCCGGCGCTCCCGGCTCCGGCTCCTGTGGCGGCTCCGGCGCTCCCGGCTCCGGCTACTGCGCCGCCGACGCTCCTGGTCCCGGCTAGAAAGACAGAGTGTCAGAGACCCCGCCGGCCAATCACACACTCCCTTGGCCTCACCCAACCAATCAAAGCCCCCTGGCCAATCACAGCATCCCTGGGCCACTCTCAGCCAATCACAGCTCCCCTCACACACCCTGTGCGCCCCTGGCCAATCACAGCTCCCCTCACAGACACTCCCAGCCACCCCGTACCCCCAGGCAAACACACAAGCCCCCCCCGCCCCTACCTGTGTCTGTGCTCACGGCTCCGACTCCTCTTTTTCCTGCTGCTACTTGGGGGGTGGAGAAACAAAATTAGCATAGGACAGCCCCCTGCTCCCCCCAGTGTCGGGAGGGGACACCGTTAGCGTGGGGCAGCCCCCCACAGCCCGCCCACTGCCGGGGGGGAGACACCGTTAGCGTGGGGCAGCCCCCCACCCCTCTCACCTGCTGCTGGCACTCTCCTTCTTCACCTCCTTGCTCTGCTCCTCCGGGGGCTGCGGGAGGAGCACAGAGAGGTGAATACAGGATGCAGCCCCCCATCCCCTCACAGGCCCCCCCATACGTTACCTGAGCTGCAGGGGCTTCAGCTGGTGCCTTCGAGGGTCCTGCCTGGGCCTGGAGGAAACAAAGCCACGCCTCAGTGGGAGAAGGGGCAGCCCGCATCAGCACCCCCGCTCCGCTCTCCCCACCAGCCACCAAGGACCCCCCTCCAGCCTCCACTGCTCCAGAGACGCTGGGGAAACTGAGGCACGCCCCTCACAAGGGCCCCCCGCCCCTCACCTCCTCCTTCTTGTAAGGCGCCTCCAGCATGGCTTCGATGACAATGTCGAAGTCGTCGGGCGTCATGGCGTCGGCCGAGCTCTGCGGGAGAGGAGAGGGGGGATTAGCCCCAGGCCGACCCCTCGGGGCCCCATCCAGGGAGCCACAGCCGAGGGGAGCGGGGTACTCACGGGCTCCTGCAGCGGATTTGAGACCCCCGGCTCCATGGAGCGTGCCGGGGGTGCCCCACCCCCGAAGGGCAGGGCAGACTCCGGGCTTGAGCGGCTCTCAGACGAGTCCTGCGGAGAGACGGGGTGTGGTGAGCATGGGGGGGACCCCCAATCGTTCTAGCCTGCACGCTCCAAACCCCCCTACCCGATGTCAGGCTAGGGGTCCCAGATGTTCCGGACCCATGTCCCTTTGCTGCCCCACTACCAGTCTGGAGCACTTTGCAAGATACCCCTCCCCCGCCATGTATTGAGCCTGGCTCCAGAAAAGTCCCTATTCCAGAGCAGGCTGTCAGTCCCAGGCTGGGGGCTCCAAAACCAGCAGAGGAGAAAGAGCCACCCACAAGTCACCTCCTTCCTGGCATCCACCCTGCTCTAGCCCCCCCACCCAATTCCAAACATTCAGAGGAGACACCACGCCTAGGTCTGAGGAACACCTTGGGAGACACAGCCAGGCCTGTTCTAGAGCACCCCATCTCCAGCATGCCGCCCCGAGAGCGTCACGGCTCTAAATCCTGGGCCAGAGTCTGCTCTAGATCCCCAGGGAGCCAGGCCTGCTCTCGACCCTTCCCAATTCCAGACCGGTTCTACAGACCCAGGACCCGGGATGCTGATGCGCGCAGGGCACCCCCTTCGTCTGGCCAAGGGCCTAGCAAGACCCCAAGTCCCAACCCGGTTGGAGGAACCTCTGCTCTAGAACCCCTCCACTCTAGAACCCCCCTTCTAGGCCCCGCCTCCACATTCTAGACTTTGATGCCACCCCTCCCGACTGTTCTATCCCTGCAGCAAGCCCCGCCCCCCGCGTTCTATGCCCCTTGCAAGCCCCACCCCGCCCCGTAGCCCCGCCCCCAAGCCCCCCGCGTTCTAAGCCCTCTTCCAAGCCCCGCCCAAACTCTTAGCCCCGCCCCTAAGCCCCCAGCGTTCTAAAGCCCCTTGCAAGCCCCGCCCAGCACCGTCCTTCGCGTTCTAAGCCTCCCACGGACCCCTCCGCCCAGCATTCTAGAACCCCGCGCTAGTGCCCACCCCCCTCACGGGACACTGACGTTATCACCTTCACCCCCCGTGGGGTGCCCCCCGTGCCATGACGTCACCCTGCCCCCACTCTCACCCTCCTCCGGGGTGGCGCCGGTTCCTTGGGCTCCGGGTTTCTCCGCGGCCGGACGCGGCGCTAAGATGGCGGAGGCCGCGGCTGCCTCCAGAACCTTCCCCTCCCCCAGGAGCTTCGCGCGCAGGCGCGAACGGGGCGGCAGCGCGACCCTGATTGGATGAGCGGAACGGCGCTGATTGGCCGGGGTCGGCAAGGGGACGCGGGTTGGAACAGCGCCGTTGCTGATTGGTCAGTTCCCAGAGAGGGCGGCGCTGATTGGCGCAGAGTTTGGAGGGGACGGGGTGTTTTTGCGTCGGCTCCAGCGATGATTGAGCGAGAGAGAGCAGGGGTCGGGCCTTTTCTCGCCGTGGCCTCGCTGTTTGGCCCGGAGCCGGGGGGCGCGCCGCTTTCCCCGCGGTCGCAGGGTGATTGGCAGGTGAGGCGGGACTTGGCGGACAGCGACCACCCTGAGTGGTTGAAGATGAGTCAGCGGATGTGGCTTGGCTCACAACAGCCACGCTGATTGGCCCAGAACGAAGAGGGGCGGTACAGCAGCGTCAGTAACCTATCCCGCCTCGCACGGCTGCGCTCAGGGGGCGGGTTGCCATGACAACGGGAGGGCGCCCCTCTCCCGCCGTAGACAGACACACACAAGGGCCCAGACAGAAAGCTTTATTGAAACGCACGGACCGTGGACAGAGAGGGGAGGGAGGGCCGCGTGGGGCGGGGTCTCGGTCCAGGCCCCGCCCCCGGTGACGTCCGGGCCACTCACAGGCCGAGACGGAGGGGGCGGGGTCTCAGTGACGTGGCGCCCGTTCAGAGGCCGATGGTGGAGGAGCGGCCGCTGGGGTTGTGCAGGGCGGAGCAGCCGGGCGCCGTCACCGCCCACTCGTACCACACCTTGCGCGGGGCCGCGCAGCGCCAGAAGGCCACGCGCACGCGCTCGCCCGCGCGCACCGCCAGCGGCTGCTGTGGGGAAGAGAGGGAGCGTCAGGCCGCGCCAAGCCCCGCCCCCTGGCCAAGCCCCGCCCCCTCCCCGGGGACACGCCCTACGGCTTCCCCCTCCCCCGTGAGGACACTGCCCCCCCGCCGGGGAGCCCGCTGGGGCGGGGCCGCTCACCTTGATGGGGAAGAAGATGGGGAACCAGGAGAACATGCCGGGGGAGTGCGTCTCGGGCCGGATACCTAGGGGGAGGGGGTGTGAGACGGGGGCCAGGACCCCCCCCGGCACCCTCTGCCCCTCCCCCCCACCGAGCCCCCCCACCGGGGGAGCCTCCCCCCCAGACCTGCCCCCCTGAGCCTCGGCAGCCTCCCCCCTCATCTGCCCCCCCCACCAGCCTGGGCAACCTTCCCCCCTCCCCCCAATACCTAGGGAGCCTCCCCCCCAGACCTGCCCCCTCCCCCCCACCTGGGGAGCCTTGCCCCTCTGGATCTGCCCAACCAGGAAAATCTCCAGCCCCACCCTCCTCAACCAGGCTTCCCCACTCCCCCTGACATCCCCCCACTGCACCCTGACCCCATCCCAGTGCCCTGGCCCTGCCCCCCACAAGCCCCCAGCTGCACCCTGCCCCCCCTTCTGGCCCAGCAGTGCCCCGCCCCCCCCATGCTCCAGCAGCCCCCGGCCCCGCACTCACTGAGTGTGACGTCGCCGTAGAGCGTGGTCTCGAAGTAGCCGGCGAAGCCGTGCAGCACAGTGTTCACCTCCACCGCGAACTCCAGCTGCCGGTACTGGCTCTTGTCCCGGTCTGGGTCTGCCAAAGGGGGGAGGTTAGGGGAGAACTTTCTCCTAGAAGGGTGTGGTCAGCTCAGGCCCCGCCCCTCCCCACCCCACAGGGGTGTGGTCAGCTCAGGCCCCGCCCCAGCGCCCTACCTGGGTGCGGGTGGTGGAAGGTGAAGCAGGGCTGGGGTGGTGCCAGTTGGTGGAAGTTGTGGAGCCGCACAACATAGGGCATCTCAAACTGCGCCTGGGGGAGTGTGGTGGGGGGAGAGAGAGAGAGACCTGGTCAGAGCATGACCCCCAGCCCCTGCCAGACAGCACCTGGGCAACCCCTGACCGAGCTGGGAGGGGCGGGGGGGGGTTCAGACTGGCGGGGGACAGGAGGACTGGAGGGGGCTGTGGTCGGGAGGCATGTGGGGGGCATGGTTGGGGGGCTCACCTCGGGGTGCCGGTCCTTCTCCCGACAGGCACGCACCTCGTTGTACAGCTTGGAGGAGGAGATGGGTGCCAGGAAGGACGTGTAAGTGCTGGGGATGCTCACGCCGCCCGCTGGAGAATGGGGCGGGGGGGAGAGGAGGGTGTCAGACATTGGGGCAACAAGCGCCCCACACCAAACCTGCCTCCCTGCCCAGCAACCCTCCACAACTCCCCCCCGCATGCCCCACCAACACCTCCCACTGCTCCCCCTGCCCGACCCACAGCTCCCCCCACCCCCGGAGCCCGCTCACCCCGCAGGCAGTGCTGCGCCCCGTCCAGGCACTCGGGGGACAGCTCGTTGTCAGCAAAGGAGCCCAGCAGCTCCGACACCAGGAGATCGGCCTGCTCAGGGGCCGTCCAGTCCCGCATGTCAGACGATACCACGGTCACCTGCGAGCCCCACTCCTCGTACTGCCAGCTCTCCAGGCTGCGGGGAGTGCAGAGTTAATCCAGGGAACTGTCCGCCACTGGCTCCCCGCTCCTACCACGAGCACTCCAGATTAAACCAGGGAACTGCCCACCGCTATATCCCCCCATCCTGCTGCCAGTGCACCAGCCTTCGGGTTGGTGTGGGGCTAACCCAGGGAACTGCCCACCACTGGATCCCCTCCTCCTACTGCGATTGCGCCCCTTCATACTGCCAGCTCTCCAGCCTGTCAGAGTCACGGGGTTAACCTGGGGAACTGCCTGTCACTGTATCCCCCCCACTCCTACTGCCAGCTGTCCAGTCTGCAGGGAGTGAGGGTTAACCCAAGGAACTGCCAGCCCCTGGATCTCCTCCCTTCTCCTACACCAGGTCTCAGGGGGTGAGGGATGGATAAACACACAGACAATGGGCCTAGTCTCAGCAGGCTCTAACTTGGGAGGGGGAGGGGGGTTGAATATGGGGCAGGGCCAGCATGGGGGCACTCACGTCACCACAGCGTTGGGGTTCTTCTCCACGGCATAGATCTTCACCCGCCGGCCGGCCTGGCGGGACGCCCGCAGCGTGGCATTGACCAGGGGGCCCCGGCCGGCCCCCAGCACCATCACTACCCTGAGGGGCACAGAGGGAGGTCAGAGGGCAGCACACAGGGGGTGCCAGGGGGATGGATCTCCCCATCGGGGGGGAAGGATCCGAGTGACTTCAGGAGCATCACCAGGTCAGGTTGCCAGGCGAGCCATGTCCCATGGGGCTGGGGCAGCACCAGGTGGGAGGGGTATAACTGAGGGGTGGGGCGTTGCCATGGAGGGGCGGGGCATCACTCACTGCACATTCGTCTCCTTCTCCTCTTCAGGCACCCGGTCCAGCAGGCACCTATAGATCGCCTGGGGGGTAGAGGAGAGGGGGTAGTCTCTGGGGAGCCCTGCAGCCCCCCCCGCAACTGCCCCCCTCAGATCCTGCCCCCACACCACACTCCTCCCCCCAGGCCCCACCCCCAAATACACCCTGCCCGCATTGCCCCACCCTCCCTGAACCCTCACCCACTAGGCCTTGCTCCCATTACCCCTCGCCACAGGCCCCACCCCTTCCCACAGCCACTCCTCCTTCCCTCTGGCCCCACCCCCTTAGCTAGGTCCTGCCCACCAAAGCCCCTCCCCCTGTTCATGGCCCAGCTCCCCCACACCTGTTGGTACTGGGAGTATTTGATGGGGTCCTTCTCAAAGACCTCATAGGTCTGGGACTCCAGGTTGTCCATCAGGGGCTGCGGGAGGAGGGGAGAGCAGCTTGAGGAGGGCAGGGAGTAGGAAGAACCCCCCCATTGCACTGCAGAGCCAGTGACATTCACTCTGAACCCTAATGATGCACGCCAAGCCCACCAAGAGAGGTGTTCACTCTGGGCCCTAATGATGAACTCTGACATGAGATGTTCACTCTGAATGCAGATGACAGATGCATCAACATTGCATAGTCACGGGGCATCCCCTCAGAACCCTAACAATGGGCACCCAATAGCCCACAGGCGTCACAATGACACTAGGTGATACTGCATGAATGAAGGTGAGTCAGCAGCCACAAGGCCCAATGACAGTGCTCTAGCAGAGTTCACCCTGAGCCCTAATGACATTGTGGTGCAATGCTGTCCTGAAATCCTGGCAAGTTCTGATGTTAACTCTGAACCCTAATGATGACACAAGAATGTTGGCCCTGGATCCAAGTTATGCCACTCTGATACCTATGAGTCCCAACCCCAGCACGAGGCAGCATTCATCCTGAACCGTAATGACGATGAGATAGAATACTGGCCAAGCCCTGTTAACCCTGCAGCCTAGGATGGTGGATATGATGCTAACCCAACTTGCCCTAACCCTGGACCTTAATGATGGGGGAATATGATGCTGGACCAATCCCTGTTAACTCTGAACCCTAATGATGGTGGGACAGGATGCTGGTCCAAGCTGTAACAATATTGCCGTGTTAACCCTGGGCCCTAACAATGTCAGTTGGCAATGTTAGCCGTGAACATTGAAGAAGCTATTTTGTGAGCCATGGGTCTTAGCCCCAGTGCTATGACGGCGTTCACCCTGAGCCACACCGATGACAGCCATGGTCGCTCACCTGCAGGGGGGACTGCAGATAGTCCTCATACCCCTTGGCGAAGAGCTCATAGGCGGAGGGTGGGGGCCGGTTCTGGCTCAGGTACTCCAGGTACTGCAGGTAAGAGCAGAACTCCTTCTCGGGGTGGTGGTGAGCGCCCCACACGATGAACTGCACCTCCAGCTGGGGGGCGGGGGCAGGGTTAGACAGCGACAATGCCCCCCCACAGCCTGACCCGCCCTGACCCCCAGCATGGGGAGACAAGCCCCTGGGATACTCCCCCCAGAGCATAGAACCTCCACAGTGAAGTGGGGATGGAAAATGAGGGTCACACCCTTCCTCCATCCCAGTGCTGGGAGCTTCCCCACAGCAGTGTCCCCAGCTAGGAGGGGGCCTGGAGAGCTTAGTGTGTAGCAGGAGATGGTGCATCTTGGGAAGGTGGGGGCGTGGCTCAGTGACAGAGACAGGATCAAGGAGGGCAGGGCTCTGGGTGGGCATGGCTTCAGAGGGTGGGGCCAGGAGATCTGGGTGGGCGGAGCCTGGGCAGGGCTCACCTTCAGCAGGCGGAAGACCAGGCGCTGGTGCATCTTGGAGAGGACGGGAAAACCCTTCTTATTGGTCAGGAAGATGCTAGTGGGCAGGATGGCCGCTTTGATTGGCTCCCCCAGCCAGCGGTCGATGACGTGATTGGAGGGCAGGTCTGGCCCCACCTCCAAGGCTGGAGGGGGCAGAAAACAGGGGTCAAGAAACCTGCCATCCCCTGCCCCAGTGCTGCGAGCTTCCCCGCAGCAGTGCCCCCACCCCACACTCACCCACTGCAATGCGCTTGTTGTAGTCACAGAGGGTCCGGAAATCGTGCCACCTGCAGAGAAATGGGGGACAGTGAATAGGGAACAAGATCCTGCCCTCCCTCGGTGCCCCCCCCAGTTCCCCTCTATGCATTGCCCCCCTCTCCCCCAGATCCCTAACCTCAGCCCCAACAGGACGCCTCCCCACATCATGTGTGCTTGCCTCATTTAAAAGTAGGCTCTGGGGCTGCGTGCTTCCCCCCAGGTCCCCTGCCCCCTCACCATATCCATGTCTTCTCATCCCCCGAGCCGTCCTCGGGCACCGGCACCGGCTCATTCTCGATCAGGTCGTCCCGCAGATCCTCAGGGGCCAGCAGGGGGACCCGCATCCAGAACTGGGGTGGGGTGGGGGGTGAAATGAAGGGTTAGTCACAGCCACACCCCCTTCCCCCCTCCGCCCAGCCCTGCACTCACCATGGTGCTGTGGTGCCCGGTGTGGATGTGGGTGCTCAGCACCCGGGCCAGGTTGGGGTTCTCGCCCTGCGTCAGGGGCAGCAGGAATGCAGGGAGCCCCAGGTACGCCCCAAAGTTCAGCTCCTGCAACATTGCCTGGGGAGAGAGGAGACTGTGTACCCCCACTCACTCCCCCAGAGTAACCCCTCCCCCCACGGTCTATCCCACCCTCCCCCCACCGTGACACCTCCTCCCCACCCCACTATCACCTCTCCCCTAACCCCCAGGGCTGTTATAATCTCCCCCCCCTTCCCTGGGCTCCCAGCCCCCCACTCACCGCCTCTGAGTTCCTGCGGACTGCCTCCACCTTTGCGTCCGGGCGGATCCAGGGAGACAGCTTCCCCACAATCAGCGTGTTCCAGTCTGGGGGGGTGAGAGTGGGTGAGATCCACAGCGCAGGGGGCACCCCAGCAAGGGGAGGGATAGCTCAGTGGTTTGACCATTGGCCTGCTAAACCCAGGGTTGTGAGCTCAATCCTTGAGGGGGCCATTTAGGGATCTGGGGCAAAAATTGGGGATTGGTCCTGCTTTGAGCAGGGGGTTGGACTAGATGATCTCCTGAGGGCCCTTCCAACCCTGATATTCTAGGATTCTAGGGTGCAGGGGAATAGACATGCCACCAGGCAGCCTAATGCGGGGTCACTCTCCCTAGGCTGGGGGGCCCAGATAATGCCCGGCAGCCCAGCGGGGGGCACAGACAACGCAGGGGGGGCTCCAAGGCCAGGACTGCAGTGGGATCTCAGCAGGGGGTGCTGTCCTGGGAGTATTAGGAGGCACAGCCAGCTCGGAGTGGGGGCAGATGGCACTGGGAAGTCCAGTGGGGGGCAGGGGGGCTCACCTCTCCCCGAGAGCAGCAGGTCGGAGCGGGTGTGGGGGCCAGGGCGGCCACTGGCCGGCTGATGGCTGAACTCCCGGCGGTAGCGTGGGTGGAAGACCGGCATGCACAGGAAATCGAACCTGCGGAGAGACGGAGGGCTGGGCTGGAGGACAAGGGCCTGGGAGCTTCATCCAGTGGCGGGGAGTTCCCCAGCCCAGCAGAGCCCCAGATCCCCCTGGGTGCGATCCCGCCAAGCCCCAAGCTGGCCCGAGATGGGGGAGGGGTTCCGGGGGGGGAGGCCAGCCCGGGATGGGGGAGGGGTTCCAGTGGCAAGGGGGGAGGGGAGGCCGGCCCGGGATGGGGGAGGGGCTCCAGTGGCAGGGGGGAGGGGAGGCCGGCCCGGGATGGGGGAGGGGCTCCAGGGGCAGGGCGGGAGGGGAGGCCGGCCCGGGATGGGGGAGGGGCTCCAGGGGCAGGGCGGGAGGGGAGGCCGGCCCGGGATGGGGGAGGGGCTCCAGGGGCAGGGCGGGAGGGGAGGCCGGCCCGGGATGGGGGAGGGGCTCCAGGGGCAGGGCGGGAGGGGAGGCCGGCCCGGGATGGGGGAGGGGCTCCAGGGGCAGGGCGGGAGGGGAGGCCGGCCCGGGATGGGGGAGGGGCTCCAGGGGCAGGGCGGGAGGGGAGGCCGGCCCGGGATGGGGGAGGGGCTCCAGGGGCAGGGCGGGAGGGGAGGCCGGCCCGGGATGGGGGAGGGGCTCCAGGGGCAGGGGGGGAGGGGAGGCCGGCCCGGGATGGGGGAGGGGCTCCAGTGGCAGGGGGGAGGGGAGGCCGGCCCGGGATGGGGGAGGGGTTCCAGGGGCAGGGCGGGAGGGGAGGCCGGCCCGGGATGGGGGAGGGGCTCCAGGGGCAGGGCGGGAGGGGAGGCCGGCCCGGGATGGGGGAGGGGCTCCAGGGGCAGGGGGGGAGGGGAGGCCGCCCCGGGATGGGGGAGGGGTTCCAGGGGCAGGGCGGGAGGGGAGGCCGGCCCGGGATGGGGGAGGGGCTCCAGGGGCAGGGGAGGCCGGCCCGGGATGGGGGAGGGGTTCCAGGGGCAGGGGGGGAGGGGAGGCCAGCGCGGGGGGGTCCCCAGGCTGCGGGGGGGGGGGGAGGCCGGGCAATTCGCCGCCACATGAGCGGGGCTTGGAGGGGGCGGGGCAGTGGCCACGTGGGGCGGGTCACGTGGTCTCACCCCTGCCGAGCCACGGCCCCCAGCGTCTCCGCCACCTCCGGGACGCAGCTCAGGTCCCGGCCGCTGGACACGCGGGGTCCCCCCGCCCCGCACGGACCCGGAGCCGGAGCCGGAGCCGCTGCCGCCGCCATCGCTGCCAGACGCGCCCCCAGCCCGGCCGGCCAATCACAGAGCCGCGTCGCGCCCTGCCGGCCAACCACAGCGCGCTTCCGGTCCAGGCGGCCAATTGGGGAGCGGAGGGGCGGGCCAAGCCGGCGAGAACCAATCGAGTCGGTGGCACGAGGACGGTTCCATTTCCCTTCATGCGCTTCGCGAGGCAAGGACTACATTTCCCTGCATGTCCAGCGCCAGGACCGAACAGCCTCTCCGCCAAGACCACATTGCCCACAATGCATTGCGGCCGTGGGGTTCATGGGGTGCTACGGTTCTATTACCCACCGTGCATTGCGCCCATGGGAGCCCTGCACTCACTTTCCCGTCATGCTCGGCGCCTTTTCGGCGGACAGGATAGTGCCTGTCTCTCGCTTGTGGCCTACATTTCCCACCATGCCTCACTCTCCATGGCGGAAGACGGATTTCCCAGCAGGCACCAGGTGTGCGTGCGCGTCGCTCTCCCCCGTCCCCAACGGGCGGACTACGTCTCCCAGCAGCCCTGGCTCGGCGCTATAGGAGCGGCTCCGCGCGCTCAGCCTGGCGGGGCCAGTGGCGCAATGGATAACGCGTCTGACTACGGATCAGAAGATTCTAGGTTCGACTCCTGGCTGGCTCGGCTCTGTTTTGTCCCCGGGCGGGCCCCCTCGTCACCAGCCGCGGGCCCCGCCCACCTCGTTCCACTCAGGCTTTTCATTTAGGGCCGGGAGCCCGGACGCCTGGGTTCTGTGCCCACCCCACAGCGGGGGGAGGGGGCTAGAGTCGGGGGGAGCCCGGACGCCTGGGTTCTGTGCCCACCCCACAGCGGGGGGAGGGGGCTAGAGCAAGGGGCGGGGAGCCCGGACGCCTGGGTTCTGTGCCCACCCCACAGCGGGGGGAGGGGGTTAGAGCAAGGGGCGGGGAGCCCGGACGCCTGGGTTCTGTGCCCACCCCACAGCGGGGGGAGGGGGTTAGAGCAAGGGGCGGGGAGCCCGGACGCCTGGGTTCTGTGCCCACCTCATGGTGGGGCAAGGGGGTTAGAGCAGGGGCGGGGAGCCCGGACGCCTGGGTTCTGTGCCCACCCCACAGCGGGGGGGGGAGGGGGTTAGAGTCGAGGGGAGCCCGGACGCCTGGGTTCTGTGCCCACCTCACAGGGGGGTGGGGTGAGGTGCCAGGACTCCTGGGTTCTGTGCCCAGCCCTAGGTGGGGAGTAGGGCTATAAGAACGCTGTAACGGGTCACCCCCAGGCAGCCCTGGCTCCTGGCTGCCAACAGACCAGGGCAATTATCCAGTGATCCACCCCAAGCTTTGGGGCCAGCTGGCGTAGGGGGCTGCGTCCCTGACCAGCTTGGCTAATGGCTGTCGCTGGACCCGGTCTCCAGGAACATGGCTCATTGTGTCAAACCCCTTCTACTTCTGGCCTCAGCCCATCCCCTGGCAGTGAGTTCCACAGGTTAACTTGGCACCATGGGAAGAAATACTTCCCTAGGTTTGTTTTAAAGCTGCCGCCTCTTCCTTTCATCGGGTGACCCCTAATTCTTGTGTTATGTGAAGGAGCAAATAACAAGGCCCTCGTCACAGTCTCCGCCCCGGCCCTCTGCTGTGGGCCCGCAGTCGCCCCTTCTCCCCACGGAGCAGGCCCCGGCTTTCCCATCTCTCCTCGCACGGAGCCCACTCCAGCCCCCACAGCCTGGTTCTGGCCTTTCTCCCAGTGCCCTGAATCTGTGCGTGCGGGATGCCAGGGGTGGGCACTGGGATGCCAGGGGTGGGCACTGGGGTTTCCTGTCTCGTTCTCTCTCCTAAGGCGCCGGGAGCTTTTCCGATGGCGGCTGCGCAGCGAGCGGCTGTTTGCCAGGAACGAGCTGCACGCGGCTCCGAGATCTCTCGCAGGGGCGGAGCAGGGATTGGGGTCCCAGGGCACGTCACTGGGCACTTCTCGCCGCTGAATTTCCTCGCCTTTTGTGGTGCCAGCCGAGCTCCGAGACCCCCGGAGTCCCTCCCTCGCTGGCGGCTCTGCACTGAACTAGCTGGGGGACCCCTGCCAGCCCTGGGACCCCTCTCCCCTCCAAACCCCCCATTCTCCCCCTTTAGGCCTAGCTTCTCCCCACCCACTGGGCCAGGAGAGACCTTCCCCCGCCCCCACTCACTGAGCTAGGAGCCCTTGGGGAGGGACCGTGGCCCAGGCTCCCTGCCCCTCCCATGGATCCAGGGGGCAGATTTCCCTTCTCCCAGCCCGTGGGGCCCTTTGCTAGAGCTTCACCAGGCACTGAACTGCAGCCCGGGCCTGGCACTGCCAGGACAAACGGGCATCACAGGGGATAGTGTGCTACAGTGATGGGTGCTGGGAGCCACTGGCTAAGAGCAGGGGGGCCAGGACACCTGGGTTCCACACTGGCTTGGGGAGGGTCGCGGGGTCCCTCAGTCAGAGCTGGGGGCAGGACTCCTGGGTTCTACGCTGGCTCAGTGTCTAGCAGGCAGAGGGGCCAGGGAACCAGGACTCCTGGGTTCCACGCTGGCTCAGGGAGGGGTGCGGGGTCTAGCAGACAGTGGGGGCTGGGGGCAGGACTCCTGGGTTCTACGTTGGCTCGGGGCGGGGAGCAGGATCTAGCAGGCACAGCGGGTGGGGGGCCGTGACGCAGGAAGGATGCCAAGCGCACCGAGCCAGGGAATCCATTGCCATGTTTATTTGAGCCCCGGAAAGTGGGGCCCGAGCCCCCCGTCAGTGGCAGCCCTTGTTGAATTCCTGCAGGGCCCAGCGCTTGTTCTCGATGCTCCCGCACAGCTGGGCGTACTCCTGCACCAGCCCCTCGAACTCGGGCCCCAGGCTCTCGTAGGCGGCCAGGATCTTCCGAGCCGTGGCCAGCTCCTGCTCCTGCTGCTGCACGGCGCCCTGCAGGCTGGCCCTGGGGAGAGGGGAGGGGTGAGTGCTAGCCGGGGCCCCCACCCGCTGCCCCACCGGAACCCCACCGTACCTGATGGCCCGATGCACCTCCACCTTCTCCGGCGAGTAGGTGTCCACCAGCACGCTCAGCTCCTCCAGCCTGCGGAGACAGCGCACGGCAGAGAGCCCTGAGCCGGGCACCCCACAACTCCCCCCTCCCCCAACTTCGTCCTCGGGGCCACTGGGGCTGGGCAAGTCACCGCCGAGCCACAGCCAGTGAGCCGGCCCCGGCTCCCGTGTCCCCGCCGAGCCCCAAACCTCCCAGCTGCCGATGAGCTCGGACCCCAGCCCGCCCGGAGGGTGACCTGTGCCCGGCCGCACTCACCGGATCTTGAGAAACATGGCGCTGCACTTCACCTCCAGGTAGTGGGTGTTGAGGCGGTCCAGCGCAGCCTGGGTGCCGAGCCGGTGCTCCTGGGCCAGGCGCTGCAGCAGGCCCAGGCAGTGCAGGAGAACCTGGGGGAGAGAGGGGCTGAGCGGCTCAGAGGGGCGGCCCCACCCGGCCCGCCCCACCCCGGCCCATACCTGCGGGTAGGCGGCTCTCTGCCTCTCCAACAGCCCCATGAGGTCCCGGCGCCGGCTCCGGGCTGCCTGCCGGCGCCGCTGTTCCGCGGCCAGCCCCTCGGCCAGGGTGCAGAGCATGGCGCAGCGCGCCGTCTCCCCCGCGCGGTCTGCGGGAACAGGGGTCAGAGTGGCTCCCTCCTCCTGACCCTGGGCCCGCCCACGCCCCACGCCCACTCACCACTCTCGGGCCGGTGGTAGCCCAGCAGGGCTAGCCCCTTGCGCCGCAGCCGCTCCTCAATCTCCTGGGGGAGGTGCTGCTGCAGCCGTGCCAGGTCCTGCACCGCAGAGGGCAGACAGAGAGAGGGCTCAGCTCCCGGGCGCCAGGGTCCCTCCCCTCCCTGTCCAGAAGGGCTGGGTTACCTGGCTCGGGGGCAGCAGCGCCAGCAGGTCAGGGGCCCCCAGGCCCAGCAGGGGGGGCCGGGAGCCATGCAGCGAAGGGCCTGGCTCCAAGATGCGACTCAGCTCCCCCAGCAGCAGCCGCTGCTCCAGCGTCTCCAGGATCTGGGGGGAAGGAAACGGGTCAGGGAGTGTGGGGACACCGCCCCCCGTTCCCCAAACACTGCCCACCCCCAGCTAACCCCTCCCCCACCCCGTGACCCCCAGCTCTTCCCCACCCCCTCATACCCAGGGACTTCCCTATCCCCTTTGCCTTCCCTACACCCCTGAGCCCCCAAACCCCTCCCCCTCCAATCCCTCCCCATCCCCTGAGTCCCCAAGCCTCTCCCCCTCATCCCTCCCTTCCCCTGAGCCCCCAAACTCCTCCCCCTCTCCCCAATCCCTCCCCATCCCCTGAACTCCCAAGCCCCTCCCTCTCTCCCTCCCCCATTCCGAGACCCCAAACCCCTTCCCCCTCTCCCCAATCCCTCCCCCATCCCGAGCCCCCAGCCCCTCCTCAATCCCTCCCCCATCCCGAGCCCCGAAGCCCATCGCCCTCTCCCCAATCCCTCCACCATGTCCCCCATTCTTGAGCCCCCAAACCCGTCTCCCATGCCCCTCCTACCCCATAGCCCCACTCTTCCTGAGCCTGAATCCCAGCCCAGCCCCCAATCCCTGCTCTATTGTCACCGAGCCCCCCAGTTCTCCCCCAGTGCACCTTCCTGTCCGGCAGGGCAGGGCTGGCGTCCTCCATGCCAGCTCCCTGCTCCATCAGTGCCTCCTGCAGGAGCCGGTGCAGGGCCTCCCAGCGCAGCCAAGCTGCCCGACGCAGCTGCAGCTCCTTCCCCGCCTGCAGGGGGTGAGAAGAGGGTGAGCGGGGTGCAGCGGGGCAGCCACCCTCCCTCGGGGCGTCCCCACACATACCTGCTCCAGCTGGCGGGCCAGGGGGGCGCTGAGCCCGCTGAGGTCCAGATAGTGGGTCAGGCCGAGCAGCAGATTGGTCAAGCCAGGGTGGGCACTCGCATCCTCCTCCGTTAGCTGGCATGGGGGCAGGCAGGCACCGCCAGCTGTGGGGAGACACAGTGAGGGGGAGCAAGGGGCACCCCCCACCCAGCCTGGCCCCTCCCGCACTTACCTGGGCCCAGCAGCTCAGCACCCACGTCCTCCGGCACCCTGGTCGGCGCAGCCATCACCCGCTGCAAGAGAGGCGTGGGCTCGGTGGGGCCTCATCCCGGCCCCCCTCTTGGGTGCCCCCAGACCTACCAGTCAGCCAGGGGGCACCCAGCCTATGCCGAGCTGGGCCCCCAGGGGAAGGGGGCAGCCCATGCCCAGCTCCCACTGCAGTAGGGTAGGACCCCCGAAGGCCTGCCACCATGGTGGGGGGGCCTGCCACGGACACCCCCTTCAAAGAGCGCCCGGGCCAGCTCTCCTCCCCCCGGGCATCGCCCCTCCCCCAGCCCCTTCCGGGCTCGCCGCCCCCCCCCGGCATCGCCCCTCCCCCAGCCCCTTCCGGGCATCGCCCCCCCCCGGGCATCGCCCCCCCTCCCAGCCCCCCCCGGGCATCGCCCCCCCCCGGCATCGCCCCTCCCCCAGCCCCTTCCGGGCATCGCCCCCCCCCCCGGCATCGCCCCCCCTCCCAGCCCCCCCCGGGCATCGCCCCTCCCCCAGCCCCTTCCCGGCTCGCCGCCCCCCCCCGGCATCGCCCCTCCCCCAGCCCCTTCCGGCCTCGCCCCCCCCGGGCATCGCCCCTCCCCTAGCCCCTTCCGGGCTCGCCGCCCCCCCCGGGCATCGCCCCTCCCCTAGCCCCTTCCGGGCTCGCCCCCCCCCGGGCATCGCCCCCCTCCCAGCCCCTTCCGGGCTCGCCCCCCCCCCGGGCATCGCCCCTCCCCCAGCCCCTTCCGGGCTCGCCGCCCCCCCCGGCATCGCCCCTCCCCCAGCCCCTTCCGGCCTCGCCCCCCCCGGGCATCGCCCCCCCTCCCAGCCCCCCCCGGGCATCGCCCCTCCCCTAGCCCCTTCCGGGCTCGCCCCCCCCCGGGCATCGTCCCCCTCCCAGCCCCTTCCGGGCTCGCCCCCCCCCCCGGGCATCGCCCCTCCCCCAGCCCCTTCCGGGCTCGCCGCCCCCCCCGGCATCGCCCCTCCCCCAGCCCCTTCCGGCCTCGCCCCCCCCGGGCATCGCCCCCCCTCCCAGCCCCTTCCGGGCTCGCCGCCCCCCCCCGGCCATCACCCCCCCAGCCCCTTCCGGCTCCCCGACAGCGTCCCTCCTGCGCTGGCGGGGTCGGACCGCGGTGAGAACAGGCTCGGGGGGACCGCGCTCACCCTTCAAGAGGGGGCGCGGGTACGTCGCGGTGCAGCCTCGTTTCCCGCCTTTTCTCCCGTCCTCGCTCTGCCGGGGGGCGGGTTCCACGGCCTGGGCGCGCGGCGAGCTGCGGGAGGGCGGGGCCGGCAGCCAATGGGAGCGCCGGGGGGCGGGGCTGCGGGAGGGCGGGGTAGCGTCGAGGGCGGGGCGGGGCTAGCTCTGGCCCCTCCCGCCAACAGCGCGTGGTGCTCTCCGCCCCTTCCGCCCTCCGGAGTTGTTCACTCTGACCCCTACTGAGGGACCTGACAGGGCTGCCGCGTTACCCTCACCTGCCCTTCCCCCAGCCAGCCATGGGCTCTGCCCCTTCCAGAGCCCAGAGTGAGGGCATATCCCTGCAATGGTGGGGGATGGGGGGCAGAGGGAGGCCTGTTTGGGACCAGTAATATATTCAAATGTCTGATATGCATATGGTAATTTTGCCCAGGTGGGGTATTCTGAGAGCAGGGAGGGGGCACAGAACGGACAAGCCCAGTGTCTGCCAGGTTAAGGGCCCAGCCTGGAGGTGCCCAAGCTGGGCCTGACCTCAGACACCCCCCCGAACACCCCTCTGAACCCCAAAACCTGTCAGGAGAAAACCCAGGCATCCTCACCCCCACCCCAACCACCCACCCCCAGCGGCAGAGAACCCAGGCATCCTGGCATAGAGAAGCAGCGAAAGGAGACACTGACACAGAGTGTGAGAGTGAAAAGGCCTCATGTTTCAGGGGACTCCCCCCTTGTCACTGTGCCCCCTCAGCCTCCTGCCCGCCAAGTACCTGGGGGGAAATCCCCATTTCTGGGCCCCCCCAGTCTTTTGTCCTCCTCCACCATGAGATCAGGCCCAGTGGGGCTGGGGAGGGCCTGTTCCCTTTCCCCATAGTGGCCATCTTGTGTGCAGGGCGGCCATCTTGGCTCCCCCTTTTTGTCCCCCAAGTTCTCGTCCGTCTCCACCTTGAGGTTAGTGAAGGGGATGGGTGGGGAGGAGCACTCCAAACCTGTGCCCCCCCAGTCAGCAGTGGCCATTTTGGCTCGCTTATCCTCCCCATGGGGTCCTTGACAGCACTGAGGTGGGGGGACGTTGCAGCTCCTCCCCCTCACAGCCCACCGGTGGTATCTTGTTGGGAGGCAACCATGCTGAATGTGGGGCAGCCATCTTGGATGCGTAGCAGCCATCTTGGCTCGCTCATCTCTCTCTACCTTGATGCCCCATTTCCTGTCCCCATTCCCCCAGAGTCCTCCAGCAGCCATCTATGGTCCCTCAACATGCTCCACATTGAGCCCACGTCGGGAGGGTCGCCGGCCCCCCGTGGCGGCCATCTTGGGTGTGGGGCGCCTGTCCTGGCTCACTCGTCCTTCTCCACCTTGATCTCAAGGAAGGGGCGGAGGTCAGGGCAGAAGGCCTTGTGGGGTGGGGGGAAAGGGGCAAGGCCGGAGCCCTCCCCCTCTTCGCGGTCCTGGAAGTGGGGGTCATAGAGGTGGGGGGGCAGGAGCTGGGCCTCAGCCGAGGGCAGGCGCTCAGAGGGCGGCCCATAGACCCGGTTGGCCTTGGCGCCGTGCTTGGCGTTGATGTCCAGGCGGTAGCAGAGCTGGGTGAGGGGGGTGGCACGGAAGCGGGGGGGCCGGGCCACCCACACCCCCGGTTCACTCGGGCTGTCCTCCTCGTCCGACATGAGCTCCTCCGTCACGCCCCGCCACAGCCGCTGCTCCTCAGGGCCCAGCAGCCGCGCCACGCCCGCCCGGTTGGCAAAGAGCTGGGGGGCGAGCCGGGGGTCAGCCCCGCCGTGCCGCAAGGGGTCCCGGCCCCACCCCTGCCACAGCCATGCCGCTGCCCAATCACACCCCGCACATGGCCCCACCTCCTGCTATTCACAATCCCCTGCCTGGCACCAGCATAACCCCGATCCGCCTGCTGTGCTTCCCGCAGGGCCCGGCCCCTTGCTGTGCACAACACCCACCCCTCCTGCCATGCACCTCTCATGGCCCTGCGCCCCCACATGGCCCCACCCCCCTGCCCTACGCTCCCTACGGCCCCCCCCGCCTACCCTGCGCCCTCCATGGCCCCACCCCCCTGCCCTAGGCTTCCTACAGCCCCCATACCTGCCCTGCGCCCCCCATGGCCCAGGCCCCCTGCCCTGCGCCCCCCGTAGCCCCCGCACTTGCCCTGCGCCCCCCATGGCCCCACCCCCCTGCCCCATCCGATACCCCACCATGCCAGGCCCCTCACCCGGTAGCGCCGGCTCCGCAGTTTCTTCTCCTCCTTTTCCTTCAGCCCCTTGAAGGGGTTTAGGGAGTTGCGATACTCGCGGCGCTTGGTCAGGAAGTACGCCACGCAGGCACCTGGGCATGACAGGGCTCAGTCGGCAGCAGCCAAGGGCACCGAGGGGCCAGGGGTCGGGCAGGAAGCGCCAAGGGCACCGAGGGGCCAGGGGTCGGGCACGAAGCGCCTAGGGGCACAGAGAGGGGCCAGGGGTCGGGCAGGAAGCGCCAAGGGGCACAGAGAGGGGCCAGGGGTCGGGCAGGAAGCGCCAAGGGGCACAGAGAGGGGCCAGGGGTCGGGCAGGAAGCGCAAAGGGGCACAGAGAGGTGCCAGGGGTCGGGCAGGAAGCGCCAATGGGCACAGAGAGGGGTCAGGGGTCGGTCAGGAAGCGCCAAGGGGCACAGAGAGGGGCCAGGGGTCGGGCAGGAAGCGCCTAGGGGCACAGAGAGGGGTCAGGTGTCGGGCAGGAAGCGCCTAGGGGCACAGAGAGGGGTCAGGGGTCGGGCAGGAAGCGCGAAGGGGCACAGAGAGGGGCCAGGGGTCGGGCAGGAAGCGCCAAGGGGCACAGAGAGGGGTCAGGGGTCGGGCAGGAAGCGCGTAGGGGCACAGAGAGGGGCCAGGGGTCGGGCAGGAAGCGCCTAGGGGCACAGAGAGGGGCCAGGGGTCGGGCAGGAAGCGCCAAGGGCACCGAGGGGTCAGGGGTTGGGCAGGAAGCGCCTAGGGGCACAGAGAGGGGCCAGGGGTCGGGCAGGAAGCGCCAAGGGCACCGAGGGGCCAGGGGTCGGTCAGGAAGCGCCTAGGGGCACAGAGAGGGGCCAGGGGTCGGGCGGGAAGCGCCTAGGGGCACAGAGAGGGGCCAGGGCTCGGGCAGGAAGCGCCTAGGGGCACAGAGAGGGGCCAGGGGTCGGGCAGGAAGCGCCAAGGGCACCGAGGGGTCAGGGGTCGGGCAGGAAGCGCCAAGGGGCACAGAGAGGGGTCAGGGGTCGGGCAGGAAGCGCCTAGGGGCACAGAGAGGGGTCAGGGGTCGGGCAGGAAGCGCCTAGGGGCACAGAGAGGGGTCAGGGGTCGGGCAGGAAGCGCCTAGGGGCACAGAGAGGGGTCAGGGGTCGGTCAGGAAGCGCCAAGGGGCACAGAGAGGGGCCAGGGGTTGGGCAGGAAGCGCCAAGGGGCACAGAGAGGGGCCAAGGGTCGGTCAGGAAGCGCCTAGGGGCACAGAGAGGGGCCAGGGGTCGGGCAGGAAGCGCCAAGGGGCACAGAGAGGGGTCAGGGGTCGGGCAGGAAGCGCCTAGGGGCACAGAGAGGGGCCAGGGGTCGGGCAGGAAGCGCCTAGGGGCACAGAGAGGGGTCAGGGGTCGGGCAGGAAGCGCCAAGGGGCACAGAGAGGGGTCAGGGGTCGGGCAGGAAGCGCCTAGGGGCACAGAGAGGGGCCAGGGGTCGGGCAGGAAGCGCCTAGGGGCACAGAGAGGGGTCAGGGGTCGGGCAGGAAGCGCCAAGGGGCACAGAGAGGGGCCAGGGGTCGGGCAGGAAGCGCCAAGGGGCACAGAGAGGGGCCAGGGGTCGGGCAGGAAGCGCCAAGGGGCACAGAGAGGGGCCAGGGGTCGGTCAGGAAGCGCCAAGGGGCACAGAGAGGGGCTAGGGGTCGGTCAGGAAGCGCCTAGGGGCACAGAGAGGGGTCAGGGGTCGGGCAGGAAGCGCCTAGGGGCACAGAGAGGGGCCAGGGGTCGGGCAGGAAGCGCCAAGGGGCACAGAGAGGGGCCAGGGGTCGGGCAGGAAGCGCCAAGGGGCACAGAGAGGGGTCAGGGGTCGGTCAGGAAGCGCCAATGGGCACAGAGAGGTGCCAGGGGTCGGTCAGGAAGCGCCAAGGGGCACAGAGAGGGGCTAGGGGTCGGTCAGGAAGCGCCTAGGGGCACAGAGAGGGGTCAGGGGTCGGGCAGGAAGCGCCTAGGGGCACAGAGAGGGGTCAGGGGTCGGGCAGGAAGCGCGAAGGGGCACAGAGAGGGGTCAGGGGTCGGGCAGGAAGCGCCTAGGGGCACAGAGAGGGGCCAGGGGTCGGGCAGGAAGCGCCTAGGGGCACAGAGAGGGGCCAGGGGTCTGGCAGGAAGCGCCAAGGGGCACAGAGAGGGGTCAGGGGTCGGGCAGGAAGCATGTTTAGGGGCACGGGGGGGGCAAGGTGTAAACACGCACTCACCCTTTAGCTCCTTGTCAGTGTAGTTATGCTGACTCGTCACCAGTTCGTGCCTCAGTTTCTCCAACAGGAATTTCACCACCCCAATGTTCCAGGAAGACTTGATGCTGCCAAGGTGGCAGAAGGGAGGGCGAGAGTCATGCCAAAGCCCCCCATCCCACTGCCAGACAGGTCTAGAGGTTAGAGTGTGGGGCTGGGAGCCAGGACTCCTGGGTTCTATCCCAGCTCTGGGAGTGGAGGGGGCCTAGTGGATAGAGCAGAGTGGAGAGCAATCCAGGACTCCTGGGTTCTCTCCCTGGCTCTAGGAGGTGGGTGGGCCTAGTGGTTATAGCGGAGCGAAGGGGCATGCCAGGACTCCTGGGTTCATTGCGGGGAGGGACTCACCTTTCAGAGCCATTGAATCTCCTCTGGTTGGTGATGTTGTTGTGGACGTTATGGACGAGTTTCTGTGGGGCAGACAGTGAGTCACTGGCGTGAGGGGTCCCCAGCCGCCCCCCTCCGCCAGCCCGGCTAGCCTCCACTCACCGACAGCACCAGGTCCCTCTTGCGCCGGGAGTTCTTGGGCCCACTGCCCCGGCTGCGGCAGGGGCCGCTGGTGAACCCCAGGGAGAACCGGGGCTCCCCTGGGCTGCCATTCTCTAGGGCCGTGCAGGGGGGTGGCTCCTCGGAACCCGAGGGTGAGGTTTCCCCCACGGGCTGGGGGGAAGGGGAGGGGGTGGTGGGGAAAGCCGGGACCACCACTCGCTGAAGAGGGTCCTCCAGGGGGGGCTGCTCCTCCAGCACCTGGGGGAGAAATGCATCAGCCCTGATGGTGCCCCTCACTCCCGACCCGCAGCCCCCTGGGCTCTCCCCACAGCCCCGCGGTGCCCCTCACTCCCGACCCGCAGCCCCCTGGGCTCTCCCCACAGCCCCGCGGTGCCCCTCACTCCCGACCCGCAGCCCCCTGGGCTCTCCCCACAGCCCCGCGGTGCCCCTCACTCCCGACCCGCAGCCCCCTGGGCTCTCCCCACAGCCCCGCGGTGCCCCTCACTCCCGACCCGCAACCGCCTGGGATCTCCCCACAGCCCCGCGGTGCCCCTCACTCCCGACCCGCAGCCCCCTGGGCTCTCCCCACAGCCCCATGGTGCCCCTCACTCCCGACCCGCAGCCCCCTAGGACACTCCTTCAGCCCCGCGGTGCCCCTCACTCCTGGCTCACAGCCCCCTGTGCCCTCCCTACAGCCCCACGGTGCCCCTCACTCCCAATCCGCAGCACTGGCATTGCCCTTCAAGCCTGTGCCCTGGGCACCAAGTGGGGGTTGGCGTGACTCCCACAATGCATCACTGCCAAGCAGCTCTTGGACAGGAGCCAGCTGTTCCCGGCCAGGGGGGGCTAAGCTACCACCATGGCAGGGCGCAGTGGGGTCTGTGGCTCACACACCCCACCCAGTCCCGAGTCTCCAGGCTGCACAGGTGAGAAACCCAGGCGTCCGGGAGGTTCTGTCGCTGCTCCTAGCTGCCTCAGCTCCTCGATCACCCCTTGGACGCTGCTCCCCAAGCCTTCAGCCTCCTCCTCGGGCTCCTCGGGCTCCTCGGCCACCGTCGGGCAGGGGCTGGCCTTGACGGTCGGGGGCGCCCCCCTCCGCAGCCCCCCCACCTCCTCCTCCAGCCGCCGCAGGGCCTGGTTGTTGGCCTTTGCCAGGGCCAGGGCGGCCTCGGCCAGCCCCACGGCCTTGTCCAGGCGCTGGTAAATGACGTGCAGCAGCTGCTCGGAGCTCTGCACTGCCAGCCCGTGGCCCGAGACACTGATGGGGGCACAGGGGGCTGGGGGTGTACCACCCCCCCCCTCTGCCCCCGGCTCCCGCTTGCAGGCACAGCAGCAGGCCGTGGCCTCCTGGGCACCGGGGGGTGAGAAGAGGATGGTGGCGCTGAAGGACATGGCGAGCCCAAGGGTTTGTGGGAGCTTCCCGCTCAGCACCCCCAGTGCGGGCATCCAGGGCATGGGCGCACCCGGGGGCGGCTCCCAGAGCCCATGGCTCCCCTGGGCGGGGGTGAGCACTACAGGAGCTGAGGGGAGGGAAAGTCAAGGAAAATATAACCTCGGGGGGGCGGGCGGCTGTGGGAAGGGGTTGGCATGACCCAGGGGTGGGTGGCTGTGGTGGGGGTGACATGACCCAAGGGGTGAGTGGCTGTGGGGGGGTGACCCAAGGGGGGTGGCTGTAAGGGTGGGGTTAGCATGATGGGGGGACAGCTGTCGGGGGGTTAGTGGCTGCGAGGGGGGGGTTGCATGACAGGGGGGTGGCTGTGAGGGCAGGGTTGGCTTGATCCCGGGGGAGGGTGGCTGTGAGGGAGGGATGGTGTGGCCCTGGGGGAATGAGTGGCTGTGAGGGGGGGGTGGCATGACCCAAGGGGGTGAGTGGCTGTGAGGGGGGGTGTGGGGCATGACCCAGGGGGATGGGTGCCGGGGGGGGAGTTGGTGTGACCAGGTGGGGGCCTTGGCTGCAAGGGGAGCTTGACGGCTGTGAGGCAGGTGGGTGCCGTAGCCTAGACATCAGTGGCCATGAGGGCCAGGGAGTTGGCGCCTGACCCGGGATGGGGGAAGGGAGTTGGCGCCTGACCCGGGATGGGGGAAGGGGGTTGGCGCCTGACCCGGGATGAGGGAAGGGGGTTGGCGCCTGACCCGGGATGGGGGAAGGGGGTTGGCGCCTGACCCGGGATGGGGGAAGGGGGTTGGCGCCTGACCCGGGATGGGGGAAGGGGGTTGGCGCCTGACCCGGGATGGGGGAAGGGGGTTGGCGCCTGACCCGGGATGGGGGAAGGGGGTTGGCGCCTGACCCGGGATGGGGGAAGGGGGTTGGCGCCTGACCCGGGATGGGGGAAGGGGGTTGGCGCCTGACCCGGGATGGGGGAAGGGGGTTGGCGCCTGACCCGGGATGGGGGAAGGGGGTTGGCGCCTGACCCGGGATGGGGGAAGGGGGTTGGCGCCTGACCCGGGATGGGAGAAGGGGGTTGGCGCCTGACCCGGGATGGGAGAAGGGGGTTGGCGCCTGACCCGGGATGGGAGAAGGGGGTTGGCGCCTGACCCGGGATGGGGGAAGGGGGTTGGCGCCTGACCCGGGATGGGGGAAGGGGGTTGGCGCCTGACCCGGGATGGGGGAAGGGGGTTGGCGCCTGACCCGGGATGGGGGAAGGGGGTTGGCGCCTGACCCGGGATGGGGGAAGGGGGTTGGCGCCTGACCCGGGATGGGGGAAGGGGGTTGGCGCCTGACCCGGGATGGGGGAAGGGGGTTGGCGCCTGACCCGGGATGGGGGAAGGGGATTGGCGCCTGACCCGGGATGGGGGAAGGGGATTGGCGCCTGACCCGGGATGGGGGAAGGGGATTGGCGCCTGACCCGGGATGGGGGAAGGGGATTGGCGCCTGACCCGGGATGGGGGAAGGGGGTTGGCGCCTGACCCGGGATGGGGGAAGGGGGTTGGCGCCTGACCCGGGATGGGGGAAGGGGGTTGGCGCCTGACCCGGGATGGGGGAAGGGGGTTGGCGCCTGACCCGGGATGGGGGAAGGGGGTTGGCGCCTGACCCGGGATGGGGGAAGGGGGTTGGCGCCTGACCCGGGATGGGGGAAGGGGGTTGGCGCCTGACCCGGGATGGGGGAAGGGGATTGGCGCCTGACCCGGGATGGGGGAAGGGGGTTGGCGCCTGACCCGGGATGGGGGAAGGGGGTTGGCGCCTGACCCGGGATGGGGGAAGGGGGTTGGCGCCTGACCCGGGATGGGGGAAGGGGGTTGGCGCCTGACCCGGGATGGGGGAAGGGGGTTGGCGCCTGACCCGGGATGGGGGAAGGGGGTTGGCGCCTGACCCAGAAGTGGGTGACCCTTGAAGCTGATGTGAGACAGGCTGGGGACTGGAACGAGGCCAGGCTTGAAGTGGTTTCCATTATATCTAGGGTTGCAGGTTGGGTCAATGGCTCTCAGCCTCCCACTGTACAGATTGCTCCATTGCCACTGGCCACGGGGCTGGGGCGGGTGGGTGGCATGATGTGGGCTGGGGAGGCTGACAGTGAGGCAGGGCTGGGGCGGAGGGTTGGCATGACAGAGGGCTGGGGGGGGGGGTTGGTGTGACACGTGGTCAGGGGTGGGTTGGCTTCATGCTGGCCGGGAGTGTTGGCGTGACGTAGGTCTGGGGGGTGGTTGGCATGATAGAGGGCTGGGGGCGGGTTGGTGTGGTGGAGGGCTGGGGGTGGGTTGGCATGACATGGGGCCCAGTTGGCTTCCTGCAGGCCGGGGCAGGGCTTGGCGTGATGGAGGGCCGAGGGTGGGTTGGCATGACATGGGGCCCGGTTGGCTTCATGCAGGCCGGGGGGGGGTTGGCGTGATGGACGGCCCGTGGGGGGGTGGTTGGCATGATGGAGGGCCGAGGGTGGGTTGGCGTGATGTAGGTCTGCGGGGGGGTTGGCGTGATGGAAGGCCCGGGGGGGGGCGTGGTTGGCGTGATGGAGGGCCGAGGGTGGGTTGGCGTGATGGAGGTCTGCGGGGGGGTTGGCGTGATGGAGGGCCCGGGGGGGGTTGGCGTGATGGAGGGCCCCGGGGGGGGGGGTGGTTGGCGTGATGGAGGGCCGAGGGTGGGTTGCCGTGATGTAGGTCTGTGGGGGGGTTGGCGTGATGCAGGGCCTGGGGGGGTTGGCATGACATGGGGCCCGGTTGGCTTCATGCAGGCCGAGGGTGGGTTGCCGTGATGTAGGTCTGTGGGGGGGTTGGCGTGATGCAGGGCCTGGGGGGGTTGGCATGACATGGGGCCCGGTTGGCTTCATGCAGGCCGGGGGGGGGTTGGTGTGATGGAGGGCCCGGGGGGTGGTGGTTGGCGTGATGGAGGGCCGAGGGTGGGTTGGCGTGATGTAGGTCTGCGGGGGGGTTGGCGTGATGGAGTGCCTCGGGGGGGGGTTGGCGTGATGGAGGGCCCCGGGGGGGGGGTTGGCGTGATGGAGGGCCCGGGGGGGGGGGGTTGGCGTGATGGAGGGCCCCGGGGGGGTGGCTGGCGTGATGGAGGGCCCCGGGGGGGTGGTTGGCGTGATGGAGGGCCCCGGGGGGGGGTTGGCGTGATGGAGGGCCCCGGGGGGGGGTTGGCGTGATGGAGGGCCCGGGGGGGGGGGTTGGCGTGATGTAGGTCTGCGGGGGGGTTGGCGTGATGGAAGGCCCGGGGGGGGGCGTGGTTGGCGTGATGGAGGGCCGAGGGTGGGTTGGCGTGATGGAGGTCTGCGGGGGGGTTGGCGTGATGGAGGGCCCGGGGGGGGTTGGCGTGATGGAGGGCCCCGGGGGGGGGGGGTGGTTGGCGTGATGGAGGGCCGAGGGTGGGTTGCCGTGATGTAGGTCTGTGGGGGGGTTGGCGTGATGCAGGGCCTGGGGGGGTTGGCATGACATGGGGCCCGGTTGGCTTCATGCAGGCCGAGGGTGGGTTGCCGTGATGTAGGTCTGTGGGGGGGTTGGCGTGATGCAGGGCCTGGGGGGGTTGGCATGACATGGGGCCCGGTTGGCTTCATGCAGGCCGGGGGGGGGTTGGTGTGATGGAGGGCCCGGGGGGTGGTGGTTGGCGTGATGGAGGGCCGAGGGTGGGTTGGCGTGATGTAGGTCTGCGGGGGGGTTGGCGTGATGGAGTGCCTCGGGGGGGGGTTGGCGTGATGGAGGGCCCCGGGGGGGGGCGTTGGCGTGATGGAGGGCCCGGGGGGGGTGGTTGGCGTGATGGAGGGCCCCGGGGGGGGTTGGCGTGATGGAGGGCCCCGGGGGGGGTTGGCGTGATGGAGGGCCCCGGGGGGGGGTTGGCGTGATGGAGGGCCCCGGGGGGGTTGGCGTGATGGAGGGCCCCGGGGGGGGGTTGGCGTGATGGAGGGCCCGGGGGGGGGGGGGTTGGCGTGATGGAGGGCCGAGGGGGGGTTGGCGTGATGTAGGTCTGCGGGGGGGTTGGCGTGATGCAGGGCCTGGGGGGGTTGGGATGACATGGGGCCCGGTTGGCTTCATGCAGGCCGGGGGGGGGGTGTTGGCGTGACGTAGGTCTGGGGGGGCTGGCGTGATGCAGGGCCTGGGGGGGTTGGCGTCCTGTGGGGCGAGGAGTCCTCTGGGACCCTCATTTCCATAAATGCTAATGACGCCCCTCCCTCCCGGGCCGTTGGTTGTTTACTTGAGGCCCAGCGGTTTAGAATCTTGGCCTGCCAAACGTTCCACTCCCTGTGTGCAGCGCGGGGGCGGGGCGGGGGCGATGGGAGGAGGGAGCGAGCGCCGGGGCCGTGTACAAAGCGCCGCGTCCCGTCGCCACCAACGCTCTCATTGGCTAGCGCGGGAGAAGCCCGAAGTAGCCGATTGGCTGTGAGCCGGCTGTCTCTAGGCCAGGGCAGAAGGGAGGGGGGTTCTCAGAGCAAAGATGGGAGAAGGGGTCCCTCAAGGGGGACTTTGATGTTGGGCCCTTTTCATGGCCACCCCGTAGCCATCTAGGATTTCGGGGCTGCCCCCTCAACAGATGATCTCCAGACCTGGTCACACCAACCACGCCCCCACCTCCTGTCAGGTCACCCCAACCTCTGTCATGGCCGCCCCAGCCTGGGTCATGCCAACCACCCCCCACCTCCTGTCAGGTCACGCCAACCTCTGTCATGGCCGCCCCAGCCTGGGTCATGCCAACCACCCCCCACCTCCTGTCAGGTCACCCCAACCTCTGTCATGGCCGCCCCAGCCTGGCTCATGCCAACCACCCCCCACCTCCTGTCAGGTCACGCCAACCTCTGTCATGGCCGCCCCAGCCTGGGTCATGCCAACCACCCCCCACCTCCTGTCAGGTCGCGCCACCCTCTGTCATGGCCGCCCCAGCCTGGGTCATGCCAACCACGCCCCCACCTCCTGTCAGGTCACGCCACCCTCTGTCATGGCCGCCCCAGCCTGGGTCATGCCAACCACGCCCCCACCTCCTGTCAGGTCGCGCCACCCTCTGTCATGGCCGCCCCAGCCTGGGTCATGCCAACCACGCCCCCACCTCCTGTCAGGTCGCGCCACCCTCTGTCATGGCCGCCCCAGCCTGGGTCATGCCAACCACCCCCCACCTCCTGTCAGGTCGCGCCACCCTCTGTCATGGCCGCCCCAGCCTGGGTCATGCCAACCACCCCCCACCTCCTGTCAGGTCGCGCCACCCTCTGTCATGGCCGCCCCAGCCTGGGTCATGCCAACCACGCCCCCACCTCCTGTCAGGTCACGCCACCCTCTGTCATGGCCGCCCCAGCCTGGGTCATGCCAACCACCCCCCACCTCCTGTCAGGTCACGCCAACCTCTGTCATGGCCGCCCACGCGTGGTCCTCCTCCCCATCCATCCTCCCCATGCCTGGCCAGTGGTGCTAGAACATTTTTAATAGTGGGGGTGTTGAAAGCCAGCCCTGTGCACCCCACCCCCACGCTGAGGCTGGGAGCACTCCCTGCACCCATTCCTATGCACACGGCCCTTCCCCCCCCCCGGCCATCCCTCCCCACACCGGACTTCTCCACCGCTCCCCTCCCCATCCGTCCCTCCCCACGCCGGGCCTTCTCCACCCCTCCCCTCCCCTTCCTTCCCCACACCGGCCTTCTCCCCTGGGTGCGTGTACATCTGTCCTCCCACCCGCAAGAGCTGTGCAACCAAATCCTGCTCCCCCACAGATATCTATCTACCCCCCTCCAGGCCCTTCCCTGCCCACCCCCGCATCTATCCCCCTCCCCTGTCCAGCCCCCCCCATCATCCCCCCTCCAGCCCCCCTCCCCACCCATCCCCCTGCATCTATTCTCCTCCCCCGCCAGCCCCCCCGCATGTATTCCCCTCCCCCATCCAGCTGCCCCTCCCCGTCCAGCCCCCCTGCATCTATTTCCCCTCACCCTCAAGCCCCCCTGCATCTATCTATTCCCCACTCCCTCCCAACCAGCTACCCCTCCCCCCCCAGCCGCATCCCATGTACCTATCCCCCCCCAGCCCCCCCCAGCCGCCCCCTCTGGATTGCACACGGCCCTGCCCCAGGCCGCCTCTTTGCACGTGTGCCCAGGCCAGGCAGCGCAGGGGGGTGGGGTGGGGGGCCCGGCCTGGCCCCCCAGCGCCCCGGGTAAAGGATACAGGAAGGTCGCGGGCGGCTCTTTGTATTCGTGTGTGTGCACCAGGGGACGTGGGCCACATGCCGCCCCCCCACCCGCTCTGATTGGCCGGGGCACTGCACACGCCCGCCCAGCTTTCCCCCCCCATCTGGACACGCCCGCCCTCAGCACACACCGCTCCCCCGGCTGTTCCCACCCCTCAACCCCCCCCCCGCGCTGCTCCCACACCCCAACTGCACACGCCCGCCCTCAGCACACACCGCTCCCCCGGCTGTTCCCACCCCTTAACACCCCCCCGCTGCTCCCACCCCCCAACTGCACACGCCCGCCCTCAGCACACACCGCTCCCCCGGCTGTTCCCACCCCTCAACCCCCCCCGCGCTGCTCCCACACCCCAACTGCACACGCCCGCCCTCAGCACACACCGCTTCCCCGGCTGTTCCCACCCCTCAACCCCCCCCCGCTGCTCCCACCACCCAACTGCACACGCCCGCCCTCAGCACACACCGCTCCCCCGGCTGTTCCCACCCCTTAACACCCCCCCCGCTGCTCCCACCCCCCAACTGCACACGCCCGCCCTCAGCACACACCGCTCCCCCGGCTGTTCCCACCCGTCAACCCCCCCCCGCTGCTCCCACCCCCCCAGCTGCACACACCCGCCCAGCTTCCCCCCCCCAGCTGCACACACCTGCCCTCAGCACACACCGCTCCCCCGGCTGTTCCCACCCCTCAACCCCCCCCCCGCTGCTCCCACCCCCCAACTGCACATGCCCGCCCTCAGCACACACCGCTCCCCCGGCTGTTCCCACCCCTTAACACCCCACCCGCTGCTCCCACCCCCCCAGCTGCACACACCCGCCCTCAGCACACACTGCTCCCCCGGCTGTTCCCACCCGTCAACCCCCCCCCGCTGCTCCCACCCCCCAACTGCACATGCCCGCCCTCAGCACACACCGCTCCCCCGGCTGTTCCCACCCCTTAACACCCCACCCGCTGCTCCCACCCCCCAACTGCACATGCCCGCCCTCAGCACACACCGCTCCCCCGGCTGTTCCCACCCCTTAACACCCCCCCGCTGCTCCCACCCCCCAACTGCACACGCCCGCCCTCAGCACACACCGCTCCCCCGGCTGTTCCCACCCCTCAACCCCCCCCCAACTGCACACGCCCGCCCTCAGCACACACCGCTCCCCCGGCTGTTCCCACCCCTTAACACCCCACCCGCTGCTCCCACCCCCCCAGCTGCACACACCCGCCCTCAGCACACACCGCTCCCCCGGCTGTTCCCACCCCTCAACCCCCCCCCGCTGCTCCCACCCCCCAACTGCACACGCCCGCCCTCAGCACACACCGCTCCCCCGGCTGTTCCCACCCCTTAACACCCCCCCGCTGCTCCCACCCCCCAACTGCACACGCCCGCCCTCAGCACACACCTCTCCCCCGGCTGTTCCCACCCCTTAACACCCCCCCCGCTGCTCCCACCCCCCAACTGCACACGCCCGCCCTCAGCACACACCGCTCCCCCCAGCTGCTCCCACCCCACCAGCTACAAACACCCACCCACAGCGCGCACACCCCCAGCTGCTCACACCCCTGCCTCCCCCCCCACATGCATTCCTTGGTGGGTCTCTGCCAGGGGCACCCCAGCTGTTCCCATCCCCCAACCACTTCCCCCCCCTCAGCTGCATATGCCCACCCCCAGCATGCACTGCTCCCCCGGTGGCTCCCACCCCCCCCTTCCGCAGCTGCACATGTGGGCCCACAGCTTGCACACCCCCAGCTGCACACATCTCCCTCTCCTGCATGCCTCAGTGGGGCCCTGCCAGGGACACCCCAACATGCTCCCACCTTCCCAGTCCCCCCCAGCCACCCTCTCTCTGTCCTTTCTCCCCTCCTGGGTTGGCTCCCTGTCCCCCTCTCCCCCGGTGCTCCACCCTCCCTCTCTTCATGCCCCAGCTCCGGAGCACCCTTGTCTCTCTTACTCTCCCCCCACCTCCATCCCCCCTTTCCCACTCCTCACCCTACGGTGGGGATACAGGGGAAGGGGCAGTGGGGTCAAGCAGAGATGGGGTGCGGGCAAGGTTAACCCTGGGTCACCTCCCACAGAGTGACCCAGCAAAGAGAAGTGGGGGTGAGATGGGGTGAGGCAGGATTGAGGAGCATGGGCCACTTGGGGGGAGCCCAGGACTCCTGGGTTCTCTCCCTGGCTCCAGGAGGGGAGTGGGGTCTAGTGGTTAGAGTGGGCAGGGGCTGGGCGCTAGGACTGACTCCTGGGTTCTCTCCCTGGCTCTGGGAAGGAAGTAGGGTCCATTGGTCAGTGGGGCTGGGAGCCGGACTCCTGGGTTCTATGCCCGTCTCCTTGCTGCTCCCTGGTGGGTTGTTGACATGCAGCCACCTCGGCATCGCAGGCGAAGGCAGGGCACAGGGCTGGTTCCGAAGCCCATGGAACATGATCCGGCCGGATGGCACCGACCCCGGGCCGGCTCTGGGGTGGGCTGCACAGAGCAAATCCACCTGTCGCCACTGACACCCTCATTGGCCAGCTTCACCTTCCAGCCCCACGTCTTGTCTGTGCTGGCTGGGACAGGGGCTCCCGGCTGCACTCCCCCCCGCAGCGCTGGCTGGGACAGTCGCTCCCGGCTGTACCTATAGGGCTGTATTCATCCCCGCAGCACTGGCTGGGACACTCACTGCCGGCTGTACCTATAGGGCTGTATTCATCCCCGCAGCGCTGGCTGGGACAGTCGCTCCCGGCTGTACCTATAGGGCTGTATTCATCCCCGCAGCACTGGCTGGGACACTCACTGCCGGCTGTACCTATAGGGCTGTATTCATCCCCGCAGCGCTGGCTGGGACAGTCGCTCCCGGCTGTACCTATAGGGCTGTATTCATCCCCGCAGCACTGGCTGGGACACTCACTGCCGGCTGTACCTATAGGGCTGTATTCATCCCCGCAGCACTGGCTGGGACACTCACTGCCGGCTGTACCTATAGGGCTGTATTCATCCCCGCAGCGCTGGCTGGGACAGTCGCTCCCGGCTGTACCTATAGGGCTGTACTCACCCCCGCAGCACTGGCTGGGACAGTCGCTCCCGGCTGTATCCATAGGGCTGTACTCACCCCCGCAGCACTGGCTGGGACAGTCGCTCCCGGCTGTATCCATAGGGCTGTACTCACCCCCGCAGCACTGGCTGGGACAGTCGCTCCCGGCTGTATCCATAGGGCTGTACTCACCCCCGCAGCGCTGGCTGGGACAGTCGCTCCCGGCTGTACCCACACAGCTCTACTCACAGCTGTAGCACTGGCTCACGCCCAGCTCGTCCTCATTTCCCACTCCCCCATTTGCGGGGTCAAGCACCACTGGCCGGCCCCTGGCAGGCGAATGACAAACCGCACCTGACAGGCGGCCGATGCCCTGGTGAGTTCCCCTCTGGGGATCTGCCAGGCAGCCAGCTTCTACCGCAAGGAAAGGCCGCACTGGCAGAGCCTCCTCGCTCGCCCCCAGCTGGCTCTGAGCCTTTGTTCGAGGAATTAATGAACTGGGGCCCGCTGGGCAGTGCCACAATACTCCCTGGAAGCCAGCAATGCGCAAGGGTCAGGCGAGGTTGCCCGGGCCCTGTCCCTGGGGATTTACAGCTGGTAGGGGTAGCCCCTCAGGCTGTAAAGCCGGAAGCAGCCAGGCACTGGCCCTGCCGATCCTGACTGCCCCCATCGGCGATGTCCCCTGTGCCTCCCCCAGCCTTCCTGGGAGGCCAGAGAACTCAGGGTCAGAGCACTGCGTCCAGCCCCCAGCCTGCCTCCCCACCCCCCACCGGATTCCCCGAGCCAGGCTCCCCCTGATCCGGGGCAGGTTGAGCCCAGGGAGTGGGTGGCGCAGGCGGGCCAGGCTGGGCTCACTAGCAGCCCAGCTTAGGACTAGGCCCACCCCCTACCCCCCCAAATGACGACACTCTCCAGCAGTGGGGCAGAAACAAGCTTTATAGGGAGCCAGCAGGGTCCTCGCACCATGGGCCCCTGCAGCCACCCCATGGCCCTAGCTCCACCCCCAGCTATAGGCCATGTCCCCTGCGATGTGCAGTTACCCCAGCCAAGCCCCTTCCTTTGTAACCTTCAGGGAATCCCCATGGCCAATCCGTGCCCCCCCCCCCGCCGCGGCCCCAGCCCACACTCAGGGTGCCCCGTCCCCCTGCGGGTCCCCGCAGTACTGAGCGTGAAGCTGGGCCACGTCGTCGGTGGAGACGCGGACCCAGCCGTCCTGCCGGACATGGTACAGGTTGACCTCGCCCCCGGAGTAGGCATCGCGGTAGGTGGCCTGGTAGATGGCACGGCGGGCCAGGTCGTAGGCCTCCTCGGCTGACATGTCGGGCGCGTAGCCGCGGTCTAGCACCCCGTAGGCGTACACCGAGCCCGAGCCCACGGAGAAAGCGGTGCCTGAGAGGCGGTTCCCCTCACTGTCCACATAGTACAGGCCTGAGGGAAGAGGGGGGTTACTGCAGGCTCCCCCCGGAGATGCGGTCCCCCCTCTTCCCAGGGACAGGGGGCTCCCCCTCCCCAGCTACGGGGTCCCCCCTCTTCCCAGAGACAGGGGGCACTGCACATGTAACTCCTCTCCCCAAAGTGAAGCCAAAGGGGAGGGGATGGGGCAATGAGGGTCCCCTGGAAGGTGTAGATAAGGGGATCATCCCAAGGGGGAAGGTAGGGACAAATGAATGGAGGGGGGAGGAGCTGGGGAGGGAGGGGAGACCCTGGGAGGGGGCTGGGTACTCTGGGGCCCCGGGGGGCAGGGAGATTCCCAGGAGGGGGCTGGGTGCTCTGGGGCAGGGGTGCCCTCACCTGGGCCCCGCTTGTCCCAGCCGCAGATCATGGTCCCCAAGCGGAGGCCCAGCCCCTTGTACTGATACACCATGTTGGCCAGCAGCTTGGAGGCGGCGGCCACGGAGATGCGCTCCTTGTTGCGCAGCTGGTAGATGCGGCACTGCCGGGCCAGCAGCCGCTCCCAGAAGCTGCAGTCGGCGGCGCCGCCCGCCATGGTGCCCAGCAGGTAGGGGTTGATCTCGATCACCTTCTTCACCGTCTGCGAGGCCACGTAGGAGCCGGCTGTGGCCCGCGAGTCCACCGCCACCACCACGCCCTCCTGGAACTGGGGGAGGAGGGGTCAGGGGCACCGAGCTGGGGTACGCCCCCCCAGGGCACAGTGCCCCCCCCACACCCTCCTGGAACTGGGGGAGGAGGGGTCAGGGGCACCGAGCTGGGGTATGCCCCCCTGGAGCACAGTGCCCCCCACCACGCCCTCCTGGAACTGGGGGAGGAGGGGTCAGGGGCACCGAGCTGGGGTATGCCCCCCTGGAGCACAGTGCCCCCCACCACGCCCTCCTGGAACTGGGGGAGGAGGGGTCAGGGGCACCGAGCTGGGGTACGCCCCCCCAGGGCACAGTGCCCCCCACCACCACACCCTCCTGGAACTGGGGGAGGAGGGGTCAGGGGCACCGAGCTGGGGTACGCCCCCCCAGGGCACAGTGCCCCCCCCACACCCTCCTGGAACTGGGGGAGGAGGGGTCAGGGGCACCGAGCTGGGGTACGCCCCCCCAGGGCACAGTGCCCCCCCACCACGCCCTCCTGGAACTGGGGGAGGAGGGGTCAGGGGCACCGAGCTGGCGTACGCCCCCCCAGGGCACAGTGCCCCCCCACCACGCCCTCCTGGAACTGGGGGAGGAGGGGTCAGGGGCACCGAGCTGGGGTACGCCCCCCCAGGGCACAGTGCCCCCCCCCACACCCTCCTGGAACTGGGGGAGGAGGGGTCAGGGGCACCAAGCTGGGGTACGCCCCCCTGGAGCACAGTGCCCCCCACCGCCACTTTCCTGCCACTGGAGGGGGTGGGCGGGTCAGGGGCACAAGCCCGGGTATGGCCCCGCTGGGGCAAGGCACCCCCACTCCGAGGATGGCAGCCCCATTCCTACACCCTCGCTCCACCCCAGATCACTGCCCAACCCACTCCGGGGCAGAGGGGCTGACCCTGACCCCACTGTGCCCCCCATATGGACTCTGGCGCAGCCCTCAATCCCCTTCCCTGCAGCATGTCACAGGGGGCACCCCCCTAATTCCCGCCCCACACACATAGCAGAGTCTGTGCCCCGCCCCCTCCTCCCTTGGGGGGGATGTCTCCCAGCCTAGCCCCCCCCCCCGGGGGGGGGTCTCCCAGCCTAGCCCCGCCCCCCCGGGGGGGGTCTCCCAGCCTAGCCCCGCCCCCCCGGGGGGGGTCTCCCAGCCTAGCCCCGCCCCTGGGCTCCCTCTCCGGCCCCGCCCACCTTGAAGGCCAGCGTGGTGGTCCCGTGCAGCAGCTCGATCCTGGCGTCCCCCGCGGCCGGGAGCCCCCAGGCGGGCGGGGCCAAGCCGGGCGGGCCTGGGGCCGGGCGGGGCCCGGGGGCCTGGAGCTCGCAGCGCCCCGCCAGCCCGAAGAAGCCGGCCCGGTTGACGGGCAGCTCCGGCGGCAGCAGGCTGGCCAGCGCCATCTTAGGTGAGGGCAGGATGGGGGCGTGGCCTCGCCCTGTCCCATATGTAAGGCCGGCCGCCATCTTGGGTGAGGGCACAGCGTGACTCGGCGGCACTGTGACCGCCATGTTGGACGGAAGGGCTCTCTGACTTCACCTCCTATCAGATGTATGGTGCGTGGGCGCCATCTTCGGTGAGGGCAGCGCATGCGCCTTGAAGGCGAGCTGGCTAGACTACCTAGGTCACTCACAGGATTCGGAGGCCACCTTGGGTTGGGGTGATGGGCTCGCGTAAAGCTGTGCGTGGCGGCCATCTTGGAAACAGGCAAGGCGGCTTCACTACCTGCTGAAAGCGGCGGTCCGCCATCTTTCCGAGGTCAGTGCAGATCACGTGACAGATCCCGCAGCGGCCATCTTGGTTATGAGCAGCCTCACTTCGCTCCCGTCTAACACATGGTGAGCGGCGGCCATCTTTATTAGGGGCATGACTGGCCCTGGAAAGGGCCCCGCCCCCCAGCGCGTGCAAATCCCCCTGCGGCAGGTCACACCTGCAGTCCGTGTGCAAGGGCCGTGCAACCTCGGGCTGCCACCTTTCTACTCCCATCCAGCCGAACACCCTGGCCCCGCCCCTCCCCGAGGCCCCGCCCCCTCACTCATTTTCACTGGGGTGGGGTTGGGGCGGGGCAGGACTCTGGCTGGGATGGAGGGGGATCAGGGTTGGGGCTGGGGGAGTGAGGGCTCTGGCCGGGGGGGCGGGCACCGGGGTGGGGCTGGGATGGAGGGGGATCAGGGTTGGGGCTGGGGGAGTGAGGGCTCTGGCCGGGGGGTCGGGCACCGGGGTGGGGCTGGGATGGAGGGGGATCAGGGTTGGCGTGGGGGGTTAGGGCTCTGGCCGGGGGGGCGGGCACCGGGGTGGGGCTGGGATGGAGGGGGATCAGGGTTGGCGTGGGGGGTTAGGGCTCTGGCTGGGGGCAGTGCGCGGAGCCCCCTCACTACCCCTTGGAGCTGGAGGGGGGACATGCTGCTGCTTCCAGGAGCCACACGGGGCCAGGGCAGGCAGGGAGCCTGCCTTAGCCCTGCCATGACACTGACCAGACTCTTAATGGCCCGGTCAGCAGGTATTCCTGTCCAAAACTGGACACTTGAGAACCCTAGTGCAGCCCCCCCTGCACACTCACTCGTCAGTTGGCAGCCTCTGGGGGCCAGTGTGCAAAGCCCCTTTGTGAATGTGCAAACCACCTGGGAGTGTGCAACCCCCATTGTGAGTGCGCAACACCCTTTCGACTGCGCAACCCTTCTTTGCCGCATGTTTGTGCATCCCATCATGTGAGCATGCAACTCCCGGGAGCATGCAAATCCCGCTTTGGGAGTGTGGAAACCATTTGGGAGTGTGCAACCTGCCACATGAATGTGCAAGCCCCCTTGAGTGTGCAAGCCCTTTTTGCAAATTGGTAAGCTCCTGGGTGTGTGCAACCCCCTTTGTGAGTGTGCAACACCCCCTTGACTGTGCAACCCCTCTTTGCCAGTGCACAACTCCCCCTTTGCATTTATGCAAACCCCTTTGTGTGCATGCAAATCTCTTGCTGGGCGTGAAAATCCCTTTGCAATATGCAGATTCCCTTGGGAGCCTATAAATTGCCCCATGAATGTGCAAGCTACTGTCTCTGTGTGCAACTCCCCCCTTCCCCCCCAGAGCATGCAACTCCCTCAAACCTTCTTGGAGAGGTGGGGGTGAAACAAAGCCCTGTGCTGGAGTCAGCTGCCCCTGATGTGCACGAAAATGCCTGGTGTGTAAGGGTGGCTCCTTGCCCGTCAACATGTGTGTGTACAACCCCAACTCAAGTGTGCAAAATGCCTGGGGCTGGGCCAGCCCCCTTTGCACGGCAGCCAGTGGCTCCCTATGCAGGTGCAGCCCCCCTCTCAGGCTCCCGTCTCTGTGTGCAAGCTACCCCTTGTATGGATCAAAACACACCAGCCCCCACATGCATGTGCACAATCCCCTCTGAGTGTGCAAAGTGCTCTGCCATGCCCCATGTACAATTCCTCTGAGTGCATCCCCACCCCATTTGTACAGAACCCCTTGCACCTGGCCGTATGCCTTTGGGTGTGCCAAGTACCCGGGCACGTGGAAAGCAGACGGCAGGTGTGCCAATTCCCCCCAACCCTCCAAACGCCTTGGGCATGCAAAGCCCCGCTGAGACCGTGCAAAAGTCCTTGTGCGAGTGCAAAGCCCCTTGTGCGTGTGCAACCCCCTCCCCACCTCGGGTGTGTGTGCTGCCACTCCCCTCCTGAGCATGGAGACCCCCATTTTGCCCGCGGCCCCCCCAGCCCTGGTAGGTGTGGGGCAAGGGGTCCGGTGCTGTTACCTGACACATCCCCTGTGCGTCTCTCTCTGCCCCCAGCTCTGGGCAGGGGACGCGGCGTGGGGGTGGGGGGACGCCGGGCTGAGCAATGGAGTGTGACAGGAGCTGACAAGGCAGCGTCTGGGTGGGGGGGAATCAGAGACCGACCGGGGGGCTCCCTCCCGCCCGCCCAGCGCTGCTCCCCCGCCCGACTCTCTCCTGCCCCAATGACACTGTCTCCCCTCCCCCCAGCGACATTCCCCTCCCCCGTCCCCCTATATTTGCTGGTACCCTCCCTCCCCGCCCCACTCTCCTGGCTGCCCCATGGCTCTGCAGGACTTACTGTGCTGCCGGCCCCGCCCCCCGCCGCCCCCGTGGCCCCTGCCACCCCCCTGCCCGGTGCCTGCTGACACCCCCTGCCCCCTGCCCCACGGCACCACCACGCTGGCCTTCCGGCTGGCCCAGGGCGTGGTGGCAGCAGCTGACACCCGCTCGTCCTGCGGCACCTACGTGGCCTGCCCGGCCTCCCGCAAGGTGCTGCCCGTCCACGCCCGGCTGCTGGCCACCACCTCGGGGACCTCGGCCGACTGCGCCACGTGGCTGCGGGCCCTGCGCTGCCAGCTGGCCCTGCGGCGCCAGGAGGACGGGCGGGAGCCGGGCGTGGCCGAGGCGGCGGCGCTGCTGGCGGGCGGGCTGCGGGCGTGGCGGGGGCGCGGGCTGGGCGTGGCCGTGGCGCTTTGCGGCTGGGACCGCGCCGGCCCCGGCCTCTGGTACGTCCATAGCGACGGCACCCGCCTGCCCCTGGACCTGGTGGCCGTGGGCTCCGGCTCGCCCTACGCCTACGGGCTGCTGGACGGGGCCTACCGCCCTGACATGCCGCCCGCCGCCGCCTACGCCCTCGCCCGCCGCGCCGTGGCCCACGCCGCCCGCCGCGACGCCTACTCCGGGGGCTGCGTCGACGTCTTCCACGTGCGCCAGAGCGGCTGGGTCTGGGTGTCCCGCGGCGACGTGGGGGAGCTGGGGGGCCTGGCCCGGGCACCGGGGCCCACCGAGGAGGAGGAGGGAGCAGAACAGACCAGTGTGGACCAGTATAAACCAGCAGGAACCAGCCTGGAGCATCATTAGCCCGTCTATACCAGGATAAACGGACTTGGAGCATTATGAATCGGCGCGGCCCAGCGCTCAGCAGCACGACGTGGCTTAGAGCAGCGCAAAACAGCCGGGCACCGTGACTACACCCGGCTTGGACCCACCCCGCTCCAGCAGCCCCGCGCCGGCCCGGCGTAACCCAGCCTGGCCTCCCGCGAAGCAGCAGGCCCCGGGCGCCGCCGGACCCCCTGGGACCGCCCAAGCAGCGGGGCCCTGGGCGCAGGCGGCTCTGGCCGGAACTGGAATAAAGCAGCAGATGAGCAATAAACGCGGCTGTGGCCGGGCAGCGCGGTATCTGGGGCCCGAGACGTATGGGGGGGGGGGGGGAGGTTTCCATGTTTATCTCCCCATCTGGCACCAGCCCTCCATTCCCCGCCCCACAGCGCCCCCTGCAGGCGAGGCTGGGACTGGAGTAACTGGGAGCCCCACGCGCCCGGCTGCTGGGGGGTGTTATTCCAGCCACGCCCTGGGCATGTCACTCCCTGATCTGAACTGGGGTCCGGGGGCGGCAGGGTCTGGGCTCCCCCCGACTCCTCCTTCCGCTCGGCTGCTTCGCTCCCCCTCCGACTGCACTGCCCCACGGCCCTGCCAAGCGGCCAGCTGCCCGCCCCGTCTTTGTCCCTCCGTCCCTCACTCCCTGCCCCACTCCTTCCGTCCAGCCCTGCTCCCTCCGTCCCTCGCTCCCTGCCCCACTCCTTCCGTCCCTCTGTCCCTGCCCCACTTCCTCCGTCCCTGCCCCATTCCTTCCGTCCAGCCCTGCTCCCTCCGTCCCTCGCTCCCTGCCCCACTCCTTCCGTCCAGCCCCGCTCCCTCCGTCCCTCTGTCCCTGCCCCACTTCCTCTGTCCCTGCCCCACTCCTTCCGTCCAGCCCCACTCCTTCCGTCCCTCTGTCCCTGCCCCCTCCTTCCGTCCAGCCCCACTCCCTCTGTCCCTCTGTCCCTGCCCCACTCTCTCCCTCTTGCTCTCACATTGACCCACCATCTCTTGCTCCCCTCTTTCCCCCATTGCTCTGCTCTGTCCCACCAGCCCCTGCTGAACCCCCTCCCCATCTGTCTGGGGGGACCCCAGTGTTCACGGGGGGCCCCATTAGCAGGTCCTTCATGCTCCAGCAGAGCGAGGGAGGGGGAAGGGCCAGCGGAGCAGTGCCCCCACCCTTCTTTGCTACTGTTGGGGGGGGTCCTGCTGGCCCCTCTCCCCTTCTCATTTACATAGAAATTAAATTGGAGACAAAGACACTTGGGCAGATCAGTCATTATAGCATCCGCCCTGAACCCAGGAGTCCTGCCTCCCAACCCTTCCCCCAGCTCCCTTCTCCCTTCCCCTTCTCCCAGCTCGAACCACCAGACCCCACTCCCCTCCCAGAGCCGGGAGGGAACCCAGGAGTCCTGCCTCCCAACCCCTCCCCCAGCTCGAACCACCAGACCCCACTCCCCTCCCAGAGCCGGGAGGGACCCCAGGCATTTGGACCCCGCAATGAGGCAGAGGTTTGTAGTTTAAAAAATAAAGTGTTTATTACGAAATTATAACATGGACACTTCCCCCTCTTCTCGAACACAATCGTACGTCCCTCCCACCCTACACAATGGCACCCTCCCCCCCGCAGTATCCAGTGGGATTAAAAGTCCCAGTGCAGAATCCAAGGGGGGTCAAGGGGTCTGGTGGCTTGGGGGGGGCAGGGAGGTTCCTAGATCTGTGGGGTCCAGCCCACACCCTCATCCCCTGGGATTTCTTGGGGCTCTCCTGGCTGGGGGCGGTGGCAGGATGCGACGGTGGGGGTCTCAGCCTGATGGGGGGGGCTGGATATGGCATTAATCGGGGGCGGGGGGTCACGGTCAGTCACAGTGGGCGAGTGGCCATGGGGGCGAACACAGGACAGAGGCCGAGCTGGGGTGGGGGAGGCCGTGGGGCCGAAGCACTGAGAGGGGGCAGGGTGGAGCAGGGGAGGGGTGGGTGCCATGGCCAGATGTAGCCACGCCCCCATGGCCCTGGTCATGCTTTGGGGGCTGAGAAGGGGGTGTGGCTGGAAGTGGGAGTGGCCTGCTTGGGGGCGTGGCTAGGAGAGTGTTGTGGGCCTGCAGGAGTGGCCGTGGCCGTGGCCATGGCCTGGCGGTGGGCGTGGCCTCACTAGTGTGGCCAGAAGGTGGGCATGGCCTTGCTGGTATGACCTACAGGGAGGGGGGCGTGGCCTTGCAGGTGTGGTCAGGAAGTGGGCGTGGTCAAGTGGCATGCCCAAGTGGCATGCCCAGGGCATGGATGGAGGTGGGCGTGGCCATGCTAGCATGACCAAGAGGGAGGGGCGTGGCCTCTCAGGAGTGGCTGGGAGGTGGGCGTGGCCTCAGGCGGGCCCCTCTTGGCCCCCATAGAGCTCGGCCACAGTGCAAAAGAGGGGCCCCCACTCACCAGGGTCACCCCCCTCCCCCGCGCTGCCCCCCAGGAGGAGCCCAGGGGGCTGAGGCTGCCGCAGGACGTGTCCCCCCCGTCGTAGCCGTAGACCTGCAGCGAGTCGTGGGGGGGGCCCGGGGGTCGGCGTCGGCCCGTCCCAGGCGGGCGGCAAGGCGGGCGGGGGGGCCAGGGAGGAGTCCGGGGCGGGTGGACGCTGCAGGGCAGCCATGTCGAAGGCCTGGGTGTCGGCCTCGCCCCCCGTAGCTGCTGATGTTTTCGCGCACCTCGCCCTCCTCCGCCGGCGCTGCCCGCGCCCCCCCCCTTGGGGCGCCCCCGGGCCAGGAGCCCTGCCAGCGCTGGGGGGAGGGGGGGGGTCAGTGCTGGGCCCCCGGAGCCCCTTCCTCCCTCCTGCCCCCCAGAGCTCCTGCCCCATCCCGCCCCCACCTTGGGGCGCCCCCAGGCCAGGAGCCCTGCCAGCGCTGGGTGGAGGGGGGGTCAGTGCCGGGCCCCCAGAGGCCCTCCTACCTCAGCCATCCCTCCCCTATCCTGCCCCCAGCCCTCCCATACCCCCCATCTGGGTGCCACCTGGCCCGTCCCCCCGGTTCCCCTCCTCCATCCATGCCTGCCTTGGGGCCCCCCGGGCCAGGAGCCCCGCCAGCGCTGAGGGGAGGGGGGTCAGTGCCGGGCCCCCAGAGCCCCTTCCTCCCTCCCTCCTGCCCCCCAGAGCTCCTGCCCCATCCCGCCCCCACCTTGGGGCGCCCCCAGGCCAGGAGCCCTGCCAGCGCTGGGGGGAGGGGGGGGTCAGTGCTGGGCCCCCGGAGCCCCTTCCTCCCTCCTGCCCCCCAGAGCTCCTGCCCCATCCTGCCCCCACCATGGGGCGCCCCCAGGCCAGGAGCTCTGCCAGCGCTGAGGGGAGGGGGGTCAGTGCCGGGCCCCCAGAGCCCCTCCCCCATCCCGTCCCCCCAGACCCCACACCCCCCTCACCGAGCAGGCTGGTGCCGCAGCCCAGGATGGCCAGCAGGGCAGCAGCGCTGAGCCCGGGGGGGCTCGGGCAGTGGGGGGGGCACGGGCAGCGAGGGGGGGCTGGCAGGAGCGCAGGCTGCCTGCGGGGGGGACTGGCAGATGCTCAGCGTCAGGGTGGGGGTGCCCATCGGGGGGGACGTCCCCCATCCACCAGCTCCAGGGGCACCAGCAGGGGGGGGCCCACCTGGGGGGGGGGCAGCCACAGGGCCTGGAGCAGGAGAGCGGCTGAACCATGTGGGGGGAGACGCAGAGAGTAAGTGAGGGGGTTGGGGGAGGGGTGGGGAAGTGGCGAGGCTGGGGGAGGGGTGGTGAGCAGAGGGGAAGGGGGAGGGGGACAGCGTGGGGGGCCAGGGGAGGAGTGGGGAAGTGGGGGGACCTTGGGAAGGCCGGGGACAGAGGACAGCATGGGGGGACAGAGGGGGGGCAGCTAGCAGAGGTGAGGAGCGCAGGAATGAGGCGGGGCTGGCAGAGGGGTGGGGAGGGGGAGGGGGACAGCATGGGGGTCTGGGGGAGGAGGGGAAGTGGGGGGGCAGGGGGGCCACTCTCACCCTCGTTGTCCCACACAGTGATGTTGGGGGGCCCCAGCCCCGGGGGGGAGCGAATTGTCACCCGACTCCCGCCCCACCGTCGTCCCGGTCCCGCGCCCAGACGGTCTGGATCAGCTGTGGGAGGAGAAGAGCGTGAACCCAGGCGTCCTGGCTCCCAGCCCCCACCCCCACTGCACCCCCATCGGCCCCGGCAGGGAGGGACCCAGGCATCCGGGCGCTCACCTGGCCTGGCGCTGTGCCGTGACAGATGAAGGACTCGCTCCCTGGTGCCAGCTGGGGCACGTTGTCGTTCACGTCCAGGGCGTGCACAGCCAGAGGGACGGGCGCAGCCCGCGCCGGGCTGTCTGGAGCAAGAGACGGGGAGGGGCACGCGGCCAGCACGGGCACGCGGGGGGACATGCCCGCCACACGTGGACACGCCCGCCACGCACAGAGACACACCCGCCACGCACAGAGACACGCCCGCCACGCACAGAGACACGCCCGCCACGCGCCGGGTATCGTGCCATGATCCACAGCAACACCAGCACACATGCCGCCAACACAGAACATGCAGCCCATGTGCAAAGCCCGTGTCAGTCCACACGCGGCCAACAGGTAACGATGCACAAGCCGTGCACGAGTCCCAGAGCATCGGCAATAGGCCGCCACCACGCAAAGCCCACATGCAATCCAGGGCCAGCCACCAGCCAGCCAACACATAGCCCACACGCAAACCACGCCCAGAGCCGGGGCCACACGCAACCAACACGCAGCCCACGGGGCAGCCATGCCCGATACACGACGCACACACAGCCCACACACTGCCACAGGCCAAACACCAGGGCGAGTACGGAGCCCACAGGCCACCGACACACAAAGAACACGCCAACAACATGCAAACACCATCCCACCAACACGCAGACACAGAGGGGGAGAAAAGGCTGGTGAATACATACTAAGGCAAACCAGAACTGTCAGCACCCCCTGCAAGGGCAGCTGCCCCCCACTGGGCCCCCATAGACCTCTCCCCCTGCCCCAGTGGTGTCAGCCCCCCTGGGCATCTGCCTCCGGCTGGGCCCCCCCTTACCTAGTTCAGTGGCCACCAGAGTTAGGTTGTGCCAGGCCAGCGTCTCCCTGTCAAGGGGCAGGGCCGTGCGGAGGGTCCCGTCCTGGGGGCTGATGCTGAAATACCGCCCGGGGTCTGAGTGGGGCAGGATGGAGTATCTGGGGGAGCAGCAAGAGATCGGGGCGGGTCAGGGGGCTCTCCCACGGCCAGCACCTCCCCGTGCCCCACAGTGCCCCCTGCTGGGAGCTCTCCCCACGCCCAGCACCTCCCCGTGCCCCACGGCACCCCCTGCTGGGCACTCTCCCCACGGCTACCACCTCCCCGTGCCCCACGGCACCCCCTGCTGGGCACTCTCCCCACGGGCAGCGCTTCCCCGTGCCCCACGGCACCCCCTGCTGGGCACTCTCCCCACGGCTAGCGCCTCCCCGTGCCCCACAGTGCCCCCTGCTGGGAGCTTTCCCAACGCCCAGCACCTCCCCGTGCCCCACGGCACCCCCTGCTGGGCACTCTCCCCACGGCTAGCGCCTCCCCGTGCCCCACGGTGCCCCCTACTGGGAGCTTTCCCAACGCCCAGCACCTCCCCGTGCCCCACGGCGCCCCCAGCTGGGAGCTTCCCCCCGGCCAGCACCTCCCCGTGCCCCACGGTGCCCCCTGCTGGGAGCTTTCCCAACGCCCAGCACCTCCCCGTTCCCCACGGCACCCCCTGCTGGGCACTCTCCCCACGGCTACCGCCTCCCCGTGCCCCACGGCATCCCCAGCTGGGAGCTTCCCCCCGGCCAGCACCTCCCCGTGCCCCACGGTGCCGCCTGCTGGGAACTCCCCCCACGGCCAGTGCCTCCCCCAGTCCCATAGCACCTCCTGCTGGGAGCTCCCCCCCAGCCAGCACCTCCCTGTGCCCCGCGGCACCCCCTGCTGGGAGCTCCCCCCACAGCCACTGCCTCCGTGTGCCCCACGGTGCCTCCTGCTGGGAGCTCCCCCCATGGCCACCACCCCCAGTGCCCCCTGCAGGGTGTGGCTGGTACCAGATGGCGCTGCTGGGCATGTCCAGGTTGAAGGCTGTGATCTTCCCCACCACGGTGCCGGGGGGGGCTGTCCTCGGGCACACCCAGCTGGTAGCTGGGCCGGGCGAAGGCTGGGGGCTCGGCTGCGTCCTCCATGGCCACATGCACGGTGGCCACGTCCTTGAAGGGCCCCTGGCGGATGTACAGTGGGTCAACCTGCGTGTTGGCCGCCTCCACCCCCAGGGTGTATGCTGGGCGCTGCTCGAAGTCCAGCGGGTGGGGGAAGCCGGGGTGGGGGGAAGAGGAGGGGGTTAGCAGTCGGTCTCTGGGGGAGATGGGGGTGTGACGAAGTGGGACTGTTCTTAATGTTCTCTCTGAATACGGTGTAGGTGCCTCAGTTTCCCCTATGCAGTTCTGAAGTATCTCGGGGGTGGGATAAGGGGGTGTGATTGCTGCAGAGCCCTAGTGGGCCAGCGTGATGCTGTCTGCACAGAGAATGGCCGACACCCCGTCTCCTGGCCACTGATGGCCTGGGGCCCCCCCTGCAAGGAGCCAACTGAAGGGGTTGGAGAACACAGAGATCAGGTGGCCTCCTGGCCCGGGAAAGAGACAAAGGCCAGAGGAGGGGCTGGAGAAATGGAGTTTGGAGCTGGCTGGGGAAATGGAGCGGGGCCCAGACGGGGCTCTGGCCTCTTTGGCACCAAGATGGCCCTGACTTCGGGCTCCTGTTTCCTGTACCTACAAGCTCTGTTTTGGCTCCTGTTCCCGTCGTCTAATAAACCTTCTGTGTTACCGGCTGGCTGAGAGTCCCGTCTGACTGCAGAGTCGGGGGGCAGGACCCTCTGCCCCCCAGGACCCCGCCTGGGCGGACTGGCTGTGGGAAGCGCCCCGAGGGGCAGGGGAGGCTGAATGCTCCGGGGTCAGACCCAGGAAGGTGGAGCCGGGGGAGCTGTGTGTCCTGCAGACGGGCTGCGCCCCGAGAGGAGGCTCCCCCAGAGTCCTGGCTGGCTTCGTCGGGAGCAGTCCCAGGCATCACCCGGGCACCCCGTGACAGGGGGCGTCAGCAGCCGGGCTCGGGGGGGGAACGGGGGGGTTAGCAGTTGGCCCTGAGGGGAGGATCCCAGCCTGGGAAAGAGGGCATTGGGAAGCTGAATGGCAAAGGGACCCAGGCATCCAGGAAGGGGGGTAGGGAAAGGGGGCAGCAAGACACGTAGCCATGGAGGGCACAGCGGGACCCTGGTGTCCGGGCGGGATGGGTCTGGGTAGGACGGCAGGACCTTGGGGCGGGGGGGCGGGTAGCTGGATGGGACCCCAGGGTCTAGGGAAGGGCAGGGGAGGCTCGCGGGGACTCAGGTGTCCGGGTGGGGCACCTGGCTGAGGGTGAGGAGGCCGGCCCGGGGGTCCAGGGCCCAGCGGGTCGGTGCTGATGGCGAAGGGCCCATCCCCGTCCAGCAGCCTCGCGTTGCCCCTCGTCCGGATGGTGGGCCCGGAGCCGCCCCACGGGGGAGCCAGGCAGCAGCGTCTCCAGCACCGAGAACTGGTAAGAACCTGCCGGGGGGGCCGGGGGTCAGCCAGAGGGAGACGCCCCCCCAGCCAGCCTTGTGTCCCACAGCGCCCCCCACTGGGAGCCCCCCCATAGCCAGCACCCCCTGCACCCCATAGCGCCCCTCCGCTGGGAGCCCCCCATACCCAGCACCCCCCTGCACCCCATAGCCCCCCTCCGCTGGGAGCCCCCCATAGCCAGCACCCCCCACACCCCCTAGCGCCCCTCCGCTGGGAGCCCCCCATAACCAGCACCCCCTGCACCCCATAGCGTCCCTCCGCTGGGAGCCCCCCATAGCCAGCACCCCCTGCACCCCATAGCACCCCTCTGCTGGGAGCCCCCCATACCCAGCACCCCCCTGCACCCCATAGCACCCCTCTGCTGGGAGCCCACACACACCCAGTGCCCCCCCAGTAAACAGAAGGAAGGTGAAAGGGGGAGGGAAGGGGAAGTGAGGGGCGATGGGGGGGGAGTTAAAGGCCAAAGGAGGGGCATGGGCACAGCAGTTGTGGTTTCGGGGTGGGGAGGTTGGGGAAATGGGGTGGGGATAGAGAGGGTTGGGCGGCACAGCAGCTTGGGGATACAGGGTGGGGGGTGATATGTGAGGCTGGGTCCCGGGGCTGAGGGAGAAAAGGGGGCATGGGGTGGGGGCCAGGGGGCTGAGTACATGAGCAGGGCAGGAGAGGGAGTCAAGGGGGGTGGAGGAGGGGCAGGGGCAGCAGAGGACCCGGGGGGGGGCAGTGGGTCTCTCACTCTGGGGGAACTTGGGTCATTGACGTCGCTCAGGGTGATAGTGACACTCCCCAACAGCCCCCCAGCGTGGCCCCCCAAGTCCTTGGCCTGGATCACCACCAGCAGCTCGGCCTGTGCCTCCCGGTCCATGTTGGGGATCGCGGTGCGCACCACGCCTGCCACGGGAGAGAGGGGGCAGTCAGAGACCAAGGGGGCAATGGACGGGTGGGTGGGTGGACGGATGTAGAGATGGACAGACAGACGGACGGATGGACAGACAGACGGATGGAGGGGCAGACAGGTGGATGGACAGAGGGATGGAGGAGGGATGGGTGGATGGAATAGACGGACCGAGGGACAGGTGGACAGATGGAGGGACGGGTGGACAGACGGACGGACGGACGGACGGGTGGACGGACAGACGGACGGAGGGACAGAGGGAGGGACGGGTGGACAGACGAGTGAATGGAGGGATGGACGGGTGGACGGACAGACGGACGGAAAGAGGGAGGGACGGGTGGACAGATGGACGGATGAGTGGACGAGGCGATGGATGGGTGGACGGATGGGTGGACGGATGGACGGATGAGTGGAAGAGGCGATGGATGGGTGGACGGATAGACGGATGGAGGGAGGAACGGGTGGATGGAGGGAAGGATAGACGGAGGGACGGGTGGACGGATGAGTGGACGAGGCGATGGATGGGTGGACGGGTGGACGGACAGACGGATGGAGGGAGGAACGGGTGGATGGAGGGAAGGATAGACGGAGGGACGGATGGATGGACGGATGAGTGGAAGAGGCGATGGATGGGTGGACGGATAGACGGATGGGTGGACAGAGGGAGGGACGGGTGGACAGACAGATGGACGGGTGGACGGAGGGAGGGATGGACGGACAGAGGGAGGGACGGATGGGGCGATGGACGTATGCTCTGAGGGAGGACACTCAAAGACACGCAGATGGAGGCCACAGAAGCCATGAGCAGGGGCAGATGGGTTGGAGGGGGCAGGGGGGCACAGACACTCAGGGGATGGGAGACGGACAAACTGGGGCCCCACATCACACCCCCCCCCACTTCCTCCCCCGCAACCAACACCAACCCTACATGGCCCACCTGCATCCCAGCCCCCCAGCAGGCTTCACCCCGTCTCCCCCCACCTCTCCGGGCGGCGTCTGCCCTACCGGTCTGGGGGTCGACGGAGAAGAAGGGCAGCCCCTCCAGCACCATGTGCACCAGCTTGGAGCCATTCCCATAGCTCGGGTCATGGGCGTCCTGGGCCGTCACCTGGATCACGGATGTCCCTGGGGGGAGAGCGCAGTGAGGGGGGTGGGCTGCGGGTCGGGAGTGAGGGGCACTGGCAGGCTGGGCGCACTCACCCACGCTGCTCATCTCGGGCGCAGTGGCATGGCAGGGGCCGCGCGGGCAGATGGGCGGGTGGTCGTTGATGTCCTGCACTTTGATGATGAACTCGGAGGGCGGCTCCAGGGGCCGGTTTGAGGCCTGGGCCACGGCCTGGGCCAGCAGCGTGTATTGGGCCTTTTCCTCGGTCCAGGGTCTTGGTCACGAGCACGTTCCCCGTCCGCTCGTCGATCACAAACACCGTCCCGGCCCCTTCGCCCGTGAGCACATACTTGATCCGCCCCTCGCCCCGGTCCACGTCCGAGTGCAGCTGTGGGGAGAGGGGCGCATGGACCCAGGCGTCCGGGCTTGCAGCCCTCTGAAGGACCCGCTCCCTTCCCAGATCCAGGCAGAGAACCCAGGAATCCTGGCTTCCAGCTCCACCCCCGCTCTAACCACTAGACCCTTCCAGAATACCCAGGTGTCCAGGCCCTCCCCATGCCCACGGGACCCAGATTTCCAGGCCCTCCCCCCACCCACAGGACCCAGGTGTTCGGGCACTCACCCTGCCGATGAGGACAGGCTCGGGGCCGGCATACTCCTCGATGACCAAGAATTGGTTCCAGACCCAGCTACGTCGAGATCTCAGCAGGGGGCGCTCCCAGCCCTGGGTTGGGGCCCCCCGGGAGCCCGGCCAGGGGGGACCCAGGCATCCGGCGCAGCCATAGCCCCCAGCCAGGTCAGCAGGAGCCCCAGGATGCTGGGCATGTTGCCCACTCATGCTGCCTCCTGAGGGGGGCACTGCCCATGGGCCCCCGCCCAGCTACCCCATCGGGGGGCACCTGGAGGGACACGGGGCTCAGCTATGGAGGGAGACACCCTAGAGCCCCTCCCCCTCCAAGCACTGAGATGTCATAAAATCCACCGTGAGCAGGTGGGGGGGGGGCACAAGGGGTGAGCAAAGGGGGCAGAGAAACCAGCGTCCAGTGTGATGAGCTTCCAGGGCTCAGCAGAGAATTCAACAGAGCTGGGGGCTGTGGGTCAGGAGATCTGGGTGGGGGGCAGGGGCTGCAGGTCGGGAGTGAGGGGCACCGGCAGATCGGGGGGGGGGCAGAGCCGGGGGGGAGGGGCTGCAGGTCGGGAGTGAGGGGCACCAGCAGAACCAGAGTGGGGCAGGGGCTGGAGGTCGGGAGTGAGGGGCACCGGTAGAGCCGGAGTGGGGCAGGGGCTGCAGGTCGGGAGTGAGGGGCACCGGTAGAGCCGGAGCGGGGCAGGGGCTGCAGGTCGGGAGTGAGGGGCACCGTGGGTCTGGAGGCAGATTTACAGCGGAGCTGCGTGACCGAAATGGCTAATGAGGGTCGGAGCCGCTGGAGACAGACGGAGAAGATCCCCGCGCCCCCCCCCCGCGTCCCCTCCCCCGCCATTGCGATTGTCACACTCAATATTTAATGTCTCCGGACGCGCCCGTCGGACAAAAGAAGGGGGGAGCCGTTGCCCCCCCGGGTTCCCCCATCCCAGACACCCTATCGGGGGGGTTGGAGAGAGGGAAGGAGGAAGAGACAAGGAGGGAGAAACACAAACAGCTCCCAGCCTACCCCCCCCCCGACTCCGACCCCCCAGACTGGGCCCCACCTCCTGACTCCCCCCCAGTCCCTGGGCCCCCCCACCTCGATCTCCCGCATTTACCTCCCCGCGCTCTCCCAGACCCCCCGGCCCCGCGCTCCCCACTTTCCCCCCAGCCCAGATCCCCCCACTGAGCCCCTGAGCTCCCCTGACCCCCCAATCCTCCCGCAGGTTCCCCCCCGGCGCTGAAGAGACACCAGGGGAATGTGGAAGTGGGGGAAGGAGATTCGGGGGGACCCCCGTCCCCGCTCTCCAACACCCACAGACGCCCCCCAGGGACTTACCTGGGCCTGGGGGACCCTGGGTCGGTGGGGGGAGCGAGGGCAGGAAGCGGGGCGGGGGGGACGGGAGAGGAGCGGGAGCCGCGGCCTGGACACGAGCGAAGGATGCGGAGACGGAGCTGAGTCCTGCCCCCCCGCACCCCTCCGCCCGCCTCCTTCCCTCCGGCCCCCGGAGCCGCCTGCTGCGGGGGAGAGATAAGAGACCCCCCAACCCCCTTCCGAGTCTTCCTCTGCCCCCCCAGCCCTGCTGGTGCCCCTCACTCCCGACCCGCAGCCCCCTGCCAGCCCAGCCCTGGGGCCCCCCGCTGGTGCCCCTCACTACCGACCCTGCTAGCCCAGCCGTGCCCCCTCCACCTCCCCAGCCCTGCCGGTGCCCCTCACTCCCGAGAGCCCAGCCCTGCCCCTCCTGCCCCCCTTTTCCCAGCTCCGGGCGAGCATCACTTGCCCTCGGCAGTGGCTGGGAACCGGAAAATGTGATTGTTTTTAATGAGCTGTGGAATTTTTAAGTGGGGTGTGGGGGGGAGATTTATGGGGAGCAGGGATGGGGTGACCCAGCGGGGGGACACTCAACTCCCTTGGCAGCCCTCCCAGCACTCCTCTTATCCCCAGCTGGGCCCCCCGGAGTCACAACCCGGAAAGTTTGTGAAAGCCGAATTGATACAGTCCCTGGCCGCCTTCAGCCCTGGCCTACAAAGAACCCAGCGCCCGGGTGAGGGGCACCAGGAGGGCTGGGGTGGGGGGCAGGGCTGGGCTAGCAGGGGCCGTGGGTCAGGAGTGAGGGGCACTATGGGGTAGAGTTTTGTTAATGTCCTTATAGCCCCCAGGCGACCATCTAGGAGTGAGGTGGGGGGTTAGTACTTTGGACCAGAGGAATTGGGGGAGGGATGTTGTTCCCCTAGGCCCTGGGCCCCTCCTGCAGTGGGGCAGATAAGGGCAGGTAGGCCCGGGGGGCAGAGTGGGGCAGTGAATTCTAGGTTGTGGGGCTTAGCATTACAGAGACGGGGGTCAAAGGTCATGGGGCCAAAAAGCACCAGTGTTCTTCCCTCCTGCAGCTGGTGCCAGGGGGGTTGGAGTGCTCCCCCATGTATGGGGCAGGGGCCTCCCCCACTTGTCTCCCCCTCACTAGGCCAGGGCGACCTTTCTCCAGGCTGTAGCAATTCTTAGAGGGAGGCTCAGGCTGGTAGCTGAAGCCCCCTTCCCACGAGGAGGCTCAACCCCCTTTTCTTGTGCCCCCATCCAACCCCCCCACAAAACAGCTCACCAAACCTCTCATTTTTCACACTAAAAATTATTTTTTCAGCATCAGGCAAGAAAACATTTGCTCTTCTCCTCTGCTGACCTGGCCAAAATTAAGAACTCAGCCCGTTCCCCTCCCTCGTAGCAGGTTTCATTTATTCCTTTTTCCTTTGAAAACCTCCAGCTATAGTCAGAGCCCTACAAACCAAGACCAGCGCCATTTCTCTGCTTCTTTTATTTTCCAAGCAAAAAGAAAACGGATAAAAGCAGAGGAAAAAGGAAATGACCAAAAAATGGTGCCCCCCCATTTTCAAGGTTTTTAGCCTGGCGAAAGCTGGATAAAGGGGCCTGTTCTCTCATGTCTAGAGCAGTTTTCCCCCTTCGAAAAGTGTTCAATTAGAGTGACCCCTCCCCTCCCCGTTTTCATATTTCTGACACCACCTCCTGGGAAAAACAGAACAAAAAGACTAAGAATGGTCACAATTTTGCCATTCTCTGAAATCTTAATTCTTAGAACCCTCAAAAAATAAATACCACTTAAAAAAAATATCAAAGCAACCAAAAAAGTCCCCCCTTTTTCTCCTGCGGTGGTTTTGAAGCCTGGGAAGGGGGCGGCCCACTGTTAATGGCACTTGGGCGCGGTTTGAGGCGAGGAGAAAGTGGTTACCGACCTTGCAGATGTGACGCTTGCGTCAGTTCCATGTTAGGCGTGTGCCACAGGCACCATGGTTGGAGATTTTCCCCTAGTGGTACCCTGGAGGCCAGTCCTGGTGCCCCCTGGGCTCATGCACCGGTAGAAGGGGTCCCACCAGCCCTGTACCCTTCAGTTCCTCGTCAGCGACTGAGCCAGCGAGGATGGAGGGTGGGTCCGGACTGGACGTGAGCAACATCTCGAAGAACAAGTTACGAAGGTCAGTCAGCGTCTTTTCTCCGAGTGCTGGCTCCCATCCATTCCACAACAGGTGACTCCCAAGGAGTGTCCCCGGACCCCTCTCCCAACGCCGGCATCGCCTGGGCCTGCTGGGTGAGGGTATAGCGGGCTGCGAAGGGACGGACCGATGCCCACTCTGCAGCCCGGCAGATGTCCTGGATTGGTACTGGCGCGAGGAACGCTGCAGACGAAGCCCTTGCAGAGCGAGCCGTGACAATGACCCGAGGGAAACGTTTGTCTGCCTGTAACATACCCAGCTGCAGGCGGGTATCCAGTCCGTGATCCTCTGAGATGACACCAGCAGACCCTTTGTCCTGTCTGCCACCAAAGAGCTGCGTTGACAGCAACGTTCCTCAGCCGAATCCCGAGGAAGAAGACAGGCAGAAAAATGTCCCGGTTGTTAGGGAGCTGGGACACCACCTTCATGAGGAAGGCTGGGTTAGGACACAGACAGACCTTGTCCTCAAAGGACAATCAGAAGTGGGGGTTCTGATTTTGGGAGGCCACCTTCCATGAGCAGCAGAAGCTGGGAACAAGATGCCAACAGCTTGAAGAGGGGGCCCCCCAGCAGCTTTGACAGCACCAGACTCAGGTCCCATGGGGGAATTGGGTCATGGACCTGAGGGCGGAGCCTTTCCAGACCTTTAAGGAACTTGACCATCATCTCATGCAAGAAGTCGGATTTCCCGCAGAGCGGAGGGTGGAAGGCCAAGATGGCTGCCAGGTGGACTCTGATGGATGATAGGGCCAGATCTTGGTGCTTCGGGTGGAGCAAGACTGGGTGCAGAGAGGACTGAGATGGGGACAGACCCCAATCCAAGGCCCAACATGTGTAATGCTTCCACTTGGCCACACATCGCGCTGGGAGAGGGTTTTCTGCTACCCAGTAAGACTTGCTGGACCTGCTCCAAGGAGGCCCTCCTCAGGGTTCAGCCATGGAGCAGCCAAGCCATCAGATGCAGGGACACGAGGTTTGGATGAAGCAACCAACTGCTGTTCTGCGAGAGCGAGTCCAGGAATAGTGGGAGCTCGAACAAGGCCGCCACCGACAGGTCCAGAAGCATGCCAAGCCACTGGGGCTCTCAGAATAACCCTCGCCCTGTCTCTCTTGGTCTTTAAGAGGATGCTGTGGACCAAGCGTGTCTGTGGGAAGGTGTACAGCAGTCACCCCCGCCCACAAGAACAGACGACGTCGGATGCTGAGCCTGTGCGTTGAGCAAACCTGCTGCCATTTCCTGTTCCATCTGGAGGGGGAACAGGTCCACCCAAGGAGTCCCCACCTCTGGAAGACAGCGCTGACGACCTCTGGGAGGAGGGACCAGTTGTGGGGAGAGGAGAAGGGCCTGCTGAGGTGATCCGCCCCTGCGCGTCCTGGGGGTGGTGCGACGCCTTGAGGCGAACAGCGTGTTCCACGCAGAAATCCCATAACCGAAGAGCCTCCCAGCACAGAGCAGCACAGCGAGCTCTGCCTTACTTGTTGGAACCGGGTCTCCGGCAGGTGGTCTCTGGCCCAAGTGGAGTCAAGCACCGCTCCTACAAACTCTATCCTCTGAACCAGTATCAGAGCTGATTGCTGTTTGTTTATAAGTAGATCCAGCTCCCGACAGGTGGCCCATACCATGCTGTGTTGGACCTGAGCCTGTGAATGGCCTTAGACTGCCCGTCAAGGTATGGGCAGATCTGTAAGCCCTGACACTTCAGGGAAGCTGCCACCACCGCTATGTGGTTTGTGGAAACTCTTGGGGCTGACAAGAGACCGCAGGGGAGTGCAGTGAATTGGTACGGGTGCTGCTCCAGCACGAACCGGAGGAATCGCCCGTGCCCACAGAAGATGGGAGATATGGAAATAAGTGTCCTTTAAATCAGCAGCTCTCAACCTTTCCAGACTACTGTTCCCCTTTCAGAAGACTGATTTGTCTTGCAAACCACAAGTTTCACCTCACTTAAATCACTTACAAAATCAGACAAAATAAAAAAGCGTCGCAGCACGCTAGTACTGAAAACCTGCTTCCTTTAAGAACATAACGGCCAGACCGAGTCAGACCCAAGGTCCATCTAGCTCAGTATCCTGTCTTCTGACAGTGGCCTACACCAGGTGCCCCAGAGGGAATGAACAGAACAGGGTATCATCAAGTGATCCATTCCCAGCTTCTGGCAAACAGAGGCTAGGGACACCATCCCTGCCCATCCTGGCTAATAGCCATTGATGGACCCATCCTCCATGAACTTATCTAGTTCTCTTTTGAACCCTGTTATAGTCTTGGCCTTCACAACATCCTCTGGCAAGGAGTTCCACAGGTTGACTGTACATTGTGTGAAAAAATACTCTCTCATTGTTACCATATAATTATAAAATAAATCAACTGGAATGTAAACATGGTACTTACCTTTCAGTGTATAGTCTATAGAGCAGTATAACCAAGTCGTCGTCTGTATAAAATTGTAGTTTGTACTGACTTCACTAGTGCTGGCACTTACAGTCTCTCCCCTTTTTCTTGCAGGCCTTGCTCCTGGGAGACCTGAGAACCTGAGAGGTGGTTGTGGCTAGAAGTATCTCTGAGGTTCGGGGCACGTAGAGAGCAGCGCGTGGCCCTGGAGTCCTTCAAGCCGTGCAGCTCAGGGTTCGTCTGCTCCACAGGAGAGGTCTGGGACTGACTGCTGAGCCTTGTAAGAAAGGCCCGAAGACCGCAGCCACAAACTGCACCGGACAGACACAGCTGATGCCAAGGATCTGATTGCCAAATCGGCCACGTCTAAGGCGGTCTTGCCTCCCTCCATGATGGCCAAGAGTTCCTGCCTCGACTCCTGGGATGGGGGTCTTGACACTTGGCCACAGAGTACCAAATATTAAAGTAGCGTCTCCCCAGCAACGCCCGCTGGTTGGAGATATGAAGTCATTGGCTGGCTGCCAAACACACCTTCCTACCAAACCAATCGAGTCTTTTCATATCCTTATTTTCAGGGGTGGTGCTTGTTCCTCCCTGTCTGCCCTGCTTGGTAGTGGCTGAAACCATCAGGGGCTGCTTCCTCCTCCACTGCAACAGATGGAAGCTCGGTACTAGGGTCGGAGTCTGAATCCAGGTCCAGTACTGGGGTACTCCTCGGAGACCACTGAGGATGACATCTGGGAGTAAGGTCCACGGGTTCCAATAAGGCCAATGTGCCGGCCAATGCCCAGGTGTCCAAGCACCTGCAGAAAGATCTGCACTGAGGTCTGATGTGTACGACTGGTACCAGTGCCTCTTTGGGGGAGGGATGGATTAACCCTGGAGTCAGAAGACGATTCCTCCCTTGGGGACCATGGCGGAGCCATTGCTATGTCCACGTACTGGCGGTGATGGGGGGCCGGGGAGTGGCATCGAGCCTGAGACAGGTGCTGCGACACCAGGGATATGTGTTGTGGCTCTGGGGACTGATGCCAAGAAACTGGTGCCCAGGAGGCTGGTAACGGTGCTGTGAAGCCGGAGAGCTGCGCCGGGTCGGAGACCATGGTGGGCCCATGGGTGGAGGGCTTCCCCTGGAAGGGGCTGGTTGAGGTTCCAGAACGTGGGGGGCACCGGGAGAGACATTAAGCACCTCACTGCCTGGAACGCCTCCAGGAGTCAATGGAGCTTGTATGTGGAAGACGCCCCGACCGCTTCCAGGAGTCGGTGATGGGTCCTGGACCAGGCTTGGTGCCTGGGGGACCGTTGCTGCTGCCGCCCATGGTTCTGGGGAGGACAACTGGCCTGGTGTGGGTCTCACCTTGTCCCCCACCTAGTCCTCCGAGGCACCAGGGAGCGTCAGGTTTCTGCTCGCTGATTCTTGTGCCTCTTCCTTGGCATGGGAGATGGAGAGTGGTGAAAGGGAGTGCCGTGGTGCTGGGAGGGGCCCGGTGTACACCAAGGCCGATGTTCCTGGGCTAAGAGCCACTTCCAATAACGGGGCATTCAAGCGAACGTCCCTGTCCTCAGCTGTGCCGAGTTCTGCAGATCTTGCACCTGTCCTTGACGTGAGCTTCTCCGAAGCACTTTGAGCAGCTCGCATGCAGGTTGCTTGCTGGCCTGGGCTTACGGCAGGCAGCTCACGGTTGGAAAGCCAGGCACCCGAAGCGGGACACCGAACTAAGTAACTAAAGTAAAACTCTGAACTATACACAAGAGAAAAACTCCAAGAACAAGTCCAAGAAGCACTAGGAAACTTGCAATCGCAAGAGATGTTCCGGCAACTGTCTCAGGCGGCAAGAAGGAATCGAAGGGTGCGGGGGCAGTGGTGCCCCTTTATACCGGTGCATGAGCGCAGGGCTCCAGGGGGCGCTAGGCCCAGCCCCTATGGATACCACTAGGGGAAAAATCTCCAGCAACCATCACACAACACACACCTAACATGGAATGGATGCAAGCGTGCGTGTGAAAAAGCCCCTCCTCCCCAACCCTTTCTTCCAATTGTCAGTAATTTCATCCCAGTAAAGTATTTTCGCTCCTTCACAGATTTCACTGAGTTTTTTTAAAACTCACAAAGGGAGAGAATGAGGGAAAACCTACATTTTTAAACAGGCTGGCATTTTTTTAAATTAGCCTAAAAAATAAAACTTGTTTTAAAAAAAATTAGTCCCTTTTCAATCAATTTTAAATATTTTAAGATTTATTTTCCCCAGCGGGCAGAGTAATTCCTCATTCAATGGGAACGTTATCATTTTTTCACCTGGGGAAGTGTTTGAAAAGGGCCACAATCCCCACTTCAATTGGTTTGCAGAGTGTGAAATTAAATCAACTTGGAGTGTAAAAGGGTTTTCTCTCCAAAATGCGGGTTCTCTCTTCATGTCACAAGTTGGTATTTGTCCTAGGAAAACTGGAAAAACCTGCTAAAAATGTTAGCATTCCCTCTCCTTGAACAGTCTGTTTCCCCCCAATGTTGCCAAACAGCTGCAGCCGGCCCCAGGAGATCAGAGATGCGGCAGGCGAGGAAACGGCTAATCCCCCCCATCTCTGGAAAAATCAAGGCCAGGTCCCCTGTTTCTCTTGGGGTTTTAAACCCTGCAAAGCTACAGAATTGGTCCATCACCTCGCCTGTCGCTTTGGGGCCATTTCAAACCTGTCAGCGTGTTTCCCGCTTGCAATACGTTTTTCTGGTTTAAAGTGTTTTTATCCTGGAAAATTACAAAGAAAACCACTGGGAAAAGGGCCTTTCCCCTCGTTTAACAACTGCAGCCTGGTTAACGAGTGACGACACTTTCAACTCCGCCAACCTTCCCCACTTTTTAACACTTTTACCAGATGAGAAATGCTGGGGTGTCTGTGAGAGAGAATTTGGGGTGGCAGGAGCAAAAACACCACTTGAAAAATACCATCTTCCTGGGGTTTTACGAAGGGATTTGGTTGATTTTCCCCCAAACACCCACTCACTTCTTCCGGCTGGTCCTGGGAACAGCCCCACAGCAGAGCAGGGGCAGGGCACTGAGTAGGTTTTGTGGGGGGCTGGCTGTACCTTGGGGGTGACCCCAAAGAGCCACCCAGGGGCCACAATCCTGGCGCTTGGCCCCCCAGGAATCACACACACCCCTCGCGTATGAAACTAACTCCGGCTTTTATTCCTCTCGATTCCCAGCGACAGCAGAATAAAAAAACATTTGTCCCAAAATAAAATACAAATTAATGGGGTTCGGGAGGGGATCTGCCCCGGGGGGGGCAGCGGGAGAAGGTGGATCTGCCCAGGGGAGGCAGAATTATCCGACGCAGTAATCCAGCAGCCCCCGGTAGAGCCCCAGGGTGGCCCCATGGGGGGCTGGGCCTGCCTCCCCCACAGCTGGCCAACGGGGACTCAGCGGCGCCCCCCGCGGTCCCTCACTGGGGTGCTGCGGCTCCGGCTCCGGCTGTGCCTCTTGGCCTCCCGGCGCTCCCGGCCCCCCCGCTCAGCACCGCCTGCCGCCCCTGGGGCGCCCCCGGCCCCCCGCTCCCGGCTGTGCTCCCGTCGCTTGTCCCGCTCGGCCTGGCGGCTCCGCTCCCGCTGCCGCAACTCCTCCTCCTCCAGCTCCTTGCGGCGCCGCTCCCGCTCCCGCGCCCGGGCTGCCCGCTCCGCCTGCTTCTGCACGAACTGTGAGAGACGGGGTGAGAGCCAGGCTGGGGAGCCCCCAGTCCCACTCAAGAGCCCTGGCCAGCCCCGCCCCAGAGCCCCCCCAGCCTCCCACACTGAGCAGGGGCAGGGAACTGGGCGACCCCCACGCTCACCTGGGTGTCAGTCAGGGGCAGCCAGTAGATACAGGGGGCGGCCTTGGTCTTGCGGAAGAGATCGTCCAGCAGCTTGGCGGGGGGCTCCTCTGGGGCCTTTTCTGGGGGGGGGCAGGGTGTCAAGGGTCAGTGGGGGCTCAGCAGGGTCACACCCCCAGGTGCAGCCCCAGTCCCGCCCCCACATCCCTGGCCAGGCCCCGCCCCCAAATCCCTGGCCAAGCCTCGCCCCCAAATCCCTGGCCAAGCCCCGCCCCCGTACCTTTCTTCTCGCCCTTCTTCTCCTTGGCCTTGGGTGGCTCCTTGCGGCGGCGCTCGCGGGAACGGGAGCGGGGCCCCTCGCGCACCTTGTCGCGGTCCCACTCGCGCTCGGCCCGTGTGCGCTCCCGCCGCTCCATCTCGCGCTCCCGCTCCGCCCACTGCTCCCGCACCGCCCGCTCCGGCTCCCGCGAGCGCTCTCGGGGGGCTGAGCGCCGGCCCCCTCGCCCTCCGGCTGGCCCAGCCCCCGGGGCCGCCGCTGCTGCTTCCACCACCCGCTCTGGCAGCAGCCCCCGGTGGAAGTCCAGCTGAGGGGAGAGAGTGGGTCAGAGGTTGCCCCTGCCCCCCCACAAACTCCCAACAACCCCCCAGCCCCACCCCAATTGCCCCAAAATCCTCAGTGCCCTGACACTCCCTGATCCCCCCAAACTCCTCCCAGTCCCCAACGACCCCCTGCAAACTAGCCCTGACCCCCGACAAACTCCTCCCCCGACAGAGCCCCATGGGGTAATCCAGCCGAGGGGAAGGGATCAGAGGGGGTGTGGTGCCCCCCGACAACCCGCCCTGCCAGCAGCTGGTACCTCATCCTGCTCGGCGAAGTCGGCGGACAGGAACTTGGGGTTGGACTGGGGCCATTTCACCCCGTGCAGGGCGTTGCGGGTCAACACAGCCTCCTCCACCGTGCAGTACTGCGGGGGAGAGAGAGATGGAGCAGGGGCGGTGGGGACCGACCCGCGGCAGGGAAGGACAGACGGACACACACTCACTGTGACGTAGCAGTGTGATTTGATCTTGTCAATCCAGAAGGCTTCTTCCACTAGTGTCCCCGTCCGGCCCAGCAGCTCCTTCAACTGGCCCAGCGTGAAGGGCCGCACCTGCAGGAGAGGGGTGGGCTGAGCGGGGCAACGCCAGGCAGTGGCAGACAGAGCAGGGCTCCCACCTCTCCGGAGCAGCCTGAGCCTGGCCTTTCCGGGCCGGCAGCCCCTGCCCCGTTCACTCCATGCCTGGCAACAGACCAGGCAGGCTCCAGCAGAGCCAGGCTTGGCCAGGCCCGGAGCCGGGCCCCGACTGGGCAGGGCGCGGCAGAGCCAGGCCCGGAGCCGGGCCCCGACTGGGCAGGGCGCGGCAGAGCCAGGCCCGGAGCCGGGCCCCGACTGGGCAGGGCGCGGCAGAGCCAGGCCCGGAGCCGGGCCCCGACTGGGCAGGGCGCGGCAGAGCCAGGCCCGGAGCCGGGCCCCGACTGGGCAGGGCGCGGCAGAGCCAGGCCCGGAGCCGGGCCCCGACTGGGCAGGGCGCGGCAGAGCCAGGCCCGGAGCCGGGCCCCGACTGGGCAGGGCGCGGCAGAGCCAGGCCCGGAGCCGGGCCCCGACTGGGCAGGGCGCGGCAGAGCCAGGCCCGGAGCCGGGCCCGGGTTCAGCCCCCACTCACCAGGTTGCAGATATGCACAATGGGGCTGGGCTTGGCGCGGGGGGGCGACGGGAGCTGGGCCGTGCGCACAGGGTCATCGATGGTGATGGAGACGCCCGAGCGCTGCTGGCTGATGGAGCGGCGCGTCAGGGTGTCACTGAGTGTCACTGCGGGGGGCAGAGAGGGGTCAGGTAGCCATGGGGGAGCCCCCGACTCCCCCAGCCCCATATATGCCTCCCTGACCCCTGAGTCACCCCCCCCAGCCCACTCCCATGGTCTCTGCTTCCCCCACTGAATCCTGTGACCCCCCCAAGCCCCACACACTGCCCCCCAGCCAGGCCTTGCCCTGCACTCCAGGCACCCACAACCTCCCACACTGCCTGGAGCCTCGTTCGGCCTTGCCCCCCAGCCCATCCCAGCCTCCACCCCCATTCCAGGCCCCCACAGCCCCACAACCCACGCTCCCCCAGCCCAGTCCCCCATTCCGGGTGCCCCCAGCCCCCCCGCCTAGCCACCATCACTCCCCCAGGTCAGCCTGGCCTCACCCCCCACCCGAGTCCTGACCTTTCTTGACTTCATGCTCCACGGGCGGGGGCAGCGGTAACTCTGCTGTGACCTGCGGGGCCTCGGGCTGCTCTTCCTCGGGCTCCTTCTCCTCCTCCTCCTCCTCCTCGCCCTGCCCATTCTCCTGCCCCTCGGCTGGCACCACCTGCCACAGGAGAGAGTGAGCACATGGAGAACGGGACAATGTCGCCCCAGCAGGGGGGAATGGGAGCCCGGCATCCAGGATGGCAGTGCAGGGCTCTCTGGCTCCCCCATACCTGTGTGACCGTCCGGCAGATCTTGAGCCCCTTCTCATGGGCGGGCGGCTCCCCGTGGCGCTCCCCCTCGTCCTCCGAGATGCGGGAGTCATCGGCGTGAAGATCCACCACCGCCTCCTGCCCCGCCACCGGCTTCATCTCGGGGATCAGGCTCTGTGGGCACCAGGAGAGAAATGGGTCCCAGGTGTCCAGGGATACCACCTAGAGCCCACCACACCGATCCCCCAGTAGGGAGAGCCATGGGACCCAGGAGTCCGGGGACACTACCTAGTGCCCACTGCACCAACCCTCCAGTGGGGAGAGTGGGGTCGAGGGATCCAGGCATCTAGGGACACCACCTAGAGCCCACTGCACCAACCCCCCAGTAGGGAAAGCCCAGGAGAGCCATGGGACCCAGGTGTCTGGGGCCACCACCTAGAGCCCACTGCACCAACCCCCCAGTAGGGAAAGCCCAGGAGAGCCATGGGACCCAGGTGTCTGGGGCCACCACCTAGTGCCCACTGTACCGACCCCCTGGTGGGGAGAGAGCGGGCGAGGGATCCAGGCATCTGGGGATGGCGCGTGTCCCCCCATGGGCAGAGGCTGGAAGAAGGAAAGGGACCCAGGTGTCCAGGGCAGGATCCCCCATACCTTAAGCGACTCGGTGGTGATGCTGATGGACGGCTTCTTCTGGGTGGTGGCCGTGCTGGCCCCCCAGCGCCGCTTGCGCCCCCCCGACTGGCCGCCCTCCGTGTCACTGTTCCCCGCTGCTGCCCCCTTGGCCGCTGCTGCAACCCAACAGCCAATCAGAGCACACCATGGGGCCACTGCCCTACCCCTGGGCCACCCCCAGCCCGAACAGCCAATCAGAGCACAGGATGGGGATCCCCACAAGGACCACCCCTAATATCCGGGGCACCCCCTATTCCCCCCCTCCACACACACACAATCCTACAGCCAATCAGCACATGGGGCAGGGACCGAGTGCCCCTCCCCCATGGCCAATCCCACTGCCCCGCGAGCCCATCCCTGACCCACGGGCACCTATGGAGTCAGGGGTCCTAGGAACCCATCCAGGTCTCAGGGGGGCCCGGTCTCGGGACATCACTTACACACGACGGAGATCTTCCTCTTGAAGGCTTTGTGCTGCGCCGCAGCCTGCAGAGAGAGGGAACGAGACAGAGGAGGGGAGAGAGCCCCACACAGGGGGAGGGGGCCAGTCAGCACCTCTCCGTGGGGCAGCGGCCCCCAGACCCGCTGGGGTGGGGGGCGCAAGTGGCTCAGATGAGGCCAACGGGCTGGGAGACGGGGGGTTCTCAGACAGTCCAGGAATAACGGGGCACCCTCCCCCCTAGCAACAGGGCACAGCTAGGGCTCAGAGTCCTGGGAAAGGGGGTCTACCCCAGAGCCAGCCCCACACACTGCCCCCCATGACCCCGATTCCCCTCACTGCCCCCCGCCAACCCCACACACTGCCCCCCATGACCCCGACCCCCTCACTGCCCCCCGCCAACCCCACACACTGCCCCCCATGACCCTGACCCCCTCACTGCCCCCCGCCAACCCCACACACTGCCCCCCATGACCCTGACCCCCTCACTGCCCCCCGCCAACCCCACACACTGCCCCCCATGACCCTGACCCCCTCACTGCCCCCCGCCAACCCCACACACTGCCCCCCATGACCCTGACCCCCTCACTGCCCCCCGCCAACCCCACACACTTCCCTCCATGACCCTGACCCCCCTCACTGCCCCCACCATTCCCACAAACTGCCCCCATCCGACACTGTCCCTGCCATCCCCCTACACTGCCCCCCAACACGACACTCTGCCCCCCATGACCCATCCCCCCACTGCCCCCCATAAGCCCGATCCCTCACGCTGCCCCCCACCATCCCCCCACAAGCTGCTGGCCCCATCCTGCTCTCTGTGAGCCCTGTGACCCAACTCTGCCCCCCGAACCTCCATGCCCCACGCTGCCCCCCTGGATTTATTCCTGGAAAGCTCAAACCCCAAAGAGGGAGCTGGGGACCCTGCTGCCCCACAGATCCATTAACACCTTGGAGGCTGGGCCCCTCCCCCAAAAATCTCCACACAAAGAGTTTAACCAAAAACCTCCTTTGCCTTTAAAGAACGTAAGGAAACCAAAGAGACAAGAAGAAATAAAGGTGCAGCCAGAGGCGCCAGGTACCATCTCACACCTGGGGCGTCCTTCGTCGGCCAATCGCACCGCAGTGCCCAGGGTATCTAGGCAACGGCCGGTCCAATCGCAATGCACCCTCCCAGGTTTGGAGGGGCGGGGCGGGGCGGCAAGAGACAAGGTGGTGGTGGCGGAGGAACCTAGCGCTGGCTGGCGTCCCGGAGGAGAGAGGGCAAAGGTGGGAGCCGCCCGCCGGCGGGGGGCTGGGTGGAGAGTCCCAAGAGAGCGGGCACCCGGGGCTGGAGGTCCTTGGAGCAAGTCCTGAGAGCAACGGAGACCCCCGGGGTGGAGGAGAACCCCAGGGGCAGGAGGTCCTTGGAGCAAGTCCCGAGCGGGGTGGAGGAGAACCCCAGGGGCAGGAGGTCCTTGGAGCAAGTCCCGAGCGGGGTGGAGGAGAACCCCAGGGGCAGGAGGTCCTTGGAGCAAGTCCCGAGCGGGGTGGAAGAGAACCCCAGGGGCAGGAGGTCCTTGGAGCAAGTCCCGAGCGGGGTGGAAGAGAACCCCAGGGGCAGGAGGTCCTTGGAGCAAGTCCCGAGCGGGGTGGAAGAGAACCCCAGGGGCAGGAGGTCCTTGGAGCAACCCCTGAGAGTTGCAGGGATTCCCCGGAGATGAAGATCTTCAGAGCTCATCCCTTGAGCAGACAAGTTCTGTCCCTGGGGGCTGGAGGTCCTGGAGCAAGTCCCAAGAGCAGCGGACACCGCAGGGCCCGGACATCCTGGCATAGTCCTGAGAGCATTGGAGACTCCCCAGGGGAGGAGAACCCCAGGAGCTGGAGATCCTTCAAGCGAGTCTGCGAGCAACGGAGATGCCTGGAATCAAGGAGAATCCCAGGAGTGGAGATCCTCACATGGTCTGAGAGCAATGGATACCCCAGAGCTGGAAATTCCTGGGGGCTGGAGATCCTAGCATGGTCTGAGAGCAAATGAGACCCCAGGGGCTGGAGATCCTTGGAATGACTCGTGAGAGTTGCAGGGACCCCCAGGAGGTGAAGGTCTTCAGAGCTCATTCCTTGAGCAGCTGAGTTCTGCCCCTGGATGTCGAGTCCCATAAGCAACAGAGACCCCGAGGGCCGGAAGAGACGCCTAGGGGCTGGAGGTCCTTGGAGAGAGTCCTAGGAGCAGCGGAGACCCTTGGGGCCAGAAGAGACGCCCGGGGGACGGAGGTCCTTGGAAGGAGTCCCAGGAGCAGCAGAGATGCCCAGGGGCCGGAGGTCCTTGGAGAGAGTCCCAGGAGCGGTGGAGGCTCCTGGCAGCACCGACCCTTCGGGGGCGCAGGTCAGTAACAGAGGGGTTTGCAGTGAATCCACCAGTCTGGAGACCCCCAGGGCTATCAGTGACCTTGGGGGCCTGGAGATGACCCCCAGGTCCTTGGACAGTCCATCAGCCTGGAGACCCCAGGGGCCAAGGTTCATGAGCAGCAGGTCCCCCGGCCCCACATGCAGATGACATCCCAGCGGAGCTGCGCGGGAGCAGTGTCTCCAGGGGCCCCCCGCGACTGGGAGCTTGGACCGCCTGGACGCCAGGGTTCATGCTTCCCTCCCCCCGCCCGCTCTCTGTCTCTCTCTCCGCATCTCTCTGGCGCGTGCGCCCGCTGGGCCGGATGCTCTTTAAAAACGTGGATCAGAACAGAGGAGTCCAGAGGAGAAGGTCAACGGGGGATTGGGGGGGCCGTGGGGGGTCCTGCCCGTCCCCGGAGGCGGCTCTGGGAGAGGGGGTGCCCCCAGCCGGGGCGGGGGGAGCACCAAGGACTGGGGTGGAGCTCGGGAAAGATGGACCTCGTGACAAGGCGACATTCTGCAGAACCAACCACCGCCCCCGCAGCCCCCCAGGCCCTGCGTCCCCAAACTACAGCAAACGGGGGGCCAGGGGGAGGCTTGGCTGGCTCTGGCGGGGGTTCTGGAAACCCTCCTGTGGCAGGGGGTGCCCAGGAGAGCACCCCCAAATTGGCTGGCAGCGCATGCGGGCTTATCCCAGCCCCCCGTCTCCTCCACTGTGAGCAGCTCTGGAAGTTGGGGAGACCTCCCACAAATGCCTTGGAAGGGGGGCAGACCCCTCCCCCACCCTGGTTTTGCCAGCAAAGTCCTCCCCATTGGCGCCACCCAACCCATGCCCTGCCCCTTGCTGGCTGAGCTACCCCCCCGGGACCCCCACCTGCCCACCATGCCATGGGGCGCCCCGCCATGCTACCTCTTTCCTCTCCTCGTCCTCGGGGCCCCCGTCGGGGCGCTCATCAGGGCCGGGGGGCTGAGCAGGGGGGCCGGCCGGGGGGCTGGCGCCGGCCTGGTGGGGCTCCAACTCCATAGGCACCTCCTCCTTCTCCTCCTGGTTACTGGGAGGAAATGGGGGGTTACTGGGGGGTGGGCGCCCTACATCCCTTCACCCCCAGTGCCCCAACCCTTCACCCCCAGGCCCTTCACCCCCAGCCTCCCCTCATCCCAGTGTCCCTTCACCCCCCAATGCTCCCCGCTACCCCGAGCCCCTACACCCCCGCTCCCCCATACTCCTAGCCCCTTCACTCCTGGCCCCCCCACCCCAAGCCCTTCCCCCCAGAGCCCCTTCACCCCACCCCATACCCCCAGAACTCCCCGCACCTCCTTCACCCCCAGAGCACCCCACACCCCAGAGCCCCTTCACTTCCAGCCCCCATACCCTTCACCCCCAGAGCTCCTTGCCCCTTCACTTGCAGCCCTTCCCTTACATCCCGCGCCCCTTCACCCCAGAGCCCCTTCACCTCCAGTCCCTTCACCCCCAGAGCTCCTTGCACCCCAGAGCCTTCACCCCTGGCCTCCGTATACTCCCAGAGCATCCCGCACCCCAGCGCCCCTTCACTTCCAGTCTCCCCATCCCCAGCACCCCTTCACCCCCAGAGCCCCTTCACTCCCTGCCCCCCACATCTCCAGCCCCTTCACTCCCCCAGATCCTTCACTCCCAGCCCCCCCATACCCCCAGCCCCTTCACCCCTTTCACCCCGTGCACGCCGAAGGCCTTTCACTCCCGCCCCCTTCCCTCCACCTCCTGCACCCACAGAGCTCCCCGCATCCCAGGGCCCTTTACTTCTGGCCTGCCCCCACCCCCACTCCCTCCCGCATCCCTCACCCCCCACCCCCCCAAAGCACAGCTTGGAAGCACCCTCCTCCACATCCCCCCGCCCCCTGCAAACACCCCAACCTCCCTCCCCGGCCAGCTCAGCCCAGGCGCGGCGGGGAGGGGGAGGGGGACCCCGGGCGGGGGGGCCGGGCCGCACGTGGGGGCCGGGAGGGAATGAATGGGGGGAGGGGCACGCGCCGGGCCGGAAGCCGGCAATGAATGGGGGGGCGCAGCAGGGAGGGGCCGGCAATGAATGGGGGGCGGCGCGCGGGCCGGGGGGGCGGGCTATGGGGGCGGGGGCGGGTCTCACCCGCGGGCCCGGGGGCCCGGCATGGCGGCGGCGATGGCGACTCAGGGCTGCGGACCGGGCCGGGGCAGCGGCGGGCGGCGAGCGGGCGGGGCGGCCATTTTACCGCTACCCAGCAGCCCCCGCGCGGGGGCGGGACCGCCGCAGCCCCCCGGAGCCCCCCCGCCTCTCAACAGCCCCTCCCCCCTCAACAGCCCCCCCGCCCGGCTCACGGCCCCCCCGCTCATAACCCCGCCCCCTCAGACCCCACGCTCACAGCCCCGCCCCCATCAACGCCCCCCGGCTCAAAGCCCCGCCCCATCAACGGCCCCCTCAGACCCCCCGGCTCAAAGCCCCGCCCCCATCAACGCCCCCCCGGCTCACAGCCCCGCCCCCTCAGACCCCCCCGGCTCACAGCCCCGCCCCCATCAACGCCCCCCGGCTCACAGCCCCGCCCCCATCAACGGCCCCTTCAGACCCCCCGGCTCAAAGCCCCGCCCCCATCAACGCCCCCCCGGCTCAGAGCCCCGCCCCCATCAACGGCCCCCACAGACCCCCCGGCTCAAAGCCCCGCCCCCATCAACGCCCCCCCGGCTCACAGCCCTGCCCCCTCAGACCCCCCCGGCTCACAGCCCCGCCCCCTCAGACCCCCCCGCTCACAGCCCCGCCCCCTCAGACCCCCCCGGCTCACAGCCCCGCCCCCATCAACGCCCCCCGGCTCAGAGCCCCGCCCCCATCAACGGCCCCCACAGACCCCCCGGCTCAAAGCCCCGCCCCCATCAACGCCCCCCCGGCTCACAGCCCTGCCCCCTCAGACCCCCCCGGCTCACAGCCCCGCCCCCTCAGACCCCCCGGCTCACAGCCCCCATCAACGGCCCCCTCAGACCCCCCCGCTCACAGCCCCGCCCCCTCAGACCCCCCCCGGCTCACAGCCCCGCCCCCATCAACGCCCCCCGGCTCACAGCCCCGCCCCCATCAACGGCCCCTTCAGACCCCCCGGCTCAAAGCCCCGCCCCCTCAGACCCCCCCGGCTCACAGCCCCGCCCCCTCACACCCCCGGCTCAAAGCCCCGCCCCCTCAGACCCCCCCCGGCTCACAGCCCCGCCCCCATCAACGCCCCCTCCCGGCTCACAGCCCCGCCCCCTCAGACTCCCCCTCCGGCTCACAGCCCCGCCCCCATCAACAGCCCCCTCAACTCACAGCCCCGCCCCCTCAGCCCCTCCCCCATCTCCAGCCTGCACAGTGGCTGGCCACTAGCATGGCCTAGTGCAGCCTCTCCCCACAGGCTCAGGGACCCAGGCGTCCAAGCCCACCCCTCCCCCATCCCAGCCCCTCCCTGCAGGCTCAGGGACCCAGGCGTCCAAGCCCACCCCTCCCCCATCCCAGCCCCTCCCTGCAGGCTCAGGGACCCAGGCGTCTGAGCCTGGACACTTACTTCGTAGGCTGCCTCTGCTCTGCCTGGCGCGGTGGGTCCCCCGTGGGCACTGCCCTGGCTGGGCCCCCCGGGGTCTCTGAGCTGCCCTGTGGGGAGAGGCAGAGGAGGGGCCTGTGTTAGAGGGGTCCCAGGCCTGCCCCCCAGCCAGCCTGTCCCCCCTCTGGCCCCGGGGCCAGAGCTGGGCCAGCATCCCGGAGAGGAAAAGCCCCATCCCTCCCAGCCAGTCACGCCCCCTGGAGGGGAAAGGCCCCATGCCCCATTCCCCCAGGTACCCCATTCCCTGCCCCCCGAGGAAAAGGCCCCGTGCCCCTCTCTCTCATACCTGCTGTGACAACGGGCTGTGCCGGTGCCCGTGGCTGGGGCGTCTCTGGGGGGCCGGTGGGGGCGAGGGGGCCGGTCTGCCCTCTGCCATGGGACTCTCCGGCGCCTCCTGCTGTCCTGCTGGGGAGGGTTCTTTGGTGCGTGGGGAACTGGGGCCAGCCCACAAGGCGTCAGGGCTGCGCGACTGGGGCATCCAGATAAACAGACAGAGCTTTAGTGAGGCATTGACCCCGGCTGCCCCCCACCGCCAGGTGTGATCTGGAACAGGGGGAGGAGACCTAGAGCCGGATCTAGAGTATCGATCAGATGGGGAGCAGGAGTCTGGCTCCTTGGGGCTTGAGAACTTGCTTAGGATCTAGAACCACCAGCTGGATCTGTAACCAGGGTGTAGGGTTTGGAGAGGGTTGGGGTCTGAACAGAACTGGGGGGGGGGAATGTCCTCAGGGTCTAGAACATCAAAGGCCCATCAAAGAACCTAAGAACTGGATCCCTCTCACCCAGGACCCTGTGTCCGACTGGCCAGAAGAGGGCAATCATCGAGCGAGCCACCCAGCTCCTGGCAGCCCAAGTTTTGCGACCACCCGGCATAGGGGGCTGCATCCCTGACCAGCTTGGCCAATGGCCATTGCTGGACCCGGCCTCCAGAAATGTGGCTCCTTGTGTGTCAAACCCCCTTCTACTTCTGGCCTCCACCCATCCCCTGGCAGTGAGTTCCACAGGTTAACTGAAATCCTGCCTGCTGGAAACCTGCTGCATATTCATGAGCCCTCCAGTTTGTGTTAGCCCTAGGCACAGTCTCCGCCCCAGCCCTCTGCTGTGGGCCCGCGGTAGCCCCTTCTCCCTCCTGAGCAGGCCCCGGCTTTGCCATCTCTCCTCACAGGGAGCCCACTCCAGCCCCCACAGCCTGGTTCTGGTCTTTCTCCCAGTGCCCTGAATCTGTGCGTGCGGGATGCCAGGGGTGGGCACTGGGCACCCAGGGATTCAGACAGGGGTAGGATGAGATTTCCTGTCTCGTTCTCTCTTCTAATGCGCCAGGAGCTTTTCTGAGGGCGGCTGCAAGGTGAGTGGCTGTTTGCCGGGAACAAACCGCGGCTTCGAGATCTCTCACGTGGGTCCAGCACACTGACCCAGGAGAGACCTTCCCCATGCCCCCGCTCGCTGGGCTAGGAGCCCTTGGGGAGGGACCTTGGCCCAGGCTCTCTGCCCCTCCCCACCCCGCCCATGGCGCCGCAGTCGTGGGCCTCCTCCATGGATCTCCAGAGCCTGGCGAGGGAGATTTCCCTTCTCACAGCCCATGGGGCCCTTTGCTAGAGTTTAGCCAGGCACCGAACTTCAGCCCGGGCCCAGCACTGCCAGGAGAAACAGGCATCACAGGAGCCAGGTGCCAGCCTGCTGGGTGCGAGGCCGGTTCCCTAGCACAGAGCCCTGGGCCTGGGGCATTACGCTAGGTTAATTCATCACCGCACTCCGCATCCTCAGCCCCATCACCCCCAGAGAACAGCTGGGGAGGGAGGTGGGAATTGACCTGTGGCCAGGCAGCGAGGAGCAATGCCGAGAGCGTGTCTCTGCCACGGCCTTGGGCTCCTTTAGTGCCAGATTCCCTGTTTCCGACGGGCTTCCGGCCACTCCTCCTGTGACACTGCGTGTCTCTTGCAAGCGGCTCCTCTGGCCCTGCCGGGGGTCAGCTCCTCTCTGAGTCGCCTTTGGCCTCTCCGCACCTCCTCCCCTGACTATTTGTAATTTGGAGGATTTCTGAAATTTGAGCCTCTCTGACTCTCCCTGCAGTTTGCAGGCATTTCACCCTGGTCCTCTGAATTTCCGGGTCACCAGCTGCCTGCGTTGCCATCGATCCCTTTCTGAATGTAGATCCTACTGTGGGGGCGCCCCCCTGTGATGTTCAACTTCTCTGTGTTATGGTCACTAATAGCCAGCGCCAGAAGCAGGATCCACATGGATTCTGGAGCAGAGGCCTAGAGAGGCAAGTGCCCTGCAGGGTCTGGGGCAGGGGTGGCCCACCTGGGGCTCCGGAGCCACATGCGGCTCTTCAGAGGTTACCGTGCGGCTCCTTGTCTAGGCACCGACTCTGGGGCTGGAGCGACAGGCACCAACTTTCCAATGTGCCGGGGGGTGCTCACTGCTCAACCCCTGGCTCTGCCCCAGGCCCTGCCCCCACTCCACCCCTTCCCACCCCCTCCCCATAGCCTGGTGCGCCCTCGCTCCTCCCCTCCCGCCCCCCGAGCCTCCTGCATGCCACAAAACAGCTGACTGGGAAGTAGGGGGAGGAGCTGATCAGTGGGGCAGTCGGTGGACGGGAGGCGCCGGGAGCTCGTGGGGGGGCTGCTGACGTATTACTGTGGCTCTTTGGCAATGTACATTGGTAAATTCTGGCTCCTTCTCAGTCAGGGCTTGACTAGAGTCTAGAACGCCCACCTGCACCTGGAGCGAGCCCAGCACCCCAGGAAGGGGAGCAGGAATGGGGCCCAGAGCTAGGCCACAGAGGGACAGGGTATCTTTTGGGTCTATGATGGGGGGTTGCGATCTAGAACACCAAGACTGGGTCTGGAACTGGCCTAGCGCTCCGGAACATGGCTCCAGCATGGGTTGGGTTCTAGATTGCACACAGAGCAGGAGCTGGTGGGCAGGGGGATCTAGAACACCAAGACTGGGTCTGGAACAGGCCTAGCGCTCTAGGACATGGCTCTAGCATGGGTTTGGGTTCTAGATCGCACAGGGAGCAGGGCAGGTGGCTTGGGGCTCACCTTCCTGCTGCTGCTGGAGCTGGAGCGCGAGGCCTGGCGCTTCCTGGTGGGCGACTCGGAGCGGCGGGAGTGGGACCCGGAGGAGGTGGAGTCTGAGTCGGAGTCTGAGTTGGACCCACCCCTCCGCCGGCGCTGGGGGGGAGGGGAAGGTGATGCTGGGTGGGCCCCTGATGGCCTTTTCTGACTGGGGGGGGGCTCCTTGGTCAGCAGAGGGGGAGGGGGCTCATCCTCCCCAGGAGGGACCATCGGTGCCTCCCCTTCTGACAGCTGGGGAGGGGCTGGGGAGCCGGGGGTTGCAGATGCCCCCCCTTCCTGTGAGATCTCAGGGGGCCCCTCTGCCTCCTCCTGGGGGGCCCCCTTGTCATCCTGGACCCCAGCCGCTCCCTTCTTCTCTGGGGAATCCTTCTCCTGGTGGGCCGTCGGGCTGGCCTCCCCTTTTGCCTGGGGGGCCGGTGAGCTGGCCTCCCCTTTTGCCTGGGGGGCCGTTGGGCTGGCCTCCCCTTTTGCCTGGGGGGCCGTCGGGCTGGCCTCCCCCTTCTCGTGGGGGGAGGGCAGGCTGGGCTCCCTCTTCTTGTGGGGGGAGGGCAGGCTGGGCTCCTCCTCCTTCTGGGGGACCATTGGGCTGCACTCCCCCTTTTCCTGGAGGTCTGGCAAGCTGGGCTCCCCCTTCTCCTGAGGGGCTGGTGGGCTGGGCTCCCCCTTCTCCTGGGGGGCTGGAGTCACAGCTGTCCAACTTCCCTGGGGTTCCGAGGGCCTGGTCACCCCCCTTTCCTGGGGCTCAGGACCTCCGGGCCCCTCTGTCTCCAGGGGCATCGGAACCTGGGCTGACCCCCTTCCTTGGGGCCCTGGTGATCTGGGGCCCCCCATTCCCTGGGCCTCAGGGCCCCCCACTTCCTGGAGTGCTGGGGATCTGGGCCCCCCCACTTCCTGGGGTGCTGGGGATCTGGGCACTCTTGTCTGTTGGAGTGTTGGGGCCATGAGGCCCCCCTTCTCCTGCCAGGACCCCCTGATTTCCTGGGGTGAGCTGCTTGCCTGAGGGCCTGGGGGCCAGGCTTCCCCCATCCCCCGGGAAGACTCCTTCCCCTCTGGATCCTTTGCTTCCTCCTCGTCCTCCTCGTCCTCCTCTTCCTCCTCTTCATCGTCGTCTTCCTCCTCCTCCTCCTCTTCCTCCTCCTCTTCTTCCTCCTCCAGCTTCAGGGCGGGCCGTGGCGCACTCCTCCGGCCCCTTGGGGTCGCCTCCCGCTCCTCCAGCCCCACGGCCTGGGTACCCTCCGGGGCCTTGGCAGCTCTGGCCTGGGAGAGAAGGGGAGTGGCTGATAGAGGACGCTCCCTGCTGCCCCCCTGCAGCACAGCACCCTCTGTCCCCTCCACCCCCCACAGCACAGCACCCCCCACACCCTCCAGCACAGCGCCCCGTCTTCTACCCGCTCCCCACAGCACAGCACCCGCTTCCGCTCCCTGCAGCCCAGCGCCCCCCGCTGCACCCACCCCGCTCCCTGCAGCCCAGCCCCCCGCTGCACCCGCTCTCTGCGGCCCAGCCCCCTGGTGAGCCCCTGCCCTGCTCTCTGCAGCCCAGCGCCCCCTTGCTGTATGCTGCAGCACTGACCTGCCTGACTCTGGTGGAGCGGCGCTCCTGCCTCCTGGTCCCCTCCTCGTCGGAGTCGTTTCTCTCCCGGGAGATGGGGTAGCTCTTCCCAGAGGCTGGGAAATGACAGGGAACCATCAGCTCAAGGGGCTGGGCCTGGAGTCCAGCCTGCATCCTGCTCTAGACCTTTGCACCACCCCCTGATCCAGAACCTCTCCCTTCTGGATCCCCAGGCCAGGCCCACTCTGTTGAATCTAAATCCCCCCAGGGAAGTCTAGATGTGTGCCTGTTCTAGAGGCCATGCCAAGCTTGGACAGAACCCAGCACCCCGTGATCTAGGACCTCGCTCCTTCTGAGCCAGAACCCACTTGTTCTAGACCCAGCACCTTCTTTCTCCATTCTTGCTGCCTCTCCGCTTTTCTATCTCCTCAGGCAGTGAGGACAGCATTCTAGATCTCTGCTGTATATGGTCTGAAAGAGTGCACTGACGGGTCTGGACCCAAGCAATGTTCTAGGTGTCTCAGTCTAGACCCCCTGATTCTAAAATGCTTGGTTACTGTTGCAAAGAGAGCTCATGAGCAGAGGCAATGACACACCCCTGGGGAGAGCGAGGTTCTAGATCACCTTAGCTTTCTGGGTCCCACACACCCTTCTGCATCGAATCCTGGACTGGGACTGCATGTTCTAAACCAGTCACAGTGCTAGGTTTTCTAGATTCCAGGCCAGTCATTCCAGAATCCCACTCCAGAACACCAGCTCCAGAGCATGCTGTTCCAGATCCCAGGGTTCTAGAGTCCAGTCAGCCACCAGCTCCAGATGCAGAGGGCAAAGCTCGCTCCAGTCACAGAAACAGGGAAGGACGCAGGTAGTACTGGGCAGACCCAGAGATGCAAACCTGGCAGCAGCCCTGCCATTGGTTGACACCCCCTCTGCAGTCAGCCAATCAAAGGCACCCATTTCCACCTCATCTGGTGGCTTGGGTTCTGAAGAAGCCTCATGCCCACTGGCTGAATGCTGAGGCGAATTCCAGCCAATCAAACGTGCCCGGTGCCCACACACAGGCTGAGAAGAACCAGGGTCCCTGGACACAGATACTAGGGACTGGGCCCTCCCCACACTCACCCTCCAGCTCGGCTGCCTCCCGCGCCTCCCTCTGCAGCCGCTGCTGCAGCAGCTCGTGCTGCTTCTCCAGGTATTGCTTGATGAAGCTGTTCTGGCTCATTTCCTCGCCGATCTGCAGGGAGATGAGAGGATGAGGGGGCAGGATGCCTGGGTTCCATCCCTTGCTCTGTGGGGGGATGGTAGTTAGAGTGGGGGTGGGGCTGGGAGGCAGGACTCCTGGGCTCTCTCCTGGCGCTAGGAAGGCAATGGGCTCTAGTGGTTGGGGGGGGGGCTGGGAGCCAGGACTCCTGGGCTCTCTCCCAGCTCTGGGAAGGCAGTGGGTTCTAGTGGTTAGAGGCAGGGCTAGAAGAAGGAACAGCTCCTCGCTCTCACTGTGGGCTGGCGGTGGCTGGGGTGACAGAAGAGCCCTTGTGCTGCTTGCACCTGCCCTCAAGCCCCCCGGTACTCGTGACGGGCCTCACCTGGGAGTTAGGCTGGAAGGTGGCGTGCAGGGTTGAGTGCTTCTGGAGGTTCTCAAGCATCAGGGCCTGGGGTGGAGAGACACCGAGCTCAGAGACGGATCCCTGATGCCAAAGGGGCCCCCAGCCCTGGCCCCCCAGCCCAGCCTCCACTCCCCAGCTCCTCCAAGTCCTCCTGTCCCAACCCTACACACAGGGCCTGCCCCCGCCCAGCTGAGCCTGACCCTCACATGTGTGACCCAACACAACCATCCAAGTGCTCTCTTTTATCCCATCCACAACCCAACTCCCTCAATGCACCGCCACAGCCCGCCGAACTGCACAGAGCCTCTGCAGCCTGACCCAACATCATCTCCCCACTCTTCCAAAGCCACGTCCTCCCCCAGCCTTCGTCCGTGACTTGACCCAACCCAGCTACGCCCACCCCAACGGCCACCTTCCCACCCAATGTCCGTTCGCAGCCCCTCCAACTCAGCAGTCATCCCATCAAGCCTACATTCAAGGCCTGACTCAACCCTACCCATGCAATGTCTGCTCTCTAACCCACCCCACAACCCAAGACCCCCAGTCGACTCTCTCAACACAACGCCCATGGGCTGACCAACTCAGTGTGTGCCATCCAACCCACTGCCCCTCCACAAGCCACAGACCGAGCTACATAGCCCTGAAAATCCACCATTGCACCAGACTCTGAACAGTCTCTGCCACATTCCTGGACCGTCCCAGGACATCCGCCATCCAAAACAACTCCACCTCGACACAAGGCATGTCAGTCATACTCAATCCGCCAACATCCCCATGCATCCCACTCAAAAGCCACTTTTCAACTCACCCATCCAGCTTCAGCCCACCTCAATCCATCTGCTGCCCATATCCGCGCCTGCCAAATCATCAACCCAACAGAACAACACAAGAGTGGCCTTCCAACCCCACCCAGGTCAGCGCTCTGTTACAGACTGGGTTCAAAGCCCATTATTATCAATGAGATGAAAAGCTGTCCTTCATTCAGGCTTAGCACAAGTAACAGTAGAAGTCTCCAAGGCCACTCATGAATACAAACAACTCAGACACAGAGGTATGCGTGGGTCAGAGTGTGGGAAGACTAGATTCAGCACAAGCAAGAGAGAGACATGGACAGAGGGAGAAAGCCAAGCCGACAGATTGGAAGCACAGTAACATGGCCTGAAGAGAAAACTAAAAGCTCGGGACAGTGAGCACAGGAACCAGCTGCTGGTGTTGGATTCCTCCTGCATTCAGAGAAACAAGATTATGTACGTTCTTGGTAAGCAAACAAAACTGCATCAGACAAAACGCCAGATTCCATCGCCAATTTCTACTCTCAGCTGGAAAAACCCCAGGGCACTGGACTAGTCACTTGACCCAGCCACTTGATATATGTAAACTAATCTTCTGAACACAACCACCACCCAATCCAATTCCACCGCACAACTCAACTACAACACAGTGCAACATCAGGTGTCCAACCCAACCACCACCCCCCAGTCCAGGTCCACCGCCCAAACCCACTACAAAACAAACCAACATTGGATGCCCAGCCCAACCACCACCTCCCAATCCAATTCCACCACACACTCAACTACAACCCAACGTCAGCTGCCCAACCCAACCAGCACCGCCCAATCCAATTCCACTGCACAACTCAGCTAGAACTCAGCCCAACATTGGATGCCCACTCCAACCAGCACCGTCCAATCCAATTCCATGGCCCAATTCAACTACAAACCAACCCAACAATGGCTGCCCAATGCAACCACCACCATCCAATCCAATTCCATCGCACAACTCAACTAGAACCCAAACCAACATCAGATGCCCAATCCAACCACTACCATTTAATCCCACTGCACAACTCAATTAGAACCCAGCCCAACATTGGCTGCCCAATCCAACAACCACCACCATCCAATCCAATTCCATCTTGTAACCCAACAACTCAACCCAATGTTGAATGCCCAACACAACAGTTGCCATCCGACCTATTCCACTATATATCTCAGTGGTAGCAGATGACAGAACAAGGAATAATGGTCTCAAGTTGCAGAGGGGGATGTTTAGGTTGGATATTGGGAAAAACTTTTTCACGAGGAGGGTGGTGAAGCACTGGAATGCATTACCTAGGGAGGGGGTGGAATCTCCTTCCTTAGAAGTTTTTAAGGTCAGGCTTGACAAAGCCCTGGCTGGGATGATTTAGTCGCGGACTGGTCCTGCTTTGAGCAGGGGGTTGGACTAGATGACCTCCTGAGGTCCCTTCCAACCCTGATATTCTATGACATCTCAGACGCAACCCAACTCAACATCCATCATCTAATACAATCCCATCATGTCATTCAACAATAATCCAACATCAAGTGCTAGCACAACATTCACCCTCCAACCAAACCGACTGTGTCCCTCAACCACAACTCTACCAACCATGAACTGTCCAACACAACATCCACATGAAGCCCTGCCACCCAACATTGGTGGTAACGGAGGGATTTCCCCAAGCCTCACCGTCCTACAGAATTTGTGGTAGCAAGAGGATCCCCCCAAGCCTCACCTCTGTGGTTTGTGGTGGCAAGGGGATCCCCCAAGCCCCACGCTCCCTGAGGACGGCGGCAGTGTGATCTTCCCAAGCCCTCCGCCATTGGTGGCGGCAGTGTGATCTCCTCCAAGCCCTGTCCCCTGTTGATGGTAGCAGTGGGATCTCCCCAAGCCTCAACCCCTCATTTGTGGTAGCAATGGAATCTCCCCAAACCCTGCTTCCCATTGGAGTCAGAAGTGGGATCTCCCCAAGCCCCACCCTGCTGCTGGTGGTGCCAGTGGAATCTCCCCAAAACCCTGACTCTTGGTGTGGGGGGGTGAGATCTCCACAAGTCTTGCCCCCACTTAGTAGGGGCAGTGGGATCTTCCCAAGCCCCGTCCCCCCGTTGGTGGGAGTAGTGGGATCTCCCCAAGTCCTGCTCCCCATTGGCGCCGGCAATGGGATCTCCCCAAGCCCCGCCCCCCGTTGGTGGGGGCAGGGAGATCTCCCCAAGCCCCGCCCCCCCTGCTGGCGGCAGTTGGCTCTACCCCGGCCCTCCCCCCACCCTTGCGCCCCCCGGGCTCCCCCTTTCCGCGCCCCCCGCCCGTGCGAGGGTAGGATCCCCGCGCATGCGCGCCGGCTTCCCTCCGGGGCCCCGGGGCCCTGTGCCGGGCGGGGAGCGGGGGTCCCCCTGCGCATGCGCACTGCGTCCCACGCCTCACCCCACGGAGCCGCTTGATGAGCGCGCTCTTCTGGCCGCTCTTGGCCAGGCCGCGCTGCTGCAGGGCCGCCTTCAGGTCGGCGACCCGCAGCGCCTGCAGCGGCCTCCCGTCCAGAGTCACCTCCTCCCCGTCCGCCATCTTGTGTGGCGCCGCTACCGGCCTCCTCCCTCGCCCGGCCCGGGCCCGCTCGGCAACTTCCGGCCGCGCGTCGGCTCTTTCCGGAGCCGCTCGGCCGCCTCCGGGCCGCCCCTCGTGCGCCTTCGGCTCCTTCCGGCGCCGCTCGGCGACCTTCGATACCCGGAAGTGCCCGCCTCGGCTCTTCGGGTCTTTTCGGCCTCACTTCGGGCTGCGCCGGTACCGGCGCGCACCCGGAAGTGGACTTCGGGACTTTCCGTCACTCCTCGGGAGCTTCCGGGTAGAGGCTCGGGACCCGGAAGTGAGGTCCAGCGGTGCTTGGATGAGTCCGTCCTCACTCGGAAACATCGAGCACGTCCGGCGCCGACTCGGTTTCGTCATTGCGCATGCGGCCGTCGCCAACCGTTCGAACGCGCTCGGTTATTTCCGCCGACAGGCGAAGGAATCAAGCGTGCGCTCGGGCCGCTCCGGAAATGCTCGGATGCTTCCGCCCACCACGCGCGGAGAGGCCAGGGTGAAAACGAGGCTTGGCCTGGGGCTGCGCGTGGAGGCGCCTGGCGATCGCGGTGTGGACCCGGGTGAGGACTGAGATTTGCCCCGGCTGGGCTCTGCTCCACTCGGGCCCCGCCCCTCCCCCTCTCTGCCCCAGGGCGGGGCTAACAACACTGGGACGGGGCTACCCCGAGCGGGCGGGGCTGTGTCCGGGCTCAGGGCTAACAGCACCGGGGCGGGGCTGCGCCCAGGAGGGCGGGGCTAACAGCACCGGGGCGGGGCTGCGCCCAGGAGGGCGGGGCTAACAGCACCGGGGCGGGGCTGCGCCCAGGAGGGCGGGGCTAACAGCACCGGGGCGGGGCTGCGCCCAGGAGGGCGGGGCTAACAGCACCGGGGCGGGGCTGTGCCCAGGAGGGCGGGGCTAACAGCACCGGGGCGGGGCTGTGCCCAGGAGGGCGGGGCTAACAGCACCGGGGCGGGGCTGTGCCCAGGAGGGCGGGGCTGTGCCCAGGAGGGCGGGGCTAACAGCACCGGGGCGGGGCTGTGCCCAGGAGGGTGGGGCTAACAGCACCAGGGCGGGGTTGTGCCCAGGAGGGCGGGGCTAACAGCACCGGGGCGGGGCTATCCCCAGGAAGGCAGGGCACTGACCCAGGCACTGACCCTTCTCTCCCCAGATGGCGGGGCGCCCCCTGCCGGTGCACGGGGCGGCCCAGGAGATGCGTTGTGTCCTGCACTGGTTCTCAGGCTGGGCACCCCCCCAGCGCCAGCACTTCCTGCGTGACCTGCTGGCCAAGGCTGTGCCTGGCAAGCTGCGCCCCCTGCTGGAGGGGCTGGAGGCGCTGAGCCTCTCTGGGGCTCCTGCCCCGCCCCCCTCCCTCTTCCAGTGCCAGCTGCGCCTCTGGGACCAGTGGTTCCGGGGCTGGAGCGAGCCGGAGCGCAACCACTTCCTGGCCCGGCTGGAGCAGGTCGACCCGGACTTCACCGCCCACTTCTACTGCCAGCTGGCGGCCACTGCTGGGCAGGAGTAGGTGGCTGGGGCTGCCCCCCGCACCGTGCCAGGGGCTGTGCAGGGGGGTGAAAACCCCCCACATCTGCTCACCAGTCTCCATTCCGCTGAAGCAGTTTATGTAGGACCTACCAATAAGGCAATGCATCACCAGCAGGGGGCTCTGTGACAACCCCTCCCCCAGTGTGGCTGGATGAGCCTCAATTTCATCAAGAGGACTTCTGTTTATGTGGGTCCTACAGTAAGCTGGCCTGTTGATGTAAGACCTACAAGAAGTTGGCAGCTGTGGGGAAGGCACAAAGACCCTGTGGCAAATCCCTCCCCGCCTTACCTCAGGATGAACATCACTGTCCTCAGGTGACTTCCATTGTCATAGGACCTACAATAAGTGAGTCTGTTTACGTAGGACCTACACATAATTACATCAGCCAGCCAGGTGCCCAGCGGGGGTTGCCGAGGCCCCAGGGCGACCCACTCCATGCCAGCCACCACGGTGGCATCTGCTGACATAGGCCTGACACAACTTTATGCGCCCCACCCCCCGCATGGGCTACACTAGTGGCCGTTTCTTCATGGGGACTTGTTTACGTAGGACCTACAGGCCTGTCCTGAGTGCCTGGAGCAGCCGGCAGAGGCCTGGGGAGGGGGGCGGTTACTGAGTTATAAACTGAATGGGTCCGAAAGTACCAGCGCAGCGTCCCCGTGTGGTCTGTTCACAGTGCTGCCACGGGGTGGGGGCTGGGCGCCCAGACTCCTGGGTTCTCTCCTCAGCTCTGGGAGGGGGTGGGGTCTTGTGGGTGAGAGGAGGGGGTCTGGGAGTGGGATGGAGAGATGGAGGGGAGTGCAGAGGGTGAGGGTTTCCCTTGTTGGGGTGGGGGGGGGCACACAGGTGGCGGGGGAAGGCGCACAAGGGGCGGGAGAGGGGGGGCGCACAGGGAGTAGGGGAGGGGATCTCTCAGCTCCACCCTGTGGGTGGCGAGACTGAGACCGGGAGTTTCGCAAACCAGCCCCATGGAAACGCCCGGGGGGGGGCTGCGGGGTAACGGCCTGTTTCACAATTCAGTGCAATCTCCCTGCCCTGGGGGGGGCAGGGCCTTGGCCCACGCTGGGGAGGGCAGGGGGGGACGCTCCGCTTCCGGGGGGGGGGGTGGGAGAGACAGTGTCTCTGTCCCGCCCCCCAGGCGGGTCCGGAGGTTGAGACACCAACCACGGGCTGAACCAACCGGCCTTGCACAACGCCTGCGGCCGGGGGAGGGGAGACAGGCCACAGCCAAGGACCCAGGCGTCCAGGCCAGTGCCCCACGGGTCCCCCATCGCTCCCAGGCCAGCAGAGAGAGCCTGGGATGGGATCCGGGCAAGCCCTGAGCAGTCTGGGCGGTGGCTGGGGGGCAGTGGCTGGGGGGCAGTGAGCCAGCCTGACTAGGATCTCCCAAGCTGCAAGAGTCCACTGCTCAGCCCCCCCAATCTGTGCTCCCTAATACGGGTGACCTCCCCCCGTTTGTGGCTGGACCAGGGTTGCTGCCCTGCTTCTGGCCTAGCTGCGCCTCTGCCTCAGTTTCCCACAACACCCCGCAGCCCAGTGTTTCTTCCAAATGGGGGGTTGCAGCCCTTGGTTCATCCGATTCCTGCCTGCCCCCTGGGGCCCCACATCCTTCCCTGGGGAGGGGGCCAACTAATGATCATGGGGTGCTGGGCTCCCGAAATGGGCGGGACATCCTGTGACTGTGACCCGGGGGGCCAGGGATCACTGCCCCCTGCCTCCCCACAGATCACAGGGACCCTGGGGGCCAGCAATTGGCTCCCCCTTGCCACCCACAGATCACCAGGACAGTGACCCTGGGGACCAGCGATTGGCCCCCACAGATCACCGGGCCAGTGACCCCGGGGACCAGCAATTGGCGTCCCAGCCCCGACGGATCACTGGGCCAGTGACCCCGGGGACCAGCCCTTGGCCCGCCCCGGCCCTGCCCCCACGGATCACTGGGACAGTGACCCCGGGGAGCTGCGACCAGCCCCCCCTACCTCACCCCCCACAGATCACCAGGCCCGGAGGTGTAAGCAGGTTTATTGGCCGGCTCAGCTGCAGGCCCCCAGCCCCTTGCCCAGCACGGTGGCCTCGGGCACCTGGCGGAAAAGGGCCCGGAGCGTGTCGAGCTCCTGGCTCAGCTGCGCCACACGGCTCTGCAGCCGCTCGTTCTCCGCCGCCAGCTCCAGCACCCGCTGCTGCGTCTCCAGCACCCGCCGCTTGGCCTTGTCCCGGCTCTTGCGCACGGCGATGTTGTTCCGCTCCCGGCGCAGCCGGTACTCCAGGCTGTCCTTGTTCACCGCCTTCTTCCCCTTCCCCGGCCCCGGCGAGGCCAGCAGCGGGCTGCAGGGGGGGCCCTGTGGAGAGAAACGGCCAGCTGGGGCTGTGGGGCAGGAGCGAGGGGCACCAGCAGAGCTTTTGGGAGGGAGCCCAGGCCTGGGCTAGCAGGGGGCTGAAGGTCAGGAGTGAAGGGCACTGTGGCGGGCTGCAGGTTGGGAGTGAGGGGCACTGGGGGGTGTAGGGGGCTGCAGGTGGAGAGAAGGTGGGTGCGAAGCAGGGAGACGCCGGGGATCTGCGGGTTGGGGGTGTGGGGGGCTGCAGGAGGGGAGCGAAATGGCGCTGCGGGCTGGGAGTGAGGGGCACCGGGGGGTGTGGGGGGCTGCAGGTGGAGAGAGGATGGGTGCTGGGGGGGCTGTGGGTGTGAAGCAGGGAGATGCCAGGGGATCTGCGGGTCGGGAATGTGGGGCACCGGAGGGGTGTGGGGGGCTGCGGGAGGGGAGTGGAATGGCACTGGGGGCTGCGGGTTGGGAGTGAGGGGCACTGGGGGATGTGGGGGGCTGTGGGGCGGGAGTGAGGGGCACCTTACCTTGAGTGTGCGCAGGGCCGGGCCGGCGCCCCCTGGGGGCAGGCTGATGGCCGTTTGCCCACAATGCGCCACCTGGAAGGGCAGGGGGTTGTAGCCACTGCGGCGCCCGGGCTCAGCCCCCCGTGGCTCCTCCTTCACCAGGGTGCCGTAGCCCTTGTGGGCGGCCCCGTAGCCCCAGGGCTCCCCCTGCAGGTAGCCCGGGTAGGGGGTGCTCTTCGGTGCCCGCTGCGGGGGGCCCTGCAGAAGCTCCGACAGCAGCTGCTCATCACCAATGTAGGCAGCCAGGTCGATGGAGCCCTCATGCTCCCCGAGTGCCCCCAGCTCTGACGCCATGGGACGCGGGGGGGCCCGCTCGCAATCGTAGAACCCCCCCTGCGACATGGCTGTGCTCTCTCCCTGCGCTCGCGCCTCGCTCGCTCCTTCGCCTCTCTCCCGCCACTCGCCACTTGCTCGAACCTCTTTGCTCTCAGTCACTTTCTTATTTGTTTCTCTCTTGTTCTCTCTCTTGTCCCTTCCTTCCTCGCAGGCTGTGTCTGCCACTTGGTCTTGCCTCTCTTCCTCTTTTTCACGCCAATTCGTTCCTTCGTTTCTTTCTCTCCGTCAGTCACTTTCTCCTTCGTCCCCCTCTCCGCCTGTTCGTCTCTTTCTTGGGTTTTCCTCTCTCGCTGATTTTCTTTCTCTCCTTTTTCTCAGATTCGCTCCTTTTCCCTCTCTCCGTTGGCCCCTTTCTCCTGCTGTCTTTCCTCCCCTCTGTCTGTGTCTAATCCACCCCCCCGCCCCCTGCAGTCCCCCGTAGCTTCTCTCTCTTCTCTCAGCCCTGTTTCATTCCCTCTCTCCGTCCAGGTCTCTGCCGCGCTCCCCCGCTTCTCTTCCCAGCTCTGCCTCCTTCTCTCTCTCTGTCTCTCTCTCTCATTCCCCCCATCCCCCCGCCCCCCTTTTCCTTCCTCTTTCCGATGGGCTCCCCGGCTCCCCCTGCTGATGGCCCCAGGGGACCCCACCCTGCGACAGCCCCAGAGAGGGGGCCCCCTTCCCTGCCCTCCAAGGAGGCTGGGCTGATGGCAGTGGACATCTCCCCCCAGATGTCTGGGGGAGCCCTGGGGGCTGTAGCACCAACCCCTCCCTATGCCCCCTCTTTTCAAATAACACCCCAACTTCACCCCTCTCAGCCCCCAGCCCCGCCCCATGCCCCACAAGCCACATCCACTGATTGACTCCACCCCCGCTAGCCCAGCCCTGTCCTCCCAGCCCTGCTGCCAGTGCCCCTCACTTCCAACCCGCAGCCCCTGCTAGCCCAGCCCTGCACCCCTGCTCTGCCGGTGCCCCTCACTCCCAACCTGCAGCCCCCACCAGGCCTGCCAGTGCCCCTCCCTCTGGACCCGCAGCCCCTGCTAGGGTAACCAGACAGCAAATGTGAAAAATCGGGATGGGGGTGGGGTGGGGGTAATAGGAGTCTATATAAGAAAAAGACCCCAAAATCGGGACTGTCCCTATAAAATTGGGACATCTGGTCACCCTGGCCCCTGCTAGCCCAGCCCTGCACCCCTCCTCCCCTGCAGCCCTGCTGGTGCCCCTCACTCCTGACCCACAGCCCCTGCCCACCCCAGCTCTGCCAGTGTCCCTCACTCCTGACCCACAGTCCCCTGCTAGCCTAGCCCTGGGCTTCCCACCCTCTACCCCACACAGTTGCCTTGGGCCCGTCAGCCCAGTGGGGCAGGCCTGAGGTGTGAGGGCCATCACTGGCCACAAGGTGGCACCATTACATGAAAAATCCCATCCCAGGTGCTGTGGGAAGGCCACTGGCTGGGGGTGGGGGGGGGAAGCTACTGGCATGGGGTGGGCACTATGGGGCAGGGATCGCTATGTGTGGGGGAGCTCCTAAGAAGGGGTGCAGTGGGGGGCACTGGCTGGGGGTGCAGGTCCCAGCAGGGGGTGCTGGAAGGCACTAGGTGGGGGGGGGCCCCAGCAGGGGGGGCTATGGGTGTAGGTTCCAAAAGGGGGGAATTACAGGGGTCTCAATAGTGGATGCTGTGGGGTGCCAGGGGAGTGCCAATAGGGGGCACTGGGGGGTCTCAGCATGGGGTGCAGGGGGGATCTCAGCATCGGGTGCAGGGGGTCCCAGCAGGGAGCACTGGGGGGTCCCAGGAGGGGGTGCTGGGGGGGGTCCCATGGGAGTGCAAACAGGGAGCACTAAGGGGTCCCAGGAAGGGGGTCCCAGCAGGGAGCACTGGGGGGTCCCAGCAGGGGGCACTGGGAGGGGCCCAAGAAGGGGCCCGGGGGTCCCAGCAAGGTGCATTATGCGGGATGCCAGCAGGGGGCGGTTATGGGGGTTCCCAGTCCTCAATGTCCTCAGCCCCCCAGCTAGGCTCCACAGCGTTGAGGTCATTGTATTTATTACATCAAAAACCAGAGACAAACGGTCGAAAGGCCACAAAGTTGGGGCCCGAACGTCGGGGGCCACAGAACAGGGTTAAGGCATCTGTGAGTGATGGAGCTCCCACCTCTGGCAGCAGGGTGCTGTGGGGAGCGGGGCAGGGGCCGTGGGGAGCCGTGGAGAGCGGGGCAGGGGCCGTTGGCAGGGGCAGGCGTTGTGGGGTGCAGTCCATGGCAGGGTGGGGGCTCAGTCGTGGGGCTGGTTGGGGTCCCCGCTGTTGCACATGGGTTCCAGCTGCTCGGTGCGGTCAGGGTTGGGGGGCTCCATCTCAGGGTACACCACCCCACACAGCTTCTGGGCCACCCGCGTCACTGCCGCTGGAGGGAGACGGGGGGGGGTTAGAGAGCAGGGGGGGCACGGGCCCTTCCTCCGCCCCCTGGCCAGCTGCTCCCCTTCCCCCGCTCGGCTGCACCCCAGCTGTGCCCCCTTTCCCCCGCTCCCAGGCCGGCTGCCCCCAAACCCCCGTCCCTTGCACAGCCGGCTGCGCCCCCTTAGAATCATAGAATATCAGGGTTGGAAGGGACCCCAGAAGGTCATCTAGTCCAACCCCTGCTCAAAGCAGGGCCAATCCCCAGCTAAATCATCCCAGCCAGGGCTTTGTCAAGCCTGACCTTAAAAACCTCTAAGGAAGGAGATTCTACCACCTCCCTAGGTAACTCATTCCAGTGTTTCACCACCCTCCTAGTGAAAAAGTTTTTCCTAATATCCAACCTAAACCTCCCCCACTGCAACTTGAGACCATTACTCCTCGTTCTGTCATCTGCTACCATTGAGAACAGTCTAGAGCCATCCTCTTTGGAACCCCCTTTCAGGTAGTTGAAAGCAGCTATCAAATCCCCCCTCATTCTTCTCTTCTGCAGGCTAAACAATCCCAGCTCCCTCAGCCTCTCCTCATAACTCATGTGTTCCAGTCCCCTAATCATTTTTGTTGCCCTTCGCTGGACCCTCTCCAATTTATCCACATCCTTCTTGAAGTGTGGGGCCCAAAACTGGACACAGTACTCCAGATGAGGCCTCACCAATGTCGAATAGAGGGGGATGATCACGTCCCTCGATCTGCTCGCTATGCCCCTACTTATACATCCCAAAATGCCATTGGCCTTCTTGGCAACAAGGGCACACTGCTGACTCATATCCAGCTTCTCATCCACGGTCACCCCTAGGTCCTTTTCCGCAGAACTGCTGCCTAGCCATTCGGTCCCTAGTCTGTAGCTGTGCATTGGGTTCTTCCGTCCTAAGTGCAGGACCCTGCACTTATCCTTATTGAACCTCATCAGATTCCTTTTGGCCCAATCCTCCAATTTGTCTAGGTCCTTCTGTATCCTATCCCTCCCCTCCAGCGTATCTACCACTCCTCCCAGTTTAGTATCATCTGCAAATTTGCTGAGAGTGCAATCCACACCATCCTCCAGACCTTTCCCCCACTCACCCAGGCAGGTGTAGACGGCGGGTGGCTTGCGGTGCCAGGCCACGCCCAGCCCGTAGACGGGCACCCCGCTCAGCATGATGGCCAGCCCCACGCCGCACACCACTGGCTCCGACCACAGGCTGAAGACCAGCAGGAAGGCCCAGAAGAGCAGGTAGACGACGGGGAAGAACAGGCTGACCTGGTGGGGGACATGGGGCTCAGCCGGAGTCGAGGCATACAGGGGGCAGTGGGGCAGGGCTCACCTTCATGCGGTGGGCAGGATATGCAGGGTGGGGCTCACCTTGGTGCGGTTCAGCACGTGGGGCAAATGGGGCAGGGTAGGGGGTGGGGCATGTGGGGCAGGAGGCAAGCCCTGGGGGCAGGGAACACAGGGGAGGGGATGGACTCACCTTGATAGGCCTGGCCATGTGGGGATGGGGAATGGGGGCAGGGGGTGGGCTCACCTTGATGGGCCGGGCCATGTGGGGCTGGGGGCGGGGAATGGGGGCAGGGCAGGGGGTGGGCTCACCTTGATGGGCCGGGCCATGTGGGGCTGGGGGCGGGGAATGGGGGCAGGGCAGGGGGCGGGCTCACCTTCATGGGCCAGGCCATGTGGGGCAGGGGGCGGGGAATGGGGGCAGGGCAGGGGGTGGGCTCACCTTGATGGGCCGGGCCATGTGGGGCTGGGGGCGGAGAATGGGGGCAGGGCAGGGGGTGGGCTCACCTTGATGGGCCGGGCCATGTGGGGCTGGGGGCAGGGAATGGGGGCAGGGCGGGGGTGGGCTCATCTTGATGGGCCGGGCCATGTGGGGCAGGGGGCGGGCTCACCTTGATGGGGCGGGCCATGTGGGGCTGGCGCCAGCGCAGCACGATCTGCCCAGCCACGGTCACCCCATAGAACAGGTAGTTGATGAACCCCACATAGTTGATCAGGGTGTAAATGTCGCTCGTCACCAGCATCAGCAGCGTAGACACGCACTGTAGGGAGGGGGACTATGGGGCGGGGTCATGCCGGATCCCGCCCCATACGAGACCCCACCCACCACCATGCTGCAAGCCCCACCCCTGTCCTAGAGACCCTGCACCCATTCCGCAAGCCATGCTCCCTGATCCAGAGACTCTGCCCCCATTCCCCAAACTCCACCCCCGCCCCAGTGACCCCGCCCTCAGCAGGCCCAGGTGACTCACAGTGAAGAGGAGGGCGGGGATGGGGGTGCAGCGCCGCATGTGGATCATGGCCAGCAGGCTGGGGAGGTGGCCCTCACGGGCTCCTGCGAAGAACAGCCTGTGAGGGGAGGGGAGACGTAAGAGTGGGGGATAGAATGCGGGAACTCCGGGCCCAACAGACCTGGCTCTCGGTGCCATCAGTAGGGTTCAGGGTGAACGTCAGGCTGCAGAAATTGGGATCTGAGATGGGAGAGGAGACTCCATCCCCTCCCCCCACCCCCAGGGCAGGGCCTGTGGGGGGGCAGGGTCACTCACCGGGAGGAGGTGAAGAGGGAGCCGTTGACACCCCCAAAGGTGGACAGGGCCACGGAGATGGGCATGATCCAGGCCATGACACCCAGCAGCTTCTCCCCGAACGTCTGGGGGGGGAAAAGAGTGGAGGAGATTGGGGGAGAGCTCAGTGCAGGGGCAGGGCCAAGGGTAGGGGCTCAGGGCAGGGGGTGGGGTCAGGGCCAAGGGAGTGGGGTCAGGCAGTGTGGGCAGAGCTCAGGGCCAAGGGGTGGAGTCAGGGCCTAGAGGAGGGGCTCAGGGCTGGGGGTGAGGCTCAGGCCAGGGGTGGGGCAGGGCTCACCAGCAGCTCCTGGGGTGACAGGGCAGAGACATAGGCTCCATTGGTGGGATTGGGGAGCTGTGGGGGTGGTTTGGGGGGCTGTGGGTGGGGCAAAGGCCAGGGGCGGGGCTCACCATGGCCACAGTGTTGGAGGCCAGCAGCTCCTGGGGCGACATGGCGGTGACATTGGCCACGTTGGTGGGGTTGGGGGGCTGTGGAGTGGTTTGGGGGGCTGTGGGCGGGGCAAAGGCCAGGGGCGGGGCTCACCACAGCCACGGCGTTGGAGGCCAGCAGCTCCTGGGGCGACATGGTGGTGACGTAGGCCACGTTGGCGGGGTTGGGGGGCTGTGGAGTGGTTTGGGGGGCTGTGGGCGGGGCAAAGGCCGGGGCGGGGCTCACCATGGCCACAGTGTTGGAGGCCAGCAGCTCCTGGGGCGACATGGCGGTGACGTAGGCCACGTTGGGGGGCTGTGGGTGGGGCAAAGGCCAGGGGCGGGGCTCACCATGGCCACAGTGTTGGAGGCCAGCAGCTCCTGGGGCGACATGGCGGTGACGTAGGCCACGTTGGGGGGCTGTGGGGGTGGTTTGGGGGGCTTTGGGCGGGGCAAAGGCCAGGGGCGAGGCTCACCACAGCGTTGGAGGCCAGCAGCTCTTGGGGCGACATGGCAGTGACGTAGGCCATGTTGGCGGGGTTGGGGGGCTGTGGGCGGGGCAAAGGCCAGGGGCGGGGCTCACCATGGCCACACAGTGTTGGAGGCCAACAGCTCCTGGGTCGACATGGCAGTGACATTGGCCATGTTGGCGGGGTGGGGGGCTGTGGGAATGGTTTGGGGGGCTGTGAGGAGGGCAAAGGCCAGGGGCGGGGCTCGCCATGGCGTTGGAGGCCCGCAGCTCCTGGGGCGGCATGGCAGTGACGTAGGCCATGTTGGCGGGGTTGGGGGGCTGTGGGAGTGGTTTGGGGGCTGTGGGCGGGGCAAAGGCCAGGGGCGGGGCTCACCACGGCCACGGCGTTGGAGGCCAGCAGCTCCTGGGGCGACATGGCGGTGACGTAGGCCACGTTGGCGAAGACGTAGACGAAGGTGACCACGGGGATGGAGATGAAGATGGCCCGTGGCAGGTTCCTGGGGAGGCGGCAGTGTGAGTGTGTGCAACCCCTGGATGCCGGGGTCCCCTGGGGTTCCATAATGGGGCACACTTTGACCCCAGGGAAGGGAGGGACTGAAGTCGGCAGTGCCCAGACATCGGTGTTCCCCAGGCAGGCGCTGACAGCAGCTGTGGGGGACCCAGATGCTGGGGTTCCCCCATCGGGCGCTAACAGCGGGGGCGGGGGGCCCGAACACCAGGGATTCCTCGCTGGGCACTAATGGCAGGGGCAGGGCCTGGACGCAGGGTTTCCCCAGCTGGGCGCTGACCTCGGGGTTCCCCAGAGGGGTGCTGATCCCGGGGGGGCCCGGACACCGGGGTCCCACACTGACCTGTAGGGGTCGACCAGCTCCTCGGTGACGTAGTTGAGGAAGTTCCAGCCGCCGTAGGCGAAGGAGCCCTGCAGGAAGGCCAGCGCCACCATCCCCACGTCCACCGGCGTGAAGGCCTCGAAGGCGTGTCGCGGCTCCAGCCAGTAGTAGTGCCCTGTGCAAGAGTGGCACCATGGCATGGGTACCCCCTGGGCCCAGCCAGCCCGGCTGTCCCCCTGCCCCTCCGGTGCCCTGCCCTGCGCCCAGCCAGCCCGGCTGTCCCCCTGCCCCTCCGGTGCCCTGCCCTGCGCCCAGCCAGCCCGGCTGTCCCAATGCCCCCCCCCCCACGGTGCCCTACCCTGCGCCTGGCCCTTCCCCTGCCCCTCTGGTGGCCTGCCCTGCACCCAGCCATCCCCCTGCCCCCCCGTGCCCTGCCCTGCACCCATCTGGCCCAGCCATCCCAACATCCCCCCCAGTGCCCTGGCCTGTGCCCAGTCATCCGGTTGTCCCAACTCCGCCCCCCCTCAGTGCCCTGCCCTGCGCCCCGCTGTCCCCCTGCCCTCCTGATGCCCTGCCCTGTGCCCAGCTGGTTCAGCCATCCCAATGCCCCCCGGTGCCCTGCCCACAGCTAGCCCGGGAGTCCCGGTGCCCCCGTCTCACCCTTGCAGATCTGCACGATGCCCATGATGATGATGAGCGCCAGGGCCAGGAGCTTCCCAGCCGTGAAGACGTCCTGCACCCGCGTGGCCCAGCGCACGCTGGCACAGTTCACCCAAGTCAGCAGCACTGGGGGCAGAGGGAGGGCTCAGGGTGGGGACGGGGTGGGGTGCTCCCCCCCCCCCAAGGCTGCCCTTGCCCCACCGGGGAGATAACCAGCCTGGCGTGGGGATGTTGTGGCAACAGAGGGTCAGCCCCACACCCAGAGCTGCCTGCTGTGGGGATCTGAGCCAGGGGCTGGGCTGGGGAGGGTGGAAATGGGGGGCAGGCTGGGGGAGGGGGGCTTGGAATGGGGGGCCAGACCTGGGGCAGGTGGGCCCCAGGCGGGAGCTGGGAACAAGGGGCTGCGGTGGAGGGTGGGTGTGGCTGGGAATAGGGGGGCTGAGCCAGGAGGGGCCAGGAATCTGGGGGCCAGGGTGGAGCAGAGTTGGTAATGGGGAGCAAGGGAGGGGCTGGGAATGAGGGACTGGGTGGGGGGGGCTGTGGCGGGGGCAGCACACACACAGTGTTGCCCCCTGTGCCTGGCCCTCGCTCCAGCCGCCCTCAGAGCCCCACTGACAAAAGTGCCCCGGATGCCTGGGTCCCGTGCCCAGCTCCTGTCTGTGACCCAGCCTGGTGCGGGGGTGAGGGGGCAGGCCCCGGGCCCCAACAGAACCAAACAGCCCATTCCCCCTGCTGCCGCCCCCTACTGGAACCTGAGACCACGACAGGCGGAGTGTGTGGGGGGTTCCCCCTCTCGTCACAGGGTGTAAATAACTCCCAGCCCAGCCCCTGCCAGAGCCACCCGCTGCTCAGTACCCCCCAGCACCCGCCTGCACCTCCCCAACCCAACATCCCTCCAACACCCCCATGCACACCCCCCACCGCACACGCTCCAGCATTCACACACACACACCCCCCCCAGTCACCAGCACCCACAAATGGCCTCAGCACCCAGGAAACCGAGCCCCAGATAACACTCCCCCACATCTCGCCGGTGCCCCTCACTCCTGATCCGCAGTCCCAGCCAGCCCAGCCCTTCCCCCCACAGCCCTGCCGGTGCCCCTCACTCCCAACCCGCAGCCCCCTTCTAGCCCGGCCCTTCCCCCCACAGCCCTGCCGGTGCCCCTCACTCCCAACCCGCAGCCCCAGCCAGCCAGCCCTTCCCCCCGCCAGCTTTGCTGGCCTGTCCCCACGCAGGGAGTGGCAAGACACAGGGACACACACGTGGCCAGACAGACGTCCTGGCCAGACAGACGCCCGCAGATGCTTTCCTGCTGACCCAGCACTGACTCAGCGACTCCCGTCTCGGCTGGGCACAGCTGGTGCCGGTCTGCAGGTGCCAGCTAGACCAGTGGTTGCACCAATGGGAATGGCAGGGGGTACTCACGCAGACACACCCCCGCCAGGAGGCGGAGCCCACTCTCGGGCGCCAGGCAGGTGGAGAAGAGCGGGTGCAGCACGTAGTTGGCAAAGGTGAGGGCGATGACGGCCTGGTTGGTGGGGTAGATCACCAGCACCGCGATCCACAGCCGCAGGAACCTGGGAGGCACAGCAGGGCATGAGAGGGGGTCTGGGCCTGGCTGCCCCCCAGCCAGCCCCCTGGGGCCCCACCCCCTTACCCGGCCAGCCCCCCGAAGATGTCTTTGACGTAGGCGTAGTCACCGCCGGACTTGGGGATGGTGACACCCAGCTCGGCGTAGCACAGCGCTCCCACAGCCGTGATCAGCCCTGTGATGATCCACACCAGTAGCGCCAGCCCCACGGAGCCCGCGTTCTCCAGCACGCCCTTTGGCGACACGAAGATCCCCGACCCGATGATGTTACCTGGCGGGGGAAGCAAGAGATGGGGATGGGAGTTAGAGACAGGGCTGCCCTGCTGCTCCCTGAGTCTCCCGAGAGCCTGGGCCAGTCGCTCGGAGAGGGGTAACCTGCCGGGCTGCTTGCCTGAGTCTGCCAAGAGCCTGGGCCAGTCGCTCGGAGAGGGGTGACCTGCCGGGCCACTGCCTGAGTCTGCCGAGAGCCTGGGCCAGTCGCTCGGAGAGGGGTGACCTGCCGGGCCGCTGCCTGAGTCTGCCGAGAGCCTGGGCCAGTCGCTCGGAGAGGGGTGACCTGCCGGGCCGCTGCCTGAGTCTGCTGAGAGCCTGGGCCAGTCGCTCGGAGAGGGGTGACCTGCCGGGCCGCTGCCTGAGTCTGCCGAGAGCCTGGGCCAGTCGCTCAGAAAGGTGTGACCTGCCGGGCCGCTGCCTGAGTCTGCCGAGAGCCTGGGCCAGTCGCTCGGAAAGGTGTGACCTGCCGGGCCGCTGCCTGAGTCTGCCGAGAGCCTGGGCCAGTCGCTCGGAAAGGTGTGACCTGCCGGGCCGCTGCCTGAGTCTGCCGAGAGCCTGGGCCAGTCGTTCGGAGAGGGGTGACCTGCCGGGCCACTGCCTGAGTCTGCCGAGAGCCTGGGCCAGTCGCTCAGAGAGAGGTGACCTGCCGGGCCGCTGCCTGAGTCTGCCGAGAGCCTGGGCCAGTCGCTCGGAAAGGTGTGACCTGCCGGGCCGCTGCCTGAGTCTGCCGAGAGCCTGGGCCAGTCGCTCGGAAAGGTGTGACCTGCCGGGCCGCTGCCTGAGTCTGCCGAGAGCCTGGGCCAGTCGCTCGGAAAGGTGTGACCTGCTGGGCCGCTGCCTGAGTCTGCCGAGAGCCTGGGCCAGTCGCTCGGAAAGGTGTGACCTGCCGGGCCGCTGCCTGAGTCTGCCGAGAGCCTGGGCCAGTCGTTCGGAGAGGGGTGACCTGCCGGGCCGCTGCCTGAGTCTGCCGAGAGCCTGGGCCAGTCGCTCAGAAAGGTGTGACCTGCCGGGCCACTGCCTGAGTCTGCCGAGAGCCTGGGCCAGTCGCTCGGAGAGGGGTGACCTGCCTCCTGCATCTCAGGGGAGTGTTATCTCTGGAGTCTAATGATAACATTTAAAATGTCACCCCACATCCCCTCCTCTAGCCGAGCTGCCATCCGCCGCCGCCCCCTTCCCTGCCATATCCCTGTCTCTCTTTCACCTCCCGGCTGCCCTCTTTCCTGGCTCCATGTGCTCCATTAGCAAATTACACTGCTGCGGCTGTGGGTGGGAGCCAAGGTGTGGGGGTGGCGGAGCTGCATGCCTGGGGTGGGGGCACAGCATTACAAAGAGAGGGGGATGCGTTCAAGGCTGGGGGGGAACGGGAGATGGGGTTTTACTGGGGGAGGGCAGTGGAGATAAGAGGAGAGGGGGGCAGAGGGCCCAGGGCCTGGTGGGAGGATGGGGGCTCTAGACTCAGAACTAACCCCCTCATTAGCAACCAGCCCTTCATTAATGATCGCCATGGCAACTCAAGCGGCATTACAAAGAGGGTGCCCCTCACTTCCAACCCGCAGCCCCACCTCTCGGCTGGCAGAGAACTGTGGGGACCCCCCCACTAGGAGGAGTCGCAGGGGAAGGGGCACTGGGGGGGATCCTGGCTGGGGAGAAGGGAGCAATGTGGGAAGGGAAGGAGTGGGGCAGAGTCCTTAACTGTAATCTTATCAGGTTAAAAGAACAGGAGGACTTGTGGCACCTCAGAGACTAACTAATTTATTTGAGCATAAGCTTTCGTGAGCTACAGCTCACTTCATCGGATGCATCCGATGAAGTGAGCTGTAGCTCTTGAAAGCTTATGCTCAAATAAATTGGTTAGTCTCTAAGGTGCCACAAGTCCTCCTTTTCTTTTCGCGAATACAGACTAACACAGCTGTTACTCTGAAACATATCAGGTTAGATTTCACCCCATAAACTAGGCTATGGGGAGGGACTCTGACCCGGTGGGGGGAAGGGGCACCGGCAGGGCTGGGAGGGAGCAGGGTTGGGCTAGCAGGGGGCTGTGGGTCAGGAGTGAGGGGCAGTGCAGGGGGTGAGTAGGGGGCTGGGCCTGTCTCTGAGCCCCCAACCCCCCCTCCCTCCCACGCGCTGGCGTCTCCGGGCACCTGCTGAGCAACACCATCTGGAGCAGGATTAATGGAGCCACCAGGAATTCACGGTCCATGGCTCCGATCCATCGAAGTGGAAAGCCCAGACCCCCTGTCCCCTGCTACTGCAGGCTGGGGCGCCTGGCTCTGGGGTGGAGTATGGGGGCTAGTTATACTGGGACTCCTTGTCCGGCGCTGAGAGGTGGCTGGCTCTGGGGTGGGGCACGGGGCCTGGTTATACGGGGACCCCTTGCCCAGCGCTGAGAGGCGGCTGGCTCTGGGGTGGGGCCCCCTCGCTGGGTGAGGGGAAGGCTGGCAGCACTAATCGGATCAGAATAACAGGACCACAAGGTGACAGGCAGTTCCAGGCTATTTATAGAGCCAGCCAGGCTGGGGGCAGAGGGGGGGAAGGGGGAAGGAAGGGGGAAAAGAGAGATGGAGAGATAGAAGGAGAGAATGACACAGAACAGGAGGGGGGATCCCAGTGGCCCCCTGGACCAGAGTTGGGGTCCCTCCTCCACACCCCCCGCCACTCACCTATGATGATGCCGCAAGCGCTCACCAGCCCGATCTCTTTCTTGAGCCCCACGCCACCCTCTGCCAGCTGATCTGGGCCATCTGTGGCCTTCTCGGAACCACCCCGGCGCCGCGCACCCTCCTCCATGGTAGGGGACCAGACCAGATGGTGCTGGGGAACACTGGGCACCGATCCAGAGCGGGCCGCTCTGGAATCACTTGTATTGGACACGTATGCCTGGAAACTGGGCTGTTTCTGGGCTCAGATCTTCTAAAACCAGAGCAGTTTTGTCCTGCTGGTTGTGGTCTCAGGTCTTTTAGAACCAGGGCGGTTCTGTGTATTTCCCTCCTGGTCTGGTTCTGTGATCTGGCTCCCTAGTCCCCAGCTGGTTCTGTCTTCTTGGTTCTAGGCTTCGATCCCAAGGCGGTTCTGTCACTGTTGTTCTGGACTCAGATCTCCTAGAACCCAGGTGGTTCTGGGTTCAGATCCTCTAGAACCCAGCTGGTTCTCGATTCCCTGGACTGGGTTGGTTTTGTCTCAGTCTAGGTCTGGATTCCCAGCTGGTTCTCTCTCTCTGGTTCTGGAATCCCTGGAACTGGACTGGTTCTGTCGCAGTTGGTTCTGGACTGGGACTGTTCTGTTTTACACTCTGGATCTGGTACCCTTAGATCCAGGCTGGTTCTGGGCCTCTGATTCTGGGGCCAGACATGCAGGTCCAGTTCCCTCTCACGTGAGTTCTGGGCTCTTGTCCCCTAGAACTGGCCCAGTTCTGTACCTGGCACTCTGATTCTGACGGCGCTGGTACTAGGCTCCTTCCAGAACCGGACCGGGAACTGGTTCTGGTGCGGTCCAGTCCGAGGTCTCTGGAACCGGCCGCTCCGGCCCCCTGCTCGCGAAATCTCAGCACTTGTCCCTCCTTGTTTACTCGTTCCCCTCTTCCGTCCTATCCCCGGCGGAGGAGGGGAGAGCGCGCAGCGTGGAAACCCAAGACCGGTTTGATCTCGCTCGGCTTCCTCCTTCTCGCCGCCTGCTTCCTTCCCTTGCTCCAGTTACAAGGGGCTCGCCAGCCCAGGGATATTCTCCTTCCAGCTGGGACTTCTCTGGGACTTCTTTCCTCCCCGGGGGCTTTTCTGGCGCCCAGTTCTCCCTCTGCACCTCTCACTCGCTCGCCCAGAGGTTATACAAGGCTCTCTTGCCCGGCACTCCTCCCTCGAGGACTTTCTCGCTCCCTCCTTCCAGCGCGGAGTTCTCCTTCTGCCAGGGGGTTTCTGCTCCCCGGCAGTGTGTTCCTCTCCGTCCGTCTCTCTGGCTCACTCCCTCGTTCTCCTGGGGCTGGAGCCCCGGCTCCCAGCGACCGACCCCCGGGGGACCCAGACTCCTCCCTCGGCCAGCCCAGAGCCACTTCCCTTCTGCTGGCTACATCCCTCTTTGAGTTCGTCCTCACTCCCTCTTTTCCTTTCCATCACTCCGCTTCTCTGTCTGGTTCTTTTCTTTCTCCTTTTATCGCTTCCTCTCTTCCTTTCTTTAGCGCTCCACCTTTCTTCTTCTTGTTCTTTCACTTCAATTTCTCTTCTTTCTGTCATCACTTCATCTTATTTCTTTCTCTTTCTGTTCCTCCACCTCCCTCCCTCCCTCTTTCTTTCTTTCCCTTTGCCACCTCCCTCTTTCCTTCTCTCTCCCCATCTAGCCCAGGTGCCCCCCAAGGAGAAGCACAACCCCCTAGAGGCCCCAGCGCGGCTTCCCCAGCCCTGGGAGTTGGGGTCAACCCCTCCCTGGATCCGGAGGCCTAGGCTGGCCCCTCTCTAGGAAACCTTGCTCCACATGCGGCAGGGAGTTCCACAGAGTAACTGCATCAACATAACCATCCATTTGCCCCCCAAACCCCTCCATCAATCCATGCATCCTTCCCTCCCCAGGGAGCTCTCCTCTTCCTCTACCCCCCTGTGTGGGGGACAGGATCTGGGCCCATCTGCCCCATCCCCCAGGCCAACACCCCCTCCACCCCACCCCCGCTAACCACCCATCCCATCCAACCCAGGGCTGGAGGAGGAACTTCTTGCCTGCCCATCCCCCACCCCGTGCCTCCACCACTGCCATCCCTCCTTCCAGCCCAACCTTTGCCCCCACTTGGCCTTGGGAGACGCTGATAATGGGGCCAGGCCCAGACTTTCCCCTGCCAGCGGGGCAATGTGCTGAGCCGGGGAAGTGGGGGTGAGGGGAAGAAAGGCATGGCAGGGGGTGGGCGGGTGGATGGATGGATCCCAGAGGTGGATGGAGGCCGGGGGTCACCGTGCGCCCTGGTCACGCACACTCTGACTGTGGAGTCAGGGGGCCACCGGCTGGTTCCCCAAGAGCAGAGTTGAGAAAAGGGAGGGGGAGAGCCACTGTCCCCTCACCCTCAGGAGCTCCCAGCACCTGGGCCTAGGGCCCCTCCCCATCCTGGGGGCACCCCCAGCCCCAGAGGGGGGCAGGAATTGAGGAGGGGGTACAGGATGCAGAGACCCAAGGGGAGGGGATCCTGCTGTGGGAGTGGGGGAGGGGGAGAGGCTAGAAGCTGTTCTCAGCCCCCACCCCCGGCACACACAGACCCCCACAGCCTGAGTCAAGGCTGAGCCTGCCCTGCCCCCCGGTGGCAGTGCCCCACCATGGCCCAGCCTCGCAGGGCAGCTCTAGTGGGACTTGTGGCCCCTCCCACCCCCCAATTGCCTCCCTCCTCCAGCCCCCCCACTCCCTCCCTCCTCCCCTCTCCCTCTCTACTCCCTCCCTCCCCCCCAACCCCCCACTCCTCCCTACTGCCCTTCCCCCAACCCACCCACTCCCTCTCTACTCCCCACTTCCTCCTCCAGCCTTTCCCCAACCCATCCCACTCTACTCCCGCCTCCCTCCCTCCTCCAGCCCTCCCCACTCCCTCTCTACTCCCTCCTCCCGTCCTCCCCAACCCCCCACTCCTCCCTACTCCCCCTCCCCCAAACCCCCTCCTCCAGCCCTCCCCAACCTACCCCACCCCACTCCCTCCCTCCTCCAGCCCCCTCCCAACCCCCGCTCCACTGCTCCCTCCTCCCCCTCCCCAGCCCCGCCCCCTGGCCTCGCGCCGCGGCCGTTGCGACTCCCTCCGCTTTCCCGCCCGTTCCAACGGTCGCTCCCCGCCTCGTGCCCTGAGGTGACCGTTGGGCGGCTGGAGGGAGGGGCGGTTCTGTTTGAGTCCGGGGGGGGAGGGGATAGTAACCCCCCTCAGTGCTTCATCCCTACGTCACAGCCTGCTAATTAGCTCCCCCTAAGTAGCCACCCCCAGCTAATGAATTAAACCCTTCTCCCCGGGGGACACTAACTCATGGCAATAACCTGGCCATGGCCACCACCCCATTAACCCCTCCCCGAGCTAATTAACCTCTTGGCTCTGTCCCAGCAGCCCCATTCCCCCAGCATCTAATTAGAAACCCCAGTCATTAAGGCCTTTGCCAATAATAGCCTGGGCACAGCTAATTAACACAGGTAATTAATGCATTAATAAAGACTAAGATTGACCCCCCAGTGCCCATGGCGCCTAACACCCAACTGATCCCCGCAGGGTAATTAATATGTTAAGGATAGCCTCACGGTAGCCACTCACCCTGCGGGAATGTCATTCGTATCAATAACGATCATTAATATCACTGGCATTACTATCAAAAAAGTATTAATTAACATCCCCCCTAATTAACATCAATAACGAGAGCCAATCACCCCTAATTAACATCATTCATACATAGCCCAGAGTTAATTAAATAACCAATAATCCCTCATTAATAAAGGGGCTACAATTAATAACCTCCAATATAATCAATACACCATACTCAGGAAACAGTCATTCAAAAGCCAACATGCCCGGAAAAACCCATAATTAACATGGAGCCCATAATTAGCTTGTTCTGAATAATTAGCAAATTGATGACAGGCCATGATTAAAGGACTCATAAATATTAAATACTGCCTCAAAGGCCCATGGTAACAGATAAATAATCAATCAAAAGGCAACCAAGAGCCAGACAATTAGTGAACAATCTGAAATAACTAGTAAATATCCACAATATTTTGTTGTAAAGAAATAACCCATAAAACAGGCCTAATTAAATACATGATACTATTCATAAATAACCCACCAGACATAATAGAATAATACACAAAAGAAAAACGGCCACTTATAACAAAAGAACCACTGCCCAGAATACAGATTCACAGATTATTAATGATTATTGGCAGAATTCAATTTTATTTTGTTATAATTTTGATGGATCACATCAGTGTTTAGCCATTTTTTCTTGATTTAAATTGTGCAGAAAAAAGAGTTAAAAGCATTTTTTTCTAGTTTTAGTTATTTAAATTTTCACCATTGTGGGAAATTAGAGCGGGATCGATAATGGGTGGGTGTCAGACAGTAATTATTTAATGATGGTAGACACTGAAATTCAAAAAGTTAAAGCTTTATAACTGATAAACACAAACGGTCACATGACAAAACATACACAGTCAATAGTCAGAAATCAAACTCCAATCATTTCTGAAGTAGTGGCTGTAACTTTCAATTATTATTGATGGAAAAGTTTTGTGTGTCTGCAGCGAAATCAATGTTTACTAATGTTGGCAATAAAAATCTGATCCTTCCAAGCCCAAAAATAATCCACAAAGGATGAATGGCCACTAATGACTGATGATAACTAAAGAAACCATATCAGAATAAGAAAAGGAGGACTTGTGGCACCTTAGAGACTAACCAATTTATTAGAGCATAAGCTTTCGTGAGCTACAGCTCACTTCATCAGATGCATATCGTGGAAACTGCAGCAGGCTTTATATATACACAGAGAATATGAAACAATACCTCCTCCCACCCCACTGTCCTGCTGGTAATAGCTTATCTAAAGTGATCATCAGGTGGGCCATTTCCAGCACAAATTAGAGATTCATAGATTATAAAGCCAGAAGGGACCATTCCATCTGAGCTCCTGGATGACAGAGGCCAGAGAACTGCCCTAAATATTTTACATCGGTTATTGATAAAAATCAATGGTCAATTAGCAAATAATTAACACTATTTGTTAACAATATTTTATAGTTAAGTGGTTATACATAATTAATAATAAATATTTAATAGCTAATAAAGTAAATAACATTTCAGTCAATAGACTACCATCAAAGTGTTAAGAAATAAAAATCAATATTAAAAAGTTAATTAATCAAACATATTTGTTTCATTAATAAGGAACTTGATCACTTTTATCCAGCCATCACCATACATACCCTTCCACCCATCCATCGCCCGAACACCATCCATCCCTCTAGCTTCCCCCGCACTCTGCCTTCGATCAATCCATCCCCATACACACCCATTCATCCACACAACCCTCCCTCATCCCTCCCTCCATCCTCACACGCACTCACCCATCCCATTATCCATCCATGTCTCCATCCTTCTCCATCCATCTGTCCCTGGATCTATCCACCTACCCCCATTTACCCCTCCCTTCCAGTGCAGGCCGGCCAGAGCTAACTCCTCCTTGTCCGTGTCCTGCACAGCATGGATTGGTTCCATTGCAACCAGTGCTTCTGCCAAGATGGTGCTGACTTCTGCATCACCAGCTGTGGACACCTTTTCTGCAGGAAATGCTTTGCTGCAGGTGAGGTTCAGGGCATGCTCCGTGCTTTGCCCCCTGGGTTCTGAGGGGCAGGGAATGGGGTCCGGCCCCCTCCAGAAGCCTCTGGGACCATGCACATAGTGGGCCATCATTGGAGCCCCCTGAAAAATGCTTCAAAAATGTTTCCTTCAAAAACTAAATTTCTCTGAAAAATTTTCCCTCCCCCCAAAAATCATTGTTGATTCGTTTTGAGAAGAGATTTTCAACCATTGCATTTTTCTCAAAATTTTCCGCCTTGAAGATTAATTTTTTCTTTTAGAAAATCATTTTGATGAAGTTAAAGAGGAAACTGACATTTGTCATTTAGCGACACAGGAAAATTCCTGTTTTCTGTGGTTTTTTAACTTTGCCCACCCTTGGCCCATTGGAAAAAGGAGGGGGAATGTTCAAACTATAAAGTTAAAGAAAGTGAGGGGGGAAACCCATATTTGCACCCTCACTAAATTTTTCTGACTGGAAAAATTGTGAAAATAATAGAAAATAGGGAAAATAGTTGGTGAGAGTTGCACTATTTCCCCCAACTCAAAAAATATGGGGGAATGGGGTGGGGGAGATGATAGAAAATCTCTTTTCCACCCTCTTTTCCGGGGGGGAAAGTAAAAAGCGAGTTCTTCCCCACATTTCACACATTTTTCTCCCACAGGAAAAGTGCAAAAATAGCTTTAAAAATGTTAAAAAGCGAGAGAAAGTACCTTTTTTAAAAAATCAGCTTTTTCCAGTGGAAAAAATAAAGTAAAAAGGAAGCAAAAATGTTTTTTTCCTACATTTTCTCTCACTTTCACACTCTCTGTTTCACTAGAAAACAAGGGAGGGGAATAGTAACAGAGTGCCTTGCCTGCACACACAAACTGTACCACTTCAACTCCCTGGCTTAGTTAAATCATTCTGTACAGAACTTGCAACCACAATAAAATAAAATAATAATAATAATCACTTGTTTCAACCCTTGCAGAGAAATGCCCCATTTGTGGAGTGACCTGCAAATATCTGTGTCTTGCCAATAATGTGAGTTGCTCTCCTCCTTTTCCACCATTCTCCCTTCCTTCTCTCGTCTACATATGCAGGGTGATGCTGGTTTAACTAGAGATATGGTCTTTACCCAGTTGTGATTTCAATTTAGCATAAGGCTCTTTTGGAGTTTTAGCCCTGAACAATTTTGCTTTGGTTGTTTCAGGTCCCCAAAATGATCTGTTCATGTTGGCTCAAAAGCTCCAGGAGGATCCTGGTATATGGGCCTCTGACCACTTCAGGTGTCCACGGTCCTCCCTGAAAATCCCCCAGGAAGCCTGAAAGCAGTGCAAAGGACTCTGGGATGCAGGTCCACAGTGCAGCATATGTGGCTTGAAGGTGCCCTACCAAAATAGCCCATATCTGATGGTTGAGCTTTGAAAGGCTCTTCCATTCTTAATTGAAAGACTTCAACCCAAAATTGGAGATGTGCAAATTTGTGCAAGCCTTACCATCTTAATCCCAAGTCTTTTGTTGATTTGTTTCAAGTCCCAGCTTTCAGAGCCGCTGACCCAAGTAATCAAACATACCATGCATCAGCCCCTAGAATAACCATGATTGCCTTTCAAAGCATGAGCTTGTATGAGATCATAAATTGGGGGTTCTTTTCCTTTGCTTCAGTTGTATTCACATTGTCAAGCCTTCCACCCCAGTCATGAAGGCTAGAAACATAGGGATTTTTTGGTATAAATGAAAGCTGAAACTCTCCCATAATCACGGTGCTGTGGGTGCTGACAACTAGCAAAAAATCACAAAAGACTGTGCGGCTCGGGATAAAATCTCCAGAGCTTTCTAGCCTTAGGTTTTATTAAACTGAGGCACATATGTTTGTAGATATGTCTCTCTCGATCTTCATTCAGATGTGCCCCTCAGATGCCAGTCCCTTTTGCCTGGATTGCATCACTGGGGGTGTCATGATCCAAGCCGGGTGGGAGCTGCTCCGTACTTGCTTTGCCTATTTCTTTCTTGCCCACAGATGAAACCCCAAGAAAAGGTCTTTTTCAAGAGCCCGGTGGAAACGGCCCTCAAATATCTGGCCCACATCTCCCAGGTAAGGGGTAGACAGGTCCCCATTGGAGGGGGCAGATCAGAGCCGGCACCCCCTAGAGGGGAAAGCCTCCATCCAAGGTAACTATAGGCCAGGAAACAATCCCGGGCTAAAGTATGAACATGCTATATGGGACTCAGTTGATGAAGACTTAAAGGACAGAGGTATAATCAACACCAGTCAGCATGGTTATATGGAAAACTGCTCAGCCAAACACACCTGACCTTCTTCTCTGAGGAGATCACAAGTTTTGTTGGTAAAGGTAACTGTAGATGTGACCGGATTTTGTAAGGTGTTTGACACAGCACCGCCTGACACCCTGATTAAAGAACGGGCAGGGATCCAATGTCAATGGTGCACATGTTAAGAACTGGCTAAGGGACAGATCTCAACAAATAGTTCTTGACGGGGAATCACCATCCAATGGGGACGTCTCTAGTGGGGTCGCACTGAGAGAGGTCAGCTCTAGGCCTGGCAATCTTCAACACTGTATAAGGAATAGCTACAGTGGATTTGTCAAGAACAATCATGCCAAACCAGCCTCCTTTGACAGGGTTACTGGCTTAACAGATGGGAGGCAGCCGTAAAGGTGATATGGCTTGATGTTAGTAAGGCTTTGACACAGCAAACTCGGGAAATCTGATCTTGATGATACTGCAGATGGGTGCACAACTGGCTGAAAGACCATCCTCAAATATGACAGGTTTCAGAGTAACAGCCGTGTTAGTCTGTATTCGCGAAAAGAAAAGGAGGACTTGTGGCACCTTAGAGACTAACCAATTTATTTGAGCATGAGCTTTTGTGAGCTACAGCTCACTTCATCGGATGCATCCTCAAATAGTAGCTATCTATGGTTCACTAGCAAACTGGGAGGGTGTATTAAGTGGTATCCCACAGGGGTCAGTCTTGGGTCGGGTCTGTCAAGGTTCCTTCCCCACTCTGAACTCTAGGGTACAGATGTGGGGACCTGCATGAAAAACCCACTAAGCTTATTTTTACCAGATTAGGTTAAAACTTCCCCAAGGTACAAACTATTTTTCCTTTTGTCCCTGGACTTTATTGCCGCCACCACCAAGCGTCTAACAAATATAATCGGGAAAGAGCCTACTTGGAAATGTCTTTCCCCCCAAAATTCCCCCAAGCCGTACACCCCCTTTCCTGGGGAAGGCTTGATAAAAATCCTCACCAATTTGCATTGGTGAACACAGACCCAAACCTTTGGATCTTAAGAACAAGGAAAAAGCAATCAGGTTCTTAAAAGAAGAATTTTAATTGAAGAAAAAGTAAAAGAATCACCTCTGTAAAATCAGGATGGTAAACACCTTACAGGGTAATCAAATTAAAAAAACATAGAGAATCCCTCTAGGCAAAACCTTAAGCTACAAAAAGACACAAAACCAGGCGTATACATTCCATTCAGCACAACTTATTTGATCAGCCATTTAAACAAAAGAGAATCTAACGCATACCCAACTAGATTGCTTATTAACCCTTTACAGGAGTTCTGTATTCCTGCATTCCTGCTCTGGTCCTGGTAAAAGACAACACACACAGAGAGAACCTTTTGTTTACCCCCCTCCAGCTTTGAAAGTATCTTGTCTTCTCATTGGTCCTTTTGGTCAGGTGCCAGCGAGGTTATCTTAGCTTCTTAACCCTTTACAGGTGAAAGGGTTTTTCCTCTGGCCAGGAGGGATTTAAAGATGGTTAGTCTTCCCTTTATATTTATGACAAGCCCCTCAAATCACAGATAGGGTGAAACGCTGGCTGTGATTTCTTCCTGGAGCTCAAGGAGAAAACAGAGTTAATAAGACACATGCACCTCTAAATATACTACCAAGTATATAAAGACTAACAATATTTTCCACATTTCAAGGATGATTTTAACCAGTTGATTCTTGGAAACTTTCATGGGAGAGTGCATCAGCCACTTTGTTAGAAGCTCCTGAGATGCACTGGATGTCGAAATCAAAATCTTGGAGAGTGAAACTCCACTGAATAAGATTTTTGTTATTTCCCGTGGCGGTATGAAGCCACTGTAGCGCAGCATGGTCGGTTTGCAGGTGGAAACGCCATCCCCAGATGTATGGGCGTAGCTTTTCTAGAGCGTAGACAATAGCTTAACATTCTTTTTCACTGACTGACCAGTTGCTTTCCCTCTCAGACAGCTTCTTGCTGAGAAACATTACAGGGTGGAATTGTTGATCCGGTCCTTCCTGCATTAAAACTGCTCCCACACCACGGTCGGACGCATCTGTGTTTACTAGGAACTGTTTGTCAAAGTCTGGGGCCCTTAGCACAGGGTCAGACATGAGTGTCACTTTAAGCTGGTTAAAGGCCTTCTGACACTCTTCGGTCCACTGAACGGCATTTGGCTGTTTCTTTTTGGTTAGGTCTGTCAGTGGGACGGCGATTTGGCTGTATTGCGGTACAAATCGCCTGTAATATCCGGCCAAGCCTAAGAAGGATTGAACCTGTTTCTTTGACCTTGAGACAGGCCACTTTTGGATAGCATCCACTTTGGCCTGTAGGGGGCTGATAGTTCCTTGACCCACCTGGTGTCCAAGGTAAGTCACTCTGTTTCAGCCTATTTGACCTTCTTAGCCTTAACAGTTAGTCCTGCCTCCCTTATGTGCTCAAGGACTTTTTGTAGATGTTCCAGGTGTTCTGCCCAGGAATCCGAAAATATGGCCACATCGTCAAGGTAGGCGACTGCATATTCTCCTAATCCCACTAGGAGACCATCTACAAGTCTTTGGAAGGTGGCGGGTGCATTCCACAGCCCGAAAGGGAGTACATTAAATTCATACAGCCCGAGATGTGTGGTGAAGGCTGACCTTTCCTTGGCAGATTCATCTAGTGGTACCTGCCAGTACCCCTTGGTTAAGTCCAAGGTAGAGATGAATTGGGCCCGTCCCAGTTTCTCTAATAGTTCATCTGTGCGTGGCATTGGATAGTTGTCTGGGTGAGTTACTGCATTTAGCTTACGGTAGTCCACGCAAAAACGTATTTCCCCATCTGGTTTGGGAACTAGAACCACTGGAGATGCCCGTGCACTGCCAGAGGGGCAGATTATACCCATCTGTAACATATCCTGGATCTCCCGGTCTATAGCAGTTTTAGCTTGAGGAGACACCCGGTAAGGTTGGACTTTAATTGGGTGAGCATTACCTATGTCAGTGGAGTGGTATGCCCGTTCAGTCAGTCCTGGGGTGGCTGAGAATGTCGGCGCGTAGCTAGTGCACAGCTCCTTGATCTGCTGTCGCTGCATACACCCAAGAGTCAGGGAGAGGTTCACCTCTTCCATACCACCAGCACTTTTCCCTTCGTAGTAGACACCTTCAGGCCACTCAGCGTCCTCTCCGCCCTGGGCTGTAAACTGACAAACCTTTAATTCTCTGGAATAAAAGGGCTTTAGAGAATTAATATGGTACACCTTAGGCTTTCAGTTGGAGGTGGGGAATGCTATGAGATAATTAACAGCTCCCAGGCGCTCCTGGGCTGTGAATGGCCCTTCCCACGATGCTTCCATTTTATGGGCCTGGAGCGCCTTTAAGACCATGACCTGGTCCCCTACTTTGAAGGAACGCTCTCTGGCATGTTTATCATACCAGGCTTTTTGCTCTTTTTGAGCATCCTGTAAGTTTTCTTTAGCAAGGGCTAAAGAGGTTCGGAGGGTGTTTTGAAGGTTGGTTACAAAGTCCAGAATGACAGGTTTCAGAGTAACAGCCGTGTTAGTCTGTATTCGCAAAAAGAAAAGGAGTACTTGTGGCACCTTAGAGACTAACCAATTTATTTGAGCATGAGCTTTCGTGAGCTACAGCTCACTTCATCGGATGCATACCGTGGATACTGCAGCAGACTTTATATACACACAGAGATCATGAGACAATACCTCCTCCCACCCCACTGTCCTGCTGGTAATAGCTTATCTAAAGTGATCATCAAGTTGAGCCATTTCCAGCACAAATCCAGGTTTTCTCACCCTCCACCCCCCCACACACAAACTCACTCTCCTGCTGGTAATAGCCCATCCAAAGTGACCACTCTCTACACAATGTGCATGATAATCAAGGTGGGCCATTTCCTGCACAAATCCAGGTTCTCTCACCCCCTCACCCCCCTCCAAAAACCACACACAGAAACTCACTATCCTGCTGGTAATAGCTCATCCAAAGAGACCACTCTCCCTACAATATGCATGAAAATCAAGGTGGGCCATTTCCAGCACAAATCCAGGTTTTCTCACCCCCCCACCCCCATACACACACAAACTCACTCTCCTGCTGGCAATAGCTCATCCAAACTGACCACTCTCCAAGTTTAAATCCAAGTTTAACCAGAACGTCTTGGGGGGGGTAGGAAAAAACAAGGGGAAATAGGCTACCTTGCATAATGACTTAGCCACTCCCAGTCTCTATTTAAGCCTAAATTAATAGTATCCAATTTGCAAATGAATTCCAATTCAGCAGTTTCTCGCTGGAGACTGGATTTGAAGTTTTTTTGTTTTAAGATAGCGACCTTCATGTCTGTGATTGCGTGACCAGAGAGATTGAAGTGTTCTCCGACTGGTTTATGAATGTTATAATTCTTGACATCTGATTTGTGTCCATTTATTCTTTTACGTAGAGACTGTCCAGTTTGACCAATGTAAATGGCAGAGGGGCATTGCTGGCACATGATGGCATATATCACATTGGTGGATGTGCAGGTGAACGAGCCTCTGATAGTGTGGCTGATGTTATTAGGCCCTGTGATGGTGTCCCCTGAATAGATATGTGGGCACAGTTGGCAACGGGCTTTGTTGCAAGGTTAAGTTCCTGGGTTAGTGGTTCTGTTGTGTGGTATGTGGTTGTTGGTGAGTATTTGCTTCAGGTTGCGGGGCTGACTGTAGGCAACGACTGGCCTGTCTCCCAAGATTTGTGAGAGTGTTGGGTCATCCTTTAGGATAGGTTGTAGATCCTTAATAATGCATTGGAGGGGTTTTAGTTGGGGGCTGAAGGTGACGGCTAGTGGCGTTCTGTTATTTTCTTTGTTAGGCCTGTCCTGTAGTAGGTAACTTCTGGGAACTCTTCTGGCTCTATCAATCTGTTTCTTTACTTCTGCAGGTGGGTATTGTAGTTGTAAGAAAGCTTGACAGAGATCTTGTAGGTGTTTGTCTCTGTCTGAGGGGTTGGAGCAAATACGGTTGTATCGCAGAGCTTGGCTGTAGACGATGGATCGTGTGGTGTGGTCAGGGTGAAAGCTGGAGGCATGTAGGTAGGAATAGCGGTCAGTAGGTTTCCGGTATAGGGTGGTGTTTATGTGACCATTGTTTATTAGCACTGTAGCGTCCAGGAAGTGGATCTCTTGTGTGGACTGGACCAGGCTGAGGTGGAGGGTGAGAAAACCTGGATTTGTGCTGGAAATGGCTCAACTTGATGATCACTTTAGATAAGCTATTACCAGCAGGACAGTGGGGTGGGAGGAGGTATTGTCTCATGATCTCTGTGTGTATATAAAGTCTGCTGCAGTATCCACAGTATGCATCCGATGAAGTGAGCTGTAGCTCACGAAAGCTCATGCTCAAATAAATTGGTTAGTCTCTAAGGTGCCAAAAGTCCAGAATGTTAGTTCCTGGAGAAGGTGTAAACCCCTCCCATTGCTGCTTCATCAACTGTAATGGCCCCTTAACCTCATGGTCATATACAAGTTCAAATGGTGAAAACCCTACACTGGGATGTGGTACAGCTCTGTAGGCAAAGAGCAACTGCTGCAACACTAGGTCCCAATCATTGGAGTGCTCATTTACGAATTTACATATCATGGCCCCCAAAGTCCCATTAAATTTCTCCACCAGGCCATTTGTTTGATGATGGTAAGGGGTGGCAACCAAGTGATTTACCCCATGAGCTTCCCAAAGGCTTTCCATAGTTCCTGCCAGGAAATTAGTTCCTGCATCTGTGAGGATGTCGGAAGGCCAACCTACCCTGGCAAAAATGTCTGCTAGTGCCTGGCGCACACTTTTAGCCCTGGTGTTGCTTAGAGCTACTGCTTCCGGCCATCGGGTGGCAAAATCCATGAAAGTCAGTATGTACTGCTTTCCTCTGGGTGTCTTTTTCAGAAAAGGACCCAGAATATCCACAGCTACTCGCTGAAATGGAACTTCAATGATGGAGAGTGGCTTTGACCTGGTCTTGGGGTTTTCCCACTCTTTGGCGTACCTTACAAGACTGGACATAGGTAGAAACATCCTTGCCCATTCCCTCCCAGTGGAATGACCTCCCCAAATAGTCTTTGGTCCTGTTCACCCCAGCATGACCAGTAGGATGATCGTGGGCTAAGCTCAAGAGCTTGACCCAGTACTTAGTTGGAACTATCAACTGTCTCTGAGAATGCCAGTCTTCCTGGTGTCCACCAGAAAGAATTTCCTTGTATAAAAGTCCTCTTTCTACAACAAACCTGGATCGATTAGAAGAGCTGAGAGGCGGTGGGTTGCTCCGTGCCACCGTCCAAGCTCTCTGGAGGCTTTCATCTGCTTCCTGTTTGATCTGGAACTGTTCCCTTGATGCTGGAGACATCAGTTCCTCATTGGATTGTGGACCTAGGCTTGGTCCGTCTGGAAGCGATGTAGGGGATGGGCTGTTTCCATTGACTGTAAACTGCTCTCCACTTGTGCACTATGTTGGGTTTCAGGCTCCGGCTGAGCCTCTGGTGTAGGGTTATCGGCTGCTGCCGGTTCAGGTTCGGTGGGGCCCTCTGGTGTTGGGGTTTCAAGTACTGGATTCAGGGCTGGCAATGGGTCTGGTGCTGGTTGTTCCGCCAGTTCCAGTCCTGGGACTGGCTCTGTCTGGGTCTCTGAGACTGGATCCAGTACTGCTGTTACAGATGCTGGCATGGGGTCCGGTTCCATCACCTCCGACCGAATCCTGGTAGAAGTTTCCGGAACAGAGCTAGGAGTCATGGTTTGTTTAGCCTGGCTGCGGGTGACCATTCCCACCCTCTTGGCTAGCTTCACATGATTGGCCAAGTCTTCCCCCAACAGCATGGGGATGGGATAATCATCATAGATGTCAAAAGTCCACATTCCTGACCAGCCTTTGTACTGGACAGTCAACTTGGCTGTAGGCAAATTGAAAGAGTTGGACTTGAAGGGTTGAATTGTCACTTGGATCTCTGGGTCGATTAAATTTGGGTCCACTAAGGAAGCATGGATAGCTGACACTTGTGCTCCAGTGTCCCTCCATGTGGTGACCTTCTTCCCGCCCACACTCACAGTTTCCCTCTGCTCCAAGGGTATCTGGGAGGTATCTGGGCCTGAGGACGTCTTGTGTTATTCCGGTGCAATGAACTGTAATCAGTTGGGGTTCTTGGGGCAGTTGGCCTTCACATGCCCCGACTCATTACATTTAAAACATTGTCCAGCTGACGGGTCACTGGGGTGAGGTGGGTTGCTGGAGAACAGTGTGGCAGGACGATAAGGTGTCTGGAGTATTCCTTGGTGTGTAGTTGGGGCCTTGGGCTGCCCCCGGTAGTAGGGTGTGGTCTGAGGGTGTCCCTTCTGGTATCCGCTCCAACTGCAACCAGGGTTGTTCCTCTCTACTCCCTCCACCCGTTTTGTTTCGGCTTGCCCCGCCTCTCTGGCGGTCTGGGACTGCTCGTATCGATCAGCATAAGAAGCAAGACTTTCTGCTGAGTCCATTTCCTTATCCCATAAACACTGTTTTATTTCCTCCTTGGACATATTCAGGAATTGCTCCTGAGCTATCAAATCACACATTCCGTCAAAGCTAGTGACACCCCTTCCTTGGATCCATTTATCTAACAGATCCCTCATCTGGTTTAGATAAGCCACAGTAGTTAGTCCAGGCCTTCTCTTAAGGGTTCAAAATTTTACTCTGTATGTTTCAGATGTAATTTGAAATTGCTTTAAAATCAAATCCTTGAACTTATTATAGTCACAAGCCTCATCAATTGGCATCTTATTGAATATGTCCAGAGCTCTTCCAGTTAATTTTGTGACCAATGTGGTCATCTTGTGAGCTTCAGGAATTTTATGGTGAGTGCACAGTCTCTCAAAGGTGAGAAAATATTCAGCAATATCACTGGATTCATCATACTGTGGACATAGTCTTTCCCATTTGTGGATTGGTTGGGAAGGATGGTTAGGGTTATCCAGTAGATTCTGCTCAGCCCTTACCTTCTCCATCTCCAGTGCATGCTTCCTCTCTTTTTCCCTCTCCTCCATTTCTTTTTCCTTTGCCTCCATAGCTCTCCTGTGGGCAGCCTCTTGTTTTTTTTCTCTCTCTCGCTGCCTCCCGTTCTCTCCTGTGGGCAGCCTCTTTCGCTGTTTCTGCCTTGGACTCTGTCACATTTGCCTCTCTGTTTTTAACTAACTTTACACCCGAGAGTTAGAAATAAAACAAAACAAACAAAAAAAGTGGCTTGTAAAAAAATATATATATATAGGTTGTACTGTAACCGGATACCGATGTTCTCTGATAGTGATTGTCAGCCTACAGAAAAATCCTTTAAAAAAAACAACTAACACCTTTGTCTCCAGGCAAATAGACAGAAAACCCCTCTAGTTGCTTTAGGTAAAAAACCCCCCCAAAAAACAACCCCCCTCTTCAGGTCTGTGAAGACTTGTGAATTTCCCTGCAGGAGGTTAACTACCCTGCCTTTAGGTAGAGAAAACTCCAGCTCACAAAAGACAATTCCCTTTTGTCCCTGCTCTGTCCCCCAAGCAGAGACACAAAAAACTCTAACTGCTTTCAGCTTAAAACCTGCTTTCCAGCAGCCCAAAGGGGAAAAAATATTTCCTTTTAAAATCTGTGCTTCTGGTTCAAAAAATCTCAAAATGATTTCAAGTTAATCCTACTGCTCTGCCACCATGTCAAGGTTCCTTCCCCACTCTGAACTCTAGGGTACAGATGTGGGGACCTGCATTAAAAACCCACTAAGCTTATTTTTACCAGATTAGGTTAAAACTTCCCCAAGGTACAAACTATTTTTCCTTTTGTCCCTGGACTTTATTGCCGCCACCACCAAGTGTCTAACAAATATAACTGAGAAAGAGCCTACTTGGAAACGTCTTTCCCCCCAAAATCCCCCCAAGCCGTACACCCCCTTTCCTGGGGAAGGCTTGATTAAAATCCTCACCAATTTGCATAGGTGAACACAGACCCAAACCCTTGGATCTTAAGAACAAGGAAAAAGCAATCAGGTTCTTAAAAGAAGAATTTTAATTGAAGTAAAAGAATCACCTCTGTAAAATCAGGATGGTAAACACCTTACAGGGTAATCAAATTAAAAAAACATAGAGAATCCCTCTAGGCAAAACCTTAAGCTACAAAAAGACACAAAAATAGGAATATACATTCCATTCAGCACAACTTATTTGATCAGCCATTTAAACAAAACAGATTCTAATGCATATCTAACTAGATTGCTTATTAACCCTTTACAGGAGTTCTGACCTGCATTCTTGCTCTGGTCCCAGCAAAAGACAACACACACACAGAGAACCCTTTGTTCCCCCCCTCCAGCTTTGAAAGTATCTTGTCTCCTCATTGGTCCTTTTGGTCAGGTGCCAGGGAGGTTATCCTAGCTTCTTAACCCTTTAGAGGTGAAAGGGTTTTTCCTCTGGCCAGGAGGGATTTAAAGGTGGTTAGCCTTCCCTTTATATTTATGACAGGGTCATATTCACATTAATGACTTGGATAATGGAACGGAGAGCATGCTTCTAAAATTTGCGTCTGTCACCAAGATGGGAGGGGTTGTAAGGGCTTTGGAGGACAGGATTACAATTCAAAATGACCTTGACAGATTGGAGAATTGGTCTGACTTCAGCCAGATGAAATTCAGCAAAGCAAATTCAAAGGACTTCACTTAGGAAGGAAAAAATCTAATGCACAGCTACAAAATAGGGAAGGGCTAGGTATGGAATAGCACGGCTGCAAAGGCACTGGGGGCTTGAGTGAATCATAGTGATGCAGTTGAGAAAAAGTCAAATATTCTGGGGCATATTAACAGGTACGTTGTCTATAAGATATGGGAGGTCATTATCTTGTTCTGCACAGCACTGGTGAGGCCTCAGCTGGAGTACTGTGTCCAATTCTGGGCACCTGACTTTAGGAAAGAGGGGGACAAACTGGAGAGAGTCTAGAGGAAAGCACAAAAATGATCAAAGGGTGAGAAAACCTGACCTGCAAGGAAAAGTTAAGAAAACAGGGCATGTTTAGGCATGAGAAAAGAAGACTGAGAGGGGAGTGAGAACAGTCTTCAAATCTGGTGAGGGCTGCTATAAAGAGGACGGGGATCAATTGTTCTCTATGTTCACTGACTGTAGGAGAAGACTTAAGGGGCTTAGTCCACAGCAAGGGAGACTGAGGATTCCTGTTGGAGATTTTAAAGATCTGGTTGGACAAACCTGCATCAGGGCTGGTCTAGGTTTACTTGGTCCTGCCTTGGCAACGTTTCTAGGACACTGGGATGCTCCTCACTGATGGGAAGTCAGTATAAGATCACTGGGGTCAGGTCTGCTAATGCACCAAGGGTTGGTAGAGTGGGAAGTGGTGACGAGCCCATGGTGACCTGGATCACTGGGTGAGCTGGGCCCATTCCACCCAACGACATTTCAACCCAGACAAACATTAAGTTCTCCAGCCAGGATGGAGGCGCGCAGGCCAGGCCAGCAGGGACTCTAAAACGGACCCAGCGGTCAGGGTGGACACGCAGCTGAAAGCGAGCTCAGGGGGCTACACCGAAGACTCTGGAAGTGGAGTGGAGACCGATCAAGGCAGGTCGCATGCAGCTCTGGTGGGCGCCTGTGACAGGAAAGGGGCAGAGCTGAGCCAGGGGAACAACAAAGATGGAAGAGAAGCCACCAGTGAGCGCGCTCTGCTGAGTTATCAGAGAGGATTGAGTGGGGCCCAGACTCCGGGCAGGGTCCCACATCTTCGAAGGGGTGAGGCAGCCGAGGGAATTCGAGGTCAGGCAAAGATGCCTAGGTTAATAGCCAAGCTGGGGACTGGTTAATAATCAGTGCAAGGGCTTTGCTGGAACTCCTCCCACATGCCCCTACTAATTATTTACCCTAACGAAGCCAGATAAGGAGGGAGATGAATGGAGATGGAAAGTTAATCATCACAGGGGATTTTAGAGCTGTCAGCAGCACTTCTGATAGTCCCAGAGATTGTTCGCTTCTGGATCTCACCTCCTGAGCCAACCAGTCCCCTCTGTGGATCTGGATGGAGCTGGTGCCCACTAGAGGAGACAAGCCCCATGTCCCATTCCCTGCCTCCCCCAAAACCAGCCAGTCCCTGCTTTCGGGCCAGAGGGGACAGGCCCCATATTCCATTCCCTGCCCACCCCGCAAGCCAGCCAGTCCCCGCCCTGGGGCTGGATGGGAGCCAGCACCCCCTAGAGGGTCCGGCCTGTGCCCCATTCCCTGTGTCTGTCTCCCAGGTGTGGAGTTTCCAGCGGGCGCAGAGCGAGCGACTGCTCTCGTTCTACAAGGACAGGGCATCCCAGGCTGAGGGGTCCCTGCAGGAGGCACGCCAGAAACTCTCCACCCGCGACAGGTCAGAGCCCAGCCACTGGGGGTCACCAGGGACATATGACTCACCCCCATGTCCCCGTCATGTGTGACACGCTGGTGGGCAGAGCACCCGCCATCCCTGGGGCATGGCTGGCATACGGCGCCTGGCCTGCTTGGCACAGCACGCACGAAGCCTGGCACTTGTGCATGCATCCCAGCATGTGGGGGCACCCAGGGGTGGGCAGATTGGGGCAGTGCCCAGCCCCTCTGACCCCATGTATCCTTCCCCTCCCCAGGGAGCTGGAGGCACTGAGGCAGGAGAACGGCGAGCTGAAGAAATATCTGAGCATCCTCAAGGCGAGGGCTGTCTGTGTGTCTGACCATCTGTGTGTCCATCCATCTGTGTGTCATCCCCCCCAGTGTCTGTCCGTCCGTCGGTTTGTCATCCCACCCACTGTGTGTCCATCAGTGTTTCCTCCCCGCCCACTGTCTCTCTATCCGTTGGTGTGTCATCCCGCCCGCTGTCTGTCCGTCTGTCTGTGTCTCATCCCACCTGCTGTCTGTCCACCCGTCAGTGTGACATCCCGCCCGCTGTCTGTCCGTCTGTCTGTGTCTCATCCCGCCCGCTGTCTGTCCATCCTTCATGTGTCATCCCGCCCGTCTGTCCGTCTTTCTGTGCGTCCTCCCCGCCTGCTGTCAGTCCGTCAGTGTGTCATCTCGCCCGCAGTCTGTCCATCCATCAGTCATCCCCGTCCGCTGTCTGTCTGTCCGTCAGTCATCCCCATCCGCTGTCTGTCGGTCGTCAGTGTGTCATCCCGACCGCTGTCTGTCTGTCCATCAGTCATCCCCATCCGCTGTCTGTCAGTCCGTCAGTGTGTCATCCTGCCCGCTGTCTGTCGGTCCGTCAGTGTGTCATCCCGACCGCTGTCTGTCTGTCCATCAGTCATCCCCGTCCTCTGTCTGTCTGTCCGTCTGTGTCATCCCACCCACTGTGTGTCCATCAGTGTGTCATCACGCCCGCTGTCTGTCCGTCCATCTGTGTGTCATTCCTGCCCGCTGTCCATCCATCTGTCAGTGTGTCATCTCGCCCGCAGTCTGTCCATCCATCAGTCATCCCCGTCCGCTGTCTGTCTGTCCGTCAGTCATCCCCATCCGCTGTCTGTCGGTCGTCAGTGTGTCATCACGCCCGCTGTCCGTCAGTCCATCTGTGTGTCATTCCTGCCCGCTGTCTGTCTTCCTGCCCACTGTCTCTCCATCCTTCATGTGTCATCCCGCATGCTGTCTGTCCGTCTGTCTGTGTGTCCTCCCTGCCTGCTGTCTGTCCATCCGTCAGTGTGTCATCCCACCCGCTGTCTCTCCATCCTTCATGTGTCATCCCGCCCTCCGACCATCAGCGTTTCATCCCGCCCGCTGTCTGTCCGTCAGTGTGTCATCTGCCCACTGTCTGTCTGTCCGTCAGTGTGTCATCCTGCCCGCCGTCTGTCCATCTGTCAGTGTGTCGCCTGACTACTGTCTGTCTGTCTGTGCATTGTCCCGCCTGCTGTCTGTCCATCTGTGCCACTCACCCCATGGGCAGCCTGTGCCCCCGTCTCTCTGCTGCCCCCGGGACACACTAACCCCCCTTCTGCCCCTCTCTCTGCAGGCCTCGCCCAGCCGATGCCAGGGCAGCAGGTCAGCAAACCCCTCCTGGGCCCAGGGCATGTGACCTGGGGGGTCTGTGGGGCAGGAGTGGGGTCTGACATGGGAGCCTTGGGCAGTGGATGGGGAGTGGTGGGAGTGGGGGTGCCAGGTGGGAGGGTGTGGGGAGTTGGGGGCACTGGCAGTGGGGTGCTGTGTGTGGAGAGTTGAGGGCACTGGGGGTGGGATGGGGAGTTGCGGGCACTGGTCATGGGGTGCTGGGCAGGGAGTTGGGGGCACTGGGGTTGGGGTCCTGAGTGGGGGGGTGGGGAGTTGGGGCAATGGGGGCTGGGGTGCTGGGTGGGGGATGAGGAGTTGGGGGCACTTGTGGGGTGCTGGAGGAGGGTGGGGAGTTAGGGGCACTGGAAGTGGGGTGCTGGGTAGGAAGCTGGGGGGCACTGGGGTGTGGTGCTGGGCAGGGAGGTGGGAGTGGAGTGCTGGGTGGGGATGGGGAGTTGGGGGCACTGGGAGTGGGGTGCTGGGCGGGGGTGGGGTGGGTGGAGTGCTGGATGGGGGTATGGGGAGTTGGGGCACTGGAGGTGCCCCATCCTCTCAGCCCTGAGTTGTGTCCCTTTCCTTTGGGCAGGGGCAGCACCCCCCGGCCGGTTGGCATCACCTCCCCCTCACAGAGTGGTAAGGAGAACCCTGGGGCGGGCACCAGGGAGCCTCCTTGAAATAGGACAAATGTGACAAGTGTGCGAAGGCATGGTGGGGGCAGTGAGTGTGCAAAGGTGGGGGTGCGCATAGGCGCTGGGCATGTGAGGGCCGGGGATGCTGGGAATGTGAGGTGGGTGTTGTGGCACAGTGGGTGTGCAAGCGCTGAGGGGTCTTGTGGGGCAATGGGTGTGTGAGAGTGGGGGGTGTCCACTGGGTGGTGGGCATGCAAGGTTGGGGGGTGCCCACAGGGTCTTGGGTGTGCCCACAGAGTGGTGGGCATATGAGGGCCAGGAGTGCCCACAGACAGCAGGCATACCAGGGCCAGGGGTGCCTGTGGGGTGGTGGGCCTGCAAGGGGTACCCGTGGGGCAACGGGTGTGCGAGGGCAGTGGGGGATGGCGGGTGTGTGAATGGGGGTGGGGCGTTGGACTCCCTGTCTTCACCTGGCGCTGGAGCTAATGCCCGTCCCTCCTCGCAGGTGCCCCGCGGCCCCGCACCCAGCTCTGCAGCCAAGTGGTCAGGTGAGCGTGCATGTGTGCGTCTCTGCCCCCTGCTGGCGGGGCCGAGCCCTGCGGTGGGGGGCGTCTATGTCCTTGCGCCCCCTGCTGGCGGGGCTGAGCCCTGCGGGGTGTGTGTGTCCCCCTGTGTCCCTTGCTGGCAGAGCTGAGCCCTGCTATGTATGTGCCCATGCAGGGGGTGCCCCCCGTGACCCATGTAACGAGGTCTCTCCCCCCACAGCCGCTCCTCCTCACTGGAGTCCATCCCCTACCGCCTCTCCAGCACCCCCAGCTGGCCGGTGAGTCACCCGCGTGCCCCTTGGGGAGTGGGAGGCCTGTGGGGGGGCCTGGGGACTACACAGGGTATGGGGGGCATGAGGGCCGTGCAGGAGCTGGGGGCCATGGGGGGTGTGTGGGTGCCTGGGACCACAGGAGCTGTGGGGGAGCATGGGGGGGCTGCCCGGGCACCCCACTCTGACTCACTCCATCTCTCCTTTTCCCAGCAGGCTGCAGGAGCTGCCCAGACCCCCACTGGCTCCAGCATCGGTGAGAGGACTGGGGGGCCAGCTAGCTCAGGGGCCCCAGAGGGCAGCCCCACAGCAGTCTGAGAACTGACCTCAGCTTGGCCCAACTGTGTTCACAGGGATGAGGCCTCAGAGCCATGGCTGCCCCCCCCCACCTCCCCACCAGGGGACTGGATCGCTCCCCACCTTTCCCTGCCCAATTTCACTCTCCCTTCTCAGGGCTGGGCCCCCCCAAATCCATGACACCCCCCTAAACTGTCTGCCCTCTGCTCTGCAGCCACCCCGTCTCCAGCCTCCACCCAAAGCCTGTCCTACTGGTGAGTGTGTGTGTGTGTGGGGTGCCCCTGCATCCCCCTAGGGAGCACGGGCTGTGGGGCTGGGATTGCCCCAGGTGGGGGGGTGTCTCTGGGACTCAGATTACCCAGTGGGGGGGTGGTCTATGGGGCTGGGATTCTCTGGTTGTGGGGGTCTGGGACCTAGGATTCCCCCAGGGGGGGTCTCTCTGTTTCTTCCCCCCTCCACTAACTTCCTCTCTTCTCCCCCCAGGGCCTCCTCCTCCAACCAGACCCCTGGGCTAGGCACCTTCCCCTTGCGCCCCCCTGGGCAGGGGCCAGTGGAAGGTGAGGCTGGGCAGGGCCGGGGCCCCCCCACGCTGGCACCAAGCATCTTCGCAGGTGAGCCAGGGGGATGAGACACAGGACCCACAATGGCAGCCAGGCCCCCCAACTCAGCCAGCCCCACACCCTGTCCTGGGAGACCTGGGGAGGGATGGGAATGAGAGGTCAGGGGATGCCCCTCCCAGCCCATAGCAGGGTCCACAGGGCATCCCCAATCTGCCCCACTAACCCTTCCCATCTGCCTAACAGATCTGAGAGAGAGGGGCACCCCTCGGGGGAGCCAAAGCGCAGAGAGACCAAGACCCATACAGGTGAGCGGGGGCAGGGGAGACTGGATTCGGAGGTGGGGTAGGGGTCAAGCTGGGGGGCTGAACAGGCTGGGGGTTAAGCTGGAGGGTGCTCGGGAGCAGAGTGGGCTGGGGATGGGGGGCTCAGACTTAGGATGTCTGTCTGCAGCATTCTGGGTAATTTCTTCTCTCCCCCAGCTAAGGTTCACCCCCCAGCTCACCCCCTCCCAGCATGGCAGGTGAGTGAGACTGGATTACGGGGTCACCCCCCACACAGAGGGGTCTGACAGAGGGGAGCTCAGAGGGTGGCGACGACCCTAGACAGAGGAGTCTGGGGGAGGGGGCCTCAGAAGGGGGTGAGCCCCCAAAAGAGGGGTCTGGGGAGGGGGGGCTCAGAGGGGAGGGACCCCTCCCAGGGGCTGTTCTGTCTCTTCACTAGGATTCTCTCCCCGCAGGCCCCCCAGTGCCAGCCGGGCCCCCCAGCTGTAGCATGTGGGGCACAGAAACTGCCCAGGCTCCCCAGCACCCAACGGACTCTACCCCTGCAGCCCCCTAGGGACCGGAGTGACTGTGCCGCGGTGCGGTGGGAGGTACAGCTAGGGGAGCCTCCCCACCCTCTCACACTCCCTAACAGCCCCCCCATACTACCCCCGCTGGCCCGGCCCAGGGGTCCCCCATTCCTCCAACTCCCCATGCACCTGCCTCCCCACCCAGCCAGCCCCAGGGCCAGGCCTGTTATCCCCACCCCCCAGCTGGGATCAGAGACACTTGGGGGCACCCCACTGGAGCCCAGACTCCCCCGCAGGTTGACAATAAATGTTGGGCTTTACCAACTGGGGTGTTGCGTGTTTTGGGGGAAAGAACTGAAACTCAGCTGTAACCCCCCTGCCCCTTACCCTGGGGGGATGTAACGCGATTCCCTGCCCCCCCAGCCGCTCTTCCCCTGCCCTGGGGGGCTCTGCTGGGGGAAGGGTTGGATGGTTTGACTGTGGGTTTTTGGGGGGTGAACCCCAACCTCCCAGAGCCCTAGTGGGAGGGGGTGAGGCCAGGGAGTGGGGCAAGGGGGCAACAGGGATGGCAGGAGCCGGGCGCGGAAGGAGAAGGAGGGTGTGGGGAAGAGGAAATGAGGGCGGAGAGGAGAGAGGAAGGGGAGACGGGAGACCCACCCCCACTGAGTGTCAGGGACCCCTCCCCACTGTCGTGCGCTAGCTACCAACGAGGGAACAAGAACTGAGAACGTAAGTGAATGAATGAACCAAAGCCCTGCTCCCCGTGCCCCCCATCCAGACCCTCCCCCCCCGCCAATCAGACACAGGCCACAGGCGTGGGGTTCAACTTCAAACCTCGTTTAACTCCCATCGGCAGGGCGTTATAAATTAACAACTCCAGAAAGGACCGACAGCCGCCAGGGAAAGTCAGTCCCATGCCCGCTCTCCGCTGCCCAGTTTTCTGTGCCCTCGCTCCTGCCCAGTTTGTAAAACCAAACCCAGGGAGCCCCCGACAGACCAGCTCCCACCCCCACCCAGCTCCCTCCACACAAGTGTCTCTGGGGGACAGGGCCGTAACATGATCTAGAAGGGGGGGAGGGATGAACCAGGGCAGACTCTAGAAACAGAGGCGCCTGAAGGAGGGGGGAGAGGTGGGGGAAGTCTGGAGAAGGGAGCATACCTGAATCCAGACAACTGGTCGGAAGGTACTGGGTTCTAGAGCACAAACCAGTAACCAGACAACATAGATTCTAGAGTTGGGGACTAGGAGTGAAATGGTACCTGGGTTCTAGAGCACAGTAGAGGAAACCGGACACTTGGGTTCTAGGTCAAGAGCTCCAGGTTCTAGGGTCTGTGGCAGAGCTTGGGGGTGGCCCTCTGTTCTAGAAGAGGAAGAGAACCAGGGTGTGATTGGGATTCTAGAACACGGGCGGGGGAACGGGGTTCTAGATTCTAGAACAGGGAGGAACCAGTACTTTGTTCTAGATCACCAAGATGAGGGGGGAAGGAACCCAGATCTGGAACCTGAGGCACGGAGAGCAAATTACAACAGTGAGCTATGAAGCAGAACTGCATGACACCAAGTTCCAGAACAGAAAGGGAAAAGAACCTGGGACCCGGGTTCTAGAGCTGGGGAGAGGCAGGGGGGAACGTGGGGCCCAGGACTGGAGAGGGAGGGGGAACTAGATGCAAGACCCAGATCTGAGTTCTAGAGCAGAGGGAAGAACTAGACAGAGCAGGGCCCCAGTGCACGGGTCGGTTCCCCCGAACCTCCGCCCTCCCGGGAGTCTCTGAAACTCCTCATTCCTGGGCGCCCAGGTCCTCTTCCTCTGGCTCGTCCTCCTCCTCCTCCCCGTCGTCCTGCACCATGAGCCCGGCCTCCTCGTCCTCATCCTCGGGCTCCTCGCCTAGGCACACCACCACTTCGGCCGGCTCGGGTGAGCGGGAATAGAACCAGTTCAGCACCTGCTGGGCCCCCATGCCCGACTCGCGGCACAGGGCTGGCAGGTCGTCCTGGCGCAGCTGCTGCCGGGCGGCCCAGTACCGCTCCAGCGGGCCCGTGTCCGTGCGGGGCCCGGGCTCCAGGGCAGCGGCGGGGGGCACGGTGTTATCCCAGAACCACCGCAGGTGCCCGTGCTTGAGGGCGTAGCGGGTGTCCCCGAACCACTGGATGATCTCTGCCCGCGGCAGGCCGGTGATCCGCTCCAGCCACTGGTAATCCTCCCGTCGTGCCCACTGGCACCGCAGGAAGAATGACTTCAGCACCGCTAGCTGCTCCTTGCTCTTCCGCCGGCTCTTGCGCTGCCGCTGGGCCTCCAGGGTGCCGTGGGGGTGGCCGGGCCGGGCCCACACCTCGGGCCCATTGGCGGCAGCTCCAGAGGAGGGCGGCGCGACGTCAGCCACCCCCAGCCGGCAGGGCTTGCTGAGGTCCCAGGCGGTGTCCAGGTGGCTGGCGCTGGCTGGAGGATCTGCCCAGGCCCGGCACGGAGGGGGCGGCGTGGGGAAAAGGCTGGGGGGTGGTGTCAGCATTTCTTTGGCTTTGGGTTGGGGGGCCGCAGAAGCTCTCCCCGGCTCTGGGGGCCCCTGGGCTGCAGCCGAACAGCTCCCCGGGGATTCCTGGGGCTTGGCTTTGTGGTGAGCGGCTGCAGGGGCCTCCCTGCCGCCTGGGGCCTTGCCAGTTTGCGTCAGGGGGTTGCTGGGGGCCAGCAGGGCCCCGAAGGCCGGGCGGTCCTGGCGGCAGGCCAGCCGCGCCCGCGTCTCCTCGATCTCCTCAGCACTCCAGCTGATGCCGCAGCGCAGCCGCTGGGCCATGAACCAGGCCTTGACCTTCTCCAACTGCAGGCCATGGCGCAGGCAAAGCAGCGCCAGGTCAGCCAGGCTGGGGTAGGGGAAGTAGCTGAAGGCCTGGCGCAGCGGCTGGTGGCCGTCCAGCTCGCTGGTCTGGGACGCCTGGGTCCACACCAGCTGCAGGTCCTCCGAGATGGGCGGCAGGCAGATGAGGGCCGCTGGCGAGCCGGGGCGGCCTGGCGACTCCTTGTTGGGGGGCATGGCTGGCCCTGCCACCGGGGGGTCCTTGGCCTGGGGCTCCGGGGCCAGCTGGCCCACGGGGACAGCTGTGGGGAGAGAGAGTGCGAGACACAATGAGCAGGAGACACCAAGGAGGGCGGTGTGGGGTGCCCCAGAGCTCTATGGGAAGCCAGGCAATCTCCTCCCCCCAGGGGGTGGTTTGGGGGTGATTGCTGCCCCCCCGCCCAGACAGCAATGGGGAGCGAAGGCTCTTACCTGCCGTAAGGGGGTCTGAACCCCAAATTGTCAGCCCCACGTCCCCCCAGGGAGCCTGAGACCTGAGAAGAGAGACACATGCCGGTGAAAGGGATGGGGATAGAACCCAGGAGTTCTGACTCCCAGCTCCCTCCCTTCCCTAAGTTACTAGACCCTGCTACCCTTGCAGAGCTGGGGATAGAACCCAGGAGTCCTGGCAGCCACCCCCCACCAGGCAGGAAACACAAAGCACAGTTCTTGCCTCAAAGAACTCAGAAACATTCAAATAATGAAATGAAATACATACCCAGGAATTCATTTCCATCATATTTCAGGGGACTCAAGGACCAGCTCCTACCTTCTTTAGCTAATTAGGGCCAATTACATCTTCGGGTCAGTCGTTAGCTAGGGACATAGCTGATCGGTCCTTAAAATAAGTTTTCTGGGGCAGCAATCGTGCTTGTGTGTCTGTGACAAGGCTGCCGAGATGCTAGGACAAGACACACAATAATTACTAATAATGCAATTTGTTTTAATGCGTAATTACTGGCTAAGAAATAAGCGAACCCCGATTGCATTACTTGGTGATTAGCTTCAAGAAAGGATTGCTCAGTGATGAACTGACTGGTTAACAATTAAAGAAACAGTCAAACTGTTATAAAAATAATTAGCTCGTGGAAAGGATTGCTTGATTATTGACTGGCTAATTAAATAATTGACCAATAATTACTAATTAGTCACTAATACCACAAAATATTTGACCGGTAATTTGGAAACTGGAGGGTCGTGCATTTCTTCGCTTATGGAAGCCGGGCGCCAGGCGTTATCCAAGCCCACGCTGGTTGCTTCTCCGTCTTTCTGTAATGCTGCGGCCGACCCACTCCGACGCTGCCAGGGAGGCTCTAGGCAGCAGGGACTGTAACCACCCTACCGAGAACTGGCATGGCTGCTGGCACTTCGAAGTAGGCTAACGAGCCCCGAGCTCGGCTGGCCCCTTGAGTTCAGTGCAAATGGCTTACTGCGTGTGCTGCTTCTGAGAGCCCCCGGCTCCGACCGCTCCTAGAAATCGCTCCCAACGCCCCTGGTCTTCGCTGCACCCTAGAGCCGTGCGATCAAGTTGAGATGGATCCGCATTGGTAACCTCTTCCTGATCACATCTGGCTGCTTGCCGTCGTAAGCGACTAATGGGCCAGGTTCCCATGGAAGGGCCATTTAAGCAACAATCCATCAGCACCTTCGGCCGAAGTGTCCATGGCGCAGCCAGCTTCGTCTTCCAGATGTTGCTCATGGTGGAGCTTCGTTTCCGTGATGCAGGCAAATGCATGATGCTCTTGCTCTTCCAGGAGATGCCGCTAGCTTTGTAGCATCGTTTCCATTGTGTGGGCAACAACCTGGCGCCAGGGGTCCCCCTGCAGCTGCCACTGGCATTGAAGAGGCATCTCCATGGTGCGAGCTTGCTGCTGGCGTGCTCTCTGCGCTACCAACTGACTGGCGCATTTGACCCAGTGTCTCCAAGGCACAGGTAGTGACATGGCAACAACGGTCCCCCTGCAGCCACTGTTGGAGAGCCATCTCCATGGCATGAACTAGCCTCTGGCGCTCTCCCTGTGACACCAGGTGCTGGCTTCCACCACCTGGGTAATGGCACGCAGCGCATCCTCAGTCTGCAGACACTGTTGACACCACGTGGTTTGACGTTTTGCTTTGGTTGCTGCTGGTTGCTTGTTGGTCCTGGGCAGGATAGACAGTGAACTATAAAATTCAAAATCAGATCTTATCACTTCTACATAAGGGCTTCCTCAGCTCAGCCAATGCCCAGAGGATGGAGCACTGGAGAACCCCATTTTTTAGAACATTGTCCATTCTTCCACCTTCTCCGATGGTGTCTACGTACCAATACCCAGTGCCGAAAGGCTTTGTAATCTAGCGGAAAAAAGCAGAATCCAAACCAACAGCTGAACGCGGCAGGCAGCCAAATTCCGATTGGAAAGACAGCCCCAATTCCGGAAAAAAACGATTGGCCCAAACAGCCAAGGGAAGTGGCATCTCCATATCTTGAGCTCTTCAAATCCAGACTGGAAAATACGCTTTAGTCCAATGCATGTTATTAAGGCTAACTAGAGGGACAATGGGTAAATTGAACAGCTTGTGATCCAAACTGGATGATCTAGTGTGTCAACTGGCTGTCACCTCTACGAAGCCTCATTAGTTCGGTTCCATCCCACAGTCTTTGAGGTTTATCAACCAATCCTTATTGTGGATGAGCGGAAGAGCAACGCAGCCAGAGGAACTAGGACCGTGAATGTATGTAAGGTACAACCCAGTGGTACTGGAGCACACAAACTATCAACCTTTAGAGCTCTAAGTAGAGGAGCCATTGCTGGTTTTCTAATTTTTAGCAATCCTAACGGTCATAAACCACTTTCCCTAAAACCGTTGGCTCGCTCTGGGGTCTCAGACTTTGTACCCGATGTCGGCCGAGCAGGTTGTCAGTGTGAAGGCATTTGTTGTGTCTCCGGATTTCACTCCAACAGATGGGGTTCTCTCCACCAATGCCTGCCATATTTCCGGACGTTTTGGACTCGGTTGGATGCAGCATTCAAAGGTCATCGTGTTACAGACAAACAGAGAAATGTCACTGATTGGAGGGGTGGGCCTCACTATGCTTGGCACACTAGACCCCACTTCTCTCCCAGAGGCAAGGCTAGAACCCAGGAGTCCTGGCTCCCAGCTCTGCTACTCTAACCACTAGACCCCCACTCCTCTCCCAGGGCCAGTGATAGAACCCAGGAGTCCTGGCTCCTAACCTGCAGCAGACGTACAGCAACAGTTCTTGTTCCCCAAAGAACAGAGCTCATTAAAGTAAACCAATCAATCTAATTAAAGTAACTAAGCACTGATCCTGTCAATATGATTGAAATGTAACAATGGCCCAGACCCTACATTAACAAGATCACTGGGGCCAATCGGGTCTTTCCCTTGCTCACCAAGCTGGACCGAGAACTCACCAGTCCTGAAATTAGCCCCTATTCGTTACCACTCCACTATTAATTGACGGGCCCCTCGTTACGGAAATAACGGATGAGTGATTAGCAATTACCAGGTCATGGGCCAAACAATGCCCAACAAACCTGAAGAACGAGGAATTAGATTCAATCCGGGGGTGACCAGACATCCCTGCAGGGCCTTGGTCTTATAGGTGCCCCGCCTCCACCTCCAGAAAAGAGCATCCTGATTTGTCACCCAAGATCCAGCAAGTCCCTGGTGGTTATCCGCCAAGCAGCCTCCTCAGCAGTGACCAATTAGTAGGGAACTGCCCAGAAATTCCACCATGTGGGAATTGTGTAAAATAAGCGAATACAGCTTCCTAATGTGCTAAAGACCCAACCCCAGACCCTCCCCAACTCCAACCCTACCGTTTCCCCACCTCCCAGCCACCCACAACCCCAGCTCCTCCCCCAGAGACCCCCCCAACTCCAACCCTACCGTTTCCCCACCTCCCAGCCACCCACAACCCCAGCTCCTCCCCCAGAGACCCCCCCAACTCCAACCCTACCGTTTCCCCACCTCCCAGCCACCCACAACCCCAGCTCCTCCCCCAGAGACCCCCCCAACTCCAACCCTACCGTTTCCCCACCTCCCAGCCACCCACAACCCCAGCTCCTCCCCCAGAGACCCCCCCAACTCCAACCCTACCGTTTCCCCACCTCCCAGCCACCCACAACCCCAGCTCCTCCCCCAGAGACCCCCCCAACTCCAACCCTACCGTTTCCCCACCTCCCAGCCACCCACAACCCCAGCTCCTCCCCCAGAGACCCCCCCAACTCCAACCCTACCGTTTCCCCACCTCCCAGCCACCCACAACCCCAGCTCCTCCCCCAGAGACCCCCCCAACTCCAACCCTACCGTTTCCCCACCTCCCAGCCACCCACAACCCCAGCTCCTCCCCCAGAGACCCCCCCAACTCCAACCCTACCGTTTCCCCACCTCCCAGCCACCCACAACCCCAGCTCCTCCCCCACAGACCCCCCCCAACTCCAACCCTACCGTTTCCCCACCTCCCAGCCACCCACAACCCCAGCTCCTCCCCCAGAGACCCCCCAACTCCAACCCTACCGTTTCCCCACCTCCCAGCCACCCACAACCCCAGCTCCTCCCCCAGAGACCCCCCCAACTCCAACCCTACCGTTTCCCCACCTCCCAGCCACCCACAACCCCAGCTCCTCCCCCAGAGACCCCCCCAACTCCAACCCTACCGTTTCCCCACCTCCCAGCCACCCACAACCCCAGCTCCTCCCCCAGAGACCCCCCCAACTCCAACCCTACCGTTTCCCCACCTCCCAGCCACCCACAACCCCAGCTCCTCCCCCACAGACCCCCCCCAACTCCAACCCTACCGTTTCCCCACCTCCCAGCCACCCACAACCCCAGCTCCTCCCCCAGAGACCCCCCAACTCCAACCCTACCGTTTCCCCACCTCCCAGACACCCACAACCCCAACTCCTCCCCCACAGACCCCCACTCTCCAGCTGTTCCCCAGAGGCCCCCAAACCCCCAACTTCTCCCCAGTCCCTCCCCCAGAGGCTCCCCATTGACCCCAGCTCCTCCAAACCCCAGCTTCTCCCCAGTTCCCCAAGAGACCCCCACACCAGCTTCTCCCCAAGATACCCCAGCTCCCCCAACCCCACAGAGACTCCCCATCCCCTCCCCCAGCCATCCCCAGCGACCTCCCCACAGACAGTTTCCTCACCAATTCCCAGCTCCCTCCGACCCCCTTCTAGCCCCCTACGCTTTCCGAGACCCCCAGCCCCACCTAGTTCTATCCCTGCTGTGAGAGGGGCGGGGTCTGGTGGGTTACGGCGGGGAGGGGCTGGAAGCCAGGACACCTGGGTTCTCTCTCTGACTCTGAGAGGGCAGGGCGGGGGGTCCAGTGGGTTGGGGTGGGGGGCTGGGAGCCAGGACGCCTGGGTTTTCTCCCTGGCTCTGAGAGGGCAGGGTCCAGTGGGTTAGAGCGGGTGGGGGGGAACTAGGAGCCAGGACTCCTGGGTTCTCTGCGACACCGACCCTTGTCTCAGTCTCTCCTCCTGGTATCCCCCGACCCCCAGGGACCCCCCACAATCCCCCTCTTTCTCTCCGGGGTTCCCCCCAAGCCTCCCCTCTTCCCCCAAGAGCCCCCAGCCCCTCCCCCCACTCACACGTTCCCTCCTCCTCCGATTTTAGTTTCCTCCCAAGTTTTGGGACTTTGCTCCACTTGCATCCTGGGTAATGGAGACTCAGGGGGCGGGGCTTCCCCTACACTGGCCCTTTAAGGGCGCCCAGGACACCTGGGTTCTCTCCTGGGAGGGGAAGGAGCTGGGAGCCCGGACGCCTGGGTTCTCTCCCGGGAGGGGGCAAGGAGCCCGGACACAAAAGCGGGGACGGGTTGACCCAGGCCAGCGCCGATGGGGGGGGAAGGGCGGCCGAACTCACCCTCCCTGCGGTGCTGCCAGGGCTGGGCCGGCACCATCCCGATCCCTGCCCGGCGCGGCTCGGCCTGGCCTGGGCCCCTCCGGGCGGGGATTGGAGGCCGCGGCCCGGGGGGCGGGACCGGCCCGGCCATTGGCTGCCACACAGCCCAGCCCGGAAACCCGGCCACCAGCCGGACGCCTGGGTTCCCTCCCTGTTGTGGGGCCTGGGAGCCAGGACTCCTGGGTTCTCTCAGACACAGACGCTCCTCTGGGCCGGAAGAGAAACCGGCTGCTGCCCTGGGGAAACCGGCCCACGATGGAGCCGGGGGGCCCCCGGGGCTGCAGGTCGGGCGTGAGGGGCACCGGCAGGGCTGGGGCGGCAGGTTGGGAGTCAGAGGCCAGAGGCAGGGCTGGGGGAGCAGGGGGTTGGTCCGAGGGGGGGTTGGGTGCCAAGATGTGGGCAGCCCTGGTGTCCGGACAAATGTGCCATGGAGAACGTGGCACCTTCCCTCCCCCCTCTGGGCTGCGGTCGTGGGGGAAACCTGCCACAACAGCCAGCCTGGTACATCCCCCCTGGATCACCCCAGGGGCCCAACCAGCGTGATACGGACCCCCATCCCGGATTGTCGGGTGGCTTGACTGGTCCTGGCTTGCAGCAGGTTGAGTGCAGCACTGTCCACCAGCAGGGAGTTCCACCAGTTAATGACCTCCCAATGTCCTTGCTCCCCACCACCCCTGATACAGCCAGACCCTCCCCTCGAGCTGGGGGCAGGTTCAGATGGGATTTAGTGTCCCCTATAAGGCAATGGCTCCCCCAACGTCCTGGGTGGGGGTGCAGGTCCCAGAGGGCAGGGGGCAGTGCCTGATGTGGGGGGCGTCTTTGTTTTGAGTTCCGCCCCCATCCTAGCCCCACCCTCCGCTGGACACCCCATCCTAGAAGTCCTGTCTCCCCCCTCCACCCATCAGGCCCCTCCCCCACGCTCCCTGTATCTCACCCCCTATTTCTGCCCCCCCATCCCATGGCTTTGGGGTCCCGCGTTTCAGTCCCCGCAGAGGATGTGGGGCTCCCTACAGGAAGTGGATCCAGCCCCCGTCTCCGTCCTGCAGGGGACTGGGGGGCCCCTCGGCCCGCCCCCCGCCCCGCAGGATGTAGTTCTGTCCCGCATTGTTGTCCCACAGCTCCTGGCCCCCCACGTGGCAGCGCAGGGCGAACTCCAGGGTGCCCCCAGGGGGCAGGGGCAGGCGGAAGGCAAAGCGGTCGGAGGGGGGGCCAGCGGAGGGGCCGGCGTAGGCAGCGGGGGCCTCCCTATAGCTGGCCCAGCCGTCCCAGCTGTAGCGGACGCTGACCCGCTTCTCGTAGGCCAGGTTGAGAACCCGCAGGGTCCCCGCCACCCCCATCGCCCCGGCCCGCACCCCCTCCAGACACACGCCCTGCGCCCCCAGCCGCGCCCCGAAGTCCGGCAGCCCCAGCGGGTCCCAGAAACATGGTGCCAGCGGCAGGCGCCCCTCCAGGGGGTCCTGGGGGTCCTGGAGAAAACGGGCGGTGGGGGTGGGGATGGAGAGAAAGAAAGAAAATTAATGTCACGCTGTTCCCCACCCTGGACCCCGGTGCCCCCTGCTGGGGGGACAGAGCTAGGCACATGCCCCCCAGCTCTCATCCCCTTCCCTGCCCCCACCCTGCCTGCCCCTGCCCTCCCCAGCCCTTAGCTCTCCCCTGCCTCCAATCGCGCCCCCCGTTACCTGGAAGGGGCGCAGGGGGGCAAAGTGGCGCAGGGCATCGCGCCGGAGCTGGGTGTGGACGCGCTCAGGGACCTGGGGCAGCTCGGCCGGCCAGTAGTGCCTCACGCTGGCCAGCTCCAGACCCAGGGCGTCGGCGAAGCGCACCCGCTTGCGGGAGCCGGGGCTGCAGCTGCGGGATCCCCCACCGGGGCCCCCAGCCGGGGCGGAGCGGGCCCTGCGGCGCCGGCGCCCCCCCCCGCCTCCCATGCGGCTCTGCCGTCCGCGCGGCCGGGCCCCCCGGGCCCGCCCCTCGGCCTCGGAGTCGGAGTCGTCGCCCAGGCTGGGCCGGACTGTGCGGTAGTACGCCCGCTCGTACAGCCCCGCGATGTAGCTCAGGTTGCGCGGGATGTCGCTGGGGGGCGGGGGAGCGCGTGCCATGGGGCCTGGGGTGGAGGCCAGCTCGCTGCCCCGGGCGCCGGCTCCTTCTACCGCTGCCCCGGGCGCCGGCTCCTTCTGCCGCTGCCCCCGGGCGCCGGCTCCTTCTGCCGCTGCCCCCGGGCGCCGGCTCCTTCTACCGCTGCCCCCGGATGCTGTGTTCTTCTATTGCGCCCCCTGGGCGCCGGCTCCTTCTATCGCTCCCCACGGGCGCTGGGTTCTTCTATTGCTCCCCCCGGGCGCCGGCTCCTTCTATCGCTCCCCACGGGCGCTGGGTTCTTCTATTGCTCCCCCCGGGCGCCGGCTCCTTCTACCGCTGCCCCCGGATGCTGTGTTCTATTGCTCCCCACGGGCGCTGGGTTCTTCTATTGCTCCCCCTGGGCGCCGGCTCCTTCTATCGCTCCCCACGGGCGCTGGGTTCTTCTATTGCTCCCCCCGGGCACTGGGTTCTTCTATTGCTCCCCCCGGGCGCTGGCTCGTTCTATCGCTCCCCCCGGGCGCTGGCTCGTTCTATCGCTGCCCCCGGGCGCCGGCTCGTTCTATCGCTGCCCCCGGGCGCCGGCTCGTTCTATCGCTCCCCCCGGGCGCCGGCTCGTTCTATCGCTGCCCCCGGGCGCCGGCTCGTTCTATCGCTGCCCCCGGGCGCCGGCTCGTTCTATCGCTGCCCCCGGGCGCCGGCTCGTTCTATCGCTCTGTCCAGGCCCTGTGTTGGTCTATTGGTCTGTCAAGGTGCTGGCTTGTTCTATCGCTCTGTCTGGGAACCAGCTCATTCTGTTGCTCCATCCAGGAGCTGTACCTGTCTGTCGCTCCGTCCAGGCCTCATTCTGTCCCTCCGTCCAGGCCCTGTGTCCTTCTGTCACCCGTCCAGGCCTCCTCCTATCGCTCTTTCTGGGCCCTGGCTCGCTCTATCGCTTTATCTGGGTTTTGAGTCCTCCTAGCTCTCTGTCCATTCTACTGCTTCAACAAAGTGCTCCCTTTTTCTATCACTCCATCTGGGCTGCGTCTCATTCTATCGCTCCATTACGGCACCAGCTCAGTCTACCACTTCATCGCTGCCTTCCACATTGTTCTCTTCTAGAGAGTCCAAGTCTGTTTCTCTGTCTGGACCCCGACTTGTTCTGTTGCTCTGTCGCTATCTTCACATTCTTCCCTTCCCGAAATTCTCCTTCTCGGCCGTGTCTTGTTCTATTGCTCTGGCAGGGCGCTGGCTTATTCTACTCCTTCCTCGCTGCCTTCCACGTTCCTCCCTTCCAGAGTTTCCGAGACTACGTCTCCGTCTGGACTCTGCCTCCTTCTATCTCTCTGTTGTTGCTTTCTTGTTCCTTTTTTCTGGAGAGTCCCAATTTATCACTGCAGCCAGGCGCTGGTTTGTTCTCTCTCTCCGTCACTCCGTCTTCCAGGTTCTTCCCTTCCTGAGAGTCTGAGTGTCTCTCTCTGTCCAGGCTCTGATTCGTTCTGTCGCTTCTGCGCTGTCTCCTCTCTCCTCCTATCCTGCCGTAACTCTGCCTGCCACTTTCCTTTCCTCCAGACTCTCTCGTTCTCTCGCTCCGGCCGGGCTCTGTCTGGCTTGGTCACTGCCTCCTTTGATGTCTCCGCTGGTTCATTCTGTCTCCTTGCGATCCATCTTTCTATTGCTCTGGCTAGGAGCTGTCTCGTTCTGTCGCTCCGAGGGGGCTTCACCCTGGCTCTCTCTCTGTCTCTTTCACCTTCTTTCCTCCCGCAGACGCCCCTCCTCCCTCCCACTCTCTCCTTCTTTCAATATCCCTCCATCCCTCCTGGTCCAGGTGCACACAAAATCTGACTTGGCAATTACTGTAATGCTCAGAAACGACACATCCCCTCCAAGCACTCTCCCCTCCTTCCAATGCTCAGGGCTCCCCCTTCCCCCCCGCCCCTGGCCAGGAGGTGGGGGTGGGGTAGTTGCTCCTTCCAGACCATACGGAGTTAACCTGGCAGGAACCCAGGCGTCCGGGAGTCTAGGCCCAGCTGGGGACACCATGTACCTGAGAGGTGAAGGGTCTAAAATGTTCCAATCTGGGATCAATAATTCATGAGACAAGATGCAGCTAATGGATGCTGGGAAGCCAGCCAGGGAATGGGTGTGGGGGGGACTGAGGGGAGGCAGAGCTGGCGGGGGGCAGGGCTGGGCCAGGAGGGGGCTGCGAGTCGGGAGTGAGGGGCTCGGGGGGGGGGGCTGCGGGTCGGGAGTGAGGGGCACCGGGGGGTGGGGGGGGCGGGGCCAGGAGGGGGCTGCGGGTCGGGAGTGAGGGGCACCGGGGGCTCGGGGGGCGGGGCGGGGCCAGGAGGGGGCTGCGGGTCGGGAGTGAGGGGCACCGGGGGCTCGGGGGGCGGGGCGGGGCCAGGAGGGGGCTGCGGGTCGGGAGTGAGGGGCACCAGGGGGTGGGTGGGGGCGGGGCCAGGAGGGGGCTCGGGGGGTGGGGGCGGGGCGGGGCCGGGGGGCGCTGCGGGTCGGGAGTGAGGGGCACCGGGGGATGGGTGGGGGCGGGGCGGGGCCAGGAGGGGGCTCAGGCGGTGGGGGCGGGGCGGGGCCGGGGGGCGCTGCGGGTGGGGAGTGAGGGTCACGGGGGGGGGTGGGGGCGGGGCCAGGAGGGGGCTCGGGGGGTGGGGGCGGGGCCGGGGGGCGCTGCGGGACGGGAGTGAGGGGCACCGGGGTGGGGGTGGGGCCAGGAGGGGGCTCGGGGGGTGGGGGCGGGGCGGGGCCAGGAGGGGGCTGCGGGGCGGGAGCGAGGGGCTCGGGGGGTGGGGGCGGGGCTCGGGGGGGGCTCGGGGGGCGGGGCGGCACCGGGGGGTGGGTGGGGGCGGGGCCAGGAGGGGGCTGCGGGGCGGGAGCGAGGGGCTCGGGGGCGGGGCGGGGCTCGGAGGGGGGGCTCGGGGGGCGGGGCGGCACCGGGGGGGTGGGTGGGGGCGGGGCGAGGCCAGGAGGGGGCTCGGGGGGTGGGGGCGGGGCGGGGCCAGGAGGGGGCTGCGGGGCGGGAGCGAGGGGCTCGGGGGCGGGGCGGGAGCAGGGGCCATCACGGAGCCTGAAGAAGCCCCGCGGCCCCGGCAGCCCCAGCCCGGTGGGGGGTGCGTGGGGCGGGGACTGATTCAGGCCCGGGGCGGCCATGTTGGTTCAGCGACCTGGGGGGCGGGGGCCCAGGGGCTCAAGTTGGGGTCAAAAGGTCCGACGTGGGCGGGGCTTGCTCAGGGCGGCGGAGCCCCCCGCCAATGAGGCTGGGCCGGTTTATCCCCTCAGGGCCGCAGCCACGGGGAGGGACGTGACGAATCATGATGCTCAGCCGGTCAAGAGCGTACGCCCCGCCACTGGCCCCCGGCAGCCAATCGGAAGGCAGCGATCTCTTGACTGGCGGGACTCTTCCCCAATAGGATTCGAGCGATAGCGGACACTGGGCCAATCAGAGGTTTGGGCACGGCCCTTCCGGCGGACGGCCAATCACACGGGAGAGCTCCGTAGACGAGCGGGCGCCTTCGCCAATGGAATAGAGCGATGGTGGGCCGTCGGCCAATCAGACGCGCCCTTCAGGCCCTTCCGCCGAGCCAGCCAATGGCGTGGGGGCGAGGGGGTGGGCCCATCTCGGGCAGCCAATGAGGAGCGGCGCGCGGCGCAGCGGCCGGCCCAGCGCGGGGCAGAGTCGCAGCCGCCATGGCCTCGTCGGCGCGGGGCAGCGGGGGCGCGCGCGGGGCGGGGGAGGGGCCGGAGGCGGGCGGGGGCCCCCCCGCGCAGTACGGGAACGGGCTGGGCGGGGGGCCGGAACTGGGGGCGGGGCCCCGCGCGCGGCGGGCGGGGGGTGCGGAGGAGGAAGAGGAGGAGGAGGGGGAGCTGCTGCTGGACGGGGGGGGCCGGGCCGGGGGCGGCGCACGGGGGGGGCCCCCGCACCCGCCCCCCCCCTCCGCCTCCGCCCCCCGGGTCGGGCCTGGGGGGGGCCCCGGTGCCCACCGCCCCCCCGAGGAGCTGGAGGAGGAGGCCGGGCTGGGAGAGGGGGACCCCGGAGACCCCGCCATCGAGGACCCGGTGAGCGGGGCGGGGGAACGGGGTTTAGGGGCACGAGGAGGGGGGACGGGATCTGGGGCACGAGGAGGGGGGCACGAGGAGGGGGGAGGGATCTGGGGCACGAGGAGGGGGGCACGAGGAGGGGGGGAGGGATCTGGGGCCCGTGGGGGGAGGGGCACGAGGAGGGGGGGAGGGATCTGGGGCCCGTGGGGGGAGGGGCACGAGGAGGGGGGGAGGGATCTGGGGCCCGTGGGGGGGAGGGGCCCGAGGGGGGGGCTGCCCATGAGGGGGCAGATCTGGTCTTGGGTGGGGCTAGTTTTCAGGGGACTAAACAGGAGAGGGGGCTGTAGGGAGGAGGGGGCTGATTTGGGGCGCTGGGCTCTTTGCTGGGGGTCCTGGGTAGGATGGAGATTTGTTGGGGGCCAGGGCAGAGCTATGGGGGGAGTTGGTGGGGGAGGGTGACATGGGGGTGGCAGATGTCAACGGGGGAGTGAGGGCGGTGACTCAGGCCCCCAATCTTCCCCCCCTGCGCCCCAGGAGCTGGAGGCCATCAAAGCCCGTGTGCGGGAGATGGAGGAGGAGGCGGAGAAGCTGAAGGAGTTGCAGAACGAGGTGGAGAAGCAGATGAACATGAGCCCCCCGCCTGGCAACGGTGAGACCTCCTCGCACCCCCTGTCTGGCCCCCCATGAACCTCAGGCCCCCTGTACGTGGCGAAGTTAGGGGGCATCTGTGAACTGCACTGCCCTGAACCATCCCTGCAATATCGCCCTTGGACCATGTGGATGGTGGTGATTTCCAGACTCTAGGGGAGTCTCACTGTTCTGAATTGTATTCGTGTAGGACCTATGTAAACTGTAACCTCCCCGCCCCCCACATTCAAACTCAGACCCCCTTGGCGATTGTAAAGCCTAGAGACACATGCAAATTATGCCCCTCTGAATTTTGTTTGTGTAGTACCTACATAAATGTTCCCATCTGGTTTGCATAGGACCTATGTAAACACCGACCTCACTCATGCTGTTCTGAACCGTTTAGGTCCTACATAAACGCTACCCCTTGGATTGTTTGTGTAGGGCCTGTATAAACATCTTTGTTTATACATCTGTCCATACTAGTTATGCCAGATGCTGGTATAAATCCAATGCAGAAAGGGGGGTCTTCCCCTCTCTGTTCTGGGAAAGGGGGTGTGCCCTGGAAGAGATTTGGGGTACAGCCCCCCCTTACTAAGCCCCCTGTTCTCTCTTCACAGCTGGACCAGTCATAATGTCCCTAGAGGAAAAGATGGAGGCAGACGCTCGATCCATATACGTGGGTAATGTAAGTGGGGGAGCCATGGAGGGGCTGGGGGGATTCAAGGGACACTGTTTCTCAGCCCATTGCCCCTGCTCTTTTTCAGGTGGATTATGGGGCGACGGCTGAAGAGTTGGAGGCTCATTTCCATGGCTGCGGGTCTGTCAACCGCGTCACCATCCTGTGTGATAAATACAGTGGGCACCCCAAAGGGTGAGTGAGATTCTGGGGGGCTCGTGGAGCGGCAGGAGGAGGAGTGTGGATCATAAGGGAGAGGCTGGAGGAGAAGCTGCGGCCCTGTGGGCTGGTTTTTATGGGGGCTATGTTTTTGAGGTGTCTAATGTGGGATCCCCCCCAGGTTTGCCTACATCGAGTTCTCCGACAAGGAGTCTGTGCGCACCTCCATGGCGCTAGATGAATCCCTGTTCAGGGGGCGACAGATCAAGGTGAGCCCCACACCCTAAAACCCAGACCCCCGAATCCCGAGATTGGGCCCCTATCCTGCCCTGATCTCTAGGCTCTCTCCTGGCTTACAGGAGCTTCACCCATCACCCTGATCCCCAAGGTTCTGTCCCTGAACCCCAGCCCCACCTTCCCTTCTATAGCCTGGGTCTGAACCCCATTTCTCTCCCCTGCCCCCAAGTTCCTCATTGAGCCTTGCTGCACCCCGCTTCCCTCCCCCTGCTTGGGCCTCTCTGACCCCCCTCTTCCCCCACAGGTGATCCCCAAGCGGACCAACCGGCCCGGCATCAGCACCACAGACCGGGGCTTTCCCCGGGCCCGGTACCGAGGGCGCGGTTCTGGCTACACCAGCTCCCGGGCCCGGTTCTACAGTGGATTCAGCAGCCGAGCCCGCGGACGCTCATACAGGTCTGGGGGGCCAGGCTGCTGCGGGCAGGATGCCTGGGTTCTCTCCTGGTTCTGGGAGGGCTGTGGGGTCTAGTGGTCAGAGCAGCAGGGGCTGGGGAACCAGGACTCTTGGGTTCTATCCCCAGCTCTGGGTGGGGAGTGAGGGCTAGTGGTTAGAGCAGGGGCAAGGGGGAGGGCTGGGAGCCAGGACTCCTGGATTTTCTGCCCAGCTTGGGAGTGTAGGGGGCTAGTGATTAGAGTAGTGGGGGCTAGCAGCCAGGACTCCTGGGTGGAGTGGAGGGTGTGTGTGTGTGTTGGGGGGGGAGTGTAATGGTTAGAGCAGGAGGAGCTGGGAGCCAGGACTCCTGGGTTCTTCGGTTGTATTTCTCTTCTCCTCTCTCTTCCCCCTGGTTTATTAACTCGTTCCCTTCTTCTCTCCTCTGCAGGGGCCGGGCGAGAGCAACCTCATGGTATTCCCCTTACTAAAAAAGTGTTTTTTGGGAAAGAAAAAGAGAAAAAAAAAAAAAAAAAAGAGAAGAATGTGACAGTGTTGCAGCAGCCCCGTGGGGCGCGGCGGGGGGCGGGGGCTGGCTCGCTGAGCACAGGGCACTCCTCCTCTCTGTCCTTCTTCGCTCCCCCTTTTCCCGCCATCCCTCCGAGGGCGGCCCGCTTCCTTCCCGCTTTCTGCGCCCGGCCCCTCACTTCTCCGCCTTGGGCAGGCGGCGCTTCACTCCTCCCTTCCCCCGTCTCGTCCCCGTCCCGCCCCCCGGCGGGTGGGCCCTGGCCCTGGCGCTGCCCCCTGCCCGGCTCTCTCCTCTCCTTCGCTGCCCCTGTCCCCTTCCCTCCGTCCGGGCTGGGGCTGTTACCTGCCGTATTTCAGTGTCTTTATCTTTGCAGGTGGCTTTAGCCTGAAGGAATTGTCGAGCCGCACGGAGCTCTTGCGACCAGATTAACTATTTCGGGGGAGGGGGGCGGAGCAGGGATTGGGGGGGCCTTTCCCCTCCCCCCTTTATTTTAATTTCCAGGCTGGGGGGCGGGGGGGGCAAGGGCAGGGGGGAGAAAAAAACTTAAAAAAAAATGTTTTGAGGGTGGAAAAAAAATAAAAGATGTTTTTGGAAGAAAGAAAAGGGGGTTAAGGGTGATTTGTGAGGGGACAGGACATCTGGGTTCTCTTGTGGTGGGGGTGGGGAACCAGGACTCCTGGGTTGTTAAGGGGTGCATCTTAGCCCGGGGCAAGGGGTCCCTGGATAACCAGCCCCCCCTGCGGGGGAGGGGACCTGAGCTGCTGGCTTGCTCTGCTGTCCCTTGGTGGGAGTGGGGTTTGGAGGGTCCTAAATCTAGGCTCTTGAGTCCAGTCTGTTGGGTGTCTTCTCTTGATCACGTGACTTGGGTTGGAGGGGGTGTTTGGGGAGCGGGTGTCATATGACCAGGGTCATGGGGGGCAGGTGCTGTGGAAAGGGCCCTTGACAGTGGCGAGGGGGTGGTCTCTCAGTTGGGGGTTTGTTGGGGGTGGGGTTCTCTGGGGTCTCTGCTGATGGGGGTGGTAGCGGCCTGTGAAAGGTGCCATAGAAGAGGGAGGGTCCCAGCATGGTTGGGGGCCTCTGGAGGTTCTGGGGAGACTGGGGGGGGTGTCCTGATAAAGATGGGGAATCCCTGGGAGCATTTGGGGTCAAAGGAGGTTAGGGGGTACCCCAGAGAATGATGGGGTCTAGCAAGGTTGGGGGAGGCGCCCTGAGGCCATAGCAGGCCCCAGCAAAGGTTAGGGAGTTGTAGAGGGATGGGGGCATCCCCCTGGGGTGTCTCAGCTGTTGAGGTGGGGGCAGACAGCAGGGACAAGGGGCCTGCTGCCCCCTTCTACCATTAGACCTCATCACCCTCCCAGGGAGCCCAGATGTTTTGGCCCCCTTCCTCTGATGTCAGGGGAGATGAGGTGGGAGCCAGGCTGGTGAGGGGGGGCAGTGCAGAGGTGGTGGGAGTGGGTGTCTGGGATTTGAACCCAGGTCCCTGCCATCCTCAGTAGGAGGCTGTTATCCCACTGCCCACCACTGGAGGGTGCCCCTTGCCAGCTGGCCTGTCAGCCTGGCCCCATGTGTGGTGCTGGCATGGTGCCCGTGTGTGCTTGCATGTCTGGGCATGGGGTGGGGCATGTGCCAAGCATGGAGTTGGTGTGTTGCTGGTGTGTGTGCTGGGCACTTGGCAATGTCGTTGGCATGTTCCTCACGTGTCACGGGCCTGCTGGCGTGTTGTTGCCTGGCACAGGCCTGCCATAAGTCCAGGTGTGGCACTGGCGTGGAGTTCACATGGTCACCTGGCGAGGCGTGTTCCTGGGCCTGGCCCGCCCACACCCCTGGATGGGCCTAGCAGTGTGCGCTTGTTTGTGAGTCCTGGGGTGGTGGTGCCTCCCTGAGCGGGCTGAGAACCCAGGAGTCCTGGGTCCCCTCCGCCTCCCAACCACGAGCCCCCACTCCCGTCCCAGAAGTGGGAAAGAACCCAAGTGTCCTGGTTCCCAGCCTCTCCTGCTCTAACCACTAGACCTCACTCCCCTCCCCCATGGCTCCCAGATGCCCCCCTGCTCTAACCACTGGAGCCCACAGCCTGGCCTCTTACTCCCCTCCTGTTTACAGACTCTCTTCCCGCCCCGCCCAGCATAGCCCCTTCCCAACTAATCCCCCCAACAGCCCCTCCGTCCCCTCCCTACCTTTCTTAGGGAATAGAATATGGGGGGAGGGGGTTGCTGGTTTTGATCTGGCCCCGGAGGGGCAGGCTGACTGCTGGGGGGGAGGGGAGGCATGCGTGCACAGCCTTCCCCCCACCCAAGGAACAGAGACAATTGGCTTTTTTCATTGATTTATTATTTACAAACATAGAAAAAATCTTTCCTGAGAGAACAGGTCACCCCATGGGCTCCCTGGAGAGGGGCTGCGGGTTGGGAGTGAGGGGCACCGGCAGGGCTGTGAAGTGGGGGTACAGGGGCTGGGGAGTCGTCAGCGGACGGGGACCATCCCCTTTGCTGAGCTTTACCCAGACTCCTCTGCTTCCTGTCGCCTTGGCCAGTCTCCTGTAATCCTCTGCTTGGCATTGGCCATTCTCCCATGATCCTCTGCTCCCTGCTGGTGTTGGCTGACCCCCCTCGCTGCTGTCCCGTCTCCGGGTGGGGGGGTGTTCCTCTTGTGCTGCCCAACTGTGCCCAACTTGTGCTGCCCAATGTCTTTGGCATTGCTCTGACCCCCCCAAGCAACTCTGGGGTCCCTGGGGCTGTGGGGGTGAGGTCCATCCCCCTCCATGAGTCCAGACCTGAACCATCAATGATAGGAAGATTCCCCTCTATGAAGTGGGTCAGGGCTTTGCAGGGTGAGAGTTAGACTGGGGCAGAGGTCACAGGGCAAGGCTCAAGGGGCTTTTTGGTTGGGGGGCCAGGCCAGGAGGGGGTGCCCTTGGGTGGAATCAAGAGCGAAGGTAACGGGGCACCCAGGTCAAAGAGGGGCGGAGGGCAAAGGGGAAGGTCAGTTGTGGAAGGCTAAAGGTCAAAGGGCAAGGGTCACAGTGTCATGGCTTAGGGGAAACAAGCCAGGGGTCAGAGGTTGCAGTAGGCCATTGGATCTGGGAGGGCCTTGGGCTAGGGTCAGAGGTCACAATTGGTTTGGGTAGGGCTTTTGGGGTCAGAGGTCACATGGGGATAATTTGCTAGGAGGCTTTGGGACTATGTCAGAGGTCAGGTAGAGGCACAGAGGATCCTGGGGAGGGGGGTCAGAGGTCATACAGGGCTAATGGGCAGGGGGTCAGAGGTCATGGGTTTCATTGGCACAGAGGACCCTGGGGAGGGGGTCAGAGGTCACCCAAGGATCGTTGGGGTCAGAGGTCCCGGGGGTCAGGAGGGCGCCAGGGTGCTGAGCAGGCTGGTGAAGCCCTGGGCCCGCCGGGAGAGCTCGGCCAGGCGCTCCCGGAGCAGGCGGGCAGCGGGGGGTGAGGGGTAGCTCAGTGCCGCCCCCTTGACTGACAGCACGGCCCCCTTGAGGGCCTGGCACAGGGCGCCGGCAGCTGCCCCCACCCGGGCCCGCAGGGGGGCCGAGGCCGCCTGACGCGCCAGCGTGTCGCCCACGAAGACCAGCTTGTGCGCCGTGACGAGCACAAAGCGCCCGTGGGGCACGAAGACGCCCGGCGGCTGGTTGGCCCCGGCGCTGGCCAGCAGGGCCTCCGTGGCCGCCAGGAGGGTGGCACAGTGTGTCCGGCACTGGCCCGCGTAGAACTGCAACAGCTGGGCGTCCTCAGGGCTGGGGGGCACCTGGGGGGCAGGGGAGGGAGGGTGTCAGTGCTAGAAGGGGTCATTCCTGCCCCAGGCTGGGGAGAAGGGGGCGGGAAGGACCCAGGAGTCCGGGAGGGACCCCCTGTTCCAGGAGATGAGACCAAGGAATCCAGGGAATCTTGACGCCCCCCATTCACCCACCCACCATCCAGGAAGGACTCCACCCTTCTGAAAATGGGACCCAGGCACCCGGGACAGCTTGATCCCCATCCACCACCAGGGAAAGGGACCCAAGCATCCGGGAAGGGACCACTCCTACCTCCTCCTCCAGCAAAATGGGGGTCTCTGGTTGGAGTCTGGGGCCGCTCACCTCCTCTGGGGGGTCACGGTCTGTAGCCGGGGGCTGTAGCCTGTCTGTCCCCTGGAGGAGGTAGAGGTCAGATTTGGGGGCAGGGTCGATGCTGGGGTCAGAGGTCAGTGATTGTGGGACAGGGTTGACATGAGGGGTCAGGGAATGCAGTGTCCGATTGGCGTTTGGGGCAGGCTCTGAGGTTGAGGTCAGAGGTGAGGGACCCTGGAGCTTTGTTGGCTTTGGGGTCAAGGTCAGAGGTCAGTGACCTGGAGTCAGAGGTTGGGGGCTGGGGTCAGAGGTCAGGGTGGCATTAGGGTAAGAGGTTATTGGACAGAAAGCTGGGATGAAGCAGAGGTCACAGGTCAGGGATTGGGTAGCTAGGCGCAGGCTGGCATTGGGGCCAGTGATCAGGTAGCCAGGATTGGGTTGGAATCAGGACCAGGGTCAGAGGTCAGGGATCGGATAGCTGGGATCGGGTTGGTGTTAGGGGTCAGAGGTCAGGGAGTGGGTAGCCAGGCTTGGGTTAGTGTTAGGGGTCAGAGGTCAGGGCTCGGGTTGGTTTTAGGGCTCAGAGGTCAGGGCTCAGGTAGCCGGGCTCGGGTTGGCGTCAGGGCTCGGGTAGTCGGGCTCGGGTTGGCATTAGGGCTCAGAGGTCAGGGCTCAGGTAGCCGGGCTCGGGTTGGCATTAGGGCTCAGAGGTCAGGGCTCAGGTAGCCGGGCTCGGGTTGGCGTTAGGGCTCAGAGGTCAGGGCTCAGGTAGCCGGGCTTGGGGGGCGGGGGCACCCCCGGCTCACCTTGAGGTGGACGTAGTCGTATTCCTCTGCCAGCCGGATCCCCTCGTAGTCGCTGTGCCCATCCCCCGCCCCCTCATCCAGCCCCCCAGCCAGTCCCCCAAGCCGGGGCGGGGGCGGAGGCAGGGGACGGTCCTGGATGCTGCCCTTCCGGGGGGCACCAGGCGAGGGCAGAGCCGGCAGGGGGCGGCGCGAGAGGCTCTCGGCTGAGGGCAGCCGGGGGCGCCCGCCCACGCCCCCCGTCTCACCCAGGCTCAGCCCCCCCAGGGCCGCCTCTGGCGGGGGAGGCCCTGGCAGGTCGTACTCCCCCCCCAGCAGCTCCTCAGGTGACTCATAGAGGTTGAGCAGGGCGGACGCCCGGCGCAGGTTGGATGGGGTGGCGTAGATGGGGGCCGGCTCTTCCTCCCATCCCTCCTCCTCCTCCTCCTCCTCCTGGCCCAGGGGGGGCACGGCTGGGGGGGGCACGTTGTAGGGGTCGGTGTCCGGCGCTGCCTGCTTGGGGAAGGGCGTGGGGGTGTCATAAGTATCAGACAGGGCAGCGTCCCGCGGGAGGGAGCAGGGGACGTCGTAGACCTGGGGTTCGGGGGGAAAAGAAAGTGAATCAAGGCTCAGACACTGGTCCCCCCCATCTCCCCGCCCCCTTCCCCTCCCCCCACCAGCCCCCATTCTCACCTCACTGGGGTCCCTGTCTCTCCGGGTGGCACGGGGCACCTTGTAGATATCATCACAGGTGGTCGGGCACGGCCAGGCGGGTGGGGGCACCACGTACACCTGGGGGGGCCAGAGAGGGGTCAGGGTCCAGACACCTGGGTTCTCAGGCTGAGCTGTGGGTGATGGGGATGGGGAGTGGTACGGGGGATCCCCAGGGGTGATTGTGTTGGAGGACCTCTAAAGCCTGGGTTTCTTGGCTGGATGGGGGAAGGGAGGCGGTGGTGGGAGATCCCGGACCCCTGGGTTCTCACCTCCTGCTGTTCCTCCTTCTGCCCTGCCCTGCTCCTCCTCTGGCCCCGGGGTGGGTTGTAGAGGGTGGATGGTGCGCTCTCCTTGTGGGGCGCCGGGGAGAGGTCGGGGGGCCTCGGCTTGGGCAGGATGCGGACGCGGTTGGCCGGGACGATGCCCTGCTGCCCATGCAGCGAGCAGAGGTGCCAGCCGGCCAGGCCAGGCACCTTGGGCTGCAGCACCAGCATCAGGTCCCCCCGGCGGAAGGAGAGCTCCTCTGGGCACTCAGCCACATTGTCGAACAGCGCTCGGGCCAGCTGGGCCTGGGGGCAGAGGGAGCAGTGAACCCTCAGGGACCGCTGGGAGAGAGACCGGGGACCCCCAGGGACAGCCGGGAGAGAAGCCGGAGACCTCCAGGGACGGCTGGGAGAGAGGCCGGGGACCCCCAGGGAGCCGGGAGAGAGGCCAGGGACCCCCAGGGCTGGCTAGGAGAGAGACCGGGGACCTCGAGGCCTGCCGGAAGAGAGTTTGGGACCCCCAGGGCTGGCTGGGCCTGTGTGCAGAGGGACCAGTACTCCCAGTGCTGCTTGGTGGCAGACCAGTATCCCCCAGTACAGGGCTCATTTCCCCCAGTCGGTGTGGCAGAGACAACCCCCCACCCCCTGCAAATTCCCAGCCAACCCATTCCAGGTCAGGGTGAAAATGGGAAGGCTGTAACCCCAAGCTTCAATCTACTTACAGACATGGTGCTTCCAGGGAGGGGTCTTGTGTTGGAAGAGACAGATGGGAAAAGGAAGGAAGGAAGGAAGGAAGGTGGGGTGATAGGAGAAAGCAAAGGGAGTGAACTTGGGAAAGGGTGTGAATGATGAAGAAAAGAGTGTGAAATGAAAGAAAGACAATCACAGCTTTCCTCTAAACTGTAAATTAAGGCCTAGATTATACGTTGGAGTTTATAGATTTGTTTAGTTCTTTCTGCTGTGGAATGGGGGGCATATGGGGATGGAGAGAGAGAGAAAGAAAGAGATAGAGAGAGAATCACAATTTTCTTGTAAACTTTTGTCAAAGTATCATTTCAAAGTGTCCCAGTTCCTTATAGGTCCCTCAGTCTTTCTTCCATGAGTTTTGGAGGCCAAACAAACAAGCCCAATACTTTGAGCCTAAGTAGTTTCCAGCCAACTCAGCAAATCCGTTGGGTTTCCCCTCGGATCCAAACACGACTCTTTTCAAAAAGTCCAGACGTGGAAGAGCAAAATCCCAGTCATTTTCCAGAGGATCGAGGAGTCTTTTCTGCTCTGCAAACAGCTTCTTTGGTCAGCAAAATACATCCAGCGAGCACAGACACATGCAGAGAGGCCTGGCTGCTTTCATGGTGCGTGGAGGGAGGCACGCAAGGAGGTTCAACAAGTTAGGACAAAATCCTATTTTGCAAGAACAGGACTGAGTTGCAACCAGAAAGCAAAGGGCAGGCATTTCCAGAGGGTCCTCCCCAAAGCTCAGAGTATCCAAGATTGGGGTTTTGCAGACCTGGGCAATCCAGGAAAGCTTGCAAACCTTTGCGTAATCTTGCCAGCGAAAAATCCAGACAATTTTTTGCAAAATAATCTTGCAACTGTGTAGAAATCTTGCGACCTTTCCCCCAAATTTAGACCATTTTCCTGAGCCAAAGGAGCCAGAAATGTGGCACCATTCCAAACTCCAGAATTCTCGCAAGCATCAACACTCCTGCTTTTGCAAACGTTCCCAAATCAAGACGATTTTTGGAAAGCTCAAAATTTCCGCCCTTTTTTGCAAGTTTGGATAACCAGAAATGCCATGAAATATCCCTCAAAATATACTGGTTTTGCAAATCCAGATTTTTTTTAACAAGTTCAAATCTCCAGAAAAATCACAGACTCCCTACAAATCTAGACAAGTCTTTTTCCCCACAATGAAAGAAAAAAATAATCTAACTCTCAAAAAACTCCAGAACCCTCACCAAAATCGCGTCCTTAAATCCTGAATCTCCTTCCACAGAAGAAGTGGTGCATATTCACAAATCCAGAAATGTTGCAAACTTTCTACGCAAAGCTAGCAAAAAAATCATTATCTTGGGGTGGAAATTGCTGAGAAATTCTGCTAATTAATGTATCAAAAATTCCAGAAATTAGGCAAATGCAGAAATCCAGAATGTTTTTAATCCACAGGGAAAACTGTGGCAACTTTAAAGTGCGGAAAACAATCCCTCTCTCACACACAGAGTTAATTTTTTTTTGCAACTTCCAAGAAAATTGAAATAATTCCCCCACTACCTCAAAATTCAAACCCCGTCATTTGCTTCGGCATCTCCTCCAACCCCAGATTTTGCACCATGCCACGAATGATGCCGGCGCCGAGCCAGCCAGATGGCAAACGCACCGGAACCAAAAGAGCACAACGTCCAAATGCCAATTGGCAAAGGTCAAAATCCAGAAAAATATAGTGTGCCCCAAAATAGCCCCCTTCCAGACTAGGGTTGTTTTTTTTTTGCAGAAACAGATAGAGAGATAGATAGAGGGGGTGGATGGGGATAGATAGATAGATAGTGTGCAAGGGGTTTGAGGATGAGATAGATAAGGTCTTTTGCTGAATGTGTAGAAGAAAGAAAGAAAGAAAGAAAGAAAGAAAGAAAGAAAGAAAGAAAGAAAGAAAGAAAGAAAGAAAGAAAGAAAGTAAGCCAAACTCCTCCCTTTGAGTTCCCAAGAAATCTCTGAGCTCAGCAGCCAGCGGCTCTCTTGGGAGTTTGCTTCTTCCCCAACCCCATAATCAGGGGCTTTGCCCAGCAGCTGAAGCCAAACCCGGGCTCTGGGCTGGGCGCCCGCTGGCCCCCTGGGCTGTACTTTGCCTGGGAGGGGCTGCAGCTGGCTCTGAGCTGGGGAGGGAGGGAAGGGGGGGAAGGAGGGAGAGAAAAACAAGGAATGGAGAGAAGAAAAGGGGAAGGGGGAATGAAGCAGGGAGGAAGGAGGGAGAGAAGAAAAGGGGAAGGGGGAATGAAGCAGGGAGGAAGGAGGGAGAGAAGAAAAGGGGAAGGGGGAATGAAGCAGGGAGGAAGGAGGGAGAGAAGAAAAGGGGAAGGGGGAATGAAGCAGGGAGGAAGGAGGGAGAGAAGAAAAGGGGAAGGGGGAATGAAGCAGGGAGGAAGGAGGGAGAGAAGAAAAGGGGAAGGGGGAATGAAGCAGGGAGGAAGGAGGGAGAGAAGAAAAGGGGAAGGGGGAATGAAGCAGGGAGGGAGGATAAAAGAAGAGAACGAAACAAAGAGGAAAACAAACGCCCCAGCGAGAGGCTCAGCGGCTCTTCCCGGTCGTTGCCTCCTTCCCCCTCCAGAGCCCGGGGCGCGGCTCCCTCACTCGCTTGTTCCCCCGAAACTTTCCCTCCCCCGGTTCATCCTCCTTCCGCCGCGGCCGGGGCAGCCCGTCCCGTCCCGCTTGTTCTCCCGCAGCTCTCCGCTCGCTCGCTCGGCCACGGGCTGCTGCCCCAGGCGGGGGATCGGCCCCTTCCCTCCTCCCCGCCTCCTTGCTTCCCTTCTTCCCTCCCTCCCTCCCCCTTCTTTCCTTCCCTCCTCCCCCCCTCCTTGCTTCCCTTCTTCCCTCCCTCCCTCCCCCTTCCTTCCTTCCCTCCTCCCCCCCTCCTTGCTTCCCTTCTTCCCTCCCTCCCTCCCCCTTCCTTCCTTCCCTCCTCCCCCCTCCTTGCTTCCCTTCTTCCCTCCCTCCCTCCCCCTTCCTTCCTTCCCTCCTCCCCCCCTCCTTGCTTCCCTTCTTCCCTCCCTCCCTCCCCCTTCCTTCCTTCCCTCCTCCCCCCCTCCTTGCTTCCCTTCTTCCCTCCCTCCCTCCCCCTTCCTTCCTTCCCTCCTCCCCCCCTCCTTTCCTCCTGCTGCCTCCCCCTTCTCCTCCAGCCCCGCTGGAAGCTGGCCCAGCTGGTCTCTCTCCTCCTCTGTCGCTTTCCCCTTCTCTCTCTTCCCTGCTGGGAAACCCGAGTCCCCACCCCCAGGGCTGGCCGGGCGCCGAGGCAGAGGGAGGAGGAGGGAGGGAGCCAGGGATTGAATTACTACCCATCCCCCCAACCCCAGCCCTCCCTCCTCCCCGGTCCCAGCGGCACCGCCTGCCCGGGCACCAGGGAGGGGCAACGCCCGCCCCCCAGCGCCCTCGCGGGAGCTGACTCCCCCTGCCAAGATGGGGACTAGGGTGACCAGACAGCAAGTGTGAAAAATCCGGACGGGCGAGGGGGTAATAGGCGCCTATATCAGAAAAAGACCCCAAAATCGGGACTGTCCCTATACAATTGGGACATCTGGTCACCCTAATGGGGACTGGCAGGAAAGAGAACCCAGGCGTCCTGGCTCCCAGCCCCGCCTGCTCTGACCCACCAGCCTAGGGTGACCAGATGTCCCGATTTTATAGGGACAGTCCCGATATTTGCGGCTTTTTCTTATACAGGCTCCTATTACCCCCCACCGCCGTCCCGATTTTTCACACTTGCTGTCTGGTCACCCAACAGCAGCCCCCACTCCCTTCCCAGAGCTGGGGATAGAACCCAGGAGTCCTGGCTCCCAGTCCCCCCCTGCTCTAACCACTAGCCCCCACTCCCTTCCCAGAGCCAGGGAGAGAACCCAGGAGTCCTGGCTCCCAGTCCCCCTGCTCTAACCACTAGCCCCCACTCCCTTCCCAGAGCCAGGGAGAGAACCCAGGAGTCCTGGCTCCCAGTCCCCCCCTGCTCTAACCACTAGCCCCCACTCCCTTCCCAGAGCCAGGGAGAGAACCCAGGAGTCCTGGCTCCCAGTTCCCCTGCTCTAACCACTAGCCCCCACTCCCTTCCCAGAGCTGGGGAGAGAACCCAGGAGTCCTGGCTCCTCATCTTTACTCCTCATTCACCCTGGTGTCTCCCCTCCAAGCCACAAAGCAACCTGTGGGGAGTGCTGCTGAGTTAGCCCCAGGGGTTGGGCGAGGGGCTTCAGCCCCACACCCGAGGGGAGGGGGGTGAACCCAGCCCAGTGCTATTAACTATGCCGGGGGGGGGGCAGGCCTCATGATTAGCAACCCCTATACAGGGAGCCCCCACAGCCTGCCCCATGGAAACTGAGGCACACAGGGGCATGTGAATGAAACCCAGCAGTCCTGGTTCCCAGCCCCCTCCCCACCTTGCTCTAGCCACTAGACCCTGCTCCCCACCCAGGTTTGGACATTAACCATTCCTTTATCTCTGGGCCTGAGTGGGGTGGGATTCACAGCTGGAGGCCACCTTACTGCCTGTCATGGAGTATGGGTGAGTCAGGGCCCTGCACCCCCACTTCCTGTGATTCCCTGTGACTCTCAGCCAGCCAGTAACACAGAGGGTTTATTAGCCGACAGGAACACAGACCCAAAGCGTGCTTGTCGGTACAGACAACAGGACCCCTCAGTCAGGTCCACCTTGGGGGGTAGGGATCCCAGACCCCAGTTCTGGGCCTCCCTCTGTCTCCCCAGCCAGCTCCAAACTGAACCCCCCTCCAGCCCCTCCTCTGGCCTTTAGTCTGGGCCACCTGATCTCTGTGTTCTCCAACCCCTTCAGCGGCACCTTGCGGGGGGGGGGGGGGCCCAGGCCATCAGTGGCCAGGAGACGGGGTGTCGGCCATTCTCTGTGCGGACAGCATCACACTGGCCCTCTAGGGCTCTGCAACAATCACACCCCCTTATCCCACCCCCGAGATACTTCAGAACTGCATAGGGGAAACTGAGGCACACACACCGCATTCAGAGAAAACATTAAGAACATTCCCACTTCATCACACTGCCTCACTCCCAGCCACTTCTTGGAGCCCTGGCCCCCCTGCCCATAGCCCTGCTGGTGCCCCTCACTCTCCCTGACTCGCAGCCCCTGCTAGCCCAGCTCTGCCCGCCCCACCTCCCTGCCGGAGCCCCTCACTCCTGACCCGCAGCCCCTGCTAGCCCAGCTCTGCCCGCCCCACCACCCTGCCAGAGCCCCTCACTCCTGACCCGCAGCCCCTGCTAGCCCCCCCCGCCCCCCCAGCTCTGCTGGTGCCCCTCACTCCTGTCCTGCAGCCCCTGGTAGCCCAGCCCTGCCCCCCCGCCCCGCTGGTGCCCCTCACTCCCAACCCGCAGGCCCTGCCAGCCCGCCCTGGGCGCTGGGCTGTTTGTGTTGCTATGGGCACTGCTTTGTTGTGGCTTGGGATCAGAGCCGCCCGCGCGGGGTGACTCCCCAGAATCCTATGCAAATCCGTCTGCCCACAGAAACCTGCTCCCAAACAATCCCTGTGTTCCCCAGAGACCGGACCCCGCCCCCTCCCCCATGGGGCTAGCACCCCCCCCAGCTGTGGGCTGCCCTTAGGAGGGGCTAGCAGTCCCAGGGGTGGCCTGGGGGTCCCAGGGAGGGGGCTGGGGGGGGTCTAGAGGTCCCGGGGGGGGGCCTGGGAGACTTGGGGAGGGGGCTGGGGGGTCTCTGGGGGTGGAATATATCAGGGAAAGACCTGAATTAATGCCCTTAATATGGTATGTCACTGTACGGGCAGGCTGGTTGCCAGGACTCCTGGGTTCTCTCCCAGCTGTGGCTGAGGTTTCTTCATCTGAGTCTCACTATTGTGACCCCACCGAGCATTAAACATCCTGACTGATTTCTGCTGCAATCCAGTCAGAGAGAATCGGGGCCGGGCTCTTCCCCCTCCCCCGCAGAGCTGGGCCCTGAGTCCCTTGGCCAAACTACGCTGACGCCAGCCCAGGACTCCAGCAGCTGGTGATTGAAGACAGGGCAGCTCATTCCAGGCTTTCTGGGCTGGGCAACCCCTAGTGACGGCGCTGCCGGTGCCCCTCACTCCCGAACCGCAGCCCCCTGCCAGCCCAGCCCTGCCCCCCGCCCAGCTCTGCCGGTGCCCCTCACTCCCGACCCGCAGCCCCCTGCCAGCCCAGCCCTGCCCCCTGCCCAGCTCTGCCGGTGCCCCTCACTCCCGACCCGCAGCCCCCTGCCAGCCAAGCCCGGCCCCCCCGCCCCACCTGTGCTTCCCATTCCCAAGCCCCGCATGGGGTGCCATGGGATTGTGAGGGCTGGAAATTACCCTGATCCGAAGTGAACATCCAGGAAAAAACATTTGCATTGCTGATACGATGGAAATTTGCCCGCTATAAAAGAGGGGCTCCCAGCACGGGCAGGTGGCAGGCGGCAGAGGAGAGCGGGCATGGCTGAGACGCTGCTGGTAAGAGCCCGGACACCTGGGTTCCGTCCCCAGCTCTGGCAGGGGAGTGGGGTTGAGGGGTCCGAGCGGGGAGTGGTTCTGGGCCAGGACCCTGGGTTTCACCTAGGCCTTGTCCTCCAGCCAGGCCCTCTGGCACTGTGGCCCAGGACAGAGCATGGCCCCCAAGGGCCCTTCCTGGGCAGGGGGGCTGGGCCCCGCCCAGGAGACCCTCACGCTCTGCGGCCCATGGAAGGGACAAGCTTGGGGTGTGCGGGTGACAACGGCTCGACAAATAGCAGGGACTTCCGCTGGCTAATGCCGTGCACGGACTTGGGTCTGTTACCTTCGCTTGCTGGCTCCCGGGGGTACCCATTAGGAGGGGCCAGCCACCCGTCCCCACTTACCCCTTCCCTCCATTCCTCTGTGCTCCCCCCGTCCATCCCCATGTACTCCTGCCATCCCTCCATCCCGCCCTCTGTCCCTCCATCCCTCCGTCCCCATGTACCCCTGCCATCCCTCCCTCTGTCCCTCCATCCCTCCGTCCCCATGTACCCCTGCCATCCCTCCATCCCTCCCTCTGTCCCTCCATCCCTCCATCCCCATGTACCCCTGCCATCCCTCCATCCCTCCCTCTGTCCCTCCATCCCTCCGTCCCCATGTACCCCTGCCATCCCTCCCTCTGTCCCTCCATCCCTCCGTCCCCATGTACCCCTGCCATCCCTCCATCCCTCCCTCTGTCCCTCCATCCCTCCATCCCCATGTACCCCTGCTATCCCTCCATCCCTCCCTCTGTCCCTCCATCCCTCCCTCTGTCCCTCCATCCCTCCGTCCCCATGTACCCCTGCCATCCCTCCATCCCTCCCTCTGTCCCTCCATCCCTCCATCCCCATGTACCCCTGCCATCCCTCCATCCCTCCCTCTGTCCCTCCATCCCGCCCTCTGTCCCTCCATCCCTCCGTCCCCATGTACCCCTGCCATCCCTCCCTCTGTCCCTCCATCCCTCCATCCCCATGTACCCCTGCCATCCCTCCATCCCTCCCTCTGTCCCTCCATCCCTCCATCTCCATGTACCCCTGCCATCCCTCCATCCCTCCCTCTGTCCCTCCATCCCTCCCTCTGTCCCTCCATCCCTCCGTCCCCATGTACCCCTGCCATCCCTCCATCCCTCCATCCCTCCCTCTGTCCCTCCATCCCCATGTACCCCTGCCATCCCTCCATCCCTCCCTCTGTCCCTCCATCCCTCCCTCTGTCCCTCCATCCCTCCGTCCCCATGTACCCCTGCCATCCCTCCATCCCTCTGTCTGTCCCTCCATCCCTCCCTCTGTCCCTCCATCCCTCCGTCCCCATGTACCCCTGCCATCCCTCCATCCCTCCCTCTGTCCCTCCATCCCTCCGTCCCCATGTACCCCTGCCATCCCTCCGTCTGTCCCTCCATCCATCCCTCCATCCCTCCCTCTGTCCCTCCATTCCTCCGTCCCCATGTACCCCTGCCATCCCTCCATCCCTCTGTCTGTCCCTCCATCCATCCCTCCATCCCTCCCTCTGCCCCTCCCTCCATCCCTCCCTCTGTCCCACCATCCCTCCGTCCCCATGTACCCCTGCCATCCCTCCGTCCATCCCTCCGTCCATCCCTCTGTCCGACGCTCTCTCTCGCCCCCCGCAGGCCGTGCTGTTGGTGGTGCTCAGGGTGGCGTCCCTGGGCGGGGCCCAGCGATGTCTGGGCGACACCGAGTGCTGTGAGCTGGGGGAGCTGGAGAAGGCCGGGGTGTGGCTGAGCGAGGGGCGCTCCCAGGAGCCCCAGAGCTGTCACTTCATCTCCCAGCCCACCCGCCAGGGGGAGGAGCCCCAGTGCCAGGGGCGGTCCCATGGGCCCCCCAACACCCGCTCCATCGCACCCTGGAGATACCGGTAAGAGTGACCCCAATATCCAACCCCCACCCTTCTGTACCCCAATATCCGGCCCTGCCCCACCCCTCACCTGTTACCCAGCCCCCACCCTCTGTACCCCAATATACGGCCCTGACCCTCAACCCTCATCCCGATACACAGCCCCCTGCTGCTCTGTACCCCAATACACAGCCCTGACCCTGGCCCCCCACCCTGACATGAATCAACTGACCCTGCTTCTGACCCCCACCCCCTGTGCTTCCAGTCTTGGGCCTAGGATCTCTCTGCATCCCCATCTCGCTCGGTCCCGGACCGTGTCCCAGTCTCCCCCCCTCGGTCCCAGTCTCCCCCCTTCAGTCCCAGTCTCCCCCCCTCGGTCCCAGTCTCCCCCAACCTTGGTCCCAGTCTCTCTCCCCTCGGTCCCGGTCTCCCCCCCTCAGTCCCAGTCTCTCCCCCCTCGGTCCCAGTCTCTCCCCCCCCGGTCCCAGTCTCTCCCCCCTCGGTCCCAGTCTCTCCCCCCTCGGTCCCAGTCTCCCCTCCTCGGTCCCAGTCTCTCCCCCCTCGGTCCCAGTCTCTCCCCCCCCGGTCCCAGTCTCTCCCCCCTCGGTCCCGGTCTCCCCCCCTCAGTCCCAGTCTCCCCCCCTCAGTCCCAGTCTCTCCCCCCTCAGTCCCAGTCTCTCTCCCCTCGGTCCCAGTCTCTCCCCCCTCGGTCCCGGTCTCTCCCCCCTCGGTCCCAGTCTCCCCCCCCCTCGGTCCCAGTCTCCCCCCCCTTCAGTCCCAGTCTCCCCACTTCAGTCCCAGTCTCTCCCCCCCCGGTCCCAGTCTCTCCCCCCTCGGTCCCAGTCTCCCCCCTTCAGTCCCAGTCTCCCCCCCCCTCGGTCCCAGTCTCCCCCCTCAGTCCCAGTCTCCCCCCCCCTCGGTCCCAGTCTCCCCCCTCAGTCCCAGTCTCTCCCCCCCTCGGTCCTAATCTCTCTTCCCCCCTTCGGTCCCAGTCTCCCCCCCTCGGTCCCGGTCTCCCCCCTCGGTCCCGGTCTCCCCCCCTCGGTCCCAGTCTCCCCCCTCGGTCCCGGTCTCCCCCCCCGGTCCCAGTCTCTCTCCCCTCGGTCCCAGTCTCCCCCCCCGGTCCCAGTCTCCCCCCTCGGTCCCGGTCTCCCCCCCCGGTCCCAGTCTCTCCCCCCCTCGGTCCCAGTCTCTCCCCTCGGTCCCGGTCTCTCCCCCCCTCGGTCCCAGTCTCTCCCCCCCTCGGTCCCAGTCTCTCTCCCCTCGGTCCCGGTCTCCCCCCTCGGTCCCAGTCTCTCCCCCCCTCGGTCCCAGTCTCCCCCCCCGGTCCCGGTCTCTCCCCCCCTCGGTCCCAGTCTCTCCCCCCCCGGTCCCAGTCTCTCTCCCCTCGGTCCCGGTCTCCCCCCCCGGTCCCAGTCTCCCCCCCCGGTCCCAGTCTCTCTCTCTCTCTCCGCAGGGAGGACTGTGACAGCACCCGATTCCCGCGGCGCCTGGTCCAGGCCGAGTGCCTCTGCCCGCACTGCGTGTCGCTGGCCCCCCCGCACCACCGGGACCGCCGGGGCAACTCGGTGCGGGTCAACGCCAGCACCGCGGTCTATTACCGGCGCCCCTGTCCTGGCCGGCCCGGCGCCTACTTCCTGGAGCCCCAGCTGTACCCCGTGGCCGTGGCCTGCGTCTGTGTCGTGCCGCAGTTCTGAGCCGCAGCGGGACCCCGGTGGGGTGTGGGACGCGCTGCAGGACCCTGGGGGCAGAGGGATGCGGAGACCCATGGGGCCGTAATGGGGTGGGGGTCACTCACGGGGCTGAGGGACCCAGGGGAAAAGGGAGAAACCCATTGGGAAAATCCAGGGGGCTTGGGGGCACAGAGGACCCTACTGAGGTGGGGGAACCCCAGGGGGCCTGGGGCAGGTGGCAGAGAAGGCCCGGGGGGCCAGTGGAGGAGGGGGCGACCCTGGGAATGGACCCAGCAGCCATGGGGAAGAGGCACCCTCAGGGCTGAGTTTTGGGGTGCGCCTGGGTACAGTGTCGGAGGGTCCCTGGCTCTCATTTTAGGGGGCTCAGAAGAGAGCGGTGTTTGGGGATGAATTTCAGTCTGATTTTGGAGGCTGTCTGGGTCTAGTTTGGGGGCACCCATGGGGCAGTTGGGGGGGCAAATCTAATGCCCATTTTTGGGGTGTCTATGGGGTGACCCCAGAGCTCAGTCGGGAGGCTGGGCAGCCTGCGTTTTAGAGCTGAACTGGGGGGCTGGTTTGGGGTGAATGTGAGCGGAGGTGGGGGTGAATCTGGCTGTAATTTAGGGTTTACCTCCGGCTGAATTTTGTGTGGAGGGAACTAGAATTCCTGCCAGCCCCCCCTTCATTTTGGGGGGGCCGAGACGACCCTCCCCCAAAAAACCTGCTGTTACATTGGTCCCCGTTTAATCTCTTGACGGTGTTGAGAAGCTAAAGACCTTGGTTTTTACGGGCAATAAAAGTTTTACAATGATCATAATTGGTGTGAAATTGCGGGGGGGGGGATGATTATTGAGGTCCCCAAACACAGCGCCCCCCGCTGGTAGAGGCTGGAGTAGCCGGGAGCTCTCACCCCAGCCAGTGTCCCCACCCTGCTCCCCACGGCGCCCCCTGCTGGCAAAGGCCGGGGCTGGCATATCCCGGAGCTGGAGAATGGACCCAATTCAGAGCCCCCAACAATCAGCCCCCTTGTTCCCCACGTACCAGCTGCTCCCAGCCCCATGGGACAAGCCGCCTTTGTCCAGTGCCAAAGGGCAGCTGGGCAGACCCGTCCTGCAGTCGGGGGGAGGATATGGGGGGAGCTGGAGGATGGCTGGGGACAGACGGTCCCCGGGGCTCAGCCTTCACTTTCTGGGGCTTCTTCCTCCTTTTCAACCCTTCCACACTCCCCCTTTCATTCGCCTGGCGTTTCACTCCTCCCTTCCCTTGCCACACCTGCTGGCCCCTTTCTTTCTTTCTTTCTTTCTTTCTTTCTTTCTTTCTTTCTTTCTTTCTTTCTTTCTTTCTTTCTTTCTTTCTTTCTTTCTTTCTTTCTTTCTTTCTTTCTTCTCCTCTCCCTGATTTCTGCCCCCCCCCCAGTGGAGGCCGGGGAGGTGGGGGCAGGCCAGGCTGGGAACACACCCTGTCTTCATCCCACCCCGTTCCCTCCTTCCCAGCCCCAGTGAGAGGCAGCGCGGGCTCCGGGATGGGGGAGCCGGGGGAGCCCAGGGGGCTGCGGGACCTGGCACTGGACTGGCAGTTCCTGCGCTCCACCAAGGGGGTGCTGCTGGGCACCGAGCTGGTAAATGGACCCCCGGGACGGACCCTCCCAACCTCCTGCCCCACAGACGCTGCCACCCCCCAGCCCTGAGACCGCCTGGCCCTGAGACCCCCAGAACCTGCCACCCCACCTCAGAGACTCCTTGGCCCTGAGACCCCCAGAACCTGCCACCCTGACCTCTGACACCCCCTGGCTCTGAGATCCCCACCCCCTGGTCCCCCCGACCCTGCCATCCCCCCCAGCCCTGAGACCCCCAGCCCCACAACTTCCATACCCCCACCTCTGAGACCCCCTGGCTCTGAGACCCCCCACCCCCTGGTCCTCCCCAACCCTGCCATCCCCCCCAGCCCTGAGACCCCCAGCCCCACAACTTCCATACCCCCACCTCTGAGACCCCCTGGCTCTGAGACCCCCCACCCCCTGGTCCCCCCCGACCCTGCCATCCCCCCCAGCCCTGAGACCCCCAGCCCCACAACTTCCATACCCCCACCTCTGAGACCCCCTGGCTCTGAGACCCCCCACCCCCTGGTCCCCCGACCCTGCCATCCCCCCCAGCCCTGAGACCCCCCACCCCCCAACTGCCATACCCCCACCTCTGAGACCCCCTGGCTCTGAGATCCCCCACCCCCTGGTCCCCCCGACCCTGCCATCCCCCCCCAGCCCTGAGACCTCCAGCCCCACAACTTCCATACCCCCACCTCTGAGACCCCCTGGCTCTGAGATCCCCCACCCCCTGGTCCCCCCGACCCTGCCATCCCCCCCAGCCCTGAGACCCCCCCGCCCCCCAACTTCCATACCCCCACCTCTGAGACCCCCTGGCTCTGAGATCCCCCACCCCCTGGTCCCCCTGACTCTGCCATCCCCCCCAGCCCTGAGACCCCCCGCCCCCCAACTTCCATACCCCCACCTCTGAGACCCCCTGGCTCTGAGATCCCCCACCCCCCTGGTCCCCCTGACTCTGCCATCCCCCCCAGCCCTGAGACCCCCCGCCCCCCAACTTCCATACCCCCACCTCCCAGCTCTGAGAACTCCCCTACCTTTCAGCCCCACTCAAACCTGCCAAAACCCCTTACCCCCAACCACTTGACCCCCTGAATTTAATGGGAGATGGGCGGACACCCGGGGGAGGTTCAACTGGAACCAGACTCAGGGGGGCTAGGGGGAATGCTGAGGGTGGGAACAGGGGAGCAGTGGACGTGGTGGGGGAGAGGAGTGGGGGTGCCAGTGGGGGGGGCACGGCTAGAAGCCCCAGGGGAGAGTGTGTGTGTGTGGGGGGAACATCTGGGCTGGGAACCCTGGAGAGGCAGGGGGAGGGGAAGCCCTATGCTGTGGGTTGGTGGGGGTCAGACTGGGGGGGGGTCCCCGAGCCCCACACTCACCCTCTATCCACCCCCAGGCCCTGTGTTTTCTGATCTTCCTGCTGCTGACAGCCTCGGCCTCGGCCTACATGGCGCCCGCCCTGCTGGAGACGCTGCTGACGGCCGGTGCCCTGGGCCTGCGTCTCACCCACTGCCAGGAGAGGGCGCCCCGGATCCACTGGCCCTGCCTGGTGCGTGGGACCCCCCCACAGCCCCCCCGGCCCCTGATCCACCGCCCCTGCCTGGCGCGTGGGACCCCCCCACAACCCCCCCAGCCCCTTCCCCCGATCCACCGCCCCTGCCTGGTGCGTGGGACCCCCCACAGCCCCCCCGGCCCCTTCCCCCGATCCACTGGCCCTGCCTGGTGCGTGGGACCCCCCCACAGCCGCCCCGGCCCATTCCCCGGATCCACCGCCCCTGCCTGGTGCGTGGGACCCCCCCCACAACCCCCCCGGCCCCTTCCCCTCATCCACCGCCCCTGCCTGGCGCGTGGGACCCCCCCACAGCCCCCCCAGCCCCTTCCCCGGATCCACCGCCCCTGCCTGGTGCGTGGGACCCCCCACAGCCCCTTCCCCCGATCCACTGCCCCTGCCTGGTGCGTGGGACCCCCCCACAGCCCCCCCGGCCCCTTCCCCGGATCCACCGCCCCTGCCTGGTGCGTGGGACCCCCCCCACAACCCCCCCGGCCCCTTCCCCCGATCCACCGCCCCTGCCTGGTGCGTGGGACCCCCCACAGCCCCCCCGGCCCCTTCCCCCGATCCACCGCCCCTGCCTGGTGCGTGGGACCCCCCACAGCCCCTTCCCCCGATCCACTGCCCCTGCCTGGTGCGTGGGACCCCCCCACAGCCCCCCCGGCCCCTTCCCCGGATCCACCGCCCCTGCCTGGTGCGTGGGACCCCCCCCACAACCCCCCCGGCCCCTTCCCCCGATCCACCGCCCCTGCCTGGTGCGTGGGACCCCCCACAGCCGCCCCGGCCCATTCCCCGGATCCACCGCCCCTGCCTGGTGCGTGGGACCCCCCCACAGCCCCCCCGGCCCCTTCCCCCGATCCACCGCCCCTGCCTGGCGCGTGGGACCCCCCCACAGCCCCCCCGGCCCCTTCCCCGGATCCACCGCCCCTGCCTGGTGCGTGGGACCCCCCCACAACCCCCCCGGCCCCTTCCCCGGATCCACCGCCCCTGCCTGGCGCGTGGGACCCCCCCACAGCCCCCCCAGCCCCTTCCCCGGATCCACCGCCCCTGCCTGTGGGTGGCAGGTTCCCCTGATGGGGACCCTCCAGTCTGACCCTCCCCACCGCCCCCAGGATTTCCTGCGCTCCGCCAGCGCCACCCTGGTCTTCCTGGTGGTGTCGCCGGCTGCCATCGCCGCCAGCCAGGAGGGGCCGGCCGCCAGCGCCTTCGTGAGTGACCCCCGCACTGCTCCCCCCCGACAGCCCCCCGCTCCTCCCCCCCGACAGCCCGTCCCCCCACAGCCCCCCATCGCCGCCGTCAGCGCCTTCGTGAGTGACCCCCCACTGCTCCCCACTGCTCCCCCCTGACAGCCCCCCGCCCCTCCCCCCGACAGCCCGTCCCCCCACAGCCCCCCATCGCCGCCGTCAGCGCCTTCGTGAGTGACCCCCCCACTGCTCCCCCCTGACAGCCCCCCGCCCCTCCCCCCGACAGCCTCCCCGCCCCTCCCCCCGACAGCCCGTCCCCCCACAACCCCCCATCGCCGCCGCCAGCGCCTTCGTGAGTGACCCCCCCACTGCTCCCCTCGACAGCACCCCGCCCCTCCCCCCGACAGCCCGTCCCCCCACAACCCCCCATCGCCGCCGCCAGCGCCTTCGTGAGTGACCCCCCCACTGCTCCCCCCCGACAGCCCCCCGCCCCTCCCCCCGACAGCCCTTCCCCCCAAAACCCCCCATCGCCGCCAGCCAGGAGGGGCCGGCCGTCAGCGCCTTCGTGAGTGACCCCCCCACTGCTCCCCCCTGACAGCCCCCCGCCCCTCCCCCCCGACAGCCCGTCCCCCCACAGCCCCCCATCGCCGCCGCCAGCGCCTTCGTGAGTGACCCCCCCACTGCTCCCCCCCGACAGCCCCCCTCCCCTCCCCCCGCCCCTCCCCCCGACAGCCCGTCCCCCCACAGCCCCCCATCGCCGCCAGCCAGGAGGGGCCGGCCGTCAGCGCCTTCGTGAGTGACCCCCCCACTGCTCCCCCCTGACAGCCCCCCGCCCCTCCCCCCGACAGCCCCCCCGCCCCTCCCCCCCGACAGCCCGTCCCCCCACAGCCCCCCATCGCCGCCGTCAGCGCCTTCGTGAGTGACCCCCCCACTGCTCCCCCCGACAGCCCCCCGCCCCTCCCCCCGACAGCCCGTCCCCCCACAGCCCCCCATCGCCGCCGTCAGCGCCTTCGTGAGTGACCCCCCCACTGCTCCCCCCCGACAGCCCCCCGCCCCTCCCCCCCGACAGCCCGTCCCCCCACAGCCCCCCATCGCCGCCAGCCAGGAGGGGCCGTCCGTCAGCGCCTTCGTGAGTGACCCCCCCACTGCTCCCCCCCGACAGCCCCCCGCCCCTCCCCCCGACAGCCCGTCCCCCCACAACCCCCCATCGCCGCCGCCAGCGCCTTCGTGAGTGACCCCCCCACTGCTCCCCCCTGACAGCCCCCCGCCCCTCCCCCCGACAGCCCGTCCCCCCACAGCCCCCCATCGCCGCCGTCAGCGCCTTCGTGAGTGACCCCCCCACTGCTCCCCCCCGACAGCCCGTCCCCCCACAGCCCCCCATCGCCGCCAGCCAGGAGGGGCCGGCCGTCAGCACCTTCGTGAGTGACCCCCCCACTGCTCCCCCCCGACAGCCCCCCGCCCCTCCCCCCGACAGCCCGTCCCCCCACAACCCCCCATCGCCGCCGTCAGCGCCTTCGTGAGTGACCCCCCCACTGCTCCCCCCCGACAGCCCCCCGCCCCTCCCCCCGACATCCCGTCCCCCCACAGCCCCCCATCGCCGCCAGCCAGGAGGGGCCGTCCGTCAGCGCCTTCGTGAGTGACTCCCCCACTGCTCCCCCCTGACAGCCCCCCGCCCCTCGCCCCCGACAGCCTCCCCGCCCCTCCCCCCCAACAGCCTGTCCCCCCACAACCCCCCATCGCCGCCGTCAGCGCCTTCGTGAGTGACCCCTCCACTGCTCCCCCCCGACAGCCCCCCGCCCCTCGCCCCTGACAGCCCGTCCCCCCACAACCTCCCATCGCCGCCAGCCAGGAGGGGCCGGCCGTCAGCGCCTTCGTGAGTGACCCCCCCACTGCTCCCCCCTGACAGCCACCCGCCCCTCCCCCCGACAGCCCGTCCCCCCACAGCCCCTCATCGCCGACAGCCAGGAGGGGCCGGCCGTCAGCGCCTTCGTGAGTGACCCCCCCACTGCTCCCCCCCGACAGCCCCCCGCCCCGCCCCTCCCCCCCACAGCCCCCCATCGCCGCCAGCCAGGAGGGGCCGGCCGCCAGCGCCTTCGTGAGTGACCCCCCCACTGCTCCCCCCCGACAGCCCCCCGCCCCTCCCCCCGACAGCCCGTCCCCCCACAACCCCCCATCGCCGCCGTCAGCGCCTTCGTGAGTGACCCCCCCACTGCTCCCCCCCGACAGCCCCCCGCCTCTCCCCCCGACAGCCCGTCCCCCCACAACCCCCCATCGCCGCCGCCAGCGCCTTCGTGAGTGACCCCCCCACTGCTCCCCCCTGACAGCCCCCCGCCCCTCCCCCCGACAGCCCGTCCCCCCACAACCCCCCATCGCCGCCGTCAGCGCCTTCGTTGGTGACCCCCCCACTGTTCCCCCCCGACAGCCCCCCGCCCCTCCCCCCGACAGCCCGTCCCCCCACAACCCCCCATCGCCGCCGTCAGCGCCTTCGTGAGTGACCCCCCCACTGCTCCCCTCCGACAGCCCCCCGCCCCTCCCCCCGACAGCCCGTCCCCCCACAGCCCCCCATCGCCGCCAGCCAGGAGGGGCCGGCCGTCAGCACCTTCGTGAGTGACCCCCCCACTGCTCCCCCCCGACAGCCCCACGCCCCTCCCCCCGACAGCCCGTCCCCCCACAACCCCCCATCGCCGCCGTCAGCGCCTTCGTGAGTGACCCCCCCACTGCTCCCCCCCGACAGCCCCCCGCCCCTCCCCCCGACAGCCCGTCCCCCCACAGCCCCCCATCGCCGCCAGCCAGGAGGGGCCGTCCGTCAGCGCCTTCGTGAGTGACCCCCCCACTGCTCCCCCCTGACAGCCCCCCGCCCCTCGCCCCCGACAGCCTCCCCGCCCCTCCCCCCGACAGCCCGTCCCCGCACAGCCCCCCATCGCCGCCAGCCAGGAGGGGCCGGCCGCCAGCGCCTTCGTGAGTGACCCCCCCACTGCTCCCCCCCGACAGCCCCCCGCCCCTCCCCCCGACAGCCCCCCATCGCCGCCAGCCAGGAGGGGCCGGCCGTCAGCGCCTTCGTGAGTGACCCCCCCACTGCTCCCCCCTGACAGCCCCCCGCCCCTCCCCCCGACAGCCCCCCCGCCCCTCCCCCCCGACAGCCCGTCCCCCCACAGCCCCCCATCGCCGCCGTCAGCGCCTTCGTGAGTGACCCCCCCACTGCTCCCCCCGACAGCCCCCCGCCCCTCCCCCCGACAGCCCGTCCCCCCACAGCCCCCCATCGCCGCCGTCAGCGCCTTCGTGAGTGACCCCCCCACTGCTCCCCCCCGACAGCCCCCCGCCCCTCCCCCCCGACAGCCCGTCCCCCCACAGCCCCCCATCGCCGCCAGCCAGGAGGGGCCGTCCGTCAGCGCCTTCGTGAGTGACCCCCCCACTGCTCCCCCCCGACAGCCCCCCGCCCCTCCCCCCGACAGCCCGTCCCCCCACAACCCCCCATCGCCGCCGCCAGCGCCTTCGTGAGTGACCCCCCCACTGCTCCCCCCTGACAGCCCCCCGCCCCTCCCCCCGACAGCCCGTCCCCCCACAGCCCCCCATCGCCGCCGTCAGCGCCTTCGTGAGTGACCCCCCCACTGCTCCCCCCCGACAGCCCGTCCCCCCACAGCCCCCCATCGCCGCCAGCCAGGAGGGGCCGGCCGTCAGCACCTTCGTGAGTGACCCCCCCACTGCTCCCCCCCGACAGCCCCCCGCCCCTCCCCCCGACAGCCCGTCCCCCCACAACCCCCCATCGCCGCCGTCAGCGCCTTCGTGAGTGACCCCCCCACTGCTCCCCCCCGACAGCCCCCCGCCCCTCCCCCCGACATCCCGTCCCCCCACAGCCCCCCATCGCCGCCAGCCAGGAGGGGCCGTCCGTCAGCGCCTTCGTGAGTGACTCCCCCACTGCTCCCCCCTGACAGCCCCCCGCCCCTCGCCCCCGACAGCCTCCCCGCCCCTCCCCCCCAACAGCCTGTCCCCCCACAACCCCCCATCGCCGCCGTCAGCGCCTTCGTGAGTGACCCCCCCACTGCTCCCCCCTGACAGCCACCCGCCCCTCCCCCCGACAGCCCGTCCCCCCACAGCCCCTCATCGCCGACAGCCAGGAGGGGCCGGCCGTCAGCGCCTTCGTGAGTGACCCCCCCACTGCTCCCCCCCGACAGCCCCCCGCCCCGCCCCTCCCCCCCACAGCCCCCCATCGCCGCCAGCCAGGAGGGGCCGGCCGCCAGCGCCTTCGTGAGTGACCCCCCCACTGCTCCCCCCCGACAGCCCCCCGCCCCTCCCCCCGACAGCCCGTCCCCCCACAACCCCCCATCGCCGCCGTCAGCGCCTTCGTGAGTGACCCCCCCACTGCTCCCCCCCGACAGCCCCCCGCCTCTCCCCCCGACAGCCCGTCCCCCCACAACCCCCCATCGCCGCCGCCAGCGCCTTCGTGAGTGACCCCCCCACTGCTCCCCCCTGACAGCCCCCCGCCCCTCCCCCCGACAGCCCGTCCCCCCACAACCCCCCATCGCCGCCGTCAGCGCCTTCGTTGGTGACCCCCCCACTGTTCCCCCCCGACAGCCCCCCGCCCCTCCCCCCGACAGCCCGTCCCCCCACAACCCCCCATCGCCGCCGTCAGCGCCTTCGTGAGTGACCCCCCCACTGCTCCCCCCCGACAGCCCCCCGCCCCTCCCCCCGACAGCCCGTCCCCCCACAGCCCCCCATCGCCGCCAGCCAGGAGGGGCCGGCCGTCAGCACCTTCGTGAGTGACCCCCCCACTGCTCCCCCCCGACAGCCCCCCGCCCCTCCCCCCGACAGCCCGTCCCCCCACAACCCCCCATCGCCGCCGTCAGCGCCTTCGTGAGTGACCCCCCCACTGCTCCCCCCCGACAGCCCCCCGCCCCTCCCCCCGACAGCCCGTCCCCCCACAGCCCCCCATCGCCGCCAGCCAGGAGGGGCCGTCCGTCAGCGCCTTCGTGAGTGACCCCCCCACTGCTCCCCCCTGACAGCCCCCCGCCCCTCGCCCCCGACAGCCTCCCCGCCCCTCCCCCCGACAGCCCGTCCCCCCACAGCCCCTCATCGCCGACAGCCAGGAGGGGCCGGCCGTCAGTGCCTTCGTGAGTGACCCCCCCACTGCTCCCCCCCGACAGCCCCCCGCCCCTCCCCCCGACAGCCCCCCATCGCCGCCAGCCAGGAGGGGCCGGCCGTCAGCGCCTTCGTGAGTGACCCCCCCACTGCTCCCCCCTGACAGCCCCCCGCCCCTCCCCCCGACAGCCCCCCCGCCCCTCCCCCCCGACAGCCCGTCCCCCCACAGCCCCCCATCGCCGCCGTCAGCGCCTTCGTGAGTGACCCCCCCACTGCTCCCCCCGACAGCCCCCCGCCCCTCCCCCCGACAGCCCGTCCCCCCACAGCCCCCCATCGCCGCCGTCAGCGCCTTCGTGAGTGACCCCCCCACTGCTCCCCCCCGACAGCCCCCCGCCCCTCCCCCCCGACAGCCCGTCCCCCCACAGCCCCCCATCGCCGCCAGCCAGGAGGGGCCGTCCGTCAGCGCCTTCGTGAGTGACCCCCCCACTGCTCCCCCCCGACAGCCCCCCGCCCCTCCCCCCGACAGCCCGTCCCCCCACAACCCCCCATCGCCGCCGCCAGCGCCTTCGTGAGTGACCCCCCCACTGCTCCCCCCTGACAGCCCCCCGCCCCTCCCCCCGACAGCCCGTCCCCCCACAGCCCCCCATCGCCGCCGTCAGCGCCTTCGTGAGTGACCCCCCCACTGCTCCCCCCCGACAGCCCGTCCCCCCACAGCCCCCCATCGCCGCCAGCCAGGAGGGGCCGGCCGTCAGCACCTTCGTGAGTGACCCCCCCACTGCTCCCCCCCGACAGCCCCCCGCCCCTCCCCCCGACAGCCCGTCCCCCCACAACCCCCCATCGCCGCCGTCAGCGCCTTCGTGAGTGACCCCCCCACTGCTCCCCCCCGACAGCCCCCCGCCCCTCCCCCCGACATCCCGTCCCCCCACAGCCCCCCATCGCCGCCAGCCAGGAGGGGCCGTCCGTCAGCGCCTTCGTGAGTGACCCCCCACTGCTCCCCCCTGACAGCCCCCCGCCCCTCGCCCCCGACAGCCTCCCCGCCCCTCCCCCCCAACAGCCTGTCCCCCCACAACCCCCCATCGCCGCCGTCAGCGCCTTCGTGAGTGACCCCCCCACTGCTCCCCCCCGACAGCCCCCCGCCCCTCGCCCCTGACAGCCCGTCCCCCCACAGCCCCTCATCGCCGACAGCCAGGAGGGGCCGGCCGTCAGCGCCTTCGTGAGTGACCCCCCCACTGCTCCCCCCTGACAGCCACCCGCCCCTCCCCCCGACAGCCCGTCCCCCGACAGCCCCCCATCGCCGCCAGCCAGGAGGGGCCGGCCGTCAGCGCCTTCGTGAGTGACCCCCCCAATGCTCCCCCCGACAGCCCCCCGCCCCTCCCCCCGACAGCCCGTCCCCCCACAACCCCCCATCGCCGCCGTCAGCGCCTTCGTGAGTGACCCCCCCACTGCTCCCCCCTGACAGCCCCCCGCCCCTCCCCCCGACAGCCCGTCCCCCCACAGCCCCCCATCGCCGCCAGCCAGGAGGGGCCGGCCGTCAGCGCCTTCGTGAGTGACCCCCCACTGCTCCCCCCTGACAGCCCCCCACCCCTCCCCCCCGACAGCCCGTCCCCCCACAGCTCCCCATCGCCGCCGTCAGCGCCTTCGTGAGTGACCCCCCCACTGCTCCCCCCCGACAGCCCCCCACCCCTCCCCCCGACAGCCCGTCCCCCCACAACCCCCCATCGCCGCCGTCAGCGCCTTCGTGAGTGACCCCCCCACTGCTCCCCCCCGACAGCCTCCCCGCCCCTCCCCCCCAACAGCCCGTCCCCCCACAACCCCCCATCGCCGCCGTCAGCGCCTTCGTGAGTGACCCCCCCACTGCTCCACCCTGACAGCCCCCCGCCCCTCGCCCCCGACAGCCCCCCCGCCCCTCGCCCCTGACAGCCCGTCCCCCCACAACCTCCCATCGCCGACAGCCAGGAGGGGCCGGCCGTCAGCGCCTTCGTGAGTGACCCCCCCACTGCTCCCCCCCGACAGCCCCCCGCCCCTCCCCCCGACAGCCCGTCCCCCCACAGCCCCTCATAGCCGCCAGCCAGGAGGGGCCGGCCGTCAGCGCCTTCGTGAGTGACCCCCCCACTGCTCCCCCCTGACAGCCCCCCGCCCCTCCCCCCGACAGCCCCCCCGCCCCTCCCCCCGACAGCCCGTCCCCCCACAGCCCCCCATCGCCGCCAGCCAGGAGGGGCCGGCCGTCAGCGCCTTCGTGAGTGACCCACACTGCTCCCCCCCAACAGCCCCCCACCCCTCCCCCCCGACAGCCCGTCCCCCCACAGCCCCCCATCGCCGCCGTCAGCGCCTTCGTGAGTGACCCCCCCACTGCTCCCCCCCGACAGCCCCCCGCCCCTCCCCCCGACAGCCCGTCCCCCCACAACTCCCCATCGCCGCCGTCAGCGCCTTCGTGAGTGACCCCCCCACTGCTCCCCCCCCGACAGCTCCCCGCCCCTCCCCCCGACAGCCCGTCCCCCCACAGCCCCCCATCGCCGCCGTCAGCGCCTTCGTGAGTGACCCCCCCACTGCTCCCCCGCGACAGCCCCCCGCCCCTCCCCCCGACAGCCCGTCCCCCCACAGCCCCCCATCGCCGCCAGCCAGGAGGGGCCGGCTGTCAGCGCCTTCGTGAGTGACCCCCCCACTGCTCCCCCCCGACAGCCCCCCGCCCCTCCCCCCGACAGCCCGTCCCCCCACAACCCCCCATCGCCGCCGTCAGCGCCTTCGTGAGTGACCCCCCCACTGCTCCCCCCCGACAGCCCCCCGCCCCTCCCCCCGACAGCCCGTCCCCCCACAGCCCCCCATCGCCGCCAGCCAGGAGGGGCCGGCCGTCAGCGCCTTCGTGAGTGACCCCCCCACTGCTCCCCCCCGACAGCCCCCCGCCCCTCCCCCCGACAGCCCGTCCCCCCACAGCCCCCCATCGCCGCCAGCCAGGAGGGGCCGGCCGTCAGCGCCTTCGTGAGTGACCCCCCCACTGCTCCCCCCCAACAGCCCCCCGCCCCTCCCCCCGACAGCCCGTCCCCCCACAACCCCCCATCGCCGCCGTCAGCGCCTTCGTGAGTGACCCCCCACTGCTCCCCCCCAACAGCCCCCCGCCCCTCCCCCCCGACAGCCCGTCCCCCCACAGCCCCCCATCGCCGCCAGCCAGGAGGGGCCGGCCGTCAGCGCCTTCGTGAGTGACCCCCCCACTGCTCCCCCCCGACAGCCCCCCGCCCCTCGCCCCCGACAGCCCTTCCCCCCACAGCCCCCCATCGCCGCCAGCCAGGAGGGGCCGGCCGTCAGCGCCTTCGTGAGTGACCCCCCCACTGCTCCCCCCCGACAGCCCCCCGCCCCTTCCCCCCGACAGCCCGTCCCCCCACAACCCCCCATCGCCGCCGTCAGCGCCTTCGTGAGTGACCCCCCCACCCCTCCCCCTGACAGGCCCCCCGCCCCTCCCCCCCGACAGCCCCTCCCCCCACAACCCCCTTTGCTGCCAGCTGGGAGGGGCTGGCCACCCGTGCCTTTGTGAGTGACCCCCCCACCCCTCCCCCTGACAGGCCCCCCGCCCCTCCCCCCCATCCCCTGACAACCCCCCATTGCCGACAACCGGGAGGGGCCGGCCACCAGTGCCTTCGTGAGCGACCCCCCCCCTCCATCCTGCACTGCCCCTCCCCCAGTGACAGTCCCCCCACTGCTCCTTTCCCCCACCAGCAGAACCCCCCCAACCTCCACGCCCATAGACCCCTTCGTATCCCCAGCCCCTCCACGCCCCTGCTAGCCCCTCCCCACAGAGGCTCCCCATGGCTCCTTCACTCCACTGAGGTCTCCCCCACCCCGGCTCACGCCCACCTCTCTCCCCCAGACCTTCGGCCTCATCCTCATCGCCGTGTTTGCCTACGACGCCTTCAGCACCTACTGGGCCGAGATCAGGCCGGAGCCAGCCCAGGGTGAGTGCGGCCCGGACGCCTGGGTTCCCCAGCCGGGGGCAGTGACAGTGGGCTGGGGACAGGCCCAGTGTCACGGGGTCCCCGGGCGATGCTCTGGGACTGCTCCCGAGGAAGCCAGGCAGGAGCCTCCTCTCTCGGAGCAGCCTGTCTGCAGGGCAAGAGGCTCCCCCGGCTTCCCCCTTCCTGGGTCTGACCCCGGAGCATTCAGCCTCCCCTGCCCCTCGGGGCGCTTCCCACAGCCAGTCCGCCCAGGCGGGGTCCTGGGGGGCAGAGGGTCCTGCCCCCCGACTCTGCAGTCAGACGGGACTCTCAGCCAGCCGGTAACACAGAAGGTTTATTAGACGACGGGAACAGGAGCCAAAACAGAGCTTGTAGGTACAGGAAACAGGAGCCCGAAGTCAGGGCCATCTTGGTGCCAAGGAGGCCAGAGCCCCGTCTGGGCCCCGCTCCATTTCCCCAGCCAGCTCCAAACTCCATTTCTCCAGCCCCTCCTCTGGCCTTTGTCTCTTTCCCGGGCCAGGAGGCCACCTGATCTCTGTGTTCTCCAACCCCTTCAGTTGGCTCCTTGCAGGGGGGGCCCCAGGCCATCAGTGGCCAGGAGACGGGGTGTCGGCCATTCTCTGTGCAGACAGCATCACGCTGGCCCACTAGGGCTCTGCAGCAATCACACCCCCTTATCCCACCACCTAGATCAGGGGTTTGAAACACGCGGCCCGTGGGCTGATTTGCTGCAGCCCGCCAAGCTCCCCACGCCCCCCACCCCGCGTTATTTCCTGTGGGCGCCAAGCTCCCCTCCCCCGCCGCCTCCCCCCAGCATGCTGCGTCCCCGCTCCTCTGCCTACCCCCAGCCGCTTCCTGCCACCAAACAGCTGTTTGGCGGTGCTTAGCGCTTTCCAGGAGGGAGGGGGAGGAGCGGGGACCCGTGCTCAGGGGAGGAGGCGGAGAAGAGGCGGAGATTTGGGGAAGGGGTTGGAATAGGGGCAGGGAGGGGGCGGAGTTGGGATGGGGACTTTGGGGAAGGGGTTGGAATGGGGTGGGAAGAGGCGGGGTAGGAGCGGGCACTCATGGAAGGGGTGGAGTGGGGGCGGGGCTGGGGGAGGGGTATCAGTGATGCAGCCCTTGGACCAATGTACTAGTCCTCATGTGGCCCTCGTGGTGATTTGACTTTGAGATCCCTGACCTAGATAATTAAGAACTGCCTAAGGGAAACTGAGGCACCCCCACAGTATTCAGAGGAAACATTAAGAACAGTCCCGCTTCGTCACATCTGTCCCCCCTTCGAGACCGAACTGAGCGGAGTCGCTTTAGCCGGTGACCTGGGGAAGTTCGAACCCACCAACATTCCCATGGATGCCCCAGCATCTCTCCCATTCCTTGGTGGGAGTTACACCAGGCCCTTCCAGTTTCACACCCTCCGCTCGATGCACTTGCAGGCCGCATGTGGGAAGGTTTCTGCGGCCCATGCCCTTTTCCCACCCCAATACCCCTGGGGTTCAAACTGGGATCAGGTCTTCTCCCAGCGCTCCAGTCTGGAGGGCTCTGATTCGGGCTCTCTTGGTTAAGAGCCCCCATCTTGACCTGGGCCCCCCTCTGACCAGGTGTCTCTGTCCCCAGCAGCTTGGCACCAGCCCCTTTCATTGGGTGCAGCCACGTCGGGGCAGAGGGGTCAGGATACCCAGCAAAGCGCCGCCCAAAGAGATCCGGCCGCAGCTTTTTAAGGGCTGCCCCATGGCCAGGGATTTCTCCTCTCTGGCCGCATAGTTCTGCTCCCGGGACAGCAGCTTCCTGCTCAGGTACCCAATGGGGTGTCTCTCCCCCTTAGCATCGGCCTGCATCAGCACCGCGTCCAGCCCTGCCTCTGGGGCGTCGGTGACACTCTGAAGGGCTTGGCAACGTCCGGGTTTACCAGATTTACCGGGGCCTGGATTAGAGCCTCCTTCAGCGCACAGAGAGCCCCCTGGCACTGCTCGTCCAGACCAGCTCGTCTGGCTTCCCCTTCTTACACAGCTCAGTGATGGGGGCAGCTGGGGAGCTAGAGTGGGGTACAAACCTCCGGTTCTACCCCGCCATCCTGATAAAGGCCTGGACCTGTTTCTTGGTCTGGGGAACAGGCTCCACCTTGTGGCCTAGGTACGACACCTCTGCCATCCCCACCTTACGCTTCCCAGCTTTTACCGTCAGTCCTGCCTCCTTGGGGCAGCCCAGCAACCTCTTCACCTGGGACACGTGTTCCTCCCAGGTCTGGCTAAAGACCCAGATGTCATCAAAGGACGCCAGGACCAAGTTCTCCATCCCCCTCAGTAGCTGATCCACCCAGCGCTGGGAGGTGGCCGACACCCCCTTGAACTCGAAAGGCAGGACCAGGAACTCGAGCCCCAAGGGGGTGGAGAAGGCAGATTTCAACCTGGCATCTGGGTCCAAAGGTACCTGCCACTCGCCCTTGGTGAGATCCCTAGTAGAGAGGTAATGAGCCCCCCCCAAAGCCTGTCTAGAATCTCACCAGGCCTGGGCATGGGGTAGGCATCGGACACGGTGATGGCATTAAGCTTCTGATAGTTTGCAGCCTGTGCCCAGCACGCTCCCTCAGCTCCCCCAAGGAGGGATCCTCCTGCGGCTCGGTCTGGAATTCAGCTGCTGGGGAAGGGAGCGGGACCTGTTCCCTCTCGCGGGCTGGGCCTGGGGTCACAGCCCCACAGAGCCCTGTCCCGGGTCGCTCCCTCCCAGCCGTGGGATCACTTCCCAGCCGCGCCTCTGGACAAAGCGAACCTGGTTGGCAGCAGACCTGCCCTGCCTGTGTCCCCCCACTCAGCTGGAGTCTCAGCTCCCCCCGTGCTCAGCGCTGCCCTTGCTGTCCTAGTGGGGGCAGGCAGCGAACTCTCTGCTCTCCTTATGGCATCAGAGCTAGCGGGAGCCCCCTCTGCGGTGTGCAGGGGGGCCCCAGGGGCCTGGTTACAGGCAGGCAGGTATCCTGAGCCTAGCAGCTCCTCTCCCTGGCCAGCCGGGGCATCTGCATTTTCACTGACCATTTCCCTCTCCGCCCATTGATTCCCTGGATTCAAATTCAAACCCTCGGCCGTTACAGGAACCGGGCCTGGATCCTGTCCCAAAGAGACACAGTCACCCCACAACAGGACCTCACAGCCGATATCCTGGAGAACCCCAACTACCAGCCAGCCCCACCCCTCCTGGATCTGCACAGGGATCCGGGCCATAGGCAGGGCGAGGGGCTTCCTACCTAGGACCTTCACCCAGGCCCTCAGCATCTGGGGGGCTGCACCACCCGGGGCCTGACATCAGTTCTCTCTGTCCCAGGGTCTGGCCACCCCAGGAATGTCTCCCCATTGACTATCACCTTCCGCTCCCACTAGGGTCTGAGGGGCCTGGTCCCAGGAGAGTCCACACAGACATATACGTTGGGACCAGGAGTGGGAGCCCGTCCACCTCCCCACCCATTGGGCGGATGGCGTCTATGGCCTTGGGACCCAGCAAGGGAGCCAGACACCGGGGCTTTTCCGCAGGGGCCCCCTGGTTCAAATCGCCAGCCTGCTCAAAGGCAGTGGGGTAGCATCCACATTCCCCCCCATCACCCCTTAACCAGGGGCAGCAATTTAGTCTCGAGGTTCCCTGCGGAACTGGCCCCCCGGGGTCTATCCCCACTCACCCCTGGGAGGTCCCCTAGGCCTCTCCACTCCCCCAACGCCAGTTCATGCTGCTGCGTCTCCTGCAGCTCTTTCTCGGGCTCTCGCTGTCTCTCACAGTCCTCTTGCTCCCTCGGACTCAGCTCCAATCCCGTCCGTCTCCGATCCCCCGATGGGGAACCCGATCGTGAAGACCCCCGTCTGGTCGGGGACAGGAGTCTTGGGGATGCCTGACTCCCACTCCAGCTGCTCCCAGATCCTGCTGTAGCCCCATTGGGGGTCAGGAATCTGTTCCTTAGAGCAGCCATCCTCCTCCAGCTGCACGATGAACTCTGCTTTGGTGAACTTTCCAAGGCTCAGCCCTCTCTTTCTGCACCGGGTTACAATGTCCTTCTCAAGGAGACAGTGACAGGCCATCACTCCGCTCTTCCCAAGTTGTTGTGGACTCACAGGCCTGTGCGCTCTCAGCTCCCCACGGTCTCCAGGTCTGCCAGCCCTTCTCCAGGTCACCACCTCTTTGCCAGGGTCGAGCTGCAGACTCCTCTGCCCCTGGGACCGCTCGCTGCAGTCTCGAGGGGGACCCTGTTACTGCAACAGTCCTTCTCGCTGGTCACACTCTCCCAGGGGATAAGAGTAGCTCCTTCGCCCCCTGAAACTGCCCCTCTCTGAGCCTTCAGCACACCTGGTCCTCGTTAATCCCCCTTCATTTTACTGCTCCCCAGTTGCTTACTGCCGGATGCTCGGTCCACGGGGTGTAGTAGACCCCACCACTGCCACCCGTTGTCACAGAGTCACCGGACGATGCTCTGCATTTACTCCATCCAAAGCCAGGCAGGACTCTGGGGGAGCCTCCTCTCTCGGAGCAGCCTGTCTCCAGGGCAAGAAGCTTCCCCAGCTTCCCCCTTCCTGGGTCTGACCTCAGGGTATTCAGCCTCCCCTGCCCCACCGTGCGCTTCCCCCAGCGAGTCCGCACAGGCGGCGTCCTGGGGGAGCCAGAGGGTCCTGCCCCCCCGACTCTGCAGTCAGACGGGACTCTCAGCCAGCCAGTAAAACAGAAGGTTTATTAGACGACAGGAACAGGAGCCAAAACAGAGCTTGTAGGTACAGGAAACAGGAGCCCGAAGTCAGGTCCATCTTGGTGCCAAAGAGGCCAGAGCCCCGTCTGGGCCCCGCTCCATTTCCCCAGCCAGCTCCAAACTCCATTTCTCCAGCCCCTCCTCTGGCCTTTGTCTCTTTCCCGGGCCAGGAGGCCACCTGATCTCTGTGTTCTCCAACCCCTTCAGTTGGCTCCTTGCAGGGGGGGCCCCAGGCCATCAGTGGCCAGGAGACGGGGTGTCGGCCATTCTCTGTGCAGACAGCATCACGCTGGCCCACTAGGGCTTTGCATGAATCACACAGCTCATCCCACCACCGAGATACTTCAGAACCGCATAGGGGAAACTGAGGCACCCACACAGTATTCAGAGAAAACCTTAAGAACATTCCCACTTTGTCACACCCAGCAGTGGCCCAGACTCCTGGGTTCCCCAGCCAAGAGCAGTGACAGTGGGTTGGGGAGAGGTTCAGCATTGGCCCGGACGCCTGGGTTCCCCAGCCAGGGGGCAGTGACAGGGGGTTGGGGCAGACCCAGCAGTGGCCTGGACCCCTGGGTTCCCCAGCCCGGGGGAAGTGACAGTGAGTTGGGGACAGGTCCAGCAGTGGCCCGGATGCCTGGGTTCCCCAGCCCGGGGGCCCTGTGAGACGCTAAACTTTAACTTTCTTTTCTAGATGGCAACGGGAACCTGGCGTAAGAGGAAAATTGCCCCCGGCTGGGGACAGAAATAACCCCCCTGATCTCCCTCCCCCCCCAAGCTCTGCCGGTGCCCCTCACTGCCGACCCGCAGCCCCCTGCTAGCCCAGCCCTGCCCCACCCCAGCCCTGCTGGTGCCCCTCACTCCTGACCCGCAGCCCTCCTCCTCCCGGCCCTGGGCCCCCTGCAAACCCCCAGTCCTTGGGGCAAAGGGGCGAGTTGGGCTCTGGGTTTGTTTGCATTTTAATTGTGCAAAGGGGGAAATTACATGTGCTTTGGCCTGGTAGCGGGGGTGTGGGTGTGTGTGTGTGTCCCCGTTTCCCTGCGCCCCCTGCTGGTGGGCAGGGGCCCTGCCCCGTGTGTTGTGGTGAGTTGTGTAACCCCCCCACCCCGTTCTCCCACCATGGGAGGGGGAACATGTCAGCGCTGGGCTAGAGCGAGAGACCCAGGGGAAGGGGGACCCAGAGCGAGGGGTGGAGAGAGAGAGAGCGGGGAGGGATGAAGGGGAGGGGCTGGGGGTTGGAGGGGAGAGGGAGGGGGCTGGGGGGAAGGAGGCGGGTAGGAGGGGTGGGGAAGGGCAAGGGCAAGGGAGGGAAGGGGGCAGGGGAGGGGAGGGATGAAAGGAAGGGGCTGGGGGATGGAGGGGAGAGGGAGGGGGCTGGGGGGAAGGAGGCGGGTAGGAGGGGTGGGGAAGGGGAAGGGGGCAGGGGAGGGGAGAGGGAGGGGGCTGGGGGGAAGGAGGCGGGTAGGAGGGGTGGGGAAGGGGAAGGGGGCAGGGGAGGGGAGAGGGAGGGGGCTGGGGGGAAGGAGGCGGGTAGGAGGGGTGGGGAAGGGGAAGGGGGCAGGGGAGGGGAGAGGGAGGGGGCTGGGGGGAAGGAGGAGGGTAGGAGGGGTGGGGAAGGGGAAGGGGGCAGGGGAGGGGAGAGGGAGGGGGCTGGGGGGAAGGAGGCGGGTAGGAGGGGTGGGGAAGGGGAAGGGGGCAGGGGAGGGGAGAGGGAGGGGGCTGGGGGGAAGGAGGAGGGTAGGAGGGGTGGGGAAGGGGAAGGGCAAGGGAGGGAAGGAGGGAACCGGGGGAAGCAGCGCTGGCCGGGGGTGGGGGGGAGCGAGGGCTGGGGGAAGGGAGGCGCGGAGGGGGCGGGGGGGCGGGATGGAGGGGGAGGGGGGCGAGATAGAGGCGGGATAGAAGCGGGCGGGGGGAGACGCAGCGGACGCGGCGCAGGGACCCGGCTGCTCCTGCAGCGAAGCCCCCAGCCCAGGGGAGGCAAGTACCGGACCCCCCCACACACCCGACACCCTCCGTGCCACCCCCTCCCCCCATCCTCCCGTGCCTGACCCCCCTCCCCCATATCCTCCATCCCCCACCCCTCCCGACCCCCAGGCTCATCTCCCCTCCATCCACCCGCCCCCACTCCCATCCCCCCTTTTCCCCGACACCCCGTTTTCCCTCCAGCCCGCTCACCCAGGGTGCTCTGTAGTCAACAGAGTATGGGGGCAGCATTTGGGGGTACAGTGGGCTGGGGGCATTTTGGGGGGTGTGTTCAGGAGATTTGGGGAGAAACAGAGGCAGGGGTTGGGGTTTTTTTTGGGGGGTGCAGGCAGGGCTGGGGAGGTTTGGGGGGCTGGAGATTTTGAGGGGCACAGAGGCAGGGTAAGGCTGAGGGACTTGGGGGGTACAGAGGCTGAGCTGGAGACCTTTGGTGGGCTGGAGGTTTTGGGGGCCACAGAGGCAGGGCTGGAGGGTTTGGGGGATTCTTTTTGTGGGGGTGGGGAACCTTGGGGTGATGGGGGAGGGGCTGTTCCACGTGAGGGCAGGTGTGTAGGGGGGCATCCCGTGTCTGCAGGTGTGAATGGCTGGGCAAGTGGGTGTGCAAAGCGTGCAAGGGAAACAGAGACGTGTCCCCAGAGCTCTGTGCTGGGTGTGTGGGATGAGGGGTACAAAGGGCTGAGCCCAGGGTGTTTGCACACGTGCGTGTCTCCCAGGGCCGGCAGCTCCCCGTGCGTGTGGCTGCCAGCCAGTGCGTGTGCCCAACGTCTCCCCCCGCCCACTTCTATCCCGCCTCTATCTCGCCCCCCTCCCCCTCCATCCCGCCCCCCCCCGCGCCTCCCTCCTCCCCAGGCATGGCTCTCACAATCTGCACACGTGTCAGTTTCCTGGCATTTGCACACGTGTGTCTCCCAGTGTGTGTCTCCGGCACCCCCCCGCCATCTCCTGGCCTTTGCACAGGCGCGTGCCTCCCAGTGCCCATGTCGCCCGGCCTCTGCCCTCGCCCGTCTGCTTGCGGCTGCCCCCGCCCCGTATTTTCCGGTATTTCTCCAAGCCTGCGCGACGCCCTTTAACCCGCCTCTCCCTTCTCCGCCCCCCCTACAGACGCCGCCCTGGGCTGACCCCCTCCCCCCATGTCGGACGCCTCCCGCCCCAGCCAGGCGCCCCCCTACCCTTGTGGCCTCTGCGGGGCCGAGCGGCCCTGGCTGTGGGACCTGCGCGCCCAGGCCCGCTGGCACCCCGAGGGCCGCGGCTACGGCTGCCCGACCTGCGGCAAGGCCTTGGCCCACTCCTCGGCCCGCTCCTCGGCCCGGCTCCGCCACGAGGCCGCGCACCGCGGGGAGAAGCCCTTCCGGTGCGCTGAGCGCGGCAAAGGGTTCGCCCAGGTGGCTCAGCTGGAGACCCATGGCTGGGCGCACACCGGCGAGCACCCCTCTGCGCCGTCACCTCAAGGCCCATGCTGGGGGGCGACCCCAGCCCTGCTCCCAGTGCCCCAAAGCCTTCAAGACCTCGGGGCACCGGCAGAAACACCGGTAGATTCACAGCAGGGACAGCGCGGCCGGGGGGCGGGGGCAGCGGCCGAAAAGCGAGGCGGGGCTGGGGGGCGGAGGGAGAGGTGGGAAAGAGGGTGCCCCCGCCCCGTACAGGGAGACTCGCCCCCTCCCGCTGTAGGGAATGCTCATTGGGGTGCCCTTGGAGAGGGGGTGCAGAGGCTGCGGAATGCCCCAAATGGAAAGCAAGGTGAACCCCCAAATTAAAAGCCAGCATCCCCCCCAAATTGTCACATTGCAGCCCCAAATTAAAAGCCAGGATCACCCCCAAATTGGCAGTAAGGTGCATGCCCAAGTTAAAAGCCAGGTTCACCCCCATATTTGCAAGTTGCACCTCCACATTAGAAGCCATGTTCTCCCCTCAAATTGGCAGCAAGATTCGCCCCTAAATTCAGCCGCAGATTCACCTTTTGATTGGCAAAATGTGGGTCCAAAATCAGAGCACGGCTCGCTCACCCACAGGGGACTCGGGTTCCCCCAAATGCTGACAGCAGGATTCAACCCCCAAATTGACAGGTTCACCCCAAAAAAGCAAAGTTCCTCCCCCGAACTGGCAGCCAGGTTTGCCCCAAAATGTTGCCAAAATGTACCCCCGAATTATCAGCAAGGTTCACCCCACAATTCACAGCAAGATGCACCCCCAACTTTAGAACCCCCAAACTGGCAGCAGGCTGACCATCATTTATAGAAAACACATCCCAAATTTACAGAGGACATCCCCAAATTAACAGCTCTCACCCTAAAATTTCATAGCATGGGTGACACCCAACATTCATAGGATGATTCCCTCAAGTTCACCCCAAATTTCTTAGCAGATTCACCCCCAAATTAACAGCCTGGTTCATGCCAAAATTTCACAGCATGCTCCTCCCCAGCTGTAAATAAAAGGGAAGCAGATCTTTCCCCCTTCCATAGACTCTGGGCCCCTGGGGTTCCCTCTATCCCTCCTCTCGTTGGGGGTAAGGCACCTCTCTTTTTTGAGGGGGCTGTTTGATGGGGGGGTGCATGTCTATATTTCTCTATTGTGGCCTGATGTGCTTCAGGACTGGGAATTGCCAGATCGTTGTCTCTGTACTGACATCCCCCACCCTGAACCCTGAAATGTTTATGGTGTCCCCCCACCCTGAAAAAGGACTCAGTCATCCTCCCTCATACAGTAAAATGTGGTCTGGTCCTATATACCCTATATGGGCCCTGTGTGGTTATTGGGAGCTGCAAGCAGAGTGCAACACCCCCGCTGGCCACCAGGGGGCATCTGAATAGCTGGGAGTGGCCCAGATGCCTGGGTTCTCCAGCAGGGGGCGCCCTGACATTGGTTAGGGAAGGGGGTCTGCAGAGGCCTGGACACCTGTGTTCTCCGGGGGGGGGGAGGGCCTGGTACTGGATGCGGGAGGGGTCCTTGGGTGGCAGGAATGGGGCGCTGTGACACCAGGATCAGAAGTTTTTGCTGTTCCATTTTATTAATGACTCTATATTAATGTTACATTATTAAGCCCAGTCTTGAGATGTGTGTGTGTGTGTGTCGGGGGGAGGTTCCCAGCCACGATCTGGAAAATTGGGTCCCTTCATTCCTCATCGTGGAGCTTCTGGAAGAAAAAGCAGAGAGGGAAAAGTGAGAGAGAAGGAAAGAAAGAAAGAAAAAGAGAGTGTGAGAGAAAAAAGATGGAATAACAGAGAAAAATGGAGTGATAAAGACAGATGGAGGGACAGAGAAAGACAGTGAGAAAGAAGATGGAGTTGAAAGAAAGAAAGATGGAGTGATAAGAAGGAGTGATACGGAGAGAAAGAAAGAAATATGAAGTGATAGGGAAAGAAAGGAAAAAAAGAAAGATGGAATGATAGAATAAGAAAGAAAAGGAATGAAAAACACCGAGTGATACAAAGAGAAAGGCTGAGTGATGCCCTTGGTGTGACAGGGTGGGGGTCAGGGCTGGGGTCTCTGGGTTAGGCCAGATGGACCGAGTGCTGTCCCCCCGGTTCTTCCCCCCGCCGGCCCCTGTCGCTCACCTTCCCCCCGGTGTCCCGGCTCTTGGCCCGCAGCTTGTTGACTTGAGACTCGGCGATGTCAGCCCGCTCCTCTGCCTCGTCCAGCTCGTGCTGCACCTTCCGGAACTTGGCCAGGTTGGTGTTGGCTTGTTCCTCCTGCCAGGGGAGAGAAACCGGGGTGTTACCCTGTGGAACTGCCCTCCACTGGATGTGCAGTGGGCCCTGGACTCAGCACAGGCAGGACCCTGCACCTGCCTGGGTACTGCCCTGGGGAGGAGGGGAATGTCCCTGCCTCATTGGGGGCAGAGAAAACAAATGGACTGTGTTAACGTGAGGAGCTTCCTGCTACTGGATTTGCAACAGATAAGAGCAGGAATGGGTACTAACAGGTTAGACCCAGGTACTAACAGGTTAGACCTATCCATCCTCTCAGCTGTCAACCTGTCCATCCATCCCCCTCCCCACTCAACTATCCACCCATTTATCCCTCCCTCCCATGCATCTGCCTGGCCTCTGCCCCAGTGGGAGTTAACACAGAGAACAACAACAACAAAATTAATATGTTTGCCTGTGGAACTACCAACCACTGGATACTCAGTGAACACAAGCAGGCCATGGTTTGGAGGGGGAAGGCAGGACTGGCTGGGATGAATGGCCAATGAGGGAAGGGGGAGCCTGGGCTGACTGGGCCAAGGGACTGATCCAGAGGGTCGGATACTCACCGCCTCTTCCGCCTGCCTCTTGTAGGCTTTGACCTTCATCTGGAGTTTGTCCACCAGGTCCTGGAGTCTCATCAGGTTTTTCTTATCCTCCTCGGTCTGAGGACAGAGGGGAGAGAGAGAGATGGGGATGGTGGAGGAAGCATTAGTATAACAGCATCCCTGTCACCCCTGACCTCTCTGGCTGTGGGGTATCCAATGCCATCTGGAAACCATCTAAACTCCAGGCTCCAGACCCCATCTAGAATGGAAAGGACAGCTAGAAAATGGTCCTTTTCTCTGGTTCTAGAATGGACTCTAGATCAGATGGGGGACTTATGAAGAGCCGGACGTCAGAGGGGAAGGGGTAATGTGGGGAGGGTCTAGAGTCTGATTCTAGAAGGGATGGGTGGGTGGTCGGGTGGTAGGGCCTGGCTCTAGATCAAAGGGGGGGCCAGCAAATCAGGCCTTTTAGTTCAAGTTTAAGAGCAAGAAGGCCTAGAGAATGACTCCAGACTCATATTTGTCTTCCCAGGGGGAAAGCGCCTGAGAACAAAAGATGCATTGGGGAGCTTATGGCTTGATTCTAGAAACAAGATGGATTTTAAAGCTCTGTTCTAGACCCAGAAGGCCCAGACTTGGGCTGTTCTTCACACAGAGACCTTTCCCCACTGCCCCATGGGCAAGTTCCTTCAGAATGAAAGCGACCCCATTGGGAACATGGCAGCAGGTGGGGTCTGATATTTGGTTCTAGAACCACCACAGCATTCTAGAATTTCATTCTAGAACAGGGTGCTTGGCTCGTGCTAGGCAGCGTCAGCCATCTCCATGGAAAAGCCTCTTTCAGAATGGAAGGACCCACTCCGAGTACAGTGTCTTTGGCTCTGGAACTGAGACAGCGTTGAAGAGTACCCGCTCCAGAAGAGGAGCAAAGGAATGCTCTGTGCTGCTGTCCTCCCTTCCCCCAGGAAGATGGAAAAGCACTGCAGGGGTCCTGCCCCTCAATGCTGGAACTAGGAGCAATGATCTAGAAGCAGGAGAATATCACCTGGAGAATATGTTCTACATCAGGAGAAAACCGTCTGGAGTAGGGCTTCTGGAGAAGGTTTTTTTTCTAGATTAACATACCCCCCCCAACCCCCAGGTACCTGGTAGGTGAGCTCCTTGATGCGACGCTCACACTTCCTCATGCACTTGATGCTCTCCACGTTGCGCTTCTGCTCCGACTCCAGCTCGTTCTCGAGCTCCCGGACTCGCGCCTCCAGCTTCTGCAGCTGCTTCTTGCCGCCCTTGAGAGCCAGCTGCTCGGCCTCATCCAGCCGCAGCTGCAGGTCCTTGATGGTCTGCTCCATGTTCTTCTTCATCCGCTCCAGATGGGCGCTGGTGTCTTGCTCCTTCTTCAGCTCCTCCGCCATCATCGCTGCCTGCCGGCCAGAAAGAAGAGTCATTCCCTGCCCCCTGAGCCAGCCAGTCCCCCCACCCTCGGGCCAGATCAGAGCTGGTGCCCCCTGCAGGGGATGGCCCATGCCCCAATTCCCGCCCCCCCCCCCCGAGCCAGCCTGTCCCTGCCTTGGGACCAGATTGGAGCTGGCGCCCCCTACAGGGCACAGGCCCCGTGTCCCATTCCCTCACACTCACATCGGTGATGGCTTTCTTGGCCTTCTCCTCGGCATTCCTGCACTCCTGCACGGCCTCCTCCACCTCTGTCTGCAGGTGGGACAGATCCACCTCCATCTTCTTCTTCTGGTTGATCAGGCTGGTGTTCTAGAGGAACACAAGGGGTGGGGGGTGGTCAGGATGACCAAGAAACAAGGTGTCATCCAGTTATCAAGATCTCTGTTCCCTGTTCTTTCTGGAAGAGCACCTGGAATCCACCTGGAACCAGGATCCATAGCTGCATGGGAACTGGTGGGGGAGTCTTACAGGGACAGCGAGCTGTGTTCTAGATCATGATGGAGCGCCAAGCACAGACACACACTGGGTTCTAGACCCACGCAGGGCTCCATGCTCTGCCCCCAGTTGGTTCTAAATAACAATAGGCCTAAAATATACTCATTGCATTGGGTTCTAGATAACAGTGTGCTTAATGCAGATCAATGCCCCAGGTTCACCTAGACTTCACCATGACTCATACATGGCCATTAGCTGGGCTCTAGATCACTTCATGCACAACCATAAGCCAGGTTCTAGACATCAAGAGAGCTCCACACATGAACACAAGGTGGTTTCTAGACTGAGCGTGACACTTCTGATAGTTATGCTTGGGTGACTACCTGACCAATTTCAGAGTAACAGAGTAACACATCTGATGAAGTGAGCTGTAGCTCACGAAAGCTTATGCTCTAATAAATTGGTTAGTCTCTAAGGTGCCACAAGTACTCCTTTTCTTTTTACCTGACCAATAATACTCTAGAACACTGGAGGAACTATTGACAGCAGTGAGAAGATGTTCTAGACTGGAATTAACAGAGGAGGATTGATATGCTACACCATCATGGAATAAGATTAATGCCTTGTTCTCGACTGTCACAAATGTGCGAGCCACTCAGCAGCAGTGGCCTCAATAGTCTAGATCATCATTCTAGAGAGGAAAGCCAAGGTTCTCAGACCATCTCAACTGGGGTTCAACAAATCCACACCAATGTTCTAGCTCTTGCAGCTATTCTAGAGTGAGTGGATTTCTGTGCTGGAGAAATGAGCTGGTTGCCTGCGGTATAGATCATCAACCCTGGAGAACCACAGACCCACCATCCATGCTCCCGGGCAGACAGAATTCTAGATGTGGCTGCTCTGGAGCATGACATTCTAGGTCACTCCTGCTACAGTGAACGAGCCCTCTAGATGACAGATCTCTGCAGATCAGCCCAAGGACAGGAGATTGGGTGCAAAGGGAGCTCCAAGATGGAGGAGTTAGGAGTCAGAGGGTCCCCATCTCTCTCACCTGGGTGTGGAGCAGCTGGACTCTCTCGCTGGCTTCTATCAGCTCCTGCTCGGCCAGTTTCCGGGCACGCTCTGTCTGCTCCACCACTGCCCGCAGCTCCTCCAGCTCGGCCGTCAGCAGGGAGTTCCGCCGCTCCACAATGGCAATGTTCTCCTTTAGGTCCTCATTGGCCCGGATAAAGTCATCCAGCTGCAGCTGGGAGTCCTGTGGGCACAAACATGTAGGGCTACAGGAGACCCCCCCACACCAGCCAGCATATCCGCTGTCCTGGGGCCAGGTGGGAGCTGCCCCCCCTCCCCCGCAGAGGGGAAAGGCCCCATTCCCTGCCCCCTGGAGGCCCTGTTACCTTGAGCTGGGTCTGAGCAGCCTTGAGGTGGCTCTGGGCCTCAGCTGCCATGCGGTTGGCATGGCTCAGCTGGATCTCCATCTCGTTGAGGTCGCCCTCCATCTTCTTCTTGACCCTCAGCACCTCGTTGCGGCTGCGGGTCTCGGCGTCCAGCGAGGTCTGCAGCGAATCCACCACCCGCAGGTGGTTGCGCTTGGCCTGCTCCATCTCCTCATCCTTCTCCGCCAGCTTCCGCTCAAAATCTGCCTTGAACTGGCTAAACTCCAGCTGGGCCCGCAGGATCTTCCCCTCCTCGTGCTCCAGAGAGGCCTGAGGAGTGGAAGGGGGGAAGGATGAATGAGTGAGAGAAAAGAGAGAGAGAAATTAATACATAAGGGAAGGAACGAAGAGAATTAAATGGAGATGAAAGAAAATGTAGAAATGAAAGAAAGAAAGAGATGTAGAAGTGAAAAAAGGAAGAATGCAGAAGAGGGAAAGAAAGGACAAAATAGAGACAAAGACATAAGAAGGAAATAGCATGAAATGAGACATGGAAAGGAATGAATACATGAAAGGAAGAAAGAATCAGTGAATGAAAGCAGGAATGAAACAACGGGGGAAAGAATGAGTGAAAAATGAGGTAGGGAAAGAAATAATGAACCAGCGAATGAAAAGAGGAATAAATGAAGGTGTGATGGGGTGCGCTTGCCCCGCACGGGTACTGCAAGGGTTAACTCTACTCTCTGGGCCCAGGAGGCCACGCCCCCTCGGCCCTGCTGGGCATGCTCCAGCTGGAGACTAGGTATAAAAGGGAGCAGCTCGGCTCATTGGGGGCTGACTGTGCAAGAGGGAGGTCACACGCTGCAGGCTCCAGCCAGAGCCGCAGAGACCCAGGAGGAAGCCCAAGAAGTGATGGAGCGGCTGAGAGCCGCACAGACCAAGGAGCCCGGAGATGCCAGGACCACGGCCCCGGGGACAGGCAGCTCAGGGGGACAAGACGTTGTGCCGAGTGGTGCGAGCGTGTTGTGGGCGGACTTCCACTGCCAGGGCCCTGAGCTAGGAGCCGGTGGAGCAGGGAGGGCCTGGGTCCCCCTACCTGGCCACCACCCGCCTCTAGGTGGCAACCTACTTCCCTGACTGGCCGCTAGGCCACACAGCCCTGCTGAACAGGGCAGCCCTCCTGACTCTGCTGCAAGGCCATGCGGCGCTGAGAGAGAACAGTCACAGTGACTTTTACCCCGAGTCCCACTATCCCAAACAAGGGTGCGACGAAGCTGAGGATTTCTGTCGTGTTTTACACGAATACCACGTGCACGCCTCCGTTTCCCTGCTTGCCGCATGTTTAACAAGGTGGTGGGAGAGGCTTTGTTGTTGCAGAGGGCCAGGTGTGACCTTGCCTGGCAGCTGGGGCCCCCAGACAACGGCCTGGAGATGGGGATCCCTAACAACCGATGACCTGGAGACTGGGAGGCTCAGCTCAGACGTCACAGCTGGTTCAGTGGGAGGACAAAGGGCTGAGGATGGAGGACCCCGGTGACCCAACCAGCCAGTTCCAGCCAGAGGGGAACAAAGGACGACCTGTTTACCTGGGACGGAGGACAAAGGACAGGGGAGGAGCTGTTGGGTCCAGTGATATCAGGGTCTCTGGGCTGGGGAGAGAGAGAAGCCAGAGCCCCCCTGGATGCAGGAGGGACCTAGATGTGCTGTACTGAGGGTTGCTAGGCCCGAGGGCCCAGAGAGCTTCCTATGCTGGGTTCAGACGCTCAATAAACCCTCCTGTTTTATGCCGGCTGAGAGTCGCTCAGGTCTAGAGATCAGGGGGGCATTGTTTCCTCTGGGCACGGAGTCCCCGGGGAGCCAGAGCAAGGGGACTCCCTGAGGGGGCCCAGGTGAGCGACAGGCGTGCTGAGGGCTCAGAGGTGCGGTTCCAGGAGGCAGAGGGGCTTGACCCCCGGGAGAGAGTGGGCCCCCGAGAAGGGCTGTACCGCTGAAGGAGGTTCCTCCCAGGGAGTGTATGGAGCTGGGAGAGAGCACGAGTCCTGTGAGTCTGTGACAAAGGGGTGAGCGTATGGACTCAGCCGCGAGGAGATAATGACCCTCACCCCACCCCAGGAGGGGACGGGGTGCGCTTGTCCCACGGCAGAAGGAATAAAAGAAAAAAGGGAACAGAGAGAGAAAGAATGAGCCAATGGAGAATGAAGAACTGGAAGAGCAGACAGACCGACCAACCAAGCCGGCACTGGGGGGTTCCCGGCTGACCCCCATGCGGCTCTGGGAAAGGGTCGGCCGCGCCCCTCACCTCAGCCTCCTCCAGCGCTGCCTGCAGCTCCGTCTTCTCGGCCTCCAGCTGCTTCCGCACCTTCTCCAGCTCATGCAGGTTCTTGCCTCCCTCACCCAGCTGCTCCGTCAGGTCCGAGAGCTCCTCTGCGGGGGGAGAGAGACCGGGCTAAGCAGGAGGCGGGTCATGGCTAGGGTGGGAGATTGTCCTACCCCAGCCTGGGGCCAGTGGCTGCTGTGCTGCAGGGACTGGGGGCAGGGGGTGCCGGGGAAGGGGGCGGGGAGTCTCACCCTGTAGGTTCTTGTTCTCCCTCTTGAAGGTCTCCAGATGCTCCAGCGACTCCTCGTAGGCGTTCTTCAGCTTGAAGAGCTCGGTGCTGAGCGACCGCGCCTCCTTCTGCGAGGACTCCAGCTCCGTCTGCGACTCCTCGAACTTCTGCTTCCACTCGGACAGGATCTGGGGAGATGTGGGGCATTGTGAGAGGGTCAACCCAAAAGAGGAGCCCTCTGCCCCCCCAAGATCTCTCTCCCCTTCTCTCTCTCCTCCTCCCTGTCTTTGTTCACTGCTCCTTTCTCTCTCTCTGTGGCTGTATTTAGGCTTGGAAGGATTGGCTTTTTATCAGTCAACATCAGGAACTTTGATTTTGCCGCAGACACACCCACTCATGAAAAAATATTTCTATCAATGATAACTGAAATTTGCAGACAGGCAAAGTAAGAAAAACCCAACTTGGGAAATTATTTCAGGCTATGGACTTTGTCTGATTTGCCACATGACGTTGCCAGTGTGTGTTTTAACAGTCAGAAAGCTCTAAATTTTGGTATCACAAGATGTTTGTTGCCGTTAGAAAATGACAGTCACCTGCCTTTCCCCCCCCAGCCCCAATTGTCTGACCTCGCCAGAATTTCCAGCAACATTTAAATCAATTAAAAATAAAGAAACATTAAAACTCCATCATTTTGTGGCCACTGCAAAAATTTAAATTGATTAAAAAAAGCTTAACAATAAACATCAACATTATCTGTTGAAATTATACGAAAATAAAAATAGAAAACTGCCAAATCTAGTTTTCTTTCTTTCTTTTTCTTTCTCTCGCTTTAACCTTAATTCCTATTTGTGCTATTTCATTCATTCTTTCATAAGCTTTTTTCCCTTTCTGTCATTGCTGTATTTATTTCTTCCTTGATTCTATTCATTTCATTCATTTATTGGTTCAGTTTTATTCTCTTTCTTTGCTTTATTTTATTCTTTCCTTCCTTCATTCCTTTGTTGTTTCTTTGCCCTATTTCTTTCTTTCATTGTACCCACGGCTTGCTTTTTTTCTTTGGCTCAATTTTATTATTTTCCTCCTTTGTTCCTTGACTCATTGGATTCATTCTTTCTTTGCTCTATGGCATTCCCTTCTTTCCTTTTTTCTTGTTTCTATTTCAATTATTCCTTCCTTCCTCTCTCCCCACTTCCCCAGCCCCACCTTGTCGAAGTTTCTCTGCTTCTTGTCCAGGGCGGCGGCGGCGGCATTCGACCGCTCCACATCCACCATCAGGTCCTCGATCTCGTTCTGCAGCCGGTGCTTGGTCTTCTCCAGCGATGAGCACTTGGCATTCACGGCCTCCACGGCCTCCTCCGCCTCCTGCAGCCGCTGCGCCAGCTTCTTCCTGCCACCGGGGGGTGACAGACACCATCAGCCACTGGGGAGGGGCCTAGCCCCTTTCCCTGCCCTCCGGGCTTGGAGTTACAGGGGGTTCCCAGCAGAAAATCCCTGAGACACTGGGCGGGTGTGGTGCATTGGATCCTTATGCTTGAGACCATTCTAGACAAAAAGCAACTCTGGTTGCCTGTGTAAGGCTCTCGACCATCCCAGCACGGAGCACCCCACTGTTGTGGTGTTGGCCCCCATCTCTCATCTGTTCACACCTTTCTAGACCCAATTTGGAGCAGGGCAGCTAGAATTTGCTCTGAGGTTCAAGATCAGAGGCCAAGCCACCCCATATAGGCCCCAATTGAGTGTGCAGAGGTAGGGCTGCAGGCTTGGTCTGTACCTCCCTCCCTGAGGTTCTAAAGGAAGATCTAGACCATTCTAGACCTTCCCCAGGGTGGATCTGCCGAGCCCCCTCTTTAAGATTTTAGGGCAAATGAGAGCCTGCCGGGCACAGATGAAAGAGTCCAAGAGGTTTGGCCTGGATCCCAGCACTGGTTCTCTAGATGGCCATGTAGAATGCTCTAGACCATAGCTCCATATCTGGACAGTGCTTGTGGAACAAAGCTCCAAGGGCCCATCGTTACGTGGAGATCATGGAGCCTACAAGGGTTGGGCCTGGACCTTGTACCTGATGTTCTAGACTGTTCTAGGACTGCTTTCCAGAAGAGCCACACAGATTCAACCTGTTCTTCTAGAACAAATCTCCCAGATTAAAACTTCCTGAGCACAGGTGAAAGAAGGGGTGAGGTTTCTCTGATAGTCTCTGACATTGCAGAGGATTGGTCTATACTGATCTAGAATGAACTCTAAGTTCCATAGGGTAGTCTGGCTAATTTTTCGAGAGGGGCTCCCACCTACCTTAGTGCTGGTACTGTGGGTGGAGGACATGTGGTGTGGGGGGTCTCTCTTCCAACCAACAAGCTTTTTGCTCGTCTTATATGCTGAGAGTGAAAATATAACCCGAGCCAAAAGCTTCCCTGTTAGACGAAGCAGCTGAGAACCCCATTGTCCAGGGCTGAGCAGGGGGCACTCAGCAGGAAAAAGGGGTGGGAGGGATGGAGAGCGAGAGATGAGGAAAGAAATAAGGGAGATGGGGAAGAAAAGATGTAAGAATGACGGGGGAAGGAGAGAGAAAGATTAAAAAAGAAGGAATGAAAAAACCCAAAGAATGAAAAGAAGGAAGAACAAAAGGAGAAAAGAAGGTAAGAAAATGGCAAAAAAAGCCGAGAGGCTGGGAAAAGAAGAGGAGAGCAGGAGAAGGAAAAGGCCACCCGCACCCACCACGGCTCTGCCTGGCACTCACTTGGCCTCCTCCAGCTCCTCTGTCCGCTGGATGGCGTCCGTCTCGTACTTGGTTCTCCACTGCGCCACCTCGGAGTTGGCCTTGGAGAGTGAGCGCTGCAGCTCGGCCTTCGCCTCCATCTCCTCCTCGTACTGCTCCCGCAGCAGGTCGCAGTCATGCCGGGCCGACTGCAGCGCATGGGCCAGGGCGTTCTTCGCCTGGGGCGGGGGACGAAGAGCTCTGCCGGTGCCCCTCACTCCGAACCCGCAGCCCCCTGCTAGCCCAGCCCTGGGCTCCTCAGATCTGCTGGTGCCCCTCACTCCCGACCCACAGCCCCCTGCTATCATATCACCTTGGTTTCCTCCTCCAGCTGTCTCTTTAAGTCCTCCATCTGTTGGGTGTAGGACTGTTTGCCCCGGGTCAGCTGGGAGATCAGGGCCTCCTTCTCCTCTAGCTGGCGGGACAGTTCACCTGCGGGGGGCAGAGAATAGGGTAGGGCAAAGGTTGGGTCAAGATTACAGAGATAATCGGGGTTAGTGGGACAGGGGTACAATCAGGGTTAGTGGGTGAGTGGTATAATCAGGGTTAGTGGGTCAGTGTCAGGGGTACAATCAGGGTTAGTGGGTTAGGGTCAGGGTATAATCAGGTTTAGAGGGTTAAGGTTAGGGTTATAACCAGGGTTAGTGGGTTCGGATGGTGACGGGGTTTAGGATGAGTAGTTAATTCCGGTGCTAGACCAAGGTAAAAGTTGGGGTAGGGCTAAGATTAGGGTTAGAGTTAAGATGAACATTAGGATGGGGAGACGGTGGAGCCTCAGGGGCAAGGGGAGGGGCAGGGGGCAGAGCCCCAGTGCTGTCAAGGGAGGGGCCTCACCATTCTCCGTCTGCAGTTTGGCTCTCTGGGTGCTGGTGTCATTCAGTGCTCGCTGTGTCTCCTCCAGTTTGGCCCGGTGCTCAGCCGCCTGGTCCTCTAGTGTGCGGGACAGCTTCTCCAGGCTGACCTGGGCAGGGACGGGGGAGAAGTGGGGGAACGAATGAACAAAGAATGGACCGAAAATACCCCCAAAGAGAAACCAAAAAAGAAAACAAGAAGCGAGTAAGGAATGCGTGAAAATAACCTGTAAAACCTGAAAGAATGCAAGGCTGAAAAAGAATGAATGGAAAAAGAATGAAAAAGTGAAAGTAAAAAGAAGGCATGAAAGAACTAAAGAAAAAAGAGAGAAAAAGAACAAAAGAATTAAAGAAATGAAAGAAGAAAAAAGTGAAAGGAAAAAACCCAAAGGAATTAAAGAGTGAGGGAACTGGAACAAAGGAATAGAAGAAAGGAAAATGCAAGAATGAAGAAACAATAGTTGAAATGAAAAATAACAAGAGTGACAAAGAAAAAAAGAAAGGAATGAAACAACAAAAGAATGAAAAAAGGAGAAATGAATGAAAGAAAAAGAACTAAAGAACAAAAGAAAAAAGAGAATGAAAGGAAAATGAACAAAAGACAAAAATGAAACCAAACCAAATAAAAAACTCAACAAATGAGAAAACAAAAGAAAAAAGGAAAGCAAGGAAGAAAAAGTGCTCCAAGCCTGGCCTCTTCCATCAGCCCTGGCCCCTCCCTCTCCACCCCTGGGCCTGCCCCCTGGGCACCTTGGCTTTGAGCAGCTGCTCCAGGTTGGAGCTGATGTCGTCCAGCTCCAGCTTGAGCTCGCTCTTCTCCTTCTCCAGCTTCTGCTTGACGCGCTGCAGGTTGTCGATCTGCTCGCCCAGCTCGGCCACCGAGTCGGCGTGTTTCTTGCGCAGGGTGGCGGCCGTGGCCTCGTGCTGCAGCGTGGCCTCCTCCAGGTCCCGCCGCATCTTCTGAAACTCCGCCTCCCGCTTCTTGTTCAGCTCGATCTGCACCGAGGTGGCGCCGCCCGCCTCCTCCAGCCGCTCGCTGATCTCCTCCAGCTCCCGCGACAGGTCCGAGCGCAGCTTCTCCACCTTGGCCCGGGCCGTGCGCTCCGCCTCCAGCTCTTCCTCCAGCTCCTCGATGCGCGCCTGCAGCCGGAGAGAGACCCATGGGCTTAGACAGGCCTAGAACATCTCACATTCTAGAGCAGGCAGGAACAAGTGGGTCTGGGTGTAAAGTAATACAATGACCTAATCCGCATCTAGAACACTGTGGTCTAGATCAGATTAAAAATCTGGGTTCTAGAAACAGAAGGACACAGGGTTCCTGTTCAATCTGAAGAGAGCAAAATAAAACAGTTTCCTCAGATCAATCTTGAATACCTAGTGTTCTAGACCAGAAAGGGGAATCTGGGTTCCAAAGCACAGGGAGCATGAACCTAGAATTGCAGTTCTATACCAAGTTCTAGAGTGATGTCAAAAGTACCCCATGCAGGCAGAGATCCTCTTGTTCTAGAGTGGAATAGAGGGCAATGATAGAAACAAGACACACTCTTTTATTTTAGAGATGCACAAACACAAGGTTCCAGAAGGTATATTTCCTTTCGGCTCTGGACTGGTCCTAAGATGGCCGACTAGAACCCAAGCACTCACTTATGGTAGAGCGGCACCAAAAGGGACAGTCTCTTGTCCGGGTATTGAGGTAGTCTCCTAGAACAAAAATGATGCAGCTCATTCCAGAGCAGCTTCTCCAGTTTTGGGATGGAAGTGAGGGATGTTCTAGAGCAAGAGAAAGGCACCCACCTGCAGCTCCTTCAGCTTCTTCTGGAGCTGCAGGCCCAGGGCTTGCTCATTCTCTATCTTGCTGTTCTGCTGGTTGATGTCAAACTCCTTCCTGCAAAGAGATTTAGAGAGATGAATCCCCCTCTGTGCTCCGAGCACATTGGATTGTGCAAAGAACAACCCTCTTACTTTTTCAGCTTCTCTTCCAGCTGCTGCTTGTCATTCTCCAAATCCATGATATTCTCCTGGGTCAGCTTCAAGTCCCCTTCCAGCTTCCTCTTGGCCCTCTCCAGGTCCATCCGGATCTTCTTCTCCTGCTCCAGGGAGCCCTCCAACTGAGAGAGAAAAAGGTGTGTTATTGGTAATACTTGCATCTCCGAGGCATTCCCAAACTCAGCCTGGAGGACATTCAACCCAATCCAACCAAGTTTGAGGACACCCAACCCAACCATTCAGTCCAACCCCTAGTGCCGTGCTCTGACACTGTGGTCAGCACTGACTGTGCATGGAGACCAACCCCTACTGAGTCCCCTGACCCTGCTCCCTGCGGCTAAATGCCTCCTTGGGGTCCAGGATATACTCACATCATCTGCCTGTTGCTCCAGCTTGAGTTTGGCTTTGGTCAGAGTGTTGACCTTGTCCTCCTCCACCTGCAGGTCATCCAGTGCTTGCTGATGAGCTTCCTGCAGAGACTTCTTCTCCTTGGTCAGTTTAGCTATTATCTCATCCAGACCGGCCATCTCCTCTGTCAGGTTCTTCACCTGGTGGAGAAGGAATCTGGGATGTGAAGATTCTGGGATTAACAGGCCTGGACCCAAATGCGATATCTCAGTTGGGGTCCTCACTTTTTTTCTCAACCCAACTGACCTTGTGCGAACTAAACCCAACTTAACCAGCCTTGAATTGGCTCAACCTAAACCGACCCAACCAGCCTGGAGGACAGTCAACCCAACCCAGCTCAACTCTACCAGCTTTGAAAACATTCAGCCCAGCCAGTCTGGAGGATACTCAGCCCAGCACAACCAGCCTTGAGGACATTAAACTCAACCCAAGCAACCTTGAGGACATGCAAGTCAGCCTCACCCAATCAGTCTTGAGGAGACTCAACCCAACCCAAATAGCCTTGAAGCCACTCATCCCCTCTACGTCTTCACCTTGAAGCCACTCATCCCTTCTACGTCTTCACCTTGTTCTCTGTCGCGTGTTTCTCCTTCTCCACCTTGGCCAGGGTCAGCTCCAGGTCATCAATGTCCTTCTTGAGCTCCGAGCACTCGTCCTCCAGCTTCCTCTTCTTGGCTGTCAGCTCAGCATTCATCTCCTCCTCATCCTCCATTCGCTCTGTCAGCTCCTTCACCTTGGCCTCCAGCTGGATCTTGTTCTTGATTAGCTGGTCACAGCGCTCCTCAGCATCATTCAGGTTGTCCTGCTCCTGTGAGTGGAAGGAGAGAGAGAGAGAGAGAGAGAGAATGTAAGGGACAAGGAAGTGGGGGGTTGGACCTCTTACTCCTGATCGTAGAGTTAGGGCTAGGGTCCAGCTATAGGGTCTATGGGTGTCCCATTGCTCATGGCATGGAGACCAGGGCTGAGAGCCCCCTTTTGGACTATGGGGCCTAGACAAGATTTGGTATGGAGGGTTCCCATTATGCAAAGCTGGAGGGACATGGCTCAGGGCTTCCCATTGTGAGGTGTGGGGCTCAGATGGGGTTGGGGTACCCTGTAATTCACAGATGGGGGAAGAGAAGGACTGAGGGCTGACCCATGGATTGTGGGGCTCAAAAGGGGTTCAGGGTGGGGACCCCCATCATGTACAGTCCAACCAGTCATGAGATCAATCAACCCAACCCAAAGACATGGGCCCTGGGTCGTGGGGGGATCTGGGCGAGAGGGAACCCTATCACTCACAGCCTGCACTTGCAGCTGGAGATCGTTCTTCTCCTGCAGCAGAGAGACCATCTTCTCCTCCAGCTCCTTCCTCCGGGCCTCCGACTTCTCTAGCGCCTCCTTCAGGCGCCCAAACTCTTCCTTCATGGTCTGTACAGGGGCAGGGGAAGGATTAGACCAAAAGGAACATATAGGCCAGTATTGGCCCATCTCACCCCACCTCACTACCCTGGACCAGAGCAATGAGCCCATCTAGCAGTATTTATCTATGAACCCATCCATCTGGCCACACATATATCCCCCCCTTCCTCTGTAATATCCATCCATCAGTCCACCCACACATATATCCCTCCATCCCTCCCTCTGCAAGATTCATCCATCCACCCAATCTACAGCTATGCTAAACAGTTACCGTCTTTTCCATCTCCCCTTGAGCAAAATAATTTCCACTGCCAGAGTGAAACCAGAACTGAACCCACCATCCCAGGTGAGCAGCCATCTGCATTGGGCTGCCTTCAGTTCTTTCTTCTGAGCAGCTACATTTGACCTAGAACCCAAGTAAATTCCCCAAATGGTTCCAGTTAACCTAGAAACCAGCTGAGGGTTTAGTGGCTTAGAACAAAGTTGTGTCTTGCATTTGGCCTAGCTACCAGCTCCTTTTCCTAAGTAGTTCCAGTTGACCAAGAACCCAGCTGCTGGTTGTATATGATCTAGAACACATCCCTGAAGCCAACTTCAGCTAATCCAGAACCCAGCTCCTCAAAGTGAATAGACCCAATTGAACTAGAATGCAGCTGGAGCTGCATGTGACCTAGAACCCAGATTATCAAACCAAACAGTTCCAGATGACCTAGATCACAACTACAGGCTAATTCGACCTAGAACCCAGTCCCTCATCCCAATCAGTTCAAACCAACCTAGAACCTATCTAGGGATCTAGAACCCACCAGAGGTTGTGTTAAAACAAGAACCCAAGTTTGTTGCATTAACCTAGAACCCAACTCTGCAAACGGTTCACATGACTGACTTGCATTTGACCTAGAGCCTACCTCTGTCCCTGAGCAGTCACAGCTGAGCTAGACCCCCATGCAATTGCCATGGGCCTAGCGCCGATCTCTATCTCCCAAGCTCTTCCAGATAATCCAGTTCCCCAGGCCCACTGCAGCCCCTGCTCCCACCCTTTGACCTTACCTGCATCTCCTTCTCCGTCTCAGCGCTTTTCAGGAGTGGTTTGATCTTGAAGTAGAGCTTCATCCAGGGCCAGTTCTTCACCCCCATGAAGGCCCGGATGTTCCACTGAATAACCAGCAGGGCATCCCTGCATGGTGGCAGAAAGAACCACTGAGGGTGACCCAAGCCCTGCCGAGTGTCCCCAAACCTCACAGCTCGGCGGTTGGGAGGTAGAGAGGGTGAGCCACCTGCTGGGACCCAACCAACTTGTTTCACCCAATGGCCGTGCTGATTTTGCTGCTCTGGAGGGTCCCAGATGGATGCATGTGTGGGGCTCAGACCCATCCAGTTGAGTTCTCCATGGGGTCTTCCAAGGAAGCCCCCTGCCTGGCCCCACTCAAACCGGCACAGGAAGGGCTGTGCCCCCTCTCACCTGCGCTCTAAGATCTTCTTGAACTCAATACGCATGAGCTGCCCCCGTGATTGGGCCTGGATGCGGGTGATGATCCGGGCGAGCCGCTCGTCCCGCATCTCCTCCAGCAGCCCCAGCAGCCCAGCCTTGAAGAACACCTGAGCGGGGGAGATTAGATAGATAAATAGAGAGAGGGGTGGATGGGACTAGACAGGTAGATAGAGGCTCCGCCCACCCACACGGGCTCCTCCCCTTCACCTTGGTGTGCCCGAATTTGTACTGGCTGGAGTCAATGTCAAGGGAGCCAAGCAGCTTTTCCGCACCCTTGCGGCTGTCGATGAACTGGCCCTCAGGGATGGCTGCTGGGTTCAGGATACGGTACCTGCGGGGAGGGGATCGTTAGAGACCCTGGATCTCTGAGCCCATCCTGTGAAACTGCGAGCTTCCCCTGGAGCAGTGCCCCCCTCACCCTGACGCTGCGAGCTTCCCCTGCAGCAGTGCTCCTCATCCTGACACTGCCAGCTTCCCCTGGAGCAGTGCCCCCTCACCCTGACCCTGCGAGCTTCCCCTGGAGCAGTGCCCCCTCACCCTGACACTGCCAGCTTCCCCTGGAGCAGTGCCCCCTCACCCTGACGCTGCCAGCTTCCTCTGGAGCAGTGCCCCCCTCACCCTGACGCTGCAAGCTTCCCCTGGAGCAGTGCCCCCTCACTGTGACGCTGCGAGCTTCCCCTGGAGCAGTGCCCCCTCACCCTGACCCTGCCAGCTTCCCCTGGAGCAGTGCCCCCTCACCCTGACACTGCCAGCTTCCCCTGGAGCAGTGCCCCCTCACCCTGACCCTGCCAGCTTCCCCTGGAGCAGTGTCCCCTCACCCTGACACTGCCAGCTTCCCCTGGAGCAGTGCCCCCTCACCCTGACACTGCCAGCTTCCCCTGGAGCAGTGCCCCCTCACCCTGACGCTGCCAGCTTCCCCTGCAGCTGTGCCCCTCACTCTGACCCTGCGAGCTTCCTCTGGAGCAGTGCACCCTCACCCTGACACTGCGAGCTTCCCCTGGAGCAGTGCCCCCCTCACCCTGACGCTGCCAGCTTCCTCTGGAGCAGTGCCCCCTCACTCTGACCCTGCGAGCTTCCTCTGGAGCAGTGCACCCTCACCCTGACACTGCGAGCTTCCCCTGGAGCAGTGCCCCCCTCACCCTGACGCTGCAAGATTCCCCTGGAGCAGTGCCCCCCTCACCCTGACGCTGCGAGCTTCCCCTGGAGCAGTGCCCCCTCACTGTGATGCTGCAAACTTCCCCTGCAGCAGTGCCCCGGGGGGGAGCAGACCCACCTCTGTCTGAAGTCCCCGTAGAGGATGCGGTTGGGGAAGCCCTTCCTGCAGATGCGGATGCCCTCCAGCACCCCATTACAGCGCAGCTGGTGCATCACCAGGGGGTTGTCCATCACCCCTTCGGTGGGAAGAGAGGCAGTTACCCCAGGTCAGTGATGGTCCTGCCCCTTAGGCCCATCGCTAGTCCCTTCCCCACAACCCCAGCCATGACATTTTAACCCCTCCTCTTAATCCCTTAGCCCCTCCCCTTTCTCTTAGCCCTATACATGAGAAATGAGTCCCAACCATTTGCTTCTTAGCCCTGCCCCCCTTTGTCTTTCACCTCCCATAGTCCCATCCCTTAGCCCCACCCCTTTTCCCATAGTCATTAGCCAGACTCCAATATCTTTTAACCACTCCCGGCTAGCCCTGTAGCTCCACCCCATTCTCTTAGCCCCTCCCATGCTCCTTAGCCACACCCCTTTCCTTAGCCCCACGCTTCGCCCTGTCCTTTTGTCCCTGAGCACCTCCCCTACCTCCAAGGCCCACGTTCTCTTTGCCCCTAGCCATTGGCACCACCCCTTTCCCAGAAAGCCCCACCCCTCACCTGGTGCCTTCCGCTCATTGGGGATGATGCAGCGTACAAAGTGGGGGTGGGTGGTTTTCAGATTTGCCATTAGCTTGTTCAGATTCTCCTGGGGGGGAGGGGGTGGAAGGGAAAGAGGAAGGTGGGTCAGTGCCCACGGGGGCAAGGTTAGTATCTGGTAGAGTAGGGCAATGGCCCAGGTAACCCCCACTCCAAGGAAGCCCTCATGGTGAGACACCCCCAACTCCCTTCCAGGTATTTCCCTTCCTCTCTTGTCCCCTCCCCATGGGCACCTCCCTCCCCTAATGGGAATTCTTCCCCTGTCTGGGGTTCCCCCTCCCCAGAATGCCGCCTCAGGATCAAGGGTGTCAGGGCCTCATACCCGGTGCAGTGCTGAGACCGTCTGGAAGGAGGAACCTTTCTTCTTGGCTCCCTTCCCCTTCCCCCCATCACCGCCTGCAGGGGAGAGAGCACAGGAAAGGGGGCATGAGGGGGCGGGGGTAGGTTGGGGGGTTGGGGCTGTTCTGTACCTGGCTGAGTCTCTCTCGCTTCCCATCCATCTGTCTATCCCCCATCCCTCCCTCCATCTCCCATCTATACATCCTCCTCATCCATCCCCCCATCTAGCCAATTTCCTTCCAATAAATCATCCATCCTCCCCATCCCTCCCTTCCTCCATTCATTTATCCCCTCTATCGTCCATCCATCAAACCTCCTCTTATCCATTCCTCCAGCCAACCCTACACCCATCCCTCTATCCAGCCACATTCTGTCCTTCCTTCCATCCATCGATCCATCCATTTTTCCACCCATCCAGCCAACCATACCCCATCCATCCATCCATCCTCTCCCTGTCTCTCCATTCCTCTCTCCTTCCACGCCTTCATCAATTGCTCTATCCTTCCTACCTCCTTCCACACGCTCTCCCATTCCTCCATCTCTCTCTGTCACCCTGCCTTGTTTTCTCACCACTCTCGGCCACAGCATAGTTGGCGAAGAGGAGGGCAAGGAGTTTGAGGGCGGATTTCTGGTAGAGCCCCACCACTGTCTCATTGAGCGGGTCTTTGTTCTTTTGCAGCCAGCCAGTGATGTTGTAGTCCACCGTGCCGGCGTAGTGGATGAGGGAGAAATGCGCCTCTGGCTTGCCCTTGATGTTCCGTGGCTTGCCGAAGTTCCCTGATTTGCCCAGATGGTTGTCATAGAGCTTGGCCTTAAAGGTCATGTCCGACGCCTTGGGGAACATGCACTCCTCCTCCAAGATGGACATGATGCCCATGGGCTGGTGTGGGGATGGAGAAAAGAGATGGATAGCATGAGAAAGGAAGAGAAGGATAAGAAAGGATGAGCAGAAGAGGAGAAGAGATGAATACAGTGAGGAAGGGAAAGAAGAAAAGCATATAATGAGAGAAGAAAAAGAAAAGAGAAGGGATGGATAGAATGAGAAGAAAAGAGAGAGAATAGAAAAGACAGAATGGGAAAGTAAAAGAGAGAGTTCAGTTTTAAGATTCAGAGACTGGCTACCTCAAGGAAGTGAGGAATGGGACATAGTAGAGGTCTCTTTATGCCTGACCTGGACCCAACTTGGGCCCAGGTCCACCCAAGCTGAGCCCAGGAGGGTCAAGTTGTTTTCTGACCCAACCCCGATCCTTCCCCCTGACCCTGAGTCAGCACCCCTGCCTCCTGCCCATGGGCTCGGCATGGCACCAGTGGCTGCGTGCCCCGCACCTGCCATCCGCTGCCCCCTGGGTGTGCTGTGATGCCAACCCCCCGGGCAGGAGGAGGAGAGCCAACCTGATCTGAACCCAACACTTGTAGCTGGGTCCCATCAGGCTTGGGTTGGGCTGCAGGGCTTTAGGAGATGGGTCCTTTCCCCTCTAGGGGGCGCCAGCTAGGGGGCTGTCTCAGGGGGAGGTACCTTCTCGATGAGGTCTATGCAGGCCTGCAGGTCCATGCCGAAGTCGATGAACTCCCACTCGATCCCCTCCTTCTTGTACTCCTCCTGCTCCAGCACGAACATGTGGTGGTTGAAGAACTGCTGCAGCTTCTCGTTGGTGAAGTTGATGCAGAGCTGCTCGAAGCTGTTGAACTGGGGAGGAGGTGGGGGGAGCAAGAGACGAGTGAGAACAAAAGAGTCCTCTCTGCTATGGAGAGCCCAGAGCTCAGTGGTTTTCCAACTTTTTTTCTGATGACCCAGTTGAAGAAAAGTGTTGATGCCCGTGACCCAACGGAGCTGGGGATGAGGGGTTTGGGGTGTGGGAGGGGCTCAGGGCCGGGGCAGAGGGTGGGGGCCAGGAATGAGGGGTTCAGGGTGTGACAGGGTGCTCTGGGCTGGGGCAGGGGGTTGGGGTGTGGGAGGGGGTCAAGACTCTGGGGTAGGGCTGGGGATGAGGGCTTTGGGGTGCAAGAAGGGTTCTGGGTCTGGGGGAGGCTCAGGGCTGGGGGATTGGGGTGCAGGGGGTGGGGCACGGGCTTACCTGTGATGGCTCCTGGTCAGCAGCCCAGTGCGGGGGCGGAGGCTAAGGCACCGCGGACCACGCTCTGCCCCGGAAACGGCCAGCAGCAGGCACCGCCCCCCATAGGCACCGCCTGGCCAATGGGAATGCGGAGTCGGTGCTCCTGGTGGGGGCAATGCACAGAGCTCCATGGCCCTCCCACCTAGGAGCCGTACCTGCCGCTGGCCGCTCCGGGGTGCAGTGTGGCGTCAGGACAGGTAGGGGCTAGCCTGTCTTCGCCGGCAGTGCCGCTGATGGGACTTTTAATGGCTCAGTCGGCGGTGCTGACCAAAGCCGCTGCGACCCAGAGCCTCCCGTTCCACAACCCAGTACTGGGTCATGGCCTGCAGTTTGGAAACCGCCGCCACAGAGGCATCTGGGGGAGACATACCAGAGTGTGACTCGCCTACCAGGTGGTGCTTTTCCATGGAGTCACCTAATGGAGGAAGGGAGGAACTGCACCACAGCCAGCTCTCCGTACAGCACCCCCTGCTGGGAGAGGCTGGGGCTGGAGTAGCTGGCAGCTCCCCACAGCCAATGCTCCCACCCTGCTCCCCACAGCGTCCTCTGCTGGGGGAATCACTTACATCGAAGATCTCAAAGCCAGCAATGTCCAGCACCCCGATGAAATACTGACGCGGCTGCTTCGTCTCGAGGGTGTTGTTGATCCTGGTCACCATCCAGCCGAACATCTTCTCGTACACAGACTTGGCCAGGGCTCCGATAGAGTAATACACCTGCGGGGGTCGCATGTCAGAGATAGGGAGGAGGGGTAAGCGTTTGAGGAGAAAAGAATGGGGTGAGACATGTGTGAGCTCTGGGGAGAAAAGAAAGAAAGAAAGAAAGAAAGAAAGAAAGAAAGAAAGAAAGAAAGAAAGAAAGAAAGAAAGAAAGAAAGACATGGAGGAAGGAAGGAAGAGAGGGAGGAAGGGGGAAAGGAAGGGAGACTGAAAGGAAGGAGGGGAGGAAGGAAGGGGGAAGGAGGGAAGGGAGGAAGTGGGGAAGGAAGGTAGGAGGGGAGGAAGCGGGGAAGTAAGGGAGGAAGGAAACAAGGAAGGAGGGAAGGAAGGAAGGAAGGAAGAAGGGAGGAAGGAAGGAAGGAGGGGAGGAAGGGAGGAAGGAAAG